>NC_141697.1:120182169-122769669 GCF_964263255.1 Lissotriton vulgaris
GGCCGGTAGAAGCCCGGAGAGCAACATTCCAGTGTTGTTGTTCACAGCTGGTGCTGTGAATATAGGCCTCACAGAGAAATCCCCTTATGCTCCATGAGGCCTTTGCTTTATTTGTTAGAACATTTTGCCTTCTAGTGGCGGAATGTTCTAATAGCCTTTCCTAGCTGGATTATACCGGCATTAAAGTTCCGCTCCCTTGTTAAAGGACCGAGACGAATGTTGGAGCCGGACTTTGTTGGCCATTATAGCCCCTACGGCAGGCTATACGGCTATTATAATGAAAGCATTGGTAATGCCATGACTGGACTATTGCAACATTGAGTACATTGATCAGCCAAAGAAGCTAAGCAACTGACAGCAATGACTCCAAAATCAGGCAGTTGAATCACTGCTGAAATTGCAAAAATGTGAACATGCAAACTAGTCTTGAAACTGCTATGTTGGCTGCCAGAATCAGCCATGCAGTCTGCAAGGCATATTTGGTATGATGACCAGGATGCCTCCAAAAACATGCACCAGATTCCACCCCAACTGGAACTCTGGGCTTTTTCAACAGCAAACCATCACCCATTGATTACTCAACAGGATGAAATAGAGAGAATGATGGCGGGGAGTACCGGGCTCCAAACTGTGTAACACACTGATTACAACCCTGATGGTGACCACATGCTTGAAGATGGAACGGATATCTTCAGGAACAAGGGGACGTGACTGAAGAAGATTGGAGATTGGACAATGGACCTGGTATGTATCAAACTCTACTCCTTCCATCAGATCAATAACCAACTAATGTGTCTTGCTAAAAAGTCATCAAACTAAAACCAACAGAATAAACAAACTACTACAGGCAAAAGGATACACGGAACATAGCCCGATGCGCAGTTTTAAAAATAAACTCAAAATGTCAAGACTTTGTCGAGGCAGTGTTAGCTCTTGGACTTTCATTTCCTTTATAATTATTCCCCTCAAATCCTCTCCTGAGTTTCAGGTGCCTAGGGGACTAGGAAATGAACTCCCTTGCCCCGGGCTGTGACCTTCCCATCCGAGATGGCCTCGAAGTCATCTGGCCCCCTCCAGGTGGATGCAGAGGTCAGGGGAAGCCAGGGCTTTGCTGGCAGCAGAAACAGATGTTTCTGTGGATTAATAATGAAGATGGCGGGCACGGCGGAAATAACTCCTGGGGTGTGGAAGGGGCTGATTGGGCTCAGGCGGTTCTATTAATCAGCAGCGCTATCACGAGTCTTAAAAGAAGCAAAAATAGCCGTAAATGCCTATTTCTTCCATCCAGTGTTCTTTACTATTGAAAGAATGTGACGTCTGAAGAGCCACAAGACGATTGTAGATAAATTCTGCAATTTTGAGTCAAAGCCCATTGTTTATACACTGAAAGAGGCAATGTTCTAGCTCTTAAGATGAATATATTTTGTATTTGATCTTTTAACAACTTCCTTTTTTTGTACCAGCGGTAATGTGTATTTTAGTACATGTTCTCTGCAGTGAATGACGTCCAGGTTGAGTGGGTGGGCCGAAAACATCAAGCATTCCGCAAACAAATAAAGTAACCTGGTAGGGGGTTGCAGAACTGCAGCTCTTTGGTTTCGAATTTGCCCAAGAAAGTTTGGCAAAGCAGCGTTGAGTTCAGCCAATAGATCAGTTCTAGTTACTTTGCTGATTGTTACTTTTGTAGGTAAAAGTATTTTATTTAATTATTTGCTTTCCAGGGCTCACTGCAAACGCAGTTATCTCCAAGCACTTGACATTGCAAATGTATACCTTATTGGTAGGGGACATCGATGTAGAGCGTGGGCTCACTTTGTTGAAAGAGACACCCAGGGTCAGTCACCAAGGTTACCATGGAAGGGGCAGTATAGGAATCAGCACTGATTGCGGGGGCTGAAATGACACTTTTCCTTTGTGTCTGTGGTTGCCCCAGGTTGTTGAGGGAGTCAACTTCCTTGGAAATAATGTTTTGCATGGAGTTGTTAGGAAATAGGTGAGTCTAAGCCAATAGGTGGATCATCGTACATAAAACTGCAGTCCATTCATAACCCATTTGAAAGGCAATGCCTGTACTACGAGCAATTCAAAGAAAATGTTGCACAGGAGCGGGGAGCACCCTTGTTGCAACAAAAAGCAAATGCTGCTAGGGGGCCTATGCCGACTTTGGAATTAGGGACCCAGGTTTGAATCCCAGCCTTGGCTCAACATCCTGTGTTTCTGGGCAAATCACTTAACCCCTCCCATGCTCGTGAGGGGTTCCGTTCCGTCACAAGCACAGCTCACCCGCGGGCCGTGACGGAGCGGTTCCGTCACGAGCACGGGACCGCCACGCGGCCCCGCCTCCCCCTTAGCGCTGCGGCGGAATAGCCGCCTCAGCGAAGGGGTTAATCTACCCAAGCCTATAAAAAGTGCCTCAATCGTGTTCTCTTGTAAAGCGCTGTAACACCCGAACTAAGGGGCATATTAGCAACAAATAGCGATAATTATCGCTAAATGAGCGTAGCAATATTTTTTGTATCGCCGCGCATCGCTGGATTTTATCGCAGAGATAACATGCTGTTAGAAACGTTTATCTCTAATGCGATAACATTTCCGGCGATAGCGGCTCAATGCGTGAATTTTGACGGAAATCCAGCGATATTCACGCATCATCGCCAATAGGGTCTTAGCCTGAATATCCACCTCCCACTGGATATACAGGTTAAGAAGTGGTCTGAGCAGGCGTTAGGTTTTGGCGATATTCGCGCTGAGCGCAATTTTTTTTATCGCTTTGCCTGCGTTGATAATAGGCGATAGTGATGTTAGCAACTGCTTTTAGTCGCTAACAGGTTGGGTACACCCACTTTGCATGTAATTAGCGATAAATAACGCTGACATGGAAAGCGGGCCCCAAACCGGTTGCTATCGCCTACAAGCTGTCGCTAACTGCTGTTAGCGACAGCTAGCTAATAGGGCGATAAAATTATCGCCGCTTTCGCGGGCAAAAGTCCCTCTAAAGCGGCGATAATGCCCTTGATAATATGCCCCTAAGTTTGGTCTATATAAAACAGCAGCAAAAAAAAACTCTTGGGCCTAAAATGCCACAAAATGTTGGTGCGATGTACTGTAGTGAAAAGGGTGACATTGGATTTGAAGACACATCTTTTACTTCGAAACATGAGTTGAGGTGTAAAGATATTATTATGTTGCATGCTTTGATGCTTTTATTTCACAAAAGGCAGTGATGTAAAAAGCCTTACTTTAGAGGGATGTCAGCCCGGGAATTTTTTTTCTCCATATTTCACAGAAGTCTCTGTGAAATATAGATTTTGTTTATTCGGAGATGTAATATCGATCAGCTTTCAGCCCTTCCAGTTAGTTAATCTCTAATCACAACAGTGAATTTAGATATAACATACCAACAGTTTTACCACTGTGATTTACTTTTATTATGGCTTCTTCTTGAGCAGTAAGCCACCATGGCCAATCTAACTGTAATCAGGTCTATTTATTATTGAACCATGCAGAGAGCAGCTTCAAAAGCTTCTCACTTCTACAGGCAAATTATTTTTAACCCAGAAAATAGAAGATACGTTTTTAATAAAAGATCTCCTTCTGAACGTTGTAATTAAACATTTTCTTCTTCTTTGTGATATAGACAACCAAGCAGTCTAATCAAGGATTTAACTCACTGTTTTAGCTAAACATCTCCAAATTTGAAAATGATACTTTATTCATGCTAACAGCACAAAAGCAAAAATCCATCCTAGGTACCATGCGGTATGATCCATGAAAGCCATCTGCTGGATCTGGTGACATTTAGAAACCTTCCAGTCCTCAGCCTATCACCAGAACTTACCCGCCAATGGCACAATTGAAGCATAATACGAAGTTACCACTTAAGTATCCTCTCCATATGGAGGGGTCAAACAGAGATGCTGGAGACAAGTGAAATGAGTCTGCATAGTGTTAAGTAAGATTTCAAGTGTGCCAGAGGTTGTCAGTGTGTCTGTCTTCATGTCCATCAGCAGTATTTCCCTTTCCTTGTGCCACTGTATCTCTGCCACACACCATTGTGAACAACTCCTTGTCCCACTGAATGAATCTTCCTCTAATAGAATGGCTGAAGTGTCTCCATGTCCCAGTACTTGTGAAAATGTCTCTATCCCCCAAAGTTACTTTGATGCGACTCCACAGTCCCAAAGTTGATGTGTGTATACCCCTGTCCAGTGCTTAATTTGTAAAAAATTAAGTGCCATATCCCTTCTCGGAAGGCCACTGCAGCCTGTGCCATGCATTGCCTCTGCCAGCGCTGCCATTGAGAGTACCAACATAACACCTAACCATCGTACTCCAACACGCGTGACAATTCAGACTATTAAAGGCCACACAAGCCATAATAATGGTGCGAGAGACTGATATTATTTATTTTCAATGCAATTTGACGTCGTAAACACATGTTGTCTTTATCAAAATTTAACAGACAGCGGCCTGGGCTGTCACTAGAGCCAGTGCTGACAATTAAGTGCTGGTGCCGAGCACCGGAAACCATCGGCTCAAATTAAGCACTGTCCCTTCCCTTGAACTATCGAGTGTGTCTCCCTGTCCTAGCATCAGTGAATGGGTTTCCGTGTCTCAGGTCAGCGGATGTGCTATACCTTTCTAAAGGGTAGGCCATATGCCCTACCAGTGCTCATTTCAATGTTTGTGTTTCTTGTACCCAAGCAAGTTCCTCTCTCTTTCCCTTTACACCACTGTCTACAGTCTTGCAACCTATCTATGCACACTGTCCGTGTCTCTCTGCCCTCAGTGTCTCCCTGTTCCAGTCTCTGTGTCTTCCTGCTTCAGTGTCTGTACCACGTCTCTGTGCTACCACGTTTCTCTTTTCCTGTGTCTTTGTGTGTAGAAATTCACGTGTCTCCTGGCCCCCATCGTCAGGGTGTCCCAGATTGTGTCAGGGGCTACTCAAGTTGGCTGCCTCTTAAGTCAGTGTCTTCTGATCTCCTGTGATCTCACTGCTCTCAGTACCCCATGATAAAGTTTCTGTTACCCTACTTCTTGGAATCTCTCAGCAACCCACATCAGTGTCTCCCGGTTGCATGTGTCCTTCTATTCATGTTTCTGTGTCTGACAGTCCCCTGTTTTTTGTATCTTGCAGACCCCTGATCCCCTATCCAGTATCTCCTGGTGGCACATCTCAGGGTCTACAGCTCCCAAGTGTCCATGCATTCTTGTATCAGAGTCAGTGCAAGGGTCATTGTTGAGGCGGAAAAGGCCCCTTGCATGGGTACCCTCCTAGTGATTTGCAAGGAGTTAAGCAGCACTAGTGTGGTTGTGGCAGAATACCATGTAGTGATGAGTAGGAGTGAGCAGGCCTTTTTACAAGTGCCTACTGGCTAATTTATTTAAAGTTCTGCTCATGTGTGCTTACTACTTAATTCACCCTTGGGCTACAACGGTTTGGTGTGCAGTGCATGTGTGTTACATACATGTTCTGGGTGTATGTGTGCCTATGAATGGTACAATACATGGACGATCCTGGGTTCCATTTGAGGGGACCCAGATCTAACTGGAGGAGCATGAGAAGGTAGAGCTCCCCCCCACACAACACTCTTGATAGACTTGTGGATTGCTGTTTTCCTGTGAACAGGGTGGTACACACTGGAGGAGCGGAGTGCCGGGTCTCTTAAGTATACTTCAAAGGGTGCTCCTTGATTCAGAGAGAGGCCACAAGGAAGGGGCCTGGGCACATCCTAGGAAGAAAACTGGGCTGAAAAGAGAATCATAAAGAGTAGAGATGAGGTCCTGGGGTAATGTTTTGTACAAATATCATTGTGACTGACATCCAGGAGGGAACCTCTAGTCATTTCCATGGCCTGTGTTGTAGAGTTATTAGATTTGGAGTCACTCCTGCTGTGAGAGACTGATTCTAGAGGAAAGTTAGAGCAGAGGAAAGGGCACTTCAAAAAGAAGCAGACCCCCAACATAAACTTCAAAAGTCTCTGACTCTAAATCACATGTGATCTCTGGAAATGGACTATAACAAGGTGAGCTTGAGAGTTGAGACCCTAAGAATTGTCCACTGTCAAGCAGCCTGGTGGGCTGTGCAAAGAAGGTAAGCTCTGCAAGACTTCTGCCTGTGACAAGAGCTGGGGGCCAAGGCCTGTCAGTCTCCCTGCTGGGTCAGGGGATATCACCCAGAAAATCCAAGACCACCTCCCTCTGAAGCCTGGAACCCTAGTGCCTGACTGCTTGCCAAAACCAGTGTGCACTGTGAGGTAGACGAGGGCTGGCGGGAGCGAGATCCAGTGGGGGATCCTGGCAATTGAGTCCCTATAGAGAGGTGTGTGAGAAGACGGTTGCTGCAATGATTAAGTCTTTCCCCTTCAGCAGGAAAAGGTTTGTGACCTCCATACACCAGAGGAGGGCTGCCATGTAGTGGGGCTTGAACATTGCTGCACCGATCTGGCCACAGCCCATGTAGAAGTGAAGTCAGCGACTCCGTCTTCCAGGTAGGGATGCAGTGAAGTTTGCTGCTATGCCGATTGGGATATAGTCCGTGGTGGAGCGAAGTCCGCAGTGACATATGCTAGGTAGGGCCGCCAGGCTGATTGTTGCTCTGCTGTAGCCTGTGTACAGGGAGAGGACGGTTACCCAGTTTGCCAGAAATCCTCTGAGACAAGGCAAAAAGTATGGTCTGGTCAAGACCATTGTTGTGAGGAGGAGGCCACCGTAGTGACCCGAATGCCCCGAGCCCCTACTGAGGACCAGCACCAGGAGCATCGCACCCCACGCATCTGTCAGGAAAATCCCACAAAATCTTACCAGCATCGGAGGAGCATTGAGGACATCCCAGCCTTCGCAGGACCGCGTGTGAAGAACACCCAGGCAGAATGTGAAGAACTTACCGAAGACAGCTGCTGCAGCTTCAAACTTACCGGAGACAGCTGCTGCAACTTCAGCGCCCATATAGGGGGCACCCTCAGAGTCGCTGGTCGTTTATATCCTGCTGTTGCCAGAAAGACTGATTTTCAGGTCAGATAGACCTGGGGATCTTGCTTGCCATGTAGCGTTTCGTCCCTGGAACACTTTTGACTTTAATAAGAATCAGAGTGGGACTCCCTAGACTTGGACTACTAGTGGGTCTAACCTGAATGTCACTGATAGTGAATGGGGTATAACTGTTATGGCTAGCGATTGGAGAGTGGGACTCTGGAACACGCCTATAAAACACTAGTGCCCTTATCTCAGGGGACTCTGAGTTTTATTTATTTTACCGTGTGTTCATAGTGTTTGGTATATCGACCCCCAGGGACCTGTACTAAGTTTAGGGAGAGCTTGTACTAAGCTAGGGAGAGCTTGCTGGAAAGCCTCATGGAGGAGACCCTGCGTAGGGACAAATTTCTCCTATTAGGTGATCTTAACTTGCACCTCAACTGCCCGGAGGCCACAGGGGTTGAGGATTTTGGTCGGGACATGCTGGCCCTGCAACTGGATCTGAAACTTGAGGCCCCTACGCATCGACTAGGTCATCTCCTGGACCCGGTCTATGCTAATTGGGAAGGGGTGGAGGTGTCAGGTGTTGAACCTTTTCCCTGGACCGACCACTTCCTGGTTACATTTACAATACAGAGCAGAAATGCCCACAAAACCAGCCAGGTACCCTCTAACTTTCGTAGAAGGAAGTGGGCTAAATTCTCGGTGGAAAACTTTAACCACGCTTTAATAAGGGATGGTTTGCCGGGCGGTGAGGACATAGAAGCCGCTACCCGCAACCTGAATCAGCGCATTCTGGCTGCGCTTGACCAGACAGCCCCACTCTGCCGCTCGAATACAAGTGCTCGGAAAGAGCGCTCAGCACCTTGGTTCAGTGCCGAGCTGAGACTGACAAAAGCTGACTGTAGGCGGGCAGAAAAAGTCTGGAGGACGTCCTACGACAGCAAGGCCAGGGAAGTATTCCTGGACAAAAGGCGTATTCACCATAGGCTGATAAAAAAGTCTAAGGCAGCCTACTTTGCTGAACAAATTCAGGGGGCAGAGAACTCCGCTAAGGAACTCTTTGGCATTTACAAATCCCTGACATCGGTAAATGCACCCACAGAGCCGGAGAGCTGCTCCACGGAGTCGTGTGACCAGATTGCAGACTACTTCGCCGCCAAAGTGGAGAAGATTTACTCGACCTTCCCTACTCGGCCCACAGGACTGGACCTAGAGGAAATAGTGGGGGACACAGAGACGGCAGGGCAGATATCACACTTTTGCACCCCTCCTCCGGAGGAACTATTAGCGGTGTACCGCTCTGTTAAATCAGGATCCCCGTGGGACACGGTGTCGCCAAAACGCTTGGCAGACAGTTTTGAAGTCCTGGAGCCTTATATAAGGCACGTCCTCGATGTGTCCTTCGGATCGGGGAAGCTGCCGGTCGGATGGAAACAAGCGGTGGTGCTCCCGCTTAGGAAGAAATCCCACCTGGGCTTCGAGGTATTAGAAAATCTGAGGCCCATCTCCCTCCTGCCTTTTCTGTCAAAAGTGGCGGAAAAGGTGGTTAACACCCAAATTACGAAGCATGTGGAGGAAAGGGGACTGCTCCATGCGACGCAGTTTGGCTTTAGGCCACGACATTCCACCGAGTCCGCCCTCCTCACGGCGACGGAACATCTGAGAGAGGGCGTGGATGCAGGCCAAACTATGGCGCTGATCCTGCTGGACCTCAGCGCAGCGTTCGACACTGTAGCACATAACATCTTGCTACAGTGTCTGAACAGGGGTGGCATATCTGGTACCGCGCTGAGATGGATCCAGGACTTCCTCAATGAGAGAAGTTTTCAAGTCAGGCAGGGAGACTGCTACTCAAGGGGGGTGCCTTTGGGCCAAGGCGTGCCGCAGGGCTCGTCATTGAGCCCAACCCTCTTTAACTTGTATGTCGCGCCTGTTGCATCGATCGTGGAGAGCCATGGCCTCCAACTAGTGTCCTACGCCGACGACACGCAGCTGGTGATCTCCCTGTCGCAGGCGCCCTGTCTTGCTGCCGAGGGCTTCCGTTCGTGCATGAAAGACCTTGCCGAATGGATGGCCAATAACTGTTTGAAGCTGAACGGTAGCAAGACGGAGGTGTTGGTGGTAGGGAGAGCCCAGTCTGCCTGGTCGCCGGCGTGGTGGCCCTCCTGCCTTGGACCCTCCCCTACCCCGTGCCTAGAGGCGCGTAACTTGGGGGTGTGGTTTGACGCTGGGCTCACATTCGGCCCCCAGATCAATCGGGTGGTGGGAGTCTGCTTCGGGATTCTGAAGAAGTTGAGAAAGGTCCTGGACTTACTCCCGCTTGAAGCACGTCAAACCCTGGTTCATGCCCTGGTCACGGCGAGGGCGGACTATGGGAACCTGCTGTACCTGGGGGCTCCAGAAAAAAGTATGGCCCGGCTGCAAGTGTTGCAGAATGCGGCAGCGCGTCTGATTCTCAGACTGCCAAAAAGGGCGCCGTCTAAGGCGGCCCTCCAGCAGCTTCACTGGCTCCCGGTGAGGAGAAGAGTGGAGTACAAGGCCCTCTGCACCTGTCATCGTATCCTGAATGGCAGAGCACCTGCCCCCCTGATGAATCTGATTAAAGCGTACACACCAGCTCGCACGCTCAGATCAACAGGGGGTGGCCTACTGAGGACTCCCAGAATTAAGAAAGCCCGCATGGGAGGCAGGTCGTTTAGACACCTGGCAGCAACCAACTGGAACAAATTGCCCACGAACCTGCGCCTGGAACCAGATGAGGCTAGATTCCGGGCGAAACTAAAAACTTATCTTTATAGTAAATAACGGCCCATGTAGCTTTGGTGCACTATGTTATCTGCCTACTTCCCACTTTCAGCGCGTGGACACGCCGGTGTGCATAATCGCAGCGCTTAACAAATGTCCCAATAATAATAATAATAATAATAATAATAAGACTCCTTTTTGCATGAAAACAAGTTTTAACTGGACAATCATTTATTACCGGTGCTGAAGTATTTTGAGTTACGAGCCTGTGTTCACTCCCCTGTGTCTAAGTCTCCCCCTCTGAGAATCCTTGGACTGCTCGACCCTTGCTACCACTGAGAGTCAAGTGCTGAAGTGATGATTGGCTATAAAGTACAACTGTATAATTTCCAAGTAAAAGTGTTGTTTATTAACTGGAACACAGGAGTAAAGAGGGTCACATCTGTACATGAACCTTCCTCCACAGCAACTGCCTTCACTGAGCTGTCCACAAAGAATCAGAACCTTGCAAGAAAGCTTGTGGAAGTCAGAAGGCTTGAAGGAATACAATTCTAAAGGAATGAAATATAACACATTTTCTTCCTTACATCCATTTAGGTTTTGAACATATTCTTTTCTTATCAGAAATATTTTCTGCTCCAAGATCAGCAGGTCTCTCAGAAATATTTTCTGCAACAGGTTCAACATTTTCAGCATCAGGTTCAACAGGTTCAATATTTTCAACATTTCTACAATCACCATGTTCCTCCTCAACAGAATTGTTATTATTATACACAAAATTATTGTCAGCAATAGATTCATGAGTATTGACTTCATTGTCAATGTTTCAGAAGACAAAGAAGGTTTCAAAACAATTTTATCTAAATCATTTTTACTTCTAAAAATGGCAATTCTTCTAATATTCAAAACTTTTCCGTCACTTAAAAGAACAGCATTGCGTAAAACTTTTTTAATTTGCAGTGGTTCTGAAAACTGAGATTCACCTTTCTTAACCTTCCAAGGTTTTTTAACTTTGACCTAAATTCCGGTTTTAATGTCAACAGTCCCTGAACCATATTTCTCATCAAAATTGCGCTTATATAGTAAATGCTTTTCAAGAATATTATTTTTGACAGAACTCATACAAATATCAAGACTTGAGTTCTTAAGTAACCAATCCGGATTAAATTTGGTTCTGGCAGTGCGACCTCTCATAATTTCAAAAGGAGACATTTTTAAAGATTCATGGACATTGGTCCTGTCTGTCCATACTGTCTTTTATACTTGAAGTTCCCAATCAACCCCTTTCATAACAGCAATTTGAATTGCACTTTTTAACACTCTGTTGAATTTTTAACACATACCATTCCCACTGGGATTGTATAGGGAGGTAGTCCGATGTATTACACCTACTCGCTCAATATAAGTTTTAGCTAACTTAGACACAAATTGTACTACATTATCACTTATAATCTTGACAGGAAGGCCTTCTTCTGCAAAAGCTTTATCAATAAATTGTAAAACCGTGGTAGAATCAATTTCTATCAACGACTGTAACACTTGGCCATCTCGAATAAATATCAATCATGGATATTATATCTTTGGAAGCAGGACCAATGTGACCCATAATATCAATAGCCACAGTATGCCAAGGACCATCAGGTATAATAGGTTCACACATATCAGGTCTCAAAGTTTTTAATGCTTTGTCTGAATTAGCGCAAATTATGCAATCTCTTACAACTCTTTCAGCATTTGGATCAATTCCGGGCCACCAATGCCATTTTTTGACCCTTTGTTTTGTTTTCACTATACCACAATGATCTTCATGACACAACTTTAAGATAGAATCTCTTAATGAAGTAGGAGGAATGGCTTTATCCCCTCGAAAAATAGCACCATCTGTAACAGATAATTAATTTCTTATCTCCCAAAAAGATTTGAGACTTGCAGAAATTTTAGATTTTTCAGACCAACCTTGATGGATGAAGAAAATGAGAGACATCAGATTAACTTCCTTCTTAAATTCTTCCTTCCATATTTTTCCTTTCGTACAGAAAGAACTCTCATCATGAATAAGGGCCACATGTAATGAATCCCATTCATTCACATTACATTCATGCAGATCCGTTAAAATTGGAAGAAAAAGCAGTAAAATGGGTTTGAATTCCTCCTAGTGTTGCAGCAAAAATCGTCGCCAAATTGTAAAGTATGACTGTACAATTTCCAAGTAAAAGTGTTGTTTATTAACTGAAACACAGGAGTAAAGCAGGACACAGCTGTACACGAACCTTCCTCCACAGCAACTGCTTTCCCTGAGCTCTCCACAAAGAATCAGAACCTTGCAAGGAAGCTCGTGGAAGTCAGAAGGCTTGAAGGAAAACAATTCTAAAGAAATGAAACATAACATTGGACCAGTTGCTCAGGATCCATAGTAGGTCAGGCCCCAGGACATCAGGAGTGAAAGGCCTCAACCCCCATAGTTGGGCCCAGTAGCTCATGATTGCCCCATGGCCCATGTTCCTAGTGCTTCTATGACCACTGTTAATGTTCTCATGTCTTGTTACTGTATTTCAGTCTCAGAGTCTTCCTATCCTAATGTCAGTGTTTCATAGTCTCAGTCACACCGTCAGTGCCCCCTCTCTCAAAGTCAATGTGTCCTTGCATACCTCTTGATGCAAAAATGTGGGCAGGTCCAGGTGATGCCTTTACAGTGAATCAAGAGAGAACACTCTTATGGAGGGCGATTTAAGTTCAGTGACCCCATTAAAGTATATGGAGGCATTTTGTTTCCGCACACTGAATAAAAATAAAAGGATGGGGACACCCTCCCATGCAGGTGAGCTGACAGGTATATCCTTGTCATTGTGCCAGTATATCCCTGTTTCGATACTCATGTCTCTCCGCCCCTCATGTAGCATCTGTTTACCATGTCCCCTCTGTGCGCCTTTGGGGCCCTTAAATGTGTATAGGAGCATGTGACATCAGGTGTAGGTGCCATTGGTGTAGGTCCTACTGGGTGCATGTGTAGTGTAGCTGCCTCTGGGAGTTGTTGCCTGTGGGTGCAGGAGCTCGTTGGTGCGGGTGTGTCGTAGGAGTCAGCAGATGGAATTAATGAAATAGAGGTGCCATTAGGTGCAATGGCGGTGCAAACGACAATGTGTGTCGATTCCACAGGTGTTAGTGAGTGTCAGTGTTGGTGGGTGCAGGTGTGTCTCACGGGCCAATGGATATGGGTGCCACTGTGTGCTGATGTAAATGAGTGCAGGTCAAGAGCAGATACAGCTGCCTCAAGGTACAGGTCCCGTGCTGATGGCAGTAATCATAAGTGTAAGTTTGTGTAGGTGCAGTGGACGTCCCAGTGGGCACAAGTACCATAGGGTATCAATCACCGTGGCAGTGGAGGGCTCTGGATATAGGTGTGTCTCCATGCTTCCAGGGCCTGTGTGTCTCTGCACGCAGACAGTGTCTATGTTCTCAGCAACTCCATGTCTTAGCACCTGTGTGATACGCTCCCAAGGAATGTTTTTGGTTCTCTGTCTAGTTGTTGGGTGAGTGAAGAAAACAACAACAAGCGTTCCTGCAAAAGTCTGCTTCACAGGCTCAGTGCGATTCCGAGATCCGGAAGTAGAACTGCATCTGTCCTGAGTTGCACGAGATACTGAGCCCGAGCCAGCAGTGCCATCAGTCAGAGTACTGGTACGCTCCCTGACTCAAGAAAAGTGCTGGTACTGACGGCTAGAAAATTTGGAAGTGTCGGTACTCAGTACTGGTGAGTACCGGCCCATTTAAAGCACTGCCCATCAGTCGAAGCATTGGGAAAACACTAGTGCACTTTCACATTCAAGTCTAGCCGTAGTCTGTGTGTCATTTCACCAATTTGTAGGGGTAGTGGGAGATAGATCGCGCACTGTTGGTCTCCGGGTGCATTGCAGGAAGTGGCGTCACATGGCCCTTGACTCTTTTCATGGGCCTTGTTATAAAGGTCGTTTTTAAGGAACCAACCTTTATTTTAGATAAGGCTGTATATTGTTCATAAACTGGAATTAATAATAGATACCCTTGATGAATTTGTACAACTAACAAACCAGGAGGCATACTGACTGTAAAAAGATCGGCCCTCTAATTGGTCACATTTGGTAATTTAACCAAAGTTCGACAGGACATGTTGACTCCTCACCTGACTAAAGTTCCTGTTAGCCCCAACCCAGAAAACAATATCCTTCACTCACTCCAAAAGCTCAAAAACCAGAGAATTGCCTCTTTCAAGAGTTATTAATCCAATTAAAAGCAATAACTGGATATCAGCTGATGGCCTCTGCTAGAGTGAGTCCTGATCCCCAAGAGGTGCACACACGGTCCTGGACCCTTGGCTGGCATTAGTGGAAGCTCCTCAAAGAAGAAATAGGTGAAAATCCTGAAGTTGGGCACCTCGCGGCTGTTCCTCCAATGCGAACGGATCTCTGTTGCACCAGACTCGAGAAGGTAACTCTTCAGCTGTATTAACTTGATTCCTGTATCCGGCTTACGCCTCATCGTGGTTGGCCTGAACTTTTGACTTTCATCCAGTTAAGCTCAACCAGATGACCGCAAGAAGCGATTTGTGATTCTAGGTGCTATTTTCACTCAAAATTTTAAAATGTAATATCTCCAGTTCTACTCATTGAATTTTTGTTGTTCTGCTATCATTGTATTCACTGAACTTTACTCAATTTTTTTAATTTCTCTTGGGATTTTCATGTGTTGTGTTTTTACTTTATTACTGTTGTGAACTGTATAAATAATTTACACATTGCCTCTGAGTTAAGCCTGACTGCTTGTGTGCCAAGCTACCAAAGAGTTAAAAACAGGTTAATTTAGTGACTTTTGTGGGTCACCCTGACAAGTATTGTGGTTGTTGCCTGAGTGGCCTTCCACCTCCCTCAACCAATAACCCACTTTCTTGAAATGGACATGACCAGAGTGGCAGCTCTCGACTCCACCTATGTCTCAATAGAGTTGGTGACACATTTTCCCAAATTTGAAATATCACATTGAACAGAAAGTGATCAATTCACATATGCCTTTTTGTTAAGTATAAAGATTACTCAATACCAGGTTATGTAGCCATTGGGCAACTGTCTAGCATGTGGGCTTCAGTGAGAATCAAATGCACACCTGTCTAGCATTGATAATTGCACCTTTGGATTTCTGACTCAATCCCAGATTGTCTTATTAAGCCGCTGAACTAGCAAAAACAGAGCCTCCCTAAAGTCACACTTACAAAATATGGATTGCAAATCCCTCCTATGCTGCCTGAATTTAAATAAATAACCAGAAATAGATCAGGTCCATCATTAATTCCCCTTCTTATTGTCTCTCT
Organism: Lissotriton vulgaris; assembly: GCF_964263255.1. NCBI lineage: Eukaryota > Metazoa > Chordata > Amphibia > Caudata > Salamandridae > Lissotriton > Lissotriton vulgaris. The sequence continues at coordinate 120,197,234 of NC_141697.1, forward strand.
CAAATGGCTCAGAAGATGGCCCTTTAAAACTTGGCATTTGGTTAAATGTAGCACAATGCAACATAATTAGTAAACTGTTTCATCTTCCCATTTCTATCCCGAATATCAAATCCAACTGGTGCTCAACCTTCACAATCAAACTGTTGCCTAGAAGGCGTGTGTTCTCCACTCCAAGTATAGATGAATCACAGCTGAGCCTGAATCTTAGAATTACCACTTGAAAAAAGACTAAGGTCCTGATTTAGATGTTAGTGGACAGGTTACTCCGTCACAACAGTGACAAATATCCCGTCCACTGAAATATAAATCCTGTTATATCCTATGGTTCAAGTTTAAGTTTATTTAGACAATTGCGTGGTTACTTAAAACAATTGCAATAAATATACAAGATAATGCATGTTTGCATAGTATGTGAAAAAATTATTTGATAACATCAATTCAAGTTTTTTAAAATATAACAGATAAAATAAATCAGACAGTCACAACTTTAGAGTTAGGAATTCATATATCTGCCAACGAACGACCAATCCACCCCTGACGGCCTAAAAGTTAATATAACCATTCAATAGTAACTTATAAATTTACATGATAAAACATAAATTCATGGTGAACACACAGTTAAATTCAAATGGTAAAATCTTTAGTGTCAATATAAAATATTTAATTATATCCTATGGGATTTATATTTCAGCGGACGGGACTATTGTGACAGAGTAACCTGTCCGCCAAGCTCTCAATCAGGCCCTTAGACACATGATATCCACCAATTTCCAGAAACATATCTTCATCATCAGCTCTACAAGAGCTAAACATGAGCAAGATTATGGTGCAAGGACTACATATCCTGGCTTTCATTACATTCTGTAAAAGAACTGCAAGTTGGTACCAAAGGTGAAAGACCTTACTCTCTTTAGCCCAAGAGATAAAAGCTCTCTTACTTTTCCCAGCTTTGCCAGTAATCTCAAGTGGTCTTGCATCTAAAGCTCTCAACCACTTGAGATTTTAAGATCAATTATTGAAGATTACACTTTGGCCTGTTGGTCATTGATGGAATCTTTCACTTTTGAAACTATAAACCCAAATCTTTGGCACATGTATTATGGTGCTGCCCTACGTTTAATATCATGTAAGAAGACATTACTCCACACTTAAGATGGCTCGCGGTTCGCACCTACGAGTTGATGTCTGGGCTTGTTAAATTGAGGACTGTGATAGCAGACAAACTCGATAAAGTAATCCATCACAGAGACACAGATTGTGTTAAGTATTTGGTATCCACCTTGGGTTTATAAACCTTTGACATTGGGGCCCACCAGTAGGAGGGGGGGGTGGGGGGGGGGGGGGTGCACTGACCACAGACGCAGGAATGGTGTGAAAAAGGCCGCTTTATTGGAATCAGGTACACCCTACAGCTTCTCAACCTTGGCCTGTGCCACACAAAACTAGGCCTAACTAAATAAATGAATGCCTGACAACCCCCCACCCCCACCCCAAACTTGATCCCCAACATTACAACATCATACAACATCCCGTCTGCAACATACCCCCCTGCCTACCAACTGTAAATGACCTCAGTGTCCCCCACCACCTACCGAAACAGCCCAGACCTCCTCAAATACCCCCAGATACCCCCTTTCTTAAATAGGAGAAGCGCCACTTGAAAGCCGCTTAGCGACTTTCGACCCCCCCATAGGACTCCAACCCCCTTGGATACCTGCGCACCCCTAAAGCCACATCCAGCGCCTCCTTCAACTGAACGATGTATAACTCCATCCCATACCGTGAGATGTGAACCCCATCCTCCCTAAAGAAGTACAACGCCCCATACCTAAGCTCGAGATGCTCCATCCTACCCATCCCTTCCCTGGCATAGAAGTCCCTCATCTCCCTGTTGATCTTCCACCTCGTCCTATCAATTGCCCCTGGGCGCTCAGCTCCCCTCCAAAACCGTCTGGGAATAAATTCTGACCAAATCAAATGACAACCAGACCAATTTCTCCTAATCTCCAACAGATCTCTCTTCATCTGCTTGACCAGCGCCAAGCCCTTACATTGCACCAGGTCGTTTTCGCCCAAATGAATCACCACCAACATCCGGGCACACCCCCCCTTACCACATTATTCAGCAAGGGCATCAATTTGTGCCAAAGCATTCCCCCCTTTCCCCGCCAGTGACATCTAAACAATCTGTCATCCAATTCCAAGTTACACGCTACAAACCTCTGTCCATCAAACTCACCATGAACCGCACCACCTGCTCTTCTCGCTGCCAGCGATCCCCCTACCTTACCGCACCAGAGCGCCGAAATTCCTCCCACGCTTGGACATACGCCTTCCACGTGGACGCGGCCACTGACGCCCTCACCAGCTGAACGATCCGGCGTCTCCTACCGACCAGAGCTCCCTCGGAACCGGCGTCCTAACCGTACCGCCGCCGTGCCTAGCCCACAGAACCTCTGCCACTATGAACGAGACAAAGCATCCGCAATGTCATTGTCCACCCCCGGAACGTGGTGCGCATGAAAGAAAATGTCATTCTCCAAACAACGTAGCACAAACACTCTCATCAGCTTCAAAACCTGTGGGTCCCGCGCCGACTGCCTGTTCACCACGTGTACCACCGACATGTTGTCCACCCGGAACAACACCCTCTTGTGCGCCAGCTCGGTCGCCCACACCGTGACAGCCACCACCAACAGAAACAATTCCAGGAAAGCGATGCTACGGGCCCACGCCTGCCAATGCGGCGGCCATTGCTCCTTGCACCATCTCCTGTCCCAATACAGAACAAAACCTCCAACACCCGTGGCATCCGAATACAGCGTAACGTCCCACTCCCAGTCCACCGACGGCGCCATCGGCAAACCATTTAACCGTTCCAGGAACGCCCGCCACATCCGCAATCCTCCTTCACCCCTGCCGAGAGACGCACGTGGTGATGGGGAAGGGTCAAACCTGACAACGCCAAACCCAACCTCCGGCAGAAAATACGGCCCGCACACAACACGCGACAAGCAAAATTAAGATGCCCCAAAAGGACCTGGACCTCCCGCACTAAAACCTTCTGTTTGCCCAGCATGCCGCCCACCAAACACAACATGACCGACCTCTTGTCCTCCGGCAGGCGTGCTTCCATGGCCGCTGAGTCGAGCTCTATACCGAGAAAGGACAACACCGTACTGGGACCGTGCGTCTTCTCTAGCGCCAGGGGAACCCCAAATTCCCAAATCATCCCTTCCAAACTGTCCAGCTGCTGCTGGCAGTCCGTTGAACCGGGGAGCCCCACCAGAAAGAAGTCATCCAGGTAGTGCGTCACCGTTTCAGAGCTTGTGCGCCTGGAAAAAGCCCACTGCAGAAAGGAACTGAAACGCTCAAACAACGTGCAGGAGATGGAGCACCCCATCGGCAGTGCCTTGTCCACAAAAATGCCACTGTCGAACTGGATCCCCAGCAACTGGTGATCCTCCGGGTGTACCAGAAGCAAGCGGAACACTGACTTAATGTCACACTTTGCCATCATAGCGGCCCGACTCACTCCCGACACGAGCCTCCCCGCCACATCTACCGACAAGTATGACACCGACGCTATGTCCACCGAGATAAAATCATTTACCGACCCACCTTCTGGCCACGACAGGTGTTGTATCAGCCGGAATTGCCCCGGCTCCTTTTTGGGCACCACCCCGATCGGGGAGATGATCAAACACGGCAGCGGCGGCTCCTCAAAGGGGCCCACTATTCGGCCCTCCTTGACCTCCTTGAACAGCTTCTCCCTCACAATACCCTTGTGGGCATTCACCGACTTCAGATTGTCTGCCCAGCGCGCAATCCGCGGGCCCTCATAGCCCAATCGAACCCCCCCCAAAAACCTTGTTGCAACACGGCCGCATCGTCCCCCCGCGGATACGCCGCCAGCCATGGTTCCATCCGCTCGAGTCTAACCGGTGTACCGCTCCCCCCAACCGCCTCCGCGCCCCCCACTCTGTGACCCCCCGCCCTGCTTTCCTCCCTGTGCGGGCTGCTGTCCCGGCGGCCCCATAACACCTGAGCAGCGGACCACTGGGTGACGCCGCCCACATTTTGAGCACTCGTGCCGAAAGAGGCACAGTTGGCAGCCACACGCCCCCTTATTGAAATTCCAGCAAGCCCCGACTGTGTGCTGCCCGGTGGACTCACTCTGCCCCACCCCCCTGCGGGTGGGGCGGGCCGAAAAGGGGGTCGGCATGAGTGGCAGACCGCTGGCCGTATAGACGGTGCGCCCAAACTTGGCCCCGCCCATCGTCTGCTGGTAGAGGTCAGAATCCAGCTCCCCCCATTTTGCCTCTGGGTCGGCCGGCATACGCGCCCAGAACTCCTCATCATAGTGGGACTAGGCGTACCCCCCGTAAGCACCTGCGCCCTCCACAGCATGTCCATGTACTTAAATAGCGCGATGGACTGATCCGGAAACCTTTCGCAATATATGCTGGCGTATATTAGGAAGGCCGCCGACCAATTGTCAATCGTCAAGGGCACCTTAGGGCGCCTCGCTAACTCCTGCTCCTCCTCCTTAGACCCTTCCTTCGAAGTCAGCTCCCTATGCAATAGCTTCAAGATGTCAATGTACTCCCCCTTCCAGATCTTCTCCTTTGTCGCCAATGACAGGTGCCCCCCCAGGGGCTTGGTCACCCCATGTACGCGAGCTTGCACACCGGCACCACACAACTCTCATTCCACCCGGCCGTGTCTGCCCCTGCCTGGGCGCCCCCCGACGCTGTCTCCCAGCCAGTGCCTGAACCGACATCGCTCGCCAGTGCCCCGCCGTTCTTGCCCACCCCTGTGTTTTTCACGTAACGGCTTTAACCAGCCGCCCCCCATCATCCCTTCCAGTATCCGTTGCCACCGACACCCGCACGCAGCGCCGCTTGCCCGCACCACTCCCCACTCCGTCTCCAATCTTACCTGGCGTCAAGGTCGGCGTCCGAACCGGATCCCGCCGCCTAACCAGTGGAGCTGAGGGGGCCGTCACTCTGGGCGCGTTCTGCTGCGACCGTACCTGTAACACACTGCCAACAAGATCACTCGATCCCCCCTCCCTCTCCCGTATCTCCCCCTCCTCCTCAGACTCCCCCGCTCCAACATCCTGCAGCCCCCGGCCGTCCCCTAGGGACTCCAGCCGGCTCAACCCTGCCTTCTCCCTGCACACCCGCATCAAATTCACCAGTTCCACACAATCTCCTCCTCCCTCCGCTGCATTCGCACCAACAACTGAAGTGATTGTAGCCGCAGGCACCCCCCTACCCCCGGCAGCCGTTGTGACCCTTCGGGGGGGCTGGCAGAGAGGTTTCCTGTCTCCGCCCAAAGCTGTACCATGCCATGTCCCACGTTGGAGCGCGACCGCTCGTACAAGTCAGAGCCGGTCTATCCCCTCGGTGGAGTGGAGCCGCATGCTGCTCACCCGAGAGCCTCGCCAACAGGTCCTGCCAATGAAAAAAGGTGGAGTCCAGCATGCCGGGAAAAAGTCGCCCCTTGTTCCCCCCCATGAGCTGCCCCCACCCAAACCCCGCTGTGCACCCTGACCCCACCCCGTAGAGTGACCCTCTCGCCGCGCCTGGCACCCAAGGCCCCTGCCAGTCTCCCCTGTCCCCCACCCTGCCCCCTCCCTCCACTCCAGCCACCGTGGCCCCACCCACCCTTCACCCCCGAACTCCCAGCCCGGCCCCACTCCCCACCCTGGATCCCCCTGCTCCCCTCTGCCTCCCCCTCTCCCCGGGCGCTGCCCGTTCCCCCCGCCGCACCTGGCCCCCAGCTCACCCACCCTTTGCGCCCAGTTCCCCCCAATCCTCCCCCCGTCTCTTCCCGGGCGATGGAGACCTGCTCGGGCTCACCATGCTCGCCCCCACCCCCAAAGAGGACCCCCAATCCAGCTCACTCTCCCCCCTCCTTGTCCCCATCTCCCCTCCCCGCCCCCCTCCTCCTCCATGTCGGACTCTTCGATTAACAGGGGAGATCCCCCCGTCCGTCCACCGCAGCTCTCTCTTCCCTCCCCACCCCCCCAGCTCCTGAAACCCCACTGCATTCCTCATCAGACCCCCCCTTCCCCTTCCGCCACGCCAGCACCCTCCGCCCCCGGCACCCCCGCCAAGCTGTCCTCCGTGCCCCTCCCCCCCCTGCCAGGGCCCCCAGAGCTTTCTTCACCCGCCCCCTCCCACCTCCCGGCCCCGCCCACAAAGGTCAATTCAGGGTGCCCCCTCGGCCCCTTGCTCCCCTCGCACCACGCCGCCTCGCAGCTCCGCCTCGCCGGCCTCCTTCTCCCGCCCCCCTCCCCCTCTCCCGCCTCCCGGGGCCTTCCGCGACCGAGACCGTGGAGGCCCACACGTCAGAACCACGGCGGCCTTACCTGGAGGCCGGGCTGCACCAAGTCCATCCGGCCCGCTTCCCCCAGCAGTCTCAAAGCCTCCTGGACGCGGGAATCACCTAATGCCGCCATTCCTCGTACTCTGCCAAGCCCCTCGCAAGGAACCACGCCAACCGAGAGGTCCACCAAACCAGGTACTGCACCCCGCTCTATCCGGTCGCCGCGACACAACCGCAGGCCTAAAAACTCACGCAAAAACCAAAAAACTTGTGCCCCAACTGCCCTAAAACCGGCTGCTGGGTCACTGCACACTAAAATGGTGGACAGTGACACAAGATGTCCGGTGTTATCGCCCCCAAGCCCAAAACCAGCCCAAAGGTAACACAACTGCCCTCCCACAGCCCAACAAGCCCAAAAAACCTTCCTGCAGTTCCTGATGCCCCCCTCCCCTCTACGGCCCTAAAATTACCCGTGGGGGCAAGCCCCCCGTTGGTCGGCTGCCCCCTCAAATCCCCAATGTGTATTTTTTTTTTCCAAAATTACTTAAAGGTCTTGATTCATCTCACTATATTGATATGGTTTTAAGAAAGTAACAATTAAAAAAATTGAACTGGTATATTTTTGATTGTTTAATTGTTTCCAGTTGACTGGCAGGTGGGTCTCAAGTTTATGATGTTTAGTTGCAAAAATTAACTGGTCAAGGCCAGCTGCATCAAACTTGTATTTATTTATGCGCTTGGACTGCAGGTTCTGCATGTACAATGGAATGTCAGATTGCCTCACAGTGTACACATGAAGCCTGTGCCAGCTTCTCAACCTTTAAGGCTTTGCATGCTTGTGCTTCCACACTATGCATGCTCATGCACACTGACCAGTCCTGAGTTACTTGACTATTACCACAGTCAATAAATCTGGTATATGTCAGCTCATCCACTGCCACATTGATAAGCCCAGGCATCCTTGAGCAGCATCCTGGCAAGACAGCACACCGAGCCTCATGTTGCTAGTAAAACTAGAAGTGCTTAATTTGTAATATAATCAGTGTCAGGGCACAGCGTTCCTCTCAGAATCCCACCACAGAGCGCCCAAATAACGTGGTTGCTGAATACCAAGACTGTCTAGGAGGGCCGGCTTTAGCGCTGCTGGCGCCCAGTGCGGGTATGCTTGTTGGCGTCCCGCCAGTGATCTCCTTCTCAAGGAATTCCCTCACTACCACCCTTTAACTGTGCCCCTCCAGTCTCCATTACCATTCTCTCTCACATGCTTTCCTTTTGTTTTATAGGATTGCTCCTACTAGTGTAGGGAGTCAGAGCAGTTTACATGATGTTCATGTCACACAGAGACAATGAATCACAGGTATGTAAAGCAGTGTATAGGAAATGTTACATAAGAAAGAGGACTACAAAATATAGCAGTCACATGTCATCCATACTGGTGGGCACTATAGTTTAAGAGTGCTTGATCTGCAGAAGCACAAACAAGAAATTTAAAATGTACCACCATGGTTGGGGGTTGTCTTTATTAATAAGAATTGATTTCTACCTAAATTAACCTTTTTTGTAACATTTGGATGATGAACCATTGGGGAAAAATTATAAAGCTCCAACGTATACCTTACAGTTTCCACACAGCTCTTTGAGGAAAGTTAATAGCTCACTGTTCCATATTAGGATTTTAATTTATAAATTGCAAGTAACTAAAGGATCTTTCCAGCAATAGCAGTTACCCACTAAACTATTTACATTATATGCACCTCTGTGATTTGCATGGTACACGTCTATTGCAGCAGGCACATTATCCCTCTGGGCTACTTTATGATGAGTCAAAACTTCCACTAGATAAAACTCCCTGCTCCCCAGCAAGTCCATTAATCACCAGAGTTATCTGTACATTTTTATTGTTGCTCGAATATTGCTGGAGGCAAGGAACGATGCAGCAGGTGCTTTTAAATCCACTATATATCTGACAAGACAGTGCTCCTAGAAGTCAGTGTCGGTGCGGTGGCACCGAACGCACTGCCCTAGTGCCGGCTCTGCTGTCTAGTCTTGTGGAATCAAGACTGTCTAGTCTTGATTTCACCTCATTCCCCTTTCATCCACCACCATGCTCTCATTACCTGCCCGTTTATTTCATTCTTGATGGTTTTTTCATCCCTGCAGTCTCTTTGTGACTATTTCTCTCCTACTTTCTCCCCCCTCTATTCTGCCTTTTTCTCTCTCTCGTTTTGTGTCAAATTCTGATGATGAAAAAAGAATACCGGTACCCAAAAATGCTAATATTTGGTGGGCCACGCCTGCAACTACTGGCTCAAATTAAGCACCGAAAATCAGGGAATATTTGATGAGCATTCTGAGGTCATCGGCAGCACCCAGGAATACATGGGCAGCATTCAGACAAATACCAGTCCTCTCACATATGTGGCCACACCCTGACACAGAATAGCAACATTTCCTCCCACATAAATTGCAAATAAAGTGACATGAAATGCAGTTTCTGGGCAGCATTTAAAACTGGTTTTAATGTTCTTGATATAGAATTTACACTGAACATTTTGTTCCAGAGTGTACACTCTTCTCACAAAAGCTCTGCTTCTCTTCTGGCTGAAATATTTGTCAGTATTGCTACTGATCAAACAAAACAACATTTGCCACCTGAAGACATTACTGTTCTTTCAGTATCAAGTGCTTGGTTATCTCTAGAGTTCCCCTGGAGTTTCCTGTATAAACTACCTGTGAATATTGAGGACCCAGCTTTTAGGTCTGTTGTTAGCCAAGACTTTTTGATTTTACTAGAATTATATGTATAATCTCTTCCATGCGTCAGACGGCCCCCGGCCATCCGACGTCACGGTGGGCATGTGCGGAGGACAGCCCCCGGCCATCCGTTCCCCGCATGCGTGGAATTCGCCCGCACGGCGGGGGGGATTCCAGCCGCGTCGAAGCGGGTAATATACTTACTGATATGGACCTTCGGGCAACTATTTTCATCCATTGGTCTGCTACTGTGTTATTCACATTTTCTTTTGCTCACAACAGCATACAGAATGGGCAATAGGTCATCCCACTTCAGCCACTGGCTAACTTCACTGTCAGAGACGGCATCCTGTCCTGTCACAAAGAGCACATTCCCACAAAGTAGCAGCTCTCTTCAGTGCCAAGGACTACTATGAAGTTTTGGAAAACCCGTTAAAAAAACAAGCATTGATAAACCCAAAAGGGCCTTAGCCGATGCCAGAACTATTGGCTTTCAAAATACTTGTTTAATGTTTTCTAGACACCAGGCCCCACTGCTACGGTCACGGTCATCCTGCATATCCTCTTTGCACATATTGCGGATGATATTTGAAAAATCTGCAATGGATGTGTTCGGTTCTCAGTCCTCCAACATACAACATGACGCTCTGTTCATATTTTTATTTTTTTGATAATACTTTGGGCCTTGTTTAGGTTTTGTCGGATAGGATGCTACCTCACAAATGTAGCAGATGCCCTGTCTATCTTGTTACCAGTACATTATAGCCTAAAACACTTGCATACCTACAACTTGAAGAACAATGTCACTGTTTGAGGAAGGAGCGGGCCTTGACGGGGCGGGGCCTCGTGCCTGAGAAGTACCTATGAGGCACTTTTGAAACCCACCCCGCCCCCAAGCCACTTTTTCCCCAAAAACTAAACAGATAATGGTTGCTGAGGCTGGTGCCGATATCCTGGGAAGTTTTCACACCGCTTAATGGAAGTCAGCAGTTCAAAGCCTCGGAAAATGAGCTGGAAAAACACTATTTACAGTGGTTTTCAGCTTGTTCTTCCTGCCACCGGGTGACATTGGCTCCTCACCGGGAGACCGTGGGATGGGAGCCGATATTGTATGGCACCGTGCGAGTTGGCAGGTATGCACTTGTACAGAGGCGCAACTAGAGCCAAATTTCAGGGGGGGGGGGGGCTAAGAAAAAATTTCGGGGGGAGGGGGCTGAACCTTTAATCAGTAGGCAGAGTGGAGCTGCAGGGGCTCTTGGAAGGGGTTAAACAACTGCAAGGCCTAATTAACATTCAAATGGTCTTTTAACCCCTTAAGTGCTGCGCCCGTTCAGCGGCCGACGACACCACTACCTCGGGAGTGCTGCCGTCGGCCGTTGAACGTTCCAACTGCACCTGCGCAATGGAATGTCCAGCACTGGAGCTGGACGTTCGATAGCTGCTAAGGTGTTAAAGACCTGTGAAACATTCTGGTGCAGCTGTGTGTGTGCCCGGGATCTGTCTCATCCTGGGCTGCCACACACGAGGGGGGGGGGGGGCTGAAGCCCGGTGAGTTCAATGGGTGTTGCGCGCCTGCACTTGTAGTACCGCAGTGCGAAACCTGTCACGTTTTGAGGAAGTACCTTGTCCACCAAACTCTAAATAAGGCCTTTGCACAGGTCAAACCTAGGTACGAAGCAATGGAGCGCCGCACATAATATCCTGAGGTACAGTGCGCGTGGAGCGCATGCTCCGAGGCCGATGTGGGAGGAGTCTTGTGTTGTTGTGCGCGGCTCGAGGCCCAGGGAGCAGGGATGCCCTCGCGCCATGCCCTTGCCTTTCCATCTGCTGACCCTCGGTTCTTAAATCTAAGATCCGCACAGAGTCTTTCATCAACTGGACAAATGCGTTGCAATTTTCAAGTGAAATTGTGCCCAGGAAGAGAAAGAGGCTTTGTTAGGACAGGGCGCCCTGACCGCCCGCTCACAATCTCCATGACTTATCAATGAAGTTTGAAATCGGCATTATTTATTACCGATGGCGAGTCCAATTGACGGGAATGAATGCCCGTATTTGGAGAAAAAAGTTGTGTGTTCTGTGCCTGTGGGAAAGAAGGTCTCTGGAGCAGCGACCCCTGCGTGACAAAGAGGACGTGGGCCTCGTATGGAATAACAGATGGTCCCCGAGCGTGTTTAGGGGCGTATTTCACTCGAGAAGATGGCACTGGGTGTATAAATAAATGACAGCAACCTGAAGTCGTTAATGTGAGTTACAACCATTGATTTATTTCCACGGTTCAGTATTGTTACTTGGAGCGAACAGGAGATCACAGCTTTTTGCAGCTCGGATTGTGTTTAGAGCAGTCACCAAAATATATGAGGGAGAGAGAGAGAGAGAGAGAGAGAGAGAGAGAGAGAATGAGGGGAAGAGAGAGAGAGAATGAGGGGAAGAGAGAGAGGTCCCGTGGGAGGAGAGAGGACAAGGAGCACAAAAAAAGCAACAGAGTGAAATGAAGGTGCGAAATAGACCATAAAAAAGTGCATAGTGCAGCAGAGATAAAGCGAGGGAGACAGGAAACCTGCATAGAGTGAATGGTACTTTGAAAGATGAAAGTGGTCAGAGGGACGGTAGGTAGAGTGAACAAGGGAAAAGAAGTGTGAAGCAGAGGAGAGAGAGCGAGTGAGGCGCAGAGTGACAGAGAGAGAAGAGTGCATAGAGTGAAAGCAGGTCCTGTGTGAGGTGATGAGGGCTCGGGAGAGATGGACATAGTGAAAAAGTGGAAAGAAAAAGCGAATACATATGAGAGTAAAAGAGGATATGGAAAAAAGGGCGAGAGTTAGAGATGGGGAACACGGACGTTGTGTTACGAAAATTGGCACAGATGTTTTATGGCAGGGGAGCCGGTGTTTGCTACATAAATTACGGCTAAAGATATTAAGAGACTTTCTATATGGAAGAGAAGTTGGAAAGTCTGTGAGTATATTGTGGATCCTAGCTAATTCCTGCATTATTTATCTGTAATCCACATAACTCTGGCCTCTGTTGCTCTTCGTCACATTCCTTATACATTGAGGTCTAGCTTTTCCTACAGACATACATTTTCCTTTCCAAGGCCAATTTAAAAACTAACTTCTGTAACCTATCTGAGGTTCCTGTAGTATCTCCTCCCACACAGGAAGTAATATATTGACCTCTCGCTCCCTTCAACATGCTGTTTTATTTATGTTTTACCTGCTAGAAGAGTCTCGGGTTCCTGCTGGTTTTCATCCTCGTGTTCTGTTTAGAAACATAGGGTATCAGTGATGCTGGTAGCGGGCTTGGTGTTGTGTATGCTCCACAGGAGTCTTATGCAACCACTCCTAGGCTAGGCTGAGCGGAGCTGAGCTGTCTGGATGTGCGGTCCCTAACCTCCAGGTGTTTTAACAGGGCCACTGCCATTGGCTGTTGCGTTCATGTAGGCTGTCTCGCAAGAGCACTGGTAGCCGCATTGTTTGATCACTGTACATACGATGACCACCACATGGAAGCTGATTACATTGTTTATGCTTTCAGGATACAATACAATCGAGGGGAAACATGAACCCCTTGGGCGCGGCCACGATTCTGCGCCTGTGCGGCACTTCTAAAGAGTGGGCGGGTTCATGACGGCCCCCAGCCGTCATCAGCACACGAGCACCGTGATGCATGACGGCTGGGGGCCGTCATCAGCATGGAAGGGGTTAAAAAAGAATGCATTGTGAAGAGGGGAGTCTTCTACCTTAGAAGAAGAGGCAACTGCTCCCTCAGATCTTTCTTCAGATCCCTTCAGATGCAGTTCTGCAGCAACTATTGAATTAGACGTCTCTGCAGCAACTAAAGCCGATACTCGGAACAGTTCTGACTTAGATTCTAAAACTGAAGAATCAGGATCAGATCGAAAGATGCATTCAGGGATCTGATTTGTTTGAAGTTTCGGACCATATAATCACCAAGTTAGTTTTTTCATATCCTGACTGTGCTTCTGAAGAGAACTGTGTACAAAGTATTGAAGAAAGGACCCTATATCCTTAATTTTCGTATCAGACAATTTGTAAACTCTTAAAAAAGGAATAGAAGGAGAGGGAGAAACCGATCTTTCTGAGATTCTAAGCAAGATTTAGGAGAATAGAGATTAAGATTCTTTTAGTGGCCCCATGGCAAATCAAGATCATTCATTTCTCATTCCTCCTTCCTTGGAAATTTCTTTTCCAACTTTTTTGTCTGAGGTTCCCTCTTTTTCCAAAAGACTCATCTTTGTCTAATGCTCGAGAGGATGATTCTCGAATCAGAAGCTCATTTCAGGGAGAATGCCTTGTATATCAAGAATCTAAAAAGCAAGCCCTCAGGAAGCTTTTTCTCCTGGTGTTAAGCTAAATGTCTTAAAGTGCTATTTTGTGACGTTTGCATGGTTTGGGATTTTTATATATACGTTTTCTGCGTGGGTTGGTATGTTTCTACTGCATGTGTACAATGGACAGCTTTAAGACGCGTTGAGGCCTCTTTTGTACCTCTCTTGTTTTTCTTGATCCTTAAGAGCTTTTCCCTCCGATGACCTGGGGTCCATTTCGTGATTCTATCATGGGATCTCTATTTAGTTCTTCAGGAATTGCAGCAAAGTCCATTTGAATCCCTGGATACAGTTTCTTTGCTGTATTTCACAGACAAGGTGCCTTCTAGGCATCAGGATGACTGGAGAATTGAGTGCTTTGCTTTGTCGTCAACCTTTTCTTCGATTCTTTTAAGACTGTGGTATAATGCCACTGTCCAGACTCTCTACATGCAATTCTTTTGAATTTTAGTTTATCTCAGGATGTAGTTTTAGCTATGTTTTTCCTTTCTCATTCCCTAGCTGGGGAGGGCATTGTTCATACCCTTGACGCTCACAGGGATCTTTTTGCTTATGTTGTTAGAACAGCTTCGTTTTGTGTGAGTGATACTTTATTGGTAATTTGCAGGGTTTCAGGACATGGCTTGAAACCTAGTACAGCAACTCTTGGTGATTGGGCCAATTTGACCATTTACTGGATGTATCAAGCCATAGGAGCTACTTTACCAGAATCAGTCTGGGATAAACCAGAGGTATTTCTACTTTGGGGTAATTTTTAAGAGAGCGTCTATTAACCGCATCGCTGCGGCCGCTTTTCCCGCTGTGCGCGGCATTTTTAAAAATCCCGCGTAACGTGACAAAGCCAGCTCGTCATCCGCGCAGCGCAGGTAACGCCCATGACGAGCTGGCTTTGTCATTAGCGTCGAAGGGGTTAAGGATGTGTGTAATGCTGCTAAGTGGGCTTCTCACCACACTTTAATTTCCCACTCCTGTTTGCAATGGGGGGTATATAATCAGTCTTCTGAATTTGGAGCCAAGGTACTGTCTCGTGTTTGTCCTTGACCCCTTAAGAAAATTTATTTTGTTTTATTTTCTTGATTTTTCTGTATTATACCTATTTAAAATATAGCATTATTTTTGTTACCTAAATTTCTTGGGAAAGTAAATCCTGTGTTCTGGCTATGTCAATCAATCAGTCAATCAATCATATCATTTGTAAAGTGCACTACTCACCCGTGAGGGTCTCAAGGCGCTGGGGTGGGGAATGCTGTTACTGCTCGAAAAGCCAGGTCTTGAGGAGTTTTCTGAAGGTCAGCAGGTCTTGGGTCTGCGGTAGGTGGATGGGGAGAGTGTTCCAGGTCTTGGCGGCGAGGTGGGAGAATGATCTGCCGCCGGAGGTCGCTCTTTGGAAGCGGGGGACTGTGGCGAGGGCGAGGTCGGAGGAGCGGAGCTGGCGAGTGGGGGTGTAGAAGCTGAGGCGTCTGTTGAGGTACGTTGGTCCTGTGTTGTGGAGTGCCTTGTATGCATGGGTGAGGAGCTTGAAGGTTATCCTCTTTTTGACCGGGAGCCAGTGCAGGTCTCAGGTGGGGTGCGATGTGGCTGCGGCAGGGGATGTCGAGGATTAGGCATGCAGAGGTGTTCTGGATGCGTTGGAGCCGTCTCAGGAGTTTGGCTGAGGCTCCTGCGTAGAGGGCGTTTCCGTAGTCCAAACTGTTGCTGACGAGGGCCTGGGTGACTGTTCTTCTCATTTCAGTGGGGATCCACTTGTAGATCCTGCGGAGCATGCGGTGGGTGTTGAAGCAGGAGGAGGAGACGGCGTTGACCTGTTTAGTCATGGAGAGGGTGGAGTCGAGGATGACCCCTAGGTTGCGTGCGTGGTCGGTGGGTGTTGGAGCGGTTCCCAGTGCGGTCGGCCACCAGGAGTCGTCCCAGGCCAAAGGGGTGGATCAAAGGATGAGGACCTCCGTCTTGTCTGAGTTCAGCTTCAGTCGGCTGTTCCTCATCCATTCAGCGACGGCCTTCATTCCTTTGTGAAGGTTGGTTTTGGCGGTGTGGGGGTCCTTGGTGAGGGAGAGGATCAGCTGGGTGTCATCGGCGTAGGAGATGATGTTGAGGTCGTGCCGACGGGCGACGTGGGTGAGCGGTGCCATGTAAATGTTAAACAGAGTTGGGCTGAGGGATGAGCCCTGGGGTACGCCGCAGATGATCTTGGTGGCTTTGGAGCAGAAGGGGGGAAGGCGGACGCTCTGTGTTCTGCCAGAGAGAAAGGAGGTGGTCCAGTCGAGGGCCTTCCCTTGGTTCCCGGTATTGTGGAGGCGTGTTCGTTGTGTGTGGTGGCAGACCGTGTTGAAGGCGGTTGACAGGTCCAGGAGGATGAGCGCCGCCATTTCTCCGTTGTCCAGCAGGGACTTGATGTCATCGGTGGCGGTGATTAGGGCAGTCTTGGTGCTGTGGTTGCTGTGGAACCCGGACTGGGAAGGGTCCAGGATGTTGTTCTCCTCGAGGTAGCGGGTCAGTTGTTCGTTGACGGTCTTCTCGATGACCTTTGCTGGGAACTAGAGCAGGGAGATGGGCCGGAAGTTCTTGAGGTCCTTGGGTTCCGCCTTGGGTTTCTTGAGTAAGGCGTTGATCTCGGCATGCTTCCAGCTCTCCGGGAAGGTTGCTGTCTCGAAGGAGGTGTTGATGAATTTCCAGAGATGGGGTTCGATGGATGTGCTGGCTTTGTTGAAGATGTGGTATGGGCACGGGTCTGAAGGAGATCCGGAGTGGATGGTGTTCATGATCTTGATGGTGTTGTTGTTGTTGATGTTCGTCCAGGAGAGCAGGCGGTTGGTGCGGATGGTGGTCGTGGGGGCGGATGTCTCAGAGGTTCTTGGGGCGGTTGTGGCATTGAAGCTGTCGTGGATGTCTGCAATCTTGCGGTGGAAGAAGTTGGCCAGCGATTCGCACAGGTCTTGCAAGGGTGGGACATCGTTGGAGCTGGGGTTGGAGAGTTCCTTCACGATGTTGAAGAGCTCTTTGCTGTTGTGTGCGTTGTTGTTTAGGCGGTTTTTGAAGGAGGCCCTTTTGGCGGATCTGATGAGGTGATGGTGTCTGCGGGTGGCGTTCTTGTGGGCTGGGTGGCTGTCCGGTGTTCATTCACAGAGCCAGATCTTCTCCAGCTTTCGGCAGGTTTGCTTGGAGGCCCGTAGGTCTTCAGTGAATCAGCTGACTTTCTTGTTGGTGTGACTGTTGGAGGGTTTCTTGATCGTGGCTTGGGTACATCTCAATGTGTAAGGAACGGGACGAGGAAGACAAATGAGGAGATAGTTCCTGATTTGCAAACCAGCAATCTTCATTACTCAGAGTACCTGTCTTTCTCATCAAACTTCTATGTTCCTAATCTCACCAAAAAAGAACATTTGATTTTCGTTTTATCTCCCTGGATTATTGGGAACTATTTTATTTGTATTTCTTTACATCAAACGCTCGGTATAACTAAAAGTTGTTGAATGGGGTGTTAGGTCACTTTAATAATTAATACTTTCTGATACAGAGAAGTCAGACAGGTTACAAAATGTAGTTTTGAAGCTGAGCTTAGATGGGCTTATTTATGTCCGGATAAAGAGATAGATATCAATGTATAAGAACTGTAACAAGGAAGACGGGCATGGTGGTAATGGTCAAAAGACCATTTCCAAGTTCGTTATAAAATGACTTTCAAATACAGCCCTAAAATGATACACAAAGAGTTTGCAAATATCATGTTTGCTGCACCCTGTTTTGAGACAAATCTTCAAAAGCCAGATGTATATTTTGCTTGAATAAATTTGTAATACTAAATAGCTCCACAATATAGTCTTACAGCTACTACAGAGCACTGATGGTGTAAAGATGCATTAAAACAGACTGAGTCCAGTGGGTTAAACCGAGCACTCCTGACTGTCATCCTTTACGTTAGACGAATGAAAGCAGCATCCATAGAATGCACAATGCATACTTGTCTTGGAGTCACAGAGATTCCTTATTTATGTGGCCCATTTAACAGGAGATGCCAGATTCAAGGCACCACAAACATCTCTTTTGTACACATGGAAAATCCTCAGACAGGACCACAGCACAAAGGCAGTTTATATTTGTAGCAAGAACTAAAGGGAAGTTGGCTTCTACTTCTTTCCACTTGAATAGATTAAAAGCTCTCAGAGAGTCACAGATATGGTTGAATTACCTGGAACAAAAACCTCAATGTACTAGAAGATAATTAATCACCTGTGAGAGCGTGCAACCTGTATTTCTAACATGCTGTACATCTTTGTAGTAGGCATTTTAGCATGTGGAAAGTTCTATGTTACCAGCTTTAAATAAGTCTGGCACAAAAAATCTCTGCTGCAAAGACTGTTTTGAGAATTATGACGAGTTTGTGAGAATTAGATAAATAGCCTGGAGTGTAAAGTTGACACTTTAATCTTTGTTTAGGTCTGACTAAAGTTACAGCTTTCTTAAGATGAACTAATATTCATACCAGGACAGAATAATGTGGCTGTGATTTTTAACATATGGTGCAGAGCTCAGACAGTTGCATGGTTTATAGTATTGCCAGTGGATGTGACTGATTGGTGTATGGAGATTTTAGTGGCAGAGATCTTACTATAATAATGGGTAAAAAATTAAAAAAAGTTTATTTTTTATTGAGTGGATTACAAAAAAAAAAAGCAGATCAATTACATAATACATCGTATATCAGTAAAACAATCAATTCCGGCATACATAAGGAAAAACGACATTGCGAAGACAATAAAGTGCTAATAGTGCGTCAGGAGATATATATAAATAAAAAAACACAACTCTGCAGCCATTGGACTAAGGTGCTATCCTTGCCAGATCACAAAGATCCATCAGAAAAGTGCTGATACAATATCCATATAGTGCTAAAAATTGAAACACCCGAAATATCGAGGGCATATTAAGCATCACAGCATACAGTCAATAAAACCATCTGTTCATGAATACATCAATAAGGTGCTAATGCTATAGAAATGAAAATGTTAACAGTATAGAGTCAGTCAATATATCAATAGCAGCAAAGTATTTATACTCAAAAAATAAAGTGCAAATAATCTAATACCCCTTAGACAATAATCTACTTTCATAACACATTGAGGGTATAAATATCTGAGAACATTTTTGAAACACATTATTGAAAAATCCTGACCAAATTGCTACAAAACTAGTAAGCGACCGTACCCGCTTGGCATATGCTTCCTCCCATATATATGTCTTAACCTTCTTTTCTTGCCATTGCTGAATCAATGGTATTTTATTCAACTTCCAATTTTCTAAAATTAAAGGCCTGGCAACTGCAATAGCCATAGAATCGAAATATTGTTGGTATTAAGACAAATGTTGGACCTCTATTGAACACCCGAGGAGAGCTGATTTAATAGTAGGAATAAAGTGGACTAATAAAGCTAGACATTGATTAATTCTCGAAAAAACATTGAACCAGAATTTATATAGATCGGGACATTAGAAAACAATATGGTTCCAGGACCCTATCTCTGGGTTCCCACATCTAAAACAATACTCAGAAGAGGCAGGAAAAATTGCATTCAACCTTTTAGGTGTATAATATGGTAATCATCTTGACAAATAGGCCATTATTTTATAGTTAGCAGCTCTAAGCGCTTTGTGGCCTATTTCACATAGAGACTGCCATTCCTTTTTGCTGACACTGCAGCCAGTTTCTTTCAGTAATTTTGGAAAAAAGTTATCAAGCACTTTATGCTGGCCCGGCTGAATTAGGCAAGAATACCAATTGCCAATCCCACATAGGTCCTGCCTATATAGTTGGTTTAATATATTTAAAGCTTAATTATTAGTTGCGACATAATTTGCTTTTAAGAAGCTCGAAATTTGCTTAAAACTAAATGGCAAAGCTGGAAACCTAGGGACCAGCTACAGGGATAACATCTCTTTGGAAATCAGCTTAGATGAACTAAAAAAGTCACCCAAATATTCCAAACCTGCCTCGTGCCATAATTGCAAAATCCCCCAAGAAAGCTGCAGTCCAAAAGGCTGACCCTCACTAATTTTTGGATATAGATGGTATCTAGGAATTTTATGTAGATTAAAAAATACTTGTATGCGACAAGCAAGGTCAGCTAATGCCTTACATCTCGATTTTTTGGAGAGTTTCAGGAAGCGTAGAAAAGCGGGTGACTAAATTGCACTCTCCTGCCCCATACTTTTTAATAAAAAAATCTCAAATTT
The DNA here is from genome assembly GCF_964263255.1 of Lissotriton vulgaris. NCBI lineage: Eukaryota > Metazoa > Chordata > Amphibia > Caudata > Salamandridae > Lissotriton > Lissotriton vulgaris. The sequence goes on from NC_141697.1 coordinate 120,216,897, forward strand.
TGATGCTACCAATGGAAGTTGAACCAATACATTCAATAAAGCAGCCTGGTAATAAAAGTCAAGATTGGGGAGGGCGAGCCCCCATAAGACGTATCAAATTGTAAACTTGCTAAGGAAGTTCTAGGCTGGTTCTGAGCCCATATGAACTTCCGAATTAATGCGGGTACCTCAGAGAAATATGATTTAGGAATTTTAATCAGAAGATGAACAAATAAAAATACAAATAATGGCAAAATAGACATTTTGACCAATGATACACAGCCTATTAAAGTTAAAGGAAGAAGAGACCATTGGTCTTATAGCCTCTTAGCTTTTTCCAGGGTGTTTTGATAATTTAGCCTAAAAAGATGATCATAGTGGCAATTTACATACAAACCTAAGTATCTAATAGGTTTAAATGAATTCTGCTGAGGAAGGAAAGGCAGCGACACCGATGGGGCATTAAACCAAAGTACCTCTGTCTTTGCTTGATTTAGTCTATACCCATCTATTCGTGTACACTCTTCTACTTCCTTAAATGCATTTAAGATATTAGATGATTCTGCTGATTGATATAAAATAACATAATCTGCAAATAATTTCATTTTTGGCATGCCCGCTATTGAGGACATTATCTGGAGATTATTGTGGATTTTAATTGCCAGGGGCTTTATAAAAAGTGCAAATAAAGCGGGAGACAGCGGGCACCCCTGTCTAGTCCCATATCGAATCTTGACTATACACGCAGATTCTCTGTTAATCAAGAGTCTCGCCTCTGAGCCTGAATACACATCTTTTATCATATTGACCAAACGTTCAGACAAGCCAAACTTAGATAATGTAAAGAACAAAGCTTGCCAGTCAAGGTCAAATGCTTTTTCTGGATCAAGCGTTAGAATTGCTGCCTTACCCTTGTTGACCGACAGGTAATCGATGCCTTGTGTCAAAAAATATGTATTAGAGGGGTTTACACCTGTTACAACGCATTTCTTACAACGCAATACTGTTACAACGCTACTTTTACAACGCATACCATTACAACGCATTGCGCTGGGGGGCGCTCTAGGATAGGGAATAAGTATAATTTACTATCCAACACCTTCCCTAGGGTCCACGGGGACTGGAGTTAGAATATTAAATTATACTTACCACTATCCAGCACCTCAAAGCGCTATGCGTTGTAATGGTATGCGTTGTAATGGTCGCGTTGTAACAGTAGGTAGTTGTAATGGTATGTGTTGTAACATGGTACATCCATTAGAGGCCATAGATCTAACACGAATAAAGTCTGACTGGTCTATGTGAACAAGCTGTTGTGCAATCAAAATCAACCTTATCGCCCACATTTTCATAAATGTTTTAAAGTCTATATTTAAAAGACTTATGGGTCTATATGAACCAGCAGCGATGGGATCCTTATCTTTCTTCAGAAAACAGACCACAACCGCTTCCTTACATTTTTTTGATATTGGTTAAAAAATCTTAAAAACTTCAACAGGGATACCGTCGATACCTGGGGCTTTCGCTTGGGCTATAGATTTCAATACATTACTAAATTCATTTTGTGAAATAGATTTATTAAGAGAATTCTGTACGGTCTTAGAGATAGAGGGCCTTTCTAAAGATGAAAAATAGTTTATAAGTGATGTTTGAGAAATTTCCTATGTCTCCACATATATCATTTTGAAATGTCATTAAAAACCCTGCAATTCCCTCTTTGGGATCTACAACTGTATCCAAGACAGGATCTCTAATCAGAGTAATTGTATTTTGACTATTCTGAGTTTTTGTTAACCAGGCCAGATAGCGTCCTGTATGTTGACTCTCTTCGTAAAGTTTTTTTTATAGGCCTTGCTCCCCTTAATTACCTGAAGATAAAAAAATTGCTTAAGGTTATCTTTAGCCTCTGCTAAATCTCGAAGTAGACCCGTTTTTCGAGGTTCAGATCTAACCATCTTTAAAATAGCTTAGACTTTTTCAACCTCCTCCTGTAGGGAAAGCATCTCATGAGAGCGTTGTTTCCGTATAGCCGATGTATATGCTATTATCTGCCCTCTAAAGGCTGCTTTAAAAGCTTCCCACACGACAATGATAGACGCAGTGTTCTCTTTGATTTAAAAAAACTGCTTGATAAAAGATTGCATTTTAGAAATTCACACCACATCATCAAGAAGAGATTTATCGAAGCACCAGCGCCTAGTATTTCATAGCTGTGTTCCCTTCATATGAATTTTAATAGAAATGGCTGAATGATCAGAAAAGGCATTGGAGATAATCTCCGTCTGGTTTCTAAATAACAGATTATCAATAAAAAAAAATCAATTTGAGATGCGGTCTTATATCTAAAAGAATAGCATGTATGATCTGAGTACCCAGGATGACTTTGTCGCCATGAATCTAGCAGAGCAAAATCCTTCTTCATCATGTTAATCAGCATTTTTAATTTGGGTTTTAATTGTTTCTTAGATGTATTAGAATTGTCTAGGTAAATATTTTGAATGAAGTTAAAACCACCCCCCCTCCAATTATCTAGCCCTCAGAAACTGCTGATAGATCACACATTTGCAGTAAAGCAGATATGTTGTCAAATATGGTACCATAATAATTCAAGAGATCAACTACTACCACATTTCGGTTAATTTATACATAGATCCAGCGGCCTTGCACATCGCAGCTAACTTTTACTATTTAACACATGCAGTTATTAGAAAATATAAGAGCCACCCCAGGAACTGACTAATTAGCTGAGGCAAAAGAAGTCTTGGTTATACCCCTTTGGAAGAATCAATTTAGGTGTATCAGATCTAAAATGAGTCTCCTGAATTAACAGCACTTGTGAGGAGAAAGAAAGCAACCAAGTTAACATTGCACCTGCTTTTACTGAATTCAACCAGCCATTCACAATGCAGGAAATTATTTTGATACTATCCATTCAAAATAGAAATAGCAGCTTTCATTGCACCAAAAAATACATAACATTAGAAACTGAAAAGAACAAAACCCCCTATGTATGCAATCCAGAAATGATCCACTAATTTTTTCTCTCCTACCCCAACCACACCCCCACCCTAGCCACCCCCAAACCCTATGTGGCGAGCGTCCCCCTAGCAATTTGCCACCCTAACCCCCTAACTGATGGATGCCCTGGAATTGCATCCTGATCCGTCAGAATGGGGTCCCCAACCACCAACCCCACCCACACCCTTCTTAAGAAGAACCAGAAGAGAAGAAAAAAGAAAATATGTATATATTTTTTAACTCAAATTTCAAATAGTTTTTAGATAGTCCTGAGCTTCTGAAAGAAAACTAAAGATCTTAAATTGTCCCTTCCAAAGCATTTTCAATTTTGAAGACTGAACCAAGGAGGCCTGTGCTCCGATTGATCTAAATTCAAAGGAAAGCAATTAAAACGCCTTTCTCCATCTGGCTGAAGTCATAGAAAGATCAGTAAAAATCTTCAAAGAGGCATTTTGCAAAATCATAAAAGTTTTCTCCTGTATCGCTCTAGTGTGGACCTGTTCCTTAATCCGGAAATCAGAGAATTCAACCAAAATAGTTTGAAGATATTTGGCCACAGGTGTCTAATGAGAAGGTACTCGATAAGCCCGCATGATTGTCAAATCCTCAGGAGCAGATTGTAAAACTTGATCTTTAATCAACATATTGATGAGCTGAGTTACTGATTGTATCTGACCCTGAGATTCACTCCCTTCCGGAATTCCCGATACCGCAGACTGGAGTGTCTTGCATTATTCTCCATAGATTCTAATTATAGCTCTAATTCTGTGATTTTTGCAAGTTCAGGTATTGTGGGGGATTCCATAAGTGCCAATTTGTCCTCAATATCAGAAATTCTTTGCTCCGCTGCCTGTTGCTGATTTGGCAGCACCAATAAGGTCTCTTCCATTTTAGTAAGTCTTTGCAACATTAGCTCCATAGCCGAAACTTGCTGGACTTTAAGTCCACGGATCTCCCAAAAAATTGTATCCAGCAAAGCTTCTGGCAGGAGCACCTGAGCTACACAAGGATTTTTGATCAACGATTCATTGGAGTGGATATTCAGTTTAGGAGCAGCCATCGTTTGAGCGCTGTGGCTGGTACTTGGATCCTGGGAGGGAGTAGAGGAAGCCTGATCCAAGGATACCGGACCCACGGAAGCAGTTGGGGTATAATCCAATAATTATTGCATTTTTCGCCCAGCGATCCCCTCAAGTGTTGAGTTCACGGGCCCTAGTATTGTTGTAGTTGTTGTAGTCGATGGCAGTACTCCCGCTCTAATCTCCTCACTAGAGTGTTTAGGCCCAACATTAATGAACAAAGGGAAGGTTTTAGGCTTTTGAAGAGGCTCAAGACTGTTGCCTACCCCTACATTCCTTGTTGGTGAAGTAGAGGCTGGGAGGGAGTTGGATTTTCAGAGCTGTTAGCAATTGAACAGGAGGCACTAGCTTTTCCCATTACAACTGACCCAGGCTTATGCATAAATAAACCTTCCGCTGTCCCCCTTCCCTCTTCTTCGTGCGGCTGGACAAGATTAAAGGAAATGACAGGAGTGCCTCCCGAGGTCTGCATCTGCTTATCACACCAGCCAGTCAGCCTACTCTGTGAGGCCTTCTTACATTGTTTAGTGGAATAGGAGGGACTGGTGAGCCAATTTTTGCACGAAGTCTTCGCATAACAGTAGGGCGCATATGCTGCCAATGCAACGAGTATCAAAGTCTTGTCTTTCAGCTATTGTAGGTAAAACATATACCTCCCATCGGTGCCAGGAATCTAACACAGCCCTGTAAAAACCATACAGTCATGCGTAGCGCCTTCCTTGCACCTTGCCTCGTCTTAGCCACTTCTTACTTCCACAGACGAATGGGAGCCAATTGTACCAGATCCTCTCCCAAACTAAATAGAAGCAGTCGCGTTATTTCTCCATAAACTCAGTGAGAGCTGGGACCAGAACTCATAGGTACCATAGCCACAACAGCTGCCAGCAATTGTACATGCTCTTTTGCTTCAAACAGCCCCTCTAATCCTCAGAAGGGGTGTGGACTCTCTTCCTTGCTCCTTTACCTGCATACAGGTTTTTCAGCCCACTGGATTGGAGGGCCCACCTCTCCAAGTCACAAACCGGCAGCCTCAGCTCCATAGGCTCCTTTCCATCTTCCACTCGTTTTTCCTCAAAGTCTTTTCTTCTTAAGCAGCTGCCTTCACAAAAGTGGCAGCCTCCAGAAAATCCTCTACCCTCGCCGCTCTGCAGCAGCACCGTGGCTCGAGTCAGCAGGTCTTCCTGCTCTTTCTTTCCCTCTCCCGCTTCCTCATTAGCGCCTCATTACAGAGGCGCTACATGCAGAACGCCGCCGTTGGCGCTCCGAATGCACGCAGAGCTCCAGAGGCTACCTGTGAAGGGGAGTCAACCAATGAATCAATCAGGAGTTTGTTAAAGTGCAACTACTCACCCGTAAGGGTCTCAAGGCGCTAGGGGTGGGGGGGGGGGGTGCAGGTTCCATTCCATCAAGGAGGGGGTCTGTCGAAGAGCCAGGTTTGGGGTTTCTTGCGAAGATGGGGAGCGATGTTGTCTGTCTGAGGTGGAGCGGAAGGGCGTTCCATGCTTTGGCTGCTTTGGGTCCGGTTCCGCTGTCAGCAGGAGGACATAGGGCAGTTTATTAAACTTGAAAAGAAATAGTAAACTTATTTTAGATTATATATTATTGTAAGTTAATTTTATATTTTTTTGTTAAATGTAGAACAAAATTAAAAATGTTGCAGCACTATGTAAATAAATTGCCATACAAGCAGCATGTATATTCATAGGATGAAGCTTTAATCAGCCTGCCACAGTGTGACTTCCACCTGCCAGCCCCAACAACTAAACTGACATCATAAGAATTTCAAACCATGACATTCTAAATGGGACCTGAGAACAGTAGCGGACCCCCCGGCCCCCCCCCCCCTTCCTCAAGCGCCTTGAGACCCTCCGGGTGAGTAGTGCGCTATATAAATGCATTGATTGATTGATTGATTGAGAACAAAGGTTCTGCTTACTTCATGAGTACAACAAATCCTTTATTTTTCACATAGAAGCAAAACTCAACATTGCATAAAAGATCATTAAAAAGCAAGCAACATTTTCTCTAATACATGTTCAATCAATCAATCAATAATTTGTAAACCGCACTACATACCCGCGAGGGTCTCAAGGCGCTGGGGGGAAGGGGCGCTACTGATCGAACAGCCAGGCCTTGAGAATCCTCCTTGAAGGTCAGCAGGTATTGGGTCTGTCGTAGGCTCAGTGGGAGGGTGTTCCATGTCTTGGCGGCGAGGTGGGAGAAGGATCTCCCACCGGTGGTTGTTCTTCGGATGCATGGGACGTTGGCGAGTGAGAGGTCGGCAGAGTGTTGCTGGCGGTTGGGGATCAATAAACTACAATTTGAGTAACACACTTTTAAACAAAATTAAATCACTAAGAAAAAATTACATGAAAGGAATAAACCCAAAGATAAACAATTGAAAAATCCTCTATTGTCCTTAAAAATATACAAACTTTAAAAAATATATACATAACTGTAAAAATTAGAGTAAACACTTCCCAAATTTATGTCCAATATTCCCGAACATAATCATCCAAATAAGCGGGAGGTCTTCTCTCTCTCCTTGCATGATTTTCTCTCCTCTCTCCGCCCTCTGGATTTCCATTCCCGACCTCTCTTTCACAATCTCCACCTCCAGAACCAACAACGTGATTAACACTCCTGGAACTCACACTCAAAACCTCATCATCTCCCATTAACATAAAACCACAATACCTCCCACTTCTTTGGGGCCCTCAACATTGGCCCCCAGAAATGGGTCCGCTATCTCAACCTGTCTCCCAAGTGCGCAACTTGGGCTTCATGTTCGATGATTCCCTATCTATGCGTCAACAAGCAGTTAGTGTGGCAGCCACCTGTTCTACCATCTTAAGGTGGCTGCGGAAAATCTTCTGGATGCTCCCAGCTTCTACCAGACGAACCGTGGTTCAGGCCCTTGTCATCTCTCGCCTGGACTACGGTAACGTGCTTTACTTGGGAGGCAGCCAGGAGATTCAGAGGAAGCTTCAACTGGTACAGAATTTGGCTGCCCGTCTCCTCTACAGTGTCCCAAGGAGATTGTTGATCTCCCCTTTCCTTCGGGACTTACACTGGCTGCGGATAGAGAGCCGCATAAAGTTCAAGGCGCTTTGTTTCATGTTTAAAATCGAGCAGGGTTTAGCGCCCCCATATCTTCTGTCCCTCGTCCACCCTTATGTTCCCCGCCGTTCTCTCAGGTCCTCATCGCTGGGTAATTATTCGATCCCGCGGATCAGACTTGTTAGAATGGGCGGACGCTCCTTCGCTCACCTTGGTCAGAAGCTCTGGAACTTTCTTCCTGTGACATTGAAATTTGAATCCTCATTTGCCAAGTTCCGTAAGGATTTGAAGACTTGATTCTTCCCTGAATAAGCTGTCTTTTGACATGCAGGCCTTGTCATCTTGGCGCTGGGAAACCCCAGGGTGGGTAGCTGTGCGCCCTATAAATTTAATTACATACATACATACATACATTCTTTCTGTGTCAAATTTTTTACACTCTGCTCCTCCCTGATACACGGCGGCTCTCCGTTTGTTCCACTTATCTCCATTTTTCAACACCACATACCAATCAAAAACTTGATTGACCTTGAAAGGGACCCCTACCAATTATTTTTACAGCTCCTTGCACTTCAGACCCGCTTGGCACTGCTAGTTGGATTGTACCCTTCACCATACGGTTCATCCGTTCTGTGATAAAATTTGCCTGCGTATTATAGAGAGCTGTGCAATGATGTTTAATGCCATTACCTTCCAAAAACTCCTTTATTTCCCTTGATGTGAGCTGAGTACCATTGCCGGTTATCAAAGTATTTGGAAAGCCTTCTGTCCTAAAGATCTCTTGCAAGATATTAAAGGTACTCTAGTCGAAATTTCCTTCATAAAGCTGACATCCACCCATTTTGAAAAAACTTCAACTAGTACCATGTCAAATCTTAATTCTTTGTTTACTCCAGCCAATGGACCTGTAAAATCCATACACTCACTATGCCATGGTTCTTTGGGCACTCTATGCTATGGGTCTTTTATGACTCAATTCAGACTGAAACTTAACTTGAGTCTCTTTTCACTCTCTTTGCAATCCGCACGCCTTTTGACCCATTGAGAAGTTTGGACATCAATCCCTGGCCACCAAAAGTTTTCACTCGCTCTTCTCTGTGTCATGCTTTGACCTTAATATCCCTCATGTGCTAATTGAATGATTCTCTTCCTCATATGCTTTGATGGTACAAACCTGTCACTCCTCCTCAAGACCCTCTTCCCACTGATTGACAATTCATCTAAGATATTGAAATATCGTCTCATTGAAGGAGCAACTATACTCTCTCCTTCCACCGCTTACCACCATTTTGCACACTTTTAAAATTTCCTGTAATGGCCATTTCCTGCACCCCTTCTTCTTTAGTGAAAGCTCCCACTCCACTCTGCACAGCATCCTCTAAACATGCCACTGATCCCTCTTCCTCCTTGTGAGCAATCTTCCAATCAACAGTTAATGGGAAAGACCATCAGGCTGTGCATCACACCACCCCAGAATGTATTCAATGATGTACTGAAAATCTTGCAGAAGTGCTGCCAAACTTGCCAACCACACTGACCTTTTTCCAGACCCACCCGGTGTCAGAACTTTAACCGAAGGTTTGTGGTCTGTTCTCAACTTGAAACTCACTCCCCAAGAGTATTTTCTGAAATATTCAGCACACCAAGTTGCTGCCAATGCCTCACGCTGCTCAATGACAGAATCATTTTTCTCAGTATCTGTCAATGAACGGGAGGGAAAGGCTATTGCCTTCTCCATCCCATTATGAAGTTGTGGCAAAACAGCACCCACACCTGTGGCACTGGCATCCACTTTAAGAATGGTATTCAACTTGATATCAAAAGGAACTAAAATTCCTGCTGCACATATTTCCTGTTTAATGCTATAAAAACACATTTCTTGTTCCTCACCCACCATTAGAAAATAAACAATTTTTTCAAAACTAATTTCAAATCTCCTGTCTTAATAGCAAAATGTTCAAACAAACTTTGCATGATATTCAATCAGCCGCATGAGTGACCTCAGCTGCTTCCAGCAAGTCTGTCTTCGGCTTTACTCCTTCTCCAGAAATTGTGTCTCCTAAGTACTTGATTTCTTTGCTTACGAACACACACTTTTCCTTGTGAAGCGATAGTCCAACATCCAACACTTTTTTAAATCTCTTTCTTTAAAACTTGGTTTTGTTATTACACTGTGGCTCCATATACTTGAAATGTCATCTTGAAAAAAAATTAAATATCTGAAACTTTTAAATATTTAGGATATCATCCGTTGGAACGCACTGGCATCGATGATAATGCAAACGGCATCTTTGTGAAGTGAAAAGTCACTTCCATAGTAATGAAAGCTGTAATGTCCCTAGAATTTTTATGCCAGCGAATCTGGTTATAAGCACTCTTTGAATCTAATTTTAAAAAGTATTTACTCCCATTGAGTAATAACTTGCGCCCGGCCGACACGTCTCGTAAACTGGACCGACTGACCTCCGTTTGGTGGTCCCGACCACCTTCGGTCGCATTCCGACGTTTCCCAATGGGAGCATGTTTCATGGTCCTAAACCGGCCTTAATACATCCTCCCATAGGGAAATGGGAGGTGAGTTAACCCCTACACATTCACACCTTAGGGTGCCTGTGAAGGAATTAACAGCGGGGCCTGACTTTGTTTTTGTGGATCTACAGCTACACCTGCAATCGGAGGAGGGAGTGATTGACCATGTGGGCTAGGAGTTGACAAGTGAGGCAAAACAGTGGGAAAGAGTAAGGAACAGAAACAACCCAAATGGTGTCTCACTCTTCAATGGGGGTGAGGAAATGGTCCTCAAGGAATGATTCAGTCCACTTGAAGGGAGTGACAGTTGTTCCCATCCAAGCCCACCACAGTCAGGCCAAATAGGATTCAAAGGATGAGGACAGGTCCAGGGGTAGGACAGCTGTTGACGCAGATCAAGAGATTTAAGGGGAACTTCCTGGATATGTGTCAGTGCTTGGACTGAAGCCTGACTGGCAATGGAAAATAGACTGTGAGCTTCTACCCAGGTGTGTAGTGACTTTGTATCCTCTCTTTTCAGCACCTTGAATATTAAAGACGAGTCTTAGTCCGGGGTAGTTCACTTCATAGGAGAGATTGTCTAGGGACGCTCAAAAGCTAGTCATGGCAGTCTTGCTGCAGCTTCTCCTAGGTGCATTGGTAAGTGACCAAAAGCACATTAGCATCATTTAAAAACTGAACCTATCACTTTAGACCTGCCCTGCATCATGATAAACATTGAATTTCACTATAAAACGTCCCTGTTATTCACAATCCTTAATTTACACACTTTCCGTTTTCTTTCTTCTTAAGCTTCTGCCTTAAATTCAGGAATGCAGATCTTTTAAAATGTTTGCCAATGTCGAATCTGCACTCTGACAGCTTCATGATACAGTTTCTTAAATGTGATGCTTAAGTCCCCGTTGTAATTTATAGTACAGTACTGCTTTACTTGTTTTCTTTTTTTTAGAGTAACTAATCAATGAGGAATATTTTGGAATTAAATAGACCTTTTAATAAACCATAGCAAACAAATTTAGTTACACAGTGTATAGCCTTGTCTGCCAGTACAAGACTAGAGTAGATTGCAAAATCTCATTATTTTTTAACAGGATGATATTTTACACTTTATCACTAGCCACATTTTACTGATTTGCACTCCTATTGAGAGTTGAATGGTATTTCTTGAACACCATGTAGAAAGCCCATCTACATTGATTTACAGATCTTTATTTTTCTCCACTGAGTAATTTCTACTGCATGTGTAATTCTTCCAGGGTGTTAGAAATGAGGGCTCAAGTTGGCAGAGGTAGGCACTCTGTCCAAGTAGGGACTCGCAATCCTAGTCAGAGGATGTTACACACCAAAGATAACCTGTGCTCACCCTCTTGGTAGCTTGGCACAGAGGAGTCAAGCTTATCACCAGAGGCAATGTGTGAAGTACTTGTGCACATGCACACAATAACACTTTGAAAACACCATAAAAGTACACCAATTTAGAAAAATAGCCAAAATGTAAAAGAAAACCAAGAAAAGAAAACTCCAACATACAGAAGTCAAGATATGAATTTTCAAAGCTTAAATAAAAATGCAGTGTTTAGAAGTCTATAACTCGAACGGGCTATCTGGTTGCGCTTGACTGGGACAAATCCAAAAGTTCAGTCCAACCACAATGGAGCACGGGTTGGACACAAAGGGCTACGGCCGGGAGGTGCCCGCACCTTACTGGGACAATAACTCGGGTGCCGGCTCTTCTACCAGTCCTCACGTCTGCCCGGGCACCTCAAGGCCATAGCCCTTGGAGTACTGCCCGATAATACATAGGCCCATGATCAGGAAGCAGGTTTCAGCTATTAAGTTGTAGCTTTGCCAGCTTTGCAGAGGGTCAGTCACCCTCTGCTTTGATCTCCCAGAGGGTGACTGACCCTCTACCTACTTATTTATTTGTTAGTGTATTTTCACTTATCACATGCACTAGACACCACACCACGTTCACCTGGTCCTGAAGAAATGCCACGGATCCTACAGGAGCTTGGAGGTGCGAAACATGTCGACCTTTTGAATTACCCAGGCACATTACTCTATGTAGGGTAACCACCAACTTACGGGTTTTTACTTTATCCAGGGTACCACCATATACAAATTGCACTTTTCTGGTAACACTTAGTCAATTTTAGACCACTGTACGCACTCTGTCACTACTTATCTAGGACTCCCCCATCACACCTGCATGCACCATACTGCATTTCAAAGAAGATCTCTGCTAAAGTGACCCTTCGGGGGACCCGTAGTGCATTGCAGCACCGGTCCGACGAGGAGCAACTGCCCGATGATGAAGCATGACATCCTTCGGGTGAGTGAGGGCAACAAGGAGCAAGACTTGTTCTTCCTTGTCACCAGCGAGCCCCAAGCCTAGGTCCCCCCACCCTTCTTGCTTTCCTCTTTTTTTCAAGGTGGTGTGCAACACTTTGCGCGCCTCCTTAGTAACAGTGGCCTCTTGTTTTTGACTGTATACTTATTACTGGAGCACGGGCACTGGACCTTTATTTAGCTCCTGGTACCCCCTCCCTCTTTTTCGACATACATTTCTTTGAGCCCATACTTCCTTCTTCTGATCATTGCATCATTCCCATCAGTTATTTTAATTGTTTTAGGGTGGGATGGGGGCAGTCGTTATGTGAGCTTGGTATAATACAGGATGAAGAATTTAAGTCGAAGGGTGTAAATGCACCGGGTGGAGGGAGGAGCATGTTGTATTTTTATTTCAAGAGGAAGTTGGGCTTCACATACTTGTCTGTGAAGGTGTGACAACTCACATGTAATGGTCAGAATGAGGAATATGGACTTACCGGCAATTCGTTTTAAGCCTTATGTTTCAGCGCAAAGCATTATTGGGGGAGCTTCATTTAGGGTCACTTAAATCAGTAAAGCACTGAACCAGTACTAATATCTCGTAGATGTGGTCACAGCAAAATAATATGAGTAGGCACACCCTTTAAGTCCAGGAATAAAAAAAAAAATAATAATAATTATTTAGCCCTTACCATGGCTAATGTTTGAAGAACATTTTCCTTATCTAAAAACTACGCTTCGTTTCCATAGAGGGTAAAAAAGTTACACCAGGCAAACAATGGGGCACGTGCCCAGACCACAGAAGGAACAACATTTTAATCTCTACTAACTATTTGATCGGCAATAATTGTAGAGACTAACATATAGATTCATCAAAGTCCCCTTTTGCGAGTCTGTATTAGCGATTATTAAGGAATCGCTATTACAGACTTGCAAAACGGGATGCATGTAGAAATCGCAATATTTTTTGCTATTTCTACTGCTTTCTTATTTGCGATTCGCAAATTGCGAATTGCAAATAAGGATGCGATTTCCCATTCATTGAATGGGGAGTCAATCCTTATTTGCGATTAGCAATTAGTGAATCGCAAATAAGGATGCGATTTCAAAGGTGCCAGGGTGTCCAAAGGACACCCTGTAGCACCCCTGAAATGCAAATGTACACAGGTGTCGCGCACACACATGTCCAAAGGACATATGTGTGTGTAACATACAACTTAGAAAAATGTACTAAAGTGCATTTTTCTAGGTTTTCGCTATTTACCACGAAGTTACACTTCGCGGTAAATAGCGGCCCCATATTGCGGATTTGCAATTTTTTAAAAGGTTCATGAATAGCATTTAAGGAATCTCTAATTGAGATTCCTTAAATGCGATTCTTCGCAATTTAGCGAGTTCTGTAATTGCGATTTTTGCATTTGGGATGATGAATCCCAAATGCAAAAATAGCGCTCGCAAAGGGCCGGATTCTCATAATCTGGCCCTTTGCGAGCCGATTTTACTTTGATGAATTTGTCCGTAAATCTTTGATAACTAACCTGCAGCACAGCTCCAGCCATTGCAATCATTTTCATAATATCAAATACTAATTATCTCTGCAGGACCCCTACTGAGACTATTTTAGTGCTTAATCTGCACTCCTGAAGAAGCCTTGAAACGTCTTTAAAAGTGCCAACATTTTATAAACACACACTGCGGAAAGCTCAAGATTTAGGCACCACTTGCATTTTAAGGCTTTCTGCTTTTTTCTTGTCTGAGCCACTGTGAATCCTAGATTTCCCACCCGAGAGCTGCTGCCCTACCCCAGCTTTACGCAACATATTTGACTTGGATAAACAACACTGGAGCTGAGCCTCCTCGAATTAAAATAAAACCGGCTGGGCTATTTTAAAACACACATCTTGAATTCATTCTCCTGGAGCAGGGCCCAAGAACAATGAGTGAATAGTGCTGGCGGGTCAAGGGTTAAGCCTCTTCCCCTCTGTTGTGGGTTAGAAGGCACTCTGGGTGGGGTCGACCAGCAGAGCGCCTAATTCCTGAAAGATTTCTTGAAGGTATTTTTAATTTTCAATAACAACCCGAGAGGGCTTGCTGAAAAATAGCCTGCTGTGCTGTTTAGCATCAGATAGCACTTGCAAAGCGCAGCCTGAGCCGGGCAGCATATCCTAAGGTTTCTGCCCATATGGGCTGGGGGTAGCATGCAAAGCTGCACTTCCCTGAAGTCGCCTATGTCAATTGCATTTTTGTTGAAAACATCCATAGATAAAACATCTGGATCCATAGGTTAAAAAAAAGATTTATTAGAAGTAAGCTGTTTTTCAATGACAAAAAGACAAGACATCTTGACTAAAGAACCAGAATGTGGACTATTTCTTGTGTTCTACCTAATGCATAATGCAAAGTAAGCATAGAAAAGCCTGCTATTAAGGCCGTTTAATTCACTTTAAACCTCTGAACCGCATACAGTAAAACACAGAATCGTGCTCCCAGCGCCTTTGTGTGCACTTGTGAATATTTTATTACGTGAACTCTGAGATTCTGAGAAGGCCCTTTAAAGTGCATTATCCCCTTATTTCTCGACGATGTATTTAGGAAGAGGAGATCTGAAGGAGGGGAGTGATGGTCCCATCTCATGGGTAAAAATGCACATCCTGACCGGATTCACGTAGGGTTTCTGTGCGTCATATGTCTACTCCTACCTAATTTCCAGGAGTAAGTCCCACCTTTGTGAATCGAGATCTGTGACCATCCTTTGTGCCCCCTTACTGTATGTGCAAAGGGGTCGGTAACTCGAGCAACTTACATCTGCAGACATCTGGCTGAACCCACTTTTATGAAATCATATTGCCACAGGCCTATGCATTTATACTAACCCTATCAAGATAGAATTATTTTTACACTGGGAGTTAGTTGTATACCCATAAAGCAATATCTTGCCTCGCCGACTGATGTTTGTGGTGTTACTACATTTCTATTGAAAAAAACGAAAATGTAAGACCACATCACATATGGTGCACTTGGTGAATGTTATTTTACCACATGCAACAATATTTGTCTAAGTCTGTCTTCCTTTTTGTCAGTTTGCATTATGCTATGTTATTGGCCTTTGTCTATTTCAAAACTCTGCCTTTAGTTTGCTTTAAAATGGATACACACAGGCTTCATCAGTTTCCATCATGTACCAGAGTAGAAGTAATCTTTTGATGGTGTGATATGGGTAATATTTTCAAGCGTGTCTCTAGGTTTCTTAACTGAACTGTGGATGTATGACTAGTTCAGGTCTAAGGGTTTTATCAATCACTTTTGCATCTCCTAAATCATACCTCCTGTGTTTGACCCCTGATAGGACATTCACCGTTTCTTCCACAAGCCTCTCTTCACCGCCTTCCTTCAACAGTGCCTTAAACAAAAAGTTTATAACTTTTTTTTTTTTTAAATACATAACGCTTCTTGTGCTGCAATTAACACACTTTCATTATTAGCCAGTTTCACTTTGTCCACATATGAAGTAGTTCTCTATAATTCAAGGGGAGACTGTGGCAATGTGTGCTTTGTCAGACCCAAAAATATTTTAGCTGGCAGACAACGTTTTGTTTTAGATTGATTAGGACCCAGCAGCTTACCCAACAATAACGTTTTTCAAAGGCCAGGAAAGAACAAAACAAGCATTGGCAAAGCTAAAAGACCGGCGGCCAATTCTAGATCGATTGACTTTGCCAATGCTTGTTAAGTTGAGTTTTGACTTTTAAATATTTATTTGCTATTTTGCTACCTTGAGTTTCTGAAGTTAGTCTACTTTTTCAAATGAATACACACTATCCTTTGCCGCTCCTCAAATTCCTAACCCTGCATCGTGTTGTGCTGCACATTGGTAATGAGCAAATTGTTTGCTGAAGAACACCATATCTGTGTTTCAGCAGTACCTCGACTGTATTTACGGAATTTCCAGATTGCTTCCTTAGCAAATTGTGAAACTCTTTTTTATTATTTTTACAACTGGTTTTCCGTTGTGTTCTTAGATAAAATTTACATTTTGAAATGATTTTGGAACTAAAACAAGGTAAACACAACTTAGTAGTTTCTGAAAAAGGAGTTGAGGTTCAGTGCATTGTTTCCTCTGTAGATTTCAGCAGTCGAGACAGGTTTATACCCCTTTTGGTGACAAAAGACTACATGTGGACTATCCCAAAACTTAGAATGAGCCTACAAGCCTTCCCAATGCTACCATTTGTTGGCTTCATTGCCACTCATATTTCCTTGCTTCTACTTTTATGGCTTTACTTCCCTTTCTTGTGTTTTTCCCTCCCCGGACCATAGCCTCTTTACCATACTTTTGATTGGCCAACCTGTATCCTTCCACTACTTAATTTTAGGGAGCAAGAATTTTCTTTTTAGTTACCCACTCCGTGAGAGTGCATGTGTTTTCCAGCTCCCTCCCTCGTGTGCTTCTACCCCTCCAAATACCTGCTGCCTGCACTTCGAGCTGATGTGTCCCTTGAGTGCTACTCTCATGTTTTTCTTACCCCCACACTCCGTATTGCTCTCTTCCTCGTGTGCTGTTTTTCCACTCGTTCACTACCCCTTCTCCCCACACCTGTCTATATTTTTATTTCACACTCCCTGCCCCTTCCCCGTGGCTTCATCCTGCTCCTCTGTTGCTCGCACATCTCTCGCTGCCTTTTTCATATTTAGTTTTTACTTTTTCGCATTTATTGCAGGGCCTGGTAGCTCCCATTTGCTCACAGTCAGCTTTACTTGCAGAAGTGAGCGTTAGTACAATTGAAAATGTACTGTTTTATTTACTGCTCGAAAGTGGCATCTTCTACCATGGAAGCGTAAATAAAAAAATAAACAAAATGTGCCTGCACCAATCAGAAGGCATGTGTATTCGTTACATACAAAAAACAATGGTTCCCTTGGGAGAAGTTTCTAAGCTTACATTTCGAAAACATATGGAACAGGATGTGTTACCCATTGGTAAGAGATTAAACAGTGTGTTTAATTACTGTCAAATCATATCTATTTAGATAAGAACATTTGTAATGGGCGCTTTGTTAAACGGTGCAGTGGGAGTGATTAGTGACAAAGGTGAATGCAAGCGTGCTGGTGCGAATCACGAAGGAAAATCCATCAACATGGTTGACTGAGTAGTGAAAAATGTCCAAACTAGATGATTCATAATTCGAATACATGTTGGATACAACACTAGTTAGCAGTCTACAAGGTAATAAATACATCCAGGTTTTGACCCATTAAACAAGTTAAATGCAGGTTGTCATCTGGACAAAAATTGAGAAAGCAACCTCACTGTCTTGGAAAAATCAGATCTACATCTAGTTCCAAATCCGTTCCCCAGATCAGGGTTCTCCAAAGTCGGTCCCGGAGGGCCGGATCCATGTCAGATTTTTAAGATAACTACATTTATCGAAATCAGGGTTATGCTAGAAATCTGGCGTGGATCCGGCCCCCTAGGAAGGACTTTGGAGAACCCTACTCTAGGTCATGAATGATTAAATCATAGCAATGTCTTCAGTTCGGGTCACATCACTGACTTACAAACATCAAAGAGCAGAGCATTGGGCACCAGTAGCATCACAATGGCTATTCATTATGCATGGGTCATGTCCTCACACTTTGTATGTCAGATGCAGCCTTTTATCAGTGCTATACAACGTCGCCAAGAAGCATAGACCCAAAGGAAGCACCACTGGCTCTGCCAATGAGTGTTCTCCTTTGTTAACATCCCATTAGTAGAGGCTACTAAATATTTCACTGAGTTGTGGTTCCCAACTTACAATTTCGCAAAACTTTATTTAATGCAAAACCATGCAATGATAAAGAAATCTGCACAGCCAAAAACTTCTATGAGGACACACAAGAAGGGCCATAGTGGAAACTAAAATCAAGCCTCAAGAGGCTATACCGAGAATGTGGCAATGAGCCATGGTGGAGTCATGGTAGGCAATCCTGCTCTGAAATCCTGCAGCCCACTGGGCAAGCACAGAGTGGCAGACTTGCCATTCCCCCTTTGGCAATCAATAATACATGACATTGTGTGATTGGTGCTAACTACCAGCAGCATTAATTTACCGCTGACAAATTCCAACACTACTGAAATATTATTTTCATGATCCAGCTCGAAGATAACAAATGATAATTCTCTCTTTCATGTAACGTGCTAAACAAGAGTAAATACGCTATAAGTATGCTATATGCCGAGTACAATAGTAGTCCTTTGTCTATGGGAATGAGCTATGTGAGAGTGTGTTCTTCATGTGGTAATTTCATAGCCAGTGAGAGAAGTGGAATGAGCTAAGAAATGTAATAGCTCATGCAAGGGATCTGGTTGGTTCTGGTTTGGATCTTGTGTTCCTGTGTGTGTATGGTGACAAGGTCAACCAAGGGCTACTGAGACTGCAGTCTTGCTAAGAAGAAACCACAAGGTAGAATGTACTACTTTGTACAGCCCACTCAATGGTACTCTCAGCTTCTCAGTCAGTTTACACAGCTACCACCTTGTCTTTTGACATGCCCTTCCTCCTTGCCCCACCAATTCCATCAATAATCCCTCCCTCTCTGCTAAGCTCCAGGTGCTCCTACTCTTGACTGCGGCCTGATCAATGCATGATCCCTTGTTAAGCACTTTCTCAAAGTTTATGAGTATTGCTTACCTTAAAAGTGGATGATCTATTCATCACAAAATCTTGGACCACCAATGCCACAGCACCTGATTTGGCCACGGCATAGTTTTCCATCTACCCCCCTCTATCAGAAAGGGTGGTGGCCTTGCCATTGTTTGTTTTAAAAACAATTGAGAATATTGGAGTTGGACCTCCAAATTCCTTTGGACACCTAAGATATCTGCCTTTCAATTTCCATTTTGCAGAACTGCTCCCTAACAGATGTATTTTGTTACGGCCCCCTTCTTCAACTATCTCCAATTTTGTCGGTCACTTTGCAGACTTTTTGGCTTTACAAATGCTCAGTCAGTCTTCTTTCTTGGTTCTATCAGATTGCAACATCAGTGCTGCTTATCAAGACTGTCCAATTTTCTATTCATCCAGGACTACTTGACTTGTTTCAAAATGATTAAACAGTGTATTTAATTGCTCTCAAATCATATCAATTTCGATAACAACGTCTGTAATAGCATGTAAATGGTTCTATGCTTCTTGCAGGAAATTGTTTAGATCAAATTTTCACCACTTACGCACTTATTGACTGTAGTCAACCAATTTCGCAGGTCTGCCCTGACCAAGCTCTTGTCCTATTTGATTTTTGTTTGCTGAACTTTCCAACTGTTCTTCCACACAATACTACTTATTTACACAAACATTTATGGTCCAAGCTTTCTCTTTAATCGTTTCTGACAATGCTTGCCGCCTCTGACATGTAGTCTTGCACTTTCCAACTATTGTTCAATACAACACTACTTATTTACACAAACATTTATTGTCCAGGCTTTGTCCTTAATCCTTTCTGAGAACACTTGCTGGCTCGTACATGCAGGCTTTGAACTCACCACTTAACCACGATATTACATCATTCAATCACCAGGTTATTTAATCCCTAGACTCTGCACTCCCAGCTTCATCTTATTTTTATCAGTGGATTTATGTAGTAGCGCGCACTAGGGTATGCACGTCACGTAAGCCACGTGACGTGCCGTGCCCGCGCAGGGCTACGCGGCTGCATAGTGGGTTGGCGCGGAAGACCGTTAGCGGCAGTTGAGGCGCGGCGCTCTTCAGAGATAGACGTATATGAATAAAGACTGTTAACCTTACCTGATTGCAGCGTCATCATTGCTGGGTACAACGCGACATTACAATGGCGACGAGGGTGGGATGTACTATCCCTACCCCGCAGTGAACTGGCGACAACCAAGCGACCACCCTGAAGAGCGCGGCAGGGCCGAACAACTACAACTAAGCATGGGCGGAAAATCCGTTTCGCTCGCGGATTTTGCGGATTTTCGGTAAATTCGCAATCCGCGAGATTCGCGAATCTCCCGCAAAATCCGCAAATCCGCGAGCAGCGGATTTTGCTCGCACTGCTCGCACTGTTCGCGTGAGTTCGCGGCTTCCCAGTACAACTTCGCGCCACGCGAATAAGTGCAAAATTGCAGAAATACGATCTTAGCAAAACTGAAACTACTTACCAGGTTCAAAAGTTCAGGCTCATCATTAGTAGCCATTTCCTGTAGTGCTTCCTGAGGGGCCCCTCCAGAGTTCAGTTGCCAGTTGCAACTATTATGTGACCCTGCTCTGAACCTCAGAATAGTTACACATATGCCACAAAGGTCCTGAATTACAGCTAAGGGAGACAAGCAGGAGCCAGGCTGGAGGTTCAAATCCATTAATCAGCCCCTAATTCATTATTGTCAGTTGGGGCAGGGCAGGTGTTGTAACTAATTTTGCAACAATGAAAGCACTTAGCAAGTGCAAAAGATCACTAATCAGGAAGCACTAAGGAAGCAGGTGCCAGCTAAAAAAATATTCTGTGACACATTAATCAGCCCCAAATTAATTCAGGTCACTTGAGGCAGGGAAGGTGTGCTTGCGTTGCCACAATAATGTACACTGACTGGACAACCAGAGGGTGCTGTGATGAAACAGAGGGTGGCATGGGTGGGCCAGAGGGTGGCATGAGTAGTCAGAGAGTGGCAGTGGTGACAGAGAGTGGCAGTGATGAAGAAGAGTGTCCCAAACAGGCTGGACACGTAGAAACAACAAGTTTGCGAAACTTGCGACCTGACAGGTAAGTTCGCAATTTGCGACATTGTACAAAACCCTCGCGAACTGGCAGAAACCCGCGCAAACACAAAAAAAAAAAATCCGCAAATTTGCGAGAATTCACGGATTTTGCGGATTGCGAGTTCGCAAATCCGCAAAATTCGCGAACGCGAGATTCGCAAAATTCGCCCATGCTTAACTACAACCTCCTCCAGAGCCCAGAACCGGGGAACGAGGAAGACACGTGGAGCAGCTAGCCATGAGGTATCGTCCATAAGTCAAGAAACGAGCTGGATACCTTGGTAAAGATCGAGGGACTGACACAGGTGGTCCCCAGAACCGCGTGAATAAAGCAGGACGTGATAGTGCCCCGGGAAGCCCCAAGGGACAAACAAGCTATCAGCCCCCGATCAAGAGTGAAAGAATGAGCATCCAAACTGGATACGCGATGGCACCGGTGCAATTCCTGCCCAGGCCAGGAGAGCCGTTGATGAAGTGGGACGACTGGAGAGAGTATATCGACAACTTCATTGGCGTGCTAGAGGACGAGAGCGAAGAGACGTTCAAACCATCAAGAAAAAAACGTATCCTGCTGTTGAACCTAGGCCCGGAAGGATTGAGAGTGTATAAAAGTCTGGTGCCGAAGCAAAGGGACGACACGGATGACGATGTATACGCCCACGCAATCGAGGACCTGAATGAACATTTCAAACCGGCGGTGTGTGTATCGGTGGACAGGTTCAACTTTCAGCAAAGAAAACAGCGACCAGGAGAGACGGTAGAGGAGTACGTGGCAGCGCTGAAACGGCTGGCAGCCGCATGCAAGTACAACAACTGGGAGGAGGAGTTCATAAAGGACCAAGTGATAATGCACACCACGTGCGTTTCCGTGCAGGACAAGTTGTGGGCCAGCGGAGAAACCACCCTGAAGGATGTAATGGTCATTGTCAAAAGAGCGGAGCTGGCGAGGAGATGTGTGGATGCAACCAAGAAGGAGACGGCAACCAGCACTATGGTGAACAAGATTGACGAAGACGTGACCCGCAAAGACCAATCGACAAAAAAGTCCACGGAAAGGAATGGCGCCAAATGGAACAGTAATGGCGGGCCTTCAGGAAGGCACGCGGGCACCAACCGGAAACCATGTTACAGGTGCGGTAACTGGACGCACGAGGCGCATGATAGGAAATGTCCGGCGTTCCGGGCCAAGTGCGTGTACTGTGGTATAGTTGGACACTTCGAGAAGGTGTGCAGAAAGAAAGCCTCCAAGAACACGGTGAGACTCGTCGGGCAGGATAGTGACACGCAGGAAGACACACCGGAAGAGGAAGTAACCACGGTACTGGGCATATACGATCAGGTACTGGGAACGGATGTACAAGTCATGAGTGTGGATGGAAAAAGGTCTATGAAGCCGGTGCTGGAGATGTCTATAGGAGGAGTCACGATCAGTGTAATAGCGGACACCGGTTCGCCGTATACCATCATCCAGAGGGCTGTGTGGGAGGAGAAGTTTGCACCACGACTAGGCCCGGAACTGGAAAAGCTAGATATCCGCCCGGTCACATACAACGGGGACCGCATACCCATGGTGGGGTTCCGACCACTGAAGTTCGAATTCCGAGGCCGATCGGCCCACTGCAAGCTCTATATAGCGGAAAAAGGACCATCGGTGTTGGGATGGCTGGACCAGGGTGACCTGGGCATCAAGTTGGATCCAGGGGGAGCGGAACAGATCTTATTGACGGAACAGGAAGAGTGGCCTGACCAAGACAGGTGGAGGAAGACATTCCCCAAAGTGTTCGGAGGCACAGTGGGGAAGCTGGAGAAGTTCGCACATAGGATCATCTTGACGGACAATCCCCATAGCAGTACGTGAGGCCGTGCGAGAGGAGCTCCAAGAGCTGGAGAGAAAGGGGATCATTCAACCCATCACATGTGCGGAATGGCTATCGCCATTGGTGGTGGTCAAGAAGCCCAACGGGAAGGTCCGGCTGTGCGTGGACCTCAGGGAGCTGAACAAGAATATAGTTGTGGAAAGATTCCCCCTGCCAAGGATAGAAGAGATGCTGGCCAACACCCGAGGCATCAAATGGTACTCCACCATCGACCTGACTTCCGCCTACCACCAAATTGCCCTGCATCCGGAAAGCCGCCGGCTCACGTCCTTTATCACCCCGTTCGGGTGTTACCAGTTTCTCCGCATGCCATTCGGACTGGCATCTGCAGCGGCAGTGTTCCAAAAACTGATGCACCAGCTATTCCATAAGAGCACTGACGTCCAGTACTTTCAAGACGACATCTTGGTAATGGGCCGAGACAAGCCCGATCATGATGCAAAACTAGGGAACGTGCTGCGGATTTTGGAAGAAAAGGGTCTCACCGCGGAATGGTCAAAGTGCCGCATCGGAATGTCGTCAGTGACGTATCTGGGACATGAAATAGGCGCGGATGGAGTGACCCCCAAGACGGAAAATGTCAAGGCGATCCGAGAAGCACCTCCTCCAATCAGCAAGGAGGAAATAAGATCATTTCTCGGCATGGCCGAGTACTATGGGAAATTTGTGCAACATTTCGCCTCCAGAACCCATCACATGAGGCAACTCACGAAGGAAAACACTGAGTTCAGGTGGTCAGCAGAGACACAAAGTGAGTTCGATGACATCAAGAAAGCGATCACAGATGCCATTCTCCTTCAAGGGTATGACCCCCAAGGCAGAACGGTCCTAACTACGGATGCCAGTGATAAGGGCTTGGGAGCAGTCCTGATGCAGGACAGAGGGCAAGGATAGATGGAAACTATAAGCTTTGCCTCGCGCACGCTGTCAGACACAGAGAAACGATACAGCGTAATAGAGAAGGAGATGCTGGCAGTAGTGTGGGCCACCGCGAGGTTCCGGCAATTTCTGTGGGGCATACGGTTCCTATTGAGAACAGACCATAAACCTCTGCTCAAGGTGCTGACGTCAATTGGGCACGCTGAAGCCACACCAAGAATATCAAAAATGTCATTGAAACTACTAGAGTTCCGGTACGATGTGGAACATGTACCCGGTAACAGGAATCGTGTAGCAGACTACCTAAGCCGAGCTGCTGCAATGGAATCCAGTGATGGAGATACGGCAGGAACAGAAGAATGGGTGGCACTCACAGAGGACCAAGAAAACTCTATCAGCCTCACAGAATGGAGGAAGGCATACGAAGAAGACGCAGTGCTACAGGAAGTGAAGCAGTTTGTGACACAAGGCCGGCCTGAGAAGAGAGCGCTGGTGAGAGAACTCAGACCCTACTATGAAGTTAGAGAGGAACTATCGATAGGAGACAAAGGAACATTTGTGCACAGGGGGGAGAGAGTGATACCACCCGCCGACCTCATAGACCGGTTACTGGACACACTCCACGAGGGACACCTTGGGATCTGCAAATTGAGGCTGAGGACCAGGCAAAATTACTGGTGGCCGGGAATGGACTTGAAAGCAGAAAGACACGTCAGAAACTGCACCAGGTGTCAAGGAGCAGATAAAACCTTAAAGCTTCTCCGACCTGAGATAGGGAAGTTTGAAATACCAAAGAACCCTTGGGAAGAACTGAGTGTGGACATATTGGGCCCGGTTCTGGACATACAAGGAGTGCAAAAGTACGTATGTGTCATGGTGGACAGGTATTCGAAATGGCCAGAGATTATGATAAGAGAGACCATGGACACAGATGCAATTATCAAGTTCCTAGCAGACACGTTTGTGATAGAAGGCATACCCAAGGTGGTGCTTAGCGACAATGGGCCCCAGTTTAAATCAGAGAAGTGGAACAGATTCATGGAAAGGAATGGCATAAGTGCCAGGCACACGGCTATTTACCACCCAGCCGGCAACGGTTTAGTGGAACGCTTTAACAGAGTGGTGATGGGGTCAACCCAAGCGGCCATAGCCGATGACAAAAACTGGGAGGCGGAGATTTGGCACATGATCTGGGCGTACAGGATAACACCTACCAGTACAGGATACAGCCCGTTCCAAATACTCCGAGGCAGAGAACCCTTCACACAGGACAATCGAGTGTGGAAAGAAAAGACAATCACCAGTGAATGGTCGCCTGCGGTGGTGCGAGCCAATCTTAAGAAAGCCCAAGCAACCTACACTGAACACTATGATCGCAGACGGAATGTACGAGACACTGGCTTAGAGAAAGAGAGTGGGTGCGAGTGAGATTGGCTAATGTGCAGAGAAAGGGAGCGAGTAAATACAACAAGCCTATGCAAGTGAGAGAAGTAAGAGGCAGAGCGGCCCTACTGAGTGATGGCAACGTCTGGTCACAAGACCGCATGGCAAGATGTAACAAGGTTTTGAACTGGAATCAGAGAACCACGGACTGGGAGGATGAAGGAACAGAGTCGGAAGAGCAGGAGGCTCCGGAAGGAGTGCCCGAGGAGGATGGAGAAGATGCACAGGATCTAGAGACAAGAGAGCACGAGTCGTAGTGGATGGCCCGAGGAAGTAGGAGTGAAGGAGAAGCAGGCGCGGCCGCGCAGGAGTCAGAAGGAAGTAACAAATGTGAGAACACCAGCACCCCGGTAAGACTGACCCGAAGTGGCAGGGTGGTGGTTAAACCAGCAAGATACAAAGACTATGAGTTGAACAGTGGACAATGAGGAACTATCTCCATGTTGGGTAAAAGGGGGAGATATGTAGTAGCGCGCACTAGGGTATGCACGTCACGTAAGCCACGTGACGTGCCGCGCCCGCGCAGGGCTAGGCGGCTGCGTAGTGGGTTGGCGCGGTAGACCGTTAGCGGCAGTTGAGGCGCGGCGCTCTTCAGAGATAGACGTATATGAATGAAGACTGTTAACCTTACCTGATTGCAGCGTCATCATTGCATTACAACGCGACATTACAATTTATCCCTCCGCTACATGGTACAACACAACGCACAGGGATGCCAAATTCAACTCCAAAATGTTGGATTTGAGCGGGAGGAAGGATTATGTGCCTGTGAGAAAGATCTTGTCGGGACCCCTGATAGGGTTGGACTACAAAGCCCAGACGCCCCTGCACGTACAAGGCTGCATCCCGTCTCACCTGAAACACGGACGAAGACCTATATCTCTCCTCTCTTTCCACAGCGTGAGGTAACGGCTAGAGGAGGCGCTACGGACAATGAACGAATAAAAACAGACGCCACACAGGAAGCGAGGTCGTCGCAGAACGTCGAGGAGGCGGGACTAGAGACGGACCACGAGGAGGACGCCGAATCTCGGAGCCGGGAGCCGGAGCTGAATGCCGAGAGTCAAGACAGCGTTGCTGAGCGTGAAGAAGAGGTGGGGGAAACCGATGACCGCTGGACCGAGGAGTGGTGGTGTCCCCCGGAGGAGGCTGGAGAGCGTGCCGTGACTCAGGAGAGTTACGGCGGGGCCGGTGAGTGACATTGAACCGAAGCCCATTTGGGGAAATTGTTGTGTGTTGTGGGAGGTGGGAGGTAGAGAGGAAACTGTGGGTGGTGGGTGGAATTTAGTAAGTGGGGAAACCGAAACGTTCACCTGTGAGAGAACAGTACCCGACAGTATCACGTTAAGTTGTTTATCTTGGGATTAGTTGTAATTGGTCTATGACTCTACCTCCGCTATATTCTTATCCTCATTCCGTACCAATTCACTCCCTACCCCCTTACCTCCCACTTTCAATACCTTTACGCACACCCCTTCACCATACCCATTTTTCGTGCACTACTTTCCGGTGTAGGAGCAAGGGTTTCGAAACAACAGTACCACTGACGGCCCCTTTCTCTTTTTCCCTCTCGGTACCTCCGGTAATCCAACACCACAGAGACTCTGCCGCCCCAGGATCAACAACCACTGGAAGAAGAGGGAGGAGCATCGAATACCACGGCAAACCCTTTCAACACTGGAGAACTCGGTGCCGCGAGCGGAAGTGCAGAACCCGTCGTGAAACCTAAAACCTTGTTTCCTGATAATAAAAGTGCTGTTCGCCAATATATTCAGCCTCCGCGTCTGTATATCCGACCTGCCCTCCCACAAGTGGTGTCAGAAGTGGGATCTGACGGAGACATGGAGGCTGCACTTACAAAAATGGCTGAACATCAAGAACATTTGGGAAAAGTAATGGAAAAGTTCTTACATGTTGTAGAAGAAGATCGGGAGAAAACACAAAAGGTCCTTACAGGACAGAGCCAAACACATGGAGCGGCCATGGACAAATTGGCTGAAATACTCGGGAATCAAAAAGGACCTACTACGCTCCCCTCAATGGTCATGCAAAAGTACGTCAGTGGAGAGGATCCTGATTTCTTTTTCACGAACTTTGAGCGTATAGCCACTGCTGCCGCATGGCCTGCCGACAAATGGGGTCAGTATCTGGGTCCACTTCTTTCAGGGGATTTACAGGCAGCATACCAAGCAGCCACCATACAAGGAGTCGTGCCATATGCAGATATCAAACGCTGTATAATGGAAAGGTTGGGGGTGGATGACGAATCTTACAGGATAAAGTTACGCCAGATAAAAGAGGGTCCACAAGAAACACCCCGAGCATTGTACTTCAGGGTAAAAGATATGACCGACCGATGGTTGAAGCCTGCCACCTCGGATAAGGACGGTACCATGTCGAAAATATACTTAGAGCAGTACCTGGCCTCCCTCCATCCGCCTATACAGAGGTGGGTTAGACAACAACCACGTCTGACTCTTGAATCTGCAGTGGAGATTGCAAGTGCCTATAACAGGGCTCAGGAACTCCAAAAGGGCAGAGAAGACACCCAATGGAGAACTCCCGGACCGGGACATCACAGGCCGTCTCGTGTTTCTATCCCTAAAAAACCAGATCCCGTGGCTATCTTACCTGGACCTATGATACCCACCCCGGTGTTCAGACCACCGAATCCTGGACCCCAGTGTTTTCATTGTGGAAGGATGGGACATATTGCTAAATTTTGTCCCCAAAAAGAGGAACCAATGGAGATAGGGATAGCCAGAAACTACTACTGTTCTAACCCACGAGAACCTTTGCCCCCATATCATTGTGAAGTAAAAGTTAATGGACTGTCCACTTTGGCTCTGGCAGACACGGGGTGTCGACAGGGTGTAGTTCGTCCCCAAGATTTTCAACCTAGAGTAGTACCAAGTGAAGAGATGGTGGCCATCCGATGTGTACACGGGGATGTTAAACAATACCCAACTTCCCAGGTTACGATTCAACACACCAACGACCCAGGAACCTCCCTGAAAGTAGGTCTGATCCCGAATTTACCTGAGAAAGTCATTTTGGGTAACGATTATCCCCAACTGTCCCACATGCTAGCATATGATAGACACAAAGGAGAGGACTGGTGGGCTGAAGCTCCGTTTTCTAAAACAGACGAACATGAGTGGCCTGAATCGAAAGCACGGAAGAGTAGGAAGCAGAGGAGAATAGAAAAAGGGAAGCCACCTAACGTGTTGCCTGTTATACCTGAAGAGAATCCTTGGGAAACAGACAGAAGTTTTCGGGCCACACAGAGAGAGGATCCGGTTCTGCTGGAGGCTTGGAAGAATGCGCTAGAACAGGAAGACCCCCTTCATGTAGGTCCCTATTTTTGTAAGAAAAATGGGCTACTTTATAGGAAAGGAAATCCTACACAAGACCCCCAGCTGATAGTACCTACCCCGTTTCGAGAGAAGGTTATGTTTCTAGCCCATAGCCATCTGCTAGGAGGTCATTTTGGTCCAGAAAAAACGGAAAAACAGATACTCAAGAGATTTTATTGGCCGGGGATTTACCAACAGGTTAAAAGGTATTGCAGAGAATGCCCCATCTGTCAAAGACACAGCAGGTACATACCCCCTCGTGCACCATTGTGTCCACTCCCTGTGATAGAAGAACCCTTTAACAGAGTAGGCATGGACATCATAGGTCCCTTGTTACCATCGAGGAGTGGTTGTAGGTTTGTGCTGGTGTTGGTGGATTACGCCACCCGTTTCCCTGAGGCCATAGCCTTACGGCGACCTGATGCGGTTAATATTGCCAAAGCAATGATAACAGTGTTTTCCAGGGTAGGGTTTCCAAAAGAAATTCTGACAGATCAAGGAACCCCATTCATATCCAAGGTCATGAAGCAAGTTTGTACCCAACTAGGTATACATCAAATCCGAACGGCAGCTTACCACCCCCAGACCGACGGGTTAGTCGAAAGGTACAACGCTACGCTTAAGACAACCCTAACAAAACTGTTGGAACTAGAAACAAGGAAGTGGGAGGATATGTTACCGTTGGCGTTGTTCGCTATACGGTGCAAAATACAGAAAAGTACAGGTTATTCCCCTTTTGAACTGCTATATGGCCATCAACCCCGAACATTTTTGGACATGGCCCAAGAAAAGTGGGAGAATGAACCCGACAACACTAAGCCCTTAGTTGATTATGTCTCCACTCTCAAAACGCATCTGAGTCAGATTCGGACTATTGTCCGTAATAATCTGGAAGAGGCACAAGCGGCTCAGAAAACACAATATGACAAAAAGGCAAAGGAGAGAAAGTTCGAGGTGGGCGACCTCGTTCTGTTAATGATGGCCTCATCTGACCACAAATTATTAGGACAATGGCAAGGTCCCTATAAAATTACTGAGAAAGTCACCCCTGTGACTTATAGGATAGAGCTAGATGCCACCCGGGGTACTTCACAAATCTATCACATCAATTTGTTAAAAAAATGGGAAGGACCTCAGCCTGTTCTAAGTGCCCAACCTGAGAATGAGGTCCCTTTATTTGCTCAATGCATTGACACTACTATTCCAAACCCTTTAAAAGAAAAGTTAATGCAAAACCTCGCTCCCCTTGGAGGAGTGTTTTCCCTAACTCCTGGAAGGACGACCTTAGTACAACATGCCATCCGAACCCCTGTAGGTAAAAGGGTACGACTTCGGCCCTATCGGATACCCGAGGCACGTTGTCAAACCATACGAGAGGAAGTTCAAAAGATGCTGGAAATGGATATTATCGAACCATCCTCTAGCGAATGGAACTCCCCGATTGTCCTGGTTCCAAAACCAGATGGTTCGGTCAGATTTTGTATCGACTTCAGGGAAGTTAATAAATTATCTGAATTCGACACTTATCCACTATCAAGAGTGGATGAAATGGTAGAGAAAATAGGGAGAGCCAAATATATCAGCACGTTAGATCTGTGTAAAGGGTATTGGCAAATCCCTTTACGTCCCCAAGACAAGGAGAAAACAGCCTTTTCCACCCCGGATGGATTGTACCATTTTAAGGCTATGCCATTTGGCTTACACGGGGCACCAGCCACTTTTCAAAGGGCAATGAATTGTATACTACGTCCTCACGAGAGGTATGCCGGAGCATACATAGATGACATTGTCATCTTTAGCGATACATGGGACCAACACGTACAACACTTGAAACAAGTCATTGTAACACTAGGGGAAAATGGTTTAAAAATCAATCCCTCGAAAAGTCATTTAGCAGCCCAAACAGTAAAATATTTGGGGTACCTTTTAGGAGAGGGAATGATTAGACTACAAGATTCCAAATTGACAGCTATATCTCAAATTCCTCTTCCCAAAAACAAGAAAGACCTACGGGCCTTTTTGGGCCTTTTGGGATACTACAGAAGGTTTATTCCCAATTTTTCACAAATTGCATCTCCTCTCACTAACCTACTGCAGAAAGCCTCCAATACCGAGGAACGCTTGAGACACCCCACTCCCGACATCCTAAGAGCCTTCCATACTCTCAAGGGTTCACTGACATCCGAAACAGTGCTAGCCAGTCCTGACTATTCTTTACCGTTTGTTTTACAGACGGATGCATCGGATCAGGGGTTGGGAGCGGTGCTCTCACAAGTAACACGACAGGGACAAGAACAGCCGATTCTATACATCAGTAGGAAATTATTTCCTAGGGAACAAAATTACGCAGTCATTGAAAAAGAGGCATTGGCAGTAAAGTGGGCCATAGAAACTCTGAGATACTATCTGGAAGGAAGAGAGTTTACCTTATTCACTGACCATGCCCCTTTGGAATGGTTATCCCGCAACAAAGGAAACAACGATCGTGTGTTAAGATGGTTCTTGGCGCTGCAACCCTATAGGTTTCGCACTCAACATCGGAAAGGGTCAAAGCAAGGGAATGTAGATTTCCTGTCCAGGTATCCACAGGAAAGAAACCCTAGTAACAGGACTCCAAGGGAAAGGGGATGTGAGAAAGATCTTGTCGGGACCCCTGATAGGGTTGGACTACAAAGCCCAGACGCCCCTGCACGTACAAGGCTGCATCCCGTATTACCTGAAACACGGACGAAGACCTATATCTCTCCTCTCTTTCCACAGCGTGAGGTAACGGCTAGAGGAGGCGCTACGGACAATGGACGAATAAAAACAGACGCCACACAGGAAGCGAGGTCGTCGCAGAACGTCGAGGAGGCGGGACCAGAGACGGACCATGAGGAGGACGCCGAATCTCGGAGCCGGGAGCCGGAGCTGAACGCCGAGAGTCAAGACAGCGTTGCTGAGCGTGAAGAAGAGGCGGGGGAAACCGACGACCGCTGGACGGAGGAGTGGTGGTGTCCCCCGGAGGAGGCTGGAGAGCGTGCCGTGACTCAGGAGAGTTACGGCGGGGCCGGTGAGTGACATTGAACCGAAGCCCATTTGGGGAAATTGTTGTGTGTTGTGGGAGGTGGGAGGTAGACAGGAAACTGTGGGTGGTGGGTGGAATTTAGTAAGTGGGGAAACCGAAACGTTCACCTGTGAGAGAACAGTACCCGACAGTATCACGTTAAGTTGTTTATCTTGGGATTAGTTGTAATTGGTCTATGACTCTACCTCCGCTATATTCTTATCCTCATTCCGTACCAATTCACTCCCTACCCCCTTACCTGCCACTTTCAATACCTTTACGCACACCCCTTCACCATACCCATTTTTCGTGCACTACTTTCCGGTGTAGGAGCAAGGGTTTCGAAACAACAGTACCACTGACGGCCCCTTTCTCTTTTTCCCTCTCGGTACCTCCGGTAATCCAACACCACGGAGACTCTGCCGCCCCAGGATCAACAACCACTAGAAGAAGAGGGAGGAACATCGAATACCACGGCAAACCCTTTCAACACTGGAGAACTCGGTGCCGCGAGCGGAAGTGCAGAACCCGTCGTGAAACCTAAAACCTTGTTTCCTGATAATAAAAGTGCTGTTCGCCAATATATTCAGCCTCCGCGTCTGTATATCCGGCCTGCCCTCCCACAGTGCCTGACAGTAAACTTAAGTAAACTAAAGGAAGCCCCCAGAGCCTTATGCCTCAAATCCATCAATCGGGCATCAGCATTGCTGCTGACAGAATCCGCTGTCCTTCTATGAAAATTTGTCTTTGCTCCACATTTTGCTGCGTTCTGTGCCAGGCCGCAGGCATGGCTGCTTCGCTTTTGTGGCTAGATACCCCTGTCACTGCTGTTGGTGGTGCAGAGGAGTTATGGCACCGGTTCATACCAGTGCGTTATACAGGCCCCTGCAGCCCTCACAGTCCAAGGGGTTGGGGGGGGGGTGGCTGCAGGGGGCCCCCTGGGCGCAGTACTCTCACTTGAGAGCTCCTAATTAAATCTGGATTGGGGGCCACTCCATGTATTTTGCAGGGGGGGGGGGGAACTCAACTGGTTACGCCACAGGTACTTGCGTGCCATTATTCCTACATTTTGGGTTTCTTGCAGCAAGAGGGTCGCCTGATGCGTGTCTGCAGTGAAGGAGACCTACGGCGTCAAGCCTCATTTTGGTTCTGATGTCTACCAATACAAAGACAGAAAAAGGATAGACTGTGCTTGTATAATTTTTCTAAGATGTCTGCATTCTTTTTTTTTTACACCAATTCAGGAATTTTAAAGTAAATGCCATTTCATTTAAACCACCGTTCTTGTGGTGCTGACAAGTTCTGACCCAGTCATGTCTGGCAGCCTGGGGTACGTTCATTACCAATGAAATAAAAAAAAAACATTTTAGAAATGAGTGTATGAAGTAAACTTGTTTCAGGAAATAAGTTCTGTGTCTCTGAGTTTGTCATGCCCTTAGGAAACAAAGCACAGAGCCAACTCGCACTAGGACCACGAAGACACACAGTGATCAGTCTGGAGTACAGACAACACACACTGGAAGGCAAAGGAAACGAAAGAAAGTGGGGCCAAAAGGAAGTTAGGGGATGCTGCAGAGACAAGCAAGTGTAGAGGAAAGTCTCCCTAGCTGGAAGTGAACAGCTGTGGTAGCGACAGCAAACAAAAATAAAGAGATAAACTTGTTACCTGGGAAATCATGACACATATATTTGGATTCGGCAGGAACAGTGCTAAATGTGTTGGTCACAGGTAGTGGACACTGGCACTTATTTTGAGGATAGAAACAATCTCATCGCATCTACTGCAAGCGAGAACAAGCATTGGCATAGCCAATAGATCTTGCTTTTGGGACCTTATAAATATTCCGTTACTCAGACCTACCAGCTCTAAGGTTGCTTATAAATAACCAACAAAGGGATGAGGCATACTAAGGGAGGGTTTTGTACTTGAATCCTTTCCTGCGCTGTTGAATGTTTTTAGTACTGACTAATCTGGTCAAAAACACTGCACACAGGCTCTTGGTGCCACAACCACAAGACCTAGACCATAGCAGGTTAAGGAGCATGTTTAAAAAAAAAATAGTTTTGAAGAAGTGCCATGTTAGTCCCATAGCAAAAAATCTTGCACATTTAGTTCCTGGGCTAAGTTTTGGAGGACATACACACTTGCGTATTATTCAATACTAGCTGTACCCCGCCACTCGTTGCTGTGGCTCAGTCTGGTTAAATGGAAAAGAAAGAAAAGAGTAAGTGCATGTTTGTAATATGTTTAATTTCTCAATGCTTGTGGGTACACAATATTTTTTGTTGTTCCATTGTCTGTGCAGATATAGAGATTCTCTGGTTTGCGGACTCTAGAACACGCAACATATAATTGTCCATGTGAGAAGCAATCTGTGTGTAGATCTAAACCGCACAATTCTAAAGATTGGCCCTGAGCTTTGTTGATGCAATCGCCAGTCAAATTGGGAATTGCAATCTCTTAAATTGAAATGGCATATCCGTTGGAATCATAGGAATGCGAGGAATGAGGACATCTTCACCTTTGAAATGTCCTGTCAAGAAAGTTGCTTCTACGACGTTGATCATTAATTTTTTTACTGCAAGCCGCGTGCCGTTGCAAAGCTTTGGCTGGTTGATATTTCGCAACATGATAATTGTCACGCCGATTTTCAATTGCAGTACGTGTGGTGGCATCCCTGGCAGATCAAGTGAATTCAAAAATTCTGTTGGATAATTTACCGCTTCATCTGCTTCCACAACAGTGTCGACTGACTTGTATGTGACTGCCTCGCTTTGAATGTTAGACTGGATAATATTGTTAAGTTCGTAGACGTCTTTGTTTTTGGCCGCAAGAATAGCTCGTTCACTCAGCCAATCGTGATTCTTATAATTGGTTCGAATATTGGGAAATACTTTCTCAACCAATTCTCCTTTCGACCTCACTAAATTACAGAAGTTATGAGGCAATGAAATTCGTCCTGAGATCAGATCAACCGGCACCTTTCCGTTCCCAATTTCCAGCAATTGATGTGAGAATATCTCAGCGATTGATCGTTTTGCAGCTGGACACGCATATTTGTAGTTAATTTTAACATCTTTACATGTCGCCGCAAAGTAGAGTATTTCAGGCAAGCATTTATTTAATCCGCTGGTGTCGATCGAGTATTTACAGGTAATATTTGCCTGAAATCTCCTGCAAGCAATTTTAATGTGTTCCCAAATGGTCTGATGTTTCCACGCAAATGTCGCAGTGATCGATCAAGAGCCTCAAGCGATTTTTTGTGCGCCATTGTGCATTCATCCCAAACAATAAGTTTGCATTTCTGCAATACTTTTCCCATGCCGGAATGAGCAGTTCTTCCACCTGGTAGCAATGTCACAGCTATTCCAGACGATGCAAGAGCTAAGGCTATGTCATTTTGGGATCAAATTGTTGCCAGAATCAATCTAATTAGGAAAGTTTTACCAGTTCCTTCTGGCGCATCTGAGAAGAAGATTTCTCCAACCCCGTTATTGACAGTTTGCATTATTTGTTCGTAAATGCCTTTTTGCTCAAGCGTTAGCTTAGGAATATTTGACTGCACATATGACAAAAGATCACCCGTGTTGTGATTTTGTTCACGACGCAATTCTACATCGAATGAAGCAGCAGCAGATCGATTCAGTGATGGCATTCCCAAGTGATTGAGAACTTTGTTCGCGATTTCTAAGCACAAATCTTCAATCATTATTAACGCTTTGTTGTAGATTTCTGCTGTGAACTTCATGTTCATATTTGAATTTTACTTGTGTATTCGATGGTAAATATCTTCAGCCATGCACAAATTTGATTTGGATGTGACGTGTTGCACGCGTCATTAATGCATACATCCCAGTGTCAGTCGTTCTCCAATAAATTCAGAGCTTGACATGCACTGCGGAAAGTGGCATGTATAACGCCATTGACAATTCTCAATTGCTGGAAAGACCCTGGACCGGGCACATTTACCAACAGCATGCGAAGAAAGAAGCATTCATTTTGATTGGGATACACGGTGTACAGTCTGCCTATCGTTGTTTCTTTGAATATGCCAGGTTGTACGTCGACTCGCTCTCCTCCTTTGCGTCGTTGAAATGATTTTCTACTTGCATTTCATGTGTAATACGTAGGCACTTCGGAATACAGCAGTGTTTTCGAAAACGCGTCATTTTGACATAACGTGAAGAAAGCAGTTAGCGTTGTAGCCGGTGGATTCAGGGCTATTTGTTGCACATTTGCAGCTGTGAAATAAACGTGTTGTCCATTTTCTAGATGTACTGCTAAGTGAACAACAGCTGGACTTCGTTCATGTATGGGAAATGAAAGAATTCGCCATACAGCTTCATTGCTGCTTATGTATCTTCCAGCCTGATACTGTGCAATGTCACCGATATGTGTGACCTCACCCCTATCACTTCTTTCTGGTTGCACGTCAAAAACTGCCATGTCGCTGCCTTTATTGACGTACTTACAAATTATTTGATTGATTTAGTTTAATGTATTCCACGTTTATGTGCTCTTTGTATGTTTTTGATAGCAAAGGCGAATATGGAACGACCCACTGGTTATCTACTTTAATGTCACCGTTTCGCATTCGTATAGTTGTTAACTTCCTGCCATCTTCTGTTGATCTTCTTCTATATAAAGGATATCCATTGTTTCCTGTAACTGTGTTGGATACTAATGCTCGAGGATATCGCTTAAAGCATTTTCCGTCTATCATGAATGGTGCATTTGGATTCAGTGTCCCGCAAGGTCCATGTATCATATTTTTCGGCACAACTTCATGCAAATCCTTATCAACGTCGGCATCTGGTATTTCAGCGCATATTACATCGTCGATTTCATTTGACGTGATTTTGTTATACAGCCAGATTAGTATATGTGCGTGTGGCAATCCTCTCTTTTGCCATTCCACTGAGTACATCCAGCAGCGCACCGAACCAAAAACTTCATGTTTTACCATGAAATCCATCAGTGATTTCAGCTTCTGTCTGAAAACACGTGCTCTGATGTCATGCCCATCCCCCGGCGATTGCCCAGGAAGTAAAAGCTGTTGTATATCGTCCCAAACTGGATTGCATGTGAATGTAATGAATAGGTCTGGACGCCCGTAGTGATGAATATACGCAATTGCATCTTGAGCGTACTCATGCATATGACGTGGACTGCCTGTATATGAAGATAGCAAAATCATTAGTCTTCCAACGTTAGTTGTATTACCGTCATTTACAACTGCATCTCGCAAATTAACGTATTCTTCAGAGAGAAGTTTGGTCTGATTCAAACGTATGAATATCAAACGTTCTGTTTCGATTTTTGCATACATATCTACGATGTATTGGTGAAACAATTGACGGCATTTCAAAATGTGATTGTCTACATTCTCTCGAATCATTAATCAGTATGAATAATAGTTCATTGCGCTCCATTTCATATTTGTTTCCTCGCCACTGACTGGATTAATCATCTTAAAGTTGAAGTGATATCCATCGGCACCATCCCAAAAAATGATTGGATATTGTAGGGCATCGTAACATCAATGAGTTTCAGCAACTTTTGTCAATTGATCATTTCTCTAATGAAGAAAAATATCTCTAGGTTGGAATTGATCTCCGACTATAACAATTGCCACTTCGTCTTTAGTTGGAGCATTGAATCTTCGCACATGTTCTCTAGCAGGAGTTTTGTCAGCATGAATAACAATCTTGTGTGTATCAGATGGCATCATGTCAATTGCTGTTTTGAACAAATGCACTAAATTGTTTTTTTAGTGAAGAAGCTCTTGCAGTTGGGAAACAATGGACCTTTTTATGGCGGTAGATAATCCACAGCGTGCATTCAATTCATCATTGCCATCACCGATTAAAAACATTTGTAGGAATTTATGTTGACCATCTGTCTACGAAAGCAGGGAGCCGGCTTTATGATAAATTTGTCCTTTCACTTTGAAAGTTGGCATGAATTGAACTGTTACGATTTCTGCACTGAAGGACGTCATTTGGAAGCATGAGTTGTATTCCCTGATGATCGGAAATGCTTTGATTCTGCGGTATATAATCGGAAAGCAACGTTTTTAATGGCTCTGGCGGTTCTCCAAGTTGAGGCAGTTTAATTTTTCCGGTGTCGCAACACATTCCTTTAGTTTCTCCATTAAATTTCAGAGCCTTGCAATAAGGACACAGTTCAGTCATAGTGCTGATGAGAACATGCCGGCTCAAACTATAATCCTCAGCTGGGTTATAGCGGAATGCAAGGCGATTGTAATCACGTGATTGCTGAGCACGGAGTCGTGTTTGACACTGATCTGCTCTTTCTCGTTGACGTCTTTCAGCCACTCTCAGCTTGTGGCATTCATTCTGTTGAGAACGAAGCAGATCTGAAGCTGCCAAACACGATCGCCGTGCTTGCAACCGTGCATCCTCAAGTCTGACTGCACGTCGCTCTGCTGCTTCCTCGGCACGTATTTGAACCATTCTTTGTCTGTTTCGCTCGTTATTTGATGCCCGTTCTTCCTCAGTTTTATTTGCAATTACTCGTCGCACTGCTTCTGCTCCGCAAGTACGACGACCTAAGTTTGATCTTGTGTGAGGCATTATTTTGATGAACTGAAGCAGCTCGATTGCACTGAAAAAAAAGAAAAAAAGCTATAACCAAAACATATCAAATTTCATATCATTAAAAAACTGAAACACACGAACTAAAAAACAAATGAAAAACCCCAAAAATTCGAAACCAGCCTAATTAATTATCTGAATACTAATCTCATTTAAAAAATGGGTACTGTCTCCCAGCGCCTTTTATCTGTCACAGGTCGTGCGCGTATTTGAATGCAACGTTGTGTCCAAATTTCAAAGCAATCGGTGAAGAACTTTCGGAGATAGATATATAAAAACAAGCGCGTCTTCAAATGCAACGTTGTGTCACAATTTCAAAGCAATTGTTGAAGCACTTTCGTAAATTTTAGATTTTGAACAATCAAAATTTCAAAGCAATGGGAGAAGAACTTTTGGAGATTTAAGTTTTTGAACAAAGTAACATTTATATTTTTATGTATATAGATTGTCTCTATGTAGTAGTTGTTGCGCAGCAACCAAATCAATAGAGTCTGTTCGCTCTTTCGATTAAAAACACGCATGTATTCGGCATGCGCGTATTCGAATCCAACGTTGTGTATATAAAAACATGCGCGTATTGGAATCCAACGTTGTGTCCAAATTTCAAAGCAATAGGTGAATACCTTTCGGAGATTTAAGATTTTGAACAAACGAACATTTACATTTTTATTTGTCTGTTCGGGCTTTCGATTAAAAAGATGCGCATATTCGAATCCAACGTTGTGTATATAAAAACAAACGCGTATTCACATCCAACGTTCTGTCCAAATTTCAAAGCAATCGGTGAAGAACTTTCAGAGATTTAGGATTTTGAACAAACAAACATTTACATTTTTATTGATATAGATTTTAGTCACCTGGCTGCTAAGAGAAGTGTATTCTCCTTGTGTAGAGTGCACAGCTACATAGGTATGTAAACATGATGCTTAAGGGTGTCACATGTTAGCCAGGATTACATGTACCACTGTTTTCACTATTTGCCACCATGCACAGAATTGTACTGCAGCACATCATAATGTATCCCTGCTGCCCATTATGGTATATACATGCACTAATTCACCAGTGATTGCCAACAATGCAAGCATAACAATGCAACCACGATATGCACATACTTATCTATAACCACTGTGCGCAATTCTGGCATTTAAACTGCAGCTGAGATATTAAGGGCCAGGCTGCTGCTTTCAGGCACACAAACCAAAGCCGGGGTTCTAGGCACACACAAACTGCACTCTAACGTCTACGACTGCAGCCCTTGAATCTCAGATGAACTTGTAAGCACGTGACAAATGGGACAGCTAACCACGACGGCCTCCGAGGCCCATGAAAGTTAACGAGTTTACAAAGCCCAAGAGTCTAGATGAGCTCTACACACTGTGTGCAATAATAAGTCACACTTACAACCACATTTAGGCAAGCAGATTTCTAAACATACACCACAGCAGTTTCTAAGCACCCAACCCGTAGCCGCAGGGCTTCAAAGCGCGTACCAAAGAAGCAGGAACTAGCCGAGCTACGAGGAAGACAAGCCCGGGAGTTTTGGGCAAAAAGGAAATTTAAAAAAGCACGTGAGTAATACCAAAGGAGACAGACAACTTGAACGTGTAACCTGTATACCGACACCACAGCATGCATGTCTCCATGTAATTCTCACTGTGAGAGGTACTATGTCCTATCCATGAAGTACGGCCACACTGTACATTCAGCAACCTAATGACTACCAAATGGAGGTCACCAGAAGGTGACGCTGCCAGAGCAGAGATGGAAGATATACTTCATTGCACACTTCGCCAAAGTATGAAGAGAAACCGTATTGCTGTGACTGCCATTGAAACCCCATTATCCATGAAAATAACACATTACGGAAGTAAGAGAAAAGACAGAGAGAGTAGTGTTGGGGGAGGCACATTCCGACGAGAGAGAGGAAGAGAGGGATAGAAAAGAAAGAGTGTAAGAATAGGTGCGCAAGAGAGGTGATAAAGTATAAAGAGTAGGGGAATGAGTGAAGGAGGTGCAGAGAAGGGAAGAGAGGCAGGGTGAGAGAAAGAGGAGAAGAGAGAAATGTAAACGAGGGGCAGTGCACAAGAGAAAATAAAAAGAAGTGGATCGAGAGGGAAGGGTTATGAAAGGAAAGACAGAGGAATAAGAGGTTAGAGAGTTTATTTAAAGCAAGCAGAAACAAGACGCGCGGCCGCAGGAGTTGCATAGAAAGGAAGAGAGGGAAGGTGAAAGAAAGAGGAGAAGAGAGAAATGTGAACACAGGGCAGAGCACCAGAGAAAATCAAAAGAAGTGCATCGAGAGGGAAGGATTACGAAAGGAAAGACAGAGAAAAAAGCGGTTAGAGAGCTTAAAGCAAGCAGAAAATAGATGCGCGGCAGGTGACACGCTCTGTGGTGGGGGAGGGGGAGGAGCACAAGTGAGAGGAAAGCCAGATGGTGCCTGATCGAGCGATGCGAGGAATATGCGTTAGTGTGCGCGTAACCACACGCTCTAGGCCAGCAAAAGCTTGTGGTCGGATTTCTAAAGCCCACTCACTAAATGTCTCGCCAGATCAGCGCATGCGCTGGCTCAGGCGAGACCTAAAAAGGGCTGAACAGGATGAAAATAAGTTGGGGAAAAAAGGGAATTTGTGACTGGGGAGAAATCAGGTTTGAAAAAGAACCTACAATCGGTATGGCATTTTAATTACATGCATATTTTGTAATTTAAATTATTGTCATTCTGTGCCTTTTCTTTTTTAAATCCTTTACTATTCCCTGGAAATATCATGAAGCTTTGGAATACACCATCTCACCGTCTTGGAACAGAAGTAACCTTTGTGAATCAATTGCACAGCGCTGGGATACAAGAGAGAGGATTGTGCTGAGAAGCCTGCTCCGGGCAGTCGTGTAGTCATATGCTGAATTAATTCCTCTGCCAGAAATAATAGGGTGACAAATATACACTGACATCTGCTTCTGTATGATGTGAAAAACATTATTAGATTTATCTAGCTGCACAGAACCCTGGGCAGAACATTTTGCAGTTTCCTCCAAAATACAGGACGACACATCTCAAATTCCCCACCTCTTCTGCATTTTTATATGAACGCCTGTTCTTTAATAAGAGTCTCCAAGATCAGAGCCGTATTGATATCTAAGAGAAAAACGAATTGCTTGTCTCACTAATAAACAAGCACTGGCAAAGCAAATGCCTCTGCTTTTAAGGTACTTACACATGCACTCTTTGCACAATTCACCACTGGTCCTTTTTGGGTTCCGGGGTGGTGTGGTACTCGCTTCAACGCCTCGTCAGGGGTAGTAAGCGCTATATAAATGCAATTATAATTACATGAGAGCAAGACCAAGGAGGCATCCAGCAGGAGGGCGCATAGAGGGCTATGGTTGTAAAGTAGTCCCTTTTGCAGTTAGTGCAGCATGCAGGTAAGCCTTGAGTGGCGGTGGAAAGAGTCATTCAAACAGCCAATAATGTTAAGAGGCCGCTGAATACTACGGATGGGCGTAGTTTCCGTTATGTCAGTGTAATTTAGTATCATTCCAGGCATTTGGCATGACAAAATGTATGTATAATCCTGAGCTTACGCCACATGGTGTAACAAGTAGATCATTTGATTAAAAAACCTAACACAAGAGGATGGACACAAACGCAATTGGTATGTATGCAAGCTGCATTTTCCGAACATGAGTGGCAAAAATCAACTGAAACATACATTTTAGATTTGGATTTTTACCTGAGTGCGTTCAGGTAATTCTTTTAAGCGCCAAATGCATTTCTTTTTTTACAGGGAGTGCCATGGAGACTGGGAGGCTACTGTA
Organism: Lissotriton vulgaris; assembly: GCF_964263255.1. NCBI lineage: Eukaryota > Metazoa > Chordata > Amphibia > Caudata > Salamandridae > Lissotriton > Lissotriton vulgaris. The sequence goes on from NC_141697.1 coordinate 120,258,681, forward strand.
CATTCAGCAGCAACTTCCTCCTTCAGTCTTTAAGACATTTCTCTCTGTTTTGGTCTACTGTTGGTAATTTTGGATTTTTGGATTTTGGTGGGAAAGCATCACTTTCTTTTTTGTCTGCAATCAGTGCTACATCCACACCATTGGAAACTTAACTTTTTGGGTAAAAGCAAATATGAGAAATGCCAGGCAACACTATTTTTGTTCCTTATTGTTTTTTGTCTGTTTGTTAGTTGAATGGCCAGGGGGTTTGATGGCCCACGTAGGAATATATATATATTCACAAAAACAAGGATAAGGATGAGCTATAGTTAGAAAAACCCTATTTATGTTTGCTATGCAAACCCAACTTAAACTATACAAACATTAGAAATTCTAAAGTTATAGTTATCTTTTAAATATAAGATTTATGTGCGACTTCTGCACATATTTATATCTTATTTGTGACAAACACACTTTAAAGTACACAAGTCTTACATAAAATCTCCCCAGTTTTGATCCCTACCTTGACAAATATTTTTAATCAGTCAATACAACATTGTGCTGTCCCTGACCATTGGAAAAAAGCTATAATCAGGCCCATTCTGAAGAAACCAAACGCTGATCCTGATCAATTTACAAACTATAGGCCTATCTCCCTTCTGCCACTCTTTGGGAAAGTCATGGAGACTCTAATAAATAAACAACTTGTTGCCCACCTGGAATCAAATAAACTCCTTGATCCATCCCAATCCGGTTTCAGGGCATTCCACAGCACCGAAACAGCCCTGCTGGAGGTAGTGGATAATATCAGGCTATCCCTAGACTCAAAAAAATCAGCCATCCTGATATTACTGGATTTATCTGCGGCCTTCAACACCATCTCGCATCGCATACTGTTGGAGCGCCTTGTCGAGATTGGTGTCGAAGGAAACGCTCTTAAATGGATATCAAGCTATCTTGAAAATAGACGATCAAGGGTCCAAATCGGTGACCACACCTCTATCTCCTATAAAAATGATAAAGGAGTCCCACAGGGATCTATTTTAAGCCCGACCCTTTTCAATATTTATGTTTCCCCTCTGGCCAAGATCATTAGAGAATGCGGTTTTGGGACAATATCCTATGCTGACGATACCCAAATTCTTGTCACCATCAGCCAAAACTATGAAGATCCTAAATTTAGGTTCAAAAACTGTATGATTAATATACAAGAGTGGATGACTAGAAACTACCTCATGATGAACGCAGGGAAGACCGAAGTCATGCTCTTTGGCAAAGCTGACCAAATCTGGTCACCGGACTGGTGGCCTGACGCCCTGGGCATGTGCCCTGCCCCCAAACCATACGTCAGGAACCTGGGTGTAATCCTAGATAACAAGCTCACTATGTCTGAACACATAAAAAAAATAGTTGGAAGTAGCTATGGCCAGATACGCAGTCTGAGGAAGATCTTTAAATGGATCCCACTCTCAGCACGCATGCCCCTAGTTCAAGGGCTGGTTATAAACAGGATGGACTATGGAAACGCACTGTTCTCAGCCATCAATCAGTCACTACTAAACCGACTTCAGGTTCTTCAAAACACGGCTGCAAGGCTAGTACTAGACCTTCCTCCGCGAACCCCATCAGCAGCTTGTCTCAGAACGTTGCACTGGCTCCCCGTTAAAAAACGCATAAAATTCAAACTCTGCTGTCTGGTTCATAAGGCAGTAAATGGACATGGACCAGTTTACCTAGAAAGGAAACTTAAGGCCCATATCCCACTTAGGACACTACGCTCCTCTACTAAAGCCCTCTTATCCGTTCCCAGAGTCCGAACGGTTAGGAACGGGGACCGAGCCTTCAGCAAAACCGCCCCAGAAGCATGGAACTCCCTCCCCACACCTTTGAGAGAAGAGCCAGATCACGTCAGATTTCGGAAACTGCTCAAAACCTGCCTCTTTAACCCTTAGTATCCCAACCCTCAAACTCCTCTGAATCTGCTGAATCCAAGGATCTTGTCTGCTCCTAGCGCTCTGAGACCTTCGGGTGAATTACGCGCTTTACAAGTGAAATAAATGTAAATGTAAAATGACAACCATAACAAATTCAAAAAGTATACTTATGTGTTGAGTTTATCATTTACACACAACTTTCAAATTTTTATAAGTCATACTTATAACTCTCATTTATACCTACGCACCACTATTAAATTAATATCACTCGCGTACCTCCGTACACAGTCTTGTTACTCACCTCACTCTACACACCACATTAACTATAACTCACTCAATGCACATGCTAAACCCTTGGATATTACATGTTATAGCATGTGAAATCATTGCATTAATTAAAACACTTATGACATCTGAAATTATATTATTTTCCAGAACACAGTGCATGGTACAGTGGAAAGTTATAGTTAATGTAGTTTGGCGAATGAGAAGACAAGACTGTGCACAGAGTTATAAATATGACTTATAGTAATTTAAAAGTCGAAATTAAGTTCTACAAATGGAAAAGAGAGATTGTTTTTGCTCTGAGTTGGCAGGCACTATTTACTACTCTCTCCCCAGTCCCTATCTAAGCCGAGTCCTACACTATACCCTGTCCCCATCTCAAATTCATTAAATGTATAACACATGTATTTTTCTTTTGCTATGGAGAAAGTGAGAGTTGTGTAAGTTCTACTCTAAAACATCAAAGCTTGAACTCGGTTTAGGTTTCATATGGACATGCAGGGTCAGACATGTAGTAAGCTTAGTCACATGGTTAATCTAAGGAAGAAAACACAACAGTGTTATAGAAGCCTCAAGAAGACGACACCTAGGGCCCGATTATGAGTTTGGTGGTGCGGGAGTGGGCCGCCACGCCATTGGCCTGCTCCCGCACCACCAAACCCTTGGCCGCACTGCCCACTGGATTACAAGTTTCCATGCGTCTGGCAGGCTTTTTTTGGCAGTTGCAGAGTGGTGTGCCTGAAAACCAGCACTGCAATGGGAACGCCCCAAAAAGTTCCTGCACGACATGGACTGTAAAGTCCATGCCATGCAACAACTGGGATGCATGCACACAGGGGGGCACAAGTTGTGCCCCCTGAATGCCTCTCCATGTACATGGGCAACAGGGGGCCCTTTGTTTCAGGATCACTAGCCTTTTCATGGAGGAAAGACCTCCATGACACCGCTGGCAGTCTTGAAACTCGTAATTTGCATTGCAGTGTCTGTTGGAATTTTACAAACAAATGTTCTGCCTGATTAATTAAACCTGTTCCTCCCTTTTGCCTCCACCTTAAAAGAAGTTTCCAGTCCTAAACCTTTGTACCCAGAAATGATATTGCTCCTAAAGTTACTTCATTGCTTGTTTGGGTATTTTCACTCTAAAAGCTATGGGCAAAGTCGGTCTTCCGTCTTGCAGTGCACCTCACAGAAATGGAGATTGTCTACCAGTGGCAGAAGAGTTATGTGGCAATGGCAAAATCCTTGATGTCAGACTAACCTCCTGATAATCTGCACATCATCCTAAATCTAAGCAAGCTGGCTCACTGTGGAACAGAATCTGGGCAGTATGATTTATGTGATGTCCATTCCACTCCCAATCCTACAGTACTACACCCACCCTGTCAGCAATGCCCTATTCTCTGTGGACCATAAGCACTCGCCACTTTTAAGAAACTCTAACATATATATATATTCCGTACGGAGAGTTCATTCGTATCCGTCGGATATGCAGTGATTTGACAACTGCCAATACATGCCTAGCTGAATCTGTACAGAGATTACGCAACAGGGGCTACAGCAACAAGATTTTAGATCAAGCCCTGGAGAAAGCAAAATCATGTACCCGGGAAGATCTTTTGCTTCCCACTCCCAAAAAACCTGCCACCAATACTACAGAATGCTCAGTGTGACTTATTACCACTTTCTGTGCCCAAGAAAGAGCCATCCGGTGCATTATTTGCTCAGAGTGGCTGATTGTCTTGACTGACAACATTGTGGGCCCTTTAATGCCTAGCCAGCCTGCCATTACATTCCGTAGGGCGCCATCCATGGGTGATGCCCTGGATAGACCTATGCCTGAGGTTCCGTGTAAAACAACTTGGCTCCGGAAAACGGGCTTTTTCAAATGCTAATCATGTGGCGCTTGCACTTTTGTAATAAACAGTACCCACTATGTGACAGCTTATAGTGAAGATCAAGTAGCTATTCAAGAGTATTTAACATGCAGGTCTGAGTTTGTCATTTACAAACTCAAATGCACCTGTAATCTTGAATATATAGGCAGCACCAAGCTCCCTGTTTATAAACGCATCTTGCAGCACATCAGGGCTATCGTGAATTCGGATATTAACTATCTGGTGGCTAGACATTTCAAGTCCATCCATAATAATCAACTCAAGGATTTTTAATATACTGTCCTATGTTCTGTTGCCAACCCCGGATGGGGTGGCAATCGAGAAAAACTTCTTAGACAGAAGGAAACGTATTTCATTTTGTCCCTCGATAACTGAGCTCCCAATGGATACTTTCCATACCTGCATGGCAGAAATGACACTCTGGCTAAACCAGAACTCACTACAATTTAATAGTGATAAAACGGAAATAATGCACTGCGCAGTTGGCAGAATTACCAGAAGTCTACCCACCGATTTCTGGCCCTTGGACTCGGGGGAGTCTTTAACCCCAGTGAAATCAGTGAAGAATCTCGGAGTCAGCTTTAACGACTGTCTGAGCTTAGAGACCAATGTCAACAAGCAGATGAGTAGCTGCTTTGCTTTAATGAGAGGACTGCGAAAGCTGCTACCCCTCTTACCAGCGCAGGTCAGAACCACCGTAGTTAGGAGCACCATTCTCAGCCGCCTGGATTACTGTAATGCTCTGCTTCTGGAATCCCCAGCCTATTTGATCTCCAGACTGCAAAGCATCCAGGCGGCAGCAGCGAAGCTGGCACTCTCCCGAGAGCGAAGATCCTCTACCACCCTCGCTCTGGCCGATCTTCACTGGCTACCTGTACATCAAAGGATCTGCTTCAATTCCCTCTGCATTGTCTTTAGGGCAGTACACGGAATGGGCCCCCGACCACTTCAAAAGAAATTCAAATGGTATATACCCACACGGTCCCTCCGATCCTCAGCCTCCAATCTTATAAGCATACCCAGGATCAGGAAAGCCACTTATGGTGGCAGAGCTTTCAGCATAGCCGCAGCCCATCTGTGGAACAAATTGCCTATCGACATCAGGAAAACAGACGAACTGATGGCTTTCCGTAAAAAGGTGAAAACATGGCTCTTCCCCAAAGTTTAATCTCACCAGAACTTTATACTATCCCCCTCCTCTGATGCACAGTATTTTCAGCAATATGTACACAGCGCCAGGATGCCCGTAGGGTTGCAGAAGCGCTCTACAAATGCTATAAATAAATAAAATAAATAAATCTAACTGAGGATTTACATAATTTTTTATAAATCTGTCCTCACCATAGGTCTAATTGTATCTTTCCTTATATTTGAAATTTTTGCTGTATATAGCTTCATTTGCAGGACAAATGTTGGTCTATGAAATAATCCAATTAAGAATAATATATGTCACACTTGCTCTATTAAGTTTGGCATCCTCTTTTTTGTACATATTGACAACTGTAGATTTAGCACAGTATGATTAGAAAGGGAAGGTTTTTCAGTTTTTAGTTGCCTTTATGCTGCTGATGATCTGTCAACTACTCTTTTAACGATTAGTTTTGCACTTAATCTTAAATCACTATTTCTACTTATGCACTTATTTTTTTAATATAGGTTGACGCCTTTTTAGGCATTATATTGACATGTATAATTAGATTTTGGTTTGAATACTAACTTTGTCGCAAGACACCATGAACAATTGATTTCGATTAGGTGTATCCATATGATTTTGGTTCACCGTGTATTAATCTGATGAATTCATATTTCGTTTGGCTTGCCTCTATGGGACATCTGTATATTTATAATACACAGATTTTTTCCGAGAATAGTTTTTCCCCAATTACTATTGGGTTTATGTACATAATGTCCTGAATAGTTTAATATCATTTGGGTGTATTCTAACTTCGACACTGGTCGGTAGTTTTGTTTGATATACACTTTCAAATATGATCACACATTTGGTTAAGCCCTGTGTTTTTGAATTCTGTCAGAATTAATTCAAATGGCACTTGTCGATATCTATTACATAATCATGAGTTTAAATGAATTTAGAATGCATTATTTACATGTTTTTAGGTATTTTACCTTGTGTAATATTCTGTACCTTTTTTTAAGGCGCAATCCTATTCAGTCTGTTTTCTATATTCATCATTGTGGGTGTGGTGTTAATCAAGTTTTGTTCACTATAAAAATGAAATGCATTTTGGGGCGCATCATGTGACCAAGCTCCTTCGAGGAGCGAAACGCGTCATGGATGGAAAATAAAATTCTTACTCTGCTTGCACTTTAATTCTTGTCTGCTGGTCCTTGGATTGAGGAGGTTACAAAGAGGTCTGCACCTGATTTTCTCCGTCTTGCATTGACGGTCAGGAACCTATTGTGATGATATATATATATATATATATATATATATATATATATATATGTATACACAATCACTATGGTCCCAACAGGGCTCTGAAATGAGCCCTCTGCACTGTGAACATGGTGCCACTCTCATAAATAAATGTACTTTTTGACCCAGAGTGCCTGTGTAGCCACCATATTTGCTGCAAAGGAGAGAACAGCAAAAAACATGTATGTATATATCTCAGTTAAATTAATATGTGATGTAAGTAATTCCTCCTTAGAATTAATGAATATGAAATGAAAAAATTGTAAACATCACTTAACTTGTCCCGGCACTTCCATGCCAAGCAGGTCCTACTCCCAGTCAATGATGCCAGTTTCCTGCTGATGTGGGAGACCCCGATGTGGTGCAGCATAGAGCGCCACACTCTCCCCCACCATAATGTGTGCTCTGCCAGGCTGTAGCCCTTGCCGGGCCTGCCACCTGCTGCCAGCATGAGTAAGAGGTGGCGCTGCATATAAAACTGAGCGCTGCCATCAGTGCTTCTCTATAAATGTGGTGCTCATTATTCTCTCACTCCGCTATCGACAGCAAAGCTACCTCTACCGTAGCTGGGAGAAGATATGTAGAGGAAAAGAGGGAAACATGGAACCAAAAATAAAAAACTAAAAACACAGGGAAAGTCAAAGGAAAACAAAAAGTGAAAATAAAGTTGAAATTAAAGGGAAAGTTGGACAAGAATAGGATGGATGGAGTTTGGGGGACATGGAAAGTTGGGAAACATGAGGTACAATTAGGCAGAAGCAGGCTTGAGTATACAAAACAGCTGTGCCCCTGTCTTACATGTCATGCCATTTTGCACTATTGTTTTTATGCAAAATACGTCTCTTGTGTTATTTTTGACCTCGAGGGACCAGAGACACATTACATAATTATACCCAATTCGTGAATTTTTTTTGATAATATTGTATAATTTCCAAAAATTAAAGTCCATGAGCTTCACAGACCCCTAAAAATACTTCACTGAACTGAGCCAAGATGTGATTAACAACGTTTTAAGCCAATGGGTTAAAAAAGGTTGGTCGAAGAAAGTCGATAGTAAAAATGGGCAGGCTTAAAGCCGACTTTATGCATATTGTTAGCAATTGGTCTATTTGACAAATCTGCTGTCAAAGTTCAGGCACTTAGGGGATTTTGGTGGGGAAGAGAGGAACTACTGGTAAGTGGCAATGCGCTTTCATTGTAATATTTACTAGCAAAAGTAACAGGGGGCATTTAGGATTTTAAATTTACAATAGTTGTACTATGTCCAACTCATGACTTTAGACACACATTTGATAATATCGGCAACACTGGCATCTTCACCATCTTTGTCTCGTAAATACTGTTGGCTAAAATATATATATATCCAAATGTAGGCACTTTATAGTGTCGCAGGGATTCTGCTCCTATACAGAACTGTGCACAGAGACCCAGGACCTCAGTGAATTGTGGTGTACCAAAAAACTCACCTTAATGCCTAGAAACCCTAACCAGCTAGCATCAGTGTCACATTAGCTCTTCATCCTATAGCAAAGTAACCAATGGTAAGACAACCCAGAGCATGCGACTTAGGTTATACTCAGGAATGGTGGGAAGCAAGAACACTCTTTCGTTATTCTCTCATACCAGTCCACAACAGGAGTAAAAATGAGACACGGGAAGGGTTAAAATATTTATTTTAACGACGTGCTCTAAGACGCAGTATCTTTGCTAACATAAGTAGGCATATGATTAGAAATAATACAATCAGCATTGTTACAATTCCATAAAACAAGAAAGGAGAAATCATATTACAATGATGGTGAAAATACGTACTATAGCGCCTAGTGAATCACTCTCCCTAGATAGGAACTATGTTTTATAAACTAAAGGTCTCTTAGGCTTGTTTGGGGGACCCCATACCTCTAAGATCAGCAGGGATGAATCACATCAGGATCTGCCAAAGCTCTTTCTCTCTGGAAACGGAAATCTTCCAAGTGCCTCAAATCATGCCTACAGTGTGATATTAAAGGCGCCAGAATCACGTTGGTTTGCAGCTCCCTGTATGTTATGTCTAAAAACTTGAACTGATCAGTTCGAACAACAGCTACTTTGTTATGATAACCTTGAAGGTGTGAGCACTCACTGTGCAGACTAGGGACACGATGTAAGTCTAGGGAAGCCGAAAACAAGCCTTTCTCATGTAAAGCAATTCACGCAGTACAACAATTATATGTAGTGTCGTGCGCAAAAGCAGCAAAAAGGTAAAATGGCGTTTAAACTTCTAATAAAGCTCATGCTAACACAACAGTGTACACAAACTAGGCTCAGGCCTCAATACAATAGATATGATACTTAGTTCTTGGTTTCACTTACACTACCCCACTTCTTCCTGTAACAAGCTGGTCAGAGCTGCAAAGGCTTCCAATCTGACCTTGCCTGGACAAGTTTCAACAGCTGTTCATAACCAACTTAAAGGTCACTTGCTTTTCCTGACTTCCATGTTAGTTTGCTCATCAGGTTGTTCATTTTTGCTTACATTGTATGTTTGTCTTATAATTGGTACGGTGCCGATCATGCATTTCTCTGTTTCCCATGTTTGGCATCATGTCTTTTTTCAGTTCTGCTGAAGTTGCATTACTAATTGTATATATGGCCCAAAAACCAGTCACGCAGGGAAGAAACAGACTGATAGCACCACTGTGTGCACTGAGTTCTTCCTTGCTGGCCAGCAAAAATGGGTGCCAACAATTACATTTCATTTTAATTCTGAGCAACTGCTGTTTCTGGTGTGCAAAAGTATTTCCCTAACAAATGCATTATCTTATTTACTTTTAAATCCCTGGGAGATTGGCCTGAATTTAAGATGTGCTTGGGATAATGGAACCTCAAATAGCTAAGTGCCAAGAGCAACTATTATGAAAATCTCCAAAATTTTGCAAAAAATAATTAAAGAAAGACCCAGAGTTCTACAAGCAATAACATGATTAGAACCATGACAAGAACCTGATTATAGAACTCTCCTGTCACCTGAAGTGTAAGTAAAACTAGTGCCCTCTGCATAAAACCTATTCATGGTATTCCTAGTTTTTGGCCTTGAGCTGAGCCCTCAGGACAGCACTATCTGCAATTCACAATACCAACTCTTTAACCCCTTCTAAAAATACTAGTGGAATTTATAACTTTCCCCAAAATATTCCAGGACTGGAGTTACTATAGTAAATTTGAACTTACAGTGTCTACCAATCCAACTGCTGCACTGAGAGTGCAATTCAGGGCATGTAACACGAACAAGACCTATTTATTTTTAAAGGCACTTTGGATTATTTAAAGTAGTACCCCTGTATGTTCTTATATACCTTTCTGAATTCACCCGACCTTTTTAAAATAGGATTAAAATGTGAATATTTAGGGACTGTTCATCCATAAACGGTACAATTGGAAAGGACTGTGCTCTTTGCGGACTTGTACTAATAGGGAGGTAGATGGTTTGGGCTGATTAACAAAATTACTCGCTATAGTACTAACTCCGTTACTTAGCTGTGCTTTGTGAATTGACATCGTCAGTTCGTGTCGAGCAGTTCCAAACTCAAAATCACTTGCCTGATTCCCCTGAGCGTAACCCCTTCGCAGTGGGGGTAATTCTCCCACTGTGCTGGGGGATGGGGGCGAGCACAGCGCCCCCGTGCTCATGACGAGCTGAGCTCGTCATGAGGCACAGTGCTCGTGTGCTCATGACGGGCTGAGCTCGTCATGAGCACACCCGTTTCCGTGGAATGTTCAGCACAGCAGGGAATGTTTTCCCGCGTGTGAGCGTTCCACGGCTCATGACTACCTCAGCTCGTCATGAGCATAGAAGGTGTTAATCTGGCTAAAAAAAGATAAGCCAATAGTGGTGAAAATGACAGGAGATACACCCACCAAGGAGTTCAATCGATATCACATTGTGGAAACTCATTAGTGCCTACAACAAAAAGTAGTAGCTTCTGCATTGGCAAATGCAATTCCTCAACCACAAATTCTCTCTTGTAGGACCTGGAACTTGGAGCACACTATTGTTTTCCAGCCAATAAGAATCAAACCTTTAGAAATTCCGAAAAAAGTTTAAAAATCTCTTTGCAAGTATCAATGATTATTGTTACAAAAAGACCTGCCACATGCATCCAGTAGAAAACTGATTGAAAGTTAGAATATAGCACTTTGACACCTGGCAGCTCAAGTGCAATACAGATAAGTAAATGTAAAAGCAATACTAACAACCAGGCAGGTCTACACAGGCACTCACCTCTCCTGAACAAAAGCCAGTTTGATTGTGGATAAATTAATTCTTTTCCTGAACGAATGATAATCCGCAGCTCAGTCATCACCCTATTCTGGTCAGCTGATTCACCATCAAAGGAAAAAGCTTTCAGCTGCCAGTTATATCTCAGCACCTTTTAGATTCAACAAAACCAAACACACAAAGTACTCCATGGTTAGTGTACCAAATGAAAACAAAGAAAAGTCGAGTCTCCAAAAGAAAATTGTGCCAAACGAAGGACACTCTCACCATGAACATCAAGATAAACCCTCTCATTGTATATGGTGTTGTGCACAATTCCATAAAATGAGAAAAATATGCAAAGTGACCCTAAATAACAATCTGTCATTTAGTGCTGTATTTTGGCATGAATGCATCCGCTGTGTAAAGTGCCACAAACAACAATCTCTTGAGTTCTGTTCCTTGCACTGCTCCTCCGATAAGATTTTAACCTGAATAGACTTAAAATTAATTACATGAATTTTGTTTAACAAGTTTAATGCAGGATATTATGCAAGGTTGAGCTGGCGTAGCAACATTTTTGCCTAGATCTAACTGTACTTTGCAAAAGTGAGCCAATGGTACGTAAAGAAAATTTAGCAGGAAATCTGAAGTCAACTCCTTCTACTTTTATATTAATAAATATGACACTTTTTGTTAGTTTGTGGCATTTACTTCTTGGGGTCCCAAGGCAGTCAGAGGGTAGCGAGTAAAAATGAATGCGTTTATCAATGGGTAAATAGAGCCACAATAGTGTTGCACTCCAACTGAATGACAAGGAACTTTGTTTTAGGACTCTCAGAGTAGTGAAAGTGAGAAATCAAAGGCCTACTGCAAGTGGTAGTGTTGGGTTTGAAACACAAAACACAGGCTGACACGCCACCACATAACACTTTCTATGTTGACAGCAAACTGCTGTTGTATGAAGCAGCTAAGGGAGTAAGGAGGTTTTCGAAACAAGCTTGTATATATTTCTATGTTTTTTTTTTAAGCAGTGTAGGGACTGTGTTTCAGCCAGGCAATTGTGAGATGTAGACAGCACTTTACCTTTTTATTCTGTATTCTTATAGTGCATTTTCCATCTTGAGGGAAAGAATGAGCGAAGTTTACTATTTTCCCATTAAATAACGTCACCGTGTTTTGTACAGGTGATGCTGCGAAATGTCAAGTCTTAATTCCAAGCTTCTTTTTGACATGGAAGCAGTTGAAATGAACTTGGTAACACTGGGGCTGTATCTGCGTCAATGTGCAGGCACAGAACATGTCCATTGACTGCATCTGAAGCACATACTCTGAAAGGGCTAGTTGCAATGTCTACAGCCTATGCAGTAACATATGCATTTTCTGAGTTAATGTATGTAATATGGAGGACATTGGTTCTGGAGGCATCCATATACACAGTGATCTTTGGTGCCTTGATGAGAGTCCTTACTATCCTCAACTCCCTCTGGAGGTGACTGATATAAATTCAGGAACTACTAGCGACAAAGGAGGGAAAAACAGGGAAGAGAGAGGAGAGAGAGAGAGAGAGAGAGAGAGAGAGAGAGAGAGAGAGAGAGAGAGAGAGAGAGAGAGAGAGAGAGAGAGAGAGAGTTAAAGGGAGGCACATATGATTTCTTGCTGATTTTAGATGGTAAAGCTGGCCTGGAGTAAGGGGTTAGCTTTCTCACATGAAATGAAAAGAACATTTATAAAATGCATAAAACCTGAGGGTATCTAAGCCAAGCTGGACTCGATAATACAGACCTGGCACCACTACTTGGGAGGAAAAAAGCCATGTTATGTTATGTTATGTTATATTTACTTTTGTATAGCGCGCGGCTACTCAAAAAAGAGTGTCCCGGCGCTTTGAGTAAGGAGAGCTACAGCACAATAACATAACACAGTTAAAAGAAGACAAAAGGCAGAGGGGGCAAACAACAAAGCAACCTACTGGGTAAACAACCAGGTTTTGAGACCTTTTCTAAAAGCAAGTAGGCTGGTGGCTCCCCGGAGTGTGAGCGGCAGAGAGTTCCACAACTGTGGCGCCAATAGTCTAAAGGAGCGACCATGTTTTCAGAGATGTCAGTAAAAGCATCAAGCTTAGCAATGTGGGCAGGTAAGATGTTCCATATCCTGATTTTGCAAAACCCAGGAATTATAACTTTCTTGACTGAAGAGGATCTGAGCAACCTGCGAGAAACACGCCAATTAATAAGAGCAGAGAGATGTTTGGAACGTTCATGATGAAGGGCTAAAAAGACCAGGCATAAAGCCTTAAATACAACCCGCTTTCGGACAGGGAGACAATGTAACAAGCAAATACCCTCTCTGACAGCGACATTCTGCACCACTTGCAGTCTATTCAATGGGGAATCAATAATGTTTAAGTAGAGGGGACTGCAATAATCCAACCTGGATGAAATTAAAGCAATGACCACCGAGTGATATATTTTATTCAGGATTAAAGGGAAAAAAAATCCTGAGTGTCCTGATTAAATGAAAACAAGTACTTGCAGTATGATTAACCTATGGCAAGCTGAATGGAATTGTGCAAAGTAAAGACAACACTTGCACTGGCAGTGAAAGGAATAGAATCCAAATTCCGAAAGGGTTTTAAGGTCTTGAGAGTTAGCATCGACTTGGATACCGGCAAAGCTCCCCCGGATGCCAAGGCAACAAAGGCCTTGTTTCTGCTGGCCAACTCCAAACAAATAAGACAGAGTCCAATAATCAAAGAGATAAGAAAGGTATCACAGGGGAAACAAGTAGCAGAAACACAACAAAAGCCTGGGACGCTATTTGGGTGAATGAATAATAGAAGCAGAAAACAATTCATTGACTAATTGTTGTTAGGCAAAGCGGTACTAAAGTAGAGATGTTTCGTACCACTCTACCACCATTAACCCAGAAGTGTCTTATGACCAGATTCTCCAACCCAGCATTGGTTAGCGGTCTATTTTCTAGCATTCCAGCACCTATCTTCCACAATCTCCATTCTTCTACCTGAATTTTAACCCTCAAAATACAAAAAGCCTTATGAACCGACTTAAGGCTTCTCTCTCAACATTTTGCCTTTAAACTCTTGACAGCTGAAACCATATGTTGTAAGCCATGCTCCCAAAGTAGGTCCTGCAAGCTTGTACATCTCCACAAGAGCAAAGTAAGCAGCTTAGCATGGTCCTAGTAGGTCAGAGCAGAGGACAATTGTACTAAAACATTCTTAGGCAACTATACATATCAATACCAATGGCATAATATTCTATTGTAATTGAGGCATCCTAACTGATGACCAACAGAACCCAGAGTATTGTCAAATACAGTACGTTTCATATTAGTCTATATACAAATTATACTTTATGCTTCTTCTAAAACGGTATGCAACCTTTACAACGCAACTTTTACCATGCAGTGCTGTTACAACGCATGTATTACAACGAAAACCATTACAACGCATTACACTGGGGGCGCTCTAGGATAAGGAATAGTTTTAATTTACTATCCAACACCTTCCCTAGTGTCCACGGGGACTGGAGTTGGAATAGTAAATTAAACTATTCACTATCCAGCGCCCCCAAGTGTAATGCGTTGTAAAGGTTTTCGTTGTAATACTTGCGTTGTAACAGCATGCGTGGTAAAAGCATGCGTTGTAACGTCATACATCCTTCTAAAACATACCATCCATACTGCTTATCATCAATCATACATCCTCATTCATGTTTTGATATTGAACAATGGATCTCCATTGTGTGATATCTCGATATTCATACATAGTTGTAACATGCCTTCCTAATTTTAACAATTTTCAAGGCTAAAAACGAGTATTCAATAAAGAAAGATTTCTTATATACAATATTGGCTTATGATCCAGAAACTTTATTAGTCAATGCAGTGAATGAACCACTATATGGACAACTTTGAGACTTTGAAGCTTGTGTAATTTATCCGTTTTTATCTATCATGGCTGTATGATACAATCTCTAAGATTGGATCATACAGCCATGATAGATAAAGATGAATAAAACGAATGAATTATACAGTCCTCCAAGTTTCGATACTGTCCATATAGTGGTTCATTCTGAGTTGCTAAACCATGTATCCAGTAGAGCTCAAGCATGCAATGATGCATGAGCAAAACGTAATGCAAATAACAAGGAACCCCTGTCGAAATGATGCAACAGTTCCTAGTGCAGGGCACGAATACAGTGAAAAATAAATCTCTAGGCAAGTACGAGGTTACTAATGTTGTAAATCTCTAGATAAGTATGTCTCTTAGGTACACATTATCAAAAAAGGTTTTTGCCATGGTTTAAGTCTATGTATTTTATGTGATTGGTTAAGGAGAATTAATTGTTTGCTTTTATATCATTGAATGCATGTATTTACATGTTAATTAGATACAGAGTATAGTATGAAATGTATTAGGAACTGATTTTAAAATTGTAATGAGTGATATTTTTAAAACTTTAAAAAATTAAAACTGTAATTTTTTCTGCTGATTGTTACACTAAGTTCATAAATAATGTGTACCTAAGAGACATACTTATCTAGAGATTTACAACATTAGTAACCTCTTAATTGCCTAGAGATTTATTTTTCACTGCATGAGCACAATGTGACATATGGATAACTGTGTTCCCTGCTTATGACTAATATATAGAATTATGAAGAAGGGTTATATTTTTCCGTTTTGTTTCACACTAAAAGGTGCTGCAGGACAAGCGATAACAAATTCTTCATTTACAAGTTTGCAACCCACTTCAGGGTACATTATTTTGCAAAGCAGTGATTCAAATTGCAAGAGGCAACATTGATCAGAATTGATAGCTTACATTTTTAACCTTATTTCAACGTACAAAAACACACACAACCAGCTTGTGCAACTAGAAGAATACAGCTGAATATTTCAAACCAAACCATCAATGGCTTCAAACAAAATTTATTGGCAGGTTTAACATGGTTGCCTAAGTGGGCAGCTCACTATATACGGTGTAGTGTGTGTGATTACTGGTGTGTTGTCTTTGTTTTGATCCTTATGTTTCCATGTTGTGCATGGTGACTGCTGAGTTGTGGTTCTTGTGTTATGCGATGTAGTGTGCCAAATTGGCACTAAAGGGCTGCCTGCTGGAATGGTCCCCTGTGGGGGCCACGGACAGCCGCATTTCCATCTATGCACTAAGGATCAGCAACAAGAGCACAAATCCACTGGATAACCTGCTCCAATTCAGGAAAGAACACTACATCAGGATGCAGTAGGGGTCCAAAAAGCAGCTCCCTCTCCATTCACTCATTGACTGAATTTTTGCCTTGGACCCTGTACAGCTCTCCACTGCCTTTAGGTAGGTTTGCGCTTTACAAATACCATACCTTCACATACAGATGATGATGACATACAGCCATCCCAAACCACAGGTTGGTCCCTGGGGGAGGGAAACAGGTTCAAGACCAGCCTTCAGCAGTGCTTGAAATGGAAAAGAGAAGTGCAGGTACTCTGTAGCAGAGAACCTGCTGGTTTCTGAGAAGTGCCGGTACTCTTCAATTAAAAGTATAGCATTTCTCTTGAAAAGTGCTGGTACCTTCCCTCTCCAAATAAAAAAGTTCTGGTACTCCGTTCCGGATAGCACCGGCTCATATGGCCGGGATGCCCGTCACCCCCTCCCAACACAATCCCCAAGGATGGGAAGTCGGACGCAGGCTTGAACTTTTGGAAGGCGGGAGGGAGTCACCCTCCCGGCCGTATTTATTAAAATATGAAACAAAATTTAAAACATTAAATAAAAGTTTCATAATCATGTACAATTTTACATTTATTACATTTCGATGAAGACATGTTCTTTGGCTAAGCTTAACAGATCTCTAATACAAAGGTTTCCTAGCCGAGTCTAACATCCTGCAAATGCATACATTCTAAATTAAAATTGTGCGACGGGAGGCCCAGCTAAGAACTTGGGGGTCTGGTTCGGTCAGGATCTGAAGTTTGCGGATCACATAAAAAAACTGACCGGTACCTGCTTTGGCACCCTGCGAGCCTTGAGGAAATTTTTCCCTCTTTTGCCCAGGGTAGCCAAGGAGTCTGTTCTGCGAGCCCTGATTTTATCTCGGCTCGATTACGCTAATGCCTTATTCTGTGGCCTACCCGCGTATATGGTTCATCGGTTACAGGTGATTCAAAACGCTGCAGTACGCTTGCTTTTCTCTCTCCCCAGGAGGTCGAGTGTACGGAGTCACCTACGAAGTTTGCACTGGCTACCTGTACCGCATCGAATCTTGTTTAAAATTCTTGTGTTGGCATTTAGAGCAGTCCATGGTCAGGGACCGTCGTATTTGCAGAAACGGTTTTCATTTTATACTCCTAACCGTGCCCTTCGATCGGCCAATCAATGCCTACTGGCCACTCCCAAATTCAAATATGCTCGTTTGGGAGGCCATTCTATCTCAGTTAAGGCAGCTTCTGTTGGAATGCTCTCCCCCTGTTCCTTAGAGCTGCGCCGACCATCACTGTTTTTAAGAAGGAACTCAAGACTCATCTGTTCAATGCCCCCCTCTAACAGCTCGTTTAGGCTCTGATCCAGCACTCTTGTTGTCCAATCACTCACCGCGCCAGGATACCCCGTGGTAATAGAGCGCGCTATAAAAGTTTTAATAAACATAAACATAAACATAAACATCCTAGCATTAAGGGCCAACGGCAAGGTCTTAACCGGTGTCAGATCCCTACTACCGAAACTCTCGCCCTCACGGTGTGAGTCGCGCATGCGCAGAGGACTCTACCCTCATTGCCAACTGTAATTTCCCTTGTCGTGGTGGGGGCCCCCTTTCCACTCGACGCCATCTTTAAGGTCATCCAAGTTCCCATGTGAGGTATCTGTAGGAAGGTCAGCGTGGACTCCCCCCCCCCCCCCATCCCCACACTCTCTATCCGCCGTCGCGGATATCCAGCCCCCGGGAAATTAGTAGGAGGGGCATATAGCCGCCTCCTCCCCTGGGAGGGGCCTAAGGCCGTCTCCCCTTAGGCGACCCATCCGTAGTGGGTGCCGCCTCCCCGTGGGAGGGGCCAATGGCTGCCTCCCCCCGGGCGCTCCCATCCATTCTGGGTGCCGCCCCCCTCTAGGGACCTTGAAATTACTGCTCACCGATCATGACCTTACCGCCCGACCAAAAAATAAATACGACAGTTGTTCACCTACTAAGGAAGGAAAAAATAATTGTATCAAGATTGTTTACTCCCAACAAGAAAAAACAGTATCCTACAGAGAGAAGTCACATCCTTCACCTAAACATTTCCTTACTTTTCTACAAAAGGAAAAAAGGGCCTAATTCAACAAAACTTTATTATGAAACAAACATTGCCATAAGGGGCAGGTGGGTGGGTCAAAATTGCTGCTTGTTCCGTCGAGGGCTCACGAGCAACGAGTGGGTGCAGCCTTCAGAGCACAGGAACAAGAGGACGCTTCTTCGGATTCCCGCTCTATTTATTCTTCTGCGGGAGGGCGTGTACCCTCCTCCGGTACGCCTACTGGGCGTGGTCATCGGTGTAGGTGTCTAGGACAACCCCTCCTGGGCAGGAAAAGGCGCGCCCCGGCTGCGCCGCTTCGGGCATACCAGCCGAGACACGCCCCCCCGCCCAAAATGGTTTCCCGGGAGGATCGGGGCACCCAACCATACGTTCGGGGGGACCGAGTGGTCGCCCCTTTCCATATGGCCGGGATGCCCGTCACCCCCTCCCAACACAATCCCCAAGGATGGGAAGTCAGACGCATGCTTGAACTTTTCGAAGGCGGGAGGGAGTCCTTCTCCTGGCCGTATTTATTAAAATATGAAACAAAATTTAAAACATTTAATAAAAGTTTCATAATCATGTAAGATTTAACTCTCGCCCTCACGGTGTGAGTGGCGCATGCGCAGAGGACTCTACCCTCATTGCCAACTGTAATTTCCCTTGTCGTGGTGGCGGCCCCCTTTCCACTCGACGCCATCTTTAAGGTCGTCCGAGTTCCCGTGTGAGGTATCTGTAGAAAGGACAGCGTGGACTCCCCCCCCATCCCCACACTCTCTATCCGCCGTCGCGGATATCCGGCCCCCGGGAAATTAGTAGGAGGGGCATATAGCCGCCTCCTCCCCTGGGAGGGGCCTATGGCCGTCTCCCCTTAGGCGACCCATCCGTAGTGGGTGCCGCCTCCCCGTGGGAGGGGCCAATGGCCGCCTCCCCCCGGGCGCTCCCATCCATTCTGGGTGGCGCCCCCCTCTAGGGACCTTGAAATTACTGCTCACCGATCATGACCTTACCGCCACAGGCCGGATAGTTGACCGACTATCCAGCCCCCCCAACTCCTCCTAAAGGTCATGCTTCCTCAAACCCCTTAGCCATGCTATGAAGTCTCCTATGAGTAAATCATTCCCCTCCCGGGACAGGTGAACCCCATCATTCAGATACATGTGATCACCCAGAATGCACCCATGAGGAATGCTATGCAACTGCGCAGAGCGAAACAATCTACCAATTTTATTGTTTACCCTCTTCACCGAATGGTTCAGTGCTGACACCGAAAGGCCCCCCCGCCATACCTTCCTGGGAATCATGTGGGACCAGGCAATCGTGCACCCGGGATTCTTTTCGCCAACCAGCTGACAGCAGACAAAACTTGTTCAAACAATACTCGTCTACCCAGTGTCACCAAGTCATTGCCCCCCAGGTGTACTATGACTATAGATGGCGGTGACCTTTGCCGCCCTAAGAGACCCTCAACAAATGACTCGAATTGGTCAAAACAGAGCCCGTCCTTCCCATGGAAGGCCACTCTGTACCCGTATTCCCCAGCTGCGTGAGTCGCGTCACCTGCTTTGAATACGTCCCCGGCGCGCCTCAAGTATGAGTGGCCCACGACCCATACCACTTTCTCTCTAGACGGTGATCCATGACCGCTGGTCTCCTGGTACTGGGTCGACTGCAAATTCCGCCCCGCGTGACAGGCTCGCGAAACTGTAATTAAAACAAAAGACAAGAAGCGTGAGTGCATGTCAATTGATCTTTACAACATGTGCAATCGCACATACCTCTTGAAGCAATTCGAGGACCATCGCCCCAACTGTTTCACTTCGTCTGCACTCTGACCCCTGGCTGTAGCCTCAGTAGCAGCCCCTATCCTAAAGGAGTGGGTCCCAAAATCGCACGGGTCCATGCCCGCGGCAGCGATTGTCAGTGCTAGCACCCTCTGGAACTGAAACCTCGTCAGTGGGGTGCCATCCTTGTGCCTCAGCAAACTCCCCCCCCCATGTAGCCGCCCTTAGTGCCAAGTATTCCTCTTTACACATTATCGGGCACGTGGGGGACCCTCGTGCGCGCTGCACAACAACACTATCTCCAATAGCCCCTTGGTCGGTCTTGGACCTGGCTATCGTGACCACCATTGAATCACCCCTAATTTGGACGTGATCCCTGCACAGGCCTCCCTCAACGTCTTTCTTATTCCTTGCAACCAGCTCGCTCACCCGCATAGCCCCATGGAACGCTAATGCGAAAGCTGCCCGGAACAGAACTGCTTCGAATTGGGAGGAGCATGTCCCGTCTAGTTTCGCTATGAGTAGGGACAACCTATCTAAGCCAATCAGGCGCCTTTCATCTTGCTTGCGACCCTCAAGGCGCTGCCAGCCGCGAAGGGCTTTTTTCACCAAAAAGGAACCCGTTGGGTCTTTTATGCCATGCACCTGCGCCATGAATGAAATGGCCGCCCGATGCCTATTGGCCGTTGCCGCTGATCGGCCTTCCCTGTGTAGTGCTACCAGGAACCCCAGGACGGATTCCTCCTGACCCCAGCTCTGATTCCCTGTCGGACCCAAAAATGAGCAATAGGAACGAAACGCTCCTTCGTATGCCTTCCTTGTCCTGGGGGCTAAGCTTGCTGCCACGAGGTCTTTTAATCCGGGGCACCGATTAGCCAAAGTGCTTCGGGGAATGGTGCCGCCACTAGGTCCGCTGTAGGTAGATAACCCCTGAACGCCTGCATATGTGAACGAGAGAGTGCATCAGCCGCATGATTCAGTACACCCGGCACATGTTTCGCCCTGAACTGTACATTCAGTCTCATGCAAAGCAGCACAACTTCTTTCAACAATCTCAAGATCCATTTGCAGCGTGCTGCCTGTTGGTTAATGCATTCAACAACAGTCATATTATCAGACCAAAACACCACTGAGCGGTCTCTGAAATCATATGGCCATGCCATCAGAGCAACCCAAATGGGGAATAGCTCCAGGAATCCAATGTTACTTGTGAGATCGCTGGAGTGCCACCACGCCGGCCATGTTTGCGCCGACCATCGATTACCAAAACTGGTGCCAAATCCCACGCTCCCCGCCGAATCAGTCCACAGACCTAGCTCATCTGAAGACGCTGGCGGCTTGTTCCACACTACTCGACCGTTGAAGTCCGCCAGAAATGCAAACCAAATGCGCATATCCTGGCGAACCTCTGCAGACAGTCTTGTACGGTGGTGTCCTTCTTTGAGACCAACCATAGCTTGTGCAATAGAGCGTGAGAAGGGGTGGGCCATTGGTATCACTCTCAAGGCAAAGTTAAGCTGACCCACTGTTTGCTGCAACTGGTGCAGGGTCACTTTCTCCTTACCAAGGCATAGCTTTAAGGAAGCCCTAAATTTGGCCACCTTTCCCATCGGTAAACGGAAACATCCCTCCACAGAATCAAGCTCAATTCCTAGAAACTCCAGTGAAGTAGATGGTCCAACCGTCTTACCTGGTGCCAATGGGACTCCAAACTCTCTCATGAGGATGCAGAAGTCGTGCAGCGCCTGCGCATATTTCGTATCGCCGGCTGCTCCCAAAAACAGGAAGTCATCGAGATAATGCATAACATGCCTATGCCCTGTGGCCTCGGTGAATGCCCACTCTAAAAAACAACTGAACATTTCAAAATAGGCACAAGAAATGGAGCAACCCATAGGCATGCATTTATCCATGTAATAACTCTCTTGGAATGCAAAACCTAGCAAACGCTGATCCTTCGGGTGTACCGGGAGCAACCGGAACGCCGACTCGATATCTGATTTCGCCATCAGCGCCCCGGGGCCCAGGCGATTCAGCATGGCCACGGCCTCATCGAACGATGCGAACCGCACCGAACAGACTTCTGGGTCAATGGCCTCGTTCACCAAGGAACCCCTTGGAGCAGACAGGTTATGAATAAGCCTAAACTCCCCTGGGTCTTTCTTCGGGACCACCCCTAACGGGGAACAGATGAAATCCGCCACCGGTGGGCGATGGAAAGGCCCTGCCACTCGCCCTAAGCTGACTTCTTTTGCAATTTTTCTCTCTACCACACTTGGATTATGTCGCGCCGATAACTGGTTTTTACAAAAGGAGTCCCCTCGAAAATTCCCCGCCGGGATGTGGAAGCCGTGCAAGAATCCCTTCCTCAACACCCCAGCGGAGACATGATCAGGGTATTTGTTTAACCAAGGAGTCATAACCATGAGATCAACGGGTGTAGGCAATTGGTCACAACGTACTACCTCAATCCTGCTTGGACCCTCCCTTTCCTCCCGCCCGTTCTGTTTTGATCTGCATGAACTCTCCGGGTGTGAGGAATTCCCACAGCCCGCACACACATGCTTGAACCTATATGTTCCTTGCGGTCTGATACAGTTGCCTCGATTGAAGCCCCAATAGACCCCCCGCTTGCCGCCATTCCCGCCGGTTTTCGGCTGGTGATCGCCACCGGCGCCTGCTCGAATGGGCACCGCGGGCTTTTGGCGGAAGACCCCCGACCCACTCCCGCCCGGCGAGGATGTACCTGCCGCCCCCGGCAGGAGCTGCTTATGCCATGAGACCGAGTCGAGGCAGTCCCATGTCAGAGAGGCATCATATTCTTTCGCTTTTCGGAATTTCATGTCATAACCTTTCCATTCCTCTCCCTCATACATTGCATAAAAATCCATAATACGAGTTTGATAGCAAGACAGTTCAGTTAACACCTCGGGTTTACGTTCCCCCATAACTGCAGTAAATATTGCAAAGGCCTTCGCCCAATTCGTTATCGTTTCATCCACCCTGAATTCCGCCATCTTGGCGCGCCACACGCTCGGGTGCCACAAATCTTTCTGGGTTTTAGCATATTCCATCTCGCGATGGTCAGTTAATAATGAAAACATATTGACATATTTGTCTCCCCATATTAACTCTTTTGTGGCCATAGGGATGTGCTGTGCCACCCTCTCCCGCCTTGAGGGTAATGAGCCATCCCCCGCCATTGGCAAAGCGAGCTTACCCGGTTCGGTCGTTGTTCCCGCCGTTTTCTCGAGACCAACTGCAGGTCCTACCGATGTCACCTGTGGGGAAACAAGAGGAAGATTCGCCTTTGCGGCTTCTCTCGACTGCCGCAATTGCTGGATTAGTAGCTTGGCCTCTTCGGCCGTGTCTCCGGGCGCCTTGGCACCCCCTGCCTTTTTATTGAGCCATGCGGCCAACTGGGTGGCCAATTCAGGAGGCATATCTTCATCGTTAGCGGGGGTAATCACTACCGGGATCGGTAGACCCGCGTCTGGGATTGGTACCGGGTTGTCTGACGGTGTGACGGGGGTGGCCGGGGGAACCTCTGGGACCGGAACCTCCCCTGAAACCGCCCTCTTCTTGACCCGCTTCCCTCTACCCTCGGGGACGATTCCCGGCAAGGCCGGGCCTATTATTTTCTTAGGGTTACCAGGATTGCTCAGTGCAGCCAGCTGTTTTTTGACCTCCGTCAAGCCTCGACCGATCGATGGGACTTGCCCGAGTTTCCGTTCCATGCAAGCCATCCGGTTCGCCAACAGGCGTAGCACTTTGTCCGTCTCGGAACCCTTTCCTGCTTTCTTGCCAGCCATTGTTTCGATTATCCGCTCCTAGACGATCAACGAGGTCCTGGACTCTTAGCCTTCGAATAACTGAAAGAGAAACACAAGAATTATAAGTGCTCAAAATTGCTGCTTGTTCCGTCGAGGGCTCACGAGCAAGAGTGGGTGCAGCCTTCAGAGCACAGGAACAAGAGGACGCTTCTTCGGATTCCCGCTCTATTTATTCTTCTGCGGGAGGGTGTGTACCCTCCTCCGGTACGCCTACTGGGCGTGGTCATCAGTGTAGGTGTCTAGGACAACCCCTCCTGGGTGGGAAAAGGCGCGCCCTGGCTGCGTCGCTTCGGGCATACCAGCCGAGACACGCCCCCCGCCCAAAATGGTTTCCCGGGAGGATCGGGGCACCCAACCATACGTTCGGGGGGACCGAGTGGTCGCCCCTTTCCATTCAAAGCACAAGCCTTCAAGACAACCCTCAGCTGTTTCTGCCCAGCGCTTTGTGTTTGCAGTGTGAGGCAACGTGAACTGAACTGTTTTTGCTCTCTCTCGTTTCCCAGGGTGATTGCAGGGCACATATATTAGCAGAGGCTCGAAGGCCTCAGTACACAAGGCCTCTGACAGCAAGATGCGCATCTTTAAAGGTCTGATGATTACTAGAAACAAGTGAACCACAAGAGGCCTTCAGTAACAGGCAAATGTTGCCTCATCAGTGTATCCATAGCGATACACTGGTATCTCAGTGAGAAAGACAAACGTTGTATTCTGTTTCAATGAGCGCCTTCGCGTAGTAGCGCGGAAAGCACAACAGAGGTTCCGGCATAGCAGAGATGTTAATATTTTAGCGCAAAATGGCGCATCTGTCGTTTGCACTCGAGCACACAAAGGATTAGGGGGGGGTGGACTTGATGACGTATATTTTCATTTAATGGAAATTGATGGAGTGTCCTCCATGTTCAGAACTCTGGCACTCTATTCCATGGATGAAATTCCTCTGCAGGAAAAAGTCTCTAATATTGCATGCGCTTTCCACTTAATAGGTTAAAAATGTCCTCTTTTTGTAAAATGTAGACATCGTTTCGTTTTTCGGCAGGCTACACATTTTCACATGTTTATGGTTTGGAATTATCATTAACTGGAGTAACTTTTAATTTGTTAAGCCTGCACTTTGGAGTTTCTTACAGTGCTGACTTGTTTTGGTCTTGAGGGCTAGGGAGGATAAATGTTCATTTTTTATCACGTTTTTCTGTAAAATAACATGCAGCATGTTTGCTTTGTCCTTCCTTCTGACACCTCCAGATTAATCTGTGCACAATGTGGACATTTATGAGCCTGAACCGAACTGTGCGGCTTACCTGGGTTCCCTTGTTCTGGCTGAAGGGAGCATTAGCTCTCCCTAGCACAGCGAGGCATCACAACAAAAGGGATAGTCAAGTCAAGTCAAGTCAAGAAATTTGTATAGCGCACTACATACCCAGAGGGTTTCAAGGCGCTTAGGAGGGGAGGAGGATTACTTGTCAAAAATCCACGTTTTAAGTTGCTTCCTGAATGCTAGGTGGTTCTGGGTGAGGCGAAGGTAAGCGGGGAGTGAGTTCCATGTTTTGGCAGCCAGGTACGAAAAGGATCTGCCTCCCATGGAGGTCTTGTTGATGCGAGGTACAGTGGCGAGCGCTTGGCTGGAAGAACGTAGTTGGCGGGAGGGGGTGTAGAAGGACAGTCGTGAGTTGAGACAATCTGGTCCGATGTCGTAGAGTGATTTGTGTGCGTGGGTAAGCAGTCGGAAAGTGATCCTCTTATTGACGGGTAGCCAGTGGAGGTCTTTGAGGTGCCCAGAGATGTGTTCGTTGCGTGGGATGTCTAATATGAGCCTGGCTGAGGCGTTTTGGATTCGTTGTCAAGTCAAGTCAAGTCATAAAATTTGTATAGCGCACTACATACCCAGAGGGTTTCAAGGCGCTTAGGAAGGGGAGGAGGAATTATTTGTCAAATATCCACGTTTTAAGCTGCTTTCTGAACGCTAGGTGGTTCTGGGTGAGGCGAAGGTAAGCGGGGAGTGAGTTCCATGTTTTAGCAGCCAGGTATGAAAAGGATCTGCCTCCCATGGTGGACTTGTTGACGCGAGGTACAGTAGCGAAGGCTTGGCTGGAAGAGCGAAGTTGGCGGGAGGGGGTGTAGAAGGACAGTCGAGAGTTGAGGCAATCTGGTCCGATGTCGTAGAGTGATTTGTGTGCGTGGGTAAGCAGTCGGAAAGTGATCCTCTTATTGACGGGTAGCCAGTGGAGGTCTTTAAGGTGACCAGAGATGTGTTCGTTGCGTGGGATGTCTAATATGAGTCTGGCTGAGGCGTTTTGGATTCGTTGTAGTTTCTTCTGGAGTTTAGCGGTGGTACCTGCGTAGAGGGTGTTTCCGTAGTCCAGTCGGCTCGTGACTAGAGCGTGGGTGACAGTTTTCCTTGTTTCGGAGGGGATCCAGCGAAATGTTTTTCTGAGCATGCGAAGAATGTTAAAGCAGGAAGAGGATACGGCGCTGACTTGTCTGTTCATTGAGAGTGAAGAATCCAGGATGACGCCAAGGTTCCGTGCGTGGTCTGTCGGGATGGGTGCTTTTCCGAGGGCTTCCGGCCACCAGGAGTCGTCCCATGCAGAGGGGGATGTACCTAAGATGAGGACTTCTGTTTTGTCTGAGTTCAGTTTCAGACGGCTTTGTTTCATCCATTCGGCGACTTCTTTCATTCCTTCGTGTAAGTTAGTTTTGGCGGTGCTGGGGTCCTTGGTGAGAGAAAGGATCAGTTGAGTGTCATCCGCGTAAGAGATGATGTTGAGGTTGTGTTGGCGGGCGATGGCCGCGAGGGGGCTCATGTATACGTTGAAGAGGGTGGGACTGAGTGAGGATCCTTGAGGTACGCCGCAGATGACTTCAGAGGCCTCGGACTTGAATGGTGGGAGGCGGACTCTCTGGGTTCTTCCGGTGAGGAACGAGGTGATCCAATCAAGTGCTTTTCCTTGGATTCCGATGTTATTGAGGCGTTGTAGAAGGGTGCTGTGGCAGACTGTGTCGAATGCTGCAGAGAGGTCGAGGAGGATGAGGGCGACTGTGTCACCATTGTCCAGTAGAGTTCGAATGTCGTCTGTTGCTGCGATGAGGGCGGTCTCAGTGCTGTGTTTGGCTCGGAAGCCAGATTGTGAGGGGTCGAGGGATTTGTTGGCTTCGAGGAAGGCGGCGAGCTGGTTGTTGACGGTTTTCTCGATGACTTTGGCCGGGAATGGAAGAAGCGAGATGGGGCGGTAGTTTTTGAGTTCGGTGGGGTCTGCTGTTGGTTTTTTCAGAAGGGCGGTGAGTTCAGCGTGTTTCCAGTCTTCTGGGAAGGTAGCGGAGTTGAAGGAGCAGTTGATGACGTCTCGGAGGTGCGGTGCTATGACGGAGTCTGCTTTGTTGAAGATGTGGTGAGGGCATGGGTCTGTGGGGGATCCAGAGTGGATGGAATTCATCAGGCGGATGGTGTCCTCAGTGGAGATTGGGTTCCAGGCGTTAAGGGTGTTCACGGGGGGAAGATGGTCAGCGGATGGTAGGGTGGGTTGGCTTCCGGGTTGGTTGTCAAAGCTGTTGTGGATGTCAGCAATCTTGTTGTGGAAAAAAGAGGCTAGGGAGTCGCAGAGGGTTTGAGAGGGGGTGATGTCGTTGGAGTTGGCCGAGGGGTTGGAAAATTCCTTGACGATGTTGAAAAGTTCCTTGCTGTTGTGGGCGTTGTTGTCAAGTCGATCCTTGAATGCTGTTTTCTTGGCTTTTCGGATCAGTTGGTGGTGAGTGCGGGTGGCGCTTTTGAGGGCGTCCTTGTTGCTGGTGGATGGGTCTTTTTTCCAGGCCTTTTCAAGGACGCGGCATAGTTTCTTGGACTTCTTGAGATCATCGTTGAACCATGAGGCCTTCTTGTTGCCAAGTTTGTGTTGACGTTTTTTCAGTGGTGCTAAGGTGTCGGCGGTGTTGGATAACCAAAGGGTGAAGTTGGAGGCGGCTTCGTTGGCGTTAGAAGAGAGGGCTGGGGAGGTTCGAAGGAGCGATGCGGAGATCTGATCCGTGGTGATTTTGTTCCAGTTTCTTTGTAGAGTTGGTTGAAGGTGGATGATGGGTTTCGGCTTGTTGTAGGTGAAGTGAACGCAGCTGTGGTCAGTCCAGAGGAGATCCGTAGTGTGGCTGAAGGAGACGTGGTTGCTGGAGGTGAAGATGGGGTCGAGTGTGTGACCTGCGATGTGGGTGGGGGAAGTGACCAGTTGTTTAAGTCCGAGGTTGGCGAGGTTGTCTAAGAGGGTGGCGGTGTTGCGGTCGTTGATCTTTTCGAGGTGAAAGTTGAGGTCTCCCAGAAGGATGTAGTCTTTGGAGGGGAGCGCGTGAGGGGTGATGAAGTCCGTGATGTCTTCACTGAATTTTGCGCGGGGTCCTGGTGGTCTGTAGAGGAGGGTGCCTCTGAGAGTTGTCTTAGGGTCGATGTGGATCTGGAAGTGAAGGTGCTCGGAGTTAGCGAGGTTGGCGTCAGAGCTGGTAGAGATGCGGATGGATTTCTTATGGACGATGGCGATTCCTCCTCCTGTATGGTCGGTGCGGTCCTTGTGTGTGATCTTATAGTCATCGGGGATAGCGATGGTGATGTCAGGGGCGGAGGAAGCGTTCATCCATGTTTCCGTTAGGAAGGCGACGTCTGGAGAGATGGTGTCTAGTAGATTCCATAGGTCAATGGCGTGTCTGTGGATCGAGCGGGTGTTGAGAAGGATGCATTGTAAGAGATTGGGGTCGGGAATCTGTGGTGTGGTCGTAGCGGAGATGTTGTCGGTGCCGCTAAATTTGCAGGAGAAGCAGGAGAAAGGTCCATGGGTGCGTCCAGGAGCGGCTTGGACGCAGTTGGGGGCGCGACCGGGGTTGAGGGCTAGGAGGGTGGCGGCATCGTAGGTAATGCGGGGGGGCTGGGCAGCGCGAGGGGCAGGGGGTCTGGCGCTGGGCGCGGTCCAGGCGCGGACGGGCGTAGACGGGCTTACCTTTGGCGCACCTTCGGCGCGGATTGGGCGCGGTCCCTGCGCGTGAACGCTGCGCGCGGGAACTCCTGTCATATATGGAAGAGCCGCCTCTAAAAAATCTCTACAAACACTACATTGGCTTCCGATCAATGAAAGGATCGACTTCAAGGTCCTATGTATTGGTCACAGGATCGTACATGGCAAGGGCCCTGCCTTCCTTCGGAACCTTCTCTGCCCCTATACGCCTACCCGACAACTCCGCTCATTAGGAGCAGGCCTCCTCGTTGTCCCCAGACACAAGAGAGCCAGAATGGGGGGTAGATCCTTTCGTTCTTTGGCGGCACATAAATGGAACTCTCTCCCCCTGAGCTTAAGAGTGGAAACATCGGAGCTCATCTTCCGCAGGAAACTTAAAACATTCCTCTTTCCTAAAGAATAGCCCCGTCTTGTCTGACTGACGGAGCAACTAGCTCTTCTGACAGCGCGGGGACACACTGATAGTGTAACCAGGCGCTATACAAACTCAGAAATAATAATAAATAAAATGGATGGTGGAGGGGGAGGGGCGAGGGCGACTCAGCTGGGAGGCGGGGCGGGCTTACCAACAAACAACAACCAACAAAATGGAGGAGGGGGGAGCACAACAGAGCGCTTGGGGACAACGCGCTAAACAGCTGAAAAGAGCAAATCAAAGGCAATGCGCGTTATATTCAAAGCGGCAGCCAGGCAGAGCAATACGATGCACAGATGAAGCAAAACACACGGAAGCGCTGCACTAACGATACCAGTCCACACCAGGGAGCACTGGGAGCGACCACTCCGGTCAGAGCGCAGAGCGAGTCACAGCGCTGCCGTGTAGGAAGGCGCAGATTGTATCCTGTGGGAGGGCGACTCAGCTGGGAGGCGGGGCGGGCTTACCAACAAACAACAACCAACAAAATGGAGGAGGGGGGAGCACAACAGAGCGCTTGGGGACAACGCGCTAAACAGCTGAAAAGAGCAAATCAAAGGCAATGCGCGTTATATTCAAAGCGGCAGCCAGGCAGAGCAATACGATGCACAGATGAAGCAAAACACACGGAAGCGCTGCACTAACGATACCAGTCCACACCAGGGAGCACTGGGAGCGACCACTCCGGTCAGAGCGCAGAGCGAGTCACAGCGCTGCCGTGTAGGAAGGCGCAGATTGTATCCTGTGGGAGGGCGACTCAGCTGGGAGGCGGGGCGGGCTTACCAACAAACAACAACCAACAAAATGGAGGAGGGGGGAGCACAACAGAGCGCTTGGGGACAACGCGCTAAACAGCTGAAAAGAGCAAATCAAAGGCAATGCGCGTTATATTCAAAGCGGCAGCCAGGCAGAGCAATACGATGCACAGATGAAGCAAAACACACGGAAGCGCTGCACTAACGATACCAGTCCACACCAGGGAGCACTGGGAGCGACCACTCCGGTCAGAGCGCAGAGCGAGTCACAGCGCTGCCGTGTAGGAAGGCGCAGATTGTATCCTGTGGGAGGGCGACTCAGCTGGGAGGCGGGGCGGGCTTACCAACAAACAACAACCAACAAAATGGAGGAGGGGGGAGCACAACAGAGCGCTTGGGGACAACGCGCTAAACAGCTGAAAAGAGCAAATCAAAGGCAATGCGCGTTATATTCAAAGCGGCAGCCAGGCAGAGCAATACGATGCACAGATGAAGCAAAACACACGGAAGCGCTGCACTAACGATACCAGTCCACACCAGGGAGCACTGGGAGCGACCACTCCGGTCAGAGCGCAGAGCGAGTCACAGCGCTGCCGTGTAGGAAGGCGCAGATTGTATCCTGTGGGAGGGCGACTCAGCTGGGAGGCGGGGCGGGCTTACCAACAAACAACAACCAACAAAATGGAGGAGGGGGGAGCACAACAGAGCGCTTGGGGACAACGCGCTAAACAGCTGAAAAGAGCAAATCAAAGGCAATGCGCGTTATATTCAAAGCGGCAGCCAGGCAGAGCAATACGATGCACAGATGAAGCAAAACACACGGAAGCGCTGCACTAATGATACCAGTCCACACCAGGGAGCACTGGGAGCGACCACTCCGGTCAGAGCGCAGAGCGAGTCACAGCGCTGCCGTGTAGGAAGGCGCAGATTGTATCCTGTGGGAGGGCGACTCAGCTGGGAGGCGGGGCGGGCTTACCAACAAACAACAACCAACAAAATGGAGGAGGGGGGAGCACAACAGAGCGCTTGGGGACAACGCGCTAAACAGCTGAAAAGAGCAAATCAAAGGCAATGCGCGTTATATTCAAAGCGGCAGCCAGGCAGAGCAATACGATGCACAGATGAAGCAAAACACACGGAAGCGCTGCACTAACGATACCAGTCCACACCAGGGAGCACTGGGAGCGACCACTCCGGTCAGAGCGCAGAGCGAGTCACAGCGCTGCCGTGTAGGAAGGCGCAGATTGTATCCTGTGGGAGGGCGACTCAGCTGGGAGGCGGGGCGGGCTTACCAACAAACAACAACCAACAAAATGGAGGAGGGGGGAGCACAACAGAGCGCTTGGGGACAACGCGCTAAACAGCTGAAAAGAGCAAATCAAAGGCAATGCGCGTTATATTCAAAGCGGCAGCCAGGCAGAGCAATATGATGCACAGATGAAGCAAAACACACGGAAGCGCTGCACTAACGATACCAGTCCACACCAGGGAGCACTGGGAGCGACCACTCCGGTCAGAGCGCAGAGCGAGTCACAGCGCTGCCGTGTAGGAAGGCGCAGATTGTATCCTGTGGGAGGGCGACTCAGCTGGGAGGCGGGGCGGGCTTACCAACAAACAACAACCAACAAAATGGAGGAGGGGGGAGCACAACAGAGCGCTTGGGGACAACGCGCTAAACAGCTGAAAAGAGCAAATCAAAGGCAATGCGCGTTATATTCAAAGCGGCAGCCAGGCAGAGCAATACGATGCACAGATGAAGCAAAACACACGGAAGCGCTGCACTAACGATACCAGTCCACACCAGGGAGCACTGGGAGCGACCACTCCGGTCAGAGCGCAGAGCGAGTCACAGCGCTGCCGTGTAGGAAGGCGCAGATTGTATCCTGTGGGAGGGCGACTCAGCTGGGAGGCGGGGCGGGCTTACCAACAAACAACAACCAACAAAATGGAGGAGGGGGGAGCACAACAGAGCGCTTGGGGACAACGCGCTAAACAGCTGAAAAGAGCAAATCAAAGGCAATGCGCGTTATATTCAAAGCGGCAGCCAGGCAGAGCAATACGATGCACAGATGAAGCAAAACACACGGAAGCGCTGCACTAACGATACCAGTCCACACCAGGGAGCACTGGGAGCGACCACTCCGGTCAGAGCGCAGAGCGAGTCACAGCGCTGCCGTGTAGGAAGGCGCAGATTGTATCCTGTGGGAGGGCAACTCAGCTGGGAGGCGGGGCGGGCTTACCAACAAACAACAACCAACAAAATGGAGGAGGGGGAGCACAACAGAGTGCTTGGGGACAACGCGCTAAACAGCTGAAAAGAGCAAATCAAAGGCAATGCGCGTTATATTCAAAGCGGCAGCCAGGCAGAGCAATACGATGCACAGATGAAGCAAAACACACGGAAGCGCTGCACTAACGATACCAGTCCACACCAGGGAGCACTGGGAGCGACCACTCCGGTCAGAGCGCAGAGCGAGTCACAGCGCTGCCGTGTAGGAAGGCGCAGATTGTATCCTGTGGGAGGGCGACTCAGCTGGGAGGCGGGGCGGGCTTACCAACAAACAACAACCAACAAAATGGAGGAGGGGGGAGCACAACAGAGCGCTTGGGGACAACGCGCTAAACAGCTGAAAAGAGAAAATCAAAGGCAATGCGCGTTATATTCAAAGCGGCAGCCAGGCAGAGCAATACGATGCACAGATGAAGCAAAACACACGGAAGCGCTGCACTAACGATACCAGTCCACACCAGGGAGCACTGGGAGCGACCACTCCGGTCAGAGCGCAGAGCGAGTTTCTTCTGGAGTTTTGCGGTAGTACCTGCGTAGAGGGTGTTTCCGATAATGAATGGGGAGCAAAAGTGTCCTTTACTAATGCACATGCCAGAGGTTGTAAGCCAGAGAAAGACAGCTGTTCTTGAGTTGTCATTGGTGCTTTCGATGGAGCAGTGAAAAGATCCATGGAGACCCCAGTTCCATCTACGCTCCCTCCTTGCTCACCGGGATCCAAATATTGACATCCTCAGTCCATCACCCCCTGAAGAAGCAATGACGCCATTTCAAGTGGATGTATGACGTTACAACGCATACTTTTACAACGCATTTTTAATAACGCAACATCCATTAAAACGCATTCCATTACAACGCATGCCATTACAATGAATTTTTTTAACTACCTTTACAACGCATTCCATTACAACGCATACTACCTTTACAATGCATACCATTACAACGCATACCATTACATTGCATGTATGGTAAGTATTGGATAGTGTAGGGGTAAAAATTTCTATTCTACCTCCAGGGGGTGCAACAGTAGGGTAAGTGTTGGATAGTGTAAGGGTAAAAATTACTATTCTAACTCCTGGGGGTGCAACAGTAGGGTAAGTGTTGGATAGTGTAAGGGTACTATGCGTTGTGATGGTATGTGGTGTAATGACATGCGTTGTAGTGGTATGCGTTGTAGTGTCATGCATTGTAATGGTTGCGTTGTAATGGCATGCGATGTAATGGATGTTGCATTGTAAAAGTTTCATTGTAATGGTAGTGCGTTGTAAAAGTTGCGTTGTAAAGGTTGTTTCCCTTTCAAGTGTCACCTGTACACCTGCACACATAGCTTTTCTCACACAACTTTACAGGTGAGTACTCAGCAGTGAAGTGAATTAGTGTGGCTCACTGGTTAGAGGCGGCAGACCCGAGAGCAGAGGACGGCCCGGGACCAGGGTTCGAATCCCGGCGCGGCAGGTTTCTGGACCAGGGTCAGCGGACTCGATAATTCTCTCGCCTCGGTGCCCACTCTGATCAGCGATCACACTCGGCAATTCTGGGCATTAGCTTGCCTCATCTTCACTAACGGCCCCACCAGACCGCCGGGGATGCCTGGTCTCACCCTGGAGATACCCATTAAGGGACCTTCTCTCAGGGAAGCCAGGAAGGGTTTCGCAGCGGTCGAAGCGCCTTGGGACCCTACGGGTAAGTAGTGCGCTATATAAATGCCTATACATTTACATTTACAGCAGCAGAGGAATTTAAAAATGATCCTCATGTTTAGAGTTTGGCTACCTTTAGTGAATTAATGACCCACTTGGTGTGTTGACCTTTTAAAATATTCATAGAATCTAGTGTGATGTGACACTGGGCCAGAAATGTGTAAACACAAACTATTGATTTGCGAAACTGGGGCAATGTTGTATAAGGTCATTATATTCTATAAGTGTACTAGGTATGCACAGGCAGAAATATCTGAGGCAGATGTGTGTGTGTGTGCTCACACACACACACAAGGTATGACAGCTACAACAGTACTGCACATCTGATTTCTTATTATTCATTGATTTTTCAGTGTTGTATGGAATCAGGAGTTCAGAGTTAAGCAGGGAGATGTCAAACTAATGAGGAGGAGCTTTGGATGGTAGAAGTGGGTGTGATGCGGAAACATCAAGGTATGTCTCCACGAGCAGCACGAGAATGGCCTCGGCATTTCAAGTGTCTAGTGCTAAACTTGAAGTAGCCTTGTGAGAACTTTCATCTCCATACACCTCATGTAAAGTGGGACACCTCTTGGGCCACATGATGATGAAAAAATCGAGAACATTTTAAACATTTCATGGAACATCAGCTTAGCAGCTGTACCTATTTCAGCAGAAAATACAAATAGCAAGCAATGGATGTGAGTTTTCAGAATGACACAGTGCTGTAGACCTGGCATAAGTTGGCGCATTCCTCAGAAACTCTAGTGAGCATTCGGTAGCACACGCGTCTATAGACTTCAATGAGATGCAGAATGATTTGCCCACGTGGACCCATGATATAGACTGATAACAGCACCTACTTTTCTATATAAGAGACTGCAGATCCTATGCCTGTGAGATGCATACCTTATTGAAGCATTTCAGGAAATAGATGATTCTTTCCTGACTTTACACATCTGGGACATTTGGTTGGAATATATTTGTATAGTGGTGATGCTGTACTTGTAGCTTTAAAGTGCTAGGTAACATCAGATTCCTAAAAATGTGACTGACTTGACGCTAAAGGAGCATATCTGTACAGAAAGGCCGCTCTTCAATTTATTAACAAAGGAGAGGTGTGCAAATGGACACCTTCACCCTACTGGTCAATGACGGAAGGCATAGATGCAGAGAGAGGAGGATGGTGTCTCGAGGGGAAGTTGCATTTTCCATGCAGCAGGAAGAGAGGTAGAAGCAAAGAGCCTGGTACTGAAGGCACTGTAAGTCTGAGGGAGATGGTCAGGTGGGATTGGCCATTCTGTGAAACCAAAGTGAGAGAAAGGGAGCGAGGTAACCATGAAGGAAAGGAGAGCTCATCTGCAAGGGAAAGGAAATAGATCTGAAACCAAATTAACTGAAGAGGGAAGGGCAAAGGGTGGGAGCGAAGAAAGGAAAAAGACAGAAAATGAGGAGAGGTCTGATGAAAGGAGATTAGTTTGGTGATGGGCAAGGGTTGGACAGGGCTCCAAAACAGCCATGTGGAAACAGTGTGCACCAACCCACCATTGCACTGACTGAGGGAGCATAGTGATCCCACCTGACCGTTCCTGGAAGTTTCGGTGGTTTATATACAAAGATAAATTGAAGCTAAATGGTGGATCGTACAGTGCACATTTTCTAGGATACTGCTCAATAATCATTGTATTAAAAGAATTTCGCAAGCGACACTAAAAGAGAAAAGGAAGTCCCTGAGAGAGCATCATGGTGCCCAGGAGGAGAAATATTTCTCTTCGCAGATAATCACATTGGTGCCTGTACATGAACCCCGTAGGTAAAATGATAATAGAAGATCCTGCTTCAGTAGAAATAATTCTGACAATGATTAATGCCCATTACTTTTCCCGTGTCTATTAATAGAGTATCAACATTATTGAGGCAGAAACTCAAAAACCATCAGAACCCAGAATATATACGCCAGGGCCATATGACCGGAGACATAGCTCAATACGTTTAGCGTTCTCACTGGAACAAAGCTATGATCAGCCACTCACAAATTCGAATTCTGGCAAGGCTAACTCATCCGTTCATCCTCCTGAAGGTCAGTAAATTGAGAACCATAGACTTGGTCATAGCAACATCTATTACTTTCAGTACTTAGAAGTGACAGAAGTGTGGTATGACACACTATACAAAATACAAGTTATTATTATGACTGCTGTCCAATTACACAGGATGATACAATATTCCAAGTTGCCTCTTAAAATAGAATGCTCAGTTTGTAAACTTTTTGTCTGAGCTGCTAAAGTATGTGAGAGTTTGGTTCAAGGTTCCAGAGGGACATTTGTGATTAGTGAGTGGGCGTGGTTTCTCATAGTTCCAAAATCCTACTTATTTAGAGGACTACAAGAAAAAGTAGTGGCTACTGAGAAATTGAATACTTCATCATGTGGACAAGAGGGAAGAGCAGAGACTGGGCTCAAAATTCATTCATTATAAAAAAAAGAATCCCAGCCAGTCAATATTCTGGTTTTGCTCCTCCAAGCAACGCTGCAAGATTCTCAAACAGCTACTGACCCCTAGATGTCTCAGCCAATCCTTGAGGCAAATGCTTACTATATCGGTCCAGTCACAGTAGAGGCAGATGGGGTGATAAGGGAGGTAATAGTACAAACTGATTGCAGGAGTCGTGGCTGAATTGGTTGCAGATCCTCGGGCCTGATGTGGATAGTAGACCTCGATAAACCGCTGGGGCTATGAAAAGAGCAGTGCAAGGCAATATCATAGCTTAAAAAATTGCACATTGTATACCTGACACCCAATCAGGTGAGAGGAAAGAGGCTGCTCAAAGAATCCCTTTTGGCCCCAGACGTGAGACAGAGTTTGATTTAGAAGACTGACAGCGATTTGAAGATCTATTTCACCTCTTGAGTTCAAGAATAAGGTTGCTGTCATCTTTGATGGCAAAGTACCAATTTGTTTAAAAAATATGCCACCCAAAGAAACTACTTGAAGGTCCTGGTGGCCAGACCTAGGGTGGACAATGTCCAATAGCTTCTGCTGCTGATGCTTCTGAATCTGCTCAATTTTAGGTGACAGAGGAAAATTCAGCTTGCAAAAGATCTAGGATAAGCAGAAATTTGTGTTTGAGGGCAAGGGGTGTGGTATTCCATCTGCTGGAGGTAGCTTACTTCAATTACTTAAGTTTCAATTAAACAACTCATACCCTTTCAACTAGAAATAGATAGGATGAGAATCTGGGTCTGCTGGGTAAGAGGTTGTTGCTGCTAACCAGAGTGTTTAAGGACAGTATGACTTTTCTTGACCCAGGACCTGTGACACAGCAAACTCATACATAACATGCTGCAGATTACATTAGTCTAGTGTCAGGCGTCTCCAACGAGTCACTTGCAAGCTACCAGTATCTTTCCAGCTATCTTTGAGTAGCTCTCCTGTGTGCAACTATGAAATATTTGGCTTGGTTGAATTATTATATGTATCCAAAAATTAAAAAGCATGCATTCAAGACAAAAATGTGTGTGTTTTCAAAACTTATAAGCTCATGTTTGAAGAAAAATAGTTGACATTTCATAATGTGTTTAAAGATATATTTATAGCTTGGTGCCAGGGGGATTGCAGCTATGGTTTGTATGTACTACTCATGTAATATTTCAGTTCACATTGTCAAAGCCTTTTTTATATTACTGCTGGAAACCCTGCTTAAAGTGATCACTGCTGACACTCTTGGATGAAGTGTTCCCTTTTAGATCACTAGTATTAGTAGCTCGGGAAGATTTTTATTGAACATAAGTAGCTCTTGTTACAGAAAAGGTTGGAGACCACCTGGTCTGGCCGTAATTCATTGAAAGGAATTGAAGGAATGATATACTGCACCCCTCCAAAGATTAGCGATGGACATCCTATCCATACTTGCATCTTACATCTCAAAGTGTTCTGAAACCAGTCACACATAGCAAAGTGTGCACTGTGTACTTTGTAAAAACTCCCTACAAAATATACTTCTTACTCTGTTTTAGTGCCAAAGGAATAGATGATAAAATATTCTGAATATGACCAATGAGAATATTTGTTTCACAACTATACAAAATAGTTTTTATTAACTTAGTGTATCCATTTTCCACCAAAGTAGTCCATTCAGAAACGTTTATTCAAATTCAAAGGCTGATATTGAGCTGTGCATAGAGGCTCTGCCTAGTAAATGGTCTACAGTTCCTCTGACCTCCCTTCCCTATTCGAAACAACCAACTTCATGCTTCTTAAAGAACCCTCGACCCAAATCGTAGAGTTCCAGTTATTTCAACAGTGGTGGACCACAATAAAAAATATATTACCAGTTCATGTATAGTTAACTTTCACCATTGAAGAATACAGATCTATCAATTTTGGGGATACCACAACACTCAACTGATGTGACTGGCTCTTGTCATGTTGTAAAGAGCACCATTTTCATGCCTGAGGATAACAAACAAGGGCGTAACAAATGTCCCCGCAGCACCCGTGGTGCACGGGGCCCCACGGTTTACTACTACTGATGTGAGTGGGAGAGGCCCTTTAAGCATATCTTGAAGGGGGGCCCCCTCACGTTTTGTAATGCCACTAATACCAAAGCGTAAATGATCATGAGCACAAAGAACGGCATATCCACAAAATCCCGATAAAAAAAGTTTGTAGTGTCAAGGTTTGACCAGTGATGAATTTAGCTCAAATACACGCCAATATGAGTTATACTTTTAAGTGCAACCTAAATATGTTTGTCGTGCAGAACAAGAGTGCACAACATCATGTCGCTTTCTGAAACTTGCCTAAAAAGCAGTGTGGGATGCAGGAAATAACCAATGATTATGCAAAAAAACACAATGGTTCAGCACTCCCCCGCAATAAACAGTTACAATGATAATCAAAGATAATGATTTAAGAAATCAATTCAGTAGGACTTAAAGTTTCTCTTTTTCTTTTATTCAAAATCTTCATAAAGAGCATTGCCCTTGGGAGTCTAGGGGTATGTGACTTCTGGTTCTTGGCACCCAGAATTCTTTAAAACTAAATAGACCATAACACGTTGGATAAAGTGCAGTCATTTTTTGCCCTATACCCCTGTTGCTTTAGTGTTATTAGTAATAACCAATGATTATCACTGATGTGAAAAGCAATTATTTGAATTAGGTATGGCTCTAGTAAATTCTTGGTCGGGGGGGCAAGATGGACTTGTGTCATTTGGGCAGCAAGTGATATCAATAGGTTTCCGTTTAGCCAATAGGTTCTATTAGGGCAAACCAAAACAATAAATGCCACAATGTGCCAAAACTTGAGATGCTATTCTACAGTAAATGGACATAGCTGGTCTCATGCCACATTTAGAAAAGTATTTCAATTTAAGGCATCGCAACCTACGCCATGATTTGATATCCTATGCTATTTCATGTTACATTATATTCTGGTCAATTGCTGCTTTGATGAAGTCTTGGTGCTTACACATTAGACCATAGAAGTGAACATATAGGGACTGTGGACTGCATATTTAAGAATGAGGAAGGTTTTCAAGGCTCTTCTGAAGGATAGTTTTTTTCTTTACAAAAACAGAAATACAAGAGAATTGCCATTTACTTAAGTCCTGAAATAAGTTAACGAGAGGAAATCCTAAATTTATGATAAAAAGGGAGTTTCAAATAGGTTTACTTGCTTTATAAGAAAGGGTAATTGATCACTTTTGCAAGTACATACTTGAATAATTATTATTATTTGTTAAGGACAAAGAACATGTGCACAAATGAACAAAAGAGAGAAAAACATTTTGTAGTGAGAGTAGATTCACTAAGAAAAAACTTTCCAACTTGTGCAGTCAATGCACGACAATTAATATCTTTCAAGACAGGTATTAGAAAGTTTGATCACCAAATTAGCTTTCTCCATCACCTCCCCTCATCTCTTAACATCCCCTTGAAAAGGGTGATTTACCACCCACATCTTGTTCATCCTTCCTTGATCCACTTCCATCTCCAAACATCAAGCAGACTATCTCTTTCTGTACCACAAGTCGCTGTCCGTCTTTACTGAAGGTCTGCAGATACGACAGCAGATCGTTGAAAGAGAAGCAGTAGTTCTGCTCAGGGAGAGGATGTGTCCTTATGGTTAGAGCGGTCAACCTAGAAACTGGGGAACCAGGTTCGAGTCTCGGCAAAGATGCTCAACATCCTGTGATTCTGAGAAAATCACGTAATCTCCTCGTGCCTAACAAAAATGAATGTGCCATCTGTAACGAAACTGGTGCTCTTGTAAAGCGCTCTGATATCCGATGTCTCAGGTCTAGTTTGTGCTACATAAAAAAACAAGCATTAGAAATGCAATCGGGCTCGGATTTATTTGAGTTTGAGCTAATGGCATTGTAAATGCCAATGTATTGTTGCTATGTGTTATGGAGAGTGTTCATGAGGTGTGTACTGCCAGTGATCTCCTTGTGAGTGTGCGAATATTGCACCACTTGCCTGTGATGTCCTTCTTGTGAGTGTGAGAAGCTTGCACCTCTGCTGCCTGTGGTCTCCTTGTGAGCTGCCTGTGATGTCGTTCTTGTGAGTGGGAGAAGATTGCACCTCAGCTGGCTGTGGTCTCCTTGTGAGTGTATGCACTGTCATCGCTGGCCTGTAGATATGCGCTGCCATCGCTAGCCTGTAGATATGCATTGGCTTCACTAGCCTGTAGATATGCACCGTCATCGCTAGCCTGTAGATATGCACTGTCATCGCTAGCCTGTAGATATGCGCTGTCATTGCTATCCTGTAGATATGCGCTGTCATCGCTAGCCTGTAGATATGCATTATCATCGCTAGCCTGTAGATATGCACTGTCATCGCTAGCCTGTAGATATGCATTGGCTTCACTAGCCTGTAGATATGCACTGTCATCGCTAGCCTGTAGATATGCATTGGCTTCACTAGCCTGTAGATATGCGCTGTCATTGCTATCCTGTAGATATGCACTGTCATTGCTAGCCTGTAGATATGCTCTGTCATCGCTAGCCTGTAGATATGCACTGTCATCGCTAGCCTGTAGATATGCATTGGCTTCACTAGCCTGTAGATATGCACTGTCATCGCTAGCCTGTAGATATGCTCTGTCATCGCTAGCCGGTAGATATGCACTGTCATTGCTATCCTGTAGATATGCGCTGTTGTTGCTATGCTGTAGATATGCATTATCATCGCTAGCCTGTAGATATGCACTGTCATCGCTAGCCTGTAGATATGCACTGTCATCGCTAGCCTGTAGATATGTTCTGTCATTGCTAGCCTGTAAATATGCATTGGCTTCACTAGACTGTAGATATGCACTGTCATCGCTAGCCTGTAGATATGCATTGTCATCGCAAGCCTGTAGATATGCACTGTCATCGCTAGCCTGTAGATATGCACTGTCATCGCTAGCCTGTAGATATGCACTGTCATCACTAGCCTGTAGATATGCACTGTCATCGCTAGCCTGTAGATATGCATTGGCTTTACTAGCCTGTAGATATGCACTGTCATCGCTAGCCTGTAGATATGCTCTGTCATCGCTAGCCTGTAGATATGCGCTGTCATTGCTATCCTGTAGATATGCGCTGTCGTCGCTAGCCTGTAGATATGCATTATCATCGCTAGCCTGTAGATATGCACTGTCATCGCTAGCCTGTAGATATGCACTGTCATCGCTAGCCTGTAGATATGCATTGGCTTCACTAGCCTGTAGATATGTATTGGCTTCACTAGCCTGTAGATATGCACCATCATCGCTAGCCTGTAGATATGCACTGTCATCGCTAGCCTGTAGATATGCACTGTCATTGCTATGGCTTCACTAGCCTGTAGATATGCATTGGCTTCACTAGCCTGTAGATATGCACTGTCATCGCTAGCCTGTAGATATGCTCTGTCATCGCTAGCCTGTAGATATGCACTGTCATTGCTAGCCTGTAGATATGCATTAGCTTCACTAGCCTGAAGATATGCACTGTCATCGCTAGCCTGTAGATATGCATTGGCTTCACTAGCCTGTAGATATGCGCTGTCATTGCTATCCTGTAGATATGCACTGTCATCGCTAGCCTGTAGATATGCACGGTCATCGCTAGCCTGTAGATATGCATTGGCTTCACTAGCCTGTAGATATGCACTGTCATCGCTAGCCTGTAGATATGCTCTGTCATCGCTAGCCTGTAGATATGCGCTGTCATTGCTATCCTGTAGATATGCGCTGTCGTCGCTAGCCTGTAGATATGCATTATCATCGCTAGCCTGCAGATATGCACTGTCATCGCTAGCCTGTAGATATGCTCTGTCATCGCTAACCTGTAGATATGCACTGTCATCGCAAGCCTGTAGATATGCATTGGCTTCACTGGCCTGTAGATATGCACTGTCATCGCTAGCCTGTAGATATACATTGGCTTCACTAGCCTGTAGATATGCGCTGTCATTGCTATCCTGTAGATATGCGCTGTCATCGCTAGCCTGTAGATATGCATTATCATCGCTAGCCTGTAGATATGCACTGTCATCGCTAGCCTGTAGATATGCACTGTCATCGCTAGCCTGTAGATATGTGCTGTCATCGCTAGCCTGTAGATATGCTCTGTCATCACTAGCCTGTAGATATGCATTGGCTTCACAAGCCTGTAGATATGCACTGTCATCGCTAGCCTGTAGATATGCTCTGTCATCGCTAACCTGTAGATATGCACTGTCATCGCAAGCCTGTAGATATGCATTGGCTTCACTAGCCTGTAGATATGCACTGTCATCGCTAGCCTGTAGATATGCATTGGCTTCACTAGCCTGTAGATATGCGCTGTCATTGCCATCCTGTAGATATGCACTGTCATCACTAGCCTGTAGATATGCATTATCATCGCTAGCCTGTAGATATGCACTGTCATCGCTAGCCTGTAGATATGCTCTGTCATCGCTAGCCTGTAGATATGCACTGTCATTGCTAGCCTGTAGATATGCATTGGCTTCACTAGCCTGTAGATATGCACTGTCACCGCTAGCCTGTAGATATGCTCTGTCATCGCTAGCCTGTAGATATGCACTGTCATCGCTAGCCTGTAGATATGCTCTGTCATTGCTAGCCTGTAGATATGCACTGTCATCGCTAGCCTGTAGATATGCATTGGCTTCACTAGCCTGTAGATATGCACTGTCATCGCTAGCCTGTAGATATGCTCTGTCATCGCTAGCCTGTAGATATGCGCTGTCATTGCTATCCTGTAGATATGCGCTGTCGTCCCTAGCCTGTAGATATGCATTATCATCGCTAGCTTGTAGATATGCACTGTCATTGCTAGCCTGTAGATATGCTCTGTCATAGCTAGCCTGTAGATATGCTCTGTCATCGCTAGCCTGTAGATATGCACTGTCATCGCTAGCCTGTAGATATGCATTGGCTTCACTAGCCTGTAGATATGCACTGTCATCGCTAGCCTGTAGATA
Organism: Lissotriton vulgaris; assembly: GCF_964263255.1. NCBI lineage: Eukaryota > Metazoa > Chordata > Amphibia > Caudata > Salamandridae > Lissotriton > Lissotriton vulgaris. Next base: position 120,301,944 of record NC_141697.1, read on the forward strand.
TGCATTGGCTTCACTAGCCTGTAGATATGCGCTGTCATTGCTATCCTGTAGATATGCACTGTCATCGCTAGCCTGTAGATATGCTCTGTCATCGCTAGCCTGTAGATATGCACTGTCATCGCTAGCCTGTAGATATGCATTGGCTTCACTAGCCTGTAGATATGCACAGTCATCGCTAGCCTGTAGATATGCTTTGTCATCGTTAGCCTGTAGATATGCGCTGTCATTGCTATCCTGTAGATATGCGCTGTCGTCGCTAGCCTGTAGATATGCATTATCATCGCTAGCCTGTAGATATGCACTGTCATCGCTAGCCTGTAGATATGCATTGGCTTCACTAGCCTGTAGATAGGCACTGTCATCGCTAGCCTGTAGATATGCTCTGTCATCGCTATCCTGTAGATATGCGCTGTCGTCGCTAGCCTGTAGATATGCGCTGTCGTCGCTAGCCTGTAGATATGCATTATCATCGCTAGCCTGTAGATATGCACTGTCATCGCTAGCCTCTAGATATGCTCTGTCATCGCTAGCCTGTAGATATGCACTGTCATCGCTAGCCTGTAGATATGCATTGGCTTCACAAGCCTGTAGATATGCACTGTCATCGCTAGCCTGTAGATATGCTCTGTCATCGCTAGCCTGTAGATATGCGCTGTCATTGCTATCCTGTAGGTATGCGCTGTCGTCGCTAGCCTGTAGATATGTATTATCATCGCTAGCCTGTAGATATGCTCTGTCATTGCTAGCCTGTAGATATGCACTGTCATCGCTAGCCTGTAGATATGCATTGGCTTCACTAGCCTGTAGATATGCACTGTCATCGCTAGCCTGTAGATATGCTCTGTCATCGCTAGCCTGTAGATATGCGCTGTCATTGCTATCCTGTAGATATGCACTGTTGTCCCTAGCCTGTAGATATGCATTATCCTCGCTAGCCTGTAGATATGCACTGTCATCGCTAGCCTGTAGATATGCTCTGTCATCGCTAGCCTGTAGATATGCTCTGTCATCGCTAGCCTGTAGATATGCACTGTCATGGCTAGCCTGTAGATATGCATTGGCTTCACTAGCCTGTAGATATGCACTGTCATCGCTAGCCTGTAGATATGCATTGGCATCACTAGCCTGTAGATATGCGCTGTCATTGCTATCCTGTAGATATGCACTGTCATCGCTAGCCTGTAGATATGCTCTGTCATCGCTAGCCTGTAGATATGCTCTGTCATCACTAGCCTGTAGATATGCACTGTCATCGCTAGCCTGTGGATATGCACTGTCATCGCTAGCCTGTAGATATGCATTGGCTTCACTAGCCTGTAGATATGCACTGTCACCGCTAGCCTGTAGATATGCTCTGTCATCGCTAGCCTGTAGATATGCACTGTCATCGCTAGCCTGTAGATATGCTCTGTCATCACTAGCCTGTAGATATGCATTGGCTTCACTAGCCTGTAGATATGCACTGTCACCGCTAGCCTGTAGATATGCTCTGTCATCGCTAGCCTGTAGATATGCACTGTCATCGCTAGCCTGTAGATATGCTCTGTCATCACTAGCCTGTAGATATGCACTGTCATCGCTAGCCTGTGGATATGCACTGTCATCGCTAGCCTGTAGATATGCATTGGCTTCACTAGCCTGTAGATATGCACTGTCACCGCTAGCCTGTAGATATGCTCTGTCATTGCTAGCCTGTAGATATGCGCTGTCGTTGCCAGCCTGTAGATATGCATTATCATCGCTAGCCTGTAGATATGCACTGTCATCGCTAGCCTGTAGATATGCACTGTCATCGCTAGCCTGTAGATATGCTCTGTCATTGCTAGCCTGTAAATATGCATTGGCCTCACTAGACTGTAGATATGCACTGTCATCGCTTGCCTGTAGATATGCATTGTCATCGCAAGCCTGTAGATATGCATTGTCATCGCTAGCCTGTAGATATGCACTGTCATCGCTAGCCTGTAGATATGCACTCTCATCACTAGCCTGTAGATATGCATTGGCTTTACTAGCCTGTAGATATGCACTGTCATCGCTAGCCTGTAAATATGCTCTGTCATCGCTAGCCTGTAGATATGCATTGGCTTCACTAGCCTGTAGATATGCATTGGCTTCACTAGCCTGTAGATATGCACCATCATCGCTAGCCTGTAGATATGCACTGTCATCGCTAGCCTGTAGATATGCACTGTCATTGCTATGGCTTCACTAGCCTGTAGATATGCATTGGCTTCACTAGCCTGTAGATATGCACTGTCATCGCTAGCCTGTAGATATGCTCTGTCATCGCTAGCCTGTAGATATGCACTGTCATTGCTAGCCTGTAGATATGCATTAGCTTCACTAGCCTGAAGATATGCACTGTCATCGCTAGCCTGTAGATATGCACTGTCATTGCTATGGCTTCACTAGCCTGTAGATATGCATTGGCTTCACTAGCCTGTAGATATGCACTGTCATCGCTAGCCTGTAGATATGCACTGTCATTGCTATGGCTTCACTAGCCTGTAGATATGCATTGGCTTCACTAGCCTGTAGATATGCACTGTCATTGCTAGCCTGTAGATATGCATTAGCTTCACTAGCCTGAAGATATGCACTGTCATCGCTAGCCTGTAGATATGCATTGGCTTCACTAGCCTGTAGATATGCACTGTCATCGCTAGCCTGTAGATATGCTCTGTCATCGCTAGCCTGTAGATATGCACTGTCATTGCTAGCCTGTAGATATGCATTAGCTTCACTAGCCTGAAGATATGCACTGTCATCACTAGCCTGTAGATATGCATTGGCTTCACTAGCCTGTAGATATGCACTGTCATCGCTAGCCTGTAGATATGCACTGTCATTGCTATGGCTTCACTAGCCTGTAGATATGCATTGGCTTCACTAGCCTGAAGATATGCTCTGTCATCGCTAGCCTGTAGATATGCACTGTCATTGCTAGCCTGTAGATATGCATTAGCTTCACTAGCCTGAAGATATGCACTGTCATCACTAGCCTGTAGATATGCATTGGCTTCACTAGCCTGTAGATATGCACTGTCACCGCTAGCCTGTAGATATGCTCTGTCATTGCTAGCCTGTAGATATGCGCTGTCGTTGCCAGCCTGTAGATATGCATTATCATCGCTAGCCTGTAGATATGCACTGTCATCGCTAGCCTGTAGATATGCACTGTCATCGCTAGCCTGTAGATATGCTCTGTCATTGCTAGCCTGTAAATATGCATTGGCCTCACTAGACTGTAGATATGCACTGTCATCGCTAGCCTGTAGATATGCATTGTCATCGCAAGCCTGTAGATATGCATTGTCATCGCTAGCCTGTAGATATGCACTGTCATCGCTAGCCTGTAGATATGCACTCTCATCACTAGCCTGTAGATATGCATTGGCTTTACTAGCCTGTAGATATGCACTGTCATCGCTAGCCTGTAAATATGCTCTGTCATCGCTAGCCTGTAGATATGCATTGGCTTCACTAGCCTGTAGATATGCATTGGCTTCACTAGCCTGTAGATATGCACCATCATCGCTAGCCTGTAGATATGCACTGTCATCGCTAGCCTGTAGATATGCACTGTCATTGCTATGGCTTCACTAGCCTGTAGATATGCATTGGCTTCACTAGCCTGTAGATATGCACTGTCATCGCTAGCCTGTAGATATGCTCTGTCATCGCTAGCCTGTAGATATGCACTGTCATTGCTAGCCTGTAGATATGCATTAGCTTCACTAGCCTGAAGATATGCACTGTCATCGCTAGCCTGTAGATATGCACTGTCATTGCTATGGCTTCACTAGCCTGTAGATATGCATTGGCTTCACTAGCCTGTAGATATGCACTGTCATCGCTAGCCTGTAGATATGCACTGTCATTGCTATGGCTTCACTAGCCTGTAGATATGCACTGGGTTCACTAGCCTGTAGATATGCACTGTCATTGCTAGCCTGTAGATATGCATTAGCTTCACTAGCCTGAAGATATGCACTGTCATCGCTAGCCTGTAGATATGCACTGTCATCGCTAGCCTGTAGATATGCATTGGCTTCACTAGCCTGTAGATATGCACTGTCATCGCTAGCCTGTAGATATGCTCTGTCATCGCTAGCCTGTAGATATGCACTGTCATTGCTAGCCTGTAGATATGCATTAGCTTCACTAGCCTGAAGATATGCACTGGCATCACTAGCCTGTAGATATGCATTGGCTTCACTAGCCTGTAGATATGCACTGTCATCGCTAGCCTGTAGATATGCACTGTCATTGCTATGGCTTCACTAGCCTGTAGATATGCATTGGCTTCATATGCATTGGCTTCACTAGCCTGTAGATATGCACTGTCATCGCTAGCCTGTAGATATGCTCTGTCGTCGCTAGCCTGTAGATATGCACTGTCATTGCTAGCCTGTAGATATGCATTAGCTTCACTAGCCTTAAGATATGCACTGTCATCGCTAGCCTGTAGATATGCACTGTCATTGCTATGGCTTCACTAGCCTGTAGATATGCATTGGCTTCACTAGCCTGTAGATATGCACTGTCATCGCTAGCCTGTAGATATGCACTGTCATTGCTATGGCTTCACTAGCCTGTAGATATGCATTGGCTTCACTAGCCTGTAGATATGCACTGTCATTGCTAGCCTGTAGATATGCATTAGCTTCACTAGCCTGAAGATATGCACTGTCATCGCTAGCCTGTAGATATGCACTGTCATCGCTAGCCTGTAGATATGCATTGGCTTCACTAGCCTGTAGATATGCACTGTCATCGCTAGCCTGTAGATATGCTCTGTCATCGCTAGCCTGTAGATATGCACTGTCATTGCTAGCCTGTAGATATGCATTAGCTTCACTAGCCTGAAGATATGCACTGTCATCACTAGCCTGTAGATATGCATTGGCTTCACTAGCCTGTAGATATGCACTGTCATCGCTAGCCTGTAGATATGCACTGTCATTGCTATGGCTTCACTAGCCTGTAGATATGCATTGGCTTCACTAGCCTGTAGATATGCACTGTCATCGCTAGCCTGTAGATATGCTCTGTCGTCGCTAGCCTGTAGATATGCACTGTCATTGCTAGCCTGTAGATATGCATTAGCTTCACTAGCCTTAAGATATGCACTGTCATCGCTAGCCTGTAGATATGCACTGTCATCGCTAACCTGTAGATATGCATTGGCTTCACTAGCCTATAGATATACACTGTCATCGCTAGCCTGTATATATGCTCTGTCATCGCTAGCCTGTAGATATGCGCTGTCATTGCTATCCTGTAGATATGCGCTGTCGTCGCTAGCCTGTAGATATGCATTATCATCGCTAGCCTGCAGATATGCACTGTCATCGCTAGCCTGTAGATATGCCCTGTCATCGCTAGCCTGTAGATATGCTCTGTCATTGCTACGCTAGCCTGTAGATATGCACTGTCATCGCTAGCCTGTAGATATGCACTGTCATCGCAAGCCTGTAGATATGCATTGGCTTCACTAGCCTGTAGATATGCACTGTCATCGCTAGCCTGTAGATATGCATTGGCTTCACTAGCCTGTAGATATGCGCTGTCATTGCTATCCTGTAGATATGCGCTGTCATCGCTAGCCTGTAGATATGCATTATCATCGCTAGCCTGTAGATATGCACTGTCATCGCTAGCCTGTAGATATGCACTGTCATCGCTAGCCTGTAGATATGCGCTGTCATCGCTAGCCTGTAGATATGCTCTGTCATCACTAGCCTGTAGATATGCATTGGCTTCACAAGCCTGTAGATATGCACTGTCATCGCTAGCCTGTAGATATGCTCTGTCATCGCTAACCTGTAGATATGCACTGTCATCGCAAGCCTGTAGATATGCATTGGCTTCACTAGCCTGTAGATATGCACTGTCATCGCTAGCCTGTAGATATGCGCTGTCATTGCTATCCTGTAGATATGCACTGTCATCGCTAGCTTGTAGATATGCATTATCATCGCTAGCCTGTAGATATGCACGGTCATCGCTAGCCTGTAGATATGCTCTGTCATCGCTAGCCTGTAGATATGCACTGTCATCGCTAGCCTGTAGATATGCATTCGCTTCACTAGCCTGTAGATATGCACTGTCACCGCTAGCCTGTAGATATGCTCTGTCATCGCTAGCCTGTAGATATGCACTGTCATCGCTAGCCTGTAGATATGCTCTGTCATTGCTAGCCTGTAGATATGCACTGTCATCGCTAGCCTGTAGATATGCATTGGCTTCACTAGCCTGTAGATATGCACTGTCATCGCTAGCCTGTAGATATGCTCCGTCATCGCTAGCCTGTAGATATGCGCTGTCATTGCTATCCTGTAGATATGCGCTGTCGTCCCTAGCCTGTAGATATGCATTATCATCACTAGCCTGTAGATATGCACTGTCATTGCTAGCCTGTAGATATGCTCTGTCATAGCTAGCCTGTAGATATGCTCTGTCATCGCTAGCCTGTAGATATGCACTGTCATCGCTAGCCTGTAGATATGCATTTGCTTCACTAGCCAGTAGATATGCACTGTCATCGCTAGCCTGTAGATATGCATTGGCTTCACTAGCCTGTAGATATGCGCTGTCATCGCTAGCCTGTAGATATGCTCTGTCATCGCTAGCCTGTAGATATGCACTGTCATCGCTAGCCTGTAGATATGCATTGGCTTCACTAGCCTGTAGATATGCACTGTCATCGCTAGCCTGTAGATATGCTCTGTCATCGCTATCCTGTAGATATGCGCTGTCGTCGCTAGCCTGTAGATATGCGCTGTCGTCGCTAGCCTGTAGATATGCATTATCATCGCTAGCCTGTAGATATGCACTGTCATCGCTAGCCTCTAGATATGCTCTGTCATCGCTAGCCTGTAGATATGCTCAGTCATCGCTAGCCTGTAGATATGCGCTGTTGTCGCTAGCCTGTAGATATGCATTGTCATTGCTATCCTGTAGATATGCACTGTCATCGCTAGCCTGTAGATATGCTCTGTCATCGCTAGCCTGTAGATATGCACAGTCATCGCTAGCCTGTAGATATGCATTGGCTTCACAAGCCTGTAGATATACACTGTCATCGCTAGCCTGTAGATATGCTCTGTCATCGCTAGCCTGTAGATATGCGCTGTCATTGCTATCCTGTAGGTATGCGCTGTCGTCGCTAGCCTGTAGATATGCATTATCATCGCTAGCCTGTAGATATGCACTGTCATCGCTAGCCTGTAGATATGCTCTGTCATCACTAGCCTGTAGATATGCACTGTCATCGCTAGCCTGTGGATATGCACTGTCATCGCTAGCCTGTAGATATGCATTGGCTTCACTAGCCTGTAGATATGCACTGTCACCGCTAGCCTGTAGATATGCTCTGTCATCGCTAGCCTGTAGATATGCACTGTCATTGCTAGCCTGTAGATATGCTCTGTCATCGCTAGCCTGTAGATATGCACTGTCATCGCTAGCCTGTAGATATGCATTGGCTTCACTAGCCTGTATATATGCACTGTCATCGCTAGCCTGTAGATATGCTCTGTCATCGCTAGCCTGTAGATATGCGCTGTCATTGCTATCCTGTAGATATGCTCTGTCATCGCTAGCCTGTAGATATGCTCTGTCATCGCTAGCCTGTAGATATGCACTGTCATCGCTAGCCTGTAGATATGCATTGGCTTCACTAGCCTGTAGATATGCACTGTCATCGCTAGCCTGTAGATATGCATTGGCTTCACTAGCCTGTAGATATGCGCTGTCATTGCTATCCTGTAGATATGCACTGTCATCGCTAGCCTGTAGATATGCTCTGTCATCGCTAGCCTGTGGATATGCTCTGTCATCACTAGCCTGTAGATATGCACTGTCATCGCTAGCCTGTGGATATGCATTGGCTTCACTAGCCTGTAGATATACACTGTCACCGCTAGCCTGTAGATATGCTCTGTCATCGCTAGCCTGTAGATATGCACTGTCATCGCTAGCCTGTAGATATGCTCTGTCATCACTAGCCTGTAGATATGCATTGGCTTCACTAGCCTGTAGATATGCACTGTCACCGCTAGCCTGTAGATATGCTCTGTCATCGCTAGCCTGTAGATATGCACTGTCATCGCTAGCCTGTAGATATGCTCTGTCATCACTAGCCTGTAGATATGCACTGTCATCGCTAGCCTGTGGATATGCACTGTCATCGCTAGCCTGTAGATATGCATTGGCTTCACTAGCCTGTAGATATGCACTGTCACCGCTAGCCTGTAGATATGCTCTGTCATCGCTAGCCTGTAGATATGCACTGTCATCGCTAGCCTGTAGAAATGCGCTGTCATCCCTAGCCTGTAGATATGCATTTCAATTGCTAGCCTGTAGATATGCACTGTCATCGCTAGCCTGTAGATATGCTCTGTCATCGCTAGCCTGTAGATATGCTCTGTCATCGCTAGCCTGTAGATATGCACTGTCATCGCTAGCCTGTAGATATGCATTGGCTTCACTAGCCTGTAGATATGCACTGTCATCGCTAGCCTGTAGATATGCATCGGCTTCACTAGCCTGTAGATATGCGCTGTCATTGCTATCCTGTAGATATGCACTGTCATTGCTAGCCTGTAGATATGCTAAGTCATCGCTAGCCTGTAGATATGCACTGTCATCGCTAGCCTGTAGATATGCATTGGCTTCACTAGCCTGTAGATATGCACTGACATCGCTATCCTGTAGATATGCTCTGTCATCGCTAGCCTGTAGATATGCGCTGTCATTGCTATCCTGTAGATATGCGCTGTCGTCGCTAGCCTGTAGATATGCATTATCATTGCTAGCCTGCAGATATGCACTGTCATCGCTAGCCTGTAGATATGCACTGTCATCGCTAGCCTGTAGATATGCTCTGTCATCGCTAGCCTGTAGATATGCACTGTCATCGCTAGCCTGTAGATATGCATTGGCTTCACTAGCCTGTAGATATGCACTGTCATCGCTAGCCTGTAGATATGCTCTGTCATCGCTAGCCTGTAGATATGCGCTGTCATTGCTGTCCTGTAGATATGCGCTGTTGTCCCTAGCCTGTAGATATGCATTATCATTGCTAGCCTGTAGATATGCACTGTCATTGCTAGCCTGTAGATATGCTCTGTCATAGATAGCCTGTTGATATGCTCTGTCATCGCTAGCCTGTAGATATGCACTGTCATCGCTAGCCTGTAGATATGCATTGGCTTCACTAGCCTGTAGATATGCACTGTCATCACTAGCCTGTAGATATGCATTGGCTTCACTAGCCTGTAGATATGCGCTGTCATTGCTATCCTGTAGATATGCACTTTCATCGCTAGCCTGTAGATATGCTCTGTCATCGCTAGCCTGTAGATATGCGCTGTCATTGCTATCCTGTAGATATGCGCTATCGTCGCTAGCCTGTAGATATGCATTATCATCGCTAGCCTGTAGATATGCACTGTCATCGCTAGCCTGTAGATATGCACTGTCATCGCTAGCCTGTAGATATGCTCTGTCATCGCTAGCCTGTAGATATGCACTGTCATCGCTAGCCTGTAGATATGCATTGGCTTCACTAGCCTGTAGATATGCACTGCCATCGCTAGCCTGTAGATATGCTCTGTCATCGCTATCCTGTAGATATGCGCTGTCGTCGCTAGCCTGTAGATATGCGCTGTCGTCGCTAGCCTGTAGATATGCATTATCATCGCTAGCCTATAGATATGCACTGTCATCGCTAGCCTCTAGATATGCTCTGTCATCGCTAGCCTGTAGATATGCTCTGTCATCGCTAGCCTGTAGATATGCGCTGTTGTCGCTAGCCTGTAGATATGCATTGTCATTGCTATCCTGTAGATATGCACTGTCATCGCTAGCCTGTAGATATGCTCTGTCATCGCTAGCCTGTAGATATGCACTGTCATCGCTAGCCTGTAGATATGCATTGGCTTCACAAGCCTGTAGATATGCACTGTCATCGCTAGCCTGTAGATATGCTCTGTCATCGCTAGCCTGTAGATATGCACTGTCATTGCTATCCTGTAGGTATGCGCTGTCGTGGCTAGCCTGTAGATATGCATTATCATCGATAGCCTGTAGATATGCACTGTCATCGCTAGCCTGTAGATATGCACTGTCATCGCTAGCCTGCAGATATGCTCTGTCATCACTAGCCTGTAGATATGCACTGTCATCGCTAGCCTGTGGATATGCACTGTCATCGCTAGCCTGTAGATATGCATTGGCTTCACTAGCCTGTAGATATGCACTGTCACCGCTAGCCTGTAGATATGCTCTGTCATCGCTAGCCTGTAGATATGCACTGTCATCGCTAGCCTGTAGATATGCTCTGTCATCGCTAGCCTGTAGATATGCACTGTCATCGCTAGCCTGTAGATATGCATTGGCTTCACTAGCCTGTAGATATGCACTGTCATTGCTAGCCTGTAGATATGCTCTGTCATCGCTAGCCTGTAGATATGCACTGTCATTGCTATCCTGTAGATATGCGCTGTTGTCCCTAGCCTGTAGATATGCATTATCATCGCTAGCCTGTAGATATGCACTGTCATCGCTAGCCTGTAGATATGCTCTGTCATCGCTAGCCTGTAGATATGCTCTGTCATCGCTAGCCTGTAGATATGCACTGTCATCGCTAGCCTGTAGATGTGCATTGGCTTCACTAGCCTGTAGATATGCACTGTCATCGCTAGCCTGTAGATATGCATTGGCTTCACTAGCCTGTAGATATGCGCTGTCATTGCTATCCTGTAGATATGCACTGTCATCGCTAGCCTGTAGATATGCTCTGTCATCGCTAGCCTGTAGATATGCTCTGTCATCACTAGCCTGTAGATATGCACTGTCATCGCTAGCCTGTGGATATGCACTGTCATCGCTAGCCTGTAGATATGCATTGGCTTCACTAGCCTGTAGATATGCACTGTCACCGCTAGCCTGTAGATATGCTCTGTCATCGCTAGCCTGTAGATATGCACTGTCATCGCTAGCCTGTAGATATGCTCTGTCATCACTAGCCTGTAGATATGCATTGGCTTCACTAGCCTGTAGATATGCACTGTCACCGCTAGCCTGTAGATATGCTCTGTCATCGCTAGCCTGTAGATATGCACTGTCATCGCTAGCCTGTAGATATGCTCTGTCATCACTAGCCTGTAGATATGCACTGTCATCGCTAGCCTGTGGATATGCACTGTCATCGCTAGCCTGTAGATATGCATTGGCTTCACTAGCCTGTAGATATGCACTGTCACCGCTAGCCTGTAGATATGCTCTGTCATCGCTAGCCTGTAGATATGCACTGTCATCGCTAGCCTGTAGATATGCTCTGTCATCGCTAGCCTGTAGATATGCACTGTCATCGCTAGCCTGTAGATATGCATTGGCTTCACTAGCCTGTAGATATGCACTGTCATCGCTAGCCTGTAGATATGCTCTGTCATCGCTAGCCTGTAGGTATGCGCTGTCATTGCTATCCTGTAGACATGCGCTGTCGTCCCTAGCCTGTAGATATGCATTTTAATCGCTAGCCTGTAGATATGCACTGTCATCGCTAGCCTGTAGATATGCTCTGTCATCGCTAGCCTGTAGATATGCTCTGTCATCGCTAGCCTGTAGATATGCACTGTCATTGCTAGCCTGTAGATATGCATTGGCTTCACTAGCCTGTAGATATGCACTGTCATCGCTAGCCTGTAGATATGCATTGGCTTCACTAGCCTGTAGATATGCGCTGTCATTGCTATCCTGTAGATATGCACTGTCATCGCTAGCCTGTAGATATGCTCTGTCATCGCTAGCCTGTAGATATGCACTGTCATCGCTAGCCTGTAGATATGCATTGGCTTCACTAGCCTGTAGATATGCACTGACATTGCTATCCTGTAGATATGCTCTGTCATCGCTAGCCTGTAGATATGCGCTGTCATTGCTATCCTGTAGATATGCGCTGTCGTCGCTAGCCTGTAGATATGCATTATCATTGCTAGCCTGTAGATATGCACTGTCATCGCTAGCCTGTAGATATGCACTGTCATCGCTAGCCTGTAGATATGCATTGGCTTCACTAGCCTGTAGATATGCACTGTCATAGCTAGCCTGTAGATATGCTCTGTCATCGCTAGCCTGTAGATATGCATTGGCCTCACTAGACTGTAGATATGCACTGTCATCGCTAGCCTGTAGATATGCATTGTCATCGCAAGCCTGTAGATATGCATTGGCTTCACTGGCCTGTAGATATGCACTGTCATCGCTAGCCTGTAGATATACATTGGCTTCACTAGCCTGTAGATATGCGCTGTCATTGCTATCCTGTAGATATGCGCTGTCATCGCTAGCCTGTAGATATGCATTATCATCGCTAGCCTGTAGATATGCACTGTCATCGCTAGCCTGTAGATATGCTCTGTCATCGCTAGCCTGTAGATATGCGCTGTCATTGCTATCCTGTAGATATGCGCTGTCGTCGCTAGCCTGTAGATATGCATTATCATCGCTAGCCTGTAGATATGCTCTATCATCGCTAGCCTGTAGATATGCTCTGTCATCGCTAGCCTGTAGATATGCTCTGTCATCGCTAGCCTGTAGATATGCACTGTCATCGCTAGCCTGTAGATTTGCATTGGCTTCACTAGCCTGTAGATATGCACTGTCATCGCTAGCCTGTAGATATGCATTGGCTTCACTAGCCTGTAGATATGCGCTGTCATTGCTATCCTGTAGATATGCACTGTCATCGCTAGCCTGTAGATATGCTCTGTCATCGCTAGCCTGTAGATATGCACTGTCATTGCTAGCCTGTAGATATGCATTGGCTTCACTAGCCTGTAGATATGCACTGACATCGCTATCCTGTAGATATGCTCTGTCATCGCTAGCCTGTAGATATGCGCTGTCATTGCTATCCTGTAGATATGCGCTGTCGTCGCTAGCCTGTAGATATGCATTATCATTGCTAGCCTGTAGATATGCACTGTCATCGCTAGCCTGTAGATATGCACTGTCATCGCTAGCCTGTAGATATGCTCTGTCATCGCTAGCCTGTAGATATGCACTGTCATCGCTAGCCTGTAGATATGCATTGGCTTCACTAGCCTGTAGATATGCACTGTCATCGCTAGCCTGTAGATATGCTCTGTCATCGATAGCCTGTAGATATGCGCTGTCATTGCTATCCTGTAGATATGCGCTGTCGTCGCTAGCCTGTAGATATGCAGTATCATCGCTAGCCTGTAGATATGCTCTGTCATCGCTAGCCTGTAGATATGCTCTGTCATCGCTAGCCTGTAGATATGCACTGTCATCGCTAGCCTGTAGATATGCATTGGCTTCACTAGCCTGTAGATATGCACTGTCATCGCTAGCCTGTAGATATGCATTGGCTTCACTAGCCTGTAGATATGCGCTGTCATTGCTATCCTGTAGATATGCACTGTCAACGCTAGCCTGTAGATATGCTCTGTCATCGCTAGCCTGTAGATATGCACTGTCATCGCTAGCCTGTAGATATGCATTGGCTTCACTAGCCTGTAGATATGCACTGTCATCGCTAGCCTGTAGATATGCTCTGTCATCGCTAGCCTGTAGATATGCGCTGTCATTGCTATCCTGTAGATATGCGCTGTTGTCGCTAGCCTGTAGATATGCATTGTCATTGCTATCCTGTAGATATGCACTGTCATCGCTAGCCTGTAGATATGCTCTGTTATCGCTAGCCTGTAGATATGCACTGTCATCGCTAGCCTGTAGATATGCATTGGCTTCACTAGCCTGTAGATATGCACTGTCATCGCTAGCCTGTAGATATGCTCTGTCTTCGCTAGCCTGTAGATATGCGCTGTCATTGCTATCCTGTAGATATGCGCTGTCATCGCTAGCCTGTAGATATGCATTATCATCGCTAGCCTGTAGATATGCACTGTCATCGCTAGCCTGTAGATATGCACTGTCATCGCTAGCCTGTAGATATGCTCTGTCATCGCTAGCCTGTAGATATGCTCTGTCATCACTAGCCTTTAGATATGCACCGTCATCGCTAGCCTGTAGATATGCATTGGCTTCACTAGCCTGTAGATATGCACTGTCATCGCTAGCCTGTAGATATGCTCTGTCATCGCTAGCCTGTAGATATGCTCTGTCATCGCTAGCCTGTAGATATGCACTGTCATCGCTAGCCTGTAGATATGCATTGCCTTCACTAGCCTGTAGATATGCACTGTCATCGCTAGCCTGTAGATATGCTCTGTCATCGCTAGCCTGTAGATATGCGCTGTCATTGCTATCCTGTAGATATGCGCTGTCGTCTCCAGCCTGTAGATATGCATTATCATCGCTAGCCTGTAGATATGCACTGTCATTGCTAGCCTGTAGATATGCACTGTCATCGCTAGCCTGTAGATATGCATTGGCTTCACTAGCCTGTAGATATGCATTGGCTTCACTAGCCTGTAGATATGCACCGTCATCGCTAGCCTGTAGATATGCACTGTCATCGCTAGCCTGTAGATATGCACTGTCATCGCTAGCCTGTAGATATGGACTGTCATTGCTATGGCTTCACTAGCCTGTAGATATGCATTGGCTTCACTAGCCTGTAGATATGCACTGTCATCGCTAGCCTGTAGATATGCTCTGTCATCGCTAGCCTGTAGATATGCACTGTCATCGCTAGCCTGTAGATATGCATTGGCTTCACTAGCCTGTAGATATGCACTGTCATCGCTAGCCTGTAGATATGCATTGGCTTCACTAGCCTGTAGATATGCACTGTCATTGCTATCCTGTAGATATGCACTGTCATCGCTCGCCTGTAGATATGCTCTGTCATCGCTAGCCTGTAGATATGCACTGTCATCGCTAGCCTGTAGATATGCATTGGCTTCACTAGCCTGCAGATATGCACTGTCATCGCTAGCCTGTAGATATGCTCTGTCATCGCTAGCCTATAGATATGCGCTGTCATTGCTATCCTGTAGATATGCGCTGTCGTCGCTAGCCTGTAGATATGCATTATCATCGCTAGCCTGTAGATATGCACTGTCATCGCTAGCCTGTAGATATGCACTGTCATCGCAAGCCTGTAGATATGCATTGGCTTCACTAGCCTGTAGATATGCACTGTCATCGCTAGCCTGTAGATATGCATTGGCTTCACTAGCCTGTAGATATGCGCTGTCATTGCTATCCTGTAGATATGCGCTGTCATCGCTAGTCTGGTAGTAGTGGTGGTAGTTGTGGTACTGCTAGTAGTGGTAGTACTGGTAGTGGTAGTACTGGTAGTGGTAGTACTGGTGGTGGTGGTACTGGTAGTACTGGTGGTGGTGGTAGTACTGGTGGCTGTAGTAGTGGTAGTACTGGTGGTGGTGGTACTGGTAGTGGTAGTACTGTTGGTGGTAGTACTGCTGGTGGTAGTACTGGTAGTGGTGGTACTAGTGGTGGTGGTACTGGTAGTGGTAGTACTGGTGGTGGTACCGGTAGTGGTACTGCTAGTGGTGGTGGTAATGCTGCCCGTAGTACTGGTAGTGGTAGCGCTGGTGGTGGTGGTACTGGTGATGGTAGTACTGGTGGTGGTAGTGGTACTGGTATTGGTAGTACTGGTAGTGGTAGTACTGGTGGTGGTGGTAGTGGTAGTACTGGTGGTGGTGGTAGTGGTAGTACTGGTGGCTGTAGTAGTGGTAGTACTGATGGCTGTAGTAGTGGTAGTAATGGTAGTACTGATGGTGGTAGTACTGGAAGTACTGGTGGTGGTAGTGGTAGTACTGGAGGTGGTAGTACTGGTGGTGGTGGTACTGGTGGTGGTGGTACTGGTGGTGGTGGTACTGGTGGTGGTAGTACTGGTGGTGGTAGTGGTACTGGTATTGGTAGTACTGGTAGTGGTAGTACTGGTGGTCGTGGTACTGTTAGTACTGGTGGTGGTGGTAGTTGTAGTACTGGTAGTACTGGGGGTGGTGGTAGTACTGGTGTTGGTGGTACTGGTGGTGGTGGTAGTGGTAATGGTAATGGTAGTACTGGTAGTGGTAGTACTGGTGGTGGTGTTAGTGGTAGTACTGGTGGTCGTGGTACTGTTAGTACTGGTGGTGGTGGTGCATGTATCAATGAGTCTAATTTTTCCTAATAAAATAGCCATTGGCATTACATGAGACACACAACACATTTGTGAATTCCCATTGTAACCGCGGGAAGGCTCTGTTTTCCATGATTATTGCGTATTCACGTTTTTTCCACAAACTTTACAATAATGATGACTGCATGTTAACTCTGCGAGTCAGGCTCGACAGCACGTGTCACGAAGGTCACTTTTAACCCTCATCATTTATTCAACCAGTAGTCTGCATGTCAGCACTTATTAAAATTCGGAAAACAAAGCTTACAGAACCAGAATCCAAATGTTTTATAATAAAACGCCTTTAAACCCTGTTTTTTAAACCACAGACAAAAATAGTGCAGCGCAGCGTGCGAGGAAAAGAAGGAAATGGCACCCTTTGGAAATGAGAGTATTCAGGAAACACAAGAACTACAGTGTGGACGAGCATGTATGAGTCATCTTCTGTGAGCCTCGCCTGCTGCCTCTCGTCATTTTACATTGAACGCGCTCACCGCTGTGAACGCGCTAGCATCATCTGGATTGCATTACACGGGCACTCTGACAGCTCCTAATTAAGATTAATCACTCTGCGTGCTCGTTCGCGCACAGAATATGCCATGAAACTAACATCAATGACGGACGAAAAGTCAATATAGCCTATCACGTCAAGGCTACTAAATAGACAGCACAGCGAAGACGAATCACTAGGCAGATGCCATAAAACCCTAAGGAATGTGTCTGGCCAGAGCGCTAGAGATACCTTTTTTTTCTTTAACATTAGGAGCTCGAAGCTCCGCCTCCCCTGCTGACTCAGGGTTGACGAAGGCCGAGCCCTAAAAAAGGAATTATGTTTGAAGTACATACAGGACCGCATAAGTGATATGGTGACCTGTAAGTCAACGGCTGCATTTTGAAACAATTTTCCACACATTACTTCAAGTGGATTACTTGCTGAGTGTCCCCAAATTCAAATGATTTGTGGAACATTGGTCAGATAACACGTGTGCTGAGGCAACCCGATAAGGAGCCACAGGTCAAAATATCGACATATTATTAGAACACGCCAAGAGATGTTAATGTTATGGGGTATTTATACAAATGCACGGCTACTCCATGGAGTAGCCCCGCACTAAAGAAAAAAGAAGAAAGAAGACCCTGAAAGAGAGGGACCCAGATTACTCTTAGTCAAACGCAATTCACACTATTGATGGAACAGCGAGGTCTTAAGTTGGCGTCTGAAGCTCAAGAGCTCAGATTCTTGTCTCAAGGATATAGGCAGCCAGTTCCAAAGACTGCTCAGTACCACCTGAAAGGAGCGACCACCCTTCCTGGCGCGACAGAATTTTGGTACCAACAACAAATGTTGGGTTGATGACCTCCAGGTCCTGGCTGGTCTATAAGGCATAATTCTTTTTCTGATATACTGAGCCCCGCTGTTATGAAGAGCCTTAAAGGCCAACACAAGAGATTTGAAACCAACTTAGTTTTTTATTGGTAATCAATGATTGATTTCAAAAGGTTAGTCATGTGTGTTCTCGGCCCAGCCATGGAGATTGCTCTGGCGGCTGAATTTTGGACAACCTGAAGACGGCTCAGTAAATACTTGGAAATACCTAAGTAAAGCACATTAGCGTAGTCCAGCCTTGCCATTATTAAGGCTTGAACCCCTGTCTTTCTATGAGACAGTGGCAGCAATGAGAGGAAATTCCTCATCATTTTTAAAAGCCTAAAGCCCATATCAGCCACTGACTGAACCTGCGACTTCATAGAAAGATCTGAGTCCATCATAACTCCAAGATTTCTAACAGTAGTAACAGGACTGAGAGGGGCCGGTTGGTCTTGGGGCCACCACTTCCGCCATTCATCAACCGGAGTATGCCCGAAGAAAATAATTTCGGTCTTGGCTGAGTTGCATGATAGTTGGTTCAGTCGGAACCAATCAAATACAGTATTTGAGCACAGATGAATTTGACTTTCGTTGAATGACTCATCTTTTTCGTAAGTTAACAAAAGTTGAGAATCATCTGCGTAGGTAAGAACCTTGGCCCCTAGATTCTCTACTAAAGATGCAAGAGGCGCCTTATAAATATTAAAAAGAGTGGGGCTCAGAACTGAGTCCTGAGGCACTCCAACATTCAGCGTAGTGATATCGGCTGAGAAAGGTGGTGACCAGACCAATTGCTGACGGTCTTCCTGAAAGGATGAAAACCATCTTAGAACCGTGCCCCACAAGCCGCACACCTTTAGCCTCTGGAGGAGGCGTCCATGGGGCACGGTATCAAAGGCCACAGAGAAGTCTAGCAGTATTAAAACTGCCTTACCTCCTCTGTCGAGGGTGGCTTTGATGCTTTCTGAACCTCAAGTAAGGCTGTTTCAGTGCTGTAGTTGGCCCTAAAACCCGACTGGCTAGGATGAAGGGCATTAGTGGCCTCAATAAAGTTCGTAGTAACCTTATTCACATGCTTCTCCAAAGTCTTGGCAAAAAAAGGGAGCAAAGTAATAGGCCTATAATTACTAACTACATAAGGATCCGCTGAAGGTTTCCCTGTTTCCATCTGGTCGGCACTTGTCTGCTGGACAAGGAAAGATTGAGAACTTTATTTACAGCAGGGTTTAGAACTTCAGTAACAGCTGCTATTATTTTGCTGGACAAGGATCCATAGGGGACCCAGATTTTAGTGTCTTCATAATAGTGAGTGAAGTATCTAAAGACACAGGAGGAAACTCCAGCAATAGTTCTTCCCTGGAATCTGTCATCAGGAGGAGCCCCTCCTTCTGATCCCGGAAAGCAGGCCTATCAAAGGTATCTTGAATGGCCTTAATCTTGACGTAGAAAATTTTTGCGATCTGGTTAGTCCATTCACAAGTAGGGACAAAAGGACTATGAGTGACTGTAGGAGAAGCACGGTCCTTTGCTACTGCAAATGTGCAGATATGATCTCTACCTAATGTGGCATTTCAAAATGTATGTTCAGTGTCATGCTTTATGTTGTTATATGTACTTGTGTTTACAGACTGAACACAGTGTTGTCTGCCCTAAATTGTGTGATTTATGAGTTCTATTATGTTCGTACATAACAAATGCAATTTTGTACCCTAAAAAAGTGTATATAAGTAACAAATTGAGTTCACACACTGGGGAAGTAGTTTGGAGGGGTGTGTAAATTAGTCAACAGGATAACTCTTTGGTTCTATTACTTCAAAATGTAGTTCAGTTCCAACACAACATCCCAGAATCTCTCCTTACGTTGAATGAGGGTTTGTTTCAGCTCTGATAACTTTTCAAAACAGGAGCGTATGGCCAATAGTGCTACAGATGTGTTGGCACTGGGACAAGGAGCCCACAGCACCCCAACAATGAGCTTTTTAACTATTCAACCCTATGGGAGGAAGCCATTTTCCTTGTTTCGTTAGGAACCTTCAAACCTTGCTAAGCCATTGTTTGAAAGAACTCAAACACCACTTTCTCCAACTTAGAGTGAGTCAATGCCCCTTTAAATGAATCCACCTCACCACACGCACAACACACAATCTGATCACAACCATACATCAATGTATAAGTTTCAATAAATCAGTTATTGTAATCTGTTGCTTCATCGCCCACCTTTCGCAAATATCAGTATTTGTTGGTCTTTGTTACTATTCATAATTTCTGTTCAATAAGTTCAGCAAAATAAACAGACAGCTAAAGTGAAAAAAATAAAAAAACAAAAAGTGCTGTAAGCAATGAGCCTGTCAGATAAAGCAATCAATTTGTGATGGTTTAGAGTTCTTGTGACATGTAAAATAGTAATTTGTGCATTGCAAGGCAAGCATGCTATAGGATGCAGAATGATGCAACAAGAAATCCAGTATCATAGGGTGAAATATATATTCTACTACAAACACAAACATTAAATAATGGTTTACAAATGATTGTGTAGACATCTGCACTGATAAGCCAGATCTAACAAACATTGGCAATGCCAATAGGTTTAGCATGGGCAAGCATGTGAAATAGTATTTTTTATTTTATACTGCTGACCTAGACCACAAATATAACAGGAAACAAAAAAGAAAATATGTGTCCACCTAAATGTGATGGCCAGATGTTTGCAATAAAAAATGTATGTTGAAAAATTAATTTAGCATTGCATGTAATTTTAATAGAGAAATATGGGTGCTTCCTAGCAGATAGGTGTAATGACAACTGGTACAGAAACATGTATTGTTTTTTATACATATCACAGAAAAATATGATTCTTATGTGCACAAAGCAAAAAACACAGCTGTTTTGAATTGATGTAACCAGAAGACAGTTTCTTATTTTTTTTTATTGTCAAATTGGTCAGAAAACAAAGAAGGAAAAAAAGAGATTTCCAAAATACAGATAAGTGTAGTATAATAGATACATAGATCACAAAGCTATACAATCGTACACACACTTATCTGTCACCAATACTATAAGCCATAGCAACAGCCATGAGATAATTGTTTTTTTTTTTAAGCATATTGTATTGGTTTTTCCATCTTGAGATTACATTACACCAGAATCGGTGAGTAGAATCGACAGATTCATTGGGCAAAAGAGAGCTTAGTAGCGTTATTCCACAATATTTGGAAAGCATGCATATAGGTAGTTACATGGTTACGTTGGAACATGCACATAATTCTGAAACCAATCACTAAATATCCACAAACGTATTATAGTACAGTAATCATCCTATCAGGAAAACAATATAATGTAAGGCAAGAAAAGGAAGACCCCATTAATCCCAACTACCCCCCACCCCTGGGTTGTGGACAAGCGCCAACTCTACCAGTGGAACATCCAGCGCCTGGGTCCAAATCCAAAAACACGTAACAATTAACCTGACATGTATTTATAATCCCCAGTCACCGTTTTTAGACATTGTGAACATCATGCTGGCTCCTTAGCCATGAGATAATTGCTAAGGACAAATTATAACTCAGGGTACATAATAATGATTATTATTGCATTTTAGGCTAAGTGAATTAAATCAAGTTACTTCGGATAAAGACCCCCCCCAGTTGGATCCCAATTAAACCAGCTGCATATTCAGTCACATTTTTTAACAGAAAGTGGTCCCCGGACTCTAGCTAAAGCATATTCCCTCTCATATACTCCCTGAAAGATTACCCACCATTCTGCTACTCTGGCGGGTGTTGTCGAGACCCATGCCCTAGCTATACAAAACCTGGCGGAAACAATTATAACCCAGAGAAAACTTTTTAAGCCCACATCTTCCACACCGCTATATCCCAACATGATCGCCTTATTTGTTAATTGCAGCTCACATCCTCCCAAAACGTCCTCAATTCTGGGCAAGTGACAAACATGTGTAGCAAATTAGCAGCCTTCAATCCGCATTTAGTGCACTTGCTTTTCCCCCCACTATCACTCTCCTCCTTGCCTGACCATTTAGGTATTCTATCTGGCGTATAGTATAGCATGCAGACCCTTCTGAATTGTTGTATTTCAAGTTTACAGAATGGGCTGATCTCTCCATCGTATCTAATGCCACAGTTATTTCTAAAGGGGTAGTATTTACTGACAGGAGATTGCTCCATTTCAATGCAAGATTCGAACTATCATTAACTCTTTGCTGACAAAGATTCTGATAAATAGTTGGTATTAGTGACTTCCTGGGTGCCTGATAAAAATCTTTCAGCAAATCAGAGTGCTCCAGCGTTTTTATAGCCTGGCGTACCAAAAACTAAATATCCCTGATTTGCAAGTATTTAAAAAAAAAGAGCCAATGAGGAAGAGCATAGGAGCTTTGCAGATTTTCATATGCGCGAAACTCATTCATAGTATACAGGTGTCCCGGACACCCAACGCCATAATATGACCAAACTTTATTAGTTGAGTCATGAAACACTTCAGGAAGCATCGGGTTTTCCCACATAGGGAGATACTCATGGAAAAGTGGTAGGGAAGATTCAGTGGAGATTTCCCGCCAGATATAAACGGTATCTTTTATAGTCTTAAATCTTACTCTTTTGAAGTAATTAGGATCATTAATCCAATGCAAAAACAATTACTATCTGAGCCAAGCGCAAACCTGTAAGAATAGTCGTAGTTGTTTCCAGCCAATAGTTTACTAACGCGTCCGGCAAATGCCGCCCAGTAGTGTAACTTAAAATCCGGAAGCTGTAGCCCACCCTGATTATATGTAATCTTAATATGCCGAATTGCGCGACGTGCTATCTATTACCCCAAGATAAAACTCCAGACAGACCTGTCAAGTTTCTTTAAAAAAATATTGGCACCCGCAAAGGTATTGTACGAAGGAAATATAAAAATTTGGGTAAGATATTCATTTTAATAATGTTGCACCTACCTATGATGCTGATGGGTAGCTTATGCCAATTTCTAAAGTTTTGAACCACACCCTGTAAGAGAGTCTCATAGTTCAAAGCAGCAATCCGTTCCATCTCAGAGGATATATGCACCCCCAGAAATAAAGCTGATGAACATTCGCCCGGAACTGGTCTAGTAGATTGGTAGACAGTTTCACCAGACAAAAAACGTAAAACTATAATTGGAAAGTCGACTGGCACTGCAGTGAAGTGCACTTCTTAACAGACTGATGTGCACATCTGGGCAAGCAAAATGCAGTCATCCACAGTGCAAGAGAGACAATGGCTGAAGTGGGCAGACCCACTGACCCTTGCTGTATGCTGCAGTGGGCGGACAGTTGAATAGACCAATGGCCTCTCAATTATGTACATATGTGTGTGTTTTTTATTTCGCTTTTTCATTACATGACCTGGTGAATAGTTGCATTTTTCTCTAGGCCAGACCTAGAAATGAGCCCTCCTGTCAGTGGTTCACATTGACACTTAAACAGGCTAGGTGAGTAAAGCATTAGATTTATCCTCTATTGATTTCACATATATGAATGAACAGTCATGAGCTCTTTCTTCCCTGGCCAGGAGAACCATTCCAGCTCATCCCTCTGGGTTTGTAATCTCTCTCAGACAGATTTATGTTGTATGCACTGGCTGTGAGATCGCTTTCCTTGCTTTTCTCTCACCCACTCTCAGTTTCCAGTGCATGGACAGCTTCCTTTATAAATGTGCTCACACATATTTAAGAGCTTTCAAAACCACTTTTTTATTCCAGATTTCTCCCAAGCCAAAAGGTCACTACAGTGGTCTTTTAGTTTATAAAAGGGCAATTCAGAAATGAAAGGTTTTTTTTAAAAAACATATATGTTTCAGCACTCACATGAATGCTCGTTTATACTTAGTAGAGAAGCAGCAAACGTGGAATGCCCCTGACTTTTATTCCTGACCGCGAGCTTACCTATTTAATATTAATTTCAATGATTAATTTAGTCATTTCATTTCATGAAGCTTGATTCGGCTCATATTGTTCAAATGACCATAAAAGCATATAGGCAAAAAACAATTAGATGATAATATACAAGTAAAAAGCAGGAACAAAATTTAAAACATCATACTTTGCCTAAAATGAATAGATTTACATATAAAAGTTGCAGTAAAAATACATATGTCCGAGGAGTTCACATTGTAGATCAACTTCATAGCCTCGTCAACGCTATAGATACCATATTTTATAAACATTGGTTTAAGATAGACCATCCTGAGATTCAAAAATAGGGTACAGATAAACATAATGTGCAGTGTGCTTTGTCTCGAATACCCATCACATGGACAAGGGCCAACAGGATGTTTCTTAGAATGGGGAAAGACCACCAGAACGTGAGCCAATCCAAATCTAAGTCTTGTGAGAACAAACCTGTGGGCTGGTCTAGATTAATTTAATCAGTGTTCCTACCATGCATAACCAGCAGCATCAATGTGTTTTAAAGAAGAATAAAAATTTTAATCACAAAAATTCCCAGGCCTTCCCTTATTTTTTAGCATTACATTCAGGGGTGCCATCCAATTTATGTTATCCTCAGATTTAGAGGTTCAAGTGGAAATAATCAGAAACAATTTGTGGTAACAATGCTGCCACACATTTTCTGCATTCATACCCACATGGTTACCACAAGCTTTATGCCAGTGGTAAAATGCCACAAACCTTCTGTGATGTAATGCGGCATTAGTGTAATATAACCACTGTATAACTGTCTCATTGCAAATTGGTCTTAATTTCAGGAATGCGGGGAACCAGTTTAAAGCGCTGTGTTTCTGCGCAAATCGCTGAATCTCCCCATGCCCATGGACAGTGCCTGGATACCCCCATGGGTGATCAGCCCAGCTATATAAATCTACAAACTTTAACTTTAACTTATGCCATCTTCATAGAAAAATAAATCAAGGACTTGGAGAGAGCCTAAAGTGTTTATTTAGTTGGTCACAGAGAGAACCTCCACATTAAGCACTGTATACCAATAGTAGTAATCACAACATTGGTAGGTTAGATAAACTGAGGTACTGAAAGATGGTCTGTGAGTTATGGTTATCACAGACGTGATAGTGCATAACGCTATATGTTCTTTCAGGAGGCCCTGGACGATTTTCGGACATTCCACCATGTGGTAAACACCATTGGATTCTTGATGCTGATGTTTGCCCTGCAGTGACTACCAAGATCTCCCAAACAACTCTTCTAAATTCTTCCCTCATGTATTCCTCCTTAGTCTCATCCGAGACCTCATTTTACAACTAGGATCTCCCTAATCCATTTGTAGACACTCTTCCCTCCTCTGTTTCTCCTTTACTCATCCCAAACCTCCAACTAGTAGCATGAGCTCTGAATAAGCACTTTCTAGACTCTTCCCTCTTCCATCCCTCCATTATACTTTTCAATCCAACTAACAGACTCACATGTCCACCACTCAAGTTGATTCATATTTCGTAAACTAATGCACCACTAATCCTTTTTGGGTTTCAGAGTAGTGTCCTACTCACAGAAAAGCGCGTTGATGCCTCGTCAGGGGTAGTTACCGCTATTTAAATACAATAAAATTGCAGTTTTCTTTCTTTTTTTGAATGGGGGTGCCCCCGTGCCCCTCCCAACCTTTTGATAGGCATTACCCCACCTGCAATTGGAGGGCTATTTAATTAGGTGGTGCACTGCAGGCGGCTAAATGTCCATCAGTAGGAACACAACAGCACAAAGTCCACATGTGTTAGGGGAATTATTAGTGAGCTATTGCTAGTCATCCGCACCCCTGAGGTGGGTGTTAAGGTCATCTTTGGGAGGTGGTTATTGCTTTCAGCTCTGCTGGGAAGCTCCCGGACTAGACAAGATTCCGGGTGACTTATACAAACATGACATTGGTGTATGGGGCCCTTATATCAACTACCTATGTAACTCTGTAGCATCTGGTGCAGAAATCCCTGAAACGCGGAGGAGTGCTGAAATTATTTGTATTTTTAAAAAGGGCGATAGGAACGATCCCGGGAACTACCGCCCGATAAGTTTAATTGACATTTTACAAAAATTATACACAAGGCACATTTTAAATTGCATCAACCTGTGGATTGATGACGAGCAGGTTTTAACTAAATATCAGGCAGGATTTAGAGCTAAAATTAGCACCATAAATCAGGAGTTCAGGTTCGCCTGTATGTGTTGGAAATATTGCATAAAGAGATCGGTAGTGGTGTATCCGAAAATTGGATAAGACGCTCATACACAAATAATAGTATGATGGACAATAATGCTGGATAAATAAACACAATTTTTAGTTATTAAAGACGAAGTGTTACAAGGACCACTATCCCCCACTACCAAGAGGGATCAATGTCAATCAAAAGACTGACAAGTGTACAACCAGAAAGAAGAGGTCAAGGAGAGCACAATCCTGAAATGAATGTACATATAAGACTAATAGATCATATAGTCATAATAGTGTTAGAGCTGTGTATAAACTGTAGTTTGCAATTTTAGGACAGAACAGATCAATAGATAAAATCCATGTTCATATCATCATTTTCTTTATTTGAAGATCCATAAAATTTCGAAGTTGATAAAAGACAGCCGACACGTGTTTCGTCAGTACTATCAATAAGTACTCAGACTTTTTCAAGGCAAGACAAGAAATATATACACAATATTACAAAATTACAGAATTATTAGATCTAAACAAACATCATCTACGGGCCTAAAAACACATCAATGAGAAATATTGTTGAGATAGTAGAGAGGACGTAGGAGACCAAAGAGCCAGAAACCAATTTGGTGATGAAAAGAAAGAACCGTATGTTGTGATGAAAGAAGAAAAAGAAGGGATAGGAGACCTAGTCAAGACAACCAAGTGCCAAGTTGATAATAAACACCACAAATAAATGTGACAAAGAATATGATCAGTGATGAGTGAGACTCTCACCAAGTGAGCCACTATTTGTAGGCTAATAGAGTAAACTAACCTATAGACACGAAATATCACGGCGCATGTATCCTCTGATCACGAGATTGTAACAGTACCCATAAGACTCAAGAATCTAATGGTGAAGGATAAAAGTAAGACTGTATAAAATTGTTTTACAAATGTAAATAAAAACACAAAATGGTGTCAGAATATCAAAAAATTGTTATACAAATATATTCAATAGCATGAAATGGTAGGAGTCCGGGACGTGTAATAAGAACCAGAAAAAATGTAGCTATTGGGATGGTCACTGGTCCTGAAAGTGAGGATGCATAAAATATAATACAGACATGTAAAACACAAAGTGCTCACCAAAATAAATAGCAAGTTCAAGTTCAGAAATGTGTATAGCGCACTACTCACCCAGAGGGTCTCAAGGCGCTTGAGGGAGGGAGGGTGCTTTACTTATTGAATAGCCAGGTTTTTAGCTGCTTTCTGAAGGAGAAGTGGTCCTGTGTAAGGCGGAGGTGAGTGGGGAGAGAATTCCAGGTTTTGGCCGCTAAGTAGGAGAAGGATCTTCCTCCCATGGTGGATCTATGGATGCGCGGAACTGCAGCGAGGGCTTGATTGGATGATCGTAGTTGGCGGGTGGGTGTGTAGAAGGACAGTCGAGTGTTGAGGCATTCGGGTCCTAGGTCGTAGAGGGCCTTGTGTGCGTGGCTGAGGAGACGGAACGTTATTCTCTTGTTGACGGGGAGCCAGTGGAGGTCTTTCAGGTGACCGGAAATGTGAGCTTGACGGGGGATGTCCAGAATGAAACTGGCTGAGGCGTTTTGGATGCGTTGGAGTTTATTCTGTAGTTTGGCTGTGGTTCCGGCGTAAAGGGTATTTCCGTAATCCAGTCGGCTGGTGACCAGTGCGTAAGTGACCGTTTTTCTTGTTTCGGTGGGGATCCAACAGAAGATTTTTTTGAGCATGCGTAGGATGTTGAAGCATGAAGATGAGACGGCGTTGACTTGTCTGGTCATCGAGAGGGAGGAGTCTAAGATGAAGCCCAGGTTGCGTGCGTGATCAGTAGGTATGGGTGCTGTACCCAAGGCCGGTGGCCACCATGAGTCGTCCCAGGCAGAGGGGGAAGATCCTAAGATGAGGACTTCCGTTTTGTCCGAGTTTAGTTTTAAACAGCTGTTCTTCATCCATTCGGCTACTTCTTTCATTCCTTCGTGTAGATTGGTTTTGGCTGTGTTTGGGTCTTTGGTGAGGGAGAGGATCAGCTGGGTGTCGTCTGCGTAGGAGATGATGTTGAGGTTGTGTTGTCGCGCGATGGATGCGAGGGGACTCATGTAAACGTTGAAGAGGGTGGGACTGAGTGATGATCCTTGTGGTACGCCGCAGATGACTTTGGTGGCCTCTGATTTGAATGAGGGGAGACGGACTCTCTGCGTTCTTCCGGCGAGGAACGAGATGATCCAGTCTAGGGCTTTTCCTTGTATTCCGACGTTGCTGAGGCGTGGTATGAGGGTGCTATGACAGACTGTGTCGAAGGCGGCGGAGAGGTCAAGTAGGATGAGGGCAGCTGTATCTCCGTTGTCCAGTAGCGTTCGGATTTCGTCTGTAGCTGCGATGAGGGCGGTTTCGGTGCTGTGTTTGGCTCGGAAGCCGGACTGTGAGGGGTCGAGGGATTTGTTGGATTCAAGGAAGGCGGCGAGCTGATTGTTGACGGCTTTCTCAATGACTTTGGCAGGAAATGGAAGGAGCGAGATGGGACGGTAGTTCTTGAGTTCAGAGGGGTCTGCTGTGGGTTTCTTCAGAAGGGCGCTGAGTTCGGCATGTTTCCAAATTTCCGGGAAGGTAGCGGAGTTGAAGGAGCAGTTGATGACATCGCGGAGATGGGGTGCGATGATGGAGTCTGCTTTGTTGAAAATGTGGTGGGGGCATGGGTCGGTTGGCGATCCTGAGTGGATGGAGTTCATCAGTCGGATGGTGTCTTCAGTAGTGATTGGGTTCCAGGCGCAAAGGTTGTTAGAGTGCTGTTTTGGTTCGGAGGTGGGTGGAGTGGACTGTTCTTCGGACTGGTTATCAAAGCTGTTATGTATGTCGGCGAATTTGTTGTGGAAGAAAGAGGATAAGGAGTCGCAGAGGTCTTGGAAGGGAGTGATGTCGTTGGTGCCGACGGTGGGGTGGGTAAATACTTTTACGATGTTGAATAGTTCCTTGCTGATTTGGGCGTTGTCAGTTGGTGGTGTTTGCGGGTGGCGTTCTTGAAGGAGGCCAGGTTGTCAGTGGTTGGGTTTTTTCTCCAGGCTTTCTCGAGGGTGCGGCAGAACTTCTTGGATTTCTTAAGGTCATCGTTGAACCAGGGTGCTTTTTTGGTGCCATGCTTGATTTGATGGTTTTTCAAGGGTGCTAGTTCGTCGGCGCTGAGGGTGATCAAGGGTCCATAACATCCGTTAGGATCATCTGCAGTGTAATGATATAGGTTATGGCAGAACAGAAAGTCCATGTGTTGGAAATATGTCAACATAAAGAAGGGCCACTTATATGTGGCATTCGTTGACCTAAGAGCTGCATTCGATCTCATCCCTAGACATTTACTATGGGGAGCACTTAACATGTTGGGTTTACCGGCCAATCTCCTGGAGCAATTAAGTAGATTACACCATAACAACTATGCTAAAGTGAGGTGGGGACCGGAAAGTGAACAGACTGGGGCAATACCAATAAAGAGGGGCGTCCGTCAAGGATGCGTTCTCGCACCAACTCTGTTCTCCTTATTTGTAGATTATATTCCCAGTTTTCTGAAGGATTGTAGTAATGATGCCCCAAAGTTAGGAGGAGAGACTATACCCGCTCTCCTATTTGCGGACGATACTATATTAGTGTCGCAAACACCGAAGGGTCTGCGATGTTTACTAAACACTTTTCAAATCTATTGCAGCAACAAAGGACTAGATATCAATGCCAGTAAAACTAAGTTTATGGCGATAAAGCCGCACAGGTCTTTTTCCGGACACATGGAACTAAATAAACAAAGAATAGAATATGTTCAACTTTTTACTTACCTAGGAGTCTCAATTGATTCAAAAATGTCTTGGAAAACCCAGATTGAAAAGAGTAAGCTTCTGCTTACGCAAAATGCACTTCCAATCTTTAAAAAAACATGGTAACAGTCATAATAAAGCTGTGTTGCCAACGCTCAAGGTTTTTAAGTTGAAAGCCCAGTCTGCTGCCATCTATGGCGCTGAACTCTGGGGCCCAGCATGTAAAAGAGAGTTTGAGTTGAATGAAAATAAATTCTATAGAGCACTCCTTAAATTACCAACTCGTACTCCGTTAACACCATTAATCCTGGATCTCAATGTGAAGCGAACTGATTACCATGTAATTTTAAGACCGCTAATATTTTGGGTCAGGATATGGATAACACCAGAGTTAGCGGACTACAGGGCAGCCCTTATTGATATAAAGGATTTCGATATCTATAACCACCTTACTTGGTTTAATCATGTTAAGTCCTGGCTGATAACGATTGGTCTTGTACATTTCTGGAATAATCCCTTAGAAATGACAAAAAGCTCGAAGAGGGTACTAAAAAGGTCATTTTGGTTTCATATGGAACAGAGTGGACCATATGACAGAGCAAATCGTTTACTGACCAGTGATTTTCTGTTGTTTAAAACTAGTCCCAAGTTTTGAACCCTTTCTCAATGAGATAAACCCTCCTCTTGCCAAAACACTATACTTGAAGCTAAGATATGGTATATTAATGTTAAAATCATATGTGGCAAGATGGACTAAGGATGGTAGCGATTTATGTACCTTGTGTTCTGGGGGTAAAAGGGAAGACATTACTCATGTTCTTTTGTTTTCTGCCCAGCTTATGGGAAGGCAAGGGAAAAATGGATAAAACCAGTTTGTAGAAACATAGGTGTGAGATCATACCAGGTGGCGGAAAGGATATTAAAATCAGACACTAGCCAAGTATTTGTTTTTGCTATAAGTAGATTTTTGTTAGCAGTTAATTTTATTAGGATTAAGGCGGGTGAGAAGCTCTAGACACGTATGAGCATTTAAATAAAGATGTAAGAAAATAGGGAACACAATGGGACGCTAGAGCCAAACCATGGCCAGGGGACAATATCTGACGAATTTAATTAATTTCTTCAATTTAATTAATTATCTAATTGTTAATTGTAAATACGATGTTAATTGTTAGATCATTTTTTTTACGTTTTGATACGTGCCTTTTTAGTATTTATTGTAAAACTTCGATTTTAAACATCCCTCCCAAATGAAATTACGAATTGGAAAATTAGATCAGAAGAATATGTATTTCTATGTGAACGCTCTATGATAAAATGTGTAAATGTTTTTAATGTACCTTTTATGATACAATAGTATTGAAATAATGGAGTAAAGAAAGAAAGAAAGAAGTGCAGAAACCCTAAGTTACAAATGGTCATGATCAGGAGGCTGTGCAGAGGTTTTCAATTTTGACTGGGGGATGCTGGGTAGATGAACACAGAAAGTGCTTGGGAGTTGATAGGAAAATATCCACAACGCAAGAAGGTGACTGGTTGTGCACTGTTTTGAAGACAAGAATGAAAAATGTAAACAGAGTCTGTTTTAAGCCATGTGCTTTCCTGTCAGAGGACAACAGTGGGAAGTGGAGGTAGACTTAGTAGTTTGAAGAGGGTATGGGTAGCAAAATGAATGACATTTGACAGTAGCAAAGAAGTAATATGTCAGACCAATCAGGAGCTATTACAGTAATCCCCTTTTACACAGGGTGCTAATTGATTTATATTAATGCTATCCCCTGCCTCTCCTCAGGATCTGCCAGCACCATGAATGGGTATTGACCACGCTACCTGGACTTAGGATCTATTGAAGGTTCACCCTCTTCCAGACGCCCTGCTACTCAGCGGCCATCCCTGACTGTGCCCCGGAGCAGCAAACTCTCTGCATTAACGCTTGAACCACTCCTGCAGCCTACCAAAGTTCACCCTCCTGGCCTTACCGATCCCTTCTCTCTCCAGTATGGCAGGCTCTTGTCTGAATGCAACAGGGGGCAACTCTTACACCATCGTATACCCTCCTAACATCTCCAGGACTGCTGCTAAAACCTTCAAACATTCGCTCGAGAGAAGACACCCTGATTTCCGACCTGTACTTTAACACCGACAAGGGCACAATCATCAATGACCTTATTTTCTACTCAAGAAAAACAGCACTATGGCGCGCAGCCATATCAAACCTACTTAACGTACAGGAATCCAGGAACATTCCGTATGGCGCCAAACTCACGATTGTGCCCTTCCTAAATGTAAGAGCCGACCTTACCATTACTTTATACAAAAACTGCATTGTTCTGATCCAAGCGCCAAACAAAGATCTCAACAAATTCACTGACTTTTTCATCATCCTTAAAAAGCATGGGCATGACTGCAATCCCTCTACGCTCCCCCAGCACCAGATGTTGCCATCTGACTCTTCTCATAGCTCTGGTTAATGCAGCTCAAAGGACAAGGGTTATGGCTTCCTGTTAAGTTCCACCAAAGCTGCAGCCACTCTCCCTTACATCCCATCACCCTCTCCTAAGGTTCAGACTAGCCGAACTCCACCCATGGTGTTTCCGACTCATAAAGACACTCTGGGCTGCATCTCCCCTATATCTGCTAGTGAACTTCCCTCCACTCCCCCCAACCTCCTTCATCTCACAAGAAGGCTAAGCCTCCACGTCTCTCTTCCAACCCTTCCTCCTCTCCTTCACTCACAGTGACCAACACACTAGACACTTATAGCACAGTGGACACCCGCCCCAATAACCCTGTGACCACCCTGCTGAGCGAGCCTAGCCTCTCGCACACCTCTCCCCTCAGAAACCTAGACGCAGGATGGTCGAGCTCACTTACCAGGCTGCCCAACCTTGCCAGCAGAACTAGTCCTGTCAAACTGATCTCCGTCCCGCAAATACAACATTCACTTATGAACAGAGCAGCCATCATAGCTCAGAGCATCCATAACTCCGTGCTAGAATTGGAAAGCATCCTTCACCTCACTGAACACTGTCTCTCGAATATCAAGCTCTCCCAGAACTCAGTTCTTCCCCCACTCACCAAGCTCTTCCTTCTCCCCTTGCCGCTAGCCTTTAGACACCTTCGCCCTCACCAGCATCCCAACTACCTCTCAGAGGTGAAATTCTAGCCCTCCTTTAATCCTTTAAGACAGCTCCTGACACCCCTAGTCCTTCAGACAAGAAAGATGAACATGTAATTCATATGGTCGCAATCAACTCTAATAGAGACAAAGCCTTCCCCGATCATTAGCGGATCGGTGTAGGCATCTGTAGGCTGCTTTGGTGAACACTCTGTGTTTTAAAAATACGTTCTGTGTTGCTTTTAAAATCGGAATCTGTGGCTTTTAACTTTGAATTATTGAAGTAATCTGTTTTAGGCTTCATAACAAATCTGAATTTTGCTTACTTGCATGGGAGGCGGGAAGGAGCTGTGTTTAATGCTCCGGGGGGACTTTCAGGCACGCACTTAAAACGGGGGCAGCAGTCTAGCTGCGCCGGCCCTGACGTTCATCTCTCCTCAAAAGAGGCGGATGACGCGGCCGCGCAGCTGATGATGCGGACGCGCAGTGGATGACGAGGCCGCGCGCAGCAGGCACATATAAGGCAAGCATGTCTGCGCCCGTCCGCGCCCGACCGGGACCAGGGGCCACGACCCCTGGCCCCTCAACAAGAGGTAGGAATTCCTATACTTTTGATCAGTTATATTCCTTCAGAGATACGCTACCTCTCAAATGTTCAAACAGGCTAACCAATAACTGTAATTAATGTCCCCGATGCTGTTTGGATATAGGTACTCTGAGCATGCCTGCTGTGGCTAAACGCCCGCCACTGCTAATGGCCTTAAAGATGGCTCTTTTAAACTGCTGGTCATTACCTAAACACACCACTAAACTGAGGTAATTGAAATTTTTATGGTCAAGTATGTCCCCTAACGTGTACCCCAACGTCTCCATGTACGTGCTTAAAGTACATGTAATTTCCCTCCATGACCGACTATGAAGACGCAAATACATTTGCTTCCAACGTTAACATGTCCTCTTTCAGATCCACCATGAATGGATCGATAATTCAGTTCCTAACCATGCCATGCCAACGTCTTTACATGGTACACTTTTACGTTTTTCCTGGCTCTGTCGAGCTAGGCCCTGATTTCTGTCTCCGAGCCCTTTCTGCTTTCTGCCTCTGAAAGCTGCAGCATGGATACGTATCCCTGACCTCTGCCTTACTTCCTGCCAAGCGAAGCGGTGCCTGGCTCAACCTGGCCTGCCTGCCAAGACAGTATTTTGCCTTCAAGTTATCTGTTCAGCCTCCTCGAAAATACATTCCTGTCTAGTGATTTAGGTAAACATCTCCCCGGCTGCAGAGCAAAGAGCAAGCCTTCCTGTTTCCATGCAAGTAATTTACAGTCCCGTTGCCATAGTAGGCCCATGGCCCTGCACGTAGACACGTAGACATATATGCACGCACAGCATTCAATATAGAATAGCCTCTGCCCGAGAGACCTTCTTCTCCAGATAATACATCCTCCAAACATAAAGATACCAGATATGTTATAGGTCCAGGTCGTTCTGACATCCCAGACTTCTGTCTCCTCTACTAGTGTTAAAGTTCTCCCCAGTTACACGACTATGTCACGTCATGCTAGCTGCGCGCGCATCCGCACTTCCTGCTGACTCTGCAGATTACCTCTGTGCATACACCCACTTATGACACTTTCTGTGACGTCTACATTACGTTCACATTATACGCCTCCGTGTACGCCTATTACACGCCTTCTTTCACGCCCCCCTGTTACGCACATGTGTTCTTATCTCGCTCTTTTTCACCTGTTACGCCTACTGTATTGGATTCAATTATGTTACTTTACTATATATAATGTGTAATGTTAATAAAACGTTGACTGTCCCTTCCCGAACCCTAGTGGTGACGGAACATGATATCCAACCTCGAGGTTCATTGTTCATTTTTCCATTAAACCCCATATGACTCAGATGCCACGGACTCTGCCTCTCATTTGAATGAGCTGTCTTGTAATGATAATTATACGGAAAAACTGATTAGGTAAATTTATTTACCACATAATTTGGCGCCCGAATAGGGACCCCTCCCCCAACCCACGCGCCGGCGATGCGTCGCAGGCCTTGCCCCCTGCCACAGCCGTGACGGACACCTATGCGCATCTGCAGGTTTTCCTGTATCTCCCTCAGGCCTACGGAGGTGACGGAGACTGCGATCGACATCCAGACGAGGCGGTGAGGAGTGCGGAGGATCCCGACCAGAGCCCAGCCGAGAGTAGCAGTGTCCGAGGTATCCGGAGGCCCACCTGTTCCGAAGTGTCGAGGCGCATGCGTAGCAGTAGCAGTACCAGTAGAAGTCCAGTCCAGTCCGAGGCCTTCAAGTTCAAGTTCAAGTATTGCTCCCGGTGAGTACCGTTGCTAGGGACGCATCTAGACGGGTGCATTAGTTTGTGCCCGGTAAAGACAGGTCTGGGTACACAGTCCTGGTCCGTACGTGTTCACTTAGGTGAGCGCGGTATGACGTGTCTCTTTATGGGACCGGTCTGTACTGTTTAGCAGTGCATCTAGTGATTCAGTAATTCAGTGGTTCAGTATTCGAGCCTTCAAGCATTATTTCACGTGATTCCAAGTATTGTGTTTTATGTACTAGACAGTATCTATTCGAAATGTTTTAATGTGTTTTATGTCGTGGTATGAATGACTGTTTGCTTTTCTCTACTGTGTTTATTGTGTTCGAGTCAAAGTCATAATGCCGTTATTTTCGAGGTTACGTCAGATAGGAACTAGGAAAGGGATACTCGAAGAAGCAGTGCCTGTTCCGCCTAGGGACACTCCAGGATATTTTATGTACCACAAGCACGGCTTAGACGCTGTGTTGTATTTAGATTTATGGGTGGACTACACAAAGAATCTGGAAGAGAAGTTTAGATGGCCTGTTTCAGGAACATGGGATGCTGAATGCATCATGAGAGTAGAAGAAGCGTTATGGAAAAAGAAAGCCAGACAATCTCAGAAAGATGCCATAGAATTGTGGCGTAAAGAATCGCATAGAAGAACAGAAAAAGAATTCAGAAAAGCAGAGAAAAGTAGAGAAGAATCCGAAAAAGCCAAAGAAAAAGAGTTACTAGAAGAAGGAGAACAGGTCAGATCAGAACAATTAGACCGCCATAGAAATGCACTCATTACAGGCATGTATCCAGTTCTTGCCGAGGGCCTGCCTAAGGCGACCCCGGAAGTACCCTGTAACTTGCCACCACCATTGGTTCCGACTAAAGTACGTCACCATAAGACTGCAGCAGATATTTTCCTTTCTTCCTATTTGGATGATGTAGCTCCCGCATATACCAATGTACCCGTACATCCTGCTAATAATAATCTGCCACAGCATATTCCTGCTGATCAAGCCACGACCCCTCCACGTCAAGTATTACTTCCCGCACCTGCTGTCACTTCCCCTGCTGCTGTTGTTACTGGTCCCCCTACTTCTGGTCCTCTTAACCCTTTTGCTACAGATGCGACTCAGTCGTCTTCGTTAAATGTACCTTTCCCACACGCAATGACGTCAAGTCATGCTCATGGTTCTGCCTCAGGAGGTGCTTCAGGAGGTCCCTATCACACCCCGCCTCAATTACATCGAGTGACAATGAGAGAGTTAGCTACACAGCGTACTCCGGCAGCGATGCCACATGAAAAACTTAAACAGTATCTTACGGATTGTAGATATGATCCCGTACCTGGCAAGGCAGGAGATATGATGTTAGCCTCGTTACGTCTACG
The DNA here is from genome assembly GCF_964263255.1 of Lissotriton vulgaris. Taxonomy (NCBI): domain Eukaryota; kingdom Metazoa; phylum Chordata; class Amphibia; order Caudata; family Salamandridae; genus Lissotriton; species Lissotriton vulgaris. The sequence goes on from NC_141697.1 coordinate 120,338,220, forward strand.
ACGTGTTACAGATTATCTGATGTTATTACCAGAAATGCCAGAACATCTAGACAACATATATCACTTTATTAGAACAGGAGAGAGGCCAGAATGTGTTCAGGAAGCCATGGCATATCAGAAAGTTGAGACACAAGGTTTACTATTACGATTCTTGATTAATTGTTTGATAAGGGAACAAGATCAGACAGGTGTTGTTAAGGAAGAGATGAAAGTACTGACAAAATGGAGTCAAAATATTGCGGAAGGCAAACATGACAGACAGAAATGTATAGAAGCTATGACCAGAAAGGTCCGTAAAGAAATAGTAGCAATACATACCCGACAAAACGCCGAAAGGGCAGCTGAGTCAGATAAAAACGAGTCCTCAGAGGAGGAAGAATTAGAGAGTCCGGATGTACAGCAAGATACGATAGCGTATGTAGGTAGAGCGAAACCTCCTAGACAGTATCCTTTAAGTAGTCCTTTCGACAGATCCGTTCGTCCAGAAAGCAAGAAACGTTACCTTACCCCGATACCAGAGCAATGTTCTCTTGAACATATATTCCAAGTCACTGATAAAATCCTGAAAGAAAGAATAGGTTATCATGAACTCACTACCTTACGTGATCAGGAACTAGCCCGGTCAGCAGTCCAATGGGCCGGGGATGACAGTATATATAAAGATGATCTAGTAATGCAAGCGTTTTTAAGTCTTACTCCAGAAGAACAGCGATTAGCTGGTATATACATGACCCAACATCTCATTACACTGTATGAAAACCAACAATCTGATCCAGGTTCATTGTACAATCTATTGCAAGACTTACTCCTGAGAAGATGGAGAGGTCTAGGTACCGATTTAATTGATATCATTTTAGAACAACGTCATAAATATAGAACGTTCCTGACTCCACGTCTTGTTTCCGTTCCACCCCCAGTTAGACAACCATATCACCTAGACAGACAGAATCCCTTACGAGAAGTACACCCAATCCGGAAGCCAGATGATACGCTTGAACAAGTGTTTGTGTACACTCCTTTGACTAAAATGGAATTATTGGAAATGAAGAAAATTGTACCTTGTCACGATAAAGAGCCTGCAGGTTTTCACCGTGAATTGAAAGACATGTTACTTATGGGTGATTACACATATTCAGACATTCTTAAAATGTTAAAAGTATTGTTGCCAGCAGGGATTTACGAAAAACTGAAAGAAAAGGAATGGGAGGTGGGAGATAAAAAGATTATTTGGGCCGAATTAGAAGATGAAGAAAAAGGACGTACCCCAGGTTTAGGTCTTGGGGACAAAACTAAAGCATTACCAGGATTATTAGTACAAGTTTTGCCTAGATTATTGACAGTTAAAAAGGAAGATTGGGATGCAATCTCAGCCTGTAAACAGAAGCAAGACGAAGACACTAGTGATTTTTATTCAAGATTCGAGAAATGTTTTATTATTAATAGTGGCCTGAAAACAAGTAGCGAGTCGTTCCCACATCTCTTCGTGACCAAATTAGTTGAGAATTCCTTACCCCAGGTTAAGAACAGAGTATTGAAAGTCGAAAGTACATGGCAAGCTAATACGCCTTCTCAAATGTTACAAATGTTACAGTATCACCAGAATAGAATCAGAGAGGAACACGATCATGAACAGAGACGCATGAAAGACACTAAAATGAAAGTATTAGTTGCTCAGTCTGTTCCAGTAGATGGTCAGAAGAGGGGTAACACTCAGAATACACAGACTAGTCATCCTGCTGGTCCTGTTAAAGGAAATTGTAATTATTGCAAGCAACCAGGTCACTTTATAAGTGATTGTGCCGTTCTGAAACATAATATTGCTACAGGCAAAACGAAAGAAAGACCACGTCAGCCTAGACCAGAATATGTTCAACAGAATATTCAACAGATTCCGCAACCTGCACCACAACATGCACAGCAACAGACAGTAGCTGTTACCCAACCTCAACCCATTGCCGCAACACAACACGTCACACAACAGATGTACCAGTATGCACAGTCGGAGTATCCAGATTACCAACAGTATTCATGAAATAGCCTAGAGAGGGAAATAGGTTTGCCTCTCATCGAGATTCCTGTAGATCAAGAGGGTCCTTATGTACATAGTCAGGTATTAGGAAAAGACAGAAAGTTTTTGATTGACACAGGGGCAAGCAGAGCTACCATTAGTCATGACGAGGTTCCAGGGGCACCCCTCTCAGGCTCACAGAATGTTTCCCTTGGATTTTCAGGAAAGCCTATTGTTAATGAAGTATCGAAACCAGTTCCCCTTGCAGTTGGTCCATTGTCCCGTACTACAGATTTATTGCTTACGAAATCATGTCCAGAAAACCTGCTTGGTATTAAAACGCTGAAAGCTCTAGGAGCTGTAATTTGTTGTTCTCCGGAAGGAGTGAGATTGTTTTTACGTGACTTTAAGGGTCACTATGTGTTGAGAGATTTTGATCCCCGATTACAGAATGTACCACAGCATTTATGGGCACAAGGTCCGACTGATGTAGGTTGTATGCATATTACACCATATCGTGTCACTCTTAGAGAAGGTGTTGTTCTGCCCAGAATCCGACAATACAAATTGCCACCTGAGGCTGTAGCAGCCTTATTGAAAATCATTGACGAGCTTATTGCTCAAGGAGTAGTTGTAGAAACCGACTCCAATATTTGTAACTCTCCAATCATTCCGATTCTTAAACGTACTGATCCAAATGCACCCCCAGTTTATCGACTAGTGATTGACCTTAGAGAGCTTAACAAATGTATCATACCTCAGTTTCCAGTGGTCCCAGATATTTCATCCCTATTGACTGCTATTGATTCCGAAGCGGTGTTCTTTACTGTAATCGATCTCAAGAATGCCTTCTTTAGTGTTCCCATTGATCCGGAAAGCCAGTACCTTTTCGGATTCAGTTTAAATGGCCGAAGCTTTAAATTTGCACGTGCACCTCAAGGGTTCACGGAAAGTCCGAGTATCTATAGCCAAGCCTTGAAAAGACAACTTGACAGTATCCACATGCCTGCTAACACTGCCCTACTTCAGTACGTCGATGATCTATTGATCACCGCCCGAAGTGAACAAGAATGTGAACATGCATCCTTGACAGTCCTATATTTTCTGGCCGACAAGGGACACAAAGTGTCTCCTTCGAAGCTGCAATTCTGTGTTCAGCAAGTTGTTTACCTTGGTCACTTGCTGTCCAAGAGGGGGAGACAGCTAACACCTGATCGCATCCAGTTAATTGTACATATGCCACAACCCAAGACACAAAAGGAAGTACGGGCCTTTATAGGCCTCACCTCTTACTGTAGACAATGGATTCCTCAGTATGCATATCTAGCCAAGCCCCTTATACAGTTGACAACCCAGGAGGCAGCGTCATCGACTGTCCTCCCTTGGACTCAGGAACATACACAAGCTTTTGACGACTTGAAGAAAGCCCTATGTCAAGCACCTGTTTTAGCGACACCATGTTACAGCAAGCCTTTTACACTTTTTGTCACAGAACGCGAAGGTACTGCATTGTCAGTACTCACCCAAGATCAAGCAGGTTCACACAAACCATGCGCTTATTTCTCCAGTACATTAGATCCAGTAGCCCAGGCTCTGCCTGCGTGCTTGAAATCTGTTGCAGCAACAGCTCTAGCAATCAGACAAAGTGATTCCATAGTATTAGGACACCAACTGACAGTACAAGTTCCACATTCCGTGGAAGTTCTTTTAAACCGAACACAGACTCAGCACTTGACTATAGCACGACTGACAGGATATGAATTGACATTATTCCAGCCACACATAGAAATCAGACGCTGCAATACACTGAATCCTGCTACACTTTTACCGTTAAGTACAACAGACCCTATGTTACATGACTGTGTGGAAGTCATTAACACTATGACGAAACCCAGACAAGACTTGACAGACATCGCATTACCAGATCCAGACCTGACACTTTATGTGGATGGTTCATGTATGAGAACAAGTACAGGAGAGTTAGTGGCCGCATATGCAGTGACCACTGAAACTGAAGTCATAGAAACACATCGTATTGACACCCTGTCTGCTCAAGCAGCAGAGCTCATCGCTCTGACTCAAGCCTGTATTCGAGCCAAGAACCTTAAAGTAAACATATACACAGATTCCCGTTATGCATTCGGAGTTGTACACGACTTCGGAGTCCTTTGGCAAGAGAGAGGTTTCTTAACTTCCCACGGTGCCAAGATACAGCACGGTCCCCTCATTCAAGCTCTGTTAGAAGCAATACATTTGCCTACAGCCATAGCCATCATGAAGTGTAAGGCACATACGAAAGTCACAGATACCATTTCCCAGGGTAACGACCTGGCAGATCGAACAGCCAAGCATACAGCTCAGACTCACACTCAGACTGTTATGTCAAAGACAGTAGTTCCGACACATTGCATGACAGTTAGGGATCCCGCTCTAGATGTAATTGACATACAGACACATGCCACTCCAGACGAAATCAAGAAATGGACAGAACTAGGAGGGATCCAGACAGAACAGGGATGGATGACGAAGGGAAAAGCCACATGGTTTCTCCCCGACTCTATGGTTCAAGTTATCATTAACACAGCACATAGTCCTGCACATTTAGGAGAAAAAGCTATGTTAGACAGTATTCAAAACCTTTGGTTCAATAAGCATTTACGAGCAGCAGCAAAACAGAAAGTGCGTACTTGCATGATCTGTTGTCAGTTCAACCCAGGTAAAGGCATTCCCGTAGAGCAAGGTGGATTTCATCCTCCTGATCACCCTTTTGAAGTCCTCCAGATGGATTATATCCAGATGGAACGCTGTAAAGGATTCAAGTATGTCCTCGTAGTTGTATGTGCACTTTCCCGATGGACAGAAGCATATCCAGTCCCAGATTACACTGCCGTGACCACTGCCAAGCAGTTGGTTCGCGAATTTTTCCCGAGGTTTGGTTTGCCTCGTGTCGTGTATTCAGATAACGGACAGCCATTCTCGTCCGAGCTCATGAAGCAAGTTTCCCTTTTGTTAGGTTACCAATGGAAGTTCCACTGTGTTCGGCATCCCGAAGCAGCTGGATTAGTAGAGAGACACAATCAGACTCTGAAAACTCGTCTTGCCAAGGTCTGTGCAGAAAAGGGTGTAGACTGGATAGTAGCCCTCCCAGTTGCTCTATTCTATATGCGAATGGTAGCCCATTCTAGGACAGGGCTATCCCCGTATGAGGTGGTTTTTGGCCGGCCACCGAATATGTGGGGGACGCCTCTGCCCCGTAAATTAACTGATGTTGACAGTACTATGCTGACCGATTACCTTGCTTCCTTGATGTCTGCACTACAATCATGTCGTTCACAGGTCGCTGCAGCCTTTCCAGACAACACCGAGGTGAAGCCACACAAGATGGTCCCTGGTGACTACGTCTACGTTCGCAACTTTGACCGGTCGAGCCCTCTGGAGCCCCGCTGGAAGGAACCTAAGATCGTTTTGATGACCACAAGGACTGCAGTGAAACTCGAAGGAAGAAAAAACTGGCTCCATTCGAGCCACGTCAAGAAATGTTATGGACTTCCGCCAAAAACTGTTTCCCAGGACTGCCGCATTCCAATCATTGATACTAAACTCCCCCTGGTAGAGAAAACTCCGTCCCAGGAGTACAGATTAAAGTTGAGGTCTAGTAAGTCAGACAGTTTAATTGTTTAAGTCCCCCCCTGGGTGAAGCGGTTAGACAGGTTCCTGACATGTACAAGATAGACCCACATAGTGAGAGAGATAGACAGGAGATCAAGAAACAGAAATATTGCAAGAATCTCCGAAGCCGTTGTATTGTAACTTTACTTGTCATGTTTTTTCTGAGTCTTACGATTATATGCCTAAGCTATGTGTTACACGTATATTTCCCTATACAAGCACATTCTTCTTTCAATTACACTGCAGACCACACCTTTAGTGATCTGCCCCCGCACGAACTTTCTTACCGACTTGCACTGCGTAACAATTCTTTCATCCGTATGTTACATCATTCTCACCAGTCCAGCAATGCCACTAATTGCTGGGTATGTGGCCGACTCCCTCCCTACCAGAAAATGATGGGAGCCTTGCCTCTTTTTCCTTACCCGTTTACACATAATGGTTCATGTGGGGCATGGTTTACATTAATGTCCTCGTTAGATAGTAAGTCCAAAGTTTCCCAAGGTAATTGGATATGGGGAGACCTGAATACAGTTATGAATAAGGCATGTTTCCCAGACAAGGAGGGTCTTCCCCAAATGACAGGTACCGACCTAGAAAACGAAGTATGTGGATTAGGTAACTTTACACTTAGCCTCATGATTTTGAATGTCCAGTCAGAAACTAGTTCAAACTTACCCTCAATATCAGTTTTGCCAGTGAAGGGTGACCTATGCGTTAGAAAGAAAGGTTCAGTACATCTAGGACACAGCGACTGTAATACAGTTATTGAATTCAGTGATAAAGGCAAGTCTACATTCAAAGCTTCCCGACATTCCTATTTCATTTGTGGCCATACAGCTTATATACGTTTACCTCTAGACTGGGATGGTACTTGTTACATTGCATTCCTACTGCCACCTGTTTTTCTAGCCCCACCTGACTACCATAGAAATTCTCATCTCATTCATGTTAGACCCAAGAGAGATCTCCCGATTGTCGATTACACTGAAACGACATGGGAACAATACACAGATTTCAATAAAGGATTCTTTCCTTATTTAGGAACTGTCTCAAATAGTAAGCTGATACGTAAATTGACCAGAACCCTTGAAGCAGTAGTGAATGAAACTACTTTTGCCCTAGGTAACTTAACAGAAGAGCAGTCTGCTAAGAGACTTGTCGTTCTTCAAAACCGTCTTGTCCTTGACGTCATCCTGGCAGATAGGGGCGGAGCTTGTAGAGTCATCGGATCCAGTTGTTGCGTTTTCATTCCTAATAACGCACCGACCGTATATAGAGCCATAACTCGGCTCCACAAGATTACAAGTCAGATACACCAGAATCCAGGCACCTGGACCTGGTCCGGTTGGCTCTGGAGCGTGATATCAGCCTGGGGATGGAAAGTCCTATCATTCCTTGGAATAATCCTACTCATAGTATTCAGTTGTTGTCTATGTCTACAATGTGGGCCAGCGATTTGCGGCTTGTGCGCCACATCATGTATTCCCCATCCAAGTCCACGTTCTCGTGCCCGAATGAAAAAAGATGAGCAAATGATGTTATATGAACAGATAGATGAACTCATGAAGATTGATATATCCTGAAGGGAACGTAGGGGACAAGGAGGGAATGAGGTAATTGAAATTTTTATGGTCAAGTATGTCCCCTAACGTGTACCCCAACGTCTCCATGTACGTGCTTAAAGTACATGTAATTTCCCTCCATGACCGACTATGAAGACGCAAATACATTTGCGTCCAACGTTAACATGTCCTCTTTCAGATCCACCATGAATGGATCGATAATTCAGTTCCTAACCATGCCATGCCAACGTCTTTACATGGTACACTTTTACGTTTTTCCTGGCTCTGTCGAGCTAGGCCCTGATTTCTGTCTCCGAGCCCTTTCTGCTTTCTGCCTCTGAAAGCTGCAGCATGGATACGTATCCCTGACCTCTGCCTTACTTCCTGCCAAGCGAAGCGGTGCCTGGCTCAACCTGGCCTGCCTGCCAAGACAGTATTTTGCCTTCAAGTTATCTTTTCAGCCTCCTCGAAAATACATTCCTGTCTAGTGATTTAGGTAAACATCTCCCCGGCTGCAGAGCAAAGAGCAAGCCTTCCTGTTTCCATGCAAGTAATTTACAGTCCCGTTGCCATAGTAGGCCCATGGCCCTGCACGTAGACACGTAGACATATATGCACGCACAGCATTCAATATAGAATAGCCTCTGCCCGAGAGACCTTCTTCTCCAGATAATACATCCTCCAAACATAAAGATACCAGATATGTTATAGGTCCAGGTCGTTCTGACATCCCAGACTTCTGTCTCCTCTACTAGTGTTAAAGTTCTCCCCAGTTACACGACTATGTCACGTCATGCTAGCTGCGCGCGCATCCGCACTTCCTGCTGACTCTGCAGATTACCTCTGTGCATACACCCACTTATGACACTTTCTGTGACGTCTACATTACGTTCACATTATACGCCTCCGTGTACGCCTATTACACGCCTTCTTTCACGCCCCCCTGTTACGCACATGTGTTCTTATCTCGCTCTTTTTCACCTGTTACGCCTACTGTATTGGATTCAATTATGTTACTTTACTATATATAATGTGTAATGTTAATAAAACGTTGACTGTCCCTTCCCGAACCCTAGTGGTGACGGAACATGATATCCAACCTCGAGGTTCATTGTTCATTTTTCCATTAAACCCCATATGACTCAGATGCCATGGACTCTGCCTCTCATTTGAATGAGCTGTCTTGTAATGATAATTATACGGAAAAACGGATTAGGTAAATTTATTTACCACAAAACTCTGCCTGCTTCTTATGGAATATGATATAGACGCTGTCACGTATGGTCAATAACGGATGAGACGTGGGGGGGGGCTTTTAGAAAGATGTTTATTGGCTGGTACAAGGGAAACTGGTGTGTCCACTCTCTTTTTGTAGGCTCCGGGGATCTCGGGTCTTTTCCAGTCGGCTGTCGTCTCCTCGTCTTGTGACTTCTGGACGGGTCCTCGGTACATAAAAGAAAACAAAGGGGACGGTTACTCTGGTGTCCTGACCTCCCTACAGAACGCAATTAGTCTGCTAGCGAAATACAAAACAAAACAGGGCCTTCCTCTAGGGCCGTTCACCTCACCGGTGTTCACAGGAAAAAGGGGGTTTCTGCGGGGATAAGTAAACCGGCTACCCTTCACTAGTCTGGGGGCTCCCTTTAACGGGTTTGTGCCTAACAGCTAGTTCGGCCGGTCCTCTCTCCCGTCTTTCCAGTCCCGGTACCCTGTGGCTCCCTTCTTTTTCCCTCAACAATCCTGCGTAGCTGGCCTGAACTCCCCACCAGCCCACCACCGTGTTCCCAGCGCGTTGCAGCACTTGCCTGAGGCCGGGACCCGCCCTTGGGGTCCCGGCGGTACCGTCCGTTGCGCCTTCCTCGGACCACGTCTCGTCTTCTTATGGGGTATCCTCTGGCGACAATTCCCTCTCTCGATTCTCCTCCTCCAGTAGCTCGGCTTTGCTCCGTTCTCCTCCTGTCTCCTGTCCCGTCGGTTTCTCTCCGTCCTCCCGTGTCGGCTCCGGCTCTCTGCTTCTCCCGCTCTCTGCCTCGACACCCCGCACAGCTGATTCCGATTCCTTATCAGGGGCGGAGCCCCGTCCTGAATTGGAGAGTAGTGTTCCCACAAGGCGGCATTGAGGAGTGCCCCTGGGGCACTCAGATGTATCGCCCTCTCCGTTATGGACCGCTGAACTGTCACAGACGCCTTGTTTCTCACCAAAACTTGGCTTTCAAGCGTATCTGATCCAGCGGTAGTCCAAGCCTTGCCCCCTGGATATGTGATTCAGAGACAGGATCGGGAAGTGAGCAGAGGTGGGGGGCTGGCCATTATTTTTAAAGACATGTTTAACTGTCGGATTACACCCAACCTGATCCCAGACTGTGAAAGCTGTCTCTTTGCTCTTGGCTTCTCCCCTACATGCACCTTCTCTGGGGTTCTTATTTATCGCCCTCCAGGCCCAACGGGCCTCTTTATCAGGGAGCTCCCGGATTTCTTAGCTAAATCGGTTAGCTCCTTTTCCAATTTTTCTGTTCTGGGTGACCTCAATATGCATTTTTATCTATCTTCCTCCGCGGATGCTGAGGCGGTGATAGACAATTTGGGTGCTTTGACACTGAAATTGAAAGTGTCCGCCCCCACCCACCAGAAAGGCCACCTCCTCGAACCGCTCTTTTCCAATATCGAAAGTCTTGCGGTAGGGAAACATACCTCCCTGCCTAGGTCAGGCCATTATTTGGTCCGCTTTGTCTGGGCCAACCAGGACGGTAGTCAGCCTCGGGAAAAGAGAAAAACATGGTGTCGGAACTGGTCCAAACTTTCTGTTTAATCTTGGGCATCTGCCCTTGACAACACCAGACCGGTCCTAGGGGATAACCCTGAACTCACTAACAACAGAGTTAATTCATGTCTGGAATCATCATTAGATGCACTTATCCCGGAAGTCTGGATGACCGGGAAAAAAGATGGACCGTGTGTAGCGTGGTACTCTCCCAAACTTAGAGAACAGAAACAATTATGCAAACGTCTGGAGAGATGCTGGAGATAGGACTTTTTGTGTGCGGAGAAAATTAAATACAGAGAAGCTATTAAAGCCTATAAGGCAGAAATTAGAACTGCCCAACCTGAGTATTTTGGAGGAAAGATCACCGCCGCTTCTAACTCCCCCTGGGAAATTAAAAAAATTGTGAAATCCCTTCTTAAACCCCCTGCGCCTCCATTGCCGTGGGAGGATATCTTAGGACGCTTTACGAAGCTGGCGCAATTTTTTCCTAAGAAAATTGGTGACATCTATTCCACCTTTCTTCCCCTATCAGCTTCAGCTTCCGTAACCACCTCTGTAGAGGCAAAGCGCTGACTGTTGGATCCTCTCATCAAGAACATCCCTCTGATGGATATGAAGTCTCTAAAAATCTACATGGAGCGGTTGAAATCTTGCTTCCCCAGGGGATGCTGCATCCCCCATGACCCTCAATCGGGTCTCTGACTCTGTTGCTCCAATTATTTTGGAGCTTATTAACATTTCGCTGTCCGCAGGGATTGTTCCGTCCTCATGGAAGCGAGCTATGGTCAGACCTCTATTGAAGAAACCTTCCCCTCACCCTGAAGTCTTTGCTAACTACCGGCCGATTTCACTCCTACCAGGGATTGCTAAGATATGTGAAAAATAGGTTAATTCCGTTCTCTCCAATTTTTTGGAAGTGAATGAACGTCTTCACCCCTCTCAAACGAGCTTTAGACCCCAACAAGGCACAGGGACAGCCTTGTTAGCTGTAGTCGAAGAAGCTAGGAAAATTTTAGACAGTGGCGGGTCCGCACCTATTATATTACTCGACCTCAGTGCGGCCTTCGACACTGTTAATCATCAACTTCTGATTACAAGACTTCGAGAGATCGGGGTGACAGGAATTTTACTCAAATGGCTTGAGTCTTTCCTGGTAGACAGGTCTTTCTAGTTCTTTAAGGGTAATGTTAGCTCCGAAAGATTTCCATTACGATGTGGGGTGCCGCAGGGCTCCTCCCTGAGCCCACTCTTTTTAATGTCTATCTGCGCCCTCTGGCCTAGGTGGTTAAACCCTTTGGGGTTAACATCATCTCCTATGCTGATGATACTCAGCTGAGTGTATCCCTCAACAGTCTGGACAATGCTAAGAGCAATTTGAACAGCTGTTTGGAAGGGATCTCCGCATGGATGGATGACTCCTTCCTAAAGCTGAACGCAGCCAAAACTGAGCTGATGCTCTTGGGTAAAACCACTAATATAGACATCAACGCCCTCTGGCCGAAATTTTTAGAGGTGATGCCTACCCCCAAGAGTCAAATGAAAAGTCTTGGGGTGTGGCTGGATCGCAGTCTGAACTTTAAGGAACAGGCATGCAGAGTGGCAGGTACCTGCTATGGCATTTTAAAAATGATCAGGAAGGTTCTACCACTTTTGCTGTTTTCTGCCAGGAAGCTTTTGGTGCAAGCCTTGATTTTCTCGAGGCTTAATTATGCCAATGTGCTATACCTAGGGTCTCCAGCCGCAACTAATAAAAAATTGCAAACAGTTCAAAACTGTGTGGCGCGACTGCTGATGCAGGTTCACAAGCAGGAATCAGCTAAACCTTACATTATATCCCTGCATTCGCTTCCAGTGGCTGAGAGAATTCAGTTTAAGGCATTGTGTATTGCCCATAAAGCACTCACAGCTAAGGCCCCTCCGATTCTTCAGTCCATTATCTCCCATTACCTCCCTAAAAGATCTTTGCACTCTGAGAAAAAACAACTAGCAACAGCTCCTAGAGTATACCGAGCTCAGAGTGGGGAACGTCTTTTTTCCCTCATCTGGGCCAAATGCTGGAATCAGCTCCCAGATCATATCCGACTCGAGATCAACCATCTCTCCTTTCGCAAGCAGCTAAAGACTCTGCTGTTTTCTGGAACTCTCTGATCGTTTGATTGTGTGATGGCTTTGTCTTTAGCGCCGGGAGGCCTTTGGTAGCCATGCGCTTTACAAATGACGATTCATTCATTCATAGATCATCGACTCTCCGTATGAGAGGAGTAATCAGCAACAACTTAGCGCAAGTACCCTTATCCTCCCTAACTCACAAAACATGCCCCGAAAGCCCTCTCTTCGGCCTCTAAATAACTGCCATTCAGCAGCAAAGCATGCCTCCGACATCACCGCTCTCATCAGGAGCCAAAAATCTGACGTAGCAATCCTTACAGAATCATGGCTCAACAAATTATTGTCATCTTGCCTAGATTTATTTGTCCCTCCAAATTATAACACCATAAGGCTTGACAGGCAATTATGAAAAGGGGGAGACATTTCTGGCATCTACCGCTCAGTCCTCCTTGTCACTGCACTTCACGCAGACCCCACTCCTGCGAATATCTTGCACTCTCCATATGCAACTATGCCACAGAGTTGTGCAAACTGCACATCCTCTACCACTCCCCAGGTAAGAACCACACCTTCATCGACCACCTCATGGAAAGAATTACAGCTAAGATTTTCCCCCACCATAATAACATTTTCCTTGGGGACTTCATTCTGCACTGGAACTACCTCAAGGACCATCAGGTCAAAGCCCTCAAAGACTTCCTTGCGGACCAATCACTTACTCAAGCCAGCCCAATACCAACACACACAAATGGCGCCACGCTGGATTGGATCATTGCTAGGGCAACGGCGTCAGGCTCAACTCAATGGACCCATGCAACTGGTCTGATCACCACACTATTACCTACCTATTACTTGGCACCCATAAGACAAGGCCAGTGCAAACTGTGATACCGAAACTCTGACTCAAGGACACAAAGAGCCTTCATCTTGAAAAGCTGGCTGCACATTGCGAGAATGACCCCCCCTCCAAATCAACCCTATAACTCTACTATGTCTGACATAATTGATGATCTTGCCCCACTAAAGCTGAAAAGATCCCAAATCAAAGACAAAACCCCTGGTTCAATGGATCCCTCAACAATAAAAGGAGAACCCTCCGGCTGACAGAAAGAAACTGGAGACAGCACCCCTCAGCCTCCCAACTAAAACTTCTCTGACAGACCAGAAATGCATACAACAGAAACATCCTTAAATTCTAAAAAAGTTCTTTAGATTAGAACTGGAAAATGCTAATAACAGACCTTGCAAGCTCTTTGAAATAGTCAAACACCAATCTAACAAACTGGCTAAAACTTCCAAAGAAACGTTAAAATCCCTAATAAGAGTTCTCCTTCTTTACAGCCAAAATTAACTCCCTCAAAAACGAATTTAATTCCGCCACCAACATCCGACCTCCTCCTGCCAGGTCCCATTTCTCCTCTCTTACCCCTCAGACAACTCCCAAAAACAAAGCGCACTGGTCCAACTTCAAGTTATATGATGACCATTCCATCTCAAAAATTCTTTCCTCCTTAAATCTGAATAACTGCTTTAATGACCCACTCCCCTCCAACTGCTTGGCCACAACCTCCTAATTTATCATTCCTATTTGGACCACAATAATCAACGCCTACCTACTACCTGACTCTCTAAAAGCCAGTCAAGTCGTCCCCATCTTAAAAAAACAACTTTGAATCCTGCTACTGCAGACAATTTCAGACCAATATCCAATATCCAATATCCCACTGCTAGCGAAAGTTCTGGAGAAATGTGTGCAACCTCAACTGAGCCAACGTATCACCAACTTCAACTGGGAATTACAATCTGGGTTCAGGTCTGGGCAAAGCAAGCTAACTACTATTCTCCATATTCACCATATTGTGGATGACCCTGCTCGCAGGCAGGTCGCTCCCCAAGCCACCACACGGCCGCCAGCTGCCTCGTACCTGCTCCCTGCCGCCCGCCTGTTTTCACCCGTTTCCCCCTCCTTCCCGCCGCTGCGTCCCTGCAGCCCGCCCTCCTGCTCCCCATTGGCCACCCGCTCCCGCCTCCCAGCTTCTCCTCCCTCCCTATTCCCCTCTTAACCCCATCGCTGCTCATGACGAGCTCAGCTCGTCATGAGGCACAGTGGAGTTGTGCTTATGATGAGTTGAGCTCGTCATGAACAATGGGGTTCGATAATCATCAGCACAGGAGGGGAAAACCATTAGCAGCCAAGGTGTTAAGAAGGCCGCGCAGTGGCGTAAGAGCGACCTCTGACCCTGCTCGCAGGCAGGTCGCTCCCCACGCCACCACACGGCCACCAGCTCCCTCGTACCTGCTCCCTGCCATCTGCCGGTTTTCCCGCCATTTCAGATGCTCCTCCCCCCCTATCCCCCTCTTATGGAAGCCGTGCAGCGGCCATGCCGCTGGCGCGCCAAAGGCAAGCACATCTGCGCCCATCTGAGCCCGTCTGCGCCCGTCCGCGCCTGGACCTCACCCAGCCCCAGAACCCCTGGACCCCGCGAACGCCACAACACCAGACTCCGCTACGAAGCCAGCACCCTCTACACACTCAACGTCGGCCGAATCCACACCTGCTTCCAAGCCGCCCAGAAACTGACTCACAGACCTTTCTCCTGCCACACCTGCAGCTTCACCCGTGACAGAACCACCAAACCTCCAAGGACTGGACCCAACCACCTCCGCTGCATACTCCTCAACACCCGCTCCGCACGCAAACACGCCGTCGAGCTCTGGGACCTGCTCGACACCTCCACCCCAGACGTGGCCTTCCTGACTGAGACCTGGTGGAAGGACTCCTCGGCGCCCGACATCGCCATAGACATCCCGGACAAGATCAACCGCAGGGATCGCGCCAACGGAATAAGAGGAGGAATAGCCATTGTTCATAAGTCCACCCTCAAGGTCGCCACCCACGCAGACGACACCCTCAACCCCGCTGAACACCTGCACTTCCTGATCCACACCGACCCCAACACCACCCTCAGAGGAACACTCATCTACAGACCCCGAGCTCAATTCAGCGACTCCATCGCCGACCTCCCCAGCACCCACGCACTCGCCTCACGGACAACATCCTCCTCGGGGACCTGAATTTCTACCTCGAGAACAACAACGACGCCAACTCCGCCACCCTGATCGCCAACCTCGCCAGCCTCGGCCTCAGACAACTCGTCACCGCACCCACCCACGCCACTGGCCACAAGCTGGACCCCGTCTTCTCCACAGGCACCCACGTCACCTTCGACCACACCACCGAACTCCACTGGACCGACCACCGCTGCATCCATTTCACCTTCAATAAACCAACCAAAACACCACCGCACCCAACAGCTTCCTCGCCGCTGCTGGAGCAAAGTCACCGAAGACCAGCTGATCACCACCCTCACCCAAAACCCACCCACCGACCCCACCAACCCAGACACCGCAGCCCGCAACCTCAGACAGTGGATCGACGAGTGCGCCAAAACCCCCGCCCCACTCAAGAAACCCTCCAACAACCACGCCAGCAAGAGAGCCACCTGGTTCACCGACGAGCTGCAGACCTCCAAACACGCATGCCGGAAACTGGAGAAGATATGGCTCCACAAACGCAATCCGGAAAACCACGCAGCCCACAAAAAGCCACCCGCAGATATCACTACCTCATCAGATTAGCCAAGAGATCTTCCTTCAAAGACCGCCTGGATAACAACGCACACGACAGCAAAGAGCTTTTTAGCATCGTAAAGGAACTCTCCAACCCCAACGCCAACATCAACGATATACCGCCCTCACAAGAACTGTGCAACTCACTAGCCATCTTCTTCCACCGCAAGATCGCTGACATCCATGACAGCTTCAACACCATGACCGCACCGACTACGCTAGACCCCACCTCCCCTGTGAACACCACCAGCACCAACCGCCTGACCTGGTCCCACGTCAACGATGACGAGACACGCAAGGTTATGAACTCCATCCACTCAGGATCTCCGTCAGACCCGTGCCCACACCACTTATTCAACAAAGCAGACGCTGCCATCTCACCCCAACTACGGAAGGTCATCAACAACTCCTTCGAAACAGCGACATTCCCCGAAAGCTGGAAACACGCCGAAATCAATGCCCTCCTCAAGAAGCCCAAGGCGGACCCCAAGAACCTCAAGAACTTCCGGTCCATCTCCCTGCTCCTGTTCCCGGCAGAGGGCATGAGAAAATCATCACCATGCAACTGGCCCGCCACCTGTAGGACAGCAACATCTTGGACCCGTCCCAGTCCAGGTTCAGACGAAACCACAGCACAGAGACAGCCCTCATCGCCGCCACAGACCACATCAGGTGCCAACTGAACAATGGCGAAACATCAGCCCTCATCCTCCTGGACCGGTCAGCCGCTTTTGACCTGGTCTGCCATCGCACTCTAAAGACACGCCTCCTAGAAGCCGGAATCCAAGAGAAGGGCCTTGACTGGACCACATCCTTCCTCTCCGGCAGAACCCAGAGCGTTTGCCTCCTGCCCTTCCGATCCGAGGCCACCGACATCATCTGGGTAAACATCGTTTACAACGATGTTTTCACAACGCGGTACCTTTACACCGCGGCTGTGACAACGCAAGTCGTTACCACGACTTGCGCTGGAGGGCGCTCAAGGTCTAAAAATAGTTAATTTACTATCCTAACACCTTCCCTAGGGTCCACGGGGACTGGTGTTAGAATAGTAAATTAAACTATTCGAAATCCGCGCCCCCCCAACGCAAGTCGTGGTAACGACTTGCGTTGTCACGGCCGCGTTGTAAAGGTATGCGTTGTGACGGTACGCGTTGTACCGTCATATATCCCATCATCTGCGGTGTCCCCCAGGGCTCATCCCTCAGCCTGACGCTGTTCAACGTCTACATGGCCCCCCTCGCACAAGTGGCCCGCCAACACGACCTCAATATCATCTCCTACGCTGACGACACCCAGCTCATCCTCTCCCTCACCAAAGACCTGCACACCGCCAAAACCAACCCCCACGAGGGAATGAAGGCCGTCGCCGACTGGATGAGGAACAGCCGTCTGAAGCTGAACTCGGACAAGACGGAGGTACTCATCCTCGGACCCACTCCCTCAGCCTGGGACGACTCCTGATGGCCGACCACACTGGGAAAAGCACCGACACCCACCGACCATGCACGCAACCTAGGATTCATCCTGGACTCCTCCCTATCCATGTCTAAACAGGTCAACGCCGTCTCCTCCTCCTGCTACAACACCCTCCGCATGCTCCGCAGGATCTACAAGTGGATCCCGACCGAAACAAGAAGAACGGTGACACAGGCCCTCGTCAGCAGCAGACTGGACTACGGCAACGCACTCTACGCAAGAATTCCAGTCAAACACCTACGACGACTACAACGCATCCAAAACGCCACCGCCCAACTGATCGTTAACGTCCCCCGCCACAGCCACATCACCCCCACCTGAGAGACCTACACTGGCCCCCCGTTGACAAGAGGATCACCTTCAAGCTCCTCACCCACGCACATGAAGCACTCCACAACGCCGGACCAGCCTACCTGAACAGCAGACTCAGCTTCTACACCCCCACCCGCCAGCTCCGCTCTGCCAGCCTCGCACTCGCCACTGTTCTCCGCATCCAACGAACAACCTCCGGGGGCAGATCCTTCTCCTACCTTGCCGCCAAGACCTGAAACACCCTCCCTACCCACCTACGGCAGACCCAAGACCTACTCGCCTTCAGAAGACTCCTCAAGACCTGGCTCTTCGAGCAGTAGCTGCACCCTCTCCCCTCAGCGCCCTGAGACCCTCACCGGTAAGTAGCGCGCTTTACAAGTACTCTGATTGATTGATTGATTGATTGATTGATTATGCTCTTCAAGCCACTGACCAAGGCAAAACTTGTCTCCTAATTCTATTAGATTTATCCTGGGCATTTGACACAGTCAACCACGAAAAACTACTTGAACGCCTCCAACTCAGGATGGGACTAGGATGCTCGAATGGTTTAGATCTTTCCTCCAGAACCGCTCCCAGAGATTCTTAATCAACAGTAATCTATCCGCTTCTTCCCCTATACTTATTTATTTATTTAATAATTTATTTTTTAAATTTGTAGAGCGCACTGTTACCGTACGGTGTCCTGGCGCTGTAATGATCGCTCCCCTAGCTAAGCCTCCTGTTTAGTTTGTAAACAACCATGTTTTTAAACCTCTGCGAAAGGTCATCAGGTCGGTGGACAGTCGGAGGGCCACCGGGAGGGCATTCCAGGCCACAGCAGCCCCTCGGCTAAAGCTTCTGCCCCCCAACACACTTTCCTAATGTGTGGGGTCTTAATCAGCCCAAGATCGGCTGACCTAAGGAGTCTACCTGGTCTGTACCAGTGGAAATATTGCCCAAGGAAAGATGGAGCAATTCCATGCACTGCCTTAAAAACAATACACATGGTTTTAAATAGGATCTGCTTCCGCACTGGAAGCCAGTGAAGCTTCACGAGTTCCTGCGAAATAGAGGCAAACTTGGGTAGACCTGTATGGAGGCGAGCTGCTGCATTCTGTAATATCTGTAGCTTGTTGAGCACTCCTTGCTGGGCTTCAAGGAGTAGGCTATTACAGTAATCGAGTCGTGACAGCATAAGGGCCGTCACCACTGTTTTTTTGCAGTCATCTGGTAGGAACAGGAGGACCTTCCGAAGGATTTTTAACGTCTAGTGGATGGATGAGTATCGGGCTTTTACTTGGGGTCTGAAAGAGAGTCTATTGTCTATCACGACACCCAGGTTCTTGACCTTACTAACCGGGATGGGGGGTCCCCATCTCTTTCGGCCACCACCGCGGGCTCCAAAAGTTGACTGTGGAGCCAAACAGTATCACTTCAGTTTTGGCCGAGTTAAGCTTTAGATAATTCCTGGCCATCCAAGTGCTCACTGCTGTCATGCATTCCTGGAACTTGAGAGCAGCTTCAGGATTGGCCTGTGAGCCGATGATTTGCGCTCCCAGACTTTGTTGTCTCCAACCCAGCAACGCAACAGGGTTGGAGATAGTTTCAGTGCGCATGGCGGTTTGGCCTGCCTGAGACGGCCGGCCAAGCCGTCATGCGCACTGATGACAGTGCATACCAATCCCCGTGGGTGCCTATTACCCCCCTGGCCCACCCCAAGACACCGGGAAACAGAATAAGACATCAATAAACATGGATTTATTATAGTTTTTCTTTAACCCCGCTGGGGGCGGGAGGGGGGTGTTGGCAACGCTTCTCTCCCATAGCAGAGCAGCAGCCCCTGCCAGGAGACCTCTATGAGGATAGTGCACTTTTTAAGCACCCCAAAAAATAACATGGCGTAGCATAGAACAACATCCTTCTCAGGTGTAGGAACAGGAAAAATGTGGGGAAAATGTGGAAAATATGCGAACGCAAAGAAAGGAGGTGTAGAATTCAAAACAAAAGTGGAAGTTTTTTTAAACAGATCATGGTCGTTAAGAGGGATAAAGGAGAAACAAAGGCATATGTGTTATGTGATATTTTGAGGAATTTTAAGGACATTTATAAGTAAGAGGAGGTTATATCAATGTGCATGTGGCTGAGAGGAGTGTATCGGTACTTGGGTGCAAAGGTCAAGCAAATTTGATAAAGTTAGATCTGTCTGCAGAAGTTGTAGCTTGGGCTAGTACAGAAAACAAGGTGAATAGGTTTTTATGACATGTTCACAACTAAGTTACACAAATTGAAAAATTATTTTCATATAAAGATTGCCCATATATGTACGTATGCGTTTTTTCTCTAGCACAAACCTACCGTAAAGCCAGGGGAGTCAAATACAGGCATAATGTCAACAAAGGATAGAAGGGGTAACTGGATTGTGAATGGCTAGTTGTTTCTTTTGTTTCTTAAAATCAGAGACGGTTAATGTATTGTGATGTAGTGTTCTTCACAGAAGTGTGTCTTCAACTTTTCCCTAAATATAAGCAACATTGGCAAATGTGATAAAGGACATCTCTGTTTGGGAGTATTTCAAAACTATGCGGGCCAAATTCTGCGAAGGCGGTATCATTGAGAGAACTGACTCCTCAGAGTGGGCTCTATCTGTTATGCCAGCCGAGTAAAGGCCTAGCTGTTTGAGGATGTGCCTCGACTTGAAGAGTGTCAGGACCAACGTAGAGGTTTTCAGCAGTAGCATTGAATGTTTTTCCACTCTACACTGCCTTCATCTTCTTTCCCTATGAAGTAGGGTTGTAATGGAAATGGTTTCCTGAGAGTTATCAATC
The DNA here is from genome assembly GCF_964263255.1 of Lissotriton vulgaris. NCBI lineage: Eukaryota > Metazoa > Chordata > Amphibia > Caudata > Salamandridae > Lissotriton > Lissotriton vulgaris. Next base: position 120,358,563 of record NC_141697.1, read on the forward strand.
ACAATACATAATTCCCATACTCTCCAATCCTTATCTCAATTGTGAACCTTCTTTTACGCTGGGTATGTTTTATCTAATTCAATATACAAGAGTGTTCCCGTTCATTATTCTTTTCAAAATAGATTTAAATTAAATGTTCCAATGACTACCAAGCAAACTGTCAGCTATTCCTCTATTTAGGGTTACTACTTGTCTCGTCGAAGTGGCGAAAAAGTATGCATTTAAGCTTTTTTGTCGGTCGAAAACTCTTCATCCCCAAAGAACAACTTCCTTCCTGTTTGGGTTCTGTTTGCATTTTGCTCAGACACTCAGTGCTACAGTCATTAAGACTATAATGAAATGTTAATATCTCCACCAGTGAGGGGTGTCTCCCTTGCTTTGACTTTTTCCTCCAAACCGTTCTTTAGAATTCTGTACCTGGCGACTGTAGGCATCATTTTGATATGCGCCAAATATTTCCACTTTGTGGTCCCAAAAAGATTCATCAGTGAGCGACCGATATTGGAAATAATGACAGGGTATTGGAGAGAAGGCAGGGCATTTTTAGTGCTTGGGCCATGAGCCAGAAAACCTTTAACAGTACAACTGAAGACATCTGGGAGGGCATCCCATGTCCCATGTCCTGGGAGGCTGTAAAACCCGAATGGAGTCAGTCGGTGGCGCATCGGGTCTGGAAACATATTCTATGAAAGGGTTTTCATCTCACCTCGTGTGAGGTTGAAGCTTTTGTGAAGAAGGCCTATTGCATGTGACACACAGTGGCATCTGGATGGTTGGCATCTCTGCATTTTATGTTACTAAGAATAAAGCAGTTCCCGATTACCAAATAGACAAAGAAAGGCACCGGCCTATTGGCCCCACTCCTTTAAGGGGCCCAGTGACAATGGATCAAAATAATATTGATTTGATTGTGAACGAAAATTACAATCCAGCTTTCTTAAATATTATTTCCAAAAGATATTTAAAAAATGCATCAACTCAAAGAAACAAAACTTTACATTAAAGACTATAGATAAAATACAGTATTGTGCCCATTGACAATTTAAAGTACCTAAACATCAGATTCACATAACAGACTGTCTCTTAAAAGCTTATCTTCTGGCAGCTGTCAGTTTGTAAAAAAATCTGGTGCATTGGGTATTAGGAAATCATTTGCAAGTGGGGCATGGGGGCGGTATTTCGACTGCCTAGGGGCTTCCACTATTTAAGATTTAATTCGGCACTGGAATAAAGAACAGACCAGGCTAATAGTTCGAAGTGTGGCTATTCAGTGACATTTTATTATGTCCTAAGGTCTCTGTGCCCTCATTCTTGGCCACAGGAGAAAAGGAAAGTCTATAGTTTCCTGTATATTCCACCACTAAACACCAACAAGAAACTTTAGACTATTACATTATCAAAATAAGATACAAATTTACGCTACATGGGTTATTGTTTAACACAATGTGGACCATTGCCTTTTTCATGAACTCTACAAACAAAGTTCTGTTCTCACACCATCACTTCCTATGTCCTTACTTACAGAGTATAAATGTTCGTGCAACTCACTATGGCATTTGGGTTGGATCATTTTTATTCCACCTAATCTAGTTCCTGCATTGTTAAAATAGATGGATTTACAGACGGTCAATCACTTATTCTTCGCTTGCACGTCTAAGAATTCCGAAAGCTCCCCAGTGAGCACCAAAGTGATTCGAATTACTCCATTTTACTCACGAGATATGCTTGGCTTTGCCTCGCGCCAGCCCCACCCTGGAACTTTTGGTCTTTCTGTTCGTATTGCAGAAAACAGCTGCAAGACTCAAATGGATCTGATGAAAGATGCTGGCGCGAGGCTATGTTTCTGTGTGTTTGGAGAGGAGATTGAAGCCACGCCTCCAGCGTCTTCCCCCTCCCCCTACTAAGAAAACAAGGGAAATGAGCTACTAGTGCAGACAGACCAAATGGCAGCTTGAACTTCCCAAAGGCCCTCTTGGAGTGGGAAAGGCTTGCTTATTTTTTTCTAGCTTTAATGAGTCACCTCCAAGGAACGTAGCACTAGCAAACTAGTTTTGGCGGGAAAACACAACCAACACAGATGCATTTGCCGGAAAGTCTCTCATATACGAACAAATCCAAATGGAAATAGACTCTGAATTTGAATTCTCTACATCTGCTTTTTAAGGTGTTCACATTCTTTTTTATGTTCGATTGTTGGATACCTAATGCACATTTGTTTCTTTTGTGTCTGATTGGTGTATTGGTGGTGAAGGAAGGGTGTCATGGACCTTAATGCATCAGGAAAATGCCCCTGCCCTAGTTGGGTAGTAAAAGACAGCCATAGCAGGGCTTTAAGTGGGCCGGGTCTCACCAGTGCTGAGCACTGGCAGTTTTTTAAAGGGGCCCTCGAAGCGTGTCTCTATCAGGCTCTGTTTTGTGCCCTGGCACAGACGGTCCGTTTTTTCCGGACTGCAGTGGCAGCAGGCACATGGAGGTGCACGTGCGCACACTGCTCACTTCTCACTAGTGGAGAAGTTACGGCATGGGGTCATGCCTGCCGAACGTTGTAGGGGAAGGGAAATCCTTTAAAGAGAGTCATTTTCTCTCTGGATTTCTCTTCTCTTGTTGAAACTCAGGAGCAGCAACATTGTCTTGGTCTCACCAGGGCTTTAAGTGGAAGCTTTTTAAATATGATATGCAAGCCATAGTTGTTGCTTATTTATCATGTGCAACTAACAAACATTTAGCATCACCACCCCCCTTTTGTACCGCTTTGTTCGCCAGATGTTGGCAGGGTATGCTCAGACGTGAGACCCTTGCTCACTTTGCCACTGGATTCAAGCAAGCCTGGCTGAAGACGGCTGTAATGCCAGAAACTGGTCCTAGGAAGCTTGTTTCCGGTCCAGGGAAGGCATGGCTTGGCAGTTCGGGCTGGACTGTTCCCATGAGGCACAGGGTCAGAATGATTTGCATATGGCCATGTCTGAACTGGGGTGGCAGAGTGGGCTAAAGAACGGTGATGGATTAAACCCATCTGTTGACTGGATGTGAGTGTTTGATTGGTTCAGATGCTCCGTCCATCACCACCCCCTTTTGTACCGCTTTGTTCGCCATAAGTTGGCAGGGTATGCTCAGACGTGAGTCCCTTGCACACTTTGCCACTGGATTCAAGCAAGCCTGGCTGAAGACGGCTGTAATGCCAGAAACCGGTCCTAGGAAGCTTGTTTCCAGTCCAGGGAAGGCATGGCTTGGCAGGTCGTGCTGGACTGTTCCCATGAGGCACAGGGTCAGACTGATTTGCATATGGCCATGTCTGAACTGGGGTGGCATAGTGGGCTAAAGAACGGTGATGGATTAAACCCAGATCTGTTGACTGGGTGTGAGTGTTTGATTGGTTCAGATGCTCCGTCCATCACCACCCTCTTTTGTACAACTAACAACCATTAACAAAGCCAATAGTCCTGACTTGTTGTATCCTATATTTGGATGCAATGACAGAAACAGCAAAATACAAGTCGGGCGGCACACTATGCTAAGCACAGAATTTCAGCTTAGGTTTGTTTTAAGCCAGGCCCTTAATTACATTGGCTATGCCCCTTTTGGAGACCATCCAGTTTTTTCCATCCCACTTAAAGCCCTGAGCCATACTAGGGGTGCAGTGTGTGAGAAGTTAGCCTGGCACATAATGTCCACTATTCTAATGGGCACCTTGCACCAGTCTAATCGACCCTTATTGATGGTGGTTGTAAAGTCAACCTTATAGACAAGCTATCCTAGTGGTAGCATGGACCAGCAGTCTTAGGCTAAGACTTCAGAGAGCATGTGAAGCAAGCTGTTTTACCAATTATAATCCCTTAAATACCAAATGAAAGGACACAAAACAAGGTATATATCAAATATATATGTATTTATTTCTAACACAACCTCTTTGCACTCTTTTTGAGGTCAGAGGTAAAAGTACATCACAAGTTACTCAATTAGCATACGATAAGTTGCACAAATACAGTTTTGCCCTAGGGGCCTTACAAACCATATACTAAGTAAGTGGTATAAGAACCACTCCAGAAATAGTGAGTAGGCCTAGGGCATCACTGGGGCTACACTAAACAACCAAAGGTTTGGAAGTAGGAGGCCCACGCAGTATCTAAACACAGTCGCAAGTTACCATTGACTTATAATGGAGAACGAAGAAGTTACAAAGATACGATTTAAGGGCACTTCCGGATGGACTACGATAAAACCACTTTAGACTAGGACACTTCGAGAGTCAAGACCCACGGGAGCACCGGAGTACTCGTGTTACCTCACCCAGGGAAGCCGGGTGCATAGGTGCCTTTTTGTGTCGGGTTTCATCGTCGTTTTCTATGGAGATCTGCAAAGAAGTGCTGTAGGTGACCAGAGGGAAAGTGTCCGGGTGGATCCAAGGGTGGATCAGTGAAGTGAAGAACCTGAAAGCAGAGGGGACAGAGTCTGGGTCACTACTAACCAGTGACCAGGAAGGAACCAGGAAGGAACCAAGCAATGTTGCGTGTTTGAAGGTGAAGAAGGTGAGCTTGTCTCTTCAGCCACGAGGTCCAGGAGGCATCAATGATGACCAGGAGCTGCATATGAGCTGTCCCACAGTGGATCCAGTTGACTGCAGAGTCGGTATCCGGATTGGGCCCAACAAGCCATGGCAACCACAACACACGCAGGATGTCGAGATTGGCTCTGTTGCAGACCAGCAAGATCTGTGGCGCTTCTCCTTTGAAGGGAAGCTGTAGCAAGCCTGGAGCAACCAGGAAAGCAGTTTAGTTCAAAAAGAAAGTCTTCAGGGGGCTCACTAGCCAACAGGCAAGTAACCAGGAAGACTCGTCAAGCTGAAATGCAAGAGCAGGCCCCACGCGCACTCGTGGAGTGTGGAGGGCTGAGCTTCAGTGAAAATGGCGCTTGAGTCTGGGGCTTCTTGTACCCCGATGCACAACTGCAAGGGTACCTCGGTAGTTGAGCTGTTAGCAAAATGCAGGATGTCCAGGGTGTCCGGTCCCACATCCCTCATGTCCGCCACGGGTCTCAGCTTTGCTGTGAATGTGGGTCAGAGTTGGAGAAGTCTGAGAGTCTAGTTTCTGTGTTGCTGAGTCTTCGGGTTCCGGCGGGAGCGTCGACAAAGCAGACCAGCAAGTTACTGGTGGTGTCTGTTTGCACAGGGTGGTCACTCCTTGACCACAAGGGAGATGCCTTCCGTCTTCTAGTCAGAATAGAATGTCGAAGGTTCAAGAGTTCTGTATCAAAGTTTCTTTCCAGGATAATCTAAAGTCCTGGGGACACAGCTCCTATACTTATACTAAGAAAAGGGGCTGGATTACCTGTTAGGTCCCTCCTATTGGTGGACCTGGAAAGGGGGTGGTTACACGCCATTCCCTTTGTCCAGTTTCGTGCCAGATCGGGGCTGGAGTGCCCCAGCAACTGGTTTGAACCAGGCTATGCATGGAGCACCTTGTGTGCCCCAGGCAGTGTCTCAAGAAGCATCTGCTGATGCAGTCCTGCCTGTCGCAATACACATCTGCCTGTCTGGGGAGGTGCTGGTACCTCCCTGGCAGGAAACCTATTGTCCAGACCTCCCTTGCCGGAGTTTCATCCAGCAGCAGGAGGTCAGACTTGTGTCTGTGGCAGCAGCATCCATTTTGTGGTGCTGGGGCGCTGTTTAACTTTAACTGGGTAAAGCAGTAACATACATGTCTTTTCCCCCTAGTAGGGTGGAATGCTACCCCCCGCTGCCAGAATTGGCAGGGGGTAGTATTCCAAAGTGTTTGAACCATACACAACATGTTTTGATAAAGCCAAACCAAAGTTAGCATTAACCACAAGGATTATAATGCACTTAAGAGTATATGGTATGGCTATATCATAGAACATCTATAAGGAGATGGTTCCGAAAGCTACAGAGGGGCTCAGCTCATGCTAGGGCACCCTCTCACATAAAACCAAGCACTCTGCCTCCCGGTTTTGTCGAGGCCTACCATAGGAGTGACTTATAGGTGCCTATGTGCCTATATATAAGGTAGATATAAGTATACTATATCTAAGTAAGGGGTGATTACACCACCTTACCCAAGCTGAGTGATCAGCCTGTGGTGTCAGTTTAGATGGCCACAATACATGCTGCAGTCCCTGGTAGGCCTTGGATGCACCTATGCCCTGGATACCTATGGTACACTTATACAGGGGCTCACAAAGGTGACCCAATACCCAATCAGGTATGTACCTAAAGTACATGGTATCAATTTAGAGAGAGAACAGCTGGGTTGTGGGTCTGATTAGCAGGCCCACAGCCACACTAATGTCGAAAAACCAGAGAATCACAGCAAAAAGTGGGGGTGACCATAGGAAGCAGACCCTACTCTCCTACACAGTGTACCAGCCAGATCCCTAAACCCGCTACTCCTGCACTATTAATAGCTACACCCCCGGCTGTGTAAGCCTCACGTTTTACCCATTAAAAGCAGTGCTTAATTTCTAAAACAATAGGTGCCGGTGACCGCGGCCAGCACTACCGAAGAACGGTGTGTCGAATACCAAGGGTGTGTAACTGTGAGTCCATCTCATGCCTCCTTAAGCCTTCACCAGACACTAGTAGTTAATAGTTCGACGTAGCTCGGGTGTGGTGGCAGTGGCGGCCCTGTGAAAGATGTGCGGCGGGCAGGGGTCAGTAGGTGGTCCGGAGTGGATGCCCTTCATTGTCTTTAAGGTGTCTTCTGTGGTGAGGGGATCCAGTAGAGGAGGGTCTGATGGATGGCTTCGTTTGGGGTTGGAGTTGAGGCAGTTTTGTGGTCTTGGTTGTCGAAGTAGTCATAGAGCAACTCGATCTTGATATGAAAGATGGAGCTGAGTTTGTTGCACAGGTCTTGGGAGGGAGGGACGGTGGTTGTTTCGCTGTTGTGTCTGGCGAATTCCTGTATGATGGCGAAGAGTTCCTTAGAGTTGTGGGCGTCAGAGATACTTCTGTCTTGGATGACGCTTTTCTTTGTTGATTTGATGAGTTGGTGGTGTGCTTTGAAGGCTGCTTTGTAGGCGGAATGTGCTTCTGGGGTTTTGCTGTTTCTCCACATCTTCTCCAGTCGTAGGCAGGGGTACTTGGATTCTCAGAGATCAATGGTGAACCAGTTGGCTTTCTTGTGGTGTTCTGGAGGTGGTGAGAGTGCTGGCGCAGTAAGCGATCCATTGGTGGTGGTTGCTTGCCTCTGTTTTGGTGTCTGTCATAGTTGGGGGAGGATTGCAGGTGAGGGCGGAGGTGAAGAGTTCTTCAGAGACATTGTTCCAGCTACTGTGTGGGAGGCGGAGCGTGAGCTTGTGTGCTGTGGTTTTCGTGAAGGGGAAGTGGATGCAGTGGTGGTCTGTCCAGAGCAGGTCTATGGTGTGGCTGAAGCGATTGTTGTTTCCTCCGGCGAAGATGGGGTCGAGTGTGTGCCCTGCTTTGGGAGTGGCAGTGGAGATGAGTTGCTTCAGTCCTATGTTGGTGAGGTTCCCCAAGAGGGTGGTGGTGTTGGGATCGCTGTGGTTGTCCAGGTGAAAGTTCAGGTGTTTCGAAAAGTATGTAGTCCGTAGAGGCGAGTGTGTGGGGTGCGATGTGGTCTGCGATAATGTTGGCGAAGAGAGTGCGGGTCCAGGAGGTCTGTAGGCGATTGTTCTGTGGAGCGTCGTTTTGTGGTTGGTCTGGATCTGGTAGTGGATGTGTTCCATGGGGGGCAAGGCGTCATCTGAGTTGGTGGTTGTGAGTCAGAGGGAGCTTTTGTGGACGATGGCAAGGCTTCCTCTGGGTGGTTTGGGCGGTCTTTCCTCAGGATTTTGTATCCGTTGGGGATGGCGGTTGCGATGTCAGGTGTGGAGCTGGTATTGGTCCAGGTCTCTGTGAGGAAGGCGACGTCGGGCATTTGTGAGATGAGGAGGCGTGTCTGTGCAGGGAGCATACATTGAGGAGGGTGTAGCTCAGTGGCTTCTGTGAGGTGGAGTCCAGTGGGTAAGGGATGGCTGCCTCAGTCCGGAGGTGGGTGAAGGTGCGGCGACAGTGTCAGCAGGAGATTGGGCCTTGGGTATTGCTTGGCGTCGCGAGCTGGTAGTTTTTGGTGCATCCAGAGTTGAGTGCGGGCAGAGTGCTGGGGTCGTAGCTGCAGGGGGTTGGAGGACCAGGGTCTCTGGCGCTGGTCGCAATTTGGTCACAATGGATACAGACGGGCTTGCCTTTTGTCTGCCTTTGGTGTACAGTGGCTGCCATTACATAGCACGCTGGGAGGATGGGCCTTGGGGCAGCGGAGAGCGGGCAGGGCAAGAGGGAAAAGACAGGAAAGCGAAACAGGCATATAGAAAGAGGCACAAAGAGGGGAAGGCAAACACGAGATAAGGTTAAAATGACAGAAAAAAGGCAAAAACCGAGAAAGAGATCAAAGGTAAAATAAGAGAAAAAATGACAAAACAAGAGGCAAAAAGGCAAAACAAGAGGCAAAAAGGCAAAACAAGAGAAGCACAGGACACAGAACAGAGTGGAAGAGCAGAAGAGCAGAGTGATCTACCACTTGGATTAGCTTGAATCCTATCTCCTGAGGCGGAAGCCGGGAGGAACACTCGTTTTTTAAAAAACAATTAAATCTGATTGAATTGTTTTTACCTGTGTGTATCACCTTCCCTTGGGCACTCCCCCTCCTCAACTTGTTCAGTTCTCAGTTCTCCCCACGCAGCTGATCTAAACGCTGCTGCGGGTCAGAGAACAAATTTGCCGCCATTACACGGGAAGCCAGACCACGCCACTCCCTCCCCCTTTAAAACAATGTGCCTCTCCCGGACGCTGCGGGCGCGCCGCCAACGCGCCGAAGGTGCGCCTAAGGTAAGCCCGTCTGCGCCCGTCCGCGCCAGGACGGGCCATGGGCCCAGTCCCCCTGCACCCCCCAGCTCGACACCCATCAGTTACTCTGCAGGCACACTTCTGCAACTCAGGAATAGTACCCCTGACCTCTGTCTCCATACAATCTCACTCGAGGAGCGTCAAAATAAATGCAGCCATTGTTCATACAGACTCACTCCTCCCCCAAAACCCGCACAATCAAAATGGCCCTGCTTAACTGCAGATCCCTCCCCAAACACAGTACCGAGATCAACCTTCTCATACTGGACAACGATATTGAGGTGCTGTTCCTTACGGAAACCTGGATCAACTCAGCCTCAGACCCAGACATAGTCCAAGCTCTACCCCCGGGTTACCTAATTAAACATCTTGACAGACCATTAGGGCCAGGAGGTGGCATAGCAATTATCACCAAAGCCCACCTCTCCTGCCAGCTCAAGGACAACCCAATCCTCGACTGTGAAAACATCCACTTCTCCATACACCTCTCCCCGGAGAAAACTCTGTCGGGACTGTTGGTCTATTGACCCCCGGGCCCACTTGGACAGTTTCCTAACTCACTAGTGGATACAGCTACCTCACTAGCCTGTCTCTCCTCCAACTTCACAGTGTCAGGAGATCTCAATATTCATTTCGAGGACCCAGGGAACAAAATAGCTGTAGACCTCAAAGAAGATCTAGCCGCACTCAGCCTCTCCATGAAAAATCTCCACCCCACCCACATCAAGGGCCATCTCTTGGACCCAATCTTCTCAAATATTCTGGAACTCACCACATCAATACCCCTCCCTATCCCCTGGTCAGATCACCACCTGATTCTTCTAAATCACCCGATCACCACTGAAGCCACTCACATCTCTCCACCCCAGGCACCTTCCCGCCCGTGGCACAAACTTGACACAGGTGCATGGATCAGCCAGCTGACAGCCTCCACTCCCACTCTGGATCCGGACCCCTCGCTAGCGGACATCCAAATTCAAACTTGGATAGAAACATCCCTAGACTCGGTCCTCCCCTATAAACACCTCCCCAGTAAGAGGGGATCATTCAAATCACCTTGGTTCACCCCAGAATTGCGCGAATTGCGGAAAAAATGCAAAAAAACTAGAACGCCTCTGGAGGAAAGACTGGGCCTCAAACAGCAGAGAAGAATATAAATCATCCATGAAACAACATAAAACCTGTATAAAAGATACGCAAGCTGCCTATTTTGAAGGAAAAAGTCTAGCTGCAGCTAACTCTTCCAAGGAGACCTACCGCATTGTACGGTCACTTATGAAAGTCCCTGAACCTCAGCCCGTCGCCGACCCTACCGGCGCTAGATGCACCCAACTTGCCGAGTTTTTTTCCTCTAAAATCCTCAAAATCCTAAAGACCTTCCCCCATCCCCACCCCCCGCCAGACCCACCAGCTCGGCCCACCGACCAAGACGCCCCCTTCCTGGACTCCTTCTCCCTCATATCCACTGAGACGATGGTGGCTACCCTCAACCAAGTCAAGAGCGGCTCCCCAGCCGATGCAGCGCCCTTGAGCAAACTGAAATTAGTCGCCCCTACAATATCCCCTCTCCTAACCAGGCTGATTAATGCCTCCCTCTCCCAAGGGATGGTTCCCACCAACTGGAAAAGTGCAATAGTACGCGCCCTCCTCAAGAAACCCCACCTCGACCCCACGGACCCCTCCAACTTTAGACCTATTTCCCTCCTCCCAGGCATCATCAAAGCGGCGGAAAAAATCGTGAATGAACAGTTATCCACCTTTTTAGAGACCAACAACCTCCTTCGCCACTCCCAGACAGGGTTCAGACTAGGACAGGGGACCGACACCGCCCTCCTGGGCATGACAGAGGAGACTAGATCCATCTTGGACGCAGGGGATCAGTGGCAGTGATCCTCCTGGACCTGAGCGCCGCCTTTGACACGGTGGACCATACCATCCTACTCCACCGTCTTCACAAAACTGGAGTCACTGGGACCGCCCTGGCCTGGTTGAAATCGTTCTTAGAGCATAGGACCTTCCAAGTGGCCGATAGTCACGGTCATTCCAAAGCCCTTCCCCTTCAGTGTGGGGTTCCCCAGGGATTGTCCCTGAGCCCCACGCTTTTTAACGTTTACATGGCCCCTTAGACGACATAGTCTCACCATTCGGCATAAAGGTGGTCATGTACGCTGACGACACCCAACTAGTCGTCTCCATCAATCGGTTCGACCAGTCCATGGAGAATCTGGTCTCCTGCCTGCAGAGCATATCTAAATGGATGGGCGACTCCCGCCTCAAACTTAATGGCGAGAAGTCGGAGATTATGCTCCTAGGTGACCCGCACAAACTCCCCAAGTCTCTCGCCTGGCCACCCAGCATGGGCTCCCCCCTATACCAAGAGCCTAGGCATCTGGCTTGACCAGGACCTTAGCTTCAGAGCCCAAGCGAGAAAGACAACCGGGACATGCTTTGGTCTCATGCGAACTGCCCGGAAGATCCTCCCTCTTATCCCCCCCCAGTCTAGAAAAATTCTTATCCAGGGCCTCATCATCTCTAGATTGGATTACGGGAACGCCCTGTACCTGGGCTCCCCAGTAGCTGTCATCAAAAAACTCCAGCACGTTCAGAATGCCGCAGCAAGACTCCTCACGGGGACGAAATCCAGATGCTCTGCTAAACCCTCCCTCAAAGCTCTCCACTGGCTCCCCATTCAGGAGCGCATCGCCTTTAAAACCCTGTGCATTTCTCACAAAATCCTCCAGGGTAAAGGCCCCTCCATACTAAAACCACTCATCAAACCCCACAAATCCACCAGACAGATTAGGTCAGATTCCCTTTTCCTTGCCAGCATCCCCAGAATAAAAAGAGCGCGTACGGGTGGGCGCCGCTTCGCATACAACGCCCCAAACCTCTGAAATAGCCTCCCCCGCAGCATCCGTAAAGAAACCAACCTGCTGCCATTCCGCAGGCTACTGAAGACCTGGCTCTTCCCCCAATAATTCCCCCCCAGGAGCATTTCAAGCTGACACGACAGCGCTGGGACGCCCTTGGGTAGCTACGCGCTTTACAAATCCAAAATCAAATCAAATCAAATCACTAGACCACCAGGGACGAGGGGCAGGCAGGAGCCTGTGGGTGGGGGAGGGCCTCGAACACCTACCTGAAGGGCTCAAACTGGCGCTAAAGTCAGAGCCTCAACGGTGGAGCTGCGTGGGGGGAGAGCAGTGACTCTGACCAGGAGGTTGTCTCTAGCTTGCATACCCTTTTACTGCTCTCCATTTCTATCTCATTCGTACTTACCCCTACCTTCCTTGTCTACCTGGTCTCTCAAACCTTGTTCTCTCAGTCTCATCTTTTCTTAATTTGCCTTTCTCTCTACATCATGTCTCTCTCCCTCACCAATCAATAAATCCCTGCCATTCTCTCTACCTCACTTTTTTATTTACCCCATTCTCACACAACCCTTCACCTGTATCTACAACCCTCTAACTCTTTCTATCTGCCTCACATATCTTTTTGTCTCAGATTTCTTACTTGACTTCACCCCACCTCTTCTACCTCATCTCTCTCCTATCTCTTCCTCTCTTTAAACACATCTTTCTATCTCTACTCGTACCTCATGTCTGTCTATTCTATTCTTTTCCATTCTATTCTATTCTATTCTATGTGTCTTATATAGTGCACAGCTGCCTCGAGAAGCCTCCCGTCACTGAGACAGGCCCACCTACAAGACCTAGGCCAGTCAGGCTGAAGTTAAAATAGGTAGTAGGTCTTTAGAATTTTCCTAAAGGAAGTTTTTGACTACTTTAGTCTTAGTTTGGCAGGGTGCGCATTCCACAATTTGGCAGCCAGCTAGACAAAGGACCAACCGCCACATCTCCCTTTTCTGACCTTGGGAAATGGTCAACAGAGAGGAGCTCTTGGAGCAAAGAGATCTTTTTGGCACGTTTGGGCAGACTAGTCTTCGTATCAGAAGAGGACCTTTTCCCTGCATTGCTCAGTGGGTCATGCATAGGACTGTTGAAGTAATTGGAAAGAAGCTGGAACTGTAGATAAGTAAGTTACTCTATTTAAGTTATGATGTTAAGTAGTAAGTTATAATGACAACCCCATCAGGAGCAGCTGTCCTGCTGCTCAGCCCTCACCCAACTGACATTCACAGCACACCAACATTCCAATCATCTAACATTCCACAAGTCATACATACAAGCTGAGCAGCAGGAAGATATAAGATACAACATATCTCCCTTCGTTGGGAAATTTAAAAAAAACAAATAAAACATTGACAACATGTCAAGTACAATTGGTCAGTAGATTCAATAAATTTAAACACAGCACCAGTAAGATGAAATGTGCAATATAAACAATAAACGATAGATACCCACATACCTCACTTCACAACCAATGACACAAAAACAAACTGACGCAAGAAGACACATCCTGTCCCTTTCCATACCGACACACGCGCACAACAGTCTGAACAAGCATCACATGCATCACATTACTTCCTGAAATAAACAACAAACCTACATCCTGCATCCATATGCCACAAATCATACCAGTTGGCCAGACCAGTACAACAAGCAACACACACCAGAACAAACCTTTACACCATATATATCAGGAAACAACGTGTACACCTCTTAACAAATAACAAGCACTCACAAAACCCATTCATACGCCAAACAACACTAGACAATCCATACACTCGCAAGACAACCTTATGTGCGAGGGACACTGCCAACGCAACCTTGACGTGCGAGGCAAAACACATTCCCAACACAACCCTGACGTGTGAGGAACACTACTGCCAATGCAACCAGGACGTGCGAGGCAAAACACATTCCCAACACAACCCTGACGTGTGAGGGACACCACTGCCAACGCAAGCATGACCTGCGAGGCAAACCACATTCCCAACACAACCCTGACATGTGAGGGACACTACTGCCAACGCAACCATGACGTGCGAGGCAAAACACATTCCCAACACAACCCTGACGTGTGAGGGACACCACTGCCAACGCAAGCATGACGTGCGAGGCAAAACACATTCCCAACACAACCCTGACGTGTGAGGGACACTACACCAACTACCAAACTACACTAATACTGAGTGACACTACTACATACATCTCATACCACCCAACCAAAGAGTAAAAATGAGAGACTTAGCCCTACTGCAGTCACCCCATACACAACTCAAACAAATGAAAGGCCTACCACTCATACATAACACCTTAATAAACCTAAACCCTGTTGTGGTGAAGTCCTGAGACCTTTGTCTCAAACATGTACTTCTGACACCATTCTTATGTTTTCCGCTGCGTTTCCAGTTCTGGGACACTTTCCTTTTTCAGTCACTTCTGGGCTCACAGGCCCACTACTGTACAGCTTCTTCTTTATTGACAAACTCGCTGCTGTTTCTGGGACCTTTGTGCAGTTCCTGTAACCACTAGCTCTGAAACCAGATTCCAAAACTAGAGCAAATTAACTCTTCAAAACGGTTTTCATCTGTGCACCTAGACGTTTAAAATTAGTTTTCCATGAGCACTGTTGCCGTTGTGTTTATGTTGTCAACCCTCTTTTCATGCATTCAAGCTGAGCAGCAGGAAGATATAAGATACAACAACTGTCTACCTCACATTTCTTTTAACACACCTCTCGACCCCACCTCTACCTGTTTGTCATATCATCACCTGTCTGCTATTCTATATGCCTCCCTGTCTCCTCCTTCTCTCTGCCACGCCTCACTCTCTGCCAGTCTCTGCTCCTTTTCCATTTCACCTCCATGTATCTCTCCTCATTGTTCAATCAGCTTGATCAAGGCTCGGCATTCAGACCATTGTTCAATCAGCTTGATCCAGGCTCGGTCAGTCAGACCATTGTCCAGATAACTTGATCACAGTGTCAAGGATGTTTACCAAGGAGGGAGCAGAAGATAAAAAACAAGCTTGTTTACACAGGGCGTAGGTGTCTCATGGCTTTCTGTTGATGAATTGGCTAAGTGCAAAGAACAGGGGGCTTGGGTATGTGATAGTTTTGAGTGTCAGCAGAAATGGAGGCTGTAGGCAGGGTTTTGTCACGAGATGGCAAGGAATGGAGGAATGTAAGGAAATTAATAGGACCTAGTGAAAACTCATTTTCTTCAGACCCTCCTTTTGCCATTGAGTGGCAAAACATGTTCTTAGGAAATGTCTATCTGCATTAGGTCGCCAATCTCTTGTTGAAGCATTATCCTTACGTTGGTGTCACGTGTACTGACGGGGGAATTTTTAAGGGCCTGTGTACATATAGCACAAATCATAGGCAAGCACTGAATACACAGGCAGCATGAGATGATGACTGCTATTCCCAAGGCAAAAAAATGAGGATCCCCCATCCCCATCTGGAAATGAGGCCACAAATCCAGCCCATGAGGGACCAGTCGTCTTGTTGTTGATGAATCTCAGAGGAAAGTTTATGCAGACGTTGGATAGCTTGATAGACTGATGGAGCGTTATCAGGTATATAAATGCAGCAGCTGGAGCCGATTAGTTTACATACACCACCACGGTCAGCAAGGATGATGTCAAGT
The DNA here is from genome assembly GCF_964263255.1 of Lissotriton vulgaris. NCBI lineage: Eukaryota > Metazoa > Chordata > Amphibia > Caudata > Salamandridae > Lissotriton > Lissotriton vulgaris. The sequence continues at coordinate 120,373,973 of NC_141697.1, forward strand.
ACCATTCGATGTTGTAGTGTCATCAGGCGGTCCGCCTGAAGCTCTGCGGTGAGGTTGCCCAATGACCCTGCTGTTTTATTAATGGTTGCCTCCACCACTCGGGTAAGGTGTCGTATGTTGCAGCTGTTGACCATAGGACCCAAGAACTGCAGGAAACCTTTGAAGAAGTCCCCTGCCTCCTGTCCTGCAGTGTCATCGGCTTCAATTTCTCCCCTAGGCATATGATGGTAGAGGTGGGGATTGGTCAAGTGATGTGTTATGTTATGTTATGTTAAGATGAATCTATTGAGCGCACGGACACCAGAAGGTTTCATGGCGCTAGTCGAATGAATGTTTGATGCAGGGACCAGGTTAATAAGATTGCCCAAAGAGCCATGTTTTCAGAGCCTTTCTAAAGCCCTGTAAATTGTCACAATTCCTGACAGAAAGTGGGAATGAGTTCCAGAGCCTAGGTGCCAAAAAGGCAAACTTCCGTCCACCCTGTCTTTTTAGTTTGATGGTAGTGGTGGTGAGAAGATGGAGGTGGGCAGACCGAAGGTTGCGCATAGGGGCATGTTTAATAATCCGATTATTGAGAAACTTAGGGCTCGCACAGTGTAATGTTTTAAAGACTATGCAACCTGTCTTAAAGGCGGTGCGTTGTGCTATTGACAGCCAATGCAGTTTAGACAAATGGGGCCTGGCTGATTGCCATCTCGGTTGTTTGTGTCCCAACAGCAGTAAAGGTAGGGGGAAGAAGAAAGGCCAAATAACACACACCTGACCAATTTCCTGGAAGCCAGGTATAAGCAGACTGTCCACAAACAAAATAGGTATTTGGAGAAGCGATTAGGAGTGGTCCTGATTCTTCAGAAGCGGTCGCTCCTCCTCACGCTGCTCCCTGCCCTGCATGCCATACTGGTATCGTAGCGCCCACAGCCAGACCACTGCCTGCATTGAATACTCATTGAATATTTATTAATTAACCTCGTTGCACCAGACCACCACATATCGCTTTAAATACCTGCTCAATTGTGCTGTGCTGCCTTGTCAATTTCGCGATCCCTAATTAGCATATTATCGTAGCGCTAGTCTCCCAAAGCGCGCTGCAACGCTCTGCTTTATTGTGCTGCCTGTATTTGACTTTGTGCCTGATTGTGTCTTGTGCCGGTTTCACTGGCATTATCATCGCGTTTGCCACATATTGTGCCTCAACCCTGTTTCGCTTTTGGCTGACTGCCATTTTGTTTTGGTTGTTGTTGTTGTTGTGCCTTCCCTCCCCGGCTCTCCACCCCGCCTCCCAGCTGCTCCTCCCTCGCCCCTCCCCTCCACTATCCGTATATGACAGATGCATTCGCGCGCAGCATTCACGCGCAGCGGTCGCGCCCCATGCGCGCCGAAGGTGCGCCCAGCGTCCGACCCCCTGGTCCTCGCAAATCCCACTCCACCCGCATAACGTATGACGCCGCTACCCTCTTTGCCCTCAACCCCGGACACACACAACAATGCTGCGAAGCTGCCCCAGGACACACCCATGGACCCTTCGCCTGCCACTCCTGCAAGTTCGCCTGCATCAGGACCCACACCAAATCCATTAACTCCAAACACAGCTCCGACTCTAACCACCTTAAGTGCATCCTGCTTAACACCCGCTCGGTCCACAGACACGCCACTGAACTCTGGGACCTACTCGACATTGCATCGCCGGACGTCGCATTCCTTACAGAAACCTGGATGAACACCTCATCAGCGCCCGACATCGCCATAGCCATCCCGGACCCTTACAAGATCATCCGAAAAGACCGCACCAACCAAACAGGAGGAGGCATCGCCATCGTCCATAAGAACACCATCCGAATCACGACCAGCTCCGACGATTACCTCGCGACCGCCGAACACCTTCACTTCCAGATCCACACCGACCCCAGGACAACACTTAGAGGCACCATCATCTACAGACCACCAGGAACCAGCACACAATTCAACGAAGACATCACTGACTTCATCAGCCCACATGCCCTCACCTCCGAGAACTACATTCTACTGGGAGACCTCAACTTCCACCTGGAAAAGAGTAACACCAGAAACACCACCACCCTTCTGGACAACCTGGCCAATCTCGGACTCAAACAACTTGTTGACACCCCCACCCACTTGGCCGGACACACGCTCGACCCTATCTTCACCTCCAGCAAGCACATCTCCTTTGATCACACCACAGCGCTCCATTGGACGGACCACAGCTGCGTTCACTTCAGCTACAAAAAGACCACGACCCACAACCCCCCACAACCTATTCCTCGAAGAAACTGGAACAAAATCACCACCGACCAACTCTTCACATCGCTTAACCAAAACCCTCCTGCCATATCATCGGACCCAAACCAAGCCGCTACCAAACTCACACAATGGATCACCCACAGCGCTGACGAATTAGCACCCTCGAAAAACCACCAGATCAAACAAGGTAGCAAAAAGGCCCCCTGGTTCAACGATGACCTTAAGAAATCCAAGAAGTTATGTCGTACTCTCGAGAAAACCTGGAGAAAAAACCCAACCACTGACAACTTGACCACCTTCAAGGACGTCACCCGCAAACACCACCAATTGATCCGATCCACCAAGAAATCAGCATTCAAGGATCGACTCGACAACAACGCCCACAACAGCAAGGAACTATTCAACATCGTCAAAGAATTTACCAACCCCACCGCCGGCACCAACGACATCACTCCCTCCCAAGACCTCTGCGACTCTTTATCCTCTTTCTTCCACAACAAAATCGCCGACATACATAACAGCTTTGAAAACCAGTCCGAAGAACAGTCCACTCCACCCACCTCTGAACCAAAACAGCACTCTCACAACCTTTGCGCCTGGAACCCAATCACTACTGAAGACACCATCCGCCTGATGAACTCCATCCACTCAGGATCGCCAACCGACCCTTGTCCCCACCACATTTTCAACAAAGCAGACTCCATCATCGCACCCCATCTCCGCGATGTCATCAACTGTTCCTTCAACTCCGCTACCTTCCCGGAAAGCTGGAAACATGCCGAACTCAGCGCCCTCTTGAAGAAACCTACAGCAGACCCTACTGAACTTAAGAACTACCACCCCATCTCACTCCTCCCATTCCCTGCCAAAGTCATTGAGAAAGCCGTCAATCAGCTCGCCGCCTTCCTTGAATCTGACACTTCCCTCGACCCCTCACAGTCCGGCTTCCGAGCCAAACACAGCACCGAAACCGCCCTCCTCGCAGCTACAGACGACATCCGAACGCTACTGGACAACGGAGAAACAGTTGGCCTCATCCTTCTCGACCTCTCCGCCGCCTTCGACACAGTCTAACATAGCACCCTCATACAACGCCTCAGCAACGTCGGAATACAAGGAAAAGCTCTGGACTGGATCATCTCGTTCCTCGCCGGAAGAACCCAGAGAGTCCGCCTCCCCACATTCAAATCAGAGGCCACCGAAGTCATCTGCGGCGTACCACAAGGATCATCCCTCAGCCCCACCCTCTTCAACGTTTACATGAGTCCCCTCGCATCCATCGCGCGACAACACAACCTCAACATCATCTCCTACACCGACGACACCCAGCTGATCCTTTCCCTCACCAAAGACCCAAACACCGCCAAAACAAATCTACATGAAGGAATGAAAGAAGTAGCTGAATGGATGAGGAACAGCTGTTTAAAACTAAACTCGGACAAAACGGAAGTCCTCATTTTAGGATCATCCCCCTCTTCCTGGGATGACTCATGGTGGCCACCGGCCCTGGGTACAGCACCCATACCTACAGATCACGCACGTAACCTGGGCTTCATTCTAGATTCCTCCCTCTCGATGACCAGACAAGTCAACGCCATCTCATCTTCATGCTTCAACATCCTACGCATGCTCAAAAAAAATCTTCAGTTGGATCCCCACCGAAACAAGAAAAACAGTCACCCACGCACTGGTCACTAGCCGACTGGATTATGGAAATACCCTTTACGCCGGAACCACAGCCAAACTACAGAAAAAACTCCAACGCATCCAAAACGCCTCAGCCAGACTCATACTGGACATCCCCCGTCAAGCTCACATCTCCGGTCACCTGAAAGACCTCCACTGGCTCCCCGTCAACAAGAGAATAACGTTCCGTCTCCTCACCCACGCACACAAGGCCCTCTACGACCTAGGACCCGAATGCCTCAACACAAGACTATCCTTCTACACACCCACCCGCCAACTACGATCATCCAATCAAGCCCTCGCCGCAATTCCGCGCATCCATAGATCCACCATGGGAGGAAGATCCTTCTCCTACTTAGCGGCCAAAACCTGGAATTCTCTCCCCACCCACCTCCACCTTACACAGAACCACATCTCCTTCAGAAAGCAGCTTAAAACCTAGCTATTCGACAAGTAATGCACCCACCCTCCCTCAAGCGCCTTGAGACCCTCTGGGTGAGTAGTGCGCTATACAAATTCCTGAACTTGAACTTGAACTTGGTGAGGTAATATTCAGTGTACTGACTATTGCACAGTCACTGACTCCTACCTCCCGGGTCCCCAGTCCTTTCATGCACACCTGGCCATGCGTGTTGATCACATTGAAAGCCTCCAATTTGGTGGGGACTTTGCATCTGGACCGAAAGCGGGAGAAGATTATTCTACTTGAGGTGTTGAACACAACCAACTCATTGCGTTCAGCACGAGAGATGTTCAAGATGTCAGATTAAAATTTAAATTTAAATTGAGTAGTATTTATATAGCGCATGGCTACCCGGAGGCATTCCGGCGCTTATTTATTTATTTTTATTTATTTGTGGGTTTATATAGCGCTTGAATCACTCCGCCAGGAGTACCTCTGCGCTTTTTGACCGGTAAATCAGCGGACATAATGTAGGGATGGAATTAGATTTCATTTTTGAATAAGATGGTTTTTAGAAGTTTACGGAATGTTAGGTGCTCTTTGCATTGTCTTAGAGCCAGGGGTAATTTGTTCCACAGCTTGGGACCCATGGTAGACAGAGCTCTACCTCCATGTCTGACCCTTTTGATATGGGGGACTACAAGGAGGAGATTGTTGCTTGATCTGAGGGATAGTGCTGGAACATAAGGAACAAATCTCCGCTCAAGATAGATGGGTCCCTGTCCGTTCAAACACTTATGGATCAGGCAGCATATTTTAAATTTTGCCCTTTGTCTAACTGGGAGCCAATGTAATTGTTTAAGGAGGGGTTTGGAGGCAGTTCTCGGGGGGGCATTTAGAACAAGGCGAGCTGCCGTGTTCTGAATGACTTGTAGCTTATCCAGCACTCCTTCATTGGCAGAGAGTAACAAACCGTTAAAATAATCGATCCAACTCAGGATCAGTGCTTGAACGAGAGTTTTTCTTACTAAGTTAGGTAGGAGTGGAAAGACTTTGCGGAGCAAGCCGATGGTGTGGAAGCATATCCCTGAAATATAGCTGGTATGTTGTTTTAGTGACAGGTCGTGATCGAGCCGAATTCCCAAATTCTTCACGACCTGTTTAGGCTCAGGGACTGCTCCTAGCTCTGATGGCCACCATTCCGGAGTCCATAGCATCTTAGCCTCCCCAAATAACATGATCTCCGTTTTGCTGACGTTGCATTGGAGATAGTTGGTAGACATCCATTTTGCCACTTCTTTCATGCCTGACGAGAAAGAGTTCCTAACCTCAGTGGAAAGAGTTTTGAAGGGGAAAAGGAGCTGCGTATCATCTGCGTAAGATACGGGGACAAAGCCGTATCTACGCAACACTCCTGCCAGGGGTGCCACATAGATATTAAAGAGCGTGGGGCTCAGACATGAGCCCTGTGGCACCCCCTTAGAAATCTCAATTTCCGCCGACGGTATGCACCCATGGTGACTCTCTGGGTGCGAACAGCTAGGAAACTCTTTAACCATTCAAGGGGTTTGTTCTTAAGGCCAGCGCTCGACAACCGTTGAGTCAGGATGGAATGAGACACGGTGTCGAACGCTGCCGATAGATCTAGTAGAACCAAGATGACTGAAAGGCCCTTGTCCTGGTAGGCGTGGAGATCATCAGTAACAGACAGTAAGGTGGATTCTGTACTGTATTTGGGGCGGAATCCTGATTGGGATTCATCCAGGGCTTGTACTTGTTCAATATGTCCGGATAGGTGGTGATTGACATGTTTTTCTATAATTTTCCCCAAGAAAGGTAACAGGGAGATAGGTCTTAGATTTGTCAGGTCAGACCATGGTAAGGCGGTGTTTTTCCTTATGGGTCTGACAAGTGCTCGCTTCCATTCCTTGGGGACAATGCCTGAGGTGAGTGAGAGGTTTACTAATTCCGTGATCATTGGACTTAGTTGTTCATCCAATGTGGGCATTAATCTAGCAGGGATGGCATCCTCTGGACTCCCACTTTTAATCTGTTTTATAAGGTTGGATGTTTCTTGAAGCGAAATAGGGGGAAAGCTGTCCAGAGATTGTGAGTCCGATATAAAATCTGTAAGATTAAGGTGGGGTGCCATATTAGTCAATGAAGCCTGATTCGTACATAGTATTTTATCATAAATGTTATCGATTTTATTAGTAAAGAAACAGGAAATTTCATCACACAGCTGTTGGGATGACATGTCAGGAGCTTCACATGCTGTGGGTTTAGCAAATGTTTGAAATATTTGGAAGAGAACTGTAGGGGAGTTTCCAGCCTCTTGTATTTGGGTGGCAATATGTGCTTTCCGCGCACAACGTATCGCTTTATGGCAAGAGGATAGTGCGCTCCAGTATTTATTCTTATCCTCTAGGAGATGGGATGTTCTCCATCTTTTTTCTAATTTCCTAGCTCCTTGTTTGAGAGTTCTTAGCTGATCAGAGAACCAAACTTCTTGCTTTTTGGCTGGCCTAGATTTAAAAAGCTTTAATGGGGCAATTATATCTATAACTTTCCTAGTTTCACCTTCGAATTTCTTAAGAGCTGTTTCAAAATCATCCGAGGGTCGTAGGACAGGGAGGTTAAAATTTTCTCTAAAAGTAGAATTAGTGACTTTATGCCACTGTCTACGGATGCAAGGTAAGGTGCTGGAGTGTGTGAGGTTGGGTGCCTGAAAAGGGGTAATAAATTCCACAATGAAATGGTCAGTCCAACTCACCTGAGTAGCAGGCGGGCATGAAATCATCTGAATATTGGAAAAAATTAGGTCTAAAGTATGACCAGCCTGATGGGTGGGTCCATTATTCTTCAGTGTCAAACCTAAGGATGATAGGTCTGTTATTAGTGATTGTGCATCCTTACAGTCTGGTTTCTCACTGTGGACATTGAAATCTCCAACTAATGTGAACTCACTATCATTATTGATATGTGGGGCAAGTAGTTCAACTAAGTTATTAGTAAAATTCTTGTAAGGACCAGGTGGCCTATAGACTAGGGCACCTCTATAGTTTTCTTTAGGGGATGACTGTATTTTAAAAATCAGAATTTCAATGTCAGGGGAACTAAGTTCCTCTAAAATCGTAACTCTCAGTTCTTCTTTATACACCACAGCAATTCCACCGCCAGTTTTCAGAGGGCGGTCCAGTCTCAGTATTTTATAATTACAAGGGATAGCAAGAGTTATGGCTGGAGTGCAATGTTACAGTAACAGAAACAGAGGAGTCAAGCCAGGTTTAACGGAACGGAATGGAACAGATAGTGAGGAGGAGAGTTCCAAAGTCTAGCGGCATTCAGAGAGAATTGTCGACCTCCACTTCTCTTCTGGCCTTTTTAATCCTAGGGATAGAGGCCAGATTTAGGGATTTGGATCGAAGACTTCAGTTGGGCTCATAGGACTGAATGATATTGTTGAGAATGGAAGGGCCTGTATTGAATAGTGATTTATGGGCAATGCATAATGATTTAAATGTAATTCTTTCCAGTACAGGAAGCCAGTGGAGGGATTTCAGGGCTGGTTTGGCCAATTGCATTTTGGGAATGTCCAGCAACAGGCAGACGGCCCGATTCTGGACGGTTTGCAGCCTGGAGATCGTAGCCATCAGGATCCCCAAATAAAGCGTGTTTGCGTAGTCCTTTTGAGACAGGACGAGAGCCTGGACCATGATTTTTCAGGCCCGGAACAGCAGGATGGGGAGGATTTTACGAGAGATTTGCAGGAGACCGTAGCACGAGGCAGCGGTCTTCCGTGCCTGGGACTTGAATGACAGGTCCAGGTCCAAACAGATGCCCAGGCTCTTTAGCTGGGTTTTAGGAATGGGAGCCAGGCCTAAGGAGGTGGGCCAAATTTCTCTCATATCAAGTGGGGAGCAATTTCCCAGGACCATGATTTCGCTTTTTTCCCTGTTTAATTTTAAGAAGGAGTTCCTCATCCAGGTTGCAATCTCCTGTAGACAGGCATGCAGATCGGGGGAGCTACTATCCTTTTTATTGTCGTAGTAGGGCAGAAAGGATTACTGATATTGGCTGTTCTGTTTCGAGTGAAAGTATCATAAAAATTGCCAATGATGGAGCTCGTTGTTCCATATATCGTATATGCATCGGCGACAAGTATCCTCCAAGCCAGACAGGACCCAAAAACAGAAAATGTATAGACGAAATAGGGGACAGTGTGTGTCATAGAGTGTGGCATGAGCCCACATACACAACAGTTCGAAGTATTAATCACAAGCTGATGCTGGTGCAATAATTGTACAAAAGTATTGTTCATGAATTCCAGGCGTCGTGGTAGTTCATGCGGTGACAAGGTGGCGTGGAGATGTTCTGCAGGTGTTGGTGTTGGTGTCGTAGCCAAAGGAGCTGGTGGAGAGATCAACAACAGAAGCCATCTCACAACCAGCAGGATGAGGAGAGCAAAAAGTATAACTATCATGGAAAGGAAGCATTTATTGTTCAGAAGACATATTTCTTGTGCGCTTCAGACCTTCGGACCGCTTCCATTGTGCTCAGCCTGTTGTCACTAGCAGCTGTCTGTGATTGGTGGTTGCTTGACTGGATGTGGATATCAAGAGTCCTACGGACATCCTATTGGTCCAGCATACCAGCACCGATCTCAGCCGGAGATATCACAGCCCTACAGCCTATTAGACACCAGACAGAGTCAAGGGCCAGCCCCTTTTCTTGGTCTCAAGTTGTAGCGAGTGGAAGAAGGTATGGAGTGGTCTAGAAAGAGAGCTTCTTGTTCCTTCCTCTGATCCTGCAGAGGAGGGATGACTGGACCCCCTAAGATTCGATCAGTTTCGGCTTCCGTAGTGGTGTAATGAAGCTGAGCATCACTGAAAGGGACAAAGGTCGGTACTACTTCTGTGTCGCGTCCGGCAGTACTTCTTTCACCCATTGGTCGTACGGGAGGTAGAGAGGCACCCTTTTACAATGGGTAGCATTTGTCCAGTTCTTTCTCCCTTCGACTTTTGCAGCAGTGTGGGTGGCCAGAAGAACCTGTCAGGTGCGACCAGTGGGGCTCCAGACACTTGGTACGCTGAAAATTTCAGATCACAACCCAGTCACCTGGTTGAATGGTGTGACCTGGGCCTTCGCTCTTGTCGGGGATAGCAGCGTGTACCTGATGATAAAAAATACGAAAAGAATCGGTTAACTGGTACAAGTAGTCAGTCAATACTGGGAACTCAATATCAGACAATTTCTTTGGCCTTGGTATCCCCCATAAATTAGCTGGTTTACCGAATACCAATTCGTAGGGAGATAATCCTATCCTTGAGTGCGCAGTCGTCCTTACTGACAAGAGAGCAAGGGGTAGGGCATCTACCCAGGTAACACCTGTTTCCGCCACTATTTTGGCCAATTTTAATTTAAGTACCCCATTGTATTTCTCCACCAATCCGGCTGACTGGGGGTAATTAGCAGCATGAAACTTTTGTCTGACACCAAGCCCGGAACAAACAAACTAGACCACATTGGCTGTAAAATGTTGCCCATTGTCACTCCAAATCAAACGGGGCAACCCAAATCGGGGAAAGTATTCTTTCAACAAAACTTTGGCCATTGTATTAGCTGTGCAATCCTTGGTGGGGTAGGCCTCCACCCATCTGCTGAAGGCACAGACCACTACCAGGACATATTTCAAATTCGCACACCTGTCCATGTGGATATAATCCATCTGGATGGCTTCAAAAGGAAAAGTATGTGGGGAGAAGCCACCAACGGGGGTAACTGTACCTTTTCCTGGATTGTGCATAAGGCAGATCATACAACACTTAACCACTCGGTCAGCATGTAGGGGTATTTTTTCATTATACCATCTTGGCTCTAGTAACTTGCATTTTCCCTTTGCACTGATAAGGGCAGGGCCATGGGCCATAGTGAGAACTGGGGGGACATGACTGTCTGGTAACATCCATTGCGTCCCTTCGGATATACGCACCCAACATCCCTCTATCTCTTTCTCTGCCAGATGTTCCTCCCATGTGTGCAGTTCTTTTGAGGTGGCATGAGATTGAATCTCGACCACACTCTGATTGTTATTTTCCAACATTCCTCCTTCCACCAACCATCTGGCTGGTCCTGTCACAAACATTCCATCTGATTTACTTAGAGCAGTCTGTCTTGATGTTTGGTCTGCAAGGGCATTGCCTTCCCCTACATCATCAGTCACTTTCTGGTGGGCTTTACTTTTAATCACTGCAACTTTTCTAGGTAATCTAGAAGTCTGTGTATCAGGGGGCCATGCTGTATTCTAGGCTCATGTGAGGTGAGAAAATGTCTTTCTTTCCAGAGTCTGCCAAAATTGTGAGCCACCCCAAAGGCGTATTGACTGTCCGTATAGATATTAACAGCATGTTTTTACCGATTTCACAAGCTCGTGTCAAGGCCATTAATTCAACCGCTTGGGTCGATGCCTGTGGAATTTGTGCTGTCTCAACTACTGTAACAAGAGTGGTGAGGGCATACGCAGAAGATGTAGTTCCATCCAATCTTTTAAGACATGAACCATCTATGTATAGTGTTCCCTCAGCATCTGTTAGGGGGGTATCTTGTAGGTCCGCACAACCCTTTGTCTCTTCTTCAGTCCGTAATATGCAGTCAAGAGGGTCAGAATTTTTTCCTTGTGTCTCAGTAGGGAGTAGTGTAGCTGGGTTTAGAATATTACATCTCCTAATGTCAATGTGACTGGCAAAAAGAGTGAGCTCATAACCTGTAAGTCGTGCACTGGTAAGGTGTTGTGTCTTGGTGTTGTTGAGCAAGGTATCTACTGCATGTGGGACCATTAAGGTCAAGGGTGAAGACATAACAATACCTGCGCTCTGGTGGACCATAAGTGCATCAGCAGCAGTTGCGCGTAAACATCCAGGTAGGGCTCGGGCTACTGGGCCAAGTGAAGCCGAGAAATAAGCACAAGGGCGATGTTTGTCTCCAAAAATCTGAGTTAAGACCGCACAAGCGCAGCCATGTGTCTCATGGACAAAAAGAAAAAAATGTTTGCCATAGTCTGGGGTGCCTAACACTGAAGCTGTACATAAGGCATCTTTGAGAGTCTGAAAGGCAGCCACATACTCAGTTGTCCATGGAAAACCTCTTTCTGGCATATCTTTAGTAGTGAGAGCTAAAAGTGGTTTGACAATGGCCGAGAATTAGGGATCCATTGTCTGCAATAGGAAGTGAGGCCTATAAAGGGACGTACTTGTTTCTGTGTCAAAGGAGGAGGCTTGGAGGTAATAAGATTATCAGTGTGCATGCAACGTGGAGGTCTTGAGGCGGAAGCCGGGACCTGGTACGAATGAATGATTTACTTACTGATGCTTAGCCTAAAACGATTTTTAACCTGTGAATCAGATCGCTTTTAAAAGATTAATTTTTAGAAGTGTTTTGTTGTGAACTCTTACGCCTCTGTTGGGCCTCACCTTACTTCCTTTGTTCCCGTCCCACCGCAGCCGTTCAGGCGCTGCCGGGGACTCTAGCGGCAATCACCTTCAGGTGAGGAGCAGGCGAGCGGCACAGTGCTCGGCCCCTCCCACCTCTGGACACATAAATACGCCCAGTCACAGTGCGTGCACCGATTATCAGTGTGCATGCAACGTGGAGGTCTTGAGGCGGAAGCCGGGACCTGGTACGAATGAATGATTTACTTACTGATGCTTAGCCTAAAACGATTTTTAACCTGTGAATCAGATCGCTTTTAAAGATTAATTTTTAGAAGTGTTTTGTTGTGAACTCTTACGCCTCTGTTGGGCCTCACCTTACTTCCTTTGTTCCCGCCCCACCGTAGCCGTTCAGGCGCTGCCGGGGACTCTAGCGGCAATCACCTTCAGGTGAGGAGCAGGCGAGCGGCACAGTGCTCGGCCCCTCCCACCTCTGGACACATAAATACGCCCAGTCACAGTGCGTGCACCGATTATCAGTGTGCATGCAACGTGGAGGTCTTGAGGCGGAAGCCGGGACCTGGTACGAATGAATGATTTACTTACTGATGCTTAGCCTAAAACGATTTTTAACCTGTGAATCAGATCGCTTTTAAAGATTAATTTTTAGAAGTGTTTTGTTGTGAACTCTTACGCCTCTGTTGGGCCTCACCTTACTTCCTTTGTTCCCGCCCCACCGCAGCCGTTCAGGCGCTGCCGGGGACTCTAGCGGCAATCACCTTCAGGTGAGGAGCAGGCGAGCGGCACAGTGCTCGGCCCCTCCCACCTCTGGACACATAAATACGCCCAGTCACAGCGCGTGCACCGATTATCAGTGTGCATGCAACGTGGAGGTCTTGAGGCGGAAGCCGGGACCTGGTACGAATGAATGATTTACTTACTGATGCTTAGCCTAAAACGATTTTTAACCTGTGAATCAGATCGCTTTTAAAAGATTAATTTTTAGAAGTGTTTTGTTGTGAACTCTTACGCCTCTGTTGGGCCTCACCTTACTTCCTTTGTTCCCGTCCCACCGCAGCCGTTCAGGCGCTGCCGGGGACTCTAGCGGCAATCACCTTCAGGTGAGGAGCAGGCGAGCGGCACAGTGCTCGGCCCCTCCCACTTCTGGACACATAAATACGCCCAGTCACAGCGCGTGCACCGATTATCAGTGTGCATGCAACGTGGAGGTCTTGAGGCGGAAGCCGGGACCTGGTACGAATGAATGATTTACTTACTGATGCTTAGCCTAAAACGATTTTTAACCTGTGAATCAGATCGCTTTTAAAGATTAATTTTTAGAAGTGTTTTGTTGTGAACTCTTACGCCTCTGTTGGGCCTCACCTTACTTCCTTTGTTCCCGCCCCACCGCAGCCATTCAGGCGCTGCCGGGGACTCTAGCGGCAATCACCTTCAGGTGAGGAGCAGGCGAGCGGCACAGTGCTCGGCCCCTCCCACCTCTACGGCTACTAATGAACCACCCCCCCAGGAAGCGGAACAGACGAGCGCAGCAGGCGCGTCGACGGCGCGCCGAAGACGCGCCTAAGACAAGCCCATCTGCGCCTGTCCGCGACCTGCCGGGACCAGGGGCAGACCATGCTGCCCGTTCCCTCTTCTATCCTAGGTCCGTCCTCTTGAGTTACAGAAATAAGGGACAGGGCTTGTTACCAAGGGACACTCTCAATCGACTCTGCTCCACTGGCATTTTGTCCCAAGGCTGTCACTTAACCACTCCTGCCCTACAACACACTGAAAGAGACCTTCCCACGCCATCGCTCACCATCTTCTACCTAAATACTCGCTCCCTGGTAAAACACCAATTGGACATTTTCCTCCTGCTGGACACAGAGAAACCAGATATCCTCCTGCTCACGGAGACATGGTTGACTCCCAACTCTGCCCCCGATATAATAGCGGCGCTCCCACCCAACTATTACATCATCCACGCTGATCGCATCAGCGGGAAAGGGGGAGGAGTCGCAGCTATTATCTGTTCCAACTTGACTGTCACCTCCCTTACTGGCCTCTCGCTGGATGGGACAGACAACCTTGTGCTGAAGATCACCACCTCCCACTCGACAATTGCGTGTGTCCTATTGTATAGACCCCCGACCCTTATGCCATCATTTCCTATGAATCTGGCCGACCAACTTGCAAACCTAGCACTTGAACACCCCAAGATCTTTTTAATAGGAGACTTAAATTACTGGTACAAAGACCCCCTGGAAGGCCCACAATCAGCCGAACTGACGGACCTCTTATCCAACCTAAATTTCAATCAACTAGTTTCCTCCGCCACCCACTGCAAAGGTCACATCCTAGACCAGGTGTGGTCCAACACCACCTGTACAACTGCCCCAACCATACTACCTTGCATTTGGTCTGACCACACACTCCTTCAATTTAATCTATGCATCGCCTCTGCGACTATTACCGCACCAGTCGGAGGCGGGTTAGTCAGGAACTGGAACACAATGAACAAAACAGCGTTCTTAGAGTCATTAGCCAATACCATCCTTCCTCCTCAACATGAGATTAATTCCTCAGTTTCCTCGCTCACCAACTGGCTAAACACGGCCAGGGATTCTCATGCCCCTTTTAAAAAACTCAAATTGGCACGACGTGCCGACGCAAACCGGTGGTTCTCCACTGATTTAAAAGCGAGGAAACTGGCCCTACGGCAACTAGAACGTCATTGGCGTCGAAATTACGACCCTGATTTAAAAAGGATCTTCATTAAAGCAAGGAAAGAATACATGACTGCCATCTCGGCGGCGAAAGCGTCCTACTTTTCCTCTAAAATTCTGGAATCTACAAACAAATCCAAGGACATCTTTTCCATCCTCAACGAACTTACAAACTTAGACACGGTTCGACCTAAGATCATCCCCACTCAGGCCCTATGTGACTCACTCAACGTCTATTTTATTGACAAAATACTGGACATCAAAGCCAGTATTCCTCAACCGGTGTCCCCCCTCACGTCTGGTATGACAATCAAGTCTAATCACAACATCCTGAGTAGCTTGCCACCCATCGCCCAGGACCAATTTCGGGAATTACTGTCAAGAGTAAAATCTGGTGCACCCTCTGATAGCTGCCCGCCCCACATCTTAAAAGAGTGCTTCTTGACACACCCAGCCCCTGCCCTTACACTCCTGAACAATTCTTTATCCCTTGGCCTAGTCCCCGCAGCATTTAAAGAAGCCATAGTCATTCCGCTGCTAAAAAAACCTGGGGCAGACCCAGCCTGTAAAGCCAACTTTCGACCCATCTCGCTGTTGCCTTATTTGGCAAAAGTTCTGGAGGCACACGTGGCCAAATGCCTCTCTAACTTTCTTGAGGAATCTTCCTGCTTCGACCCCCATCAGGCAGGCTTTCGGCCTGCTCACTCCACTGAAGCAATAGTCACGACAGTTCTGGACACCCTGCGTGACTGTGCCGACAGACGCTCCCCACAAGCCCTGGTGCTCCTGGACCTTTCGGCCGCTTTCGACACGGTCGACCACAACATCCTGGTCGACCGTGTCGAACAAGCTGGCGTCCGGGACCTAGCAGCCTGTTGGCTGAGATCCTTCCTGACAGACCGTAACCAAACGCTACGCCTTGGTGACCTAATGGGTGCCAAACAGGCCATTACTTGCGGAGTGCCACAGGGCTCCTCCCTGTCTCCCCACCTATTTAATCTTTACATACTCCCCCTGATTCAGACCTTAAGAGACAATCAGGTGAGAGTCTTCAACTACGCAGACGACTTACAGCTGCTTTTTACCATCGACAACACCGAAGACTCCATACGGCACTTCCAGTCTACCATGAGCTTTATTAAAACCTGGATGGACCAGAACCAGCTCAAACTAAATCCGGGTAAAACCGAGCTAGTCCTGACCGGCGATAGCGGCAAGTACTGGGGCCCACACTACTGGCCTTCTGAACTGGGCCAAGCTCCAACGCCCTCCTTGTCAGCTAAAACACTTGGAGTCACTGTGGACTGTGACCTATCTCTAAAAACGCAAATAGGTCAGGTGGTCTCCAAGTGCTTCTTCCAACTGAAAAAAATCCGGAAGGTACGTTGTCTGCTTACACCCGAGGCAATCACCCAGGTTGTGATTTCTACTGTACTGTCCCATCTGGACTACGCGAATGCTATCTACCTAGGTCTTCCCAACTACCTAGTTAAGCGACTCCAGATGGTACAGAGCCATGCCGCAAGACTAATTCTGAACCAATCAAGGCGTCAGGCAGCTACCCCCCTCTTAAGGAAATTACACTGGCTCCCAGTAGCCCAGCGCTGTGCCTTTAAGACTGGCTGCATAATCTTCAAGTCCCTCTACTGTAAAAGCCCATCATTCATCAATCATCTGATCTCCAGATACACCCCTTCCCGCAACCTACGCTCACTCCACCTGAACCTCCTGCAGACGCCTTCTTTCAAACTAAAGCGCGCAGGAGGCCGTAGGTTTGCGACCCTCGCTTCCTGCTTGTGGAATTCTCTCCCCGTGGAGACCCGGAATTGTCAAGACCTCCTCTCCTTCCGGAAAGCCTTGAAGACCTGGCTCTTCAGACAAGCATTTCAATAAACACACCCTCCTCTATGTCCATGTTACTGCTGATCACAGCGCCAAGCAACCAATCGGTGATAGCGGGCTTTAGAAATATTTTAATAATATTAATAACATAACATAAGGGCCACTCGGTCAGCAGTAAGTTGTCTTCCCTCCTTCGAGAGGAAGTGGCTGAGGTAGGTCACTTTCTCTCGACAAAATTGCAATTTGTTCAAGGAAACCTTATGATTGTGGGAGGCAAGGTGGTGAAGCAGATGTACTGTTGCTTGTTCAGTGGAGCAGAAGTGGCTGCAATTAAGAGGTCATCTACATATTGCAACAGAGTGGCTCCTGCTGGTAGTGTCAGGGAGTCCAACTGATTCTTGAGAGCCTGACTATCGATGCTGGGGCTTTCAGTAAAACCTTGGGGGGCACGGCAGATCCAGAAACTCCGCCCTCCAAGGGAGAAACCAAAAATATGTCTACTGTCCGTATGTATTGGAATGCTGATAACCGCATTATTTAGGCCAATAACAGAAAAATGAGTGGCGGTTGCTGGGACCATGGTCAAGAGGGCTGTGATATCAGTGACAATGGGATACTGTGAGACCGTAATTTTGTTGAGAGCCCGCAGATCGATGACAAACTGATAGATTTTGGGGGCCGCGGGAGAGGTATCAATACATTTTTTAAGAACTGGAATAATTGGGCTGTTACACTCATTACCACGTGTCTCCTCAACTACTCTCGTCTTCATGAGATCTGATATTATAGATAATAGGGCAGCCTCACCTTCCTGGGCAAGGCGATACTTGCGAAGCCGGGGCAGTTGGACACCTTGCTGGATACGGACAGTATGCAGAGAAATGTCGAGAAGTCCTACATCAGTGTCAGAAGTGGCCCAAAGTGATGAGGGTAAGGCCTGCAGAACGGGAGGGGCGGGTCCAGAGAGAAACATAGTGGCGAAGGAATCTGGTGATATGTTAAGGGACACGCCATCAGGACTACAAGAAATGGTAGCATGTAAAGCCTTTAACAAATACATACCCAGCAAATTTTTACTACATCCAGTCGTGAGAATCAAAGGAGTATCCATATGAGCTGGACCGAGATCCAGCGGGAGAGGCTTAGAGACAGGGTTGGTGACAGGGACCCCAGAAAAGCCCAGGGAGACATTGAGAGAGCCAGAAAGGGGTGCCTCCAGTATCAAGGCATGTGCAACAGAGGATCTAGTAGCCCCAGTGTCTAGGAGAAACTTCTTTTTATCCCGTGCAACAGACATCTGGACATAAGGACCTCACTAATCCACAGGAACCGGCACACTTACATTACCCTTTTCCTGGCTTTCCTATGGCTGGTAGAAACCTGTCTCATCAGTCTCATCATAATCATCGTTAAAGTAGGTCCTAGTGGCCTCATACCCGTTGTCAAATCTGTAAACTGTACCCTGGGGCGGACCCATACGGGGTCCAACATTAGGTTCTGGTGCACGCCTCTGCCTAGGAGGTCCCATATTTCCTTCCCTTTGGGTTCGGGCCTAGTTTATCCTGACTGAATATTCTGGTCTAATACCGGGCATTCACTAACCCAGTGGCCATAAGCCTTACAGTAGGCACACTGGTCTTTATCAACGGGACCTGCTGAACTGATGGACTTCTGTAAAGGACACTGAAGGGGGCGCTGGGGCAGCCTCTGGAACTGGTCCGAAGGCGGACCTTGGCCTCTCGCATTTTGTCCCCAGGGTGGATAAGCTTATTGTAACAAAACTTTTGTTTTAAGGTCCTTGTTCTTCCTAACCTCTTTGTCTTTATCTTCATTCTCTCTATTCTCATGATATTGGGCCATGGCAAGGATGCCTGCCACAGTTTGAGCTGACCACGTACTCTCAACCTTCTTAAGGCGGGCCGAGAGATCCGGTAATGAATTAGATACAAATTTATCAATAAACACTGAACCCGAGCCAGGGGCTCTAGGGTCCAATCAACTGTGACTTTTGTACTCAGTTTCGAAGCGGATGAAAAAATCAGCAACAGACTCATCCTTACGTTGTTTACATGCATTTATCTTATCCCAATTAACAGCTATTTCGGGCAAAAGGGTCTTCATGAGTTGCAACAGATGGCCTGGGAGAGCCAGAAAAGCCGGATAAGGCTTAGTCCCTCCCTCTCTGTCCTCCATCCTCTCAAAGTCGGTCCAGTCACCATTCAAAGCGGCATTATGGTTGGCATGGCGTATTTTGTCCCATATGTCGGGTGGTACTACTGACCCGAATAATAAATCAATATCCTCTAAGGTAAGGACACCAGAGGAAACAATCTGACCTAATTCCTGATAGTAAAGAGCCCGATTCTTACGGGGGTCTGGTAATTGGGATTTAAATTGAAGAACATCCGCTCTTTTCCATGGGACATGCACCCACATCCTACGCCAGTGGGCTGAGGCTGCTCCAACACCCTGGTTATTGGCGAGCACTGCAGGGATAAAGACGGGAGCTGTCTCTCTCATAGGCATAGCTTTGTCATTCGGAGATGGCGGAAAAGCTGTTTTGTCTCTGAACGTAATCATGGTAACAAAGGCTTCATGCATATCATCTCCCTGAACATGACCCTTGGCAATAGTTAGTTTTAAATCAATCAATCCCCGGGGAGTATCTATGAACAAAGCTTCATATCTTTTCATTATAAATGTGCACATATACTCGGCCATGTCTGTTTGTTGTATGGCCATCCATTGTCTAAAAGTCGACCAGATATCTTTAACCCCATAAATATTACCATTATTTACCCAAAATGCACATTGTTTTCGCATAGCGTCCCTTTCACTACCCCCAGCGAGTTCAGCAGACCTCAAAGACTCCTTTCTAGGGGTACCGAAGAATTCAAACAGGGTATTGGGCATAAGGGAGGACCATCTTGTTTGGTCCGAAGTGAAATAAGGGTCACCAACAGGGGTACCAATAGACTGATTATCAAGCAGACGGGAATGTATGGTCGGGGTTGGGTCAATAGGTGGGGCGGTATGAATTGTCGGCGGGAGGGGTGCTGGCAGGATGACGGGAGTCAAAGGATCAGGCAGTGGTACATTGGGTGGGGGTGGAGTGTTAGGAACATTTTGAGGAAGCGGGGATACATAGGAGCCGGAGCATAGGCAGGAGGTGGACCTTCAAGAAGAGCATTCAACAACGAGTCCCCCTCTTCTCCTTCAACCTCAAGGTCCCTGGGAGAACGAGCGGGGTAACATTTTGCCGCCTTAGCCTTATGATGCCTATCTGCCATTACAACCCCTTCCTGAACCTTTTTTTCTAAATGCGCTTTCGCATGATCAGCCATAGACATCCTCTCTTTCTTTGTATTCAGCGCTTGCTTTTTTTTCATTCTTTGATCTATTTCTTTCTTCCACAACGCGGTGGCGTCAAACATGGCTTGACAAGACCGTTTGCGGAGCAGCTGCTCCTTCAGGCTTGAAAGGGCCTGTAGATCAAAGGATATCAAAGGATCGTATATTTTGCCCATAAGGAAGAAAACATAATCGCAGATGGCCCATATTTAACATACATCTCATAACTTGGAGTTCCTTCTGGAGGAAGCGGGCAGGCTGCCTCCAGAAGGGAGTCCTCTGTACATACGCAACAACATAACTTTTGAAACTTACTACTAACTGCAATATTTTTACTTCAGGCAGACAACAGTGGGAGAAAAACACTGACCTCACTGGCTTGGCTTTTGCAAAAGTCAATACAGACAGAAAACAGAGCACAAGTGGTGGATGATCAGTCCACCCTTACCCGAAAATGTTGTTCTCTTCTGCAGACGTAGGCACGAGTCCAGATCCAGACAGAGACCGCACTAAAGGGGGCACCCACCTCATTTTCTTCAAGACAAAGCAGGGGAAGCGAACAGCGGAATGAAGAACAAGCATTTGCAATGCAATAGGTCTTGCCTTTGGGACCGTATATGTATTCAGCTATGCAGCACATTAGCCTGGACGCTGAAACATATACTGTTTTTTTGACTGGAGGGAAAGTAAGCACCAAACTGCGTGACGCGCCAGGTATAGGAACACGTGGAGAGAAATATTGCCTTTCATCGGGAAACGGTATAGTCCAAAGCTCTGTTTTTAATATAAAATCAGGGCCTTCGATGGTCATAGTACTGAAAATACAAGATTTGTAAAAAATATCACTGTCTACGGGTGCTCATGGAAGACAATTTCTACGGACTGAAATCTAAAGAATACTAAAGTGATTCGGGTATTTTACTGACCTCTGCCGGTCGTTTCCTATCAAGAAAATTAAAGAGAGTCAGTTGAACAAAAAAAAGTCCCGAAGCGGAAGCAGACAAGTCCTAGGGCTGATCTCCAGAGCCCACAAAGTACATACAAATATAATTATAAATATAGAAGAGGTCTCGAATGCTCGACCTAAAAAACCGGGGAGCAGTGCTTTGATTTTCCTTGTTGCAGAGAGAATACTAATTGTGAAGGGGACTTTCTATTGTATTACAAATATCTGGCAAATAAAGTTCCAATTTCAAGTAACATGTGGATATGTCTTATTTTAATATTCTGAACTAGTGTATTAAACAACAACTAAATCACCATTTTCTTGGTTTCCCTATAATGAGAAAATCAGGTTGGTTGAACAATGAATCCACGTAAAATTCTGTTGCAAGCCAAAACATCTAGGTACAAATGCAAAAAGAAATGGCACTTGGAAATTCTTGTTCAAACGTTCTTTTGGGACTAGTTGGCCGGAGGACACTAGGCATCTTGAAACTTAAACAATCGTTGCATGCCCACATATCTAAAAATGTAACATATAATCCAATATTGTTCGAGATCATGTGGTTTGAATGAACTGAAAATGGCTAGTCAATTTAAATTATTTCCGAACAATAAGCCCCAAATTATGTCTGGCCTAAAGCACCAAAAATCCATTAGATGGAAGCTCACGATAATGAGTTATAAAGTCCAATTTTTACTACTATTAATAATAGATATACCATCGACTCATTTGGATATAACAGGATTTTAAATTAACCCCGAAATATATCCCAGTACAAGATGGAAAGACAACATACAGTTTTGTTACACTAGGTTCACACATTTTCAAATGTCAAGTTCAAAAAGTTGAAAAAGTGCACAGTATAAGAAAGGGTTTCCAAGCAACTCAGCAGCACAAATCGAGTGGAGTCAACATGCTGAGCCGCGTGGCTGGATGGCAGAGCAGGGTTGCCCAGGCCGCAGCCCATAAACGCTGCTGGGCGCCATGGAAAGAATGCGCCCATATAAATGCCAGCAGGAGGGGGAGGGAGGTTTTGGAGAGGATGCGGGACATACCCTTGCAGGCACCAGCATGCCTTTACGGCCCCGTGCAGGACTGTCATACTTCACTGGCCTTCAATTAAAACAAGATCTTCAGCATGAGAGTCAGTGGTGACCAGCTGGGAGGTACATTGCACTGCATTCCATTGAGACTTCCAGTGACATCATCAGCCACATGGTAAATGTACACACCATTTATCAATGCTGTCACTAGGTAATAGCAGGGCTTTACAAGCCCTGTGTGAACATATGTTGTAGATTATTTAGACGAGTCCTGTGTAAACACCGACATTACTATTTTGAATTGTGTTGGGAACATACTGGAACCAGACAGCATTTTAGCAAGTACTCGCTACGAGCTACATAAATAATGTCGACTATAGTCATTATAGCTATAATAAATGTAAAAAAATGTTTAAAAAAAAGACTAGGGGCCATATCAGATAATTCATTTAGTTCTCCAATTTGAATTGATCTGCGTTAAATTGTGTTGTGCTTAAACGTGTATACCATATTACAACATTAATGTTCATACCGTATTATAACATATGATATGATGTAATATTCATTGTTTCTGTTCTTCAATTAAGTTTTTGAGTGATTGCACTTATATTTATATAAGTAGGACGTTATTAATACAAAAAGATGGGTACATCGCAAATATTCTCAGCATATCTCACATACTAACCCCAAGATTCATCATGGTCATGTTTTGCGAGTCCTTAATAGCGAATTTTAAGGATTCGCTATTAAAGATTCACAAAACGGGATGCATGTAGAAATTGCAATATTTTATGCGATTTCTACTGCTTCCTTATTTGGGATTCGCTAATTGCTAATCACAAATAAGAAATGGCTTTCCCATTCATTCCTATGGGCCTAAAGGCCCATAGGAATGAATGGGGAGTCATTCCTTATTTGCAATTAGCAATTAGCGAATCGCAAATAAGGAAGCAATTTCAAGGGTGCCAGGGTGTCCAAAGGACACCCTGTAGCACCCCTGAAATGGTAATGTACACTGGTGTTGCGCACACACATGTCCAAAGGGTAACATACAACTTAGAAAAATGCACTAAAGTGCATTTTTCTAAGTTTTTGCTATTTACCATGTAGTTAGACTTCGCGGTAAATAGCGGCCCAAGATTGCGAATTCGTAATTTTTAAATGGTTCATGAAATGCATTTAAGGAATCTCAAATTGAGATTCCTTAAATGCAATTATTCACAATTTAGCGATTTCTAGAATTGCGATTTTTGCATTTGGGATGATGAATCCCAAATGTAAAAATAGCGCTCGCAAAGGGCCAGATTCGCAGAATCTGGCCCTTTGCGAGCTGATTTCGGCTTGCTGAATCTACGTCTCAGTTTGATCATGTATGAAAGAGTGAGAAGTTCCAAAGTTGGCAGACTTGCATATAGCATTACTTTTAAAATACCCTTCCAAGCTGGCAAAGTTATATATAAGACAAGCATTGGTAAAGCAAATAATGAGGGTGAAGCAAGCGGCTTTGATGAGGGATGGAGGGTAGGCAAGGGCAACCAACGCAGGCGAAGAAGAGGGAGTGGGAGGGAGAGCTGCTGGGGATGAGGGGTAGAGTGCTTTAATGCAAAGAAAAGAGTAGAACTTAAAACAAGCATTGGATAAGCCAATAGGTTTTGCCTATGCCAAATATATTTCCTATGTCAATGTTTTTTAATATATTGGGCACCAGTTGAACTGCTGTGCGACACGGCTTAAATTTGTTTTAGCATTGACTGCCTTATCACACTTTTCGTGTTTTTTTACTACTAAGTAAAACAGTAAGTAAAAACACACAGTGTAATGTAGCTGGTGCTCATGTAAAGCACTCTAATAACTTGGGGTCGAGTTTGTGCTATATCAAATGAAAAAAAAGGATGTTAAGACCTTTGGGTCGAAGAGAGATTTTAACCATCGGTAATAATAATAGAGCATCCCACCCAGTTATCTGGCAATGCCTTCCTGTCTCCCTAACCAACAGGCAAGTTGTCTATGCCATGATATATGTTTTGGGCTATACACATCACTAAATACCATCAGAATGTTTATGCACTTGCTAAGCTTGTGTTCTATGAGTGAGACGCAGGGGTATATAGTATATGTTGTGAACATTTCTGGAGGGGGCAAGAAGGGGGGAGAACTATAGGTTTTGGGGTCCCTGGTTTCAAGGGACTGACACCGTAATTGTTGTTTAACCCCTTCGCTGCGGTGACTATTCCGCTGCAGCGCTAAGGGGGTGGGGCGGTCACGCGGCGGTCCCGTGCTTGTGACGGAACCGCTCCGTCACGGCTCGCGGGTGAGCTGTGCTTGTGACGTAACGGTTCCGTCACAAACGCGCCCGCTCAATGGAACGCGCCCCTCAGGCGCGAAATCAGCACCGCGCAGGCACGCCGAGCGGGCCGTGACGGAACCGTTCCGTCACAAGCACAGCTCACCCGAGGCTTGTGACGGAACGGTTCCGTCACAAGCATGCAAGGGGTTAACATCATATTGTAGGCATCAAGTGCACTTCACTCAGCATTTGGCCTTACAAACGTTATGGCATTGCAGCTCAGAGTACTGAGAAAAGGTAAACAGTCACAGCCATCCCACAGCCCTGCTTCCCTCCACATTGTCAATGACAAAGGCACAGCAGGGGGAGATACATATGCAAGGGAGAGACAGGGGGACCCCAATCTCTCCATCCCCTCTCGGAAAAAGTTGCCAACACAATGTGCTGTGTGATATGCAGAGCCCACCAAGGCACACACAAAAAGGGCAGAAGGGGGCCATTTGAGGCGTTAAAGGTATACATATTCAAGGAGAGTCAGGATGAAGAGGAGGGAAAAGTTTGAACTGTTAAGAGAATTAAAGAGGACTCCTCTCATCCGAGCCCTACCTCCCCTTCAGAGAAAACAAACCTTCGCTGCTCGGCAGACCACTTAAAATGGGCGGGAGACCTGGCCAGATAAAGGGAAGCAAACCCAGATGAGATATTAGCGAAAACAAGAGAGGAGACTGAGGGCTGACAAAAGGGGCGCATGGGTTAGAAGCCGAGGAGGAAACAAGAGAGGAAGGGTCAGGGCAAAACTGGGAACTCAAGGCAGCCCTGGCAGTTTTGTAGGACTAGCCCCCGGGAGAAGGGCGGGGCACAAGGGTGAAGCACTGCTGCTTTTGTTACTGGGGGCCGATATTGCAAAACCGGCCCCCAGTAACAAAACCGCCCCCCACTGCTGCAAAACCAACCCCAGTATCAAAACCAGCCCTTACTGCTGCAAAACCGGCCCCCACTGCTGCAAAATCAGCCCCCA
This sequence comes from Lissotriton vulgaris, assembly GCF_964263255.1. Classification (NCBI taxonomy): domain Eukaryota; kingdom Metazoa; phylum Chordata; class Amphibia; order Caudata; family Salamandridae; genus Lissotriton; species Lissotriton vulgaris. The sequence goes on from NC_141697.1 coordinate 120,398,961, forward strand.
GTAACAAAACCGGCCCCCAGTAACAAAACCGCCCCCCACTGCTGCAAAACCAACCTGAGTAACAAAACCGGCCCCCACTGCTGCAAAACCGGCCCCCACTGCTGCAAAATCAGCCCCCAGTAACAAAACCGGCCCCCAGTAATAAAACCGGCCCCCACTGCTGCAAAACCGGACCCCAGTAACAAAACCGCCCCCCACCACTGCAAAACCACCCCAGTAACAAAACCGGGCCCCACTGCTGCAAAACCAGCCCCCAGTAACAAAACCGCCCCCCAGTAACAAAACTGGCCCCCACTGCTGCAAAACCGGCCCCCAGTAACAAAACCACCCCCACTGCTGCAAAACCAGCCCCCAGTAACAAAACTGGCCCCCACTGCTGCAAAACCGGCCCCCAGTAACAAAACCGCCCCCACCGCTGCAGAACCAGCCGCCGCCCTTCCAGCCTCACGTGACAAGGCCCGATGCCTGCTACGGCCAGTACGGCTCTGGGAAGGGGGCACAAATGGGACAAATGTTTGAAAAGCATGAGATGTGAAGACATAAGGAACACCATTAAGGGTGTGAGGTCCAGAATACCAGAAATCAGGAAATGGGGCACTGATGGGAAAATTGGACAAGCAACAAAAGAAAAAGTAGTGACAGGTGATGGTGGGGTAATATAAAAAAAACTGAATTATTTTATTAGATGCAAAGAAATGTTCTGTCTGTGAAGAGATAAGTGAGTGATGACAAAATTAACTGTAGTCTTTAGCCTATCACTGTTATAGCAGCCTTTTCTACACAACCAGTGCACCTGCAGTTTATCACATGAGGTACCCACAAAGACCATTTAGGAAGATTTGCAGAAAAAGAAAAGATACATCCGAAAAATAAGCACAAACCCTGGAGAGAGGTGATGTGTTCTACAGCGGGTGTATTAAGTATACTAAACATAATAATCTTCTGAGGTAAGCTCCTAAAACCATAATTATATTTATGTTTCTCTGGGAATTTAGATCAGCTTGGCAAACTTGGGAATTAGCATAACGGCGTGGCATTTAAGTCACTGCTGGCAGCCCCACTCGCCAGCTAACCTGCTAGCCAGGGGCCAGGAAAATGTAACAGCAGGAGTAATGTTTTGACAGGAACCAATTAACGTCACTGAAATAGGCGAGCCAAGCTTAGTAATGAATTGGAGAAATGAATGCCACCGACTTCGAAAAATACGCTACCTAGTGTTATGCACAGCCAAAGCATGCGAATGATTTATTGACAATGAATACTCAATTTTAATGATAATGGATGAACGCCAGATAAGCAACGAATGGAAAAGCAGTGATGGGGTTAGGGAGGGGGGGTCTGTGGATGGGCAAGGAAACGGAGGTAGGAGCTGTCAAGGAAGGTGGTTGGGGGGTGCAAGGACAAGCATCAACACTTATGTGCGTAGAGACAGCCTGCCAAACGATGCACTCTAATGGAGTGCCACAGTTAAAAAAAAAAAAAAATGTACCTCTGCGGGCAAACAGACACCGAGTGCTTGGTCTAGGTTCCACGGCAGGGACACAAACGAAGCACCAGGGGAAACCTATTTCCAAATCTATACTACTATTATAAAGAGAGAACACAAACCTTTTGGCAAGGTAAACTCGGGAACCACAGCGCCAATCCACACACCCAATACATTGTTGTAATCCGCAGGGTGTGCAGATGGACATAGGCTATAGAAAATAAAAAAAAAACGTAAATTTAAAAATATAACTTTTAAAAAAAAGTAGTGCCCTGGAATTAGCACCGGCCGCGACGCTGACGGCCACAACGTAGCGCTGGCCGCAACGTACGTGATCACGATGAGGAGCGGCGGTGAAGTGAGGAGCTCGGGGAGGAGCGGCGGCTCAGGTAAGGCTCTGGGACACGGGACGGGAGGGAGCCGGTGCGGGAGGTTGGCCCGGAACAACTGCGGTAAGGCTCAGGGTTTGGGGGCAGCATTTCAGGCTTGCGTGCACTCCCGCCCCGGCCCCCACCCGCCACAACATTGTCCGGGACACAGACAATGTTGTGGCGGGCGGGGGCCGGGGCGGGAGTGCACGCAAGCCTGAAATTCTGCCCCAGCCCCCTTCTGCCCCGGGCAACGCTGGGGCGGGCTGCTAGTTTAAATATAAAACCAGCATCTTCGCTAACCTAAATGTTATGTATTGTTTCCTCATGAAGATCCTGTTTCAAGCTATTATGCATCACACACAACAATGAATGGCAAAGGACCAAACTTAATTCAAGCAAAAATCCCCCAAAACTCTCAACCTAGTCATATTCCAGGCGGGCACTGCACTTTATGATTCCTCCTTATAGGAAGAAACCCACTGGTGGCAATACGTTCTCAGTGCAAGCTGCAAAACTATGGAGCTCCCTACCTGCAAAGATTGGAGCCACTGAGAACAACTTAGTGTTCAGGAAAATGGTTAAGACCTGCTTATTACCAATGTATTCCAAGAGAGAATCTACATGATCTCACTTTCTGGCCTCTCAGCCAACAGACAGAAGCCCCTCCAAGACCCTCTAAGATCAAGTAAGAACCACATCAGCAGAATACCTTGACAAACTACTTCTTACTAATTTCACAGAGAACCACATCCCTCTACAAGCACTCCACCACAACATCCATCACAAACAAATTCATTTTGTTTTTTTATATATTTTATTAGCTTTTTAGTTGTATATGGAAAATGCTTTAGGTCACATAGAGACATCAGTATACTTGTTGGTACTCTAGATGACACAGTCAGCATGCAAGAGTGAGGAACATTAGGGCATGCAGTTATAGTAACAAGACCTAGCCCAATCATAGAGCAAGTGAGCTGGTTGCAGGTCATGGTGGGAATGCGGCTCAGGGACGATCGGCATGTGGCCCATGGCTAGGGTCGCTGGGTGCCTGCTAGAGGAGTCCATTGATACAGTACGATGCTCATTTCAGGAGGTGGCGTGGTCATAGGGATGTAGTGTTGAAGGGCTATGCTAGGGCGGTCTAATGTCGTCTTTGGTGTTGTTTTTAAATGTGAGAGTCTGTTCATCCTACATGACTGGAAAGGGGTGTTTACTAAGGCTGTGCCTCCTTCTGAGGCAGGGCCACAGAGTCTGACTCTGCCCAGTGGATGACTGCGTTTGCTACTGGATTGCCCAGTGATGATGCCTTCCACCGCATTATGATGGTGAGCTTAGCCAGTTATGAGACAAGATCTAGAAAGTGTGTTGTTGCCCCCACCCCCAGTTTTTTCAGTGCCTATATAGTCCCAGTATGCATCCTTCTATTGGACTGAACTCACTGCAGCCAGTGAAAACTGTAAGGGTTGTACAGCCTTTTGTCTAGAAGGCCTGGAACATGGCACTTGACCAGAACATGTGTATTAGATCAGCTTGTTGGGCACGGCATGGCGGCATTCTGAGGTTACTGTGTGGTAGATTTTATGGATACAGGCCGTTGACAGGTAAGCTCTGAGAAGTATATTGATTTGTCTATATTAAAAGTGTGCATCATGAGAGGCCCTGCCCAGGTACTTCAATATTTTGTCCTATTCCTTTTGTGGTAGATGCCAGACCAATCCAGTTTCTATTTCTGATGCAGTGTCCCTAAACTATCAGAGGTCTTGGCAGAGACTGGCCTATCAATCCAGGAAACCAGCCTCCATCCTGTTCCCATGTCAAATAATGCTGTCAGTAGTGGGCAAGTAGAAAGTTCTATGTGCACTGTTCCTCAGTGGCGCCCCAGTTCCGCGACTAGATGCCAGTGCGTCAAGGACTGACCCGGTGGTAAGCCAGTTTGTACAGACAGTAGGTCAAAGTGGATTAGGGCATTGTTCTGGAAAAAGTCCCCTATGGTTGGTATCCCGACCTCCCCCATGCTCCATTGGAGTCTACGCCTGTTGTCTGTCCGAATGCCGGAAGCACTGGTGCGGGACCCTTGGGGGTGTAGGGCGTGGACTCTGGAGAGCCCGAAGTGCTCTTTGTTAACAGTTGTGGGCTATCTGCAGCAGCCAGTCTGTGGATTTGGCAATGAAGATTTTTGTAGAAAGAGTTCCGAACAATTGTAAGGGCATTTTGTCCAGCTCCGCCATTCACCTCAGACAAATTGCCCAGCCAGTCAGTGAGCTGCTCATTGTAACTGCGTCGCAACTGTGAAAGCAACTTTACCAGGGCTGCCCTGGTTCATCCGTTGTAAATTGCCCAGCATAATATTTAGTAAGGGGCAGCGTCACTATTTTGGAGAGGAGAACACGGCCCTGCACTGACAGAGGGAGAGAGCGGCAAAATCCTATTTGAAGTCTCAGGGAAGACATTCGCCTCACCAGCTTGCTATCTAATAAACTGAAGTAAATATTAATGCTGTACCAGAATATGAAGGACTCCCATCTAATCCCTTGGTAATAAACTACCATATATGTGGGGGGCATTCAGGTGTAATTGAAATAGGCACACTTTGGTCCAGTTGACCCCTATGCTCAATGTCTGCCACTCCTGTACAAATATCCTTTATGTGTAATAAGACATCATCTTCATAGAGGGACACTGTATTCATTTCTCCACTTATCGGGATGCCCCAAATCCTCCCCTGACTGAGGGAGGTGGTGTGCCAGGGGCTCAATCCCCAATGTGAACAGTAGCGGTGAGAGCGGGGACCCCTGGAATGCGTGGAGAACCCATCGGAAAGGTATCAGAGATCAGTCTACTAATCTTCACTCTCTCAGTCGGTCCAGTGGATAGGAGTTAAATCAGTCTTGATCATTTTGTCACCCAACCCCATTTTACACAGCACTGTAAACATATACTTCCAGTCCAGCATGTCAAAAGCCTTCTCCAGATCCAAGATCCAGGAGACTTCTGTCTCTGTGGGTTTATATGCGCATAGGTGGCATTTGTTAATTTCATATACTTAAAACTCGCTGCTTGTTAGTCTTTTAAAACAAAAATTACTTTGCGCCGTATTTTCTCTCTTTTGAATTATTTGTGTAGTGCATTTTGATTATCTTCACGGAGCACACTGCCATTAATCACTTACCTCACTGCATTTCCTCCCGATTCCACCACAGCCCGTGCTGTTTGAGTGGAAGAAGTGGCGTTGCGACAGATTTCCCTTGCCTTCCTCACTTCCGGTGGCAAAGTTTGGGGCAGACATCTAGGGAAGTGACTGACTAGTCTTTTTTACGTAGAACGGCTATAAATATGCTAATGGTGCCGAAGCGCAGCGGACGCACTGGCGGTGCGCCAAAGCCGCGCCAAAGGAAGCCTGTCTGCGCCCGTCCGTGCACCATCTGCGCACAGCGCCAGCCAATATGCTGATTTTGGGGAAAATCAACATGCTGCTCCTGCTCCTAGACTACTGAGTGTCTCTCCCCAGGCAATGGGTAAGGGAGAGATGCAAAATTAGTCGTCCCAGTAGGGGAAGGGACAGTAGCTAATTTGATCAGAACGGACTCCTTGAGATGTGGCCTGCTTAATGTTAGGTCCCTCTGTAAACATTATTTGGAGACACAGATGTTGTTAGAGTTTCATGATTTGGATGTCCTGGTGGCGACGGAGACTTGGACTCATCTGGATTCTGATTTAGAACTGGGCTTAGCCTGCCCTCAGGACTATAAAGCTTTTCATAAGCCACACCCCTGTGGAAGAGGTGGGGGGGTTGGGATCTTTTTTAAGGAGGTCTGGAACTTCTCACCAGTGGATATCAACATGGTCGAAGGGGTCGAGCTACTGGGCTTTGCTCTTAACGACCTTGGGCACCAGGTGCTGACAGGTATCATCTGTTATAGGCCACGGGGAGTGGTCAGTCTGCTTCAACAGAAAAGCCTGATTGATGTGTTTAGTAATATTGCTCTTTCACAGCCAGGCTCCTTATTCTAGGGGATTTTATCCTTTGGGCTAACAGGAGTATGGGCCCAGGGTATAGCAATCTCCTACAATCTTGTATGGATGTTTCCCTTATTCAATGGGTGGTAGAGCCTACACACACGGGGGGACATACCTTTGACCTGATATTCACCAGGGAAGACTCACTGGAAGTTGTGGATGTGTTCCCGGTTGGTTGGTCGATCCTCAGCGCCCTGGTATAACACTGCTTTGAAAAATCTAAAACTTGGCTGTAGACAGGTAGAGCGGAAATGGAGGAAGGGGTACTCTGACCAGACAAAGCTATCTGGAAAGAGAACATTTCAAGTTACAAGAAAATAATTGTCTCTACCAAAGCTGAGTCATTTTGAAGGACCCTAATAGCTCTAAAAGCTTTTTTAAAATACTGAACGATATTGCCAACCCGGTTTGCACCAAAAAATAACGTCCTCCCCACGTAGGAACTCAGTGACAGTCTGGGTGCTTTCTTTGATGATAAGATTAATAAAATTATTGAAGGGCTAGAGGAGAACAGTATGGCTGATAAGATCACAGGCCCCCCACAGGATGGGCAGGAAGACCTGAGAGTGATGAGGAAGGCCTCAACTCAGATGCCTCTTCTGGATCATTTTGGTATTCCTTCCATTGAGGTGTTTGAGCAAATCGCTTTTGGGGTTTCTTCTGGTTCACCCTTAGACCCTCTTCCACACAGGGTCTGGAAAGAATTTGGATCCAAACTGTTTCCCCCACTTAGGCAGCTGTGTAATCAATCCCTGCATAGTGGGCTGGTCCTCTCCTGTTGGAAGCAAGCAGTTGTCTCCCCCTTATTGAAGAAGCCCTCACTGGACCCAGCCTGTCTAAAAAACTACAGGCCTATTTCACTACTTCCATATCCAGTAAAGATCATTGAACATCTTGTGTGCAGGGCACTCTCACAGTTTCTGTAGGCAAGTGATCTACTGGATCATGTTCAGTTTGGATTCCGTCCAGGACATGGGACAGAGACAGCCCTGCTGACCGTGTTGGATGATCTTCGTTTGCGTGCAGACAAGGGTCAACATGCCATCTTGATCCTATTAGACCTGTCTGCCGCATTTGACACGGTCAATCATAAGGTCCTTCTGGAACGGCTGGAAGGAGTGGGGGTAGTTGGTCAGACACTAAAATGGCTTCATTCATATCTATCTGATAGATGTCAGGCTCTCCCCCCTTTTCAGTCTAAGTTTTCCAAGATCCACCATGGTGTGCCGCAGGGTTCTGCAATGAGCCCCATCCTTTTTAACGTCTACATGTGCACCCTGGTGGATATCATTAAATCTTACGGCAAAGGCCTGGTAAACTATGCAGATGACACCCAGTTAATATTATCACTGGAGGGAGAACAGTCATCTTCACTGGAGAATTTCCATGTCTGTATGCAGAATGTGGTTCAGTGGTTAAGAGAAAACTCTCTGCAATTTAATGCAGATAAAACTGAAATCCTCTGCACTGAGCGTAGGAGAGTGCCCTATTCCCTTCGGGCTGATTTCTGGCCCATTTCTGCTGATCCCCCACTGTTACCATCTAAGTCAGTTGGCAATCTGGGAGTTTTATCCAACAAGAAGCTGACCTTAGAAACAAACGTTAATAAAACCGTGGGGAATTGCTTTTCCCTCATTAGGATTCTGAGGAGAATTCTTCTTCTGCTCCTCCGCTCCTTGGTTGTTAGGAGCGTGATTTTGAGCAGGTTTGATTACTGTAATTCCCTATTGTTAGAGTCTCCCAAGTTTTTAACTGGGAAACTGCAGAGAATTCAGAATATGGCAGCCAAGCTGGATTTGGCACGCCCCTGTCAATCTTCTTCTTTTCAGGCCCTTGTGGAGTGACACTGGCTACCCATAGTGCAGAGGATTCATTTTAAATCCCTTTGCGTTGTGTTTAAGGCACTGCATGGATTGGTTCCCATACCATTGCAGAGTAAATTTTGCTGGGTATGCCCCCCCCGCTGCCTTCAGTCTTCTTCAGCTAATTGGGTGAAAGTACCCCTGACTAGAAGAGCTAAGCTGGGGGGACAAGCTTTCAGTGTTGCTGCTGCAAGACTTTGGAATAAGCTACCCCTGGAGCTGCGACAGATGAAAGATCTTTTGCCTTTTCGTAAACAAATAGAAACCTGGCTCTTTCCCAGAATTTAACATCTAACTGTTCAGGTCACAGTTGTCTATTACTGTCTTTCCCTCTTTAGCGCCAGGATGCCCGTTGGGTTGCAGTGCGCTCTATAAATATCTTTTACATTACATTACAAGACCAAGCAAACTGAAAAAGGTGCGCACGGTGGGGCTTCTGCAATTAGTCTGTGCAGCCTATGGATATTAATGAAAGTGCATCGGATATGAAGTTGTTTTGGTCCGAGTGGACCAGGGCGGGCCTAATCTGTAGCAGCCTCATCGCTGGTAGTTTGATAAGGATCTTATAGTCAAAGCCTAATATGGCCAGTGGCCGATAGGAGGTAACTTCAAGCAGACACGTATCTGCTTAAGAAGAGAGGCCAAGAGGGCATCACGCATGGATCATGACAATTCTCCTGTGGCTTGGGCAGAGTTGTACACATCCACAAATTTCAGGACCAACAGATCCTCATTTGTTTTATAAAATTTGATTGGCAAGCCATCTAAGCCTGGTGTTTTACAGCTCGGTGGGTCTCAGATGGCCTTGCGCATTTCGTGCTATGTGATTGGGTTGTTTGGGGTTTCCCTGTATTCGAAGGGCACCGTCTGCAGGGTAATGGAATGGAAGAAGTCCTCAATGTGAGGCTGTTGCAAGTTGACAATCAGGCAACATAGGGCTTGATAGTGGGTATAGAATGCGGTTTGTATGGTGTCTTTGGAGTGCGCTATTGTGTCTGGAGAAAGGTGGATGGCAGTTGTGGGGGTAACTAATGGAATCTTGATGGATCAACCAAGTGCGATTCAGAAAAGGGGGTGGTGATGAACAGAGTGTCTGAATTAAGCAACCAAGTGAGCAAGTGCCCCATTTATCCTCTTCTGCATGTACTTTAGCGTGGTATGACTTATAGTCTAGACGACATAGGTATTCTAGAAGGGCGTGACACTCTTGTAGAGTAAGTAATCCACTTTGAGTGTGCTCATCCCCCACTGCAACTTGTTCCAGGGTGCATAAGGAATCCTCTAATTGGATCAGTTTCCAGCGGATCATGGACAGTCCTCCCACAAGTGTGTGTGTGCAATGCCCTCAGACTATTTTCTTGAGTGCTTCCCACTCAACAAGTTAAGTGGAGTCTGTGTTGCTGTTTTCTGCTATTTAGTGAGTGATGATTTCCTGGAGGGTCTGATGAAAACCTGATTTTCTTAGGTGGTCAGTTGGAGCCTCCAGGTTGGGACTGGTGATATGTGCTACTGCCAGCTGAGTTGCAGGAGTAAGGGATTGTGGTCAGATATGGTTATGCTTACCTTAAAAGGTTTCCAAGCTTTGGAACTTCATTCCCTTCCACCTTTGGGACAATAATAACCTTCTCAGCTTTAGAAAGCAAATACAAACCTTTCTGTTTATATAATAATAATGCATTTTTGTGCTGAATCATGAGTTCTGTTCAAGTGTCGGGAAGCCCGTGTCTGGGTAGTTATGTGCTATACAAGAAATGGAAAATAAATAAACAAACAAATTATGCCTAGGTACTCTGCACCAGACACCAGCATCTGTGTGACAGGGTGGCACAGGATGTGGCTCAACTGAATTTGGAGATCATATGGGGGGAAATAAAAGGAGTATTGTCTAGTGTCAGGGTGTAAGGACCTCCAGCTGACCAATGTAGCAACCATTGCTCAAAGCATTCTGCAGCTTTGGATGTAAGTGTTCGAGGTAGCAAAGAATTGGACTGGTCAAGCACTGTGTGTAGCAGACAGTTAAAATTACCAGCGATTATCCATAGGAGGTGGGACCAGCGGACCAGTTGTACCATCAATTCTGACAGGAATTATGACTGGTCCATATTCGGTGAGTAGACACTTTCTATTAATATCACTGTGCCATCTAGGATACTTTCCACAAACAGGTGGTCCCCCACTACCACCAAGATACCCACACATTTGAAGGGGACCTGGTGTCTAATCCACATGAGTGCCCTCCTCCGATAACCTGAGTGTGTCATACAAATGCACTGCTGCACCAGTGGTTCTGTGCCCTATGGTCTTCCCATTACCATTCTGAGGTTTCTGGAGGAAGGCGATGTCTGCCTTTCTTCGTTTGAGGTATGCATGTACAGCATGTTGTTTTTTTAGTAGTGCCCATGCCCTGGATATTCCATGCGATTAGTGTTATTCTACCCATAGAATGTGAAGGTGTGCTATAGTGGGAGGCCCCAGGGCTCGCGATCCACAGGGATGCACCAGTATCGGCCTGAACAGTTAAATGGCGATCAGGCTTATCAATAACTAGAGCTTCCCAATTCCTCTCTCCAGGTTGGAAGAGCAACATCTGGCCATCCAAACAATGGAACTGTGTTATAACGTTCACTACATGTGATGCAGCGATTCCTAGGGGGCTTGCAAGTGAGGGGTAACATTAATATGGTCTCTGCTGTGTTAAATGAAGCAGTGCAGTCAGGCCTCCCTGTAGGTGTGACATGCTAGGGGTGAAATACAGAAGTCCGTGAGTGGTTGTGAGGTAGGTAAATCCCTCCTGTGTGCCGCGGGACAGAGGCACAGTGGGGTGGTTGCGAATGGAGTGTATCACGCCATGGCAAGGGCAGCGATCAATGCCTACAATTGGAAGGAGCTGTAGTGGCTGCCTCAGTACCTACATTAAGTCCTAAGCAGTTTTGGGTGTTATCAAAGTGGGGAGTATTGATGTAGCACTCAGTTGGGATGTTCCTGATTATTTATCTGTGGAAGCACTGTCTGAGTCGTCGGTAGAGTGCTCCAAACCTCAGTCCGGCCCACTCAGCTCTGCGGAGCATGTCACATCTGCTGCGGGCAGACTCAGAGTTGGAATATGTGAGGCTTTCCCCGCCGCCATCGTGGTGTTCTGGTCTGTCCAATCCCAATCCTCAGAAGGTTCCATGAAGAAGTATGACTTTTGATCCATGGTTACCTTTAAGTTCGCTGGGCATAAAAGTGAGTACTTTAACCCCATGTCTTGAGTTCTTATGTAGATGATGCCCACCTTCTCCGAACTGCGTTAGTATCGTCTGGAAAGATCATTACATGTGCGCTCTCTAAAGGTGATATGGTCTGCCCGCCTGGCAGTGCAAAGAATTGCATCTTTGTCTCTGTAGTTCAGTATTTTGAATCTCAAACTAATTCATAAAGGATAATTCCTCATAGTTCAATTAGCCAAGTAAACAGTCAAAATAATATAATCTTCTGTATCTGTGTAACTGAAAATGGACATACTGTGTCAACACCATAAAAGTCACTCCAAAGGAGATTCCTTCAGGTGTCTTGGATGTCCACAGGCCTTGTGAAGAACCTGTATGGAGCACAGGCACCAACGTTGCAGAAGACTTGCAGGCCAACGAGACCAGGAGCAGCAGGAGTCTTCACAGTTGCAGTTTTGGTTCCCAATGCAAAGTACAGCGAGGTCCAGAGTGCCCAGACAGATGAACCTGAAGTGGTCTTTGATCTGAATCTGAATCTTGTCCCACGACGAATCTAGGGATCCACCCTTAGGTAAGCCCTTAAGTACCCTAAGTAAAGGGTTTGAACGACTCAGGGGTCCCTCCCAGACGAGGGGCTGGACAGTGGGGAGGATATCCTTTGTCCGGTTTTGCGTCAGAGCGGGAGCCAACGGCTCCCTGAACTGGTTTGAACTGGAGTATGCAAGGAGGGCACCAAATGTGCCCTTCAAGCAGTCTGAGTGGCGCTGGCAAGCACCCTCACCTTGTCCCAATACACTAAGTACTGTCTGGGAGGTGGTCACACCACCCTGTGACAGGATACCTAGTACCCTGCCTTCCTCTGCTTGAGCGTGGTTCAGCAGCAGGAGGGTAGAATTCTGTCTCTGTTCGGCAGCAGCCATAGTTTATTGTCGGGGTCTAGAAGACTGGTACCCTGAGCAATGAGGGCCTCCCAGAGGAGCTTTACAGTGCATGAGATGAAACCTCCCACACCGTTTACGGTGTGGGGGTATGACTCCAACATGTGTGATATCAACACAACAGGATTCGTTACAGCCAGTTTAGAGATGGTCATTGCATAATGACGAATGGCCACACTATATATCTTAATTGCGTATACACTTACAACCCGGGAAAATAGATTCCGAAGGTTGTAGGGGTGTCCTGCTCATGCAGGGGCACCTTCACACTTAGAACTGAGAACCCTGCTTCAAGATTGAAAGGCTTGCCTTTGGGGTTACTTATAGGTTTTAAGTGCAGTGACCTCAGATATAGGGAACTTCTATCTGTCATAAGTGGTGCTAGCACCAGCATACACAGGCTGCAATGGCAGGCCTGTAGTCACAATTTGAGTGGTCTCTCATGGGTGGTATAATGCGTTCCTTACCCATGGGAGACCCCTGGTGTACCTATGCCCTGGGTACTTGGTACCTATACTAGGGACTTATCAGGGTACACCAGTAGCCAATCTGGAGGGTACCTAAGTACTCACCATGTCAGTCAGTCAGTCAGAATAATTTTATTTTGCCGACATGATGAAGGCATAAAAGTATACTACATATATATAAAGTAGAAAAACATTGCTCATCATTACAGTACAATAAGTTTTAAGATACAATAGCTATACAAATTTCACATTTATAATAAAATTTCATGCTTGATTAAGTTCATATTACAATTGATTGGATCCGCAGATTGAACGTCTCTTTATTAGGTCAGTTAAAAGAAAAGATGCCACAGAAAAACAAGTAAAGTGTCAGGCAATAGCTGCAAATACGATATTGTCTAAAATTCATTTCTGCATAATGGTGATGATAAACCTTTTCCTTTCATTATGGTAATGTTTACAAAAAAGCAAAAAAAGCATATCATTCTGTTTTGACTGATTATCACAAGTACAGAATGGGAGATCGGCAGCAACATAAACATTGCCAGGAATGCCCAACATTAAAGGTATATAGTTTAGACTGAATCTCACCAGGATGTACCTATGCTGTAGGTTAGTAACAAAAGTTAGGTATGTTGAGTTTTTATCCATTTGTCAGATACTCAGTACAGTTTAGTATATTTTAACTGTTGACAACTTGGCATTTAAGATCTCCCTTCTAATCTGCATATTAGATAATAACTGGGTTTTCAGATCATTGTTAGATATAGAACAACAGTTTATAGGATCTAAACAGAGATGAAGTAGTTTTAACATATCGTAGCCTGGTTATGTTAATCACCCCATCTAGTTTCAAGACATCACTTATAATATCTCTTGTGAGTGTGAGGGTCTCCTTTCGCCATATTGAGTGCCACAGTAATATTGGTGGCAAAGAGATTTTATCAGAAATGGAGGGGGCTGGCATTTCCATATGGCATTTAAAATTGGCGCAAGACTTTGGCAATGAGAGTAACTTTAAAAAAAAAGTTTTGTACACTCTCTGACTCCCCAAATGGCTGCTCCATAAGTGGCAGCAGACACCGTCTTTGCTTCATACACTGTTTTAATAACATCTAAAGGTTTTAGACAGTTTTTTTTTTTTATAAACTTAGTTAAAGCCCCAATATTCTTTTCTATCTGGGTCACTCTATTTACAATCATATTTTGCCAGTTAAATTGCCTATCAAACATAATCCCTAGATAATTAAAAGAGTCAACGACTTCCATTTTCCCCTGTTCAGTGACAATTTGCAGTTTTTTCCGCAAATTCGGAGCGGCCACAAGGATAAAGGACTTGGAATAGTTAACTTTCATATCCAGGGAGTTCATATATTGCGTATAATCCAGCACTAAATGACGCAGTGCATTGCTAGTACGTCCCATAAGCACTGCGTCATCCGCATAAAGTAGTATTGGTACCGGTTTGGAATTTATATAAGGGACATCTGGGGTGGACTCCCTCAGAGCAGCTTCTACATTATTGGTGTAAAGTGCGAATAGGAAAGGGGCGAGAATGCACCCTGCCTGACACCTTTCATGATTTTAATATATCTAGTGCATTCAACACCCCTTCCATATCGGACACAAGCAGAAGCACCTGAATATAGGTCACGAATGATGTTAATAATATTCTTGTCAATCCCCATTGCCCTTATGATCTGCCACAGCCTAGACTGTGCCACGCAGTCAAGGGCTGCGGACAGATCCATGAAGGCAAGGTAGAGGTGGCCTTTTTTTGCTACAGTATATTTCGCTATAATTAGGCTCAAATTCAAGCATTGATCGATAGTGCCTTTCCCTCTTCTAAAGCCAAACTGACACAGGATTATAATATTCTTGTCCAAGGCCCATTGCTCCAGCCTATTTAAAAGCAGTCAAATCTATCAGTGAGATCGGTCTATAGTTCTTCGGAGTTGACCTATCTCCCTCCTTGTAAATGGGGACAATTACTGTTGTTTTCCACAACAAAGGGACACATGTTTGGGCAATTTTATTTAAAACATTTGTTAAAAGCGGAGCCCACAAATCCTGGTTCTCTAGAAACAGATCAATGGGCACTCCGTCCGGTCCTGGTGCTTTTGCCCGTTTACACTGACTTAAAGCGTACTTCACTTCCTCTAGTCTAAAACTAAGAGCGCCTCCTGCCACTCCTAAAATTTCGGGACAAGACGGGTGGGGAAAGTCTCACCAACTCAAAATAGGCCTTCAAAATGAATGACCCATTCCGCCTGATCAACATGAGTGTCAGTGGTCAAAGCCTGTTGGTCTTTCAGAAATGGTGCATTAATCCGTGCCCAAAACATCAGTGGGCTTTTTAATATTGCGGCCTTCTGGAGATTTTCCCACTATTTTCCCTTTAGAGTTTTCAATCGATCTATTAGTCCTTGCTCTCTTATAAGCTTGGCACAAGGACTTAATTAGAAGTCGATTGCAGGGATTACACTTCAAGGCTGTGTGGAGATTTTTTAAAGATTTTTCGCATTCATTATCAAACCAGCGACTTTTTTGTTGTTGATCGTTACGTATAATACGGGATACATTTTTTTTAACATCAGATAGTATGAGCTTAAAGGCCGAAACCGTACATTCTGGGAGGGCTGGGTCTAAACAATGCATTATCTCCTCAGAACAATTGGCAAGTAAATTGGCCAAGAACCTTTTACCATGTCAATTTAGGGAAGAAGCACAAAGACATGGGTGCTAATTAGCAGGATCCCAGCCAGATGAAGTGGGGGTGACCATGAACGCAGATCTTAGTTTCCTACAGCTTGTGATTTTGCTTGCACCGTCATTTCTACTGAATGCTCCTCTTCTTGCTGTTCATCCTATACATGCCTCAATGTCTTTGAGTGTAGTCTACTCTGTCACATCTCTGCTTTACTATCTACTATCCCTCAGCAAACTCACAATTCACAAACTTGCCTTGTAGGTAACCATACATGCTGTCTAACTATAGATCATGTCCTAGCCTAGCTACGGTCCCTGTTATGGCTCATTACAAATCACAAACTCTCCTTCTGGGTAATCTCCCTTACAATATAACAATATCCAACCTGCTACAGCCTAAGTACTTATCTAATTTTCCTCTTGGATGAATTCTCACCAGTAACCACACCAAACTCCTACTAATGTAATCCTCTATAAGAAACTGGAAGCAGTGTCTCAAACCATTGCCAATGGAGCAGAGGTCTAATCCAATAGCCAACCATAAACAGCAACAACTAGCAACCACTGGTTAACCTTAACTTTGGGCTACCGATCAGCGTGCTTCCGGTCATTACACGCTTCAACACATCATCAGGGATAGTAAGCGCTACAACATCATTGTTATTACTATCATTTAAAGCTCTGTGTTTAACATAGAAAGAAGCTTAAATATCAGTAAATTAAAAGAAGATGCTACTAAAAGGTTATAGGATTGGTATTGGCCCTAAAGCTGTTATTACTGCAAGCTGCAAATTAAAACTGACTACATACACATTTTATGTGATCCTGACATGAAGCTTAAAAATAAACAGTCATCATGGTTATCTTCATAGGGACTAAGGCTCCAAGCACTGAAAACACACTGCTGAAACAGTACAAAGCTGTGTGAGTGAGACTCCAAGCACTGAAAACACACTGCTGACACTAAGAATATTAATGAGTCAAACTCCAAGCACTGAAAACGCACTGCTGCCACAGAAAGAAGCTGCATGAGTGAGACTCCAAGCACTGAAAACACACTGCTGACACAGTACGAAGCTGCATGAGTGGGACTCCAAGCACTGAAAACACACTGCTGACACTAAGAATCTTCATGAGTCAAAATCCAAGCACTGAAAACACACTGCTGATGGAGTACAAAGCTGCAGGAGTGAGACGCAGAGCACTGAAAACATGCTGCTGACAGTACGAAGCTGCATGAGTGACCCCAAGCACTGAAAGCACACTGCTAATATCTTTGTTGGTTGTTTGAGATTTCTTGTTGGCGTCAGTAATGGCTGCTATGGCGTGTTGTCTTTGCTTGCTTTTAAGGTAAGAGGCCAGGGCCTTGCCTGCTTTGTTTGCTGAACAGAGATTTATGGCTTTGTACCTGTTGATCCATGTGCCTGCTCTCTCACTTAGAATCTTATTTAGTTCGTATTTTTTCCTTGTCAGGGTAGTTAGTGTGTTCCTGTCGGCTAGATTGACACTGTGGTGCATCTCCAAGTCTTTGATCTGTCTCTCTAGTTCTGCTATTGTTTTGTTCCTGTCCCTGTTCATTTTGGCCTTGATGCTTATTATTTTCCCTCTTATTCTGGCCTTCATAGCATCCCAGAGCACTCCCTTGTCTATGTCTGGCTTGTCATTAATTTCTAGATATTCTGTGATAGCTTCCTCTATGACTGCTGCATTGTTTGGATTCTTTTTTTGGTATAATTTTATTTTATTTAGAAAAGAAATTGAAATACAAGGCAATAAAACAATACAGTTGGACATGTGTTCAAGGAGGAAGGAAACTGTAGTGCTATACAAAACAGACATCATTAACTCCAGGGGGGGTGTGAGTGAGGAAACAAGGTCTATGTTCATAAAGGCTAAACCAGAACTTGGAATGTCGGGTCAGGGGGAAAGGGGAACCTCTGGGGTTTCAACGAATGGAGGCGTGCATATATTCCCACGGAAGGAGTTCCACTGTCTCCAAATTTTATTCAATTTCTGGGTTTACCCCGTGCCACATACACCGTCTTCTCTCTGAACATACACCAGTCCATATTCTCCTTCCATGCCAAGATCGTGGGCTACCGCTGGGAACCCCACAGCTGTGCAATGTCTCTTTTAGCAATCATATTACCGAGGGTCGCCCACTGCATCTGTGCAACATCACAGTCATTCAGTTCCCAGACATTCAACAGACACCACCTCGCTTCAGGTAACAATGCCACACCCGTGACTCTTTCCATCACTGCATGCACACGACTCCAGAACGCCGCCACCCTCGGGCACTCCCATATTATATGAAGGAAGGTTCCAACCAGTCCGCAACCACGCTTACATAACCCATCCACTGAATAACCCATATGAATCAGACGCGGGCCAGTGACATATATCCTATGTAGAATTTTAAGTTGAAAGAGTCGGAGGCGGGCCGGGATGGTGACCTCTTTCGGCGAGGATAGTGCTGACTGCCAATCCTCATCGTCCAACTCCAAACCGTCTTTGATCCAGACCTCTCTGAGCTGTGCCAACAGATCTGTGCGATTATTAATTAATTTCTTATATATCAAGGATATAGTGCTGTCTGGCACGTGGCCGTAAAGCACCCGATCCTCCAATGGGGAGGATTCGGGGATGTCAATACCCTTGGGAAAAACCGAATTCAAAGCGTGGGTGATCTGTGCATAGCGGAAGAATTCTCTATCACTCAGCTCATACTCCACCTTCAGTGTATCGAAAGTCTTGAATTTACTCTTGACCCATAAATCACTCACCCTACTAATACCAATCATATCCCACTTTTCAAATCCTTTCCACAGGCAGCCCAGTCTCTCAGACGCATAAAGCGGAGTAGCACAAGTCAATTTATCCTTCCATCCCATTGACGCATTTGCATCATGCCATACTCGAACTGCTATCCTAATCGGTCCCGACAATTCCCTCCCCTCTGCCTTGGAATAAAGGGCTCTGTTATAGTCACCACCCGGCAACTGATGTTTGTCCATCTCAAATGCGGGATTGGGCGTTGGACCATACATTCCATGATTAATTGCTCCCAACTGAGAGGCCCAATAATATCGCTTGATATCCGGAAGTGCGATACCTCCGTCATACCAAGGGAGCGTGAGTTTAGCGAGGGTGATACGCGAGCGCCCATCCCAGATCAATCGTCTCTGCAAACTCTCGACCTCACGAAAATAACTGGCAGGAATAATATCAAACGTATTCTGGAATTCTTATAGAAAACGCGGTAAGGACATCATTTTAAAAAGAGCTGCGCGCCCAAGTGGAGAGAGTGGTAGCCGAAGCCAGCCCACAATGTCCGATTTTAGCCTCTGAAGAGGAGGGAGCAAATTTCGGTTATATCGAGCCACCGGATCCAAAGATATAAAAATGCCCAAGTACTTGAATCCCGTCAGTGACGGATGTATGACGTTACAACGCATACTTTTACCACGCATACCATTACAACGCGGTATTTACAACGCATACAGTTACAACGCATAGCGCTTAGAGGTGCTGGATAGTGGTAAGTATAATTTTATATTCCAACTCCAGTCCCCGTGGACACTAGGGAAGGTGTTGGATATAAAATTATACTTATTCCCTATCCTAGAGCGCCCCCAGCGCAATGAGTTGTAATGGTATGCGTGGTAATGCCTGCGTTGTAGTGGTAGTGCGTGGTAAAAACTTTGTTGTAAACATTGTATACCGTCAGTGACACCTGGATAGGACAACGACGCAGCAAGGGAGGGGTATCACCTGAAATCGCATACACACAGGACTTGGTCCAATTAATCACCAGGCCGGAATTCCTTCCGAACGAGGTGAGCACATCAAACAACACATTCAGCGACTTTCGAGGGGATGTGAGGTACAAAACAATGTCATCAGCATAGAGCGATATGCGATCCTCAAAGTCAGGGGTCCATCGAATACCCTTCATTGAGGGCTCCCATCGCAGCCAGGCAGCCAGGGGCTCTAAGGCAAGGGCAAAGAGAAGCGGAGACAATGGACAGCCCTGCCGCGTGCCCCTACCGAGAACAAAGGGCTTAGACACACAACCATTCACTACCACCTGTGCCATTGGCTTTTCATACAAAAGTTTCACCCAGCCAATAAAACCAGGACCAAATCCGAATTTCGCAAGCTCAGCCCAGAGGTACGGCCATTCCACCGTATCAAAGGCCATCGTGGCATCCAGAGAAACCAAAATGGCGGGTTCACGCAATGATGCCGCCCTCACGAGGACCCCGTGCAAGCGCCTCAGATTGAGTGCTGTATTGCGGTGTGGAATGATCCGGATGCACCAAGTCACAATTACTTTTATCAAACGGTTTGCTAGCAACTTAGCGAGAATCTTTGGTTCAGCGTTTAAAAGCGAAATGGGCCTATAGGATGCACAGCGATCACGCGGGTTCCCCTCCTTATGAATCACCACAATGGTAGCGAGGCGCTGATCTCGAGGAAGGGAGCCGAGGTCTCGCGACTCTAAAAACATGTTACGGAGATAAGGACGTAGCTTATAGAGTTTGATGGGCAGGCCGTTAGGGCCCATAGCCTTGCCCGAGCGCAGAGAGCGAATAGCGAGGGCCACCTCATCATCCGTGAATGCCGCCTCCATTGAGTCCTTATCCAAGTCCGATAGGCAAGGCAATGAGATATCACGTAGTAACTGGTGGGAGTCTTCCTCCGGTCTATCTGAGACTGGGGAATACACTTGTCGGAAATGTTCCGCGAAGCACTCGACAATCTCAACCGGATCAGTCACACTCACGCCATCAAGCGTCTCAACCACAGGGACCACACGACTCGCCCTCTCCTTTTTATCCAGCCAAGCAATCAGTTTCCCAGCTTTATCACCCACATCATACAGTCTGCCCTGCTGCTCTCTACTCATAAGTTTAGCGGCATTGGTCACCAGAGCTTTATAGTCCAATTGTTTGAGGCTGAGAGCATGAAGCTTATTACGAGTCACACCCAGTTCCAAGTCCCTTTCTAACTCAGTTATTTCGGTTTCTAGACGGACCACCTCCTCATTCTTACTTTTCTTGGCACCAGCGATCAACCGTAGTGCTTGTCCTCGGATGACCGCCTTAAATGCCTCCCACAGTGACACTGAGGAGGAGACGGACCCCTCATTCTCAGCAAAGTACAGATCCAGGGACTTAATCAATCCAACACGGGTTTTAGGGTTACGAAGATACCAGGGATTGATCGGGGCGACCCTTCCCTCGACACTCACAGTAGTGCAGATCTGGAGCCACAATGGAGAGTGATCGATTATACCTCGGGCCAGGTGCCTAATCTCCCTGATCGAGGAGGCCTGTACAGCCGGCATCAGAACATAATCAAGTCTGGAGAGACTGCTGTGGGCCCCAGAGTGGAACGTGTACTGCACTTGTCCCGGATGCATCAACCTCCAACAGTCTACCAAACCCATTGTGTCTAAAAACCCACCCAACCAAGACTGCGACCTGGTGAGATCTCTAAGGGGTGGCGATCCGCACTACCGGAGACAACTGAATTGAAATCTCCGCCCAGCACCAGGATACCATCCGGAAGCCCTAGCACTAAACGTCCAAGATCAGCAAAAGTGAGGGCCTGTAAACCAGGTGGGACATATACAGAAACCAGAGAGACAGTCTTCCCTTCCAACCTTCCCGTGAGGGCAGCGTAGCGCCCCCTGTCGCCAAGAATCATGTTATCTATTTCCAAAGGGAGAGAATTCTTGACTAGGATGCCCACGCCCCTCGAACCAGTAGTAAAACCAGAGTGTACAGCGAGACGGTATCCTCGCCGATTAATGGCTTGACAAGTGTTTCCAATCAAGTGTGTCTCCTGCAACAACACAACATCAGGGGAGAGGCGCCTCAGCAATTGCAATACTACTCCCCGCTTTATCCTATCTCCCAACCCATTGACATTCCAGGACAGTATTTTCAACCCACTACCCCCCATCCCAAGAATGGATGCAGAGTCCTCCCCATAGCGAACACAGTACCAAGATACAAAAATAATGCAATACGTTGCCTTGAGAAAAAGGAAACATGCCCAAACTCCCCCTTCCACCCCCCAACCTGAACCCGTTACAATACCCCCCCACCCTGCACCCCTGCGGTAGATTCAAGACCTTCCCCAACTTGCAGTGTGCCTGTCGCCCTAGCATTAAACTATTCTACAAAAAGAAACCCAGAGGAGGAAGGAGTCCCACTCCCCCCGCCACCATCAGGTATATCACCGTAGATCAAGTCAGCGTGAAATAACTTAAACCGAGCTGTATGATATGTCAATTGTTCGGGAATCAGGTACCACATTGTCATTCTTGCTCCGGCACGCCACCCTCTGCTACACCCGAGTGTTCCGTTCGTTCGCTCCGCTTTGGTAATGTATCCAGCCAGTCACTCACATTTTCAGGACGATCAAAGAAAAGTGTCCGATCATCATATTCAACACGAAGCCTGGTTGGAAATAGCATCGCGTATTTCAAATCCATGGCTCTCAACCGTCGTTTCACCCCCTAAAATCCCATCCTCTGTCTCTGGACGAACTGGGTAAAATCCGGGTAAAAGCTAACCGTTGTGTTTTCAAACTTCATGGGTCCTCCGACCCTCGATGCCTGCAGGATAGGTTCTCTATCTCTGAAGTTGAAAATTCTGGCGATGATCGGCCTCGGAGGTGCACCCGGCTTCGGTTTCCCACCAGGCTCGTTCCACAGCAAAGAATTTACTTAGGCCTCTGGGTGCTAGGTGGTTTAAGATCAGGTCTTCCACGAGGAGGTCGACGGCAGGATTTTCCGTTTTTTCAGGAACCCCAATAATACGCACATTATTGCGTCTGGCCCTGTTTTCAAACTCCTCAAGCCGACAGGCCATGAGATCAATGGAGGACCGCAAATTGCCGACCTCTGTCTGCAAGTCGGACACATCGGTCGTAAGGCTGGAAGTCTTTAGATCCAAAGATTTGACCTTCTCGTTGGTCTTCGATAAGTCCGTTCTGATCAAATTGACGTCAATGGCCACAGTATCGAGCTTAAGGGCGAGAGACTCCTATTGTTGGCCGATGGAAGACTTGATACCTGCAATGGCGCCCATTACATCTTGGAGAGTCAACTCGGTCGGCGCTGCCGGGTCTCCGCCCACCTTCTCTAAAATCTTACTCGTACCACCGGGGGACCCCTTAGGTTGGGTATATCGATCCATGACGTTCGTTTGAACAGTTCCCCCCGGAGAGGCGTCTTTGTCTTCCGCTTCTCGTTGTCGGATCTGCCCGCCATGTTGGGCAATGTGCCCCCGAGGGGCCTGTGAGACCTGGTGAAAATGGCCCTTAGTGGTCGACCCACCGGCGTCTTCAAAGGCAGGCGTCAGCAGCTGCAGGCCAGCACACAGTTGCTCGCGACCGTTGGCAGATGGTGGAGTCACAGAGTTTGGAAGATCTCGAGTGACCAAACCGATCTGGAGATAGAATAAGACAGAGACCAAAAGCGAAACCGAAAGAGAACTCCAAGGCACTGAGCCGAGCTCGTCAGGCCGTTGTTGTTCAACTACTGCCTAGGCACCTCAACGACTCAAGCCCCAGGCTTCGCCATGTGGTGAGCCTCAAAAGTTCAGAGCGTGGTAGCAGTGGTTCCCAAAGTCCGATTCAATTTTTGAAAGCAGCTAGAACAACAGCTGAGTGTCATCTCCAACAATCCGTCTTCATAGTCAGGATATCGTTCAGGATATATGTGGAGGGCAGCGAGGGTCTCGGGAGCTCTGTGCTCACGCGGCCATCTCGGATGCGCGCTAAGCTCCTCCTCCATTGGTTGGATTCTTAATGACATCGCTATTGAATCTCCATCTACAGCTAGTTTGTTCATTGTGGCGACCGCTAAGTGTTAGGCTGATGAGGGAGTGGTCTGACGCTGTTCTTGGCGCAATCTCTGTGTGTTCTATGAGGTGAGTGTGAGTGGCAGATATCAAGATGTAGTCGATCCTGCTATACGAGTTATGGGGGTGGGAGTAAAAGGTGTAGTCTCTGGCGTCTGGGTTCTGGAGTCTCCATGGATCTTTGAGGTGGAGTTTGGCGCATAGTTTTCCTAAGTGTGTGTCCTTTGTGGGTGTCTGCATAGAGTTTGGTCCTATACCTGGTTACGGTCCCCTGCTACTATCAGTAGCTCCTCTTGGTGGAGGCTGCAGAGTTTGTCTCCCACTTCTCCCCAGAAGGACTCGTACTCCGTGTTAGGGCCGTAGATGTTGGCGATATGTATCGTTTCCTCCCCCCGCTTCAGGCTGGTTATTACCAGGCGTCCCTCCTCGTCCGCCTGGTGCTCGAGTAGGGTCAGTCTGGCTTTCTTATTTATTAGCGTTACTACTCCTCTTTTTTTGTGAATGGCTGGCGAGCACAGGGTTAGTCCAACCCAGTTCGCCTTTAGGCGCTGTGCATTCTCTTTGGAAAGTTTTGTTTCCTGCAGGACATATACATCGCTTTTTAGTTTGGTTAGATAGTTAATTATCTTCCTCCTCTTTATCAGGTGGTTGAGCCCTTTGACATTGAGTGAGGTTATTTTCAGGTCTGAGAGTAGTTGAGGGTCACTGTGCATTGTCATGTTAAGTCCCTCCCCCCACTCCTCCCCGAGGGTTTGCAGTTGTCTACGGTATTGGCCCGGGGCTTGACCCGGGATCATCAGTAAAGGATATACATTTGGTCCGTGCGGAAGATGATGCTGTGTTGGGCTCCCACTCGTCCCAGGGTGGCTGAGGTAAGTATGAGGAATTATACAAAGAGGACAAAGACCTCAACCCTGATGGGGGGGGCAGCCCTCCTGGGCAAGCTTAACCTACCCAAATTAACAGAGTCACAATATGCATCACTAGAGTCAGAAATAACAGGGGCAGAAATAGATATGGCAGTAGCGGCCCTAAAAGATAACCGGGGCCAGACGGCTACACAGCCAAATTTTACAAACACTTCCTCCCCCAAATTAGAAACACACTGAAAGAAGTTTTCGCACACTGCATCAAAGTAGGGAAAATGACAAACTCAATGGAGTGGAGAAGTGTGGCTCAGTGGTTAGAGGCGGCAGACCCGGAGGCTGAGAGCGGCCGTGGACCAGGGTTCGATTCCCGACGCGGCAGGGTCTCGGGCTCAAATATTCCACGGACTCGTTAATTCTCGCGCCGGTGCCTACTCAACTCACGGGGTCACACTCTGCGACTCTGGGCAATAGCTTGCTTAATCTCCACTACGGCCCCTCGCGGCGGGATGCCTGGCTTTCACCTTGTGGATACCCTGCCGGGGGTATCTCACAAGGGAATACCAGGACGGGTTCCCTAAGCAAGCGCCCTGAGACCTTCGGGTGATTTGTGCGCTATATAAGTCAAATTACATTACATTACATTACAATGGCAGAGGCCAATATCATAGTCATCCCCAAAGAAGGCAAAGACACGCAATTTCCGCAGAACTATAGACCCATCTCTAATCAACGTAGACTGCAAAATATACGCAGAAATACTAGCGGGAAAACTCAACGCACAACTTCCAAACCTCATACACAAAACGCAAATGGGCTACCTTAAGAGCAGACTATCCCAAGACAACACAAGACTCCTCTGCCACATAACCAATTACGCCTCCTCCAACACTAAACCAGCGATGATAATCGCGCTAGACGCAGAAAAGGCCTTCGACAGAGTTTCATGGCCCTTCCTTGACCAGTGTATGCAGAAGTTCGGCCTAGGCGAGAAGTACAGGTCAATGGTGATGGCACTGTACAAGGCACCCAAAGCCCGAGTTGTGGTGAATGGAGGCACATCAGAGGCCCTATCTCTGGAAAGAGGAACCAGACAAGGCTGCCCACTATCCCCGGCTCTGTTCCTACTGACCCTAGAACCTCTACTGACCATGATCAGGAACAATGCTGAGATTAAGGGGGTGGAGGTCAATGGGAACACGGTCAAACTAGCAGCATATGCCGATGACATACTCATCATGACAGAGAACCCCGAGCCCTGAATAGAAGCACTAATGAACACCATTGAAGTGTATGCCAATGTAGCAGTGTACAATCTTAACAGAAGCAAGTCTGAATGCAAGCCACTCAATGTCCATACCACCAGGGGAGTGATAGGAACCTCCGGTCTACTCTGGCAGAAGGGGGCACTAAAATACCTAGGTATCTACTTTGACAGGGACCTCAGGTCAACACTTGAGCATAATGAAAAATCAATACTAAACAAAATAAAAGACAGACTAGACACGTGGTCCCCCAAGTACGTCAGTTGGTGGGGCAGAGTAGAAACTATTAAAATGATGGTCAACTACCTGCTGAGTATGCTGCCACTGATAGTCACGGAAGAATTCCACAAAAAACTGAACACAATGATAAACTCGTTCCTCTGGAGGGGTAAAAAAGCCAAGATTAGCCTCCAGAAACTCAGACTCAGCAAGGACCTAGGGGGGGCTCAACGTCATAAACTTTAAGACTTTCCAGAAACCTGCCTCGCCAGGCAAGGCATATACTGGCTCACGCAGGAACAGGGATACACACCAGCTTGGCTGGAACTAGAGAAAGCTCTGCTGGGAGGCATGAACCCGGCGGCCCTCCTCACGGCTAACAAACAATCCTCAGAAACACCAAAAAAGCCCTCCTGCAAGTAGACAAAAGAATGGGAAAGAGTATTTGGTTCAACACAAAAATTAAATACAAGAACAGCGTACTTAATCTAACCCCCTGGCTCCAGCGAGGTATCCACACCCCATCCCAACTAGAAGAACAAGAATCCCCTTCCACCTTCTCCAACCTACAAAAAGTGCACGACCTCCCAGACATAGAATTATATAACTTCCTCAAAATCAAAGCGGCAATCACTAGAGCAAAATTAAGCAAAGAGGTACCAACAATACACCAATACCTGTCAAATCTCAACAAACTCCGGCACCAAACATCTTACCTATACAAATTACTAAGGGCCAAAACAACCAATTTAAACAGGAAAGTCATAGATCACTGGGAAACACTAAGTCCCCCCTCCCCGGCGTAACCCATCTGCCAACTCTCTGGCCGTACAAACCTCTATTCACCACAACTGTGTCCGTCCTTTCTCTCTCTTCTTCTCGTCTCCGTCCTACTTACCTCTACACACAATCTCTTCCGACCGTGGAGGGCAATGCATATGACTGGTATGTAATGACAAGGACTCAAGCAGCCAAAGTATAACCAGCACACAAGCACCGTAACAAGCCTGTATGTATTATTACAGATGCGGATGTTTACATTTACCAGTGTTGCCTTCGATCTGCTTACTCTGTACTGTTTTGTAAAAACTTCTTCTAATAAAATCTTTTGAAATAAAAAAAACAAAAAAAACACACTGCTGACACAGAAAGAAGCTGCTTGAGTGAGACACCGAGCACTGAAAACACACTGCTGACAGGAAGGAGCTGCCTGCATGAGACTCAAAGCACTGAAAACACACTGCTGACACAGCACGAAGCTGCGTGAGTCAGACACCAAGCACTGAAAAACCACTACTGACACAGTACGAAGCTGCGTGAGTGAGACTGCAAACTACCACATGAGCATTTCTTAAGTCTGGCACTGCTACACTAGGTGCACTAGGTCACTCCTTTCAAAACATATTTGAGATTGTCAATTGTATTCATAACTCTGAAGTGGGAAGAGGTTTTCCGAAGGTAACTGACCTCTGTACAGACCTACTCCCTGGAGTGAGTTTGTGTCTGATACTAACAACCACAAGTCCCAGCCAGTAAGAGATACCCAAATTGTCACACCCAGGACGAGGCAGCAAGAGAGGAAAGAAGACAGCCTGGCAAAGAAGGTTCCAGGATTTCATTATCTGTTAGCAAAAGCTCTGTGCCTTGGCTGAGATCTTAGACAAGAGACAGATTTTTAACTTTGGACGTCAGTGCAATAAACATGTAGAAAATTAGTTAGCAGATGTTGAGTACTGTCCAAAGATGAGAAAGCTAAACACTGCATGTTGCCCATGAAGTTCTATGCGGTAGCGAATATTTCTGAAAGCAAGTTAACTTTAGAACTGGGCAAAGTGTCTGTTTAATGTACAGAATGCATTTCAGGGGTCTGTGTTCATTTTTTTTACATGGATACAGTTAACAGGTGACCCTAGAGCAATGACATATGGGACATCAGCTAGCCCATCAAAAGCAAAGTGATGGATGGAATGCGTGAATTAATCGCAGCCACTGGCACTCATTCAGGCTGCCTGAGGCCTCCCAATCCATTAACTTTGCACCCACCATGCCACCTCAGTTTGGACCCAGCCATATGCAAATCAGTCTTGACACTGTTTCAATTGGAACAGTCCAGCCCGAGCTGCCAGGCCTAGTCCTCTCTGAACTAGAACACAAGCAACACAAGACCAGTTTTGCCCTTATTAGGGTCTTCTCAGCCAAGTATAGCTTGTTTCCAGTGGCACGGTGATCCAGGGCCGGACTGGGAACCAGAACCGGCCCTGGCAAAGTGCTCGGCCGGCCCCCCCTCTCCCCCTCGGAAGGAGAGGGGAGGGGGGAGAGGTGCGACCGCGCTCTGTGACAGGGCCGGTTTTCGGCCGTTTTTGTTACAGGGCCGTTTTTGCAGCATAACGGCCCTGTAACAAAAACGGCCCCAGGCGCCCAAAACCGGCCCCCAACCATGTGGCCCACCGGGGGATTGCCCGGTGCCCTCAACGGCCAGTCCGGGCCTGCGGTGATCGCAAGACTCACTAATCAGGCTGAAATCGGTCTTGGGTTGCTTGTGTTCTGGTTCAGGAAGGACCTGGCCTGGCAGTTCCTATTGAAGCGGGGTCAAGAATGATTTGCAAATGGCTGTGTCCATACTGAGGTAGCATGGTGGGTGAAAAACAATGGACTAGGAAGTGACTCGAGTGATTATCACTGACTGAGATTGATTTAAGCATTCCATCCATCACCTTGTTGTTGCGTCAGCTGTCCCAACATGTTGCACACTTTTTGGTAAGGAGAATTGGCATTCTGGTTTGGCAAAAGTGCATGTCCTGGAGCTTCACGTTCTGGTCAAGAAAAGAGAAACAGAACCTCAGAGTAGGGATTATCTTTGTCTTGCCCTGTGAAGAGCATGTGAAAGTCAGGCAGCAGATAATCTCTCAGCAGCTGAGGTTACTAACCTGCTTGGGGGAAGAAACTCAGGGAGTGGGGAAGGAAACTGTAAATGTAGTAACTTAATCAAGGCATTGGACACCCTGGCTGAGATAAAATGCCCATTGCAGGAGTTGCCTTCCTTATGAGGGGAGCTGGAGACATGGCTGCAATAGGAACATGAACCAGCCCTCCCAAAATTATTCATAGCAGACCCACACTGCTGCCATGGGCACGGTTGGGTCATAGCAGCACACCCTGCCCTAAAAGCGGCCCAGTACCCCGCGACCTACTGAGTTAATGTCAGAATGGCTCAAAGGGCAGTCTAGTACTGGCTGGAGAAAAAAGTTTATTTGTTTTCCATCAGTTATATGTTTTACGAGAGAACATATCTTTCTAAAACGAATCACCTATTATTTGTTGAAATTAAGAGGGCTGTCTGAGTCACCACTTGTTGAGATGGAGGCTTCCTTCCTCGTGTGTGTCGTTTGCAGTCTTCCTGAAAGACGTTTATTATACTGGCCGCGAGGGCCATTATATAAAGGCAATCGTGAGTATGTGAAGTACTACTGGGCAGCTCCGATGTTAAGGCGGAGAAGCCATACCCCACTAATTAAAATGCTGCTAGATGAAAAATAAAATGGTACTCTGCAAACCAGCATCCCGAACCAAGTGTCAATGGGGCGGGCCGCTGCGAAGTGGCAGCTGCAGAGAGGAGGAACGGACTGGGCACTTTAAGTTTAAAGTGTACACGTCTCTTTGGCCGGCTGTCTTGCGAAGGACAGCCAGACATGCTCACTTTAAGCCTCTCAACCCAACTGTATTGAACAGCTGGGTTGGGAGCAATCACAGGCCTTTAGTGCCCTTTGGACTGCTGAGCGAGACCGCTCCATCCAATCCTGCCGCTTCTCTCATGCTGCTTAACAGCATGAGAGCAGCATCAGGATTTATTAGGGGGGTTGGCTGGGCCCGTGCTGGAGGTGACAAGAACACAGGGACCAGAGCAAGGAAGTGCAGCAAGGTAAGTGACTTTTTTTTCCCTTTTGTTAATGTATTTTACATGTTGGTGTATGTTCTAAATCGCTGATATGCATTACAACATTTTAACTTTAAAACAATAATATAATGCATGTCGGCATGAATTTAGTTAATATAGTTTTGCGTGTGCATGCACCCACCACCTATTAGCCCGCCCACCGCTCTCCATAGCTAGCAGCCACCAATGAGTACTACTTCACTAGTACTACTTGACATAATCTTGAGTTCCTTTATAAATTGGCATCAAATCGTCTAATGGCAATAATCAGAGATTATCCAAATACAATTGTTACAAATAGAAAGGAATGTGGATCAAATTTAGAATTAGGCAGACATTGTATTCCACTGCAAATGGGGTAAAGTACCAAGTAGGCAAACTAACTTTATTTAGTCATGCAGACCGTCAATGTTCTGCCAGCCGTGCCGCTGCTGGCAGTGCCAGTGAAAATCTTACACCAACGTCCCGAAGGACTTGGAGCCAATGGTGTAAGTACATCAGACTGTCCACTCTATTTAGAGCGGGCAGTCAGAAGGATGTATTTCCTGTTAGAGTCCACCAGTGTCCTGAACAAAAATATTAAAGAGAATGACCCCCACACCCTGGATGAAACCTCCCAGAGTGTAAGGGCCATTAGGTTTTTTTATTATACAAAAAAGAAACTCCTGCGGTTTAGAAAAAGGATGGTCCCACAGGAAAGTGCTGCAACCCCGTCCATTTGTTTTTCTCAACACTAAACCCGGATAGGTAGTGTGAGCAAAGAAGGCGCGGGTGAGGGCGGAAATCAATGTGGGGGAGATGAGAGAAAAAAAGAGTTTATTTTTAAACAAAAAATTGAAACGGTGAAAACTGGGACGGAAGGGGTTGGGTGAACCAGTGAATGAGTGGGCGGGCAGGGTGGCTCCTTCATTAGGGCGGAGGTGCGTTGCCCACTGCTTTCTCGCAAAACTAACCCCAGTGTTTGGTTGGGGGCAGGTGGGCGGGTCGGGGAGGAGTGACTTGCCCAATGTTGCAGGCCCTGACAGTTTGTGCACCCCCCTCGGGCCGACCAAATCCGTTTTGCGCACTCTCCCGTTTCTCCATGTAGGCTGCATGCCGCTTACATGGAGAAATTGGCCTACCCATAGGCGTCCAGCTGGGCGCTGTCCCCACCAATCACAACGCTGCTATTGCAGCGTTGTGAATGGCTTAGGGGAGGGGAGGAAGGCTGCATGCTTCCTGTTCAGCAAGAGAGCACAGAAATAGGACCTGGCCAGAAGATGCGACGGCGCAGGACCCAGGAAGGTCAGTTTATTTTTTTGTATTTAACCCCCCACCCCATGAACCCTGGCACAAACCCCTCACCCCCCTCAAGTCATGCCAGCCGCGACTGGGGTGGGGGAATAATAGAGAAGCTAGGGGAAGTGTTGGAAAGATAAAAAATTATAAAAAACAAAAGCCTGTCAGGGAATGGTGGGAAATCAATGGACGAGCTGGGGAGGCAAGAGCACCATGTGGGGATGAGTATTTGAAGTGGGTAGCAACACATGAGGGACAGAATATGAAAACACATGCATTCCCATGTGTGCTGAAATAAAAAGAAAGAAAGTGGTTCCATGAATTTGAGAAGTTAAAGGATACAAGGCATCCAATCAGAAGGCAGGTAAAGAAGGTAAGCTTCAAAATAGAGCACACACAGAAAGAGGAAGGGATGGCATCGAATAAGAAGAAAGCAATATTGACAATGACAAGTAATTGCTGGTCCAAAGCCCTCTGTAATCATTAGCATTGTCCACAATCTGCCATCAATAACAGACAGTTACATTTGTCTGGAGGAGAGACCTAAAGACTCATCAATTCTGCCCATTTCAAGCCCTTGCAGTCTTCTGAACATCTGCCCTTGGGGAACACTAATCCTGCATCCCTTAGTATTACTCTCCAAGTTCAAAATCTCTGCACTGTGTCCCAGAAACCTTCACTATTTCCTTATTGAAAAAAAGTGGTGACAGCATTACAAAAACAATGTTTTAGAGCAAGAAAGCATGAACAGTACAGCTGTGGACAATTGAGTGGACGTGACACTCACCCTGACTCTGCCACGAATGGGAGGATGCTTCACACTAATGAGGAGCTGTTAGGAGAAGGAATGTGGTTCTTTCTTTTTTTGCAGCTAAACCCATTCCAGTGTCTGATAACATGCCTTAAATATGCGATGATCATTAGGCAATGCAAATAATTAGTTTGTGCTCTGGGGGAAAACACAGTTTAGAGAACTAGGATAAATCACAATTGAAGAGTTCCATACACAGGAGGAGACCCCCACAGGGTCACAGTCTGCTGTAAATGTGATAGGGGACAGAGGCTTCTAAGTGTGGGTCTGTGCTCTGTGTTTAGGAGAGAAGAGAAGCAGAATAGAAGATGTGCCCTGCATTTATTGACACAGGGGGGGGGTTGAACTGCCTCGCTCCTCTTCCATGGTAACGTAAGAGAAACACAGAAAGGTCCTGTACACAGTGGCTGCCTTCCAAAAACCTCAAGAGGGGTGGGAGAGGACGGGATGGGGGATTAGGGAAATAATGATATATATTTTTTAACTTACCTGTTCCGATGCTGCCGGCTGCTTCGTTGCTCAGGGCAGGACTAGCCATAGCAGGCATCAGGCATTTTTCTGGGAGGCTGGAAGGATGGGGGCTAGTTTTTGAAACTGGGGGCTGGTTTTGCAGCGTTCATGCAATATCGGCCCCCAGTAACAAAAGCAGCAGTGCTTCACACTTGCTCCCCCATCTGCCCCCACTCCCGCAGTGGTGGACATGGGTGGGGGGCAGGGGGTCTGGTCTTACAAAATTGCCAGGGCTGGTTTGGGTTACCAGTGCTCTGTCAGTGTCTCTGTGCTCTGTGCTCTGTCTGTCAGTGCTCCTCTTCTCTCTGGACGGTGTCCGGCAGTCCCTGGGATGCCAGCACAGGTTATGTGGGGAACCTGTGCTGGAATCCCAGGAACTGCTGGGATAGTATTGGAGCAGCACCAGGATTGGTCTGAGCGGCTTGGTTCGCTCAGACAGTGCCTGGGAGTCTGTGTTGTATCTCCAACCTGGCGTGCAACAAAATTGGGTTAGAGTAACCTAAGTGCGCACAACGGTTTGGCTGGCCTAAGACGGCTGGCCAAACCATCATGCGCACTTAGGGCCCGATTCACAGAACTAACTTAAGACAAAATCCTAAACTTACTACCATTTTGGTATTCACAGAAGGCACTTACTCATTTCGGTATTCACAGAAGTTAGGAGTCCTAACTTTAGGACTCCTAAATGCCTTCTGTGAATACCAAAAGTCTTAAAGTTAGGATTTTTCTCAGTTTAGGAGTACTAAAGTTAGCACTTCTAACTTTACTGCTCCTAAACTGAGAAAAATCCTAACTTTAAGACTTTCGGTATTCACAGAAGGCATTTAGGAGTCCTAAAGTTAGGACTCCTAACTTCTAACAAAGAACTAGTTATACCCTCAACAGGCAGAAGCCTACTGCAGGCTATAGACACCAGATTGATTGACTGCCCCTTCGAAACAGATCCCAGTGCTACTGATTCTAGTCTTTGAAGTAATTAAGAGTTTCATAGATCTGTGAAATGTGAGTTAATGCCTTAGCATGAGTGTCGCTCTATAATGTTTAGGCTCTCTTTTTGATATCTTGGTTCCTGAGAACGAAATGAACTTCAGTTTGCTCAACCGCAAATGTTTACATTGTTGTACTTAAGATTTTTTTAAAGTTTGTATTAACTTTTGCAGCAAGGTACAGTAGTGCATTCACAATTTGCCGGCTGTTACATTTGTCTGTACGTAAAATGATTCATTAGTTACCACAGTATGCGTGGGTCAAAAATAACATATTTTAAGTGTTTGCATAGTAAATTAGTAGAGTTTCTCATGGGTACTCAACCTGTGACTGTTGAATTGTGTCTGATGCCTCTAACATGTGTCACCTTGTAATGTGGGAATACGCGGTGTGACATCAGGCAGTTAAGTGGATGCGTCTCCATATGCCATGAATGCGTGGTTCGTCCTCGCCACCCTTATGTCACTTTAGCTGTTCAATGTGGGTATAGGTGGTAGGAGCCTCCTGACCCTCTATGTGGAATGTCAGTCTGGGCATTCTCGCAGATGAGTCAGCAGGGGATCCCAAATGACCCTTGGGTGGGAAGTCAACTGCAAGAGTTCTGCATATGTTGTTAATTGATCCTTACAATATATGAGATCAGTCAGTCACTCCTTAAATTTGAGAGCCCGCCCTCAGCTCCATCTGCCTGCTATCCTTTGCTAGGAGCAACCCCAGTGTGAGGAGTTTCCTGTGCGTGACCTGCAGTTCCTGAGTCTAGCCCAAAAGTGCTGTGACCGGGGAGAGGTGAATGGGGGCACCTACCATTTTGGACAGAGCACCCATTACCTCTACCCAGTACCTGTATATTGTCTCACATTACCAGGCTAGGTGCAGCATGCCCATCTCTTACTGTCTGCATCTTTCGCAACAGTCGTCAGGTCATATTTTATATTTGTGTAGTCTCGCTGGTGTATAGTAAACTCGATGTATGCCGTTATCATGCCTGTTTGTTTGCAGCAGTAAAGCCACTGCTTATTGGTGAGTGGAGTGTCTTAACTCCTGCTCCCATCCCATCCTTGAACCATTCGGCATGTCAGGGCATTCTATTAGAGTGGCACGGCAAAGTCTGGACACTGAATTCGCCGGTCCAGTCGCCTGTAGTGGGGTATGTAGTACGTTGAGCGTGGGGGTGTTCCTGGGCAAAGTTGGGGTTACTAGCACTGACTTCATGCCTGACCCTGATGTATAAAAAAAATTCCAACAGCATGATGGCCCTCCCCACTTAGCAGTGTTTCCCAATCTTTAAACAGTTCCTCGTGATAGAGATCCCCCAGGTACCTCATCCTCTCCTACGAAGCATGCTGCGATATGAGGCTTTGTGAGTAACCGGAGTGATATGGTGATAAGGAAGGTGCACCAGTTGTGAGTACAGTAGAGGTTTGTTCAGTGTTCTGGGTAGACAATGCCACACAAGGTTGGTGCATGCCGCCTTTGAAGTGAGTGGTGCCCTCTCCAAGGACTCATACCCCTAGGAAGGAGGTCGCAATGAGGGGAGCCATATAGCCGACTAAGATGGCCAGGTGGGGCATGAATGGCAGTGGTTTGAACCAATAAGTCGCGTAGTGGGCTTGTGCACATAGAAAATATAGCTCCATATCCAAGGCTTCAAAGCCTCCTTGCGAAAAGGGCTGAGCGAGTGTGGTCCAGCTCACTCTGGGTTACCTGCCTCCCAAGGTCAGTCTAACTAGCTGAGTTTGGACCCACTGGCTGGCAGATTCTTACACACTGTAACTTACACTGTGCTAGTCACAACCTTCTAGTAACACTCATACTGCTCTTTGTGGCTTTGAGGGGCTAGTATTGTACTATACTGGGACTATTCACAAGACGTTGCTTGTGGACATGCCATCATGTATTCTCTCTCTTCACTCCACCGTTCATGATTGGTTTAACTGTGCACTCCTTCTGTAAGTCGGAAATGATGGTTAAGCTTACCCAGTCCCTAATATACTTACATTGCACCCTCGCTCCAAAATGTGCTACTTTAAAGATTTCTTAGACATCAATGTATGTACTGTTTTGTATCATTACTCACCATCCATCATACTTACCATTATCCCTATGTCTCCAACAAGGAATTATTGACCTATGTGGTGTTATCTATTCCTATGTGCAATGCTGCATTGAAATGCTCCTGTTGCTCAATAAATAATAATACTGCCTAAGAGTTGAGTTAAGTCATATATTACCTTTCCCAAACCAGTCTGGAACCCTATTGTGTGGCTCACTTTTTGCCCCACCTCTTTTGATAACCTCCACCTCTTCAATCTACCCAAAGCTCTCTTAAATCATTTTCTTGCTCATTCCAACTTCCAGCGCCACTCTATTGGATGGTCCACTCTTGTGACCTCTGAATTATCCCCTCCCTCTCAGTCTTCAAAACTTTTCTTAAAACTCACCTCCTCCACTGTGAGTCAAGCCTTTACTCACTCACTGCTGCCCTCACCCGAACACACCTCCTCTATTCACTCCCCTACTGCTGTCCTCGACCCCAAATTCATAATGTAGTATATATAAAACCATGTATCATATTAATGTACATAGAATCTTGCCATTGTCCTCACTAATGCACTCAGTCTTATGGCTAAATGTTGTCATCCAGGTGATTCTGTCCTAATGTATCCAAGGTCACTGTTTATGGTATTTCTATTTTAAATACATTACCGCCAAAGAAATACAAATACTACATGTGTTTATTTTACAAGAACATTAGCCATTTAGGGAAGGGAGTAGCCAGAAAAATAAATTACGCCCACTTTGAACCATAAGATGGATGGCAATAAGTGAGACAAGTGAGTAGCTCTCACCCTCTGTAGGAGGGGTCTGGGATCTCCCCCCAATTTTGAAAAATGCTGTAATGTGATGCATTTTATAGCATCTTACATGCCATACATCCTTTCTGACATTTCTTCCACCTTTCCTTTCATTTATCCAGTATCCCAATTTTCCTTCCATGCGTTTATATTTTCTTCCTTTCATCAATCATTGAATACATCTGTCCAAAGTCAAAAAGTACTTTATTTCGTCCAAAGGCCCTAAAAGTCACAGACAAATACAACGTACATAAAAAGTGCAATTTGTTCGAACAAAATGTATGTACATACAAAAATCATAGTTTGAATAAATCAAACAAACTGTGGATCGTACCACTTTGAACAAACCGCAGACAAAAACCTATCCTGGTCCGCCATGTCAATCAGATACATACAAGCCTAATACTGGGAGTGGACCAGACCATTTCCTTAGTGGCCTCCAGCATGATAATCCCAGACTCCCCAGAGGAGGTGTTCCAGACTCTGTCTAGGATGGTTTGGGCGACCTATTATGTTTATTCCTCTCAAATGTTTCATGGCACAGTATAATTAAAGCATATTAGAAAATTGGAATGTTGGGAGCTCCATTGAAGACAATGTAGTGCTCAGGGCTTCTAATGGCTGGTAGAAGCCAGGAGCTCCAACATTCCAATGTTGTCTTTCGCAGCCGTTGCTGTGAACAAAGGCCTCTCGAAGCCAGAGGGGATTTCAATCCACTCGGGCTCCAGGAGGCCTATGTTTAATTTGTTACAATATTCTGCCCCCCACAAGCGGAATGTTCTAATAGCCTTATAGCCCTTCACAGCTAGGCTATACCGGCATTAAAGTCCTGCTCTTTTGTTAAAAAACGCTAGAGAAGACCTTAAATGTCCGGTATAGGCTATATTAAAAAGAATAATTAAGAAATGCTAGCCATTATGCAAAAACTATCATGTAAAAAACGTTGTACCACAAATAATTACAAAAAACACATACTTCAATTTTCTTCCACATTTCTTTCAATCCTTCTCCCCATTGTCACCCTCCCTTTCATACTTTATTTGCTCCATCCTTTTTTCATCTTTTCTTCCATGCTTTCATCTATACTATCAATTCAGCTTTCCTTCTTTTGTTTTACATTTAATTTCTCTCCTTTCTTCATATTTATTTGTTCTCCTTCTCACTCCACTTTCATCTAATTTCTTCTATGTTTGCATCTTTAGTTTTTTCCTTTTTAGGTTTCTCCTGGGGCCGGAGCTCCCAGCTCCGCCCAGGAGAAAACTTATGTCCCTACAGTGTGAGGCTTAGTCCCGCCTCTGCTTCCATTGGCTAGCTCCATAAATGGAGGCTAGCCATTGGAAGCCGGATCTGTCCGTCAAGGCAGGACCAGATTCGGGGGCGTTCCCGATATTTTTTCCCTCTCCGCCTCTGCGATGTCGTCATCGCGGCCGTGGGTGGGGTTTATTTTTTTGTGTGTCCATGTTTGTATTCGTCATTCCGCGGCCGATCGCCGCCCGAGGAAGTCCAGGTGAGTGCCTTCCTTGCCTCCTCCCGCTGTCCGTTCCTTTCCCGCCCCCCTCCCGCTGTCCAAGTCTTTCCCGCCCCCCCTCCCGCTGTCCGTTCCTTTCCCGTTCCTGCCCCCCCCTCCCGCTGTTCGTGTCCCCTGTCTTCTTGAAGGAAATCTGGCAACACTAAACCGTCTTGAAAAAGATGTTGTGAATAGTTCTTTGTGGTG
This sequence comes from Lissotriton vulgaris, assembly GCF_964263255.1. NCBI lineage: Eukaryota > Metazoa > Chordata > Amphibia > Caudata > Salamandridae > Lissotriton > Lissotriton vulgaris. Next base: position 120,436,339 of record NC_141697.1, read on the forward strand.
TGACTCATTTGGATCTGTAATATTTCTGTGCCCATTGTACCTGGATAGGTCGCAGTGTTCGCAGTATAGTAAATTGGGTTGATACCTGGAACATACTCGGAATACCTGCAAACAAAAACCTGTTTGTACACTTCATTGCTGGGAATGTGGAAGAGCGGAAATGAACGCGTGATGTAGTTTGTTTGAGTAGGCTCTCCAGTTAATTTCCAAATTCAGTTTATCATAATTTAGTGTAATCAAGCAGACTCAAACTGCCGTTTCTGTGAACTTAAATATTGAATTTGTTTATTTGGCACTTTGTCATGCAAATGTGTTGCACTGATCGTTACATGACTTTTAAAGGGCCGAAAGTTTTTCTTAGAAGCTTGCTGCTGGGATTGTTGAATACCGGGTTATCCAGTATTAAGGCTGCATAGGCTTTAAGCAACATCATGTCTTTCTTCTGCCACCTTACACTTCTAGTCTATTTATCTCGCTTCTGCAGCTTCTTTTCAATCTCTGCTTTTTCAGTTTAATGCTGTTTTCCAGTATTTCTTTGTCCTCCTTTCTCCCTTTTCTGCCTCCAACTCTTTCTTGTTCTGGGTCAAAGTCTGAAGATGAAAAATAAGTCACTGTCCCCCAAAGTGAGCGGGTGCCAGCTGCAGTCATCTGCAGAGAGTTAATGCTTCCCTAGATCATTTATTAAAAATTGCTACTGATCTTCAGTAGACCGCTAAGCATGGGCGAATTTTGCGAATCTCGCGTTCGCGAATTTTGCGGATTTGCGAACTCGCAATCCGCAAAATCCGCGAATTCTCGCGAATTTGCGGATTTTTTTTTTTGTGTGTTTGCGCGGGTTTCTGCCAGTTCGCGAGGGTTTTGTACAATGTCGCAAATTGCGAACTTACCTGTCGGGTCGCAAGTTTCGCGAACTTGTTGTTTCTACGTGTCCAGCATGTTTGGGACACTCTTCTTCATCACTGCCACTCTCTGTCACCACTGCCACTCTCTGACTACTCATGCCACCCTCTGGCCCACCCATGCCACCCTCTGTTTCATCACAGCACCCTCTGGTTGTCCAGTCAGTGTACATTATTGTGGCAACGCAAGCACACCTTCCCTGCCTCAAGTGACCTGAATTAATTTGGGGCTGATTAATGTGTCACAGAATATTTTTTTAGCTGGCACCTGCTTCCTTAGTGCTTCCTGATTAGTGAACTTTTGCACTTGCTAAGTGCTTTCATTGTTGCAAAATTAGTTACAACACCTGCCCTGCCCCAACTGACAATAATGAATTAGGGGCTGATTAATGGATTTGAACTGCCAGCCTGGCTCCTGCTTGTCTCCCTTAGCTGTAATTCAGGACCTTTGTGGCATATGTGTAACTATTCTGAGGTTCAGAGCAGGGTCACATAATAGTTGCAACTGGCAACTGAACTCTGGAGGGGCCCCTCAGCAAGCACTACAGGAAATGGCTACTAATGATGAGCCTGAACTTTTGAACCTGGTAAGTAGTTACTTTCAGTTTGCTAAAATCGTATTTCTGCAATTTTGCACTTATTCGCGGGGCGCGAACTCACGCGAACTCACGCGAACAGTGCGAGCAGTGCGAGCAAAATCCGCTGCTCGCGGATTTGCGGATTTTGCGGGAGATTCGCGAATCTCGCGGATTGCGAATTTCCCGAAAATCCGCAAAATCCGCGAGCGAAACGGATTTTCCGCCCATGCTTAATCCTGTTTGATCCGAAGTAAATAGCTCCCAGAGAACACCGGATATGTATGTGCTAGGGAGATCCCGGTTCCCTCTAGCGTTTTGACCTAAATACAAAGCTTGCTGGAATTCTAGCCTCGTGTTAACAATAGTAGTAACAGTAGCTTTACTTTACCATTGCCAACCTTCTTCCTTGCCTCAATCGAAGACATGCTGTTGGTACAGGATTATAGATCCGTACTTTTTAAGGTGTATTTGTATTAAACTGGCTGGTATTGTAAGCGGCCATTAAATAACACCTGATTAACTAATATAAAAGTCCATGTAGCAAATTTTTTCGCGGAAAGCACTCTTTTAGTCAGATGCTTGCTGAAGCGTATGAAAAGGTCAGTAGTGCTGAAGCAATTTCAGTCATATGTTTAAGTGGCCTACTCGTGTCTTAAACAATACCTTTTTTTTAATATTATTTTTTTTACCTCGTATCAAACATTTTTCTAGATGTGTAACGACTTTGGTCTTGTGAACGTGTCCCCGTCTTGGTTCCTGAACGTGATCATAATGTGTGATACTGAGCAAATCAGTTCATCTTGCACTTCTGGTGCAAGATGATGCCACAATTGTGGGAAGTTTAAATAAAGGCTGAGAATACGTGATAAGACATTAATATGACGGCATGTTGGTTTGCTCAGTTCAGGTGTTCATTTGATGAATGAGCACAGCGTAGTGTTCATTCTGGCATTTAAACACAAGTAAAATATGTAAGTAACGTGCTTACACGTGTTGTACCAGCACTTCTTAATGCAGAGGGTGAGTTAATGATTCTGTAAAGACTGCATCACTGGGACAACTTCAGTCATGTTAGAATAGCACAAATGACTGTCTCAGCCACAGGCCTACCTTCCTTTCCTAGCGATCGACCTATTGGGAATTGTCTATTTGCTCACAGATCAATACACTTTTATTTGGACTGCGGCTTTAAATGGTCTATTGTAATCTGGCCCCCACACATTGTTTGACCCTGGGCAAATGAGCGCATCTCCCTGTGGCTCAGTTCTCTTTTGAGCATTTTGAAAAGAGCTAAATGTCAGTTATACGCTATAGAAAAAAATATTGGACATTTATTTTTCCATCTAGTAGTAGATTGAGCTATTTAATCAGTAATCCTTCTGCTAGGATTAATTTCTGAGAGAGTACTTTTCAATTAAACTTAAGTTTTATCAGCACACGTGTTACACTTGGAAGTACATGCTACCAACCTTCCCTCATTTTAACATGGACTGAACGGCTGGATACCTGCAGTATTTATTTAAGGTGCTATGAACAATGAGGTGATAATATGCAATTCTCAAGTGTGCAAATTGGCTGTTAGTGACCGTGATAAAGCGCAAACAATATATAGCCCGTTGGCTGAATTTGATTTGTGTCAAGAGATTAGGAGATGTGTCCGGAATAAATGGCAATAAAAATCTGAGCTGGAGATTTTTTTAAAAAAAAGTAGCCCATAGAGGAAACAATATTGACCTTTTTGCCCGAAATGTACTTATAAGGGATCGTCAAAAAACGTTGTCAAACTCCTTTGTAGGTAGCAACCATTAGTAAAGAATTGAAAGGAAGTGAGATGGACTTTGAAATGAAATGAAATGAAAATTGCACTTGTATAGCGCTATCTACCCGGAGGCCTCGTAGCGCTTATGACTGAAAGCTTACTTAGCGCGGGCTCGGGGCAGATCAGCAGAATTTAGCATACAAGTGGGTTTTCAGGGATTTCCTGAAGGAAAGATGATTAGTGGTTCCTCGCAGAGGTAAAGGAAGGGTGTTCCAAAGCTTAGCCGCAGTGTGTGAAAAAGAGCAGCCTCCCCAGCGGGCTTTCCTGATTCTGATCGAGGTAGCCAGTTGGAGGGTACCCGATCGGAGGGCGCGGGACGGGGCGTAGGGAGTGACCAAGGGCTGTAGGATTGCAGGGCCCAGGCGATAGAAGGCTTTGTGTAGAATACACATGGCCTTGAATTGTACTCTAGCCGCTATGTGGAGCCAGTGAAGCTCCCTTAGGGCATTCCTTGCTGACTGCCAGCGAGGAAGATTGTAGAGTAGACGGGCCGCACTGTTTTGGGTGACTTGGAGCTTCTGAGTGACAAAGGATGGGGCTCCCATATAGAGAGCGTTCCCGTAGTCCAGGCGAGATAGTATAAGGGCCTGGACCAGGATCCTCCTTGCCTGAAATGGAAGCAGAGGGAGCACCTTCCGCAGCATCCTCATCAGTCCAAAACAGGTAGCTGCGGTTTTTGTGGCTTGGGCAGAAAAGTTCAAGGCTGTGTCAAACCATATCCCCAAGCTTTTTATTTGGGGCTTGGGGACAGGGGGCGGGCCCAGACTTTCTAAGAGCAACTCGAATGTACAGCCTGCTTGTCCCAGTAAATACGGGTCTACATGCCTCAGGTGACAGTGGCGTTTTACTGTTCGAGGTGCAGGAGCGCCGTTTGCTTTCTACTGTTGCAAACTGGTGTCTCCGCACACCCTTGGGGAAGCAGTGGATCACCGTCACTCAGAGCGTGGCCCGGCGCTTATAGCTCTGATAGCCCTGAAATACTTCCGTACTATTGTTACGTCTCCAGTGAGTGTAACTGGATTAAGATACTGAAATTATTTTTAAAAGATTTATTTGGAAACCATGCATCACAATCCTGGACAAGTGTATGCGTCTATTACCCTCTTTGTATTAGGCTATATCCACTTAAAGTCTGTTACTTTTTTAATAGTCTTAGGTTAACTGGGAGAGTTTTTAGTTTGTCATTTAATTGTACCTATTGTAGGTATTTGTCATTTAAGTGTACCTATTGTAGGTATTTGCTATCATTGAATGTTTTAGGTCTTATAAATTAGATAAGAGTAATTTATTACTGTGCTGATTTTTGGAAAATGGCTGATTTTGGAAAACATGACGATTCGTGTTACACTTTGGATTTCCTCATTTGACTTGCTTTCATTTGTTTAACATTCTGCAAGGAGTCTTTCACCCACTCAAATACAAAATCCTGCTGTGATCATTCAAACCCTGCCAAAATAGTCTAATAAAAAAAGTAGAATTGGATAAATACAGTAGCATACGATTAAAAATATGACACTTGTTTTGATCTGCATATATACGAATTTAGAGTAGATAAAAGGGTGCGGTAGATCAACCAGTTGGCCTCCTGAGTTAGATATGTAGACAAAATATTTATCTGATGGGAATATATATAACACCCACCTGTTCATCATAGTAACTTGTGCCAGGCCTGAAAAAGCCAGCGTATGGAACATCTCTTTGTGTTCGGCTTGGGTGCAGTTATCTCATAAATGAGATGCAGGAAGAAGGGTATTTTTCATCTGGAAACCTATTTTTGAAATAGTGATGTACCGTTTGTCTACTAAACTTACTGAGTGTACCTGGGGTGTAAAGTAAGCCCTCACGTCAAGAGTATTGCCCTCTCCAGTCCACGTGGTTTTCCTTTGAATTCTGGGACGTGTACTCCTGGTTTTGTAATGGTATGAACAAGACAAGAAGTCGCAGATTCAAAGAAAAAACTGGAATGTGCATTGTCCTGGGAAACTTGGCTGGGCTGTAAAACGTGCCAGGCAGAAAAGTATGAATGCATATTTATTAGTAAACTAAATGTAAAAATATACAATTTTACGGCTCAATTTATTCTCAAAATACAAAATAAATATGGGTAAATACCAAAAAGGTGTTTAAAAAATAAATACACCAGTTTTGTGTGTGCCTCTGTTGCCTGCTTGCGACCCGTTTTTGTGTGTGCCTCTGTTGCCTGCTTGTGACCCGGTTTTGTGTGTGTGTGTGTGGGTGCAAATGCAATAGGTGTCACATTTGCGAGAGATTAGGCTATTGGCTTTGTAAATGACAATGCCATTTATTTATGTTTTCAAAGCCAACACATAAATAAAAATGTTGTCATTTACAATGCCAATAGCTCTAACTTTTCCAAAGGCGAAACCGTTGCATTGTAAATGCTTGTTTTTCTTTTCCCTTCAATCTGTAGGTCTCTCTTGGCATCTGCCTGCAACCCTTCCTGCCTTCAAACCTAATTTCTTTCCATCTTACATTCATGTGCTCATTTCATATCCTCTCACTTTTTACTTTGCTAGATTTATAATTTATCTTCTCTCTTCACTGTACTTAGTGTCTCTGCCCTCCCTCAGACCCAACTCACTGTATTATTTCTGACCAGAGACCCCCGAGTAGTGCCCAAGGTTTTGCTCAGAAGCCCGTGGCCGCCACCTTCAGATTTTGGGGGTCAAAGGCTGCTCAGTCTTGATTTCACCTCATGCCTCTTTAATCCATCACCACATACCCCAGCCCCCTTTATCTCTTGCAGGTTCCTGCTTTCTCCCTTTGTTGATTTATTCCGTCTTTCTTTACCTCTTTGTTTACCCCGTGTGTGTTTTTCTCTTTCTTGCTTTTAGTTAACCGCTCGTCCTCAGCATACGAGCGCCGTAGCTGATGACGAGCTGAGCTCGTCATCAGCAGCGAAGAGATTAAAGCCTGATGTGGAAAAATAAGTGTGAGGGCCCAAAAATGAGTGACTTTGAGCCACACCTGCAACCACCAAATAAAAAACTGTCTGTGAGTCAAGCATCAAAGCGAAGATGGGTCATGAGCAATGTTCCCTCTAATTATTTTCCTCTGTGTGCGGCAGTGGAGGGTCTCTGTGCGCTGCAACCATGGCTATGTGCGCCAGGAACCGAACCTCGCGTGTCTGCGGCGCCAAATGCCACTCGTTTTTGGTGCCCTCCTGCCCTCTGCCCCACTCGCTTTTGGTGCCCTCCTGCCCTCTGCCCCACTCGCTTTTGGTGCCCTCCTGTCCTCTGCCCCACTCGCTTTTGGTGCCCTCCTGCCCTCTGCCCCACTTGCTTTTGGTTAGCGCATTTCAACCGGATAACTCAGGCGACAGACCGGCAGAACATTTAATATTACTACTGAATGGACTCGTGTTCAGTTAGTTGACTTGAACAAACTCTGAAGGATGTCAGGCAGAGTTGGAAGCCCGCGATTCGACCCCCTCCCAAGGCTCCCTCCCGCGAAATTGGAAAAATACAAACAGCGAGATAAACTTCCAGAAATCACTGAGAATCAGCGAACCCACCGTGCCCTAGAGCATTTCAAACGGCTATTAGTAACTGGCCCCTCTATCCGCCTTACCCACCACTGCCCACCTACCTTCCACCCACCTACCCCACCCAGCTTCTCACGCTGAGAAGGGGTTCTGATGACTGCTCCACAGAGGCATTTCTCCTGCTGTGCGTCAGTGGAAAGAAACTACACACTCCCAAATAAAGATTAAGAGGCCAGTGGCAGCAACACACATAAACACGAGGAAAAGTGGCACTGCCTATGCACACGCAGGAACAGACACACCAGGCAGGCAGGCTCAGCCTTCCATCTTTACTAGGTCGGCAAACTTGGAGCGATTTATATATTTGCATTGGCTGTCAGCAAGAATTCTATTTAAACTTTTGTGCATTGTTCATAAGGCACTACTCAATATAGGACCAGCAGGAATCAGAAACATCTTCCTCCTCTATATCCCTAATTGACAATTACAATCAACCAATAAAAACATGATGGTAGTTTCGACATACAGAAGAGCAAGAGGGGAGGAAAGCCTTCTTGGTCACAGTAGCTAAGATCTGGAAAACTCTTCCTTTATCCATATCCGGTTTAGAGCTACATCTTCCTTTCCGTAAAACTTTGAAGACCTGGCTTTTTGCCTTGGAAATCTATCTAACTTTCATAATCTGCCCACCAGTTAGCTACAACTGCATCAGTGCTCAGACGCCTTATGGAATGTGTATGAGCTTTAGAAATACTTAATTTATTAATGTGTGATGTCTAGCACAGAATTTGTCCTGGAATGGTTCCTTGCCTTTAGAAAATACTATGCGCAGACAAACGTTTAGAGTTTTCACACATTGCATGTGTGATGTAAAGTTCAACCCACATACAATGTGTGAAAAGTTAAGAGAAATGTAATGATTACTTCTACTTAGCACCTGCCTCAAGGAGACTTTTTTTTTGTACCAAGCCTTATCTAACAATATTTGTATTTTTTCATCAAAAACCATGGGTGTTAGCTTGGGAACACCCATGTGCCACCTGTGGGAGACCCACTTAATGCAAGGTACCATAAAGCAGACAAAGCACTACTAAAGGTCCTTTAATGCCTATTTTCAAGTGCATATAAGATTTGTGCTTTGAAGTAAATATTTTATCAACATTTTATGCCGTTTTGATGAACTCTTTGGCATCATAAAGTTAATCAAATTAAAGCTAGCTTGTCCGATCCATTCTGCAGTAACATCATTGTGGGTGATAAGGTAGATTTCAAATAGGAAAGGGATGTGCAGAGGTTGCACAGGCACGTTATCCCCAGTGACCATGTCGAAGATAGCTTCCCTTTGCTTTTTTGCCAAGTTTGAAAGTGTTTGTTGACAAAAGCTAATAGTCTGGAAAACACATAGGTTGTAGGCAAGGGGATCCCCCCATATATTGGCAAGGGAGTACAGCTACTTAATGCGATGCAAAGCCCTAATATATGCTCTGATTCACACATAAATGTAGTACTGGTCACGTGGTTAAATACCTATTAAGAGATCAAGAAAGTGACTATCTGAGCAGTAAACATCTTTTATAACGCATGCGTTACAAGGCATGCCATTACCACACATTTTTGACTCTGCAAAATATTTTACAAGGCAGGGATTTACACTGCAAACCATTACAACGCATTCCCCAAGGTAACACCCTGGTGGACTTATAATAGTAAATTGTGTTGTAATGGGGAATGCGTTGTAAAGCCCTGCGTTGTAAAAGATTTTGCGGAGTAAAAAATGTGGGGTAATGGCACGCGTTGTAAAAGCATGTGGGGTAAGGTGGCCAAAATATGTAATGCAACCTCTGTCTATACTCTTCCTCTTCACCTCTTCAATCAATCTCTGTGCCTCTCTCTGGACCTATTTTGAGGAGAGGGATTTGAATGTGGAAGAGGCAGCTCCATTGGCTCTAAGAATGCCTCTGGTAGAGCCTGGACTGTCTGTAATGGCACCTGAAATGGCGTCTATGTTTGATCTACATACTTGTACACTGAAGAGAACTTGGAAACTGGCACCAGTACAAGAGGTCTGAGTTCAACAGGCACCATCCTCATGAACAAGGACATGCTGAATGGTGGTCTAGAACCAAAGAGCATACCAGATGGGTCCAAGGCCCTGCCTAAAATGCAGAACATTGTGTTAACAAATGCTGCCGTCTCAGTGCCTGGTGATGGAATCTCTGGGAAGGTGGGATGTGATGCTAGAAGGTTCAGAATTGACAGAGCCGGTACTGATTGGTCTGATGACGCTGGTGAAATCATCTCCAAGGCCAGGTCTTGAGGCTATGAGGGAGGGCGGGGTAGACTCTGGCCATTTGTTTAAGTATTGCTGTTAATCAGAGCCCCTTCACGGGCTCCGATTAACAGTAATACTTAAGCAAAATGCCAGAGTCTTCCCCGCGCTTTCCTAACAAAAGCGTAGGCAGTTTCCAAACACAGCATGTGTTTGGAAACTGTCTACTCTTTTGTTAGGAAAGCGCGGGGAAGACTCTGGCCTTTTGTTTAAGTATTACTGTTAATCGGAGCCCGTGAAGGGGCTCTGATTAACAGCATTACTTAAACAAAAGGCCAGAGTCTACCCCGCCCTCCTTCATAGCCTCAAGCGCCACAAGCCCTCCCCCACCTCCTTACCTGCACGCCTAACGACCGCTCCGCCACATTCGCGCCGCTCGCTTCTTTCAAAGCGGCCGGCGGCGCGACTTCCTGACTGTGTACGCGCTCCACGCTAGGTGGTGCGCGGTGAGGTCAGGAGCGGTGCGCGCGCGCGCGCGCGCCTTAGAGGGAACGTAGGTCATGAGTACTATTTCAGTGAACCCAGTGTAGACTTCTGCTGCAGCTGGGAAAGCTGGATTCACAACACCCTTGCATTTTTCTTTCTTATGCACTTAGCGTTGCTAACACATACCAGTAGTGGTTAGCAAGATTATGCATCCTTTATTGTTCCAGATAACCTGAAAACAATGAAGTTTATACCAAGGATAAGGAACTGAGGCTTCATGAAAAATGTCAAATTCTGCATAGACGTTAAGGGAGGCCTTTGTAACTTAATTGTGAAATATGCATATGTTGGCTGGTAGACAAATTACCACACAATCCTACCTTAAAATGTCTCGGTTCAATTATTTGCACGAATTACTATTTAAATATTTTTTCTGTGAGAAGGTGTAATGTTAGCCATTAAAGAAAACATACACTTTTTTTAGTAGTGACACCAGGAGAATATTGGCCATGAAGGGTGCGCCAGCTCCTACCCCCTTTTCATTGATTGAACAACTGTCCTCTCACCAATCATTGCTAAACGGTACAGCTAATTAGACATTCACTTACACCAACTTATTAAATCATGGACCGTCAATAAATTGCAGTAGTTTGTGGAAAAAGGGTATAGTACTGGTGGGGATCACCCTGCCTCCTTGGCCATCTCCCCAACATTTACTACCTCTCCTTGGATCCCTCAGATCCATATTGATTGATCATAACCTCCAGTTTGGTTAATATGCAGCTAATTCTGAAATCTTTCTCTGCATCACCTCAACCAATGACGTTCATCAACTGAAACTATCCTCGAAATAACACACAATTGGGTCAAGTACCTTCCTGAAACTCAACCTGAAGTGAACCTAAATGGCTTCACCCCAAGGCGACAAGGTATGCAAAATCACTTAGATTCATTATCCACTCAAAGAATGAATGCTTCCATTTATAAGGCACCCACCAATTCTGGCAGAGTCTCTAGGCGCTAGTTTGCCAGAAAGGGTCACACCTGATAGTTACTCAAGACTGCTTTGCAGCCAGAGAAAGTGGATAATTCTGTAAGCTGGTGTGCAAGGGAAATCCCCAGAGTGTTCCTTCTATTACTAAGGCTCTGTCGATCTTGATTTAAAGTTAAATCTGAAGAGACACAGCACACGGGGAGATAACCAGAGACCCAGTCCCCAAATGATGGTAACATCTGAACATGCACCAGGCCAGTTTGAATTATATTCTGACCGGGAGCTGGGGCAGTATTCTACTCTAATGAGAGACATGATCTTTCTATCTCATTCAAAGACCACATCTCCAGGAAACCCAAGACAGCAGAGTAACAACTCTCTGCCCTCTCTTAAATAAAGCAATACTGTTTGATCTTGACTAACTTCAGACCATCAGGGCAAGTCTTGGTCCTTTCCTTCCTGCATGGATGCAATGCCATGCTCAAAGAATCCCAAGATACCCCTCTGGCACCCCTGAAAAACATCCTACACAGTGCAGCAAGCCTCATCAAAAGCATGAAGGAACTAGATGACACAACCCCAACGCTCAAGGAAATACCCTGGCTTCCCCTACAGGTCCATATCGCCTTCAATACCAGCTACATCACCTATAAAGACCATCAGGAATAACACCCCAAAGTATTTGTCAAAGAATCTACATACATCGAGTGGACAACCCAGCTTCAGGACACCACAAGGTAAGAGATAAAGAAGTGAAAATCAAGAATAGAAACACAGAAATCAGCACCTACCCACCCAAGATCGAAATATCACTTGCCATTGACACCAGAAATGCTCCAACACACACCGGTTATACAGAAGAAAGCAAATGACACACATCTTCAATGAGCACCACCCCCTACACAGCAATGCTTATCCGTAAATGGCTTCAATGAGAATGTTGTAATTGTATTCTTGACTTCTCGCCATTTGCTCTACAATCTATCGCTCCCCAACTAATTCTGTGCTAGAGAATAGATTATATATTGAATTGGCAACAGTGCATTGTTGCAGATTCTCAGATGTGTTTGTTATAAAGCCGGACTCCTGCACGGAAGCAGTTTCAAACTCTGCACCCAAACTTGCAGATAATTCACCAAGTCACGTCTCCATGTAATGGTGTCACTGCTAGTGATGGGAATGTTTCAGCATTCGTGAATGACACCTGAACCTGTACTTAAAGGCAGTCCCAAAGGACAGGGGTGTTGCTTTGTCAATCAGACTATCAGACTGGGAGGGGGTTGGGGGGTTGAGCTTCAGATTTCCCAACAATCACGCTCGGGTATCTTTTTAAGCAGGACATGAAGGGGCTTGGGGGGGGGGGGGCAGAATATCCCAGGTGAAAGCAGACAGACGCTTCACCATACCCAACTGAAAGCACCTGCACTCAACTATTTTCTAGAAAGTAACATTTTTAAGGGGGCCGAACACCCCAAACACCTCCACGTCCCCCCCTACTGAAGCCTCCCCCCCCCCCCCACCCCCGAGGCTAAGCCCCTGCCAAAGGAGTGCGGGGAAATGCAATGCAAATGAGGGAGCAACTACACACTCATAACTTTGTAGGAATTCATAAGTATTTGCTTATTTGCACTTCCAAGTGTGCGCCTTATGAAATAGACAGAAGTGGTAAGAAAGGAGGAGTAAAGGGAAAAGGGAAAATAACACCCTCATTTGTCCAGGGTGAGTCAAGAAGGGCATACCTGGAGAACTACGGTGGAGAAGTGTGGCTCAATGATTAGAGCGGCAGACCCTGATGCAGAGGTCTAGCCCGGGACCAGGGTTCAATTCCCCGCCTCGGCCGGTCTTGGGCTCATAAAATTCCACGGACCTGTTCATTCTCACCTCAGTGCCTATTCCAATCATGGAGTCCCACTCTGCAACTCTGGGCAATAGCTTGCTTAATCTCCACAACGGCCCCCACAACGCTAAGGATGCCTGGCCTCCACCTTCGGGGTGCCCAGGAGTGGACGCCTCACAGGGAAAGCCAGGATGGGTTCCACAGTGGTATTCGTACAAGCGCCTTGAGACCCTTGCTGGTGAGTAGTGCGCTATACAAGTATCAATTTACATTAATACCTCTCCTGGGAAGAAAAAACATAAGTACAAATCTTTAAAACGTCAACATTTTTCAAACTCTAACCACACAGATTAGGGAAAAGAGGCAGCTTCAAACAATGCATGTTGTCCTTCATTTGCCTGGTAGTTTGGTGAACCAGTTACCAAGTCATGCCCTTACAAACTTCGGTAGCAATAAAAACGTAACCGATCTTCTCCTTGTGGCAGAGAGAGGTCTTTGTTTCATCATTTAGAGCGCCCATATGTCAGTTTCTGTTCAAGAACGCTCCGAGCTGTTGTTGGAAAGTTGTGGATTCTAACATCATAGTTTCGGTTTGTGTTTCCACTCTTTAAACTGTGTTTCATTTTAAGAGTGATGCAAAGTAAAATAATAATTAAAGGCCCCTGAAAAGTTAATATCACAATGAAAAAAGAATAGGAAGGAAAAAAGCAATGGAAGGAAAAATAAAGTTCAAAGAAAAAAGTTCAGAAAAGGAGAAAGGAAAGAAAATTATATTTTTAGTTAACTTATTATAATCGATTTTGAACGTGCAAGAATCCACATCTAGAAGGAGAAACATAAGGCCCTATGGGATTCTTGAGGGACAGGAACACGCACAAGAGATGTGGAGAGAAAGATTTTGAAAATTAAGCAAACTAGGTTGCAAATGAGACCTTTTGCAAGGATACTTTCCACACTTGCATCAAAAGAATCAGCATTGTCCGAATGTTACCTCTGTAGATTGACAAAGTTGGAAATACTTTTAAGTGGTTGTATGACAGAGGCATGCGTGCCTCTACCACGCAGCCCGAACAACGAACGCACATTCCTTTAACATGCAATTTTGCTGTAAATGCATGAGTGGTAAGGGTGTATGCAGGGTTAAGATCATCACTACCTCGACCCCCCCCTCACCACCCTAAAATTCTATTCCACTACCTTGCCCCCTGCCCTGAGGCCTAAAACCTGCCCTGCCCTTAGAACTACCCCTTCCCCTGCCCTGAGGCCTAAACCCCTGCCCCCTACCATAAACTACCCCAAATACACCCGTCCAACTGTTTTTAAAAGGTATTTTATCGGTTTATTTATCTGCAAATTGCTAATATGGCATTGCTGTTGTTTATTGTGCTTTTTCATACACTGTACATTGTTGCAATTTCTTTTATCAAATTTACATTTTTTTTTTAACCCCGCACTGCAGATTTATATGAGATTGTTTTAAATGCGAATTCATATGAGAATCTTAAACAACAGCTGTATTTTTGTTTGGTGGATGATTGAACTGTGCTTTTATGGATATTTGTATCCGAATAAAGATTGAATTGAATAAACTACCCCTAAGCCAACTCCACTGCACTGAGCCCTAAAACGTACCCTTTCGCTGTCAATAAAACTTCCCCAACCCACTCTACTGTATTGAGCCCTAAAACGCTGCCCAATTAAAAAAACGACCCTACCCCCCCCCCCCACCCTGAGCCCTAAAACCACCCCATTCCTTAAAAAACCCTCCAAAATGCAGCCCCTGCCCTTAAAACTACCCCTCCCCCCACCTTGAGTCCTAAAACCTGCCCCCTTCCGAAAAGTACCCCGACCACCCTCGCCCTGAGTCTTAAAAGCGACCTCCACCCCTAAACTATCCCCTTCAAACCCGGCCCCAGTCCCACTTACCTGACCGCGTCCAGACCTTCCTGTTCTGACGCATCCTCTACTCCCTGCCCATCCTGAACACTAGAACGCTAACTGCCATAACCATCCATATGCGTGGTTAAGGCTGATGTGTGGTTCAAGCTAGCGGGGAAAGGGCACACATGACTCTGCTCGCGTTGTTGTGACTGTTTCCCTTTTTAAGTTCATGGAGAGAGTGTTTGTATGTGAAGAGACTGAAAATCGAACTACTAGTATAAAAATACAAAATGACAGTTGGTCATAGGTGTAAATTACAGTTTAATATTCAATGTGATTTAACCTACCCAATGTATCACTATTTTAAATGTTTCATGGCAAACGTACGTAATGGTGAAAATTAATGTTTTTCTCAATATATAGTTTGCCGTTTGTTACAACCACAGCCGCTTGCTTTTACACCGCGCCCAGAAACCTCCGCTCGACCTCTTACTCGCTCTCATACCCGCTCATCCAAAGAGCCAGAGCAGGGGGGCGCGCTGTCTCGAAACCTGGGACCAAATGACTGGAACAACCTCCACCTGCACATCAGAGCCACCAACTCAGTACTTGAATTTGTCAAGAAACTGGAAACCTGGCTTTTCCAATAGGCCCCAGCCAGAGCTCCCCCTAGTTCTTGAGCCGCCAGGATACCCTTCCGGTGACATGCATGCCATACAAATACACATAACATAAGATACAGCCTTGAGAAAGCTGCCTCACTGTGAAACAAGTGCCGGCTGTGCTTTTCTTTCGCATGTAGTTTGTATTGTGATGGACTATGAAAAGACATTACAATTACCTTAACATAGATACATTCACATGCATATTGATTTTAGAACAAAAACGTTATTAAAGATACAAGAACATTGGGTTAACTTATTTTTGGAACTGCACGTTATTCTTTTATGAAGTTCAT
Source organism: Lissotriton vulgaris (assembly GCF_964263255.1). Taxonomy (NCBI): domain Eukaryota; kingdom Metazoa; phylum Chordata; class Amphibia; order Caudata; family Salamandridae; genus Lissotriton; species Lissotriton vulgaris. The sequence goes on from NC_141697.1 coordinate 120,451,565, forward strand.
TGAAATAACTCCAATTGAACTATATATTGTTGTCAAACTGTAACATACACCAGCTGGACGACTGGTGTTGGAGATTAGCTCTGGCTTTTGATCTCCAAAACCACATTGTCTGCTCAAGTGTGCAAATGTGCAGTACCACCAGATGCAGATATGCACAATTTTAATCCCTGTAATAGTTGAATTATGAATATCGATCCTCGGTGAACCGTATAACACTCTGAGGCATTTTTCAAATCTCGGAGTAATGTTGTGGAGCAAACTGCAACATTTTTATGCGTATGCTTTTTCATTGGGAGCGTATAGGATTATATATATTTTCACATTTCACAGACTGAAACGCATGAACCTAGCACTAGTTTGTAGGCAATTCAAAGCTTCAAGGATATGTTTAGAGGCACAGAGGGGTCACTGGTATGGGTAGGGTGGCTGCTGTCATAATGCGGAAACATCCTACGATAACTTTAGGACATCAGAAGTTGATGCTAGTCGAACCATGCGTCATCGCATTCTTCTTCTATGTCTTATCCATTTACATGCGAACAGTTGGACCATCAAGTGGTTGTTTATGTAGTGCTCATACCAAAGTATGCTCTACACAGTATGATCGACATTGAGGGAAAGATATTTCCCAAATGACTAAGCCGCCTGGTCTTCATACTCTGTCAGCACACTGACTATGTTAAGTGGCAAATGTTACCCACAGTAGACCTACTGCAACATTGCAGGTCCTAAGTGGGTACTTCACCACCTTGGCAGACTCACTTAACAGCTGTAAGCAATGTATGTGTGAACAGAAAACTAAAGTATACAAAGTGGGAACAGTAGTAGCCCCTGATGCACTCCCTGGGGTTCTTAGTCTATGGACTACTTATTAAGAATGAGACTCCTGGCTGAAAGACCAAATAAATAATAAGCATCAGTGCAGAATGAGAGGCTTTAGTTCTATTTACCAGACTACTGGCCTGACAAGTAGCTCCTTTACTGCGATTCTTGGTTTGAAAGGTACTCCGCAGCCAAGGGGGCCGGTAAATTAACCCTCAAACCACTATGACATATTCTCTTGGATGGGATACTGAGGATCAAAGATGTGTCCGTTGCCTCACAAATGTGGATCGGCACAAAGAATGAAGCAGACAAAGTACAAGCTCATAATGTAGTAAAAAACTAGAAATTGTCACAGAAACTTTATAAAAACCTATAAGCAGTTTTCTCCTACTATTGGAAATCTCAGGGCAAGACAATGTTGCCGATTGCGCAAGCCATTTTTCATTTAAGCTCTATATTATTCACATCAGGTGCCTTTAAGTAAAACAAGAGTTTTCAAAGCCAATAGGTCTGCTTTAATGTACTAATCCTTTTTGTCATGCATGTGTCTTTCAATTTTAAACCCGAATATTTTGGCTTTGCCAATGCTTGTTTTGTTTTATGGAGCTGCTGCGACTGTATATGTGTGTGTGTGTGTGTGTGTGTGTGTGTAAACATATATTTGTACAAGTATGCATGACTCTCCCATAGTGCTGACCAAAATAAGCCTAAAACAATCAAGCATTGGCAAAAGCAGTAGGTTTCACTTGTGCATGCCTTTGAAACGCTGAAGTTGGCTCTTTGCCGATACAGACTGCAGTACCTTAGGTCATAAATGAAGGCCTAGACTCAAACACAAAGATTCCACCACGACCCTCTCAATCTCAGGATATCAGAGCATTATATCTATGACCAGTTCATATCTATGTGGAGTAGGGCTGAGTCCTCTCGTCCACACTCATGGCATCCTTATTTTTGCACTATCTAAAGTAAAGAGCTGTGTCTTTTGCACTTTCAAACTTTGAAGTTATGAGAAATTCACATTTTGTATGGGGCAGAATGACAAGATCACCGACGGATGCAAAGCGTGGCACTGATGGTTGCAATGGGCACCGGGGTCAAAGCCCACCATCTTGAAGTGCAGTCTGAACATCTTGACTGGTATAATCAATATGCAAAGGTTTACGAGATTACCCTGTTTCATCTGGGCACATTTCTGCAGGCCTGGGCTTTCATTTGACAAAGCAGTGCAGTTTAAAGTTGCTGTCCTGTTCAACCAATCATATTAGCACATCTGACAACCATTTTTATTATCAAACCAGAAGGATGGCTCAGTGAGTTGAATGCTCACTTCTGAAACACTCTCTGATCTGCAAGTCACTGGTCGAATCCCTTGCTGAGTAACACGTCTTTCTTGGGAGGTCGGTAAACTGAATACCATAAATTGGGAAAGAGCAACATCCGTTTCTATTGCAACACAAAACAATCATTTACAATGCAACGGTCTCGCCTTTGGAAAAGTTAGAGCTATTGGCATTGTAAATGACAACATTTTTATTTACTAGTTGGTTTTGAAAACAGATAAATAAATGGCATTGTCATTTACAATGCCAATAGCTTCATCTCTCGCAAATGCGAGAGCTATTGCATTTGCACCCACACACAGAGTCCCACACACACAGAGCCCCACACACATAGAGCCCCCCACATACACACACACTCATACAGAGCCCCATATACACACACCGAGCCCCACACACAGAAAAAAACTCCAAGCTCTCTTGGCCCCCTCCCCCCACCCCCCCGAAAACTCGGGGGCATTGCAGAGCGGACAAAAGCTGGAAATATTTTGCTGCTCGCCACCTATCATAGCAATGTCACATCCGCCACAGCGGAGGGGGGCATGTCTTCTGCTCATCAACTGATTGTGGTGCCGCTTGAAAGTGTCTTCACCTACTGTTCTAAACCATATAGTCCCACTGTCGCCAACCCAAGGGGTTTTTATGGGAAATGCCTGCCTCTGCAAGATTGTGTTAGCCCATGTGCGTGCAGCAACGTGTACACATAAGCAGTTGTATTTCTATTTGTAGCTGAAATAACTGGCAGCAGTAGGAGTAGGAGCAATTTATTCGGAGACTGGAGCAACTCATTGTGGACCAGTGCTAGTGCTGGGAAACAGTGGGAGGTGAGTGGCCCGCTATTTGCTGACTGCCCGTTCCCACTGAGTAGAGAGGGGGCCGTGGGGCATGTGGTCAGTGCTCCTGGTTGGCCGTGCCACTCGCTAGTATCCGGGCCCCGTAATGAAGACAAAAGATTTCGCTAGTATCCGTTAGGTGTGAAATACCAAGCGACCTTGCTGCCCCCCCCCGCCCCCCACCAAGCGACCACCTGGGCTGCAGTGATTGCAGAGGAGCGGCTTAGTGAAGCTCGCTAGCCTCCCCTCCCTCTAAAAACACGCCCACATGCCAGGGTCCTTGGTCCTCGCTCCGGCTGAGCAGGAAACCCTGCAGGCAGTGAAGGGAGCGTGATAGCTGACATTCCGCCATCCCCCAATGGTGATAACCCCTACCGAGTAGCTGCGGGGCCGGGTCCTAGCCCACAAGCCCACGTGTCAGGGTCCCCGCCGTTGCAAACAGTGCCGACTACACACAACGTGGTGGGTGGAGAGGCACGAGACTCGCTGCTCCACCATCCAAAACACCTCAGGTGAGCCTGGCTCCACTATAATATCGGGGGTCGGCTGCCACTCACCATTGCGTTAACTGAGGGGGCTCTGGGGAAAATATTACCCCGCATGGCCCGGTAACAGCGTGGCTGACATGGTGGTACAACGGAGGTGAGAATCATGCGGATCTCTGCCCCCACCCCTCCAGGTCCACTGGTGGCAGGCTAGTGGTGGGGGTGCAAGCAAATGGCGCTCTTCCCCCACCGCCTGAAAAGTGCTCCTGCCCCAAGCCGCTTGGAGCCAGCTACTGTAACTGGCCTTCTTGCCCCGGGCTCGGGTCCTGTCCTGAGCCGCGCGGCTGCCTCGGGACCATGACCGTGTGGGCAGAGACCCCGTAGCCCCTATAAGGCAAGCACTGCTCGCTAGGGGAACCGCCTCGCCCCCCCCCCCTTAACCGGAGGGGGGAGAGCCCTCAAACACATGCAGATTTTTAAAAATCAAACTTAACCCGCTCCCCCTTCCGTCCCGACCTCGACTGATGAGGTAACCCGATGCCGGAATTTCAATGCCGAGCAGCAGTAGAGGTGCACAGAAAGGCCTCCGCTCCAGATAGCAGCCGCGCAGGGCAAGACGTAAAGGAATACAAATAAAACTATACATGGAGGAAAGGCGTGCAAGTTTGAAGGGAACGGCCGGGCGAAAAATTATATAAGGGGCGGGCTCTTACAAACGCTAGCAAAGAAGAATCAGCAAAACGAGAAAGGAAACTAATACGGAGACGACAGGAAACAAAAGACAAAAGAAGCCACGAACAAAGCTACACGGAGACGGCAACATAAATAGCGCAGCCCACTCCTGCAAAAGACACGATCAAATGATCAAAACATGCCGTCCCCCCAAAAAAACCAACCACCCGCCCACCGCCGCATGACGTTTTAAAAGGGGCGGAGAGGGAAAAATCGCCGGAACGCCCACGAATCGCCTCGGACAATGACGGACCCCTCTCTCTTCCAATGGCTAGCCTCCATTTATGGAGCTAGCCAATGGAACAGAGAGGCGGGAATAAGCCACATACTGTTGTAACATAAGATTTCGCCTGCGCGAACGCTGCTGAGCTGCGGACGCCAGGCGAAACCTAAAAAGAGAACTGGAAAACCAGCCAGGAAAGAGTGGTTGGTTCACTGTATCATAGATGTCCCTTACAGACTCAGGGCCAGATGTACGACCCTTTCATTTAGTGCCTCGCAATTTGCAACACATTGGGAGTCGTAAATGCGAGACGCTAAATGAAATGTACACCAGTGTGTTTACACTGTTTTGCAATTCCCAATGGGGTCGCAAATTGCGAGGCTCATTAATATTATTGAGCCTCTCACAATTTGCGAACGCATTGGGAATGCTAGCCCTCCCAGGGATGGTGGCCTGCTGGGCTCAGCAGACAGCCATGTCTGGGACTGCTTTTTTAATACAGCCTGTTTTCCTTCAAAGGGAAACGGGATGCATTTAAAAAAGAAAAAAATGAAACTTCTAAGTTTTATTTTTTAAGGGCAGGCAGTGGTCTCTGGGACCACTGTATACTCTTATAAAATATTTTCCAACATACTCACAAAGGGGAAGGCGTCCCATGGGGCCCCTTCCCCTTTGCGAGTGGTTTCCCACCTACTTGAAGTACGTGGTAAACTGTGCATGTTTTGCGGCCGCTAATGCGGTTGCAAAACACTAGTACATAGCATGTTGACTCGCTATTAGGCAGGGACGCCCCTTCCTAATAGTTAGAGTAGCAGATGCTACTTTGCGAGTCAGTGACTCTCAAAATAGCATTTTTACATGCTATTACCCTTTTTTGCGGCCGCAAACGGGAGGGTCTCCCTTTGCGGCCGCAGAAAAGGGCCGTACATCTGGCCTCAAGTCTTAACGCTCTTTGTGTTTTCCCTACCATATCCATTTTTGGCCAAACATTGATTAAGTTACATTGACTGGTGTGGTTGCTGCACAATCTCTCCTCTATTTTACTCCATTCTGCCCCAAAAGACACTTCGTGCAACACAGCTTCAGGTCTCAGACTAGCTCACTATTAGTGCAGCTCCTCGCTCTAATTCTCCCATGTAGAACTAATATCCAACTTAACTCCAATCGAGAAGATAATAGATCAATGTACTTTTCCATGCCTTAGGTGTACATTGGTTGAATTTCATCATATGCTTTAAATAACAACACTTTACTGCTGTCTGAGACCAGAGTAAATAAAAATGTATTTAAAACGTGCATACCTGTGCAAGGGCGAGATTGTAGATCTCTATCTTATCACTGTAGATCTAAACCCCGTTCTGGTCAACTGAACCTTTATTGCCTGTCGTTGAGGAAAGAAAGTGCATCCAATACCAAGTTAGTTGTTCAATAATGGGCTTGACTCTGAAAAACCACAGACTACTTCTAGCTTTTAAAGATTTATTATAGAGTCAAAGTTAACTGCAAGTACAGGCATCTCAAAATGAGGTTCAAAAGATATATGGGCACCACTACAAACATGTGCTCTCGAAAAGCCCTCAGGCGAGCAAAGAACACGACTAGAACTAATTCCAGAATCAAAAGGGCTGCAAGCATCGACACATATTGTGATCTCTCCGTCATTTACAGCAGGAGGGAAAGGTTTCAGGTTCGGCTGTCCCTACCCTGCTCTGGATGGTATCCCTACTTAACAGAGTCCCAACCTACCAAAAGGTGTCAGCTGTGAATGACTTCCTAAGAAGATCACCCACACTTAGTCTCTAGGTGAAAACCTATGATCTCCAGTCATGACCCCTCTCTGCCTACCCATCCGCTCTCTAAAGGGTCCTCAGGCATCTGCTCTAACTCCACCCCGGGGTGCTGACCCTAATACAAATCACAATAACATTTGAGACGCCCCTCGTGAGACGCCCCTCACGTGGTGACGATTCTGGCTTTTTCCATGTCGATCTTCCTCCGGGCCTCGTGCGTTAGCGTTGACCTTGCTTCTCAGACTCTTCTCCGGCCCGCCGATACCCCCTAAAATATTCCTGAACCCTCCTCCATGTCTGCACCAGTCTCTTGAGCAGGTCTCTATTCATCCAATTATTAATTGAATCCCCCTCACATATGCAGACAGACATCCGTAGCTGAATCCCCATTCCCATAGACTTCTAACAGAAGTTTGCAACTTATTTCCTGACACAGCTCGGCCTGTACCAGTACGTGCAAATCAGAAGCTCTTTGATCACTTCAGGCCTACAACATTTCTCGCAGAGGTTTATTCTCTTCAAATCCCTTCATAAATCAAAATATCATATTAATACTCTACTTTATGATTATATAAACACATCTATAAAATATAAGCCTATTGAAAACAGAATTACTAAATACCATTAGTGCAATCCATGTCGTGCAAATGAATACCTTTCCCCACCCTTTCAACTCTGGCCCTGGGGCCTACTCTGTTCTGTGCTTTGCAGCACAACATTTTTACATTAGCAGCTACATGACATGGATCAGGATTTAATCACGTCTAATAAGGTTATACATGTTCACACATTTCTGCATTAGTTCCACTTCTATATGAAATCTCTAAATTAACTACACATTTCCAAAGTATAGGTGAATATATTTTCAGCACTCATAGCATTTCTCTTATGATTTGTGCGTACTACTTGCAACTTTGGTACACTCATACATTTCGTTCAGTTTGCGCTCTCTCAGTTCCCCCCTTTGATGACCTCTAGGGGTCATCACCAACATTTAAACTGAACTAATTGCTAATGCCCCTCGTTTCTGCGTTTCCAGAGCTCTCAGACTCCGGTACTGATTGTCTTGTATTGCAGCCAATCTCTGTAACTGCTCTCTCCTGGATCTCTCCAATCTATTTGATCTATACCATTGGTATGACCTCACCAATCCCCACAACAGGATCACACAGATCACTATTATGATGATAGGTTTCAGCACATACCATACAAAGCTCTTCCCTAGGTTGGCGAACCAACCTCCAACTTCTCCCATTCCATGACCCACTTTTTCCCAAACATTTACTTTAGTTAGGTCTTCGATCTCCTTGTGAATATTAGTTATATTCATAATGACCTTCTCAAGAGGTTTTGAATTGTCTGGAATGTAAGTGCAACATTCCTGGACCTTCAAAGCCTTACAGACTCCGCCTTCTTTTGCTAGCAGGACGTCTAACGCAAGACGGTTCTGAAGCACCATGGCCCTTATCGATTGCATCTCTCCTTCCACCAGCATTAAGGATCTAGCAGTGCTGGCAGACAACCTGTCTACGACTGTTGCCAGTCGCCTAATTTTGACATCATTGAGGATCAGTCCTAAGATAGGAAATGCAGCTCCAAATACATCTCCAACTAACTCTGCATCTCCTAGATCTCTTCTCCCCCTTGTCAAGGCTTTGCCCTCGATGATCTCTAAGTCCTGGGCATGGTATATTTTGGGAAAGACAATTGCCAAATAACATGATCCATACCAGTTATCAGGAAGTCTCACATAGGCATTTCTTCCACATACAAAATATACATTTGGAATCACTTGCATTCCTTTTAAGAAATCCTTTGTGTAATATTCTAATCTAAAAGCATGTTCACAACTGACTTCTCCTACGAATACATTTTCGTAGTACGTTTTACTTCTGTGAAGACATAACTTCCCTCTCTGCGTTTTATCCAAAGCTATTGGACCACTACTACCCTTCCTCTTGTGTGCCTTCTCCTCCTCGGTCCAATCTGTTTTCCATTGTCCTGATTTTTTCAAAATCTTTTGCCTTCTATATCGATCATCCACCTGCCCTATAAACTTCTTCTCGACTTCTGACACTTTGCATGTCAGGTTATTTCTGCGGGCATGTGAAGTATCTAAGGTATCCCAAGGAATGAAGAACTTCGCCAATCTGTCTTCACTCTTCCAGTAGTCCCACTTGTTCATTTGCTTGTAATTTGGGACTTCTGGTAACACTGAGTCATAATTAGAGAAATAGTATTCAAAACTATCTCTCCCATAAAATATGCTAAGCAATAAGCTACATGTAATGCCATAAGTCAGCGGGAGGTGATGATATCTAATGCCTTCGTCTACAGACGCAGGTAGTTGCATGCAGACGTAGCAGTCCTTGACCTCCATGGCATCCACGTATTCGTACAAAAGTTTGGCATAAGCATTTGACCTAAAGTCGCCTTGGGACTCATCCATATGTAACCTACGAGCTTCTGCTGCTAATAACGCTTTCTCATGTATGCTTTCTCCTGTTTTACCAGCAACAGTGGGTCTTGGTGTCACTACAGACTTCTCATCCGATACCCTTGCCTCTCTCTCATGTCCCACTACATATGATACAGTAACCACTAAAGCTATCAGAAGTATCACTCCTACTATCAGAGTGCCTATTATACATTTGGCTCTACGATTCGGGCTACCGGCTTCCATTTCTTCAGACAGTATAATTCTTTCCTTCTATTTCAACACAAAGTTCTTTTCTTCTTTGTTCCTTTACAGTCTCTCTTGATCAACCAGTCTTTAGAATCACACAATTGGAAGCTGGCAGTCTCCTTTTGCAAAAGTCTTTTGAAGCTTTAACACAGACAACCCTAGCCCTTCTCCGTCAACTGATAGGAAGGTCCCTAAGATTTTCTGCTTCCTAGGCGCTAGGTAATCTTCTTTTTTTTTCTTGCTTATTTACAAAGTCTTTAAGCATCTACGATGAGGCTTGGGCCTGCGGCTTGAATAGCATAGTTCAATATTTCCAGACGAAGAATGTGCTCTTCATGGCTTGTTATCTTTGTTCCAAAGTCGGGGAATTGCAATTCGGTGAAAAACATGTGCTTTAACTTGCTTACGCGGGGAGGGTTGGGGAGTGTGAACGTTAGTGACCCTTCTGCTTCGACTCCGGGCACTAACAGCTGTACTTCTACTGTGATGATGGGTTCAGAGCTGGTCACCAGCACCGCTCGTATCCTCCCTGTCTCTCGTTCCCCAGACATTTGTCGCCAGATATGTCCACTCAGGGGTGGCGTATCTTCTGCTAGGCACACGTGCTCTTCTTGACCTTCTTAGATCTGGTGCTTCAGAGCCCTGAACACCTTCTTCCGGGTCTGAGTCTTCAGATATTGGAGCAAGGGTTCTCTCTGGAGTTGACCTCAGGCTTGAACTGCTCCTTTGCGGCCAGCTGGCCTCTCCACGCCTTACCCTTCTGCTCCTTCTCCTTCTGCTTTGCTCTCGCTCTCTTTCAGACTGGTCGGTGTCTGATTCGTACTCCCAGCTACTTTCTCCTTCTGTAGCGTCGTCCGTTTCGCTGTTGTACTGACCGTCCTCAGCCTGGTCAGACACGTTCCCAGCTTCTTCTGGCACCTCTACAGCTTGGCTGGCCCCCTCTATGGCTTCTCGGTCCTCAGCTGGACTTCCATCCGAGAGAGGAGCTGTTTCTTCCAGAGGTGCTGGAACCCTCCGCGTATGAGACGCGTGGATCCAGTTGGGCAGGCCTCCCACCTTCATGGCAGTGTTCGTGATCAGGATGATCTGGTAGGGCCCACGCCAACGAACATCTAGGCAGCTTCTTCTTACGTGCTTCTTCACAAGCACCCAGTCTCCAGGGCACAGGTCATGGCACAGGTCCTGGCACGACGGAACCTCGGCAGCCTGCACCTGAAGGGACACAGAATGAATGGCGTCAGACAGCCCCTTACAATAGTCCAGGATCATATCATCTGTGATGTTTAACAGTGCAGCAGTTGGTACTGATGGCAATCTCATTGCCCTCCCCATTAACACCTCGTGCGGTGACAGTCCCGTTCTTCTATCTGGGGTACTACGGATACTCATAAGGACCAATGGCAGAGCATCAGGCCAACTCAGGGACGTTGATGAACACATTTTGGCAATTCGATTTTTGATGGTGCTGTTTATCTGCTCCACAATTCCCGAAGCTTCTGGTCGGTAACTACAATGCAATTTCTGGTCTATGTTCAGAGCCGCACAAATCATCTTCACAAGCTCACTGTTGAAATGGGTTCCCCTATCTGATTCCAAAGAGGCCGGTACCCCGAATCGTGGTATGAGTTCCCTAAGCAATAACTTGGCTACAGTGAGGGTGTCACACCTGCGTGTAGGGTATGCCTCGACCCATCTGGAAAATATGCAAACAACCACCAGGACATAACGAAGGCGGTTGCACCTTGGCATTTCAATAAAGTCCAATTGCATCCTATTGAACGGACCTCCAGACCTCCCTATGTGACTCAATGCAACTGGTGTTCTCTTTCCTACGTTCAACTGCTGACAGGTCACACAACGCTGGCACACTGCTTCTGCTGCTACTCTGAACTTAGGGTTGTACCAGGTTTGTCTAAAAACCCTCAGCATAGCATCTCTCCCCAGATGTACTGGACCATGAATCTGTCTGGCCATCGGGTTCACCATCTCATTGGGCAACACTGCTCTTCCATCTGCTGAAACCCAGAAATGCGCCTCACCTATTACACATCCTGCTGTTTCCCACGTTTGCTTTTCAAAATCGGGTGCATTTTCTTGCATACATTTTAACTCGTCCCAAGTGTCTACAGTTTCCAATATCATGGCTAATTCAGTTCTTACATTTACTCCGCCCACTTCCACCTCTGTGAAAGAGTACCCTTGCTCTGCACAATACCTGGCGACTTCGTCGGCATATCTATTGCCTTGTGACACGAAGTCCATATTCCTGGTGTGGGCGGTACATTTTACAACTGCAATACCTGCTGGACATTGCAAAGCTTCTAACAGCAACCGCACAAACTCTCCATTACGGATGGGGGAACCTGACGAAGTCATGTAGCCTCTTTGAGACCATAATTGCCCGTAATCATGAACTACCCCGTAACCATATTGGCTGTCGGTGTATATGGTGACTCGAATTTGGTTGCTTGCCAGGCAGGCATGCGTCAATGCAATAATTTCAGCTACCTGAGTGGAGTGTACTCCTTCCAGGCATCCGGCTTCCACAACTCCAGTAATTGTACAAACAGCATAAGCTGCTCTCAACTGCCCAACTTCGTCTCTTACACATGAGCCATCGACAAAGAAAATTTCATCAGGGTCAGTCAGTGGCTCATCCACGATGTCGGGTCTTGGTTTGGTGCATAGTTCAGTCACATCAAGGCAATCATGGTCTGTACATACATCATCATCAATGTCACCTGGGAGTGGCATCAAGGTGGCAGGGTTCAAAACAGAGCATCTCTTTAGGGTCACGTTCTCTGCAGCAAGAATGACTTGCTCATAGCGCGTGAGCCTGCTATTGGTCAGATGCTGTGTTTTGGTCCTGGTCATTAACAGTTCAACAGAATGGGGCACATACACCTCTAACGGGTGCCCCATAACGATGTTTTCGCAACGCTCGATACTGACACCTGTTGCAGCAACGGATTTGAGACATCCGGGCAACGCTGCGGCTACTGGGTCTAAGATAGCCGAAAAGTAGGCAACTGGTCTACGGGCATTCCCATGGATTTGGACCAAGACAGACAAAGCACAACCCTCTCTTTCACAACAGTAAAGCAAGAATATTTTATCGTAATCAGGCATTCCCAGAGCAGGAGCACGACACAGGTCCTCTCTCAGCTGCAGGAACGCCATCAAACAGTCCTTGTCCCATGGTACCGGATCACTCACCTCCTTGTGCGTCAGTTTTTGCAAGGGTTTTGCTTTCAGTGAAAAGTTCGCTATCCACTGTCGGCAATACCCCACCATCCTTAGGAACATCCTGACCTCTCTCTGTGTCTTGGGCGCATTCATCTTCATGATCGCCTCTATTCTGTCTGGTGACACCTTTCGTTTTCCTTTCTCTATTCTGTGCCCCAAGTACTGCACCTCTGTCAGGCAGTACTGCAATTTTCCCGGGGACACCTTGTGCCCATTTGTGGCCAAATGATTTAGCAAAGCAATGGAGTCCTCCCTGCAAGCCTCTTCAGTTTCTGACGCCACCAGGAGGTCGTCTATGTACTGGACCAGAACTGACTTCTGGGGCAGCACTAGACTTTCAAGATTTTTCTTCAACAGCTGGTTAAAGATCGATGGGCTCTCTGTATACCCCTGGGGGATACGACACCATGTTAATACGCGACCTTCCAGCTTAAAAGCGAAAAGGAAGTGGCTCTCCTCGTCAAGGGGGATCGAAAAGAAAGCCTGACAAAGATCTATCACAGTAAACCATTCGGCTTGGAACGGTATCTGAAACAATATTACTGATGGATTCGGTACCACTGGACAACATGAGACAACTATGTTATTAATCTTTCGAAGATCTTGCACTATCCTGAATTTCCCATTTGGTTTCTGCAAACCCATAATCGGGGAGTTACACGGACTCCCCACGATTTCTTTCAGTATTCCCTGCTTAATCATGGACTCTATCACGGGCTTTATTCCTGCAATCGTTTCTGGAGTCAATTTATATTGGGGTGTTCTTGGAAACTCAGCATGCGGTTTTACTACGATTTTCACTGGGTCTACTCCTTTTACCAGTCCAATCTCTTCCCCAGTGAAGTCCCACACTTCTGGTGCCACGGTCTCCCTTAGATCCCATGGGAGCTCATCCACTGTCAAGGTGGGATACAGCTCCACACATATTCTTGAGTTTGCGACTTTGAAGTCAGCGTCATCATCATTTGTTAATACCTCCACTCCCTGCGGGGTGCAATATATTGTACAATTTAATTTACACAAAAGGTCTCTTCCCAATAGACATACAGGACTAGAATCGCAAACTACAAACTGATGCTCATCGCTGTATTTCCCGATTTTCACCTGTACTGGTTCTGTCAATGGGCTTGTTATTCTCCTGTTCGCTACCCCCACCACTTGTATTGTCTCCCCAGACATGGGCAGGCCTGGAACTGCGGCTGATCTTATCGTGGATCGGGTGGCTCCTGTGTCTACTAGGAATGTCGTGGGGCACCCTGCCACTTCGGCCTCCACGTAGGGTCCCCTTTGGTCCACATCTAAGGCTGCCCCGAGGGTACAGTCTTCTCTCTCTACTCTCTGTCCTGTTAAGGGATCAACGTAATAACACTCCTCTCCTCCTACAAACAGAGGCATCTGTCTATAGGTCTTTCCAGTTGTCCCTATTCTGGGTGGTTGAGGGAACTGGGCTCGCGGAGCTGGGGTCCCCCCTTTGACCACCATTCCTTGGTACTGCGTTACCCCTCTTCCTGGAGTGCTTTGAACCTCCTCCTCCTCTACTTCTTGTTCTCCAATTTCCACGTTGTAGGGACACTCGCGTTTCCAATGTCCCACCTCGTTACACTGGTGGCATCGGGTCGTCTTTTTCAATGCCGCAATGTCTATCCTAGGTCTAAAGGTGGAGTTCTCCTCATTGCCCTTGTTCTGACTATACTGTTTCTTACCCCCAGTCCCTGTTCCCTGTTGCTGTTGCTGTTGTCCACCCTTACCAGCTGACTGCATCTGTACCACCATCAGCTTTTCTTTTAGCTTCTTTGCCTTTGAGTCTATCTCATCACAGCAGTACCTAGCATATCTCAGAATTTCGTCCAAAGGTTTATTTTGCCAACAAATCAAGTGTTGCTGAATCATTAAACTAATATCCGGTCTCAAACCCAAGACAAACTTAGACACAAACTGCCTTATGTCTTTTGGGTCCATTACATCCAACCCGCTATATTGTTTAAACGCCTTCAGCAGTCTCTCATAATATTCATGAACTGTCTCTTTGGGTTCTTGCCTAGTTCGATCTATTTTGACCCAATCTATGTCCTGCATTGGCACCTTGTCTTTCAGCCACGTCATCACTCTCTCGTATTTTACCATTACTGTCTCGGACGGTCCATTGGTCCGTGCATCTCTCTCTGGTTCTGCTGTGGGCCACTCAGCACTAACCTTACATGCTGTCCACAAGTCTCCTGGTACCACAATGTCAAACAGTGTGTTCAGATCTATCCATAGTACTTTGGAGATTTTTACGAACCTCTCTACCTGTTTGTACCATTCAACTGGGTTCTCCCTCAATTTAGGGAAGGAGTTGGTAAAGGCTGCCAAATCCCCCCTACTCCATGGTACAAGGACATAGTTCCCGTTTGCAACTTCACGCAAAGGGTATGCCTCTACTCTCTGCAGTCCTCCCTCTGGGGTCATTCCAAGCATGCTTCTCCTAACGGTCCCTTTCTTGGACCACCTTTCTTCCCATTTATCCAGCGCTCTCCATGTCTTTATTCCCGTGATCAGTTCCCTTATGTGTGTTTTTAATCCTATTGTTCTTCTCTCATCTAGGTCCTGATCCAAATAATGTAGCCTATGGTTACCCTGTAATGCTTTGGTCCTTGACAGGTCTACCATATATTTTCCTGCCAATTCGACTAATTTCTCATGTGCTGCTCTCGCTTTCCGAGTGATGTCCTTTGCCATGAACAGTATCTCATCCTGCTCATACATTTCCATCCTCTCCAGAGGCAAGGTACCATCCACCATGTCGTCCAGATCTGACTTTAGGCTGGCGACATCAAGTCTCTTGGCTTTTATCTCGGCTCGCAGTATGTCTTTCTTAGGGGGTTCACTAGTCTCTCTACCATCCCAACTCCGAGTCCTACGCTTGGATTCAGGGGAGTTAAGGAGAGTTCTCCCTCTTTCCCATCTCTCTAGGTCCCATGCTCGGCCATCCTGTCTTGGAAGGTGATGAAACACGGGCCTGTTTCCCCCAATCTCGTTTTGTCCGCTCTCTCTGTCCTCATTCGCTCCCTGGTAGGATTCCCTGTTGTTCTCTCTCCTGTCGCTATCCTCTCGTTGTCTAGTGTCACTCAGGATTCGGTAAGTTCCTTCTCGACTCCCCATCTCCCCAGGACTGCGTTCATGTCCGTAGTCACAGGGGTTATGGCGAGGCCTCTCGCAACTCTCATTCTGTCCACTATTGCCAGACGCATAGTGGGTGCACTTAAAACTGTTCCTGTACTCCTGCGTTCTCCTATCCCCTTCGCTGTGAATTCGGCGAGACACCCCCCACACTCAGGGCTCCTGTCTTCCAGGTCTGGTCTACCTCCACTCCTGGTATGACGAGTGTCTCCGCTTCCGTCCTGACCCTTCCCGTCCCACTCCGGACTGCTTTCGTCAGCCCCACAGTGAGTCCGGGTCCTGCTATCCTGGCTTTCCCTTCCAGCTTCCGCTGCTATGATGCTCTTGTGAGCCTCTACTGCCTCATCCCATTTCTTCATGTACTCGCTTAGCTCCTGGAAGGATTTCCGTCCTGATCCCCTCAGATCCCTGGGCCATCTAGGGCCCCCCGGATCTCCCGTTGGATCTACTGCTGTATGTACTGGAGTGCTCCACTCCTTTGGTCTTGGCAACTGACTTGGGGAATTGATTGTATCGCTCCTCCTTGCCATCTCTGCTCTCTCCCTGTCCATTCGTACCTGTTCCTCCCCTCTTGCTCTCTCTGGGTCATAAATCGATACTATAGGACCTATAGTAACAGGTACTTGCAAGGCATCTGGCAGTGCGTAGGAAGTGGCACACTCCGTTTCTGGCACCCTTTGTACCACAAACCTTCCGACTACCTTCTGCACCGGACTAGGTTGAGACAACTCTTTACTTGCCGTGGGATCCCAATCTGTAGTGGGAAGCGGTCCATACTCCCCTAACCCAGGCCCCCCTTCCCTGCATGCCTCGACATTTCCTGTCTCTTTATTGTACGTGGGTGGCCTATCTGTTAGTAACCTATTTATCAGGCTGTCTTCTGTCTCGCTCTCATCATCCTCCTCGAATGGGTTCTTGTTTCCTGCCACCTCTAATACTGGGTACAGTTTATTTACTTCAATGTTATGCACTCTCCATCTTTTAGCATCCGCATCCCATTTGGCATCCTGTACTGCTCTTACCGATCGTTTCACCCTTTCTTGTCGTCTATTCAGGTTCCTCTCGTGCGCTGCCCTAATCCATGCATTGAGAGCTTCAAACTGGGTCGGTCTAGGCATAGGTCTCATTGAGGTCATAACTGCTTTTAATCGGTGTAGCACCTCTAATCTGAACGTCCCGTACTTTGGAAACGTCAGTTCCTCATTTCCTTCCGTAATCTTACTCCACTCTGAAATCCACATTATAGTGTGTAACCCAACATTTGCCGCCATATAATAAGCCGGCGTACCCTCCGGCGGGGCTTCTTCCCCATCATAAGATCTCCGCCTCTCTCTTTTAAACGCCGCTCTTAACCATTTAAAACATTTCATGATTAAACGTACAATTTCCAGCCTCGCTATTCTATTTACTTCTTGATGACAATCCACCAATCCTAGCGCGGCTTTGCTAGCTGGCCTATCACAGCGCGGTCTTGCTCCGGCCGGCCAATCCCAGCGTGGCACTTTCTGACGTCACGTCTCCGCTTCGCAGCAGCACCCCTCCTTTCTCAGCTCGTCTCCCGGTCACACATGCGTCCCATTCATACACCGAAAAATGACTACTTCCGACCAAGCCGTCACTTCTCTTGACTGTACGTCCACAGTCTGTCTGTAATTGTCACCACTACTGACGAAATGTCTTCCGTCTCTCTGATAGGTTGCTTACACACAGTAACTTCCGACCAGCGTCCGTTACTCACGCACTCACTCTTACGTTCCCCCTATCTCGGTCCTGCAGGCGATCAATGGTACCTCATGACCCCCTTCACACTGGTTGACAATTACTCTGGATGTCCGATACACCCGAACCACTTAAGCTCTCCTTGAACTTAAGGTTTGCACCGGTTGCGCGCGCTCACAACCTGTTCCACAGTCACTCTACAGGCATTCAACTCCGCCAGACATTACAACATAGATACAACACAAAAACACCGCAATCTAACACGCATGACCCTTTATACTCACTCTCGACCGATACTGCTGCTTTTCTGTCTCACGTCATCCGGACCTTCTTCGGCGGGCGATTCTTCCGATCATCGATCTCTAGGGGCCTTGGGGTAATCTAACCTGGCCTAGATCACCTTCCTCAAGAAGGCAACCATCCTCTATAGCTACCAACTGCAAGGGCGAGATTGTAGATCTCTATCTTATCACTGTAGATCTAAACCCCGTTCTGGTCAACTGAACCTTTATTGCCTGTCGTTGAGGAAAGAAAGTGCATCCAATACCAAGTTAGTTGTTCAATAATGGGCTTGACTCTGAAAAACCACAGACTACTTCTAGCTTTTAAAGATTTATTATAGAGTCAAAGTTAACTGCAAGTACAGGCATCTCAAAATGAGGTTCAAAAGATATATGGGCACCACTACAAACATGTGCTCTCGAAAAGCCCTCAGGCGAGCAAAGAACACGACTAGAACTAATTCCAGAATCAAAAGGGCTGCAAGCATCGACACATATTGTGATCTCTCCGTCATTTACAGCAGGAGGGAAAGGTTTCAGGTTAGGCTGTCCCTACCCTGCTCTGGATGGTATCCCTACTTAACAGAGTCCCAACCTACCAAAAGGTGTCAGCTGTGAATGACTTCCTAAGAAGATCACCCACACTTAGTCTCTAGGTGAAAACCTATGATCTCCAGTCATGACCCCTCTCTGCCTACCCATCCGCTCTCTAAAGGGTCCTCAGGCATCTGCTCTAACTCCACCCCGGGGTGCTGACCCTAATACAAATCACAATAACATTTGAGACGCCCCTCATGAGACGCCCCTCACGTGGTGACGATTCTGGCTTTTTCCATGTCGATCTTCCTCCGGGCCTCGTGCGTTAGCGTTGACCTTGCTTCTCAGACTCTTCTCCGGCCCGCCGATACCCCCTAAAACATTCCTGAACCCTCCTCCATGTCTGCACCAGTCTCTTGAGCAGGTCTCTATTCATCCAATTATTAATTGAATCCCCCTCACATATGCAGACAGACATCCGTAGCTGAATCCCCATTCCCATAGACTTCTAACAGAAGTTTGCAACTTATTTCCTGACACAGCTCGGCCTGTACCAGTACGTGCAAATCAGAAGCTCTTTGATCACTTCAGGCCTACAACATTTCTCGCAGAGGTTTATTCTCTTCAAATCCCTTCATGAATCAAAATATCATATTAATACTCTACTTTATGATTATATAAACACATCTATAAAATATAAGCCTATTGAAAACAGAATTACTAAATAACATTAGTGCAATCCATGTCGTGCAAATGAATACCTTTCCCCACCCTTTCAACTCTAGCCCTGGGGCCTACTCTGTTCTGTGCTTTGCAGCACGACATTTTTACATTAGCAGCTACATGACATGGATCAGGATTTAATCACGTCTAATAAGGTTATACATGTTCACACATTTCTGCATTAGTTCCACTTCTATATGAAATCTCTAAATTAACTACACATTTCCAAAGTATAGGTGAATATATTTTCAGCACTCATAGCATTTCTCTTATGATTTGTGCGTACTACTTGCAACTTTGGTACACTCATACATTTCGTTCAGTTTGCGCTCTCTCACCTGTCTTAAGGAAAAAAAAACGTACTTTTCTGGTCCCTCAACTAGGAAAATTGACATTTTGGTTAGCTCGTGGGTATTTTGGCAACAAGGAGGATGTGATATGACTTAGCCATGCCGTAGTAACCTTCACTCTTGCTTCACCAACCGGCTCAGCTTTCGTATCAATGGCAATGGGAGCACAGACGTGCTACTTTTGTAAGTGCAAAGATACCAGCTGCAGCCTCACCGCACCAAGGGCTGGCCTGATGAAAGGAAGTGAGACAAGGAAGTCACTGTCCTGCATACTCCTTACTTTGAAAGAGATCTGTGCCCCCAAAAATATCCAGTCGCTATCCCCAGCCTGCCTCCAACCGCGACAGGTCCTAATCCAGCAGACATCACAAATGTTGCAACAGTACCGAATTATGAAACCGGATAGCGTCTTTAAGAGTAATAGGAAGCGAAACAAGCCCGCCCCCTGCACCGCTGTTCCCGCCAAGCATGTGTTTACTGAGATTTGGGCCAGTTCCAAACACTCAATGCCCTGTAAATTGAGTCCCTGGCCAGCTGCAGCCCTGGCCATGCTGCACGGTAGAATCAGAAACCAGCTGATGTCAAGGGAACAAGGGCACTTGTTGTTCCAGCCCGGGCGGGCTGGTCACGCCCCTCCCCAGCAGCTCAAAGAAGTTGGCTACACAAAGCTGGAAGTGTAGGTGTTATGTGACATGCTGGGATGCATCAGCTTTTTTAGAAAGGCTCAGAAATAGATCTATCACTTTTTTGTTATGAATGGTATGCTCCCTATTTGGCTCCGGCTCAAATGAACCTTCAGATGCTCCGCCAATTGTCTCAGAAGCCGATGTTCACAGGTTAGTAGGAAAGTGGTGCTGCAACACCTCCAGCTCTTATTCATGGGCTTACAAAGGCAGACAGTTGTCAATAGAGAAGCATTCTGGGTCAGAGGAGTTTAACATGAAGCTGTCTGTCATCTGGGAAGAGTGTTTCTCATCTGCTTCTTGCTTTCAGCTAACAGAGTGCAATCGGCCATAGGCTTCGCCTAATCTAAGCAGAGACGTTTTAAGGGCAAAGTGGGCTCTGGCCCAGGGCTTCTAGTCTTTCAGGGGTCCCCCTGATAGAGCCAGCTGTATTCTGCAAAGTCTTGCCCTCATGAGCTTGAATCATTCCTAAATAGATTGCTTTAAATACATTTTCTTTAATATATTTATAATGTGAGTGATGTGTGAGAGTCTATTACAGACATTTTGCAGAGAAATGTTGTGTTTATGTTTCATGCAACATCCATAAAAAAAGTTCCTCTTAGATCAAAGCAGGAACTCACATATGAGAAATGGGAGGGGGCGAGGGGGGGGGGGTCACAGAGATTATTTGCAGTAATATTAGTGAGCTGCTGCTGTATTACAATATTGAAACACACATCAATATACCTGAATATTAGATGTAAAAACATTTAGAATGTGAATGAGTGTGCCTGTGCGCTCAGTGACCTGGCCAAAGAGGGCATGACAGAGATACAATTGGATCATAAATGCAAAATTGTTCCCAACAAGGTCCCCCAAAATGCGTTTTGCCTAGGGAATCCAAAATCCTTAAAATGCCCGGATTCTAAGGGCAAAATGCAGTAATGTAGGTACTCTTTGAACTTAAATTTAAAACAACGAGCTAGCCACAAAGCATTCTGAACCATGTACGGTCCATTCATAGGGTAACGTAACAGTAGTTCTTTGTTAACAGCAGTACTAGAGTGTTTGTTTTCTTTTACAGTTACTGTCCTTTTTTTTGTCTCTACAGTTCAAAGGCATTTAGGCAATCTTTGCGGCAAGTGTTGGCCCTATTCTTGGAAGCACTAGAACAAGGTACGACTGTGATTTGACTAAAATGTCAGTAACTCATGTTTATACTTCGAATTTCTAGAGGAAGTGTACTTGGACACTCAAGGCAGTGGCTTATTGGTAAAAAACGTGCCGTGGCTCTCGTCAGGTGTCGGCTAGCATCAGCCCATTTCTCCTGTTAGCATCACCTAAAACAGTACCAACGAGTGGGGAGAGGATGTTGTGTAATGGCCAGAGCAGCCGATTTGGGAGAGGATGTTGTGTAATGGCCAGAGCTGCTGACTTCGGGGGTGGGGGGCCAGGTTCGAGTCTCAGTGTTGGGTTAACATCCTGTGATTCTGAGCAAATCACTTAATCTCCCTGTGCCTACCATGAATGAATGTGTCCTTAACTGGTACTCATGAGCAGTGTTGCTGATTAAGTGCTGGTGCTGAGCACTGGAAACCATAGCTCAAATTAAGCACTGTATGGTCTACTCTTGGAAGGGGGTTTGGGTTAGAACATATAATTTAACAGGATATGTATCACACACAATAAATATAATGTCCAAGCAATATTATTGTTTTAAAAAGCTAGATATGGCTTCACTATTAAGTTTATAAGCTCAGAAATTTAAAAAAGTGTTATCTCACAAATATTACTCTCAATGTGTATCTTCGGTAAACAATTGAACAATTCCATATACACTTGTGTCATTAGACCAAAGAGTTTAGAATGGGTTGGTTTCACCTACTCGTTACAATATCTGAAGCACTCTCTGTTGGTGTGTTACATGCATGTTTCTTGGCATGCAGGTCAGGACTGCACTATTTGGCAGCAGTCACACAGTTTAAAATGTGCTGGTCATGGGAGAAGTGGGCAATGCAGTTCAGGACCATGTAGGAAAATGAACACTGGTGGGGCTGGTACACAGACCCACGCATATGGCTTCTCGATGAAAGGGACGAAAATGTATTAAGGGCAAGTATGGGGTAAAGCTCAACTAGGCATTAATCGTAGAAGAAAACAGGGTGCAACAATGGTGCTTTGTCAAGCACCCGGGGTCACACGGCTATCAATAGGGCAGATTGAAATTTGCCTAATTTGCATATGCACAATTATTTGACATTTTGGGAAATTACATCAAATTGCATGTAATTACACAAAATACGAAACTAGCATTTTGCTCTTTATTTTAGCTCTAAATACATCCTCAATCCATTTTGTAAGCCAGGACGCCTTTTGATCAAAAAAATAAGCAAAAAGAGAAGCACCGCAAAGACCAGCTTTTCATAGTCATTCGCATTGTTCGTGTACTCTCATGCTAAATTTCGCTATAAATGGTGCTTAAAATGTGTATTTCGAAGTTACTTTAACTATAAAAGATAACACAAGTGTAGTGAAAATGTTGCCAGGGGCTAGTTACCAATCGCAGATGAACACTGGGTGCAACAGTAAGGCGGTGTCAGGTACAGTTGTCTTACACCTTGACTGATCAAAGACCAATGGTGTAGGCCAGCGGTCTTCAAACTTTTTGATGCCGGGACCCCCTTGTAAAACATTTTTAGGGGTAAGGACCCCCTTCCGACAAAAGTTTCTAGAAACTGGTACTCCTCATCATCTTTTGACAACCATAAATGCGCCTGTTAGACCTCATCACATCCATCCACCATTCATCCACCCACACTTTCACACATCCATCCATCCATCCATCCATCCATCCTTTCATCCTTCCATCCATCCATCCATCATCCATCATCCATCCACCCTTTCATCTTTCCATCCATCCTTTACCCATCCACCCTTCTATCCATCCACCCATCATTCATCCACCCACCTTTTCACACATCCATCCATCATTCACCCATGCAACCTTTTATCCATCCATACATCCATCCACCCTTTCATCCATCCATCCATCCTTTCACCCATCCATCCATCCATCCATCATTCATCCCCCACCTTTTCACACATCCATCCATCCATGCATCATTCATCCATGCAACCTTTTATCCATCCATCCATCCATCCTTCATCCGTCCCCCTTTTCATCCTTCCATCCATCCACCCTTTCATTCATCCATCCTTCATCCATCCTTTCATCTTTCCATCCATCCATCCTTTACCCATCCACCCTTCCATCCATCCACCCATCATTCATCCCCCACCTTTTCACACATCCATCCATGCATCATTCATCCATGCAACCTTTTATCCATCCATCCATACATCCTTCATCCGTCCACCTTTTCATCCTTCCATCCATCCACCCTTTCATCCATCCACCCTTTCATCCATCCATCCTTCATCCGTCCACCCTTTCATTCTTACATCCATACATCTATCCTTCATCCATCTATCCTTCATCCATCTATCCTTCACCCATCCACCCTTTCATCCTTACATCCATACATCTATCCATCATCCACCCACCCTTTCATCCATCCACCCACCCTTTCATCCATCCATCCACCCATCATTCATCCACCCACCTTTTCACACATCCATCCATCCTTCATCCTTACATCCATCCATCCACCCATCATTCATCCACCCACCTTTTCTGTGCCTCTCTCAGGGAGGGTGGTGGGGGGGGGGGGGTCAGTATCTCTCTCCGTCTTCCTTCTTTCCCGATCATGGGAGGGCATCTCTGTGCCTCCCTGATGGGGGTGAGGGACGTGTCAGGGGACCCACAGCTCCAGGCGCGCAATATCCATTGACCTCAAAGGGCTACACTACAGCCTGCTCCCCCAGACCCCCTCCGCCCCCCCCCCCACTTCCCCATCTCCCCCAGCTCAAAACGGCTTCAGGGACACACGCACACACAGCCACACCCGAGTACATGACAGGTCTTTAAAAGACCTTTTACTTGTTAATGAGGCTTTGATGTTTTTCACACCTCGGTGTGAATTAGGCCTCCACCGTGAGCATCCTCGATCAGCCCAAGCCAGGAACTACTCTGACAGAATCTGTGACCCCCTTCCAAGGACTTCACGACCCCCCTGGGGGTCGCGCCCCACAGATTGAAGACCTCTGGTGTAGGCGCATGCTGCTTATTTATTAATCCTGAAGCCGCTCATGGCATTGATGTAAGTCGTGCTGGGTACTAATTGCTAACTCCCAGTCAAATCACTCTGTAGCCTTATAGCCCACCATAGCGGGCTATGTTGGCCATTAAAGGCCTGCTCCTGTGTTAAAGGCCTGAGCCGAAGGCCAGGGCCATTAACAAGGGAGCGGGACATTAATGCTGGTATAGCCCAGCTACGGCGGGCTATAAGGCTATTAGAACGATCCGCCACTAGAGGTGCAGAATGTTCTAACAAATAAAACAAATGCCTACCTGAGCCCGAGGGGATTGAAATCCCCTCGGGCTCCATAAGGCCTTTGTTCACAGTGAACAACAACATTCAAATGTTGGAGCTACGTGCTTCTACCGGCCATTAGAAGCCCGGAGCACCCCATTGCTTTCAATGGAGCCCCGAACATTCTAATGTTCTAATTATGCTTCTTTGACCTTCTCCAGCAAAGGTCCCAAACGCCGACCTCCTGCTCCCACTGGCAAGGGAACCTTGTCTACATAGCAGCATGCCGCCTTGTCTCTTTCAAAAGCAACAACAGATTTTTATTCTCAACACTGGAGTCACAGCCCATTCCCATACACTGGAGGCAGCCAAGGATTCTGTTTCTGTTCTTCTCGTTCATCTGCACACTACTGTGCTTCTTTAAAGAACCAGCATTGGAAAAACCTATGGATCTCGCCTTTGGGACCTATTCCTTTCCCTGATGGTGTGCAGCATGGCTCAATGAGCAAAATCAAGGCCTATTGTGCCATTCTGTAGCCATACAAAATGACGTTGCCACCATTTTGTTTTCTTTTTATTTGCCAATCCAGCTCCGATCAGCACATAAAAAGAAAAAATGTGTGAAAGCATTTTTTTGGAAGGCGATAAACAACACAGGCAAAGGGAGCAACACAGGTTGGAAGTGAGTGGGGGGAGGGACACAGAGGTGTTGTGGTGGCTGAGCAAATACCTGGGGGCCCCAAAGTAACATGGAGGGTGTAGGTGTCAGGGAAGCAACACAGGGTAACCGGTGGGGAGCAAACAGGAGAGCAACGTGGAGCATGGAGTGTGGGGGAGAAATGCAAATGTGACAGAGAGAGAGAGAGAGAGAGAGAGTAACATAGAACTGGGATGGCAGTAAAGCCCATGGGTGAGAGAGCAACAGGGTGGGGGGAGCACATGAGGGCCAACGCATCACAGAAAGAGTGCTTGAGAACCAGACAGGAGAGTGAGAGTAGTGTGGAGAGGAGAAGGGAAGGGAAGCACACCAGGGGGGCAGTTCAAAGCACATGTACTCTCATGCAGTGCTTAAAAGAAAAATAAATAGCACCTGAAAACAGAAGCATGGTAATAACACAGTAATGCATCCATGCTCCAGAGGTGGGATGGACACCAGAAGAGGAAGCAAGGCCCACACATGCCAATGAATAGGAAGCAAGCAAATGAGAAAGACACTGAAGCCAACCGATGGCGAGCAATGGGCGGTCTGTAAGCCCACTATAAATTAAACAACATATCTTGCAACGGAAAGCTCGTGCTCTGTCTAGCTGGTGAGCCCTAACAAGTGAATATTGGATATGCTGCAGAGGTCAGATTTTGTTGAGTGTTCTGGAATGTGGGCCCCTGCAAAATCAAAACCAAATTTGAAATGATCCGCAAACTTTAGGAGAAGTCGATCCTGACAAAATGCAGGAGTGCGACTGCTACAAGGCAATGTGTCCCAGGGGGAATTACATTGTCAGTTTTTATGTTGTCCCCGACATCTCTTGTGACACAAAAAGCACATACTGTGAAAGTTTGGCAGATAGCCTATCTTCTTTGTACAATGTGTGCAGCTTGGCCCTGCTTTTGTGACAGTTCTTTGATCAGGTATTGCTCATGTCAGGCCAAATGCTGATCTGCTGGAACTAGCCTCGTATAGGCAGAGCGAGCAACAACAGTTCCTTCCTCTTCAAATTCAATGTATTGGTATCCAAACCAATAGACAAATGCACAAAGAATTACATAAGAAGGGGGGAATCAGAGGCGCAGTGCACGGGCGGAGAGTAATGAAGACAGCGGAATTGACAATTGCAACTCACTGTGAAGTACAAAACAATATTAGGGGCTACACAGATCTGGGGTGAGCCCAGCTCTGCAATTTCTCACCTTTCATGAATCTACACACTTTCATGTAAGCAACAGGCAATCAGGGGAAGAAGGAGGACAAGACACAACATCCAACGTGGATTTACCATGGCGAGCCAATAGGCACTCTTCCCACTGGGGCTCAAATAAACAGGCCCAAGCCCCTTAGTATAATCAGCTGTCACCAACCATTAGTAGTGTCAGGAACTGGTCAGGAGAGAGGGCAGCCATCCGTGCCAACAGGAGTACCATCTCGGTTCACCACTGTTGCCCAATAGAGTCTAGGACTCTGTCAATGAGCACCAGAGTAGAGTCATGCCAGGAGAATTGTGACTTAACAGCGCCTTGAGACCCTCACGGGTGAGTAGCGCGCTTTATAAACCCCCTGATTGATTGATTGATTGACTTATCAGGTCTAACTAAATGATAGATGAAGTGTAGGTGTTACATGAGCACATCCGAAGGGATTACTGATCCAGCATCCTTCCTGATGCATCAAATGGAGTGGTTGATCATTTATTAGAAGCATAGGTTCACACTTTCTTCAGAATCACGTGGCATAGGGGAAAGCCCAACTTACAGGCTGAGTGTCGATTGCAATGTCAGCTACGTAGGCCTCTGTCAAGGCTGGGTGGTGTACGGTCTGGGACTAGTGTCAGGGACAGGGTGTTCTTGCCTTTTCTATGTTCCTGATTAATTGAGAGTCATGATCACAAAAAGAAGGGTTACACGTTGGCTTGAACCTTTGCTATATCTGTGCTTAAAACATAAACCAATCCTTCTGTACAATCGCTTTACGTGAGGTGGGTGGATAAATCAAAGGGTGCAATGGGATGATGTAAATCACTTACAAATGGTAGCAGTGAGATGCAACCTGCATGCACTGTCGTACAACAGTGCTTCTGAGCGTACCTGAGGGTCTTCAGGTGTACTCTACTTGATTTTGTTTTTTAATCTTTTTATTCAGAGTTCACATGAATACATTATATCTCAGATAAAACAGTTAGCAAAATTCATTTCAGTAGCCTGATTACATATGACACTGCCTCAATTAACCCACTTCAGCACCCCCCTGTTCCTGGTTCAAGTGTCCCTGATTACAAGCATTCACAGAACATCGCATTTCACAATCCTGCCCATAGCTTCCTGAATTTTTTGTAAGATTCAAATCTTAAAGCATAGCACGTACTAAGCCCTTGATCTTTTCCATTTTCGCTCGTTCAAATGTTGGGGGAACCTCAGCCTTCCAATTTTGAAGGATTAGGGATCTGGCGATCAGTATGACCTGAAACAGCTTCTTTTCATCCGCCATCCGCATTCTGGGATTTGCACAAACCCCCAGTGTGATGGCAGGAGTATCATGGGCTAAATCAATGTTGAGCATGTGGATATAGTCTTCGTTAATGGAATGCCAGTATCCTGCTTTTTTTGGACAGTCGCATATAATATGCTACCAGTTTTCTTCGTTCACCATCAAACATCTAAAATATTTATCTTATATCTGGGAGTTAATTTTATGTAGAAGTTCAGATGTTCTGTATAGAAACCACTTTGTGAAGTATTGCATCTGGTGGAGGTTTGCACCTCTTATCACTGAGAAATTAAATATATTTGTCGTATTCTAAACCTCGGCTGAGATTGATAATACCCCAGAAATGACCATTTTTGTTTGAATTTATTAAATAGATCTTCTGGGCAATAATCATCCTGCAGGGCAGCCATCCAGTACTAAACAGGCCTAAAGTTATCTAATTCAAGCAAATCTGCAACAAGTGCAGAACTTCCTTTAATAATGGTCAGATCTAGTGCTTGGAGAAAGTGTCTAATATGAAAAAGGACCAGCGAAGGGGTATCCTCCCATGCCGAATGGTGGATCTTGTCCATCTGGTGAGCAGGGCCTCTATTTTCTTAATTTGAGGCAGATGATTATGCCCAAAAATCTTGTCCACCTTCTCCATGGTAGAGATGTTATGTTATGTTATATGACTTTAATATAGTGCAAATCACCTTCAGGTCTCTAAGCCCAGATGCCCGGATACATCTTCATCCACAATTAGATAAAAGGATCTCGGTTTTAAGCCTGTTGATGTTGTGTCCACCTACTGTGCAAAATTGCTGAAATATTTCGAACACTCTCTGTGGGTAGCCACATCTGGTTTTAAAAACAGAGCAACATCATCTGCGTATAGCTTACTTTTGCCGTCTTACCCATGGGAGGTTCTACACAGTTTGCATTTCTAATGGCAATCGTCAGAGGCGCAATAAAAAGCACAAATAAGATGGGCGACAGTGGGACCCCTGTCTTGTTCCCGGCTGTATTTTACAAATACTTATTTCCTCAGAATGAATGACTAACCGTGCAATAGCACCCTCGTAGATTCTCAAAATCACCTGGATAAAAGCAACGAAAACCCAAGCTTCTCGAGGATAAAGGTGACTGATAGGCAATATGAATTAAATGTTTCCAGGATTTTTGTCTTTTTTTTTAAAAGCTCACCACCATAGCCGTATTGAAGGAATGGGTGGATGTTCCCTACCCTCTAATATAAGGTTAGCGAGTTGTGTTATTTTAGATGCTAACAAAAGGAGACTTTTTTTTATAAAATTCGGCCAGTAGACCATCTTCCCCACAGGCCTGCACGTTGGGTAGGGACTTGATGACACCCACCTCCTCCTCTATAGTGAATACTGCCATCAACCCCGTGCTAAGGTTGATCTAAGCCTAGGGTTAAAGAGGTTTCCCAGGAAACATCTAAGATGTTCTACATCAATCTCATGTGTAATGCTATAAATCCATTTATAGTGTTCCACAAACTCAACCGGGATCGGTCCTGTGTCAATGATCTGGGTCTTAGACACCTCCATATAGAGCGATGTTATTGAATTCTGAGCCCTTTTCTCATGAGACTGCTAGGTCATAAATCTCCCCGGATAAGCACTCTTTTCATTGGTAGGCATTATTAGCAGTGTGGTCACTCTCATAGAAATACTCCTAAAGCAACAACTTTGTTTGCCGAAACTCCCGCTGTTTACCAATGTTATTTTGATGTCACGCCTTTGCACTGGCATTCCTTAGGCCCTGCTCCAACGTGATCCTCTTCCTTTCCAAGCTCTGCCTTTACACTACACTTTTTAAGGTTATCTGAGATCATATGGTCGCTTTAAAGGCATCGCATACCATTTCAAGACTGGCTGTATGCTGATTGACCTCAAAATAGTAGTGGATCTTGGTCTCAATCTCCTTAATCCAGCCCTCCTCCTCAAGCTTGACCCTGCTAAAAGTTCACTTGGCGGTAGATTTATCTGGCTGCATCCCTGAAACTGATATGATTAAAGAGTGATCTGAGGACCCACTTGGTGTATGTATATAATCCCTCACAAACCTGCCAGAGACTGCAAGAAACAAATCTAGCCTGTTTGGAAACACATGTAAATTTGCGCCTGGCTGGATATTTATCCCTCCAACAGTCAACCAGCTGCAGGGTGTTCATATAATCAAATAGAAGTTTGATGGACCATGGCTTATTCTGCTTTTGAGTGCTTGAGGATGAATTTAATAAGAGAGTGGCAAATGAGCAGCAAATTGAAATCACTGCCAACTATTAATTTACCCGGGATCACTAACAAAGCTTGGAAGAAATCAGATGTTGGAGCTGGGTCATCCGGAATTGGGGCATAGATAGTGGCGACTGTGACTCAAGCCCTATTCAAGGTACCACTTATCAGAGCCCACCTGCCCTCTCTGTCTGAGAGAAGTTTATAAGATAGTTCAGAAAATTATTAACGTATATGGCAACCCCGCTGTGTGCCGCTTTAGCATTATGGAAAACAACAAAGGAGTGGATAATATTGATTTAACAAACACAGAGAAATTCGTGTTTGTGCCATGAAAATGAATATAAAATACTCACAAAGAAGTGGGGTGTGTACCAAAGTGAAAAAAAACAAATAGTTTTTTAAGAAAACTCTCACTCACCCACCTAGTGGGTGACATGCTTCATCATCGGGTTCCACCGGGCGGGCCGAATGCCAACCCAGTGTGCTGCGACACCTGCGATTGCAGTGGAGCTGGTTTGGTGATGTGTCAAGGGAGTGAATTTAGTGACAAAAAGTGCTGATTAAAAAAGGGTGAACTTAAGCCAAAAAAGTTTAATCAAGGCCAAGTAAGCTCTTATTAAAACCAGTGGTGGACAATCAAATATGGCTTTTAATTTGAGCCAAAGATATCCAATTAGTAATCATAGGGTCGACATGTTTCTGCTCGTTAATTGCCAACTCGGCTGAGCCTTCTTCAGGACCAATAGAGTGAAAGGGACGGCACTCGGCGGTGTATACGCGCTAAGGTATACCCAAACCACAGTGCACTTGTGTGAAATATTGTAAAGAAACTCACAATTTTTTGTTCCGGACTCCCCTGGTATTTCCAGGTGTCCTTACCTGTAAGGAAAAAAGACATACAGACACAAATAACATTTAGATGTGTACATGTCCTTAGACAAACAGACAGTACTGCA
Organism: Lissotriton vulgaris; assembly: GCF_964263255.1. Taxonomy (NCBI): domain Eukaryota; kingdom Metazoa; phylum Chordata; class Amphibia; order Caudata; family Salamandridae; genus Lissotriton; species Lissotriton vulgaris. Next base: position 120,481,993 of record NC_141697.1, read on the forward strand.
CTTTCGCCTATTGTTTATCCCATTAGCATTGTAGGTAATTACTTGCACCACATCCTTTTGTGTCGACATTTCACAGAATTCTTACATGGCGGAGGATCTTGCATTCCTTGAATGCCATAACTAGCAATCACCAAAGCATCTAAGCCTACCCGAAGAACCAACATCTTTATATAGCAGGATGAACAGTGCAAAGTGCAATGTGTCTTGTGAAAATGTACACCTGCATTTAAAAAGCTTAAAAACCATTCATTCCACCACATGGAGCCTTTCACATCAGAAACTAAAGTGCTCTTCGAGAAAAAGAGGAATTTGCTAAGTGCAATACGACAAAGTGCCCGAGATGGGTACTACCTAAAAATAAACATAGCCCCAAGATTAAAAAATAATGAAGTCCAACTACTCATGTTCTCTATATGCATCACCCCACCGTACAACCTCCATCTTATATTATGAGGATGAAACACCTCCCACCCCTCCCGAATGGACAAAGTGCAATATGCCTAAGTGCAAGTGTATTATAGAAACTAAACTGCTGATAAATCTGTGCCTAGAAAGCACCTTACATGCCTGAACCTATTTGACTAGTTCTACCCTAAATCTCTCCATGTGCTTAGTTTCCTCGTCATTTGAACTTTTATGGATCCTTGCCCCCTTCCACGTGCTCCCCACCACCCCCTACCTCCACCATGTGCTTAGCTTCTCGTCATTTGAACTTTTTTATTGATCCTTGCCCCCTTTCCTCGTGCTCCCCACCAACCTCTCCTTCCCCCCTCATAGTACCAATTAATATCCTCGTATACTTTGAAGCCTCCCCTGCATTTTCCCCAGAGCCCTGTGTGGCCCCATCCTACCTACCTTCCCTGCCCCACCTTACACCCCGGGGAAAGAATTTAGAAAAACATTTATTTATAAAGTTTTATTTAGCGCGAACATGATCCCGAAGGATATCAGAGCGCTTTACAATTGGAGGGAAGGGGAGGTAACAATTGCAGTACAGGTATCAGATAGGAATACTGAAACAGAACACTTATCAAATAGGATTACCAAACCAAAAGGTTACAGACAAAATGGGTCAGCAAAGAATAAGATAATAAACTGGTACATAGCGAGCTAGGATGGGAGCAGAAGATTCGTAAAAACAAGAATAGCAAATCTGTCAGTATTGACGCCATCAGGGTTGCTGCCATTATAAACACTCTGTAAGTTCTTTCAGGAGCTTTCATGCTTCTTCCAACATGGCACAAAGAATGAATCGGACTTTATGCAGAATTTTAATCATAGAAGGATGGATAAGGGTAGCCAGCACCCCTACTGTCCAAAAAGCTGAGAGAAGAACTTTTAATTCTTTTCACCTATGAGCTGATTCCACTGTCATATCAGAGAACATTTGCATTGTAAATTCATTGTTCATATCAGTGCCAGGGAATTCTGGGTTTGGATTTGCAGTGCTTGCGCAGGTGCTCTATGCGCCCTCGCAATTGTTCAATCCTGCAGAGATTCAGGAAGAACGAATTTCTTACTCAAATTAGTTGCATAAGTAATCACCCCTTCTGCATCCTCTTTATGTTCTGGAATGCCCACGAGCCTAAGGTTCGTCCAACGGGAGTGATTCTCCAATACTTCCTGTTTTATCTTTAGCAGCAACAGCTGCATCTCCATCTGCTGCGTAGTCTCTAACACCTGCGACAGCTTATCTTCGTAATCAGAGAGGCGTTGCTCCATTTGCTCAATTTTATCCAGAGCTTAGGTGATTTTCCCGTCAAGGCTGGCTAGTTGATTTTCCACCTGCTTGGCGATTATTTGTTGTGTGACCTTCATGAATTTTATTTCCTCTAGGGTCTCCGCCAGAATCCCTTTCAAGGGACCTGGAATCTCAGGCAAATTGGATGTTTCTACTAGGGTCAACTACTTCCTGATATTTGGAGAGGCTGGCCCTCAGCAGTCAGCATGCACTTACTACCCTGTAGGGGTTGTCGGGCAGATTCGGTTTGTCCAAGGGGCTTATCTGTGTTGGTAGGAAGTGAACAATTTCGGGCCCTGGGCAGAGGTACTGCCTGGGGTATTCATTTTGTTGTGCCAGAGCGAGAAGACCTCCATAGGCTTAATGACTGAAAATGGCTTTGCGCCCCAAGCAACAATGGTACACTCAAACCTTCACAGCAAGGTGCTTAATCACATGGGGTATTCTAATTTTAACTGCTGCCGCCAAGGGATAGCCCAGTCTCTGTACTTGTGCATTCCAATTCCACCCCATTACCCGCTCTTCCGACAGACTGCTGCATCTCCGTCGTCAATAGCGTCCTATATGCCGAGGCAAAGGGTCATCTGGTTTATCTTTTGCCTTGGCCTCCTGGGAGAGGGGGACTTGTCCCCTACCCCTGGGTCAAGGATACCATCTTGAGTCCTGGTCGGTCTACCAATGATCTTTCAGCCCTTTTTTCTGACATGTTTGCCTTGGTATTGGTTAACCTGAAGTTACTGGCATCTCTCAGGCACTACCAATCAATGTAGTGTGCTTCCCGCTAGGGCCCCCTGCTAGTCTTGGTGCCACCTCTTAGGGGTTTTCGCGGCATAGTGCCAGTCTCTGTCACCATCGCAGTAGTACCCCCCAGATGGCCCTGGGTGCTCTCTCCCCAACCAGTGCTGCATGTCTACCCCTGTGCGTGCTATTACAGCTTACTTTCTCTCTTTTCACTGTCTATATCCATGGGCAAGTAACAAATAGTATCAAAGGAGAGTATCTTACTTCCTTTGGTCACCGTCTACCATCTCTGATATCCACCCGGCTTCCACCCAGACATGCACCGACAAGTGTAGAATGTCCCACGGTGCTTGTGGGTTCTCGCGGACTGCTCTCTGCTAATTTAGATAATCAATGCGGCTTTTGAGAGACTGGAAATAATGCTCTGCGGTCTTGCTGTCAGAGAACCGCTTGTTATAATTCTCCAGTGGCTTCGGCGTGGAGGGTCGGGATAGAGAAATGTTGCGCGGTGTTACAAGGGCTGTCAGAGCGTCATCCTCGACCAGGTGTACGCTACTTGATTTTCGAATGCTATTATCTTAGAAATAGGCTAAGCCTTTAAATGTAGTCTAGCAATTAAGGAGAGGCACACAAAATGACAAATATGTAATGGCATGACGTCTAAACCTGTTTACTGCCCAATGTGTTCAGGATAGACACAAACAACTCCAAATATGCTACCTCAACATGACTACAAAGAAACCTATTCTCAGACTTAGTTGATAAAACTGCTATCTAAATGTGGGAAAGAAACACTGTGGACAGGACTGTGATCCTGCTGTTCTATCTGGGCACTAATGGTGTGTGGATCTTCTGTCTGGCTTTCCCCGAAGTCCATTGTATTAATAATATACTAGTTACCCTTACCTAATGATGCTTACTTAAAGCTACTGAGCCCCTTGCCATTTGTGGCCTTTACATTCAATCTCAAAGCAGGTCACTGGAGTAAAATTCATGCAGACGTTTTAGTGATTCAGTTACTAAGTCCAGTGGGCAAATTTACAATGGGCCAGTTGTTTCCACTTATTTGTGAAACACGACAGCTGTAGAATAGGTACCCCATTTCAAGGCCTTTAGGGAAATGTAGGAGAGGCAGAAAGAGCCATGTACGACATGGCAATCCTCCCTATCATAGAAAACAAGACAATACATTGTACTTGTTGGTGATAGCGCCAGAAATTTAATTATTCCCAAAAGTCGCAAACAATTGCCTATCTTTTCCCAAGCTTTCCTCAAAGCTTCGGTCCTCAATAAGCAAACGCCTAACAGGTGCTCTATACATATATAAAGGCTGTAATTGACCCAGGAAATAAAACTGACAGAGTAGCTGGGTTACTTAGAGTTTGGTAGAGGTGGACTTTAATGATAGTTTCCATTTAATGTTGTTCTTTGATTTAGTGACTGATTTACATTTGCTTTTTTTGGAGATAATGGGAATAGTGTATTGATTGTACGGCAACTTGGAGGATGTGCTGTCGCCAGTATCACATGTGTATTGATGCCACCGACACTCTAAGAGTGGATGGGACACCTGTCCCTTTTTGGTGCATGTCTCGATTTGCCAAACACTAAATAATGACCAATATAACTTATTCCAGTGCTTAATTTGAACTGGTGGTTACCGATACTTGGCACTGGCACTCAATTGTCAACACTGGCACTTATGAAAGCTGCCGCATGATGGCGCTGTTTGTATAATTTAGAGATGAGCAGGACAGCAATTGTTTAATCATTCAGTATACACTATAAACAACGAATACCAGTGGCCCAAGCCATATTTATAGCTTTGGGGGCCTGGAATAGTCTGAATTGTCACACTTTTAGCAGTGTGCTGGTTAGTAGTTGTGTAGGTACTGTCATCAGCAATGCTGGCAGTGGCAATGGGTGGTGCAAGCTGCAGAGGCCTTCTGTTGAGGGCCCTGGCACTTACTTTTTTACAAATTAAGCACTGATCAGATGAAGACTCAGCAGGGGAATGAATTTCAAATTATATCAGTGATAGTGCGCTTTTACAGTGTTGTAGAAAACAGATGCTGTCACTTAACATACTGAAACTCATGTTATTGACCTTGGAAGATGACATCCAATGAAACCTATTCAGACCAGTGATCTGCAGGTTAAACCTAAACTGTTGTTCTAGGCACTGCGCTACTGCCTGCTTTGGCTGGACCCCTCAGCCTGCAAGGTTGAGAAAAGAAAGGAAGCATTTGAGAAGCTGGAGCATAATGAATGGCAGCTTTCAGAGGCCATGGCACTAGGCTGCAGGCCCTTGTGTCTTCAGCACAGGTGTTACTTCAGATAGTTTCAGTTTGTATCTAATGCCAAGACAAAGAGCCTCGCTCCTCGCCTACCAGCTGAGTGGTCGCTCCCAGTGTCTCTCGCAGGCACCTGGTTTGCACGCGCTGCATTGAAGCTTTGTATTTAAATAAGCGCCTCTTCATTTGCCTGCATATCGCCTGCTGCATTAATTATTTATTTACTAGCGCTGCCTGTCTGAACTGCTTTGTGTCACTCCGCCTGCATTATTCACGATTCCGTAGCGCTGACTTGCCTGAGCTGCTCTTGCTGTGTAGTTTAATTTATCTGCTGGAGAATATTGCCGCTTTGACTAATTAGCGCTTCATTGTTCATTTCCACGGTGTTTTCATTCGTGTTGTTGCGCTAGACTGTAGCGCTGCGCTGTGCCCCCCCCTCCGCCTCCATTTTGTTTGTTGTTGTCCTCGTGTGCCCGCCCCGCCTCCCAGCTGTGACGCCCTCCCACAGTGTAGAAAGTGCGCTCCACTCCCTGCGTGCTTCGGGACTCGCTCCTCGCCTACCAGCTGAGTGGTCGCTCCCAGTGTCTCTCGCAGGCACCTGGTTTGCACGCGCTGCATTGAAGCTTTGTATTTAAATAAGCGCCTCTTCATTTGCCTGCATATCGCCTGCTGCATTAATTATTTATTTACTAGCGCTGCCTGTCTGAACTGCTTTGTGTCACTCCGCCTGCATTATTCACGATTCCGTAGCGCTGACTTGCCTGAGCTGCTCTTGCTGTGTAGTTTAATTTATCTGCTGGAGAATATTGCCGCTTTGACTAATTAGCGCTTCATTGTTCATTTCCACGGTGTTTTCATTCGTGTTGTTGCGCTAGACTGTAGCGCTGCGCTGTGCCCCCCCCTCCGCCTCCATTTTGTTTGTTGTTGTCCTCGTGTGCCCGCCCCGCCTCCCAGCTGTGACGCCCTCGCCCCTCCCCCTCCACTATCCATATATGACAGGAGTTCCCGCGCGCAGCGTTCACGCGCAGCGACCGCGCCCCATTCGCGCCGAAGGTGCGCCAAAGGTAAGCCCGTCTACGCCCGTCCGCGCCTGGACCGCGCCCAGTGCCAGACCCCCTGCCCCTCGCGCTCCCCAGCCCCCCCGCATTACCTACGATGCCGCCACCCTCCTAGCCCTTAACCCCGGTCGCGCCCCCAACTGCGTCCAAACCGCTCCTGGACGCACCCATGGACCGTTCTCCTGCTACTCCTGCAAATTCATCGGCACCGACAACATCTCCGCTACGACCACACCACAGATTCCCGACCCCAACCACCTAGAATGCATCCTTCTCAACACCCGCTCGGTCCACAGGCACGCCATTGACCTCTGGAACCTACTTGACACCATCTCTCCTGACGTCGCCTTCCTAACGGAAACATGGATGAACGCTTCCTCCGCCCCTGACATCGCCATCGCTATCCCTGAAGACTATAAGATCACACGCAAGGACCGCACCGACCACACAGGAGGTGGAATCGCTATCGTCCATAAGAAATCCATCCGCATCTCAACCAGCTCCGACACCAACCTCGCTAACTCCGAACACCTTCACTTCCAGATCCACATCGACCCCAAGACCACACTCAGAGGCACCCTCCTCTACAGACCACCAGGACCCCGCGCAAAATTCAGTGAAGACATCACGGACTTCGTCACTCCACACGCACTCCCCTCCAAAGACTACATGCTTCTGGGAGACCTCAACTTCCACCTTGAAAAGATCAACGACCGCAACACCGCCACCCTCTTAGACAACCTCGCCAACCTCGGACTTAAACAACTGGTCACTTCCCCCACCCACATCGCAGGTCACACTCTCGACCCCATCTTCACCTCCAGCAATCATGTCTCCTTCAGCCACACTACGGATCTCCTCTGGACTGACCACAGCTGCGTTCACTTCACCTACAACAAGCCGAAACCCATCATCCTCCTCCAACCAACTCTACAAAGAAACTGGAACAAAATCACCACAGAGCAGATCTCCACATCACTCCTTCAATCCTCCCCAGCCCTCTCTTCTAACGCCAACGAAGCCGCCTCCAACCTCACCCTTTGGTTATCCAACACTGCCGACACGTTAGCACCTCTGAAAAAACGTCAACACAAACTTGGCATCAAAAAGGCCTCATGGTTCAACGACGACCTCAAGAAATCCAAGAAACTGTGCCGCTCCCTTGAAAAGGCCTGGAAAAAAGACCCATCCACCAGCAACAAGGTCGCCTTCAAAAGCGCCATCCGTACTCACCACCAACTGATCCGAAAAGCCAAGAAAACAGCATTCAAAGATCGACTTGACAACAACGCCCACAACAGCAAGGAACTTTTCAACATCGTCAAGGAATTTTCCAACCCCTCAGCCAACTCCAACGACATCACCCCCTCTCAAACCCTCTGCGATTCCCTAGCCTCTTTTTTCCACAACAAGATTGCTGACATCCACAACAGCTTCGACAACCAACCCGGAAGCCAACCCACCCTACCATCAGCTGACCACCTTCCCCCTGTTAACACCCTTAACGCCTGGAACCCTATCTCCACTGAGGACACCATCCGCCTGATGAATTCCATCCACTCAGGATCCCCCACAGACCCATGTCCTCACCACATCTTCAACAAAGCAGACTCCGTCATAGCACCGCACCTCCGAGACGTCATCAACTGCTCCTTCAACTCCGCTACCTTCCCAGAAGATTGGAAACACGCTGAACTCACCGCCCTTCTGAAAAAACCAACAGCAGACCCCACCGAACTCAAAAACTACCGCCCCATCTCGCTTCTTCCATTCCCGGCCAAAGTCATCGAGAAAGCTGTCAACAACCAGCTCGCCGCCTTCCTCGAAGCCAACAAATCACTCGACCCTTCACAATCTGGCTTCCGAGCCAAACACAGCACTGAGACCGCCCTCATCGCAGCAACAGACGACATTCGAACTCTACTGGACAATGGAGACACAGTCGCCCTCATCCTCCTCGACCTCTCTGCAGCCTTCGACACAGTCTGCCACAGCACCCTTTTACAACGCCTCAGAAACATCGGAATCCAAGGAAAGGCACTGGAATGGATCACCTCGTTCCTCACCGGAAGAACCCAAAGAGTCCGCCTCCCACCATTCAAGTCCGAGGCCTCTGAAATCATCTGCGGCGTACCACAAGGATCATCACTCAGTCCCACCCTCTTCAACGTATACATGAGCCCCCTCGCGGCCATCGCCCGCCAACACAACCTCAACATCATCTCCTACGCGGATGACACTCAACTGATCCTTTCTCTCACCAATGACCCCAGTACCGCTAAAACTAACCTACACGAAGGAATGAAAGATGTCGCCGATTGGATGAAACAAAGCCGTCTGAAACTGAACTCAGACAAGACGGAAGTCCTCATCTTGGGTAAATCCCCCTCTGCCTGGGACGACTCCTGGTGGCCGGAAGCCCTCGGAAATGCACCCATCCCGACAGACCACGCACGGAACCTTGGCGTCATCCTGGACTCTTCACTCTCAATGAACAGACAAGTCAGCGCCGTATCCTCTTCCTGCTTTAACATTCTTCGCATGCTCAGAAAAACTTTTCGCTGGATCCCCTCCGAAACAAGGAAAACAGTCACCCACGCTCTAGTCACGAGCCGACTGGACTACGGAAACACCCTCTACGCTGGTACCACCGCTAAACTCCAGAAGAAACTCCAACGAATCCAAAACGCCTCAGCCAGGCTCATATTAGACATCCCACGCAACGAACACATCTCTGGTCACCTTAAAGACCTCCACTGGCTACCCGTCAATAAGAGGATCACTTTCCGACTCCTCACCCACGCACACAAATCACTCTACGACATCGGACCAGATTGCCTCAACTCTCGACTATCCTTCTACACCCCCTCCCGCCAACTTCGCTCTTCCAGCCAAGCCTTCGCCACTGTACCTCGCATCAACAAAACCACCATGGGAGGCAGATCCTTCTCATACCTGGCTGCCAAAACATGGAACTCACTTCCCGCCTACCTTCGCCTCACCCAGAATCACCTAGCGTTCAGAAAGCAGCTTAAAACGTGGATATTTGACAAATAATCCACCCCCCTTCCTAAGCGCCTTGAAACCCTCTGGGTATGTAGTGCGCTATATAAATGTTATGACTTGACTTGACTTGACTTGTGCTGAAGCAGACAAACAAAGTGAATGCCTACAGACCAGCCAGGGCAAACAAGTACTTGATACCATGCGAAGTGATCTAGCTGGCATGAAAAACCTTCAGTGAATTATTACATAAGAGGAAAATCTATGTAGCAGACACTCCCCCAGAGGGGTCCCTTTGCGTCATTTTAAAGATAAAATATGTGTATTGTAACCCTGCTCAATGGTTCTCATTTTATCAACCTCTGAAGGCTGAATAGAGCAGAGGACAAATGGATATCCAGAACTAGGGAACATTAGTTCATGAAGCGACCCGATCCAGTAGAGAAAACACCTTCACCGGAATGAGATCCTCATTGTTGTAGAGCATCTGCTGATCAGTTGAGGTCTATGGTTGGTTCAGACATTCCTATTCAACCTCCATCTTGTCCAAGTGGGCTTCAGCTGAGTTTGATCTGAGCGGTGCGGTGGCTGAATTTCACTTGACTTGGAATAGCACCCATAGTGTTAATTTTGGGTAGTCCCATGTGCAGCGGCTCCTAAATACTTTCCTGAAGTAAGAAAAAAAAGCCTGTTCAGCCTTTGAGCCAAAGTTCCTGGAACATAAATAACACTGATGGGCCCACCAGCTACCCAACTTACTCCTGTTACCAATAGGGTACTTTGCCTGATGCGCTAATTTACTTTCCTGTTGTTCAAGAACGTGGAGACCTGTGCGACTTGGACACTGTGGTCTTGAGCAGATCTGAAGTCAGCGACTGTATAAAAAAATCCTGTGACACTTACGAACTGAGTATGCCCTCATTCCTATGACTGGCTGCATTCAGGAGAGACTGATTGCCCTAAAAGATTCCTACCTATCTTGAGGGAACAATACCCAACTGCTATTTTCCTTGATGGGTATGCTGGACTGCTGAGTTGCTAAACTTAACCGCTAAAGAATTTGTAAAATGTATGACTTTCATAATAAGACTGGGGTGAAGTGCCTGCTATGATCCATAGCAGATGCAACCTTGTAAGTCTCTTCTTGCACTCTCCTACATCCTGAGCTTAGTCAGCAGTCACATCGCCCTCTACAGCGCGGCGTCTCCTCCATTGAGGACAAGGAGCGTCATCCCCCCAATACCGAGTGCAGCAGGTAGACACAAAATGAAACATAACTTTGACTGAGGGATGGAGGTGTGTTTATATACCTGGTCACATGTTTATTTCAATGGGTTAATGTAATTGCAATACTGTATTTTATTGTAATGCATTATTTATATAGTGCTAACTATCCCTGCTTGGGATGCTGAAGCACTTGCCTACATGGGTAGTACACTACACCATGTAGGGTGTTTGGTTGGAAGTGTGTTGTTTTTGTTTTGATCCGGTGTGGAAGTGTTTCCATGTTGTGTGCCAGGGCCATTGAGGTGAAGGTATTGTGTTATGGGATGCAGCATTTAGCAGTGGATGGATGAAGAAGTGTGAGGGATAGCAGAGTTCATGGTTTTAGGTAAGATGGCGACTTTGAGCAGCTCTGCAGGTCCCTTTATGGTATTTTTTATGTTCGTAGTCTACTTAGATGGCTACTTTCTCCATTCGGGGACATTTTGTTCAAAGTAATGTATAACTATATATATATAACTATATATATATATATATATATATATATATATATATATATATATATATATATATATATATATATATATATATATATATATATATATATATATATATTATAAAATATATATATATTTATATATTATATATATATATATTACTACTGGCGGTCGCCAGTAGGTATATATAGTTAGGATTTTTTCCCTATGGCATTTCTGAAAATTCTATGTCTAATAACTTTGGCGTTTGTGGACGGAATCGGCTAAAATTTTCAGGAAAATGGCACATTTTGTTTCTGAGCAGCTCCTGGAAATTTGGGGGGGGGTCGTCAAGGGGGGGCCGAGAAAAAAGGGGGGTCCCAAAACGCGTTTTTCCCATGTTAATTTCCATAGGGCGGTTGGACTCACTTTTAGCCCGAACGGCTGAATGGATTTTCACGAAACTTGGCAAAATTGTAGGGACTGTTAGCCCGATGTGCCTTTGCTAGGTCTCAATATATGTGCTTCAGTGGATTTTGAGAAATTAACGTTTAAATCAAGATATATATCTGTAACAGCGCTCCGGGCAGCGATCCGGTTAGCGAACTTTTCGCGTATCGGAACTTTGCGATGCGAAGCTGATTGGCCCTCCGGTGTCTGTCAACATTCTAAACAGTCTGGAGCGGCCGCCATCTTATCTCTCGGTAGGATCGAGAGAGAAGAAGAGGTGAAAAACGAAGGGGGAATTTAATGAAAGGGGGCAAGGTATACCCCTCTTGACCCCCTAGGATTGTTGTTGGGGTTATTAAAGGGTCCCGTGGGGAAAATAAAAAAAAAATGATTTTTCACGGTAGAAGCGCTTCACGGGCCGCGAACTGGGCCGCAAACTGGGAGCGAAACGGGAATTCGCCATTTTGTGCTTCGTTTTAATTGTTTAGAGACAAAAATTATCGCCGCACATTGGCCACAATGCATGAATATCGCTGAAAAGTCAGCGATATTCATGCATTATCCAGCAAATGCTCTTAGCCATGTTATCCACCTTCCATTGGATAACATGGCTAAAAACTGCTCTGTGCGTGAGCTTTTTTTTTTTTTTTTTGCTGCGTGACGTTTGTTAACGTTCGATTCGATGGAAATCAGGAAGTGTTGACCACCATTTTGTTACTGCGAGTAAATATTTTGTTATAAATGAATCCTTATTGATAAACATTGTCTGCGCCATCTTGCGTTTTTGTCCAATGCCACAATTTTGTCGTGCACGGCAGCCATTTTAGATGCCTTGACCAGGGCCACTCTCTGCACGCCGCCGATCCTCAGCATGGCTCCCCACCCTCGCAAGCATCTCCCCCACGCACTGGTCACCCCCGCTCTTTCTCTCATGCATGGGCCATATACTTCCCCCCATCTGCGCTGCTCTTCTCTGAGAATCACACCCTGTGCCCGCCCGACACCTCCCTTTCACCCTATTCACTACCGCACCCTCTGACACTCCTCTTCCTCTGTGTCCGATTGTCCAGGCCGGACCTAGGCTATCACCTAGCCCTGCGGATGTAGTTTATGGCCCCAGATGTAGAGTATCCAGACATGCCAACCTTCTCGATTCAGGCGTGAGACTACTGATTTCAGTGCTAGTCTCCCGCCTCCCGATTCCTGCAAGCAAAAACCCGGGGGCATATTACCAACAACTAGCGATAATTTTTGTCTCTAACTTGTTTAGAGACAAAAATTATCGCCGCACATCGGCGAATTTTATCACAAATAAACCTTGCTATTAGCAAGGTTTATCGCAAATGCGATAAAAAACGGCCGCAATGCATGAATATCGTTGAAAAGTCAGCGATATTCATGCATTATCCAGCAAATGCTCTTAGCCATGTTATCCACTTTCCATTGGATAACATGGCTAAAACTGATTTTTCACGGTAGAAGCGCTTCACGGGCCGCAAAACGGGAATTCGCCATTTTGTGCTTCGTTAATTAAATTACTAGGTATAAGGGGGTGCGGGAGACGTATCCTAATCCTCTATGTTTCCTGAGGGTGGCTGAGGAGGCTGATATATGTTGATACATGTCTTCCAGCGGCTGCGCCATCTTGCCTTTTTTCCAATGCCACAATTTTGTCGTGCACGGCAGCCATTTTAGATGCCAGGCTGGTCCCAGGCTATCACCTACCCCTGCGGATGTAGTTTATGGCCCCAGCTGTAGAGAATTCAGACATGCCAACCCTCCCGATTCAGGCGTGAGACTACTGATTTCAGTGCTAGTCTCCCGCCTCCCGATTTCTGCAAGCAAAAACCCGGGGGCATATTACGAACAACTAGCGATAATTTTTGTCTCTAACTTGTTTAGAGACAAAAATTATCGCCGCACATCGGCGATTTTTATCGCAGATAAACCTTGCTATTATCGCAGAAAAGTCAGCGATATTCATGTATTATCGAGAAAATGCTCTTAGCCCTGTTATCCACCTCCCATTGGATAACATGGCTAAGAACTGCTCAGGGCAGGTGTTAGATTTTGGAGATATTCGCGCTTAGCGCGAATATCTCCAAAAGTTGGTAATAGGAGATAGCGATGTTAGGGACTGTTTCCAGTCGCTAACATCTTGGCACGCCACTTTGCATGTCATTAGTGATAAGTATCACTGACATGCAAAGCGGGGCCCAAGATGGTCGCTATCTCCTTTTAGCTGTCACTAACTGGTGTTAGCGACAGCTTGGTAATAGGGAGATAATTTTATCTCCGCTTTCATGGCTTTTAAAGCCAAAAAAGCGGAGATAAACCCCCTTGATAATATGCCCCGCGATTCCTTGGGGGTTTCAGCTGACAGGGCTTGGTATTGTGTTACATGGTAATTTTTCCAGGAAACGTCAGAGGGTCGATGCAGGGGTTCTAGAAGAGGTGATAAACCATTTAAGCCTCATGAACAAGCGCATGGTCTTTTAAAGATTTGTGAAGTACTCGGGGCGGCGGTGTGTGTGTGCTCTCTTTCAGGAGCGGGCGGGGGGGCACTGCCAGCAACTTGCCAGGTCAGGTAGTGTTCAACACGTGCATCACCCTTTCTCTGCCTGCTATTGCGCTCCATGCTTCGGAAAGGTAAGAAAAAGAACGTGCATTTGAGTTTGAAATCTCCGATCCTGCAGCAGCACACTTCCAAAGCCCACACATGACAATAACCCGATTCAAGGCCCCATTCACCCGTTTTTAAAAAAATAGATAACACTCCAACAAAGTAAGATTATAAAACTTTATTAACTTTTAACTATAATGAACGGAACAAAAACTAAAAACATTTAAACATTTTTCAACCCAAAAAGCAACAATGGTTAGAAGCTGTCTTTTGTGCGAATAGTCTCAAGGCAGCACAACGTGCAGAGTTCTGGACGGCACCCAGGTGATGTCGCCTGGGTGCCGCACTGGTTTTGGGATCCTATAATGCAGCACAGAAAAACAGCGTGGGGCGTCCCGGGTGGTGCGGGGGGAGGCCTCGTCAGTAGCGGTCTGTTGTGCGAATAGTCCCAAGGCAGCAGAACGCGTTGAGATGTTGATGGCACTGTGTCCAGTGTCCCATGGCTGACACAACATGTACGACAGGCACCCAGGTGATGTCCAGTAAACTGCCGCACTGGTTTTGGTATCCTACAATGCTGCTCCGAAAATTGGCGTGCGGCGGCCCGGGGGGGGGGGGGGGGGAGGGGGTGTGGGGGAGGCGGCGTGAACGGGCCTCCCCAGGTGGCGGCCATCCAGCTGAGTTGCGCCCGCTCTTGCTGCTACAGCGTCTCGCTCACCATGTTGTTCAGTTGCTCCCACTCTTGCAGTGCAGCGATAGGCGGCTGCCACATGACTCTTAAAATGGCGGACGGCTCCTCGGTTTTGGGCCTGGTCCACTGAAATGGCCCTGGGACACCTTGGAACTCGGACGCTTGCCTGCTAGGGCTTGGGCTCCATTCTCGAAAAGCGTCCCCTCAGCCGTGAAGATTCTACAAAAGTCTTGGGGGCCCCCGACTCCCGCAGGCTTCCGGTGGGGAGCGGCTGCCATGATTGCTCGCGGAATGACCACGACGGAGCCACGAGATGGTGGTGCTCTCATGCTGACGCCAGCTTCAGTCTGAATGATCCAGAAACAAGGTGGGGCTTTCATCGTTTGGGAAAAAAAAATGTTCTAAACCAATGAAAAGTGTTATTTTTAGGTCATATGACCAAGCCTTCCATCTTTAGGAAACCAAAAGTAAAATGAACCAATGAAAAGTTTTATAAACAAGTCACATGACCTGTTATGCGGCATAGGGCTACAAAAAGCGTAGAAAATCCGTTGGCACGTGAGGCGGCGTCAGTAGCGGAACGATGTGCGAATAGGCCGAAGGCAGCACAACGCGCTGAGATCCGGATGGCACCGAGGTGGTGTCAAGCAAATTGCCGCACTGGTGTGGCCATCCTACAATGCTGCGCCGAAAGACGGCGTGTCCAGCTGAGTTCCGGTCACTCTTGCGGTACAGTGAGTCGAACGTGCCGAGATCCGGATGGCACCGAGGTGGTGTCCAGCAAATTGCCGCACTGGTGTGGCCATCCTACAATGCTGCGCCGAAAGACGGCGTGTTCAGCTGAGTTCCGGTCACTCTTCCGGCACAGTGACTCGAACGCGCCGAGATCCGGATGGCACCGAGGTGGTGTCCAGCAAGTTGCCGCACTGGTGTGGCCATCCTACAATGCTGCGCCGAAAGTCGGCGTGGGGTGCCCCGTTGGCTTATGAGGTGATGTCAGTAGTGGACCGATGTGTGAATAGGTCGGAACCAGCACAAGGCGCCAAGATCCGAATGGCAAGTCCTGGATGTTGAGTGCCTCAGTTGAGAGTTCTGAGCAGTGCTTGTAAGATTGTCTGAAGCTTATTTGCACCTGCTGCAGCTTCACTATTGCCCTGGTGTGGCCAAAGGTCGCACATGACATAGGCGGTCGGCTCCCGAGGTCCGGCGGAACTTTTTTCCTTTTCCTTTCTGCTTCTTTTCCTACAATCCGTTTCATCTGAAGACACGACCAGGTCCCTGAATGTGTGCAGGGGGACGCTATTGATTGAATGAAAATGGCGGCTTGACACAAAGCTGACTCAAGCGTTACTGTTGATGCTATACAGACAAAAATTGGTTTTCAGTTTGTACATTCTTCAGGTTTTTTTTTCCATCCAAGTCTGATTGAGAGTTTGTAGAAAAATGGCTTCAGATTTTCCACATACTACTCTTCAACATTCTTCCTAAATGTAACAATGTGAAACTCACTAGGAGAACGGCTGTTTCTGTTTCCTTTCAAAATGCTGCCAACAATATTTTCTGAATGGAAGACACCATCTTGTAGCATAAAGGGCCGAAAGGGGTTCTGGTCTGGCTGATGGTTGGTGGAGACATTTTGACTATATATTGTACCTGCCCGGTCTCGCCCAAAATGGCGCCGGTATAAATGGGACTCGTAACTCCTTGCCCGCAAATGTATATCTAGAAAATGTTATTGTAAGTGGCCCTGTTTTATTTTAATTACAAAATGTACGTCCACCGATTCCGCAACTGTTAGACACCTTTGTTCTTGCAACCTAATGGCCCGCTCGTTACGTTCTTCTACAGTGTAAATGTCTCCTCATCATATACGATTTCAGTTTGCTCCGTGGCCGGCCCACGTGGTTATAGGCCCGTATTTGTATACTGACATTTTCACAATAAAGGTTTTTAAAACAAAACACGGTAGTAGTATTTATATTGGTAAAGTTTTTACTTTTAGTCACTGTTTTCGAATCAGTAAAAGGCAAGTGAAATAAAGCAGTCCAATTACATGACGGATAAAAGGTATAATATGTAGGAACGCAGTAAAGATAAATGGTCAAGGGCAGTTGTGTTTTTCATGTCTGCAACATAAAGTGATCGATAAGAATCTGATAATCAGGCGTATCGGCGACTAAGACAGCAGGCGGAATCTCTTTTACTCAACGGCTCCGTCATGGAAGGAAGAAACGCCCTTTTTCTCGAAAAAGGAATATATTTTACTTGCAAGACAGTTGTAAATTTTCCGGGAAAGTACATTAGCCTGGAATATTATAACATATGTTTGAAAAAAAAATATTGTTCGAAAACAATAAAAAGCGTAATTTTTAGGTCATATGACCTAGCTTTTCATCATTAAATTAACAAAAGTAAAATGAACCAATGAAAAGTTTTATTAACAAGTCACATGACCTGTTATGCTTACGTTACGCGCTGCACGCCGCGCCTCGGATCACTTCCGGGTGCGCTAACGCGGCGTGTCATATAACGCATTACGCGACAACGTAGGTCAAGAATATAGTTAAAATGTCTCCACCAACCAGCGTTCGGAACACAACCCCTTTCAGCAGTCCAAAAAGTTCTGTTAAATGACAATAGAGGGGACAGGCAACAAGAACCATCAGTCAAAGAGGGGAGGGCAAGTTCTTCTCTTCCGGGTCATGTTGGGGCGCTACTGGAACTGATCGAATTGGTAGTCTACAGTGTTTCTGGATGTTTCAGACTAAAGCTGGCGTCAGCATGAGACCACTACCATCTCGTAGCTCCGTCGTGGCCATTCCACGAGCAATCGTGGCAGCCGCTCCCCACCAGAAGCCTGCAGGAGTCGGAGGCCCCCAAGACTTTTGTAGAATCTTCACGGCTGAGGGGACGCTTTTCGAGAATGGGACCCAAGCCCTATCAGGGAAGCGTCCGAGTTCAAAGGTGTCCCAGGGCCATTTTAGTGGACCAGGCCCAAAACCGAAGAGCCGGCCGCCATTTTGAGAGTCCTGTGGCAGCCGCCTATCGCTGCACCGCAAGAGCGGGAGCAACTCAACTACATGATGAGCGAGACGCTGTAGTCGCAAGAGCGGGCGGTAAACAGCTGAATGGCGGAAGAGGCACAGTGTAGCAAAAGCAGGCTGAATGGCAACTGAAACGGTAAAGGGGCGCCCCACTACAGCGTGTCTTCAGGTCAAACGGATTGTGGGACAAGGTTCAGAATTGAAGAGTCATCAAAAGGCAAAAAGTTCCGCCGGACCCCGGGAGCCGGTCGCCTATGTCGGGGGCGATCTCAGGCTACACCAGTGCTATAAGACTTGGGGAGGGTGTCGGAGCCAAGCGTCTTCTCCGAGTCCATGGCCATCACACCGCCCCTCAGGGGCCTCCGTCAAGCTGTTTAGGAAGGTAACATATCACATTGTTTTCTAATGCAGTCAGGTCCACAAACGACACTCACTTACTTTGAGAATAGTGAAGCTGCAGTAGGTGGAAATAAGCTTCAGACAGTGTTACAAGCACTGCTCAGAACTCTTAACTATGGCACCCAACATCCAGAACTTATGCCACTTGAGAATGGCAGTGACATCGAAGCAACTCAGGGACCAAAACCATTAACGTACTTTCACGTATGAAAATCTTACTTGGGGAGGGGGCAGGAGCGAAGCGCCCCCTCCCAGTCACGGCCACCACACCGTATGTTGAAAATTTGAAGCCATCGTTCTACAAAGTCAACCAAACTTGGATTGAAAAATCTAGAAAAATGTACAAACTGAAAACCAGTTTTGGTCTGCATAGCATCAGTAGCAACGCTTGAGTCAGCTTTGTGTCAAGCCGCCATTTTGATTCAACAAAGCACAGGCATTGAAAAAGGCTCAAACTCAGAACTCTGAACTATGGCACCCAACATCCAGGAGCTTGCCATCCGGATCTTGGAGCCTTGTGCTGCTTTCGACCTATTCACACATCGGTCCACTACTGACATCATCTTATAAACCAACGTTATATAAATAGTTTTTTAATAAAATGTTTTACCCTGTTTCTTTGCTGGTGTGTTGTCTATATTTTTAATATTTGCATAGGGTTTGTCGTTATTTTGTGCGGGATGGGTGATGGAGCCGAGCTGTCTTGCAGCCCTCATGGTGTGGAGCTCAGTTCATCTCACTATTTTCGTATTTCTCATGAAGGGTTGTTCCTAATATTTCTATTTTAGCGAGGTCAAAAAGAGATCCAATTAGTGGCCTACTGATTTCGCTCGATTACTTTTATTTTTTTACACGATTTTTCACTATCTGCAAAGACTAAACAGAGTATTGCGACTTTATGCTTGTTTGTAAATAGAGAATGATCCAAAGAGAACCAATTCTAAAACAGTAAATGCTTGGACAACAATCAATCAAATGGAGAGACAAGCAGGCACGACGGATTACAACGGGGGCAAAGGCTTGCGTTAACTACCGTTCACTATCTGCAAAGAGAGAGTACTACTAAGACAAAAGAGGGGAGGGGGGGGGGTGCAGCGTTCAAAGCACATCAGCGTGCATAAATACGAAAATGTTTTTATCTATCACGTACTTGACATTTTAAAGCTTTTCATATTTGCTATTAAAAAACCAATGAAATTCACAGAAAAAAACCATAGGTTATAGTGGATATATAGTTAGGAATTTGCATTTACAAAACCTAGAAAATTCAATGAAAAAACCATTGGTTTTAGGCCATATATAGTTAGGGATTTGCATTTACAAAACCTTATTTTACTCGCATAAAACCATTGAAATTCCATATATAGTTATAAGCGCTAACTATATATCGCGCACCCGCAATCCACTGCTGATGATGTCACATATTACATCATTCATGACATGGTTAGTGACATCACTGATGACATCACTGATGACATCTCAAATGACATCACTGATGACATCTCAAATGACATCACTGATGACAACATCCAGTGACTGTATGTTTCTGTAAAGTTAAAATATGTCTTACATATTGAAGAATGAGTGGATGTATAAGTGTCTGGATGAAGGATTTAGTAGGTGCATGACTGACTGTATGAGTGAGTGATTAAATGTGTCTCACTGAGTGCATGGGTTAGTGACTAAACTGTCTTAATTTGTGCATCATTATGTCTGTTGTTCTGTAAACTGTTGCATGTGTTGATAAGTAGCTATATGAGTAACCATATGGGTTATTGATTGGTTGCCCAAGTATTTGTATGGGAGACTGAGTGTGTGTGTGGGTGGCTGGGAGGTGTATGACTCTGTGCATAGATGTGTGAGCAGTTGATTCACTAGATGTATGGTTTCAAAAGTGCATGTGGAAACAGCTGTATGGGCGGTTGACTGTGTGCATGAGTGTATTGGTGAGTGAATGGATATCTCAGTGCTACATGTCAAAGTAAGTACATATGTAAAACACAGTACATGTGAGAGTTGACGTATATAAATAACTGTGCATAAGAGCCAGTGAATGTGTGAGTGGCTGTATGGATCATTGTGAACTTGTATCAGGGATTGTATAAGAGAGTAAATATGTGTTAGTATATGTTTGAATAAGTAAAGTTTGTATAACTGTATAGTTGAGGAAATGGAGGTGTGATTGATTCTTTGCATGACTGACTAGGTGTGTGAGTAACTCCATGGATGAGTGACAGTCTGTGAGTGTCTGTTTACACTGATTGTATCTAAGGTTATATTAGAGTCTGAAGAGGTTCATCGTATTATCACATGAATGATATCATCAGTGATGTGATCAGTAATGTCAAATGAGATGTCATCAGTGATGTCATCAGTGATGTCATTTGAGATGTCATCAGTGATGTCATCAGTGATGTCACTAACCATGTCATGAATGATGTAATATGTGACATCATCAGCAGTGGATTGCGGGTGCGCGATATATAGTTAGCGCTTATAACTATATATGGAATTTCAATGGTTTTATGCGAGTAAAATAAGGTTTTGTAAATGCAAATCCCTAACTATATATGGCCTAAAACCAATGGTTTTTTCATTGAATTTTCTAGGTTTTGTAAATGCAAATTCCTAACTATATATCCACTATAACCTATGGTTTTTTTCTGTGAATATATATATATATATATATATATATATATATATATATATATATATATATATATATATATATATATATATATATATATATATATATATATTCACTTAAAAAACCATAGGTTTCAGGCCTTATTATAGTTAGGAATTAGCATTTAAAAAACCTTGCAAATTCACTTAAAAAACCATAGGTTTCAGGCCTTATATAGTTAGGAATTAGCATTTTAAAAACCTTGCAAATTCACTTAAAAAACCATAGGTTTCAGGCCTTATATAGTTAGGAATTAGCATTTTAAAAACCTTGCAAATTCACTTTAAAAACCATAGGTTTCAGGCCTTATATAGTTAGGAATTAGCATTTAAAAAACCATTGAAATTGCTCCTATATAGTTAGTTGTACTAACTATATTTTGCGCACCGGCAATCCACTGCTGATGATGTCACATATTACATCATTCATGACATGGTCAGTGACATCACTGATGACATCACTGATGACATCTCAAATGACATCACTGGACATCACTGAATCACGGGGTACGCGCACGGTACGCGTACCGTACGCGTACGGTGCGCGTACCCCGCAATTTTTTTTTTTGCCCTTTCTTCGAAGGGCTAGAGGGTTGGGGAGTCTCTACCCTGCCCCCTTTTCGTGTTTTCCACTCTTGTTTTGGGCTCTCTTGTGCCTCAGTTCTCCTGAAAAACAAGATGGTGGCCAACACTTCCTGGTTTGGACAGTTTGGAATGTTGACAGTCGACTGCCAGCCAATCAGAAACTCGCTTGCGCACGTAAGGGTACGCGCACGTACGTGTACGGTATGCGTACGGTGCTCGTACGGTGAGCGCATATAGATATATAATTTGCTCAAATTCAAATTTCTCAACAACTACTGGAGGGATTTTCACCAAATATAGAAAAGGCACTACTGCATACCTGTCCCTACCATTTTGCCAAGTTTGGTGTAATTCCGTTCAGCCGTTCGGGCTGTAGCCGTGTCTAAAGGTCCCATAGAAAATGCCATTTGAAAAATTTCAAATTCAATTTTCTCAAGAACTACTGGAGGGATTTTCACCAAACATAGCAAAGGCACATCTGCATATCAGGCCCTACCATTTTGCCAAGTTTGGTGTAATTCCATTCAGCCGTTCAGCTGTAGCCGTGTCTAAAGGTCCCTATGGAAATTAACATGGGGAAAACACGTTTTGGGACCCCCTTTTTTCTCGGCCAAGTCCTTTGATCAACCCCTGCTGCACACTGCATGTTGTCTACCTGCTGGAAATTGGAAGCAGGACCTGACTGCAACACAAGCCAAGTGTCTAACCTCATCCCACGCACAAGCATAGGCCATGCATGGTATGAGGTTTGCTGTCGGTAGGGAGTTAGATGTAGACCTGGTGGCCAACCCCATACTGTGTGCGATTAAAGGCTGTGCACAGTATGAGGTTGTTTGCCTGCAGGGTTATGACCCCACTCCCATTATTGTTTTAAAAAAAAAAAAAAAAAACAGGACGTACCCGGGGGATGTGGTCCCGAGGGCCGAAATTGAGCCTGGGATGGGGGCCACTTGGGCCAAATCCCTCTAAGTTTTTAAAACATATTTTTTAAAAGACTGGGCCCAGGGGATCAGGTTCGGGGGGCCGTAATTGGCCGGGGAGGGGCCATGCAGCCCCCTTTCCCCATTCAAATAGGCCTGACCCCCAGGGGATGTGGACCTTCGGGCCAAAAGTGGCCCAGGGAAGGGGGGTCACGCGGCTCCCCTCCCTGAATATATAAAACTGCAAAATACATTAAAAAAAGATGGCAAGTTGATAGAGTCCCTGCCCCCTTTCTTCAGCACTCTGTGAATGAACCTCCTGATGCACTGTTGGTTGGAGGTGAATTCCCCTTCGATGGTCAGGGTCTTTGGGGGCAAACATGCCTCCCTGTTACCTCCAGTAAGTCCCAAACAACCTGAATGCTAAGAGGACTTCATAGACCACGCCCCCTTTCTCCATCACTCTGCAAACGTGCCTCCTGGCGCACTGTTGGTTCGGGAATAAAGTTCCCTTGGCTTGAAATGATCCTTGGGGGCCAACAAGACCTCTTGTTACCTCCAGTAACTCCCACAATGCAGGACTGCTGAGAGGTCTTCAGAGGCCACGCCCCTTTTCTTCACCACTCTGCAAACCCAGAGGGCGATTGCTGAGAGGGCTTTGGAGACCACGCCCCCTTTTTCCACCCCTCTGCAAACACACCTCCTGGTGTACTGCTGGTTAGGGGATGACGTCCCCTTGGCTCAAGAGTGCCCTTGGGGGCCAACAAGCCCTCCTCATACCTTCAGTAAGTCCCATACAGCGGATTTGCGGAGAGGTGTTCAGAGGCCACGCCCCCTATACCCATCACTCTGCCAACACGCCTCCTGACACACTGCTGGTTGGGGGATGCAGTCCTCTTGGATGCTGACTGTCCTAGGGGGCTCAGAAGCCCTCCTGTTACCTTCAGCAAGTCCAACACAGCAGAATTTCTGAGAGCTGCTCAGAGGCCCCACCCCTTTTCTCCACCACTCTGCAAACGTGACTACTCGTATAAAAAACATAGAAATTCACTTAAAAAAACAAAGGTTAGAAGGGGATTGTAGTTAGGAAATAGATTTTTTTTTTAGTTTACAGGGGTGGTATAGTTAGGCTCAGATTGCACTGATGAGATCATCCACAGAAATAATCACACCAATATACAATCCCTCAAACACACACCATACACTCACACATACACACCCCATTGCACACCCATATAAGTACTCATACAATCACTCACTGATTCATAGAGCCACTCACACACTCACTCACTCATATAGATACTCACACAACCACTCACTCGCCATACAGTTTCTTCTACTCCCACTCATTCATCTTTACTCACTCTATTGAACCCACTCATTCATCCATAAAGTTGTTGATACATCCAATGATAGACCCATACAATTAGTCACACTTGCACTCAGCCACCCATACAGATATTCACACGCACAGTCACATAAGCACACAGCCACTAACTAACCCAATCACTCATACATATAGGCACTTACACAATCATGCACAATGAAACCAGCTAGTCATACACCCAGTCACTCACTCATAAGAATAGCGAGAAACCACTGGGGCGACCCATAGTTTCGTCCATAGGGAGCTTGTATGAAATTACTTCTAAATACATTGACTACTTTCTAAGACCCTATGTCAAATCCCTACCCTCTTATGTGCGTGATACAGGGCATTTTTTGAGACTTATTGATAATATTGTGTGGGAAGATGTAATGCTGTTGATAACATTGGATGTAAAAGTTTGTACACGTGCATACCCCATTCATTAGGCATTGAGGCCAGTCGACATTTCTACAAATGAGAAAGTTGTCCTACTTTAAACACACGGCCATGTTGCTGGACATGATGAAGGCATGTTTAAGCAGCAACTTTTTCCTATTCAATCATGTGATCTATCGCCAAACCCAGGGGATGGCAATGGGAACCGGCTTCGTCCCAAGTTACGCAGGTTTATACCTGGGCTGGTGGGAGGAGCAGGTGGCGAGTAAGATCAACGCCTTTCCCCAAAATGTCGTCTTCTGGGCCAGATACATCGATGATGTTTTCTGTATTTGGCGAGGTTCTGAACTACAAGCATTGGAATTCATTCAAACTCTGAACAATAATGAGTTGAACCTGAAGTTCACGAGTACTATTGATAAAAAAAGAATTGAATTACTAGATGTAGAGCTAGCAGTGAAAGATGAGAAATTGGAAAGTAGGTAGTTTAGAAAGAAGACATCAGGTAACAGCCTACTTCACTCTGATAGCTGTCACCCAAGAAACCTGGTCAACAGCATCCCTTATGGGGAGCTGTTACGTGCAAAACGGAACTGTAGCACTGAAATGGGTTTTTGGGGGGAAATGAAAACTATGGGGCATATTATCAAGGGGGTTTATCTCCGCTTTTTTGGCTTTAAAAGCCAAGAAAGCGGAGATAAAATTATCTCCCTATTACCAAGCTGTCGCTAACACCAGTTAGCGACAGCTAGTAGGAGATAGCGACCATCTTGGGCCCCACTTTGCATGTCAGTGATATTTATCACTAATGAGATGCAAAGTGGGCGTGCCAAGATGTTAGAGACTGAAAACAGTCGCTAACATCGCTATCTCCTATTACCAACTTTTGGAGATATTCGCGCTAAGCGGGAATATCTCCAAAAGCTAACACCTGCCCTGAGCAGTTCTTAGCCATGTTATCCAATGGGAGGTGGATAACATGGCTAAGAGCATTTGCTCGATAATGCATGAATATCGCTGACTTTTCAGCGATATTCATGCATTTCGGCCGTTTTTTATCGCATTTGCGATAAACCTTGTTAATAGCAAGGTTTATCTGCGATAAAAATCGCCGATGTGCGGCGATAATTTTTGTCTCTAAACAAGTTAGAGACAAAAATTATCGCTAGTTGTTGGTAATATGCCCCTTTGTCTTTGCGCTTTAAAAGCAGAGGGTATTCTGAAAAGATCATAAAACAGGCATGTGACAAAATCCAACTAATAGATAGAAAGCATCTGTTAGTAAATCAAGATGATGACATTAAATCCAGTATTCCAGCATGCATGTTTTATTACAACGTTTAATATCCAGGCGTGGGAAGTACGATGTTGTTTAAAGAAGTTTTGGAATGTCTTAAGAACCGACAGTACCCTGAAAAAGTATGTAGGTGAGAATCCGAAAACCACTTATAGTAAATGCACAGCTCTAGGAGATATGCTATGTAGCAGTGAGCTGGGGGACACAAGTGAGAAACAATTGGTAAAGGGATTCTTAACCTGTAGGGATTGTAAAGCTGGTAAAAATAGCAATAACATGAAACAAATTGATTTATGTGTATATCAGAAACCATTCATAATTGATACAAGATTGGGGGCCACGGGCTCTGTAGTTCACAGAGCCACTATGTGGGACATCTGCTTGGGATATTGAATGGCACCCACATGCGGAGGCCCATTTGTGGGCTCGGAACTTTTTGGCAACAGCAATATTTACGTGTACCCATTAGGGTAGAGTTCGCTGATCCAGACTACAACACCCACAAGTCAATACGCTCAACAGAGCAGCCCATCGAAGGGTGACATTTTTCCTTGTGTGTGTATGGGTCAGAACAGCACGAAAGACTGTCGAAGCCTCTGATGAAGTGCGGCAGCACAGAAACGCGTCAGGCATGCATAACTCGACACGAAAGCTGTTATTTGCATCGGCATGCCGGTTCCGTTCTTACCCTTTAAAAGCCTGGTGCTAGCAGATGTCTGAGTGTGTCTTTGTTCCGGTGGGGAACTTATATATATATATACATACATACATATGTATATATATATCAAATTCAATTAACTCAGCAGCCGCCGAGCTCTGCTCTGCTTAAGCCTCTAGACGAAGGCGGTTCGCGTGTAGGTTGCGAGCCTATAAATCAATTAGAATCTTGACCTTTCATTCCGAGTCAAGGAACACACGAACACTTCTTGCTGGAAAAATAGCCTTTAATGCAGTATAAAGGCAACCAAAACTCTACTCGTTTCAGGAGCTCACCTCCCTTGCTCACAAGTCGTGTGTTCGTGTGACCTTGAAAGGTCAAGATTCGAATTGATGTATATATATATATATATATATATATATATATATATATATATATATATATATATATATATATATATATATATATATATATATATATATGAGAGAGAGATAAAATAGTTGATTTAGTTAAAAGCTCATTGCTGACAGCTGTTGTGATCTGCAGGTCACAGGTTTAAATTGAAGACCTCTCAATACAGGCTTATATCCTTCTGAATATCAGTATTAAACGTGGCAATCATTACATCTCGTATTTACAGCGCTTAGAAAAGCCAGCAGTGAGTTGTGAAGTGCTCTATAAAACAAGTCAATATTCTATGGCACATTTTTCCAAACATATTGACAAAACAATGGAGTAACAGAATAAATATTTCAATACTGTAAAATATGCTTTTTTCCCTTGGAGCATTATTCGCAGCAAATTATTTAAGCGCCTAGAATAAAATAGAGTTCCGCACCCTTTGCACTGGATTAGTGGCTGGGTGAGATGAGGAACCTTCCGCGCAAGGAGCCCTGAATGACGCACACTGCTCTCCAGCATCAGTGGTTTTATCCATGCGCCTGGTCCATCAGCCCCGACTGCTTCAAGATCTTTCGTGGCTTGCGTCATCATTAATGATTCCTGGGGAATCCCAAAAAATGTTTTCCCATCTGGAAAAGTGTCGAGTGGACGAGGTTATTCCCTGTGGGTTGCATACACGGTACAGACGGATGGCTCCCTCCCTGCTCCGAGAAGGTGATCCGAGGCCTCCCTCAGAGGCCTTCCCTCTCTCCTTTCCCATTCAATATTTGCCACAGCTCGCTGGCATCCATCACACGGGTCCGTGACCCGTCCTCGTGCCTAGGCTGATGACAACCAGCTGTGGCGCATGCCCCTTCAGGATGCTCATATGTCTTGGCTGACCCTGTCTGTGGTGTGTTGACGGGTGTGCGCGACTCTGCACATGATGGATACCCTGCTTCCGCCGAACAGAAACAAAGGGAACGAGCTTGAATTATTTAAACCATTACTTTAATAAATAGATGAACCAGAGGTCTGAAAGCACCACATGCTGCTTCGGCATGTGTGATGGAGCAATGGTACCTCCAGAAGGCACAAATATGCTTTCAAGGATGCTTAACGTATCCTGCTAAAAATATTGACACACTGGAACCTCTCCAACCGCAGACTTTACCACAGGGGTCACCTGTACATTGTGAGACATCTGTGGTTCGTTTTAGCATTTCACTTTTCTTTTTTTCATTTTAGTATTTTGGGCATCATTCTATTAAATTAAAATATGTAGTAAACGATCTTATTCTTAACAGTACTTTTTCGACCATGGAAGAGGGGTTTGTTCAATAATTAAAGGGTGCAGCAAAATGTTTAGTTTGCAATTTCTTTGAAAAGGACATGGGGCCATAGTATACGTGTTTGTGAGCTGCAGGGTAAGAGCGCCAACTAGGTCTAGTTTTCACAGACCATTTTTGGGATCAAAGATAGACCTTCGAATTGCTTCCAAAGGCTGAGCACCATGCTTTCCCTTCACAAAGGCACAAGTGTGATGAAACGCCAGATGTGATGATTATTTTGGGACAGTGGTGGATAGAGTAGTAGAGGGAAACGTTTTTGATAGAAGCCAACCATTGGCCCTAAAGAAGGGAGTTGCACACCCTATCGCATTTCTTGGCCTCCGCGAACGACCACACTGCAGCGTACACTGGTGTAAGAATGGCTTGCTGACCACATGTATGCAAGCCTACTCTTCACCAGGAGAAACTCAAGGCAGTGTTCCAAGAGTCGCTTGTTTTATGCAAATGTAATTCCCCAGCTCTAGTTCCTGTTCCATCTTATTGACCAACAAATGTTTCTGATGGCTGTTTTGCTCACTCCACTGCAAGGCCAAAATGCTACCACAGCACAGCTGCTTGCATCATTTCTTGCACTTCCTACTCCCATTGCCATTTGATAGAAAAGCGTCGAAGACTTGCTGTATTGTTTGCTGGCTACTGGTTATTTCTCAAAATAAGACTGGTGTGAACATTGCTTCTTTGGGTGTATTAGAGAAAGCGATGTGGTATCTTTCTGAAGAATGTCTAGTTCTTTTTACCATTAGCCTGACTACCTTTTCAAGATGGCCTCCAATTAGGCAACGTTCTTCTCTTTGTTTTGTTCTAAAGCCCTCTCCTCTTTCCCTTAAATATGCTGTTGTCCTCAACCAAGATGGCGTTTCCACCTTTCCAGCCCAATGAGGTTTGCCCACAGTCATGCCTGGGGCTCTGGCCCGTTTCTCATTCTACTCTTCTTACTTTGACCTGTGTGGCACTCTCTGTGTTGAAAACGATATAGATGTTTTACTTCTCTTTCTTCAACCCTTTAAACCAACACAAGGCTGGATAACAACACTAGGAGTTCTCTTCTACTCCATACTAAGCCAGCTTACCCCACATCGTCTTTGCTCCACCATACTCGGCCACTAGTACGAGCCACTACTTGCCATGTTGCTTGCCTTTTCAAAGTCAAAATTTAATCATAAAGATCTGGGCTGCAATCTAGGTTGCGGTGTGGTAGGGGTTCATCATAACATTTATTTATCCACCTACACGTTTCCTTATTCCACCCATTTACCCACTCATAGTCCC
This sequence comes from Lissotriton vulgaris, assembly GCF_964263255.1. Classification (NCBI taxonomy): domain Eukaryota; kingdom Metazoa; phylum Chordata; class Amphibia; order Caudata; family Salamandridae; genus Lissotriton; species Lissotriton vulgaris. The sequence continues at coordinate 120,510,649 of NC_141697.1, forward strand.
TTGTTTATTCATCACCCACTCATCTACTAACTCACAGATCCACTTAGACCTCCACCTATTAGCTCACTCATGTATCCACTAATTCTTCCATCAATTCGCTCACCCACACATGTCTATCAACTAACCCTTCCAGCGCATGCGCGTGCACACACTCAACCGCGCACAGACAAACACACACACACAAAAATCAAATGAGGATATATTTTTCAAACAGGACATTGAATATTTCAAAGCTTTGATCTTCCAAGACTTGTCACCAGCCCATGATATGTTGAACCATGAGACTTTGCTAAATCACCTGGACACCGCGTGTGGTAGTGTGAAGCCACATCACACTTCCTTGTTGCTGTTGGTGCCTCTGTGGTTTATTTGAGCTGTTTGTGTACTATGGCTGCCACGTTCAGATAAAATGAGTTGATATGTAAAATCCGTGAGAGATGCCAATTTTTGTCTCATCCAGTTGGATGGAACAGTACTTTAAGATGTGTAATACGACTAATGTTGCAGAACGAATATTCCAAGCAAGGACAGTGAAGATGTTTCCAGCATCCTTACTTCTAGTGCCTGGAGGAGCCCAGGTAAGAACAGCTTTATTTACATATTCCAACCCCTGCTTGCGTCTGAAGCTGTTGCCTCCAGCTGCACGGCTTCTGGTGCTGAGGCATTCATCAGTTTAGGTGTTTATTTTACTTCTGTGATCTTCACAGGCTTGGTGTAGGGATGTGTGGGCTGTGTCTGTAATTCTTCTGGAATGATAGCTTCATGTTAGAACCCAATCAAAGTGCAGTATTTTGATATTGTGCAGCTGCCTGATTTTCAACTTAAATTAGTGTACACAGTCAATATTTGTCATAAGGCTGTGCAGGTTGTATGTGTGTGCTTCGTTCTTATATATAAAACCCTAAACTACAGACCAAAAGAAGGGTAGTTTGGGCTATTGTCTTGGGACATTCACTATTTCACAACCAGGGGGGAGGCAGTAAAGCATGAAGCAGTTTGGCTTATAAACAATAAATATGACCTCACTATATACCTCACTGTATAGGATTTGCATATGAGGTCGGGTTGCTCTGTTGTGTTATCACTGAACCTCTGTACCCGATTGGTTACACTAGCATTGCACACACTGATGTTGTATATTCAGGAGCCACTTTGAGAATACTTGTGCTTTTATTACAGCTTTGTAATCGCGAGGCAAAGTCATCCCAGTGTACTCCCTGCATTACAAATGGCTGAGGAAGCACCTGTTTCCATTCATCAGGGATACCTGTCATGTTCTTCACGTTTCCTCCCTACCGTGGGCGCATCCTGAGACGTTAATTTATGGCGGTGACATCCCAAACTGCAGCCGGCTGCAGATATTGGTCCCGTGAATTACAGCGTCTGATGAAGGACTTCTGCACAGATTACATAGGAATATATGGATGTTTACATTCCATTCTCCGTTGCCCTCGAATGATGTCCGATAATTAGAGTTATCAAGATTCCTTCACAGTCTCTGTAAATTACGGTCCACGCACATTTCACTAGTAAGTAAGGGAGATGTTATTCTAACACGAAAAATGCAGGAGTACCTGTTAGTTAAGCTGATGGGTTTGCGGGGAATGAGATTTTGATATCAATTTATGATTATGATCAATTTAATAACTTATCTCATTCGTCAATTTCGGATCGAGTTTTATCTGTCATTGAGGAAAGGACCACCCCCGCATAGGTTAGACAAACCCCATTAACTGACGCCACTCTGAAGAACCACTTACAACTGATAAAGTTTAAGAGTTTTATATGAAGTAATTTTGAATGCAATACAATCCTTACAGAATAAATCTCAAAGTATACAAAATACAAAATCAATCTCTAGATCCACAATCAAAGCTTCAGTGTGAAGTGGTTCCTTCTGCGTCATCTGCAGTAAGATAAAATAATCAAGTTAAACTGTCCCTACTCTATGCTACGTGACATCCCTACTTCGCAAGTTTCTTCCCTAAAAAGGTGTCAGCAGTTTGACTTCCAAAGAAGTTCAAACTCTCTTAGCCTCTAAAGGAATCTTAAGTTCTCAGAAGCAGTACCCTCTCTGCCTACCCATCCGCTCTCTAAGGGTCCTCGGCCTACTGCTCCCTTGCGCTCTGATCTCTCAGCGCATCTGCTCAAGGCATCTACCCTTGTCTTCGCTCTCGCCTTAGCCTAATGCTAATTGCTCTGCCTCCTCCCCGGGGTGCTGTCCCTAAAATACACAATCACAGTGTGGGTGGAACGCCCCTTGACGCCCACCACGGACTTTCCCCGATGACGTCAGCTTCCTGCTTCTTCCATTGGTCCACTCCTTGCGTCGTTCGTTAAGTTGACCTTTCTCCTTAGATGTCATCTTCATCATCTCATTGGCGACTTTTACTGACTCTTTCGGATCAAATGTCATATGAACTTAGGCACGTCTTTAACTCATACCTGCAACTCTTTAACCTTCTAGATCCTGTGAATGCTCTTGTCAAAACATAGTTCACATTCAAAAGTGTCTCTCCTCACGTTCGAGCAATAAGCTCCGTCCGGCATTGTCACCTTAAATCTAACAAGTGCTAGACTTCTTGGCTCTCACGTCCACATCAAGCTATTTACGACTTTTACAAGCCCTCTAAATTACATACATTTGACTATGCTCCTTCGAACTCTTGGTCAGTCAGGTTACAATCACAAATGACCTAACTCTTCTAGCATTCCTAAAAACCCCTCTACACAGTATAACCTTTGGCATACATTTATATATTCGTATTTTAGCAAAAAGTCTTAGTTATACTTGAATACATTTTTACATAGAATATATAATACATAGAATACGACTGCGTAGAGTATAACTTATGCATTCTCCATGGTTACGTCGTTATGTAAGTTCTCTTATACATTTATCCACGTTACATTTCTCTACGTCTTTCCATATAAAGTTACACACGTACACGAATTCTACTGTGCACGTTCTACATTCCTTAAGCATTTCTACACATTTCTATGTTTACTCATTATGTATACGAGCCTTCTAAATCTAATGCATGTTTAACACGTGAATATATTTACATTCTCTATACCATGTTATCACGTTAGTTGGCCTTTATGCTATAATCATCAATTTTACATTACGGTATGCGTTTCATTCTTGCGTTTATAACATATGCGTCTAGATATGGCTACGATATACTTTATATTCAAATTGCGCTCTCTCAGTTCCCCCCTTTGATGACTTTTAGGAGTCATCACTAAAAGCAATTTGAATACATCTTTTATACAGAATTAGTTACATCAGTTCCTCTTTTTATCGATTCAAGTGCTCTCAGACTTTTATACTGTTGATCTTGTAGAACAGCTAGTCTCCTTTCCTGGTCTCTCATCGATCTTTGTAACTGGTTCGACCTATACCACTTATACAATTTTACTAATCCTACTAATGTAATTATGCAAATTAATACTATTAATACAGGCTTTAAAATATACCAAACTATACTTTTGCCAAGATTAGCAAACCAACTTCCAACCTTTCCCACTCCATTTCCTACTTTTTCCCAAACATTTATTTTTGATAAATCTTCAATTTCTTGATGAATCTGTGTAATGTTCCGTATGACTTTCTCAAGTGGTTTTGAATTATCAGGAATATAAGTACAACATTCCTGAACTTTCAAAGCTTTACAAACTCCGCCTTCCTTTGCTAATATCACATCTAAAGCAAGTCTGTTCTGTAAAACCATTGCTCTGATCGACTGCATCTCACCTTCTACTAGCATTAATGACCTTGCAGTACTGGCAGACAATCTATCCACGACTGTCGCTAACCTTCTAATTTTAACATCGTTGAGGATCAAGCCTAACAATGGAAACATCGCTCCAAATACATCTCCTACTACCTCTGCATCTCCTACTTCCCTTTTCGTTCTCGTCGAAGCCTTTCCTTCTATTATCGCCAAATCCTTTGCATGATATATTTTGGGGAAGACAATTGCCAAGTAACACGAACCATACCAATTATCAGGTAGTTTTACATAGGCATTTCTCCCACATACAAAATACACATTCGGAATAGCTTGCATCCCTTTCATAAAATCTTTCGTGTAGTACTCCAGTTTAAAAGAGTGCTCGCAACTAACTTCACCTACAAATTCGCTCTCATAATATGTCTTGCTTCGAGTTAAACATAACTTTCCTCTCTGAGTTCTATCCAATGCTATTGGACCATTGCTACCTTTCCTTTTATGTGCCTTCTCTTCTTCTGTCCAGTCTATTTTCCATTGTCCTGACATTTTTAGAATCTTCTGCCTTCTGTATCGGTCATCTACTTGTGCTATAAACCTTTTCTCTACCTCTGACACTTTGCAAGTCAGATTATTTCTACGTGCATATGATGTATCTAGTGTATCCCAAGGAAGAAAGAATTTAGCCAATCTATCCTCCTTTTTGTAATAGTCCCACTTATTCATCTGCTTATAATTCGGAATTTCAGGTAGTACCGAATCATAATTTGAAAAGTAGTACTCAAATCCTTCTCTACCATAAAATATACTAAGCAGTAAACTACATGTTATCCCATAAGTCAATGGGAGATGGTGATATCTAATGCCTTCGTCTACAGAAGCCGGCAATTGCATACAAACGTAGCAATCTTTGGCCTCCATGGCATCGATATACTCATATAACAGTTTAGCATATGCGTTTGACCTAAAGTTTCCCTGTGACTCATCTACATGTAATCTACGAGCTTCATCTGCAAGTAACGCCTTTTCACGTATAACAGTGCTCTCCTCCTTCTTTCCCACAAGAGCAGGTTTCAAAGTCGTTACAGTTTTTACATTCGCTATTTCTTTATCTTTCTCATGTCCTATTATGTAAGATATCGTCACTACTGTAATTATGAGAAATATCACTACTGCTATAAGTGTACCTACTATACATCTAGCTTTTCTGTTTGGGTTGCCGTTCTCCATGTTATCAAACAGCGTACCTCGTTCTCTAGCAAATGGTTTCCTTTCCAGTCTTTGGTTGCTTTCTCAGTCTTTAAAGTGCTTTTTATCAACAAAGTCTCTTCTTTCACAAAAATGTCATTTCTCTTTTTAGCAGCAGACAACCCTAGCCCTTCTCCGTCCTCTAAATGTAATCCCTAATTTTATTCTTCTTTCCACTCGGCGCTAGGTTATCTTCTTCTTTATAACATACATACAAAAGTCCTTTTTATGCATCAACAATGATTTTCGGACCTGCAGCTTTCACAACAATTATCAATAATTCAAAGCGAATAACCTTTTCTTCTTCTTCTGACATTTGCTGACCAACTGTTGGAAATTGTAATCTTTTTAGTACTAGATCTTGAATCTGACTCAAACGTGGGGGTATGGGAAGTGTGAAAGTCAGTAACCCCTCAGTCTCGAGTCCAGGCGCCAACATCCATATCTCCACTGCCACAAATGGATCGAGATCGATTACTTTCACGCTCTTCACTCTCCCAGATTTCTGTCCCCAATACATCTGCTAGATAAGTCCACTCTGGGGTGGCGTACCTTCTGCAGGGCACACGTACCCTTCTCGATCTTCGTGGACTCTCCGTTCCTGAGTCTGTCGTTTCTTCCTCCTGATCCGATTCTTCAGCGATCGGAACAAGTGTTCTTGCTTTCTTTTCTTCCGAACTTGGCTTTTTCCTTCTCTCCGGCCAACTGGCTTCGTTACTCCTTGTTCTAGGACCTGTCTCTTGGTCACTCTCAGTCTGCTCGATATCTGTGTCGGACTCCCAATTACTTTCTTCTCCTGAGGCGACTTCGGTCCCACTAGTGTCCTGACCTTCGTCGTCCTGTTCCAACACAGTTTCAGTTTCTTCGATCACCTCCACAGCTTGGCTTTCCCCCTCTATGGCTTCTCCGCTTCCCGCCGGATTCTCATCCGAGAGAGGAGCTGTTTCTTCTGGAGGTGTTGGCACTCTTCGGGTGTGTGAGGCATGTATCCAGTTTGGCAGTCCTCCACACTTCACTGCGGTATTCGTTACAAGTATGACTTGAAACGGTCCTCGCCAACGCACGTCTAAGCAGTTCTTCCTGACGTGCTTCTTCACCAGGACCCAGTCTCCTGGACTCAGGTCATGACACAAGTCCTGTACTGATGGAACCTCTGCAGCCTGGACCTGGAGGGACACAGAATTAACGGCATCAGATAGTCCCTTGCAGTAGTCCAAGATCAAATCGTCTGTGACGTTCACTAGCGCTGCAGTCGGAACCGATGGCAACCTCATAGCTCTCCCCATTAGCACTTCGTGTGGAGAGAGGCCTGTCCTTCTATCAGGTGTGCTACGTATGCTCATAAGAACCACTGGAAGTGCGTCTGGCCAACTCAGGGATGTCGATGAACAAACTTTAGCCAGTCTGGACTTGATGGTACTGTTAATTTGTTCTACAATCCCTGAAGCTTCTGGTCGATAGCTGCAGTGTAACTTCTGATCGATATTCAAAGCTGAACACAGCATCTTCACCACTTCGCTATTAAAATGAGTTCCTCTATCCGATTCCAAAGAGGATGGCACCCCAAACCTCGGTATCAACTCTCTAAGTAACAATTTTGCTACTGTAAGTGTATCGCACCTACGTGTAGGGTAAGCCTCAACCCATCTAGAAAATATGCAGACAATCACTAAAACGTATCTGAGTCTGTTGCACGGAGGCATTTCTATAAAGTCAATCTGCATCCTATTGAAAGGCCCCCCAGACCTCCCAATGTGACTCAATGTAACTGGTGTTCTCTTTCCCACATTTAGTTGCTGACAGATCGCACATCGCTGACACACTGCTTCTGCCGCTACTCTAAACTTAGGATTGAACCACGTCTGTCTGAATACTCTCACCATGGCATCTCTTCCTATGTGTGCTGATCCATGCAATTTCCTTGCCATTGGACTAACAAGTTCATTTGGTAATACTGCCCTTCCGTCGGCAGAAACCCAAAAATTCATCTCACTTTTTCCGCAACCTGCTGTTTCCCAGCTCCTTTTCTCTTCATCTGGTGCATTTTCTTGTACTGCTCTTAATTCATCCCATGTATCTACAGTATCTAGTAACATTGTCAATTCAGTTCTTTCCTGGATTCCCCCCACTTTTACATCAGTGTGAGAATATCCCTGCTCTGCACAATAACGCGCTACTTCATCAGCATATCTGTTTCCTAATGATACAAAATCAACATTTTTTGTATGCGCAACACATTTGACCACAGCTATGGCCATAGGTTTTTGCAAAGCCTCTAACAGAAGTCTCACGAATTCTCCATTCCTAATAGGAGAACCCGAGGAGGTCATGTAACCTCTTTGAGACCATAACTGCCCGTAATCATGAACTACCCCGAAACCATACTGGCTATCGGTGTATATAGTGACTCGAAGTTTGTCGCCTGCTAAGCAGGCACGAGTCAAAGCGACAATTTCAGCTACCTGTGCGGAGTGTACTCCTTCCAGGCAAGCGGCTTCTATAACTCTGGTAATCGTGCATACTGCATAAGCTGCTCTCAGCTGACCGACATCGTTTCTTACGCATGAACCATCAACGAAGAAAATTTTGTCTGGATCTGTCAATGGCTCATCTACGATATCCGGTCTTGGTTTGGTACATAGTTCAGTCACATCGAGGCAGTCATGATCTGTACAATTTTCATCGTCCACTTCATTCGGAAGTGGCATCAAAGTTGCAGGATTCAAGACAGAGCATCTCTTTAGGGTCACATTCTCGGCAGCCAGTATGACTTGCTCGTAGCGTGTGAGCCTGCTATTCGTCAGATGCTGAGTCTTCGTCCTGGTCATTAACAATTCCACAGAATGCGGCACATACACCACTAACTGGTGTCCCATTACTACACTCTCCGATCTCTCAATGCTGACACCCGTTGCAGCTACGGATTTGAGACATCCGGGCAACGCTGCGGCTACTGGATCTAATGTAGCCGAAAAATACGCCACTGGCCTGCGCGCATCTCCGTGGATCTGAGCTAATACCGCTAAAGCGCATCCCTCTCTCTCGCAGCAGTAAAGCAAAAAAGGTTTGGTGTAATCTGGCATTCCCAAAGCCGGGGCGCGACATAAGTCCTCCCTCAGCTGCAAAAATGCCATCAAACAATCTTTGTCCCATGGTACCGGATCACTTACTCCTTTGTGCGTCAGTTGCAATAACGGTTTAGCCTTCAGTGAAAAGTTTGCTATCCACTGTCGACAATAACCAACCATGCCTAGGAACATCCTGACTTCTCTTTGGGTCGTAGGCGCGTTCATTTTCATAATCGCCTCTATTCTGTCCGGAGACACCTTTCGCTTTCCCTTTTCAATCCTATGGCCCAAGTATTGCACCTCAGTTTTACAATATTGCAACTTACTTGGAGACACCTTGTGTCCGTTCTCGGCCAAGTGATTTAGCAAGGTTATGGTGTCTTCTCTGCAAGCTTCCTCAGTTTCTGACGCAACTAGGAGGTCGTCTATGTACTGAACCAGAACTGAATTCTTGGGCAGTACTAGACTTTCAAGATTTCGTTTCAATAACTGGTTAAAGATCGACGGGCTTTCTGTATACCCCTGAGGGATACGACACCATGTTAAGACGCGATCTTCCAGTTTGAAAGCGAAAAGATACTGGCTCTCTTCATCCAACGGTATCGAAAAGAAAGCCTGGCACAAATCTATCACGGTAAACCATTCAGCTTGGAACGGTATCTGAAATAATATCACTGATGGATTCGGTACCACTGGACAACATGAGACAACAATGTTATTAATCTTCCGAAGATCCTGCACTATTCTGTATTTTCCACTAGGTTTCTGCAAACCCATGATCGGGGAGTTACATGGACTACCCACGATCTCCTTCAGTATTCCTTGTTTGACCATGGATTCGATCACAGGCTTTATTCCTGCAATCGTTTCTGGCGTTAGCTTATACTGTGGTGTTCTCGGATACTCAGCGTGGGGTCTTACCAAGATCTTTACCGGTTCCACTCCCTTGATCAATCCTATTTCTTCTCCAGTAAAATCCCATACCTCAGCTGAGACTTTCTCCCTCAAGTCCTGTGGAAGCTCCTCCACTGTTATGGTAGGATATAGTTCCACACACTCTTTTGAGTTTACGACTTTAAAATCAGCATCCTCGTCATTGGTCTGCACTTCTACTCCTTCTGGTGTGCAATGTATCGTGCAATTTAGTTTACACAGCAAATCTCTCCCTAGTAAGCACACAGGACTAGAGTCGCAGATCACGAACTGATGTTCGTCACTGTAATTCCCTATCCTTACTGACACTGGTTCGGTCAGGGGATTCGTCATCCTTTTGTTCGCGACTCCTACCACCTGAACCATTTCTCCTGATATTGGCAGACCTGGGACCACCGCAGACCTCAACGTGGATCGAGTGGCCCCCGTATCCACCAAAAAGGTTGTAGGACATCCCGCTATTTCAGCCTCTACGTATGGTCCTCTCTGATCTACTTCCAAGGCGGCTCCTAGAGTACAATCTTCCTCCCTATTCGCCCGCTGCCCTGTAAGTGGATCAACATAGTAGCATTCCTCTCCTCCTACAAACAATGGCATCTGTCTGTAGGTTTTCCCTCCGTTTGAGATGCGAGGTGGTTGAGGAAACGGGGCTCGAGGAGTCTGAGTCCCCCCTTTGACAAACTTGCCCTTCGGGACTGTGGCTCCCTTAACCACGTTGTTCTGAACCTCTTCCTCCTCCTGCTCTAATTCCCCTGACTCAACATTGTAAGGACACTCGCGTCGCCAGTGTCCCACCTCATTACACTGATGGCATCTCGTCGTCTTTTTCAGTGTCGCGATATCCATTCTCGGTCTCGGTCTTTCCTCCTCATCTCTGCTCTGATTATTCTGTTTCTTCGCCTGCGTTCCTGTTCCCTGCTGCCGCGGTTTATCCTTTCCAGCAGCTTGCATTTGCACTAGCATTAACTTTTCTTTAAGCTTCTTTGCCTTAGAGTCTATCTCATCACTGCAGTACCTTGCATACCTCAGAATTTCATCTAAAGGTTTGTTCTGCCAACAGATCAGATGCTGTTGGATCATTAGGCATATTTCTGGTCTCAATCCGAGGACAAACTTCGAAACAAACTGTCCAATGTCCTTAGGATCCATTACATCTAACCCACTGTACTGCTTGAATGCTTTCAGTAATCTCTCATAGAACTCATGAACTGTCTCTTTCGGTTCCTGAGTAGTTCGATCTATCTTAACCCAGTCTATGTCTTGCACCGGCACTTTCTCTTTTAGCCATGTTATTACTCTCTCATATTTTTCCATGACTCTAACTGATGGACCATTCGTCCGGGTATCTCTCGGAGGCTCACAATTAGGCCATTCGACACTAAGCTTGCAAGCCGTCCACAAATCTCCGGGTACTACGATATCGAACAGTGTGTTCAAATCGATCCACAGTACCTTCGAGATCTTCACGAATCTTTCTACTTGTTTGTACCACTCGACGGGATTATCCCTAAGCTTTGGGAAGGAATTGGTAAATGCCGCCAAATCTCCCCTACTCCAGGGCACGTGAACGTAGCTTCCATTCGCGATTTCTCGCAAAGGGAAGGCTTCCATTCGCATCAAATCTGCGTCCTGGGACTTCCCAAGCACACTCCGTCTAACGGAGCCCTTCTTGGACCATCTTTCTTCCCATCTATCCAGATCTTTCCATATTCTGATACTTAATATCAACTCCCTTATGTGTACCTTCAGCGCGATCGTTCTACGCTCATCCAGATCCCGATCTGTGCAAGTTAGCCTATGGTTACTCTGTAAAGCCTTAGTTCGCGACAGGTCTACCATGTACCTGTTTGCCAAATTAGATAGGTTCTCATGAGCTGACCTCGCTCTACGAGTAATATCCTTGGATAAGAACAATATTTCGTCTGGTGTATACAAATCTAATCTCTCTAGTGCCACTGTGCCATCAATCATTTCATCCAAGTCTGACTTCAAACTCATTACGTCAAGTCGTTTTGCTTTTATTTCAGCTTTCAGCATTTCAGTTCTGTGTTGTTCTCTCATATCCCTCTCACCTCCACTATGCGCCCAACGCCTGAGCACAGGTGAGTTATGAGGAGTCTTCCTTCCTTCTCTTCGTTCCCACCCCTCTAGATCCCAAGCCTTTCCATCTTCACGTGGGGTATGGTGGAATAATGCTCCGTCCCCCAACCCTACGTTCCGACTTTTCGGCTCAGTTTCTCCAGATGTGAGGTAGGATCCACCGTTCTGTTCTAACCCACCGTAACTCGCTTGTTGTCTTGTGTCGCTTAATAAACGATAAGGTCCTTCACGGCCCTCCATGTTCCCGTGATCTCTTTCGCGATCACCGGATGGATGGCGAGACGTTTCGCGACTCCCTATGTTCTCCTGACTCCATCCACTATCGCCGGATGCATGTCGAGACGCTTCGCGACTCTCCATGTTTCCGTGACTCCAGTGTCTCACATCTTCACCTGGGGTATGGTGTGTGCACCTAAAGGTATTCCGGTACTCCTGTGTCCTACGTTCCTCTTCACTGAAGGTGACGCGAGGCACTTCGCCACACCCTGCACTTCTGTCTTCGGACATTGGCCTATTGCCGCTATTGGTAGGACAAGTATCTCTTCTGCTCTCTTGACTTCCTCTCTCCCACTCGGGGCTGCTTTCGCCAGCTCCACAATGGGAGAGAATCCTGTTGTCCTCTTCTCTCCACTCAGGTCCCGTTTCTAAACTCCTACCCCGAGCCTCTTCGACAGTTTCCCATTCTTTCAAATATTCCCTTAACTCCTTAAAAGACTTCGGTTTAGGACCTCTCAAATCCATTGGCCCTCTTTGACCTCCCTGTTCTATCCTGGGACCCGTTACAGAATCTAATGGTGTACTCCGACTTATTGGTGCTCGTATTTGCCTGTGGGGATTCATTGTGGCATTCCTATTCTCCACTTCTGCTCTTTCACTGTCCCATCGTGCCTGTTCATCCTGCTGGACCCCTTCTGGGTTGTAGATTGACACAATAGGGCCTATGGTAACCGGAACTTGCAAGGCATCCGGCATTTGGTACGACCTAGCGCATTGCGTCTCTGGCACCTTCTGGACCACAAATCTTCCCACTACTCTCTGTTCAGAACTAGTTTGGGGTATTTCCTCAGTCTTGTTAGCGTCCCACTCTGTTACTGGGATCGATCTATATTCCCCCCACCTAGCTCCGTCTGCTCGCTGTAATATGGGACTCGCAAGTTCCCCGCTGTATGGAGGTGGTCTATCTGTTAATAACCTCTCTATTAGATCCTCCTCCGACTCGCTTTCCTCATCTTCTTGTTCTAGAGGTTTCCTTTCTCCCGTAGCCTCTATCATGGTGAACAGTTTGTCCGCTTCTATCTTTTGTACTCTCCATTTCTTAGCTTCTTCATCCCACTTAGCATCCTGTACTGCCTTTACTGATCGTCTCACTCTCTCTTGGCGCCTCTTTACGCCCCTTTCGTGTGCTGTTCTAAACCACACACCAAGAGCTTCAAATTGTGTTGGCCTCGGTAAAGGTCTCATCGAAAGCATTGTCGCTTTCAGCTGGTTCAACACATCTAGTTTAAATGTTCCAAATCTCGGAAACGCCAGTTCTTTATGCCCTTCAGTTAGCCTGTGCCACTCGGAAATCCACAATATCGAATGTAAGTCTACATTGACTGCCATATGATATGCTGGTGTGCCTTCTGGTGGAGCTTCTTCTCCGGCATATAAATTTCTCCTTTTTCTTTTAAAGATTTTTCCTAAACCCTTAAAACACTTCATTTTGATAACGTACGATATTTCTTCCTTATTTACGTCCCTGTGCGACTCTCGCTTAACCGCCTATCCCAGCACGGTTCTATGCTGACCAACCAATCGCAGCGCGGCTCTACGCTGACGTCACTTGTCTCTTCTTCAGCAGCTTCCCTCGTTTCTCAACTCGTCTCACGATCTCACATGCGTTTTCATTCATACACTGAAAAATGACTACTTCCGTCCAAGCGATCACTTTTCTCTGACTGTACGGCCACAGTCTAACTGTAATTGCTACCTCAACTGGCACAGCGTCTTTCCTCTTACGGTCGGACACTTGCCTCAACTGATAGGTTACTTACACACAGTAAACGTACGACCAGCGTCCGTTACTCATTCACTCACACATACGCTCCCCCTATCATCGGTCTGTGGGGAAATCAATGGTACCTCATGACCCCCTTTCAATGGTAGACAAATTACTCTGGGTGTTCGATACACCCGAACCACTTAAGTCCTCTGGACATAAGATTTCATCCGGTTGCGCGCGCTCACAACCTTCCCCCAATCACACTACAGGCATTCAACTTCGCTTGACATCACAACACCGGAACAACATGAAACACCGCAATCTTACAACGCATGACCCTTATACTCACTCTCGACCGACTCTGCTGCTTTTCTCTTGGCGCACCGTCAGCACCGTCTTCGGCTGCAATTCTTCTTCTGGTCGACGATGACTAGGGACCTTGGGGTAAACTAACCTGGCCTAGGTCGTCTTCCTCAAGAAGATAACCATCATACTCTGCTACCAACTGCGGGGAATGAGATTTTGATATCAATTTATGATTATGATCAATTTAATAACTTATCTCATTCGTCAATTTCGGATCGAGTTTTATCTGTCATTGAGGAAAGGACCACCCCCGCATAGGTTAGACAAACCCCATTAACTGACGCCACTCTGAAGAACCACTTACAACTGATAAAGTTTAAGAGTTTTATATGAAGTAATTTTGAATGCAATACAATCCTTACAGAATAAATCTCAAAGTATACAAAATACAAAATCAATCTCTAGATCCACAATCAAAGCTTCAGTGTGAAGTGGTTCCTTCTGCGTCATCTGCAGTAAGATAAAATAATCAAGTTAAACTGTCCGTACTCTATGCTACGTGACATCCCTACTTCGCAAGTTTCTTCCCTAAAAAGGTGTCAGCAGTTTGACTTCCAAAGAAGTTCAAACTCTCTTAGCCTCTAAAGGAATCTTAAGTTCTCAGAAGCAGTACCCTCTCTGCCTACCCATCCGCTCTCTAAGGGTCCTCGGCCTACTGCTCCCTTGCGCTCTGATCTCTCAGCGCATCTGCTCAAGGCATCTACCCTTGTCTTCGCTCTCGCCTTAGCCTAATGCTAATTGCTCTGCCTCCTCCCCGGGGTGCTGTCCCTAAAATACACAATCACAGTGTGGGTGGAACGCCCCTTGACGCCCACCACGGACTTTCCCCGATGACGTCAGCTTCCTGCTTCTTCCATTGGTCCACTCCTTGCGTCGTTCGTTAAGTTGACCTTTCTCCTTAGATGTCATCTTCATCATCTCATTGGCGACTTTTACTGACTCTTTCGGATCAAATGTCATATGAACTTAGGCACGTCTTTAACTCATACCTGCAACTCTTTAACCTTCTAGATCCTGTGAATGCTCTTGTCAAAACATAGTTCACATTCAAAAGTGTCTCTCCTCACGTTCGAGCAATAAGCTCCGTCCGGCATTGTCACCTTAAATCTAACAAGTGCTAGACTTCTTGGCTCTCACGTCCACATCAAGCTATTTACGACTTTTACAAGCCCTCTAAATTACATACATTTGACTATGCTCCTTCGAACTCTTGGTCAGTCAGGTTACAATCACAAATGACCTAACTCTTCTAGCATTCCTAAAAACCCCTCTACACAGTATAACCTTTGGCATACATTTATATATTCGTATTTTAGCAAAAAGTCTTAGTTATACTTGAATACATTTTTACATAGAATATATAATACATAGAATACGACTGCGTAGAGTATAACTTATGCATTCTCCATGGTTACGTCGTTATGTAAGTTCTCTTATACATTTATCCACGTTACATTTCTCTACGTCTTTCCATATAAAGTTACACACGTACACGAATTCTACTGTGCACGTTCTACATTCCTTAAGCATTTCTACACATTTCTATGTTTACTCATTATGTATACGAGCCTTCTAAATCTAATGCATGTTTAACACGTGAATATATTTACATTCTCTATACCATGTTATCACGTTAGTTGGCCTTTATGCTATAATCATCAATTTTACATTACGGTATGCATTTCATTCTTGCGTTTATAACATATGCGTCTAGATATGGCTACGATATACTTTATATTCAAATTGCGCTCTCTCAGGTTTTTAACAGACAGTACCAGCTTTACACTGTCACCTCTTTTCTTCAAATATGTACTCTTACCTCACAGTTTCTGCAATGTTCCGCTCTATATTGAATAATTCATCATGTTTTACAATGTGATCTTCACTCATCCTTGTGAAGAGTGCCAAAGTTGCTTGGCTGGAATCAAAGCCTCACATGACTGTGTACAAGCCCCGCCCCTCCCCTCCCTCTGACTTGTCTCTTACCCTCCTGTGCTCCATCTTGGAATGGGCTATGTGACCCATTCCGTTCCTCTTCCTCTAGGGTGCCTGTTGTAATCACGACAACATAATAAGTTAGAGTTGGTAAAATTAGGGTTTATTCACAAGATGAAATCAGAATATTAAAACCCACAAGAAGAGACAATAGAAAGAGATGCTGTCGTGTCCAGTAATCAGAACATAATGACACAACAGCACGCATCAGTAATAGAATACAGGACACTAAGTATGTCAGGGAAGAACGGCAAAGTAATTAAAGTAACAGCTACAACAGTGCCCAACCCCGGTAATAAAGAATGGTCATGGACATCTTCCCTAGGAAGTCTATCCTTGGTATCTTCCATGTGACGTTTTACCTGTTTGGACCAGTTACGGCCAGAACTCCACTTCTAGACCAAATCAGCTGAATTCATCAAAACTGTGGGTTGTTTCTAGTTTGCATAAGGGCATTTACCCTGCCAATGGGGCCGCCAAATATGAAATCAGCCTGCCACCTGTGCTTAATTTGTGAAACAAGTGCAGGTGGCCTAAAGTGTTTCTTAAGAGCCTATCACTGGAGCTGCTCAATGCCATGCTTGCAGAATCTCAAGGCCAAATAGCAAGGCTGCCTAGTCTTTATTACAATGTCTTCCTCTTTCTCCCATTGCCCTGCATTTCCCGTCTCTTTACCACATTCTTGCAAGTGCATTTTTCATCACTGCTTTCTCTCTATGTCAATGAATTCCAATCGGATGTATGACGTTACAACGCATGCTTTTACCATGCATGCCGTTACAATGCAGTTTTTACAACGCATAGCGCTTTGGGGTGCTGGATAGTGAATAGTTTAATTTACTATTCCAACTCCAGTCCCCGTGGATAGTAGGGAAGGTGTTGGATAGTAAATTAAATCTATTCCCTATCCTAGAGCGCCCCCCAGCGCAATGCGTTGTAATGGTTTGCGTTGTAATGGTTGCGTCGTAATGGTAGTACTTTGTAAAAGTTTCGTTGTAAAGGCTGTTTACCATTCCAATCTTTCTCTTTCTACCTTTTTCTTCTGGAGCAGCGTAATTAGGCTTCCACCGATTTACATCCATACTAATATAATAAAGAGAGAGACCAAACCTTTGAGGCGGGTAAACTCCGGAACCACAGCGCCAACCGGAACACCGCATACAGCATTGGAAAGGTGAGGCAAAGCAAATAGACATAAGCTATACACCAGCACAAAATGTAGTTTGGAAGGGACAAAGCCCGTTGTGGGACAAAGTAGTCCGGTGGATGTAGCACCAGCACAGCGTCGTAAAGCGTGAGAATAGCGTCCAACAGGCGTCTGAGTACGCAGTCGGAGTGTGAGAATAGCGTCCAACACGTAGAAAATGTGTGGCGTCTGAGTACGCAGTCGGATGACGTCGACGCGGCTTGTGGCATCTCAGTGCACCACGCCGTGTTGTTGAAGTCTGTGGAAGTACGAAGATGTGCACAGCAGGATGGCTGTGCCGCAATAGCAGACTGTGAGGCCAGACAGCAGGCCCACATGCTGAACGTTGGCGCCGTAATCAGCGGATGCAGAGCCACATATCGCTGGGGCGCTTTCTGAAAGTGGCTGGACACATTAGAAGCACGCACACACAGTAAACAGCATGCTGCAGACATTCATTTTGATACCCGGACAATGTCGGGACGGGCCGCTAGTCATATATATAAATACATTTACGCACTTGTATACAACATATATTTTCAATGTGAAGTTTAACTTCATTAACAAGTATGTTACATTTAAATGAATTTATAGTGTGTAACCATTTCGACCACTAAAAATTCACACTTAAGTGCATTTGATTGCTTAGTAGACTGATGTAATTATATTTGCTACGTTTAACGATGATTGTTTGCCTTCCATTGACTTATAATACTGTAATGTGCATCCATTTTGATTCTCGAATTAACTCAGCTTGACATTACGCCTGAACTGAAAATGTCTGCTTTAACGTTGCCAATATGTTGTTTTCTTTTCTCTGCAGGTGCGATATTGCGCTTATCGTTAGCCAGAGAAACGTTTACTGATATATATTAGACGGCTGATAGTGAGGTCTGGGACAAGAAAATTGGCAACAAACGTGGAGCCATAATGGTGAAGGAAAACCTCCTGTTCATGGTTTACCAGGAGGGTGTAACATCTTAGGCCAACAGTCTCATTGTACGGTAATGGCAACTTAGGGAGCATGTCAACTCCCTTCAAATGCAGCGAGTGGATTGGCTCTCAGTGGTAGGAATGGGATATGGATGTTCTAGAAACTTTTGACTGTATATTTTAATAGGTGTTTCATAGCTGGTTAGGCAGACTTCATCCTAACTTCGAGAGGAAAAAAAGGATCTCTCTGCTGGGCTTCCATGAATGTGAAGCTTCAAGCTGAGCACTCCTTCTCAGAACTTCCACTGAGGTTCGACCCAATGCTGACACCTTCTATACTCCCCTGTAGACATTCCCTTTTGAGTTTTTCCTCCTAGCACAGGCTGAGGCTATGAAGGGGAAACGTTTCTTTATCAAACACCTGATTGCATCTGTCTGTTTCCTGTGCATTGTGGTTGTTCTCCTTTGCCTCTCATTTTATTACAACTTAACTTACTGGCACATTGTGGTCTCCAGACTGTATTGTAATACCTTTTAAATCTGTTTCTCTTTTGAATATACACTGGCTGGATTCATGTTTGAAAATAAAACGTGATGGTTAAATAATTGATTCTTAGTCTTCATTTTGGAGTTGTATTGGCTTCACAGAAATGGAAATATATTTCTGTTAGCTCACTTACAACAATTCAAGTCGACTAACAAAGGTCCATACGACCAATGGGGAAATGTGTTTGATGATTTCACTGAGGTTCAGATATCCACTCTCCACCACTTCCTTTTCTGGTTTTCTCACTATTGCTCAGGGTTGAAGTAATGTAAATGTAATGGACATTTCTACCGCGCTACTTCCACTCCAAGGAGTATCTTGGCGCTTACACAACTCAGATGGAAAGTTGGAAAAGGAAAAAGATGTCCTAATCTCTTCACACACATTACACCAGAGTCCGGCACACGGCATCAGGCAGAGAGAAAATCCAGGTTTTCAATGCCTTCCTGAAGGGGGCTTCTTGAGAGAAAGACCGCAGGGAAAGGGGGAGTTTATTCCAGGCCTTAGTTCCCAGAACGAAGATGGATTTGCCACCTTTAGTGGTCAGTTTGAAATGGGGTGTAGAGAGTAGGTTCTGGTTTGTGGATCTCAAGCAACGCGCTGGGTGGTATCTTTTGAACCCCTTTTGTAGGTAGGTTGGTCCACGTTGGTGGAAAGCCCTGAAAGTGATTAGGAGAAGTTTGAATACGATTCTCTTCCCAATTGGCAGCCAATGCGAAGTATTCAGGGCTGTTGAGGCTGACGATCTACGGGGCAGACGCAGTACAAGGCGGGCTGCCGCATTTTGGACCATCTGCAATTTGTGGAAAACGATCTTATTTGCTCCAACATAAAGTCCATTGCAATAGTCTAGCCTAGAGTTAATTAAGGCCACTGCAACTGTTTTCCTGGCCGAGAGAGGCAGAAGGTCAAAGAACTTCCTGAGTGCTTTAATGATTTGAAAGCACATGCCTGCTACTGCTATAGCCTGGGGTTTAAAGGATAATTTGTTATCAAATTTTATACCCAGGTTCCGGGCGGATACAATTGTATTAGGTGGCACTTCAGCATCTAATGGCCAGCATGCTATAGGGGAAAAAGGGTTGTTTGTCCCTACAGGTAGAATTTCCGTTTTACCGGCGTTGCACTTTAAATGGTTGTTGTTCATCCATTTAAATGTTGCTGCAAGACAGTCCCTAAGGTCTTCCTCGGCACCTGGCCGTTCCCTGTCCAGCACCAAAATCAGTTGGGTGTCGTCAGCGTATGAAATAGAACTGATCCTAAATGACGCGATCAAGTTCATCAGGGGTGCCATATATAGATTGAAAAGAACTGGGCTCAAACTGGAGCCCTGTGGCACCCCTGAGCTGACGTTTTTAGCCTCACATTGATATGGGCCTAGCACTGTTATTTGGCGTCTGTCAGTGAGGAAATTCCTACACCAAGCCAACACCTGTCCTCCTACCCCTGCGGCAGCCAACCGGTCCAATAAGATGTTGTGGGACACGGTATCAAAGGCTGCCGACAGGTCAAGTAGGATCAGGACAGCCTGTTTTCCTTGGTCCATTGCTGCTCTTAAAGTTTCAGCAGTGTATAATAGAGCTGATTCGGTAGAGTGTTCTGACCGAAATCCTGACTGATTGGGATGGAGAACGTTATTCTTCTCCAAAAAGTTAGTCAGTTGACTATTGACAAACTTTTCAGTCAGCTTAAATAAGATGGGCAACAAGGAAATTGGGCGTAGGTTGGAAAGGGTGGTGGGATCGGCAAGGGCCTTTTTTTGGAGTGGCTTAACAGCTGCCAATTTCCAGTCATTGGGGATATTTGCTGTTGCTAGAGAGGAATTGATGATTTTGTTAATGATAGGATTGACCATCTCTATTAAGTAATGCAACACCGGGGGGGGGGGCAGGGGTCGAAGGGGGAACCCGATTTGCTGGCTAAAGTAGCTTTGGCAGTTTCTTCTAGAGACACTGGGGTAAACTCATCAAGACGGAAGGAGGAAGTTGTCTTCACCATCTCTTGATCATCCATTATCGTAGTGTTTTCCAAAGGAAAAGTCTTGGTAATGGTCAGGACTTTATTGTCGAAGTAATCAGATATCGCATTACAGAGTTCTTGGGATGGAGGGATCTCTTGCGATAGAGCTGACGGATTCAAAAAATCCTTAACAATCCTAAAGATTGCTTTTTGTTCTTGACCTGCTAAGGAAATGGCTTGTAGATAGTGAGATTTTTTTGCTAGTTTTATTTCTGCGTGATATTTCCGTCTTGCTGCAATATAGACGTAACGAGCAGCGGTGTCGTAGTTACGAGGCCACCTTCGTTCTAGTGTCTTTACTTCACCTAGTTCAGACTTAAGAGCTGGTGAGAACCAGGGGGCATTTTTCTTATTCCTAGGTTTAGAGTTCTCCTTATTAGATGGTTTAAGCAACATGCCCACGCCAGCAATCCAATCACAAAAGATCTGATAGTCTGAGGAGGTGCAGTCAGCAGGGACTGGTAGCCTATCTTTAAGTTTTTCGGCAATATCAGCTCTCATGGCTAGCGATTTCCAGTCCGGGGTGGATTTCGTGTGGGATTTATCCTTACAATTTGAGGAGTTTATTGTGGGTTTCCGGGTCCCAGCTATAGAAAAGGGAATAAAAAAGTGATCTGTCCAAACCTGAGGACAAGGGGATTTAGTTGTCAACGTGGGGAGAATAGAACAGATACAGTCCAGTAGATGTCCTGCCTGGTGGGTGGGTTCACAATTCACAAGCGTAAGGCCCAACACTTCAATTGTGTCCAAGAAGCAACTAACTCCAGGATCATTTAGGGTTTCGAGGTGCAGGTTAAGATCACCTAACACCGTAAAGTTAGAGGACCTGAGAGTTAGATCACTGAGCACGTCACTGACAGAGTCCAGAAATTTAGAAGAAGGGCCGGGAGGACGATAGATAAGGGCTCCAGAGAATACAAGGGAATCATGGATTGCTAGAGAGAAAGCCAGTGCTTCTGAATCTTTTATTTCAGTCAATTCTTCGATAGAGCATTTAAAAGTGTTTCGATAAATGATTGCAAGTCCCCCTCCTCGTTGTTCATGTCTGTCCAGACGTTGGATGTGGAAGTCAGTTGGTAGTGCTATAGCTAAGGCAGGGTTGCACCACGGCTTCAACCACGTTTCTGTGATGAAAAGACAGTCCAGTTGAGATTCAGTAATTAGATCATAAACGTTCTGGGCGTTTTTTACTAAAGAGCGTGCATTAATTAGCCCGCCTCGAAGTAGAATAGAGTTTGTGGGTGTCACAATGGGTAAGTCGTGAATTAAAGTCTGGTGACAGTGGGCACAACAAAACGGACCATGCCAGGTGTGTGGGGCCAAGGAGTGATGACAGGGGGCTTGAGGACCGCGAAATGATAATAAGAACTCACGTGACATACCTGAATCAGGAGGTCACGTGAAGCGGCCGGGGAAGTGATCGGAGTCTCCCACCTCTCGCGCCTCCTTAGCGCTGACGGGCGCAGACGGGCAGACTCTGGCTTGACTCAGGCGAGAGTCAGGCGCTTCCGCTGCGCGTCTCCGCTGCGCGGGGGGGGTGTGAGCTTTAAATACAGGCTCACCTGGTGTCCAAAGCTGAGCACTAGAGCGCTCAGAGAAGTGGCACAATCGAATTGTGAGACTGCCCCAAGATGGCGGCCGGCGTCTCGAGTGACAGCTAAAATACCGGAGTAGTCCGCTCTACAAGCGGTGAAAGCACAATTTGAGGTGCAAGTATGTGGGCATTAGGATGATTTTAAAAACAGGGGTTAAGAAAGTAAGAAAACACAATTCACAAAATTCGGTAAATTTTAAAAGATAATTATTGCACTGCGCGTCTACACACACGCTAGTCTGAATGCGCGTTTTTAAAATAAGGCACACCTTTCCTAAGGTCGAAACTACTCCAGGTGCTCGCCTTAAATACAGGCTCACCTGGTGTCCAAAGCTGAGCACTAGAGCGCTCAGAGAAGTGGCACAATCGAATTGTGAGACTGCCCCAAGATGGCGGCCGGCGTCTCGAGTGACAGCTAAAATACCGGAGTAGTCCGCTCTACAAGCGGTGAAAGCACAATTTGAGGTGCAAGTATGTGGGCATTAGGATGATTTTAAAAACAGGGGTTAAGAAAGTAAGAAAACACAATTCACAAAATTCGGTAAATTTTAAAAGATAATTATTGCACTGCGCGTCTACACACACGCTAGTCCGAATGCGCGTTTTTAAAATGAGGCACACCTTTCCTAAGGTCGAAACTACTCCAGGTGCTCGCCTTAAATACAGGCTCACCTGGTGTCCAAAGCTGAGCACTAGAGCGCTCAGAGAAGTGGCACAATCGAATTGTGAGACTGCCCCAAGATGGCGGCCGGCGTCTCGAGTGACAGCTAAAATACCGGAGTAGTCCGCTCTACAAGTGGTGAAAGCACAATTTGAGGTGCAAGTATGTGGGCATTAGGATGATTTTAAAAACAGGGGTTAAGAAAGTAAGAAAACACAATTCACAAAATTCGGTAAATTTTAAAAGATAATTATTGCACTGCGCGTCTACACACACGCTAGTCCGAATGCGCGTTTTTAAAATGAGGCACACCTTTCCTAAGGTCGAAACTACTCCAGGTGCTCGCCTTAAATACAGGCTCACCTGGTGTCCAAAGCTGAGCACTAGAGCGCTCAGAGAAGTGGCACAATCGAATTGTGAGACTGCCCCAAGATGGCGGCCGGCGTCTCGAGTGACAGCTAAAATACCGGAGTAGTCCGCTCTACAAGCGGTGAAAGCACAATTTGAGGTGCAAGTATGTGGGCATTAGGATGATTTTAAAAACAGGGGTTAAGAAAGTAAGAAAACACAATTCACAAAATTCGGTAAATTTTAAAAGATAATTATTGCACTGCGCGTCTACACACACGCTAGTCCGAATGCGCGTTTTTAAAATGAGGCACACCTTTCCCAAGTGTGATGATGTAAAATAATTCTTGATCCCCAAAAAGGAGTGCAAATGCCCATGACCGGAAATCAACAGCACAAATTAAGAGCTGCCTGCATTGACAATTTGGCTATGATTTGCCCAATAGTGAGATGTAGGGTCTGGGCATCAGGTCACAACCTCCTTGAGTTCCGACTTATTAACTTTTTACTTCTTCCTTTGCGGGTTTTCTTGTTTCATTTTTGTATTGACATCACACAACATGACCTTGGGTCCTGGCTGTCTGTTACCAGAGCATGCTTGGTGATTGTGTGCCTCAGAAGTCCCTAAAAAGCTTTTACTATGGGTGCATTTCTCTTGGCTAGACACTTTGGTCGCATTCCTGATAGTTGGTCAACTGTCAAACCTTCGATGGACCTTATAGAGTCTGTAAACAGTGTGGATTGCTTACTTCTCCTTCCTGGTAGGACCCTAAAGCCCTTGTACTGTGGCTACCTTGAACCAGTACATGCCTGTGGGATGCTTACCTGTTGCTCCTGGGACAACAATACAGATCATTTGCTATGGCAGGCTATATCTAATGTGTGCTGTGGGCTGCGTCCCTTTCACTCTTAGGTGGGCTCTAGAGAGATCTCATCAGACACAACAATACATTCATGCAAAGCATCTGCGCTCTGTCACTGACTCCTTATGTATCTATTTACTCTATGCTTAGGCGCAGTAACCATGGTCAGTGCAAGAGCACCCCTCTGGTTAATCGCGCAGAGCACCAAAATGATTCCTACTAATGCTATAGTGCAATTCAATCCTCTTCCATCCAAGCCTTCCTCCAGGGTGTAGCATGTTATCTATCTGCTAATTCACTTTGGAACTTCCACAAAGGTATAACGTGCAACATAAATGCAAATTCAAAACAATATTAGATAATGCATTCTAAAGTGTAGGAGATATAAAAATCAATGAGGCTGAGTTCATCAAAGCAGCCAGATTCATTTCCTGGAGAAGAGATTGGTCGGTGACAGACCAACCTTTGCTGCTCTGCCTTTGATCAACTGTATTCTAAGAAACAAAAGACAGGTATGAGGACTTTTCGGTCTAAACTCACCTCTCTGAGGCAGGCTTCCGTCTTACTTAAGACTTGTGACTAACAACCTCCCATTTAGAAAGCAGTTCAAAGTTTTTTTTCCTAGCTGCTAAAAATACAAAGACTCTCGTTTTGGGTGGCCGGGGTTCCACAGTACCATCGTAAATGGTAATATTGGTGCTGGTATTACTTATGCCAGGGTATTGCTAATTCTGGCTCTAAGCATTACAGAGGCATCTCAACTTTATCCACCACACCCCTACTGAATGGGATATAGCAGGCATAAACCGGTGCCACTGCACCTGCATGGTAACCACCACACAGAGTCATGCTACATGCAGTGCAAGAATTCTTTGTTGCACTTTACAGGTCCACTCCACACATTCGTTACTTCTTTGGGTGCCAGTCTCTACCCATCCAATCCACTACTCTCCCCCTTACTTCCTGTCCTCTTCCCCGCCTCCGCCTCTCCCTGTCTAGAGCTTGTCCAGATGTGATGCCCGTTGTGGCTACAGGGCCCTCTTACTCTGTCACTAAAGATCACTAGTGAGATCATGGCTATGAATCTCACCATAACTAGTGAATTTTAAAGTTTTTTTAGGGTAAGGTTTGTAACCATAACGCACTTTCAAATTAAGATTTTTTTCTGGTAATTTTGTTTATTTAGTAATCTTGGTTAGTAATTGGCATTAGTAGTACATATCTGTAATGTGTTCTTTTTTTCTGTGCGCACGTGAATGCGGATTTCCTCATGGAACTAAACTCTTTTCCGGTCTATATGTGATTTTGTGTTAAATTATGGAAGCAACCTTCCTGTATTCAAAGATTGGAGTCATTATATTGTAACAATAAGTAAGTGCGGGTGCACACGTGCATACAGCCACAACACACATTGGTCCGAATTAGGATTACTTTCCTCATTATTAATGATTTTATTTCTCCAGGGAAGCAGATGTCTCTTTTCTTTACCTAACAGGTCAATCAAAAAAAGAAACTATTTGAAAGGAGGGCTTGTCTATTTATTTTGTCTAGTCAGCACGCCCAGGAAGAGGCCTGCTGACCGGCAGTGGAGCCGAGGAGAGGCCCTTTTGAAGTATGAAACCCAGCAACAGGAGTACAGTCGCCCGGGCCACTGCAAAGCATGCATAACTGAATGAATTCACGCGGAGTGGAAACTGACCCTCTGAATAGGCAATTGTCCAAACCATATGCGCATCTCAGCTGCTGCTAAGAACTGTCCTCCATTAGTTCTTGACGACTAAACTTAATTTCAGCTTATCTGAGCTTTCACCTTGTCCACTGTAGTTCATTCAGACTTCACCGACCAGCTCACACAAATTGAACCCAAGTGGTAGCACTTTCTGAGTTTTCCACAACTTTTACTTATGAGCTCTGTTGCCGTGGAGAGCCTCCTCCCACCCTAGATGGGTTGCAGCCAAGGTGCCTTTTTGAGTTGGTGTGGGACTAGGGGGCTGCTCTACCTGTGGCCAACCCCCTCTGTCCATCTGCCCACTTCACTGATGCAGGGTACAGAAGCAAAATATTTGCTTGCAACATAATATTCGTCCCTAAGAGAGCTGACCCCCCCCCCAAAAAAAAAGTAGTATAAATGCGTATGGGCTGATGGTGAGTCCTTGGATCTTCTGTGATACCCACTAAGTGAGCGTAAGTTAGCGAGCGACAAGGATGTAATGCGGCGACCAGAGGCGCCCAAGGAGGTAGGAAGGTAAAGGTGTGCAGGACGAGACTGCAAGTTCACAACTTGTGTGCAGGGACTCGCCCCATGACAGAGAGTGAGTCCAAGATTATTGGAGCAAAAGAGCCATCAGCTTTCTCCCATCTTGCTTGGGTCTGCGGAGACTGGACATGGGTGAGAGAAGGCTGGCAAACAGTAAAGAGTCCATCGCCATTCTACTGCCTGGAATACCAGGGGGAGAAACAGACAGTGCTGCCAGAGAATTAGCTCAAGAGCTCAGTTTTTCACAACTCTTACTTCAGATTAGTGAAAACAAAAAACAACATTTCACTGGACACTGGATTCAAATCCAGTGTTTGGAGTATTGACCTCAAAAGGAACCCATGTACAACAAGTATTTCAAGGGTTTGGGAATTTATATCCAGCAAGAGTTGTAGAAATATATTATGCACTGTCTCTAATTGGCACAATAAACTTACGAAATCAAAAATACAAACAAGTAAATGTCTATGCAAGTGTGCAACTATTGCTAGTTGGAAAAAAACACAATATTTTAATAGTGCCTGTATCGTGTGTCAAAAGTAAATACACCCATTTCACCCCCTTGTGCTGCAGCTATTATTCATCCATTGCTTCTTATTCAGGAATTGAGCTGCAATTACATAAAATAGAGGTGAAATATATCACAGTTTGTGAGTATAATGAGGTCGTTGTTCACCATGTTCAATAGCCAAGAAGCCCCTATTTTAACAACCGGTGCCTCTGTTGCAGGAAAAAAAGGTGATCAGCGAAGATGATCCATGGATAGTGAAAAGACCTCACACATCATTTAGAGTAATCAATTTTTCAATGCAAAGTGGATAGTGCTTTTCTGAATCCTACGCACTTTGAGATCAAAACAAATGAAGGCTGCCAATCTTTAATCATCCCATGGTGCTCACCATGGTTGGTCATTTCAGACAGGAAGATGTATCCGTTCACAATGTTCATGATTGCGGTAAGAAACGGATTGACATGATGATAGTACCAGCATGTTTAATCATTTAATCAGATTAAGGAGGAGTATCTAGGCCAGCAGGACCAGACGTATCGAAAGATAATGAAATTATAACTCATTGTCCGCGACAGCCATAAGTAACCACTTTTCAATGAAGAGTTACGACAGCACAGTGGTGTCTCCTGGCTACTTCACACTGTCATTTTGCTGTGACTAACAGAGTGTGGAGTTCAATAGCCAAAGGGACGGCTTATGTATTTTAGTCAAACCACAAGTAAAATAAATTCACTTTTTAACCCCTGTAGGGCTTCTTCTAATTTTGAAATAATATTGTGAGTTTTGACAGTGACAAAGCCATAGATTTACAGTTCTCCCACCTGTATAATTTATGAAGGTAGAACTTCCTCCTGGTATCCAATTCCACATGAGCAAATAATACGGGAAAGGGTATTTCTAGTGTTTTCTTCTTTTTTCTTGTTTGTCTTTGATGAGAAGATATTTTCCCTCATTATAAAAAACGTTTCCCAGACAACAGATGATGCAAGAGTGAGGAGAATGTCAGAGCTGGCCCAATGGAGAGGACAGAGTCCTTGCATCCTCTATCTAACAGTTCTATGGGCACAGGCGGAACTGCGCTTGACCTTCCTCTTGCACGCGGCAAGCACTGGGCATGTCCACGGTGCGAATCAGCCGCCATTTTACGGCCACTGAGGAGTAGCAAATAATGGGAAGGGAAGTTGATGAAAAGGGGAAGGGATGGCAAGGGATTGGGCTAAGCAAGGAAGGCAGCGTCCACACCGACCTGCAGGCGAACGAGGAGGGACAAAATAGTATACCTCAAAATAACTATCAACACTAACATAATTAATTAATAAAGGCGTGAAAAGGAGTATATAAAAGAAGAGAGCAGTCAAAAATGCGCTCCCATTAGTAAATTAATTTGACAGTTCATAAATTATGTAATACTTGTTGGACTTTACCACTCAATGCTGTATTGTTCAACTATGACTTATATGAATGTCCTCCTGTACCTCTTGTAAACTTTATCTCGTAACACGTAAAGCGCTCTTATACCATCGGGCCTAGCCAGTGCTTTATAAAACTAAAAAAGAAAAATATATCAATACAAGGATTGGTAGCATGGCTGTAGAGATTGAGAGTATCCCTGTGTAACACGGTCGGTAACATGCAATGCTAATTGTGTCTACATGCTAACTGTGCTTTTATGAGGCGCCGAGCATCAGGGGGCAGTTAATTCCACATTGTGCAGCATAAATGCCGACTATACTTGCTGGCTGCCCTTCCTGCCAGTGCGGGGCGTGGACCCCATGGCCGCGGGTGGGGGGGAAACTGGTTTGAACGTTATTACGTACCATGTAAAGCGCTCTGATACCTTCGGGTCTGGCCAGCGCTAAAAATATAATAATAATAAATTGACCATAGTATTGGAGTATGGCTGTTTGAAAAAGCACTTTGCTGGCATAAAACTCAGAAGGAAACTTTTGCTTTGCAATGTCGATTCATTATACTTCAACGCCACTCAAGTAAACTGAATGTGTCCTTATGTACCCTTTGTTTTCTCAATCAGAAACGGCTTCATGCTGAACAAATACAAAAACAAACCGAATTCCTAGTGTGCTGCAAAGGGAATGTCCGCTTGTCTAGGGACCATTCATGCTCAACGGACTGTCACAATATTTTAATATCTGTATCTGCCATTGTCTGTTCTTATTACCCGTATGAATAGGAAAAGAAACCAGCCGCGGTCCGGCGGGGAACGCTTGGACAAAACTATTCAAAACTGAATGGTGTGAGTCCAAGAAAGAACAGAGTGTCCTGCAAACACTATCAAAACATTTCTAGAGGACTGAGTTCACTCTAGCGCAAATCATTGATAATTGCATGTTTTGATTTCTTGTTCTGTATAGTGCTCGGATTGCCGCTGCCCACGTCCCACGCAGGGGGACATCAGCAGGGCAGCCCTCCTAGTGGCCATTAGTCGTAGCCCCTACTCCCCTTTCTGGGCTAAGAGGGGAGGCCCTGGGAGCCTCGCCAGCCCCTCCCCCGAGGGACACCACTGACGCTCTTCCGGGGAAGGGCGCTCCTGTGGGGGCGTTCTGGGTACTTATGCCCCGGCCGCCCCCAGATCAGCCTCTGTTGCTGTTCTCTGCCCGCCTATCGCGCTGCACCCTCCCTGCCCTCGTACCCAGCAGCTGGGCAGGCGGCGCGCATTTGGAATGTTTTAATGAATTTTCTTGTGTTGCAGGCGGAGTTACAGGGAGATCTGGAGGCAGACTGGTACAGTAAGGGTACGTCTGCGGCAGACTGGTACAGTAAGGGTACCTCTGCCTGGCACAGTAAGGGTGCCTGAGCCAAAGACCTGGAGCTGCAGGAGGTTCCGGGACAACCGCGACGGCGCCCCGTTAGTCCTTCGGGCGGTTGGGGGGCTTACCAACCAGGGGTGGGAGTATAGACACGATCACGTGATCCGGAAAGGGATCTACAAAGGTGCTGTACTGTCCGGGCGTCGACCCACCGTGCTGGCTGGCTCATGAGGCGGGCGGGCAGCAAGGGGCTGCCTGCCCTGGATAGCCCGTAAGATAACCCACAAACGTCATACTTTTGTTGTATGAAAATAAACCTGCAGCAGTTCTTTACCCATAAACAATGTGTCCAGTGCAATCATTATATGGGTAAAATGTGTAATATGTTGGGTGGGAGCGGATGACGGTGTGGGCACTATGCCTCACTGCGGCTTCTGGGAGAGTTGCATGAAACAGAGGACGGGAGCTGTGGCCGCACGCCGTCAAACAGCTGAAAGAGAGTGGAAGAAATGAGACAGAGTTCAGTCTGTATGCATGAAAGAGGAGGACCTTTGAGGCTGCACAATTCTTCCATCCAATATGGATCTGCGTATCAAACCCTGGTCTGACTTTAGGAATCAGGACATTGCACCTACAAAAGTGTGTGAAAACCCATAGGTGACATCCTGACTAGGCCCGGGTGGAGTTCACAAAGTTCCACTATGCGGAGCTCCTTTAAGTGACCCAAAAACTTTGCTGCGCTACATGGAGTTCCAAAAGTAGCGGAGTACATTATGTTGCTCCATTCAGCTGATTTTTGTGCCAGGTGTTTGTCCTGCGCTGTAAATTCAGCGCGAACCGCACCACGCGCAGCGCATGAGGGTGCTGCTTCTTTCTGCCACTCGAGTAGGATGCTCTACCCCATGTGAACTGAAGGTTTCCCGAATGCCAGAAGTAGCGACCATCCTCGACTGCCCGCGCTGAGAAATCTTGCTTGGAGGTGGCCTGGAGTAAGATTTTCCTCGTTAACCCCCATCAACTTATTGTTAGTGAGCGAGGAAAAAAAAACACTCGGCTGAGTTTTTCAGAACTCCACGCGCTATGGGGAGTGGAAAAAACTCTGCAAACTTAGCAAGTGGAGCCGAATTTCACGCCCAGGCCTAATCATGACCCCCAAATGGGCTCTGCTTGTAGCCACACAAATGTGGCACACAGTCGTTGACTGAGAGCTCAGACACTGGTCTCATTTTCCGACTACGCTATAAGGTAATATTACGTTCTTTTAATGCGTACATTAAGACTTTGGGGTAACGTGGTGCTGAACAACATGTTTCTCATTACCCAACTCAAACGTAACCAGTCAGATTACGAACCTGTGACCATGAGATCAAGCATAGAGTTATGGAGTAGATGCTTTAGTCTTTGAGCCTTTAAACCTGAACCTATGTTTAGTGGCAAACCTCATCGAATAAATTATAAAAAACTTGATTATAAGCATTCTGTGGTTGAGGACTAGGCACTTCACTATTGTCACTTCACTATTGTTTGTAACATCACACAAGGACTTGAGGATATATGAGCTCTTGTGAATATGGCCAACACAACAAAGGAGACATCAATGCACTGGGCTCTGCTGCATAAGAGTGAGATGGCTCCTGAGCAGATCGCTGCCGCTCAGTAAGAAGAGGTTCCTCATCACAAGTATTTGGGCACAAAGGACAAGTTCAAGATCATTACAAAGCACTGGAGTACCCAGTTCATTAAGCAAATCTTGAGATGAGACACCTAAGGGGGTGTGCGACAGATGTGTACTTGTAAGTTTGGGAAAATATTGTGAAACTGTGTGTAATTACGCAAAGTGCAAATCCATCATTTAGAGCTATATTTTAGTGCAAAATGCGTTTTCAAGGCAATGTTTGATGCAGGGACGCATTTTGCAGTATAAATCTAGTGCAAAACACACAAGTAGCATGAGCGTGGTCGTTTGAGCTATTTTCGAGTGCTCACAGTAAACTTTTGCCATGAATGGCATGACGTGGAGTAATTGCATAATTTCAGAAATTTTGCACAATAAGCGTAATGCAAAATTCTCAAAATATTCAAATTATACCAGGACAATTTGGAGTGTTCAAAGCTGTGCTTAATCTGCAGCAAAGAAAGTGCCAGGGCTCTCCGCAGGAGTCTACTGCAGCTAGCACCACCCACTGCCCTAATCAGTGCTGCCAACAACAGTACCAGCACAACTACCAACATCACACTCCTACAGGCTTGCCAACTTACACAATTCCAGGACACCCAAAGCTATAAGAATACCATGGGTGGCTGGTACTATTCATTTTAATGCATATTACATTATTAAACACTGTGGTTGTGCTCATCTCAAAAGTAAACAGACAGCGCCACCATGTGGTGTACCGTCATTAGTGCCGGAGTTGGGAATTTAGTGCTGGTGCTAAGCACAGGAAATCACCTGCTCAAATTAAGCACTGGTTCAAAGAAAAAGAAAAGTCTTTTGACAAATGTGAGCAGTGAGAGGATGCAAGTCGACCAATCAAAATGATGGTAAAGAAGCTGTACTCCCAGGGAGGGACAAATATATGAAGAAGGCAAGATATTGAATAAGAAGCAAGTAACTGAGAGTGATAATATAGACAACCAATGTAAGCAATGGGCGAGCTCTAAAACCACTGTATCTTTCTGGTATGGCTCAAGTGATGCTTTTGCCTGCAGCAAGAGCTAAAATCGATTTTGAGGTCTCTCGTGAATCCCTTAAAACATTTATCCAAAACTGGTCCACCCCACAATTGAATGATCATATAACAATGTTGGACAATACTGAGAAATTATGCAAACTAAAGCAGATACTGAAAATATGTTGCCCCTCCGATAAGTACCATCAGCCAAAGAAACAGCACAAAGCCCAAGTCTTTCTAGCAGACAAGAAAACCAGCTCCTAGACCGTCTCCTCCCACCTCCCATCCCCTCCTATGTACCATGCTCTCTCCCTCCCTGGTCTCAGGCTACTGTATGCCCCAAGTGATTCTCCTCCCTATGCCACTGTTTTATCTTTGTTGTTTTAGTTATGTTATTTTTTGTACATAAAGATCGATCAGTTGAATTGAAAAATACACAGCTATAGGATTATGGTAGATTTTTCACTGAATCCTTTCAGAGAATTCGCGAAACACTTTTTAGTCCATTTACCTCTGTAGCCAATAGGTGCATTCGTGCCAGTTTCATACAGATGCCGTTTCCTTAAATTGATAAGCACAACAAGAAATAGCACAGGGGAGCTTTATTCTCATGGTTTTACATGTTAGCATGTTTCTCAGAAGTTAACAAGATTTAACTATTAATATGTATGGGTAACCGGCTGCTTTGGTGACATTGAGTACTTAGCTCATTGAGTCAACTGTATGCAAAACTGTCCAACTGGGCGTCCACTAAGTCAAATGATTATTTTTTCCAAATGTTTTTATGCTGTGAATATAAACCTGCTCTTGGAATCTTGTTGGGTGTTTGTGCTGCATCAAGTAGACATAAGCAGTGCCGTAGAACATTTTTATTAGCTGTTTCTTGGATTCATGCCACACTTGTAAGGCATTGGCAAAGTCATTAGGTCTGGCATTCACTACCCGCAGTTTGGCTTTGCCAGGGCTAATTTTTTTTTGTCTTGGTTTCGAGGATCTTCTAGGCCCTCATCAAGCTAAACAAATGGTCTAAAAGCACAAGTGTTTTTTTTATCTCAAAAATCCCACATTGGCATAGTAGTCCCTGGCACTTTTGGGACCCACATTGTGTTTGGATATGTTACTTGTGAAAATAGCAAAATGACATCACTCACCGTGAAGTAAGCCAATGGCTAGAGTGTGCTGACCTATTGACCCATGCTGTATGCTGTAGTGGGTGGAAGAAAATTTTGAATGACACAATAACAGTCCAATGGAAAAAAGAGAGCAGGCTGAAAGCCCCTAAATATAAATACCCATTTACGAAGCTAATGATGCATTTTGAGCATACTGTAAATATATTATTTCATAACTTTGAAGCCCACTGTATGACACGACTACATAGTAGAGTTTTGGACTGGGGAGGCCTCATCTTGAGGAATCAGCAGATAACCAAAGGAGCACCTCTCAAGGCTGGTGGTATTTAAAAAAGCATCCCTTGGTAAATGACTCTCCCATAGGTGGTGGTATTTAAATGAGTCTCTCAAGTCTGCTGCTATTTAAACCAGCATCCCTTAATGTGTGGAACAAGGCACGTGCTCAAATACCAGATACACTTTAGTTGTTTTTTTTTACTTGGGTTGCAGGGGGGCACACACAACAGATCATAGCACAGTGTAACATAACAAACCTAATAAATGGAGTGGGACTGACACAAACATCGAGGTGCGCTTGATGGTCATGCCACATGCCCCCTGAAGTCCTGTCTGGTGGGCCCTTTGGCCAGCATCAGCTCGTTGTTTTTAGCTGTGATTACAAGGGGTCAGAAGTCCCTCTGGAAACACCTACCACAGAACAGCCGATCCTCTCTATCTTCGTACCCGGAAGTTATTTGCTCGTGAATTTCCCACCAGTAGCTCTGGGCCTATCAGCCTGGCTGCCAACCAAACAGGACGAATGGAAAAAGAGACAGGGAGGAAGCGGAAGTCCCCTGCCGCGCGCCCCTTTAGCTTCTTAAAGTTATAACATTTTATAGACTCGGACTCTGGGTATGTGTTTTCACTGTTCGTCAACTATTAAAACCACGTGGGTTCCTGTTGCACGATAAAAAAGGTTACTGAGGAGTTTGGCTTGGAGGTGAATGTGTGTTCTACTCACCTAAAGGAGATGTGTGTGTTTTAATACCGCGTTCCTAAGCCCTGCCAGAGGCTCAGTATTCTGCACCAGAGGAGGCTAAATGCCTCATAAAGGTGTTTCCCAAATATAATCAAATAAAAAAGGATCCTGTGGATTGGCGAGACGTGTAAATACAACACGTGCATTGAAGGGCCCCATCTCAGGCAGGGGTCGTACTGTATTGTACTGGCTTTTATATTGCGGTTACTGCCCCTGCCCATGCGCTGAATCGCTACATGTGTGCGAAGCTTGCCCCTCTGAATTCCCAGTACCTGTGAAACTATACCTTTACCATGAGGGTTCCGCGTCACAGAATTGTATGAGGATTGGAACATGTGCAATAACAGGAATGGTGCATGTCAAGAATTCACTGCGAGTGATATATATATATATATATAATATATATATATCCCAGTTAAGAAGCGTACTCGGTTCAAGGATTTGTTTCATGTGTATAAAGCACTTTATGGAGTTGGATCAGCATATTTAAAAGAGCGACTGTACTGGTACACTCCAAATAGACCACTACGCTCATTGGATGCCAAACTGGTTCATGTGCCGTTTGCAAAAAAAGCTACATGGGGCGGAAGAAGCTTTGTGGTTAGTGCAGCCAAAGCCTGGAATCAGCTCCCCCTGTACCTAAGGGGTATGTCAAATCTTTTGGCTTTCCGAAAGGCCTTAAAGACTTGGCTGTTTACGGATTAGACTGACTCCAATTTTGTTCCTAGGAAGGGTCACACAGCGCCAGGACACCTACGGGTAACAGTGCGCTTAAGAAATGTTATAAATAAATAAATATATATCCACACATTTTAAATTGCAAAATGGCACATGGAGGTAGTTGATTTAGAGTTCAAATATTCTTTAAAATGGTTTTACACAACACTGTGTCAACTTCAAAGTCTTCTATGTAAAGGGAGAGTCAATTGGAGTGGTCAGTATATGTGTTGCAGATTACCGCATCCCTTTGGCAACCATGAGCCGTAGGTGGCTGAGGTGTAAGGAGATGGCCCCGTGTGCAGGCTTCTCCCATCTAGAAGCTTGCCTTATGCCAGATGATATATCTTTGGTTCTAGGAGACCGACCTTAGGTGTCTAGCAGGCCAGTACGGGATGCATGTTGTATCAGTGCGGTAATCCAGCATCCTTCCACAATCCACAGTGTGTCTTGAAAGGGCTTCTTATTTTTTTTACTAAGCAAAAATGTATTTGCATTTTTGCTAAAATAGACACTTCTCAAATTACTTGATCAGGATACAAATGTCTCAAATAATTTGATCAGGGTTCAAAGACCAACGTAAACATCACAACAAATCCTACCACAACAACCCAATAACATCCCCCCTCCCCAACCCCTTAAGGTCCTGCCTCTATCACATCTCTCACCTCAAAGTATACATTTGCAGAATTTGCCATTACACATTCTCCATTCCAGAAATACATTTCCAATGACCTATTCTCCGTGAAATTACTATTATGTGCATTCCTTACCTGATACATCCACTGTGTCAGGATCTCCAAGACAAGCCAATAAATGACCCCATGCTCGAGCCCTTTCAATTGACCCACTTCCTTTCCTCACTTCTCTATCTAACCAGTGCTTTAAATGGAAAAATAAGTGCAGGTACTCACCAAATTGAGATGAGGACTAGAGGGCGGGGCTTGGGGTGGGGCTAGGGGGCAGAGCTATTGGCAGCACAAAGGGATCCAGCCAGGGGCACCATTTAAGCATTCATGCACGCAGACAAGGCATTCAGTACATGTATTTTAGAAACCCATCATCGTTCTTTTACCCACCATGCCACCTCAGTCTGGACCCAGCCGCTACTGCTCCTACATTCTGTAGTGTTTTCATACGCTCTGTAGTCCTGTGTAGACAGACTAATGGCCACCACCAACAACCACACCGGGGCATTAATGGGAGCATGGCTTAATCCTTCATGAGGTGTGTCCGTCTGTGTGACTTCATTCATACATTTCAAGAGGTGAAGTCACTCGGAGTTGGAGTAACAAGCATGGAACCTGAACCTTGTGTGCTCAGGGCACTTGACAGCTATCCAAGTGGGGGACGGTCCAAAAAGGCCAGGTTCTTGGAATGGATTCCTTTAGTGTGCACCTACCTGCACATGTCTGGCCGACCTTGCTGTCACACACAGAAAATATTATGCATCGAAGGCTGCAGAAATTGCAATAACGGAAGAATGTAAATGTCGGATATTTGTAAAGCGCACTGTTAATCTAACCGAGTGTCCTGGCGCTGCAGACCGCTGGGGAACCCATCCTGGTTTTCCTGTGAGATGATTCCTTACTGGGTATCTCCAGGGTGAAACCAGGCATCCCTGGCGTCTGTGGGGGGCCGTTGTAGAGATGAGGCAAGCTTAATGCCCAGAGTTACCGAGTGTGTTCCCAGGTTAGAGTAGGCACTGAGGCGAGAATTATCAAGTCCGTTGACCCCTGGTCCACGACCCTGCCGCGTCGGGAATTGAATCCTGGTCCAAGGCTGTTCTCTGCTTACAGGTCTGCCGCCTCTAACCAGTGAGCCACACCTCTCCACAAAAATTGCTCCAAATTTGGACATTCATACTGACGCAGATATTACCCATTTCCATGCAAGTGATCTTCGCATATTTTCTTTTCTCTCAATCAAAAGAGAATTGCCACTAGCCTATTTTTCCTCATCGAAAAAAGATTTCGCCAAAATGCAGTGTATTAAAAGTGCATCCCCTGGACTTCTGCTTCACTGGAAGAAATTTGTGGCAATCACATTGGTTACCTGCTACGAGTCAAGTAATATTTAACACTGCCTGCCTCATACTTCTATTTATCTGGTAATAAACTTGCATTTCTCAGAAGAAAATTTATAATATATGTTACACATTGAAATTTAAAATTCAAGATACATTTCTTGCTTAAGAATTCTAAACTTAAGTTTAAGATTTGGTGCGGAAGGTGCTTCCGAGTTTAAAGTTCCCTGTCATGTCCCTTTCACCATTAACACTGTTTCTTAATGTGTCATGGTATTTCCTGTCCTTAAGCCAATGTGCATCCTACATTTTCTCGATACAACTTTTACCTACATGGCTACTCTACCATCTAGTTCCAGCTTTTACTTATAGCGCCAAGATGCTCGCCTGGAGACAACCTACACCTCACTTTCGGCCACTTTTGCCCATTTTAGAACTCCATAGGGCAAAAGGTTTAGGAGCAGCCCTCTATGGGGCGGAGCTATGGGGGCTGGGAAATCTGGAAGACCTGGTCCTCGCCAAAAATAAATTCATTAGGGCAATATTGAATCTTCCTGTAAATACTCCCATCCTGCCACTTAGACTCGATCTTAGCCTCAGACCTATCTGCCACTTTGCTATTCTTAGGGCGCTTATGTTCTGGGTTAGGATCCCGTTGAGGAAGGCCCTGGAAGATCTAATTGTTATGCAAAGACAAACAGGTCTTATTAAATGGCTTAATATGATTAAGGATTGTTTTTTTAAAGCTAGGGTTGGGGTTCCTATGGAAGGATCCAGGGTGTATAAAGAAATCAATGGTTCCCTTAGTTAAGAAAAGGTTTTGGAAGTTTACAGACTGGCAAAGTATAGAAAGTTACACGCATGGTACTTTAACCTCTAGTTTTCCAGACTTCAAAGGATGGGTTGGTTTTGAACCTTTTATGGATGTTATTGAACCACCCCAGGTAAGAGTCCTATATATCCAATTTAGGTATGGATCCTTGCCCTTAAATTCAAGAAGTACCTGGGAAAATGCATCTATACTGCCAGTATGTCCCATCTGTTATGCTTCCCCTGAGACCCTTGTACATTTTCTTTTTTTCTGTCCGACCTATGCTGATCATCGGAAAAGTTGGATTATGCCTGCATGTCGTCTATTATGCTTCACACGTCCAAATGATGCATTAAGAATTTTTATGTCTGATACTACCAGATGGCTGGTCTTTGCTATTTCAAGATAGTTATTGTTTGCTTGGTGGAAGAGATTGAAAATAACCAAAAATGCCACTCATGACAATGAATAACAAACGTATTCTATGGAATTGTGCTATGAATTATTCTTAATATGACAAAATACTGATTGTTTTTAATACCTACAATGCTGCTGTCAATGTTTAGGGATGTTTTAAAGCAATTTTATTCTAAAATTGTACTTATATGATGTGTTTTGATGTTTGTGATGTAAATGATCATATATTTGATTGAAATAAATATATATATATTACCTACTGGCGGTCGCCAGTAAGTATATATAGTTAGGACCTAGTTACCATAGGAAATCCCCAACATTCTATTGGGAATACCTTTGGCGCCGATTGAGGAATCTGCGTGTAATTTCCCTTAAATTTGCTCATCTACGCTCCGATCCTTCCCTGAAAGTTTCGGGGGGATTCGTCAAGCGGGGGCCGAGAAAAAAGGGGGGTCCCAAAACATGTTTTCCCCATGTTAATTTCCGTAGGGTCCTTTAGACACGGCTACAGCCCGAACGGCTGAATGGAATTACACAAAACTTGGCAAAATGGTAGGGCCTGGTATGCAGATGTGCCTTTGCTATGTTTGGTGAAAATCCCTCCAGTAGTTCTTGAGAAAATTGAATTTGAAATTTTTCAACTGGCATTTTCTATGGGACCTGATTGGCTGGCAGTCGACTGTCAACATTCCAAACTGTCCAAACCATGAAGTGTTAGCCACCATCTTGTTTTTCAGGAGAACTGAGGCACAAGAGAGCCCAAAACAAGAGTGGAAAACACGAAAAGGGGGCAGGGTAGAGACCCCCCAACCCTCTAGCCCTTCTCAAGGGGTCCCAGAAGGACCCCCAAGGGCAAAAAAAAAAAAAGAAATCGAAAAAATCGAGGGGTACGCACATCGCGTACCGTGCGCGTACCCCGCGATTTAAAAAAATGTATAATTTGTTTTGCACTTGGTGGTCCTTCTGGGACCCCCTGAGAAGGGCTAGGAGGTCAGGGGGTCCCTACCCTGCCCCCTTTTCGCATTTTCCACTCTTGTTTTGTGCTCTCTTGTGCCTCACTTCTCCTGAGAAACACAATGGCTGCACAGGTGGTCCCAGAAGGATAATAACATATATAAATGCTATCCGCTAATAGAATTAGCATTTACAAAACCTTTGAAATTTATTGAAAAAAAATATAGGTTTCACGCCTGATATAGTTAGGAATTAGCATTTAAAAAACCTTGCAAATTCACTGAAAAAAACATAGGTTTCAGGCCTTATATAGTTAGGAATTAGCATTTAAAAAACCTTGCAAATTCGCTTAAAAAACATAGGTTTCAGGCCTTATATAGTATTATAGTTAGGAATTAGCATTTTAAAAACCTGCCAAATTCACTTAAAAAACCATAAGTTTCAGGCCTTATATAGTTAGGAATTAGCATTTAAAAAAACATTGAAATTGCTCCTATATAGTTAGTTGTACTAACTATATTTCGCGCACCCGCAATCCACTGCTGATGATGTCACATATTGCATCATTCATGACATGGTCAGTGACATCACTGATGACATCTCAAATGACATCACTGAGGACATCTCATTTGACATCACTGATCACATCACTGATGATATCATTCATGTGATAAACAGATGCACCTCCTCACACTCTAATATAACCTTTGATACACCCTTTGTTAAATACAGACTACCATTCTTGAAACCATTGACACACCAATACCAGTTACTACATACGCACTCACTGATTCCTAGGTCTACACACACATTCACTCATTCACCCATAGAATCACTCATACATACAGTCACTCATCAATACAACACTATCATATGCACTCATACACCTATATAGACACTCACACACTGCCACTCATCCATGGAGTTACTCACACACCTAGTCAGTCATGCAACGAATCAATCACACTTCCATTTCCTCAACTATACAGTTATACACACAACACCTTACTTATTCAAACATATACTAACACATACTTACTCTCTCATACAATCACTGATACAAGTACACAATGATCCATACAGCCACTCGCACATTCACTGGCTCTCATGTATAGTCATTTATATATGCCAACTCTCACATGCACTGTGTTTTACATATGTACTTACTTGGACATGTAGCACTGAGATATCCATTCACTCACCAACACACCCATGCACACAGTCAACGCCCATATAGCTGTTTCCACATGCACTCTTGAACTCATACACCTAGTGAATCAACTGCTCACACATCTATGCACAGAGTCACACACCTCCCAGCCACCCACACACACACTCAGTCTCCCATTCAAATACTTGGGCAACCTATCAATAACCCATATAGCCACTCATATAGCTACTGATCAACACATGCAGCAGCTTACACAACAACAGACATACTGATGCACACATTCAGACAGTTTAGTCACTAACCCATGCATTTAGTAATACACGTTTAATCACTCACTCATACATTCAATCACGCACCTACTAAATCCTTCATCCAGACACTTATACATCCACTCATTCTTCAATATGTAAAACATATTTAAACTTTACAGAAACACACAGTCACTGGATGATGTCATCATTGATGTCATCAGTGATGTCAAATGAGATGTCATCAGTGATGTCATTTGAGATGTCATCGGTGATGTCATCAGTGATATCACTGACCATGTCATGAATGATGTAATATGTGACATCATCAGCAGTGGATTGCGGGTGTGCAAAATATAGTTAGTACAACTAACTATATAGGAGCAATTTCAATGGTTTTTTAAATGCTAATTCCTAACTATATAAGGCCTGAAACCTACGGTTTTTTAAGTGAATATATATATATATATAACCTACACCTCACACGTACCACATACGCCTTACAGCCTAAAGCTACACTAAAAATATCCTGTGTACCAGGAAAGATGAGCAAATGTTTTAAAAAACGTAAAGAGACGACTGTAGCATTCAAGCAGTAATAATGCGAACATTCATGGTGATCATGCGTTTTAAAGGCTAGATGACGCGTCAGCGAGTTAAGGATCTCTGCTCTGCAGTAATTCAGCCTTTGAACGCTTAGGCCAGCTTGGTTTTGTTTTCTCGTCTTCATGTTTGTGTCATAGGTAGGGGAGGTGTACCTAGATGTGTTTGGATTTCCCAAGGGAGAACCCCTTTCGTATTGGCACCTACACCCTCCACCCTTCTAAATCCAGTCTCTGAGCTTGGTTGATCTAAGCACAGTAGAAACGCCCATTTCGGATAGTTCCTCTATTTGTTTCACTTATACGGATTCATAACCAACCTTACAGATCTAGGGTTCCCACTCACAGGTAGATTATTAGTTATTAAATCCCCATATACATGGGACTCGGTGTGCACAAATTAGAGATCTAGGGCCAGATGTAGGTGGCCTATTACCGGTCAGTAACAAACAAAATTAACGAATTTCGGCCTTTACCGAACGGAAATAGGTTTTTCTTATGTAGGGGGCCGAAATTAAGGATTCGGTAATTTACCGAATCGGTAATTTAAGGAATCGGTAAATTACCGATTTCTTAAATACCGATTCAGTAAATTACCGAATTCCTAATGTAGG
The DNA here is from genome assembly GCF_964263255.1 of Lissotriton vulgaris. Classification (NCBI taxonomy): domain Eukaryota; kingdom Metazoa; phylum Chordata; class Amphibia; order Caudata; family Salamandridae; genus Lissotriton; species Lissotriton vulgaris. The sequence goes on from NC_141697.1 coordinate 120,552,147, forward strand.
GAGTACTTAAATGAATGCTTATCCCATGTTAGGATTCGTTATTTACCACCAACTACAAGTTGGTGGTAAATAACGGAAAAAAAACAAAAAGCAATTTAATGCAAATTGTTTCAATGCCATGTTGCAGACATACATGCCTTTAGAGCATGTATGTCTGCAACATGTGCACCCATAAACTATTGAGGGGTGCAACAGGGTGTCAAAGTGACACCCTGCCACCCTTCAATGTTTTCCCCCTTTTACCGAATCAGTATTTACCGATTCGTTAATTGCCATTCATTCCTATGGGCCTCAAGGCCAATAGGAATGAATGGCAATTATCGAATCGGTAAATACCGATTCGGTAATTACCGAATCTTAACCATTCGGTAATTTTTATCGAATTTTTAGCTACATAGCATTTACCGATTTGTAAATACCGAATCGGTAAAATTCGATATTTACGAATCGGTAAATACTATTTACCTACATCTAGCCCCTAGTTTCTCTAGCCACAGAAACAAGCATTTAAAAAGTAGCAAGACATCTGAGAGTAGCTGGAGTCCAGCAGAATAATTTGGCCACTGTAGAACTTGCAACGGCATCCAAAACTGTTCATCTGGCACAGAGAACGCCGGAGACTTGCGTGGGACGGTGAACAATGGGCAGCAATGTATTGTAGTTACCCTGCCAAGGGCTGCTACGCCAGCATAGTGAGAAGAGTAACAGTCCTTTTAAATAAGATTTCTGTGTAGAGGGATCCTAATCAAATGACATGCTCTTGTTGTGTCAGAATTATGGGCAGTGACATGGACAAAGCATTTTCTGCCACAGTGAGATGATTCATCTCACCAGGATCTATGGTAGAGAGTGTGTTGACCAATAAACCTGCACTGGTTCCACATCATCTAATGTACATAATTAAAGCTTGTGATGCACCATGGTCTTTATGGAAATGCTTCCTTCCAATTCCAAGGATGCATCTCATTATAGACAGGGCAGACAACACTACAAAGTCAGGGGGAGATCAATCCCTATCTAAAAGATGCCTTTTTCCGCCAAACTTAGTTTCACCCAACATGTACAAACATCACATCACTTCCACATAATAGAAAAGGCTCTAGTTTCCTCAATTTCTAAAAGAGCTTTTGTTAACAGGCTACTACAACCCATGCTTATTAGCGTAATGCAATATCCTCATATACTACCTTCTTTAGTATCAAATGCCTGGTTAAGTATCACTCTCTGCTCTGCGTCTATTGACATCAAGCTACCTTTACAACCTCATCTCCTCTCTCCACATATATCCCCTGCAGATTTCCATAACACTACAAGCTCTCCTTGACCTTTCCAGCCTCTATTCCCAATAAACACTGCCAGCCAGTGACTGTGCTGGTTTTCTCCCTAAAAAGAAACTAGTATCATCGAAAAATCTCGTACACGTCTTCCTACCCCACGAACACAATGCACTACCATCCCACAAGCTGTTGTTTAGTTTGTTTTATATGTTCATAGCACCTCCGCCAAGGAACTGATTCCCTGCTTCCAAACAGATAATTGCTTGTAAGCCCAGCCTCACTCTTTTTACTTACAAAACTATCAAACAATTGCCATGTTTGAGTTATTGCCTCTCCCAAGTATTCATGCATGTTCTCCTCAAAGGCAGTGACCCCTACCTCAAAACAGTAGTAGATATCATATCAACGGTTGAAAAAATGAATCAACCTCTTTCCCCGTATCTCACCCTAAAAAGAATCTTCTTGAACCAAATGCCCTCCTATCCCCACCTCTCCACTTGCTCTAGACTAAATCACCAGGAGACAGCACTCTGAACTTTGAATCATATGATCACCTTTGGGCCAGGGAATCCAAAATAGTAATCTTCCCAAACATCCCTCGCCCTCCAGATCTGCATTACTTCCTACCACTTCACTACCAAACCATGTGCTGTTTAGAACTCAACTCCATTAAAACTGAGACCGCCTACTATCCATATCCCACAGCTCCAAATATCACCGCCCTCCAATTTCATATTTCAAGTCCCATGACATGATGTACTTTGTTCCCTCTCTCCACAACCTAGGGGTCTACTTTCACTGAGATATGCATCTTTCACTCATAGCCAAGAATATTCCTCACTGCCCACTGTTCACCGTGACCTCTGATGTGTTAGTTGATCCCTGCCCTTAACATAGCTCTTTCCTAGAGTTTTATATAGCGCTAGCTGGACCCGGGGTCTTATCAGAGCGCTTTACAGGTTAAAGGAATATGTTAATGTGTTTGCAAGAGGTACAAGAAGGTCGTCATAATGTCAAAGTCATACGACAGTACAGCACTGTGTGGTTATAAAGTCACAAAGCATAAACACAGGGCACATGGGGGAGAACATCATCAAGGATAAAAAGGTGATTCAGCAAGTCATTAGACTAGAAAGCATTAATCAATGAGGGAAACTAGAACAGTTGGTGTGCATGTTGACGTAGTTGTTCAGAAGTAAAGCTTTGAGGTCCTGTTTGAAGGAGGGAAAGGAGGAATTGCAGTGGAGGACTTTGGGTAGCGAGTACCAGATCTTTGGAGTATTACCTGAGAAAGAGCCAGCCTGGGTTGATTTCTTTTTGAAGTTGGGGGAATGAGAGGATGAGTTGGAGATTCTCAGAGTTCAGGCTCTTCCAGCTCTTGAAATTCTGGTTTCTAGGGATTATGGGGTCTTTGTATGAAGCACTTTGTAAGTGATGCAGGATGTCTTGAAAAAGCACCTTCCTTCGATGGGAAGCCATTTAAGACTATTGAGGGCAGAAGATATGTGATCACATTTTTTAGTACTGAGAGCAGCTTTAAGGGGCCCAAGGTGGCATTCCTGTGAGGAGGGAATTTTCGCAGTCAAGTTGAGGGATGTCAAGAGATTGCACTAGCGACGATCGTCAGGAGGAATAAACAGCTTTACTTTATTGAGATATCTGAGTATGGAGATCGCTCCTTTTGGAAGAGTTGTTGGTGTGCTCCATGGGCATGCTTTTGTCCAGGGTGATGCCCAGAGACTTAACGGAGTTAGAAAGAGAGAGAGAGACCATTTAAGAGCGTTGATTATTGGTGTATAGGTAGTAGTTGACACCAGCTTTATTGAGATATCTGAGTATGGAGATCGCTCCTTTTGGAAGAGTTGTTGGTGTGCTCCATGGGCATGCTTTTGTCCAGGGTGATGCCCAGAGACTTAACGGAGTTAGAAAGAGAGAGAGAGACCATTTAAGAGCGTTGATTATTGGTGTATAGGTAGTAGTTGACACCAGCTTTCCCACTACTGTTTCCATCCACTTCACAAAATCCTCAACTTTGCCATCAGCATAGTCTTTGGCATTCTGCACAACACTCCCACCTCTAGTAATCCCTGTGGAGAACAGAAGCTTTTAAATAAAACCAGAAACCTCTTCAAATTCCTGACCCGGGTTTTTCAAATCTGTGCAAGTCCCACTCTGCCTCCACATCATACATATCACAACTCTTTTCATCCTTGTTGCTCACTGTACTCCTAGCCTGTCAACCACAAGACCACAACAAACACCAAATTTTCCTTCATTCAATGTTCATCTGCAACTTTCACATATGCATCTCTGTTGAGAAGTTTGAACCCCAGAGCCCACTGCTCCCTTCATGCTTTCTTGAAAAAGTAATGGGGCGACCCGGTGTCCCTCAGAACCTGGGTATATGCATTAAATAAAACAATTGGTTCTGTCGCTTAGAATACGTTGTAGCAACAGCTTCTGTATCAAACTTACCAATGATTTGAGAAAAAAGTAAAAAATGCATAAAACACACCAAAAACAGTGTTCAATAATATATTCAGAAATAGATATGAAATATTCATGGTTGTCGCAATTTACAAACTCAATTGCAATAGGGAATAAGTGACTGTGGTGAAAAGGTGACATGTGGTGATTGGTGACATTGACTGTGCAGTATATACAAGATAAATAAATAAACGTGCATTCAGGAGAGGGGAGAAAAATGTCACTTTGTCCTTATTATTTTAGCACATATGCTCCAGGATCCATTGGTAAGTTTAAAATGTGATCATGAGCATTATGCAGACATATGTTGTGCGTCGACGTTTCGGCCCTGTTGGTAGCACAAAAAGTAAACTGTGTCAAGGTGGGTCTTCCTCAGGACAGGAGGGGGGTAGTGGGCAGCCAGTCTTCAGATTATTTGTGGTATCTGTAAGTCTTAAATGTTTCTTATTTCAGAGAAGGTCTTTGATTCATAACCTCTCTGTCCATCCGGTTGGAGCCTCAATTGTATTCTTAAAGAGACTTCTACCCATCAGTTGGAGTCAATGATTTTTGGCCAGTCAAGTGATTTAAAGAAGGCACGTCCGTCCGGCAGCTGCTTTCGACATCTGCACTCAAAGACTAATGCTTCAGAGTGGCATAAGGGTGCTGGTTAACCTCAACACCAATGCACACTGAAATTCACTATTTGGAAGCCATGACAACATCATCTCCAGATTAACTTGCATCTTTTTGTAGTGGGCGCAGTACAATGCTTTCTTTGGTGCCCTAATTGAATGTGCTTTCTATTTTATGCTACATTCTGTTGTCACTTATTGCCCTCCCATCAGATATACTCCTTTCTATTGAGAATCTCGCAAACCCCTTTTAGGAGATACCTGTAGGATTTAAACCTCGAGTTCTGCAGTAATTAAGGATGTCCACTGACATATTTTGCTTAGATATCTATACTCTGAAAAAGGACTGGAGGGGTGAACGTCTGCCTTTTTAGGTCATTGCAAGATTTTTATTTTCACGCAATCAGTAATTTTTTCTTTTTGTGTGACCTGGTGTAGGAAGAAAGGTTTCATCTTACCATTCAGTACTGCACAAATCTCCTTTTGCATTCTATTTTTAGAATTATTTTTTTAGCACACAATCCATGAACTCGACAATCTATGAAATAAAGCAAATCTGGAGCTCTGGGATGTTAGCATAGTGACATTTCTTTGAAATATCTTTGAAATATTACTGCCTGCGCAGACTTGTGATGCACATCTATGGAGTTCCAGAAACCAGTTCAAAGCCAGACCCAGCGAGATTTTTTAAGTTTTACAGATCTTTATCTCTTTCCCAAGAGTCTGCATAAAGCATTCCACTAGGCCATTGGCCTCCTGCCATGGTAGTGTTTTTCTTTGATGTTGGATTCCAAGGTGCTTTATGACTTTACTACATTTTCTTCCCTCTTCGGTTATTAGCTTTCCTGGGGTTCCTTACAGAGTAAATATTTTATTTGAGGTTGGCAAAACAAATAAACTAGACATTGACAATATTGTTGCAAGGAAAGACAGATTCTACTTAATGACACAATAACTCAATTGTTCTTCGAGCTTTATACTGCTTCTAAAAAAGACACACTGGGCTCTACAAACTCAGTGCTATAAAAAGCAACATTCCTTATCATAGAACAAATGTAAGTTATTGGTGTATTAGTGAATCAACGCCCTCAGAAGCTGTGTGCCTTCACAAAGACACTTCCCTTGTTTCCCAGTATGGAAGGCAGGGTCTCGGTTTTATTTTTCTACTGTTGTGAAGAGCTTTCACATTCACAACCATATTACAACTTCTATACAGTGGGAGTCGAAGGTGCAGGGGACAGAGCAGAAAACAGTAGAGAAAGGTGGAATTGTGAATGATGAAGGGTGAATCTGTAGAAGGTCCACTACTACCCATTTAGTCACCAGCAAACACAAACCCTGTGTCCTCCCACCTGGTGGTATCAAACGTGCTATCATGGACTGATCACACACAGAAAGAAGGGGTATATATTAGATAAGTGTTGCTTTAAAACAGCAAGCTTGACTACAGAGCACTGTATGAAGTGTTAGTGAGTAGGTATGATTGGTATTATTGTACATAAGTGGGATGGGTGAAAAGACTTGCGTGTTGGGTTCCAAACAGTGCTTAATTTGAGCTGGTGGGTTCCGGTGCTCGCCACTGGCACTTAATTGTCAACACCGGAACGTGTGACAGTCTGCCACAAGGTGGCGCTGTCTGGCTAATTTAGAGATGACCTTAACAACAGTTAATTATGCATTCAATTTACATTAGACTGAGTAGTACAAATTAAGCACTGGTTCCAAATCCAGTAAAGCAAGGATGCTCTGCATTCATGGCAGTGAGGGGCTTATTGATGAGATGCGTTAGAACTTCCTTGTATTTAAATATAAAGAAAGCATTGCAACAACAAGCACTGCATATGGTGTCTAAGACCGTAAATGAGATCATAAATAGTGGACTGGTTCCGTAGAATGGTTGTCAGATTGCTTGGTGATTGGTTTAAACAGTATAAAGAGATACATGAAGCTATTAACAGATTAGTATATGCCAGATAGATAGTTGGTCTAGGTTAGAGATAAGATGCTACAAGTAGGTGGTTTCAGTGATGAAGGGCGGAGAAATGGTGTCTGTGCTGGGTTTCAATTCGGGAGGGATCGGCCTTGTGGAATGGCATTAAATCTTTGAAGACATATTCATTTTGGGGTTTGACAATGAGCATGCTCCAGTGAAGAGGTGCAAGAAATATGAAAGGCTGGATGCGGTCCAACAAACTTAAGGACAAGAAGGTGAAAGCTAGCTGAGCTGGGCAGTCACGAATAGATATAATATGCGATATTCTGCCTGGTATGGAGAGGTGCAGATGCCATGTACAGCATTGAAGATCTGCATAGTTTCAGTCTACTAAGTGCCCTGTTTTCAGTGCTTAATTTGAGCCAGTGGTTTCTGGTGCTCAGCTCCGAAACTTAATGATCAACACCATCACTTTTTATGAGCGCTAGTTAAGGACACATTAATTTATGGTAGGCTCAGGGAGATTAAGTCATTTGCCCACAATCACAGGATGTTGGGCCGATGCCAAGATTTGAAGCTTGTTTCCCAACTCCAAAGTTGGTAGCTCTGTCCATTACGCCCCATCCTCTCCCCACTTTCACAGTTAGTAGTTGTGCCTCTTTTAGGCGGCACTAAGAGGAGAAATGGGCTGGTGTAAACTGCCTCCTGATGAGAGCTCCAGCACTTATTTTGTTACAAATTAACCACTGCATATTTTGGATAGATAGCCCAAACCCCTAGAGTAACAGGGTGTATGGCTAGGGAGATTAAAAACTGCACGATTGCTAATCATTAAAGCATAGCACAGGATGCCAAACAGGAGGCTGTTGAAGTAGGCATGATTACCTGTGATCAGAATGTTGAAGTGAGATTGGGTAGAGAGCAAGAGAAAGTGTTTGCAAATCTAACTCATAAGAAGTATGTGATACCTGACAGCCGTGGTGTGGGGATTGAACTCTATGTGAAATCTTGGGCAGATGGAGAGGTAGAACATTTACATGGCTGAAAGGAAATTTAGATAAGGGGCAGTGAAGGTCACAAAGTAAATGATTTCTGTCTTTGTAAACATTAAAGATGAAGGAGCAGAGAGCGCCATTGAGGATGAATAGATTCATGACTGAGTATAAGCAAAGAATAATGCAAAGGAGAGGAACATCTGCATTGCACAAGGAAGAGGATGCAATTGATGCCAAAGGAAGAGATGATATCACCAAGAGCAGTGGCGGCTCCTTCGCTAAGGCGGAGGAGCGTCGCCTCGCTGCTTTGCAGCAGTGAAATAAAGGAAAAGCAAAACTTGATGTTATTATCATTTTATTTGTTCCTGCTGCGGCCCTATTGCGGGACGGGGCTGCTCTGCTCACAGAGGAGCAGGGGGAGGAGTGGTGGGCAGTCTGTAAGAGCACATGGCTGTTTGAACGACCATCTCGGGCCGGCCAAGCAATCATGTGCACTTTGCATGTTCTCCACTCAGGTTAAACATGCCCAGGCTCCCATTCCCTGGCTAAGCGCCAAACCAGGGTGCTCAGGCCAATCACAATGCTGCATTGCAGCATTGTGATTGGTCAGGAGAGCCTGTGTGTTTCATGTTCCTGGCTGGGAGAGAAGCAGCAGGAAGAGAGAGGAGAGATGTGGCGACGACAGCTGAGAGACACGGCAAGGAGGTAAGTTTTAAAGAACATTGTTTTTACACCACTTCCTCACCCCACATCCCCTTCCCCACCACCCCCGATCCTTGCCGGCCCCAAAGACCAAGACGGGAGGTGACAAGAGAGAAAAAGAAAAGAAGGCGTCCAGATCTAAACCTTTTGTGGTGCTCACTTATTGGGTTGTGTGACTGGGAGTGTTTAGATTCGGGGACAGCAATGGGCGCAGCTGCAAACAGGAACCTACATTTAGACTCCCCTTTATTTGAAATCCATTGTATGACCACAAAATGCAGACTCCATACCAAGATGGATGACATTCTAATATGACACTATCTGAGATCAGCCATTCTCTGTCAGGTGGTCCCTAATACTGATACAAGACCATTCCTGCAAGGTGGTTCCTGCTCTACCAGTGCATAAAGAGTGTTCTCTGATCAGGAGTGCATCACAATTTTTGCAGTTTGGTCATGCTGTTGGATTTTTAACTCCAGCTCTGCTCCGAGCTTTCCAGCGCCACCTCTGCTCCAGTCCTGCCGGTCCAGCTCCGCTCCAGTCCTGTCTCCTCCAGCTGCAACTCTGCTCCAGTACTACTATCTCCAGTTCCAGCTTTGCCGTCCTGCCAGCCCCAGCTCTGCTCCAGTCCTGCTGGCTCGAACTCTGCTCCAGTAGTGTCTCCTCCACCTGCAGCTCTGCTCCAGTTCTGCCATCTCCAGGTCCAGGCGTGCCCATTCTGCAGGCTCCAGCTTTGCTCCAGTCTTGTCAGCTTCTCCAGCTCTGCTTTAGTCCTGATCTTACTCAGATCCAAATCTTCAGCATTGCAAAAATGATCCTAGAACACATCACATTGGATGTTTTTATGCCTTTTAGATTCTTTCCTCCTTTCGCCCCAAGAACTTCTTTCCAGAGGGCCTCATCTCTCTAAATGATTACACCATGGACAAACTGTGAGGCTTCCAGAAGAGGTTGCCCTTTCCACACAGCCTGTATGAAAGAGGTGAAGCGTTGACCACTAGATCTAGATGTTTAATTGAAGTAGGTGGAGAACCGGGAAATGGAAAGGATGCAGCCAGATAGGTTTGAGGAGAGCCAGTGATCACTGGTGAGAGGTGCTCAATGGGGCCAGAGTATCTTGCATAGTAGAGAAGTTGGTGGTGTCAAAAGCCACAGAGGGGTAAAAGAGGTTAAGTGTGGAGCACAGTTGAGTACAATCATACATTATGAATCAGACACCTGTGCCTGAGTAGTTTCAGTTGAGTGCAGTCAATGGATTCCAGACTGCAGGAGACTAGAAATCTTGTGAACTCATTAAACACAAGATCTTTAAGTGGAATTTGTTTGACTGGGTGCTAATTAAAGGGCACGGATCATTCACTTGTGGGTTTATTGATTAGTTTAATCACAAAGGTTGATTTGAGAGACAGGTAAGGAGCCAGAAGCTGTTGAAGAAGGTACAGCAGACGAGTATGCAATACATTGAGCTGCAGAGATGTCGTAAAATGATATGAGTTTCACGAAAAACTGAGAGGAGATTGAGAAAAGTAAAATAGTACTGGAGGGAAGGATGCTGAAGGTGCTTCTTGTAGTAAATGTCCTCTTCATGGTCATCTGAGGCTGAGCTGCTAACAGCTGGCTCCTGGTGGGGTTTACCTTACATCTTAACCTGTCTATCTAACCTGGAAGGAACCTGCAATAAAGGATCTTAACTTATCAAGTGGATTCTGCATCTTTCCTTTATTACACTTCTCGCTTGTAACATTTTTATGAGATGAATATTGAAAACTGTTTCGAGGGTAGAACATAAAGAGTCTCAGTATAGCATAAGGGACTTGAGTCTAGGGTGGGGGTAAGAAGTAATGGTAGTACAAATATGAAGCGGAGTGGATTCTAGAGTGGTGTGGCACAGAGTACATCTTTCCAGGACCTCTGAGGCTTGGAAATTCTTGACTCTTGGGCTGATTGAAGACAGGAAGGGGTGTTAGTGGCGGTGAGTGTACACAGAAACTATGATAACCCTGAGACTGTCTGAAGTAAAGTTTCATCAGATGTGGTGTTCCAAGGAGGGTAAAGTTAAGGTGGGCATGATCAAGGAGAGGGCATTCAAGTCTAAAGAAAAATTATACTTTGAAGCAGGGACTTTGGTGATTGTGGTTGGGGGTGTTAAGGAATATACAATTGGGTGCCCACTGGGGTTCTAGAAAAAGGTTAGGGTCAGAGTAAGGCTGCAATGCGGAGGTCAAGTTTAAGCAGAGTGGCTTTTCATAGGAGTTATTTGGGGCTACTCGGAGTACAACAGAGAAAGGAGTGTGGTGGCACAAAAGCAATTTTAGTTTGATGAATCATAGATTCCAGGACAGACTTTCAGCTCAATGTAGAAGGCACCAGAGGAGTAATAGATGAAAATGATAATGTGATTAGTAATGTTCAAATGTTCCACAGAAGAAGATCAATAAATGCGGTATGAACAGATGTGAGGGATTTATTTAGGAGTAGGCCATCTCTGCTACCTTGATGGCCATATTATGTGAAGTCAGGGAGGGGATTGTATGTGTTTTTCATATTTGGTATTAAGAACTGCTTAAGTGGTGGTGCCTTTGAGTTTGACCCAGGATTCAGTAATGAGATTTGCTGAAGGTTATGATAATTATAAATTTGAATGATTTAGCCTTTGTCAGTCCATCTAGCTTTATGGTAGAGTGCCGCTTAGAAATTTAGCACTTGGGCGCCACAATTTGCATAGGTCCATGCGATCTCTGAGATGATGGATATCCTTGTGTTGATCACTTCCGGTGGTAGTGCTTTATAAAGCAGAGTAGAGACATGTAACTGACAGATAGAGCATTATTACTGATGGGTATTTCCATCCATGCTTTAGGTTGGGCTGATGGGCTGCTTGTTCTGTGTCTTGGCGCCAACATGGCAGATGTGATTGAGTGATTGGCTCCAATGGTGGATGGGACTGTCTGGTGCCTGATGGTTTGTTGCACTAATCTAGTGTTTGCAGTTTTAGTGGTGAGGGGATGTCTGAACAGCCAGTTGCTGTAATAGTAAAACACCGGGTGAAAACATTTTGTTCATTGTATTAGGTTTAGAGCACAGTGGAAGTAGATAATTACTCTGCACATATCAACACTTAGGGCACACTTACAAGTCTGGCGGTCAACAGACCTCCAGTCTCATGGGGGCATGGCAGCGGGCCTCTCCCGACCGCTCTACTACAATTAGGGTGGTCGGACCGCCATTGGCCCGCCATAGCCATCAGGTTCACTGTCGGTGTTCTGGGCGGTCAGGAGACAGCAATATGCTTGGCAGGGCCGCTGGGGTGTGTCTGCACCATGAGGTGCATGCAGGGGGGCACAAAATGTCCCCCCTCCTGTGTGTATGTACCCCAATTTCCGCACAACATGGACTTTTCAGTCGATGCCATGCATGAACTGTTTTTGGCGTTCCCACTGCGTTGCCCATTTTTAGAGGCACCGACGTGAGAATGGCAATGAAAAACCCACCAGACAGGAGGAAACTCCTAATCTGGCATGCGATCTGATCGTGGCTTTGGTGGTGCGGTACAAAAGGGGGTACTGATGGACAGAGCATCTAAACCAATCAAACACTCACACCCAGTCAACAGATCTGGGTTTAATCCATCACCGTTCTTTAGCCCACTCTGCCACCCCAGTTCAGACATGGCCATATGCAAATCCGTCTGACCCTGTGCCCTATGGGAACAGTCCAGCCCGAACTGCCAAGCCATGCCTTCCCTTGACTGGAAACAAGCTTCCTAGGACCGGTTTCTGGCATTCCAGCCGTCTTCAGCCAGGATAGCTTGAATCCAGTGGCAAAATGAGCAAGGAATTCACGTCTGAGCATACCCAGCCAACTTATGGAGAACAAAGCAGTACAAAAGGGGGTGGTGATGGACGGAGCATCTGAACCAATCAAACACTTACACCCAGTCTACAGATCTGGGTTTAATCCATCACCGTTCTTTAGCCCACTCTACCACCCCAGTTCAGACATGGCCATATGCAAATCAGTCTAACCCTGTGCCTCATGGGAACAGTCCAGCCTGAACTGCCAAACCATGCCTTCCCTGGACAGGAAACAAGCTTCCTAAGACCGGTTTCTGGCATTCCAGCCGTCTTCAGCCAGGCTTGCTTGAATCCAGTGGCAAAATGAGCAAGGAACTCACGTCTGAGCATACCCTGCCAACTTATGGCGAACTAAGGGATACAAAAGGTGGTGCGGTGGCGGGGCAGACCTGGCGTCCCACCGCCAAAGTCTTAATAATGCCTTTGAATGTTATTATTTATTTATTTATTTATAAAGTTTTATATAGCGCAAACTTGATCTATATAATTTATGTATGGAAAAAGTGTGCAAATACTGGTTTGAGTGTCCAGGCGCAAGATATAAAAACACAGGCCATACTTCACCCCTGAGAAATATCATAGAATATATTCCTCTAGGCCACATTACTGTCCCTAATGTGGAGCAACCCAAGCGTGGTTTCTCTATCTGACCTGGTCCTGCATCCCATTACAGCCACAGGAGCATCCGAATTTGGGAGCCAAGTTGAGCTAAAACTGCTGACGGCTATCGCTGGCTATGTCAAATTGATCCCTCGCAGGACCAGATGATTCACAGCGATGGCACTGCTGTTAGCTAAGCACAGAATCGCTATGCTGGGATGCGAGAGCACTGTACCAAAAAATAGAAAACTGCTTAAAAGATCTGGTCACATGAAATAGAACAGTGACACATGTCACTATTGACCCAAACATCTAAACCCAAGAACTTAAGGGACAAGTTAAGAGCAACCCTGGCAACAATGAACCCTGAAGGGTAGCTGGTTCTACTGGAATGTCAGAAGCTCTTAAAGTGAGACTGAGATTACATCACTTTAGGCACAGCTGTACTGGTCCACAAATCCCATCCACTTTACATGGCAAATAACGCTGGAAAGATTGTGGGGGGCACACATGGTGCTCTGCGTATGCTGGGATAGGCTATTTCTCTACGACTTTTGTTTTAGCACAGATACAGGTTGAAAAGCTATATATCATAAATACGTAGTAAATCTGAAGTACAATTTAAACTATTATGAGTCATGTTTAAGTGTTGTGGCTGTGCCTCTATGTCATTTAATACAAAGTTTAATTTAATTTAAATTTTTATATATATTTAGAAGAAAAAGTGTGTGGAAGGGGCAGTGGTCTTCTTTGCAACGTAGGGATATCTTAAAACTGTGAAATGTGATGACAGCATAAAGTAGTGTTAACCATAAAGGTGTCTTGGTTGCTAATCTTTTGCAGGCTTTGGGGTCGGAGTTTACCGAGCCAAGAGATGGCTGCGTCCTGAGCGAGCACCTCCAGTGTAATATAGTTGACAGTCTAGTAGCTGGGGTGGGGGGAGCTAGGTGGGCTGAGGGGAAGAGGAGGGGTCAGGACAGGATGAGGGCAGTTAGAGTAGGGACAGGGAAGAGACTGGAAGTATGCAATAAAGCTCCAGTTGAAGATCCCAGAGTGTCTGTGTTTATTTGTAGCACGATGCTACAACTGGCGACGAGGGTGGGATGTGCATGACTGCAACCCACAGAGAATCAGGAGAGTGCCCTGTCCCCTGCAGCGTCGAGAGAAGAGCTCCGCTGCCGAGTGAAGCTGATCCTGGACGAAGGAGGTCAGCAGTGAGTGACCCCGATCCTCAGAGACGCTGGGGAACCCCGAGAGAGCCACGACAGCGAGCGCTGAAACGCTCAGCAACAGAGACCATTTCGCACCGAAAGCGTGAGTCCCGCCGGATGCGTGTTGTCCAGCATCCGTGAAGAAACAGGAGTCGGGAGCCCACTCTGACCCTGTCCAGCACCCCAAAGTGAATAAAGGGTGCCCTGGTGAAGAGGACGCTGTCCCCGAGAGCCTGCTGCCAAGCGCGGCTGAACGTGCCGGAACCGGAGCCTGGGTGCAGTCGGAAAACCTCACGCCCGATGCGTGAGGTTTGGCATGCTGTCGGCGTAAGAGAGCGGGAACTGCGAAAGTGAGCTGGGAGCCCACCCCAATCTCACCTGATGACTGCTGTGGCCAAAAAAGAGTGAATCCTGGTGTGGACTGCCCCCGCGAAGGTCCACTGCCAAGCGCTGCTGAGCGCGGTAAAATTGGAGCCCGACGTCAGCAAACCTCCAGCCGGATGCGTGAGTTTTGGCACGCCGCCGCCGAAGGACCCTGCAAAGTAAGGCGGGAGCCCACCCCAACCTCACCTGACTGTAGCAGCAACCAGAGGGAGCCGAATCTGGAGGGTGCTGCTCCTGAAAACAGCTGCTGGTGAGTCCTGTGGGAAGAAACGGGGTCGAATGAAGAGAGAGAAAGTAGTGCCTGCAGATAACCACAGCGGCCATCTTTGAGTCAGGCAACTTCTGGGACACCTTCCCTGTGCAAACTGTAGGCGGCTATTTTCAGGTCAGGCGAGCTGAGTTTAGCAACAAGCATTGGCAAACATAATAGAAACAAGCATTGGCGAAGACCAAACAAGCATTGGCGAAGACCAAACAAGCATTGGGGAAGGCCAAACAAGCATTGGCGAAGATCAAACAAGCATTGGCGAAGGCCAAACAAGCATTGGCGAAGGCCAAACAAGCATTGGCGAAGGCCAAACAAACATTGGCGAAGATCAAACAAGCATTGGCGAAGACCAAACAAGCATTGGCTAATAGAAAGAAACAAGCACTGTCAAGAGCCAACAAACAAGCATTGGCGAGTAGAAACCAACCAGCAGTGGCGAGTAGAAACCAACAAGCAGTGGCGAAAAGAAACAAACAAGCATTGGAAAAGCGAATAAACAAACATTGGCGAGAAACAGCAAACCAGCATGAGCACCTACAAAGGTGATGCAACAAACATTGGCCAACGCAAGTGAGGAAAAGAAACGAGCACAGATGCATGCAAGAGCCAGGTAACAACAACAAGTGGACATCAATAATCACGAGCAAATGCAAGGAGCATAATAAGAAAACAAGCACAAGCAGACGCAAACAACGGGTAAAGGAGATGGTGAACACACACTGAAGAGCGTAACAGAGAAGAGCTGCTGGACAGAACCGCACGGAGTTCAGAAGAGGGCAAGACTGCGAAAGACAGTCCCAGAAATAAGCACAACACTCACTGAAGTGACTGGAGGACTTGTGCCAGTGCAGAGGGAACGCCCGAACGAACAAAGATGTCAAACGTGCCCAGCATCACCGCGGAAAAGTTGGTAACCACCTGCCACTAGCATGCGACTCGAAAGAAAAGGAACCTTGTGTCTAGCACAGTGCAGCTGGGTGGTGGACACTTCGGAACGCACGAAATCTAAGTGATTCACTGGCACATACCATGATGATTGCAAAGATTACTAACGTCCCAGCACATGACCAGACCGCAGGTTTCGACTAAAGAGGATCAGCTAAGAAGACGAGAAGACGAGTGAACAGCCCGTGCCCTGCAAATATAATCCATCAAAATCCTCCTCTCATGGCGGGGGAAGAAGTAGCACAATGGTTCAATCCCTGCATTGAAGTACCACCCCCAGGGGTGCAGACGGATACCTGGAGTCGGTGTCTCAAACGGAACCAATGGCTGGCAACATTGGGTGACTTCCTGGACGCCAATGGTGAACAAAGAGAGAGGAAATGTCTAATGCTGCTCCTCCATTTGGTGGGTCCTGAGGGCCGATGCCCAATCAAAACATTTTCCAAAGAAGACACAGAAATCTATGAAAGACTCCAAGAGAAGCTATGTGCCCGTCTCTCCGCACAAGCGGAAGTGGATCATGAGCGCATCGCTTTCAACACAGCTCGGCAGGAACCAGGCGAACCATTGCCAACTTTCATCATTCGGTTGCAAAACCTGGTACAAGGCTGCCACTTTAACACCTTTACGAATGAGGACGCAGTTCGACTCCGGATAATTGAAGGCTGCGCAAACCCCGACACAAAACTCAAGATCCTGTGAGGAAATTGGTCATTAGAAGAAATCATTAGGAAGGCTGAAATTGGAATACACGTCAAGGCAAGAGACAGATCAAAGGACCTGCCTCTGAAGGCAACATATCAAGATGCCTGGACGGATGAACCTCGGAAAATGCACAAAACAAAAAGGAGAGAGAGGGAAGGCAGACCAGTGAAAAGACAACGAGAGAGACAAAGTGATAAGGAGCACTCCGAGTCAATCAGTCAAAAGACAACCTCAAGGAGTTCTTCACCCTCAAGGTGTCATTCAAAGTCCGACGAGGAGGGAGCGTCAAGTGGGACAGATCGCACTCCTGGACAAGAAGGCAACCTGCACAACAAGAGAGTAAGGAAGACAAACTATAGAAGAAGAAATCACAATGGTCAAAACTGGAAGTTGGCGCCGGAACATTCTTCGCCAAGTTGTGAAGATGAGTCTAAATGGAACATCCAGCAGGAGAACACATCACACCCATATCATGAGTGTCCGAGAACCAAATAAGTGGGAAGAAGAAATAGGTCGCATAAGACGAACTGACCCTCCCCTACAACGAACAGGAAAAGACCTGGAAAATGGCACCTGGGGCATCGAAGAAACTGAGAAGAAGTCGTTGACATGTGAGAAAGGCAAAGATGGAAAACCTCAAGATCAAACACCAAGAACAAGCATGTGGTTGTTGAACAACTTCTCAAATGAAACAACGCCAAAGACAAGTCGACGAAGGCTCCCGGGGAAGTGTGGTACAGACAACCCTGAGTCAAAGAACAATGTGTCACGGCCTACTCATTTCAGACATCCATTACTCGATACACTCTCAAAGGAACGCTTTAAAAGGAGTATGGCGAGGAACTCCTCTGATTCAGATAGCGCGTCCGTCCGATCCTGGAGGTCGACAAGAGACTTCTCTGACCCAGAGAGCACGTCTGTTCAATCCCGTGAGTCGACCGAGTCATGGTCCCGACAACAGCCATGGCGTCAACCACCCAAATGCACCATGGAACCAAAGGACATCCTTCCCGTCAAGAGCAACATGTCACACACTAAGGTCTCTGAATACTCAGTCACGCTACAAGACAACCTGTCATGTCAATCACAAGTATATCCAGACATAGATCAGACACCGTCACCCCTGAAGGTGTCCGCGAGGCTGACTCAAAGGGCCTACAAAAGGAAAACAGAGACAGTGGACCTTAGTCACCGGACGGGAAGGGACCAGCCAGCCACTCCGCAAGGAAAGCCGGACATGTCAGTAGAGAGAGATCATCAGATGAGAGAAAAACATGCCTATGCACAGATAGCCCACTAGTTCGCCAGACAACCCGAGGCCGTGAATGAGTTATCGAACCAAACCAAGACAGTCTCGTCAGATAACACCGTACTGTCTGGTATACATGACCCTGAATTGGAGGGCCGTGTTGCCCTCGACCGGACTAGACAACAAGAAGTAAAAGTAAATGCGGCGAATAAGTTACCGAACCAAACCAAGACAGTCTCATCAGATAGCACCGTACTGTCTGGTATACATGACCCTGAACTGGAGGGCAGTGTTGCCCTCGACCGGACAAGACAAAAGGAAGTAAAATTAGATGCGGGTGCTCAGAAGAGGACCCAGACACTATCCACTCATGAAAGAGACCGAGCATCTGAACCAACAGCAGTTACACCACAGGAAGGAAACATGAAGACTGCGGAGTGTGAGAGTAAACCGTTCACAAGCAACGTGGTCAAGAATGCCCTGACTAAGACAATGGAAAGATTGACCAAAGCCAAGCTCACCACTGACTCGACACTACTGAAGCTTGAAGAACAGGCTGTCCGCCGACCCGTGTGGTGGATTGAAGAATTGCGAACACTGAAGACTAACATTAGGGACAACACAGCCTACTTTAGACTGCCCATTACAATGGCATGCTGACTCGGTGAAGTATCTGGAGATCTGAATTCACCGTGACCCAGAAATAGTGGTTAGGGTAAATTATGGAACAGCCATGACTAAACTCGAAGAGCACTTTGAAAAATGGATTAAACTACCTATATCACTTGCAGACAGGATAGCACTTCAGAAAATGCTAGTACTACCTTGATTCTTATACCTATTCTGGAATGTCCCGATATGGCTCACACAGGCTTTCTTTGTTAAACTGAGCACAGTCCTACAACGTCTCACATGGGCTGGGAAACAACCCAGGGTCAGTTGGAAGATACTAACGAAATCCTATCACCAAGATGGGTTCGCCGCCCCTGACCTACAATTATATTACTATTGTGCCCAAGCACATCATGCACACTATTGGATACAGCCACACTCCCATATCCCACAAATTGCAGTAGAGAAGGACAGTGTCCATCCGAACCAACTAACTCACTGCATATCAGATCCTATTAGTTGTTATCCCACAGACCTGATACAAATGGTCAAATGCACATCTAGGGCATGGCATACTCTAGCACTACGAGCACAGAAACTTCCTCCATATGCTCCAGCGTTACCACTGGCTAACCATCCCAAACTTTCAGTAACACGTGAAAAAAAATGCAGACGGTGCTAGGAGAAATGGGTTTATCAACCATGGGTACTTTGTTTCCAAACAAAGAATTTATCCTACACAATGACTAATCCCTTTGTGTGCATCAAATGCCATTAAAGAGGTTTGAATACTTAAGGTTACGGGCAGCAGTCAAAGACTTGAATGAATCGTGCCCGGAAGAACCCACATCACTGCATGCCCAACAAATATTATTGACAGCACCCACACGTACAAACCTTGTCAAACGACTATACTCCGCTTCCCAGAATGAACAAGTTTCAGGGCCTGATAGGTCACTCAAGAGATGGGAGGACACTGGGGAAACTATTTCTGAAGAGGACTGGAGCTACAGTTGTGCACAAGTACACTTACTTACATCTAATTGTAATCTAAAGATCATACATTTTAGGTTTATCCATCAGACATATTATACACGTCTTCAACTACACCGATACGGCCTTAAAGCGGATGACAAATGTCTGCGTTGCTCAGCACCCGGAGCTGACTTCTTACACATGGCCAGGGCATGTCCCAGTCTGAACAAGTATTGGCAAGAAATTACAGATGCACTATCGAACATGCTGACCGAACGAATTCCAAACACACCATTGGTATGCCTGCTGGGAATTAGTAAACTCAAACAGGCCAAAAGATGTAAATTCCTGGCAGTGACTCTTCTACTCGCAAAAAGGCGTCTAGCTATAAAGTGGGGTAGCAAACGACCTCCCAGATTTATGGACTGGATAACTGACTTTTTGTATTGTAAGGAAACATTGGGGGCATATGCGGAGGAAATCCCCCAAGCCTCCTGGCCTAAAGATTTGACGAATGGACTATTACTCTTATTATTATTATTATTATTAAATTAGTTTTGTAACACGCGCAGCTACCCAAAAAGGGTTTCCCGGCGCTTAGCACACAAATTGCTAGAAAAGGAGCAGTCAAGAACCATTTGCTACTAAAAGAGCCAAGTTTTAAGATTTTTTCAAAAGTTGAAATAGGACGGGTCATTCTTCAAGGACACCGGAAGAGAATTCCAGATTTTGGGGCCAAGACAAGAAAAGCAACAGACTCCCATTCTTGCAAGTTTAAATCTGGGAATCACGAAGTCTCCTTGGGCTGTAGAGCGTAGGGGACAAGAAGGAATGTAAGGATGGATGAGCTCTTGCAGACACGCTGGTGCCACACCTTGTTTGATTTTAAAGATGAAACACAGGGTTTTAAATTTAATTCTTTGATCAATTTCGAAGCCAGTGAAGGTCATGTAAATACGGCGAGATGGAAGCCTGTCTAGGAACTTGACAAAGAAGGCGTACTGCAGCTTTCTCAGTACCGTTTGGCAGCTACCGAGATAGAGAACATTGCCGTAATTGAGGCGAGAGGTGATGAGTGCCTGGACTACCGTGCCTTGGGTTGAGGCAGGAAGCATCCAAATGATCTTACAAAGCCACCGCAAGATCGTGAAACAGATGGCAGCAACACTCGCCACCTGTTGTCCCATAGAGAGACTATCATCAATAATGATGCCCAGATTATGGACATGGGTGACAGGTAGGGAACAGGAACCCATTCCCTGAGGCCAATGGTGAGGGCCCCATAGATCCTTGTGCTTACCCAAGATAAGGACCTCAGTCTTATCCCCATTTAACTTTGAAAAGTTAAGGCGCATCCACTCTGTCACTTGCCGTAGGCCGCACTGAATGGCAGATGTCGTAGCATCTTTAGTGGTGGAAAGCGAGAAGACAATCTGTGTATCATCCGCATACGAATATAGGGAAAGACCCGCCTCTTCCATAATCTCTGCCAGAGGTCTGACATAGATGTTGAAGAGTAGGGGGCTTAAAATGGATCCCTGTGGGACTCCATATCCTGATATGCAGATTTTAGCTGATGCCTTAGCAGAAAAGACTTGAAAAGTGCGACCCTCAAGGAATAAAGCAAACCTGGATAGGGCAGTGCCGTCCAGCCCAAGAGACCTAAGGGTGTTAAGCAAGATGTAATGCGACACAGTGTTGAATGCGGCACTCAAATCTAATAGAATGAGTGCCGCAGTTTCCCCGAGATCTAAATGCTGGTGCAGTATCTCAGTAACCACAAGCAGAGCGGTTTCAGATGAAAGTTGGCCCTGTAGCCGGATGGTGAACAATGAAGAAAGCCAACTTTATCTATGTGTTGTGTCAGTTGAGTATAGATATGTTTCTCCAAAATTTTGGAGAAAGCCGGAAGCAGAGATATAGGTCTAAAGTTCGATAGTACAGAAGGATCTGCTCCGGCCTTTTTCAACAAAGGAATGACCATGACTCGCTTCCACTCGGGGGGTACCAAGGCCTCCCACATAGAGGCGTTAAGAATATCGATAAGGACGCCTTTAGATGTAGAAGAGAGCTGACAAAGGATATTAATAGGCAAAGGATCAAGAAAAGACCAGATTTAATACTGTCTAAACAATTTTGGAAAGACGCCTCTTCAAATGGGTGCCAGGAAAAAATCTTGACTATCTGGTCACAATAACTGTGATATGTAGGGTCAAATGCAGAAGCCATACTACACAAGGAAGGGGAAGGAGCAGAGAGTGACTTGTAAATAAGTTCAACCTTCTGAATAAAGAAGTCAGCAATGTTGTTACATTGATTTTCATCAAGGACAGGAAGAGGAGGGATGGTATCAGAGCCAGCTAACGTCTTCACTACCCAAAATAGAGCCGGAGGACGATTAGATGCCTTAGTTATTGTGTTAGCAACGTAAAAAATGCGTGCCTATTTACATGCTGAATGATAACTTTTAAGAGCAGCTTTGTAAGCATCTTTACAAGTTAAAGAGTACGAACTCCTCCATCTTCTTTCTAGTGCTTTACATTTAGACTTAATATCTTTAAGATTGTTTGTAAACCATGGGGCAGGGGGGTGATGAGTAAAGCTGCGTTTGGGTACAGGGGGCAGACAGATGTCAATGGCATTGGTTAGCCAGTCCGAGACAGCAGTATTTAATGAAAGCAAAGGTAAAGTGACATCAGGTATGCTAGTAGACAGAATAGTATTAAAAGACTCCATATTCAACTTGACCCAAGATCTGAGACTATCTGAGCTAGTAGGAGGGGCCACTACCCTAGATGTGGAAGGCTGCAGGTTGAATGGAATTATAAAATGGTCGGACCAGTCTAACTGAAGCGCAGGAGTGCTACAGTCATAGCAAAGATTGGACAAAATTGGATCCAGAATGTGTCCCGCCTTATGAGTAGGGCCCTGATTGCATAACCGAAAGCTTAGAACCTCCAAAACAGATAAAAAAGTGTGGCAGATGTTATTCTGATTATCTTCTAGGTGAAGGTTCAGGTCACCTAGAATTGTAAAATTTGCTGCCTTTAAAATAAAGGGAGCGATAAGGTCAGGGAAAGTGGAGACCCAGGGGCAGGGCTTCCCTGGAGGCCTATAAACTAAAATGCCAGACAAGGTCAGCTGAGGGGATACAGAGAGTTTAAACATAGCCGCTTCACACTCTGTGATGGAAATATCTTAAAATTTACAGAAATGAGTAGATTTATAAATTATAGCAATCCCCCTGCCTTTGCCTGTGTCTCGATCTTTCCTGGCAATGACATATCCAGGAGGAAGAGCAGTGGCAATGTCGGGGCCCGAACTGGCATAAAGCCATGTTTCGGTCAGAGTGCATCTGGATGTTCAGTACTAAGAAGGTCAAAAATATGCTGCTTATTTTTGGCCAGAGAACGACAGTTAAGGCTTAAAAAGTACAAATTCTGGCGACATGCCATTTTAGCAGAGGTGCTGCTGTGACAGACCTGAAGGCCAGTTCTGGAAATGGTGTTTAAGGACGCATAGGACCCAATGTCAAATTGCATTGAATGTAAGTAAAGCCGCGATAAGGAGGAGTACATACAGCGCATTTAGGAGAAATATATTTACTTAGTCTGTGAAGTTGCGCAGCTGAGTATGTAATTCTCTTACTTACAGTGATCGCATTTTGGCCATAATTTCTGACCGCTGGGCATGGACGGGCGCAGACGGGCGCAGACGAGTTCGCCTCCGGCGCACCATTGGCACGCCTGCTGCGCGCTTGCATCTGTCCACTAAAATAGAGTCAAGGACCATAGAGTGCTGCTAGAATGTTGCTCGAAATGATACCAGCGAGAGGTGTCTGTACGGCTAGAGAGGCTGAAAGTCAGGGGGCGGCCATACCATAGAGTATGGGATCATGCAGAGCCAGGCAAACAACTACCACAGGTACAAATTTAAAACGATTTTAAAACAAGAGCATTCCAAATGAAATACAACAAAAATGTATATATAGAAGTAAGTTCTATGTGAATTAAAGTTTTAGTGTGCAAGTATGCGAAAATGCGGTTCTTTTTAAAAGAGAAAAACACAAAACTACAGTTAAAATTAGCATTTGACAAGCATTTAGTGAAACATTTAACTGACACTCAGGGGCTGCGCGCTTGCATCTGTCCACTAAAATAGAGTCAAGGACCATAGAGCGCGGCTAGAATGTCGCTCTAAATGATACCAGCGAGAGGTGTCTGTGCGGCTAGAGAGGCTGAAAGTCAGGGGGTGGCCATACCATAGAGTATGGGATCATGCAGAGCCAGGCAAACAACTACCACAGGTACAAGTTTAGCAACAAACCCAAGACGACTCTTGTTTGCCAGTTATGGAGGGTTACATAGCCACGGAAGGGTGATGCCTGTCGACTTGCACAATTTGACATAGTAGTTCCCATGTAAAAGTCATGTCTGGTCATAGGTGCGGCATGAGAGTTTAAGAACTGAGATCATCAGATGGTAATCCTTTGAGTAATAGCTACTATGTTTATATACTGAAACTTATATTATATGCTTTATTTATGTTGGATGTCGTGTGCATGGAGACATTATGACTTATATGTAAAAATGGACAAGGCATATATGATGTACATTGTTGCTGCTTGGTGGAATAAAAAAAAAATAAAAAAAAAAATATTTTGCAGGCTTTGGAAGTCTACAGTAAAACCTATAACTAAAGTAAAATATGTTAAGATTGTAATGGAATGCCATTGTCCATTAATAAATGATTATAGCAGGAATATAAAAATTATTTATCATAAGCGTGCTGGTTGCCAAAGGGCCCCTCTTGAGAATTTGGGAATAACCCAGAAGTCCGGAATAGATGGTGTGATGCTCGCAACACCTCCACTGCCTTTATTTGAGAGATCATATAAGAATAAAACCGAGGAGCTCAAACCTGAAGTTAGTTGTCGCTAATTGTGAAACTGTCCATAAAGGTATTCCATCTGGGTGCCAGTTATTTAATTTTACTCATGCCGATAACCTAAAGTTTTAGGATTTTGTATACGGAC
The DNA here is from genome assembly GCF_964263255.1 of Lissotriton vulgaris. Taxonomy (NCBI): domain Eukaryota; kingdom Metazoa; phylum Chordata; class Amphibia; order Caudata; family Salamandridae; genus Lissotriton; species Lissotriton vulgaris. The sequence goes on from NC_141697.1 coordinate 120,575,993, forward strand.
ACACAAAGCAACTCTATATGTTAATAGTACTAGCAAACATTAGGTATACTTATTCCGGCTTGTGACTATTGTACCTTAATGTAGTAAAAGATTTTTTCTATGCATGTACTAAGCATATATTTTACAATAAGTATTAGAAAATAATATAGCAGCAAGTGTAAGACAGAGGCAAGTAGATAGCCCCACTCTTAAGGACAAAGAGAACCATAGATTGGAGTCTTACCATCTGATCAAGAGATCATTGACTTAGAACAAGATATATATGCTTATAACTAACTTACAACAAGGTGTCATTACCTATTTGCTACCTTTGTCACAAATCAAAAGAACAAGGGTTTTGACCAAACTGACTAAAGATACATGCTCTGGCATACCTCAAGAGCATCTCTCTAGACACACCTCATCGATTTCTTCATACAACCATTGCCAGATCTAATCTTGCTGCACCATCTGCAGCCCCAAATGTATGCACATGAAACTCAGGTCGGTACCCACCTGGAAATTTCGGATCAATAGTGCAAGAAAATCTAAACCTGCTTGAGCCATAAGCACCAAGCGATGAAGGTGGTTTTTCTTTGTCTCCATAGGGATACATCAGAGATGTTGCTAACTGAAGCGAAGCTTCACCCACAATTTATTTCTTGCGATCTGCAGTACTGGGAGCAACCCTGTCAGAATGTACATAACATTGGGATGCAGTTACCCCAAGATCTTTATAGTACTGTTATCTGAGGAACCTGGACCACAATACCCCGGCCCTGAAATAACTCTATGTACGTCTAATAAACAAAATAGCCAAGTCTCAGGTCCTGTGCATCACCTATAAAGCGCTTTGCAGGAAAAGGGCCAGATTATAGGCGAAATTTGGCTACCGTCTACCTCTGAAGCCATACCTCTAAAGCAGGAATTGCCAAGCAGTTTGCCATTTGAATTTCATATGAAAGTTACGTTGGGTAATCAACGTCAGATTCTGGAATAATTTGAATCCCTACTTGAAAGTATTTTCCCCTCCTCAGAGCAGTCAAGGAAGAATTAAAGAATTACCTATTCAAGAAGGAATTTGGGGGGCAAACTCCCACCGCAACAGCCCACCCCCTTCATGCAGAAACCAACGCCCGTCAACAATAAGCATGCACAGTGACAAAGAACCCACAAGCAAGCTTTACAACAGGAGGGGGAGACTCTTGAGACATCTAACGAAACTAAATGCGTGATGGATCTGTACCACTTGACATCTAGAGGGCTGTGGCATAGCCAGAAGGTGGTATGCAGATGCTTTATAAAAACCCCATAAATAAACATTTGAATGCTATAAACCACGATTTCAGTATTAGAAACATGCCACATACCAGGTTCAATATCCTTTATTAGAATGTTAGGGAACCCAAAAACAAAGACAGTGCTCTCTTGGTGACATTTATATACAAACTTTTGGCCCATACTCACACATCTCAAACATTTCATCCCTGAGGGAGGGTTGTGGGTGGGAATACAAGCCCAGTCACAGTTATCCATGGTCTCATGGTGTGCTTTACTTGATCCGGTCTGGACATGTTCAGCTCCCTACAAAATCCTTTCAATAGTCGCCCATCTTTAATAAGAGATTTATTTATGCCCTGCCTCCATGAAAAGTCGTTTTTAGGTCTCGCCTGTCGATGCGCATGCGCATCGAGCAAGCGAGACTATTGCGAGTTATCCACTCTTTATCCACACTGCAAGGAATCGTGGCGATTCCTTGCAGTGCCCGTGACTTTTAAGGTCAATGCGCATGCGCATTAAGCTTATGCGCATGCGCATTGACCTTAAAAGTCACGGGCGCGTGCATGTCCGTCTCTGTTTACCCGCTCCGCCCCCTCCCCTTCCCGCCGTGTCGCATTTCTCCTCCCCCCTCCCCTCTCTTCCCTCCAGCTTGTTGTTTGTATAATTTAACCCGCTCCGCCCCCTCCCCTTCGTGTCGCATTTCTCCTCCCCCCTCCCCTCTCTTCCGTCCGTCCGTCTTGTTTATAATGCCACCGTGGGTTCCCTTTCTGTACCGGGTGTTGATGGATGTTTTCAGATTTTCTGCCCGACCTCCAGTGCGGTTAAATTCCCATCTTTCCCTCCCCATGTGCTCCGATCCCCTCCCCCACCTCTTCTGCCCGTGATTGCCGCTCCGTCTCGCTCGGTAGTGGCAGGGAGATTTACTCTCTGTTAGGTTCCCGCGGGGAAAATGAAGGCGCACAACATAAGCACAGATAAGGAGGAGGCAACCTGCTCTGTGCCAACAAGAACGGACCAGCCCGAAAGAGGAATGTAGACTGACTGTTGCTTGCAGCACTGCAGATAAGGGTTCAAATAAATTGATAAATCGTGTTGCTGTTTTATTGTAAAACCGAATTACAGGAGAGGAAAACCGCGACAGTATCTTTAAATCTGTAGCAGTGTACTGCTCGTCTCCATCAGGGTGCAGGTCTTTGTAAAAATGGTTTAATCCTCTTCGTACCGACTGTTTCTGTTGCTAGTAGAGACTCCTGTAGTGGATTTAATTGAACTCCACATTCGATGTTCTGTTTCCGGTAAAGCACCACGACAAACTATCTGCAAAAGTGTGGTGGGGAACTTGGGTTTAAAGCAATAACATGTTTGAGAACAAACTTTCGTGAAATAATATTTGTGGAACCTTCAAAAGATCGCGCCTTAAAAGATGGAAAATGTTTTGGAACCCAAGTATAACCAACAAGTTCGTGTTTACGTCCGTCCTTTCTGTGCTGCTTCCAGTTCCCATGTTATTATTAGGTCTGGCCTTTGAGACGCTTTAAGCGGTTTCACCTTATTGTTTTTCCACGAAATCCATACATGAGTTGCATACAAGGAGAGTGTTTGTCAGCACGCTTTATCTATTGGCCCGTTAAATTGTCATTCACGTTTTGCTTCCATCCACCACCGCACGGCATATCGCAAAAAGCCATGGGTCAGCCTACTTTACCCATTGGCTCCCTTCGTTTTGAGTGACTGCACAAGACCTGTGCACATTGTTCTTAGCCACCAAAATAATACTTTCTCTGCAATGGCCATGCAGGGGTGAAGTTAACTTTTCATTTAATGTATTCTTTTATATAATATAGCTAAAGTTCTGGCTGTTTATTTTTCCTGCACTTCGAGTGCTTACTTTATTGGGGATTTATTTCCTTACTGCTTTTTTAAGTGTTGACATTTTAACATTGTAGCTAACTAGGATTTGAGTGCATGGTTAATTCCTTTTTGTCTTTTTCACAAGTAATACAATGTATGGCACAACTAAAGGAGACCACTAGTAAAATGGCCACAATAGTGAATGTGTTTTTTCATTTTTATTTTTATGAAAGCCTATGGTGGACACGTATAGGTAGCATTTTTTTGTGGTACATATTACAGTAAAAAGGTGTTAAACGTTTTATGTAATTAGAGTAACTAACTGCTAGCATTAAGAAATGTGAAAAAGAATCCGTGCTAGCTGTGAACCGAGTTTGGCTTTTAAGCCGTTCAGGTTGGTTTGTCAGACTTTTCCCAAAAGCACCAAATTTACTGTAGGCCGAGACCTATCCAGGAATGTGTAGCTCCAGAAGGGGTGTTTGGGTTTCTAACCAGGTCAATGTGCAGTTTGCAGCTGTTGGTGCTGTGCTGGTTTAGAAAGTGTCCGGTACGCACTTTCTGCAATATACTGTTTGTTGCCTAGTACAGCGGTTCTTTGTCCTATGGCACAAGGCTAGCCACCTGGGATGCAGAGCACTATCTTTTAATGCAGAAAGAGAGGAATAACGATAAACACAGCACCACCTTTTACAGGCAAAAAATAAACCTGCAGCTCTATAGGAAAGACATTTGTTACAGCAATCCATTTAGTCTTACATGAAAAACGTATGCAACGCTATGTCTGTGTGTGTACAGAGCAATAAGGCAGCAACTCGAAACATCCCCTCGCACAAGATGTGGTGTAACAGGAACTTACTCATGCTGGTAGATGGCAGAATGCCCTGTACTAGTCAATTGTTGGATTTGTGTTATCGGCATTGAAATACAGCCAGTGACCAGATTTGTAATGCCTGGGGAAATGCTGATAACAGCCTACTCTTGCACTGACCTTACTTAGGTTCCCTTTCATCTCTAATGTGATTAGAAAACAGTCTGGGGGAGAGACAGGTGGCAGACAGTTATTCGTCATTCATTTATTGCAGAAATAGCCAACAGAGTCTTTGTCAAACAAAGTACAAAAAGTAAAGTACATGCAGTAGACAGTCGCAAGATTAGCCTTTAGAAAAAGTTGCATCCTTCCTGAAGATAGATTCCCTTCTAGGCAAAATTCTCACAGAATTCCATCCAATCTCGGTTTAGTTAGAGTGCAGTTTGGCAAAACTCTGAACTGGTATTCTGCAGAGTCCCTGCCCAGAAGTTTTGCCCAAATATTTACGCTGTACACTAAAGAAACTGAGAGAGCAAAGACCAAGCCCACAAGCATTGGCAAAAGTCTCGCCTATGGGCAAGCTATTGGATTTGGCAATGAGTTGGGGGTGGTACACCAGAGGGCAGGTGGTCCTACTCTCTCTCACAGCCTCCCCCAGCTCCGCCCCCTCACTACTTGATTGCACGGCCGCTAGGCCGTGCCTCCCCTACTCTCCTCCCCCCTCCTCCTCTCCTCCCCTGCCTGCCTGCCGCATTTCTCCTCCCCCTCCCCTCTCTTCCCTCCGTCTCGTTTCACACACACCCTCTCCCCCGCTCCGCCCCCTCCCCGCCATGTCTGCCCCCTTCCCGCCGCCTATTCATGCCTCTCAGTTCACTGAGTACTCTACGCTCAGACCTCATATGTTGACCACCTCACTCACCCTCAACCCCTCACTCACCCTCAACCCCTCACCCTCAACCCCTCACTCACCCTCACTCACCCTCACTCATCCTCACTCAACCACCCTCAACCTCACTCACCCTCAACCCCTCACCCTCAACCCCTCACCCTCACTCACCCTCAACCCCTCACCCACTCACCCTCAACCCCTCACCCTCACTCACCCACCCTCAACCCCTCACCCTCACTCACTCACCTTCGACCCCTCCCCCTCGACCCCACCCCCTCAACCTCTCACCCTCACCCTCACTCACCCTCAACCCCTCACCCTCAAACCCTCACTCACCCTCAACCCCTCACTCACTCACCCTCAACCCCTCAACCCCTCACCCTCAACCCCTCACTCACCCTCACTCAACCACCCTCAACCTCACTCACCCTCAACCTCACTCACCCTCACTCACCCTCACCCACCCTCACCCTCACTCACCCTCACCCTCACTCACCCTCACCCTCACTCACCCTCACTCACCCTCAACCCCTCACCCTCACTCACCCTCACTCACTCACCCTCACTCACTCACCCTCACTCACTCACCCTCAACCCCTCACCCTCACTCAACCTCACTCACTCACCCTCAACCCCTCACCCTCACTCACCCTCAACCCCTCACCCTCACTCACCCTCAACCCCTCACTCACCCTCAATCCCTCACCCTCACTCACCCTCAATCACTCACCCTCAATCCCTCACCCACCCTCACCCACCCTCACTCACCCTCACTCACCCTCACTCACCCTCAACCCCTCACCCTCACTCACCCTCACCCACCCTCACCCTCACTCACCCTCACCCACCCTCACTCACCCTCACTCACCCTCACTCACCCTCACTCACCCTCACTCACCCTCACCCTCAACCCCTCAGCCTCACCCTCACTCACCCTCAACCCCTCACCCTCACTCACCCTCACTCACCCTCAACCTCATGCTAAAGATTTACAAAAAAACCCATAAACAATTCTAAATGCACTAACTCTAATGCTGCGAGACCTATTGCATTTCTAATGCTTGTTCTACTTTATGACAATTCCCAGCAGCCAAACGCCTCGTTGTTAATGCTTTTGTGTAGCGCTCGTGCAGTCTTGGATGGAGATTCAAGGCGCTTACTGTACATTCCTATTTTTAGCAGGCACTTTTGATCGAATACCTAATTTACTGACTCGCTAATTTGGGTTTGCCGGCATTTGAACCCATGACCAGCAAATCACAGCGGCAATCACTAACTCACAGTTGCCTGCCTGCATAAAACTGTTTAATTGCTTCTGATAAGGATAATAGTGCATTGGAAACATTCCTGCTGCTGCACGTACATCGCAAAAATGATCGACCTACTCAGTGTTGTGAAAACATACTGGGGTCAGAGACTAGCTGGAAATGCGGTAAACACACACAGAGTGACTCAAGCTTGACCCTGAACTGTTTCCTAAAAGATATGGTAAGACTTCACTGGGGGGTGAGATCCGGTAGGGGTCTCGTTGCTGCTTACTCTGCACAATGTTTAACTCTGAATAGCACAGACCACAGTTCTTGCTATCAATGGGTGACACTGCTCTTCTCACTAATTAGAAGCATTTTCCACCAAGCTCTGCCAGACACAATGTCAGAAGGTGATGGCTCATGTTCAGAATTAATTTCAGCGCTTATAGTCACAAGGTTAGCGAAAGATAGCACATGGACAGTTCCTGCACAATTTTATAACCTAACTACAGAAAAATTGATACTTGTATAGCGCACTACTCACCCGCAAGGGTCTCAAGGCGCTTGTACGAATACCGCTGTGGAACCCATCCTGGCTTTCCCGGTGAGGCGTCCACTCCTGAACACTCTAAGAAGAATATTATCGCCTTATAGCCCCATGCATAGGTCTATACTGGTTGTTAAATGCCATGAACAAGATCTGCGGCCAGGGTCTATAACGGCAGCCTCTTACAGCCTCTTACCCCGGCAGCATGACTGCAGGGGTAAGAGACTGCATGCCAAGCCTCCTATTGAACCAGGAGGTTGACCCTCATCCATCTAGACTTGTGAAAGAATTCCTCCAGAGCAATTATTGGGAAAAGCAGAAGGAAAGCATAATATTAAATTAAATGAGAGTCCAGCCATAGGCCTCTGTCCAGAAATACATGGGGGGAACCATTATGAACGTGGAGTGACTGACCGCCTATGTGTTTGATATGTGGGTCATTCAAATTTATTCGAGAGAGTATGAAGGAGACTGTTAACCCGGACAGTGATTGCCTCGCTTCGCTCCTCTCTGAGAGTGCATACCTATATGCGTGCTTATAGGACTTGCAAAACCGTAGGTTGGTCCTTAATAAGATGGAGGGTCTGTTGATTGAGGAGAGATAGCTTCTGAACTGCCTATATCCAGGTGGGGGCACTGAGGTTTAAGGGATGTAGTACATCTGCTGAGGAGGGACCTCTGGGACACTACATCTATCCGAAGCAGCCAAGGGGGTGCATTGAATGGACAGACACAGACACACCAGCACAGCACAGGAGATGAAAAAGAGGATGAATGCGGGATCTGTGCTGACATTCTAATTAGATGTTTAGAAAAATTAAAAATACAACACTAGGAAACACCTGCAAAGTGACAATCAAAATAACGATCCATTCCAATATATGAACCGATATTATTTCACAATTGCTGCCCTATAATGTTATAAAGATACCTTCAGTTTACTTTCGTTTATCAGTCCAGTTTAGTTGCAGCCTGTTATAATTTGTTACAAGCTAAGTATTATGTCAGCGGTAGCTTGTAATGTGCACTACTGCGCCATCATACGTCCATTCAGCAGGCAAATGAGTTCGCTCATACAATTTGCACAGTATGAACTGTATTTTCTTTTTTTATATAGAACAAAAAAGAGCCAGAAGGCACTCTTAGCATTTTGTCCAGGCGCAGGTGTTTAGAGAATCGACTCCTGTCTGATTTCTCCAATACATTTGGCAACTTACAGTATCTTCATTGTGCTATCAGTGTACATTTGGATGCAAATGAGATCACTTTTGACCCTCTTTTTTTGTCCCTTCTTATTGGTTCTCTCGCATTCGTTCTCGTCCATATTGCTGCTCTCTCTTTCTATGCCTCCCTTCTGTCCCTTGCTTCCCGCCAATTGTTTCTTGCCCATGCCTTGTGCCCGCTTGTATGCTGTGGGGCGGGAGGCTTCTGCTGGCACCACGGCTCATTGTGAACTTTTGGAGTCTGTGTGTCACAAGTTGCCGGGTTACCTTGTGTCTTACTCTGCTGGGCATCTGTTTGGCTCAAACTTTTCTCCCAGCTGTGAGCTATGCATTGTATGTTTCATCTTCTCCAGGAGCAGGCTGGCAATGAGGGGCAAGGCGGGTGATGACCTCAGTCCCTTCTGCCCACCACTCCAGGATCCCAGGCAGCTGTGAGCCTGGTCTGGTAGCCGGGTCTCCACTGTCATATATCGCTTTTTGGCTAACACACATTTATCCAGCTTGCATTTTTGTTTTATCTGGTTACGCATTTGCATCTCATTTGCCTGACGTGTTCGTCCAGATTTGGAAAGCTTTAAGACTATAAAAACAATGTTTCATTTAGCAGATAATTTCAACTTCTATTCAATATTGATCTGTATACCGCTTTGGGTTTGTTATTTGAAAAAAAAATAATGACTTTAGCAAACTACCAGTATGTTGTAGCCTGCGCATTACAAATTTCAATCCTAGTTTGAGGATTCAGCTTGGGTATAGTTAGAAAACAAGTTATTTCCCTCTTCTTTGTATTTGAGCAACAATCAATTATTCTCAAGAAATATGGTTCAAGCCAAGGTGCTGCCTGTTATAAATATTATTATACTAAAAAGTTTCATGCGTATATTTCAGGCCACAATCCAAAATAATCCCCCGTGTGCTAATAGATGGACCTTGAAAACAGGAGCAGCATTGCAGCCCCTGTCTCTCTTAGGCCGGTTCTTCACACCCAGGGAGCACGTCTCTTCCTTAGACCCCTTTTTAATGCTCATACAGTGAAATAAATGAAGACAGAAGCGGGTCCATTCGATGATAGTCCCAGTTTTACAATTTTCTTGCCACTCTGTGACTTCTGCACGTTGTACGTTGCACCTTGCATTTGCAAAACGAATGTCTTTGTTGGACATTCACAAGTGGTTGCTTAAAGCTGTTAGTTGCTGCTCTGACAGCCAAGGTGGACCAGGCCTTTCATTTACAACTCGGGTTTTTCTGTCTGTGACATAGCTACTGCGCTGTCAATATCTCCAAAATAAAATGTTTGCTCTTTGTGCGACATATTTCCATAGTCAGTGTATGAACTTCCCTCTTTAGTGTTACATAGACTTTGCAAGGTTTATTTAAATTTAGTAGTTCAGCACCAGCTTCACCAGGCAGAGTATTAATGCTCTGTTTTGCAACATACCCTGGAAGATTGTTCTGCACTCTCTCTTGTGTTGGCTGGCTTCAAGCGCTCCAATATTGCAAAGATGTGAATCAAGCACCCAGATTTAAGCACCTGGGGCCGTATTATGCATAAGGCGCAGTTTCCCTGTTTGCGCCATGGCGCACCTTTCAAAAGGTCGGCCAGGCGCAAACAGAGAGAGTGTGCCCTATTACAAAGAATATGCGGTCCCTTATGTAATACCATTGAGCCCCAGGGGTGCCCAAAGTGGGCGCACATGTCAGTTGCATCCTCCAGGGCACAATGTATAATACAGACGCTTATGTCAAAATCCAAACTTTATCCATTTTCCTTGAAAATCTACATACCGCCCTGCCTGCTGCTCCCACGTTTAGGATAACTTCATGGATATGTGAAATTCAGTACAAGATGTTAGCCCTTTGTACTACCAGATAATGATAAACCTTTGCTTATTCTAGTAAATTATTCTGTAGCATAAACTCAAACGGTCTATGACTCTCATTTTTAGTTTTGTAGTGTTTAAGATAGTTTGCTCTACGATGGGACTCTACTACCTTCAGCCAAGCCTGCAAAGTTTATGGATGCAGGGAAGCCAAGCTGTCAGACCCCTGTTCAGGGGACAAAGGGCAGACAAGGGAGACTGGGTCCCAAATTGAGTGCCAGTTTGCCGCTGGTGTCTGCTCTAACATGGCTAGTGAAGTAGTGTGGCTCACTGGTTAGAGGCGGCAGACCCGAGAGCAGAGGACGGCCCGGGACCAGGGTTCGATTCCCGGCGCGGCAGGTTTCTGGACCAGGGTCAGCGGACTCGATAATTCTCTCGCCTCGGTGCCCACTCTGATCAGCGGTCACACTCGGCAACTCTGGGCATTAGCTTGCCTCATCTTCACTAACGGCCCCCCAGACCGCCGGGGATGCCTGGTCGCACCCTGGAGATACCCATTAAGGGACCATCTCTCAGGGAAGCCAGGAAGGGTTTCGCAGCGGTCGAAGCGCCAGGACGCCTACGGGTAGCAGTGCGCTATATAAATGCCAACACATTTACATGCCAACACACACACTCAAAACTGTGCCCCGGACAACCCCTTTGCTGCACTTAAATCTCAGGGTAATGAGGACGAACAGACACAAGCTCATCAGAAGGTAATGTGGGAGGCAACAGTCAGCCAGCAAATGCAATAATGTAATGTCCATCCCAGTGCTTATCTTTTATGATGAAAGAAAGTACTTGAATCACACAGTAGAAATGAATACTACACAATTAATGAAAGAGACATACAGGGGGAGGGGGACATGTGTTGCTTTGGACTGTGAGGCACTACACCCCCAGCATCCACACATCTTCCCAGTATTCCTTTATCTTTCAGTTATTGTCGTGACTCCATATTTAGAGTGCTCAACACACTATAGATGTAAACACTCATGCAGATATCTCAATTTATCTCACAGCAGAACTGCACAACTTCAGTTCAATGTTTCTTTACCCCATCTTTGAAAAAGTGTTAACAAGTGCAGCTAACCCATCTGTGCACCTTCAGTTTTTAGCCCCAGTTGCAGACTAGGCCCTGCATTTTTACCTGCTGGCAACTGTAGCATGTCTTATAGGGTGACGGGAGCAGACCAGCTCCTACCCTCATGTCATCTAGCTTCTCTACTCAGTTGTAAGCTACACAAGTAGCTTAGCTCTGGGTGATGATTTCCGACCATCATCTCCTTGTGTTTGCTTTATTGCCCTAAGTTGGCAGTGCATGCCCAGACGTGGGTCCCTTGTCATTGGATTCAAGCTAGCCTGGCTGATATCCAGATACTGGTCCCAGGATGCTTGTTTCCGGTCCAGGGAAGACCAGGCTTGTCAGTTCGGGCTGGACTGTTCCCATGAGGCACAAGGTCAAGACTGATTTGCATATAACTGTGTCTGAACGGGGGTGGCAAAGTGAGCTAAAGAACGATGATGGATTCAACCCAGATCTGTGACTGGGGGGTGAGTGTCAGTGAGCTAAAGAATGATGATGGATTCAACCCAGGTCTGTGACTGGGGGTGAGTGTCTGAAAAGTTTCAACATTCTGTCCATCACCTCGTTGTGTTAACAAGTGCAGCTAACCCATCTGTGCACCATCAGATTTTAGCCCCAGGTGCCGACTAGGCCCTGCATTTTTACCTGCTGGCATGTGTAGCATGTCTTATAGGGTGGCAAGAGCAGACCAGCTCCCGCCCTCACGTTAGATAGCTTCTCTACTCAGTTGTAGACTACACAAGTAGCTTAGCTCTGGGTGATAATTTCTGAGGTAATCTGTGAAGCGGCCTGTACAGCAATGCCTGGTTTCAGCTATGGTGATGTCCTGAGGTGGCAGTCGCGGCCTCCAGACCGATCTCCTTATGAGGAAATTTGCTCGTAGTTGGAGACTCCAGGCAGATTAGGATTTGTGCTTGGTAGTGAGGCACTGCTTTCTTACCTCGTTAACAGTGGAAGCTCAACACGAGTACTTATTCAGGTACATTCTGACAAGAAGCTTACACAGGAACTGCGCAGAGGAACCAAGGGGTCCCTTTAAAATACAAGCTCCACAAACCAGGAACACACTTCTGTCAAGTCTTTCATCCTGCAGTACAAGACACACTCCTTCCCTCAGTCTCAAACATGCTTCTTGCCACTTCAGACAGAGCTTGAGCTCTTCCAGCAGAAAGTGCACACTTCATGTGATGTTCCCTCACCTTTGAGAGACTGGCTGATCTGCGATTGAGCAGAATGAGAGAACATAGACACAATACTGTCGATGAGGAATACTAATTGGTCCCTCAAAAGGCAGAAAATCTCTAAGAGTGGAGAAACTATTGATGCCTTTACAACCTAGTCTAAAGAAACTTAAGACAACAACATCTCATTGATTTATGGAATTAGTGGATAAATAAGAAGATTGAAATAAAGTATTTAAGAAATAAGAGAGGAATTTATGGCTAATCAATTTTCCTGGTGATTGAAAAACACTGGAAGTGATTCATCACACAAATATTGGGGGATACACCCATATGGTGTGCAGAACATATTAGAAAGTGAACAACATTATGTAAGCTTGTCCTGAAGAAGGTGGTGTCAATCAACACAAGTCCTCCGAAACGCTGTGTCAACAACTTGTTTTTCATTGTATTGTTTTGTTATCCATATTGGTTTTAATGATTTGTTGTAGAGATGCACAGAAAAATTGACTATTGGAATAGTGCTGCCTATGAATTTTTTTTTATTAGGAACAAAGTAATAGGAGGCTTTCTGTTTACAATGTAAAACGCGTCGGTCGCCCACGAGCTGGTAAAACTGCACTGGCTGCCTGTGCGCAAACGCATTGCGTTTAAAGCACTATGTCTGGTCTTCAAGGCCTTGAAAGGGCTGGGTCCGCAGTGCATGACCCAGTACTTCCAATAGTACAAACCTGTAAGTTCACTCAGATCAACCAATCAAGGGCTTATAGTGATCCCAAGAATTAAAAAAGCCCGCTGGGGAGGCAGAAGTTTCTCCTTGGGAGCAGCAAAAGCCTGGAACGCCCTGCCAGTGGACATCAGACAGATACCAGATCTGATGTCCTTTCGGAAGGTACTGAAAACTTGGCTATTCAGGCAATAAGCAGGCTAGCTTTTCGGTAGTGGTTTCGGGAGTGGTCAACCAGCGCCAGGACACCATGTGGTAACAGTGCGCTCTATAAATGTTGAAAATAAATAAATAAATAAATAAGTATTAGTAGACCAAAAATCTATTGAAGAAAAAGTATTACTATGTATCGGCATTGATGACTCAGCATATTACAGTAACCTTCGGTGACCTCTTTCATACAATTGATTATGAAATGATGAATTTTAAATAGATTTTACTGTTGTATTTGAAATATTGTTTTAATAAAGAAGGAGATACCTTTTAAAAATACAGGACTTAGAGTTTGGGATGATTGTATGTAAATGTGTGTGAATCAATAGTTGGGCCAATGAAGTGAGAGATTTATAAGTACAAAGGGAACATAGAAGTTTGGTTGGTTTCCGTAACCCAGATCCCTTTGTTTTGAAGGGTTGCTCACACCTTTGCTTTTTTGTGTCAGGAAAACACCAGCCCTGGTTGCACAGTGCCTCTTTGAGTACTCTGTAAAGCACTCCATTCCTTAGGCAACAAGGGCGTAGACTGAAACAAAGTGGGGCCATTTTGTATACCACTGAATTACACACTTTCCAAACATAAATTGTAAATTGATCCTTGTATAGCGCACTACTCACCCGCAAGGGTCTCAAGGCACTTGTACGAATACCGCTGTGGAACCCATCCTGGCTTTCCCTGTGAGGCGTCCACTCCTGGGCACCCCCAAGGTGGAGACCAGGCATCCTTAGCGTTGTGGGGGCCGTTGTGGAGATTAAGCAAGCTATTGCCCAGAGTTGCAGAGTGGGACTCCATGATTAGAATAGGCACCAAGGCGAGAATGATCAGGTCCGTGGAATTTTGAGCCCAAGACCGGCCGAGGCGGGGAATTGAACCCTGGTCCCGGGCTTGACCTCTGCATCAGGGTCTGCCGCTCTAACCATTGAGCCACACTTCTCCATGGGATACAGATCCATTATCTAAGGGTTGGGGACCATTTTGGGTTGGGTCTCTCAAATGTCATCTTTTGTGCGAAGTGATGGATCTTGCAACAGGATTCAGTCACCCCTGTGCTTGCTTTCTCCGCTGTGCAACCACCCTTTGTTAGTGGCGGTCACCACTGGACATAAGGTTCCTGCTGCAGTATGGGTCCACCATAAACAGCAGATTGCCATAATCCAGACCCCCTATGACCTGCACATTTACTATATGGATTGCGCTGAAGGATTATTTGCAATACAGATGGTTCCTAAAACAGAGGTAGTGACGTAGGCTAGAGCTATGTCCCTCCTGATTAGTGGCGGTCACCACTGGACAGAAGGTTCCTGCTGTAGTATGGGTCCACCTGACATTCCTAATTTTATAAGTCTTTGCAAGGGCCATAGTTTGTGAAGCTGGTGCTTTTTCAAGCATACGTTTGTTGCTGACTTTTCAACTTCGCCCACCCCCATTTCTGTGCTATGTACGAAGCTATCACCCTGTTGGGCCTGAGAGACTGTCTATTGATCCAAGCACCGTGCCACCTGAATTTCAGTTCAGTAGTTTATTTTTGTCTAGAAGTTTGGTTCATGCACCACTTTCTAGTTAAAGCTGACCTGTTAGTACGATCATTTGTACCTAGGGTCAAAAACACTGTTTTAGGAAGAAATCACGTGACTGTGTAGGTGATCTGTTTAAGCAATGTATACCCAGCTGTAAAAACCGCAAAAGTAGTGAACTTTACAAGGGAAATAGCTAACATTTAAAGAAAAAAAGAAAAGGGTGTGCTCTGGAAGTTAAGAAGCAAGTTTAAGCAGCAAGTTCTTTTATTACATCCCTGCGAAAACAGAGGGTGACTTTAAATATAAATTCTTGAAAGTGGAATGTTTTTGTAAAAGGATTTTTAAATGCCCTCCACTGTGAGTGCCCGAACTTCCTTCAGTACACAATCATATCCGTAGAAATACACTTTAGGGTTTGAGGAGGCGAAATTTGAACTTTAAAGAAATATTCTTTCAAGTGTTGGATTACTAGGACTCCTGATATGCTGAGGGTGCTTAGAAGACTCTTATAAAAGGAATGCATTGTGCGCCCCTCTTGAAAAGCATTCTACCGCTTGCCTCTGCTTTCATCAAATTGAAACTTTATTTTGGTGGTGGGTGAGGACTATGAGAGGGCGGCCAGGGAGAGCAGGCGGTCTGAAGTGTTTTGAAGCTGAAGAAAGTTCAAAGCTCTTACATTGGCAGATTATGACGGTATTGAAAAGAATCAGCTTTATTGTGGAATAACTGTTTGAACTTTGATGCTTGCCAGTCTTACAGTCTAATCCACCACTGGTCGAATGACTGCGAGGCAGCACTGGGCAAAGGCTCAGACATTAAAGGACTGAAAGCGAGTTCACACATTTTATCACCAAAGGCAAACATATGCAATCAACACATCCCTGCTGTTCCAGAATTGGGTCCATGGCTAGATGTTTTTGGACCTCTTATTCGCGTGACTGCTCAGCTTCTTCAAAAAGCAGAGCCGGTGGAATGACCCCCCCCCCCCCCCCCCCAAAAGGTGGAGAAGTCTTTCCACCTCTCAACACGATTGACACATATGAGCAATGGCGTTTTTGCTTTTCACCATTTTGAAAAAGCTGGTGCAGGCCTCTGCAATCAGGTAAACTGATTAAATCTTTTAAATATGTGATCAAGCCACTCCGGTGGTGAAACGCGTTATGGCGGACTCATGAAGGAATAAACGCTACTTGCTTTTTGCACTTACTTTGGGCTCGTGTCTGCTTCTTTGGTGCTGACTGGGACTTCGTCGTTGCACCTAATCTGTGTAAGCAGCCTTCTGGACATATATATATATATATATATATATATATATATATATATATATATATATATATATATATATATATATATATATATATATATATATATATATATATATATATATATATATATATATATATATATATATATATTCCATAAAACAAAAGGGAACAAGGAAAGTGACAAAACTCCTCAATATGCTACTAGCCCACCGCTTATTTCAGCTGGTGATGTGAATCTATTCTTTGATTTACAACAACTTCAGGAAGAACAAACTGAACCCATTGATGCCCTGGGGTTAGAAGGTATGGATTTTGGTTGCACGATCAAAACCCCATTTAAACCTAAATCTGTTTTTTTGCCTATTATGATGCATGACAGTTTGGATCGCTTTCATGAACTTGTTGCCTCAGACTTGAAGGATTTGTACAGAGTAACTAATCATAGTAGCACCAAGATAGAATGCAAACAAAGGTGCTACATAGAACTAATGAAAAAATTGCAGGCCAATGAGGAACTTGTTATTAAACATTCTGACAAGGGGGGCAACATTGTCCTTTGGCCTAGATCTTTGTACATGGATGAGGCTTATAGCCAACTTAATGATGTTGCATGCTACAAACGTAGTAATCTTCAAATTATGAAGTCATCTTGGTTGGACTATTATGGCAAACTATTGGCATGGAAAAGTAGTGGTTTAATCAGTAATGATGAATACCTATTTTTGTACAATGAATATCCTGCTGTGCCATCAATTTACTTTCTTCCTAAGGTGCACAAGAGTATGACAAAACCACCAGGCAGGCCCATAATATCGGGTATAGGCAGCTTAACAGAAAATACCTCCAAATACGTGGATTTTTTCTTACAAGAATGGGTGCTCAAACTTCCATCTTATGTTAGAGACACCTCTGATTTCTTGAGAAAAATCAGCGATAAAATCTGGTCAGATGAGCTTATCCTTATCACTATGGATGTTACATCACTTTATACTTCCATTAGCCATAAGGATGGAATTAGAGCGATTGAATACTACCTCAATCGTAGACCTGCATGTTTTTCCCTCCATAACAAGATGCTGGTTGAAATAGTCAAAGTATGTTTAGAACACAAATACTTTTCTTTTGACAACACCATTTTTCAGCAAATAAGGGGGGTAGCTATGGGGGCCTGCTTCTCCCCCAGTTATGCCTGTCTCCATATGGGCTGGTGGGAGGAGCAGGTCTTGAAAAGGGAATATGAAAACATCTTGAAGACACATGTCCCTTTATGGCTGAGGTATATTGACGACCTCTTCATTCTATGGAGGGGGTCTGAGGAAAAAGCCAGGGAGTTTATACAAAAGTTAAATGATAATCTTTTGAATTTGCAATTCACTGCAAATATGAGTAAAACTTCCGTAGTCTTTCTAGATGTAGAAGTGTATGTTAGTAACAACAATTTATGCACCAGACTCCATCGCAAGCCTACGGCTGGGAACTCTGTTCTCCATGCCTCCAGCCATCATCCCCAACACCTGATCAACAGCATCCCCTATGGGGAGATGCTGCGGATCAAACGCATCTGCAGTGATAATATGGAATGTAAACTGGCTCAGGAAAGTTGTAAGAAGAGGTTCCTTCAAAGGGGATATAAACCCGCGATCATTGATAAGGCTATCAGGAAAACTGAATCTTTGAATCGCGACAACATCTTAGCTCCCAAAAGCCCTGGTATGGCCGATGACTCTAACAATAAATTGCGAGTCATCATAACCTATAATAAACAACAAGCGGCCATCAGAAAGATCTTCAGGAAGCACTGGGATCTTCTGTTGAAGGATCCTATCATAGGCAATGATTTGCTTAGAGACAATCCTACCCCCCTTATAACTTTTCGGAAAGCCAGATCCATGGGTAACTGTCTGAACAAATGTAATCCTGAGATTAGACCCCCCTCCAACTGGCTGTCCAAGCAAAAAGGTTTTTACAAATGTTTCCAATGCAAAGCCTGCAAACATGCTAACAATGTTAAGGAATATAGTATCCCATTTTCACCTTACCCAGTCAGAATCAAACGACGGATTACGTGTAAAACAGAATATGTTGTATACGTTTTGGAATGTCCCTGTGCACTGCGCTACGTTGGCAGCACCAAGTTACCCGTGCACATGAGGATCCTGCAACATCTCAGGGCCATTAACAATAAGGATCAGGCATATCCTGTGGCACGGCATTTTCAAGCAAAGCATGATAGCGATAACACTCTGCTGCAGTATTTGGCCATAGACAGTATACCCCCAACTCGTAAGGGTGGCAATAGGGATAGTGCCCTGAGAATGCTGGAAACCAGGTATATCTTGGAATTTAATTCCAAGGTCCCAAATGGTCTTAACACCACGGAGGACTTATACACCTGTCTTTGAACTATCCATTGAACTACAGGCTTCTGGATTCAACTCTGTTTCCCTTTGATTGTGATGAGTATAAAATGAATAGATTTATTCCAATACATTTGTTAGGAAAACCAACTTTGCCATTCTAACAGGCTCCAGAATCTCCATAGATGCCACTTTTCAGTATGTCTCTCGAGACAATACATCTGCGCTACATTGTAAACATGAGTATTCACTCATTTTTAATTCACGTAACATACACTACTGGTTATTTTCAGTATCTTAATATAGTATCTTGGGTTGTCCTATTCTATATTTTTTGTTTCACTGTTGCACATTTTGGTTATCACTCTATTTATCGCCTATACATTTCAGGCAGCTGATACCATCGATCTATATATCCTAGGACCCTTTTTTTCTTATTTTAAAGTGTTTGCCCACTTGGGCTATATTAACGTAAACAGCATACCTTGGACTGCATCTGGAGCTTGATACATACATAGATTTGTCAATCATTGATTTGGTTGTGTATCAGTGACTATATGAGGTGGGCTCCTCATACTATTGGGGAGTCATCTTTTTAAATGTCCTCATTTATTTAAATATTTGTATATATATATATTTTTCTACTGAGATCTATATGTATATTTTCAAATTAATACATGTGTGTATATACATGAAATTATTTGTAAATACGCTTTATTTTAATTGTACATTCTACTAAAACTGTTGTACATATGTATTCCAGGAGCAGTCTAGCTGATATGCACTGTGTTCATTGCATAGTCTGTTTTTCAGTTTCATTGCGCAATGTAACAGCTGTTTACAATTATGTGTTACTGGTCACTTTAAATAAGACACGGGTCCACAAGTAACGCGTCATGTGATCAAGGTCCAGGTCGGACCGAAACGCGTCATGGCGGCATACTGATGCGTGGCGAATTTTTCTTTCAATAAAAACTGAAAAGCACGAAAGATTGGGTCCGCGCTTATCTATCTGAGTCCTGTCCTTGGAGTGGATTCGTTTGATAGAGTACTGGTATATATATATATATATATATATATATATATATATATATATATATATATATATATATATATATATATATATATATATATATATATATATATATATATATATATATATATATATATATATATATATATATATATATATATATATATATATATATATATATATATATATATATATATATATATATATATATATATATATATATATATATATATATATATATATATATATATATATATATATATATATATATATATATATATATATATATATATATATATATATATATATATATATATATATATATATATATATATATATATATATATAGATATATATATATATATATATATATATAGATATATATTGGTAAGAATAAATGAGGCCTATAGCCTGTGTTATTTAGAACACCTGTACTAATAAACACACATTCTCACAATTATTACTTGAGTGCAAAGGTCAAAATTGAGTTTATTAACACAGTAGAGATAATTTAACAGGAGAAAACACTATTTACTGCCTCATAGACAGCGTGACAACATTGTTTACACAAGGCAACAACTCTCCTTATAGCCAAGAGATCTCTGCTTGCAGTGAAAGGCAGACCAGAGGCTTCAATCAATTGCTGTGCATTTCACTAGCCTGCTTTTTTGTATCTCAAGTGCTTGTTCATACCTGTGCTGGTTAAACATTGTCCTGATCTGCGTCTGATGCACACCGTTAAAGGTGTGCCTTAACGCAGATTAGTAAAGTACAGAAAAAAGTGATGGCTGGAATGATTTAATTAATCTCAGCCACTGGTAATTATTCGGGGCTGCATCCCATTACATTGTTACTTTGCACGCCGTGTCACCTCAGTTTGAACCTAGGCATCTACAAATCAATCTTGAGCCTGCTCCAGTTGGAACAGTTCAGCCTGAACTGCCAAGCTAGGTCCTCCCTGAACCGGAACACCAGCAACCCAGGACCGATTTTGCCATAGTTATGGGCTCATCAGCCGGGTACAGCTTGGTTCAAATGACACAATATACACAGGACCCACATCTGGGCATACCTGTCTCACGTAAGGCGACAAACTAAAGTATACAAAAAAATTAAGGATGAACTACTTGAATTAATCTCAACCACTGGTAATTACTCAGAGCTGCACCCCAGTCCAGTGTTATTTATTTATTTAAAGTTTTATATAGCGCAAACATGACCCAGGCGGGTATCAGAGCGCTTTACATAAGGGTTGCGGGAGACGCAGATCGAAGGCTATGGGATCACTTAAGGTCAGTATATTTACAGTAGTATAGTTACAGCAGTGACAAATTGGACTGGACCGTGGCATTGGCCAGTTAGCAATTACAACAAGATAGATCGTGGTAACAAAGTCAGGTAAACACAGGCTGGGCGACAAAGGAGCAAAGCTTCTAGTTCAAGTTATTGTTCATCAATAGAGCTTTCACTTCCATTTTGAAGGCAAGAGTTGAGGGAATTAGTCTTATTTCCAGAGGTAGGGAGTTCATATTCTCGGGGCAGTCCCAGAGAACGTACGTTTGTAGGTTTTCAGTTTTTTTAATTTCTTTGGCTTGAGGAGCAGAGTGCTGGAGCTCCTTGAGGGCCTGGCACTATCCGATAGCTCAAGCTTATTTGTCAGGTAGATAGGGGATAAGTGTAGTGCTCTATGGGTCATACACACAATTTTAACTGCCTCTTTGCCTCTAATAGGAGCCAGTTGAGCGCTTTAAGGTCAGAAGAGATGTGATTGGATTTCTTGGAACCCATGATAAGTCTAGTCGCAGCATTGAGAGATGCTCTGAGTGGGGCTACACTGAGTTTCAGGAGACCGCATAGAGTGGAACTGCCGTATTTAAGTCTTGAGATGACTAGTGCTTGCACCGCTAATTTGAAGTCTTCTTGTGGTAGGTAAGGTTTAAGTTTTCTAAGGATGCTTAATTCGAAGTTTGCCCCTTTGGTAGATGCTCTGATGTGATCTTGCATGTTTAGGTTCTTGTCCAATACAACACCCAGTGATTTAGTGGAGTCAATGATGTGTGGTGTGCAGTTGAGAGCGGTGAGGTTTGTTAGGAATTGCCCCACAGTGGAGGATTGCCTAGTCGGAGAAATGAGGAGGAATTCAATTTTAAGGGCATTTAGTTTGAGGTGGTTGGATGCTACTGTACACAACTAGGAGCCACAAGGGGTTGGAATAAGAACAGGTCGCCCCCCACTCAATTACTACTACTGAACAAAAGACCTGCTCCTACTATATATGTGGACCTCAATCAACCATATGTCACTCGTAAAATACACCCTACTTACTGTGTCACTACAGTGGATCTAGATTATCACAACTGCCTCGACGTGCCCTAAATCACAACTTCAATTAAAAAGTGTGGTATTATAACTGCTGGTCCACCTTCTCATCAAAAAAGGGGAAGAGAAAGGAGAAAAAGGTGAGGGAAAGTTGGCAGAGCCACACAGGAGTAACACCAAGGGAGGTTTACAAGCTGGTACTCGCCTGCATCCTCAGGTTCTCATCATTAGCATCTGCCAACTGTCAGAAACAAAGAGTGGATAGTGCAGAGTAAGAAAAACCAAAAAGTGTGATGTGTATTCTATAAGTGACCCTGTAGGGATGCCGAAATCTAACATAGAAATTTGGTATACCTTGAATTTAAAAATGAGCTCAGCAACACTGGCTATTCTATTTTATTCCTCGCTATGTGCCTTCTCAATTAAAGCAACATGTTTCATTGCCTTACACAGTTCACTGGCAATTTCATCAGGGTTAGGGTCAGCGTTTTCACTGCACCTCGTTTCTCCATTTATTGTACCTACAGAAACACAGCATACAACACTGCATCAACATATATCACAGACATGCATCAAGTTAAAAAGGAGGAAAAGCAGAGACACTGGAGAGTCAGAGTGACCTCATTTAAATTATTTACCAGGTGGTTGCCATTTATTAGCATACCAGCACCCTCGTAGAAGAAACTGATCAACCCCCTGTATGTTCGTTACAGGTCTCATAACAGTCACCGCATATAGTCAGTATGTAAATGAGGAATAGAGAACAATCAATGCCAATTTAGTCCCCCACAGTGAGTTATAGAGTTGCATGTTATCCCTGTAATCATACTCTCAAGTACTAGATAATGTATACGTTCTCAATTGCTGATATGCGCATGCACATGCTCTCGCTACCCCTGCTAATCTTTCACATTGCGTGGCCACCCTTTCGTCACTCATATCTTCAACTGTTTCAAATAGCGCACTCTATCCAATGCTATTGCGCTAACCTCCGCCGCCACTCTAGATGGAAACACCTTGCTAATTAAAAAGTTAGTGCAAACACCGCGTTGAGGCTCTCACGCATACCCTTTAGTTCCCAGAGTTCCCCTTCCTTACCGGCTGTTAGTAGGTGTGCAGCCAACGTTCACACCCGTGCCTCAATCGTGGCTGATGATTATTTTAAAACTTGCTGACTCCCCATGACTTCCGACAAGTCAGTCCCGCCTACTTCCACCCCTCACAACAGACAAGGGAGCGATAGTACTCAACTGTGGTGGCCATATTGGAATGGGTGTGTGCTCGTTACACTCGTACCCGTTTTCCTACTTCATTTAAATCTTGTGTATGTTACCCAAACATATTGTGTCCTGATGTGCAATATTTCATTATACCCCCATGATTACTGAAGGGATACGGTTCAGTTAGTACCATACTCCACCGTCCATGGATACTTCTGTATTGTCTCCCTTAAAATGGAGACATTCGGTAAATAATTAGCTGCAAGCGTTTCTCATAACCTGGCTTCAATATAGGGAATAAAGCTGCAACACAGATGAGAGCATGGATCACTGTGCATAAACATCCTGTGTGGCGGCTCCTATCGGGAAGGTGCATATAGTCTGTCATAATGGGTAGTGAATATGCCTGAGTGTGAGATACAGTGCCTGCAACACAGATACACGCTTATATAGCACTGGACATAGACACCCTGTGTGTTGCCTCCTTCTTTGAAGGTGTATAAGTCTGTTCTAACTCAGTAAATTCAATCCCTGAAGGTGCTGCTGTCCTAATCATCCTATTACATGCTGCCTGTACTCTAGCCGGAGTTTACATTAAAGCAACTTCTGGGAAGAGTCCAACAACATGTATCACCCCCCTCACCCCCACCCTCCACAACAAAACGGGTCTATTAAAAATCACCCAGTCAAGGTTATTTTACAGCAATGTTACTGTCTATTTGAGTCGACGTAGAATGGTGACACTTTGTTCCATTCCATCCGATCTGATCCGCCGCCACCTGATAAATCCAGCGGGCTTCCTTCTTTTATAATCTGTTTTCCATATTAAACTGATCTCCCAGTACCCTTTCTAGTACTACCCATCGTATGTCTCTGGGCTGGTGTTTCTGTGTGATAACATTTTGGACCAATTTAGTTGTGAGTTTGCCTGCCTTCAAGGTGCTGATGTTCTCCTGCACTCTGATCTTGATTTTCCTTGTTGTATGGCCAATATAGTCCATGCCGCAAGGACATGTAAATCTGTAAATAACGTTAGTCGTGTTGCAGTTACTGAACCTATTAAGGTGCCACGTCTTCCCATTTGCTAAAATCACAGATTTGGTCGATGTTGTAAGAGCGCACACTCTGTTAATGCCCTGGGGGGGACTCCAGACTCCCTGGACTCCTGCGTTGGACTTGTATGCACCAGCCGGTCCCATAGATTGGTAGACCGTTTAAAAGCAAACCTGGGCTGAGGCATTTTCATAGATGCAGTGCTAAGCAGATGCCAGTGTTTTCTAATTATCCGCCTAATCTTGGTGGAACAAGGACCAAAGGTCGTGACCACTGGAATGCAGTCATTCCGGGTTTTTTCATTCCTTTCCAGTAGAGCATTCCTGGGTGTATTAAGTGCCCTTTTCCTCGCTTGTTTGATAACCTTTTAAGGGTACACACGCTTCACCAGTTTACTTGATAGCTCCTCCGTTTGTTCCACATAACTCTGCGTGGACGTACAATTCCTGCGATAACGCAGAAACTGCCCCACCGGTAAATTATCTCGCAACGCCCTGGGGTGATAGGTTCTATAATGGAGCAGCGAGTTTTTATCGGTGGGCTTTTGGTGTACACTTGTCATCAGTTTGTTGTCCATCGCCAGTGTGTCTGTTCACATTCCACGTGAACTTCAGACATTCATCTAAGCTATTCAAGCAAGTGAGGAAGAGTCATATAGTTCCTCTTCCGTGCCCCTCCAGATACACAGGACATCATCAATATATCTCTTCGAGAGGACAATGTTCCTCTGGAAGAGATTGGTGGAATGATTAATGTAGTTGGACTCAAACTGGCCCACATAGATGCAGGCCAGACTGGGGGCAAATGTAGCCCCATTGAATTTATTTATTTGGAGTTTTATATAGCGCACAGTTACCCTAGGGCATCCCAGCACTTGTCCAGGCGCCAACAATTAACAAGAGGTCGGTTCAGCAACGTCAAGCAGGAAACAGATGAGTTTTGAGAAGTTTACGAAACCGAAGAGTACAAGTCTCTGAGCGCAACCTCAGTGGAAGCGCGTTCCACAGGGTGGCTGTAATGACCGAGAATCTTCTCCCGCCGGTATGGGCCCTTTTCACTCTGGGAATTTGGAGCAGATGTTTCTGGTCAAAGCGCAACGCTCTATTAGCCTTGTAGGGCACAGCTAAATTCCTCAGGATAGGAGGTCCCTTCCCCTGAAGAATTTTATGCGCTGTGCAAAGAGCCTTGAATTTGACCCTTTCCCGCACCGGGAGCCAGTGCAGTGCCTTCAAAGCAGGTTTAGATGACTGCATCCTTGGCACATTCGTAAGCAGCCTTGCAGCAGCATTTTGGACCTGCTGAAGTTTATTAAACGTTGCTTTAGGGGCACCTAGAAAAATAGCATTGCTATAGTCTAGTCTTGATACAATAAGCCCCTGAATAAGCAACTTCCTGGATAT
Organism: Lissotriton vulgaris; assembly: GCF_964263255.1. Lineage (NCBI taxonomy): Eukaryota > Metazoa > Chordata > Amphibia > Caudata > Salamandridae > Lissotriton > Lissotriton vulgaris. The sequence goes on from NC_141697.1 coordinate 120,601,058, forward strand.
CGGAGGAAGAAGAGGCAGGACTTTGCGAGCTGAACGGAGAAGACCAAAGCAGACTCCTGCCGTTTTTTTCGCCTGAGTCCTGAAAGAGAGGTCTTGCTCTAAAGAGACCCCCAAGCTCTTAATCTCCTCTTTAGGACTCTGGAGTTCTCCCAGACAGCTAGGCCAGATAGTCGAAGGGAGTGAGGGAATCTTATGCCCTAGCAACATTATTTCGGTCTTAGAACTGTGGTTATCTTTTCTCTTGAGACAATATAAGAAGTTGCATATATGTGCTCGGGGACAATCTATCTTTTGCCACTTGCAGATTGGTCTTAAAGGTTCATGCAGCACCATCTCATGAAATGCCCGATCGGTCTGATATGGTACCACCATGGGAGAAATGTTCCAGTCCTCCATTCATTGTCAGCCTGAGATGTCTCAAGCAAGTGTGCAGCCGTAAGTGTCCTGAGATACTTAGCTGCACTGTTGATCTGCAGTAAGTGTACCTTCCTAATTTATCCTTGTAAAGGGTAGTCCTGGAGATTATACTCTAGCAGTGCTGGTTGAATCACAGCAGAAACAGATTGAAGAAGAAGGAATGAAAGAGGGAGGGAGAAAGGAAATGGGAGGGAAATAAAGAGAGGAGGGAAAGAGATACAAAGAGATGGAGAAATGGGAATAAATAGTGGAAGAGAAAATTGACAGGAAGAGAAAATTGAAAGGAAAAGAGGAGAAACAGTAATGAGGAATGCAACGAGAGACAGAAGAGATAGAATGAGAAGAGATTGGAGGAATGAAGGCTGAGTACCGTTTATTCCACTCTCCCATCTATCTCTCTCAACTCCTACTGTTTCGCTTTTAACATACTTCTCTATTTCCAAATTTCGTTTTCCAGCTTTTCTCTCTTTAGCATGACAGACCAGCATGATGTCTGGCAGCACTAGCTCATCATTCTGGGCTTTACCATGAGTGGGAAAAGGTTTTTTGGAACAGACAAATGATTCATTCACCAGTGTTTGTATTGGAACCTGCTGTGCTGATATATGATCTACCTTGAAGGAAAGTGCCTCTTTTGACATGTTTACCCCCCATTTTCTGCCCTGTATCTGATGCATCTTGACTGAAAGTGTGCTGGGTTCCTGCTAACTAGGTCCCCAGCGCCAGTGGTTTTTCCCTAAACGGTACCATTGTTTCACAATTGCCACATCTTTAGGATCCTTGTAAGTCCCTAGTAAATGGTACCCCTGGTACCTAGGGCATTGGACCTAAGGAGGGTCACTAAGGGCTGCAGCACAAATTGTGCCACCCTAAGGGACACGTCTCTAAGCCCACACAAACTGCCAATGCAGCCTGCGTTTCTTAGTGCGGAGAAAACCAAAAGGTTAACATGACACACACCTTGGTGTGGCATGCCAGTAAAACACTGCAAAAGGTTTCGGTAAGTCACCCCTACAGCAGGCCTTACAGTCTGAAGGCAGGGTGCACTATACCCATGTGTTGGTATATCTGCCTCTGTGGATGGGTCCATGTGATATCTATGTTGACCCTTAAATATTAAGCGGGCACAGGAAAGCCATACTGAGTGCATAGGCTGGACACTTGTCATTGAGACTTCCCCATCTACTTGATTGCTTCACTGTACCCCAAGGTGTTTGGTACCAAACACCTCATCTTAATAAACCCACGCTGATGCCAGTTATGTATTTATTAATAGATGCACCCAGAGATCATCTTAGAGGTGTCTCTTGAACGACTTTGCCCCCCCCCCCATAGTGCAGGTGCCATCCCACTTTCCTGACCCCACCTTTTGGCAGCAAGACAGGTGGGAAAATTAGTAAGATTGGGAGGTGTGCCCACATCCAGAAAGCACCACCACTAGGGCAGGTCAGCAGATGTGGGGCCCACTTTTCAGATTCCCCCGTGTTGTTTTGGAAGGAATTAGCCTTCTAGGGTCAGGGTTATGCCCACTTCCCACAGGAAGTGGTCATGTAGAGGGTATAGACACCCTAAAGGTAGGTAGCCTATTGGCTACTACCTGTCACTCATTGTAATGCCCCTACATTGAGTATTTAGGTGCCACCCCAGAATCCAAGAACTCAGATTTGATGGACCAACCGGTTAAGGATGAAGAAGAATCACTGCCTTGTGAGAAACACAGCAGAACTATGGACTTTAGAGTGAAACCCTGCTGTCCTAAGCCCTCTCTCGACCATCATGACAGAGTGACTTGTCCTGCAAGCTGGAGAACTACCAAAGCATTGGGTAGACTGGCAACACTTTGACAAACACCGAAAGTCTTCCTTGGGGTAGAGGAGCTACTCCCCTGAAGACCGCAGGCACCAACACAGCAGAGTCTGGTCCATCGCCATGCAGCTCCCCAGCCTGACCCAAGCTGCAGACAACCAGAAGAAGGTACTCATGCTCTGGAAGGTCAAATCTGTGCTCCAACACAGTGAGAAATTACCAGGACCATCCGGAGCCGAGCAGCCCCAATCCCAGGGGTACTGGTTGCACTGTACCCAACACCAACAGTGGGAGTCCAGTCCAAATTCTAACTGCAGCAGGACCAAGCAGCCCTTGAGGGACACCAGCATCACTGAGACCCACTTTGTGAGTGGCCCAGATCCCTTGATTTTGGCCTTGTCAGCTGTGTGTCCCTGACCACAAGGTGCATCTTTGTGCACCCAGCCAGCTGACCAAACCTCTCTGCTCCCGATCCCCCGGACCGGGTCCCGATGAACTAGCTGTGCCCCCATTTTTCAAGACCCTTTGCAACCTGAGCCCCCATTTGGGAGCCTTCGGACTTTTCCACAAGTGCCACTGTGCAGCCTCTATGCAGGTGGTCCCCCTTCTCAGTAGAGCACCAGCTACCTGCCTCACCAACACCCTCCTTCCGGTAGAACCCGGGTGGTTCCCGAAGAAATGATGGTAGTACTTTGAACCTTGGCCCATTACTACTCCAATCCCTGAAGGTGAACCCCTGCAACCAACAATTTACTGTTATGCATATATGACTTTACTTCTCATAGAATTGTATTGCGTTTCAAAATGCACAGGTTTGATCACTGTACTTACCTGTGAATATTTATATTGAAAACTTTGCTTACATTTGAACGAAGTTCTTGGTTTCAAAATATATATAAAAAGAAGTGATAGTTTTAGGGAGATCCTAAGCAGTGTGCATGCGCTGTCTGCAAGAGCTGCTGTAAGCAGTATAACGAGTGCAATACCGCCTGCTGTTTGCCATTGATTAACTCCTGCGTTACTCTTATTGCCGGACTCCTTAGTGGTTGGTGTTCCAGATACATACACTTCCGCTTTATCGGAAGGAGTACTGACCAACTACAGTTGTTTTCCGCTTTAAGTGTTCATGTGGGATGTTTTGGGACTACTTGTTTTATTTTGTGTCACCACAGTTCCTAGCAAGTTACCCGGTTTCAAGTTTTCTTTTATAACCACGGTGCCCGCTTCACAGGCCACCACATACATAAGTTAAATTGCACAGGCACCGCGCTTTATATTCTACCACGGAGTCCGCTGTCAGCATTTTCATTTTAATCAATGTGCTCCAGCACAGTGCCCACTTTAATCATTTTTCTAAATTAATGTGCTCTGGAGCTGCGCTGCCTAGCACGTTGCCCGGTTTCAGTTTTTTTTTTTATTCATGGTACCCGCTTCAGGGGCTGCAATACACACAAGTTAATTTGCACGGGTACCACGCTTTATATTCTATCACGGGATCCGCTCTCAGCAATTTCTTTTTAATCAAAGTGCTCTGCCACTGCACTGCCTAGCATGCCTCACAGTTTCATGTTTTCTTTTATCTTTCCACTACCTCGGACCCTCCCGCGGTCTTCGATCACCCTGGAAATGGTTTAATATTTTTTCTTTTTTTTATAACCATGGTGCTCGCTTTACGGGCCGCCAATCACATGTTTAATTGCATGGCAACCACGCTTTATATTCTAGCACGGCGCCCACTTTCATTATTTTTTTTTTAATGAATGTGCTCAGGCGCTGCGCTGCGCTGCCTAGCACGGCGCCCGGTTTCATGTTTTAAAAAAAATCTTTTCGCGACTTCGGACCCTACTACACACTTGGATCTCCCAGGAAACCACTGGATTACCCTAATCAGGCCTCAGAGTTCCCAACATCAAATCTGACAGGCTGGTGGAATCCTTGGGCATGAACAGGGAACTGTAGCTGGTGTGAAGCGAGCAACATTGAACCACATCGACCATGATGCATGAGGTAATTCAGCTGTGACGTGTCAGCAGGGTGCTCCAAATCCCTTTGACCATGTAATGATAAGTGTCCAACCTCCCCTGCCCCTAGACTACATTATGACCAGCTACTCCTCTAGGTGTCACATTGCGTTCGACTAATTAAAAAAAAATATCTGTAGCAACTCTATGAAATTCAGCATTAGATATGTTGACCCACTCTTGTTTTAACATGCTTGGCTTTTGGCAGTTTCCTCTTTACACTCTCTCCCTTTCTCCTCCGTTCTCCACTTGCATTCACTACATGTTTTCTCTCATCCGCCTTTTCACTCTAGTGTTTTCCTCACCCTTCATTTCTTTCCTTCCTTTCTCCATCTCTCTGCTTCTTTAGAGCTCTTCTTTTTCCTCCCTCCTCTCGCCTCTTATCTTTGCATCTCTCACTTTCTTGTCTTTCCCACTAATCACATTGTACCCTTCTCTTCTCAACACATCAATGTTCCTTTGGTTTCCCCGCCTTTCCTCGAATTTCACTATTCCCCCTTTCTGTCCCCTCCTCTTGTGCTTTACTTGGAATCTTTTGTCCTCTCACCTATCTCTTTTTAGGTCTCGCCTAGACGAAAGCAAAAGCAAAGCTTTTGCTGTCTATGCGAGACAACTTATGTTGCCGCTTTTCTGGGAATATTGTGGACATCAGACTGTGACGAGCCTGTCCTCCTGGAGATTGCAGCTCGTGAGCGCGCACGTTGCGTCACCCTGCCTGATATTCGCATTCACACAAAGGCTCCCGCACGCATGCGCACATACACACACTGCATACACACACACGCATCCCCTTTAACAGACACACGCGCACACCCCACCCCCACTCACCCCTCCTCCTCCGCAACACACTCACCTGTTCGGGCGGACCGGGACTCGATCAGGAGCCCGAGGGCTCCTCGGACAGTGGCTTCTCTCTCGTCTCGCGCCGCGATGGGGGCGGGACTCCCGGTTGGGGCCGCGCTGCGATTGGCCGGCTGCCCAACCGCTTCCGGGTCGCCGCAGGCAGCGCGGCGGCCCGGCGGGAACTTGATGAAACTCCCTGGGCTGCAGTGGTGAATAGAAATTCAGCTGCGTGGCAGTGTCTATGGTGGTTTTGCGACTCCGCAAAGAATAGACTGCTGTAGAGCGATCTGGAGGACCTGGGCGTCAGAGAGCCCACAGACTCTCCTTTTGGTACCAGGAAGGAACCGAGACTCTGCAACAGTGCAAATGCCGAAGTCTGGTCGGGCTGTAATTGCAGGTACGGGGCTACAACTGCTTTAGCAGTGATCACTCGGTGCAGGACTGCAGCTACGAAAGTTGTGGCTGCTTGCAGGCTGATCACAACTGCCTAAGTTGCGACCGGCCTCTGTAGTAATACAACTGCTGAAGATGTGACGGGCACGTGTAGGGGTGCATCAGCGGAATTTCTGGTTAGGCACGAGGGGTTGCACCAGCCAAGTATCTCCAGGTCCTGTTGACGGCTTAGTCGTGAGCCTATTGTCAGACCAGCGCTTTGGGACAATACTGTTAACTAGCTGGGACAGCGTTGAATCAAGAAGCGCCACAAATGAGCAGCACCGGCTCACTCAGCTGCAAAGTCCTGTTCTTCAGTGGGGCACACAAACCCACAGCGCCTTTCGCCGCTTTCTGCGTGGTATATTACGTTCAAATGTTACCCTTACATTGGGAACGCAAAGCTCGTAAAATTTCCAAGTCCAAGCGTAAGTAGCATAATTAGTCCAGTTTTCTACACTTGCATTCTGGACCTGAAGTTCGGAGTTTATCATGTGATTAATGACTACATATCAAGGAATGCAGAGAGAAACCTGGACTGACTGAGCTTCTCAAGCACGAACATAGGAAACATGGGAATAGGTGGGCACTCTCACTAGAATGAGCTTTCTATCTTTACTGTTCTATGCTGGGAATAGGAGGGCACTCTCACTAGAATGAGCTTTCTATCTTTACCGTTCTATGCTGGGACAGGCAATGCCCTCTTCAGACCTCTCAAGTTGACCCATGTTCACCTGCTCCAGTTTATTTTTTTGTTGTCTGGGGATTGTAGTCATGCATTTGTTCAAATTGAGATTTTATACTGCAAGCATTAGAAATATAATGGCAAGGGAAGAATGGAAGATTACATAATAGGTTATGATGGGTTACGGTAGTAGCAAACTTGGTATAACAAGCATTTGCAACGCAATAGGTCTCGCATTTGCGAGAGTTTGAGCTGTGTTAGCATTGTAAATGACAGTGCCTTTTATTTAGGTTTTAAAAAACAAAACTTAAATAAAAGGCATTGTCATTTACAATGCTAATAGCTCAAACTTGTATAAATGCGAGACCTATTGCATTGCAAATGCTTGTTTCTGTTTGTCTCTCCCTTCCTGCCATCTCCCACCTAATTTCCCCCATGGTCTCTTTCTCCCCAGCAATTCTGCTCTCGCTTGTAACTTTGTCTGACTCGCTTTCTCTTCTCTGTGGCTGCTAACATTACATGCATCAGTAAGCTCTTTTTGGACAGTGTTACTCATCTGAGCTGCTTATTTAAGATCCTTTAGTCCAAAAACATAACTCGTTTGACTCAATTAAAAAACTAATTTATAAAACACGATGCTTATGAGATATACATCTGCTATTCTTTACTCATAATAGTCACCAAAACAAAACAAGCATTTTCAATGCGATAGGTCTCGCATTACTTAAAGCTTGACCTATTGACTTTGCATTATTAATTGCAAAGCCAATAGTACACATTTTCACGAATGCGAGACAAATTGCATTGCAAATGCTTGTTCTAATTTGGTCTCAGATTTATTCATTCAGTGTGTGTCTCATTTATTGCCTCTGTGACTACAACCAATGCTTTCTGATAAGCCTAACTGCTTATCCACACTACCACAAGAGAGAGCATTAGTACTATCTACTTTGGCATCTGTGAACTAATTGGCGACTCACTGAACTCTTTGCACAGTTTGCTTCGTTTTAGTACACTATATAGAGAGCCATCTTCCTGCATACCTCTTGTAAATGAGGGCTCCACCCTCCACCCAAGCACGCTCAGCAAGTCCAGACCTTACTTCAAGCTCTCCGACTTGCTAATGATGGCAAAGCACAACCGTCACCCAGCAGAGCACAGCCCCGTTTTAGCTGGACCTGGGGTTTGTGGACTCGACCAGTGATCCGTTCAGTGCAGCTTGAGCCGATGAACTCTCTGGCTGTGAAATTAATTGCTTCCAGTTGTTCAAAACTGACAGCCAGTTACGCCCCTACAGCCTCATCATGTATCTACGACATGCCTCTCAACCTTTTGCAGTTTAAAGGGTGAGATCCGGGCTGTATGCCCCTTGACACTTCTGACATCGCACAACCATTGCGGACAACACCTTCACAGGAAGTGACATGACATTTGGCGCCTTACCATCACAGGATGTGACTTCCTTTAAGCAAAACAATTCTACAATATCACATTGTGCTTTACTACATCAGCAGCAGAAAAGATAAGGACTTCACTCATAGCCCCTGGACCGGTGACTCCATCTGACCTCTCCAAGGGGTATCCAGACCCTGGCCTAGGGGTCCACACATGCCATGGCTAGTCCGGCTCATTCACCTGCATGGACAATCAACCCTCTGTGAAATGCAGCCCCAAACTGGAGGAAGGCATGAAAATCTGCTATGGAGCTGACCCCTGACAGCTATGTTTCACTATTTCCCGTCTACAGGGAGTGTTCATGTCATGTGGAGCTGTAAATTAGGGAGATTGAGAGATTGAGATAGAGAGTGAAATGAGGAATAACCTACAGGCCTCACTACAGAGCGTCTTCCTCAACTCAGCAGAAAGGTCCTGGTTAAAATAGTGAATAACCCCGGCAGCCAGCCACTGCTCCAGTACAAAATGGGAAATAACCCCTTTATGCCAGGCATTCTGCACCTTTCTCCCCTCTCCTGTCCAGTCAGAAAACAAAGGAGAGGAGCTGACACAGGGGTAATCCAAGGGGTCATAGCCCAGCTTCTGCTGACTTCAGCCTGGGAAAGGCAGAAGCTCTGATGTTAATGCCGGTATGTTGAGGCATGCTGAGGCAGAGCGGACCTATCAGAGACCCTGGCACGGTCTGTGACCCACTCCCTTCCCATGACTCGCTGCCCTCACCTGAAGTGTGACAAGACAGGAAAGGTGGGCGGGTGGGGTCAGACCAAGACTCTCTTACTGGCCTAGTCCTCCTGCACCTGAGCAAGAAAATCACTAGACAGTGAAAGACCGGCCCACCCATGTCACATCGTGTCATTGGCTGGGATCGGGTCAGCGGGCCTCACTAACCAGCCCATTATATGAGTGAACAAGGAAGCAACATCAGTGCTGGCATCACCGCCTGATGCTCTTGAGCCGCAGAGACCATCACGAGGCAGGGCAGTCTGTTTCCCTGCTGCCCCCAGTGCATCAGTGGGAAACCGAATTCTTCAAAAAAGGTCCTTCCTAATAGTGGTGGCGGCGGGAGCCAGTACGCCGTCATTGAGAAACACTACAGGCTAAGACTTTCTTTCAACTATATAACACACCGTCTCAGATTGCTAAATGGAGTATAGGGAAAGGTACGAATTGTCCAAAATGTGCTACACATGCCGCCGATATAGCACACATATTTGCCACATGCCATTCACTAACTATTATCAGATCAGAAATCTCTAAATTTCTTTCTGAAATCTTTCAAAGTCCAATCGTTATCACGACAACAGAAATAATGTTGGGATTAGAACAAGGTTTAAGATCCAGAGAAACACAGGGCTTGATATCCATATCTATGGCCATCTTTAGGATCTGTCTGGCAACTGGATGGCTCGATCCAACGCCTCCGCTATTTCAACAGTGGCGATCAAGACTCCTAGCTAGCTATAGCCTAGAAATAGCTATATACAGGAGGAAGGGGTTACAAAGGAAAAAAAGGGGTCTCCAGATTTGGGGCCCCCTAATTAATTGGCTGCAAAATAACGAATAATGATAGGCAGCAAGTAACTTATAAATCATGTGAAAATAACATGACTTAATAATATGCTAACGAATTGACGAATGAGTATGGAAATAGAAAACAAATATATCTAATTTATATAATTTATCGATCTAATAAACTAGCTACTTTTTTTTTCTTCTTTTCTTCTCCTCTTCCTTTTTCTTTAACAATGTGCTAATATGCTATTCATTATATGTTATCATATTCAGCAAGAACTAGTGAAATAAGTGTTTATATTTATGTTTTCGTAATGAACCTTTTGACCAAAAAAAAAAAAAAAATGTATAAGCTGGCTGGGCATGGGTGGGGAGGGACTAAAGTTGGGAAGGGACTAATGCAAAAATGTACTGAATAAAGAACTGTTAAAAAAAAAAAAGAGAAACACTACAGGCTGAGTGGTCACCCAATAGCTGGCGAGAGGCAGCACATCTGACAGGTAGGAACCCCCTGCCCACATCAAGTCATGACGTACAGGTAAACACTTCAATCAAACTATACAGTCAGTCATTAGTTACAGACTTTGACACCAGTCTACCGAATTCCAAACCCTGTGGAAATGGAAAAAGGCTTTTTCACAAAAAAAGCTTTGTTTTGAGTGAAAGTCCATGTTAAGACGCCCTCTGGATCTAATTTGAACATTTCATTTACTCAATAGGATGCGCAGAATGTAGAGGAAAGGTAAATATGAGGTTTTTCCAGAGTTCACATGTTCCCTCTAATTTCCTGGCAAGCTCAGGCCTTGTCTCAGAGCACTTTAGGTTCCAAGGACCCATTATGTTCATGGAGGGCTCCACAGATATGCACTGAACCAAAACAAAGAACTGGAAAACTTCCTGAGCTTCGTGGCCAAATGTTTATCAAAGGTCAGTGAGAGGTTGAATGTTTAAACAGTGTTGGGAACAGCTGGGGTGGAATGTAGAACATGGCAACATGCAAGTGTGAAATATGCTCCAATAGAACTTGCCAAGGGCAGAGTGATGCTGAGAACAGGACATTAAAAGACTCCAAACTTTGTAAATGAACACAAAATGCATGTCTAAGTGCAAACTCTTTAGCAGAGTGAGGATCAGTTCAGGAAAAAGAGCAGATTTGGGGACAGGGAAGGGAAATTAAGAAATAAAAAGAAGGTGAGAACTGCGTGGCATGAGTTACTCTAAGTTCAGACAACTCATTATGCAAAATCTGCCGAATGGATGCAGGACTTTGGAAGGGTACCAAGGATCCGGGATAATCCAGCACAAGACACTTCCAGAGGATGATGGACTATACTCTATGCACAACTTTAAGTAAAGCCAAGCAAACTTTATTGAATAAACCATACTCACCTTGAAGACGGAGGGAAGTAGGACAATTTGTGTAATGGGTGGGCACATCTGGAATTCATTAAGCCAAACTTTTGTAACCAACCTAACCTGGCACCATTCAAATTAAATCAATAAATGAGCCTCTTCAAACATGCATTTACCTTTTAATCCAAGACCATCAGGCCTCCAGAAAGGAACAGGTTCTCTCTATATACATTCCATCCTCTCCTGGAGCCAGGCACACACGATGCACAAGTAGGCTCTCCTCTCCTGTCAATCAAAATTTTCCAGCACTCCAGGTTGTAAGATGCAACCAATAGAAATCAACCTGAGAACACTATGAGTGTCTTCATGTCAGCTGGAGCTTTACCAAACAGATAAATATTTACGACTGTGATTATGACAAGTCATTCTGAGTTTGCAAGATGTGTATGTGATGTGCGTCCCTGGTTCCTTATGGGACTTGAAACAAAGGATTTTATTTTATTACTTGTTGTGACATTTCACCATCTATATTGAAGTTTTTTTGACAGGATGATTGCCTGCTTCTGCTGTCTAAAGCCTGTTATTGAGTTCAAATAACTTACATTCTTTCCACCCTGCCCCTTCTACTTGAAAAGGACAGGATGTGAAAAGCAAAGTAAGTGAAATGTAAATAAAAAAATAAGCTATATATTTTTCTAAAAATGTTAGGACATGTGTGAAATTGCAGACCCACAATTTATTGAACTGCCTCTGAAACCCTTGTCTCTTCAGTCAGTTCTTGGTGAAATTTTGCTCAATAAAGAGGCTTTTTGTGACTATGTTTTCAATATTTTGTTGACAAAGATGAGCCAATTACACCACAGTGGAGGATCGGGCTTGCTTTTTATTCAATGTAGGAAGAAAGGATGTTCTAATGAGCACAACTTGACCCTCTTTTCACAAACTTTGAAAAGGTCATGGAATCGCCCTGGAGCCATTGGGGTCGTAGCTACATCCCAGCATTTTCCCACCAGCCACCACCGTTGATGGCAGTTAAGTGGCACCATTTTGAAAGCCACTGTTCGTGATCTGTGATTTCAGCCCCCAAAACACAAAAAAAGCTAAGGAAAAAACTTAAAACAAAAGAACAAAAATAAAAACCTGGCAATGCGTCTCTGGAACCCCCACTCGCTGATTATAGGAATACACGCCCTCCCCTACCCTAAAGGCTCAGATGCCCATGGCTCCTTGTCACTTTGTGCCACCAGAGCTGAATTATTAAGAAGGGATTGAAATGCAGATGAATAGCAGAGCTGTGGGAAGTGGATGGAGAGTGGAGAACAGTGGCCATACAACTTGAACAGCAGCAGAACAAAGGTCGGTTTAGTGTTCTTGTAGTAAATGGCTTTCATTGGATGGTGATGGGGCATAATTGGTGTGAGACTAATAGGCTAAACAATAGAGAACAGTTGTGTTGTACTAGAGGGGGTGCAGGGCCTAACCCAGTTAGGTTACCAAAACAGTGTGTACACACAAAGCTTCTGCCCACAGACTCCTGCTGCATTTATTTTGAGATCTAATTTAGATTTCTTACCCACAGCCTGACTGGTACAGTCCAGAAGTGCAAAGGCTTTGCAGAAACTAAAGAACTATAGCATTCTCTGAGATAAAATGACAAGTGAATATCTGCAGAAATGTTTTTCAAATGTATGCAGGGAAAAATGGTCACATCTCCCTGGAAACCTAAACATTTACAAAAATAATGGTGAAAGTGTACTTTAATATTTGTTAGTGTGATGTCAAAATTAAGTATGGGCGAAATTTGCGAATTTGCGATATGCGAATTCGTGCAAAAGCGAAATCACGGTCCGTAAAATCTGCGAATTTGTGCGAACTTGCAGATTTTTTTTTTTGCGTGTTCGCTGTTTTTTTTTCAGCGTGGCTACCGCAAACTTACTTATGCAGTTGTTTTTGGGTGCGCCCATCTTGTTCACAGGAGGAAAACAACTCAGCAAACTCAGAATCAAGTTAAGTCAACGCAGCGCGCGCGAGATTGTAATTTTGAAGCGCAAACAAGCAAAAAAAATTTGCGAACTTGCCAATTGTTTGCCAATTTCGCGCGATTCGCGGACCGCAAATTGTTAAAAATCCACAAATTCCGCGAGCGGAACAAATTTTCAGCCTAAGCTTACTCAAAATAAGCCAAAATCCGCTTGATTCACTAAGCTGTTTGTTCTCATAAATTTTGATCACAGGGATAAACAGTTTTTCACTTGCTTTTCAGACCTTTATTTGCAATTCTCAATATCTGGAGTTATACTTAATTTCATCCTATGATGATTGCTGTGGGGGTAAATAAACTCTCGGGAAGTAGGAGTACCTGTGCAGAAATGCCTTCAAAGTTTGTGCACACTTTCCCAGTTCTGTCTATTCACAAACTTCTCCAACTTTTTTCGAACCTGGAAAAGATGAGAGTTTTACTCCAGTAAAGCAAAGAGAAAATCCATTATCTGGGTGCGAATGGCAATGAAACAACCCCAAATTTGGTAAGGATGCAGAGGATGTGGTTTCTCCATGGAGAAAATGTCTCCAAAAGGAGATAATAACAGAAAAAAATGAAACAAATATGTCTTCGCGTACATGAAAGTGCATTCATCCATGTGTAATTGTGAATTCACTAGTGTTTTTTAGGAGTATTGCAGGTTGTGGCTTGCTCTTGCGATCGTGTGTGACATCAAAACAATTGGACGCCTGCACCCAAACAAATTTGGAAGCCTGTAGGTGCAGATTTCTGTCTTTTTGAGAGAGAATCAACTATGTTCAACATCTGTAAGTAATTTCCAGACTTAGTAAATGTTAACAAATTTGTCATTTCCATGGTAAACTCTGCGTCAGGGATCCAGGCAGTCTCTAGCTATGCCCCTCTCACTGTAACCATCCAGGGGTCTGCCATTTACAATGACAGCAAGAAAAAGAATGGGTTCTCTTTCACAATGCTAGTTCCCTAGTAGCTCTCACTCAGAGTCTCATCACAGCAGAGAGTGGAGGGGACTCAGAAAGGGATTGTGGATTATGTAAAATCACAAATGAAAGTACTCCAGTAGCACCTCTTCCTGTACGCATAAATGCTTTGGTTATTGTATCCCTGTATTGTTTTGGAATACGTGTAAGATCTCCTTCAAATGGAAGAGAAGGAGTTGTTCCTTCAAACAAGTCTGGAGAGTTCAGCTCTGGCACACCAAACTGAAGTTCAGTAGAGTTACACTTTTGTTTATATAGTGATGCAATGATACATATTGTTTGATGAGCGGACAGTTCCATGTCTTCATGAAATCAGACACATGATCAAATTTAAATTCTTCAGTGCTCCTGCATTCCTAGCTGCAACATTGGGTGTCCCCAGTAGTTGTGACAATGCAGTGGAAAGTAATCATATATGTAAGATATTGCTTGGTCAGCCGCCCAAATATCTTTGAAAAATGGTAGAAATGCACATTCATGCCCACAACCTGAACTTTGCAACCCAACATCCAACTGAAACATAGCAATAAAAGAAAGCAACCTTAAGAGAAGACAAATGTACCATATCCTAACCTCTACTATGGCACAACCTTTCAACCCTCATTCAAAGCAGATTCTAACCTTTACGTATTCAGATAAAAATAATATACACCTCTTCTGGGGGAAGTGATGGCATGGACTGATTTCCCAGTTATACCATCCTAATTTTTACCCAAGGCCGTTAAAAATAAATACAGACCATGTTAAGATGCTTCAACTCAATGAGCTAAGCAACTAGTCTTGTCAGTACAAATACAGTGACTATATAAATAATTCATGCAATAATTCATGCAAGCAAACATACATACCTTGACACACTTGCTCTATTTTCAAAATCTAGGCTATATTTTGACAATCTTAAATAAACTGATTGATTAATTTGACACTGATTATTTTGCCACTTGAATCTACCCATTATGCAAACTTTAATGACAGACTTTAATTGAAAAAGAATTCAAAACATAAATTGTACTTAACTAAATTGTAAATACACATATTACCATTTCTAGGATAAAAGACAATAAATCGTTGGATATCGAGTTAGGTCAAATATCCTTATTCAATCTGTGGATAAAAATCATAAATAAGCTAAATACAATTCATCAAAAAATACAATTGAACACAAGAGAAAAACTTTCAAAACATTAGATACACAATCGACTAAAAACGTGACTCCAGATACTATGCAAGCTGCTACAATAAAGTGTGTTAACAAGACAAGGAGCTGCCTCCGCTACCATTATCACTGCATCGATTTCCTACTTCTTGCCAACATTTTAAGGAAACACCAAACCAGATATTAAGACTGCCAAACATCTGGAGCTATGTTAAGGCATCCCTATATTTCTTGAAGGCAAGTGATTTCAAAATATGCTACGGCAGTATTGCAAAAAACAACGATAAAATGTACAGAAGCCATAAAATGCAACAAAAATTTCACAGCCGACCAGTCACAAGGACATGCCAGTAAACTACTGTCCCCGCCATCACCCCATCAAAAAAACACATAAGAGGCCCCAAAGTACCTGCCCTGAATCCGAAAAGAAGGGACCTTTCCCACTGAGATAGCTCCAAAGAAAAATAGGATGCCAGCTCTCCTGCTGTTAGTAAAATATGTGCTTGCTAAAAACCTCCACAGTTCTTTGGGAGGGATTGAACTCTTCATGACGGTATTTTACCAGCCTTTTATAATTTGTACTCGCTGTAAACAAATGGGGAGGCCAATCTCATTTAGAGACTTACTAACATATTTCAACCAAGGTGTTTCCACTGTCTAGGCGGGACATGACTAATGCTTGAATAGAAGTTCTGAAGCTGGACTACGCAAGATAGGGCGCAGCTTCCCAAAAACATAATAATTGGTGTCTGTGACTTTTTCCTGATGCAATCAATTAACAAAGCATTGGCAAACTAACCACTGTGTGTCTCGGTTGTTCTAACCAATGTTGATGTGTTGTTCCTCAGTAGATGACTTGAACTATCTCGATTGGATGGTTCTGGATCTAAAGAATGAACGGAGGTGATGTAGTGTTTTCTTGATGTGATATGTTGTCTATTGTCCACTCCTTTCACTTCCTACACACCTTGGTGGGCTGACCATCTAAGTGATACTGCTAAGACAACTACAGGCGCCATTTTAAAATCCTTTAGATTTGTGTGCTCTGACAGCTCTCTGGATAGAGTCAAGTGTGAATCACAGCAGGCAACCAGTAAATCTATGTCCTCTTATCAGATAAACATGGAGAAACAGCAAAACCCCTGAGGCACGCTCCGCTAACAAGGCGGCCACCTCGGGACACCACCAACTCATCAAATCAACTAAGAAAAACGTTATCCAATACAGAATCCTCGCCATCTCCCACAACTCCAAGGAACTCTTTGCCATCATACAAGAATTCGCCAGACCCAACAGCGAAACAACCGACGTACCCTCCCTTCCAGGACCTCTTCAACAGACTCGGCTCCTCCTTCCGCCTCAAGATCAAGATGCTCTACTGCAACTTCAACTACCAAGACCAAAGCACCGCCTCAACACCTCCCCCCCTCAGTGACGCCATTCAACAGACCCTCCTCCACTGGACCCCTCTCACCAAAAAAAGACACCGCTAAGACCATGATGAGCATCAACTCCGGAGCACCTACCGATGCATGCCTGCAGCACTTCTTCCACAGGGCCGCTACCACCATCGCACCCAAACTACGCACGAGCGATCAATTGCTCCCTTCGAGACCACCACATTCCCCCATGAATGGAAATGCGCCTAAGTCAAACCCCTCCTCAAGAAGCCCTCTGCAGACCCGACAGATCTCACGAATTTCAGGCCCATCTCAATACTACCTTTCGCCACCAAAGTCCTTGAGAAAGCCATCAACACCTAGCTAGCACACTTCATAGAAACCAACAACATCCTAGACACCTTTCAATTCCGTTTCCGTAGCAACCATATCACTGAGACCGGCCTCATAACCGCCAACAACGACATCCGCGCCCTCCTCGACCAAGGCGACACAGCAGAGCTCATCCTCATGGATCTTTCGGCAGCCTTCGACATCGTCTACACCGCACACTAGCCACCAGACTCCACGATGCTGGCTTCCAGGGAACAGCCCTTGACTGCATTCGATCTTTCCTCTCACGCAGAACACAAAGAATAAGACACCCGCCCTTCCTCTCCAAACCAAAAGAGATCAGATGCAGAGTACCCAGGGATCCTCCCTCAGCCCCACACTCTTAAACGTATACATGCCCCCCCTTGCGACTATCATCAGACAACACAACCTCAACATAGTCTCATATGCCGACAACACCCAACTCATCCTCTCCTTCACAAAGGAACGCAACATCACCAGGTGCAGTTTCCAAGAAGAGATGAAAGACATCACAAACTGGATGAGCAGCAGCTGCCTGAAGCTCAACTTTGAGAAAACAGAAGTCATCATCCTCTGCCCACCCCCTCCGCATGGGACAACACCTGGTGGTCACCTGCCATTGGAAACCCACACACCCCAATAGGCCGCGCACGCAACCTCGACATTATACTCTACTCTTCACTCACCATGAACCGCTCGATCAACGCAGTGTCCTACACTTGCTTCAACAGTCTCCACATTCTTTTCAAAACCTTCAAATGGATCCCCCGACACCAGGAAGACCGTCACCCACACACTACTCACCAGCGGACTGGACTACAGAAACACCCTCTACACTGGAATCAACAAAAAACTCCTCTGTAAACTCCAAACTGTTCATAATGCCTCAACCAGACTTATCCTCGACGTTCCACATCATGACCACATCACCCAACAACTCCACTGGCTCCCCGTCAAAAAAAAGAATAACCTTCAAACTGCTCACTCACGCTTACAAAGCCCTCCAAAACACCGGACCCAACTACCTCAAAGAACAAATCTCCTTCAATGCCTCGAAGAAATACCCTCGCTCTGCTGACCTTGCCCTAGCCACGGTCCCCTGCATCCACAGGGCCAGAGCAGGTGGCAGATCCTTCTCCTACCTGACGGCCAAGACCTGGGACGAACTCCCCTCCGCATCCGAAGAAGCCCGACACTGCCCCAATTTAGAAGGGACATCAAGACCTGGCTCTTCGAATGATCAACGGAGCTGTTCTCAACCCCCTCCAGTCCCAGCACCTTGAGACCCTCACGGGTGAGTAGTGTGCTTTAAAACCCCTGATCGATTGATTGATTGATGATGGTCTCCCAAAGTGTGATAAGTACTAACAGTTATCAGCACCTCTTTATCTTCCATAGGGTGGGCCTCACTCTCTGACCGCACGCATGACTCCTGTAGCAAGTCCCCAGGACCTCTCGTCAATTAGTAGACGGGCTCTAAGAGTCATCGGCATTCTCGGTGAACCATGATGAAGCAGGAGCAGTGTGGGGGCAAGATGAAACTAAGAGCGCCACTGAATGATGGACCACCTTTCATTTATCATCAATGTCCTGCAATTGTGGCGACTCTTCAAAGAGAACAGACTTTGCATTTTGGGGGATAAAGACCCGACTAAATCTAACAGAATTGGGGCTGGAAAAAATGGGAGTCAACAAAAGCCAGGATGAAGCGGGGAGGCTAAAATAACTTGCTGTATATCTATCATGAACGGTAAGAGGGTGATTCTGGTAAATTGTTTCTTTTGTGCCACAAAAGTATAAGTCCCAAGCACAGACAAAGTGAGCCCATAGATGTGTGGCTGCCCTGCCTCGAGTTTGCCAAGATGGAGTTAATAGGCCAGTAAAATACTTCCTGTCCATTTAGAGAGCTGGTTTGAAGCACACGTGGGTAAATTGCCTTTTTTGATTTTCTCGGTTTTGCCAAGATGCAGTTAATAGACAGAAGGTTTTACATTGCCTTTATGTTTTACTAAGATAAGCAATAATTATAAACATTTCCTCTTAAAGAAGAACTAAGTAACCAACCCATTCAATCTGGCCAGAGTCTGCAGTTATGAAAAGCTAGCAGCAGATTGGGTTTGGCACCCGCCCGAGAGGGCGCATCGATCAGAGCGCGAACAAAGGCGGCCCTTGTCAGCACAGGCCCCGGACGCCCGAACCGGACCGGCGCGGAGGGCGAGCTCCTAACCTGCGCAGCGAGGGCATTCCTTAAATGTGATTACATGACAGCTTCATGCAAGCGACGGGTACTCGCAGCGCCGTCTCGTTCACCATCTCGGAGTCTGGACAAGAACTTTCCCCGGAAGGGGGCGGGGCATGCCGCGCGCCGTCGGTTGTATGATCCTGTTTTTAAATGTTTACTTTTGGATGAAAGCTGAGGCCAACGAGACAGGCACGGAGAGAGGCGAGCAAACAGAAATGGGGATCCTGCACTGAAGTAAAAACTATAAGGCGGTGCCCTCAATTTATTATTAGGGAGTCTTTGCGGCCTATCGACTGGGGAGGCTAACTTTGAAAGTAGGGGGGCCGGCTGAAGGCCCACGCCTCAGCTCCGTGAATCTGGGCAGATCACTAAATCTCCCCCTGCCTAAAACTGCATCTTCTGGCTCTCTTGTAAAGCGCTATGATGCCATCGCGTTATAAACTGAAAAAATAAACAAGTATACAAAATAACAGACTGCAATTCACCATGTTAATTTATGATGGCACATTCCCCACTGGTAGAATTGGATGATACAGAGGCCACCATTGGAGCAGACTTACTCCAAACTTCGCACTGACTTCTGGACCATAACGTGCTTTTACATAGCTCTTCACTCCATAGGTTTTCTCAGCGCTGTCAATAACACGTGTTGCTTTCTGCCAATTTGATGATATTCAATTTGTCGACTATGGAAGGACGAAAGGCTGAGATGGCCTTGCTGGGAGCCTTACTTGTAACCTACACATTTAATTAATTGTCAACTGCGAGAGTTTAACTCAAGGAGGCATCTTGAGAAAATGTTGCTTGCACCTTTGCTCCTATTGTGAGAGAAGCACTCCCGTACACACTCACATTCACAGCTATCACAGCCATCACCTGCTTATCTTGTAGACAAACTCACAAGTGTGGTGGTTCTTGGCACACCCGCAGCCAGGGCACCATCAGGCTGCAGACCAAGAAGTGTAATAAAAGTACATACAAGGCAGCAGGCCTTCTCCATCTATGCGCCCAGCATCTGGAACAACGTCCCCATGTCCATCAGAATCTGCCCAAAGATGCTCCGAATTAGGAAAGAGCTTAAGACTCACCTCTTTTAAGAGCACAACATCACAATGCATTAGCCATCCACAACCGAGCTACCCACCAAACACTCCTTGACTTTATGCTTGTCTTTGAGCATGTAACGCGCTCCGCTGCCTTTTTGGCTACAGTGGCACTATTAAAATATCATATATATACGTAGAGATACATATTCTAATGTAAGATACTAAAAGCATCCAGTATTGAAGGGACCTAAAATAAACGAAGAGCCCAGCACGATGATGGAAGCCAGCAGTGGGTTTGTCCCAATAATGATAGAACTAGTACCTGCTATGTTATGCTAAAGGCACTTGTAAAAGGATGAACAGGCCGACGTGGTGGCATCAGAATACCAACATTATGTTTGCCTAAAGCAGAGGATCCAGGCTGGATTGCAGCAAGATGATCTGTCTTTTCATTGCACGTCTGTATAGATAATGTCCTTCAGTTTGGTTCAAACACTGGTATGGAGTATGCAATGATTGTATATGACAGGATACCATTTTTAGATTTGCAAAATGAAGGGACTGAAAGCAAGAGGGAGATGGCAGAGTAGAGGGTGAGGCCAGGCCTGGACTGGCCATAGCGGGCACCGGGCAATCCCCCGGTGCGCCTCATGGGTGGGGGCGTAGCTGCAAAATCAGCCCTGTAACAAAATCGTCCGAAAACCGGCCCCGGCAAAGAGCTCGGTGGCACCTCCAACCCCCTCTGGGTGGGGAGGGGGGCAGGCCGAGCACTTTGCCAGGGCCGGTTGTGGTTCCCATTCCGGCCCTGGGTGAGGCAACGATGCAATGTGATGCCTAACCTTGGGTAGAGTTGGAAGGAGCTGAGACAACTATGACATTGCTGCAGAGGGGACCATCTGCTGAACAATCATAATATAAAAGCATGGGCACACCTGAATGAGAGTGTGGACCAATATATTTTGTACTTACTGAAAGTGCCCAAATTGTTGCACTCAAAAAGTGAAGCATGTGATTATTTTGGAAGCTATGAAATATGCAAATTATTCAACCTGTGTCTGTCTCTTGTCATTCAATTACAAGGCGGAATAGCAAATATGAGAGGTGAGATTCCTGCCTTGACCCATATCAGCTGCCAGGAGGACACCTGTCATGCTAGAATAGGACAGCGTCACCGACTGCCCAATAATTTCAAGGCACTGCTTGGACTAACAATGGTGTGGGTGGTACAGAGGCCTACAGCTATGGGGTGGTGGTACACCACTATTCATCATCCCTTCGGATCAAAGTGTCCCTTGGTCATGGGACACTCCACACCCCAGTCCACATGCAGGGGTTGGGAGATGGCTACCTTCATTCCCACAACTTGATTGTCAACAGAACACTTAAGATGTCCTTTCTTGAAATTTACAAAATCCACCTAGACAAAAGAGGAATACAAAGGATTCCCTTATTGGGAATATACACAGTACAAGACAGTGAATCACCTGGGCTCCCTTATGTTAAGGGATGTCTGCACTCCCCAAGGAAAGTAACCTTAAGGGTTAACAAAGTCTCTTGGATCATGGGAAGTGCATGAGGCCCGATTGAAGGAAAATTCCAGAATCTGTGAGGATCCATAAAATCCATCCCAGGCAGCCTCCCCAAATTTCTCCCAATAAAAACTCTACCCAAAATAATCACCAAGAATGATACATTTAGTACATCAATTACATAGGACCTCATAACAGCAATGTATTTCCTATGACCATAAATTAGATTAAGATAAAGAAGAATTTCAAAGGGGTCAATGTATTTCAAAAAGCAGATTTATACTACACAGATCCTAAATTTCAATATACGAAAATCATAAACCTTTACATCTTCAGGGAATGTTTGGAGAGGTCAATTGTAATTTGAATGTATTCAGCTTCAGATGCCCTGATTATGAGATCTACAATATTTTATTCAAGAATATGAATCTTCAGCGTGTTGAGCATTGCAGGATTATTAAGATATTAAACCATTTTTGAAAGATACATAATCTTTTATGCAGCCCTTAGTAACATGGCAGGCTTTATTGTGTAATTTCAGATTCATACTACTCCTACATAGGATTTACACAGCCCTTTGCAGTAAGCACATTAACCTAACAACAGGCCCATTGACCTAACAAACTATCTGGCTCCAGGAAACAAAACAAAGATCTCTAGAGCAGATACATTATTTCACCACACTATATTTTGCAACAGGTCAATGTAGGCAATATCAAACCTGACATTTGATAACTTTTCCCCTGCATAATAGGATAATGAAAGCACCATGCCATATTGGAATCTGCAGTTTTCTGATTGAACATTGCTTCTGAAAGGCTGGTAGGTTTAGGTAGTGACAACAACTTATGTATCAAGAATAGAAAAGGTCATGAAAGTTGTTGGATTAAGAACATGGCTCAGTTCCCGAACAATTGTGCAATCTTTTCACATAGCACATTTCTGACGCAAAGTGTAGTGTAGTCTCAGGGCTTGAGAGCCCGGGAAGATATTGCTGTTCTCTAGAGAAGGGTAGTTTCACGAATTCCGTAGTAGAAAGGAGAGGTCCCCGTAGTGCGGGGAAACGATGCGTAGAGGTTAAACGCTCAGGAAACAGGGGACTGTTTCCTGAGCGTTTACCTCTACGCATCGTTTCCCCGCACTACGGGGACCTCTCCTTTCTACTACGGAATTCGTGAAACTACCCTTCTCACTACTAGAGAACAGCAATATCTTCCCGGGCTCTCAAGCCCTGAGACTACACTACACTTTGCGTCACCACTTGAGTAAAGAATCATTACTACTAATGTGAGAAACCGGATAGAAGATTGTGAACCCTACTCCACAGACAGTGTCAACCCCGGTCTCGAGCGGAGCCGGGTCGGAATTATCACCGGCAACGCGACCTTAGGTTATAAAACATTGACCTACAGCCCTGAGGAGTCGCGGAAAAGTGTGTTTTCTTGCGACGAAACACGTGTCGGCTGGCTTTCTGGGATCAAATAAAGAAAATCTGAAACACTGATGGTCCAATCCTTGGTCCATTACCTATGAACTTTATGTACATTGAAACATACCTTTTTGTTCAAAACTCCCTTTTAAGTGTGCAACAGGTTTTGCCTATACTCTTTATCGGAGATCTTTTTAAGAAGCCGTTGGGTGCGTGCAGGTATGGGGGCAGTGAAAATGTGTGTGCACAAAGGTGGTGGTTTAAAATAGGTCAGGGACAGTCCTCTACAATAATTTTAATGTTCACTGTAGTACCTGCAGAATTAAAAATAAAGTGGATGTCCTATTGGAATATAATGTTCCCGGTGGACAATCTCTAGTGTGAGGTCGACATCACACTAGACCAAAGCGTTCCTAGAGGAATCAGGTGGCACTTATTCAGGACCTATGAAATGTGTGGTGCACAGCTAAAGACAGGGCCAGTTTCGGTTCCCAGCCCAGTCCAGCCCTTCTAACCTCCTTCACAAACCTGATTTAATCACTCAACCTCATCTGTTTCAGCTATGCAGATGACACCCAAATCATTTATGGATGGAAGACCTCTACAATTTGAAACTTGATGACTGCTTTCGGGGCATAAACACATGGATGATGAATACCCATCTAATGCTAAATACTGCAAAGACACAGTTTATGATCTGCAAACAGTGATAACACCAGCCTACTGCCATATGACCTAAAGAATATGAGGTCACTCTAGCAATATCAAAAGAACCAACAATGTCAGCTCTGGACAACAACTATACACAACATTTCTGATTGGACAACCCAGTGCAGTAACCAGGTAAGCAGCTAACAATCATAAGAAATGTCGTAAAGGGAACTGCAGAACTGTTCAAAATTTCCAACATTCTAAAAAACCATAAACTATGCATCTATGTCTCCCATACAGCTTCATCCACCAAAATGCTCTGCCCTGCTTATCATAACACTAAAACTGCACCTTTGTGGTCATTGCACACACCATGGAAACACTGCACACATAGGATCACAAAACAAAGAACACCCTTCCAACCACACACCACCCTACGTGGCGAAGATTGCTGCCCATGTAGGTAAGCGCTTCAGTGCCACATATAGAAGTAGTAAGCGCTATACGAATGCTGAACTACAAGATAATGCAATACATTATTGTTAGTGCATCAACAAGATTTGTTTTGATCCTATTAAAATCTTTATTCCCATCGCACTTCAGATTTATAAAACAAAATGTGGTTCATTAGTACTATCATAACTGCTAGTATATGTTGATATATCTGTACAGTTAATTTACAGGAATTAAAATTATTTTGTGTATTAGAAACAAATTGACATCCTACAGTCTTTCTTTTTGCGCTCCCTGTATGCAGGGACACTGGAATTATGTGATGCTGCCGCGTGTTCGCTATAATTATGAATTATTCGCAATTGCCACATAATCCATCATCTGCAGCAGAATCTGCAGATGTTAACAAAAACACATTTTGTTTCTAACTCAAACAGATCAAAAGTTACTAAAAATGCTGCAACATGTGCAGTGGGTTCTTCTTAAAGGGTAACTGGTCATCAGTTACTTCTAGATGCATTGGGATATGGAACTGGTACTAATGAAGCAGAACATTTGCCCAGACAGTGCTAAAGTGTAAAAATGACAACATAATTAAGAAATACTATCACAAAATGTGCCGCATTAAGTTGCAAAATCTTTATTTTTATACCGCATAATTTAGTCAAACTTGCTGCATAATTTTGGCCTCCCTTGCCGCATATTCCAGTGGCCAGATTGTCACATAATTCACCTTACAAAATCCTCTCTGTTTGCAGGCTAAAGGAAAACAACATCTCCACCTAAAAATAATAAGCAGCATTTGTCAGAGGACAGCCTGACATTTAACCTGTCTCGGGCCACACAGCAAATGCAACAAGATAAAAACACAATTTAAAGTCATTTTTATTGCTCATTCACTTTCGGAACTCCAGCATAACTATTGTGGGGGTGCTGCAACACTTCCCCCACATTTGTACTGCATTTCTACTTCCAGCATGTATGTTTTTTTCTAATGAGACAAATAATGTGTCAGCTGCCTTGCGCATTTGCGGGTGGAGGAGGGGTACAAAGATGAACATGGGCTGGCGCGGGCACTCCACCCCGTATTCCCGGTGGCTACGGCCCTGCACTAACCAATATTTCAAAAATGTGGTCAAACAGCAAAAATATTTGTTTTGTCCCAAAAAGAACTCATTGCCGTGTGGTCCCTGGCACTGAATGGAACAACTTTGTGTGTGGACATTCTGCTTTGTAAAAGAGCAAATACCGTCACTCAGAGTGAAGTTAGCTAAAGGCTGAAGTGGGCTGAAACACTGACCCAGCTGTATGTTGTTATGGGTGGAATCAAAATGTGAATGACACAACAACAGACCAATCTGCAAAAAGATTGAAGCCACCTGCATTTACTGGAAATTTACGTTCTATATACACTAATGAGATTTACCAAAACATGGCCACATTAAAAGTGCAAATCAATGCCTCAGTGTTTTAGACGTTATGAGCAGAGAGCAGTTCAGAGGGCACGTGCACTTGAAGGTCCTGCACGCGCCACAGCACGTTCACAGAAAATGACTCACTGTGTTTGATTCAAAGATAATATATTTTATAGGGTGGTAACACTTGGAGTCTTTTATTCCATTTTAATGTGCTGACTGGAAGTGATCCCGGGGAAGTTTTAGGGGCGGTAACACTTGTGCCATTTGCCCATTACTACGCTGTTAGCAATGCGGGAAAGAGCCTTGATCTAGGATTTTTATTTTACGTTGAACTCTTTGTATTGTGTTTACAAGCCAGGAAAACCATATCACCAACGTAAAACAATATAGATAGACTTAATACATAAATAAAATAAAACATGCTGGTCAATAGCTAAGGACTATACTAGGTGGCTTATGAATAACTAATATTGCTATCTCCTAAATTCCAACCAAAGCATCTCTTCACCTGTAATAACAAAGGTACAGTCGGCAAAGGTGAGGCCATCAAATATTATTGCTTGAAGAACCCAGATAATCCGTTTCCCACTGTTCACTTAAAAACCCCAAAAGATCATCTGCGGCGCCCCCCAGCCCCATCCTCTTCATGACCCCCAGGCCAACACCATCAGGTTTCACAAACTCAATATGATCTCCTACGCCGACAACACCTCTCGCTATCAGAAGACCCCTCAACCACCAGAACAAACTTCCAAAGATGTATGATGAACATCGCAAACTGGATGAGGGAAAACTGTCTCAAGCTCACCGAAGATAAGACTGAAGTCCTCCTCTTTGGGAGCAACCCCTCACTATGGATCGAAGCATGGTGGCCCTGGGCACTTGGGCCACCCCCCGCCCCGACAGACCGTGCCCGCAACTTCAGCATCATCTTTGACAGCAAGCTATCTATGAAGAAACAGGTAAATGCAGTCTCATCTGCCTGTGTCCACACCCTACACATGCGCCGCAAGATCTTCAGGTGGCTCCTAGTCAACACCAGAAGGACCGTTACACAGGACCTGGTCACCTGCAGGCTGGACTATGGGAACATACTCTACGTAGAAATCACTGCACACCTCCTGAAGAGACTAAAGACAATACAAAACTCAGCGACAAGACTCATCCTCGATCTCCCTAGAAGGACCCATATCACACCCCACCTCAAGAAGCTACACTGGCTCCCAATCCATGGCAGGTTAAAATGCTGAACCATCGGGGGCGTGGCTAAGGCGGCGAACATGGCAGACGCAGCCTAAGTGAGCTCCGTCCCGCCGACCAGCTATCCTGCGATAATCCTTCGTCTCCTCAACCCTAAGACGCCCAAAACAAACGTATATGGCCGTCGGAAGTGGCTGCGGTGCTCCGACTCCACTTTGAGTGCTGTGGCAGACTGCTGGGCGGAGGCTTGGGCTCTGGAGTGGTGCAGCCTGCTGCCACGCGCAAAGCCGGGACCTCAAGTTTGGAGTTGCGGGACAGGAGTGCGGCGCGGCCGGTGTGGCGGAGAGGCGGCGGCCGGCCCCACGCTTCCGGAGCCTCGACAGACACGGTGTGCCATTCGATACTGCGAGGGACTAGTGCAGAGGCCGCTCTTCAGTGCTGACTAGGTGAGGGGTACGACGGCAGCTGAGCGGGCCCCACTCGGCGGTCGAATCGGACTGGGGGGACCCGACTGGCTTGTGGGGCAACGGAACACCCCTCCCCCGGTATTTCCCCTCCCCCTGCCTCCTGCTAGATCTCGGCAGCTAACCCCGGCACTTGCTGAGGGGGGGGCGAGACGTCTGGGCTGAGGCTGACCACAGGAGCTTCCTACGCAGCATACTGGGGCCCTTACCCCCCTGGTTCGAGGAAACTGTGAGGACACTGAAGAGACTCTCCTGAGGCGGGGGGCCGAGAATCTGCCAGCCGGTCGTGGAGTGGTGACCGGGGGTGGCAGCAGGCTGATGCACGGAGGTCGGGCGAGCTACCCCTGCAAATGACTACATCCCTTTCCTGGCCCCGCGGTGACGGCCCTCGGAGGCGTGGTGGTGGGGCCCCTGAGGTGAAACCCACGGAACAGTGCGGTCCAAGCTGCCCTGGCCCTGATAGTTAACAAAAACAATGGTCCTTGACCTAATTTAATTCAAAGAATATATCAAACAGCATTCCTTAATTTTCTAAATTTAGAGCCAAAATAAATTATGCTCTTTGGAAGAAATCCAGACTTATTCATGCAATCACAGAGCCCAACAACTGTGTCATATTCATAGAAAAAATATATTTTTATTTTTACTAAACCATACTTGTAACCTATTGGAATTCAAAGGTTTCAAATTGCAATTTTTATCAGGTTTTTTCAATATTTACAATATTTTAAAGGTACGTATAAAAGGTGCTCAAGAAGAACGTGCATAGAGTTAGTGCTCGAAAAGTTGGCGCGAGTGATTCAAGAGAAGGAAAAGAAGAGTAGGTGACAATTTTTACAAGTGAGTATGCTGATTCAATACTAATAACAAATCAAAATGTCCTGTCCACTTTCAAAAGTTCACAATCCAGTGTATCAAATTATTCTTTTTTACACGTTTTTACACTAGATGTATAGTGACCCAGGAAGTCTTAATAGGGGTGTCGACGTTTCGACCCGACTTAATGCCTTGGGAAAACTGATAGCCTCTGCTTGCGGGTCTTCTTCAGGACTAGGGAGCACCCTCCGTACCTGACATGAACCAGCCCGTGCTCGGTGGGAGAAGGGGTAGGACGAACGCCTACTACACGGAGAGCAGTAGGGAGCCAGTGAAGACTTTGTAGGTTTTGACTGATGTGTTCGTGTCGGAGGATCCCGAGGACGAGTCTGGTGGCGGTGTTCTTCCTGGTTTGTGAGCAGTGAGAAACCACCGGCGTAGGATAACGGACTAACCCCCTCCTTTTCGCGTTTAACTTTGGCGAACAAGGAATCTAACAAGAGTGACCACATCAGCACTTATATACAGTACCCCCATTGAGGTGGGAAGAAATATCGGATATCCTAAAATGTGAAGGAGTCCATAACCTTGGAATTTACTACCCTGGAGATTAGGTTTACTTTGACGGCACTATACAAGCAATCTGGCCACTTGGATACATAGACTGAGTGAGCTCACCGCCATTGAAATTAGATTAACTCATACGGATTCCAATCCGAAAGATGGATACATAGATCCTGGGTCGATTTTTGATGACGACCACTTGAATTACCATTAGGGAACTGGTTCATGTCAGGTACGGAGGGTGCTCCCTAGTCCTGAAGAAGACCCGCAAGCAGAGGCTATCAGTTTTCCCAAGGCATTAAGTCGGGTCGAAACGTCGACACCCCTATTAAGACTTCCTGGGTCACTATACATCTAGTGTAAAAACGTGTAAAAAAGAATAATTTGATACACTGGATTGTGAACTTTTGAAAGTGGACAGGACATTTTGATTTGTTATTAGTATTGAATCAGCATACTCACTTGTAAAAATTGTCACCTACTCTTCTTTTCCTTCTCTTGAATCACTCGCGCCAACTTTTCGAGCACTAACTCTATGCACGTTCTTCTTGAGCACCTTTTATACGTACCTTTAAAATATTGTAAATATTGAAAAAACCTGATAAAAATTGCAATTTGAAACCTTTGAATTCCAATAGGTTACAAGTATGGTTTAGTAAAAATAAAAATATATTTTTTCTATGAATATGACACAGTTGTTGGGCTCTGTGATTGCATGAATAAGTCTGGATTTCTTCCAAAGAGCATAATTTATTTTGGCTCTAAATTTAGAAAATTAAGGAATGCTGTTTGATATATTCTTTGAATTAAATTAGGTCAAGGACCATTGTTTTTGTTAACGTTCTGTACCCAGGTCCCAGACCGGTTTGGGATACCCCATTTTTGATAATGGCTGGCCCTGATAGTGGCCCATCTGCTGGACTTGGGTTGGAGAAGGTAACGAACCCATCGAGGTGCCACTGGCGCGAGGAGGTGATACGACGCCGGCAGAGACGCTAATTGATCTAGGGGTAGACATCTATTCCCCGATCACTACTCCCGTGATGCCCTGGACCTGGGGCCTCTACCTACAGGCAGCCATGACGAGGGGTAGCAATAGTGGGCACACTTCAAAGCAAGGCCCGATAGACAGAATCACGGGCCGCCTGGGGGTGCCGGTGCGGCCGGGGGATCACCTACGTCCGTTCCCGATAACGCCGCCCTCATGGCGGCGATAACTCAGTCCAGGGACATGCTGGATGCTAAAATAGGGGCGGTCGGAGCCGAAGTTACATTATTGCGCCAGGATCTGCGCAACGCTGTGACTCGCATTACTGAAGCGGAGACAAGACTTACTGGGGTGGAAGACGATGTCGCGACTCTTAAAAAGAAGGTGGCCAACATGGAAGGGATCCAGAGGAGCCTAGCCCTGAGGGCTGAGGATGCAGAAGGGCGTGCTCGGAGGAACAATAAACGCTTTGTGGGATTTCCGGAGGGCTGTGAGAAGGGCGACATGGAGGCCTTCCTGACCCGCTGGCAGGAGGGGTGGATCCCCCGGAATCCCTATCGCGCTGTTTTATCGTGGAACGTGCGCACCGAGCACTGACCCAGAAGCCGCCGGTGGGGGAACGCCCTAGACCGGTGATAGCCAAGCTGCTCAACTATCACGACCGGGACATGATCCTGCGGCAAGCACGCATGAAGGAACCTCTGCTGTTTGAAAACCACAAGATCCTGATTTTTCCGGACTATACCAAGTTGGTACAGCGACAACGCCAGTCCTTCACCGAGGCCAAGGCACGACTGAGGGGCCTGAATATCCAGTATGCTCTGCTTTATCCGGCCCGCCTCCGGGTGGTGTTCCAATCCAAATTCTTTAACACCCTAGAGGAGGTCTTTGCATGGACAGACAAGACGGTCCGGATCAGGGTGCACACTCCCCCAGGTCGGGATTCGGACACATCCTCCACTGCTGGGCCCCCTCGGACCCCACGACGGTCGCGTACCAGAAGTAATTGGAGATCCCGTCCTAAGAAGAATCCTCCTTCGGAGACTGGGGCGGCGGGGGCCACTGAGGCTACAGACTCTCAAGATCCGGCATCTTAGTCACTGCGATGGGTGGCGATCTCTCAGTCAGGATCCGGGGAGGAGAATACGCTCTTCCTGAACATGGACAATTTTTGCTGAATGCAGTTTAAGACATCAGCTATACAAGTAACTTTGTGGTTTGGGGATCCGGGTTGGGGAACGACACAGAGAGGGCGGACTCAACCCCTCAGTTCGGGAGGGTTTGTTAGTGGGTTAACTGCAGTTATGGGGAACCATTGGTGGGGTGGGCTGTCTGTCTCATGTTGGGGGCGGAAGCCATAGTGCACCGCGACAGATACTTCATCGTTCCTTGAGGTATGGGGTGGGGGTGGGGGGGGGGGGGGAGTTTTGATAAGTTGGTAGATGTTGGATTGGGGGGGGGGACTGCACGGTTCAGATGCGATCGAGATGGTGGCCGGAAGCACACGCAGATGGTATGCGTCATGGATGCTGGCTGCGAAGGGTCTATGATGTCGAACCTGGATAGAGGGGCTGCTGGGCCTGGGGCCACACTTCGGGTCCTTAGTTGGAACGTGAGAGGGATGCTAGACAAGATCAAGCGGGGAGCGATTCTGAAACAGGCCAAAAGAGTGGGGGCGGATGTTGTTATGCTGCAGGAAACGCATCTTTTGGGGACTGAAGCACTATGCCTTCAGCGTTTTGGTTACAGTCAGGTTTTCCATGCAGGATTTCCCAGGGGATCCAGAGGCGTGGCCATCTTAGTACACCGCAGGGTCCCATACGTGCACTCCACTCATTGGCACGACCCACAAGGTAGATACATGTTTATTCAAGGTACGCTTGGAGACGAGAATGTAGTGTTTGGTTGCGTGTATGCCCCACCCCCCTTGCAGTGGTCCCTGGTTGAAAAGATCTTGACAGTGTGGACGACTATCCCAGATGTGTTGGGTATTATTGGGGGTGATTGGAACGATGTGATTGATCAGACGCGCGACAGGTACAGGCCTGGGGGATGGACAGTAGGATCCGGGCATACCAAATTGCATGATATGGTCAGAAATCTGGGTTGGGTAGACACATGGAGATATATGCATGGCACACAGCGTGAATACACCTTCCTCTCGGCGGTACACCACTCATTTTCTAGGCTGGACTACATCTTTGTCCCCCTGGCCGCGCAGGGTAGAGTAGAGGCTGCGGACATTTTGCCAAGGGGGCTGTCAGACCATTCTCCAGTGGCGGTCACTATGAGCTTGGACAGAAGGCAACAGCAGTTTCATTGGCGCATGTCTGTGTGGCACCTACAGCTTGGGGATTACCAGGCCCATATGCGGAAAGCCATAGCGCAATACTTGGCCGAAAATAATGGGTCGGTGGCAACTAAGGCGGCTCTCTGGGAAGCCATGAAGCCCACATTGAGAGGCATAGATATAGCGTGGTGTGTGACAGCCATGAAACGGCGCAGGGAGACTCTTGATCAGGCGGAAGTGGCCATACGGGACTTAGAGCAGCGTAGTAGTTCGGGTGGGGAGGACCGGGTGCTGGAGCAACTGCTGCTCGCGCAACAGTCCTACGCCTCGCTGCTACTTGATGAGGCATGGCAGATGTGGCTAGCGACCCGGAGCAGGGTGCACCAATGGGGGGACAAATCTGGGACGTTGTTGCACAGGTTGTGTCAGGGCCAGTTTCAAACCCAGACTCCTCCGAGAATACAGGATGAATCCGGCACCCTGATAACTGATCCCAGGTCGCTCTCGGAGGGTTTTGCAACCTACTATGCCGACCTATACTCCCCGCATGAATGCATCAGTGAAGCTTTGATAGACAAGTTTATAGCAGATTTACCGCCTAGGGCATTAGCAGACGAAGCCCGCGATAGCCTGGATAAACCATTGACTGAGGAAGAGCTAGGAACCGCTCATGGGGAACTTAATACGGGGAAGGCCCCTGGCCCCAACGGCTTCCCCAGTGAATTCTTTAAGAAATTTCATCTCCAGTTAGGAGTCTAGTATAGAGCGGTGGTGGAGGAGGCACGGGAACTGGGATGCATGCCCCAAGACTGGAGACATGCGGAGGTGGTCGTCTTTCATAAACCTGGCCGGCCCCCCGAGCACTACGCATCGTATCGCCCGATTTCCTTATTGAACGTGGAGGCCAAGGTGTTAGCTAAGGCTCTGGCCAATAGACTGCTGCCATACATTTCCGATCTCATACACCCCGACCAAGCCGGCTTTATGCCCAAGCGGGCGACGCGGCACAATATCAGGCGGGCCAACGTTGTGGTTGCAGCAATTCAGTCCTCCGGGGTGCAAGCGGCGCTTTTTTTGGCGGACATGGACAGGGCGTTCGACTCACTCAGCTGGACGTACCTCTTCTCACTGCTGCCGCGGCTGAACCTGGGGCCGGTTTTCCTGTCCTATGTGAAACTGATCTCACGGCCTCGGTTTGGGTAGCGGGGGTGACGTCCTCCACCTTTCCCATCCGGAGGGGCACCAGACAGGGCTGTCCCCTCTTGCCTTACTTATTTGCCCTAGCCATGGAACCCCTGGCTGCCTGGGTCCGCATTGACGTGCAGATGAGGGGCTTTGAGTGGACTAGCGACCTGTCCAACCGCATTGCACTTTATGCGGACGAGGTACTGTTTTTCCTCACGGACATTAATAAGTCCGGGCCCGCCTCATGCGCATTCTACAGATCTTCGGCGAGACGTCGGGCCTGTACATGAACCCACGTAAATCCACTCTCTGGGTGTTGGGAAGGGGTCCGCCGGTCGGAGACTGGGCCGCAGAGCTCCAGCAGGCCGCAGGAGGAATTAAATATCTAGGGGTGTTTCTTACCGAGATCCCAGTGGTTGCGTGGGAACGCAATGTGGCGCCGGTCTGGGAACAAACTCAGGCATACAATAAGGTGTGGTCCCGTATGCCGTTAACCATCTATGGCAGGTCGGCCATATTTAAGATGGTGGCCCTGCCCAGGCTGCTCTATCAATTGCAGAACCATCAATACCCGATTCCGCCCGTGTGGTTTAAGCGCGTAAACTCGGTCCTGGGACAGTTCCTCTAGGAGGGTGGCGCTGCGCACGTGTTTTCGATCCACATACGGGGGGGACTGGCGACCTCGGACGTACTTTCCAATTACCAGGCGTCCCATCTTCTCGTCCTAAATGACTGGTGGTATGGGGACAGGGGAGACCCGGCCTATGGGCTGGAGAGACTACTAATGGAACCTCATACACTACACACGCTGCTCTACGCGCCAAAGATGCGCAGGGCCCTGCCGACGATGACGCAGGTTGTTTTCGACGTCTGGCAGCGGGCACTGAGGCAGATGGGTTGGTGGCGAACCTTGACCGAGGAGACTCCCCTCTGGCGCAATGGCCGCCTCCCGGGCCTTGCTACCCTGGAGGGATTCGCGGGTTGGGATGCTATCGGCATTTCTAGGTTGGGTGATGTTATGGCTGGGACGACGCTTATGTGGAATTTGACTAAAAAGCTCCCTTTTCCGCCTGGTGTCCCATCATGCACCCTATCCGCCCTGACATCGACCAGGCAAGCCGATTCTCCTACTTCAAGCACAAATCCCGTTATACCCCCTCTTGCCTGCTCTCTTTCTCATAGTACTGGCACATGCAAAGAATAATGACCAGCCATCATGTATTCTATGGGTTTCCGTTCCGTTCGATATTTTCCTTTAGACCAGAACAGAGTCAGCCGGATGGTTGACTCGGAAAACCCCCTCCCTAACCCTGTCACCGAACGAGCAGCTCTCGCTCGTCAATGATTTCTTAGTTTGCGAGGACAGCCACGGGTTGGGTTAACAACCAAGGGGAGACCTAATCAAGCACACAAGACAGCCACGAAGAAGAATAGTTTACTACAGCCCATTCTCCCTCTTCCCCGCTGCACACACATACCATTGTGAGACATCCCCGCCCTTGTGTACGAAGCAAAGAACGCACAATGCCTCGTCCTCTCTACCTTTCCGACAGAAATGACCCTGTGACATTGCCTCGATTCTCTGTCCTCAGATACTAGCAACCCTGTAACTTGTTACCTCAATCACCCCGATGCAATATGTTTGTCTACGTGTAAATGCTATTCAGGTTACTCTTTAAACGAGAACAAGTATGCTATGTCTTCTGTATGACTACGTCATGAAATGATTGAATCAAGCCCAAGGGAAACTCCTTTTTTAGGGCTCGGACCTTGGCGTCCACGAAGTGGAGGCAGAGCTTCCGAGATCCTAATGTTAAAGAAAAAAAAAGGATATCTAGGGCTCTGGCCAGACAAATTCCTTACATTCCTTAGTGTTTTATGGCATCTGCCTAGTGATTCGTCTTCGCTGTGCTGTCTATGTAGTAGCCTTGACGTGATAGGCTATATTTACTTTTCGTCCATCATTGATGTTAGTTTCATGGCATATTCTGTGCGCGAACGAGCTTGGAGAGTGATTAATCTTAATTAGGAGCTGTCACAGTGGCCGTGTAATGTAATCCAGAGGGTGCGAGCGCGTTCACATTGCATGCTTGGGCATACGACCGTATAAACCAAGCCACACGGGGAGTTACCGTTCGGGTGTACTGTCTTTTTGTTTGGATCCCAAAAGCTGTTTATAAAGCCACCGTTATTCACGCGGGGTCTGTCCTTCTCTGCTTAGTTTATACTCGGAATAAGAAGCGCACGCTGCCCTGGACTCAGCAGCTTTGCAACCAGTGCGCGCATTGATGGTGGGGAAGTGCGCTCCCGTGTGTGCATTGACTGCCGCGCTCCCGTGGGCTCGTCTATGTTTATGAGATGAGTCATTTGACTCTATTTAGAACCGAGCGAGACGATAAAAAAAGATCTTGTAAAAACCACGTTTCCCCATACAAAGCACTTTGTCTCCTTCAGCGGAAGCGTGCATTGTCATCCCCAGGGGGGCTGTGCGGGCAATTACTGAAATAACCCCCACGCCTTGAATGCAATCCTACCAACCGTGATTGGTTGTAAGAAAACATGGGTGCATTTGTATACATTGAGGAGGAGGAGTAGTCATAGTACAGGCGCCGAGCTTAGCATTTGCAGTTTATTCTTTAAACGGAGTGGTTTTCTGCCCAGTGTCATCCACGTGGAAGGACGGAGCTGAGAGCAGGGCATGTTTTGTCGCTCCATGGCGGGGGCTTGGATGCGTTTTCGTAGTATTGGCTCCCAAAGGCCGGTTGCTTTGTTGTGCAACCACCAGCAGTTCCCTACTCCGGCTGCTGCTGGTTGCCTTGTGCATGGGAGGGGCTGAGGCCGTTCACGGGATTGGCAAACAGTAATCGGTTTTGCATGTCGCATGATACGAAACTATAACAATATCTCGTGCTCATTTACATCGCTGACGCAACTTCTTAGAGTAGCACCAGAGAGGGGGGTTGGAGAATGAAGACATTACCTTAGTTCTTGTAAAGCACATAGCCTGCATCTGCTATACTTTGCAACTAGGAAAGAGCTGCCTCCCCATTGGCCGTGCCCTCGTGTTTTTTATGAATTGCATATAAATGCTGTGTGTAGTTCCCTCATGCTCGGTATTCTAAGGTCAAGCAGAAGAGAGAGTAATGCGCCGAGCTTGCAAATAAATGGGTCTACCGGTCTTATTTTTCATTGTACACACTTCTAATTGCGAAGCACACCGAGCTTGGTAGATGCTGGTCGTGTCTGTTTTGCATTTCACTGTATTGCCTGTGATGTGCTCTCTCATCCAAGCAGCAGCACACGATGCTCCAATGCGTGTATACACATTTTAAAGTAAATATCCAAATACACCCACTATGGAACATCTGCTCCCTGCAATCATGCTATTGCTATGCCTTTGGGTGACTGACAGACAATAACATGAAAAATAACATTTCATAGACAATTTAACATTCTACCTGCACATAATTTTCATTTTTCAAACAACTACAGCTTGTGAACATACTTTCAACACACAACACAGCATATACTACAAGACAATGAGCCCTAGTAGCAATAATACCTTCTACAACTCAGTGGCGGTGAGTGCAGAGTGGCGGTGAGTGCAGAGTGGCGGTGAGTGCAGAGTGGCGGTGAGTGCAGAGTGGCGGTGAGTGCAGAGTGGCGGTGAGCGCAGAGTGGCGGTGAGTGCAGAGTGGCGGTTAGTGCAGAGTGGCGAGTGGCGGTGAGTGCAGAGTGGCGAGTGGCGGTGAGTGCAGAGTGGTGGTGAGTGCAGAGTGGAGGTGAGTGCAGAGTGGCGGTGAGTGCAGAGTGGCGGTGAGTGCAGAGTAGCAGTGTGCAGAGTGGCGGTGAGTGCAGAGTGGCGGTGAGTGCAGAGTGGCGGTGACTGCAGAGTGGCGGTGACTGCAGAGTGGCGGTGACTGCAGAGTGGCGGTGAGTGCAGAGTGGCGGTGAGTGCAGAGTGGGCAGTACTACCAGTACTACCACCATCAGTACTACCAGTACTACCAGTACTACCACTACTACAGCCAGCAGTACTACCAGTACTACAGCCACCAGTACTACCAGTACCACCACCAACAGTACTACCACCACCACCAGTACTACCAGTAGAAGTACTACCACAACCAGTACCACTACCACCACTGGACTACCACCACCAGTACCACTACCACCACCAGTACTACCACTAACAGTATTACAGGCAGCAGTAACACCACCACCAATGCTACTGCTACCAGTACCACCACCACCAGTACTCCCGCTACCAGTACCACCACCACCAGTACCACCACTACCAGTACTACCACCACCAGTACTACCACCAACATTACTACCATTACCAGTACCCCACCTCCAGTACTACCACTACTACCCCTACCAGTACCACCACCAGTACTACCAGTACCACCACCAGCAGTACTACCACTACCAGTACCACCACCACCAGTACTACCACTACCAGTACCACCACCATCACCAGTACTACCACCATCAGTACTACCACTACTACAGCTACCAGTACTACCACTACTACACCCACCAGTACTACCACTACCACCACCAGTACTACCACCACCAGTACCACCACCACCAGTACTACCACTACCAGTACTACGGGCAGCAGTACCACCACCACTAGCACTACCACTACCGGTACCACCACCAGTACTACCACTACCAGTACCACCACCACCAGTACCACCACCACCAGTACCACCACTACCAGTACTACCACCAGCAGTACTACCACCAATAGTACTACCACTACCAGTACCACCACCTCCAGTACTACCACTACTACCAATACCAGTACCATCACCACCACCAGTACTACCAGTAACACCACCACCAGTACTACCACTACCAGTACCACCATCACCACCAGTACTTCCAGTACTACCACCATCTTTACTACCATTTCTACCACCACCAGTACTACCACTACTACAGCCACCAGTACTACCACTACCACCACCACCAGTACTACCACTACCACCAGTAATACCAGTACTACCACCATCAATACTACCAGTACTCCCACCACCAGTACTACCACTACTACAGCCACCAGTACTACCACTACTACAGCCACCAGTACTACCACCACCACCAGTACTACCAGTACCACCACCACCAGTACTACCACTACCAGTACTACCACTACCAGTACTAGCAGTACCACAACCACCACCACTACTACCAGTACTACCACCATCAGTACTACCAGTACTAACACCACCAGAGTAGTGAGTAGAGTAGTGAGTAGAGTAGTGAGTAGAGTAGTGAGTAGAGTAGTGAGTGTAGAGTAGTGAGTAGTGAGTGCAGAGTAGTGAGTAGAGTAGTGAGTAGAGTAGTGAGTAGAGTAGTGAGTGTAGAGTAGTGAGTAGTGAGTGCAGAGTAGTGAGTAGAGTAGTGAGTAGAGTAGTGAGTAGTGAGTGCAGAGTAGTGAGTAGTGAGTAGAGTAGTGAGTAGTGAGTAGAGTAGTGAGTGCAGAGTAGTGAGTAGAGTAGAGTAGAGTAGTGAGTAGAGTAGTGAGTGCAGAGTAGTGAGTAGAGTAGTGAGTAGTGAGTAGAGTAGTGAGTAGAGTAGTGAGTAGAGTAGTGAGTAGTGAGTGCAGAGTAGTGAGTAGAGTAGTGAGTAGTGAGTAGAGTAGTGAGTAGTGTAGTGAGTAGTGTAGTGAGTAGTGAGTAGAGTAGTGAGTGCAGAGTAGTGAGTAGAGTAGTGAGTAGAGTAGTGAGTAGAGTAGTGAGTGCAAAGTAGTGAGTAGAGTAGTGAGTAGAGTAGTGAGTAGTGAGTGCAGAGTAGTGAGTAGAGTAGTGAGTAGTGAGTGGAGTAGTGAGTGCAGAGTAGTGAGTGCAGAGTAGTGAGTAGAGTAGTGAGGTGAGTAGTGAGTGCAGAGTAGTGAGTGCAGAGTAGTGAGTAATGAGTAGAGTAGTGAGTAGAGTAGTGAGGTCAGTAGAGTAGTGAGTAAAGTAGTGAGTGCAGAGTAGTGAGTAGAGAAGTGAGTAGTGAGTAGTGAGTAATGAGTAGTGAGTAGTGAGGAGTAGAGTAGTGAGTAGTGAGGAGTAGAGTAGTGAGTAGTGAGTGGCGAGTAGTGAGTAGAGTAGTGAGTAGTGAGTAGAGTAGTGAGTAGTGAGTAGAGTAGTGAGTAGAGTAGTGAGTAGAGTAGTGAGTAGAGTAGTGAGTGTAGAGTAGTGAGTAGTGAGTGCAGAGTAGTGAGTAGAGTAGTGAGTAGAGTAGTGAGTAGAGTAGTGAGTAGTGAGTGCAGAGTAGTGAGTAGTGAGTAGAGTAGTGAGTAGTGAGTAGAGTAGTGAGTGCAGAGTAGTGAGTAGAGTAGAGTAGAGTAGTGAGTAGAGTAGTGAGTGCAGAGTAGTGAGTAGAGTAGTGAGTAGTGAGTAGAGTAGTGAGTAGAGTAGTGAGTAGAGTAGTGAGTAGTGAGTGCAGAGTAGTGAGTAGAGTAGTGAGTAGTGAGTAGAGTAGTGAGTAGTGTAGTGAGTAGTGTAGTGAGTAGTGAGTAGAGTAGTGAGTGCAGAGTAGTGAGTAGAGTAGTGAGTAGAGTAGTGAGTAGAGTAGTGAGTGCAAAGTAGTGAGTAGAGTAGTGAGTAGAGTAGTGAGTAGTGAGTGCAGAGTAGTGAGTAGAGTAGTGAGTAGTGAGTGGAGTAGTGAGTGCAGAGTAGTGAGTGCAGAGTAGTGAGTAGAGTAGTGAGGTGAGTAGTGAGTGCAGAGTAGTGAGTGCAGAGTAGTGAGTAATGAGTAGAGTAGTGAGTAGAGTAGTGAGGTCAGTAGAGTAGTGAGTAAAGTAGTGAGTGCAGAGTAGTGAGTAGAGAAGTGAGTAGTGAGTAGTGAGTAATGAGTAGTGAGTAGTGAGGAGTAGAGTAGTGAGTAGTGAGGAGTAGAGTAGTGAGTAGTGAGTGGCGAGTAGTGAGTAGAGTAGTGAGTAGTGAGTAGAGTAGTGAGTAGTGAGTAGAGTAGTGAGTAGTGAGTAGAGTAGTGAGTAGAGTAGTGAGGTGAGTAGAGTAGTGAGTAAAGTAGTGAGTGCAGAGTAGGGAGTAGAGAAGTGAGTAGTGAGTAGTGAGTAGAGTAGTGAGTAGAGTAGTGAGTGCAGAGTAGTGAGTAGTGAGTAGAGTAGTGAGTAGTGAGTAGAGTAGTGAGTATAGTGAGTAGAAAGTAGAGTAGTGAGTAGAGTAGTGAGTGGAGAGTAGTGAGTAGTGAGTAGAGTAGTGAGTGCAGAGTCGTGAGTAGTGAGTGCAGAGTAGTGAGTAGTGAGTAGAGTAGTGAGTAGTGAGTAGTGAGTAGAGTAGTGAGTAGTGAGTAGTGAGTGCAGAGTAGTGAGTAGTGAGTAGTGAGTAAAGTAGTGAGTAGTGAGTGCAGAGTAGTGAGTGCAGAGTAGTGAGTGCAGAGTAGTGAGTAGAGTAGTGAGTAGTGAGTGCAGAGTAGTGAGTAGAGTAGTGAGTAGAGTAGTGAGTAGAGTAGTGAGTAGTGAGTGCAGAGTAGTGAGTAGAGTAGTGAGTAGAGTAGAGTAGTGAGTAGGACATCACAGGCAGCAGCTGTGCAAGTTTCTTACACTCACAAGGAGACCACAGCCAGCTGGGGAGCAATCTTCTCCCACTCACAAGAATAACATCACAGGCAGCAGCAGTGCAAGCTTCTTACGCTCAAAAGGAGACCACAGGCAGCAGAGGTGCAAGCTTCTCACACTCACAAGAAGGACATCACAGGCAGTAACGGTGCAATATTCTCACACTCACAAGGAGATCACTGGCAGTACACACCACATGAACACACTCCATAACACATAGCAACAATACATTGGCATTTACAATGCCATTAACTCAAACTCAAATAAATCCGAGCCCGATTGCATTTCTAATGCTTGTTTTTATTGTACTCGTATTGTATAAAAGTGCTGACATGTTCCAAGCAAAGTAGACTACTCCTGAACCCGCTTGGTGAAGGAGCTCTCCCTTAACTCGAGTTCTGGAATAAAACCCTTTCAACTCGAAGACCACGGACTCTGCTCCTCATTTTATGCATTACTATTTTCTTGGGTAATTATAGAAATTCTGAACGGCGTAAATAACTAGTTTTTTTTATTTACCACATTAATTGGCGCCTGAACAGGGACGCTCCCTCTTCCCTACGCGCCGGAGATGTAAGTCGGGTCCTTGTCCCTTCCATACTTTCGACGGACTTCAAGCGCACAACAGTGGGGTGTTCCCGCTAACTCCCTCGAGACGAGGAGGAGGCAGACTGCGACTGATCATCCACACGAGGCGGTGAAGAAGATTGCGGAGCGTCCCAACCCAGAGCCTGACCAGTGAGAACGCAGAGTCCGAGGTCTTTGGAGCCCCGAATTCCTGCGCAAGCGTCAAGAGTCCGATTACCAGGTCCTCAAGTTTTGCTTCTTGGTGAGTACCACTGAGATAGTATAAAGACGGATTCCATTTTTGGAAAACGGTAAAGACGTGTTTCATTCGTGAAACCGGTACGGTTGCACTATATTCTAGTGTATAAAGTGTTCGTTTTGTTTTTGTACATTCCAAGTCTTTTAAATCGTAATTTGTTGAGTTTTAAGAATGCCTCTGTTTTCCAAATTACGTACTATAGGCACCAAAAAGAATCTGTTAGAAAAACCAGTTAAAGTTCCGCCTAGAGATACACCATGGAAAAGAAAGACGAGGCCCTCACAGACAGAAGCCATTGAGTTATGGCGTAAGGAAGCTCATAGGAGGGCCCAGAAAGAACTAGGGAAAGTCGAGAAAAGTAAGAGAATGTCAGAACAGGCTAAAGAAAAGCAATTACAGGAAGAAGGTGAGAAAGTACTAGCTGAACAGGTAGAGAGAGAGAGAAATGCTCTTGTTACTGGTATTTATCCCGTTTTGTCTGAAGAAATTGTAGAAGAACACCCCAAGTCCCCAGTTAAAATAATTCCCACTGCTCCCGAAAATTTCCTCCCTGCCTATCTGTCCGAACCACCTCCCGCTTATGTTAACATGCCTGGACCACGCCCGTCCACACGTGCTCCTGAACTAGTAGCCGATGGTTCCACCTCTGATTTAGGAGTATCCGGGAACGGGGATGAGGATAAAGACGATGTCCCGCCTCTTGAGTGTCCTTACGCCCCCGAACCCGGTAGTGGCCCAATGACCACGATATCAGAGAGATTAAGACTAGCCGTGGGTCAACTCCAAAAGGTCCCTGATATAACGAAGCATTTGGATAGAGTTTATGAATTCATACGGACAGGTGAAGGTCCGGATACTCTGGTCCAGGTCATGAAAAACAGAAAAGTTCCCATCAAGGACTGCCCTGCGGTTCATCATAAATTGCCTGATCCGGGAACTAGACCCGGGTAATGGAAGCGTAGACTCTGAGTTAATAGACCTTAGTGACCAGGTGCACAGAGGAGCACATGATCTGGGACATCAGATCGACAAAATAACTAAAAAAACTGGTTAAGAAAATTGTCACTATTCACTCTGAGAAAATCACACAAGAGGACGACTCAGAGGAAGATGAGGGTCCAACACTAGATAGAATGAATTTCCTGGGTGTAGCGCGACATTGTCCTGGCCCCAAGTGGCGAACCCCACGAATGTCGCAGAAAATTAAAAGATTAGATCCTTCTTTGGAAGATCTTTTCCAGTCCACGGAAAGAGCCCTAGATGAATGGATGGACAATGAGCCTCCCCTTACCCAACAAGAAAAATAATTGGCCCGGTCTGCCACCCATTGGATATCACAGCACCGGGTATATGGCCCAGATATAGTAGCGCAAATGTTTTTGGCTCTCCCCCGAGCAGAACAACGACTAGCAGGTATTTAAATGGTCCAACACCTGGCTACCTTATACGAGAATAACTCCCACCGACCAGACAAGCTATACAAATTGTTACAGGAAATAGTGACAGATAGATGGAGGTCTCGGGGACCGGAATTGATTAACACCATTCTGGACCTGCGCCTCTGTTTCCTGCAACTTACTTTAGCTTCATCAGATCATGAACCTTACAGTATAGGCCAATATCCCTTACGAGAAGTCCACCCCATTCCCCAGCCAGATGGTACACTGCAACGAATACATGTGTATACTCCCCTCACCAAACTAGAGATATTGGAAATGAAAAAGATGGTGCCCTCTCACGAAAAGAATCCCGGAGGATTTCATAGGGAGCTGAAAGATATCCTCCAAATGGGTAGTTTTACATATCCAGATATAATAATACTCCTTAAAGTAATTCTACCTACAGGCATATTTGACAAATTGAAGGAAAAGGATTGGGAGGTGGGTGGTAAAAAGATCACGTGGACTGCCCTAGAACAAGAAGAGACAGACAGAAAACCAGGTGAAGGTCTAGGTGAACGCGTAAGAGAACTGCCCAGTCTCCTCATACAGGTCTTGCCTCTGTTATTGACAACGAAAAAGGAAGATTGGGATGCCATTTCTGCCTGTAAACAAAAGCCAGACGAGGATACGGGTGATTACTACACCAGATTGGAGAAATGTTTCTCTATAAATAGTGGACTCGCACATAGCAGCGAGGCATATCCTCATCTTTTTGTGTCCAAATTGGTGGACAACGCCTTACCCCCCATCAGAAATAGAGTGTTGAAAATTGAAAGTACCTGGCAAGCAAATAGCCCTTCACAAATGTTACAGATGTTACAGTACCACCACAACAGAATAAGGGAGGAACAGGAAAAGAAAAAAGTGAAAGACACAAAAATGAAGGTACTGGTTGCACAGACGGCACCAGTAAATACGGGCCCCAAAGGTAATGTGGGGGCCAATAAAGGTACTTGCAACTACTGCAAGCAGCAGGGCCATTTTGTGAAGGAATGTCCAGTTCTGAAACATAACATAGTGACAGGAAAGACGAAAGAACGCCCTCACACTCCTAGAACAGGTAACACTCAGCAGCCCCAAACCATTACACCGCCACAGGTTCAGATGCCTGTTGCTGCCACGCAGATGTACCAGAGCGTACAGTCAGATTACCCCGATTTTGAGCCATATGTATGAGACAGCCTTGAGAGAGAAAGTGACTTGCCCCTTATCCCAGTTCCAGTAGATCAGAAAGGTCCATATGTACAAGCTCACTTACTGGGACAAGACAGAAAATTCCTCATCGACACGGGGGCAAGTAGGACTACCATAAGTCATAAGGAAGTCCCAGAGGTTCCTCTCTCTGGCTCACATAATATATCTCTGGGCTTTTCAGGAAAACCGATCATAAACAAAGTATCTGAACCAGTCTCCTTAGGAGTGGGTCCTCTGACACGTACTACTGATCTAGTCCTTACGGAAACGTGCCCAGAGAATTTACTAGGAATTAAAACACTTAAAGAACTAGGAGCAGTGATCTGCTGTTCACCGGAAGGAGTAAAATTGTTCCTACGAGATTTCAAAGGACATTTCACAGTCAAAGAATTCGACCCCAGACTGAAAGACATCCCACAACATTTGTGGGCAAAAAGCTCGACTGATGTCGGATACATGGACATCACCCCACATCAAGTCACGCTCAAGGAGGGTGTAGTCCTACCCCGTATACGACAATATAAGATTCCACCCGAGGCTGAACAAGCCTTACTAAAAAATAATCCAAGAACTCATAGAGCATGGTGTGGTGATAGAGACCGATTCAAATGTTTGTAATTCTCCAGTTCTTCCGGTCCTAAACGGACTGACCCTCAGGCACCCCCGGTCTACCGACTGGTGGTTGATCTCCGAGAACTGAACAAATGTGTAATCCCACAATATCCGGTGGTCCCAAATATTTCTTCATTATTGACTGCCATAGATCCCGAAGCTGCATTTGTTACAGTCATCGACTTCAAGAATGC
The DNA here is from genome assembly GCF_964263255.1 of Lissotriton vulgaris. Lineage (NCBI taxonomy): Eukaryota > Metazoa > Chordata > Amphibia > Caudata > Salamandridae > Lissotriton > Lissotriton vulgaris. The sequence goes on from NC_141697.1 coordinate 120,645,617, forward strand.
GTTTTTTAGCATTCCTATACATCCCGACAGTCAATATCTATTCGGATTCAGTTTAAAAGGACGAAGCTTCAGGTTCACTAGAGCTCCCCAAGGCTTTACAGAAAGTCCAATCATCTACAGCCAAGCACTAAAAAGACAACTTGACAGTATCAATATGCCTGCCAACACAGCATTGATACAGTACGTAGATGACAACCTCGTCACAGCTAGGACAGAACCAGAATGTGAAAAAGCATCTCTCACAGTCCTACATTTCCTGACAGACAAAGGTCACAAGGTGTCTCCCTCAAAATTACAGTTCTGCGCACAGCAAGTGGCTTACTTAGGACATTTGCTGTCGAAAGAGGGTAGGCAACTAACACAAGAACGAATCCAACTGATTTCGACAATTCCACAGCCAAAGTCACAGAAAGAAGTTTGCGCATTCATTGGTCTCACTTCATATTGCAGACAATGGATCCCTTAGTATGCCCACATAGTCAAGCCACTTATACAGTTAACCACAGTGGAAGCAGCCACTCATACAACTCTCCCTTGGACATCAGAACACTCCCAAGCATTTGAAGCTCTGAAACTAGCTCTGTGTCAAGCACCAGTTCTGGCCACCCCGAACTATAGCAAGCCTTTTACCCTGTTTGTGACAGAACGTGACGGAACAGCATTATCTGTCCTCACACAAGACCAAGCAGGAAGAAACAGACCCTGTGCTTATTTCTCTAGCACATTGGACCCCGTAGCGCAAGCTTTGCCTGCATGCCTGAAATCCGTTGCGGCTACAGCCCTGGCCATAAGACAAAGTGATTCAATAGTGTTAGGACATCCCCTGATAGTACAAGTACCACATGCTGTGGAAGTCCTTCTGAACAGAACACAGACCCAACACCTGACTGTAGCAAGTCTGACAGGATACAAACTAATGCTCTTCCAGCCACACATACAGATCAGACGATGCAATGTATTGAATCCTGCTACCCTTTTGCCCTCAAGCTCAGATGACATGACACAACATGACTGTGTAGAGATGATCGACGTAGTGACAAAACCAAGACAAGACCTAACAGATGTTGCACTCCCAGACCCTGATGTAACACTTTATGTGGATGGATCGTGCATGAGGACAAGCGCTGGAGAGTTAGTAGCAGCCTATGCAGTAACAACAGACTGTAAAGTTATAGAGACCCAAAGAATTGACATCCTGTCAGCCCAAGCAGCAGAGTTCATCGCTCTGACACAGGCCTGCATATGGGCAAAACAATTGAAAGTGAACATCTACACCGATTCCCAATATGCATTTGGTGTAGTTCATAATTTTGGAGTGTTATGGCGAGAAAGAGGTTTCCTTACCTCACATGGGGCCAAAATACAACATGGTCCCCTGATTCAAGCCCTACTAGATGCCATACACCTACCTACAGCTATAGCTATTCTGAAATGCAAAGCACATACCAAAGCTACAGACACCATATCTAAAGGAAATGACTTAGCGGACCAGACTGCTAATCAGACAGCCCAGAATCCAGTGAACACATCAGACTCTCAGTTACCCACACAGACTGTCACTATGGTAGTGAGGGACCCCTTGAAAGATGTGCTAGACATTCAGACACATGCCACCGCAGAGGAAATAAAGAAATGGACTGAACAAGGAGGGGTCCAGACTGATCAGGGTTGGATGACCAGGGACCGAACAGTGTGGTTTCTCCCTGATTCCATGGTACAAGTCATAATTGACACGGTCCATAGCCCCGCCCACCTAGGCGAGAAAGGTATGCTGGATAGTTTACCGAATATCTGGTTTAACAAACAGCTGAGAGCTGCAGCCAAACAAAAAGTAAAAACTTGCATGATATGTTGCCAATTTAATCCTGGTAAAGGTGTACCAGTAGAACAAGGTGGATTCCAGCCTCCTGATCACCCTTTCGAAGTCCTCCAAATGGATTATATCCAGATGGACAGATGCAGTGGGTACAAATATGTGCTAGTGGTAGTGTGTACACTGACACGATGGACTGAAGCATACCCCGTCCCAGACTATGGTGCCCAGACAACCGCTAAGCAATTAGTGAGAGAATTCTTCCCCAGGTATGGGTTACCAAGGGTCGTCTACTCAGACAATGGACAGCCTTTCTCCTCCAAATTAATGGAGGCTGTTTCTCTTTTATTGGGATATTCCTGGAGATTCCATTGTGTCCGACACCCTCAAGCAGCTGGCCTGGTAGAAAGGCACAACCAGACCTTCAAAACAAAACTAGCCAAAGTATGTGCAGAAAAAGGGATAGATTGGGTCACTGCCCTTCCGGTCGCTCTCTTTTATATGCGAATGGTGGCACATTCCCGGACTGGACTGTCCCCTTTCGAAATAACATTCGGGAGACCTCCTAACATCTGGGGTGTCCCTTCGCCTAGAAAACTGACTGACATTGATTCTAATATGTTGACAGATTACCTGGCTTCCTTGATGTCTGCACTCTAATCTTGTCGTTCACAGGTTACAGCAGCATTTCCAGACCACACCACGCCTGTAGAACACACTAGGCCCGGCGACTGGATATTGGTGAGGAATTTCGATCGTACCAGCCCCCTGGAGAAGAGATGGACAGCTCCTAAGCTGGTCCTCCTGACCACGAGGACGGCAGTCAAAGTAGAAGGACGCAAAGGATGGCTCCACGCTAGCCACTGCCGGAAATTTTTTGGACCTACACCCACAGACACTGTGCCCTGTTCAACAGCTACAAACGCCCCGGATATAATTTCACCAATTGCAGAACTCACTCCTCAACAGGAATACCGATCGCGGCAGCGATCTCACCAAAAAATAACCTAAAGACATTTCACCTGATCATAACGCACCGGTGGCTAATTAAGCCCAGGAACAAGCTCTTGGTGAAGCGGCTGCTGGGAGACGTTTTGATCTCGTGTCCAGAGACATCTTGATATTAAATCCATAGACATTATGAGGAGAAATGACGCAGTGCGTCAATGGAAAAAGACTAATTATGTAAAATTACTGCATAGCAGGTTCTCGATCTTTCTATTTACAATGTTGCTTGTTTGCTGTGTAGCAGCCTGTCTAGGATGGATCTTATGTACAGTTTTCCCTCCACATCCTTCCACGTTTGTAAAGAATACCACTATGCATTCCCATGTTGATCTTCCCCCACACCTCGAGGACAGAAGAAAGGAATTTATAAATAATACATTAATTTCCACCCTCCATAAACACCAGCTCATAGTCAACAAGAGAAACTGTTGGGTTTGTGGCTTGATGCCACATTCCGTACATAAGGGAATGCCCTTTTTTCTCCCTCCCGTTTGGTTATTCAGGGTCTGCCTATGCCTTAGCCATGATTTTCTCTGCCTCAGTCAGAAACATTCCCCCGACCAAATTGAAAAACAAGAGTAATTGGAACGAAGTAAAGACCAAAATAGTAAAGGCTGTTTCTAAAATGGTGGATCTCACTGTCACCTGGGGGAGGGCCGAAGATCACGAAAATATCAGTTACTCTCAGTTCCATGACATTGCTTCCTTCAGGGAAATGTTTTCCGTCGATCAAAGACGGACAGATCAAGGAGGTTGGGTAGTACCGCAAAACGGCCGGTTTTGCATAAGGGGGAAAGGAAAAGGGGAAGTAATGGGGAATAGCGAGTGTGACAGGACATACACACTGCCTGCTCCGGATTTTCCAACCATAGTAACTGCCCCAAACACCTATTTCATTTGTGGACCCCATGCACGCACCTGGTTGCCCCAAGGCTGGTCTGAAAAGTGCTACATCGCATTCCTATTACCACAGCCCCTGCCAATTACCACCTGATTGACCCTCTGACCCAAGTTAGAAGACAACGAAGGGGGGTCATAGATGCAGAAGATACTACAGGACAAGAAGCTGGAGACTTCTTTAAAGGTTTTCTCCCCTTCTGGGGACCTATGGCAAATAGTCGCCACATCCGGCAACTAACCCGTGTAGTTCAGGCCGCCATAGATGAAACAACTGGCGCCTTAAATAACATTACAGCTGCGGTAGCTGCAGACAGGCTCATGACACTGCAGCACCGTATAGTTTTAGATGTCTTGTTAGCCGACCGTGGTGGTGTGTGTAAGGTAATAGGGTCCAGTTGTTGTGTATTTATTACAGACAACGCCCCATCAGTTTATTCTGCCATCTCCCGCCTTCATGTTCTATCCGACAAATTGGATATGGACACCGGCACATGGTCCCTGACCGGCTGGTTGTGGGATCTCCTGTCCACCTGGGGGTGGAAGGCATTAACAGTCCTGGGCCTCGTTTTCGCCACTATCTTCACCTGTTGCCTCTGTGTCCAGTGTGTCCCCGTCCTTTGTGGACTGTGTGCCACTTCCTGTAGTCCTCGTCCAAGAAACAGAGGAAAGAAAAATGAAATGATCATGTTACAGGAACAAGTATACGACCTGATGAATATAGAAATTGATTAAGAATTTCTGTAATAGGGTTTCTATGGGACAAGGAGGGAATGTGGAATTTGACTAAAAAGCTCCCTTTTCCGCCTGGTGTCCCATCATGCACCCTATTCACCCTGACATCGACCAGGCAAGCCGATTCTCCTACTTCAAGCACAAATCCCGTTATACCCGGTCTTGCCTGCTCTCTTTCTCATAGTACTGGCACATGCAAAGAATAATGGCCAGCCATCATGTATCCTATGGGTTTCCGTTCCGTTCGATATTTTCCTTTAGACCAGAACAGAGTCAACCGGATGGTTGACTCGGAAAACGCCCTCCCTAACCCTGTCACCGAACGAGCAGCTCTCGCTCGTCAATGATTTCTTAGTTTGCGAGGACAGCCACGGGTTGGGTTAACAACCAAGGGGAGACCTAATCAAGCACACAAGACAGCCACGAAGAAGAATAGTTTACTACAGCCCATTCTCCCTCTTCCCCGCTGCACACACATACCATTGTGAGACATCCCCGCCCTTGTGTACGAAGCAAAGAACGCACAATGCCTCGTCCTCTCTACCTTTCCGACAGAAATTACCCTGTGACAATGCCTCGATTCTCTGTCCTCAGATACTAGCAACCCTGTAACTTGTTACCTCAATCACCCCGATGCAATATGTTTGTCTATGTGTAAATGCTATTCAGGTTACTCTTTAAACGAGAACAAGCATGCTATGTCTTCTGTATGACTACGTCATGAAATGATTGAATCAAGCCCAAGGGAAACTCTTTCTTTTTGATTGTACTCGTATTGTATAAAAGTGCTGATATGTTCCAAGCAAAGTAGACTACTCCTGAACCCGCTTGGTGAAGGAGCTCTCCCTTAACTCGAGTTCTGGAAGAAAACACTTTCAACTCGAAGACCACGGACTCTGCTCCTCATTTTATGCATTACCATTTTCTTGGGTAATTATAGAAATTCCGAACGGCATAAATAACTAGTTTTTTTTATTTACCACACTTAAATCGTTTCAGGAGTTGAGAGTGGAGTTTGACATGCCTAGCACGCAATTTTTCCGCTACTTGCAATTTCGTCACGCCCTGACTCCAGATCTGGAGGGTCTGACCTCACTTCCTGAGTTTAGCCCACTGGAGGCCCGAGTATTCATGGGGGAGTTTGATCATACATTGCTCCTCTGACTTATGTTCACTCAAGGAGAAATGGGAGGAGGACGTGGGGCCCCTGGAGGAAGAGGATTGGAATGAGGCGCTCGCGAGTTCTCGAGGCGCGGCCATCTCGATTCGCCTCCGACTAATTCAATTTAAATACTTCCACAGAGTGTACTACACACCGCAGAGGCTATGGAGGGCAGGACTCATTGCATCCCCAGTGTGTACCCGGTGTGGGGACGAGGAAGGTACATTCCTTCATACAGTGTGGAGTTGTGGGCGCCTGGAGAGGTTCTGGCGTGGTGTCTGGAGTGGTCTGGATGAGGCGCTCGGATGGGTGCTCCCGCGCACACCGTGCTTGGGCTTACTGCATGTGCTGGAGGGAGTGGGGGGCAATCTGTACAAGAGACATCTATTACTACTGGGTCTAACAATAGCCAAGCGCGACATAGCAAGGGCCTGGAAGGACCCGCAACCCCCATCACTTCTCGCTTGGAAGAGAGGTCTGGACTTCTGTATGGGGATGGAGAGGCCCATATTCCTGGCACGCGGCTGCCCTAGTAAACACTACAAGATATGGAAAAGGTGGGCCGACTACAGGGGACTATGGCTAGAGCCCCCGGTAGAGCAGGATCCGGATCCAGACCTATGAATGAGTGCGATGACCGGATGGATGCGTGTGAATGCCTTGATCGACCGAATGCAGTGCGGGGGGAGGGTCCTGGGTGGGTTAGGAGGGGGGGTACTTGGGGGTGGGGTTACGGGGCATCGGGTGGAGAGGCTTGTTTCTTGAGATTGTTTCTATTGTTTTGCTCATGAAAGTAATGACGGATTGCTTTATTGTACAACTTTATTGATACCTGACAGAAATCTCTGGGGTACAGAGATCTGTGGCTCTTTATACGATCTGTCAATAAACTCTGTTTTGAAAAAAAAAATGCTGAACCACACATACAAAACCATGCACAAAGAAGGACCAGCATACATCAACAAATGCATGACCTACTACCAACTAACCAGACACCCATTATCAACCTCCCTCTTTCTTGAAGACACCCCCCCCACGGATCTGCTGAGCCCACAGCGGAGGATGTTCCTTCTCGCACTTGGCGGCCAAAGCTTGCAACAACCTTCCCCTGCACCTCAGGACCACCCCATCACTCCAGCAATTCAGGAAATTACTAAAACTTGGCTGTTCAAATGAGCAAATCACCATGCTGTAGATAGCAACTCCAGCTCCTGGAGACCCTCACCAGTGATGTGTTGCACTTTATAAATATTTGATTGAATTAACATTGTTTCACTTGCCCAAGTGAAACATCTTACACTGCAGGAAGTGGTTTGGTCAATGTATTTCACAAGATCTCAATTAACTTAATTGTTTTGTACAGCCAACTTGTAAAAATTGCACACTGAAGTGTGATTCAATCAATCATTAGTCAGTAGAGAAATCTGTGTGAATGGCAAAGGCGATGACATCTATTTGGATTTTTACCCGATATCAATGTAGATGTGCTAAAATAAAATTCCATATTTTGCTTGAATGGACCGGCAACTCGCCCTCGAGTCACCTCTTTCCCAATCTTTACCTGTACCACCGCCGTATGCTGCAGGACCGACAGTTGGTTCTTACAACTTGTTTTACCCTGAAAATCCCCCACTGGAATGCGGAAACCATACGAAAACCCGTCTCTCAACACCCCTGCGGAGACATGATCCGGGTATTCATTGAGCCAAGGAATCATTGCCATGGTATCAACCGGGGTAGGTAAAGGCGCCCCTCGGACTATTTCAGACCTGTTTGGCGCTTCCCCTACCACCGTTATCACCCGTTTTGGCTCTGCACATGGTCTCGGGATGAGAGGACTGTCCACAACCCCCACATTCGTGTCTAAACTTGCATGACCCCTGAGGCCTTGTACATTTTCCCCTGTTAAAATTCCAACAAATCCCCTTTTTCCCTGCGTTGCCACTCGACTTCGAGTGATGCTCGTTACCTGCACCCGTCCGAAAGGGTGTCCCAGAGGTTTGGCGGGAAGACTCACCCCCGCTACCCCCCGACAATGGTACCTTTAACATGCCTGAGTTCTCCATTTTTTGCCAAGAAATGGAGTCATAACAATCCCAAGTTAGAGCTGGGTCGTGCTCCTTAGCCTTCCTAAAAATATTGTCATAACAAAACCACTGATTGCCCTCGTACGCTAGAGAATACTCCATAATACGTGTCTGATAAATAGGCAATTCAGTCAACAACTCAGGCCTTCGCTCACCCATAATGGAGGTGAAAATGCCAAATGCTCTGCCCCAAGTACCTATGTTCTCGTCGACCTTAAAGGCGGCCATTTTTGCGCGCCAAACACTCGGATGCATAAGCTCTTTTTGGGCCTTCACATGCTCGATCTCGTAATGGTCAGTAAGCAAAGAAAACATGTTCACATACTTATTAGCCCAAATCTTTTCCTTAATTTCGAGTGGAACATGCTGGGCCACTTTCTCCCTTCGCGAGGGTACAGACCCCTCCCCCGCAATCGGCAGTAGCCGCTTACCTGAACTAGGTGCTGTACTTGCTGCCGAACTTGCGCCTGCTGTGATCTCAGCCACCGGAACCTGCGGGGGAACAGAAGATGGTGCCTTCGCAGCCTGTCTAGATTCCTGCAATTGCTTCATTACTGCCCTGGCGTCGTCCGCCGTGGCGCCCTCGCTATCCTTTTCCAACCACGCTGCCAGTTGTGCAGCCAACTCGGGAGGCATATCTTCTCCGTTCACGGGGGTGACTACCACGGGGATCGGATGCCCCTCCTTCGGAACCAGGATTGGCTCCTCTATCGGTGCATCGGGGACCGGGGCCTCCCCCCCAGGTGCCCCCCTCTTGGACCTCTTGCCTCACCCGCTAGGGACTACTCCCGGCAATGCTGGTCCGACGATTCGCTTCGGGCCTCCCTCCCCATTCTTTACCGCTGTCTGTTTCTTCAACTCGGCTACCTCCTTTATGAGCATGCGGAGCATCTGATCGGTACCGACCCGCTTTCCGACCTTCTTGCCCGGCATTCTCCAACGAAGATATCTGTAAAAACAAGAACAAAATTACAACGCTCAAAATTGGCTCTTCGTTCCGTCTCGAGCTCACGTGCAGCGGGGAGGTGCAGCTTCAGAGCACAGGAACAAGAGGATGCTTTCTTGGCTTGCTGCTCCTTTTATCTGTCTTCGGGCGGGCGTAAACCCGCCTCCGCTTGCCCCCCGGGGGCGTGGTCGGCGGCGTCAGCGTCTAGGACAACCCACTCCAGGGCGGGAAAAGGCGCGCCCCGGCTACGCCGCTTCGGGCATACCAGCCGAGACTCGCCTCCCGCCCAAGATGGCCTCCCGGGGGGATCGGGGTACTCCACCATACGTTCGGGGGGACCGAGTGGTCGCCCCTTTCCATAAGAGGTCTAAGCACGTAAAATAAACAATGTCCAATTTGCTTTCAAATTTCCGCACACAACATCTACTTGATCAAGATATGGCTGAGAATTACTGCTTATTACCTTTCCAGAGCAAGTAGCTGTGAGGATTTTCTAAACCTCTCAGAGTAAAAGTGTGGATCCCTTACAAGAGCTCTTTATCTATGGATATGTTTTAACAGGTGTGTAAAATACACTAAAAAGAGGTTTCTATAGTTGAGATGCTAATTGCTGCTAAGACACAGGACACACAGTGGCAGCATAGCTAACAAAGAAAGTGTACACTTTCAAGTCAATATGAGCATGCTGTAAGTTCGCAGACGGAAAATCTTCTATTTTTGAGATGTTCACCCTCTAAAGAACTGTTTTGTATTATTTACTTACCAAAGTACTTAGCAAGCTGTAGTTTGAAAACTGATGTGGAGACTGACAGCTGGGTTGCTTTGAATTATTCCTAACCACTTGGTAGAAGGGTAGGAGTACACTGCCTCACATCCCAGAACTCAATTGCCTCAGTGCATCATGGTAAATGCAGTACAAGATAACACTTACTTCCATAGTAGTCTTGATTTTTTTACCCATGTCGGTGCAGCCTGTGTTGTGTAACTCTAGACACGTGTTTCTGGATTAATTCCTTAACCAGTAGAGCCTCGAGACCCTCACGGGTGAGTAGCAACTTTGGATATCCAGAGCTACAGGTAAGCAGTGTAGCTTTTCTCAATGTGATGACCCCAGTATCGTTTAAGCTTCAGGCATATGGCTTTGCAAGTCCTCCAATTGGATGGTGCTTAAGAGTAGGTGACGTAACATGCTGTGTTAGTATAAGCATAGGAATAGGAGGATACATCCTTTAGCATTCAGCACTTAAGCTCTCCTTTCTCTGCCTATAGTGATATTAGATTGCAGCCAAGATGAACATGTAGTGGAAATGTGGTCAGAATATCAAAGATGAAGAAAACTGCAGATAATTTTACCTTGAGAGACCTGAACTACCACTGCTTGGCCAGAATGGCCTTCAGTCCTATAGCTAACAGTTAAAGAATTTCTGACAATGAATGAAGAGCAGCTTAGTTTGTTTCCATGCTGATTTCTCCCAATTAGTATGAATGTGCATTCAACTCAAAGACAGATTACGACAAATAAGTACGTTGTTTTTATAAATAAGATACATGGTTAAGCAGTCAATGACAGGTTGCGCATTATCACAATATTTAGATTATCCACAAACTGGATGATATAACAAAGTGTTTCTGAAAAGAATATAAACAAATTTGCCTGTGACACTCAAGATTCCAATTCCATCTGTTCTGATGTCAAGGCTCAGTTACCCAGGTTGATACTTTATGTTGGCAGCTCTATCACAACAATTGCTTCCCACAAAGAGGATTATAACCAAGTCTGTTCTTGACATCATTTCATTAGACAATTTTCTTGCTACACCTTTTAGCCGAGGAAGGAGGTGCTGCATTACCTTTGACGTCTCTTATACTGAAGCTGCACCACCTTCCAGATATACACAGTTAGATCATTTCATATTGAGTCCATATCGAAGAGATGAATGTGATTCTTTCTTAAGTGCTTTTATTTTTCTTTATATTTAAGCCACAGCCGACGTGTTTCGTTCTGCAAACAGAACTTCTTCAGGGCATTCATAAATCTTTTGAAGCAAATCCATAGTATGGAGCTATGAGGCAAAAATTTCCTCTGAGTGATAGATATTGGTGTTGTGCTGCTGAATCTTGTGATAAACTTGACCTCCTCAAACAACAATCCGTGTGCTCCAAGTAACATATGATGATATGATAATCAATTCCAAATATCAATCCGTTTCTTATGTCGGACCCAGTATCCAGCACACCGGTCAGGGGGGCCTATACGACCCAAATCGATCCCTCCAATGAACTGAGTCCCGCCCTTTGACGTCCTCAGCCTCTTGCTGCAGCCAATGACGTTTCAACAAAGTCCTCAAGGGGCCCCTTCGTAGCAGATGCTCAGCCTTGACTTTAAGCAAAAAGAACAATTGATAGACAGAATGCAGAACAATGGCATACATTCACCCCATCTGGGCCTAAATCCATCTTTTTTGCTCAACATCCCATTCCAGTTTGGACTCAGCCTTATGCAAATCAGTCTTGACCCTGCTTCTAATGGGAACAATCCAACCCGAACTGCCAGGCCTGGTCCTCCCTGGACTGGAAACAAGCATCTTAGGACTGGTTTCGGGCTTTCAGCCCTCATCAGCCAGAATAGCTTGACTCCAGTGGCATGACTTTGAGGGTATGTCCTGGCATACTTTCTAATAAGTACTGTTGCGTAAACTAAGGCTTTTTATTGGTTGTACACAGTTTGACTTTCCCTTCCACAAACGCCTGAACTGAGAGCAGCAGGTTGTGAGGTAAGAGCAGCCCGGCATACTTTCTAATTAGTACTGTTACATATACTAAGGCTTTGTATTAGTTGTACACGGTTTTCCATTTCCTCCCACAAATGCCTGAACTGAGTTAATTGCAGCAGGGCATGAATGTGAACGTCAAGGTTGTTGTAACCCCACACAACACCGCTCAGCATACTTGTTGATGTGGTGTCCGTGCTTTGTGGGTTACTTACAGTCCCTTAGAAAGGGGTTAGGAATTCAGTGGTAATTTAAACCCAATTACATTCTTTCGAATATCACACACAAGTACTGCACTAAGAAAAATAGACTTTATATTTTAAAGTGTTTTATTGTTTTATTTCACCAGTCTCCTCCTGTTGCTGAGCACATGCATAATAACCACCCAGCATATAACTAAAACAGCACATGTGAATTTTACTAACAACAAGATTAAAATGAGCATTTCTAACATGGTTGGAATGTCATTTGGCAACCTAACACCCTCTCGCTACTTCAAAGCGCTATGCTATGAAAGCATTGAGTAGCTTAACTTGCATCTAGAATGGAAAATAGAGGCATAAAATGGAGCCCGTTCTTTGGGTCTTTACAACAGTACCAATGTCATAATTACTCTTTTACTGTGTATGGTTGGTGGTCCTATTGATCACGTCAGATTAAAAAAGGTAGCCTACTCTTAGCTTGAAGCCCAATTACATTACTTGGTAATAACAGTCCCTTTTACGCTACTTCTTTATATTCAAATCTTTGTATTGGCTTAAATCAATAAAGCAGTTGTGACTACACCAAGAACTTTAATCAACTTTAATCATACTGTAGTTAATTGTCCTACCACTTGCAAAACAGTTTAGAGAAATCGCATTACCCAAAAACCCTAGCCTTTCACCTCCCACCCATATCCCCTACAAGGATTTGGGTGATAAGGCTTCGCACGCTGTATTGACGCTCCCCCTAATGCAATCACAAACCCTCACTGGAGCAACTGCAGTAGCAAGTCTTCAAGAAACTCAGTAATATCAATCTTCGGCTTGTAGTCTCTAGGGAAGCGTTAATACCAAGTCACTCTTCATAAGTATTGCAGCATTGGGCTCCAAAACTTTTAAAACTTGGCTTCTTGACCCATAACCTTTTAACATTTAAAATGTTACATTTTGCTTCTTTATTTAAATACACTTTGTTAATCTGTTAATAATATTTTATTTTCTAAGCAGTCGCTGACCCCCTGAGTGGGCATCGAGAACCTCCAGGGGTCTCCACATCACAGGTTAAGAACGCTGCTCTGGAGTAAGTAGAATGTGATCAATGAAGAAAGGTATTTTTAAAGGCATGTTTTCAAAAAGGCAGTCCCAAAGATATTTGAGTTCTGACTTACTCTTGCTGCAAAGGGTTCAATCGCCAAGTTGTACAAGTCTGGCGATAGAGAACACTCCGGTCTAGTCCCTGTCTATAGCTACAAGAATTCCCCACACATTATATAGTATTCTATCGTTGCAATTTGTATAATTGGTCTTTACCCAGTCTACACAGCACTCTCACAGTCCATGTTAATAGTCCGAACGGCAAGCGATGTCGACCTCAAATCTGGGGAACCGAGGGCCATATTAACAGGCCATATTATCATGAAAGGGCGATACATTATCGCCACTTTTATCGGCAGGAAACTGCAGCTAAAGAGGCGATAATTTGCTTGATAATATGCCCTTGTGAATTCCCATAGAAGCCCAGGGTCTGGTCTTAACCTGGGCTTCTATGGGAATTCACAAGGGCATATTATCAAGCCCATTATCGCCGCTTTAGAGGCAGTTTCCTGCCGATAAAAGCGGCGATAATGTATCGCCCTTTCTTTTTTTTTATTTTTTTTATTTCAAATCTTTTTTATTGAGCAAAAACAGAAATTATAACGGTCATAAGGCATCAATAGAGTTACATTCGTATTGGAGAAACGCCGTGGTCAAGCATGGGTCAGTGCATATAAAAATACATACAGTAACGGAAAATAAAGCATAATGAAAACTAGAGGGTAACAGCAGACCGGATCTGTAAGTGAGACGAGATGAATGAGTTGAATGAATAAATAAATAAATGGATAAACAAATAAATAAATAAATAAATGAACAAGGTAAACAGTAAAATATGCCATCATTGCAATCTTACAGTTGTGCACGGTTCCGTAGAGCACTCCATCCAAGTCTAGTCAAATAATACCAGGTATACTTTGTCGTCCCTGCACATTGTATCTAAATCTGGTAAGCCCATATGGGCGGGATAAGACCATTATAATTCGTGCATCGGGCAACCCCACATTTACTGAGTGTTGAACTCATTGGTGGTGTATCATGGTGGCTCAAAAGTGAAGGAGGCCTGGTCTAGAGAAGACCATAGTTTTTTGTTGGTAACCTGCCATGGTGATGAGTGAAGAGCGGGATTGTCAGTGCCCCTAATGCAGGCTAGCCATTCCCTCCATGCATTAAAACAGACCTCAGACGCTGATTTCCAATTGCATAGGACTACCTTGCATGCTAGTGTTAGCAGGAGATCCAGGAGCTGACGGTCATGGTCCCCCTTTAGTAGTGGGTCTAAAGCCCCCAGGATAATGTAGATGAACTCCCTAGCAGGATGTATGTCAAATGTCTGCCCAATGTAGTCAAAGATTTTAGTCCAATATGTTTGGAGCATGGGGCAATCAAATAGCATGTGCGGAAGGTCACCAATATCCGACGAGCAGTTCCAGCAGGTCGGTGTGTCTCGTAGGCCAACCTTAAATAGTCGTTGTGGGGTCCAGAAAGCCCTGTTAAGGATCATATATTTGGTCTGTGATAGTATCGGCGAGACCTTATGTGTGAGTGCTGATGCATGTATCTTGACCCAGTCTATGCTTATGCCAGTATTGTTTGGTTCTGATTCCCATTTGGCTTCGTTACGCCTCATCGATTTGTTGGGTGTTGGTGCAAGAAGTTTATATATTTTTGAGACAAAATGTCCAGAGGATTGAAAGTGAGGGAGCATAGATTTTAGCCAAGGCATCGCTAGTTTGAACGATCTGCTAGATAAGGCTGACTTTAGCTTCAGGAACGAGTAAAAGTCAATCGGTAATAGGGAGTGTCTAGCCTGCAGAGTTGAGAATGGTAGTGGCATGTTATTTTCGTGTAGATCAGCAATTACATTAACACCTTTTTCAGACCAGTGGTCCCATATTATGGGCGATCCGCCAATTTTGATTGACGGGTTACGCCACAAGGAAGCAGATGAAGAGTTATGGATCTGTAGACCAGTTTTGTGAGTGCGATCTAACCTCAAGAGAGCCCTCTTAGTATTGAGTATGATGTATTTAGAATTCGTAAGGTGTGAGAGATCCATTGTGAGTACAGCAGAGAGCGGGGCCTTTCCGACAATGGATTTCTCAATGTCGATCCATAAGGGCGTATAAATGGGGTCTTCGGTAAACCAGGAAGCTCCTTGTCTGCAGAGAAAGGCGGTTTGGTAGTCTCTGAAATTTGGTAGACCTAAGCCCCCTTTAAGCTTTAGCAATTGCAGTTTCCTCATGGCAATTCTCGGTTTCTTCCCTTTCCACAGGAAGGCCTTTAACGACTTCTCGACTTTATGTAGAAAATCCTCCGAGAAGGTCATGGGGAGCATACATGCCATATAGTTCACCAAGGGACTGATCATCATTTTTAATGTTTCCGCCCTACCCCACCATGAGAGGAACTTTGGGGACCAGCCATCTAAGAGTTTTTGTATTTTTTTGTAGAGAATCTCCTCATTAATTTTTAGGGTGGTTACCAAGTCCCTTTTCAAATTCCAGACCTAAGTATTTAAAACTCTTCGGTTGCCAGGTCAGCCCGGATTCGCCCAGGATGTTTTTATCACACAGATTGTTTAACGACTTCACCTCAGTTTTATCCTTGTTTAGGGAGTACCCAGATACACTTGAGAATTCTTCGATTGTGGAGAGTAGCGCCGGTATAGCCTTATCAGCTTTTTCACTCATGACCAATACGTCATCAGCATAGGCCGTGAGTTTGATTGTACAGCCTGCGAACTGAACTCCTGCAATTTCAGGGTTTTCCCTAATATAGTACAAAAAGGGTTCAATTGCCAGGAGGAATAAGGACGGGGACAATGGGCAACCCTGCCTAGTGCCTTGTTCTAGACTAAAGTGGGAGGAAAAGGCGCCACCAGCCCGTACTCTAGCAGAGGGACAGGCGTAGAGGGACATGACTAACCTAGTGAATAGGGGACCCAGGTCGAATTTGTGTAGTACAGCATTTAAATAAGTCCAGTCAACTTTGTCAAACGCTTTTTCCGCGTCTAGTGTGATAGCCACGGTGGGCGTGGTTAAGAATTTCGCTTTTTCAATAACGTGAGCCAGAATTCTCGTGTTGTCGCTCGAAAGCCTGTTCTTCAGGAATCCCGCTTGCGAGGGGTGTATTAGGGTCGGCAGAACCTTCTGGATGCGTTTTGCTAAAATCGATGCCAGGAGCTTACAATCTAAATTTATCAGTGAGATAGGCCTGTAATTTTTGGGGAGTTTATGATCTTTTCCTTCTTTTGGTATTACAGCAATTACGGCCTCAGCCATAGTTCCTTTTACCTCTCCTGTGGTACTAATTTCTTGAAAAACTTCTAATAGAGGAGTTGCAAGAATATGGGCAAAAGTCTTATAAAATGGAGCAGTATAGCCATCAGGACCAGGGGCTTTCCCTTTTTTAAGGCATTTGATTGCGTTAACAACCTCCGATTCAGAGATCGGTTCATTTAAAGCTTCCTTTTCTGCGGCCGTAGGTGTTGGTAGTGTGCAGTCTGAGAGATACTTCTCCATTTTTCATTGTCAACGTGTATGTTCCTAGCATAGAGTTTCTCATAAAAGTCTTTAAAAATGTTCGCAATCTTAGTGGGATCAGAGTTAGGAGTACCATTGTCATCGATTAAGGAATTAATGGTGTTCTTCTGAATTTTAAATTTAAGATAAGCCGCTAACCCTTTCCCTGCCTTGTTTGAGTCGCAGATATGTATCGCCCTTTCTTGATAATATGACCCCGGGTTCGAATCCCGGCAAGACGCGTAACATCCTGTGATTCTGGGCAAATCACGTGATCTCCCCATGCCTAACAAAAATGAATGTGTCCTCATGTAACGCAACTGGTGCTCGCGTAAAGCACTCTGATACCCAATACTTAAAGGTCAAGTTTGCGCTATATAACACTTTGTAAAAAAAAGAAAATGGAGACCTAGCTAGTCAGATGAAACACATTCTAAGTGCCCACTGCAAGCAGAATTAGATGGAGCACGGACCATTGAAGGCTGAAAATGTGAGTGAAACAAAATCTTTGATCTAGCATCCCAGACACCTTCACAAGTCTCCCCGGGTGTAGATTGAGGGTTTGTCAAATGTAAGTGAATCTTTGGATGTGAATGAACAATACATTCCCCCTCCTCAAGATCAGTTAAAAGAAATCCTATCCTGCTTACCGTTTCCTCCTCTACCTCACTCCATGGGATGAGCTATATGCACAAGGCTTGGCTTACATACCTTTTTCCCTTCTATCCGATTGCAATGGGGACTGGACAGTCTAAATGTAGCGAGGCCCTACCAAAAAGAACTATTGACCATACTATGTACCCACAATATGGTAAACAGACGAGCAATTATCTGAAGGAGTGGGTGGGACTCACTAATGAAGATGGAAAGAAGTCCTTTCTGGAGCATGGTCCCTTTGGCCTAGAAAGATTAGCTATTCTGCAGAAAAGGCTGAGAGACCCCAAGAATAAACTAGATGCTGAGCAGTGGCAGCTCTTCATCCAGTGATGTGAGGAATGGGCTTGGGAATGGATATAAGCATAACCTCACGGAGAGAGGAAGGAAGGTGTCTGTCCACCGTGGTCACGCTATGAAGGTGCTGCAATCGCAGAGAGAGAGGAGCAGAGTAAGACTGATAAAACTCCAAGGGGATGATATTTGAAACAGGGATCTTGTTGGTAGCCAAGGAGTATATTGCTTCTTTGATCTCCTCAGCAAAATGGGAAGCTCTAGTTCCCAGTGCTGGCCTAGCATGGTTTGGGCCAGTAAGAGGTCATGGAGGAAAGGTGTTATAGCTGCATCAGAGACGGCTGGGGCCAAAACATACAATATCATGTAGTAGGCAGTGAAGACATAGTGGATGTTGGGTAAGATGAGTGAATACGAAACGCGGTTCAGATGGAGAGAAGGCATGGTGAGATGAGGATGATCCTTCTTAATCAGCCAGGAAAACACTGAGCGTACCCACTTCAGTGTGGCTTTATGCTGCACATGCAGCATAGTTAACACAACAAAGCCATTCAAGCAAATCAGTGTGTTCATTTTGTGCCGTCGGAATGTTTACCTGGTATGTTGTCAAGAAACGCCTGGGTCCCCAGGAGAAGTAGAGAATCCTCACTATCTTTCATCTCCTTGTCCAGTGCTCTCCGGGTTCCGACCACCACATGGATCTAGAGACCTGTAATCATGGCCGTTTAGGCATCCCATTCAACAGCCTAAGCTAAGGCAGTGTGCTCATTATCAGTGAAGTAGTCAGAAATCTGATCTCAGATGGTGACGCAAAACATCTAATTCTCCAACCGAGGGCTGAAGCCGCCAAGTGGGCATAGAAGTATGGGGAGCCTCACAGCAGAGGCTTGCAGTCCACTGGTTATGGTCCATTACAGTCCGGCCCATGCAGTCAACCTCAGTGAATGAGGGGCTCAGAGAGTTAGAGCACAGTATTCTATCTAAGCATGGGCGGAAAATCCGTTCCGCTCGCGGATTTTCGGTAAATTCGCAATCCGCGAACTCTCGCGAATTTACCGAAAATCCGCAAATTCGCACGCAGCGGATTTTTTTTCTTGGTGATACAATATTGCGGTGTGCGGCATTCACTTACCGTCCTTCAGCGTTTGCCGGGTTGTTTTTCTCGAGATTTTGCGAGTGCTGCGCCATTTTGGATCTTGCTGCGGGATCCAGCAGGAGTTTGGCGACGCATCGCGAGAGTTCGCAATTGGGAACATGTAGGTGTGGCGGGCAGCAACAATCTCGCACTCGCAAAATTACAAAATTTGCAATTCTGCACAAGAAATCCACTAGCAAGCAGCATAGACCTTCTGAAAATGATGATTTTTATCAGAATAACTCCTCAGGTTGACATTTGCCTGCACTTTTTTGGATTTGAGGCCTTTTGACTTTCTTTGGATCACTTTTGGATTAGAAATCAACTTTCACAAGTAAGTTTGTTTGGGGCATTACAGTTGCTGTTCTGCAGAAAAATGAGTTTTGCAAAACTGAAAGCACTCAGCAGGTGCAAAAGTTCACTCATCATTAGTAACCATTCCCTGTAGTACTTCCTGAGGGGCCCCTCCAGAGTTCAGTTGCCTATGTTTGTTTTTGGCATTACAGTTGCTGTTCTGCAGAAAAACGAGTTTTGCAAAACTGAAAGCACTCAGTAGGTGCAAAAGTTCAAACTCATCGTTAGTAACCATTCCCTGTAGTGCTTCCTGACTGGGGCCCCTCCAGAGTTCAGTTGCTAGTTGCAATAATTCTATGACCCTGCTCTGACCCTCACAGCAGGGTCATAGAATAGCTACAAGTAGGCCACAAAGGTCCTGGGGAAAAATTGCACTGCAACAGAAAGCAAATTACAGATATGGTAGCAGGTGCCAGACTGGAATTTTAAATCAGTGACACATTAATAAATCAACCCCAAAATAATTCATGTCAGTTGAAGCAGGGCAGGTGTGCTTGCTTTCCCCCCCCATAATCTACAGTGATGAACCAGAGGGTGGCATTGATGTACCATGGGTGAAACAGGGTGGCAGTGGTGAAACAGAGGGTGCTGTGAACCTGTGATGATGAACCAGACGTAGAAACAACATAGTCGCGACCGTTGCGAGCCGACAAGTAAGTTCGCAATTAGAACTGGTACAAAACCCTCGCGAACTGGCAGAAACCCTTGCGAACACAAAAAAAACCCCCGCAAATTCGCGAGAATTCATGGATTTTGCGGATTGCGAGTTCGCAAATACGCAAATTCGCGAACGCCAGATTCGCAAAATTCGGCCATGCTTAATTCTATCCAACCCCACATACAAGATGTGTGGGTGGGGGGAAGAGTACAAAAAGAATACACCCTTTCTTCCAGGTGCCAAATGTCCTCCAGTGACCAGCTCTGGAGCCAATGAGTGAGATGCTTAGCATGATGTGCAGTAGGTGCTTGAGGGGGAGGACAGAATGACCTGTCCAGTAAAGTGCCAAACACACAGTTGAAGTCACCTCCAAGTATCCAGGAGACCCTATCCAGCGAGTCAGGACTCCAGGCAAATGATCAAAGAAGGCGGTCTGGTCTGAGTTGGGAGTATATCTATTATCTATATCTACAGTTTGGCCATCCAGAGTTCCCTCCACTAGGACGTAACTACCCTTCCAATCCAAGATGGTGTTGCACAGTTGAAAGGGGTTTCCTGATTTTATTTCTTCTCAGGGCACACTGAGAGAGCCCACAGAGTATCCTGGGGGAGGAAGAAGGGAGGTTCATAGCCAAGATGTGGCAAAAAGGCTCCACGGCCCAAGGTAAGGACTTATGGGGGCCAATTCGGCTGTTTGAGCTGTCTGGGCCCACAGTATGGCAAGCAAATGGGGAATAATTGGCCTTCCTGGGTTCCCAGTAGCATGGGGCCCCCTCCACAGGGCAGATGGTGCCCAGTAAAGAGGAAAAGAGCATGATTGATGGGCATTTGCAGGTGAGCTGGCTGATCCTGACCTGTATATCCATGCCCCCTTCTCTTATCCCTTTTAATCACTGCATTTAACCTCCTCTTCCCTTTTTCAATGTCTAGCTACACAGAAAACACAAAATGTAATGTGTTAAACAATGGCCAATCCGAGTAACATCAAACTCTTTCTAGTGTTGGCTCCTATGTATTATCATGGCTGACCAACTCAACGTCAGCAGAAAACAAGGTTACTTTTCTTTGAACCTGATGAAGCCTCCATTAAGAAGTAGGAAATTGCTCTTGCAACCCTTTGTCCTAAAGGAAGAAGCAATCAAAGTGGTCAGAAATGTAGGTATTTGGCTTTATGAAGAGGTTAACCAAAGCACACTAACTGGTGCCAACATGAAAGGGATAGTTTTCAGCTACATCAGCACAAGAAATCGCTTATTCCTATAGATGCTGGCACCAAAGTCAAGGTGTAAAACGGATTCCACGTGGCCTCAGACTGGCTATAAAGCCGATGTTGTTCAGACTAAATAATAATACAAAATTTATGGAAAAGTGGTACAGCATACTCAATAAGTGCTCCCTTGATTTGATTCTTTTATTAATAGAAGATGCACCTCGGTGAACACGCTTAGACCAGGTGAGATCTTGCACTCATTGCGAGACAATTATCAGGTATTGTTTATAACCGAAGTACTGATCATTTGACCGATTATTTATGTACTCTTTGACAGGGAGTCATATCGCGTTTTAATCACAGTTCAGGTAAGCGAATTGTAAATAGGCTTCAAAAAGACAATTGGCATCTTGTAAATTGTTTCCTTGTTCTGTTTCCTTTTTGTACAGGAACCCCTGACGAAGGGACGTTTGAGTCCCGAGATGCATTGGGTGCTCAAGAAATGTGATTTTTTGTAAAACTGATGTATAATATGAATCGATGCAGAATTATGAACAGGTTATCACAGAGATAAATATGTCGATTGAATTAACATATTAAATGTGATGATGAAAATAATCTAAAAATTGTGCTGATTGTTCAATATCTACATTTTACAGTAGATGCATGCTGTAGTCCTAGCTGCCAGTCTTGGGGTTAGGCCACTTTCACTGTATACATCAATGCTTAGCAGGCATTAATACAGCATAGCACACAGAGTGTTCTATTTTGATTAAATTGATTAATTGAGTGCAACTTCCACCTCCATACATTGTATTCACCACTTCTGCTAAAACTTCGTGGAAATTAGTACCAAAGATTATCATTTAAAATGTCGTTTAAATCAATTGCAAACATCACGGAGAATCGTGCCCCAACCAAATCTTATACAGCAGACGAGGCAACTGAGATTTATAATCTGATCAAGGAAACGAAAATATTTGATGCCCAAAGTGGATCAGTAATGCAACAGTTACGCCAACTTGAATACCTTACACGTCGAGAACTGAATCAGAGATTGCATGCATCTACCCTGATCCAATATCATCGTGTAAAACGGATTCCACGTGGCCTCAGACTGGCTATAAAGCCGATGTTGTTCAGACTAAATAATAATCAAAAATTTATGGAAAAGTGGTACAGCATACTCAATAAGTACTCCCTTGATTTGATTCTTTTATTAATAGAAGATGCACCGCGGTGAACACGCTTAGACCAGGTGAGATCTTGTACTCATTGCGAGACAATTATCAGGTATTGTTTATAACTGAAGTACTGATTATTTATGTACTCTTTGACGGGGAGTCATATCGCGTTTTAATCACAGTTCAGGTAAGCGAATTGTGATCGTGTGTTTGTTACGGTTTTCTTCATTTAAACACCAAAATTGAATTGGGTTTGTTTTCTTTAGCAACTTGGTATTTTTTTATATTTTAGATTCTTCAGAGAGGCTTTGAGTTTTTTTGGAGGTATCACAGGATTGAATTACAAGGATTTATCATGGTGAGAATAATGACATGGACACTTATGCTTAGTGGCTTTAATTATACTGAGTGCTTTCATTCAATTGCAGTGTACTGTGTATCTAATAGGTGATATATCTAGACCATGACAAAAGATTGACTGTGATATATGTCTATTAAGTTGGTAATTGTAAATTGTAAATAGGCTTCAAAAAGACAAATGGCATCATGTAAATTGTTTCCTTGTTCTGTTTCCTTTTTGTACAGGAACCCCTGACGAAGGGACGTTTGAGTCCCGAAATGCATTGGGTGCTCAAGAAATGTGATTTTTTGTAAAACTGATGTACAATATGAATCGATGCAGAATTATGAACAGGTTATCACAGAGATACATATGTCGATTGAATTAACATTAAATGTGATGATAAAAATAATCTAAAAATTGTGCTGATTGTTCAATATCTACATTTTACAGTAGATGCATGCTGTAGTCCTAGCTGCCAGTCTTGGGGTTAGGCCACTTTCACTGTATACACCAATGCTTAGCAGGCATTAATACAGCATAGCACACAGAGTGTTCTATTTTGATTAAGTTGATTAACTGAGTGCAACTTCCACCTACATACATTGTACTTAGGGGGAAAGGCACAAGGTACAACAGACAATAATGTCCAAAGGAAATACCTAAATCCTAGGTATCAGTGTGTCCTGAATGGCAGTAGAATAATGAAGTCAAATGCAGCAGGACCTGCGGGGCAAGGCACATAATGAGTCCCAAGTCCTAGCTTGATCGATGGAACATGAGTTACAATGATTTGAAAAGTGTCTTACCCGGGGTCACAAGGCTGTGTATTCCTGGGCAGAACGTCACCGTATGATTCCCCAAAGGTATCTGAATTATTTTCACCACGGGCACCTTACTGTAAAGCAATAGAGGGGTCTAGTAAGCTATAGGTCGATAATTCAGACAGCCGATGTATAAACGTTAAGTTAGGATGTTCCGGAGATGAACTAACCAAGTTTGAAAGGGTCTGTCCAGCCGCCTAATCCTTCGGCGTGAAATCCAGCGCTAGTCATTTCGCGCATACGCAGAACAAGTCCGATTGCAATGTGTAGTGTTCCTTTGTACCTGGAGGCTATTGACTAGCGCATGCGCAATGCATGGAGTTAGCGCAAGGGCACAAGTCGGGGGTGCTAGTTACTCCCCTTCAGGCTGTATGGTAATCGGGGGTGAGGAATGCTTGTTGGAAACTGTTGCATTCGTCAAAACCGGTGGACGCGAGTATTGAGTTCACTATTAATGGATCGCCAGGCGCTGAATTCTCTCGCATGTTCAGATCGGTCGGGCACCTGGCAACTAGCCCTATTATATTGTCCTGAGCTTAGTAAACGTGGAAAAAGGCATGCTCTTACATAATACAGTGAGAAGGATGGATCCAGGGAAAATTAATAGGAGATGTAAGAGATATGTGAAACACGTCACTAGAAAGGTGACAGCAAGTACGGGGATTGGAGATTCCATGTAATAGAAATGCTCAGTGTATAGAGTGCTACAGTTTGTAAATTTCTGATAACTCATTCAGTCCTGTAACTGCCGTATTGAACTTAACAATAAGGTGTGCGTCTCGTTTAGAAAGTTTTAGATCCCAGTCGCCACCGCGTTGGTCCTTTTCCACTTTGGAAATCACAGTCCATTTTAGATCGTTTATCTGATGTTTACATCGATTCCAGTGGTTTACCAGAGGTGCGGTTTCAACGTTGTTCTTTATCCTTGATTTGTGTTGGGAAATTCTCTGGCGGATTTCCTGGTTGGTTTTTCCGATATATAGGAGGCCACAAGGGCAGAGGACTCCATAGACTACAAACTTAGACTTGCAATTACTGAAGGTCTCATGTTTCCACGAGATGCCATGGTGTTGGAATAAGGCTCCCTCGATGGTCAAGTTGCAACATAAACATGTGCCACATTTATGATGACCCAATAAGGTTTAAATTATTGCACCTTTCTTATGATATGTTGCAGAATAAAACAGCAATTCAATAGCACCTCCCAGTCTTGCAGTATATGTTTTTCTGGTTGATAAAGGGGTTTGTGAACTACATTATCAGTACTGGCATTTCTCTCTCGTTGTTTCGCTTATTAGGCTCAGCCTTACTGATTAGAGCCAGCCCTAGTTGTTTCCTACCAAAAGGTTGGCACATTCTGAGACGCCTAACTCTGCCTAAACCCCAAAATTTGAAATAGTGATCAAGTCCTCCTTTTGTCGACTTCAATTACCCATATAAGCATTATCTTTCATTCCCTCTGAAAACCACTCTTGTGTAGTCACAACCATGGTCAGCTCCCACTAGACTAAACCAGATTCCCCTAGAAATGGCCTCAACCCAACCAGATCAACACACTTGAGGAAGCCCAAATTCCATCGGGAAACCCTCCCATGGGCCCAGGAAGCCAGAACACTTCACTGGCTGCTAAGTGCTAACCATCTTTAAAATAGTCTCTAGCCTTTTAATATCTAGAAGGCTCAGTAGGTACATACATACAAAACAAAAGCCAGAGGCATAACCCCTTCAGACCACACCACTCAAATGACCTCATTGTCCTCAAAATCTCTGAAGCAAACTGCAAAATCTGAGAAAACTTTTTTTTTTCAGTGTCTGCCCTGCATCTTTGAAACAATTTACGTCAGTTCATTATAACATTTGACAACCTCCTTCACTTCAGGGGTAAAAAACAGAAAATGTACTTATTCTATATCACTGGACTCTTTGTCTACCTCCCAGACTTTCTTAGAAACATCTCTCATAAGGCCTAGATGCAATTTAACAGTGTAGGCCTTCCAAGATGTAGGGAAAAAATATATATTCAAACCCTTCTATTTCTACCTATGTCATATAGTATGTGCTAGCAAGCAAAGAAAATCTGCCCTACTCCATATCCCACTTTGGCTCATGGAGGACTCGAACACTATTAGACCCTGGTGGAAGTAAAACCAGTACTGGCGTTGCCAATAGGTTTCGCATTTGGAAAGTTGGAGCTATTGGTTTTGTAAATGACATTTTATATTTATATACCGTTATTGGCATTGTCAATAATAATATATAAATATAAAATGTCATTTACAAAACTAATAGCTACAACTTTCAAAATGCGAAACCTATTGGCAACGCCAGTGCTTGTTGGTTGTTTTTTGCACATGCTCGATGAGAACCTTGTGAATTGTGTTTCAACAAAGCTACGGGTCGGTGAGCAAGGGAGTTCCATTATTGGGAAGGCCACTGCCTCCATGCCACCTGAGAAGCATTGCGACAGGCTCCTGCTGGCCTCCAGTCAGGCAGAGCTGTCAGGACAGCCTGGTTGTTAGCGTGCCCGGGGGTGCTCCTGACAGCCACAGCAAACTCAACCCATCTGCATTTAACGCTAAAGCCCAAAACTCACTGATGTCGGGTACAAGAAATTCTAAAGCTGGTTAAAAAAAAAAGGGGGGACTAAAGTATCTGAACAGCAATTAAACAAGTCTAGTACTCCTAAACCGTTATGTCTTCAAGCAGACACTACTACACGCTTGCAAGAGGGAAAACTAATTAAATTAAACTTATGACACATCCAAAAGGAAACAATCCGAACGTAGTTCCACGTAACGCCCAAACAGATGTATGAAAAGGCCGAGACAGTTAAACAAGCTATTACAGCGTAAAGGAGGCAGGCTCATGTTTCACTTCAGGGGAGACACAGTTTTGTTCAGGGCATGATGGGAGGTCGACATTGTTGAGCCTCTGGACTAACCACAAAGTATGCATACATCTTGCACTTTTCAGCTTTCATAGAAATCCACAAACACGGAATGCAAAACTTGTTTTAATGTGAATCTGATCAGATGGTACTGTACAACAGATTATAACCTGCACTCAAGACGAATTTCAACGCACCCAAATTAACAGTTGATGCAAAAATACCCACATGTTCATATTTATGCGTGCACATTGCAAACTGCCCCCTCCTAGGCCCACCGAGAATCTCTCGTAGACAAGGAGAGCAGCCAGGGAAACCTCTTAGACTTTAAGTTCCAGTTTGCTCATCTCACATTTGGAATCCAATAATATTTATAAAGCGCTGCATCACAACTCAAGAACAAAGTCTAATTTAGAATAGAGACGAGTAGGGAAAAAAGAGCACATTTCATAAGTACTAGATGGAAATATATAGTTCCAACTGGAGCAATGTTTGTTGTGTGGTTAGAACGTTAAGGTACAGGAATGCATTGTTTTTCTCAAAAGCACCTTTACAGACATAGCATTACTTCACAATTCTTCTGAGCATCTACCTCGGAAAATCCGTACACAATGGAATAAATACATGGTCCTGTAAGCACTAGCCACTGAGATCGGAACATCAGCAAAGGGTCGTCCCTCAAATAGCAGCAGTGTAGAAACACAAGACACTTAAAAGATTTAACCAGACAGAGTCAACAAGTCCGGACACCTCGGTCACTGTCCGAAAGGACGACTTCGACATTGTTCAAACCCCTTTGTTAAGAGATCTCTTGTTATTATACAGACAGATATTCAGGAATTACAATTATACAGAAAAAGCGACAGCAGTTTTTAAAATGCGTTTCATGGTGTGCACAAACATAACCAAGTGCTTTCTAGAGGACTTCACTGACGGAAATGATGTAAAGCTAAACCAGTTGGAGGGAAGCCGGATGGGGGCGGGAGAGCCTGGTGGGGGGGCGGGAATGCGAGCGAGGGGAGGAGAAGTGTGGCAGGCGGATTAGGGAGATGCGCGTGCTTGTGTGGTCACGTCACCCGCTTTGGTGGTCACGTGACTCACATGCACTGTGAGAAAACCGCAGTGGTTTGACGAGTCGATGGAGCACTTGAATTCTCGCCTATTATATTCGCAAGCGAATGATAATAGGCGAAACCTAAAAAACTGGCACAAATGTTATTTTGCACTGACAAAGATTTTGCTCTAAGCTGGTTAAAGTCTATCCAAAATGCAGAGTTAAAAAATAAAATGTGTCAAAAGGGGTGCGTTCTTTGCCTCTGTGTGTAAATCTGTTACAACACACTATCAACATCTGGTGTATATTTACTTTTTCCACATGGTTTGTAAATCAGGCTCTAAATGCAGTTTTATATCTTGTCAGCGTTAGTAAACTAACTGCCCCACTGGGCAGTGCAATACTCACAATGGGCTTCTTTGCTTTTAGGGAACTACTTTTTCTTTTTGTTTAAACACGGCATGAGAGCCCAAAGTGCCCTAGGGCTGAAGCTCTTACCCTTGTGTGCTTCTCGTAAAGGCACCCATGTCATTTTGTGGGGAAAATGAGTGGTCCCTACAGGGGAAGTATGGCGTTAGACTTCCACTGCAACAATATCTTACAAGGATTTCGATTATGTGTTTAATTAGTTTATTTTAACAAATTTAATTTGCATAATGCAAAAAAATGATCTTCAACATAATTAAAATGTTGTACTTATTTAAATAACTCGGGGTGCTCTTAGCAAGTGGAGGCGCCGTGAAAGTGAAGTGAAGTGAATAAAGGTGCACATCTTTTACATACATGTGACTGCTTGTGACAATATGATGATACCGCCTGCACTCGAGGTGAGTGTCGAACTCACAATCAAAATTAAAACCAGTCCTCATATGTTAAGGTCAACGTTTCGACCCCTAAACACAATGATTTAGTATAGGGTCATCATCAGGACAAACTAGTATATAATGGAGACACCGATTAGTTGGGGTAAAAAGACCACAACCAAGGGTGTATCACACGCAAACCAAGCGGAAATCGCAAGAGAGTGCACATAGAGGCAGGGGACTGAATTAATGAAACTCATAGATGGGGTAGAACCATACGATACGACTTGTGCCTAGAAACCGACAAATGATTACAAATGGCAGCGGGAAACGGGGTGCAAAGAGTATCCCAACCACACTTTTCAGGGAACTATCACCAGCATCTTCTAAAAAGTACCACTACTCGTAGCGTCAATCAGGGATGCGAGTACAGAAGCGATACAGCCATGCCCCACAAAAGAATTTACACGAAGAAACCAGCAGACCGGGTCTGTCTCTTTACAACTTGTCATTTTGTAGGCGCGCATGCCTAATGACATATGCACGTCATTACGCATGTGGGCACCTACAAAATGAAGCAGCCGATACAACTACGTCATTTCGATTTTCTTTTGGCCATGCGGCATAGCATCAACAACAGGTGAAGCCTAATGGCTTTGCCAATGCTTGTTTTATTTCATAAAGGTTGCCTCGTGGCTGGGTGGAGGTTTTCTCCATGAAACAGCAAGGCCTGAGCTTAAAAGTTATTCAGCCATCTGCTAATAGGTTGGATGCTTTTCCACACACTTTCAGAATGTGTCACTTCAGCAATTTAAATACGATGTTTACAATTTCCGCTTCAAGCATAAAACAAACAATAACTTGACAGCAGTGCTTAATTTGAGCCGGTGGTTTCCGGTGCGCGGCAGCAGCACTTATTTGGTTCCTGGTGCTGGACCCCAGCACTTAATTGTCATCACCACACTTATGATACTCGCCACATGGTGGCGCTGGTGATCTAATTTAGAGATGAGCAGAACAATAGTTTTTATGAATACAATATACATGAAACAATACTAATACCTGCCTCCCCCTCCATTTCTTTAGCTCTGGGGACCTGTAATCCGAACAGTTGCACTCGCAGGCGAGAGCTATGGTTGTCATTGGAAACGATGAGGGGGCAACGGGTGGTGGAAGCTTCAGCTGCCTCCTGGTCAGAGCCCTGGCAATTAATATTTTACAAATTAAGCACTGACTTGAAGGCATTTCTTGTGTGTAGTATGGGAACCAGATGTTCTTTTTTTAGTATACAGCATGCTTGGGCCAGTTGCGGGGGAGGGGGGGGGGGGGGAGTTTGAAAAAGAGGCCTGTCCTGCCACAAAAACCAGTCCTTCTAGGTCCCAGCCCTTCTAGGTAATGGCCAGCACATCTTTCATCACTCGCCCAAAGTGCATTAGGCCTCAAGAGAAATAAACACGGTCATCTCTTGCAGGGCATTCACAGGGAAAGTCTCCTCGCACGAAGGGTTAAAGTGCACAAAAGTGGTCACTCTGCTTTTTCTCCTCCCTTGCCACAAGGCCTATTGATTACTTCTCCAACAAAAGCAAGCCATTAATCAGGATTTGCTCCACATTTACGGCTGCAAAACACTCTGACACGAGTGAGCTGGGCCTTATCTCGGGCCGGCCCACATGAATAATACAGGAGGGTCAGCGGGTGTCAAAGGCCGGAGGGCACTTGGGGTCAGCAGTTGCCAGCCAGAGTTACAGCTAGGGGGTCTGTTTCTGGGTATGGGAGCCTGCTGAAGACCCACATCTCGCAGTCGTGAATTGTGTCACCACTGCCCGGAACTGCAGGCCGCAGTGCCGGGTCCCATGATTATGCATGCGGGAAGAAAGAGTCCACACACAGCTTCACCCCGTCCCATTGTCCTCTGTCCGCCATTGCGGCTCAGTTATGACGTGGGAGGCTCAGGCCGGCGTCTTCAGTGGCGGGTTTATTAGATTCCATTCGAGAGCCTGCACAGATAATGTGTTTTGAGTTCTCACACAGGCAGTGCCTGGGAAAATACGTGCTGACCCCCTGCCTGACTCTGTTCCTGCATTCATGGAGGGGGTGCAAATGTGTGCATGCCTTCGCAAATCGATTTTTAGGATGCTTCAGCACACAGGCTGTCTTGTCTGTCTGTCCATCCATGCACCAAATGGGAGCCATGATTTGCCTCAGCGGTATGGTTCAGAAGCAGGGTTTCTTATTGGCTGATGCTGCAACACAAACTAAAGCCCATGCAGTATATTTCAGCAGTATTGCACACAGGCAAGCTGAATGAATTACTGTGAGAAAGCTGCTGAGAGTGGTCGGTGAATTCCTTGCTCCTTCGTTGCTGAGGCCCAATGCAGACTGTAGGTCACGCATGTCAGTGGCAGCAGGGCTGAAGCGGCCTTTCATCCTGCTAAAGATGAGAAAAAAAGCTGAGCGCCACTGTTAAAAAGCACCATCGAGATTTACATCACTACATATCGCAAGCCCGCGGCTGCGAGTGATTAGGATAGTCAACTGAGGTGGATATTATTATTATTATTATTATGTTTCTTATATAGCGCCTGAATCAACCCCCGAAGGGGTATCTCCGCGCTTGCCTTGGGAACCCGTCCTGGCTTTTCCCTGTGAGATAGCCCCTACAGGGCATCCCCAAGGTGAAAGCCAGGCATCCCGCCGCGGGGGCCGTTGTGGAGATTAAGCAAGCTTAATGCCCAGAGTTGCAGAGTGTGAACCCATGATTAGGTCAGGCACCGAAGCGAGAATTATCGAGTCCATGGACATTTGAGCTCAAGACCCTGCCGCGTCGGGAATTGAACCCTGGTCCCGGGTCTGACCTCTGCTTCAGGGTCTGCCTGCTCTAACCAGTGAGCCACACTCGACAACATTCCTCGAAACTCACTCATGGACATTATGTCAGACCCGGAAGTATATTTTCTTGATGAAAATATCACACTTTGCACGTCTCCTTTTCCTCCTCAAGTTTAAACCAGTGACTGCACTTTCAGGCAAATGAAAGCATGCACATTCACATATGGGTACTGCACCGGTAAGCAATGCGGGTGTTCCTTATGCACAGGATGGGTAGCACATGGCCGGCAGCAGTTTGCATCTCTCCTTCTCATATAGAACTGTTAGACTGACAGAAGCAGCCCAAGGCCCCACCCCCTCCCCCCCCCCCCCCCACCCCAACACACCACAGACCATGTACAGCACAATGATAAGCAGGGTAAGCACTCCTTATACAAACAGAACAGATAAAGCACAGACAGAGAATGTACAAGCTTTTCTCATGTATTAGCACGGAATATGCACCACGTGAGCATCAGCCGTGCAACTGACCTCGCACTAGCAGAGCAGTTACGTCAAAGACAGGAGCATGGCAAGCTTCTTTCACAAACACATGCGCATAGACACACACTTATCACTATGTAGTCATGTATCTATATATTTATTATTTTAGTCCTATTGTACAAGAAAAAACACTACTCTCTCGGAACTTTTACTCTGTCCTACCATCACCTCGCACCTTGATCAAGGTATCCTCTATCTTCAATGTCTCTCGTCCCAAACCCTTTCTACTACTAAGATCTCCAAAATAACCCTTTCTAGACTCCCCCTTGTCTACACCTCCTGGCTCGACCCAAACATCAGTTTTCTACTATGATCTCCCAAACAACCCTGCTAAATTCTCTCTCACGTTATCTCTCCTTTGACTCTCCCAAAACCTATTTTTTACTC
Organism: Lissotriton vulgaris; assembly: GCF_964263255.1. Taxonomy (NCBI): domain Eukaryota; kingdom Metazoa; phylum Chordata; class Amphibia; order Caudata; family Salamandridae; genus Lissotriton; species Lissotriton vulgaris. The sequence continues at coordinate 120,677,014 of NC_141697.1, forward strand.
TGATTATCTTTCTCCTTAATCCCTTTTTACAGGCTCTTCCCTCCTCCATCTCTCCTTTACTCATCCCAGACCTCACTTTACTACTATGATCTCCCAACTTCTGGTTTTCTTGCCTCTTCTATCCCTCCATTACTCTATTCAATCCAACTAACAGACTCACATGTCCTCTGGGGAAATTAACTCTACCTCCCTATACTAATATACTATGCTCATATTTCCCCATACTAATCCACCACTAATCCTTTTGGGTTCCGGAGTAGCATGCTACTAACTGAAAAGCGCTTCAACGCCTCATCAGGGGTAGTAAGCACTATATAAATACAATTACATAGAAGAGACACACCATGGTCAACAACAAGACAAGCCATCTTCACATACAGAAGAACTGAAGCTTGGAAGCAGCAGTGCAAGCTGCCTCACAACTATAACAGACACACCAAGGGCAGACATAGCGCAAGCTTCTCTTACACAGGACAGTTAGAGGAACAGATATCAAACATCTCTCTCACATACTTACACAGACGCTCACACAGTGGCAGCTGGCACGGATCTGGGGTGGCGGGGAGGTAAGAGGGGTCTAAAAAAGAAAAAATCACTTACCTCCCCTGCTGTGTCTCTCCCACATTGTCTCTCCTCGCGTGGGGCAGACAGGAAGCAGCCAGGTTCCCCTGAGCCAATCACACAACGCTGCAATGCAGCGTTGTGATTAGTAAGCAGCCAGGCTCCTTTGGGTGGGGAACATGTTAAGTGTGCATGATGCTTTGCCTGGCCCCAGAGGGCCGGCCAAAGCATCATGCGCACTTCAGTGTGTTCACCACTCCTCCCCCACCCTGCTCTGTGAGCAGAGCAGCCCCGTCCCACAAGGCTGCAGCAGGAGGAATAAATAAAATGATAATAACAAAAAATTGTATTTTATTTTTTCTTTCTTTCACTGCTGCAAAGCAGTGTGGTGCTATGCTCCTCGGAGGAGCCACCAATGCACTCACACCCATCCCCAACAAACCCCACATGCCCAAAAGGGTGCTGTTAGAAACAATGCAAACATCCTTTTCACATATAGCTCAGCAGCAGGCCAAGTGGCCCTGAAATAACACAGTCAAAGCATGCATAAGAGGAGTGCCTGAGCATCAGAGGTACATGCGTCCCTCCCACTCTAGGCTTCCCATGTGTTCCTCCTCAGTCTGGATATGGTATATAAAGGGATGTGCACATAAAAAGGAAAATCTGTTCATGTACATTGAAATCATGTCCTCTCAGCCTTGCTTCCAGGGGCTCCAGAAACATGGCAAACAGCCACTGAATAAGGGAGTAGCCTTGACTTGTTCCTAAGGCTCCAGGGGAAAGTCTCAGAAAAAACCCGTTCACTGTCGTTGCCTATTTGACGTCACTCAAAACACTGAGGTGAAAAACATCCCCTTAATTCACTGTTACCCATCTAGAATTCATAATGTCAGTATTTTGACCTTTGATTTTTTTATCTGTGAAATTAAGGTAGGACGATATTTCCTACCCGGTATTCTGTACCTCCACACGTTCGAGGAGGACGTGTTTGGCAATCTGATCTAGACTGTTCCTATGGGAGTAGGACAGGGTCTCGATGGACTGAAACAAGGCCCAGAATTCTTACCATTTGCAGAGATTAATTCATGCATTTCAGCCTTCACTTACTTTGTTTTCATACCCTAGTATTGCACACTGCTTAATTTGTGGAAAAAAAATAAGCGCCTTGGCCCACGTCTGGAGGCCTCCGCAGCTAGCATCACCGATTGCCACTGCCAGCATTCCCAACAACAGTAACTACACAACTGCTTACCAGCAAACTGCTAAAAGTGTGACAATTCAGACTATTCCAGGCCCCCATAGCTATAAATATGGCTTGGGCAACAGGTATTCGTTGATTTTAGTGTATACTGAATGATTAAACGATTGCTGTCCTGCTCATCTCTAAATTATACAAACGGTGCCACCATGTGGCAGCTTTCATGAGTGCCGGTGCGAAGCACCGGAAACCACCTGCTCAAATTAAGCACTGATGCACAGCAGATTCCTACGGACATTGTAGTTTCAGGGACAGAACATGCACAAGTCCTTAACCTCCAGCTCAGTGGTATCAAATGTCCAGATAGCTAAGTAGCCAAAAGCCATTAATGTAGATACACTACACTGGCCACTCCCAGGCAGTGAATAAGAACTGTCCTTTTAAAGTGATATTAACAATGCAATGCACATCTGCAGGTTAACTAAGGGGCAAAGCACATAAATCATCTTCTTTCTGGTTGCCAAGTGAGCACGCACACTACAAATACATTCTCTGCATTGCGCAATGTAAAACTAAATAACACACACTATGATAACATCAGAGTGTGAAGTCATTCAAGGGGCATTCCAGCTAGTGCAAGTATATTCAAGACAGAGCGAAGTAAGAATGTGTATCTCCTCTCTTGAGGATTTACAAGCACGAATTATATTTTATTGGCAGAAACATAATGATTTGGACTGGAAGATAAGACATAAAAAAAAAGCAGATGGGTGATGGAGAATGAATTTTAAATCTGCGTCTGGTTGTATTGGAAGAGTACTGAGGGGTAGTGATGCAGATTTAGAGTTTACAAGTCCACATGTAGCTGGACTCCCCCCGAAGCAAAGGACACATGCTCTAATGTGTACCATTCCCATTTCGACCAACGTGAGATGTTTTAAGGCATGGGTAAAGTGATCAATTGCCCACGGCTCCTACCTCCTTAAAAGCCTCCTGGGAAACAGCTCTTTCTCTCACTTCATTTTCTTAACTTCAACCACTCGCCTTCTCACTGCATTTTTTTAAATGTGTTTATTTGATTTCAGAACATAGGACATATCAACGTATCATATACAGCAACCACAGTCCGTGCTGGAGGAGGGAAGTCAGGCACATTATCATAGCTCAAAATACATGATACATCAAATAAATAAAAAAAAGCAACAGCCATTATCATGTGCACACATTTCTAGCCCTTTGCTGCTTCCCCCCTGTATCCTCTGGGTCACACCTTGTGTTCCAACCTGATATCAGTATCGCCTTACACCAGTCACTCGGAGTGGTATAGTCTGTAGAACCAAGAAAAGCCCACCTCAAGGAGGAGTGGGGGCTTGGCGGTGCGGGAATCACCCGAGTCTACTCTTACCCTCCTTATATAATGAAGTGGACCCGGAAACCTTCGTCTGCAGATAGAACCACCTTTATTACAATAGCCCGGGCTATGGAACAGAGTCCCAAGCTAGTCAGAGACAAAGCCCAGGAGGCTGCTGCTTTACTCCACAGCGAACAAATATTATATACATTTTTACTCCACTCTTTGGCATTCAGTCCATTGTTCAATCAGCGCGGTGTTTGTAGTCGATGAGCTGATCAAGGCGGTGTTTGTAGTTGATGACCTGATCAAGACGGTGTTCAGACCATTGTTCAATCAGCTTGATCAAGGCTCAGCATTAATAATAATAATAGTAATAATAATAAGGAAATTTATAAAGTGCCTGTTTACGCCAATCGGCGTTTCCCCGCGCTAAGGTAAGTGGAGGAGACAGAGCCATAAACAAGGACGGCATCAGAGCACAGCTTTTAAAAAGAGAACAGGTAAGGTTTTAGATCCCTCCTGAACTTCATCTCAGATGACTCTAACCGGAGGTTCAGAGGGAGTTTATTCCAACTCTGGGCCTCCAAAAGGTGCAAGGACCTACCACCCATCCTGGCCTTCTTGACCTTTGGGATTGACAGCAGGCCAGTCCCGCTCGATCTAAGATGCCGTGTAGGCGTATAGGGGGTCAGGAGACTCCGCAGATACACAGGGCCAGTGTCCTGGATGATGCGATGACACGTGCAAAGAGCCTTAAACATCACTATCTTCCTAACAGGAAGCCAGTGAAGGACGTTTAAGGTACTTTTAGAGGCAGCCCTCCTGGGTTGTATGAGGACCAACCGTGCTGCTGCATTCTGCAGCACCTGAAGTTTGTTTTTGGCATTTAGCAATGGCACCCAGATAAAGTATGTTGCCATAGTCTTAACGGGAAGTAACAACAGCGTCTTCCTGGCCTCTATAGGAAGAAGATCCATGGTTTTCCGTAGGCCCCTAAGGGCTCCAAAACACGTCCCCACTATACGTCACGTGTGCATTTCAAAGGTCAGGTTAGAATCCAACCATACACCCAGGTTTTTAGCCTGGGTGCACGGTGTGGGAGTCGGGCCCAGGGTTGAAGGTCACCACGCCTACGACCACACTGACAGACAACCTCCCACCACAAGCAGATCGGTTTTAGCTCCATTAAGTTTCAAGCAGTTGTTTGCTATCCAAGAGGCAAGCTCCTGCATGCATGCCCTGAAATTGGAAGCTGCCGAATCAGGTGCCTGCGATAGGGAGATCACCAGCTGGGTATCGTTGGCGTATGACACGACCATGATTCCAAAGCCCTCCACTATTTCCGCCAGAGGGAAAACGTAAAGATTAAATACGGTGGGGCTCAGGGCCGAGCCCTGTGGTACACCCTGTTGCAGTTTAATGGCCTTGGAATAATAGGCACCCTGTCTCACCTGAAAACTGCGTTCCCCCAAAAAGCACTGCAGCCATTTTAGAGCCGAACCTGAGACACCGCCCTTATTCAGACACTGTAGCAAAGTGTGATGTGCCACAGTATCAAAGGCGACGCTCAAGTCCAAAAGAACTAAAGCCATTGTTTGCCCATCATCTGCTCCCTGTATAATGGCCTCCGTGGCCATAAACAGAGCTGACTCAGTAGAATGTAGAGCCCGGAATCCAAATTGAGAGGGATGCAAGAGACCAGCTGCTTCCACATGGGCCATAAGCTGTTGGTTTACCACCTTTTCTTCCACTTTAGCCAAATACGGCAGCAGCGAGATAGGTCGTAAATTGTCAAGCTTATCGGGGCTGATATTAGGTTTCTTCTGTAAAGGAAGGACAATTGCATTTTTCCAACTATCAGGCACCTTGTGAGTTCTAAAAGATACCTCCAAGTGATACCTTATATATGGCTCGAGGATGGCAATACTCTTGCCAAGCAATTGGGTGAAGCAGGGTCTCTGGGCGAGCGAGACTTAATGCTTAGACAGATTCTACTAAGCAGCTCGGGAGGAAGGATGGCAAAAATATCCAGCCACCTGCTTTCTCCGACTCCTCCAGTCTGCTCCACAAATTCTGTACCCGTCTTTATAGTCCCAGGGAAGGAGGAATAGATTTTCTCCACCTTGTCCGAGAAAAAGACTGCAATACGGTTACATAATTCCACGAACCCTCGATTGGAACGACTGACGCTGCCAAGGAAGAGATTTCCTTATAGATCTTAAATAGTTCTTTAGTGGAGTTTCCTGCTGCTCCTATTCTGTGCTCACTTTACCTACAACAAGCCCAAACCCAACAACCACCCCCAACCTACTCTGCAAAGAAACTGGAACAAAATCACCATCGACCAGATCTCCTCATCGCTTCTTCAAAAGCCCCCCCCCCACTCCTCAAACCCCGACCAAGCCGCCACCAACCTCACCCTATGGTTATCCAACAGCGCCGACATGCTAGCACCCCTGAAAAAACGTCAAATCAAACTTGGCAGCAAGAAAGCCTCCTGGTTCAACGATGATCTTAAGAAATCCAAGAAACTTTGCCGCTCCCTGGAGAAAGCCTGGAAAAAAGACCCAACCAACAGCACCAAGGAAGCCTTCAAAAACGCCACTCACACACACCACCAACTGATCCGAAAAGCCAAGCAAACCGCCTTCAAGGACCGACTAGATAGCAACGCCCACAACAGCAAGGAACTTTTCAACATCGTCAAGGAATTCACCAATCCCTCGGCCAACTCCAACGACATCACCCCCTCTCAAGCCCTCTGCGACTCCCTAGCCTCATTCTTCCACAACAAAATTGCAGACATCCACAACAGCTTCGACAACCAACCCGTAGACCATTCCACCCAACCATCCGCTGGACCTTCACCACCCTCGAACACCCTTAATGATTGGAACCCAATCTCCACTGAGGACACTATCCGCCTGATGAACTCCATCCACTCAGGATCCCCCACAGACCCATGCCCTCACCACATCTTCAACAAAGCAGACTCCATCATAGCACCGCACCTCAGAGACGTCATCAACTGCTCCCTCAACTCCGCCACCTTCCCGGAAAGCTGGAAACACGCAGAACTCAGCGCCCTTCTGAAAAAACCCACAGCGGACCCCACCGAACTCAAAAACTACCGTCCCATCTCGCTCCTTCCATTCCCGGCCAAAGTCACCGAGAAAGCCGTCAACAACCAGCTCGCCGCCTTCCTCGAAGCCAACAACTCCCTCGACTCCTCACAGTCCGGCTTCCGAGCCAAACACAGCACTGAAAACGCTCTCATCGCAGCAACAGATGACATTCGAACCCTACTGGACAACGGAGACACAGTCGCCCTCATCCTCCTCGACCTCTCCGCAGCCTTCGACACAGTCTGCCACAACACCCTTCTACAGCGCCTCAGAAACATCGGAATCCAAGGAAAAGCACTAGAATGGATCACCTCGTTCCTCACCGGAAGAACCCAGAGAGTCCGCCTTCCACCATTCAAGTCTGAGGCCACTGAAGTCATCTGCGGCGTCCCACAAGGATCTTCACTCAGCCCCACCCTTTTCAACGTATACATGAGCCCCCTCGCAACCATCGCACGCCAACACAACCTCAACATCATCTCCTACGCGGACGACACTCAACTGATCCTATCACTCACCAATGACCCTCACACCGCCAAAACTAACCTACACAAAGGAATGAAAGAAGTTGCCGAATGGATGAAACATAGCCGTCTGAAACTGAACTCTGACAAAACAGAAGTCCTTATCTTAGGTACCTCCCCCTCTGCATGGGACGATTCTTGGTGGCCAGAAGCCCTTGGGAAAGCACCCATCCCGACAGACCACGCACGGAACCTGGGCGTCATCCTGGATTCCTCACTCTCAATGTACAAACAAGTCAACGCCGTCTCTTCATCCTGCTTCAACATTCTTCGCATGCTCAAAAAAACATTTCGTTGGATCCCCACAGAAACTAGGAAAACGGTCACCCACGCCCTGGTCACGAGCCGACTGGACTACGGAAACACCCTCTACGCCGGCACTACCGCTAAACTCCAGAAAAAACTCCAACGAATCCAAAACGCCTCAGCCAGGCTCATATTAGACATCCCGCGTAAAGAACATATCTCTGGTCACCTGAAAAACCTCCACTGGCTACCCGTCAACAAGAGGATCACCTTCCGTCTCCTAAACCACGCACACAAAGCACTCTACGAAATCGGACCAGAATGCCTCAACACACGACTGTCCTTCTACTCCCCCTCCCGCCAGCTACGATCATCCAACCAAGCCCTTGCCACTGTACCCCGCATCAACAAATCCACCATGGGAGGTAGATCCTTCTCCTACCTGGCAGCTAAAACCTGGAACTCCCTTCCCACTCACCTTCGCCTTACTCAGAATCACCTAGCATTGAGAAAGCAACTTAAAACGTGGATATTTGACAAGTAATTCCCCTCCCCTCCCCAAGCGCCTTGAGACCCTCTGGGTATGTAGAGCGCTATATAAATTCTTTGACTTGACTTGACTTGACATAGTACGCGGCCTTGGCCCGTCTAATAAACCCATGATATTTTTTACGTTTTTCAAGATATTCCAATTTGCCTTGACTTGAGAAACCCTTTCTCCATTGCCTCTCAAAGCGCTTGCATTCTGTTTTAGCCAGACGCAGATCAGAGTTAATTCAGACCATTGTTCAGATAGCCTGATCAAGGTGTCAAGGATGTTTACCAAGCAGGGAGCAGAAGATGAAAAACAAGCTTGTTTACACATGGCGTAGGCGTCTCATGGCTCTCTGTTTATGAATCGGCTAACTGCAAAGAACAGGAGGGTTTGGGTATGCAATATGTTTTAGTATCAGCAGAAATGGAGGCTGTAGGCAGGGTTTTGTCATGAGATGGCAAGGAATGGAGGAATTAATAGGACCTAGTGAAAACTCATTTTCTTCAGATCTTCCTTTTGCCACTCAAAACATATTCTTAGGAAATGTCTATCGGCATTAGGTCGCCAATTACTTGTTGAAGCATTATCCTTACGTTGGTGTCACGTGTACTGACCGCGGAATTTTTAAGGGCCTGTGTATACATAGCACAAAGCATAGGCAAGCACTGGATACACAGGCAGCATGAGATGATGACTGCTATTCCCAAGGCAAAAAAGATGAGGATCCCCCATCCCCATCTGGAAAGGAGGCCCTAAACCCAGCCCATGAGGGACCAGTCGTCTTGTTGTTGAGGAATCTCAGAGGAAAGTTTATGCAGACGTTGGATAGCTTGATAGACAGTTATCAGGTATGTAAATACAGCAGCTGGAGCCAATTAGTTTACATACACCACCACGGTCAGCAAGGATGATGTCAAGTACCATTCAATGTTGTATTGTCATCAGGCAGTCCGCCTGAAGCTCTGCTGTGATGTTGCCCAATGCCCCTGCTGTTTCATTAATGGTTGCCTCCAAGGTGTCGTATGTTGTGGCTGTTGACCATAGGATCCAAGAACAGCAGGATACCTTAGAAGAAGTCCCCGCCTCCTGTCCTGCAGTGTCATCGGCTTCAATTACTCCCTAGGCATATGATGGTGGAGGTGGGGATTGGTCAAATGATGTGTCCCAACAGCAGTAAAGGTAGGGGAAGAAGAAAGGCCAAATAACACACACCTGACCAATTTCATGGAAGCCAGGTATAAGCAGACTGTCCACAAACAAAATAGGTATTTGGAGAAGCGATTAGGAGTGCTGGTGAGGTAATATTCAGTGTACTGACTTTTGAGCAGTGACTCCTACCTCCCAGGTCCCCAGTCCTTTTATGCACACCTGGCCATGCGTGTTGATCACATTGAAAGCCTGCAATTTGGTGGGAACTTTGCGTCTGGACTGAAAGCGGGAGAAGACTATTCTACTTGAGGTGTTGAAGACGAACATTTCATTGCATTCAGCACGAGAGATGTTCAAGATGTCAGATGTCGTAGTAGGGCAGAAAGGATTACTGATATTACCTGTTCTCTTTTGAGTGAAAGTGTCATAAAAATTGCCAATGATGGAGCTCATTATCCCATTGATCGTATGTGCATCAGTGACGAGCATCCTCCAATCCAGACATGACCCAAAAATAGAAAATGGATAGACGAAATAGGGCACAGTGTGTGTCATAGAGTGTGGCATGAGCCCACATACCCAACAGTTCGAAGTATTAATCACAAGCTGATGCTGGTGCAATAATTGTACAAAAGTATTGTTCATGAATTCCAGGCGTCGTGGTAGTTCATGGGGTGACAAGGTGGCGTGGAGATGTTATGCAGGTGTCGGTGTTGTAGCCAGAGGAGCTGGGGGAGAGGTCAGCAGCAGGAACCATCCCACAACCAGCAGGATGAGGAGAGCAAAAATGAAAACTATTGTGGAAAGGAAGCATTTATTGTTCAGAAGTTTGACATATTTCTTGTGTGCTTTAGACCCTCGGACCGCTGCCATTGTGCTCAGCCTATTGTCACTAGCGTCTGTCTGTGATTTGTGATTGCTTCACTGGATGTGGATACCAAGATTCTTACGGACTTCCCATTGGTCCAGCATACCAGCACCGGTCTCAGCCGGAGATTTCACAGCCTTACAGCCTATTAGACACCAGACAGAGTTACGGGCCAGCCCCTTTCCTTGGTCTCAACTTGTAGCGAGTAGAAGAAGGTCTGGAGTAGTCTGGAAAGAGAACTTCTTGTTCCTTCCTCTGATCCTGCAGAGGAGGGATGACTGGACCCCCTAAGAATCGATCAGTTTCGGCTTCCGTAGTGGTGTAATGAAGCTGAGCATCACTGAAAGGGACAAAGGTCGGTACTATTTCTGTGTCGCAATCCTACAGTCCTTCTTTCACCCATTGGTCATACGGGAGGGGGAGAGGCACCCTTTTACAATGGGTAGCATGTGTCCAGAACCTGTCGGGGGTGCGACCAGCGGGGCTCCAGACACTTGGTACACTGAAAATTTCGGATCACCACCCAGTCACCTGGTTGAATGGTGTGACCTGGGTGTTCGCTCTTGTCAGGGATAGCAGCGTGTACCTGATGATAACGAGTACGAAAAGAATCGGTTAACTGGTAAAGGTAGTCAGTCAATACTGGGAACTCAACATAAGACAATTTATTTGGCCTTGGTTTGCCCCATACATTAGCTGGTCTACCAAATACCAATTCGTAGGGAGTTAATCCTATCCTTGAGTGGGCAGTCGTCTTTCCTAACAGGAGAGCAAGGGGTAGGGCATCTACCCAGGTAACACATGTTTCCGCCACTATTTTGGCCAATTTTAACTTAAGTACCCAATTGTATTTCTCCACCAATCCGGCTGACTGGGGGTGATTAGCGGTACCAAAGGGGGTGGTGATGGACAAAGCATCTGAACCAATCAAACACTCACACCCAGTCAACAGATCTGGGTTTAATCCATCACCATTCTTTAGCCCACTCTGCCACCCCAGTTCAGACATGGCCATATGCAAATCAGTCTGACCCTGTGCCTCATGGGAACAGTCCAGCCTGAACTGGAGCATGAAACCTTTGTCTGACACCAAGCCCAGAGCACACAAACTGGACCGCATTGGCTGTAAAATGTTGGCCATTGTCGCTCCAAATCAAACGGGGCAACCCAAATCGGGGAAAGTATTCTTTCAAAACTTTGGCTGTTGTAATAGCTGTGCAATCCTTGGTGCGGTAGGCCTCCACCCATCTGCTGGAGGCATAGACCACTACAAGGGCATATTTCAAATTCGCACACCTGTCCATGTTGCTATAATCCACCTGGATGGCCTCCAGAGGGAATGTAGGTGGGGAGAAGCCACCAGCGGGGGTAACTGTACCTTTTCCCGGATTGTGCATAAGGTAGATCATACATGACAACCACTCGGTCAGAATATAGGGATGGTTTTTCATTATACTATGTTGGCTCTAGTAACTTGCATATTCCCTTTGCACTGATATGGGCAGGGCCATGGGCCATAGTGACAACTGGGGGGACATGACTGTCTGGTAACATCCATTGCCTCCCTTTGGATATACGCACCCAACATCCCTCTATCTCTTTCTCTGCCAGATGTTCCTCCCATGTGTGCAGTTCTTTTGCAGTGGCATGAGATTGAATCTCGACCACACTCTGACTAGTATTTTCCAACATTCCTCCTTCCACCACCCATCTGGCTGGTCCTGTCACAAACATTCCATCTGATTTACTTAGAGCAGTCTGTCTTGCCTTCCCCTACATCATCAGTCACTTTCTGGTGGGCTTTACATTTAATCAGTGCAACTTTTCTAGGTAATGTCAAGGCATCTAGAAGTCTGTGTATCAGGGGGTCATGCTGTATTCTAGTCCCATGTGGGGTGAGAACATTTCTTTCTTTCCAGAGTCTTTCAAAATTGTGAGCCACCCTAAAGGCGTATTGCCTGTCCGTATAAATATTAACAGTCATGTTTTTACTGATTTCACAAGCTCGTGTCAAGGCCATTAATTCAGCCGCTTGGACCGATGCCTGTGGAATTTGTGCTGTCTCAACTACTGTAACAAGAGTGGTGAGGGTATATGCAGCAGATGTAGTTTCATCCGATCTTTTAAAACATGAAGCATCTATGTATAGTGTTCCCTTAGCGTGTGTTAGGGGGGGTGTCTTGTAGGTCCACACGACCCTTTGTCTCTTCTTCAGTCCATAATATGTAGTCATGAGGGTCAGAATTTTTCCCTTGTGTCTCAGTGGGGAGTAGTGTAGCTGGGTTTAGAATATTACATCTATTAATGTCAATGTGACTGGCAAAAAGAGTGAGCTCATAACCTGTAAGTCGTGCACTGGTAAGGTGTTGTGTCTTGGTGTTGTTGAGCAAGGTATCTACTGCATGTGGGACCATTAAGGTCAAGGGTGAAGACATAGCAATACCTGCGCTCTGGCGGACCATTACTGAAGCAGCAGCAATTGCGCGTAAACATCCAGGGAGGGCTCCGGCTACTAGGTCAAGTGTAGCCGAGAAATAAGCACAAGGGCGATGTATGTCTCCAAAAATCTGAGTTAAGAACCCTATTATCTATAATATCAGATCTCATAAAGCCAGGAGTAGTTGAGGAGACACGTGGTAATGAGTGTAACAGCCCAATTATTCCAGTTCTCAAAAAATTTATTGATACACCATCCGCGGCCCCCAAAATCTATAGGTTTGTCATTGATCTGCGGGCTCTCAACAAAATTACGTTTTCACAGTATTCCGTTTTCCCTGATATCACAGCCCTCTTGACCATGGCCCCAGCGACCACCACTCATTTTTCTGTTATTGACCTAAAGATTGCTTTTTTCAGCATTCCCATACATCCGGACAACAGACATCTTTTTGGTTTGGTAGGTACCTTGCTCAACAACACCAAGACACAACACCTTACCAGTGCACGACTTACAGGTTATGAGCTCACTCTTTTTGCCAGTCACATTGACATTAGGAGATGTAATATTCTAAACCCAGCTACACTACCCCCTACTGAGACACTAGGGAAATATTCTGACCCTCACGACTGCATATTACGGACTGAAGAAGCGACAAAGGGTTGTATGGACCTACAAGACACCCCCTAACAGACGCTGAGGAAACACTATACATAGATGGTGAAGAACCGTTTATACCCACTTACTGGGTCTTGGTGGCGGGGGAACCGCCCAAATCTTTCATACCCTCCTTATTTAGTAAAGGGAGACACAGGAGCCTTCGTCTGCAGGAGGAACCAAGTTTTATTCAAATAGCCCGGGCTATGGAACAGAGTCCCAAGCTCGTTAGAAACAAGACAGAGGAGGCTGCTGCCTCACTCTGCAGCTTACCGGCCATATGTACACATTTCCCACATTAAGAAACCAGTTGGGGTGAGGGGGGTTTGGCGCCCCCGAGTCGAAAATGCAGTTACACCATTCTTTGTTCAGGCAGGACGGGGGCTGTAACAGTGGTACAAAGATTACGGTAAGGTCTTTTAAAACAGGATATGTACGTGAGGGAACAGAGAGATCTTGAACAACAGGATATGTGAAAGAAACAAGTTCTGGGACGGTGGCGTGACCAAGTCTTGCGAAACAGGATGTGTGCAGGAGTTTAGTCCGAGGGCGGTGAGGCCAATTCTTAGTTCCCCTTTTTCGAAATTGGCTCAACCACGAGGAGCAGGAAGGACAGGGTGGTCGTGACACCTAGAATTTCAATAGACATCAGCATAAATGATCAGGAGGGTCATGCAGAGGTGTTTGACACAAAATGGCAATGCAAAAACAATCGAGTCATGACACAAATTGGATGCCGACAAGACGGATACTTTTCCTCTGACCCTCCTTTTGCTATTGAGTGGGCAATACTCTAGGAGACGTCGATATTCATAAGATCATCTGTTTCTTGTTGTAGCACTGTCTTTATATTAGTGTTGTGAATGTTAGAAGGTTGAGGCTTGAGAGCCTGAACACACGTTGCACAGAGCATTGGCAGACACTGAATGCACAAACAGCAGGAGACTAGGACAGCCACTCCCAAAGCAAGGAAGATGAGGACCCTCCATCCCCATTGGGAAAGGAGGCCCCAGATCCAGCCTGCGAGGGACCAGTTGCCTTCATCTTGATGAATTTCAGAGGAAAGGTGATGCAGACATTGGATGGCATCATGTACTGTGGGTGCATGATCAGGAATGTACACACAGCAGCTGGAGCCAATAAATGTACACACACCACCACAATCAGCGAGGATGATGTCAAGGATCATACGATTTTAAAGTGTTACAAGGTGATTTTTGCCTGTAGCTCTGCAGTGATGTTGGAGAGGGCACCAGCTGTTTCTGTGATAGTGACCTCAAGGACCCTGGTCAGTCCTCGTATAGCCCGACTGTTTGCCATTGGGCTCCAGAATGGGAGGAAACCCTTAAAGAAGTCCCCGGCTTCCTGGTCTACTGTATCCTCAGCCGATATGACATCCTTACATGAGCGGCGCAAAGTGCCCTTCATCAACAGGTGGTAATCTCCATGGGTAGACTATGTTGGTGGAAGGAGGAAGGCCAGATAGCAGGTACCAGACCAGTTACGGGGGAGCCAAGTGTAGGCTGCTGTGCCACAGATAAAGTAAGTGTTCGGGGACGCCACCAACTTTAGAGGAGACGTAGAGTTCAAAGTTTTAGTGATGTCACAGATATTAGTACCAACTTTCTAAGTTCCTAAGCCATGAATGCAGACATGGCCCGCACATTTATAACATTCAGAGTATTTCGTACATCAGGTAGTAGCCTTCTGGCGCGAAATTCGGTAAATGTTTGTCGAGAAGTTGACTTAAATAGCACCATCTCACTGAGTTCATCCGGTGGTAATAGCATTGTGGATGTACTGGTCGGGCAAAAAGGGGTATTGGTATTGCCAGACATGTTTCACCAGAAGTCATCTCTAAAAGTTCCAAGGGCAGAATTGGCAGTACCATTGACAGTATAGGCCTCCTGAAACAACATCCACCATGCAAGACAGGACCCAGAGATGGAGAAAGGATAAGGAAACAATGGAACAGGTTGTGTCATAGCATGCGGCATCAGTCCACATACCCAACAGTTGGAAGTTTTTATGATCAGCTGATGAATATGTAACATCTGGACAAAGGTGTTATTGAAAAATTCTGCACGGCGGGGCAATTTGTGGGCGGGTAATGTGAAATACTGATGCTTTACAGGAGTCGTGGTAGGAGTTGGTAGGGTAACAGGATAGTAGATCAGTAACATCCAACCGATGATAGACAAGGGGATTGAGACAAACAGCGTCACCACGGGGCCACAAATCACTTGTTAAGTTGGAGAGTGACATATCGTTTCTGGATTTAAGTGTATTGGAGGGCTACCATTGTACAAAGCCAGGGACCTCTAGCGGATGTCTGTGATTGGTGGTTGCTTCACTGGATGCAGGTGCCAAGAGCCCTATGGCGTACCTTAGTCTGAGATACCAGCACCGTTCTTAGCCAGGAGATTACAGCCTTCCTTCTGGAACGCAAGTGATATCGGGTAGAAGTAGGAACATTATGGTCGGGAATAATTGTTCCTGATGCTGAGCAGAGTGAGGGGAGTATTTTCTCTTTCCCTTCAGTATACTGTCCCTCTCTGTTTCCGTAGATGTGGAATGTAATCTTGCATCGCTGAAGGGAACAAATGTCAGGACTATTTCTGTCTGAGTCTCCTTGTCCTTCTCTCACCCACTGATCATAGGGGAGAGGCAGAGGCACTCATCTACAGAGCGTGGCGTGGATCCAGTTATTCCATCCCTCAACTTTCACGGTGGTGCGGGTGGCCAGTAACACCTGACAGGGCTGTGTCCAGCGGGGCTCGAGGCTCTTAGTACGTTGAAAGTTTTGAATCAAGACCTAGTCGCTAGGTTAGATAACGTGTCCTGGGCCCTCGCGTATGAAAGGTGTTAGTCAAACTGTACAGATAATCAGTCAACACAGGGTATTTAAAATCAGACAGTTTCTGGGGCCGTGTAACACCCCACACATTGGCAGGCCTCCCGAACACAATCTCATGTGGCGATAGGCCTATCCTGGTATGGGCCGTTGTCCTGACAGACAGCAGGGCCAGGGGCAGAGCATCAACCCAAGTGACACCTGTCTCTGCTACAATCTTGGCCATTTTAGTCTTTAGGATGCCATTGTACACCTCCACTAGACATGCTGACTGGGGGCGGTTAGCTGCATGAAATTTTTGTTTTATACCCAATGCTGTACAGACATATTCCATTATTTGAGCCGTAAAGTGTGTCCCATTGTCACTCCAGACCAAACGGGGCAAACCGAATTGTGGGAAGTATTCTTTCAATAGTATTTTGGCGGTAGTGATAGCTAGCGGTGCAGTCTTTGACAGGGTCGGCCTCCACCCATCGGCTGAAGATACAGACCACTACCAGGACATATTTCAAATTGTTGAATCTGTCCATCTGGATGTAATCCATTTGGAGGACTTCAAAAGGGAAGGTAGGAGGAGAGAATCCTCCCTTAGGAGTAACTGTGCCTCTTCCTGGGTTATACATTAGGCAAATCATGCATGTTTTAACCAGCTTTTCAGCATATGCTGGTATCTTAGAGTTGTACCATTTAGGTTCCAACAGTTTACATATCCCTTTTGCACTAATGTGAGCAGGACCATGGGCCATTGCAACTACTGGTAGCACGTGACTGTCAGGTAGCATCCATTGTCTTTCCATAGTCGTACGGACCCAACAACCATCAATTCCCTCCTTTGCTAATTGCTCATTTCACACGATTAGAGCCTCAGGAGTAGTATGGGACTGAATATCAATCACACTCTGTACGGTGTTTTCAACCATGCCCTCGTCAGGGGCTCACCTAGCGGGACCTCCTACATACATTCCTTACCTTTTCCTAAGAGCTGTTTGTCTGGCCATCTGGTCAGCCAGGGCATTGCCTTTCCCAACATCATCTGTCACTTTCTTATGGGCCTTACATTTTATGATGGCCACCTTTCTGGGGAGTGTCAGGGAGTCTAACAGTCGGTGAATTAGGGGGCCATGTTGAATCTTGGTCCCATGGGAAGTAAGGAAATTCCTTTCTTTCTATAACCTCCCAAAGTTGTTGGCCACCTCGAAGGAATATTGGCTGTCAGTATAAATATTTACTGTCATCCCTTTGCTTAACTCACAGTCTCTAGTGAGGGCCACTAATTCTGCTGCTTGAGCAGAGCACTGCGAAATCTGAGCTGTTTCTACTATTCGCCCTAATGTCATGAGGGCGTAGGCAGCTGAGGTGTTACCATCTGACCCTCTGAGACATGATCCGTGCACATACAGTGTACCTTCTGGTTCTGCTATTGGGGTGTCCTGTAAGTCAACCCGTCCCTTCGTCTCCTCCTCTGTCCTTAATATGCAGTCATGTGGGTCTAAGCGGGCATCCTGAGTATCCAGTGGGAGTAATGTGGCGGGGTTTACTACAGTGCATCTTTTGACGTTAATGTGGCTGGCAAAGAGTGTCAGTTCATTTCCTGTGAGTCGTGCGCTAGTGAGGTACTGTGTCTTGGTGTTATTAAGGAGGGTATCTACAGAATGGGGGACCATCAGAGTCAGGGAGGAGTTCATGACGATCCCTGCACTTTGACGGACCATGAGGGCCGCCTCAGCGGTCGCCCGTAGGCATCCTGGGAGAGTCCTTGCAACAGGATCTAAGGTGGCTGAAAAATAGGCACATGGCCGATGGTGACCTCCGAACATCTGGGTCAAGACAGCGCATGCACAGCCATCTGCCTCATGTACAAAAAGAAAAAATTCTTTGTTATAATCAAGGACTACAGAGGACTGGAGCAGTACACTGAGCCTTTTTTAAATCTTGGAAGGCCTTTGCATGCTCTCTAGTCCATGGAAAGGAACTGTCTGATATGTCTTTAGTGGTGAGGGCAAGAAGAGGTTTGACCATGGCCGAAAAAATAGAAATCCACTGTCTACAGTATGAGGTTAGGCCTATGAAGGCTCGCACCTGCTTTTGTGTTTGTGGGGCCGTCATAGCATTGATAATGGCTACACGATCAGCGGTGAGCTGCCTTCCCTCCTTCGAGAGGAGATGACCTAAATAGTCACCTTCTCTTGACAAAAATTTAGCTTTTTCAAAGAGACTTTGTGATTATGGAGTGCAAGGTGTCGTAACAAACAGAGAGTAGCTTCTTTCCAAGCTGTGGCAGAATTTGCAGCAATGAGGAGGTCGTCTACATATTGAAGTAGTGTGGAATTATCAGGGAGTTCCAAGGAATCTGGTTGACTTTTTAGGGCTTGACTATAGATACTGGGGCTCTCGGTGAAACCTTGAGGGGCGTGGCAAAATCTAAAGCTCCGCCCAACAAGGGAGAAACCAAAAGAATGTCTGCTGTCAAGATGTATAGGAATGCTGAAAAAAGCATTCTTCAGGTCTATGACAGGAAAGTGCGTCGCGTCAGAAGGGACCATCGTTAAAAGGGCTGTAATGTCGGGGACAACAGGATATAGGGAGATTGTTATTTTGTCAAGGGCTCTCAGGTCAATCACAAATCTGTACATTTTAGGGGAGAGAGCATCTCCATTGGTCTTTTTAAGAACGGGAATAATGGGACTGTTACAGAAATTGTCACGTGCCTCCTCCGCTACGCCCTTGTCCATTAATTCAGATATTATTGTTAAAAGGGCCATTTCTTCTTCCACGGGCAGTCGATACTGCCGGAGGCGATGGAGAAGTGCACCTGGCTGGATGTGTACCACATGAGGGGATATGTTGAGACACCCTACATCAGTGTCTGATGATGCCCAGAGGGAGGAAGTTAAAGACTGCAACTCTGGTGGGAGGGGACCTGATAGATACATATAGGAAGCTGCGGTGGGGAAAATTGTTAGGGATACACCTTGGGGACTACAGGATATGGTCGAATACAGAGCTTTCAGTAAATCCATGCCTAACAAGTTTTCACTGCAACCTGTAGTAAGGACCAAGGGAGCGTCAACATGTGCAGGGCCAATATCGAGAGGAAGGGGTTTAGAGACAGGGCTGGTCACAGGTGTTCCTGCAAAACCCATGGAGACATTCATATTGCCAGAAAGGGGTGCCTCTGGGACTGACAGACGTGCATTAGAAGACCTGGTGGCCCCAGTATCCAAAAGAAAATTCAGATCGTTCCCCACAACTGACATTTGAACATACAGGCCCCTTTGATCCACTGGAATTTGCACTCTGATAATGCCCCTTTCCTGGCTGTCCTATGCTTGGTAGGACCTTGTCTCATCAACTTCATCATAATCATCATTGTAGTAAGTGCGTGTTGCTTCGTACCCATCAAACCTATTGGCCGGGCACTGCCGGATGGGAGTGTCATCCCTGGGCCTGCGTTCTTTATCCTGTGGATGGGGAGGGCCATGGTCCCTAGTCGGCCTCCCCTCCCTGGGAGCTCGAGGCCGAGTCTTCCCTGATCGGATGTTTTCAGATAACACAGGACACTCATCTATCCAATGGCCATAGCCCTTACAATAAGCACACTGATCTGTTTGGAGGGCTCCTGTGTGTTGAGGGCTGGAGGGGGTAGACTGGCGAGCCTTCAGAGGGGGTTGGGGTGGAGGTCCGAAATTCCCGAGGACATCGGGACCACAGGGAGGTTAAGCCTGCTGCAGAAGTGCCTTGGTCTTAAGATCCCTAACCTTCTTACTTTCCTTGTCTCTATCTTCATTCTCCCTATTCTCGTGTTATTGTGCCAGCCAAGATACCAGTCATAGTTTGGGCAGACCAGGTACTTTTAACTTTCTTAAGCCTGGCGGAGCTCTCAGGAAGCAAGTTGCTGACAAACTTATCGACAAATACTGGGCCAGAACCTAGGGTCCGGCGATCCAAACCACTATGTCCCTTGTATTCTGTCTCAAAACAGGTAAAGAAGTCAGCCACATTCGTTTCTTTTCGCTGCCTACAGGCGTTTATTTTATCCCAGTTCATGACAGTTTCCGGCAAAAGTGTTTTCATAAACGTCATTATTTTACCGGGCAAAGTCAGGATGGCAGCTTCTGGTTTAGTCCCTCCTACCCTTGCTTCTTCCATAGCCACTAGGTCAGCCCATTTACCTCCCAACGCTACTTCATGGACGGTATGTCGAATTTTGTCCCGAATTTCAGTGGGGACAACTGTACCAAAAAGGATATCTATATCCTCAAGAACGAGAGTACCTGCAGATATAATCTGACCTAATTCTCTGTAAAAGGCAGCCGGATTCTTCTGGGGATCTGGTAATTGTCCTTTTAACTGCATTACTTCTGACCTTTTCCAAGGAACATGAACCCAAAGCCTGTGCCAGGGTACCTCAACAGCCCCTCGGCCATCATTTTGGGCATCGGTAAGTGCGTTAACAAAGACGGGGGCCGCCTCTCTTATTGGCACAGCTGTTTCTAGAGGGGTGTTGCGAAAAGCGGTCATATCACGGCAAGCCATTAAAGCAGACATAGTGCCAAACATCCCCTCTCCCTGAACATCGCCTCTTTTTATTTGCAATCAGTATAGCCCAAGACTGAAAAAGTTTAGCCACCCAAAGTAAAAAAAAAAGCATTTGCAATGCAAACGGTCACGCCTTTGGGACCTTCTTAGTATTTAGCGATGCTGCACATTAGCCTGGGTGTTAAAATATGGAGGGAAAGTAAGCACCAAACTGTGTGACACACCAGGTATGGAAACACATGGAGAGACATATTGCCTTTCAGCGGGAAATGGTATAGTCCAAAGCTCTGTTTTGAATATAAAATCAGAGCCTTCGGTGGTTATATCACTGAAAATACAAGATTTGAAAAAAATATTATTGTCTACGGGTGCTCGTGGAAGACAATTTCTATGGACTGGAATCTAGAGAATGCTAAAGTGATTCTGGTATTTTACTGACCTCTGCTGGTCGTTTTCTATCAAGAAAGTTAAATAGAGGCAGTTGCCAGAAAACTAAAGTCTTAAATGAGTCTTAAATAAATGCCCTTGTCAACTCAATATTGGGTGAGAACAAATGATGCTTTTGAGTGCTTTTAAATGGAAGAAAATTAAAATGAAGAGTTGTCTTAATAGCTAAGTTAACTCTTCATTTTTATTTGCTCCCATTTCAAAGTGTCCCATTTAGAAACAGCAGACCTCTTGCTCCAAATGACCAGTAGACACTGCGTGATAACTGACAACTTGCCTTTAAAACAAAAATGGGAAAAATGTAAGGAGAAGAAAATATTTCTAAAGACATTCCGTCATTGTTTTTCTCAACTGTTAATTAAGCCAATTAAGTCTCAACATTTTTGGAAGCATGTTTCTTCACTTTAAAATTCCTCCCATTTAAACAAATGGCTGCGTTTTTCTGTTATAAATATAGCATTATCCAGAGGCCACTGGGTGCAAGATGCCTTCTATTTGTAGATGCAACACTTTTAAATAGGAGAAAATGTAAATTATGAGATCTTTAAAATCAGAGGCTCTTCATCTGGCAGTCTGCCCCCGTTTCAAACTTAGCAGAATGGGTGGCCGCTCCTACCGGGTGCTTGCTGCGGGGCTGTGGAACTCGCTCCAGGTGCACATCCGAGCTCTGAATGATTTGTCCACCTTCAGGCGCGCTATTAAAACTTTCTTGTTCCCCGCTTCCGAGTAGCCGCCCCCCCTTCTTTTTCCTTTTGTGTGTTATGTTATAGTACCTGTCTAAGCGCCAGGACGCCCCTTTGCTGGGGCATCTGCGCGCTATAAAAATAATATTAACATAACATAACATTATGGAATCCATACAAATAAAGTTAACTTTTAAGTTTAATTTTCTCCCATTTCAAAGTGTTGCAATTACACACAGCAAAAATCTTGCTCCCAGTGGCTGGGATACACAGTGTCATATTTAGAACTGAAAAATACAGCCATTTTTATAAGTGGGAGACATTTAAGATGCAGAAAAATGTTCTATATTATGAAATTTTTGCAGAACATTTTTCTATACATTAAATTTCTCTCATTTAAAAAATGTTTTGCATTTTGAAGTTCACATGATCACATACTGGATGAGTAACTCTCATTGATCGAAGGGCGATTTGACCGTACTCCATGCCCTTCAGCAAAGCTTCCACCCCCTGAAAGTAAGCACCCGAGAACCTTGTCCAGAGGTCAGTTAGGTCCATCAGACAGGTCTCATGGAGTTCACCCCATGCCTGCCTACACCCAAAAAAACACCAGGCATTAGGTAATCATAATGCTGATTCCACCATGGATGTCTCGTACACACCACGTTCAGAATGGCTTGGTAATCTTATGAAGTATTACACAGCTAGTTGAGTAAACAACAAACCTCATTTCCATGTGGCATGCTTTCAGTTTTATCAGGCCAGAAGAATGCAACAGAACATACTGGTTTTCAGCACCAGCAGATAACGAAATATGAACAAAATCACTATTGAAATGTATTTTGAGGATCGGTTAATTTCCAACGTGTAGGCCTAAAAATCGAATGTCTTTAAACAATTAAACCTTATGAGTAGCAAAATAAGTAATATAAGTACAGACAGCTAGGCAGGGTTTACTACCAAAATAGATTCTGTAAACAAATGTAGATCCTAATGTTTGGAGTTTATCATATATAAGTGTTGCTGTAAAAGCTTGTTTATTCTAAACCAAGACTCAATGAATGAAACTACTTTCAATGAAAGAATACAAAACCCATTATATTTGGTTAACAGACATCATGAAAATTCAGCACCAACTGTCAATCTAGGTCAGCAACCATTGTAGTGTTCTGACACGACATTATAAAAAGAAATGGTTTTCCGAAAGGAATACCTATTGAGGATAGACACACAGGATAGGTTTCAAAATTCTTTCCATGAGGCAATTAAATATAGAAAACGAAAACAGGATACATGTGCACACAGATTAAATAGTTACCTATGCAATGAGACATACATGTATTTGCTTTTCAAAAAAAGAGAGTGAAGATGTTCAACTGACCAAAAGCTATAAATAAAATTTAAAAAATCAAGCATCTTCTCAACTAAAAGCAACAGAGCATGTGAAAAAATAAACTGATGCAAGAGCACAAGAGATTTAAATGTCGGCAGTGCTTATGGGTCTAAACTCCGAAATTTTGGGGTTTCTTTTTACCCCAAAAACAGTGGCGACAACCTTTTCTTCACTGCGCATTTGCTTCCAATATTTTTAAATTCAAGTGTCTTTTTTTCTCCTTTTTTGATCTACTCAAGCTTATGGGTCTGCCACAACTTGCATTTAGAAACAACACTGGGTATGGGTTTCCAGGCAGTAAGGCCAAACCCTGCCTAAACTCTTACAAAAACTCAATGCCAATACTGCCAAATAAATTCACAGTCCTATACTCAGCACATGATCAAAACTATATGCATCAAGGAATTTTATCACAAACTTAATCAATTTCAATTTGCATTTTATTTGCAATATTCTTCTTTTTGTATTTTTTCAAAACATTTTTCTGTTTTATCAAAATTTTTTGAAGCACAAAAGTAATTACACAGTACAAACAATAAACATATCACTACTTACTTTTATACACCATTCATACCAAGAAACATTGCAATCACACTATACACACAATCACACTACTAACAATCTAAGAAGGAGTACATTTTTATACAATTATATACATTTCATGGAGAAGAAACCATAGATATGCGTTTTAGACTCAGAATCAATTTGATCAAACAAATAGTTAAATTCTCTTATGGTTTCCACGTAAGAAACGTTATATACAGGGGTCTACGCGTTTCAAACTCCTTAAATTTGGAGTTCTCGTCAGGACCGAAAGCTCTCTAAGTAGAGTTAGATGTGCCTCAAATAATTCATCAAGTTCACGGAGCGGGACCACTGCTTGTATGGTGTCTTTCACTCCAATTCATTTGTTTAGATGGAGGGCGCCGTAATTTCGATCTGTTCTGGGTGGATAGTAATCACAGGGCGTCGGTAAGTGTTTCCTGCACGCCGGAATTTGTATTAGATCAGGCGGGGCTTCAAGTTGCGTCGTTTGTTTGCGTGTAGCTCCGTCAAGGTCCCGTATTCCGATGGAGATCGGAATACCGGACCTTGACGGATGGAGATCGGAATACGGGACCTTGACGGAGCTACACGCAAACAAACGACGCGACTTGAAGCCCCGCCTGATCTAATACAAATTCCGGCGTGCAGGAAACACTTACCGACGCCCTGTGATTACTATCCACCCAGAACAGATCGAAATTACGGCGCCCTCCATCTAAACAAATGAATTGGAGTGAAAGACACCATACAAGCAGTGGTCCCGCTCCGTGAACTTGATGAATTATTTGAGGCACATCTAACTCTACTTAGAGAGCTTTCGGTCCTGACGAGAACTCCAAATTTAAGGAGTTTGAAACGCGTAGACCCCTGTATATAACGTTTCTTACGTGGAAACCATAAGAGAATTGAACTATTTGTTTGATCAAATTGATTCTGAGTCTAAAACGCATATCTATGGTTTCTTCTCCATGAAATGTATATAATTGTATAAAAATGTACTCCTTCTTAGATTGTTAGTAGTGTGATTGTGTGTATAGTGTGATTGCAATGTTTCTTGGTATGAATGGTGTATAAAAGTAAGTAGTGATATGTTTATTGTTTGTACTGCGTAATTACTTTTGTGCTTCAAAACATTTTGATAAAACAGAAAAATGTTTTGAAAAAATACAAAAAGAAAAATATTGCAAATAAAATGCAAATTGAAATGGATTTTGGGGTCGATTAGGATCGCGGACGGACTTGAGTCCGTCCGCGACCCCAGAGTATGAGGGAACGTCCGCATGGGCTGCGGCGTTCCCTCATGTGCGATTAGGATGTGACCGCCACCCTGGCGGTCACATCCTGGATATTTAACATTGCGGCGGGTGCTGCTTCAAGCAGCACCCGCCGCAATGTTAAAAGTGCATGTGTAACATTTACATGCACAAAGCGGCAGGCACCGCGCGGTGCCTGCCGCATTGTGCATGTAAATGCTGGGGGGTACCATAGGTACCCCCCATGTGCACCCCCCACCCACCAACACCCTGGGGGCCCGCAACGGGCCCCCAAAAGCAAAAGTACACATGCTTTTCCACGGCGGAAAAACCGCCGCGGAAAAGCATGTTTTCAAATGCATCCTAATTTGGCCGGCGGTGTCTGATAGACACTGCCAGCCAAATGAGAGCTTTTCCGCCGCGGTTGTAATCCGACTGCGGCGGAAAAGCAGCGGACAGAAACCAAGACCCACCAGCCATCGTAATGTGGCGGTGGGTCTTTGGTGAGTCCGCAGAGGATTTTCCGCCTCCTCCGGGCCGGAGGTGGCTTCCGCCGGCCCGGAGGAGGCGGAAAATCCTCCATCCTAATCGGCCCCTAAGTTTGTGATAAAATTCCTTGATGCATATAGTTTTGATCATGTGCTGAGTATAGGACTGTGAATTTATTTGGCAGTATTGGCATTGAGTTTTTGTAAGAACAACTTGCATTTAGGCATATAGGCGAAAAATACATGACAAAAACGGAATATGTCTGGGAAGGCTAAGCGCACGTTGCACACATAAGTGGTGCCCTGTAAGTCAACAACCTTGAGTCCATGAGGGGCTTCTAAAGTCAATGAACCGAAAACCATTACCAAAACAATATTAAAAGTTACTTTGTAGTGCTTAAAAAGGCAAAACACGAGTTCTTATAATGGGGCTGAAAACAGTGGCATGGTGCACAAAGCGGGTATGGTGACTTGGGAGCAAGGTTCATGTCAGAGGTGTAGTGCTGGGAAGTAAATGGCACAGGTATGGGAAGACGGTCATGGCAGAGGAATGAAGAAGAGGATTGGAAGGAAGGGCTGGATACACCTCGAACTATGCTACATAGAGCAGCAGTCACAGGCATCCTGCGGGGAATAAGGAAAGTGTATCCGGTGATAGGCGTGATCCTAACAGAGGCTTGGTCCTCTGGTGTGCAGTATAAATATATATATATATTGCGTCCGGCGCAGCTACTTTACCGGGGGGAAGGCTTAGAGTGAGGACCGGCTTGTAAAGCATAGCATCCTTATTTGTAAAGCTTAAACTACTCACCCTTACGGGTCTCAGGCGCTGGGGGCCGCCGTCGTGGAAATTAAGTGAGCTTTTGCCCAGAGTCACATGGTGCTGAGCTGAGCTACCGCCGGAGCCGGGAATCGAATCATGAACCCTGTGCTCCGAAGTCATCTCCACCAGCATAGCATCACAACGTGCGAATAACTGGATGTAATCTAAGTGACATCATGAAAGGGTCTGAAAACGTAACTTTGTGCAGACAACAGCAATCCACCAAGCCGGGTGAGTGCCTCGTGTACATCACAGCATTTACTATACACCAATGTGCACAACAGCATCGAACGGTGCAGGGCAACTGAAGCCCTTTCAGCCCGAGCAACTGGCAGGAGTTCGTACAGAACGCGTGGGTGTGAACAGCAGCCTGGGAGGTGAACAACAGCAGCACAAGCCACGGGTCACGTGGTGCCCTCGAGTGTGCACACATCGGGTAAACTAGGCTTTCCTTGAAAGGGCCTCGCAGCACGTCCTCTGCACAGGCCCCGTCCACCACCAGGTAAACAATCACTGTGCATTGTGATGTTTGTGTACCCAGCTGGCGGTGACAACCTCGCCAGGGGTCACATGACCGACGTCCAGCGCTCTGGTGAAATCACAATCACAGCGGTGCAGGCACGAGAAACAGCCGTGAGTGTGAGGGGGGGAAGACGAGGCCTCAACATGGGGCATCACAGACCCGCCGCTCCATGCTTCCCGCCACAGCCGCCTCCGGGGCGGCTGGCATTCTGGGTGGGGGCTACAGCTATTACACTAGCTGCAAAGTATGCACGTGTTTATGTTTCCTCTACAGAATTTACTAGCACTTTGCAGCGGTGTTGAAAATCATTTACCAGCACTTTGCAGCTATGATTTTCACCAGGAAATGACGTAGAGCCTGGTACTGCGACAGCTGCAAAGGTCCAGTTTTCTCGTTTATACACACATGTCTGCAGAGGAGGAACAGTGGCACAATATATTAGGCGTTTCGCCCAAGATCACACACTTTGGCCAAGTGCCACACAGCTATGGCATCACACAGAATATTGAAACAAGCACTGCCAAAGCCAACAGATCTGGCTTTCTATCAGAGTAATGTTTGGTAATAACTGAAAAATTTTGTGTTGCAACTAGCGGTCTAAGAAAGGAAATCCCATGGTGAATGAGTATCCTGGGATGTAATATGGAAGCTGGGAGCAGGGTGCCTTTGTTGAAGCGGGTCAGAGTCGCCTTCATCCACATCCTCCCCGCCCCACCTCCAAACAAGCATTTACAAGTGGGGCCGGAGACATGGACAGCGGGAGGGGGGGCGGGAACGGGCACACGGACAGCAGGAGGGGGGATGGGAACGGGCACACAGACAGCGGGAGGGGAGGGGAGCACTCACCTGGACTTCTTCGGGCGGTGGTCGGCCTGGAGGAATGACAAAAAAAACCTCTGAAGAAAAAAGAAAAAAAACACTGCCGCAATGACGTTCACAGAGGGGCGGAGAGCTAAAAAATCGCCGGAACGCCCACGAATCTGCTACGACAATTACGGACAGATCTCTCTTCCAATGGCTAGCCTCCATTTATGGAGCAAGCCAATAGAACAGAGAGGCGGGACAAAGCCCCGTACTGGTAAAGATAAGATTTCGCCTGCGCGAGCACTGCTGCGCAGTGCTACGCCAGGCGAAACCTAAAAAGCACAATCAGGATGTGGTCTTCAGAAATTTACAATTTATGAGGGTTAGATATTATTTGGCTCCATTCATGCAGAAGGCAAATGAGAGAAGGTTGGGCATCACAAGAGCTACTGAAATACAGCATCCAGGTATTGTGCAAATTAGAGGAACTCTAGCTTGTTCAGTTAGCAATGTATGGGCGTAACAAACATGAAGCCATAGAACTCCACCCATCTTAAAAAAACTAGGAAAGCATCTTCCAACGTAATCAACAGGGGCAAACCGGTAAACAGAAAAAAGGCACGCCCTCTTACCCAATCTAATATCATCACCATTCACCAACAATATGGCTGAAAACCCCATTGTTTGATGATGTCTGCTTGGGCTGTAAAACATTTACTACATCATTTACTGGGCGGGCTATTTAATAAATGCATGGGTTGCATTGTATGCAGTATTTAAGAGTCTTGCAGGCGAACACCGCTCTTTGAGAGTACGCCTGTGCTGATGAGTTTGAGTAAAGAAAAACAATGGACCATACGGGGTAAGTGTAAGCCTCAACTTCCTCAGCAACCATACATAATCATCACTAAATTGATTTGAAAAATCAAATGTATTCAATGTATTAAAACAGCTAGGCTAGAGATACCTTTTTAAAACACATTGTATTGCAGCAAGGTGCTCCAAAAAACACAACGTGAAAGTGAAGTGTATGCATATGACTTGTGGCTAATATGGGTACAATTGTTTTAAAACACAACTCTATATCAGAAATATAATGTTCCAAACCATATTAAAAAGCAGTCTAGTAGTATCTTTGTCGATGTTTCGACCCCATTACATTACTTATATTTGGGTCATCATCAGGACAGACAAGGATTTTTTGAAGCACCCAAATGTCTTGCTAATCCTTTGTGTAGGTTTCTAATGCAATGGTGTGAGTAATAAACACCACCAAAGTCGGTAGTGTGCACCAGGGAGCAGTAATATTTAACAAAATCTAAGTGATGCAAAGTCATTTTATACCACAACCACCTTCAAAGGATCAGTGTGCCCAAAACATGCAATACAAATAAGTTGATCGGTGTGTCTATAGGTCAAGGAAACCATGTCAAACGATTAGTGTTTATTTAAAAGGAGTGCAGCGCACAAGCCATCTTCCCTTCAGGCCTGAAAGGCACACTGATCCTTTGACTGTGGTTGTGTTATAAAATTACTTTGCATCATTTAGATTTTGTTAAACATTGGTGCTTACTGGCGCGCACTACAGATGTGGGTGGTTTACTAATCCATGGCACTTCTTGTGACAGTTTAGGTTTCTAAGCACAGCAGGCTCGCTGAGCACAGAATCTCATTGAGTGAAATTCCTGGCATTAAAGCAATTCCAAAGTGCTCTCTTCACTTCCTCGCCACACTTATAAAAGCAAGATCCCTATCGATGTCAACAGGGTAGGGATTTTTTTTCATGTCGCCGTGTTATTTCTGAAATTTTCTCCAACTTTCCTGATTCGTACTTTAGCAGGAAGAACATCATGTTCAGGACTGCACAACCATATCTTTAAAAAATAACAAATGCGGACATTTAAAATTTTAAATGACTGATGCATATTGGAATTCATGCAACCCCCACCCATCCTCTCCCCCAAGCCTTCTCTCGCTCCTTTCTCATCCTAAGAAGTAAAACTAATTACATTTACTTTTTAAATTCAGTAATTTACATTTCTGAACTTATTGTTAACAGTTTTAAAATTTGACTATTTTTAGGCTATATCTATAGGTAACATTCCTGCCATGCTTTTTGGACTGGGTAAGAGTGGTCTGCTTAATTCAGACACTCTGTTCATCACCACCCCTTTTCTGAATCAATTTTGTCCACCATAAGCGTGGAAGGGTATACTCAGATGTGAGTCCCTTGCTCATTGCACCATCAGGATTCTAGCAAGCCGGGCCGAAGACGGCTGAAATGCCAGAAACCGGTCCCCGGTAGCTTGTTTCCTTCCCAGTATAAGAATTGGCTTGGTAGTTTGGTTTGCCCTGTTCCCATCATGCACTGGGACAGGAACAGACTAATTTGCATGTAGCCAGGTTCTGAGCTGGGATGGTGCAGTGAGCTAAAAAACGGTGATGGATCAAGCCCTGATCTTTGGACTGGGTAAGAGTGGTCTGCTTTATTCAGACACTCTGTTCATCACCACCCCCTTTTCTGAATCATGACTGAAATGTTTGGCATACCTTAATTTGTAACTCCTCTGAAATGTGTTGTCTCTAGAGAGTGGTGGTGTGAGGAAGCCGCTGGTGGGCTAGAACTTAAAGGAAAGATAGGGGACTGATGCTCTGTAACTACACCTCTACAAAACCCCAATCAAGTTATCCAACTGCTAAAGCTACCCAAAGTCCACGTTATTCCACAACTCTACTTCTTGTAACTACCATGAGCCCAAGGGTTATCCAAGCAGAAGTTGTTAAGAATAAATGAAGCAACCATCATGCAACAAAATAGGCAGGGGACCAAGAAAGTCAGGGATAGGTTGGGCTTATTTGGGAATCAGCCTGCGACAGGAAAGGCCTTAGGATTTAGGAGCTCACTGATTCTAAGGGGGAACTGGTGAGGGGGGTTCAAGTCTCCTAAGATGACCTGTGAGAAGGCACAACAGTTTCTACAGAAGGTCTACACCTGTTCTAAGTACTTCTGAGCCTGGAACCAGATTGCTGAAGGGTGTCCTGAAAAGAAAGACCCTTACTGTTCTCACTCCCTTCTGCTAGCCGCGAGAATATCCAGAGACTATTTTTAGCTGCTTCAATCTACTGTCCCACAACTGAGTTTACCACTCTCCTGCCCACCATCAATCGGGTTCCTGTGCCTATTGCTCAGAACGGTGTGTCTGCCACTGCAGGCTGAAGTAATCTCTACAGAGAAATGGGTGCCTAGGTTCTCCATTTGTTGACCAGCCAATCCCATGACATATTGTTATTTTGATTTCTACCATGCACGATTCCTCCCGGGAGGGGTATCTCGGTGTGAATACCAGGATAATAGGCAAGAAATAACAGTTAGAATAGGCTAGGCGTAAGCAATTTCCTGAATTGGAAATGATCCATGCAGTTTAAGATTTGGAGAGGCAGCTTATTGCAATAAAATGGGCCTAGGAAAGAAAACTACCTTCCCCTTAAAAGGAACTTTCTACCCCTTGAAACAGTGAGCAGAGCTTTATCGGAAGATCTTATAAGTCTTGAAGGAGAATAGCGAGTACGCTTTGAAGATAGATAGGTAGGCCCTTCTCCAAACAGAGATTTGTGGGTTAGACAGCAGACCTTGAAGATGATGCTGTTTCTCACCGTAACCAGTGTAATGCATGCAAAAAAGGGGATGATGCAGTAGGAAAGTAGTGTCTGCTTCTTATGGTTACCCCCACTTTTTGCTGATGTATCACTGTTTTCGGCCTAGTCTGACCGGGATCCTGCTATCCAGGAGCCCAGTCTATCTGCTTTCTCCCTTAAATTGAATGTATGTACTTTAGGTACACTCCAGATTGGATACTGGGGTTCCCTTATCAGTCCCTAGTATATGGCACACCATATACCCAGGGCATAGGTACCCCAGAGGCCTCCCATGGGCTGAAGCATGCATTATGCCACCCATGAGAGGCCATTCAAATTGACATGACCAGCCTGCTACAGCAGACTGTGTAAGCTGGTGCTTAAATCACTTACTTAAGATATAGGTTCACTATATCTATCTAAATCACTACACTTAAAAACCTATCAGTCACCCCTATGGCAGGCCTTATCAATCATGAAGGCAGGCTGCTGGGTTTTATGTGAGAGGGTGCCCCTGCATGAGCAGAGACCCTCTGCAGCCTTCGGAGACCATTCTCTGGGGTTGTCTGTGATGTCCCCAGACATATGTGCTTAAGTGCATTATAACCTTGTGGTAAATGCCAACTTTAAAATGGCTGCTTAGAAACATGGTGTTTGGTGTCAAACACCTTGGAATCATACCTCCACACCAACTGGTGTGAGAGGTATGATTCCACCCTTCTAGAACCACTACTGTGGGCCACCTGTGGGCCACCTTCTAGAACCACTACTGTGGGTGAAGTAGTGTGGCTCACTGGTTAGAGGCGGCAGACCCGAGAGCAGAGGACGGCCCGGGACCAGGGTTCGATTCCCGGCGCGGCAGGTTTCTGGACCAGGGTCAGCGGACTCGATAATTCTCTCGCCTCGGTGCCCACTCTGATCAGCGATCACACTCGGCAACTCTGGGCATTAGCTTGCCTCATCTTCACTAACGGCCCCACCAGACCGCCGGGGATGCCTGGTCTCACCCTGGAGATACCCATTAAGGGACCATCTCTCAGGGAAGCCAGGAAGGGTTTCGCAGCGGTCGAAGCGCCTTGGGACCCTACGGGTAAGTAGTGCGCTATATAAATGCCTATACATTTACATTTACATTTACATTTACATACATTTACTCGGTACCAGCTGTCATGAACTGGGCAGCACAAATTGGATGCTACCAGCCACAGACACAATTCTGCTCTCCTGCTGCTGAGCCAAGCTCGAGCTGAGGAAGGCAAGACAATAGGCATCCTGTCACAGGGAGGTGTGACCACCTCCCAGACAGGATTTAGTGTATTGGGGCTGGGTGGGTGCGCTCTGAGAGTGCCAGAAAGTCTGCACTGGGGGCACATTTGGTGTCCCTGTGCATAGTCCAGCTCAAACCAGTTCTGGGAGCCATTGGCTACTGCTCTGGTGCGAAACAGGACAAAGGACGTGGGTGTAGCCACCCCTCTATCCTGCCCCTCCCCTAGGAGGGTCCACAGAATCCGTCCAACTCCTTACCAGGGGTATAAAGTGGGTTACCTGACTACAGGATTTTAGATTTTGCCTGGACAAGATTCTGCTGAGGCAAGATGGCTGCTGACAGGCTGTGGTGAGCAGTCGCTGCAAGACCTCTCTCCACTGCACCCCCTATGATGGCTCTTACCTGAAAAAGATGCGTGCTCCCCACCGATTTGGTTGGCGTTTGAGCTCCTGTTTCAGAAAAGCCTTCGCTGCTACGAGAGCCTGAAAAGGGGTCTCACTAAAAGACTCAGACCCAGGGCCATGCATTTAAAGGTGGCAAGCGCTTTTAGAATATTTGGAGCTATCCGGGAGGTGAAATACTTCAGGAGGATGCCTCCACGACCCCAGCGGTCGGAGAAGGAGAAGGAGAAGGATAAGGAGAAGGGGAAGTCTCTCCCGGACTCTGTTGCAGTCAAACAGCCGCCTGATACTGCAAGGAAGGAGGTCATACCTGCGACCCTGAAATCAGGTGCGATCCGGAAGATTGTTGTGCCGGCTCCTGTAATTAAAGGAAAAAAAACAGAAGGCCGAAGTAAAGTGCCAGCAAGGGAGCAATCCGTGGACGGGGGTCCCACAGCCGTAGCATCATCGGATGCGGAGAAACAGAAGATAGCGGGGCTGGTACGAGGTAAGGATGTTGCGCTTCAGCAGCCCACCATGACGGAAGTTTTTACCCCAAAAAGCGGGCATCGGCTTGAGGAAGGGTTTGCCCGTGTTGAAAGCGTCCTCGAGGACGCTGCAGAGGACGCCGCTTCTGACGCGGCTTTGGTTGTTGCTAGGCAACGCTCGCACACAGACTCGGCTTCAGTCTCGCATGGAGGCGGTGGTGACGGTGAGCTCCTTGGTAGTCCGCCGAGCGTAAGCAAGACAACAGCATCTTCCACAGCCCATGAGGTAGACAGAAACTCGGGTAAGACTATGCAGACCGGAGGGGCAAACGCCTTGGTTGGCAGTAGGGTGAATGAGGGGCTAGGGTCCGGTACAGCAGGGAGTGCAGACATGCTTGAAGCCCTAATGCAGGTCGAGGCTGAGCTAAAAGTAGGGAGCTCATGGGGCAGCAAGGCCAGCCTGGCTAATAAGAGGAGCTTGTTGCTGAGCACTGTGGAGGGGCCCGAGGGAGCTGAAGGAGGCTCAGTAGAGGGAGACTGTTTCTATTCTGTGGACGAGGATACGGATCTCTCAGTTACAAGCGAGACTGGGTCAGAGGAGGAGGATGATGGGTCACTTTCGGATTCTGGCATATCATGGCAAGAGAGTACACAGAAAAAGAGATGGACTAAAGGAAGAAAGCAGGCCTTGGGATCAGGGTCACCTACTAGGGTGGAGAAGAAGCTTCTCTGGGATTACTCGGCCACCTCACAGACCTATGAAGAGAATATTTCAGCCCAGCTTCAGGCCCCTTTGGAAATGATTACCAGCACGCTGAAGCAGATTCAAGGGGAGGCCAGGGCCGAAAGTCGAAGGGCAAGGCATGCGACGAAAAAATTACATAACACTATGAAGAAGGTCAATAAACTATATGAGGGTATGGCAAATAGGGTCACTGAGGTTGAAGAGAGAACAGGAAGATTGGAGGACGACGTGGGAGCTTGGCAGGAGTTTAAAATCAACCAGGAAAAAGTGACTGATGATATGCTTTGGAAAATGGAGGAGTTTGAAAACCGCCAGCGGCGAAATAACATTCGCTTTTGGGTGTGGAAGAAGGGACAGAGAGGCAGAATATTCAGCAATTTGTTGTAAATTTGCTTTGAGGGGATTTTCCGGAATCATATTGGCAGTGGGAGAGGGAGATACAATGGGCCCAGAGGTTCCCCTTTACAATCAGGAAAGGACGGGGAGGAGGGGGTCAGACAGGTAAACCACCCCTCCCTAGAGCAATTCTGATATATGTTGGGTATTATCTCCTTAGAGAAGAGCTTATGGAGAAGGCAAGGCCAGCTAGTAGACGGTCATTTGAGGGTACCTCCTTTTTCGCCAGGCCAGATTTCTACCATGTCACCGTAGAGAGGAGGTGGAGGTTGAGGTAGCTCATTAAGCCATTTCAGTCATTGGGCTCTGAGGCTTATCTCCTATTTCCAGCAAGGCTAAAGGTGGTTACAAAAGGGAAAGCATCAATGTTTTGGTCAGAAAGCAAAGCTCAACAGTTTTTGGAGCAATTAAAGTCACAGAATGGAGGTTAAAAGGTAGGCGCTTGGCTAAAGTGTCTAAAGTGTCTAAGGATATGGTATAGAATGGCAATGTTTGGGTATTTTAACGGGGGAGCACGGGGGATTATAAGGAATTCGGGGGGGGCAGAGAGGGAGGTTAGCGACTTCCGCATACTGCAGCAAACACACATAGGTCTCTTTGACCTATTTGCCTGTAGAGGGGGGGAGGGGATTGGGTCAGGAAGGGGGGGTAGGGAGGGACAGGGGGGCTTAGTGGGTCAAGGGGGGAAGAAATGGTGGAGAAGAATTGGGTTGCACTGGTTGGTACAGCACAGAGGAGGACAGAGTAGCGCACAAGTAAAACAGCAAACACAGCACTTGGTCATGAAAATACAATATATGCAATATATGCAATCAAGTGATGGTTTCAACTTGAGAAATAGCATGTGGGGTTGGTTACTATCATGTACGGAAGGGATCTCAGCCTATGGGGAAATGCTTGAAATTTGGACAAGATTCTGCTAAGAAGAAACCAAGTACTTCGAACGCCTGCATGACGCTGGACGACTGAAGAATCTCCCTTGGAGTAAAGGAGTTACTCCTCTGCAAAAGCAGGCACCTACATGCATTTGACCCAAGCTCCTGAAGACTCTGAAGATTTTAAGCAACACAGGAGGTAGGTTTCCGAAGGTCCCTGAGGTCGGTCTGCCCTCTCAGTGATTCTGAGACCAGTATCCCTCGTGGGCACCCTGCAACCCGAATCCCTGTGCACCACATACATATGCAGTTGCATATGCATGTTGATGATTCCCGAGCTTGTGCGTTGGACTTTGTGTAGTCCTGACCCCAAGCAGTATTTGAATTAAATATATCCGGCCTCCATTCAACAAGTGTCCTGTGGGCTGGTGCTTTGCAAACTAGCTTGAGGTCTCCTCGCGATCCCTGGTCTGTTGGCGTGTGGGTCCTGGCGAGGGCCAACTTGTTTGTTCTTGGGCTTACCTGGGTGCTTCAGATGTGCCCTGACTCTTGATTGCTTGGACAATCCCCTGGACCTTGCTACTCCACACCGTGAACTGTTTCCTCTGATCACGTGGGTTGCATTTGCCAAGGGTTGTTATTGCTCCAGCCAGACATCGACCCCTCAGCACTCGACATCCTTTGTGGACCAGCTCACCTCCAGATCCTGGTCATCCTCAATGTCTCCTGGCCCCTGTGGCTGCAGAGTCAAGCAACCCTTCTTCACACCGGAAGCATCCAACATCAGTGGGCATTCTACTACCGAGCCCCTGGTCACCTGAAGTGACCCAGACTCTGTCCCCTCTGCTTTCAGGTTCTTCTCACCTCGAATTCAGGCTTGGATTCCACCGGACACTCTTCGCCCTCCTGGCAGCAGTACTTCTTTGCAACTCTCCATTGAAAACGACAACGGTTTCTGACACCACTTGACCCCTATGCACCGGGTCCTCTGGGATAGGTAAAACGGGTACCTCAGGACTCACTGGTGGGTTGGCCTTAGAACCTCCTATGTTCCAAAGGGTTTGTTCAAAGTCCTCGTAGAAGTGTTCTTAAACTGTAACTTTGCGACCGCAACTTTCCCGTAGAGTTGTAAGGAGCACACAGTCGTGTTTTGAGCTCCCTGTGACATTCCTCTGGGTGGTTGCTTGGGGTCCCAGCAATTCTACATGCTCTAGGCACTGTGTCTAGTCAAGTGCTATTTATTGTTATACCATTTTTTTTGTATATGGTTCGGTCTCCCCCTAGAGCCTGATGTGTAATTTGCTATTTACGAATGTTCTATTGATTCAGTATTGTGCACTTCATGCCCTAGTCTCGTATAGAGACTAGTAGAGAGGGTTATATTAACAAATACATGTTTTTATACAACACTGTGTGGCTCTCTTTTCATTTATTCATTTAGGAGGTGATATTCTGGTAAAACAAGCTGCTTTACATTCCTTCAAGATTAAGCCTGAAGGTTGCTCTCCACAGCTACCACTAGGATAGCTTTCTAAAGGTTATCTTTGACCTCATACATCATAAGGGTTGTGTGGACTGGTACAGGGTGCCCACTTTAATTTAGTGGACAGCCTATACCAGGCCACTTTCTCACAGATGCGGCTCCTGAAGGGAGATTACAGAGGAGACAAGCTGCGGTGTTCTGTACCACCTGTAGTTTAGATAGCAACATCATCTCATTTGCTGAAGCCAAGAGCGCATTACCACAATCCAAACGGCTGATGACCAAACCCTGGACTAAACTTTTACTTGCTGTGAGTGGTAATAGAGGAAACGCTCTTATCAGGAAATGCATCATGTGTGAGCATAAGCCTACAGTGGATAAAACCTGATCTTTTATGGTAAGAGATTTTTCGAGCCAAACTCTCAAGTTTTTGACTACCAGTTTTGGTGAAGGATCTATACCAAGTTCTGGGGGCCACCAATCAGGCTTCCAGGTCTATTAGGCTTTTCCAAACAGCATAATCGCCATTTTATCCTGCATTTAGCTAGTCACAGTTTCAGTCACCCAGGTAGCTATTGCCTACAACCCAGCAGAAAAAGATTCTTTCATTTTGAATAGATCAGATTTTTGTCAAAGGAGATCAGTAGGTGTGTGTTGTCCACGTACGACCTAATGTCAAAGCCAAAAGCTCTAACAACTTTGGCAAGGGAGGCATCATAAATGTTAAAAAGCAGTGGGCTGAGACATGAGCCCTGAGGTACCGCCCTGTCCAGCATCATAGTACGAGGCATATAGGAGCCCAGAATAACAGTTTGAGTCCTGTTGTAGAGGAAATCAGCAAGCCATTGTAGCGCTGTTCCGTGAATACCAATCTCGTACAGCTTACTAAGTAACATAGGATGAGACCCAGCCTCAAATGCTGTGGAAAAGTCTAGTGGCAACAGCAAAAATTGTATATTAGCGTCCAGAGGGCATCTGATGTGGTCAGTGACCGCTATCAGAGTTGTGTCTATACTGTGTGATGGTCTAAAGACCGACTGTGATGGATCTAAAATCCTATTTGCCTCTAGATTTTCCATGAGTTGTTTAAGACTCAGTGCACGTCATCTCTCTTCATATTTACTGCACTTCAGCATTTTTAGGGGTTTGTGAGTATTTCACCAACATAAGAACACAAAGCACTCCTGCAAACGGAATCCTTTTTGTGGGTAGGCTGTCGTCAATATTTACCTTGACAGATTTTTGCAGCACACCACCCACTATCTACAAAACTAAGCCAATGTACATTAGTGTATTTCAGCCAACACAGTATTTTTTCCCTGTTGGTAGGATAAATAATGGATGAAACGTAGACACTAACCAGAAGTGTTTATTTACACGTTCATTACTAGTGATGTTTGAATTAACTGACACAAAATTATAAACAAATCCTAATATTTCGTTGATAACAAAGCTCATGAAGTCTTTTTTTTCTGAGTGATCTTAATAAAGAGTCTATAATTCGTCTACTAATAACACACGAATACTGTTCGTATTGGTATTTTTACCACAGTTTGAGCTCTGGCACAAAAAAGACTGGGGATTACAAAACCGAGCAAGGTACTAATAACATATAAATAATTCAGCTTTCAGTGTTATTCAGCACCAAATGAACACTGGGTAGCGGCATCTGTCAATGATATATGAAACAAAAACAAGGAATGGGAACCTGTCCCTAACTGGTTTAGAACCACAATTGCCTGGAGCTTGTGGACCAAATGCAGCCTGATGGTCAAGTGGCCAGTTAAAGGCCACCAGGAGGGGAATTCCCATTAGATGTGTAAGAATGCATTGGGCTCTGCGTTAATTTTTATGCTTCAGATTTTTTTTTTAAATAGTGTAATATCAGAAAAAAAAACATGTGTCTCAAGTGGATTTTGGTCAATCCAGGTGGAATTGGTCACCTGCAGTTGACAGCAAAGGACAGGGTCTGGTGTAGAGCTCACCCTGAGAGCACAGGCTCTGAAGGCACTTCAAAAGTCACACTAACCTCTATTTAATCTTGATTTCCTAGAGGCTGCCTCCTTTCATAGTTTTAAAGAGGAATGCAGGATACAGTAGCATTTGAGGAAACATAACACATGATAAAAATAGGACAACTGTTGCTAAGCCTAACTTTAAAAAAGAAAACATGAGAGTGCATTGGAGAGAAGAGGTTTGAAAAATTGAAAAATCGGTTCTTGTTAAAAAAAAAAAAAATTGTTTCTGATCTTTAAAGATTTGATCACGGCTTTGAGAAGACCGAATGTGAGCGCCACAACAGATAAGCGTCCAGAGGAGCCTCCTTGTACTCATCAAACACTTTACGAGGCCATAAGAGATGCCGTTATTCTTGGCAGAATGACAGAAAATCACAACAAACGTTGTTCCCCAACATCTGAAGTTACACAGGGCTGTCCACTAGAACCTTGTAAATTAATTTACAAGCTGTTCATATAAACATTTGCAGCCAGTTCACATATTATGGAGGAGCCAGAGACAGTCAGATCCAAATGGCGACAAGAAAAAAGCTTTAAGAGCAGCAAACGACTATTCGAAAATGAACAGATATTTCTCCGGCCAATTTGGATGACATTTGATTGGGAAACTGTAGGGCAGCGTGTACACTAGACCACAAAGACAAGTACCACCCTTTCCTGGAACAGAGGATCTTCTGACTACAAACTTGCCACTTCCATCCTAAGCTGCTAAGCATCAGTCATACACTTCCTCTGAGCTTCTCTCTCACTGGATCCCTGGCACCATTAGTCCTACTGTGTCTAACTTATTACAACATTTAAAACTCCTTACGAGCCCCCCCGCTGCCCCCCCCGCCGTTATTCAAAGTTGTCTTCCTCGGCCTCGGGCCGCTGCGCCTACTCATTCCATCTTGCCTGTTCCCCACACGCCGTCCTATAACACCACTGCCACGCTCCTCAACACCAGATCTGTCGTTAGCCATCAGCATGAGCTACACGATTTTCTTGACAGCCACAACCCGGACCTCTTGTTCTTAACAGAGACCTGGCTTAAGGCAGACTCCCTTCCCAACGTCCTAGCCGCACTCCCCCCTTCTTACTCCATCATTCGTGCGGATCGCCCGGAGGGCAGGAGAGGCGGTGGAGTAGCCCTGATAACACATACTGACTCCCACTTTCAAATACTCCCCTCTCCTCCTATCCCTGAGGTAGACTGCCTAATACTTCGTGCTAGCTCTTACTCGACCCCCCTTACTGCTGTTCTCATCTATCGACCCCCTCACACAACTTCCAATTTTGTTTCCTGCCTTCAAGACATCCTCGCCACACTGGTTATCAACAACTCCTCAGTGTTGGTGTTGGGTGACTTCAATTTTTGGCCCAACGATCCCGTCGAAACCCCCCTTTCCAAAGAATTCACCAGCCTCATGACCAGTCTTAACTTTTGTCCCCTCGTTCACAGCCCCACCCATGTTCATGGCCACTCGCTCGACCAGGTTTGGACCCTAAATATCCCCACCACTTCTCCTGTCATCTCCCCCTGCTCTTGGTCGGACCATTTTTCAATCTCTTTCTCCCTCGCGTTAGCCATAGTGTCTAAACCTCTTCTCCCAAAGAACACCTGGGCTAGAAAATGGGGTAAGGCAGACATGCCATCCTTTTGCTCATCCCTGGCCAATTCCTGCCCTGACCTCTCGGGCCTCGCCGCCCCGGACCAACTGACTACCATCGAGGGCTGGCTGACCCGGGCAGGCGACGACTTTGCTCCCCTGAGACGGATCACGGTGAAGCGTTCCCATGCTGCCAATCGCTGGTTTACCCCCGATCTCAAGGAGAAGAAATTAGCCGCACGCAGAGCAGAGCGCGCATGGAGAAGAGAATACTGTCCCGCCAAAAAAACCATCTACCTCTCCGTGCTCAAAGTATATAAACAAAGCATACTTGATGCCAAGACCCTGTTTTACTCAAACAGGATACTAGCAGCTGAATCTCAATCTAAAGAGATTTTTGCCACAGTACATGAGCTTGCCTCATCTAATAGAGCCACGGCCTCGATCCCCCCTTCTCAACCGCTTTGCGACTCCCTCAACGACTTCTTCGTTGATAAGGTTGCAACGATCAAGGCTAATATCTCTCCCCCCTCCCCCACCTTCACTAATCCCTCCCCCCCTGCCATCACTTCCAAACTCACTTCCTTCCCCCCTCTGACCACAGCTACACTTTCTCCCCTGCTCCAAAAGGTAAAGTCAGGTTCCCCCCTAGACTTTGCCCCTGCTCGTATCTTGCGAGAAGTCTTCCTACACTGCCCTACCCCCCCCCTTACACTTTTAAATGACTCACTCAAATCCGGAGTGGTCCCCACTGCCCATAAATTTGCGGCAGTCATTCCCATTCTAAAAAAACCCGGTGCCGACCCTTCATCCCCTTCCAATTACCGTCCCATCTCCCTTTTACCCTACCTGGCCAAGGTTTTGGAGACCCATGTAACCAGCACCCTGAGCACCTATGTGGAAGCCAACCACTGCCTCTCCCCCCGGCAGGCGGGCTTTCGCCCCCTCCACTCGACGGAGAAGGTAGTGATCTCAGTGATGGACAGCCTACGCGAGGGCATTGATACCAACGTCCCCCAGGCCCTCATTCTTTTAGATTTATCCGCCGCATTTGACACGGTGGACCACTCCATCCTCCTCACCCGTGTCAAGGCGGCGGGCATAGAGGGCCTGGCCCTCGCCTGGCTTAAGTCCTTCCTGAGTGACAGGGCTCAGGCAGTCCATCTTGCTGGTTTCACCGCTGCCTCTCGTAAGGTTGCATGTGGAGTTCCCCAAGGCTCTTCCCTCTCCCCTCTTTTGTTTAATTTATACATTTACCCCCTCATTTTTATGTTACAGCAGCTCGAGGTCACGGTGTTCAATTACGCCGATGACCTCCAGCTAATCTTCGACCTTTCCCACTCCCCTTCCTCCGCTTCAAATGTCCAATCCGTCATGTTGTTCATCCAGGATTGGATGAACTGCAACCACCTCAAACTCAACCCGGACAAGACGGAATTAGTCTTGACCAGAGGTGGTTGCAGTCCCTGGTCCCCTTCTCACTGGCCCTCCTCCCTTGGTGTTCCCCCGCTCCCAGTTCCTAAGGTCAAGACCCTTGGCATCTTCCTGGATCCCTCACTT
Organism: Lissotriton vulgaris; assembly: GCF_964263255.1. Taxonomy (NCBI): domain Eukaryota; kingdom Metazoa; phylum Chordata; class Amphibia; order Caudata; family Salamandridae; genus Lissotriton; species Lissotriton vulgaris. Next base: position 120,718,458 of record NC_141697.1, read on the forward strand.
TCCGTTCACTCTCAGGTCAATTCAGTTGTTTCCTCCTGTTTCTTTTCCCTTCGAATCATCAGGAAGATTTCTCGTTTTTTTTCTTTACCCGCCCTAAAAATTATAGTGATGGCCATGGTGCTTTCGCGCCTCGATTATGGGAACATCATTTACAATGGCGCTCCAGCTTACGCCATTCGCCGTTTGCAGCTAGTGCAGAATCAGGCTGACCGCCTGATTCACGGCCTGCCTAAATACCATAGAGCTACTCCCCTATTGCAGGCCTTGCACTGGCTGCCGGTGAAAGAGCGTGCTCTGTTCAAGCTTGGCTGCACCACTTTCCAGGCTAAAACAGGCACTGCCCCGGAATTTATCTGTTGTGCCATCACCCCCTACATACCTGGACGAGAGCTTAGGTCCACTCATCAGGCTTTGTTAACCATCCCCCGCTTCAGTAAGAAAAAGACTGGCGGTACGAAATTCGCAGTGCTTGCTCCTGCGTTTTGGAACTCCCTCCCCCCGGAACTCCGTATGTCATCTTCCTATATTGAGTTCCGGAAGGGTCTTAAAACTTTTCTTTTTTCCCGAGCCTACAATGCTTAAATCCCCCTCTGCTCCTGCCTGCTTCTCACAATCCAACAGCGCCAAGAAACCGCATGGTAAAAGTGCGCTATAGAAATGTTTTTAAATTCAAATTCAAATTCAAATCAGTCTAATTACCAAATGAAAACATTCAAATGCAAGGTGCAGACACATGACTGGGGTACATGAGAAGCATGTTCACTGCTTCAGACATTCACTTTCACTCCTCATTTTAAAATCTGAGGATTCGAGAAGTAGAGACAGTAAAGCCAGAAGATCAAATACTTGCAATAACATGCGCCAAAAGCATGCTGGTTGATCCGAATTTAAAATAACCCTGAAGGCACCCAATGACGTAAGCAAGCACCAAACATTTAAAATACAAATTCCATTCCAGGGTGGTATCCTTAAAACTGTTATTATGGAAATCAGTGCATTTATCGATGAAAATGAAATATCGTAATTATTAACAGAATAGTCCATTGTGAACTCTACAACAACCTCAACTTGCAAATATGAAGGCAGGGCCTGAGACCTAGGCCTGGGATTGCTGATTGATAGGTCACAGGTGGGAAGGTGTGTAGCTGGCAGGCTAACGCTCAGACAGGAAACACTTGATCAATCCTACAGATAGGCGCAGCGACATTTCAAAGGGTCTAGGGAGATTTCTCAAGAACCACGCAGGGTTGGAGGGGTACGCTCATCCCTAAGACATCATAAAAGTCAGATACAACATGAATCAGGAACACATAGCCAATCAGGACCTAGCACAGGTAGTGGTCACGGGCTCCCCATGCTGGACATCGGGACACGTTATCCACAGGCCACATTGTGTCCACACAAGGTAGAGACCTGCTTATGGTTACCATTAGACAATTAAATTATGATTCCAAAGGCAGCAACCAACATTCCTTACAATATGTGGTACGCCCGAAACTTTTACAACCTACTATGTTTTGCATATAAGAAAGATACCTACAGATTGGAAATTGAGATAATCCTTAGACCTCGTGCACATAACTGTTGTCCCGGACGTAATGTTTAATTAAACCAACCATTCCTGTTTTGCCAAACACCTCTTGTCTTCTGATTTTTAAGAATTTTGAACTAAAGCAACATTTTGGCGAGCCACCCGAGGATGATTGGATCCTCGAACCTAACTGCAGCCAAAGGAAGGAGACCCCGCCCGGACAGATTCACGTTTGTGCTAAAAGAAAGGTGGGCAGTCACTGCAATTGATTGGAAGTTCTGCTGAATCCCCTGAGCCGAGGTAAATCACATAGAGTAAAAGACTACATCCGAACCTAAAACATAGTCTAAAACATTTGGCATATGGTAAATTAGGGAGAAGCATAAAAAGATACCCTGAGTGCCCTGTCACTGACAGGGTATGGCATATTACCTAACTGAATCAGTCGTAAGGCGGCCTCAGAGCCTTTCACGTGGGAGTCACCTTGGTCGATAGCTGTCGCTAGCTGAGGTGAATATACCCCTTGATAACTCCCAGTATGCTGATTTTTGTGACATTGATATCCCGATTGGGCAGAATTGACACCTCAGTTTCATAGTTTTTTAGGTCAATGTTTTCCCAGTACTTCTTAACACCCATAGCATATAGAAGGAGTGTGAGAGGTGCATCTGGCTTGACCTTGGGCATTACAGGGTGGAATTCAGATAGGGAAAAACATGGACCCTGGAAATTGAGCATAACTTGTGTGTGGCCAAGAAGGGCCGGTAATTCCCAACTTATTACTACATATTTTCTATGATTACCATCATTGTCTAGAAGCGGATTTTGGCAGACTATCCAGCGCACTTAGGAACGTATTCCACACTAGTCTTCTCTTGCTAGAAGATATGAGAACGTATTCATTTATTTGAGAAAGTAATTTTTTATTTCAACCATTATTGAACTGTATTATTATATGTGACAATGTTGAATTGACTGTTAATTGAAAATTGTATTGTGTGAAATTGAGATCATGCTGATGCTATACTAACATATCAATTATTTTCCCTATGTTCTAACACTATACATGCATTTTATCTTGTTCTTATTTAAATGCTTGTCGAACTGTTTGATTTAAAAATTGTAGGCGCTGAGTTCCTAGTACGTAATTTGAAAGAGTGTACCACGTACGATTGCCCCTAAGATTAGACAAACAAAACATAGAATAATATCATTTGAATTGAATTAATACAAATTAATAAAATTGTCATGGATTCCACATGAAATCAAATGAAGACTAGTTTCCCCAAACAAATAAAGAGAATTAATACATTTTGCAAAGAGGGGTATTTACACACAAAGGCACACACATTTCCCTGGCCTAAGGAGGGAACATTTAACACTAATATAATTGAACACATTAAAACACATATAAAGATCAAATATGCAGGTCAAAACAGAGACAAAAGAAAGTCAGTGTTGGAATTATGGGTCATCTTCAAAGAAGTTCAAACCAAGAACCCCACAAAGCCGATAGTCAACAAGCCCTCCTCCTCCACCATATGCAGGGATGGACATACTCACACCAGTTCCCCTACATTAGGAAATTCAAACCCAATATTAGTAGAAGCCGACTAGCCCCCCACAGAAAGCTCAGTTAGGTCTAAGCCCGATTAAATCCAAAAGCAAGTGAGCCCAGATGCCTCCAGTTTAGCCCAAGACCCTAGGAGAGGTGCCCAAAAGCTCAACTCCCCGAACATCACACTCAACATGCGACACGTCAAAGGCGGGTAAAGTGCACATACTTACTGGTTCAACCAAGTATAAACGAGCGTCAGGAATGTTTGTGGTGGTTATCAATAGTGACTCAGCGAGCTAGAGAGATGATGGGAGCTCCAGTCGCCCAGGAACCAATGATTAATGTGGGTTTATAGGGGTGCCCAGGTAGCCGAGGAGGAAACGAAGAGTGAATTTGATGATGAATTTGATCAAAAGCAGAGCATAGCTCAAAGCATAAGACATAGGCCATACGGTACGAGGAAAAGAGGCATCGGCTGGTGTTCGAGAGAGAAAGGGTAAGCAACTAGGAGTTGGAGCACGACTATAGGACAAAGCACTCTTTTCATGGGAAAGCGGGGCCAGGCACAGAGCGCAGTGCTGAAAAGAGTTGGAGGTAGATGAAAGACTACTAGCAGTGCTCAGAGCCATGCCATTCAGTGGACTAAGGAGAGGGTCTGACCAAGATATAAAAGAACAGCCTGGTACTTACCCACCTGCGACGCAGGAAAAACAAAATGCCACCTGAGCATGCACATGAGGGGACCAGCAGCGAGGATATGCGCTGCTCTGCATGACAAATATATACTAACCCAGAGAAATAATAACCAGAAAGTAAGGCAAGATTTTTGAGCACTCGTTTTACGACATATTAGCTGACTGGATTGAGAAGAGGGATCGATATGATAGCTCTGGGCCAAGGGAAGGATTGCTTGAGCTAGAGCACATGGTAGCAGTGGATGATTGCATCAGGCATGAAGGAGTAAACCCTAGTTGGGACTTCCTCTACATGCAGCAATGCCTCGCAAGATGGAAACACTATGTTGAGGAGAAACCCGTAGAGACACCTAGAACAAGAATGTGCCCCCTACTACAGACAGGTGCGGTGAGGATTGTATATGTGCGATGGGCCCAGATGAATAAAGAGGGGGTTAGAACAAAGTTACTGTCATTGCTGGATGGGGTAGGGAAATGGATTTATATGCTTCGAGAATAACACCTAGTGATAGGAGATATTGCGAGTCTGCTAAGCAGTCTAATTGGAGAACAGACTAAAACAGCGTTCACCCAAGCTTGCATTCCATCAATCACGCTAACAAATACCCAGCATGACGGGCCACGTTTAATGCGAACTGGCACTGGATCTTGACCGCCCTGAGAGAAAAATTCTCTGACATCCTAGATGTAGGAGGGCTAATGGCAGAGGCCATGAGACCAGAGGAAAGCATAAACAATGTCTTAAATAGAATGAGGGAAAGATGGGGACAAGAAACCCGACAGCCATGGAACTATAAAGGCCCACAAGTCGAATATTTCTACAATATTTTTAAGAAAGGGTAACCTGCTGAGATACAGATCGGGCTGGACAGAATATTTGGTTTAAATACCAAACCCTGGCAGCAGATACAGGCTCACATACTCCACTACCATAAGAGAAAGCAAAATGAGGATAGGAAGCGCGAGAAAAAGGACAGAGAGTAGCCAGAGCAGAACCAGTGTACCACTGCAAGGAAACTGGAAAGGGATGGCCCTGGGTAGAACAGCTGTAGCCACAGTAGCACAGAAGGCGGCAGTAATGATGGGGGTACCACCACAGAGAGCTAGAAAGGACAAAGCAAGTAGCAGAGGGATCTGGGTAAGTATTACACAATGGACAGAAAGAAAAGGACAGACATCACAGAGCTCCCAGTGGCAAGACATGGTCACAGTTCCTTCTCACCTCCCAGAAAAAACAAGATACAGGGAAAACAAAGGTCTACAAGTGCCCTATACATGAGGAGCACTCAGTCAACCACACATGCCCCGTAATATCAGTTATTCATAAATCTGAAGAAGAACTAACAGTGCTGGTAAATAACACATCTTATAGCTTCCTGATAGACACAGACGCAACAAAGTTATGCGTAAGGGAAGAGATGGCCCCTTATCAAGAAGAAACACTATGGACACTCAGAGGTTTTCAGGTACGGTAATGGGGGTCCCATGCACAAAAACCCTAGAATTTGATATAGGAGATAGTCACGTGGAGAGGCAGCTGTTATATCACCCCTCGTCCCCAACTAATCTATTGAGACGAGATTTAATGACCACACTAAACATGACCATTCACGTCTTGGCGACGGGACTATGACCTGCTCCAACTCTGGGGTTTCACCCCTAAGACTCATGGCATTGCAAAGCCCCCACAGCACAGGCGCACAAATGAGAGCATCACCTTTTGATAAGACTGCATTCACCAAGACAGTCTTAAGAATTGTAGCAAACAAGTCATAATTGTTGGGACAGAGATTGCAATTGCCCAATCAATTCGTATTCCACCAGGATGGACACCATGACTTGGAACCCCAGGAGGAGGTGCTCCTCTGCTTCTTAAAGGCAGTAGAAATATGGCCTGCTAATGGGGTCGTATTGGCCACTGACCACGCAAATGTGATGTGATTGAGTATCATCTTTTTAACACCTGGCCTCGTTGTAAGAGAGGTAACAGATGACCAGCTGTTCGATAAGTGCCCAGGAGCTTCAACAGTTGTTTTTGAAGACATGGTAGAGGTTAGAGTAGAACTACAAAATAATGCCCTGTAACTAATGGCTGTGCTGACGGCCTTACAGAAGCAGGACTTGTCAAACGTACCTCCACAACTGCGGGCCAAAGGGCCGTATGATGTGGGTCTCAACAATACCTCCCAACCAGTGAGAACAACGTTGAGAGAAAGGGCTACCCTACACACAGTGAGCCAGTACCCACACACTAAGGAAGCTGAAGAGGGCATAGCGGCCACAGTTCAGGTTCTAATTAATCAAGGAGTCCTCTACATGGGACTATTCCCCTGTAATACTCCACTTTTCCCGGAATGAAAGAGTAAAGGGGGACTGTGGTGCTTGATACAAGACCTACATCCCCCTCAATGACATCATGGTCCCAGAGTTCCTCATATTACCAGGTCCCTCCATCATCTTAAAAAATATACTGGTGGATGCAAAATACTTCTCTCGAACAGATATAAAAAAACAATTTTTTTAGCAACCTGTTACATCCCAATAGTCAGTACCCAACCGCATTTACATTTAGGTGGTTCAGCTGCTATTCCAGAGATTGCCACAATGGTACTGTTAGTCCCCAAGTATCTTTAATCAAATGCTGGGGAGGAATCTCGATAACTTCCGGTCAAATAGCACCCTGAAACAATATGCAGATGACATCCTGATCTGTAGTCCCTCTGAAGCAATATGTCATCAGGACACGATAGCCCTCCTTACTGCACTAGCAGAGAAGCGATAGAAGGTGGAGAAGGGCAAGATGCAATATGTACAGCAGAAGGTCAACTATTTAGGCTAATTTCAGGGGCCGGTCGATGGGTCATCCTACAACGTGTGGAATCCATTAGGGCTATGCCACCACAACCACAAACTAAAAAGAGCATGCAAAAATTCCATCACACTCATCGCCCCCCCTACTCGAGGCGAAAACCACCAGCGATAAACTAACATTCACACCCAAATGCACAATACTTTCTGCAAACTCAAACCTGAGACAACACATCCACCTGTGTTAGGGACACCCGACTATAATAAGGAATTCTTTCTATTCAGCCACAGTGATGGGTGAGTCATGTCAGCAATCTTGATGCAGAAATACCCATTGGGGCACAAACCACTTATATATTACAGTGGGCACCTATTAATGGTCATGCAACATCACTTCACATGCGAGCAAGCTCTGGCAGCAGCAGCTTTTGCCATTGATTAAAGCACTTCCATAGTAATGGGGGTACCACTGACACTTTATGCAGAAAACACATGGGCAAAGGTAGTGACAGCTCGTAGCCACATGCCTTCGGAAACGCTACAGGTCACAGCGCAGCTAACCCTCCTACCACACCTATTGGCACAGTAAGCAGAGTTAATAGTGTTGATTGACACTTTCAGCCAAAGCACGGGGAAGACAGTAACAATTTTCTGAGACTCAGCCTATGTCACCACCACAGTACAATCAAGCATATGGAGGTGGAAAAGGCAAGGCTTTCTGAAACCGGATGGCAGCCCCGTCATGCACAAGGGCCTCCTTGAATGACTAATCAATGGATTGACCCTACCTCAACACATAGGTGTAGTAAAAGTGCTGCACCTACAGGGGGTTAAGGACTTTATATCATGGGGAAATGCACTTGCCGACCAAATGGCAAAGTAGGAAGCTTACAGAGCAGTTGTAGAGACACACAGACTCCCCACACAGAAGACAGCAAATGTAAATGTAAATGTACATGTATTTATATAGCGCAAATCGCCCACATCGCAGGCGTCTATGCGCTTGCTTAGGGAACCCGTCCTGGTATTCCCCTGTGAGATACCCCGCCAGGGTATCCACAAGGTGAAAGCCAGGCATCCCGCCGCGAGGGGCCGTTGTGGAGATTAAGCAAGCTATTGCCCAGAGTCGCAGAGTGTGAACCCGTGAGTCGAGTAGGCACCAGAGCGAGAATTATCGAGACTGTGGAATTATTGAGCCCAACCCCCGTCGGGGCGGGGAATTGAACCCTGGTCCAGGGCCGATCTCAGCTTCCGGGTCTGCCGCCTCTAACCCCTGAGCCACACTTCTCCAGCAGAAATGAAATCCACTCAGGACTAAGCATGGGCGAATTTTGCAAATTCACTATCCGCGAATTTGCGGATTTGCGAATTCGCGAATTTGCGGATTTTTGCGTGTTTGCAGGGTTTTTTGCGTGTTCGCTGTGTTTTTTGCGTGTTCGCGGGGATTTTTGCGTCTTCGCGAGCCGCTTGCATTGCGAAGTTACCGATGCAGCCGTTTATGGGAGAGGGAGAGAGAGATAGATAGATAGATAGATAGATAGATAGAAAGAGAGAGAAAGAGAGGGAGAGAGAGAACGAGAGAAAGAACGAGAGAAAGAAAAAGAGGCCGGATCTCTGAAGGGCCAGATTCCTGAGTTGCCCCTACAGAACATACAGCTTTTTATTTTTAGCAAAATGCATATGAAAATTGTGCTGTAAAGGTCTCTTTTAGTTTAACCCCTCCTGACAACTCAAAATGGGTGTATTTGCCATCCTCTCCCTTCTTCCTGTTTTTTATAACTGTAAGTGCTTCCTGATGAGGTTTAATTCCTTGGACAGGTGCCTCGTTGCCTACTTGTAACTATTCTCTGACCCTGCTTCAAGGGTCAGAGCAGGTTCAGAGAATAGTTGCAAGTAGGCAACGAGGCGCCAGGAAGCAATTAGCAGCAGGTGTCCAAGTTGAAGTTAATTTGTTTGTAACCCTTTTGTAAAAGGTTACAAAGAAATTAGGTTCAACTTTTGCACCTGCTGCTGTAACCCTTGCTTGGCTGAAAATTCGTCCCCGCTGATTCGCGGATTTTACCGCGATTTCGCGAGATTCGCGGATCGCGAAATCGCGGAAAATCCGCAAATTCGTCCGTGAAACGGATTTTACGCCCACCCTTACTCAGGACAGACCTTACACAGAAACTGCTAAATGATATTTTAGAGAGTTGCAAGAAACATCATTACCACATGGGAAGGAGTTATGGAAAGCCAGAGGCTGCACACAGACAGCACACAACTTCAAATAACGGCACTCACCCACAGGAAAACTAGCCATGCCTCTGATAGAACTGCCCCAATTGCACCTTCCAGCATACACTGCAAAGAAAATATATCAGCAGAAATGCTTGTGGAAGTAGTAAAGATGTACTAAAACAAGTGCACTGTTTGCCAATTGTATTCACCTAAACCCAAACTCAAGGTTATAGCATTGTCTATCTCTAAACCAATGAGACCCTTTAAGGCATTGCACATGGAATTCATTGACATGACATCATTGACATTATCAATCGATGTGCCAACCACAGATATCTCATTGTGGTTATTTGTCCATACTCTAGATGCATGAAGTGGGCCCTTATCTGCATTGTGATGCCAAAGCAGCAGCAACCTTCCTGGTGAGGGAGGTAATGCATAGGTGGGGGTGCCAGACGTTATCAGATCAGATAATGGGAAACACTTGATCAACAACATGTTCTACAACATCTGTACCCTGCTAGAAATTGTGCATAAATTAGCATCAGCTTATCATCCTCAAAGTAACGGTATCATAGAAAAGATCAATGGTTTATTAAAAAAAGAAATAATTAATATTTGTGTCACCCTTAAAAGGAAGTGGCTGCACTGCCTGCCCTAGCCGTATTTGCACTGACAAACACACACAGCAGCGATTACCATCTCACACCACACCAGATAGTGACTGGTAGACTGATCGGGACGCCCATCCCAAAAACTAGGACCAGTTTAAGTTGCGAGGCTAGCTCCAAAGCATTGAGAGACTAATTGCATGTATATCTTTAAGAGCTAATCAAAACTGCCAGGTTCTTATCCAAACAAGTCAGCCACAGATCATCTAAGTGCACCAATGCTGAGCTGCAACATCCAACACTTCAGCCTGGACAAGAGGTGTACACCCAGAACGTTGTGAGAAAATGTGAAGAGGCTACGTTTGAAGGGCCCTACTGGGTGTTTTCAACACTGATGACCCTCAAGGTGGAGGGAAAAAGTATGTGGGTACATCTCTATGATGTCCAGGTGAACCCTTCCAGACGTAGCGTCCATGAACTAAAAACTGCAAACATTTCCTTTGGACTGGTTAGAATAAACACAGCCACCGGAGGAGCACAGATGACTCACAGGGGATCCATACCTTGAACTGCAGTGTTGCAAAAAAAAGTACTGTATATTTATATGGCTATATTCGATCTCCCTACTATGAGTAGTCCCACAAATGAATACCACAGAAGAACTGCAGAGTCACAAGAGATTCACTACAAGGTTACCACAGTGCGTGTGTAGGGATCTCTCATATGTCACTTACAATTACACCAAACAGAACACCAGCATCCCACTGTGTTAGAAGGTGGCATTTTTCACTTTTTGAACACCTAATTTTTGAGCTTTTACTTTGGGAGAGCCTCATAAGTTGGGACTTACCCACAGGGAACTCATGATCAAACAGACTGCATGTGGATTGCACGGGTGTCCCCCTTGTGCGAGAAGGCCGCAAAGCGGAAGATGGGTTAAGGGGCACTGAACTGGTTACATGTAGACACATGTGTACATGCATGTGCACATGTGTAGGGGCTGCGCAGGGGAGATTCCTGTCGTGCGTAGCGCAGGAGCAAGTACAGATAGAATGGTGTTGCAGGAATTATGCAGATTTGGGAGGTGACATGGAATAGGCTTTATAATGTGGGAAGACATGTGAAAGGGAAAGTCAGTGTGCTTTACTGTATTCACTGAAGGAACACTCCAGTACTCTCCTATGAAGATGGGGACCACATGGGGTAGTTTCACTTCCATAAGGCCTACCAATTCCAGACATGCACCAAAGTACACTGTAAGGTGCATAAAAATAAGCATCCTGCTGAGTCAAAAACCATGTCTAAACTGCTTATGGGTCATGGGATTGATTGATCGATTGATCCAGGAATGTCATATTCCTCTGACTCAGCTCACAACCAGAGCCTGGCTGGGTGTGACCCAGCCAGGCTGGATTAATGACCTTCCTCCCCAAGCTGTAGCATCAGAGGCCTAGCCCTTCACTGCAAGAATTCCAAGGGCAAAGGTCTCCTCTCCAGGAGGGAGAGATGGGGGTGGAACCGCTGGTTATCCATCAGCAGCTGTCACCCGGTGCCAGGTACCGGGTCTGCTTGAGACCATGAAGGCAACAAGGGTGGAAGGGGGCTTTTCACCGATCATGTGGCATGAGACCCCTGGACGACACGATCGTGAACTATCCCAGAGGCCTGTGCAGGAAGGAGGACGCAGGGGCAGAGAGGTGATGTGTCGCTGCTGGATAGGGCAGAAAAGCCTTCCTGCCAGCACCCTCCAAATTCTTTTAAAAGGTCTTGCACAGGAAGAGGAGCTCTCTCTGGGGTGTGGTCTGCTGAGGAAGACTGGTGCTGGAGCCTAGCGCCAATGGCAGTTGGATGGAGGAACCCACTGACTGTCCCCGGACCCTGGATTACGCCTGTGGTGACCAGGACCAGTACCAGTGAGGAGAAGCCTGGGCCTCTGCGCAAGGAGAAGAGAGGCCCAGGAGGAGAGCCAGGTGAAGCTGGCACAGGGAGCCAGTGATGATAGCCCCTGCTGAGTCCACCCTCCTGGAGACCAGGAGGGTGAAGGAAAGTGCACCAGATGGCTAGAGCTGGCAATCAGGAGCAAGAAAAGGCCAAAATGGTGAAGATCGGCTGCCAGGGGGTCGAGATACGCCCCCCAGAAGGTAGGCAACCTTTGACCTCAACTGGGACTGACAACGAAGCACGTGGAACTCCACTGCCAATCTTAGATGTGCCCCCTGGGGGGGTCAGGTCCCGGAGCTGCCCCCATAAGAAGTAAAGTCGGGGAGAGCTGTCGCGCTTCCAGTGAAGAGGCCCAAAAGGGGTGTTAGGAGCCCAACTTGCCCCTATGACAAGGGGAGCGGGGAGCGCCATCACGCCCCCCCGCCAGGAGATCTCTGAGGCCTGGGACCCCCAACTCCAGGCTCTGGTGACAGTGACAGTGAAGAGGAGGAGGGAGGGTATGCCGTCGTGCATCTCCGCTCGCGGGAGAAGGCAAGCCGGGGAGCACCGTCGCACTCCCAGTGAAGAATTTCCTGAGGCCCGGGACCCCAACTCCAGGCCTGAAGCTAAAGTGAAAGGGAGGGAGAGCCATTGCGCTCCCTGTGAAGGTTGCAGGGGAGGGGTCCGGGATCCCAACCCCGGGACCCGTGTGCTGGGTAAGGCAGGGGAGTGCTGCCACACTGCCCCGCAGCAGCGGGAAGGCACGGGGCGTGCCTTCGCACTCCCCCGAGGACCCGCCTGCCCGAAACAGCCTTCATGTCACAAAGGAAGTGCAAGGAAGGGTTCTGGCAAGCCGGGGAGCCGGCGGGAGCCGCAGTGGGTGGGCTCCCCGAGTGGCTCTCCAACGTACCTGGCATCCGGGGTGATGGGGTGGGAGCCGGCCCCCAGAGGAGCGGCCGAAGCAGACGGGAGTGGCTCCTGAGCCGCACACAACTCACCTTAAGACGAGGGGTCCAGGTGGGAACGGGCCCCCAATAAGGTTGTGAAGCGGCATGAAGCCACCAGCCATGCAGAGCGGCTCTGCCTGGAGCAGAGGGAGAGCCGCTACTCTTATGCATGGGCCGGAGAGAAAGCGCCTCATAATGCCTCGTGGAGCAGGTGAAAACCGGCTTGTTGGTGACATGTGGTGGCCCCAGGAGGATGGGGTCACCGCCAAATGCCTGCAAAGGTGCAGGAAGAGATGCAGGAGCATGCATACTCCCCCTGCACAAAGTGAGGAAAGTCGCCCTAAGTCTCTGGGGGACTTGCAAGAAACAACCCCTCAAGGGCTCAGCCATGTTCCAACAGCAACCTGCAGCTGGAACGTTTGTTCTTAAGCTGGGACTGTGTTTGGGACTGCACCAAGGTGTGAAGGGCTAAACTGGGGATGTCTGGAAAAGGGCATCCCCTGGAGGTGAAGAGGTGCAAATGCACGAGAGGTTCATTTACTTGATGTTATTTCTTTTGAGGGACTGAAAGTCACATGTGTCATGTGAAGTCATACACACTGTAGGGTTATGTTGCTAGACATTCCTGCTAGGGTGTCTAGCTGTGCATGCTGACTCTGTGATTGTAATGATCATGCCATTTAGGGGCTTAAATTGCAATGCATTATAACTGTTATCAGCTATGATACGTACCGTTATATTAAGTGTTGACGAAACATGTATTCTTGCTGCTGTGTTTGGTGAAAAACAACCCAGCCTGTTAGCCACTAAGATGTAGAAGTGCATACTGTGTGGTCAGTATGGGATGCTCAATCAGGGTTATGTGTCACCGTGGCAGGTGTGCCCATTTTCTTTTTTTTTTTTAAACAGATTTTATTTGTCAAAACAACACACATGATGCAGATCTCTGCATCCCAGAGACAACTGCCACATCTATGATACAAAAGAAATTGACTTTGATCATTTTACTCATGTACAACAGGAGAATGTGAAAGACAATACAAAAGAAATCAATCCCAGCAAACACCCAACTTCACCCCTACCCTCCCCACCCCCCACTGCACCGTCTCCTTATTCCGAAGCAGGAGATCTCTTGGCCAGACTGCCACAAATCTACATAGACGCCCAATATCTATGATATCACATCCTGATGTGAGAATAAAAGCAACCCACAAGAGAGAAGGAAACAGAGGAAGCCAACAGGTCACCCCACGTCGCGGCTCCGGCCCTCCCGCGGCGGCTCCAAGTCTAAGCATCAATAACCCGCCCAGCGCTGCCAGATCTTATAGTGCTTACGGGGGCACCCCCTAGCTTCAAAAATGGAAATCTCGAGGCCCATACAAAAGTCCAGACCTTTTTTCCAGGTTGAGACCTAGGGAGCAACTACCGCCTTCTAGGCTCCAGTTATATCTCTCTTCGCTAATGTAAAGCCTAGGAGCATAAGATGGCGCTTATAGATATTACTCCCAACCCCTTCCATCACATGAAGGAGGACAAGTTTGGTGAGTGAGGGAGCTACCACCCCAGTACTTCAGAGAGGCAGGCCAGAACCCCCTCCAGAATCACACAAGTGCTGTGCAGTGCCAAATAGTGCGTAGAAGGGTCCCCTCCTCGTGCCCACAATGAAGACACACCAGGAAAGCAACCAAGCCCGCCCTCCAGAGCCTAACCCTGGTAAAATAGACCCTATGGAGGTATTTAAATTAAATAAGCTGCAGGCTCACCACAATAGCCGCCTCACGCGGGGAGCCAAAGGCTTCTGTCCAGTCCTCTTCCTTCATCTGACCTACATCTCCCTCCCAGGCCTCTCGCAGATGCTGCAAAGAGGGGGAACAGTGCAAAACTAGGGATTGATAGATTTTAGAGATCTTATGGTCGAGGAGATCTCCCATAAATACCTTAGCCTCTACTGGGCTAAACTCCGGCAATGAGTCCAGGTCCACCAAGCTGGGGGAGCTGGCATGCCTACATTGTAAATATTTGAAAATGTGGGTCTTTGGCATCTGGAAATCCTTCTTGATATCCAGAAATGATTTTAAAGTTGTGCCCCGCATGATGTCCCCCAGAGTGGAAATCCCAATGTTGTCCCAGTCACGAAACCCAGAAAGATTCAACAACTGTGGGAAGCGACCATTGTACCAAAGTGGGGTCTCCTGAGTCAATCTATGCCAGCAGCCCATCTTCCGCAAAGCCTGCCTCCAATGCTGAAAAACAATCCGCATGGCGGGTAGCATCGGACGCCTCAGCGGAGCAGAATAAAGGAGAGTGTGTAGGGACTGGTCACCCATGCACCGCCGCTCCACGGCATAGGCTGGATCCACTCTATCGCCATACCACCACTCATTTAGAACAAGTAGATACGATGCTACATAATAAGACAAGATATCGGAGGTTGACAGCCCCCCACAATACGTAGATGTAAATGTGTGTGTATTTGTAAAGCGCACTGTGACTCCATCGGAGTGTCCTGGTGCTGAAGACCGCTGAGGAACCCGTCCTGGTTTTCCCTGTGAGATGGCCCCTTTCTTTGTATCTCCAAGGTGAAACCAGGCATCCCCGGCGTCTGTGGGGGGCCGTTGTAAAGATGAGGCAAGCTTAATGCCCAGAGTTGCCGAGTGTGTTCCCTGGTTAGAGTAGGCACCGAGGCGAGAATTATGGAGTCCGTTGACGCTGGTCCACGACCCTGCCGCGTCGGGAATTGAACCCTGGTCCCGGGCCGTTCTATGCTTACGGGTCTGCCGCCTCTAACCAGTGAGCCACACCACTCCACAATAGATAAGAAGCATGTCCAGACTGATACCCTCACCGCTCCCCCATCCCAAAGAAACTGACCTAAGACAGAGTTCACCTGCCCGAACCATCGCAGGGGAATCCCGTAGGGATGATTTTGTAGTTGGTACAATAGTCGCGGGAGCGACACCATCTTAAAGATGGCTGATCGGCCGTAGATGGACAAGGGCAGATGGGACCAGGTCTTAATATCCTCATGCACATGCTCCAACACAGGAGTTAGATTTCACTCCCATGCCACGGCGTGGGAATCGGACAAATACACCCCCAAGTATTTCATGCCCCCATACACCACCTGGACCGGAGACGCCCAATTACCGAGCTCCCCCCAACCTCCCAATACCCGCAAGGTGGACTTCCGAGGGTTGATATATAAAACTGACGTTTCTCCAAAGATCTGCATGATGCGCATCAATTGGGGGCCCGTACGTTCCAGGTTAGTAAGGAAAAACAATACATTGTCCGCATCAAAGGCGATGCGATCGGAGAGCCCGTGTGCCCACTCAAAGCCGGATACCTGAGTGTCCATCAGCACCCAGGCAGCCAGGGGCTCCATTGCTAAAGCAAAAAGATATGGGTAAAGCGGACACCCCTGCCTGGTGCCCTGCCCAATAGAAAACCCTGAAGCAACAAAGCCTGCAACTCGCACCAATGCCGTCAAGTCGGTGTACAACAGGGTTAGATAGGACAAAAAACGCAGCCCGAAATTCAGCTGCGCAAGAGTGCAAATAAATAGACCCAACTCAGGGAATCAAACGCCCTGTCCATATCCACCAACAGAAGCGCTGCCCACTCTCCAAGAACCTGGATCATCGCGACTGCCACGTGGTGCCCGCCTGTTGTTGTGGTGGTTTGTGCACTGAGGCATAAACCCAACCTGGTCTGGATGCACAATCAGGGCGATATGAGGGAGGAGGCGGATCACCAATGCCTTAGCTAAAATCTTAGCCTCCATGTTCAAGAGGGAGATAGGGCGATATGAGGCATGGTATTCTGGCGGTCTATCGGGCTTGTGAAATACCACTATCTGCGCATGCCTCTAGTCACTGGGCAGACATCCCCGGTCCCTGTTCTCCTCTACCACTCTACGATAGTGGGGCCCCAGCTGCCGAAAATATTTCTTCAAGAATTCTCATGGAAAGCCATTGGACCAAGAGCCTTGCCCGAGCTTAACTCCCCTAGGGCCGCCCCTAGTTCCTCATCAGTAAGTGGGTTCTCCAGTTCTTCCCTAATTGTGTCTGGAAGCGGCTTTCGGTGGGAGATCGTCCAAGAAACGAGCAATGAATTCCAGCTGGAGGCATTCCTTGGGGTTATATAAATGAGCATAATAGGCTGCAAAGCTACGTGCAATCTCTGACGCGCCAGACAAAGGTAATCCATCTGACCCCACGATACCCGGGAGGACCTGGGGGCAAAGCAAACCCTGGTTCAGCCGTTGTAACATTTTGCTAGATTTGTCACGCCGCTGATAGATCCTACTGTGGGTGGCCAGCCAAGCCTGGCGAGCCATATTCAAGAGAATAGGAGAATATTCTTGCTGCGCTAGCAGTAACTGATGTCGAGTCAATCGCCCTCCCTCTACCCCGTCGCGTCCCTCCAGTTCCAGAATGGTAGCTTCCGCTCTGACCAGGGCCTCTCTAAGCAGCCGTCGGGCAGCAGCGCAAAATGAGATGTCTACCCCCGGATAGTGGGCTTCAAGGCCCCCCAAAGAGTTCCAGCCCCCGAGACCGAGCCCAAGTTAACAGCTAGATATTGATCAATGGCATCATCCAATAGGTCCCTGTAATCCTCCTTCTGAAGGTTCCAGACCGATAGGTGCCAACGGAATGGCCCACAGCCCCCACCCACTCATATAGCAATTGAGAGTGATCGGAGAGTCCCAGCAGGAGAATGTCCGCCGCCACCACCCTGTTGTCAAAGACCCGCGGAACAAACAAATAATCTAGGCGGGAAAAGGAACTATGAACTGACGAAAGATATGTGAAGCCCTGCGTACTACCATTTATCCTACGCCAGGGGTCAACCCAATCCAGACCCGTTGCTAAGGAGTATAATGTAGTAGACCAGCGAGCTTCTGAGACAGCCCCGTACCTCCACCTGTCGCTGGTCACATCCATCACATCATTTCAATCCCCTCCAACAACTGCTAGGCCCTCTGGTATATCCGCCCACAGGATAATAATTTTTCCGCCAGCCCTCAGGAAAGAGGCGGGAGGGCATAGACACTCCCCAGAACCAAAATCTCACCATCCATAGTGCCCTGCACAAACATGTATCGGCTCTGAAGATCCCCCCAGGTCTTGACATGTGTGTACGCAACCCTACAGTGTATTAAAAAAGCTCCTCAGGAACCCATCGCAAACCCGGAATGAAAGACATGAGTAAATCCAAAACGCTGAAAGCATAGTGCCTTAGTCCCCATGAGATGGGTCTCCTGCAACAGCAAGAAATCTGCGCGGGCACGCTTGGCCAATTTTAGGATAGCTCCCCTTTTGATCTTGTCCAGTGTCCCTCTCACATTTTGACTCAGTACTGTAAGAAAGCCAGGGGCCACCCATGCATTAGCAGACATTCCTACTCCGTACAGGCCCTATACAATACAGTGGTAGCATCAAGAATCGTCCGCATAATAGAAGAAAGTCCAGAACATCCCAAAAACACCCCCCAAGTGATCTAGCAATGTAGCAATGCAGTGTGACTTGAAGACAGTAACTTAAACACAACCCAATGCAACCCAACAAACCCCCCACCCTACACTTAAAAAATGATGAAGCATCTGTCACGCGGGTGACGCCTTCAGAACCCAACAGGTATTCCTGGCGCACCTCGATCAATTGATTCCCAATGTACAGCCCAAAGTCTGCAGGCAGCCCCTCTGCTGGAAACCCAACAGAGAAGCCAACCATCTCATAAAGTCCTCTGATCCTATCAACTGTGTCCGTAACTTCAGAGGTCTAGAGATCTCCCCCAGCTCAGATGACCGAGGAGGCTTGTTGAGAAGTCGAGCCAGCCCTTGCAGAAACACTGGAGGAGCGGGACCGACTATGGGATCTGGACCTCCTACGGTTTTTAGGATTCAATTGAGGCTGCTTGCGAGCAGCCTCGCCTGAGGAAGAGTCAGAATCCCGCCTGGGCGGTGAGTGGGGGCGCAGTCGCACCGTCTCATCTGTCCATTGAAAAACCTACTCAGGTGTGTCAGAAATGGTTCTGGGAACTGTACACCACTCGTAGCTTGGCCGGGTACAGCAGTGCATATGGAAGCTTGAGATCTCGTAGTCGTGCCTTGGGGGCTAGGAAGGACTGTCTCTGTTGTTGGACCAGTTTTGTGCAGTCTGGGAATATCAGAATGCGTGTATTATCGAAAAGCAACGGTTCCTTGGTTCTGGCTTGTTTAAGGATAACATCCCGGTTGTGATAATTTAACAGCCTGGCGATGACTGGCCTCGGGCGGGCCCCAGACGGTGGTTTTTGCATGAGGACGCGATGAGCCCACTCTATTACAAAGCAGCGGGACAGGGACTCTGAGGGAAGCCAACCCTCCAGCCATTGAGTAATGAACCGCTCCATGTCCCCCCCCTCACAGCCCTCCAGGAAGCCCATGAAGTGAAGATTATTGCACCGAGCCCAGCCCTCTGCATCCTCCACCCATGTGAGGTAATTCAGTTTCTTTTTTTATTTTTTATTTTATTGTTTTATTGCAAGGAAATACAGCAGTACAAAGTTACACAAATAAAAAGATATCCACATTAAATACAAACGATGTACAAAATGTATACAATTCAAGCAGCGTAATTAAATCCATTCAGCAATAGGTGCCCAAATTTTCTCCCCCAAAGCTCTTCTTTTAACCCCCTTTAACTTATAAATAGCAGACTCAATATTATACATAAACAATAGTTTTTCCCGCCAAGTAAAAAACGAAGGAGGATCTGGACTAATCCATTCCTTGGTAATACAGGACCTGACTGCAGCCATACATATAAATAAAAAATAAGATATTGGCTTTAACGTAGTAGAAGTATGCTCAATGCCCAAAAACACCAGCTCAGCAGTTACTATAATCTCACATTTAAGAACAACAGAAAGGATACTTTCAATTTGTTGAAAAAACGTGCTAAGTTTGGGGCAACAGAAAAACATATGTAATTCATCAGCTGCAAATAGCCCGCAGCGACTGCAGTTCGTTCCCGTTGTCGTACTCCACTTGACAACTTTACTTGGAGTATAGTAAAGGTTATGTATACACATAAAATGTAGGGCGCTAGAGGGCGCACTGCAGAATGGCCGCACTGTCGTGAGGCTCCTGCTGCCCGGAGCTATTATCCACCTAGGGATCCTGATTACCATCGTTGCGCCCTGATCTGACCCTATAGATCTACTAGGATATCGACTGACCACCCACGGTCCAACTCCTGGGCCATTCGGAGGTTGTTGGCCGAAGTTACGAGGATTCCAAGTTTCCCCGACTTGCGCTCTGGAGGTCTGGTGTCCCTTGGCCCGGCGTCATCATTCATGCCAGCCCGTGGCTCTGCACGTGGGGTGTAGGCCCTGCTCTGCCCCTCTCCACTGGGCTCGCTCGCTGGCCGGGCAGGCTGTTTGACTCTTCTTTGCCATTGGACTGATTTCTTGGCTCCTACATCTGCCTGCCCAGATACCATTGCTCACGGAGACACAGCGGATCTTCTTCTGGTCGTCTGGGGGATCGCCCCTTTGGTCTGGGAGCGGAGACGGCCATTTTTTCGGCGTTGGGAGTGGCGGGGCGCGCTGGCCTGCTCGTGCCCCCACGGTTCGGTTTGTGTCCGTGCCCTTTGTCCGGCCTACATCCTAACTCTTATTTGCTCTGGTCCCCCGCTGCACTACTAGCACACCATTATGGGGAAGCCGGACACTAAACAATCCAAGTTGTCCTTTGACTCTGGCGGAGCTAGGAGGGGAACGCGGTTGCTCCAGGATGCTGGGACTTTGCGGTCTCCCCCCCCCGCCTGTCGCTGATAGTGTGCCGCAGCCACCACCACCGGACTTTACCCAGATGATGCAGGAGATGAGGCAGGGGTTTGCCACGATAGTGGACAAGGTGGACAAGATATCGTCGCGCATGGATGCGGTCGTCCAGAAGCTGGACGTGCATGAGGAGCGCCTGACAACGGCGGAACAGCATATTTCGGACCACGACGACACGGCAGCCACCCATACCACCCAACTGGCGAGGATGGACAATATATTGCGTGTAATTGCTGCTAAGAATGAGGAGTTGGAGGCGAGGAGTAGGCGCAATAATGTTCGCATTGTAGGTGTGCCGGAGTCCACAAATGTGGGCAAAATGGAAACTTATGTGGAGAGACTACTGGTGGGCGCCATTGGGGCGGAAGCGTTCTCATCCCAGTTCATCGTTGAGAGAGCGCATCGGTCACTGGGACCTCGGCCGGCCTCTGGGGCCGCACCGCGCCCCATCATCGCGCGCCTTTTAAACTATCGTGATCGGGACGCTGCCCTCCAGGCTGCCCGCACTAATCGGGCCCTCTCCTTCGATGGGGTGTCTTTCACCATGTACCCCGACTTCACGCCGATGGTGCAGGACCAGCGTCGTAAGTTCCTGGGGGTGAAGAAGAAACTTCGGGATCTACAAGTAGACTACGCATTGCTTTACCCTGCCAAACTTAGAGTGACGCACCAGGCTAAGCAACATTTTTTCACCAACCCACAGCATGCTGAGGATTTTGTAAAGCGCCTCCAGCGCGAACGAGCGGCTGCAGATCGGAGAGGCGATCGAGACCCTGAGGATGAACATTCGGCGGCTGAGGAGGAGGTCGCCTGATTGTGGTGCTTTGGTCTTGTTTCTCTTTTTCTGGTGTTGGAACATTCTGGACATCTGTCTCTTACACTGACCTCTACTGACTTCCTTGTCCGCATTGGCGGCCTAACTGATATCCGCTTTTATTTTTGTTGGTGCGGGGGTCATGGCTTGCCAGAGGTGAGAGTGTACGTATTGTTCTTGGGGTCGGTATGGAACCGCAGGATGGTGCTATCTGGTGTCGCGCTCTGGGCACCCACCCCCCCGCGCTGCGCCAGGGGCCGTTTGATACTCGTTGGCTCGGACACTGGCGTGGTGTGAGGGAGTGGTATCGTGCACCTCTAGAAGGTTCCCCGGAGGGTGTGCCCCACTTGTACCTTTGGTTTGGATTCTAGTCCTTTGTTGGTTGACTGGATGTGTGTTGGGGAACGGGGGGGGGGGTGGGGGTGCGCATGGCCTGATAGTTGGGGTGTCATCAGGTGGGTGGGTGGGGTGGGGATGAAGCTGACCACACTTGCTTGCCCAGGCCTCAGGGATCAGTGGATGGAGTGCTGCTATTGTCTGTGTGCACAGGCGCGGCTCCGTGCCCGCTGCCTCGGCTGGTCCATTTATCTTCTCGGCGGAATTGATCCTGGGGCCCTTGCCCCCGTCCGCCATGGGCCCGGGAGGAACGGCCGCCATCTTTGGCAGCCGCGTGGCGGAGAGCGCCATGCACGAGGAACGCGTGTGCGAGTTGTGGGCCGTATGAGCTGGATTGGCTGCGTGCTGTGCGTAGCGTTTTCTGAGTGCTTGTTGCATGGATGGTTCAGCTGGGGGGGGGGTTGTTGTGGTTCTGGTTGCTTGGTTTGGAGATGGCTGGGATGTGTGTGGAGTGTATGCGGGGGGACGACTGCTCCCTAGGGTGGGGTCCTGTCGCTGGCTGTTGCTGGGAGTTGGGTGTTCCGTATTTGCATATTGGGTCCTGTGGGGCCCGGAAACTGGCTAATGTCGACTGCTGTTATAGATCAGATATCGATTTTGTCCTGGAATGTACGGGGACTTAATGATGCCAGGAAATGTCGTAGTGTGATCCAGTATTTGGACAGGCATGCTATTCATGTTGCCCTCCTCCAGGAGACGCATCTGCGTCCCGCTCCTTCCCCCAGCTTTGGCGGGAGGTGGGCTGCGGCCAGGATGTTTGCTTCCTATTCTTCTTATGCTCGCGGGGTTGTCATCCTAGTTAAAAGATCGCTCGCATTTCAAGAACTGGGATCTATGGGGGACCCTGAGGGGCGCTATGTGCTACTGTGGGGGCGGCTTGGACAGAACACTGTACTGTTTGTTAATTGCTATGCTCCTAATGTCGATACGCCAACCTTTTTCGTTACATTGTGGGGTCATGTGCTTGCTGTGGATGTCACTTACATTGTGTAGGGGGGGGATTTCAATTTTGCATTTCATGCCCAGTCGGATAGATCGGAAGGGAGCCCTCAGTATAATGTGCAAGCTAGGGAAGTATTGCGTGGGATAGTGGAGGAGGCTGGGTTGATCGACAGCTGGAGGTACACCCACCCTGCCACTAAGGAGGGTACTCATTACACTACACATGCTCGTTCATGGGCGAGACTTGACTATGTGTTTCTCTCTAGAGGGTTGGTAGCTGGCCTGCGGGAGGCTACATATCTGGCTCGTACGTATTCTGATCACTGTCCGGTGAAGGTTGCTCTATCTGTCCCCGGGCTGCATAGGCCGCGCCCGCCTTGGCGCCTTTTTCCGACTGCGTTGCTTGACCCAGTGTTCAAGGAGGAGCTTGGCGAGGAGGTAGAGGCGTTCTTCCCTAGAAACAAGGGCTCTGTTGACAGCGTCGAGGTTATATGGGAGGCGTTCAAGGTTACGATCCGGGGAGTCACTATTTCCAAAAGTTGTGGAATTCTTAAACTGATTGTTCGGACCCTCGAGGGCTTGGAAGCTGACCTGCGAGATTTAGAACGCAGGATGCAGGTTGACTCTGATCCCGATCTTCTGGCCCGGTTCCGTACTAAACTCTCCGTGTATGAAGAGGAGGCTGCTAGAGAGGCTAAACATAGGGGAAAGTACTGGACGGCGAGGCGATACTGTGAGGGGGAGCGGCCCGGTAGGGTCCTCGCTGCCCTTACTAGACATCCAAGGCATGGGTCGGACGTGCTGGAATTGGTGTCGATGGATGGCACTCGCTGTCGGGACACTGCGGAGATTCAGCGTACTTTTATTGACCATTACGCACACCTTTACACGACACAGCAGACTGGTGAGACGCGGTATGGCGGATTTCTTGATGAGCTGGCACTCTGTTGGCTATCGGATGATCATCGAGCGTTCTTAGGTAGGCCCCTAGAGGTGGAGGAGGTCAGGAATGCCATCATGTCTTTGAATAATGGGAAGGCCGCCGGTCTGGATGGCCTTCCTGCTGAATTTTATAAGTGTTACGTGGACACCATGGCCCCTGTTCTCCGCGAGGTTTTTGAGGAGTCCCTGGAGGAGGGGCGTCTGCCGTGCTCCATGCGGGAGGTCGCCATTACGTCGCTGCTCAAGCCAGGGAAGGATCCGTTGGATGTGGGCTCCTATAGGCCCCTCTCATTGCTCAACTGCGATGTCAAAATTCTTGCGAAAGTCTTGGCAGTGAGACTTGCCGAGCTCATGCCCGTTATTGTACTACCTGATCAGTCGGGGTTTGTGCCCGGCCGTGCTACCTCCCACAATCTTCGCACCTTGTTTTCGCTTGTGTCGACCATTGCTCTTGATATCTTTCTGGATGCCACTAAGGCGTTTGACTCCGTTGAGTGGGGCTATCTTATTGATGTTCTTTGTCGGATGGGCTTTCCTCGGATCTTCATCTCATGGGTTAAGCTCTTATATACTGATCCGATGGCGAGGGTGGTGGTGAATGGGGTGCTGTCCCCCTCGTTCCCTCTCACAAGGGGAACCCGACAGGGATGCCCCCTCTCGCCCCTCTTGTTTGCCATTGCCATTGAGCCGCTGGCCTGCAGGATTCGTCAGCTTCACCAGCAGAGCGCCTTTAATTGTCTTCAGCGGCAGGTCGGTATTTCTTTATACGCTGACGACGTTACACTTTATGTTAAAGACCCTGAGAACAACCTTAATTCGCCCTTGCGAGAGTTGGTCGCTTTTGGGGGTGTCTCCGGTGTTCATATCAACTGGCGGAAGTCCCAACTTTTCCCCCTCACTGCTGCTGTAGCTAGGTTTCCCCTTGATTATCCTCTGGAATGGTGTGTTTCGGAGCTGCGGTATCTCGGCATTGTCGTGTTATTGGATAGAGAAGAAACGGTTCGGCTTAATTATGGTGTGGCTATTACTAAACTTGCAGATGATGTCACTAGATGGATGTCCTTGCCTCTCTCCATGGCCGGTAGGGCGTCACTTATCAAGATGGTGGTTTTGCCCCGCTTTCTGTACCTTTTTCAAAACCTTCCGTACCATCCTGGCGCTTATTTTTTTCGCAGACTTCGATCTGAGCTCATACGGTTGTTCTGGGGGGGCAAGCAGCCGCGGGTGGCTTGGGCTACTCTTACATTACCCTATTCTGATGGCGGTTTCGACGTCCCCGACTTTGAGCTTTATTATCTTAGCGCTCAGACGCATTACGCTTATCACTGGATGCGCCCCACGCCGTTTATGCCCCAAATTGCTGCTGAACATTGGGTTGCCCACCCACTCCCACTGGAGGGGATGATATTGGGCAAGGTGTCAGATGTGGACACGCCTCGCACGACGGTGACGTGCACGGTGGATGCTTGGAAACGGGTGGCTCGATTGCTGGGCGTCTCCTTTCTTTATTCGCCGGCCCTGCCTCTGTCTTATCATCCTGATTTGTCTCTGTTGCTGGAAACGGGGTTTCAACGAATGTGTAGGCGGCTCGGTATCCTCACGTGGGGTGACTTGTTTCATGAAGGGGCCTTCCGTACGCAGGCTCATTTCTTCGGAGTAGCTGCCTGCTCCCCTTTAGAGCTGTTCTATTTTGTCCGCTTGCGGCAGGGCATGCGTGCTTTGCTACCAGATTTCCCTTCGGAGCCGGAGGTTACCCTCCCCCTCCACGTGCTGTTGGTTTCAGATGGGCGACACCTGGTGTCGAAATTATACGGTGCTATTCGCAGACAGCGTTCGGTCCCGGCCAATCGGGTGCGCGAGCAGTGGGTTGCTGAGTTGGGAGCCCCTATTACCGACGAGCAATGGAAGTACTGCTGTGGACTCACAGCCAATGTTTCCTCCAGTTGTCGCCTTAAAATTATCCACTACAAATTTGTTCAGAGGTACTATTACACCCCGGCGAGGAAACTTCGGTTTCATTTAGCGGAGGATGACAGATGCGCTAGGTGTCGTGCAGAAGGCGCTGACTTTCTGCACTTGGCTTGGAGTTGTGCGGGGGTGCTGGAATATTGGACTCAGGTCCATGAAGCCCTGCAGATTATGGCGGAGGATGGGGTGACATTTGACCCCTTGGTGATGTTGCTGGGTTATTCTAAGGACGTGCCTGCCTCTCACCGTAGATTTGTTGACGTGGCCCTGCTGCTGGCTAAGCGTAGGGTTGCTTGTTGCTGGGGTCGTGGCAGGGTACCGCGCTTCCAGGATTGGCTGACTGACCTCATATACTGTCAGGACCAATATAATATTTACTCTGAATTGATGCCTGTCAGATGCAGACCGAAGGACTTTTGGAGTCCGCTCTAGGTGTACCTCCTAACTAGAGCTGTGCAGGATTCTGATTCTGAACATGGGGACCGTGTAGGGGTTGGTTGATGGCAACATGGTGGGCTGGGATTTCATTTTACACCTGCTGATCCTCAAGTATCGGGGGAGAGTCTGGGCTGCTTCCTCTTACTGCGAGCTTTCGGGGGATGTGGCCCCTCATATGGCAATTGGATGGTCAGAAATTGAGATCGTACCCCTGTCAGGTTTTTTCTTGGCCCTTCTATCTGTCTCTCCTTTGTTTTATTCTCTATGCGCTAATAGAGTGTGTCCATAATATATTGTTTTATTAGCTTGTCTGTGCAAGCTGGATCATTTCTTTCTTATATGCATTGTACATTTCGATGTGGCTATATGTATTGACTGGTATGCTACCCTGTACTTGCTTTTATCTCATTTTTCGAGTCTGACGTACCTTTGTAATGGCCATATGTGACTGTATGTATTGTGTATGCACTTCCTTTGTCCTTGCTTATCTCCAAATAAAGGTTTAAAAAAAAATACACATAAAATGTTGGGATTTCATCATCCCTGTAATCAAACAGTCTGAAGCAAATTTAATAGAAAGCAAAATATCAATATCAGGTATACCTAGCTTATTAGCCCATTTCGACTGAAATTGTCCCAGATCGTCCCCACATTCCTGAATCAGGCTTAAATACTGAGTTCCTATAAGAGGCTTTTTCTGCAAAAGTTCTAACAGTGGAATTTTCATCATTTTAACTGGGGTAGTTGATAGGTGACTCTGTAAGAAGCTTCGAAGTTGAAGAAATTTAAAAAAGTCATTTCTTACCAAAGAAAAGTTGTTCACTAATTCCTGAAATGAAGCAACTTGGCCATTAACAAATAAGTCTCCCAAATATCGTAATCCTTTCTGCTCCCACCTATACATCGTTAAGTCACAAAAAATGTCTGGCAAAAGACCCGTCGATGTTAAGGGGGTATAAGGATTTAATTTAGGTAGAGCTAAATGTTTTCAAACTTTTTGCCACACTCCAAAGGCTGCCTTCAGTGTCTTATACTTTGTTTTTTTGTGGTAACTGGGTTCTACAAACTTAAGAAAGCTACCCTTCACTTTCTCGCCCATAGTCATTGCATAGATCGATGGACCATTCGGCACTTTTACTCTATCTCCCATGATTAAAGGACTTACGTATTGTAATGCAGCAGATAGATAATAAAAAAGAAAGTAAGGAACATTCCAACCGCCACATTCGTTACTGAGTATCATTTTCTTAAGGGCTTTACGATGGCGTTTATAGCCCCACAAAAACCGGGAAGTAGTCCTTTCTAAATTTTTAAAAGAGAGCGAATGAAATTCTAGTGGTATTGTGCGATACATATACAATACTTTTGGTAGAATCAGCATTTTTTAAGATGTTAAGTCTGCCGTACAATGTTAAGTGTAAATGATCTAAGCGCTGCAGCATGATGTTAATTTGCGCTATCACAGGATTTATATTACGTTCCAGTATTTTCTCTATGGGCAAAGAAATCTTAATTCCCAAATATGTAACCTCTCGAGTAGTGAAAATATTCAAAGGTGGGTTATCCCCAGAACACAGAATCTGCGTTTTCTCCAGATTAAGTTTGTAGCCGGAGAAAGATCCAAATTGTTTAGCAAGATCATTAATCGCTGGTAAATGTGAGATTATAGTAACTGCTGAGCTGGTGTTTTTGGGCATTGAGCATACTTCTAGTACGTTAAAGCCAATATCTTATTTTTTATTTATATGTATGGCTGCAGTCAGGCCCTGTATTACCAAGGAATGGATTAGTCCAGATCCTCCTTCGTTTTTTACTGTCTGGACATCAGTAGTGGTTATCACTATATCATCGGCATAGGCTAATGCTCGATAGTTGATATTAGCTAAATGGATGGCTTTAATTTTTTGTTCCAAAATAAAACGAATGATTAAAGGGTCGATATAAAAAGCAAAAAGTAAAGGTGAGCAGGGACATCCTTGTTGGGTGCCCCTAGTAATTGAAAAAAAAGGGGAAATTTGCCCATTAATTTGAATACAAGCTTTAGGAGCAGTATTCAAAGTTTTTAATGCTTTTATAAAACCTGAACCTAGTCCCTTCCTGGATAATATTTCCCATAGGTAGCCCCAGGCAACCCGCTCCAAAGCTTTTTCAGCATCTAAAAATACAAGTCCAACATTAGACCGAGTTGCTAGGGACCAGTCCAAAAACGTAATCGCTCGTCGGATATGATCCACCGTATCTCTGGCTGGAATGAAACCATGTTGATATTTAGAAACTAGCGGAGAAATAATATTAGATAACCATGAGGCAAGGATTTTGGAGAAAAAAAATTTGCAGAATGTTGTTTGCCGCTTAGCCAAGTCTAGTACAAAACTAATTTAAGAGTACAGGATACTGAAGCTCGTATTTCTGCCGTGGAAGATGAATTGTCTACACAAAAAACTTCAATTAAGGATTTGGATAGTACTAGACAAGACATTGACTGGAAACTGACCGATTTGGAAAATCGCGCACGGCGTAACAACTTACGTATATTGGGAGTGGCTGAACAATCAGAGGGAAAAGATGTTTGTCGTTTTGTTGTAGAGATGCTCTCAGATGCCTTTCAGGATCTCAAAGGATGGGATTGGGATAAAGAAGTTATAAGTGCCCATCGTTTTCCCTTTAACCAAAAACGTGATCGGGGGGGGGGGGAAACAAAAATCCAAGAGCTATCCTTATATGTTTACAGAATTATCTACTTCGTGAGATCTTGTATGATTTGGCCAGGCCTTTAAAAACCAGAAAGGGTTTAGGGCATGAGTTTTTTGTTCGACCTGACTTTTGCCCGGCGACAGTGCAGCAACGCTGGAGACTTAAACAACTAATGGCACCGATACAGTCTAAGGGGGGGCAAGTTTTTCTCCTAAATCCTGCTAAACTTAAGGTTGTGCATAAGGGCAAAACCATTTTTTTTGTATCTGAGGTAATTCAGTTTCAACTCCATTTTGTATTCCGTCACCATTTTGTGTTGCCCTCACTCAGGCAGCTTGGTAAACCGAGTGTTTTTGCCCTTTTTACTGCCACTGGTCAAATAACCTCCCCTTCCTTGTTGTGAAGCATATTCCAGGAACTAGCCAAACTGACTAATCCTGGTCTAGACTGACTAATCCTTGTCCCAACTATTTGTTGGCCTTCAGTATTCTTTCCCTGCCTTATCTTATCTGTTGGCCTTCGGTATTCCTTCCCCGCATTATCCTATTTTGCAAGTTGTCCTTTGAAGCACACAAACACGTCCTGCCATTACTGATTGACCTATAGGTGCTGTCATTGATTGACTTATGGGGTTGGGCAAAAACACGACTCAAGGGGGACGTTCTGGTTACATGATGCCTTGTTTTGAATCTTTTCCTATTGGCTAATATTTGGCAGATCTTGCATGTCCATATTAGGCATTTTGCATGCTTGCATGAGCTAGGAATGCCCCTTGCTTTTATGCCGAGTATGTAACCCTCACACATATAAGGCCCCAGTGTTCTGTACTCTTTAGACTGCCTCATTCAGTTGCTAAGGCTTCTATGTGACGTAGTCTCACTCATTTGAGTTTAATAAAGATGTTATTTTATATTTCAGCTTCTTTGTCAACTTCTTCTTTGTATTAGTAAGACCCCTGAGAAGGAGTTTTGATTTCTTCACATGCTACCATGGTCCGTTGGGTTGTCTCAAGAGTGGCCACTTTTTCCTGCAGGGCCGTAAAGTCATCCTCCACTCCTGAAATGCGCGTTTCTGTCTCCCTGATATGGGCCACTGCATTCCTCAGGTCCTGGTGAAGAAGCATGACGTCCGACCCAACCGCCCCGATTTTAGCCTCCAGGGTATCACAAGACTGTGTAATTGCGGCCATGAGAGCAGTATTGTCTGGTATCTCCGGTGCCACTCCCTGACCCCCCATTGGAGTCTCCGAGGCCGTCCCAGTGTCCGTGAATTTATCGAATGTACTCTGCTTTGCGGAACCCGCCCACAGCTTATCGCAAGTCATTATGACCACTGGGGCTCAACCAGGAGATCACTGATGTAGAACCCCCATGAAACTCCACCAGGAGGGCCCAATCTCTGCAAACCTAGGTCCGCTGTAACCCGATACACTCGCCAAACACGGCGGCTCAACAGACCCCAAGGAGGAAGCTGGTGGGCCCTTTAGTGTCCACGGTTAACCATATAAGGAAGGAACAATGGCCAGCCCACTCTGCCCGATCCCCGGGTATGGTCATATGGCAAACCAGTTGCAACAGCCAGGTTCAGGCAGGGCCTCCCTTCCACTTCTAGGGCCCCAGATCATGATCACCGCCACTCCGCCGAGCACAGGAGCAAGCCAGAGAGACGCAGCAGTACAGCCACAGCGGCACCAGACAGTCACTTCGTCGCCCCCGCGTGACCCGAAATGGCAGCTGGTCCAAGGGCTCGGCGACACCAAGAAGACACCAAGAAGAGGATGCACAATTCGCAAACCCCAGGATTCCGCAGCGTCGGGGCGAGCGCCCATCCCCAGTGCACAGCAGCCCCAAGACCAGAACTCGCAGGGCCCGCTCTGCGTCTACCACAGCACGACTCTGCCACCGGGCGGCGCCCACACCAGTCTTTCGTGGCCCGACTCAAGCCGCCGATATCACCGCTGCTCCTTCAGAGCACACCAGGGGGGGCGCCGCAACCACTACCACTACGCCAAGAACCAGAGCAAGCCAGGCAGGCACAGAGTCACCACTGCAGCGGCCCTCCCCAGGCGCTCTGCCGGGCCCCCACCCGACCCAAAATGGCCACCGGTGCGAGGGCACTGCACCACCAGAAGAAAGGCGTACAACTCGCAAATCCCCAGCAATCAGCTTCAGGGCGTGTACTCAGCCCCTGATATACAGCCGCTCCAAAGCCGGAGCTCGCAGGGCCCCCTCAGCATCAACCGCAGCGCGACTTTGGTGCCGCGTGAAGCCCACGCCAATCCTTTGCGGCTTGATGCAGGCCGCTGATATCCCCGCCGACTCCTCAGAGCGCACGGGGGGGCCCCGCCGCTCACTACCAACCTTAGAGGCTGCCTCCCCCTCCCGACCCCCTCACCATAAAGCAAGTAGCTGCGGGCTGCTTCCTCCGGTCCCGGCGATACTTCAGAGCCCCACACTTGCTCCGCGTCTCTCTCCAGCCACCACACCAAAGATGACATCTTGCTGTTTTCCCCGGGTGGCGCCCCAGGCAGCCTTAGCTGCGGCGCCTTTTGGCAAAATTCGTAATGCAAACGAGGATCACTCTTGGCCCCCAGGCGCTCCCCAGCCGGGGCGCGGACAATAAGCTCAATACGGAATCGGAAGGCAGGAGAAATGAAGGATATTAGTGCAGGCTGGATGGAGCTTGCCTAGCACACGTCCACCATCGTCGGCTGCTAGGCATGCCCCCTGATGTGTGCCCTTTTTAAATGCTTGTTGAGATAATGGGGTGGGTCACCACTGGGATGTTGCCAATGGTCAAGGCCAGCACTCCAGGTTATGGTCAACCTACTGCATTAGGGGGCAAGATGATGTGCATACATGGGAATGGTGGTACTAGACCCCCCCCAACCCTGCGTGATGGGTGGTAATGTTATGCAATGTCAAGAAGTAATTTCAACAGCTTATTACATTTGTAAATTGATGCATAGTATTGAGTAGTGCATGTGTGCAATAGATATACTTTTCCTTTTTATAAAGTAAAGTATCGACTGGACAATCAATCATTGAGTGTTATTTCATGGAGAAAAAACCCAACCACCGACAACATGACCACCTTCAAGGCAGCCACCCGCAAACACCACCAACTGATTCGATCCACCAAGAAATCAGCATTCAAGGATCGACTCGACAACAACGCCCATAACAGCAAGGAACTTTTCAACATCGTCAAAGAATTCACCAACCCCACCGCAGCCTCAAACGAGATTACTCCCTCCCAAGACCTCTGCGACTCGTTATCCTCCTTCTTCTACAACAAAATTGCCGACATTCACAACAGCTTCGAGAACATTCCCTACGAACAATCCTCCCCACCCCCCTCAGAACCTTCACCGCCATCCAACAACCTCAGCGCCTGGAACCCTATCACCACTGAAGACACCATCCGCCTTATGAACTCAATCCACTCTGGATCGCCAACCGACCCCTGTCCCCACCACATCTTCAACAAAGCAGACTCCATCATCGCACCCCATCTCTGTGACGTCATCAACTGCTCATTCAACTCTGCTACCTTCCCATAAAGCTGGAAACACGCCGAAGTCAGCGCCCTCCTGAAGAAACCCACAGCAGACCCCTCTGAACTTAA
This sequence comes from Lissotriton vulgaris, assembly GCF_964263255.1. Lineage (NCBI taxonomy): Eukaryota > Metazoa > Chordata > Amphibia > Caudata > Salamandridae > Lissotriton > Lissotriton vulgaris. Next base: position 120,750,399 of record NC_141697.1, read on the forward strand.
AAACTATCGCCCCATATCCCTCCTCCCATTCCCTGCCAAAGTCATTGAGAAAGCCGTCAACAGCCAGCTCGCCGCCTTCCTTGAATCCAACAACTCCCTCGATCCCTCTCAGTCAGGATTCCGAGCCAAACACAGCACCGAAACGCCCTCATTGCAGCGACAGACGACATCCGAACGCTACTGGACAACGGAGAAACAGTGGCCCTCATTCTACTCGACCTCTCCGCCGCTTTCGACACAGTCTGTCACAGCACCCTTATACAACGCCTCAGCAACATCGGCATACAAGGAAAAGCCTTGGACTGGATCATCTCGTTCCTCGCTGGGAGAACTCAAAGTGTCTGACTTCCCCCATTCAAATCAGAGGCCACTGAAGTCATCTGCGGCGTACCACAAGGATCATCACTGAGTCCCACCCTCTTCAACGTTTACATGAGCCCACTCGCATCCATCGCGCGCCAACACAACCTTAACATCATCTCCTACGCTGACGACACCCAGTTAATCCTTTCCCTCACCAAAGACCCTAACACCGCCAAAACCAATCTTCACAAAGGCATGAAAGAAGTAGCCGAATGGATGAAACACAGCCGCCTAAAACTTAACTCAGACAAAACGGAGGTGCTCATCCTAGGATCTTCCCCCTCTGCATGGGACGACTCATGGTGGCCTTCGGCTCTGGGCACAGCAGCCACACCCACAGACCACGCACGTAACCTTGGCTTCATCCTAGACTTCTCACTCTCGATGTCCAGACAAGTTAACGCAGTCTCATCCTCCTGCTTCAACGTACTTCGTATGCTCAAAAAAATCTTCTGTTGGATCCCCCCCGAGACAAGAAAGACTGTCACCCACGCACTGGTCACGAGTCGGCTGGACTACTGAAGCACACTATACGCCGGAATCACAGCCAAATTACAGAAAAAACTCCAACGCATTCAAAACGCATCAGCGAGACTCATTTTGGACATCCCTCGCCAAGATCACATCACCGGACACCTGAAAGGCCTCCACTGGCTCCCCGTCAACAAGAGAATAACGTTCCGTCTCCTCACCCACGCAAACAAGGCCCTTTACAAACTAGGACCCGAATGCCTCAACACTTGACTGTCCTTCTACACACCCACCCGCCAACTTAGATCCTCCAATCAAGCCCTCGCCGCAGTCCCGCGTATCCGAAGATCCACCATGGGAGGTAGATCCTTCTCCTACTTGGCGGCCAAGACCTGGAACTCACTCCCCACTCACCTCCGCCTTACACAGAACCACATCTCCTTCAGAAAAGAACTTAAAACCTGGCTATTCGACAAAAATTGATCCCCCCCCTCCCCAAGCACCTTGAGACCCTCTGGGTGAGTAGTGCGCTATATAAATCCCTGAACTTGAACTTGAACACATGGTACCAGCACATGACCACAGTCTGCTCCCAAGCATCAGCCAGGTCTAATGATGTCTGGTTGTTAATCCCTCATGCTGTAGGTACAGACAGGCTTTACTTGTCCCAAGTAAGCAAAATGCCTTATACACCTCTACCTATGTAGAATAAGAGCCAAGATCCAACCCAACAAGGTATAACCCCTCAGGGTAATTGTAAACATAACCCAAACTGACACCAACCCAACAGCTTTATATATCCTGACTGAATCCACTGATATCCAAACTGAGCTGGAAAGGATGCGTAGTAAGGGCCAAATAGGGGGACATATCACATGGCCTCGAGATTTCCCATAGAAAAGATTTTTGGAGGTGGAAAACCCCTTCACTCAGTGCACAAATAAGAGAGTGGCTCTTAGTGTAACCGGGTTGGTCTTCTTAAACAACAGGTGGTCTTCCTGTGTAGGACCATCCAGCTCGGGGATAAAAAGGGGAATGGGTCACATCGGAGAGGGTTCAACGACAGTATGATCTCCTCATGGCAGGAAATTTGGTACTCTGAGGTGGTTAGTTCCACTAGTTAGAAAGGAAAGGACAACCCCTGATTTTACAGAAACCAATAATGCCCTCCTATATTTCAGGGGAAAAGAAACGCATCCGATGGGCACAAATGTTAATTGCGGAGTGATCTTATATATTCTGGACATACAATGGGGCACCTCCACTCTGATGAGTTTCTAGTATGCCTCGTTCCATGTACACCCGACACTGGTCATTCCTGGAGAAGAGCTATCAGACTTGTACCAGCACCTGTTAAGGAAGAAGACAACCTTGCTGCACCATGCTTGTGAGAGCAGAACTGCAAACTATTTTAGCTGGGCTCAATACAGAGACATTCCAGAAAAGTTTACACTGTTCACAGAAGCACGGCTGTGGATAGGGGATCGATACCCTTATTGAACCTGCAGATAAAAGCCAATCCTCGCTGACTCCAAATCACCCGGTATGGGAGATACTCAATATGATGAACAGCACTGAGCTCAGCCTCAATTCCAACAAAGAAGAAATGCAAGCAATCTGCCTCATGGTAATGCAGCCCGATGTGCACTCGACTTCCTCAGCACTACCACACTGCCGACATCAACAGACATCAACACTTCAGCATGCAACCTTCACCAATGGATCTACAACTGCGCCAACACTCTGGCACCCTTCATGAAGGCACCAGGCAAGCAAAATTCCAAGAAAGTCAGCTGATTCACTCCTGCCCTCCATGAATACAAACGTAACTGCAGACGACTCAATGAGAGATGGAGGAACAACCAAACCCCGGAAACCCTCACAACCTTCAAAACCGCCAACAACGCACACCACCTCCTCCTCAAAACCATAGAGAAAAAAGCCCTCCAAAACAGAATCAATGCCAGCGCACACAACAGCAAAGCATTCTTCGCCATCATCAAGGAGATTACCAGGCCCAACATCAAGACCACAGACATCCCACCCTCCCAAGACCTCTGCAACAAACTTGGCACCTTCTTCCACCACAAGGTTGGACAAATCTACAACAGCTGCCACACGCAAGACTCTGCCACAACCGGTCACCACCGCACACAACCTCGTCACACATCAACAGACCCTGCTCAACTGGACTCCACGCACCAAAGAAGACACAGTCAAGACCATGAAGAGCATCCACTCTGGAGCCCCATCAGACCCATGCCAGTATCATATCTTCCATAGAGCAGCCACCTCCATCGCCCATGTGCTTCACCACACCATCAACTGCTCTATCGAAACTACCACCTTCCCTGGCTGGAAACATGCCAGGAACAACCCTCTGTGGAAGAAGTCATCTGCCGACCCAACAGACTTCAAGAACTTCAGAATCATCTCCCTCCTCCCCTTCCCATCCAAGGTCATCAGGAAGACCATCAACGCCTAACTCTCCAAGTTCATCGAAGAGAACCACATCCTATTTATTTATTTATTTATTGACATTTGTAGAGCGCGGCGAATACCCGTGGGCGTCTCGGCGCTAGTTAAGGGATGGATCAGCAACTGGGGTAAAGAAGATATACAAGGCTATTGGTCAAATAACCACGTCTTTAGCTGTTTGCGGAATGTGAACAGGGAGGGACTTGCTCGGATATGTGCAGGAAGGGTGTTCCAGAGTCTAGGGGCGGCAACCAGGAAACGCCTGTCGCCCCAGGTGACTGTTCTAGTGCAAGGCACAGCCAAGAAGTTCTGAATAGAGGAACGAAGAGATCGGGTTGGGACATGATGGAGAAGATTCTGTTTGAGAAAGTGGGGACCTTGATTATTGAGTGACTTGTAAACAATACACAGCGATTTGAATTTGATACGGCTGCGTATCGGGAGCCAATGGAGATCCCTAATGATGTTTGTAACTGGTGCGAACTTGGGGATCCCAGCCAGACAGATCCTAGACATCTCTCAATCTGCCTTCTGAAATAACCACAGCACCAAGACTGCTCTCCTTGCCGTCACTGACGACATCCACTTCATCCTCAACCGGGGAGTAACCGCAGCCCTCGCCCTACTGGACCTCTCGGCCGCCTTCGATACAGTTCCCCATCGCACCCTAATCAAGAGCCTACACAACACTGGCATCCACGAGAAGGCCCTTAACTAGATACACTCCTTCCCTACAGGCCGAACACAGCCAGTCAGACTGCCTGCGTTCCTCTCAGAACCTACAGAGATCAGCTGCGGAGTGCCCCGGGCTCCTTCCCGAGTCGCACCCTCTTCAACGTCTTCATGGCCCCCCTCTCGGCCATCATCAGAAACCACAGACTCAACATCATCTCCTACGCCGGCAACACCCAGCTGATCCTGCCCCTCACCATCAGACCCACAGCCGCTAGAATCAACTTTTACAGGGGGATGAAGGCCATTGCCACCTGGATGAAAGACAGCTGCCTCAAGCACAATTCGGACAAAACCAAACTACTTATTCTGGGACCCGCCCCATCAGCCTGGGATGACTCCTAGAGGCCTGCCACTCTGGGAACCCCCCACCCCCTGGACTGCGCATATAACCTCTGCATCATACTCAACTCCTCGCACACAATGAGCTGCCAGATCAACACTGTCTCCCCATCCCGCTTCCATACACTCCACCTGCTTTGAAAGACTTTCAGATGGATCCCAATGGAATCCAGAAAGACAGTCACTCAAGCAGTCATCATCAGTATACAGGTCCTCGACATCCCCGCAGCAGCCACATAACACAACACCTCCATCAACTACACAGGCTCTCAGTCAACAAGAGAATCACCTTCAAGCTCCTCGCACATGCCTGCATAGCTGTCCACAACGTAGAACCAGCATATCTGAACCACCGCCTCTCATTCCAGGTACCCGCCGGACAACTTTGCTCCTCCCAACTCACGAATTCACAAAACCACAGGAGAGTAGCCATCATTTACAAACTCCTGATTGATCGATTGACTTAATGACCACAATAGAGAGAGGGGTCTGTGCCAAAATCGAATCCGCCTGATGTAAATTCATTATAGGGAATGACATGGATAATGGAATACTGACACTTGCCATTCAAGCATTGCACAATCTACAAAGGGACATGGGCGAAGAAGGAAGTGCCCCTGAGCAGGAGTCGTTTTCAAATTGGTTCTCATGGGCTCCCGCGATGGATATCCAGTTAATGTAAATCACTGTTGTCAATTATCATTTTGTTACTATTGGTATGTGGGGTTATGCAATTTGGGGGATCACCTGCTGTAAAACTCCTCAAAGTGGGAAGACAGCAGGTAAATAGAGAAGTAGTTATTGTCAAAAGAGACCTTAAGGAACAACAGGCCCCAAATCAAGTAACTAACCAAATGTATGAGTTAAGTAGTGTAGTTGAAGAATCAACTAGAGGAGGGGTGTTAATATGGAAATTGATTCATTTATCGATGAAAATGATATTTAATCTTTATTAACAGAATCGCCCATTGTGAACTCTAAGTTAACCTCGACTCTCACAAACATGTAGTCAGGCAGGCCATGAGACCTAGGCCCAGGATTGCTAATTGATAGGTCACTCTTGGGAGGGTGCGTAGCAGGCAGGCTAACACTGAGGCAGGAAGCTCTTGAACAACCCCAAAACATAGGCATAGTGACATAACAAAGGGTCAAGGGAGATTGCCACAATAAAGCAAATATGGCTGGTGGGGGTAAGCGCATTCCTAGAGACAGATGCAAAATGAGTGAGGAACACATAGCCAATCATGACCTAGTACACGTAGTGATCATGTGCTTCCCATGCCGGACATCTGGAAACTTTATCACTAGCCACATTGTGTCTACGCGAGGTAGAGACTCACCTGTGGAAACCATTAGACAATTAATTTATAATTTACCATATATGGTACTCTGTAAACTTTCACAACCTACTACGTTTTGAATATAAGAGGAATACCAACAGATTGAAAATTGAGACAGTCCTCAGATCTCATGCCTTAACCGTTTTCCCAGTTATAATGTTTATTTAAACAAACTGTTCCTGTTTTGTTAAACGCCTCTTGTCTTAAGTTTTTGAAGGATTTCGAAATCAAGCAACAAAAAGCACTGCCGGAAGCAATACAAGGCTATGCTAATGGCACAGATCATTTTACACAAATTCATAAATTAACACATGGGCAAGAAATACAATGCAGTAGTACAAATGACATTGGTGAGGTCATTAATGATGCCATTTAACTCCTCATCGTTGATGTCATATGTAAAGTCATAAGCAGTGCATGATGGTGGTGCACGTTATGGTTAGTTTACCTCACAATAACTGGTGAATTTCAGTGGATTTTAGGTTTTGTCATCATAACTGCACTGTGTTTTTCCATTAATTTCTGAGTTTTATTTAAACAGCACCACCGTGTGGTGGAAGCTCATAAAATGTTTTGGGTGTTAAGAATTTAGTGCAAGTGCTGAGCCCTGGCAAACACCAGTACAAATATAGCACTGATCAGACTCCCCCGAAATCACTCCTAAACAGAAAACATAACAAGGACATAGTTTACTGCTCACATTTTGAATAGTGTCTAGCTTTCAGTGACTTCAGGATTAGCCTGTAAACTCACTACACACCCAAATGGCAAGCGTAACCTGCTAACTCAGCTCAGAGATTACAAACTCTCGGAGGGTACCCAATATTGCCTAATTAGCTCTTGAACTCAAGGACTCAGCTTAGTTTTTGCAAACTCTAAGATGGGGTTCGAAATTTTTCATAAAATCAATTTATCTGTGACGAGGCTTAGAGTTTGTGAACCTTGGGCAAAGTCTGTAGACATCTAGCCCATCAGAGTTTGCAAGTCTGAGCTTAATTTGTGAACCCTGTGCGTTGAACACATTTCGTACTCCTTTTTAAGCTCTTTAGGCTCCTTTTGGGGTTCCTCCACCTTGGCCTAGATATCTGGTGGGTTCACAGGGCCCCTTATGTGGCATTTATGTTTTTTGTCAGTATGTGGTCACTTCTCTGAATAAAGCTGTAGCTTCATACCAAGTTTGGTGTAGTTCGGTTTAGCTTTTTTTTGGAGGCGCGAGCAAAGCTTCCAATGGACGTTATAAAGAAGAAAACCCTCCTTTGTTTTAATCTCTGTTATTTCCCTCTCTTTTTCCATGGGACAGATCTGCATTCAACTTGGCATACCAAAACTAAGCCAGTTTAATTTTTTGGGGAAAATATTGTACAGATTTGTTTAATGGCACCAAAGTTATAAGCAAACCAACAACCATCTTTTCGATGGAAACCATAGGTGCTGGAAGTAGGGATGCACAGGAGTGCTGCCGCATTCCCAAAGATAACCATGATGGAGTTGATAAGGTGAATGAATAGTGGAGTGGTGTGGCTCACTGGTTAGAGGCGGCAGACCCGGAAGCAGAGGATGGCCCGGGACCAGGGTTCAATTCCTGACGCGGCAGGGTCGTGGACCAGGGTCAGCGGACTTGATAATTCTCATCTCGGTGCCTACTCTAACCAGGGATCACACTCGGCAACTCTGGGCATTAGCTTGCCTCATATCCACAACAACCCCTCACATACGCCGGATATGCCTGGTTTCACCTTGGAGATACCCAGTAGGGACCATCTCACAGGGAAAGCCAGGACGGGTTCCCCAGCGGTCTACTGCGCAGAGATACTCCTTCGGGAGTCGATTCTAGCGCATTACAAACCCACAATTAATTAATTAATTAATCAATTAATTAATGAGTAATAAAGAAGTTTCTTTTCGCATTTGCTGCACGTTCAAAGACGAAGATCAAATGTTAGGCTATCTCTTCTGACATTTTGGTGCAAATTCCAAACTGATGTTTGCTTTTATTTCTCTGCATGCAAAGTGAGAGGAGTTTGTAGGGATCTAGGTGGCTATCTTGCTGGGGTACAGTAAGTGAGTAGAAAGGCTGTCAGTTTTTTCCTAACACACACCAACATTTAGATACCTGTAAATGACCTACACACAATTCAAAATATCACTGGTTAGGAATACAGAAATGAAGCACATTTGTTTGTAATTCTGAAGTGAGGTGGATGCAGTGATTATAGGTAATAATGGGGTAACCCTGTGTCCCTCAGAACCTGGGTAAATTTCAGTTTAAACAAAAGTGGTTCTGTCGGGTAGGAACTATCTTAATAGACAACGCTCAAAAGTGTAGCGATATCGATCAAGCGAAACCTCTACAACACGCCGTTGAGCACCAAATACCTCCTGAATATTGATAGAGATGAGAAAGAACTTTGTATTGTTACATTTATCAGAATTACTTCATTCAATGATATAGACAGTAAACAAAAAGCAAACGCTGTCAACAACAGGTATTTACATGGGTGCAGAGTGATTTCTAGTGACAATAGTGCTTTTGTATATGCATATTTAGTGCCATTTCAGTGGAAAGTGGGCTGCCTAAAAAATGACAGTACGCTACCTCACCAGTCCTCCAAAATGAGTCCCACTACATACCATGCCCTTACAACTCTTCTGCTGAATCTGAGTGGCCCATTTGTCATATTTGCTCTTTGTGTGATGATTGAATTATTGACAAATCCTATTTCAGTGATGTAACATTCATGACAGCACCCCACTCCGAAAATTGTGCCAGCATCACTGATGGAAACTAAACTGACCACGACAACAGAATAGGAACCGCTGACTCAGTAATGTATATATGTATATCTATATCCAAAGTGTTTAATGTTCCTGACTCTTTTTAATTAGCCCCCTTGAAACTAAAAAGAGTCAGGAACATTCCATCCAGATCCTGGTTCAACACAGACATTAACTCCAAAAGAAGACAACTAAGAGCTACAGAAAGACTCTGGAGGAACAACCCCTCCACAATCCTCCTCGAGCAACTCAAATCAGCTCGCAGGAAGTACAAAAAACACATCAAGAACGAAAAAACGTCATTTTTCTGCAACACTCTGGACAAAGCAAAGAACAGGCCCAAAGAACTCTTTAACATCATTAAGCATCAAACTTCCTAGCCTCCTGCATCCTCAGTTCGAGCCTCCAAAGACCTGTGCGACAACTTCACCAACTTCTTCAATAATAAAATCACCAAGATTGAGCTTTCACTGAATATCAACCACAGTCACCCATACAGGAGCCCATCATCAGGGACAGAAGACATCGCACCCAAGCACCCCACGAAAGCCTGGAAATCCTTGAACCCCATCCCGGAAGCGGAGATAGTCAAACTGATATCCACCTCCAAACCTTCATCTCATGTCCTAGATCCTATACCCGCTCAATTGACCAATACGCTGAAGCTCTCCCTAGCCCCGCTCTGGTGCAAGATCATGAACATCTCCCTGAGAACCAGAGTCATACCAGACTGCCTGAAAGTCAGCCAAATCACGCCATTACTGAAAAAAACAGGCTTGGCCACCAATGATCTGAACAACTTCTGACCGGTCTCCAATCTCCGTCTCGTATCCAAAATCCTGGAAAGGTGCTCTCTCCTGACTCAGCATATGGACAACATCAACCTTCTAGACCCCCACCAATCGTGCTTTAGAAGAGGCTGCAGCAGTGACACCACGATCCTGAAAGTCATAGACGATATCCACAAATCATTCCATATGGGCCAATTCTGCCTACTCATTCTCCTAGACCTATCGGCAGCCTTAGACTCGGTTGACCATAATCTACTCATTAAGGTCCTTAAAGAAAGTGTAAGTGTAGATGATGTGGTCTTAAATTGATTCTCCTCCTTCCTACTCAACCGCACCCAAAGAATAAAAATCAAAAACTTTGCATCCAACCTACACCCCATCAGCAGGTGTGTCCCCAAGGTTCAATGCTCTCCTGAAACTTTTCAACATCTACATGGAACCCCTCACCACCATACTCAAAAAAGCCAAAATCCCCTTCCACCTATATGGAGATGACACTCAGATCTATCTTGAAACCTCCTCCATTGATGACATTCAGGGACTCAACGACACTCTAAGAGAAGTCCAACACTGGCTATCAATAAACCACCTAAAACTCAACCAAGACAAAACAGAAATCCTCCTCATTTCCGAAAAAGAAGAGAACCCCCAAATCGTAGAGTGGCTAAAAGCTATTGATGCTCTCACTCTGGCTGACTCTGTAAAATCACTGGGAATCACCCTTGACCCAAAACTTGACATGGTCAAACACATTAAGAATTCCGCAAAGAGCGCCTTCCTCAACCTGAAGCTACTCAACAAAATAAAACCCTTCATCCCGTCCAAGGACCTCAAACAAACCACTCAATCACTGGTGTTGTCTAGACTTGACTACAGGAATGCAGTCCTCACAGGTACAGCAAAATCCCACCTAGCCCCCCTCAAAACAACTCTCAACACAGCAGCCAGAATGGTCACAGGAGTTAAGAAATATGAACACATCTCACCAGCACTAACAGAACTAAAATGGCTCCCAGTCGAAATGTGTGCCAGCTTCAGAACTGCCTGCCTCACGCACAAAGCCCAGCACACAGTAAAACCAGACTACCAACACTCAACAACTCATCCCTCTTAAAACACGCCAATAAAAACCACACCCCGGTCCTTCGCTGGAAACGGTCCCAAAATCTGGAACTCCATTTCAGTCCATATCAGGACTATCCCCTCCGTTGTAAAATTCAAAAGACAGCTCAAAGACCTCTTCCTCAATCATTCCCTCTCGGACCGATAACCGCCACCGAAGCGCACAAGCCTGCACATTGTAGCACACTGATACTGTGACATTAAGACTTCTACCTCCTTCACCTCCCCGACCCTTTCCTTGATTCCTCCTTCCTGAAAGAGGTTCAGCTCGAGACAACGTGCACCTAATTAGGATATTTCATGACTTCCTTGCCTTAATGTTGTACAGCTCGTGGAGACTTTCGAACTAATTGTATACTTTTGCTTTATTGTCAGATTCTTGCATTTTGACTGTTGTAAAGCGCTCCAATACCTTCGGGTCTGGCCAGCGCTAAATAAAACTCCTTAATAAATAATGAATAATAAATCATTTTATAGCATCCGCTTTTCTTGCACAACTTTTCCTAGCGGGTGCTACATTGCGGTCTCCTCCCCAAACTATTATATGCAACCTTCAATTTATTGAGGAACTGGAACTCGGGGAATGATTTCAGTGTTTTTATTTTCCTTATGTGTAAGTCTCTTGGTTGTGACCACGGATGAAAGTCTGTCTTCACTTTCCACTATTTAACCATCATTTGGAAAGCCGTGACTCCGTATAACCAGATTTAGTTGTGATGCACTGTGGGATTTGTGGTCTCCTTGAAAGTTCCCTTTGCTGTAGCCTGTGATTATTCTGGAATATGAAAAGAGAGAGTTCTCCCAAATATTTTGAGGCCCAGAGGGGGGAGACAAACCAAGCAAAAAGAAACAGAACCTCTAAGTGGGCCTATATTTCTTTCAACAATGGATATATCCTAATAATTAGTGAAGAGATGCCAAAGAAAGATCCTTAAGATATTATTCAAACATGAGAAATTTTTATTTAGACTATTTTGTCATTTTCTTAAAAATTGATTTTAGAGATTCATATATATAAATACATTGTCACTGTGCAAATTAACATTTATACATGTATTTGGTGAAAATATTATTATTTCAAAAATGCCCTCTAGTAACAATTGATCCTATAGATCAAGAACGACAGATTCACACAAACATCATACAACATACAATATCAACAAAGAATACAGTGCATACCTAACAATATATACAACTCGGCAGAATTATACAAGACATAGACTAATACAAGTGGTAGCTCTAAGGTGTACTTGAGAGGGAACGATTAGGAACCTAGATGGAATGGTTCTAGTGGTTATGATGTGATTGACCAAATCGTATCCAGGGCAAAGATGGTGATTTCAGTGTTTTTATTTTCCTTATGTGTAAGTCTCTTGGTTGTGACCACGGATGAAAGTCTGTCTTCACTTTCCACTATTTAACCATCATTTGGAAAGCCGTGACTCCGTATAACCAGATTTAGTTGTGATGCACTGTGGGATTTGTGGTCTCCTTGAAAGTTCCCTTTGCTGTAGCCTGTGATTATTCTGGAATATAACATATATTCCAGCATTGGCTCCTCTGCTAAAGCACAGGAGGAGCGTCGACCCACAGAAAGCAAAAAATGATAATAACACAACAATGTTATTATCATTCTATTTTTCCCGTACTGGCCCAGTTTTGTTTAAGGGGCAGGGCTGGGCTGTAAGCCAGCAGGGGGAGGAGTGGTAGGAATACTTAAGTGCACATGGCGGTTTGGCCAGCCGAACATTCATGTGCACTGTGCATGTTCTCCACCCAGTCTGTAATACACGCTCATTGACCCCATCTGAGCGCCAAACCACGGCGCTCAGACCAATCACAACGGTGCGATTAGCAGCGTCGGACTGGCTAGGGGATTCTGGAAACCTGTGCGCTTCCTGTTCCTGCGTCGTCCATGGAAGAACAGAGGAGAGGCAGCGGCCAGGTAAGTGGAATTTTCTTTCTTTTTTTAAACACCCACCATCTGCCCTTTAACCCCCCACATGCACCACCACCACTGCCCCATAGCAGCTGCCACTGATACATTCATTGCAAAGGAGTTCATGTGTTGGTTGAATCACCTTCCAAACTGGTAGTGAAAGAATTTCAGCCCAGTTATATTTCTTTGTAATTACTACAGATTCCGAAGCACTAGTGTGTGTGTGTGTGTAAATATATATACACATATATACACACACACATATATATGCATACATTCAAGTAGGCTTGTTTTTGCAACATTTTGTGTAGATTTTTCAATGGTCCTGAGTAGTCAGATTTATCAAAGCCCTGGAGAGATCCTGGAGGCAAGAGGTGAACTCAGTGATAAGAGGTCTAGTTAAGAGCTTCTCCTCCAAGTTCATGCCCTCAATAAAGCTGCCAGAGGCAGGGTATGAATCTGAATGTTCTGATCAGCAGAAGGGAGTGGGGATGACGGATGGAGCCGCCAGGCAGCCCTTATCTTGTGTTTTTTTCCACTGCCTCTCCTTTCCTCCTCCACACAATCAGCAATCGAGTCATGGAATTTGTTTTAATGTTTGCCCATGAATACTTCTTCTTATCTCTCATAGATGACCAAGCTGACCTCAAGCAAGCAATGCATGAGTCCATTTTAATTAGGAGTTGAATTTTGAAAGAATAGTTTAACCACCATGAAGCAACTAGCTTCTTCTTGTTAAGTGTACAGGAAACATAACGTTTGAATCCCAGCTACAAAATGTGCCTTCATTTTACAAAGTGTGCAAAACATCTCAACAATGGCGGTGATGGAACCTGCGTACTGTGAGCGCCATTGAGTGCCTTTCTTGTGTTTTTTGTGAGGGTTCCATTGTGACGAGCAGGCCAACAGCAATCAGAGCAGAGTGTGTCTTAGCATAGGGCACATATACTATGCAAACACACAGACATCACATTAACAAGCATTGGTAAGTTCATAAGGTCTGGCACTAATGCGCTCATAATGCACGTAAACATAGGCAAGTCAAAATTCTGTTGAGCACGTTGATGCCAATGATAGGAAAAAGTGGTCAGATTTATTTTATTCTTTACAGAATGTATTTAGAAGATAAATATTGAATGTGATATAAAGTGAATGTGCTTTTCATATGTAAAATAGTCCCCATAGGTTCCAATAGAAGCACCTACTGGAAGGCACCAAATTGCCAATATGCGAGTATTATACTCCTCTCAGTAGAGTCACTCTATGTAAGTTTGAGACAACTTGGAACAAATCATCTTGCAGACAGGTGCACCGCCACGTCAGATACAAAACGTGGGTGTTTGGCACATTTTTGCATTTTAAATGCACCGATACTCCAAAATGTTTTGAGACACTTTTTTGGGGCATAGCAAATGCCTTGGAAATGTTTGTTATCAAATAAATAATTACACTTTTCTAGGTTAGTTATGTCAGTTTGTCTGAAATGCATCTATTTTATGTTATGTTTATAAACCATCCTATTTGTTTTCCACTTGTCCTTAAACCCTTGAGTGCTGCCCACGTTCAATGGACGTTGCGTGCACTACCTTGGTAGTGCTGCGCACGTCCGTTGAACGTCATGGCCCCGCCCGCGCAATAGAACGTTCCGCACCAGCGCGGAACGTTCAGCGCAGGCATGGGGTTAACAATAATGAACTGTTCACACAAACATCATCTTTTGCTATTTAAATGTTCTCTCTCTCTCTCTCACTCTCTCTCTCTCTCTATATATATATATATATATATATATATATATATATATATATATATATATATTTATCCATACTAATATAATAAAGAGAGAGCTCAAACCTTTGAGGCGGGTAATCTCAGGTACCACAGCACCAATAACAACACCCAATACAGCGTTGGAAATGGCAGTTGCAGCAGAAGGACATAGGCTATGCAGACGCCCACCATATACATTTAAAAGGTAAAAGAACTGTGCCAGCAAAGTAGTCCCTTGTGGGCGTGTCTGCGTTGTGCTGTGGGCGTGTGCTGGGGGCGTGACAAACGCTGGGGGCGTGTGGTACCTTCCGCCCTTCATGTCATGTCTCATATTGTGTACTAATCCCACCCTGCTCCCTTTAAATACCCCTGCACCCCATAATCATAACCCACCCTTACTCCTTAAAATACCCTATCACCCTTAAACACTAACCATCTTAACCCTATAAATATACCCTGTACCCCAAAACCGAAACCTATCCCTAAACCCTAAAAATACCCCTGTACACCAAAACCCAAACCTATCCCTGAACCCTATAAATACCCCTGTACCTCAAAACCCAAACCTACCCCTGAACCCTAAAAATACCCCTGTACCCCAAAACCCAATCCTAGACCTGAACCCTAAAAATACACTGTACCCCAAACCCCAAACCTACCCCATAAACCCTAAAAATAACCCTGTACCCCAAAACCCAAACCTACCCCTGAACCCTAAAATACCCCTGTACCCCAAAACCCAAACCTAGCCCTGAACCCTAAAAATACCCCTGTACCCCAAACCCAGCCCTGAACCCTTAAAATACCCCTGTACCCCAAAACCCAATTCTAGACCTGAACCCTAAAAATACACTGTACCCCAAACCTACCCCTGAACCCTAAAAATAACCCTGTACCCCAAAACCCAAACCTACCCCTGCACCCTAAAATACCCCTGTACCCCAAAACCCAAACCTAGCCCTGAACCCTAAAAATACCCCTGTACCCCAAAACCCAAACCTAGCCCTGAACCCTTAAAAAACTCCTGTACCCCAAAACCCAAACCTAGCCCTGAACCCTAAAAATACCCCTGTACCCCAAAACCCAAACCTAGCCCTGAACCCTAAAAATAACCCTGTACCCCAACACCCATACCTACCCCCTGAACCCTAAAATACCCCTGTACCCCAAACCCCAAACCTAGCCCTGAACACTAAAAATTCCCCTGTACCCCAAAACCCAAACCTAGCCCTGAACCCTTAAAATACCCCTGTACCCCAAAACCCAAACCTACCCCTGAACCCTAAAAATACCCCTATACCACAAAACCCAAACCTAGCCCTGAACCCTAAAAATACCCCTGTACCCCAAAACCCATACCTATCCCTAAACCCTAAAACTACCCCTGTACCCCATAACCCAAAACTATATCTGAACCCTTAAAATACCCAAACACCCCAAAACATATACCTTAGTACCCCAAAACATATACCCCTATACCCATACTTACCTTATCCAAACATTTTAAAAAACATGCTTTTACCATTCATGCATTTACAACGAATTTTGTTGTAAATGTATGCGTGGTAAAAGCATATAAAATATAATGCCATGTGTTATAATGGCATTGCGGAGTCATGGTACTTTCGTAATGAAAGTATGCAGAGTGATGGTATGCGGAAAGAAAGTTGCGGAATAATGGGTGTTTACCCTCCCCCGGCAAGTACATTGGTGGCACAGCGGCCCACATCTCCAGCAACATACTCATATTTTTTCACCACCCATTTGAAAAATGCACAGGTCTCTCTCATTGATGGCCAGCACTGACATACACTTTTAGACACACCTCCCGCCACTAGTTCTAGAATTGCGAACTTTAGAGCTGGGGAGCTACGTTCGAATCTCGGCATCAGCTCAACATCCTGTGATTTCCTGTGATTCCAGGCAAATCGCTTTGTCTCCCCGTGCCTACCACAAATGAATGTGTTCTTCTGTAATGTAAATTGTGCTCATGCCATGTTGTCGAGTTCGTGCTATATAATATTGCAAGGAAAAATAAAGTAGGGAAACTCGAGTTCACACACTACTGAACGCGCGCTCTTAAGTGCATCAGCAGTGCACTGTGAATCGGAGCGTATCACAGGCCTGTCACAGATAAGAAATGCTATCAAAACGAAATCCTACAAAACAATACACTAGTGGCCGGCAGCAATTCATACCCGGACAACGTCGGGACGGGCTGCTAGTATATATATATATATATATTGGTTCATATCCCTCTTGCAAATCTACTACACGGCGGCCCGCGCCGTGACAGGACTGCACCATCTTGGGCAACTAAAAGGCTGGGGCGGAAACCATTTCTTGTCTGACACAGCGAAGCCAGCAGGACTTAACAAACTTACATCTCTTTCATGTTCCTACCAAGGAAAGAATATACGCTAAAAGAATGCAGTGAATGCGGAACCCACTGTGGGTATAAATGAACTGTTCTTAAATGCTGGACTACGAAGCCCATCATGCCTTATTCTGCCATTAACTGCATGCCGCCCACTGAGGGATATGAACCAATCACAGCATGCAGTGTTTGAATAAATAAGAACCTCCGCATTCATATGCAAGCTGCCTCTTATGATAGACCATGAGTCTTGAAACGCGTCAGGCTAACTATTTACACTTTGAAGGGGATGCGAGTTGTCCTTGAAGGCCGGAGGGCAGGCTGGCAGCTGAGTGCGTCCTGTAAAGTTCAAGGGCATTTGTTTGCATATCTATATATACACTCTCCAACTCCCGCTCAAAATAAAAAATGAGCTCTGACACAGCTCAAGTGTTCTTAAGGTAAGTTTGAATTCACCACCTGGCTAAAAGATTTTTATGGAGCAGTTCAAAAAGTGCCTGGCAGGTGGGTTTCGGCTGTTTGCCTTCCTCCGCGCTAGTTCTATATGCAGAGTTTCTTGCAGGGAATTTAGGAAGCCTCTTGGTTTACTCCCACTAAAGGGTGCCGCGTAGATATAGAGAGGGGACTGCTATTTAAAATCCATACTCAATCCGCTGTAAATCCTGTCCTCATCACAATTCAAGTTCCGCACAGCCTTCATCTCTGGAACCACAACACAGTGCGCCTCATGTACAGCCACAAGCAATGGTAGTATGCAGTCTGAATCTGCAAGAATCGGCTAAGTAGTCCTTAGTTGTGCACATGATAATGCCCGATTCACATCAGCTTTTAGGCTGCATGGATACCGTTGCGGCAAGCTGTCTGGTGGTCAGGGCCGGACTGGGTACAGAAACCGGCCCTGGCAAACTGCTCAGCCGCCCACCCCTGGGTTGAAGGGGAGTGCAGCTGATCAGTTTGCGAGGGCCTGTTTCGGACGATTTTGTTATAGTGGCCCGATATTGCCGACCCCCGGAAACAAAAACGGCCCGCAGGGGCCCAAAAACGCCCCCCACCCTAGCGGCCTACCGGGGAAACGCCCGGTGCCCTGCTGGTGATTAAACTTTACACTGACAATCACTCGTTCGGCAGGGAATCTGCCATACTCTCTTCACTTTGCAATTATCAAACCATCACTGATGGGGGGACGTATGTAGTTGCATACATTGTCCCACTGCTGTCAGCATTGTACGCAGTTCAGCAGACCGAGAAGCGTGTCAGTTTCCAGACTACGACCACCTGGATAAACACAAACTCCAACTCCGGCTCCAAATAACAAGCATTTGCAATGCAATAGGTCTCTCAATTGCGAGATTTTAAGCTATTGGTATTGTAAATGAAAATGCTTTTTATTTGTGTTTAAAAAACTGCAATAATAAAAGACTGTCATTTACAATGTTAATAGCTAAAAAATCTCGCAAATGCGAGACCTATTGCATTGCAAATGCTTGTTAGTAGTTTGAGTGCCGGTTTAATGGTCAGGTGTGCGAGTTTTTACAGTTGATTTCCCCAATATTGCCACAAACATTTCCTGCACACAGACATCTGCAGTCTGTCCCTTACACTTGGCTTGATTTCAAAATGTAGGCCACTTTTTTAGCTATCTAGTTTGCTAACTGGGACCACTTATATTTTCATGCCCGTGACGATTTTTTGTCTCCTTTCGACAGTGGCCATTTATATGAGAGTGAAACACACAGTTAATATGCATGTCATCAACTCTGATCAACCCGAGGGTCAATACTGCCTGCATTGAAACCAGCTGCATGATGGTTAATTTGTAAATTAAATACACAAAAAAGTGTAGGGTCCTAAAGATTTTCGAAGGAAGCCTGCTGCCTGGCTTCTGGAGCCCAGGTTTGCTGTACACCAAGGTTGCTTAGTCTTGATTTCACCTTATGTCTCTTTCTCCATCTACTTCTCTTCCTGTCTCTTAATATCGTTGTTATAGGTTTTTTCATCCCTACTTTCTTTCTCTGTCACTGTTTGTGCATCTTATGCTTCCTCTTTCTTTCGCCATTTTCTGCCTTTTTCGCCCTTGCTCTGTGCGAAAGTCTTTAGGATAATAAATAAGCCCTTGTCCCCCCCCCCCAAAAAAAAACAACAAAGAATGCCTGTGACGATCTCCTGCAACCACCAGCACAAATTTAGTGCTGACAGATAGCTGCTATGCCGGCATCCACATATATTTGTTTGTGTGTCTGTTTCTCCATATGTGCAAGTGTATGCCGAGTTCGAATAGAAAGGCAATGCATGTGTGAAAGTATATCTCTGTGCCTGTATTCCTTTGTGTCCATTTGGATAAGTGTTGGCACGTGTGTTCGTGTATTGAGGATGCACATTCCTGGGTGGTCCAGGGCCTGAGCAGAGGCCCCCTTATGCACCGTTAAAGACCTGCCCTAAGGGCTATTAAGCAGTCTGTGCGAGGCTCTCTAGGAGATTGATGGGCGCAAAGAGTTTGCCTGGCCTCTCTGCCCTAATCTCATTCAGTTGAGATGATATCTGTACTTCAGCTGCTGTGGGTAATGAATGAGCAGCGATCCCGGTACCAGAGTGCATTTATACAATGTACTGAACGTGGAGGGGAGGCCTCCCTTTAAACAGTGGCAGCTCTGAAGCATCACAGCCTGTGAGAGGCTTGGGGGAGTTAAAGTGACGCAGAGAAAAAGGACAAACATAGTACTAGTCCACCTGCACGTATGAACATGCATTCATGCACAAGCAGATAAACAGAAAAAATGTGCAGAACGGCATGGACAAAACACAAAGCGATGATAACACACAGGTACACAGACGGTCTGCAGATCTTCATCACACACTCACAGGCACACTTTCACATTCCGACACACACGTGGGCATATACAGGAAAGAACATAGAGACAGACACATGAAAGCAAACAGACAAAGGAATACACACCTAAATGCATTCAAGTAAAACAAGCTGCAGCTGAGATCGCTAGGGTTTACTAACTGCGAACGTGCAGCAAGGCGGAAGAGACGCCGTGCAGGAGCAAAAGAGGCCGTGCGCGAGCAAAATATCCAGTCGGGGTGGGCGGGGTCCAAAAGGAGACAGGGCAGGAACAAACATGCCTCACTCCAAATCAAAAACGAGCATTTAACATAAAGTTTTGCGCAAGCCAATGAAAAGAATGAGCGGAGCTTCAACTCCACTACCGAAAGAAACCAGACGACAATAAATTTTGCAGAGTGAGCAGCGCATGCGCTGCAACGCTAGGCGAGACCTAAAAAATGGGATCTGACACAGCTCGAGTGTTCTTAAGGTAAGTTTTAATTCACCACCTAGCTAAAAGATTTTCATGTCGCAGTTCAAAAATTGCCTGGCAGACACGTTTCAGCTGTTTGCCTTCCTCAATGCCAGTTATATAGGCACAGTTTCTTCCAGGGAATTTATGAAGCCTTGTTGGTTAACTCCCACTGAAGGGTGCCACGCAGATATAGAGAGAGGACTGCTATTTCAAATCCATACTCAATCTGCTCTAATATATCTAATTATATGTGGAATAATTTTGAGGTGATTTGGATACTGAAGAGCTAAATCCTTAATAAAGATATATACAAATTACCTACATAAGGGGTACCAGTTATGTATGTGATATAATTTCATAATGTTTATGATCAATTTTTTTTTTAATCTGTCATTTGGTCCAAAACCTGTAGCGATCCTATGTAGCAAAATGTGTTATTTATGCACAATTATGTGAATTCCTGATAATGTCCACCTTGTTGATGTTACATACATTCCTAATAACCACTCACTTGACTATCTTGTAGTAACTCTGAAATACTTTACTAAAGTTATGACAATGGGAGATCTGCCACTTGGTGAGTGTTTTTCTTCGTAAATGGAATTTAACGCTATACAGTTCAGCAAATCCTAATACAATAAATCAGGATTTGGGAATTACGAATGCAAATTTCACTTTATCTGAGCTTTTGTAATATCTACTATCAGAAAGTGCATTTGTGTATTGGACTGTGTGTGACCTCCCCCCTTAGGAGTCAAGAGAAATATTCCCTGATAATTATGTAAGGGATATACCTGGTTTGCTGTCTATAGCAGGATCAAACAGGACTGATGTCCGTGACTCCTTGGTGGAATCCATGTTTTAACACTCTTAGTGAATCTGTTCTATTAGCTTCTACTTTAGACTTTGGATTCTTTTGCTTCTGCTGCAGCCAAAAACCTTCTGGAGACCTTGCAATTGGTCCATTCTTCCTTGAAGCCTGCACAACCTCCCGCCCAGAGTTTGCTACTCCTTCAGCCTTCACACAGAGTCGCATTTTCACAAACTCCCGCACAACTTATTTATGATTATGAATGTTTGCTTAACCACCTAAATCTCTTTGCATTGAAGTAACTGTGTTATTTTTACACAACTTAATGAAGACAACTCATGTTTTTACTATAGGAACAATGATGTGATGAGTGAAGGTACCATAAGACAAAGGGAGTAACTTCCACAAAGGGGCTGAGTCCAGGGGTATTATTAACTCCTAACACTAGCATGGGTTTCCGAACTTTTAGCACTCAGTGCGCTGGTGCCATTAATGCTTGCACATGAATAGCCTTTATTCTAAGAGCCCATTTTTTATGCCCCAGCAATGTTTAGCATCGATCTAGCAGGAACCTCAAAATAGCTCATGCTTTGCCAACCACGTGGTCGAAACTTATATGTCCATTGATCAATTCCCCTTCTTTTCTAAACAAGTATCTCAGTGCCCATTTACCACATCATGTTATTTTAGAGCAAAAAAGTATTTTGCTAACCTGCATCAGATAGCTAATTATATTACCCGCACCGTGAATCTTAGGACCATGAGTTTGCCTATAAGAGGAAAAGTTGCTAAAACTGCTTTAAGACCAACATTGCCAGTAACCCAAATTAACGTAGGTAATCAATCACAGTTGTGAGTATGTGTATGTATGTATCTGCATTTATAAAGGGCACTGTAACCCTACGGGCATCCTAGCGCTAGGACACGGCAAGAAGGTGACGAGAAGCTGCAAGAACTGACTGATCCAGCAGTTATACTCTGGGGTAGAGCCAGGTCTTAACTTTCTTCCGGAACAGCAGCAGATCCTGTATTTGCCTCACTTCCAGAGGAAGACTGTTCCACAAGAGGGCAGCTGCTACGCCGAATGCTCTACCCCCATTGTAGATCTCTTAAACCTCGGGATGATTGCCAGGTTAGCTGCCGAAGAGCGTAAACAGCGCACAGGTGCATACCATCCAAACCTTCCCTGAAGGGGTTTGGGCCCAAATCCATGAAGCACTTTATAGGCAATACACAGAGAATTGAACAGTATCCTTTAGCTCACCGGGAGGCAATGCAGCTCAGTTAATACCTGGGATGTTGAAGATCCACAGGTTCTCATCAGCACGAGCTTTGCTACTGCCGCCTGGATTCTCTGGAGCCACGAGATCAAATATCTTGGGGACTCCAGCAGCAAAGCATTGCAGTAATCCAGGTGACTGAGGACAACACTCCTAACCACTGTACCTCTGGCCTGAGGAGGTAACAATGGTAGTACCTTCCGAAGTCCTCTGATAAGCGTGTGGTAGTTCCTAACTAGTTTAATTCTAGGACTTGACTTGACTTGACTTGTTAACATGCAATTCCAGGTTAAGCTTGTCATTGAAGCTAACCCCCAAATTGCGAACCGTACTCACGGGTACCAAGGGGGTATCTAAAGGGAATTGCCAGAAGTCAGACGGTAGAACTGTCGGCACTCTGCCCACCCCACAGTGCAAACTCTCTGCTTTGTCACTATTAAATTGCAGCGCATTATTTCTAAGTCACAACACCATTTCACGCATGCATTTGTGAAATGTTTCTAAGGAGTGCACATGGTCGCCTTCCAAGGACACTATCAATTGGGTGTTGTCCGCATAATTGACCGCGCTAATATTATGGGCTTTAATAACGTCTAAAAGCGGCCGCATGTAGACATTAAATAAGATAGGGCTGATAGAAGACACCTGAGGGACTCCGTGCTCATTAATGACAAAGTCTGATTGGAAAGGAGGGAGCGCAACAGCCTGTTGTCTACCTGCCAAGTATGATTCAAACTATCTGAAGGCCATATTTGTCACCCCCACTTCTTCAAGTCTTATCAATAGGGTAGAGTGGTTCACCGTGTTGAATGTGGTGGACAGGTCCAACAGGATCAACGTCGCAGATTGTCCCCTGTCCGCACGCATCCGAAGGTTGTCCAACACGGTAACCAGTGCTGTCTCAGTCCCATGGCCTGGGCAGAAGCCAAATTGCTCTTCCTCCAGCTTGTTATTACCTTCCAGAAAATCGGAGAGTGCCCGGCTCACCAGGTGCTCCACTAACTTTACTGGATACGGTAAGAGGGAGATTGGTCTATAGTTCTTGAAACAGTTGAGGTCCAGCGATGGTTTTTTTAAGGAGAGGTGATACTACCGCCATCTTCCAACAGGGTGGAACCACTCCACTGCACACAACTGGTGAGGCAGTGGGAAAACCTCAGAACCTAACTCTTTCCAGAGTTTTTGAGGAATTGGATCCGGCGGTGAACCAGAGGAGACTCCCATTGCTACCCCGACACACTCTTCCTCCGTAGGCAGTTCCCAGTGGTCAAGGGTTGTACCTGCATCCTTGACTCAGTAACCCTGGCTCCAGTTGAGTTAAATAGACCTCTATCATCCCTATCACTAGCACCCAATGGGGTATCTGGTTTCAGGCCTTCAATGATCCTATTTATCTTTTCCTGAAAGAAGGCTGCCAGCCCAGTACATAGCTCTTGTGAGGGCACAACCCTATTATTTGTGCATTCAGGATTGGCCAAGTCTCTAAATATATTGAAGATGCATTTAGTGCTATTGGGTGACTTTAGGATAAGATCTGCAAAGTATGCAGCCTTAGCAGTGACTATCTCTTTTTTATACTTAGTTAAGAATTCCTTCCAGGTGGCTTTATCAGTATTATCGAAGTGCTTTCTCCATTGTCTTTCGGCCCGTTTATAATCCAGCTTATAAAACCTCAGCTTCTCAGTATACCACGTAGCAGAGGGTCTCCCCCGTTTCCTGATTTTCTTAATGGGGGCAAGCTGGTCAATTATACTAGTTAGTGGCCCACAGAGAGCTGTATAATTCTGTGTTACCGAATTCCTAGGGTCAAAAAGGGACTCTAAATGAAAGACCGGAGCCGTTTGGGCTTTCCTCAGGAGGGCCTTCCAATCCCTGCCCAGTAAACACCTTTCTTCCTTGAGCATGGATCTGGTCCTTCTAACATGCATCACTCTAAATTTGACCAGATAATGATCAGACCATCCCACTGGTAGGATTCCGTCCATTGTAATCAAGTTTTCCCCGGAAAATACCAGGTCTAGTATATGTACTTCTATGTGGGTTGGTTCTAGGACCCATTGTAGCAAATTTAAGTTTGCGCAGGACTGAACAAGATCATTAAAAGCTATATCCAGCTTCCCGTTAGGCCAAAGATTAAAATCCCCCAGAATCAACAATCTATGATGG
The DNA here is from genome assembly GCF_964263255.1 of Lissotriton vulgaris. Classification (NCBI taxonomy): domain Eukaryota; kingdom Metazoa; phylum Chordata; class Amphibia; order Caudata; family Salamandridae; genus Lissotriton; species Lissotriton vulgaris. The sequence continues at coordinate 120,774,455 of NC_141697.1, forward strand.
GTGAGGGCCATATTGCTAATCACATCAGCTAGCTGCTGCTGTTGTTGTGCATTAGCTGCCCCCGGGGGTCGATAGCAAACCATGCCGGACAGGGTGTGCCCTGACCTGTCTTTCAAAGAAACGCCTAAAATTTCTGAGTGTGTAACTGTTGTACTTATTCCTGATGCTCAGCCTAGAATGTTTGGTGTTTGAGCTTGTTATAATGTTGAGTGTGTAAGACTGTCATTTGGATGAAGGGCTGAGCTGCAGGAGGCTGCTCCTGGTGGGGCTTTATCCTTTTCTTCTTATCTTACCATCTTACATGAATAAACTACTTACACGGAACTACAAGGACTACGCTACTTTATTTACAACATTTTGGCGATGTTTTGGACCTACAAGAACCACTTTAAAAGGAACTGAAATTTACATGGAAAGATTATTAAAGAGACAGAACGTAACAGAAACCGAGGACTTAAAAAAACGAGGTAAAACACTCTATCTGGCACCACTAGACCCCACCAGTGACCCCATAATCGGTCGCCCTAAGAACTAAAAGTGCCAGATCAAGCTCAAGGTCAAAAGCCACTGTAAGACTACTGACGTCATGTGATGAGTGATTTTGGCATTTAAAGTAGTGTTTCACAACATTTACATGAAGCTACGAGTTATTCCCAACTGTGAACCCTGTGTTTGAAAACCCTTGAGTCAAGCGGTCTGAATTGGAGACCCTCCGGCACACGAGAGGAATTTGAGCAGTTTTTTTCTTCTTATCTTACCATCTTAAATGAATAAACTACTTACAAGGAACTACAAGGACTACGCTACCTTTATTTACAACAGCAACCTCGTCTATGTCGAGAGGGCAAAGTCCCAGGAATCTTTATAAATGATCCTGGTTCCGCCACCTCTACCACTAGGCCTTGGTTTATGGAATGCTTTATAACCTGCTGGGCAGGCTAGCTCCAACTCAAGGTCCAGCCCTAATTCTGTCCATGTCTCTGTCATGAACAGGGTATCAAGATTATGCGTTTCAATCAGGAGTTGAATCTCTGTAGAGTGTTTAGGGAGTGACCTCACATAAAGGAGGTCACACTTTAGTGCACGCATTTGCATAGTATCAAGATCTGTCGCCTCTGAATGGTCCTGCGCAGGTACACTAGCACCATTGCTCTTCTTACCTATGTCGCAGAGCTGTTCCCTTGTGTACCCATAACTAGGAGTCTCTGCATTTGTGCAGTAAAGTCCGGCATAGTGGCTGGCGCTGGACGCGGCCGGTTTACGGACAGGTGCAGACGGGCTTGCCTTTGGTGTGCCAGCTGCGCGGTCGCTCCAGTATGACACTATATAGGCACCACTGTGCGACGACTAGAGCACCAACCCCCACAGCACGACAGGTTCACTTTTACAGTGGGCACCGCCGGGGTAAAAATGTGCTTTTATTAAGATTTGGTTAAAAATGCAACAATAACACAATTATAAAACCAGAAAGTTTTCCCCCAAGGATCTTGCCAGAACAAAACTGATACTATTAATTGTGCAAAGTATGCACGCAAGATTTGTGCAAATACGTGAGAACTGTCTCAGTATTCCAGCCCCCAACCAACAATTTTACAGTGTCTAGTACAGCGAGTCGCTCCAGTATGACGCTATATAGGCCCCACTGGGAGACGACTAGAGCGCCAACCCCCACAGCACGACGGGTCCACTCTTACAGGTGGGCACCGCAGGGGTAAAAATACTCTTTTTTTAAGATTTGGTTAAAAATGCAACAATACAACAATTATAAAACCGAAAAGTTTTTCCCCCAAGGATCTTGCCAGAACAAAACTGCCACTATTAATTGTGCAAAGTATGCACGCAAGATTTGTGCAAATACGTAGGAACTGTCACAGTATTCCAGCCCCCAACCAACTACCTGAGGGGCAACTATCACTTGATATAAACTTCTGATTTAAAAAAAGTACTCTTTTGATTTTGATCATAATAGTACAATATACCATCATTACGGCTCCTCATCACCCCCCCGGGAGATAAATTCTGTTATCATCCTTCTCCTCCACTTCAAAGTGCTAAATATACTAACAGTGTTCCTGGTTAATCCCTTGTGATTATGACCCTAGTTTTATCTTGGCTTCTCAGTAAATAGTGCCATTGACAAAGACTCATTATTACAGCTACCTATAATCCAAATTCACAGTAGTTTATTGCCTCTGTAAAAACATGTGATGTTATTTTACCTGATTACTGAATTGAAGCAACTGACAATATTCAGCGCAGTTATAAAGATATGTATTGTAAAAAATTGGTTAGTGGTTCTGGGAAATTGATTTCTTCACAGTGGATGGGACCAGGTAGTAGATTAAATATCAGGCGTAGCAGACTTGACGTCACACATGCTTTGCCTCCAGTGATATCACGGGGTTGCCTCCCCCTCCCCCTCCCCCTGAGTCCCTCGTTTGGCCCCTCAAGAGCCTCCTATGTGATTCTGATTGGCTATGTTAAGGGCAAAAAGTGTAAAGCGCCGAAAACAAACGGGGCGCTTGTTCTGTTCTTGCTCCTTCCTACCAGACCACTGCATTCAGGGTAGCAAAGTCCAGTGCCAGAAGTACCAAAGGGGAAGCCAAGGGTAGCAGCCACTTTTCACTGATACCCTCACTGATGTCCACGGTACGATCACCTTGGGGCAGATTTGCTTCTTTTTGTGATTTGTCACAGGAGTCCTGATATATTCCTGGATAGACTTCAGCGTGATGGTGAGTTCTAAAGATGGTTTATGGCACAATCGAACATTCATTGATATTGGCAAGTTGACCATTGAAGGATGATTATTGAAGGAGAGTAAAACTTATATAATTGCTTTACATCACTGCTGTAATACAAAGCACAAAGGTGCCTCCAAACTATGACCACGAGACTCTCAGAAACAATGGAATCCTCAGCAGTGAATATCAAAGAGACCTAGGTCACCACCTGCTGGGAAAGACAGCAGCCAGCTCTAACATTTCACCTTTCATCAGCAGCATGTGCCATCCTATTAAAAAGACAGAGAGTAAAGTGGACGAGTGCGAAAACCCGTGTCGTGGGTCCGTTCACTTCTAAAGAAACCTAGGCATGTCATAAAAGGCTCCACTGAAACCCCTATGCATAGGGTATTGTTTAGCTTTCCACAGGAGCCAGTCTTAATGCCATGAATTTCCAACATACAAGTTTTATTCAAGAGCAATTGTTACAGTGTAAGATGTATGGGCAACATAACCCTATATAGTTTCCACCTCGGGGTGTATCCAGGACAAACCATCATCCCAAGTTGCAAGGACCACTGAATAAGGGAAAACCACCTAAATCTGAACAACCTAAAATAGAAATTGTGGCGCTCGTTAGTGCAAAGCACATGGTAATCCCATTCAATGCAGCCATCTTTTGGCAGATCACCCGCTCCAATAAATATCTTCAACAATCTGTGTATAGTGCTTGACTTGACCTATCCTCCAGCCCTGAACTAAATGTATTGGTCTAAGAGACCAACTTCCATCAATCACTCCTGTTTAAATGATCACCCCTGCTCCAAGCAAGTCACCAAGGGCAGCCAACCAGAGTACTGATCTCATAAAGTATCCCACTGTCTCTCAGTTCAAGCCAGGATTCAAGTAAAAGTCTTGTGCACAAAGTGTTTTGGCACAAGGCCTAGGCTACAGGTAAAAGTTGCCTCTGCATCATGTCCAATGAAGAAGTGTTGGTTCCCCATCGTACCTATTAAATACCCAAAATATATAAGATCTGGGTGAAAAAAATGGCTCAGGCATAATAATAAATCCAAAAGGGCTTTGGCTCCCCGGTTCACAACAAAGTTGATATTATTTGACCTGTGAGGGATCCCCTGAGTAACGAGTGGCATTTTAGTCAATTGTGTCCTTCTACTGCACTCACTTAATCCATCCGTATTCCCAAAAATGATGTCCCTGATGTTACTTTAGGGTGAGGAACAGTATGATGAGGGTCGGAGGAAGCAGAATTTGCCTCTGTGTGCAATGTCCTAGTTACAATACCACAGTTATGTTGGCTAATACACAGTATCTGACAAACTCACTGGGATTCTCAGTAATTCTGGCAGGACACTTGCGAATAAACACAACTCATACATATCCAGGCAATACCACAAATCAGTGATTGTGTTACTCCAACAGGTACATGTGTAATGACAGCAAATTTACCTTGAAGGAGTATATATTTAGACAGTTATTTCCCATTTACATGAGCAGAGTTAACACAAGCTTTATGCTTGAGCTGATTGGTGTGGATTCCCTGTGGTTAAGTGTACTGGTATATAGCCTTATAGCCAGCTGTCGAAGGCTATACTGATTCTTAAAGGCAGTGAACCCAAGTTATAGGCTCAAGCCGCAGGCCTATAATGAGGAAGAGGGACTGTAACAGCAGTATAGCCCGAGGTAGAAAAGCATAAGGCTATTCGAATTTTGCACTCACTAAGGGTAGAATGTTCTAAAGTAAAACAGGAGGAACATGAAGACAAACAAATGAAATGTTGGCACTTTATAATAATAATAATCCACATTTGTAAAGCGCACAATCACCCGTAAGGGTCTCTAGGTGCTGGGGGCCGTCAGGAAGATTAAGCAAGCTATTGCCCAGAATCACATGGTGCTGGGCTAATCTGCCGATAGTGCCAGTGATCGAACCGTGATCCCCAGATTCCGGAGTCAGTCGCCCTAGCCGCGGCGCCACACCTCTTCTTATATCAGCCATTCATTAAAAGCCTATACCAGCCATTAAAGGCCCACTCCAGTGTTAAAGGCCATAGCTGAAGGTAAGGTCCTATAACAAGGGAACAGGCCTTTAATTACCGGTGTGGTCCCGCTATGGCAGACTATAAGGCTATTTGAACATTCCGTCACTAGAGGACAGAATATTCTAACAAATAAAAAAAGGCCTCAGACAGCCAGAGAGAATTTAAATCCCCTCGGGCTCCCTGAGGCATTTGTTCACAGCAATAGCCGTGAACGACAAACATTGGAATGTTGGAGCTCTGGGTTTTTACCCGCCATTAGAAAACCGGAGTACTCCATTGTCTTAAATGAGGCTCCCAACATTCCAATGCTCTTATCTGGAATTATAAATGCAGTATTACACTATTTGTAATGTGGGAATGCCTCATCACTTCTAAACAAGAAAATTGTATGAACTGCAGTGATCTATTTACTACTCACTTAATTAAACGTTTACACACTTCTGACACTGTCTAAATTACAGTGTATGTAGATTTTCCCAATCCCAGCATTCTCCATGATCACCAAACTTTCCTTCTGATAAACCCTCCGATTTGCCCACTCCTTTCCAAAATTTACCAGAGAGAAATAATTTCCCACAGTCTGCACGCTTTGCACCTCCTGTTGGCAGATGACATTTTGCATTAACAGATGAAGCGTTTTGTGTAGGGTATAATCGACCAAGCTATGAGACTGGCCCCTAACCGAGCAGTCATGTACAATTATAAGTTACAAATATTTTTCATCTTTTTGCCAGCATGAGTTTTTTTACTTTTGGAGGTTTAATTCCAGTTTGAACAATTTTCCACTAGTATGTCTGTGACTGGTCAAGTTTGCCTAAATGTAGTTAGATTTGAAAGGAGAAGCTGTATGTTTAGTACTGGTGGTCGCAGGTAGGGCCCATGGCACTCGGTATTTGGGCCAGACACTTATTTTTTTTCTGTTCTGACTATGACCCAGAGCATGAGAGATAAAACCACACAAGGGGAAGGAAGACAAGAAAGACGGAAAACCTATGACAAACAGAGAAAGCAGGGCTGCAAAAGAACCTAAAAGAGTGGGAAAAGTGAGTGTCCAATTGTGGATGAAAGCGGCATGAGGTGGATTCAAGACTACGTAGTCTGGGTATTTAGCACACCAAGTTTCAGTAGCACCAGCTGTGCCCTTCTGAGCAAAACTTTGGTCCCACCAACACTTATTCTTTCACAACTTAATAACTGGCCCTATACAAAGTAGACAGGCTCATTTCAGCCATAAGAATTCTGAGTTCAAGGGTACAAAACAACACAAACAAACCATCTGCTGGTGTTGTCTCGCGCCGGTCCCCCTGAGAGTGTCTACGCCTGTTCTCCAGTATCAGTGCAGTGTTGACACAATTAGGATCCCTTTGTTCTTCATGGAGTTAAAAGAAACTTCACACCGGATTTAGGTCACGGCCACAAAAGCGCTCTATTCTATGGACATAGTAACAAAGAAAGACTCTTCTGTGGCCACTGCTGAAAACAAGTAAGTAAACAAAATGTGGTTTGCAGTGACATACCCGACCCATTTCTGAGTCTCTTGTCTGCACAGTAATACAATGTTTCAAGGCCTCTTGTTTCCAGAGGAGGTGCCTGTGTGAGATGGTGGAACTTGCAAGCTCCTCTTCCATTCCCTCTGAGGGTCTTTTTTGTGAAAATAGAGTCACTCCTTTTACTGGATGTTCACCAGATCTGCTGATTGCTTATGTAAAAATTGACCCTCCAACAGGACCACTAGTGAAGCAAATCTTGGGTTAACAGATGTACACTGTTAGCTTTTCAACAGTGGGGATGTGTTGCATGCTGTAGATGCTAACCACACATGACCTGCGATTCACTTTGCAGGCTTTTAAAAAACACCTTCTAGGCAATGTTATTTGTCCGCAATTTAAATAAATAAAAAAGAGCAATATTTCATTTTGTAATGGGGGTTACATTTAGTAATATAAGTACGGCTGGCAGTAATGACTTTATTATCTGCAGAACATGAACGGTGGACTTGGGGGTGCAAATATATTTTCCTCACTACTTTGTGAAGTTTTTGAATTGCCAAAGTCAATATCTCCCCCCTTTTGGCTTTGCTAATGGTGTTCAGCATCAGTGATGGAGCAGGGGAAAGACGAACATTTTGTGTACCCCTTGTAAAGTCATTCTCTCATAACTGTAACATTTACTAATTGTGTGAAGGATGAAAAACTAAGTGCACATAGAATAGACACCACATGTGGGAAAACTAATTTCTAATCTGCTAAAAATGAATTTGCTAATAAATCAAAAGTCATGTTGTTGCCTTATTATGAATAAAATATACAAGGACTGAACTACAATTGCAAACGTGGACAATTTAGTCATGAGAAAGTATTGGGAATGACAGGACAAAAATTGAGACCTGGTTTGGACAATGAGGACATGAGGTGATCATCACCACCCCTCTAATGGACCAATGAGAAATGAGTGCGGACCCTGAAAGTTTCAATTTGGGGTTAGATAGTTAGTGAAAAGGGTATTAAAGAGCTTGTGCGTAAGAGAGAAAAGGTTGGTTCAGTGGATTTTATTTCCCACCACGACATGCTGTCGGTCTGAACAATTTCATGGTGCAAAGACTTTCAATTCTTTTTTTACTTTAAATTTTGATGGGGCAAAGAGATCGAATGCGGAGACCTTTGTCGGGAGGGAGACATCGAGGAGGTTAGAAAGACATTCAGTTTAGGAACCTGTTCTATGCAGTTCTGTCATCTTCCTATGGCAGATTGGTAATATGTTTTCAAAATTTTCCTTTCTTGAATGTAACTAAAAAATGCTAAAACTTGTGTTTGTCTAAAGAAAATGCTATTTTTCCTTTCCTATTGAATTTAGATACATTTTCTGTAAAATATAAACTTGAGTCTGTTTTTATTTAGTTCAGTTCATAAAACTTTTATTCGGTTATATCATAGCAAAACCATAAAAAGTACAGAGATAAAATATTACAGTACATATTTAGAATAAAGGTCATGACAAATTAAACATTGAAATTATGGGAATAATGTGCTTGAGCAGGTCTTAATCGCCATCAATTGACTTCTACTAGTTGGTCCATCGACCAAATAGCGGAGTACCTTGATGTTTATTTCCTTATGTTTTGCTGGGAAAATTTGATATGCACATATATGTATATAATGTATAAAATGTAGAATCTAGGTTAATGAGGTACCCCACTATCCAGCAGCTCACCTTCTTTTCCACTGATTCAGGAGTAGTGCGATGTGTGGATGTGTGACTCGCAGTGCTATGGGCCCCACCGATGAGCAAAGTGAAGTTGATCCTGGGTTGAGTGGGATGAGATTTGAGGGTTGTTTGGGAGCCACGCTGGATCATCAGCAACAAAAGAAACCTAGGGCTACGTATGGCGCAAACTGGCACATGTCACATCATAATTGCACACACGTTATAGTGGTTCCATGTCTGTCTTTTTAAATTAGTATGCAAAGGCGACATCGGTCCAACTAAAAGCAATAAATTAACAGACTCTAAAAATATGCAAAACATCCTTGTTTAGAAAGGAGCACGCACACCAAATTGCAGCGGCGGTGCCCTACAATTTTGTTGTTGTTAAAGAATGAAAAAGGCAAGGGATGAGGAGCAATGGTGGAGCGGGGATGGCGATGGGAGGGTTTACAAAAATAAATAAATGAAAGCAAAAAGAGGAGGTGCAGGAGATCAAAGGATCAGCTTTGTGGAAAGCAATGTGAACACCACATAGAGGGATGGTGGCCGGGCGGCTTAAGCAGCACATGTGAAACAGAACAAGATAACACAAATACACCCACGGAATGCTGAAAGAAAAAATATCAAAGTAATTCCTACTGTGGAGATTTGAAATGATATAGATCATCCAATCAAAGTAATGGTAAAGAAACTATGCAGCAGTGGAGGTACAAACACAAGAAAAGGAAGAAAAGGCTTCAAATGAAAAGAAAGCAAATGAAACTGACAAGAAAACCAACCAATGGCAAACAGTGGGATGACCCAAAACCCATCCAAAGTTTTGTTATTGTTCACAATATGTCTGCCTGAACAGACAGCTGAAAGTGTATTGTGGGCCTAAAATAGGAGAAAAACTTTTGTCCAAAGAAAAATTGGGTGAAATTGTTAACTCTGCAAAGTTTTTGAATGAAGCATAGTGCAAAGTTCACTAACTTCACATGCAAAAGTTAAACCTCAAACACTCCTACTTTTAATGGAGCTCATCCCAAGGTGGAGAAGTATTTTTATGTTCTGTAAGAGGTGGTGTTTTACTACCGGCATTATTGACCAAGTACCTGGTGGAAAATCATAAAAACTCACTATTGTTGAGCATGGCCTAGTTGTAAAATGGTTGCACTGTGTCTGGGAGACTTCTGCTGCCATCCTGTCTTGCTTGCTTGACCAATTCACTTTGGCTCCTATTGCCTCAGCCTTCACAATCCAGTGGAGCTTCGGAGCACTAGATGAGGCTACTCTCAATATTAGGAGCTATATATGGGGAGAAGGCATCAACATTCCTTTTGGTAGCTCATTGCTCCTTGCCATATAGTTCATGAAGCTCGTTGTAAACGCAGTGTTAGTGCCCAGACTAATGTCTTTATTGACGAGAAGACATTCTGTGACCACTTCATTTCCAATAGGATGTCATTTATTACTTGTGATCTAGTGTCCCCTGCCCACCAGTTGTTACCACTGCCATGACTGAAAATTGGCTAAACTAATTGTGAATAAAGTATTTTATTCAGTGGCATGATTTCACACAGTCACATACACTATTGTTTCTTTACAGAAATACATTTTAGGCCCACCTCTTGTAGTGATTAAACTGACAACAGCGAGACATGCGCTGAAGAGGTTGACCTGGTTAGATAGCATCAAAAAGTTGGGCAAGCGTAAGAAATGTAAAACATAAATAAAACTCATAACCGGAGAACATCCTAAGACCAAAGAACATATGTAGTACCCATTCTACCTCATTTAACTTTTACGAGGTATAGAGACACCAATAATGTGTTTCACTTACTTGTTACAACCAAGAAAATAATATATTTCTTTAAAAAACATAGGGGCATATATGCAATGTCTGGCGCATCTCTGCAAATCAGCAGGGATGCACCAGAACAGATGCAAAATGCAAGTCTCCCCTTGCGCCACCACCGATGTTTCGCATTTACAATGCGGCACACCGTGGCACAAGGATAGGCAGATGCGTGTCACTTCTTGTGGAGTAAGGGCGGCGCATTGCTGGAGTCGCGTCACAATCGTGACGCAACTCCAGCAATGCACAAGGGCCGCCCATACATAACGTGGTGCGTCACTCCTTATGCCTGCTTCAAGCAAGCGTAAGGTTTTGCCGCAGCAACCTCGTAAAAGTGTATCCGTGAAATCTTCTAGATTTCACTGCGTCACTTTTACGAGGCGTTTCTGTGACAGAACGCCCACTCTGCGACGGAACGGCCACATGAAACCTAACGCATGTTTCAGGTGGCGCAGGGCTTTACAACGTGACACATCTCTTTAGATGCGTCACGTTGTAAATAAGGCGCAACGTGGCGCATGGTTTATGCTGCAGCTATGTCACAGATTTGATGCAACGGCAGAGTAAATGTGTCACAAGGGGCTTGTAAATCTGCCCCCCAAAGTCTGCGGTTGCATAAGAGACTTTCCAAAGAGTAACTTCACTGTACCTCAACATGCCTGCAAGGATTGACACATGTCAAAACGTAAACTGTAGATCTCCAAATCACAGATAAATAAATAATCTAAATTAATAATTGAATAAACAAATGAACACCTACATTAATAAATACATATCCCTGTATCCGCTGCAGTGCTCGTGCTTCTGCATACAGAAATCTATTTATCCAGGGATCACAAAAGGAAGGTATTGTTATTCCGGCGCTCAGTTACGATAGCTTGCAGACCAATTCATCAATGTACCTGCTGCTTTACATAGTGTGGACGAAACCATTTTTTTGTGCAGCGAGCACTCAATAAAAAAGCATGCATGCGTTTCTTGGTGCATACTTAAAATAAATAACATAAGCTTTTAAAATAGTATTTGGCAGTATACAAAATAAACAAAAACAGAGAAAGTGGATGTAAATATATGAATATGTATTAAGCAGTAGGACTTGATAACTAATCGAGTACGGATAACACTGTATTAGTCATAAGATGATGCTTTTCATTCTATTACTGTAAGTGAGCTGTGCCATTCTGCGTCTTTGGCGGGACTAAAACGTGAAAAGGCGCCTATTCCGCAGACAAGGGTCCTCTAAACACAAAAACAGAGCTGGCTGTCCGAAAGAGATTCAAGTACAAACTCTGCAGCGGCAGAGGCCACGGGGTCACTAATAGGCGTCCAGAAAGGTCTGTGGCTCTGCCTGACCCCAGCTCCGATGGCAGGGGCAGCTTCCATCTGCAGACTTGGACAGTTGCACTTCAGACACCGAGCGCCTGCTGGTCAGTGGTCTGGAGACGGCTCAGATGGACAAACCGTGGCACCCCAGAGATGCCTGCTGTACCCCCTCCTGTTATCAGCATGAGGGATGGTGCTGCTCAGTCGGGTCTGCTCTGAGGGCTGATGTGTTTATTGCTGCTCTGCACCGCACGTGTGACCTCTCTGGGAGCGTCTGACAGGCAGAGGGCTTCAGTGACACTGAGCAGCACTGCAATGGCTCATGGGTATACACAGCCGGCCTGCTTTACAAGCATTAAATGTCTGGCATCCCTGTGTAAACGATGCTGCATTGCTGAGGCTCAGCATTTTATTTCAAAATGGCTCACTTCTTGGTTTGTTATCCGCTATTTTGAGTTGTACATAGGAATAAAGGAGCTCGCGAGGCAAGGTTAGCCGCCACTTTGCTGCATTATGCTTCCTGTACATGCACGTAATTCCAGGGGACAATTCCTAAAAGTATTAAGGAGTACCGGAAGTAGCACTCCAGGAGTACTCTTTTATATGTCTTTGTGAATATGTCCTTAAACATTGAACTTCCTGTTAGTAAAAGTGCAAAGAGGGCACAGTCCTTTCTGTTTGGATGAATTACGTATGAATAATCCCCGAATGTTCCCATTTTTCGTGTTTTGGTGCCAATTCACAAATGAATGTAGAAGTATGTAAAGGAGTGCTGCAGGAGTACACGCTTATATATTTCACAATGCCTCTGTGAATAGGTCCATGGGTGTTTCAACTACACACCTGGTGACCTTACATACTTCTTTCTATTTCTATCTTACGCTGCAGCTCCACAAGTGTTGCATTGGGCTCAATAAGGTATCAATGAGAGGGACAGCTGTTCGCTTCTGTCAATCATACACAGTACAGCCACACTTATTTGTATGTAGTTTCCTCACAAAAAAAGATGCGCCAGTCCAGTGCTCCAATCTGACCACTGCTTGGCCAAGCTCTCAATTGGATTTCTAGACCTGCTCAATAACAAACAAACAAAAAAACACAATAGGACACTGGGCGAATTTGGCTTCACAGGACAAAGAATCTTGCGAGATCTTCAGTAAGGATATTTCAGATATGTGACCACCTACGGTGGTAAGGAGTAATATCAAGATAAGTTGTACGTCTGTCTTCTCTGTGTGTTTTATGGTGTCATTTACACAAAGGTCTTGCTGATGAGGGGGTGCTACTCATGCTGTTTCTGATGCTGAGCATTCTAGGTGGGGTTAACACAGTACTTGATGGCCTTGAAGAGGGCTTGGCATCTGCTGAAGCTGTGTTGACAAACTTGGCATAGCATGATGCCTTAGATTCAGTGATGAGCTCTCTGCAGGTTGTACAGAGCTTTGCCAGGCCAGTCGCTCATTCTATTGGTGTGCTTATCGCCTCCACTGAGTGGCAGAAGTCAGACAAAATGTCTGATGATGTTGGTTCCGAGTAGGTTGAAGTTGTGTTTTTAGTGGAGAAATGTGGCTCAAATGGTTAGAGCGGCAGACCCTGATGCAGAGGTCTGGTCAAGGACCAGGGTTCAATACCGTGCCTTGGCAGGTCTTGGGCTCAAAATTCCACGGACCTGATAATTCTCGCCTCTGTGCCTATTCCAATCATGGAGTCCCACTCTGCAACTCTGGGCAATAGCTTGCTTAATGTCCACAACGGCCCCCACAACGCTAAGGATGCCTGGCCTCCACCTCGGGGGTGCCCAGGAGTGGACGCCTCACAGGGAAAGCCAGGATGGGTTCCACAGCGGTATTCGTACAAGCGCCTTGAGACCCTTGCGGGTGAGTAGTGCGCTATACAAGTATCAATTTACATTACATTACATTTACATGGTTTGATCAGTCTATAATCTATGCAATTAAATCCCTAAGAAAGAAGCTGTTGGAATAGCTCTTTGTTGCTTCTGTAATAGGTTGGAGGTCTCAGAGGAGAAGGTGAAACGGCTTCTTGGAAGCTTAAGACTGAAGTGGAATGGGATGGTCTGTGCTAGGGATAGGTGTATTTTTTTATTTATTTTATGTGATTTTCTATAGCGCAAACTTTACCCGAAGGTGTCAGAGCACTTTACATAAGAATAAGTTGCAAAACATAAGGATTTAGGATTACATGTGTTACATAAAAGATGCAAACAGAAAAAATTGCAAATGTACAAGATGTAAAGTCACACAAGGAAGAGATACAAATGGATATACTCTAAGAATCACATAGGAATGGTAGCGAGTACAAAGGTCTACTGCATATACTAGTGATTAGAGTTATCTCTATATGCATATATATTTATACACATAGTAGATTTTCTCAGGTGAAGACCCCAAAAAAACCCAAGAGAACAGAGTTCAATTAACGCCTTAACCGCGGCGGTGTTTCCGCCCCGGTGCGGGTGTTCTCAAGGATGGGCGGGGCTGCGTCGGCCGTTGGGCATGGCAAGAACTGGGGAGAGAGTGCTCGCGACGGCCAACAGCCGACGGCAGCAGGGAAAGGGTTAAGTGGGGTTGGAGGGGGGACGCAGTCACAGCACCAGGGGAGGGTGGGAGGGATACAAAGAAAAGGCAAAACAGAAAAGGGAAGAAACATTTGAGGATCGTCAAGGGGGAAACAAGGGAAAAGGGTAAAGGACGAGGGAATGGACAAGATGGCGGGTCAGGAGAAGAGTTTCAAGAACGTAAACACTGGCTGCCGTGGGAGTGTAACGGGTTACATTCTGTGAATGATTGCAATGCCTTCTGCTGACCTGTTGGGATGGTTGATTTGCTTGGAGTACACACTAGAGGAGCCAGAATGTCAATAATGCATGATGAGGTAAGGAAAACTGGGTCTCTTTGAGCCTTAAGGTTGTGTTTTGTGACAAGGTCAGATGATCAGTCTGAATTTTAGTGTGTGTCCTTGATCTTTAGGGAGTGAGGTGGCAAGTGGTTTGAGGCCGCTTGTGTTGGCTATGTGTGAACTGAAGGGAGTCAATGTGGTGACTGCAAGTGCGTTAGATGGAGTAGAAGGTATTGGGTGCTGTGAATGGGCTATACCTGTTGTCTACCTGATGGACGGTGGGTGAAAAAGCAGGTTCAAGAAGGAGCTTTGGCCTAAGGCCCTTACAGGCCCTCACAACACCAACATAAGAGGCTCTTGTTTTCATACATCCAGGGAAATATTCCAGAAAATAAGACTGATGCTACTAGGGAAACTAGAGACCTTTCAGGAGTAGGTGTGGCAGAAAGATTACAGGCTACTTCAGTGGTATAAGGGGATATTAGAGTGATTTTCAGGTTAGCCAGTGGCGGGATTAATGCGCCCCTTCTAGATTGGCTAATGAGGTCAACTGACCAGCTTCTGCCCAGCCTTCTGGAAGCGTCTTCAGTGAAGTGAGGTCTTGATAGGCGTATTTTGCAGCTGGTCGATGGTGGAGTGAAAAAGTTGGCACCAGACTGACAGTGGTAGGTAATGTTAGACCACAAGAGCATGCTCACACTCACACCAGTACTTAAATTGAGCCAGTGTTTTCCTGTGGGAGCCACTGGAAATCATTTTGGGGACAGGCACTTATTTTTCTGCATTAGACATTTACCGATAGCAAGACAGGGAATAAAATATCACACAAAGCAGAAAGACAGGGGAAGAGAAAGATGGATAACCCATCTAGAGGGAGAGAGCAGGAACCTGTAGGAGTGAGATAAAATGGCGGAGAGTGTCTGGTGGTGGATTAAAGAGGCCAGAAGTGGTTTGACGAACATGCAACCTCAGTATTTGGCGTGGGTGGGTACCGGCCGTGGGCTTCTGAGCACTCATTCTCTTACAAATTAAGCCCTGGAGACTCTTAATATTGGAATGGAAGCTTAGAGTGCACATTTATGAATAGAAAGGCACATTGTTAAAAAAAAACTGCATTTCTTCGTGTGATGTAAGAAAGGAGATTGAGGAATTAATTATTCGGACGTACCAATTTTGCTGCAGGCCTCCTTCCAGATCTCCGGCAATAACAGCCCTCCCCCATAACCCCCTTCGGCTCCTCTACCAATGTTTGACAAAGCAGCAAACATGGGAACAATTCTTCGCTGAATACAGCTTTCAGCGAGGAGAGGGGCCTGCAGAACTTTTCCAAGGACATCACACAAGAGGAATGGAAGGAATGTACCAATTAGCCCAGAGGGACCCATTCTGAGCTGCACAACGGAGCGCCCAATTTAGCAAAAGCATTTATTCAGCCGTCCGGGGTTCGTACAAGATGGCGGCGGGCGCGGAGATTATTTGTGTTGCAGCAAATAGCTCGAATTAGTATTCTTCAAAATGTTAACAGAGGCGAACACTCCCTTCCTCATATTTGCACAGGAACAGGCACGACTGGGTTTATTTGACAAGGCAGGCTGGTATGTAGTGAAACTGTGGCCACCACCCCTTTAAGAAAGTAATACAAATATTGGAAAAAGAGTGGATGAGAAGGATGAAAATGCAAGGAGTAAAGAGTGATAGATTTGCTCCGAGGGGACACCGGGCTCTAACGCCCCCACTTGATTGATTTTGTTGAGAGGACCATTGTTTTCGGGCCTGGGACTTATTGACCCAGCTGAAGCCTGGCTACTCTCGCGCGCGTGACCTTGGCTATAAACTCCTGCTCTGGTAACCTATCTGCCAGCGCTCCGTTCCTGGCCTTTCGCCCTCTGAGCCCGGCCTGGACTGCATATGCCACTGGCACCAGCGAGGGACTGGCTCCTGTTACAAGCCGGAGATCACACTGGTGATCAAAGCCGACTGCTGGGAGTCCAGAGAAAGAGGGGATCGAGCTTTCAAACAGGTTCATATTACCCTCCCGCTTCCCAGACCGCTTAATATTATGATATCAGCCTCAGTGGTCAGAGAGATTTTACTAACTGGAAATATTAATAATGCTACATTTCTAGCATTATTAATTTCTATTCAACAAAACTGGGTACAATTTTCTGCCAAAATGCAAAATATGCAAAGTCCGCCTAAGAAGGGAATTTGCAGATAGAACAGATTTGCCACCATTTTTGCAAACCAGACCTGTCCCACACAATTCCAAAGAATATTGTGATTTTGGCCCAGAACTGCCAAAACATTTTTCAGTCGCACATCACAGGGTTTGCAATCGCAAAATATTTTCTTGCTATGTAGCATGGCTCTTTGGTGACTGAGAAAAAACTCTCTGGGCCCGATTCACAGAACCAACTTAAGACAACATTCTAAACTTACTCCTTTTGTTATTCACAGAAGTTAGGATTTTGTCATAAGTCTGTTTTAAAACAAATTTAAGACAAAATCCTAACTTCTGTGAATACCAAAAGTAGTAAGTTTAGGATTTTGTCTTAAGTTAGTTTTGTGAATCGGGCCCCTTAGGTCGTAAAATCTGTTTTGCTACTCATTAGGAATTATAAAGTGCAATGAAGTGGATCAAAAGTTTGCACCCACAATTCTGCGACCTTCTGCAAATGGGAAAATTGCAAGGTGACCTGTTACTTCATGGGTTGCATCGCAAAAATACAGACAGTGTGCAAATACTTTGTGCACAATCTAAACCCACTATTTGTGATCTGTCTCTGATTACAACTGGCCCTTCATTGCTATGGGGACGTTTTGTGAAACGTGTTTCGTGGCAGTTCGTAAACGACAATGAAAAGTTGAAAAGTTCACACACGAAAACACTAAATTGTCACATAATTTTCTGATGTGTGGGCTTTCCTTTGGCCTCAAACATTGTTTTGATACCGTGTTTCGCAAAGCAAAATAGTCATTTTGGCCTATCAATGTCAATATTAGTATTTTATTATAGTTAATTGAATTTCGGTCATAATAATAATAAACACAATGAGCATCACAAAAATCGTGTTAGCAAAAATAATAAATGGGTCAATGTGTCACCTACCGCAATTTATGCATATATTGTAAGTAATCAATGTGTTTCATCTCTAAATAGTTCCTTTATATGGACGACCACGGTGACTTACAATATCCTTACAATCTAAATTAAGTGGTATTATATTTCTTATCATTCAGATAATGTATAACAAATGTGGAATCTACATTGTAAGAAAACGCATCAAAAAGCAATGTGTTATTTTTTGCAAACACACACTCGTAAGCAATTTAATACAAGTCCGTAGTAAAAGCATTTTTTTGTTAAAAAAAACACAGGCAAAATGAAAATAGCATCTTCTCCTCTGCAGTGAAACCAAAGTTGAGAATTAAGACATCTTGTCCTAATCACCTAAGGGTTGTGGATTTTCAGGACAGAAGGAGTTTAAAAAGTTACCCCCATCCTTTTTAAGTGTACAAGCGGCAGTTAAGTCTTAAGTTTAAGAAGTAGCTCTTCTCTCCTTTGCTGCTTCAGGCAGCAGACACTGTGGTGTCACAACTCAGCTGTCTTACATGGAGCAAACTTGGCCAAGGGCTTTGGAGAGCTTTACATGAGCACTGGTTACATTGCACAAGGTCATCTGAATTTCTTGTAGGCCCCGGGAGATTAAGTGTTTTGGCCAGAATCACATGATGTTCAGCAGACGCTGGGACTCCAACCTGGTTCCGCAGTCTGCACGAATGCACCTCTGGCTCTAATGCCCCGTCCTCTACAGAGAAGCTATGCCATTGTTGTGCTACAAGCAGCTAGACTGCACGAAAAGCATTAGAAACATTATTTTACAGGGACTGCAGTTAAGAAGTATAATAGGTTTAAAAACCTTATTGAATTTCCCTATTGCCTTCTATTTGTGATACCACTTTCACCTTCATGATTACCTCCAAGGATGGGAGGAAAAAGTTCCTAGGGGATGTTGGACTCAAAGAGGGAGGCATTCGTCCCATGTGATTGCATCCTTACTTAAACAGCAGAGGGGGCTTATTAACAATTTCTTACACTTTTAAAATGACTTTTAAGATAACTTCATGAAACATCTGATGTGCCAATTGTTAAAAGTAAAATGACAATCGTGAACACTGCCTGCGCCATCTTGTTTAGTGGAAATTTCTATGTGCACATAAGCTGCAGCCATTTTATCCATCACAGCCATTTTGTACTCTGATGGTCACCTTTGTTTCACCATGCACCTTACTAGCATCCATCTGACCCTCTGACCAAACCGGATATGTGTGCTGGGGGCTATAAACCCTATTGTCACAACAAACCTCAGCGCCGCTTGCTGCCACAAACTTGTTTTTCCTTTCATCTCTGTTTGCAGGCCAACCTTTGGACAATCTACCCCTCACCGCACCTAGTTACTCAAACAGGTTCCAGACACTAAAATGACCCCTGCAAACATGATTGATTGCAGTACAAACAGCGAGACTTGTTTTTACCAACAATGGGACCTGTTTTTACCAACAGAACGGACTCTTAGATCTGGCCGGTCTCACATGTTTTAGACCCTGAAGCAAGGTCCAGCTGCAAGGTAAGATTGTCTGTTTGACCTGGGTGGGAAGAGAATTACTGTTGGGCTTGTGTGGAAACCTGCCCGGGGCGGGGACTCCAAGCTTGTGTAACCATGTTGATGAAACAAATGCATTGTGTAAAACCTGTATAAAAGGAAGAGCCAAAAGAGATGCCAGCAGAACACCTCCCTCAGACATCCCGGTGTCTGCAGTTGACGTGGTCTCCTCATGAGAAATAAACGTTTTTCTTGTCTTCCAGTTCCAGTTCTTGCCTCATTATTTTGATAGCGAATCCAAGGTGAATTAAAGTTGAACCCTGCACCGGGCAGCATTGGGGGTCTTATAAGACTCGCTGCTTTTCACAAATTGGTGCCCCAACGTGAGGGCCCATCAGCGACACGTGGGTCCAGAAGGGAGGTCCTAACGACGGAGTGAACGTCTAAACGATTGGGGTATACCTGCCTGAGAAGACGCTTGTCTAGCTGCCGATCGACTGAACTTCACCGGTTCCGAACAGACTTCTCTCGAGCGACCTGTGGTCCTGCCTGGACCTTAGAGGAATGCCGCATTGATTGTTGGAGTGAGAGGACAACCAGGCGCTGGAAGGGGAAGATGAAGAACTGTCCATACGGTCCGGGTAAGGTCATGAAAAAGGGACTTAAATTGATTGATTAATTGATTGATTGAATAGTTTGATCGAAATACTAGTATTCCTTTTTGATATTAAGTTATTTGAGACATTCCCTGCTTGCAAACAACAGAGAATAGGAATATTCTCTCTCTTTGCAGACAGCGAAGGACAGGTAGTACAGACTTTCTGTCTAAATTGATGGATTGAGATATTCACTTTGACCGGTAAAAACGTCATGCCTGTTTTCTCTAGATTTTTTTGTATTTGTTTTAGACCGGACTGTTTGTTAGAGGTCAGTCAGCCGGCGCCACCGGAAGGCACCCCTAACAAGGACATGTACGTAAAATATGGATTAGCCACCGTAGCTTATAGCAAACTATGGCATAAATACACCAGGAAGGACCGGGTAAATCAGTGGCCACTGACGGGATCTTTCGATCCCGCTAAAATAGAAACGTTAGAATTAGCTCTCCACAATAAGAAAACTACAGACCGTCAACGTCATGGCTGGTATTCATTCAACCATGGGGCATCGCAATATTTTCTACTCTCAGGTGAACCAGCTGATTTCTCTTACAAGGGTCTGTTGTATTGTTCGCTTGCTAAGCATTACAATTTACAGTGATAGTCAGTACTCTTTTGGAGTTCTGTATAATTGTGTCCAGTTGTGGTCACCCCATGGTTTCATGACCTCCGCTGGACCACCAATTAGAAATGTACTAAGAATTTTTGAGTTATTGCATTCTCTGACATTGCTATCTATAATTGAAGTTGTGAAATGATCAGCACCTGGATGTTGAGGTGATAATGGCACAAGAGGAAATAATTATGCAGATGCAGTTGCATGTTACTATGCAGTTTGGGCTGGACTGTTCCCATGAGGCACAGGGTCAGACTGATTTGCATATGGCCAGGTTGGACTGGGGAGGCGGAGTGAGCTAAACAATGATGATGGATTAAACCCAGATCAGTTGACTGGGGGTGAGTGCTTGCAATGTTCAACACTCCCTCCATCATCCCCTTTGGTTTTACTATGCAACACTGGACATTGCAATGCCAGTGTGGGTTGATAATCACCCGGCACCTGTTCTTACTTGTGTATCAATACAAACATTGAATGAGTTGAGGGAAATACGGTAATGTGCAAACAGCATATGCTGCACGCATAGTTCCTTCAATGAATTTAACAAGATCCATGGGTAACATCTCCTATTAACTTTGGCGATAGTCCAAGCTGGAGTCCCATTAATCTAGCTAGCAATTGTGCAGCAGGTGCAAGGGCACCAAGGCACAGAGCTGTGAACAGTCTACTACCCCCACATGATGGCTGTCTTTTAAAATCAAATTGAGGGTAGTGGTGCCCGTTATGGCCCATGGAATGCTTACTTATTATTGAGACCTTCATTTTGAGTTGCCCCCATATGGTCCCTGGGCAAACAGGCATTTGCCCAAGAGTGGAAAACTCTGTACCACTCATAATAGGGGCCCAATTCACTGTGGAGTCATATGGACTTGGATTGGCAGCAGCATTTGGGGTTTTGGAAAATTATAAAGGAATATTAAGAGATGAAGCAATAATTAAACGTTTTGTAATCACTCAGTCAACACTGTGCTTAATGAACACTGGCAACAGAGAGGGCAAACACAGTTTAATAAACACTGCTGCTCTCTTTTGGTAGACAGAATGGTTATTGCTGCTGGTGTGCAGGATTTTAAGGACAGATGTGAGTCCGTAGCAATCAGCGTTTTAATGCGTGACTGTCTTGGTAATGTGCGTGACGAATGGCAGCTGTGTTTCAGAAGGGTCCCACCAGGCTCATGTTCAATGAGGAACTGGCATTAAAAAGAACTTTGGACAAAAAAGTAATAATGATTCTGTTGATGTGACATCAGTCGTGCTTATTAAAACATGCAAATAAAAGACTTACTATGATGAATGTGCATACACATTTCACTTTATGTATTAAATATTTTATTGAGCATGGACAAAAAAATGCACCTCATCCATTTCTGCAAAGGCCGTGACCTGTTTAGGGAGGCCGACATCAGTGGCCCCTCGGACGCCCCGCCTAGGGCCAGCGGATAAGTCATCCTGTTAACACAGCAAGCCGCCTACAACCCAAAAGGGCCGGCCGCGTCTTAAGAGGTGCTACAACGGTGCAAGCTGATCAGTGCTAGTGCATTTTAGGAAACGATAATCAGAGAACAGTAAACAACCCCAACACCCACCCCCCCCCCATCCCACCCTTCTCCTTGTCCATTTCCGGGCTCTATCTATAGGTTGTGGACCCCTCTCAACAGTTAGTGGATGCCGCGTGCGCGGGGCCTGTGCTTCTGCGAACATGTGATTTGGGGACCGGGAGGGGCGTATCCGCCAAGCGGAGCAGTCGTAGGTAGCGTGGACAGCTCACCTCCCGGAACTCTCCAGTAAGCAAGGCAAGGAATGGCTGCCAAAGGTCCGCAAAGTCCGCCCCCCTCCCCGCTGCCGCCAGCGACAGTTTCTCCATTCCCAGGATGGTCCACAGGCGGTGAAGCCACCCCAGTTGCTGCGGAGCCTGGGTCGCCCTCCAGTGCGCCACAATATTCTGGACTGCAGCCCCAAGCGCAAGCGCGATCAGGCGCCCGCGCCAGGATTTCAGCGGATACATGAGTGCATTTGGGAGGCCTAGTAGAATGTACGCAGGGAAGCGCGGCAGTTGTGTGTCTAGATGAGCATCTATAAGATCCAGGATAGGGTCCCAGTAGGGGCGCAGCGCCTTACAGCTCCAAAGCAGATGTTCCAGTGTCCCTAGTTCCCCACATCCCCTCCAGCACCTGTCACTGATTCGGGCATCCCATTGGTGTAGTCTCTCAGGGGTGTGGTACCAGTATGTTGCCACCTTCGTCAAGGTCTCGGTAAGGCCAGTGTGGTGCGCCGAGTGTCTAGCTCTGTGGTATATCCCCTCCCAGTCCTTCCTAGTGAGCTGCCTCCCCAAGTCCCTCTCCCACCGGACCTGGCCCGCATTGTATGTGTGTGCCTGCGTGAGCAGCAGCTGCTGATAGAGATCCGATATCAGCTTCTTGTCGGAGGTGCGTGTCAGCAGCCATCGCTCATAAGGCGTGAGGTGCCGTCGGGCTCCGGGCTGGACTGAGGGGTGGAGCACCCAGTGGCGCACCTGCAGGTATTGCATACGTTCAGATTCGGCCACGCCGTAATCCGTCTTGACCTGCCGGAACGACAGTACGCCCTTGAGGTCGAACATGTGTCCCGCCGCACGGCAGGGTGTTGTCCGCCACGTCGTGAACGCGCCGGCGGCCAAACCCGGAGTGAAATCGGGGTTCTCAAAGATAGGAGTCATGGGTGAGGGGAAGGTGATCAGCCCCCTGACCACGGCCACTCTATCCCACACCCGCAGGGCTGTGCTGGTGATGGCAGACGCGTACAGGTTGTGAGGGCGGTGTCGGCGCGGGAGGAAGGGCACACCCTGGAGGGTACGGCCGGCCACTGCCTGATCGAGGAAGAGCCAGTGCTTACCGGACTCCAGCTGGAACCATTCCACAAAGGTGCGCAGCTGGGCCGCCTGGAAATACAGTGTGAGATCTGGCACCCCGACTCCTCCGTGCGCGGGGGGTAGAGTGGCGAGGGCGTGCTTGAACCTGGGTCGCCGGCCGTTCCAGATGAACCGAGACAGTTCCGATTGCGTTTGCTGGAGCCAGCCCGCCGGGGGGTCCAGGGGGAGCGTCTGGAACAGGTACAAAATCTGCGGCAGCAGTGTCATTTTGACTGCTGCAATTCTTCCCAGCCACGACAGTGCGAGCGGCTTCCAGCGCCGGAGCTGCTCCCGGAGCTTGCATGTGAGGGCCTCGTAATTGGTCCGCGCAGTGGCACGGATCGTAGGAGCCAGACGAACGCCCAGGTATGGGACGGTCGTGTCCGACCATTGGATCTGGAATTCCGATTTAATCTCGGCTACCACGTCCGAGCACAGCGAAACATTCAAAGCTTCAGATTTGGCTTCGTTGATCTTGAAGCCCGAGGCCAGGGCGAAGGTGTGCAGCTCCACGAAGAGGGCGCGCAGGGATCGCATCGGGTCAGTGAGGGACAGCAGAACGTCGTCAGCGTACAGGCTGATCTTGTGCGTGTCGGCCCCGAATTTGATGCCTGAGATGTGAGTATGTTGTCGCACCCTCTGGGCCATCGGCTCCATGTATAGAGCGAATAGGAGCGGCGACAGTGGGCATCCCTGGCGCGTGCCCCTGCCGATGTCGAATCTCGGGGAGGTGTGCCCGTTCACCCGTACCGCGGCGTTGGGCCGGCGGTAGCAGTTGAAGATGCGATGGCGGAGTTTCTCCCCGAATCCGAAGTGACGGAGGGCCTGGTCGAGATATGGCCAGTGCACTCTGTCAAAGGCTTTCTCCGCATCAATGGTGAGCAGCATGCAGCCGGGTTTAGTGCGCGATCCTGCCTCAATGAGGTGCAGCACCCGCTTGGTGTTGTCGCTGGTCTGCCGCTGGGGGATGAAGCCCGCTTGGTCGGGGTCTATCAGTTGTTGCATGTATGGGGCGATGCGGCTCGCCAGTATGCCCGTGTAGAGCTTTAGGTCTACGTTCAACAGCGATATGGGTCTGTAGGAGCCGCAGGCTGCCGGGTCACGACCGGGCTTGGGGATAACAGAAATCGACGCCTCCAGCAAGTCCGGGTGTATGGCGCCAGGCGTGTCAAACGTGTTGAACAGGTCACACAAGAGGGGGGCGAGCTGCTGACAAAAAGTCTTGTAAAACGCCGCGGTATAGCCGTCGGGTCCCGGGGATTTCCCGACCTTAAGGCGGGCAATGGCCGAGATGACCTCGTCCAGAGCTATGGGCCTCTCCAGAAAGTCCGCCTGAGCCTGGGTGAGGGAGGGGAGGTCCGCACCCCGCACGTAGGCCAGACCGGCATCCGGATCTAAGTGATCCGCATCATATAGTGCCGCATAGAAGTTGCCAAAGGCCGACGCGATCGCTGCGTTTTCGGTGACCAGGTCACCACTGGGCAGCCGGAGCGAGCGCACCTGTTGTCTCTGGGTTTGCGCCCGAAGCCTACTCGCCAGCAGCTTTCCACAGCGGTCGCCGCCGGTGTAGTAGACATGCTTAAGGCGCATCGCGGCGTATTCCGCTACATCTTGGTCCAAGGCAGCTAGCATTTTCCGTTCGGCGCATAGTTGGCGCCACGCTCTGGCTGCCCCGGTGCGTTGGTGCATCTGCTCCAATTCCGCCACGCGCTGCGAGAGTTCGGCGCGTTTCAGCTCCCTCTCTTTGTTGTTGGCTGTGGCGACGGAGATGATTTCCCCGCGTAGGACCGCCTTGAGGGCTGCCCACTGAGTCGCTTTGGTAGTGTCCTCGTTGGCGTTGTGCTCCAAAAAGTGGGTAATCGCCGCCGAGAGTCGCGTTCGGGTGTCAGCCGAGTGTAGGAGACCGTCCCGCAGCCTCCAGTGCCGCTGTGGAGTCGGCATCGTTCCTACCCGAAGCTTCGCTACCACCGGGGCGTGGTCCGATAGCGAGGCTGGCAGAATCTCCACGCTCTCCACTTGTGGCGCCAGCTGTGAGGAGCCCAGGAAGTAGTCCAGCCTCGCGTATGTTTTATGCGCCGCCGAGTAGTACGTGTAGGCGGTAGTTTGGGGGTACGCGTGCCGCCAGAGGTCGGTGAGACCCAGGTCCGACAGATGCGCGTGGCCCGCCGCTGTGAGCGCCCCCACCTGACCGGATCTCTGGCCCGAGCGATCCGCCGTGTTATGAAAGACAATGTTGAGGTCCCCCCCCAGAAGCAGATGAGTGTGTGTGGTGGCTGTAGCGGTCTCTAGAGCTGTGTGCAGGAATTTCTCCTGGCCCTCGTTCGGGCCATAAACAGAACCCACTAGCAAGGTGTGACCCGCTATTAGGAAGCTATAGAGTAGGAGCCGCCCTCTAATTTCGGCCTCTTTCTGGTGGACTTTCCCCTCAAAGGATTTAGCCACAAGGATCGCCACCCCAGCGGTTTTCTTCGGGGAAGAGGAAAAGAACTGCCATGGGAACGCGCGGGATTTGAGTCTATGCTGGTCGCTGCGCACAAGGTGTGTTTCTTGAAGCAGGCAGATATCTGCCTTGGAGCGCTCGAGGTAGGACAGAATCGCCCTGCGTTTGTTCGGGCTGTTGAGACCCCGCACATTAAGCGTGAGCACTACAAGTTGTCGTGGCATGGCAGAGGTCGCGTCAGGGAAGCCAAGCTAGTCCCGCGGCCGGGGTCGTAGGCCCGCGGGTCGCCCCACAACACTGCGCTAGGGGTCGCGGCAGAGCGCCATTTGACTGCGAAAGGCCCTGGACAAGGAGAACCCCCCCACCCCTCCCCCCTCACCCCCCAAGAACCCTCAACTTCAACCTGCCCCCCCAATCGGGACACGTATCTCGCCTGAATCCACCCCTTCAGTAGTGCAAACTCCCCCCGCAAAACTCCCCCCACCCGGAACCCCCCCCACTCCCTCCCCCCAACAAGCAAAGAAACAAGGACTATCATTGTCCCAGGTCCAGCCCCATGGCCGCTGGACCCGTGGTGAAGTACGTCCGTAGAATGGGAGCAGTGGCGACGTCGCAAGCAGGTCCGTGCACTCTGCGCGCACCAATGCTGGTAGAGCGTCAATGTCATCAGTAGGAAAGGACAGGGGGTGCGTTGCACGGGCCCCCGCCGCCGGGCCAGCAGAGCCCGGCATGACCAACTCCAGAACCACCAGTGCGTTGCCCTCCCTTCGATCAGCCGTCGCTCGTAGGCGCCAGGCCCTGTGCCACAGTCTCCACTGCAGACCTCCGCCCCTCCTCTATCTCCGTGTCCGCCGGGCGTCGCGGCCTGCGTCTGCGCCGCTGCTGCTGCCAGCGGCCCGGTCCCGCTTCGTGAGACGAGCGGGTGTCACGATTTGGTATGGCTGGAGAATTGGGACTACTATTCCCAGAATGCCTGGTGTTAGGTGTGTCCCTTTTCTGTTTTCTTCTTTTCTCTTATAGCCCTTCCTTTTCCTGTGTTCAGGTGCTTGTCACCTGTTTTCGAAGTGAGAGTCCTGGTCCGGAGGAAGAACATTCGTATTGTGAAGTTGAGAGAACAGAAACGCGGTTTCTCTCTTTGGAGTGGCAGCGCATGCCGCGCTGGATCTTTGCCACGAAGATTCCGCTGTTTTCCCTTGCTAGAGCGGTAGCGCTAGATTGCGTTGGAACTGAAGACGCCAAGATTGACTTCGCGTGTTTGAGCGCGGTCGGGTAAAGGCATTGCGCTTTTCATAAAGCGTGAAAGGAACGCTTGAACTTTGGATATACTTTCGCGGGGACTTGTGTAAGTCGGGCAGAAATTCCCTAGACTCGGTAGTTAGTAATAGCGCATGCCGCGCTGGATTAGTTAAGTTCATCTCGTGAAGATAACGAGTGTGGGCGGTTACATTGGAGACTGCATCAGCGGACCTAACAATACAAGAGACTCTCACTGGTCAAGATAAGTAAAGTACTTAGAGTATACACCCTCGGTTTCAAAGAGAGTGGTATACGCTGTCACGATTGCTTTTTCTTTTCTTTACTTTATTTTTCTATTTTTTTGTCATTTCGAGTACGGCCATTTGCAGCAGTGATTATTGTAAGTGTAGGTCTCTTTAATACACTGCATTACATTGTCTGGTTACCTGTTGAGTGGGGTGTGGTGACGTGTGCTTTGTTTTACTGCAGGGTCTTTGATCAGGAAGAGAAAACGCTACCCTCTGATCTATCAAGACTTGCTGATTTGCACTGCTGCATCGTTATATTTTATTTATCCATTTTTTCCCCTTCCCCGTGTGTGATGCCCGTAGTGGAGTTGTGATATATTACTCCCGCGGTGTATTGCACATAGGGGTGGTCGGAATTAAGCATCACCATCGCTCCCGCTGTATCCTGCTAATGAAAGGTTAGTTCACTCGTGTTTCAATTCATGACAGAGTGACAAGCCCACGAATTGAATGCAGCCTGAGCGATGGATTCTAACGCTATAGCGACTGCAGTGTTGGAAACTTTGTCTGCTTTACGAATGGAAGTAGAAGCATTGAGAGGAGAGAATGCTGCTGTGCGTTCGGAGATGGTTACAGTACGTAGAGAAATGGCAGATTTTTCACAGGGTGGTGCACAGGGAGGACATTACATTAAGGGAAGTATGTTGTCCCCTCAGGTTGCTAAGGAAGCATCGCAAGGGCAAGATGGCGGTGCTAGTTCCTCCACTATCCAGGTTATACAGCCCCTTCAACTTCCTCTTTCACCTCCGGAAAGGTTTTTTGGGGATCCAAAAAGGTTCAATGTCTTTCTGGGGCAGTGTCGTTTGCATTTTATGTGTAAACCGGCGGTTTTTCCTGATGATAAGTCCAAGATAGCGTTTGTAATGTCGTATTTGGGTGGCAATGCGGCTACCTGGTCTTTTCCGTTGGTTGAGAGGAATGACCCTATTCTTGTTGACTATACAAAATTTTGTGATGAAATGAAGAAGTTATTTGATAGGAAGGCTTATTCTCTGTCTCTGGATAGGGAATTAATTACATTGAAACAGGGCACACGAGATTTACTGCCTTATATAACCGACTTCAATAGACTAGTGGTGGAAACGGAGTGGCCACAAGAAAAACGCATCTCCTTATTCTATCAAGGGCTGCGTAGTGATCTAAAGGATGTCCTTGCATCAGTAGTTCCTTTACCTGTCACTTGTGAGGGGCTTATTGATTTAACAGTGCAGTTAGACCATCGGTTGCAGGAGAGAAAGGAAGATAAGCAACATGGTGAATTTAAAATCCCCTACATCAGGCCCAGAGTGTTGGCAGAAGGCAATTCATCCAATATGACTGGAAATGACTCAAGACAAGCAGGGGGCCTTAGAGGGCCTATCAGTGCAGAAGAGCCGACGGAAAACTGAATACCTCAAGCATGAAGGAGACGCCTTGTTTGAGGTCAGAGAAAAATGATGTCTCTTCCTTTCTAATCAATACGATCCAAAATACTGTAGCCCATATTAATGTATGTGTTACGCTGGAGGTGGCTGATGGAAAATATGAACTGGTACATGCCTTGCTTGATTGTGGAGCCACAGGGAATTTCATAGATCAAACATATGCCCATGAGTTGGGTATACTTTGTATTCGAAAATTAAAACCGGAACCTGTTAAGGCAGTTGATGGAACGGCACTGACATCTGGACCCGTGTGCTATCATACGTACCCTCTCATGATGAAAATGGGAACAACGCATATTGAAAAGATTCAATTCGATCTTATTGATGCGCCAAATTTCAGGTTGATATTGGGAATGCCCTGGCTTACCACGCATGATCCTCATGTTCAGTGGGCCGCTAGAACGATCAATATGAACTCAGTATTCTGTGCTGAGCATTGTACAAGAGCACATTACGCATCAGACATCTTTAAGGAGGATAACCCGGCTGTGTTATTGGCTTCTGGGTGTAGTGTCCAGACCGTATGTCTTGTATCTACTTTACCTGATGAATACGTGGACTACCAGGATGTGTTCTGCGAGAAGGAAGCAAGTAGACTACCTCCCCATAGGGAGTATGATTGTGTAATTGAGTTGGAACCCGGCGCAAGTATTCCGTGTAGTAGGATATATGCACTCACGGAGCCCGAAAACATTTATTTGCAATCTTATCTAAAGAAAATGTTGGCTGCTGGTTTTATTCGTCCATCTACCTCACCTGCCTCTTCACCGCTTTTTTTTATTTCGAAAAAGGAGGGCGGTTTGCGGGCATGTATTGATTATAGGGCAATTAACAGGATTACAAAAAAGAATAGGTATCCCTTGCCCTTGATACCGGTGCTTATGGACCAGCTGAAGGGAGCCACGGTGTTCACGAAATTGGATCTTCGGGGTGCATACCACTTGGTGAGAGTGAAGCGGGGCGACGAATGGAAGACTGCATTCCGAACAAAATATGGTCTATATGAATATTGTGTGATGCCCTTCGGCCTCTGCAATGCCCCTGCCGCCTTCCAGTTTTTTATGGATGAGGTTTTAAGAGGTTTGTTGGACGTTTCATGTATGGTCTATATCGATGATATTTTAATATATTCCAAGACGATGGACCAACATGTTCAGCATGTGGAGGCAGTGTTGCAAAGATTGCAATCAAATACATTATTCGTGAAATTGGAGAAATGTTTGTTCCATGCGACAGAGGTGGAGTTTCTGGGTTATGTGATCGGCCCAGGGGGGATATACATGGACAAAAAGAAGACTGATGCAATCATTCATTGGGAGTCTCCTACCAGTGTGAAGAGTTTGCAGAGCTTTCTGGGCTTCTCTAATTTTTATAGAAGATTTATACAGGGTTTTTCTTCCATCATTCAACCAATGACATTATTGTTGAGAAAAGGAGTCACTTTCCGCTGGACGGAGGCCGCGGAAGCCGCCTTTCGGACATTGAAGAGATGCTTTACGAGTGCTCCTGTTTTACGACATCCAGACCCTGATTTGCCATTCATGTTGGAAACGGACGCATCCTACTATGCGTTAGGGGGCGTTCTGTCTCAGAGACATCCTGAATCCGGGCAGATCCATCCTGTTGCTTTCTTTTCCAAAAAGCTGACTCCGTCTGAAATAAATTACAGCATCATGGATAAAGAGTTGCTGGCTATCAAAAGAGCCTGTGAAGAGTGGAGACATCACTTAATGGGGGCCAGGCATACGGTGGAAATATTTACGGATCATCGCAATCTTCTCTTTCTGAAAAGTGCCAAGGCGTTGACACCTCGCCAACTCAGATGGTCTTTATTTTTTGCGGATTTTGATTTTATTATTAAGTATCGTCCAGGTCCTCAGAATGGTAAGGCTGATGCTTTGTCAAGACCAGCAAATCCTGCAGTTGGTGGTTGTCCGGATGAAAAGGTGGAACCACCACCCATTCTTCGCAATGCCCTGTATCAGGAGGGGTTGACAGCGGTTATTACATCTGTGAGTTTTCTGGATGACGTGAGGAGCCAATGTGATATACCAGATACACAGGCTTGGGTGGATGTAGATCCGGTGCATCGAGGTATGAAAGATGGATTGCTGCTGCAAGATAATAAGTTGTATGTTCCTGAGGGACCTTTGCGGTTACAAGCTTTGCAATGGATTCATGATTCATCCTTAGGGGGACATTTAGGACAGCAGAAAACTTTATTGAACATGTCTCGTTCTTTTTGGTGGAACTCGATCAGAAAAGACACATTGGAGTATGTTTCTAAATGCGCTATCTGTGCCCAAGCTAAGTCAAGTCATCAGTCTCCAAGTGGTCTGTTGCGTCCGATACCAGTACCTCCTTCTCCGTGGCATACGGTTTCTATGGATTTTATTGTTGAAATGCCTTTTTCCCATGGAAACACTGCTATTTTGGTCATTGTCGATCACTTGTCCAAAATGGGACATTTTGTTGCCTTGCCTTCATTGCCTACATCCGGGGAATTGGCCATGTCATTTCTGCAACATGTCGTGAGACTACACGGTCTTCCTTCTGTTTTGATAACTGATAGGGGAACGCAATTTACATCACGTTTTTGGAAGGAGTTGTGTACCACTATGAACATTGATGCCCGTCTGTCTTCGAGTTACCATCCTCAGACAGATGGTAAGACGGAGAGGTTAAATCAAACCCTTGAACAATATCTTAGGTGTTTCTCTCTCCAACAGTGTTCTGAATGGAGTACCCTTCTATGGACTGCCGAATTTGCCTATAATAATGCCACACACTCTTCATTGGGGTGCTCACCTTTCTTTTGTTTGTTGGGGGTTCATCCTAATATGTTGCCTTTTGCCCTTCCTGTCACTTCCTCACATCCTTCTATCCAGAGTCATCATGCCAACTTAAGAACAGTGTTGAAGGAGGCTAAGACACATTTGGGGGAGGCAAGGGAGAGGGACAAGCGTTATGCTGACGCAAAGAGACGAGAGGAGCCTTCCTATCAAAATGGGGATATGGTGTGGTTGAGCACGAGGCATTTGAAGTTTAAGGGGAATACCCGATTGCAGCCGAAGTTTGTGGGTCCGTATGTTGTTCATAGTGTGATCAATCCTGTGGCTGTTAGGCTTGTCCTTCCTCCCAAGTGGCACATACATCCGGTATTCCATGTTTCTCTATTGAAACCATGTGCTCCTGGTGTTCGCCTGCCCGTGAAACCTTGTCCTTTGGATGTGGAGGGTGATTTGGAGTATGAAGTGAGGGCGATCCTTGATTCAAAGAGAGTTCGGGGCCGAGTGATGTATTTGATTGATTGGAAGGGGTATGGGCCTGAAGATCGTTCTTGGGTACCCCGGTCTAACTTGCATTGTCCTGCCCTTTTGCGGCGTTTCCATGTTCGCTTTCCTGGAAAGCCTGGTGGACCGCCGGGACGTCGGTCATTGTGAGGGGGTTCTGTCACGATTTGGTATGGCTGGAGAATTGGGACTACTATTCCCAGAATGCCTGGTGTTAGGTGTGTCCCTTTTCTGTTTTCTTCTTTTCTCTTATAGCCCTTCCTTTTCCTGTGTTCAGGTGCTTGTCACCTGTTTTCGAAGTGAGAGTCCTGGTCCGGAGGAAGAACATTCGTATTGTGAAGTTGAGAGAACAGAAACGCGGTTTCTCTCTTTGGAGTGGCAGCGCATGCCGCGCTGGATCTTTGCCACGAAGATTCCGCTGTTTTCCCTTGCTAGAGCGGTAGCGCTAGATTGCGTTGGAACTGAAGACGCCAAGATTGACTTCGCGTGTTTGAGCGCGGTCGGGTAAAGGCATTGCGCTTTTCATAAAGCGTGAAAGGAACGCTTGAACTTTGGATATACTTTCGCGGGGACTTGTGTAAGTCGGGCAGAAATTCCCTAGACTCGGTAGTTAGTAATAGCGCATGCCGCGCTGGATTAGTTAAGTTCATCTCGTGAAGATAACGAGTGTGGGCGGTTACATTGGAGACTGCATCAGCGGACCTAACAATACAAGAGACTCTCACTGGTCAAGATAAGTAAAGTACTTAGAGTATACACCCTCGGTTTCAAAGAGAGTGGTATACGCTGTCACGATTGCTTTTTCTTTTCTTTACTTTATTTTTCTATTTTTTTGTCATTTCGAGTACGGCCATTTGCAGCAGTGATTATTGTAAGTGTAGGTCTCTTTAATACACTGCATTACATTGTCTGGTTACCTGTTGAGTGGGGTGTGGTGACGTGTGCTTTGTTTTACTGCAGGGTCTTTGATCAGGAAGAGAAAACGCTACCCTCTGATCTATCAAGACTTGCTGATTTGCACTGCTGCATCGTTATATTTTATTTATCCATTTTTTCCCCTTCCCCGTGTGTGATGCCCGTAGTGGAGTTGTGATATATTACTCCCGCGGTGTATTGCACATAGGGGTGGTCGGAATTAAGCATCACCATCGCTCCCGCTGTATCCTGCTAATGAAAGGTTAGTTCACTCGTGTTTCAATTCATGACAGCGGGCTCCCGATGGCTCCTCCTCCGCTCGTGGTTCCTCCAGCCCCAGCACCTGGCAGGCCTCCCTAAGAGTGCGTGGCTGGTGCAGGATATTGCCCAGCCGAAACATCAGCCGGAAGGGGTGCCCCCAGCTGTAGGAAATGTCGCGCTGTCTCAATTCCGCCGTTACCGGGCGGAAGGTGCGTCTCTTCTCCAATGTCAGTGCAGCCAGGTCTTGGTAAAGCACCGGGGAGTGCCCGCCGAAGGAAATCCTCTCCATGTGGCGAGCCTTGCGCAGGATCTCCTCCTTCGTCTTGTAGTCTTGCACGCACACCAGGATGTCCGGCGGGTTTGTTGCATTGGCCCTCGGCGGGCCCGTCCGGTGAGCTCTGTCCAGGTGGAGGGGGGCATCCTCTTGACGGCCCAATATGTGATTGAAGAGGCCCTGGGTGAACTGGAAGAGGTCCTCCGTGTCTGGGGACAGTTTCACACCTCTGATTCGGATATTATGCCGCCGGGAGCGGTTTTCTAAGTCCTCGGCGTGAGTCTGGAGGTCTACCTGCTGGTCGTGAATACGGGCCAGTTCCTGGCGCAGGGCCTCTATTTCGGCGTCACGCGCGTCACTCTTGGTCTCCAGATCAGCCACTCTCTCCCCTATGGCGTCGGTGTCGCGGCGGACCTCCCTGATCTCATCTTGTAGTTCTTTTTTCAGGGCATGGATGTCCTCCCGCAGGCCAGAGAACAGGGACTCCAAGAAGGACCGCGTGACTGGAGCTTCGGGGTCGGCCTCCTCGAGGGGTGGAGAGGCCCCCCCCTTCTTGTCCGTGCCTGTTCGGGGGGTAGCGCCTGTGGGGCCGTTCTGCTTCCCCGTGGTAGGGGGGGCGAAGAGGTCCTTGATGGAGCGGTCCTTCCTGGGCCTTCCGCCGGACATCGTGCCGCAGGGTCTTCGAGGTCGCCCCTCCGTCGGCTGCGAGGCGAATCCCAGGTCCTCTGGGCGCAAAGCCGGGCCTGCAGGGCTAAAGGTGTGGAGGCGCTATCTCGTGGTCCCCAAAATCCAGGCGGGCAGGGCGCGCCACCGGGCGCGGCAGGAGCACAGGAGAGGTCCCAACAGTCGGGGCGGAAAAAGTCAGCTATGGTGCCGTCAAGATGGCGTCTGCCACGTGTCGTCCTGCCTCCTCCAGAACCAAATCGGCCGGGCCTCCACACGTCTCGTAGACTCCCTCGCCTCTGCAAGGACTGCCGCGTGAGAGCGTGGTCGCCGGTGTAGGTGCTCCGGGGTCACCCCGCCACGACAGGCCGGGGGCCCCTCCTGGGGGACGAGGCAGGTGGGTGCAGGCCAGCAGGATGTAGTCCCGCCGGGGCAGGTCCGCTGGGGGGGGGGGGGGGGGAAAACCTGACCTCCCCCCTCCGCACACCCCCGCTCCGAGGTTCGCCTCCCTGTGGTCCCCTGGGCTCCCCGGGCCGACTCCTGGGCCAAGCAACGTTGCGTCCTGGTGCCCCACGTGTCCCTGTGGCGCTGTGCGTGGCGCTCGGCTGCGGCGGCTGCAGCGCGCCGAGGTTCACTCCCGCTGAGAAGGCGGGAAGCAGGAGCGCCGCCGGGAGAAGGGGGGGGCCCGCTACCACCGTCCTACCCCCCCCGTACCTCCGATCCGCTGCTGTGCGTCTCCTCGGGGCCTCACCCCTGCAGGACAGGTGCCGCCGTCTGATCCTCCGGTGCGGGCCGGTGGCGAGCTGGCCGGGGGGTGCTCCGCCGTCTCAGGAGTGGTGCAGGTCCGCAGAAGCCCCCACAGGACGCCGTGGGAAGCCTCGCGCAGCTCCGCGCGGGCCGGACCTGCCACCTCCGATCACAGGGGACTCCGGGCGGCTCCGAGGCTCCGCCTACCGCGGCCTCGCTCTCACCTCCAGCGAAGGCCTCGGGAGCGCGCTGGGCCGCCGGCGGCGCCGCACTCGCGGCGGGAATCAGGCGGGTGCTGGACACTCGGCTGGCCCAAAGGTCGTCGCTGCCCCTCTGCTGGCGCTGGGTGGTCCTCGAGGGCCAGTTGCAGCCGGGCACAAGCTGGAAATATGCTAAAGTCCCACATTTCACTTTAAACAACCGTTAGCATGCAAAAGACATTTCATAAAGTGATCTTACGTAGTGCGCTCCCAATGTGCAAATCGCCACCCCCTCCCCATCGAAATGACTCCCAAGACGACAGACAACTGCAAATAGTGTCGTTTAACCAAAGGCGTAGCCTTTTATTCACATAGTCACATCACATCAGTGAGGAATGATAACCATAGTTAAGCATTCATTATTGTTATGAGAATACTGGACGTAAGATCAGCCAAAGACATTATTGTTATGAGAATGCAGGATGTAAGATCAGCAAAACAGCTCAAAGATTGTGAAAGCAATAAAAGAGTTGGCAACACTTAGGAATGCAAAAGTGCCAGCAAGCCCCTTTTCCATATCTATCGCCAACAACCTCCACCAAGGGCATTGTGTGCATGGCTTAGTGGCAACTTCCCCTCCAACGCTCAGTTTCACATACACCAGGGCACCACATACCGCTCAGTCCCTGCCGGGGTACCTGCCACCAGGCAAAACCCCATTTTTTTTTACCGACAGGCCTCCTAGGGTAGGACAGAAAGGTCCAAGACCACCAGCAGCTCAGTTTCCCTGCCTGCCTGCCCAGTGCCCGCACAAAACAACACCCCTTCAAGGTGAAGGTTGAGTAAATAAGTCAACATTTTGGGTAACCCCCTTTTTCTGCTGCAAGAAATTCCGCCAATTCCTTCTGCCTCCAGGTGTGGGTGAGTGTTTACTGCGGAATGCAGGCTGGTGTGCGGTGGAGAGAAAAAGAGGCCGAGCCCTCACTTTGTGATGCCTTATATGCTGTCATCCTGGGCGTCTCCAGATGACGTCACTGGTGACCCTCTTCCTGGCAAAACAGACGAGCGCCTTGGCTCCTGCCCATGGAGCGACTAAGGACGCCGCACTGCTATTTGCGGGGGTCACCTTGTCAATAGCAGCACTTCTGTGGTTTGAAAGAAAGTGCAATAACATTTAATGATACTATTAGTTTATTATTTTTGTTAGAGGATTTCCTGAGCGGGAAAGCAGCTACACTGGCATCAAAACTATTTCACTAAAAAGAAACACTTTTGCAATAAAATGAAGGGGGGAAAATACTCGCATTGGTAATAGAATAATAGAAATGCAAATAACATGAGAGGTAAATGTGGAAGACCAATAAAGGTTGCAAATGGTTTAATGAGAAGTAGGACCAATCAGCAAGCTATTCAGGTACATATAGTTTAAACTGTATTTCTTGTTTTTGTATGGTGTGGACGCCCCCTATCTGTGATATATTTCCTCAGCTGGTTGCCCTGCTCAGATCCTTGAAGCGAGGGGCGTATTCAGTTTACAGCAGTGGTCGCTTCTATCTGAGCTCAGATGTCCACAGAGTCTGAAGGTGTCCACAGTGGCTGTACTGCAGCTCATTCGGGGAGGTGAAACAATGGTGTGACTGTAAAAAAGAAAGCAGCATATCTGCATAAGACTCCAGTCAACAGGGGCACGGAGACGTATTCTTAGGCAGTCCCACAGCTCTGCCACCTTCACCAGGGACCAGAGGATCCTTCCCACAGCGAGCTCCACTCAGAGACCTCAGAGACAAGAGCATCTCAGCTGGACACAGGCAACACATGCAGTGATGGATATGGGGTGCCTCTCCAGCACCCCTTTTGGGGAACAGAAGAGAGAAAAGCAGAAAAGAGAGGAAGGGACAAATAGGAAAACAGTGACAAAGGGAGAAAGAAGAGACGAAAAAGACCCTGAAAGATGGAAATGGAAAGGCAGAAAGTGTAGAGTAGGCCAAGAAAGAATCACGAGGGGAAATCAAGACTAGGCAGCCTTGTTGTTCAGCACCCTGCCATTTTGAACTGCCAGTGGGGTCCCCCCAGAGAAACTTTGGGCCCTGTTCTTTCTTAACATCAAAGGAGCTGCACGGAATAATCCATACTTTCCACTTTCACACCATAAACACCATGTCCTCAAGTAATGTCCCAGTCCTCCTTAGAAGACAATCCTTGCAAAGCCAGAGTACCAGACCGCGGTACTGCATAACTGCAAGGAATGGGTGATGCAAGACACCGTATGTATCTCTTCTGTGACACACGAACAAGATATGCTTGCAAAATCTTCCAACAGGAATGGCCCGTGTAGATATGAGCGGTGGGCGGTGAGACGGGTTGGGGGGATTTGACAGACGGCCATGAGGGAAATTTAAATAAATAATACATTTTACCTTGCCGTCGTCCGTCCAAACCCCTCCTCGCCCTGCTCCACCACAAGCACGTCAGCTCACCCGATACACGGTAATCCAGAGCATATGCAACCAATTTACATTGTGGTTAGAATCAGCTACATTGTGCTTTACTTCATGTTAACCCAAACATTCAACTTTTGAGGTTGCATTTCTCCTGTTAGCACACGTTTTGAGTTTAGTTCTGTACCAGCGTTGAATATCCCATCCCGTTTTCTCTTTCAATTATTTGCCTTTCATTCCCCTACATTCTTATATAGGAACCATCTACTGTTATCCTAAGCTTGTCACATTCTGTCTTGCTTGTTATTGTTTTCCAAGTTGGACTTCTCTCCTCTGACTCATGGTGGCAATCGATCATCTTTTGGACGTTGTAGTGCCAGGGTTTACCATGCCTGTGCTGTATCAGTGTCCCTGCTTTCAACCCAATGTTCTGATTGTATTTATTTGTGCCTCTGCCTATTTCACCTTTTGAGTTTTCCTGCTAGATAGTGTGGGGGCAGTTGTGGACCTCCATTACCTTCCTATGTGTACATTTTCTAGCAGTAGTCCCAGGTCTACAGGTCAACACTTTGGCTCATCTAGCTCTTGGCATGGTTTCTAAAAGGCAGGGTGTCTGGATATTCATATTCCTTCTACCGTTAATAAAGCCCATTCATGTAATAGTCCTCCAGCTGTTATATCACGCTTCTAATTGGCCTCTACAGCTGCATTTTTGACCTGTTTCCAATTCAAGCCTGTTATTCTCTAGAGTTTCATTCATTCCAGTATTCCAGCTCAGATGTAGCCTGTTATAGCTCAAAAATATGTCTGTGATGTAGACCATATTCTGCCCTGAGATCTGCAAATGCTCACAGTTTCTCAGCATCCTAAATCTCACATGGCTTGGTAATATTTGCTTTTAACTAGACTCAATTTCTGACTACTCTCCCTGTTTCTTGCATCTTCCCCACTTGATTTTCATTTTTTGGGTGTATTTTCACAATCAGAGTGATCAACATAGGTCAGTTTTGCTGCTTACACATCATGTCTGAACTCTCCATGTCCAACAGCCTTGCTTTTAGTGCCCTTTCTACCATATTGGCCTCCAGGGAGAGGGAGGCGGCCATCCATTTGGTAATCCATTGTAGGTAGCCCACCAAATAACTCCTTTGAAGGTGTAGTATGCCTAGGACTCCTTCTACTGATGATTGCAGTAATTGTTGTAATGCTGCGCTCTTCTTTCTTTTCCCCCATACGAGGTCAGTTATCAGCATAATCCTTGTAAACATTCTCTTATGATTAAAAAGTTTTGTACTTAATTTAAATTTTTTTATCTGAAACTTCATTGGCCAACATGTGTTCTGCGACTATACATTTTACAAAATGTTGCTTCGAAAGGACCTTTTAGTTATCAAGAATACAATTCCTACTATAAGGTAAATGCGCATACAGTAAACAAAAAATACACCAATAGCAGACAAAGTGTAGGAAAAAAATGTGAGAGAGAAAAGAAAGATTTTTGACAATATCTTCACTGTCCGTAACGCCAACTTTTGCTCAAAATGTTATTATAAGTATTGCACATAGTGATGATTGGTGACTCTCTAGTGAATTCAGGTATTGTCCCAAATACTTGTGTTGTTTCATAGAGTTTAAGTACTTTGGGGAAGAGTTGATCTATGCAAGTTGTGTACAAAGAAGCTGGCTAACCATCTGTGACCAGCGTTTTGCCTGGGCTCCGTGCTGATGAAGGATTCTTGATGTCTATCACTGTAGTGGTCCCTCCAATATTTCTCTGTCGTCTTGTAAAAGCAGCGGCAGCTGCCTCTTCAAGAAATTAATTTATGTCTTACTCTTGTATAACATGTTTGGGAGCATTTAGCTTGTCATTATAAAAAATGTCATTAATGTATGATTGTTTTGGCCCTTTCTGCCCTGTTAGTGCAGTTAATGGTCATCTTTCTGTCTCGGTTTTGATCAGTTGCTTCTCTCGTCTCCCCTTCATGTATTATATTTGCATATTCCCCTATAAGGCAGGCATCTCATTTGTTCCATTTTGTCTTCAAATGACAGCTTTTTAGTATTCAGAAGTTCAGGTTTCCTAAATGTATTTTTTCTTGCTTTTCAAATGTTCTTAAGCTGGTCTCTATATTTAGTAGTTCTGTGTGTAGCACTATTTTGACCCCATATGTTGTTTTCAAACACATTTTCTTAACCGCTATCTTGAATGCTTCCCATGTTATCCTATGATTTTCAGCTGCTTCTTCTTATCAATAAAATAATTTGTTATAACTTTCTTAAGGGAACACTTAATAATGCAAAAAGTTGTAATCGCTATGTCGGTATGGGAATTGGTGTTCTATCCGTTGTCATCGTGTAGATCATTGGTGTGTGATCTGATATTGTTTTGAATAGATGTTCTATCTTTTTTCGCCACTCTGTTCATATGTGTGGAGGTCCAGTATCATATTTGATCCAATCTTGTTTCAAGGTTGTGCAAGAGTGAGAAGAAAGTAATATCTTGTACGCAGTAATGTCCATTCAAGATAAAATTGAATTTCCAATTTTTAAACTCTTCTGCCATATTAGCATTTGATGTTTCTGGTAAAGAAGAGTAGAATCTATACATTATACAGTTGGAATTCCCTCTGTATATCTGGTATCTGAAATTCTGTTGGAAGTGTTGTCTAAATCTTATGTAGGCATTTGATGGCCAATATATATTGTGACTAGTTACAGGGGTTCTCCATCTAATTTCCCTTTGATCCATAAATATCTACCTTTTGTGTCAATTTTGTCGGCAATGGGTTGGAATTGCACCAAGGTTTGATACGAATGTATAACGCCCCAGTGTACTATGAAAGAGTGTTGTAAACATGACCTCCCCAGTTCTTTTTATTTTTGAAAACGACTTTCCTCTTCATGTTGGGTTTCTTCAGCATTGCTAAGAGGATACCTCTTGTCTGGAGTGTGCATCTCCCTTCAATTCCAAGTTATTATAATATACTTGTTTCCCTGGACTATGGGTTACTTTTGGACAAGTTTTGATAAACCCATTTGGAGGATTGCCCTTGGTTTGTATGTGGTCTGGAATCCCATGTTTTATTATGTGGATTTGGACTTGTCTGCACTGTGACCTACTTGCTATGCCCTTCTGTATTGTTTTAACTTTTGACCAGGGGCATAACAAAACTTACTTTAACTATTCTTTATCTATTAACATCCTCATTTGCATTTGATTCCGAATCTTCCACTCATGTAACCTCTACATAGTTCAGATGCATTGTCAGAGTTGAAATATAAGGACAATTAAAGCAGAGCGGTGGTCTCGGGCTAGTCACCTTTGACTGAGCTTTGCCTTTCGGATCAGTTCTAGTTTCCTTTGTAAGTAATATGTTGAAGATTGAGTTTATGTCTCTTCTTCTGCGCCCCTTTTGGGTAAATGTTTATTACTTGTATTACAACGGCCCCTCGCGGCGGGATGCCTGGCGTTCACCTTGTGGATACCCTGCCGGGGTTATCTCACAGGGGAATACCAGGACGGGTTCCCTAAGCAAGCGCTTAGATACCGACCTCGGTCAGTGATTTGCGCTATATAAATACATGTACATTTACATTTACAACTGGTCGTCACCAGATTTAGATGTTCGCCATCAGCCCCTTGGAAGTCCTGTCTTCTGAGAGCTCAGTCCCTGAGTCATGTGCTTCGGAAGATTGATTATTCAGCACTGCTTGGTGTTTGTTTCAATGTTCCCCTAATTACATGTTGGGAGCTTAACCGCATCGCTGCAGCGGCTTTTCCCGCTGTGTGCGGCAATTTTGAAATTACCGCGTTACATGACGAGCTCAGCTCGTCTTCAGCACACAGCAGGTAAGCCTCAGCTCGTCATCAGCATCGAAGTGGTTAATAGTGCTGATTTACTTGCAGCTAACTGGGCCTTGCTGGTTTTGGGCTGGTTCCTGTGATTTGTTTTCCTATTGGACTTAGACCATTTTTCTTTCCTACATACTTTCCCATATTCCTCTTCATTGTGCCCACATTTGTGGGCAAAAGCATCTATGCAGTCACTGGACGAGGATGCATCATTAAAGAAATGGGCCTCACAGTCTGCTAGCATTTTGAGCTTAGCCTGGAAGAGTAGCATATTTATTTGATCCTCCCTTTTCTCTGCCTTCTTTTAATTTCGAGGCATATTGCATCACTAATCTGTAGTCCGGGAACACTTGAACTCTGATATTTTCATTGTGAGTAAGTCATATTGCCTCACCTTCTGTAATATTAAGCCCCTGACTCTGAGGTTCAGTATCCTAGCAAGGATTTGGCCTGCTCGGCCACCGGGAGGAAACGGGTAAATCAGTGCCCTGCGAATCCTTTCTATTGCAGAGGTTTTGAAAAAACCTTCAATGCCCGGCGCTGTAATAAACCATTCTTCCTGGAACGTTTCCGTGGATGTGCTTTCTCTGGTAATCCCACTATCCTGACATTCTCCCAGTCCCTCCATGTCTTCTACCGAATTAAACTCCAGTGATCTGTCACTTTCTTGTAGATCTTGTATTGTATGCCTTATTTCAGCTAGCTCCACGGTCACTTCAGATATTTTGATTTCTGTTTCAGAGACTTGTATTGCTAATTTACATTATTCAGTTCTCAATACATTAATCTCTATTACCACTGCATCGATCAATAGCAGTCGCAATCCTAGCTTCTTGGATGATCAATGTTCTTGCATCATATTTGTCCCAGGGATGATTAGTTGTGATCATCACGATAGTGTCTACTTCTTCTGTGTTTTTCTATTGTTTTTTGTGAGAGTAAGCTTTCACCTGTACTTCAGTACTATGACTGGCAGTCACCATATTAAAAATGGGTGGTGTCAGGGAGGAGGAGCCAACAGATGCAGCACAGCCCGGCTGCTCCCTGAAATCGAGCATCCAGCTTAAGGCCAAGACCGGCTGCGGGGATGAAGCAGACTGGGATGGTGGTACCCTGTGCCAATGTCTTTTGGATATCAGTCTCAGACTTGTCTTTGGTTCTTTCTTTTATTTGAGCATTGTCTTTGGTGAAACGATGAACCCCTTGCTCAGCCGCTTCCAATTTTGGGGTTCGTGGAGTCCATCCAATGGGTAATTCTGACTGTAGGATTCAGCCAGGTTAGTCTGGTGACGCCCCCTGTAACACAGAACTCCAAGAGACACTATATACAGCAAGATGCTCCTGGCCAAGACACCTCCAAGGAAAGTTTCAGATTGAAATAGAAAAACTATCGTATTCTTTATACACTGCAGCAATTCCTCCTCAGTCCATTCCTTAGAACACTCTTTACACACTACTGGAATACCCAAATAATTCAGATCCTACCAGCCTGAGAACTTCACATACTCAACTAAGATGACACAACAGTCAGACCCAACACAGAGGATACACCGAGCATCACTGACCACCATTTAAGTAATGAGTAATTTGGAAATGTAATGATAGTTTGCCCAAATAGAACAAAGTCACAAAGGCCTAAATATGCCAACATTCCTGCATTATTTTGGCACTATCAATTACACACTACAAAGTTTTTTTATTCATTTGTCCGACAACATGAGAGTAAGAAGCTTAAATCAAAGTGAAGATAAGGCTTGTATTGATGTGTGAGGTAGTTAATTAAACTTGAAGTTACTCAAAATTGAAAGCACAGAGGGTTTGTTACTTTTATATTAAAAGAAAAGTACAGCTAAATGAAACGCTACAGCCTCTAAAGGTGTTTCAGAAATACTGTTGCCTTCCCTCCCTCTGATGTCTAGTGATAACCTAGATGGTGCCCACCCCACCTCCCCAAATCTCGTGGAATAGATCCCCTGCTTAAGGTATCTTGGTTGAAAATATTTGTGTAGGTGTAGATCACTTTTAGTTACTCCAAAAGCTACCTTATAGATTAGTCTTTAGGCCCAACACGTTCATATTGATGACGGTTAGCATGCTAGCAGCAAGCTTCCGCTCTGCCCAAATTGGGCATAGTTTCACAGTGGGGTGGGGGCAAGCCCAGCTTTACC
This sequence comes from Lissotriton vulgaris, assembly GCF_964263255.1. Taxonomy (NCBI): domain Eukaryota; kingdom Metazoa; phylum Chordata; class Amphibia; order Caudata; family Salamandridae; genus Lissotriton; species Lissotriton vulgaris. The sequence goes on from NC_141697.1 coordinate 120,817,453, forward strand.
TAATTAAATAGCGTGGTGAACTAGTGGTGTAGACTTGTGAGGTCAGCAACTTTGCATATCTAGATGTCGGCACTGGTGATGAGGGAGTATGGACGACAGTCTAACACCTCCTTGGAGCACTGGGGTGGAACGGCAAGCACTGCTGGCTCGTAGGCAGTCACGACCTGTAAGCTGATGAAGGCTTGCATTTTTCCTATTCAGCCAATGCAGGTGGATGTTTGTCTTTGGCAGTTGTGACTTTTAGGCCTATGTACTAGCTCCTCGTAGATGGACACCTCTAGCGGATGCAGCATGAAGCATTCCAGACTGGCGGTGGAAATACTGGGCAGCAAAATGGCAATTTACTCTACAACTTCTTATGCAGCTCATAACAAGAACTGCACTGGGAGAATAGGGTATCCTTAAAACTCAGGTGAATCCCTGCTCCCCTCCCTGTAAGTAGACTGCTATGTCTGGGTGTTCCACTTGCTGGTAACACGCTGGGCATCTCCCCTTGGACTGTTGTTTCTTACTACAGGGCCAGTTACTCTCTTTCCCTCTTCGAGCAGGCAGAAAGGCTTCTAGGTGCTTGGACAGACCCTAAGATTTGCCAGCAAGCAGCAGATTTGAAACGAAGTCCCTTCACTTCTGAGAGACTGGTTATCATACAGACACCAGCCATTGCCACACAGTGCTTCGAATACACTACAGAACACCCCCCTCCCTTGATCAAGAAGAACTTGGAAATGGAACAAAGTTGGTGGTTTGGATCCTACTTTACGTCTCCTCTCACAAACAGGGGACATGGATCCACTATCTCAAGCTTTATCATCAGTTTGGAGTGGTTCCCTTTCAGATGCTATTTCTTAGCTGTTTCTCTGGCACAGACTTTGTGCACGGTGATGGCTCTCACAGCAGGTAGTAATGTTACTGGTTCCAAGAAAGAGTTCCCAAACCAAGCCTCAATTGAGTGTGAGATCTCTGCATCTGGTCGTCATCAGCCTTCTTGCAGCAGTAATCAGGAATAGAAAAAAGACACTGCAGTCCCACCTCTTATCCCTACCATCTACCAAATGACAGTGCTCAAAAGTAACTAATCAGCAGTCCCTTGTTAAGAAGTGTCTCATATTTGTAAAAGCACCCCTGCTTCCATTCTCCCTCACTTCGGTATCTGGAACTTGCGCCATGCTAGAACAGGGGCCACCCGAATTGAATCCCAATGGTCTTAGTACTCACACTGTAGTACACCCATTGCACATACACACACTTGATATGCACAAGAAATGTTAGCAGGAGTGTGGGGTTCACATACAAAGGAACACCCGACTACAGCAATGCCCTCTACACCGGAGTCCCCACCCAGCTCCTCAGAAGACTCCAGGCCATGCAGAATGCTGCAGCCAAACTCATCCTGGACCTCTCCAGACGAACTCACACCGCCCCCCCCCCCCCCCCCCACCTGAGAGACCTGAACTGGCTCCCCATCCAGTAAAGATGCCAGTTCCAGTTTCTCATGCATGCCTACAAAGCCCTCTACAATCTAGGACCTGCAGGCTTCAATCATCAATTGAACTTCCACAACCCCGCTAGACACTTGCGCTCCTCATCACTTGCCCTCGCACACACTCTTTGCATCTGTCGCAGCAGCAGCAGTGGCCGCTCCTTCGCCTACATCACTGCCAAGACCTGGATCGACCGTCCCCTCCAGCTCTGTACTGCCCCCTCGCTGACAGACTTCAGAAATAGACTCAAGACGTGGCTCTTCGACTAAGACACAGCACCCAGATACCCCTAGGGGTGACAGTGCTGCGCTTTACAAATGCTATTTGATTTGATCGTATGCTGCCACCACCACCTTATGTGACTTGCCCAGGGCTTGGGCAGTAGTCTTATGGCCACCATAATTGCAGGCTTTGCGCACACCTCCAGTTCAAGGAATAGGTTCTGGACCTTCTATTACCGGTAATAAGACTACCCCTCTGCACACACACTTGATCAGTATGACACTAGAACCAAACAAGAAGTCGGCAGAGCAGTTTTACATGCAGTCGGGCGCTGTATGAGAAGAATGAGGAGAAAGCATGTCACCTTTAATTATTTGGGTGAACCTTTTCCTCCTCTTTTGTCTTTTTATATCCGAACCTCTTCGGTACTCTTCCTAGAAGTCCTTTGTACACAGCTAAGCTGTCTTGGTGATGAAGTTCCCTCTACTCCTTGTTTCTTCTTGTCTCCAGTGAATCTTCTCCTTGGTTTTAGCAGAGGGCTATTGCTTGACAACAGCATCTCACGAGGCTCATTGCTCCAAACCAGTTAATGGACAAGGGCCCTACATAGTTAACAGGGCAGATGATTTCACCATGTATGCAGCTCCTGAACTTTCTCGCTCCCTGCTTGATTCTGGACCAGAGACCTTTGCTGTAGCACAGAACAGGACACCTTGCGTTTCTTTTCTGAGAACTGTCAGGTATTGTGATAACTAGTGGGGTGTCACATCATTTACTTCACTATGCTATCCCTTTGGTGATTTTTTCATACATAAGACACACCGACTCATGACCACTACAACGAAGCACTAAAATGGCAAATGATCGACAGCACATTTGTGATATTTTGTGATATTTGTGGGGTATTTGTAGAGCGCGACGTTCGCTCCGAAGGGAGCATCTTGGCGCTGGTGAACTTAGATGAGCCGGTCCAGGAGGAATTCGATGGAAGCCTTAGAGTAGTCATCCGGGAGTTTAAAAATCCATGTTTTCAAAAGCTTTCTAAAGGGTTTTTCCTGGGTTTGTTGTCTGAGGGCTTTGGGCAGTTTGTTCCAAGCTTTAGTTGCGAGGAAGCTGAGGGTCTTCGCACCCTTCGTTTTCAGGTTATATTTCGGAAGAATGATAAGATTGTCGTCGGTAGAACGAAGGTGACGGCTGGGCACGTAGTGGAGAAAACGTCTTGTGAGGTATTTAGGGCCTGTCTTATTGTAGGCGCGAAATGCCATAATCAGGATTTTAAAAAGAATCCTTTTGTGGAGGGGGAGCCAATGAAGCGAACGGAGCACTGCAGAGATAGAGGACCTGCGGGGCAGACCCAGGACTAGACGGGCGGCTGTGTGAAGTACGCTCTTCAGTTTAAGGATGGTGCTCTTTTTGACTCCTGCGAGCAAGCCGTTGCAGTAATCCAGTCGCGAGATTATGAGTGCGACTGTCACCGTCTTTCTGGCATCGATGGGGAGAAAGTCAAAGAACTTTCTCAAGGATCTGATCGTTCCAAAGCATTTGCCAGCGACGGTTCTGGCATGCTGATCGAAGGAGAGTTCGGAGTCAAAGATTACACCAAGATTCCTAGCTGACGACACTGTCTGGGGGGGGGCAGCAGAATTATCTGGCCACCAAAGTGCTGGACAGAAGGTAACATTGGTGCCAATCGGGAGGATCTCCGTTTTACTTGAATTACATTTCAAGTGGTTATTGTCCATCCATAAAAATACTTCGGTCAAACAGAGTTTCAGGTTGAGTTCAGCTTTGGTAGATAGTTTGTCCAGGGGTACAATGAGTTGTGTATCATCAGCATACGAGGTGACAGGTATGCCGAATGATTCTATCAGATTAAGGAGAGGAATGAGATAGATGTTGAAAAGGAGAGGGCTTAGGATAGATCCTTGCGGGACACCTGAGGAGACAAGTTTGTCTTTAGAGTGGAATGGGCCCAGAGTAATGGTTTGGGAACGGTCGGACAGGAAAGACGTAATCCAGGAAAGGGCGGAGTCGGAGATACCAATGTCCCTGAGTCTACTGATGAGGATGGTGTGGGAGACGGTGTCAAACGCCGCAGTTAGGTCGAGAAGGATTAGGATGGAGTTTAGACATGTACACTAGACATGTAAAAAGACTGGAATAAACACACCTACACCCACACAGGAAAGATAGGATAAACATAATTAGCAGATGATGTCCCAGTGTGATCAGTGGCACGTTCCAGTCCAGAGCTTTCATTTAACATTTCACTGCATTCTGGTAGTTGTAGTTATGGCTCATCTCATGAACCTGTTGGTTTAAGATTTTATGTTACAATAATTTAATGGAAGGAAAATCAGGTCTGGAATAGGGTGCTGTCGAGGACATGGAGCCATCTAACCTTAAAATAAATATGAAAAGGTGACCACCTTCTTTCTAAGCAGGGCAAAACATCCAAAGCTACACTTGGAAAGAGTTCCAAATTTCATGGTAATATGGGACATGACAAATAAGAAGCTGCTCTGCCATAGGACATGGGGATACAACAGAGGAGGGATACTACTTTGCTTTGCTTTGGGTATTCAGCACTAATAGACGATGTACCAACATGTTGTAAAGTTGTTAACAACACATTTTATAATTACACCCACCAGTTTTCACAAAACTAAAAAGCAAAAAAAATGAATTATTCTTCCTACTTTAGTAAGGTTATCAGAAGACTAATCAGTACCACCATGTTCCATTCTTGGCTGTCACTTATCAACCCCCTTTGTACTGTGGGAGTTGTAGTCTTGCTTCTCTAAACATGAGGCGAAGTCACAGACTGTGTAGATTACAAACGTTTGAAGAATAAAACTACCCTAAAATCCAATGTCTCTGAATAGAAGATGTTTTGCAGTAACTTTACACTTTAAAGACTGCTTCACTCCTTTCACATTATCTTCTACAGAACTCTGCTCATTTAGCAATCAAGTCTTAACTACAATTTAAGACTTTGAAACAGACATCTACTCCACGCTCAATGTAACATGTGACCATTACGTCTCAAAACATAGATATAAGGTTCATATTCCAATTATTATAATCACAAAATAATACCAAGACATTTGCTGTCTTTGTTATGTCACATTAAACCCTTATGTTCATCCACTCTCCTTTAACCTCCAATTCTTTATCTTTTAGGAATATCATGTTTCATCATAACTTAAGTGCAACATCTATAGCTGGGAGGAGTTTGGTATTCGATACAGTGCTCACTTATTACTGGTGGTGGGCCTATTTCATACATTCACATATTGTTCATGAAAGCTGTATGTGTCTACAGTATACTCCACCTTTTAACCTGTCCCCCAAAATGATGTAAGTTGGTTAGTCAAGTTGCATAGCATTGAAAGGTGTAGGTCAAGTAGGAAAGTTGCAGCCGTGAAGCCTGTAGACGTTAATTCTAATCTCAATTTTAACACTGTACCAAAAATGTGTTTTTTAGCCCAAACACTTTGGACCCTATTCACTAAAGTAAATTTACATGTGCAAATGTACTCGTGTAAATCTACTCCTGCACCCAGGTGTAAATCTACACTTTTGTGTGATTCGCCATTTTCTAATACAGATTTACACCTGTGTGTAGATTTACTTGTCTCCACTCCCTCAGTTCAGTGGGAGGAGACATTTCACACTGAATTTATAGGTGTGAAATGACTACAGGTAATACTAGGTGGGTATCTCTGCGACCATAACAAAGATCGCCCTATGAGAAAACATAGGGAAAATTATTAAAGATTATCATTCTTTACAAGAAAAAGTATTACAAATGTTTTATTATAAAATATAAATGCAAACTAATTAAAATAATTAAATGAGAACTAATAAAATAAAATGTTACTGCACATTAGGTCACTAAATAAATGTGTGTTAAATAATTACTTTAAGTATATTTATTTAATTTATAGATATGTATTAAAAGGTATTTTAAAACATCTCCTCTGACAGTAACATTTTTATTAAATATGAATTCAATTTTGTCAAAGGTTGTGTTGAATGAAAGTAAATGATTTTTTAAAGTTTAAAATGTTGTCATTTAATTTTTAAATGTAATTACTTATTACACGTTTAAATAATTATATATAATTATACAACATTAAACTATATATTTTTGTAGGTGGGTGTTTGTGGTAGCCTGTCCCTCCATAAATCCTCTCCTTCATTTCCCCAAATCTCTCCCATTTTGCAGTAGATATTCCCAATTTTCACACCACTCCCCAGATCCCTCTGACATTTACTATCAGGTAGTAAACTTACATGTGTGCAGATCTCTTCATGAAAAACATAGGAGAGGTGGAGGTGGAGGGCTTTATTCCCATCCTATGAATTGTATTTTGTAGCAACTAGCAAGTAAATAGGACTACTGTAGTACTACTTTACATACTACAATATGCAGTTAGTGAATCGGCCCTGCATCTCAATGCTTCAAACTGTATATTTATGTTAAGTAGATATGTAAAATGTAACTGAACACTTTGCTCTCTAACATAGTCCCAAATACATGTTTTCATTCCCCATCCCCAGCTTACACTGCCCTCATCCCAAAATGTCCTTGCACACCAGACTGGTCAGTGTATCACACATTGTGTGTGAATGCTCCTGCTGCAAAATAAATGTTTTCTCTAAAACACCCAAGTGCTCGTTCACCTTGGTCCTCACGATATAAAATCCACAAATAAATAAACAAATTATGCAGCTTTACGAAAGAGATTTAAAGTGGCAATTAAATCCAGCATTTAAGTTACATTTCCAGTTTTTGAGGTTTTGCCAACATCTCTAGCCCTCTAAATGGGCGATATTTGTAGACTTTCAGTAATATTCCTATGGCTAATATTGATTCACCCACATTGTGCATCATTTGCAAAATGTGCATTTGCATGTAGAATTTTCCAGGGACAACCTTTTCCTGTGGAAAAAAATCCCTTTCTTACCACCCCTATAAAAATTTATAAAAACATGTGTTTTTGCTGCTCCGCCTAATAATAAATAAATAAACACGCCTCGAAAATGAATTGGCCTTCACGTCGTGGTTCTCTTTTAACAGGTCACCTGATCGTGTGTGAATTTCTACATTCATTTAAAGAATATGAATTAGACTTGAGTGAAACTTAAATCTGCTTATTCACAGTTCAAGCAGTCTTAAGAATACTTAACCTTTTCAAATTGAAGTGTTATTAATATGCATACTTCACTAACACAACAACTCCCTTACCTGCATGCTCTTTCAAGAACACACTGTCCAGTCCGGCAGAACGTTTATTTAGGTTTAGTGCTCACTACACCTCCTGTCATTTATTTAAAGCATATTTTGCATTCCTAAACCTCTGGTGCATTGCAAGAGCCCTATCACACACTTCACACCTGTGGAAAAATACGAAAACCAGTTTTGAAAATTGCTCGAATGACGTAAACTGATTTTGGCCTAGACAATATATTGAGAATTCCTTTCCACTGGGGTGAAAATGAAAAAAAAGAATTTTATGTGAAAAAAACAGTAATCCGTAAATATTACTTTTTGAATCACAGGTGCAAACTAATTTTTACCACGTTGTGTAATTAAAAACAAAAAATAATGAGTCCTCGATGGAGGAGTTGATCGGACAATGAAACACTATTGGAATTGTACTGACTGAGACACTAGACCGTGTCCTCCGTCAGTACATCCGTGTCCTCCGTCAGTACAGTAATCAAAGGGCGATGACTTTACCTAAGGTCTGTTTTCTACATTTTGTGTGAGAAAGAGAGCCAGGTGGGTGTCAAACTGGGTAGCCGAACCGGTGCTTTAGTGATTGTTCCAGAGCCATGGATCAAACAGAGAGCTGAGTGCAGTGGTGACGTAACCACCTCTAAACATTTGCAGATAATATATATTTTTTTACCTTTTAAAATGCTTTTAAGTTCTGTTTGATCCCTGGCTTTTAAAGTCCTTCCTTCAAAAGCCTTCGCTGAAATGAATGCTGTGCTGTTGGAAAACGATGCTGCATGGACTAGATTTTATACAAAAACTCATATTTATCAAATTGCCAGAGACCATAGATCTACATTATTTAGGTTCACAACATGGTGGGGAAGGATAGAGGCGATCAAAATGATGCTCTCACCAATGGTCAACTACTTGCTAACAATGCTCCCACTGACCAACACAGAGAGCTTCCACAAGACACTTGACAAAATACTAAACAGCTTCCTTTGGAGGGGTAAGAAACCAAGAATAAGCTTACACAAGCTAAGGCTATCTAAAGAACAAGGGGGCCTAAACATAACGAATTTCAAGCGATTCCAGACGGCATGCATAGCTAGACAGGGACTACACTGGCTAGACCCAAGAAAGGAATACACCCCAGCATGGCTATCCTTTGAGCGCGGCCTACTAAAGGGCATGAACCCCATAACTCTCCTGACAGCCACACGACACCCAGCAATGAGGGAGAACCCCATCCTCAAGAACACAAAGATAGCCCTATTAAGCGTCGACAAAACACTAGCAACAAGCATCAGGGGAGGCCAATTTGAATCCCTCTGGCACAACCCTACCTTAAAGTACAGAGATAAGGTTCTGGACATGCCGGCGTGGTACGGACAGGGCATATCCACGGCCCACGACCTTCTAAGACAAGGCGAGAACATAACGTTTGACACACTAAAGGGAGCACACAACCTACAAAACATAGAACTATACAACTTCCTGAAAATAAAAGTAGCTATTAGGAAGGCTAACCTCACAAGTCAGACACCGTCGCTCGTAGAGCTTGCGGCAAATCTAAACAAAACAGGACATCAAATAGCACACCTCTACAGAGCCCTACGCCCCAAGCACACCAAACTCAATGACAAAGTCACAAACTTCTGGGAGAATGTAGCGGGGAAGGCACTAAGCGAAACAGAAAGGGCCGATATGTGGATATCTACCACTAGGAAAAAGATAACTGCCTCATTAAATCAGACCAAATACTGGTTAGTGCACAAGGCTTACTGGACACCAGCCCGCCTTTCCACCCTGGGGATCCGAGAGAGCGACACATGCTGGAACTGTAACGATGGTAGGGGGGACTTAGAGCATCTCTTACTCAACTGCCCCCAGATCAAGGGTTTCTGGGAAAGAACGGGGGAACTAATCAAGGACATCACTGGCGTAGCCATACACATAGATTTTCCGAGTCTAGTCCTAGGCTTTGCATCCCCATCCATCACAACGACAGAAGACCGCGACCTCATTGACCTACTGCTAACGGCTGCAGTCAAAATAATCCTAAGCAATTGGAAGGACACCACAAAAGCGACACCACAGACATGGCTCAACTGGGTCACCTTCCTAAGAGGGGCAGACAACATTACAGCGAAATATACACCGAAAACACACAGGCAATCAAACATGTGGAGGCCCCTAGACCTCTACCTTTCATCGCATAAACCCCCCTAGGCGCAGACACCAGGCACCAGACAGCCACTGAGGGACACACCACAGGGACCGACACTCCAACAAGAGAAACCGGCTAGGAAGTACACTCTCCTATCTCCAACCTCTATCACTTTCTTTCTCTCTATCGTCCGGGGTGTTATACCCACCAGACAGATCAACGGGGGGAAAGAAGATAACGCCAAGCAAGACTCGGATAACGGACTTCTTCTTCCTTCATGGACTAGTAGATCTATCCGACCCCACGCACCATGGCAAGGAACGAGCTATTGCAGGACAATACTACTATACCCCCCCCCCCCCGCCCCCCCCCCCGGCGCCTTCTTTTCTCTTTTTTCTCTTTTTTTTTCCCTCCTTCTTTCCGCCACTCATGTATGCTCCATGTAAATATATATTTTTTTATACACAATAAAAAATTACAGAAATAAAAAAAAAAGAATTACAGTCTTTTATATAGCAGTTCATGGCTGCTGCTTCTAGGCACAGTAAATCTTTTATTGTATTATTACACCATTTAATAGTACTCAATTGAAACAATATTGGAAGGATGGAAGGCTGAGTTGGCCATCAAGGCATTCCAATCCCAGACTTTAAGTTCAATGGTTAAAGAGCAGCCAAGACTTTAGAGCCAAATGGGCCAGGTAGCCCTTCTTAGAAAGCAGATTCTCCATTTTTATGGAGCAAGACTCAGATGGATGCAGTGGAGTTCCACAATAATGGGAAGATCAGAGGGAAAGGCGGGTCTCACTGCAGTAACCACAACATCGATCCATTGTACGCCACAGTTCATCCTGTTTTCAACAGCTTCAGCGATTTACAGAGTAGGCCCTACTATATCTCCAGGCCATCCCAAAATATGAAACCTTTAGAGATCCTGGTGGGAACTTCTGCAGTCTCGCCATGCTGTGGTGTCAGAAGTGATGTCAATGATAAATCCGGTATTTGTAAAGCAGGAACTAATGACCCCTTAGGGTCTCGAGGCACTGGGGGCCGTCGGGGAGATTGAGTGAGCTATTGCCCAGAGTCACATGGTGCTGGGCTGAGCTGCCGACGAAACATGAGCCACTTGTTCTGGAGTCAGCCGCTGTGGCCGCTGCGCCACACCTCTCCATTACAGTTTGTAGGGTAAGTAAGGGAACTGCAGACATGGCCACAATGAGGATTTTAAAGTGAGGCAATGTGTGCATGCAGAGGCTGAAGCTGGACTCAGTCCTTTCAGCCTTCACAGAAGCATCAGAGAGTTACAAAACAAGATCACGAAACAGGTCTTCCCTTGTCTTGCCACCAGACTATGGAACCAGAGAATAATCCAAAATCTCCTGACAATCCAAAGAAATGTAAAGACACACCTCTCCTGACTCTTTCTACTGTAGTGTTACCTCCGTTCCAACTAGTCCAAGTCCTGAAGATTGTCATAAGACAGTCCACTGCCCACCGGACTAAGGCTGAAGTCTCTAAATACCATAATTAATGAGGAATAAATGTACATATCTTGTCACATCAGCAGACAAAAGTGCATGTGTTGTGGGAGTGACTCTACAGGTAAGAGAACAATGCTCCACATATCACTGACTCGCCACCGGCTGTTTGGGCTACCTGCCCTTTTGAGCAAGGAATAGCCAATGACACCAGAATAGGACTTCTCTGAAAAATGTGTGTGGTCAAACAGAACGAGACTGGGTCGAAGCACTAACCATTGAGACAAAAGGGCACAAACTTCCAAACACAAACTGATGCATGCATACATCTGTGCAGACTTTTTCCACTTAACATGCATTTTAAATAAAAAAAAACAAATGCTGGGAATATCTGTCTATAAACTTGTAAATAAAGGCTGTATGATATAGATAAAAACTATGAACTCTGTGTATATACCACAACATGAGTTTATTCATTGGTTTAGACCCAGTATCGGCTGATTCTATTTGGGACTTGGGTGCTGTCAGAATATCAACATGTCTTGTTTATTGGAGAGCTTTGAAACCTCACCAGTGGCATGAAGCGCTGTATCTCTATATAAAATCTGCAATATAAATTTATATCTCACCCACAAGAAGGGTCACTCAAACCAGCACCAGTCTTTAGGAGAGTATCAATAGCATGTTTAGCAAGAAACATCAAGCCAGTCAAAGGAGATTACCTGAGTCCTAAGTCCACTTCAATCAGCATTTAATAGACTGCGGAGCAAGACCCCCTATTCTGGACCTCACTACTTCAACGACTTAGGACCTCATTACAAGTGGTTCAATATACAACCCATTTTTTCCCCGCTCAGCTCCTCCCCCTGCAATTACCAATATCGTGGGTACTGATAAATTGAAATAATGGGTATTGTGCTATTATGGAGAATTACGTGATTCCCTACTGAGTCCTGCATTCCTGCTTTTACACCCTTAGACTTTGCATCTTTCAACAGGGAAACTCTCCAGGCAAAATAGGCCTAACATTTGGTGTTTCCACATAACTTATTCTAATTCAGATTGGGCCATTAACTTCAATTACAGGCCCATCATAGTTAACAGGCCACTCTTATTGAGAGATTTAGTGACGTCCAAGATCTAATGCCATTAACACAACAGGTACACAGCTTTGTGAGAGAGCCTTTTGTGTGATTGCCTGAACATCGTGTTGACCCAAGATCCCACCAAGCTCACTGTAACTTGAGTCACACCCAAGTCCTACAAGCTAGTGAGGATGCTAAAAGCCAGTGTAGCACTTTTTGATTTAACTGAGGAAAGGGGATCCATCTGTTGGGGTTGGGGTACACTTAGCACAGACTCAAGAGGAGGCCAGCTGGTGATCAAACTGGTTTCTCCTTCAAATGTAAAGAACAGGTTGCTTGATGAAAAGGGAAGCTCGCACAAGAATGTTAAACTTCAGAGGTCTGTATCTTGCAGAAATGAATTTGAGGTCAACATCTGGTTGGCTGGCCATGCACTGGACCCAAGTGATTAGCTTGTAGTGGCGTGTACTGGGAATCAAGACCAGGAGATCCAGAGACACAGTTATGGTGATGCTGAAATCAGGGTGACCAGCTGCAGCTAAGGCAACACTCCCGAAAGGACTGGTATTGAGAAGATCACCCTCAATGTCCCCCAGGTCAGCAACAGCAACTGAGAGATAGCGACCCTCCGTGGGTCAGAGATGTTATCTGGCAGGCTGGGAACAATTAATTAAGGCACACCACACTTTCCACCCAGGAAGGCACCCCTTTGGGTGCTCCAGCCACCCAGCAGCTTCTCTTGTTGAGTCTGACCACCTGGGCTGCAAAGTATTTGTTCCTCCGCAGTGACTCTTTTTCTAGAGGAATCATCCACATTAGGGTGAAATGCGAGTCCAAAAAGTAGCCTACGGCTAGTTCTCTGCAGGAGCTCTCAGCCAGATGTCAGGACACTGGGTCCATTCTCAAATGGAGTCCAGATGGGACACTAACTGGGTTCTCCGTTAATGCAGGGAGTCAGGACGTGGAAGAAAAATGGTGCACCTACAAAACCTCAGGGGGTGTGTCTTGGGTTCCAGAAAAATAAAATCGGTATTGGCCATTAAGACAATGTTGAAACGAGGTTGCCCCCGCCGCACCTAATGGCAGTGCTGGGAAACCAAAAGCAGTTCTGGCAAAAATGTTCAAAACTGATCTGCACCCTTCATCTCCTCGCACAACCTCTCTCTTTCCATCCATCTATTCTCTCTCTACTTCTCTGATTATTTTCTCTCTACCATCCCTCTACCTCCTGCTCTTTCTCTCCTCCTTGAAGCCACCCCATGCCCAGTAGTGGCTCTGTCTTATCAAACTAGGCCTCTAAAGGCTCCAGCCCACCAGGGAAATGCCCACTGAAACAAAATCCCTGACCAGGGCTGGCTAATGGGACTCTCTGTCCCTCTGGGGTTGGCACAGCTTTGGCTGAATATGGCTAAAATCCCTGAACATGATGGCAAGCGACCAAAAAACCACGGATACCATTTTAAATGAACTTGAAGAATAACAAGCCTGAAAAAGAAAATCTATTTTAACAAGACCTATTTTATTAGCTACGAGCATCCACATCTAGGCAGCCAGTACACTGTGGGCTCCTGTGTTCTAATGTGCACCAGTCACCCAAGAGCAGTTGGTACCTGAAATACTAAACCAGAAACAATGCACTGGGGGCAGGGTGGGTCCTCGTGTTGCTGACTTTGTCCCTCTGTTCTTTCAGGCAACAGCTCACGACACTCCTGCCATTATGAAGCTGTGAGTCACTGCTTCTAAATTTGTGTTTTTTCAGGTCAGTAAGCGACTTTTTTTTTTAACACTCTTTATTCGTGACTGTCACAGGATGTCAAACATTTCTGTACATTTTCTTACCATAGCATACATCAGTCTTTTCCGTTTTCTGAACCAATAATTTGTGGGAGCAGTACATTTCAGTTATTAGTTGCATTGCAAAGCATTCCCGGATGTTTCCCATATATACACTGTAAGCTCCAGGATCATGTCTTACATAAGTATCACACCCCAACTGTCCCTCCCTCCCCATCCGCCCACCCACCCCCAGTCTCCTGGTCGTTCTCACTTGCACACTCCACATCCCGGGTCAGGGTGGCTCTGTCTATTTGGAGTTTGGTAAAAGCCCTAGGCCTGGTCTAGCCCTAGTGAGTCGCAGTGGTGCCCGTGAGCCTCGGCCTCCTCCCGCTACATATGTGATTTCACCCCATCGGGTCTCCCGCACTGTCCGGGTCTATCTCTTCCAGTTCTATCAACATTAAGTCCCATTCCTGAGCTATAGGGTATTTGCGCAGGCCCTTGCTCTCTTCGTCTCGCAGTGCCGCGGATTCTGCTTTGCCCCATTTCAGCAAGTCGCTGCGCCACATTTCTATCTGCGGGGCCCTGGGTGACTTCCATCTCATGGTGAGCACCCTGATCGCCAGCACTAGTGCCAGATCCATAAATCTCAGCTGTGCCTTGCATGTCTTGGGTCGTTTCCTGTTCCCCAGTAGGCATGGTGATGCTCCCTCAGGGATCTGGAGTGTTGTTATGGAGTGTAGCGTATGTTTGATCGTTCCCCAGTGAGTGTGTAACTTCGGGCATGTCCATAGCAAGTGGAGAATATGTGCTTCGTCCTGGTGACATCTCGGGCAGCAGTGTGCGGTGGCAGGGAACATCCGATGTAGCCTCTGGGGTTTAAGGTAAGCTCTATGGAGAACCATGGCCTGTATGAACTGAAACTTAACATTCCTGGACACCCGTCTATGATGGCCTAGAATAATTTTCCACTCCCCGTCCGTTATGTTTTCGCCCGTGTCTGCAGTCCAGGTCTCCCTGAGTGTAGCAATCGGCGAAGGTACATGTTCCCTGATGCCAACATATAACCATTTCACTAGGTGTCCCCCTGTGCCCATGTAGTATAAGAGGTGCACTAATTCATGTTGTTCTGGTTTCGTTCGTTGTGGAGCCCAGGCCCGCCGCACGTAGTGCGTCACCGAGGCGTGTAATAGGTATAGGCGTGAAGGCGCTCCCGTGGCCTGTACAAACGAGGCGTGGTCCAGCATGGTGTCGTCGACGAACAGGTCACCCACCCTGTCCACCCCAGTCTCCGTCCAGGGTCGTAATCTGCGCTGTGTTAGAGACCCCTGTGGTGTCGGGAGTCCCAGTAGTGGTATATTGTCCGCATATGGGGAGGTCCCAGTCGAGTATGACAGTGCTTTCTTCCAGCAGGTCAGGGCCACGTGCAGGAGGGGGTGGCAGTCTCTAGGGATCCTAGCATTGGGCAAGAGGAGGGAGTGCAGGTCTCCACACGCTAATTTGTCTGCCTTGTAAGCGATCTCATGCAAGTCCCTGCCCGCCACCCATCGGGTCAGCCATTGGAGCTGGCTGGCATAGTAGTAACTTCGCAGGTCCGGCACTCCCAGGCCGCCCTGTCTGGTGCTCAGTTGCAGTTTTTTAAGGCTGATTCGCCTTCTCCCCGAGCCCCATATGAGGTTGACCAGTAATGTATTTAGCGTGGTAAATATCTGACGCGGGAGCATAACCGGCAGATTCACAAAATAATACAGTATGCGGGGAAGCAGGACCATCTTCGAGACCGCCACTCGTCCCATTACCGATAGGGGTAAGGACGTCCAGAAGCTTACGCTACCTCGGAGGCCAGTAATGGCCTTACGGATATTACCGTCAATCTGGGCCTCCGGGTCCCGGTAGACCTGTATTCCGAGATATTTAAACGTGGTCGGCGCCACTTGGATTTCGTAGGTCCCGAACTGCATGAGGGGGGGCTGTTGGCCATCTCGAAAGAAAAAACCCAGGGACTTCCCTGGATTTATAGCCAGCCCAGATATGACCTCGAATCGTCTGAAGATATTCGCCAGGAACGAGTGGTCTCCTCGCAGGTTCCGGAGGAACACCAAGATGTCGTCGGCATATATTGAGAGCATGTGGTCGGTGCCTTCCACCGGTATGCCGTCCTCCGCAGCTCTATTGCGAAGCGCAATAGCCAGGGGTTCCAGCGTCAGCACAAACAGTAGCGGCGACAGCGGGCAGCCCTGTTGGGTGCCCCTATGGACTACATAACTGTCCGATGTGTGTCTCCCCGTGCGTGCCCTAGCCGTCGGACCTGTGTATAATAAGCGGATCCACTTTATAAGGGCTTCCGGGAAACCAAAGCGATGCAGGACTTCGAACATGAAATTCCACGTCAGGGAATCAAACGTCTGACGGAGGTCTAGGGCTATACAGCCAGCGTGTGGCAGGTTGGGAGGTGTAGTTGTCATGAGGGCGTGGAGTCGCCTCGAGTTCTGGGAGGTACTCCTCTCTGGGAGGAAGCCACATTGATCAGTATGGATCAGGCCAGGGAGGTGGTGTTGGATCCTCATGGCAATACCTTTACTAAGGATTTTATACTCCGTGGAGAGCATGGAGAGGGGCCTGTAATTACCTACATCCTGAGTGTCCCTACCGGGTTTCGGGATAGAAATCACCAAGGCCTGCATGGTGGTATCCGGGAGATGGCCAGCCTCGCACGCAGTGATGTATATTTTCTCCAGGACAGGGGCCAGCACATCGGCATATGTTTGATAAAACTCCCCTGGTAGGCCATCCATGCCCGGGATTTTGCCCCGGTTAAGTGAGTGAATTGCTATCTTTATTTCCTGCTGCGTTATAGGCCCGGCCAGAGCCGCCTGGATTCCAGGGGCCAGCATTGGGAGCGTCAGTTCTCCCAGGAATTCCGTCATTTCGTCCCTGTCCTCTACAGAGGGGGGAGCATAGAGGTTCTCTAGGTGAGTCTTAAACGCAGTGTTGATTCCCAGTTGAGTGTGTACCAAGTCACCCGCTGCGTTCCAGATAGACGTTATTGTAGGGCTCTCAGGGGCATCCCGGACCAGCCGGGCAAGCAGAGCACCGGATCTATCCGCCTCTGACTGTTGTCGTTTCAAATAGGCCCCGTAGTCCATCACTCTCAGGGTCTCTAGTAGTTACGCATGTTCGATATTACACTGCTGTAGATCAGTTTGTCGGCCAGGGTCCAGCCCTACCTCATTTTCAAGGTCACGCAAGCGCTTCTCCACTTCGCATAACTTACTATGGATCTCCTGTCTGGCTCCCACTAGGCGACCTATAGCAGCCCCCCGTATTACAGTTTTCATTGCGTCCCACACCACTAGGTTTGAGGACGCAGAGTCCCAGTTTGTATCAAAGTAACCAGTTAAGGCTTCAGCTATATGTGATCGAAACGGGCCATCCGCGAGCAACACAGGGTTAAGCCTACAGGTAGGGACAGGGGAGGGCACTCTACCCCAGTGTAGGTCAAGCGCTAGCGGCCGGTGGTCTGAGAATGTTTTAGCAAGGTAATCTGATGTGTCGCATCTAGTCGCGACCGAGTTGGAGCACACAAATCTATCTAGTCTGGTATGCAGGTTGTGTACAGGGGAGTAGCATGAGTATTCTTTATATGTCGGGTGCAGTGTGCGCCAGATGTCAGCCAACCCCCAGCCCCGAAGCCATGTCCCAAACAATTCAGACAGTTTATGTATTCCCGCCGCCCGAAGGGGGGGGGTGCGATCTGTCAAGGGTCACATCTAAGATCATGTTCCAGTCACCTCCCAAGATCCAGGGGACGTCCACCCAGTCCGTCAATACCCGGCCCACTGCAGCTAGGAACTTATCTTGGTCGAAATTCGGGGCATAAATGCTGCCCAACACTACCACCTCCCCATCCAGGGTGCCCCTCACCAACACATAGCGCCCTTGTTCGTCAGTCCGTCTCTCCAGTTCCACAAATGGAGTGCTGTGACGCACCCATATCGTGGCCCCTCTGGAGAAGGCAGAGTATGTGGTAGAGAATATAGTACCCCGCCATTTCTTCCGTAGCAGGAGTGCTTCGGAGTGTGTCATGTGTGACTCCTGTAGGAACACTATATGTGCCTTTTGTCGCAGCAGGAAAGCATGCACCCTGTGTCTCTTCTGCACTGCCCCCAGCCCTCTCACATTCCAGGTGACCAGCCTATACTTGCCTTGTACTTCAGCCATAGCCCCGTGTAGGTGTCGCAAGGAGTGTTCCCATATGTCCTAGTGAGTGATTCGCCCGTGTCAACCAGGAGACAGTACCCTCCCTATCCCAAACCCCAACTGTGGAGGCGCAGCCTCTGAACTCCGCTGTGCCGAACCATAAACTTTGTAACGTAATTAAACAGGTAACGTTGCATACGCTGGTGGGGGGTCGGCCAAGCGCTGGCCGTGTCCATAGTGCCATGCCTGGTCAAGTCGCCGGCTCAACGGTGCCGCCGGGAGAGTTCTTTCGGGATTGTTCGGTATATGTAGCCACGTCTTGTGGAAGGGGGGGGAAGAGGAAGGGGCAGGGGAGGGGGGGGGAAACAAAGGTGGCCCCGTACTGGTACAATCAGCAAACAGCGGCCAAGTGCCGTAGGGTCACAGGAGATGCAGGAGTCACATCTCGCGGTCCCCGCATCCAAGTCTCCTTCCCCACCCATGGTTACGTCACGTAGTGTTCGCCAGCAAAGAAGGGCCACATACATTTTCCGAGCAAACACATTTCGCCCCTCTCCTCCTCCCCCACCACCCCCCCAGTTCACACATAAAAGGATATCGTGGTGTACTCAAGCTTCAGGTCTGGTCCATAGGAGGTATTACTCTTGGGCATTGTCTATAAGTTCGTCCGCGGCTCTAGGTGTCACCGTCGGGAACAGGACCATACTGTTGTCCGAGTCCGAGTGGACTGTGCTATCCTCAGTGTCTGTGTTAATTGTCTCTCGGTCGTCTCTGAAGGAGCCCACCGCCGCCACTGCCTCCACCTGTCCCTGTTTTTGCTGATGGGCAGTCGGTTTACGCTGTTTTGGGTGATTGCGTCGGGCGCCGTTCCTGTTTTCCCCCTGATTCTGGCTTTCCTTGGACCCACTGTCCGTGGAGTCCTGTGTCGGGTCCAGTCGTTCCTCAATGTCCATCACCTCCATCCATTCCTCCACATCTGTGGGGCTTTCAAAAAAGTGAGTTTTCTTGTCATGGATTACCTTCAGGCGCGCAGGGAACAGTAAGGCGTAGCGTAATTTCGCCTTTTGGAGTTTCTGTTTCACCTCATAGTATGATGATCGTTGTTTTTGCACTTGAGTGGTGTAATCCGGGTACAGTGATATTCGTTTATTCTCCCACGGTATGACCGATTTTATTCTGGCCTGATTTAGCAGCATGTCTCTGTCCCAGTAATTTAGGATCCGGACAATGAGCGGTCGTGGCGTCTGTCCCGGTTTAGGCTGGCCAGTTGGGATCCTATGGGCTCTCTCGACACAGAAGAATGGTGATAGACCTTCAGGGGCAACGTTATCCCGGAACCATTGTTCCATGAACTCTGCCGGGCGGGATCCCTCACTTCTTTCCGGCAGGCCAATAACGCGAATGTTATTGCGTCTATTGCGCCCTTCTGCGTCCTCCACGCGTTCCATCAGGGTTTTGACTTGACGCTGGATCAGGTGGATGGAGTCCGTGTGTTCCGCCACTGCCGGGGCAATTTCAGCCAACGATAGACCTTGATCCTTAACTTTGTCTGCCAGTTTCTCATGGTCCGCCTTAAGCAAGGAGAGGTTAGTGGTGAGGGTGCCCATCTGCGTCTCCATCACAGCTCTGGAGTCTCTGATCTCTTTAAGTATAAGGTCCAGCTTATCACCTTGCTGACTCTCTGAGAGGGTGGGAGTCACCGTCAGCGGCACAGAGCCCCCGGGGTCCGCATCTTGAGTAGGGCCCGTGACCGGTCCCTCCTTGCCCTCTGTATTCTTCACGCCTTTGCGCACCATGGTAAGCGTCAGGTGTCCAGTTGGCGGTAGGAGCGCGTCTCAGGGCGAATACCAGCCGTCCGCGGCGTGTCTGTTGTCCTAGTAGCCCCCTCGGTGGTCTCTCCCAGCACTCACCACCTGAGGTAGGTGTTGAAGGTCGCCGTGACTCCGCTGGGGAGGGGGGCGCTCCCGGTCCCACTCAGTTTATAGAGGCGTCGGGGCCTCCCGCGGCGCCGTCCACCCTGAGGCGCTATGCCTTTCTCCCTATCCGGCTTACTGCAGGGGCCAAGAACGGTAGCAGGAGCCAGTGGGTGCCACCCCGTCTGAGTTTCCAGCAATATATAGGTGAAGTGTAATTGGGGCCTGGCCGGTATTGGAGCAGTGTTGGCGCTTCGGGGGTATCAACAGTCCCGTTCCAGGCCTCTCCGGCGCCCCGGTCTCCAGCTCGCCTCGTGGGGTAGACCCACACCCCCTCAGCTCTACCGCGTCGCAGCTGGGCAGTCAGGGCGGCCAGGCGGGCCCGGCCTCTAGTCCAGGGGTCTCCGCCTAACTCGGACCGCTCTCCCCAGGAGGTGGGGCATCAACGCTACTCTATGCCCCGGTGCCCCTCCCAGCGCAGGGCCTCCAGGGGCCCCTCCTCACTCCCTCGGGTCTCTCACCGTCTATCCTCGCGGACAGGGGGTAGGCCAGGCCGTGGGGCCTCTCATCCAGTGATCGCCACCAACGGCGGGAGCATTCAGGCCACAGCGCCCGCGTTCCGGCGCCCTAGTTCACCGCACAGGTCCGTCCGCAGGCTCCGTCCCTCCGCCCGGCACCCGGGGTCACAGGGTGTCGTCCGCTCCTCTCGGCCGTCGTGGGGTCGGGGCCTCTGCTCTAGGGGTCCACTTCCGGTCTCGGGGCCTCCGGCGTGCCGTCACCTCTCGGCCCTCATCCTCCGGGTACTGCTGTCACTCGAGGCCCCGGTCTGCAGCGTGACACCAGGCCTCGCACTTAGCCACGGCGTATCTCCGGGGTTTCTGCCGCCAGAGCTTTAGGATTTTCAGCGGGGCAGGCGGGGGTGAGGAGCCTCAGGATGCAGCCGTTTTCAGGTGGAAACGGCCCCTCGGCGTGGGTTACAGGATCGTTCCTCCCCCAGCGGCACCGGAGCACTAGCAAACTCCGTCCGCCATGTTGGCCTGCTAGCCACGCCCCCCCTTTATAGCTACTAGAGGCAATGATTATACATGAATAACAGGGTAATGGGTACAATTTGGTGGCTATATGCCTCAAAAGAAGTTAATGAGGTAAAGTTGGTTATCCGGAATTTCAAACAGGATATTTCGGGCCCTAGGATTGGTCAAAACACTGGTCAGTTAGAGTGGCCAGAATAGTGGACAAGTGCAGGAAGGTCCATCCTCTACGGCAATCGCATTTTGTGGGCGGAGAAGTGATGTGTGAAGGAGAGAATTCTTTGACCGAATGCAAGGTTTTCTATCCTGGGACAAGTAGTACAGACAGAAAAGCCAGTGGACTTGGCTCAGCCCCAGTGGCGGCTTCAAACTTGCACGTGTCATCATTTACTCCTCGTTCTGGATTGATATGTTAGTATAACAAAAGAGTGTTCATGTGTTCCACGTTACCTGAGGTGTTCTAAGTCCATGTTCTGGGTTGTCTAAACATTGGGGGTGCGTAAGAGCCAATGAGACACTGATTGCTAGTCTGGTATGGGATTTTGGATACTAAGGTGAGTTTTGGCACACCCTAATTCACTGAGGCTCCAAGTCTCTATGCACAGTTCTGTGTAGGAGCAGAATCCCTGCTACACCGCTAAGGCAGAGGAGTGTCGCCTCACTAAACAAAAGGAAAAATAAAATGAGAGTAACTATCCCTATTATCATTGTAGTTTTCCTATTTCTGTCAGTGGATCTCGGGCGGGGCGGGCGGGGCTGTCCAGAACAGGGGGAGGAGTAGTTGACACTCCCTAAGTGGGCACAACTGCTTGGCCGGCCCTCTTGGGTCGCTATGCAGTAAGGCTAAATAAAAAAAGAAGCCTATAGTGTTATTTTTTAAGAGCATGCCTACAAAATGATGGGCCCCTTTATTTTTACTTTTTATTTGGGTCCCCAAGTTCGATCAGGAAATAAAAAGATGAAAATGCGAAAGTATTTGTTATTTTTAGAAAGCGGGTGGGGGAAACAACACGGGCAAGGCCATAGAACACAACATGGGGAAAGCAGGTAGGTGAAGCACCACAGTCGAGGGGTGCAAAAGCAATACGATTAGGGCCGAAGCAGCACACGGGCCAGCAGAAACACAGAAGGTGCAGGTATGGGGATGCAACATGGAGGGTGCAGGCCAGCCGCGGCCTATGCAGGTAAGAGGGGGGATTTTGACAGATGACGACAAGGGAAAATGTATTAATAATATAATTTTCCCTCACAGTTGCCTGTCAAATCCCCCCCACCGCTCTTACCGCTCTTACCTGCAAGGGCCGCTCCTGGTGCAGGCGGAGCAAATGGGCAAAAGGAAGATCAGCACAGAAGGTGGGGGAGAAAAAGTGCAGCTGGGAGGGAGAAATATGCAAGTGGCATTGCACATGAGTATGAAAGCATCACAGAGGGGCCGGGTGAAAACCTCCTGGGTGAGAGAGAGCAGAACAGAGAGGGAAAGAGAAGCCCTTAAGGGAGACAGCTGGAAAACACATAAACTTTCGTGGCATGCTTAAACAAAAGGGAAAAAAAGAGAGCCTGAAAAAGCAACCAGTATAAGGACACAATAATGACCCCATGCATGGGGTGGGTCAAACACAAGGCGAGGAAGGAAAGCCCACACATGCTAAGGAATAAGAACAAAGCGAATGAGAGTTACAATGAAGCCAACCAACGGTGAACAACGGGAAGGCTCCAAGCCCACTAGAATCTATCTACAAGTCTTGCAACCGACAGTACATGCGCTGTCTAGTAGGCAAGACCTAATAAGCAATTATACCCTCTTCAAATTAAACCCACTTCATAGTATTTGCTGTGATATTATGCACAATTTATAAATAAATTACAGTGGTAGCCCACCAAGACATTTTTATATTGGAAGACCATAAGCAATTGAAACCCACACCAAGGAACTGTATTTAAAGTACATGTTTGTTATACACTCAGACTGCCAATAAAAGTATCGATTTTACAAACTTATAAAGAATTCTGGCATGTATTAAGATATGCTCAACACACTATTCTGGTGTCAGTAATGGAAACCAACCAATTAAGCAGTTATGTCCTGGCAACATGTGAGTTTGCAGGTCAAATCTGTGTAAAATACAGGAACCTGATGTTGACGTCCACATTATAAGGGTAAAGTCGAGTTAAACAATTATTAAAGCTAAAAGGTGTGGACATGGCAAGCTGGGTAAAGGTCATTTTTCATGGGAACCCTAGTCCACAAAAAATAGGAAAAAAGAGTTATGCTGTCATTTAGATGTAGCAGCCATTAATCTGAAATTTTAGTTTAACCAATCATATATAAATTAAAATAGAACACTATGGGCATTTCGTAACAGGTGTACATAGAACAGATATAGAAACACTTCAGTATTAATACACATTACAAGAAAATAAGATTCTTACTGATGCAAAGAAAAGGTACTATTGGTTTAAATCTACTATAACATGAAGACATATTTTAGACACACAAGGATGACCAAAAATAATTAAAAAGTGTATAGACTGGAAAGAGAACACCCTTCGAAAAGTAAACTAATGGCTCACCGGCTTTGGTGCTGAAGAGCATTTGTTTTTAGGCAATCAAGCACGTGATTAGATGAAACACCCTCACTCACTGTGCAAATGAACCAATGGCTGAAGTGAGCTGACGCTTTGCCACATTTTGTATTCTATGGTGGTTGGAAGCAAAATACTAAGGACAGATAAACAGACCAATAGACAACGAGGGCTGATCCAAAGCTCCACTATATGTGTGTACACATAGGTAATTTGTACCTGCAAATTATTTTTGTTACAGGAGTCTGGTGAGTCAATAAAGGGGTCTCTATGCAAGACATAACACACGTATGTATGCATATGGCATTTCTATACCGTGATCTTTGCCAAAGTCAGCAGTGCAGTGTACATTGGCAAAGGCAAGCTTAAAGTTGGTGACTAATAGGAGTTGTGGACGGATTCTGCATTGTGATGCACAGTTGTTGAAAGAGGTGAGTTTTCAACTCTTTTCTAAGTTGAAGCGGCGTTGGGGCAATCCTCATGGTACATATATGTGGACACATAACCTAAGCCCTCTGAATGTATTGGTACTTATATTACAAAGTTCAAGCTGGGAAGCAAAGGAGCACAGTACAAAGAAGTAGAAAGACATATAGTCTGTGAAAAATAATGGGAAAAGAACGAGTCGAAATTGTACACAAGTGGGTCGAGAAGATGTGAGATGACGGGACAGGTGTGACTAAACCCACATTCACTACTGCTGTCAGAAAGTACGTCCTATGCACATGTGAATAGTGAAAATGATTCCCTCTAATGAAGTTCACAATGTTTGAGGGTAGGGGGGCCCTTTTCTCTGCTGTTGTGGTCAGGAATGCAGTGGCTTGGCCAGCTTGAGACTTTCCCACATTCGAAAACTCTATGCCCGTTTACGCGCACGTGCGCGCGAGGGTGAAGAGGCAATAGCTTCCAGGCCATCCAAGGACCACAAATCTGTGTGTGAAACGTTTGCAAAGTCTTAGTCTCATGTGTCTAATTCCCCCTTAGAACCTGTAGACAATGAGTTGGGCAGTGGCTTTGGGGGACACGCAGAGAGATTAAACACCTTCTCAAAGTCGGGGATTTATTAAAACTCAGATCCCCATGGCAATAGTCCATAGCCCCTCACAAACCGCTGCCAGGCATACTGACATCCCGGCCAAACACTGTGCCCTGCTCTGTAAGAGGACGGGAGAACAATACTGTTTTACACAACAGGGACTTAGCAAGGAAAACAAAATACATCCTCTAAAAAATGTACTTTGCCCTCAATCCCCTCAATTCCGTGTTGTCCATGCCAGTGCCTTTTTCTTTTCTCAGCTAGTAGTTCCTTGGTGCACAATGGTTTGTAAAGGGGTACAAAAAAAACCTTATTTCTGGGATACCACGCAACCATGACCCAGTCTAAAAAGTACCCACAACCAAGCCCTAATGCATGTGTGTCCTGACAAGCTCCACCAGGCCTCCCACGAAGAGCACATTGCAAACTTGTTTCCATTCAGACATTTGTTGCATTTCACCAGAGCGCTAACATCAGTCCCCCTTGGTGCGGGATGGTGGAACGCGGATTCCAAGGGTTGGACCAGAGGGCCGCTGCAGTGGAGCGCGAGCGACGGCTTGCCTTGTACTTTCCGCTAATGAGCTCCCAATGAGAGCGCCTCTTAAACCAGCTGACTAAAGCGGCCTACTTCGGGCTGAAGGGTCTACAAGGGCCATGGAAGCCCAGGCCCCTGCTGCTTTACCCGCTCTTCGAGCAGGACTGACCCTGCTTCTCTTTATTGCCTCATTAAACTTCAGACAAATACCGAGGAATCAATTTTTTGAATTAATTTATGTTGAGTGCAATGCTAGATAGACTGCGGTGCAGGGGCACTTGGCCTGTATGCGCGCATTAGTAGCACACTATTAGGCCCCAGTGGTCCCAGGCCCTCTTTCTCAGCTTGAATAGTCATTCATTCAGACTTCACTTCATAAATGGGTCTTAACTACTTTTGACCTATTTTCCTCTTACGTTTCTCTGCTCTTTTTTTCTTTTGTCTCTTCCCTCGCTTTGTTTCCTTTTTTCACCTTCTCTATTTCCGTCTTTCAACTAAGGCCTATTCACCTTGTCCATCATTTACCCCTCTCACTTGTTATCTTTCACCTTTCTTTATGTACATTGTTCATTGCCTTGTTGTATGATTATATATTTGGCACTTCCCAAAAATAGGAGCTTCAAACACATCATTCAAATAAATGATGCCATTCCTGTAAATTACGAATTTCAAAGTGAAGCCTTGTAATTTTTTTAAAAGATAGTTTTCACATCTAACTCAAAAAATATACAAGTAATGTGTTATAAGTTCTATTAAAATAATTTCAGTGTTAATGACTTGTGGGAGTAACGGGTAGTTGTATTTCTTGTGAACACATAAGTTGGCGAAATTCTGCATATACTTGACCTGTAGACGTGCAATGCACAACCACCTGTGGGATTTTTTTAAACAAAAACTTCTTACAAGTTGTAAGTGATGCCCCAAATGAGGGGGCCTGAGCACCAAAAGTGGCACACCCTTCATTATGGTGCCTATGGAACGCATTGATCACTATTAAACCACAACGTTATTATAGAATGGATTTGGGAAGGCCAGGTGGGCTGGTGATGCAGCCCAATAAACGGAATCTTGATTTTTTTTCATCATTCAATGCAGGCGTAAGAGTGGCTCAAGAGACTGCCCGCTATACTATGTAAGGAGTAATGCACTGTTGTACCACGCTGCTATCAGTACACACAAACCAGAAACAACCATCTGCAGAAAAGCACAGTGACTAAGCTACAGCACTATGGCTTCATGGACAGAGAACAGCCATCCATTGAAGACCTGGACAGAGAACCACCATCCACTGAAGAGCACAATGACTAAAGAGCACAATGAGTAAGCTCCAGCCCAATGGCTTCCCGGACAGAGAACAACCATCAACAGAAGAGCACAGTGACTAAGCTACAGCACTATGGCTTCATGGACAGAGAACAGCCATCCATTGAAGACCTGGACAGAGAACCACCATCCACTGAAGAGCACAAAGACTAAAGAGCACAATGACTAAGCTACAGCTCTGTGGCTTCCTGAACACAGAGCACCTATCCACTGAAGAGCACAATGACTAAAGAGCACAATGACTAAAGAGCACAATGACTAAGCTACAGCTCTGTGGCTTCCTGAACACAGAGCACCTATCCACTGAAGAGCACAATGACTAAAGAGCACAATGACTAAAGAGCACAATGACTAAGCTACAGCTCTGTGGCTTCCTGAACACAGAGCACCTATCCACTGAAGAGCACAATGACTAAAGAGCACAATGACTAAAGAGCACAATGACTAAGCTACAGCTCTGTGGCTTCCTGAACACAGAGCACCTATCCACTGAAGAGCACAAAGACTAAAGAGCACAATGACTAAGCTACAGCTCTGTGGCTTCCTGAACACAGAGCACCTACCCACTGAAGAGCACAATGACTAAAGAGCACAATGACGAAGCTCCAGCCCAATGGCTTCCCGGACAGAGAACAACCATCAACACAAGAGCACAACGACTAAGCTACAGCCCTGTGGCTTTCTGGATAGGGAACAACCATCCACTGAAGAGCACAATGACTAAAGAGCACAATAACTAAGCTCCAGCCCAATGGCTTCCCGGACAGAGAACAACCATCAACAGAAGAGCACAGTGACTAAGCTACAGCACTATGGCTTCATGGACAGAGAACAGCCATCCATTGAAGACCTGGACAGAGAACCACCATCCACTGAAGAGCACAAAGACTAAAGAGCACAATGACTAAGCTACAGCTCGGTGGCTTCCTGAACACAGAGCACCTATCCATTGAAGAGCACAATGACTAAAGAGCACAATGACGAAGCTCCAGCCCAATGGCTTCCCGGACAGAGAAAAACCATCAACAGAAGAGCACAGTGACTAAGCTACAGCTCTATGGCTTCCTGGATAGAGAACAACCATCCACTGAAGAGCACAATGTCTTAGCTTCAGCACTATGGCTTCCTGAATAGAGAACCACCATCAACAGAAGAGCACAGTGACTAAGCTACAGCTCTATGGCTTCCTGAATAGAGAACAACCATCTACTAAAGGGCACAATGGCTAAGCTACAGCTCTGTTGCTTCATGAACACAGAGCACCTATCCACTGAAGAGCACAATGACTAAAGAGCACAGTGACTAAGCTACAGCACTATGGCTTCATGGACAGAGAACAGCCATCCATTGAAGACCTGGACAGAGAACCACCATCCACTGAAGAGCACAAAGACTAAAGAGCACAATGACTAAGCTACAGCTCTGTGGCTTCCTGAACACAGAGCACCTACCCACTGAAGAGCACAATGACTAAATAGCACAATGACGAAGCTCCAGCCCAATGGCTTCCCGGACAGAGAACAACCATCCACTGAAGAGCACAATGACTAAGCTACAGCTCTGTGGCTTCCTGGATAGAGAACAACCATCCACTGAAGAGCACAATGTCTTAGCTTCAGCACTATGGCTTCCTGAATAGAGAACCACCATCAACAGAAGAGCACAGTGACTAAGCTACAGCTCTATGGCTTCCTGAATAGAGAACAACCATCTACTAAAGGGCACAATGGCTAAGCTACAGCTCTGTTGCTTCATGAACACAGAGCACCTATCCACTGAAGAGCACAATGACTAAAGAGCACAGTGACTAAGCTACAGCCCAATGGCTTCCCGGACAGAGAACAAACATCAACAGAATAGCACAATGACTAAGCTACAGCTCTGTGGCTTCCTGAATAGAGAGCAACCATCCACTGAAGAGCACAGTGACTAAGCTACAGCTCTGTGGCTTCCTGAACACAGAGCACCTATCCACTGAAGAGCACAATGACTAATCTACAGCTCTGAGGCATCATGGAGGAAGCAGGAATTTCTTGATCTCACCTTGAGCTGTACATAATCTGAGAGTTAGGACTATCTGCTTACTCTCGATTGGCATCTAGAGTCAAGATCTCATCAGATTCTTCCAGAACGGGGTAGGCTGGGCATACCTTGCAGTCAGGACGTCTACAGACCTCCGGATTAAATTCTGAAAAGGAGGAAGGAATTGTGTGTGGTGCTCAAACGTCTATTAGACTGAAAGGAGCACCTTTCCCTTGGACTAAATGTACCTTCTGAAAGTCATGTCTGGGAAAAGGAAGGGGGGTGGGTACCCTATTTCCAAATTTCCTTTTGCTTTTTGCTCATGCTCCTTCAGTTAAGATCTGACGAGAGCTGATGAGAACCTGTCAAGTCTGTTTATTCATTAGGCAACAGTCAGCCTATTTCTTTTCAGAAAAATGATTTTTGCTATTGGTGACATTCTCCTCATGCATCAATGACCTGAATGAGGAGACCTACACAAACTCTCCTGAAAACACTATCTTGTCTGTCCCTTTCTCCAGGGCTTTTGACACCTGTCTGTCATTGTGCCCAAGCTATCCCCAGAAAAATAGTGTGGAGGAAACTCCTACATGATTCTGCATCCATTGCAGCTTTCTAAAATGGCAAGTTGCAGTAGTTCAAAATCCCATGACCAAAGCTCTGATCATAACAGCTGTTGGATTCTGCTGGTCTGAGGTAACTGGGAGACGGCCCTCTTATCCCGCCCATCTAAACTTGGACACCAAGTCTCAACGGTCATATCGCTAAAAGAAAATTTGCAGAAAATAATGAAAATATTACATTTCTGTTACATAAGTAAATGCAAATGTATCATTTTAATTCTTTACCTTTAAATTGCCTTTTGGATATATGCCACTTGAGACTCGGGGCCAACTCAGGTAGGAATCCGAGTGGGACATGAGCAGAAACAACAATAGCAGACTTCTCGAGAGAAAGGATTTCTTTTTGAACCTTTGAATTCAGGCCTGTGGCCTATTACACAATTTATAAGAGAGTGTTGAGAAGTTGGAGGCTGTTTATATGCTACATGGATTCTGTGCTCTGTGCCAATGGCCTGAATTGAGCCCACCCCCTTTCTTGTACAAACCACCATCATAGAGTTGAACAGACACTGAGGGACCTCCAGCCTACCGGACCACGCCTACTTATGTTCTCCACACATGGTGTACACATACACCCAAGAACAGAAATGATTAGGCATCCATAGTGATGTCGATGATGAGGCCAGTGATGAGCTGGTATGTGATGTCATCAGTGAGGTCATCCATGTTGTCATTTGTATTGCTCTCTGTTACATCATGTGTGAGGTCACGAGTGGATGCAGCAGTGTAAGTTATGATTTGCTCAGCGAACCATAACTGGCCAGTTTCAGTGGTTTTAGGTTCTTGTTTTGTAACTGTAATGCCACTTTAACTGTGTTTTTTCAGTGAATTGCGCCACTTTTTTTTAAACACATGTCGATATCGTATGAGCCGAAGAAACCATAACTTACCCTTGAAGTTCTTGTCAGAGCATTTTTCATGCTTTTTACATCCTACTCAACACATTTTGATACATACTATTTCCACTCTCAGTACAGCCATATCCTGCCTCGTATAACCTTTAGCTATGCACAGCAGGGTCCACTAGCCAGCCCCCGTTGTACAAACCACAGTGTTGCTATCCACTGCTGCGCACAGCAAGGGCTGGAACTCAGCCCACCCTTCAGCCAATTCATGATGATTCCTGCTTCCAAATGCGCACAGCAGTCTGTGGCACAGTGAATGGACTGTAGCTGGGCTGTGTGCTTTAAAAACCAGGTGGGGCACAAGTGCACACAGCTTTTGTCCTTGCGCAGTGGACTCAGGGTGCAGGCCTTGCACCTCCCTCATGTCCATTGTGCTGACTGTGCACCATCCTTGTGAACAGAATTTAAAAGAAGTATCTTTTTTTATTTTAAATCATTTATATGCACGTGAATTTATGGATCAGCGACCTAGATTTGGATCTGGAAATCCTGAGTGAAAACTATGCTTTTTTTGTGTAGGACCTCATACATCCTCTCTGATGTCAGTGATTAACATTTTGTAATTGCAGCTACAACAATAAAATTAATTTGCTAAAACTAATCACATATTTTTTCTTCAGACTCAGGAACAGTATTGGTTAAACAAATATAAAGCAAAAAACCTATGCACAGCGAACAAAGCGGGGAAGGCGCTAGCCTCATACCTCAAAAGCAAACAGAGGCAACATAAGATTGCAGCAATAACAGACACCAACAAGAACTCACAAACGTCAAACAAAGAAATCCTCAAGGTCTTTGAAGACTTCTACGAGGGCCTTTACAGGGAGGACAAAAGCCTTAAGGCAGACGGGGGAGCCAGTCTTCTAGACAAGCTTACCCTACCCATGCTGACAGACCTACAAAGGGCATCCCTAGAATGTAATGTAATGTAATGTATGTGTCTTGTAAAGCGCACTGCTGCCCTGAGGCGTCGTGGCGCTGTAGACCGCTGGGGAACCCGTCCTGGCTTTCCCTGTGAGATTTATTTATTTATTTATTTATTTTGAAAGTTTTATATAGCGCGAACAAGATCTTTGCAGATATCAGAGCGCTTTACATAGAGAGAGTACATGATCCTAATCAAACAGTTAAGTCAGTAAAGCTAACAGCACAAATCGATGTAGATCAAAAATGCAGATAATACCAATAAACAAAGAGGTCAAACAGGGAGTACGGTCTGTGCATATTCTTTAAGAGTCCGCAGTAGTGGTTCAAGTGTAATTAGTACACTTGAACTACTTGGTGGGTTGGGTTGAGTTGGGTGAGAGTTGTATGGGGTTTGTGGAGAGAAGTTCTTTGATGATGTGCAGTTCTTCTTTGACCTGGATGAGGGTGGCCATGATCTTGTCCAGCGTGGGGTATGCGATGGAGGTGGGAGCGGGGATCAGAGGTGCATGACTGAACTGTGAATTAGCGAGCAGGAGGGGGGGAAGGCTGGTGTTAGTGCAGGGCTCCATTGTGTCAGTGTCCATGTACGGGATGGAGTTAGGGAGGGGAGAGAGTTTGGGCGGGGGCAGTGTGGATGAGGTAGAGCGAGGTTGGTGGAAGGCGGAGAGAGCAAGGTGGAGGCTGGGTGTAAGTTAGAGGAGGTGGAGGTGCAGTAATGGTAGTGAGGACTGAGAGTGGGGGGGGAAGTGGGATTGATGGTGGACCTGTTGAGAGGTGGGGGAGTTAAGTAGGGAGCGGAAGTGTGTTCTACGTATCTAGTCAAAGGGTAGTGGGGACTGAGGATGGGAGGGGATAACGGGTGGGAATTGTCGTTGTGTGTGC
This sequence comes from Lissotriton vulgaris, assembly GCF_964263255.1. Taxonomy (NCBI): domain Eukaryota; kingdom Metazoa; phylum Chordata; class Amphibia; order Caudata; family Salamandridae; genus Lissotriton; species Lissotriton vulgaris. The sequence goes on from NC_141697.1 coordinate 120,848,874, forward strand.
CGTTCCGGAGCTGAGCTAGGTTGTGGGTGGGAGCTGTGATGTCAGGGGAGAGAGGAGTGTGGGTGGGAGCTGTGATGTCAGGGGAGCGAGGAGTCTTTATGGGGTGTGTGGAGGTCCGAGGGTTGGTAGGGGCAGAGTTGAGGGTGCTGTCAGGGGAGAGAGGAGTGTGGGTGGGAGCTGTGATGTCAGGGGAGAGAGGAGTGTTAATGGTATGTGTGGAGATCCGAGGGTTGGTCGAACGGGAAGGGTTGGTGTTGAGGGTTATGTCAGGGGAGAGAGGGGAGTGGGTGGGAGCTGTGGTGTCAGGGGAAAGAAGGGTGTTAATGGTATGTCTGGAGGTCTGAGAGTTGGTAGGAGGGGAAGGGGTGGGGTTGTGTGTGAGAGCAGTGTGGGTGGGAGCTGTGATGTCAGGGGCGAAATGAGTGTTAATGGAATGTGTGTAGTTCTGAGGATTGGTGCGTGGGGAGGGGGTGGGGTTGCGGGTGAGGGTAGTGGAGTCCGGGGTGAAGGGAATGGCGGTGATTTGAGTCATCGGTGCATTACAGGAGGTTAAGAATTAAAAATTAAAACGGGTGCAGTTTGCCTAAATGTACCGAATACAAGTAGATGTATGGTGCTGTCAGTATACTGGAGCAAAATACAAAAGCCACAGTAAGTTACATGAATCGCAGGTGACATTAGAGCGCAAACAAAAGATATATGCGGTAGCAAATGTTGCAGTACAGGAGTTACGTGTACCAGGTGACACTAATGCGCACCCATAGGTAAATATGAGGTAGCAGTCGGTACATTACACGTTATAATACCAATACATAAAAACAGATAGTTGTAGACTATGAGCACCTAAAATATATGAGGTAGCAATCGGTGCATTACAGGTAAGACAATTACATAAAAACAGGTTATAGGACCAATACGTAAGACCAAATAATTGTAAACTGTGAGCACCCAGGAATATATGAGGAAGCAGTCGGTGCGCTACAGGTAAAAACAATTACATAACAACAGGTTATAGGACCAGTACATAAAAAAAAAAAAAATAGTTGTACACTGTGAGCATCCAAGAATATATGTTGTAGCAGTCGGTGCGCTACAGGTAAAGAACAATTGCATAAAAACACATAGATGTAAAAATGCTGCAATAAAAGGCAGACATTATCACAAGAGCGTGTCGATACAGGCTAAGTAAGGTGCGCAGTAGTAGAACTTAGACTATGTGTCTGGTTCTCAGCTCTTGCTCCAATAGTGAGAGTGACTAGTCCATGATGGCCGCCACTGAGAGAGATCAGACTAAAATGGCCGCCAAGAAGGGGAATCGTAGTCCTCTGTTTGTTGTTCTTGCTTTGGACCTGTGTGGAGGAGATATGCCGAGGAGCCTCGTGGGCCTCTGGAGGTACAGACAGAGATTTATGGTTTCAGTTAGTGACCCCTGCCCTTGTGAACAATGGCGGTTTAAAAATGTGAGATGAGTGGAGTAAATAAAGTACCTTATGGTTATTTTCAGCTCAGTGGCGCCTTAGAGTTTAGAGTGCAGTATTGCCGATATCACACTTTGCAGGCATCCATGGTCTCGTCAAGAGGTGAAGTAAGATGCGGTGAATTACTGGCAGGCTGCATGCTAGCCCCCATGCCCGATCCTCGGTCCCCGCCAGCACCGCAAGAAGGCTGTAGGTCCGCAAGTCTGCTCCGCAGGTCCGCTCCTAGGGCCCTTGCAGCAGCATGAGAGGGGGGGCACCAGGAGTCATGTCCGCCGAAGGAACCTCGCTGTTGCCCGCAAATCGGCCAGAGCTCCTAAGCTGCAGCCCCTCCCGTCTCGCTAGGCGATGTCGTGTGTCTCCAGCTCCCACGCAGATCCTCACGGGGGGCGTCACTGCTCCCAGTCAGCGGACAGGTATCCTCTGCTGGCTCCGGTCAGCGCCCCATCAGCCGGTTCCCGCCGTCCGTTGAAGTCAGCTCATTCGACCCCACCGAGCCTGTGCGCCCACTCTCCTATAGGTGCCGCATGAGCCCGGGCAGAACCGCCGCGCAGTGAGAGGGCAACTCGCTTGTAATCCCTCACCAGGGGCGTCTCTGGTCCCAGACTCGTATCTCCTGCCAGCTCCGGTCAGCGCCCCAGCAGGCTCACAGCGGATGTCTCGATCCCGGGTGTCTCTGGTCCCAATCTGGTCTCATCTGCTGGCTCCGGTCAGCGCCCCTGCAAGCTCCAGGCAGTCAGACGTCCGTTCTAGGCTCCTGCGATGGACAGTAGCAGCCCGATGTCCGGTGAAGGCGGGGGCGATAAGGTCCTCTCCCGCGACGTTAAGAATATGTTCCAGTTACTTGAGTTGTCTGTTGTAGTTACATTCAGTTGCGTAACTACGGATACCCGGGATACTGAGTGCTAACAGGGATTAAATCCAGATTGGAATCCCAAGCACTCGGAGCTCCGACCAGGAGCTCCTACCCGGCGGCCATCTTTGGTGTTACAAGATGGTTCCTACTGGGTATATCCAAGGTGAAACCAGGCATCCCAGGCGAATGTGGGGGGTCGTTGTAGAGATGAGGCAAGCTAATGCCCAGAGTTGCCGAGTGTGATCCCTGGTTAGAGTAGGCACCAAAGCGAGAATTATCGAGTCTGCTGACCCTGGTCCACGACCCTGCCGTGTCGGGAATTGAACCCTGGTCCCGGGCCGTTCTCTGCTTCCGGGTCTGCCGCCTCTAACCAGTGAGCCACACCACTCCAACAAGACATAACAGGGGCAGAGATAGAAAAAAGCAGTAGCGGCCACCCCACCACACCACTCCAACAAGACATAACAGGGGCAGAGATAGAAAAAGCAGTAGGGGCCCTGAAAGATAACAAAGCCCCGGGACCGGACGGGTAAACAGCAGGGTTCTATAAGCATTTCCTCCCCATGATCAAGCCACAATGGTAGAGGTCTACACGCACTGTATCCAAAAGGGGAAGATGACTAACTCACTGGCAGAGGCCAACATAATAGTCATCCCAAAAGAAGGCAAAGATCCGCAACACCCTCACAACTACCGCCCTATTTCCGTAATTAACGTTCACTGCAAGATCTATGCAAAGATCCTATCAGGGAGACTTAACGCACAACTCTCAAACCTAATCCATAACTGTCAGGTAGGCTACCTCAAAAAAGGATGTCCCATGATAACATGAGACTCTTATGCCACTTAATAAACCACGCCTCCACTAACAATGACCCAGCAGTCATGATCGCACTAGACGCTGAAAATGCTTTTGACAGAGTGTCGTGGCCTTTCCTCAACTAATTCATGCAAAAGTTCGGACTGGGAGAGAACTATAGAAGGATGGTGATGGTGCTTTATCACAAACCAAAAGCCCGAGAGGTTATCAACGGGGGTGCCTCGGAGCCGCTCACCCTGCGTAGAGGGACAAGACAAGGCTGTCCACTCTCCCCAACTCTTTTCCTGCTCACCCTAGAACCACTAATCTCCATGATCAGGAATAACAATGGAATAAAAGGAATTCCAATCATGGGGAACACAGTTAAACTAGCCGCATATGCGGACGACATTCTCATTATAACAGAAAACCCGGGCCCCTCAGTAGCAGCCCTAATGACCACCATTGAGGAGTACGCACAGGTAGCGGGGCTACAAACTTAACAGGGGCAAGTCTGAATGCAAACCACTAAATGTGCACACTACTAGACCAGTCCTAGGTGACTCAGGGTTGGCTTGGCAAAAATAAATCCTGATATACCTTGGTCTTTACTTCGGGAGGGACCTTAAGTCAACACTCAACTACAATGAAAAGATAATACTAACCAAGCTGAAAGAGAAATTAGAATCATGGTCACCAAAATTTATCAGCTGGTGGGGCAGGGTGGGAACAATAAAAATGATGCCAACACCCATGGTCAACTATCTGCTCAGCATGCTCCCATTGGTAACCACAGAGGAGTTCCACAAAAAATTGGACACTCTTATAAATACATTTCTTTGGAGAGGCAAGAAACCCAGAATAAGCCTGCAGAAACTAAGATTACACAAAACCCTAAGAGGTCTCAACCTCACCAACTTCAAGACATTCCAACCAGCATGCCTAGCCAAACAAGGGATACACTGGCTCGCGCCAGAGCAAGAGTATACGCCAGCATGGCTGACACTAGAGAGAGCACTACTAAAAGGCCTCGACCCCCTAGGCCTGCTTACAGCTAACAAACACCCAAGGCCAACAACACTATACTCAAAAACACCAAGAACGCGCTCCTCAAAGTCGACAAAAGAATGGAGAGTAGCATTAAAAACACAAGATGGGAATCTATTTGGTTCAACACTAAAATAAAATACAAAGACAAGAAACTTAACATTAACTTCTGGTATGAACAAGGCATCTCCACCGAGCCAACTAGAAAACCTCAGTACCCCACACACTTTCGACACCCTAAACACTTGCACAACTTACCAGACATTGAATTCTATAGCTTTCTAAGAATAAAGGCGGCGATCACGAGAGCAGATCTCAATAAGGAGGTTCCACCGATTCTCCAATACATGTCGAATCTAAACAAAGTCGGCCACCAAACATCGTACCTATATAAACTCTTGTGCCCAGTAACAACAAGACTAAACCCCAAAACACTAGAATAATGGGGAAACCTACAAACTAGACAATTCAGCGAGAAAGAAAGGACTTGCCTCTGGTCATCAGCGACCAAAAATAAAGTCACCCCAACCTTAGCACAAACTAAATACTGGCTCCTTCACAAAGCGTACTGGACCCGTCCCGTTTAGCAGCTGTCAGAATACGTGATAACGACTTAAGCTGGAACTGCCAGAAAGAAAAAGGAGACTTGGCACACCTTGTCTTCTACTGCCCCAAAGTCAAAATATTCTGGGGTAAAATCAGAGACTTTATAAACAGCATATTGGGTCACTCACTACAACCAGACTTTCTAGGGATAGCCGCCGCCTTCATGGCCCCCGAAATTCAGTCCAAAAACGACAGCGATCTGATTGACCTTCTGCTCACGGCGGCCGTTAAAACCATACTAACGAATTGGAAAGACACAAGGAAGGCTTCCTTCAAAAGCTGGTTCAACTGGATCACCGTCCTAAGAGGGGCAGACAACATAACCTCTAAACACTCACCCAACACCACCTCGAAGGGCGAGATGTGGCACTCCCTAGACAGCTACCTGAGCTCGCACAAACCGCCTTAGGTACGCCGTCGGGGCTCAGTACCCCCACATCCAGCCTCCTCATATCGCAAACTCGGGAAGTCTGGGCGGCTAACAACCATGTGACCCATCCTGTCCTCTTTTTCCTTTCTCTCCTTTTCCACCTTTGTTTCCTTTCCAACGGGGACAATGCATAAGACCACCAATGACAGCTTACGCCGAGTTAACGATTAACCAGCTATTTGTGTACAGACCGCCACCAGGTCAGCGGTATGCCGAATGTAACACCACCGGCGTACCGGGACACCAGTAATGCCTTCACTATATCTGTACTGTATAAAAATTATTTTTCTAATAAAATCCTTTGAAATTAAAAAAAAATAAAACTATTGAAATGCACTCCTTTTACTCAAATTTAGATGTATGCCATGCTTGGTGTAAATATGGTTAGCATTTTTTGCTGTAGTTGAGAGGAAATATTCAGACAGGAGTTAAATATGTAAACATAACTTTTATGACCTTTTATTTATTGTTTCCCCTGGATGGATCTGCAAGATAATTCCATGTGGTGTATCCACTTAAACTATCTGATTGGAAAAAAGTGTTAAATGGTACCAAAGTTACAAACAAAGAAACAGTTTTTCAATAGAAACTGAGACTTAACCATATACCTACAGAATTGGCTTCACAGATTCTGTAATAGGAGAGTTAACCTGTAGCAAGAAAATATGACACAAGCAGCTTGTAATAAAATACTACAAGCAACTTGCAATGTAGCTACTGAAAGAGTCCCCCTCTCTTTTACTCTGCAGCTTCACAAGGCATGAGGGAGGAGCTGGGTAGTATTTTTTAGGCCTCACATGCCTGTTCTGTAGGCTGTACAGAGGGTCCTTGGGTGGCAGCACCATAGGCCCTCAGCTCGAGATGGCTCTCATGTGGGGCCCAAAGGACTTACAGAGAGGCCTTGCAGGACAGCTCCGCAGACCCTCACAGAGGCGCCTTGCAGCACACTCAGAGAGGCTTCACCGGGCACATCTCAGGCCCTCACTGGTACTCTCAGAAAAGTTTTGCAAGGAAGCATGAGAGACCCTCAGAGATGGGGCCCTCAGAGAGGCCCTCAATTGGCAGGACAATATACTCGCTGAGAGTTTCCTTGCATGGTGGAGACATAGACCCTCAGGAAAGAGGCCCTGCGTCCTTGTCTTGCATTTTCCTAATGGGGGGAGTGAATTATATAGAGTAATATACGCTCAAATATTTTCTTTATATGGATATGAAACTATTGTCGCAACAACGGGGACAGAGACACGCTTGTTCCAACATCGCAAGCGCTACCGCGCCTGCCTTAATCACGCATATGCCTTAACCATGCATCAAGCTGCTGCCTGGAAGTTTTTAGGGGTTGGGGTTCCTTTTCAAGGCTGGGAGATCGAGGAAGTTTTTAGGGCTTGAAGCGGGTCAGGGTCGTTTTTAGGACTGGGGGGGCAAGGAATTTTTTAAGGTTGGTTTTCAGGAGGGAGGGGGTAGTTTTAGGTCTCAGGGCAGAGGTTTGGGGGCCAATTTAGGGCTCAGGATGAGACACAGGAATCTGGATACTTTTTGGGGCTTGAGGGGCCGGGTAGTTTTTAGGGCTCAAGGGTGTCGGGTAGTTTTCAGGGCTTAGGGGAGGACGGGTGAGTTTTTGGGCTTAGGGAAGTTTTTATGGCTCAAAGGGGAGGGGTGGTTTGCAGGAGAAAGGGGGTAGTTTTAGGTCTCTGGGGTCAGGGGGTTGCACTTACCTGAAAAGTCTTAAAAACTCATATGTCTTTGTCATACATGCCTTAACAATGCATATTTTGTTGTAAAGGCATGCGTAGTAAAGGCATATGTGTGGTTAAGACTTGCGTGATTAAGACCACGTGGAACCGGCATGCATGGTAAACCCATGCGTAGTTGCGTCACACAACCATTGTAACTCACCTCAAAGTTCCGTGCTCTCATAAAGGCATTTGGTTTTTTGGTCTCGTGCAATATTCTTAGACTGTACAGCTGGGGGTACATGATCCCAAATATGTTTAGCTATTTTTCATAGCACTGACCTAGTTGTGAGGAACAGGCAAGTGCATAACGAAGAACATCTTTATTGTAGAAGCAACATCTCAAACAGAAGGTGCCGCACATACATATCTCAAATGTAGTGAGTGGGAAACAAAAATCTTATGTTCCTCCAGCCTACATATATCATGTAATGTGTAATGTAATGTAATGTAAAATGTAATGTATGTGGTCTTGTAAAGCGCACTGCTGACCTGAGGCGTCGTGGTGCTGTAGACCGCTTGGGAACCCGTCCTGGCTTTCCCTGTGAGATGGTCCCTACTGGATATCTCCAAGGTGAAACCAGGCATCCCCAGCGAATGTGGGGGGCCATTGTAGAGATGAGGCAAGCTAATGCCCAGAGTTGCCGAGTGTGATCCCTGGTTAGTGTAGGCACCGAGGCGAGAATTATAGAGTCCGCTGACCCTGGTCCACGACCCTGCCGCGTGGGGAATTGAACCCTGGTCCCGGGCCGGCCGTTCTCTGCTTCCGGGTCTGCCGCCTCTAACCAGTGAGGCACACCACTCCACCATAGAGTGAATACACGTGAACACATCTTAGTTTACAGTCTAAAGAGAGGCTCAAGAAATATTCCCATGTTACATTAAATACTGGATTTAAAGGTTTGAAAGCAGGTTATGATTAAAGATGCCATTCCGTTTTAAATCTATTAGCAGGAAATTGGGAGATTGCTGCCTTTAAAATTGTTAACTGCCATCTAAAGTCTTTGGAAATACAAACACATTCATGGCTAAGGAATGAGAGGAAACCCACAGTGCAATGCGGCAGGGCTGCTAAACAAATTAACAAGCCCACAGATGTGCTTAGCACAGCACTGACAGTGTGACTGGACATCATCACAGAGACGTGGTTGGAAAACAGACCCTGAGGTCACTGAAATTCTAACCTAATCCTTCAGTCATGGTCAGGTGGCCAGTCTGACCGAGTATCAGGTTTGGGGCCCACTTGCATTACTTACAGAGACCCTTATTTCGGTCTGGTTTCATGTCATGAAATCCTTGGATGACTCATGGGAATCTGATAAATACTCATAAAAAATCACATTTATCCTTTCACTCTGCCCACTAGGCCGACAATGGCACTGATGGACTATACTCTAAATGTGCATTCTCAAATGAAACCTTTTGTTTTTCTTTGTTTCACCACAGGGGGAAAATGTTTCCATGTGGAAAAAGCATCTCCTTCCTTTCTCGACCTAGAAGCACACTTGCCCCTGAGGTTGCAGGAGTAGTTTTCCTTTTGTTATCTTTTTTGCAGGAGTAGTTTTCCTTTTGTTAACTTTGTGTAATATCTGCCAAATGTTGACTTTGTAGGTGAGCACAAGAGCCTGTAAGGTTCTCCCATTATCAAGCTTCATCATGATTACCCTCCTCTGAAGAAGTCTTACACTAATCGAAATAAATCTCGAGCAGACTTTTTTGTATGAGTAGATAGATTTGGCTTTTTAAAAATCTGCAAATTCTCATTCTCCCAATTAGCATTTGTATTTTGTGAATAGAAAACCAGTAGTTGGAGCAACTAAGTTTCACTTAAAGGTTCCTCTCTTAATTCTTGTATTTCTTACTTAGGGATATATCCATGTCCAAATCTTGCAAACCAGCCTGATGCCGCCTGGGACACGTTTACTCTATAGAAAAACAGGTTAAACAAAAACAAATTTTAAAATCAAGCCATTGTCTCCATATACTCTTCCTTGGGGTGTTCACTGAGAGAGAGTACAAACTACAACACAACACTGCCTACTCACATATGACATATGCCGACATTAAACTCAAGCTATAGTGTGGCATTTGCACTACACCTTTAGGGAAGAATTACAAGGCATCTGTTTAGGTTGGATGCTTATTATTGCTTCAGCCTCATCATTTATTGAAAGTCTTAGTGGGATAAAAATCAAGGAGTTAATAAAAATCACAGGGGGCTCATAGGAAGGAGAGATGCCTAGACCGCGCTCTTCGTGTATTTGCTCCGGAACCTGCAGGCATCTGGATACCCAATCAGGTGATTATCCACGCTTTATAAATCCTGAATGATTGATTGATTAATTTGCTGGGCATTTCCAATACACTCATGTGGTTGGAAACAGCTACTTCCGAGGACACAGGCATGGTCGAGTAAAGAGTAACAGCAGGCCTGGATAGCTAAAGTTGAAAATGTGCAGAGACCCTCATTTTGGATTTACACAATTTTTTCCGTGGATTATTCCCAAACAAAAGCAGGGAGGACATGTTACCCATGACCAAAAGACGAATGAGCGGGTATGAGATGAGGCTTGGGTCGGGGCTATGGCTTGACCACTTCTAATTCAAAAGGCTGCTCTTGCACCGCAGGAGGTTGCACACTATAGGCCCAGATCAATACAGCCAATAATAAGATAACACGAAGAGGCAGTATGTCTGCACCTCTAGTAGCCTTGTACAGGTAGTTGCCGGGCTTTTGGAATTTGGGATGCCGGGGAGCGAAAAAGGGTTTGCACCCACATGATTTCAAAGAATCAGTTGCAATGAGTGGGGCAGAGACAATCTGCTGGATTTTCTTCAAAGCCTGTGAAGTCCACAATTCCACTTTGAAAGAAAACATAAGTCAAATACCTCTAAATAAGTGCGTTGAAGAGGAAAATGTCTCCTAAGTTGAAGCCATCAATAACTAAGGAAGGCAGAGCAATGGAGATGGGCTTTTCTACAGCACAAACCTATCCAAACAGCAGCAGTATGAGAGTGTGTGCGCCTATTTGTTGTGTGCTTGTGCATGTCTGTGCATGTGATGGTGTGTGTGCATGTATTTGTGTGTACGTCCTTGGGCATTTTTGTTCTGGAGCATGTGATTGTAAGTTTGCTTGTGTTTTTTTTTATAGTTTCTGTATGTGCGTGTCTGCGTGTATATGAGAGTGAGCGCATTTGTGTGTGCTTGTGCATGTCTGCTCATGTGATGGTGTTTGCGTGTGCATGTATTTGGGTGTTTTTGTATTAGAGCATGGGACTTTAAGTGTGCTTGTGTTCTTAGATGTTTCTGGCTATGTGCTTGTCTGTGTGCGTCAGTGCGCATATGAGAGTGTGTGCTCACATTGGTGTGTGCTTGTGCATGTCTGTGCGTGTGATGGTGTATGCACGCTGGATTTTATGTGTGCTTGTGTTCTTGAATGTTTCTGGCTATGTGCTTGTCTGTGTGCGTCAGTGAGCATATGAGAGTGTGTGCTCACATTGGTGTGTGCTTGTGCATGTCTGTGCGTGTGATGGTGTATGCACGCTGGATTTGTTATTTTCTGGCGGCAGCTGTCCTGGATATTGACTTTAACTGCCTGATGCCTAACCTTAGGATGGCCACCAGTGTACCAGTGTACAGTACAGTCCCCTGCCTGACCCCAAGGTGGCTTCCATAGTGGTCCCCTACACGTTGTTTTACTTCCCTGGGACAGCAATTGGACATTGACCAGACCTTGAACCTATCCCCTAACCTGCCTACACATCAGGACTTGGAATCTGCGGAACTTACCCCAGACTGTGGAGACCTAGCGATTTGGCTGATGCCCGGTGGAGCTACCATATAGCTAAAGAGAAGATGGGTTGTGGACTCCCCCTCCCTGCCGTCACCTATCCAGCTGGACCTTGGGCAGATTCTCCACTCGTCTCTACGTCCTGTCTTCCTCCTACCCCTTTACCTGTACCCGCTGAGAGAGTACACTGCGTCAAGGGAGCCACTCACAGCTGAGGTATGGTATGGCACCCCTTGCCAAAGCACTCCCTCTCCCCTTTTTTGGGAAGGATCCAGTATGTAGGCCTTGGAGTCTCAGAGACCCCTCTGAGAGAGTCCACTGCGTAAAGGGAGCCTCCCGCTACAGAGATAGGGAAGTGATACCACTTTCCCTGGGATCACAGCTTACTGGACTTTGGACGTTGCTTTGACTCGTCTACTGGTTTGTGTCCCCGTTGCCCTTCCCCTCCTCTTTCCATGCAATGTCCTTCACCCTCCCCTCCTCTTTCCCACCTTCATTACCTCTCTACTAAGGGTTGGCGTAAAATCCGTTTCGCGGGCGAATTTGCGGATTTTCCGCGATTTCGCAATCCGCGAATCTCGCGAAATCGCGGTAAAATCCTCGAATCAGCGGGGACGACTTTTCAGCCAAGCAAGGGTTACAGCAGCAGGTGCAAAAGTTGAACCTAATTTCTTTGTAACCTTTTACAAAAGGGTTACAAACAAATTAACTTCAACTTGGACACCTGCTGCTAATTGCTTCCTGGCGCCTTGCTGCCTACTTGCAACTATTCTCTGACCCTGCTCTGACCCTTGAAGCAGGGTCAGAGAATAGTTACAAGTAGGCAACGAGGCACCTGTCCAAGGAATTAAACCTCATCAGGAAGCACTTACTGATATAAAAAACAGGAAGAAGGGAGAGGATGGCAAATACACCCATTTTGAGTTGTCAGGAGGGGTTAAACTAAAAGAGACCTTTACAGCACAATTTTCATATGCATTTTGCTAAAAATAAAAAGCTGTATGTTCTGTAGGGGCAACTCAGGAATCTGGCCCTTCAGAGATCCAGCCTCTCTTTCTTTCTCTCGTTCTCTCTCTCCCTCTCTCTTTCCCTCTCTTTCTCTCTTTCTATCTATCTATCTATCTATCTATCTATCTCTCTCTCCCTCTCCCATAAACGACTGCATGGGTAACTTCGCTAGGCAAGCGGCTCGCGAAGACGCAAAAAGCCCTGCGAACACGCAAAAAACCCCGCGAACACGCAAAAAAACAAAAATCCGCAAATTTGACCAAATTCGCGAATTTTGCGGATCGCGAATTTGCAAATCCACAAATTCGCGGATCGCGAATTCGCAAAATTTGCCCATGCTTACTCTCTACTTCCCCAGCTCCTTCCCTCCTCCCCTGAATCTCTCCCCTTGCCTGCTTTTCCCCTTACGTATTCGTGCTTATTGTTTATCTTGACCTTACAAGTAACTATGTTGCCATGCTTTTATAACTGTGTAACCTTTGTAACGAGGTAACCTGTAACTATGTGATCTGATGCTCATGTAAAGTGCTCTGATACCTCCGGATCTAGCCAGCGCTAAATAAAACTTTTAAAATAAATAAAATAAATAAATACAGGTACAAAGACAAGCAAAAAGTCAACACACTGGGTTATCCATTCTGAAATATGTTGTTTCAAGTTTATAGTCCTGAGATATGCTGGGGTGGATTTTGTTACTATCATCCCATATCGGTTTGTCATTGTGAGATGTCAAGAGGCGGTCATAGTTTGTAACCTCCATTGCCTAGCAGTATGTACATATGTATATTGATGGTATTTCTGTAACGTGCACCAAATCAAAAGGAAGAGGAGAGCTGTACTCGGTCAAAGACGAACATAAAGTTAACAAGTGATAGATGAGGTAGCAGGTATGAGGACTGCTAATGCATTTCAAGTAGTTTTCTTTAAAAAAAGTAAAAGTGCATCTTCAACTCTTTCTTAAGGTGGACCAGCATAGGTGCAGACCTGACGGATACAGGGAGGTTGTTCCACATCCTGGGTGAATGGATGAAAAAGGCCTGCTGTCTTGTGTTTTATACTTGTTAGTATGCTGTCTGATGGTGTCCTGGTTGTGAGTGTACCCATAACCACCGGAGAAAGTGAGGTTGTCTGAAAGATAAGCAGGGTGGTGTTTGTGGCTCATGATGGCTTTGTAAATAATGCATCTGGATTTAAAGATGGTGCGGGCCAGCAAAGGGAGCCATTGGAGTTCCATCACAATAAGTGTGGTATGCTAATATTTCTTTAGGCCCTGGATAAGACTCGCTGTCCCGTGTAGGATGCCCTTAATGGGTGCCGGTGTGGAGTCTGGAAGGATGTGGAGCTGGAAGATTATGAAGCAGTGAGTTACCTCTTTCATGGGATGCATTCCTCACTACATAGCCTGTGTAATGTAAGTCTATAATATTGATGCCACTGGTATTGATCCACCTCTGTGTTGAATTTAGTAGGGGTCTGAACAGGGGATAAAAGATTCAAGTTGCCTAAGGTTCTGGCCAGTCTTAGTGGCAGCAATTTTGATAATACTCTGTTGCAAACATGCTATGAGAAAGCCAATAGGTCAGGCTTCGGCTGCTTACATTTTAGCTTTGTCGGTGTTCGTTTGTGATGGTTTCTGGAAAAGTTGGATTGATGGGGGAGCTGTTGGAGCCTTATGAAATAAAGAAAACTCTAGCTAAAAAGCTAAAATATATATTTGGTTTTAGAAAAACACACTTTGCCGTAGTAGTCCCTGGCACTGAAGGGAAATACTTTGTGTGAGGATATGCTCATTGGGAATGAGGAGAAGGCTGAAGTGGGCTGACCTTTTCTCCCATGCTGTAGGAGGCAGAGAGAAAAGGTGAATGATGCAGCAAACACATCCACAGACTAATGGATGAAAGGGGTGTGGCGGAAAGCCCCTGTAACTAATACATATAGGGCACTAGACCTCAAAGTGGGACACTAGCTTGGCTGTCAGCTTACCCTGTATTGTCCCACTTGGATTTTAGTGTTGATGTTAGGGGTGGTCAGACACATGGCACTTTATAGCACTGACATGAAATCAGTGAGTAGACTGGTATTGTGGCATGGGAAAAGGGAAACCTAAACTGTCTAACAACTAGAAAGGTGGGGGAGGGTCTAGGGGGCAATATTTAAAGACCAGATTCACTCCATACCCCTGAATTTACCTTACTAACTAAAGGAAGGAAACCAGTCTGTTTGGTGTGATAGAAAGACCACCAATATAAGAGCAACTACAGTTCACCAATAGTACATGATGGAGTGCAGTGCAAGTGATTTAACGGAAAAAATGAAATCAGTGGAAAAAATGACATGTCTGGTAGGGTGGTAACAAACCACTGATTTCATTTTTTCCGTTAAATGTATTAACAAAATACTTTTTCACTTAAGGTTTTTTGCAGTAGCACTTCTCACACATAAGGTCCTGAAGAAAGCCGAGCCAATGAGCTTTACGGCTGAAATATGTCGACCTCACTTCTAGCCAATAGATAGTTCAAATTATCCCATACTATCAGGTGGTTTTTATCATATGGCATCAGGACAATTCCTAATAAACATATTTTTTGTCCTTTTAGTCATTTTTAGTACACACACGTTTATCACTTGCACTGCACTCCACCAGTCCTCACATACCTTGAACAAACAAAGAGGCTGAGACTGTTTCGAGAGTAGGAGGTCTAGTATTTATGCCTAAGTACCATCTTTGGCTACAGGTGACCCCGCTCTCTTGGTTTTCCAGATGACGAAGTTCCTCCAAATGGGTGGGTTGATGGAAACCGCACTCAAGCCTGAGATTGTGCAAGTTATGTACTATTGGTGAACTGTAGTTGCTCTTATATTGGTGGTCTTTCTATCACACCAAACAGACCGGTTTCCTTCCTTTAGTTAGTAAGGTAAACCTAAACTGTCTCCTTTGGATTTAGGTTTTGTGCCTCTCTTACAGCCTACACAGGGTAAATAAAGGCCACTGGCAGACATAATAATTTTTTTTTTTTTTTATTACTTTGCCGGGCCCTGCGCCGTCTTGACTCCTGACCGGGTCCTGTGTTTTCCTGGAACAGTAAGCAGGCAGAGTAGGCAGCCTCCCTCCCAACCCTAAGCCAATTGGCAGCAGTGTGATTAGCTGGGACGCCGACCACACAGGCGTCTATGGGGAGGCCATTTTCTCCATGTAGGCTGCTAGCAGCCTACATGGAGGAAATGCAAAGTGTGTATGACTGGTTTGGCTGGCCCTGGGACCGCCCAAAGAGTCTGCGTCCTCAGAGTGAGCAAGCCACTCCTCCCCTGGACTCCAGCAGACCCATACACCCGCCCGCCCCCAACCAAACCCTTCTGCTTTCTTGCAGTGCGAGAAGCAGAAACATAAAATGGCCGTTTTACCATTTTATGTTTCTGCTTCTCGCACTGCATGAAAGCAGAGGGGCGACGGTCCTCCGCCCTAATGGAGAAGCCGCCCCTGCTGTAAGATGGAAGACCACAAACAATACTTGGAATGCAGGTATATTTTTCAGGGATCACTGGCAAATGTAAACGTTTGCCCCTCAAGTGTGGACCCCTTTTGAATGCACACTATAGGAACGGGGTAGAGAATGCTTTTGATAAGGAGTTATAGGCAGGTATAATTTGTTGTACGTAGTTACAATTGTGGTAAGGTTAACAAAACTCTACTGTATTTTTCTAGATTGCAATGTGACTTGTACCTTGTATGCAAAGTATGTGCATTAACTGGTGAGTTAATCTACTGAAATTGCAACCTTTGTTACTCTTATTCGTAATTATCCCTTCTATAGCACCCAGTTTGCCACTTGCACGGCACTGTGGCACAACACAGAGCAACCTTTTAGGGGTTAGAAACGGATAAAAAAATTACACACAGGTCTCTTCAGTAGGCGCATTGGCCCACCGGGCCTCTCTTTCAGGTATAAGAACGTGTGACTTGCAGTAGACACACACATCTCAGAAAGATAAAATAAAGCTGTTGAGCTATTTTATTGGAATTAGAGAATACCCCTTTTAGGTCAAGCCCAGACATTTTCAGGAGTTGCATTGCCCCTGGAGATACACTACTCGTATTTGAATCTTTGTCCTATATGATGCATGTCTTACGTTTGCAAACAATTAAAAGAAACAGATATAAAATGGTGTACATTTCCCATCACCAGCAAATATTTCGAAAATCATCGCAACACATTTGAAATGTAATTGTGAAACAATTTTTATATTATCAGGTACAATCATAGGTCAAATTCTTAAAACCCGTTCTAATAATACTGCATGGGCAGGTTTGTGACATTTCCTGTGTGCAAATTTATGGCTTTTATGAAATTCACACATTTTTCCCAGGAAGCATGTGCAATTTGCAAATTCCTACCTATGCCTTAAAAGGTTTTGTGAATACCTTTCTCCCTTATAAAAATACATACAGGTTAAAAGCAACAGTCCAAATTCATACACATTGCTATCTTTTTCCTTTAGGAGGGGGTTGGAGGATCCTGTGACCCTCCTCAATTCTTTTGGGTGCAGAAGGTCTCGATGAATGTCCACCGGGCCAGCGTCATACTCTGACCGGTTGCAGGCGAAGCAAGGACATGGACACTGTAGTGCTCTTTGCCCCCATCCAACCGATCTCCTGCCATACACCGGCTCTTCCATAAGTGAAGCACAATCCTTCTGTGGCCCTGGGCCATGCACTGTGAGGGTTGAGATTTAGGTGAAGGTGCTTGCTCTGCGCCATGTCTAGAGGACTTCAATTCTCAAAAAAAATCCTTTTTACCATAGGATGTGCTTATGCCGATAGACACAGACCAGACGCTAATCACCAGACGTCCTTCATCCGAAACATTCTCCTATTCGCAGCGTGTATTCGGGGACTACATATGGTTCTATACTCATTCTAACGCCCTGAGGAAGCCTCAGGCCAGATAGCAGCTTAAAGGGGGCGAAACATGTGTTGGCTGTAATCCTAACACTTGGATTTATGGAGCATTGATCCTTTATTGACTTATGCACATGAATCCGAGTTCTGGAAAGAGTCACTCTTCACAAAAACCTCTTAACAAAACCTTGTATTGGAATTTGTTCTGGGAAAAAAGTGACGATTTTAACCTGTCCTGACAAACTTTCAAGAACAGTGTCTATATATTAGGAAAGAGGTCTCCCATTGTCAAAGCCAATTAAAATACCACTATTTGGCTCCAATAATTACGGATTGCAAGGGATCGGGAACCAATACCCCCTCGTTCCAGACTGCTCAATCAAAATGGCATGCACAATACTAGATTCATAGAAAGATTTTTTTTTTTTAAATCATGATTTCCACTGGCAGAATTAAAAGGGTTCGGGCCATGAGGAAACGTGGGCAAAAGATCTGAACTCAAGGAAATAGTTCTGGAAATGACCCAACAAGAGAATATTCTTGGAGAGAATTCAAACTGTGAATGATGTCCCCTAACCCAGCCGGTAGAAGGCATCTTTGCTTGTGCTGAGAGATTAACACTGCCAGTTCCTGGAAAGAGGGTTAGATGAGGCGATTCTGGGAACAAGGGAACATGGAAACACAACTGAAAGTGATCAAGACTTCTGAACGCCACCTCACACCGAGCGCGAAAGAGGGAGCAGCAGGTCAGCCACGGTTATGTGGCAAAAACCCATGCCAGATGACAAAGCGTCCATTTTTTATTACAACAGAAGTCAAGACGCTGCACCACGGGAGGAAATGCCGTCACAGGACGCCAGATGGGCGCCCCTACGGACTGCGAAAAATAGATTTGTATCTGACTTGACACACACTGACATTGAACCGAGACCAGGCCACGGCGATCCTTAACAACGCGCACATTTTCTGGCAGTGGGACACAGAAGACATGCCAGAGGAGGTCACGTGACTCGACATTAAAAGCCTCGTCTTTCTGAATTATTAGTGGAGTTTTTTTCTTTTTTTTAAAGATTGCCACAGAGAATTGGAAATTGGAGTTCTTAGATGCAATCTGATTTTACTGACTGCATAAAATTGCAGTATCAGAACACTGCTGAGCGCAGAATGTTTTTGCCAGTTCCCTGAAAAAGCTGGAACAAATAATCCCACATAATATATGTGTTATCATAGTGACAGCGAAATGGCATGCGTGAGGCTCTGGCCAGGACTGGAAACAGAGCAGTTCAAACTCCTGGCACAGAGCAGCATTTCATTTCCAATGACCTCCCAATGAGGCAACTAAAATTAAAGATCCATTAGTGGTCAGAAACCTTTACATGTCAACTACTTAATTATTACCTATTATTCATGGATTTCTTTGGAAACTTCAGAAATTAACAATGCACTCAGTCTTGTCCTGAGTTGGCCAGTCGTAGCTGTGGAAGTACAGGAGCCCCAATATGATTCCAAACTTTTCAAGATTTGGGGCGTGGCCACGCTGTTGACTGTAATGGCCGCCTGGCTGTGAAGCTTCGGTGCCGTCAACCATCATCGTCAGGGTTACCACACTCCTAAGTGATCTTTTACAGTGGAGGGTCGAGATGCTGAACCCTCCCCAAGCACCGGCGGAGCTGAATAATGCCATCCGCATCTCAACCAGCTCTGACGTCAACCTTGCTAGTGCCGAACACCTTCACTTCCAGATCCACACCGACCCCAAAACCACACTCAGAGGCACCCTCCTCTACAGACCACCAGGACTCCGTGCACAATTCTGTGAAGACATCACTGACTTTATCACCCCACACGCCCTCCCCTCCGAGGACTACATTCTATTGGGAGACCTCAATTTTTACCTGGAAAAGAGCATCGACAGCAACACCACCACCCTCCTGGACAACCTCGCCAACCTCGGACTCAAACAACTTGTTAATACCCCCACCCACAATGCAGGTCACACACTCGACCCCATCTTCACCTCCAGCAAACATATCTCCTTCAGTCACACCACAGTTCTCCATTGGACGGACCACAGCTGCGTTCACTTTATCTACAAAAAGACCACAACCCACAACCACCCTCAACCTACTCTGCGAAGAAACTGGAACAAAATCACCATCCACCAGATCTCCTCATCACTTCTTCAAAACCCCCTGCCCACTCTTCGAATGCCAACCAAGCAGCCATTAACCTCACTCAATGGCTAACCAACAGCGCCGACAACCTAGCACCCCTGAAAAAATGTCAAATCAAACTAGGCAACAAAAACGCCCCCTGGTTCAACGATGATCTTAAGAAATCCAAGAAACTCTGTCGCTCCCTTGAGAAGGCCTGGAAAAAAGACCCAAACACCAGCACCAGGGACGCCTTCAAAAACGCCACCCGCATACACCACCAACTGATCCGGACTGCCAAGAAAGCCGCTTTCAAAGACCGACTTGACAACAACGCACACAACAGCAAGGAATTATTCAACATCGTCAAAGAGCTTACCAACCCCACTGCCAACTCCAACGACATCACTCCCTCTCAAGCCCTTTGCGACTCCCTAGCTTTGTTCTTCCACGACAAAATCGCAGACATCTACAACAGCTTCGACAACCAACCCGGAGACCAACCCACCCAACCTTCCGCCGTACCTTCACCCCACTTGAACATCCTTAATGACTGGAACCCAATCTCCACTGAGGACACCATCCGCCTGATGAACTCCATCCACTCAGGATCCCCCACAGACCCATGCCCTCACCACACCTTCAACAAAGCAGACTCCATCATAGCACCACACCTCCGAGACGTCATCAACTGCTCCCTCAACTCCGCCACCTTCCCGGAAAGCTGGAAACACGCCGAACTCAGCGCCCTTCTGAAAAAACCCACAGCGGACCCCACCGAACTCAAAAACTACCGCCCCATCTCGCTCCTTCCATTCCCGGCCAAAGTCATCGAGAAAGCTGTCAACAACCAGCTCGCCGCCTTCCTCGAAACCAACAAATCCCTCGACTCCTCACAGTCCGGCTTCCGAGCCAAACACAGCACTGAGACCGCACTCATCGCAGCAACAGACGACATTCGAACTCTACGTGTCAATGGAGACACTGTCGCCCTCATCCTCCTCGACCTCTCCGCAGCCTTCGACACAGTATGTCATAGCACCCTGTTACAACGCCTCAGAAACATCGGAATCCATGGAAAAGCACTGGAATGGATCACCTCGTTCCTTGCCGGAAGAACCCAGAGAGTCCGCCTCCCACCATTCAAGTCAGAGGCAACTGAAGTCATTTGCGGCGTGCCACAAGGATCCTCACTCAGTCCCACCCTCTTCAACGTATACATGAGCCCCCTCGCGGCCATCGCACGCCAACACAACCTAAACATCATCTCCTACCTGATGACACTCAACTGATCCTCTCACTCACCAAAGACCCTAACACCGCCAAAACCAACCTGCATGAAGGAATGAAAGAAGTAGCCGAGTGGATGAAGCACAGCCGTCTGAAACTGAATTCCGACAAAACAGAAGTCCTTATCTTAGGCACCTCCCCCTCTGCCTGGGATGACTCTTGGTGGCCAGAGTCCCTCGGAAAAGCACCCATCCCGACGGACCACGCACGGAACCTTGGCGTCATTCTGGACTCCTCACTCTCGATGACCAGACAAGTCAACGCCGTTTCATCTTCTTGCTTCAACATTCTTCGCATGCTCAAAAAAACATTTTGCTGGATCCCCACCGAAACCAGAAAAACGGTCACCCTCGCACTGGTTACAAGCCGACTGGACTACGGAAAAACCCTATACACCGGTACCACCGCAAAACTTCAGAAAAAACTCCAACACATCCAGAACGCTTCAGCCAGACTCATACTAGACATCCCGCGTAATGACCACATTTCTGGTCACCTGAAAAACCTCCACTGGTTCCCCGTCAATAAGAGGATAACATTCCGCCTCCTAACCCACGCACACAAAGCACTTTACGAACTTGGACCCGAATGCCTCAACACACAACTTTCCTTCTACACCCCCTCCCGCCAGCTACGCTCCTCCAACCAAGCCCTGGCTGCTGTACCTCGCATCAACAAAACCACCATGGGAGGAAGATCCTTCTCCTACCTGGCGGCCAAAACCTGGAACTCACTTCCCATTCACCTTCGCCTCACTCAAAACCACCTAGCATTCAGAAAGCAACTTAAAACCTGGATATTCGACAAATAATTCCCCACCCTTCCCCAAGCGCCTTGAGACCCTCTGGGTATGTAGCGCGCTATATAAATTATTTGAATTTGAATTTGAATTTAGTTGCAGCCCCGTCAGTTCACCCTACTTCTGGAATTATGGGACAGGTGTAAGAGGCCTAGTCTTGCGTCGAAGGCCCTGCAGTGACAGTGGCTAGAGGCTACAGAGCCTCGCTGGGCCCTCCCCATCTGCCCCCATACCTTCTTGCTATCCTCGTCCACGGTCTGCGGCAGCACCTCTGCTCCCAGGCTTTCCATCCTACCGAATGGATCTGGCAGCATATATATTTGGCCTTGAGGCCTTGGGGCGTGAACCCTGACTGCGCCTCCTGAGATTGAGGTTTGCTGGCCCCTCTACCTACTCGTTCGACCCTCCTGGGAGCCGTCGTGACCTGATGCTGGGGAGGCACCATAGCCCCTTCTGTTACGCCCTGCGTGCTGCTTGTGGCCTAGCAGCTGCATGTGTCCTGGCTCCCGGGGCTGGCATTGGGGCACCATCGGAGGATTCTGAAGCCCATTTAGACACAAGTGGTGAGGGGGCATCTCCTGAACCATCTGCTGCACTTGGTCCAGTGTGGCAACTGGGCTCCCATCCTCTTCATCAGTGACAAGAGCGAGGAAGGAACGGCCTGTGAGTACAATGCTTGCCCCTCTTTGTGGTCTGCATGAGGCCTCTCCCCATTGTTGTGCCACTGCTGGATCACTGAGTAGCCTCCTCGAACCTTCTATCTGGGTCCCTCACCTTGCGATTTCCACCAGGGCTCTGGCCCACGCGGTGAGACTCCTAACCTGCCTGCTGCTTCTCAAGATCGCACCTGAATCCTGCCTTCATTGTCCCACCGTGTGCGGCCCCTGTGATTGCTGGGCTGAGCTGAGGCCGTTTTCTTTGACCCCCCTTACATCTGTGTGGTTAGGTGAACTATGGGTCTGGCCTTGTTTGCTGGACGGTTGACGCCCTCTCTGCCACGACCTCTCCATTCATGTGGGTGGCACTCATGACTCCTACCACTGTTTTGTGACTTGTGTCTGTCCACCATTGGCCGTGAGACTCCAAGCAATGTAAATTCACCTTTGACCGCATCAAGGCGACTGGGGGGTCTGACTTCCTATCTGATGCAAAGGATGGGCACGGCGTGACTCAGCTTGCAGACCCACAGGGAGGTTCTGCTGCTATCATGGCAGAGCTCCAGGCCGGCTTCTGTGCCATTGACGCCCGCTTCGATACCCTGGCTGTGCGGCGGGACCGTATGGGGGAGAGCTAGGAGAGCCTAGAGCACCACGATACTCCCCTTGATGCAGCGGAGGAATGTGCTTCTGGTTTAGAGGATGGCGCGACCTTCCTCAGCCGGTGATTGGAAAAGATGGAACGTCTCCTGAAAGCGGTGGCTATAATGAATGAGAACCTCAAAGCACACTTGTGCAGGAATAATATTTGCAAGTAGTCCTTGTGGAGTCTATGGACATGGGGCGCCTGGAGATTGCTCTCTGATCTATTTGGCACCCAATGTTTCATGTCTACGTTTGTGGTGGAAAGAGCCACAGATTGCTGGGTCCACATCCCCTCTGGGGGCCAACTCACCCTATTGGGACTCGTTTGCTTAATTACAGGGAACTCAACACTGTGCGTCATCTAGTATGTGACAGGATCCCTTGCAGTATCAGGGCACCACGATCTTAATTTATCCCAACTTTCACTTGCCATCCAGGAGGAACAGCGAAAGTTTGACAACACAAAAGCCCTGATTTGCAAGCAGAGACTTAAATATGGCATGTTATTCCCAGCGAGGCTCCGGGTGGTGGTGGACAGCAAGGACCGATTCTTTGTCACTCCAGAGGAGGTACTGACCATTTGCAAACAGCTGGGCCCTAACAAACCTTCATTCTGCACCATCCAGAGTGCTCCCCTCCGGACCTCTACATTTCAGCCAGTGCAGACCTCTTCCCTACAGACTGAAATCCTCCCTGACTCATCTACAAAGACTGTCATTCACTTTTTTGCAAGCTGTAAATAACATTCGATTTAACCAGAATGCAGACATGAGTGAGAATCAGAATATGTCCTATGGTAATAACCCATTCCAACAGTACCTCATGTTTGAGACTCCTAATGGGTACGGTTCAGATCGATCCTTAGGACGGTGTCTGAGGTGTGAGCAAGACTCTACACTTGGCGCAGTATTAGAGCAGACCAGAGTAGACCGTGCGTTGATGCTGATGTAGCTGGCCACTATGTCACTTTCTTGATCAACACTGGTGTTACCCGCTCTACTGTGAGAGCAGCAGAGGTTCTAAACCTACCTCTGTCGGGAGAAACAATCCAAGTTGTAGGAGTTGCAAATAAAAGGTTGACAAACCTCCTTACTGAAGAAGTGCCGGTGAAGCTGGGGACATTTGAAGATAATCATCAATTTGTGGTGTGTGACTCTAGTCCTGTGTGTCTGTTAGGACATGATCTGCTGTGACAGTTAAATTGCAGTGTCTATTGCACACTTAGGGGTATTAGGTTCAGATGAATGATGAGGATATTGCCTTCAAATTGGCAAATCAAAATTTGCATGTCTCATTGTTTCCCTATGCTGAGAGTAAAAGACCCCAGAGTAAGCATGGGCGGAAAATCCGTTTCGCTCGCGGATTTTGCGGATTTTCGGGAAAGTCGCAATCCGCGAGATTCGCGAATCTCCCGCAAAATCCGCAAATCCGCGAGCAGCGGATTTTGCTCGCACTGCTCGCACTGTTTGCGTGAGTTCGCGGCTTCCCAGTACAACTTCGCGCCCCGCGAATTAGTGCTAAATTGCAGAAATACGATCTTAGCAAAACTGAAACTACTTACCAGGTTCAAAAGTTCAGGCTCATCATTAGTAGCCATTTCCTGTAGTGCTTCCTGAGGGGCCCCTCCAGAGTTCAGTTGCCAGTTGCAACTATTATGTGACCCTGCTCTGAACCTCAGAATAGTTACACATATGCCACAAAGGTCCTGAATTACAGCTAAGGGAGACAAGCAGGAGCCAGGCTGGAAGTTAAAATCCATTAATCAGCCCCTAATTCATTATTGTCAGTTGGGGCAGGGCAGGTGTTGTAACTAATTTTGCAACAATGAAAGCACTTAGCAAGTGCAAAAGATCACTAATCAGGGCGCACTAAGGAAGCAGGTGCCAGCTAAAATAATATTCTGTGACACATTAATCAGCCCCAAATTAATTCAGGTCACTTGAGGCAGGGAAGGTGTGCTTTGCTTTGCCGAAAATAATGTACACTGGACAACCAGAGGGTGTGGTGATGAAACAGAGGGTGGCATGGGTGGGCCAGAGGGTGGCATGAGTAGTCAGAGAGTGGCAGTGGTGACAGAGAGTGGCAGTGATGAAGAAGAGTGTCCCAAACAGGCTGGACACGTAGAAACAACAAGTTCGCAAAACTTGCGACCCGACAGGTAAGTTCGCAAATTGCGAAATTGTAAAAACCCTCGCGAACTGGCAGAAACACGGGCGAACACAAAAAAAAAAATCCGCAAATTCGCGGGAATTCGCGGATTTTGCGGATTGCGAGTTCGCAAATCCGCAAAATTCGCGAACGCGAGATTCGCAAAATTCGCCCATGCTTACCCCAGAGACCGTGAGAGACCTAGTTTGGGTCTTTTATGAAAAGGACATTGGACTCAAAGGAGTCAAGCCAGTCCGTATCCAAGTTGAGCCAAATGTTGAATATCTGAGAACCCCACAGTATAACCTGACACAGGCGCGGTGTGTCCATTGGGGCGAGGGGGCGTAGCCCCCCCGCCCGCCCGCAGCCGCCCTCAGCTCCCTCGGCAACGGCATTAAGTAAACTGAATCAGTTCAGTTTACAGTTCAAAGTAAAGATGCCAAGGCAGGCGGGACTCGGGAGAACTGACATTCCAATCCTCATGTCAGTCAGCATGACATCACATCGCCCACCCCCATCAGAGTCTGAAGGGGGTGGGCGGGGTGGCGTCATGTTGACTGACATGATGATGTCATGTCACCAGGGCAAGCAACACAAGTGCGCATGAGTGGGGACGGAGGGTGAATTTTTAACCCGTGCCCATTCATGCACACTTGCGTTTCCACTTTTTTGCGCATGCCCATTAGGACGACTGTATACTAGAACATCCGTACAAATTTACAATGGATTGGGCTGCATGTATTCTTTTTCGGAGCGCAAGAGTGAAGAACTCCAATACTCGAATAATTGCAGCCAGTAAGTTCTTTAATGTATTATCCAGTGCTCAAACTTTCCACTCTAGAGGTCAGCCGCAAGTTACACCCGATCGTGTTTTCATCTGGTGGCATAGAAACCACATGCATGCCATATTTAGTTTATTTCAAGATGTCTAGCGCGCTTCAACCATCACTCTCAGTGAGTAATGTTTGCGCTAAACAATGGGGCCACCACCTGCTTATTGGCGATTCCTAATGTTTCTGTACCCTCTGGTTTGCTGCTACCCCTTTATAAATCTATTTGATCAATACAAATAACATCCCCCTCCCCCAAGAACCATTATGTGTGTGTGCTTTTTGGGGTCCACTATACCACACGACACACTAACTAGCAAGAAAGAAGCACCCATTCATTGCACACGAGGGAACGTGCGGGCATCATGAAAGCAAAACATGCTTGTTTAAGTGGACAAACATGATGGGCATGTGGCTGGAATTAAAGGTGCATGTTTTTTAAGCTACCTACACCATTATCATATAAAATCTCTTTTTATGTCATAACTACACTTTCACAATTGCTTTATCAACTCTCATGCTTCCTCTAAGTTACTTAACTGCACATTTGTGTGCTCTTTTTTCAAACTTTCGGGTGGTGGGGTGGGGGGGTGCAGGGGTTTGAGGAGAATCTCCCTAAACCCCACAATATGGTGGCTTGACTCGCTCGCTACACTTGCTCGCCTCCGGCACTCATATAAAACATTTACGCCCTACCACTTTCAAATATCCCCAGCCACCACTGACCTGACATCCGAGTCAGTTGTTGGAATGACACCTGTGATCGAGACTATGATTGGGCAAGGTATTCTGAAAGAGAACCTTGGGAGTCCATGTAACTCACCTATTATGGGCTTGCAGAAGTCAAGCGGTAAGCACTGCATAGTACAGGATCTCCAACAAGGGTATACAGAGAGTCTTTCCATTTTCAACCAGATCTTGAAGAAGAATCTGGAGTTTCTGATCATGCCCTACAAATCTGTTTTGGTTCAGTATATAGAGGACCTCATGGCCGCTTCAAATACTCGCATGTAAAACTGATACTATTGCCTTGTTGAACCATTTCGCTGACAATGGACATAAATTGTCCCCCAGCAAGTTGCAGTACTGTATGACGGAAGTCCTCTACTTAGGACATCAGGCTTTCAGAAACAGGCTGCCTATTACAGATTTTCCCATAGGTGAACCCATCCGGTAGTTGGGACAAACATTAGCTTCATGCATTATCCAGATCAATTAATGAATGAACAGCATGAAGAATTTAAGAAATATAGATATGTATGGCCTAAATGTTAGAGGCCAATAACATTAGTAGCTTTGACGCATATTGTCTTGGGTTTGATGGGTTTGTGTTGGCATTCTTGTGTGGTACTGTAGGTTGGGCCAAGGGTGTAACAGAGGTCCCACCGCCACTGTGGTGCGTGGGCCCCCCCCAAATCTTACACATCGAACGGGGCCATGAGGCTGGCCGGCTTTAAATTAACTCAGAAGCTGCAAGGCACCTCTGGTGTCATTGAGTTCAGAGGAGCAGTCATTAATGCGTGCTGATTGCACAGACACAACAAGCCCACTGAAACAAAATATGGAATTATGCCCCAGGGCCGTTCTTAGCATGCCAATATAGGCCCACATTCAATCAATCATATCATTTATAAAGTACACTACATACTCATGAGGGTCTCAAGGCGCTAGAGGGAGGGGATGCTGCTACTGTTCGAAGAGCCAGGCCTTGAGGAGTCTCCTGAAGGTTAGGAGGTCTTTGGTCTGTGACCTGCCTTAGCCACTTCCTTTGAATGGCTTCAGTGTTGCCCATCATGATATCACATTCTCATGGGCACTTCATCGGCACGAACTACGGTGCACACAAGCTGTTTCACTTTTTTCTGGGGGAGATAGCAGGGGAGTAATGCAGACCCCTGAAGCCCCTTTAGCGCAGTGGGGTCCAACCCAAAAGGAGGCCCCATATCTGTGATATATGGAAGACTCAGGGGCCCTTCATTACATTCTGCCGGGGGGCCCAATCATTTTGTTCATCATTCCATTGGGTATCTTTAGTAAGTGGTGGAAATCAAAAGACTAGGCAAAGAGCCTCTTCCTTGTGAGGTCATAGGTGGGGCATGAATGAGAAGAAGAGGGGAGGAGGGACAGGGAAGAAGAGTGAGAGAAACAGAGAGAGTGGGAAGATTTATAGAGAAAATGGAACCGCTTGGGATGCCTGCAATAAAAAAATAAAAGCAAGCAGTTGGGTCCGCTCATTGTGTGCTCCCACGAAGCTAAGCACCCTCGGCCTGGCTCTAGCCCATGCCCAAGGCCAACACTGCCTGTTTGTTTTTGCAGAGGAATGAAGCTCCTCTCTGCCCCTTAGCAGTGGATTCCACACTTGCTATGAATTGAGGTGGCCTGAGATTTAAAGTTGTAAGATATTCCACACCAAATGAAATGCAACTCTTGAACTGCTGCATCCAGATTTACAGATGAATAAGACACAGGATGAGCAGGAACAGAGGGTTGGCATATGGAGTGACATGTAGGTGGGGAGGTTCACTCCCCCCAAAAAACTACAGTTGGATATTTTTTGCCAGAAGTTCATCGTCCAAATGTCTTCATTTTTGACAGATTCATCAATTACATTTCACCATTGACTCCTTTGTAACGAAAGATCCAGCTATTACATTTACTGTCAATGCTAACATGGTTGCATTTTCTTACATTATACTGCTGTTTTACAAGATATTTACAATAATCTGTAGCTGTAACAAGCTGCAGAGGTGAGATATTTATGCTCATGGGTTTAGTGCTTCTTACAACACCTGTTTATACAACAAGACGATCTTTCCTTTCCAATAAAGCTTCCAAAGATGGCTTCATTAGCCGCAGCACTGCTGACATGTCCAATGAGGGATGCACTGCTGACAGCCTAGGGTATACGGGTGTGGCAAGTTGCTGTCTCCATAGTGGCTTTGATGCATCATGCAGCACTTAGAACGCCTCTACAAACCTTTCTAACCTTCGTCTTCCATGGAAATGTTGGGGTTTCATTGGTTGGAATAGTCTGGCTGATTAACAATGCAGCTATTTTATCTGGTACTTTGACAGCTGAAAGTAAAGATGAACAGAGATCTGGTTATGCTGATTCCAGTGCTTAATTTGAGCTGGTGGTTTCTGGTTCTCAGCACCGGCATCAATTGTCACTGGCACTAGTGACAGTCTGCCACATGGTGGCACTGTCTGGCTACTTTAGAAATGACAACAAAAACGGTTCAATATCTAATTCAATATACATCAAAAATGACTATTACCTGCCGCCCAACCATCTTATAGCTTTGGGGGCCTGAAATAGTCCAAATTGTCACACTTGTATGAGTGTGATGACTAGTAGTTGTGTTGTTAAAATCATTGACAGAATGGCAGGAGCAATGTGTGGTGCAAGCTGAAGTGGCTTCCTGACGAGAGCCCTGGCACGTATGTGTCTTACAAATTAAGCATTGACTGATTCTACTTTGTCAAAGGTGAGAGCAGAGTTAGGGAATAGCTGCAGAGACAAAACAACCTGCAGACAACGATGGCCTGGTGAAATATGAGAACAAATGTTTCCTGCTAGTAGACTGGCATGTCATAACTAGTACAAAGTGATTCTGCATCCCAGGCAACAGGACCTTGTCCAAGTTAAGTCTTGCTGCATCTGTTTGCATTAATACGTCTTAAGATAATTTGCCTCTACCTATTCACTTTTAATTCTAGTAATGTCGCTTATGGTGTCGGGATGGTAAACATCGTTTAACACGCATGCGATACAATGCATGCCATTACAACGCAGTCATTACAACAACCGCGTTGTTACATCGCATACCATTACAACGCAAGTTGTTACAATGACTTGCTGTAGGGGCGGAAGGTGTTGGACTTAAAATCCAATACCTTCCCTTCTGTTGCACAGACTGGAGTTGGAATAGTAAATTATACTATTTCAAAATCCAGCGCCCCCCTCATACAGCAAGTCATTGTAATGGCTTGCATTGTAATGGTATGTGATGTAACAAAGCGGTCGTTGTAAAGACCGTGTTGTAATAGCAAGCGTTATAAACGCATGCAATGTATCGTGGCCTATTCTCTCGGGTTGGGGGGCACCAGGTTTTACTCTACATGAATTTGATATACGACCGATCAGTTTGTGATTTGATCATTACTTTATTTGCAGTCTGTTGCCGAATATAAACATATCTGCTTCCTTTGGATTGTCGTCATTTGTAAAACCAAATATTTCTTACTGAATTTTTTTTATTGTTTATTACATTAAGTAATAAAATAAAGAGACTCGGAGTGGTGGTAGGGGGGAGCTGGGTAGAGGATGGCTCAAGGTGGGAAGTCGCTGCTGGGGAAAAAAAGAGGGTGGGACAAAGAATGCTACAGCAGGGAAGAAGAGGACAATACCGGTACAGAAGGAGTGGTTGGGGTGCGACAACAGTAATGAAAGAGATAGAAAAGAATTGATGCTTGAAAAAGAATGTAATGAAATGAAGGAGTACATTGATGAACAGGAGAAAGAATCACTTTTCGGGCAGAGAAGGGGAGAACAGAAGAGATTTGGAGCATATATTTAAGAAGGGAGAAACAAGGGGCGTGAGAAAGGTTTGACAGGAAAATGAGAAGAACAAGAGAGAGGACATGAATATGGGCCTATTTAGAAACACGCTGTGGGAAAATAGAAAGAGAAGAGTTGAGGTAAGTAGAGAGCCACAGGAAAGGAGTGATTCGAGAGGGCCAAAGGAAACAGGAAGATAGTAAACAGGGTAGTAAACTGGGATAGAAAGGCGAGAGAGAAAGAAAGAGGACATATAAGTATCAACTTGAGAGAGACAATTTTCAAAACAAGAGATTGTGGCAGAATTGGAAACAGAAAGGTAAAACCAGTAAAACTGAAATAGTTGAGAAAAAGAAGCAGGTACAGAGATTGACTGGAATTGAAGAAAGAGCACTAGGTTACAGACAGACGAGCAGGCCTAATGAACATATTTACATAAAATATATGCTACAATGGCATATGTAATGTTACAGTCTGAAGTGATAATGGCTTGGTATAAGGTCATAAACGTCATTCAATTCATCAAAACGCTAGAGGTAGCAGAAGTGACATCACACACATTTTAATCTTCATGCACGGACACATGTTTACACTTATACGCACACAATCACACATACACAGACTCCTTCTCACAGAAACACACTTTCACCTGCATGCATACACATAACATACATTTAAAAGCATGTTTGGCTTACTTTAGCTCAACAAAGAAAGGTACGCAGTTCCCCAGTGGGAGAGGCTGGAAGGTGAGGGAGGGGGATGAGCCAAAAAGTGAGTGAAGGCACACCAAAGGGGGAATTCTCCCTTTTGGAACTAAAACCCTCACTCACCCAGCAAGCTAGGTGTCATGCTTCATCATATGGGTTTGCAACTCGTCGAGTCGGCAGTGCAATACCCGACGGGCACACATAAAGGGGCTCTTTGACGGAGTTCTTTTGTTCCTGCCATTTTGGTTCATCCCCCTCCTTCACCTTCCAGCCTCCCCCACTGGGGAACTGCGTACCTTTCTTTGTTGACTATATCTGGGCATGTACGCTGGACCCGTTAAAAATAGCCCATATCGTCCCTCTCTTTGTATTTTGCTTACTTTAGCTGCCAGGAAGGGTCATATTCCAGCTAATTGTACTCCATTTTGTTTCCAAAAATAGTGTATAATATATTATTGATAATGAATAATATATTATTTATAATATATTATTCACTATTAGTATAATAGAAAAGACATATAACCAGGAGAATGGAGCCCCAACCAATGTCCACAGGGAAGAGCTGCTCCTTTGCTACTGGCACTGATTTTGCCACCTCTGAGCCCAGGGGTCGCAAAGCCGGGCAACAAAATACACGGTCGTTTGTGTGAAATAAAAGTGTTATGTCACCTCATGGCTCATGTCCAACTCCTTCCTGACACTATGTCAGACCTCAAACTTTAGGCCACCGTTTGTACATACAATTGTGGAAAAGCCCAAAAGCACAGACTCTGACAGAAGATGAGCAGGTCCATCACTCTGCCTGGGTCCCTTTCCACATAGATGAACTGTGGTCAGCTTTACCCTCGCGTGAGCAGTGCATTGCTCTATCACACCCCTTTTAATTCGTTCATAGATTTTAGCCCTGTTTTATCTACTCTATACATTCAGCCCAATTCTGTAAACTCCTGCTACCTTATAAGACTCCTAAGACCCGTCCACTTCCTGACTCGACGCCATGTTTATTCATTAGGAGCGCCAGTGACAAACCACTCCCCTTTCAGCCAGCATACAACTTCCGGCTTCTTAAGTTAGTTTAGCAAGTAAAATGCTCCTTGCGTTCTTGCAAGCTCTTCTCCATCACATGGTGCAACGAAACATGACATTTACGTAGGCTCCTTTCCAAAAAGTTGAACCAAGAGGTCTTTAAAATAAACAAAACAAGCCTCATTCAGACAGAATTCCCTGAGATCCTGGCATGTGCTGATCAAGGGGTCAAAGAAAGGCAGAACACACTGTGGGGCTCACGATTAAAGCCACAGAACTTATCAGTAACTCTGCAAATGCTTCTTAGTTTCCAAAGCAGAGATTTATAGTTCAAGAGAAAGAAAACAGAGCTGGTCACTCCAAAGTTTGCTTTTAGTAGCTGCTTCTTTCCAAGACCAGAGCTATTTTCTCTGAATGCTTTGACACAGAGAGACCTTTGAAACTGAAATCATTAGAAAGGCGCTGAGCAAAACATTCCACTCTAACTATAACCTTTTAAAATGCTGATATTATGCAATGTAGCGATAAGAGAGTGTGCATGGTTTATTTTGAACAGTGACCCCCGAATCCTGCCTGCTTCAGGAAGCCCACTCTAGCCTTCAACTGTTTTGGCTGGCTTGTGTTAAGGACATTTCTTGAAACCTTGAACCTGAATTTATAGCTCGACACCAATTATTTCTTCATTTTGGGGTATCTATTTATTCTAATTTGTATTTTCAATGCGGTAATTGTAAATCAACTATAATTTACCAAAATAATATGTTGCCGCTGTGTGGTGTGTCTCATCTCCTAAAGTCAACCAGGCGCATCACACTAGTAAACCTGAAATGTTTGGGCAATCCCACTCTTTTTCTGTATGCACAGAAATGCCACTTGACCAACTGAAAAATTAGCTTTTATTTAAATCAGCCAGTGGGTGGGGCTAGCCGATATGCACCCTGAAGGCTGCTCCAGGAAGTCCTCTTTGGAAGCTCCAGTCTTCAGCCTCTTCTATTTCAGAGGCTTCTTGACCTTATCCTAGCACTGAGACAGTATAGGGCAGCCACCTGCTTTTAAATTTTTTTAATAATGTTTATTACGTTTTCAACCGATCATACAAAGGTGCGAAATATATAGCAGGATACATATCATCACGCATACAAATGCCCACGTGGTGGGGGCGACAGATCACCAGGAAATGGTCCTAACCCTGTCGGCATTCTTCGTGAACACTAAGAGCAACAAGAGTAAACAACAATCCAACAAGAATCCATGGTTTAACAAGGGATGCAGGGCAGCCAAGCAAACCCTCTTATCCTCTCTTAAGGAGGGAAATAATCTACGTATCACGGAAGCTAGGGCAGCTTTAAAAAAATTATTTTCAATGCAAAAACAGAATGTGAGGTGGAAAAATGGCTGAACATAAAGGCAGCCTTAGAATTAAAAGATGCGAAGACCTTCTGGAACCTGGTACATACCGGGAAGCCAGAGGGCAAGTCCACCATTGACCCAAACATATGTGAAGAAGCATGGCGCTCGCACTTCAGAGATCTATACTCAAATCATCTAGTGGTAGCAAGCGAGCCGCCTGCAAGTCTTCTAAATCCAGATCCGAAATGGAACATTCCACCTTGCACCCTCTCTGAGGTGCAAGTGGCCTTAGTTAAGCTCCAAAGGGAAAAAGCGCCTGGCCTGGATAGGGTCCCCGGAGATCTTTACAGGGAGGAACAGATAGTGTGGGCCCCATATCTACAACTATTATTTAATGCAATTCTAGGTGGTCTCTCTCTTCCCCCCACTTCGTTGGGGGCGGAGATCATCCCTATCTCCAAAAAGGGTTCCCCTATGGAACCGGTCAACTATAGGCCAATTAGCCTGATTGATGTATCACAAAAAATCTATGGGAGGGTGTTGCTCCAACGTCTTCAGGATTGGATGAGCGATCAGGACATCCTGTCACCTTTACAAGCGGGTTTCAGGGCAAAAACATCTACAATAGATAAGCTATTCAGGCTCCAGTTAATATACTGGAAGCATGTTGTGCTGGGAGGGGGTAGTCTATACTTAACTTTCGTGGACCTGAAGTCAGCCTTCGATATGGTGGACCATAACCAGCTTTGGAGCATCCTGCTGGCTATGGGGGTTCCACCATACCTATGTTATCAGTTCAAATTACTCCACGAAGGTGCATTTGCGAAGGTGAGATTTGGTAGGGATGGGTGTCTGACGGCCCTATTCCCCGTGGAAAAGGGGTTAGGCAGGGCTGTGTACTCGCCTGACCCTTTTCTCCCTTTTCCTAAATGGGCTTATAGAAGATCTCAATGCCACCAAGGACATAGACTCCCCAAAACTCGCATCATACAGTTTTCCCACCCTTATGTTTGCGGATGACACGCTGCTGCTATCAAAGAAACCTATGGGCATGCAGCGTGTATTAAATGCTTTCTCCCAATTTTGCCAAAAAAGAAACCTTGTGGTCAACAGCCATAAAGCTAAATATATGGTATTTAACGCCTCGTCTACCAACTGCCCACACCCAATGTTGGAGGACGGACCCCTGGAAAGGGTTTCCGTCTTTGATTGTTTAGGCCTCACATTAAACGAAAAAATGGGGTGGGGCCCACAGATGGACAAGGCTAACCTTAGATTAACCCAGGCTATGGGGGGAATCCTAAAAGTACAGAAGAATTGCGTTTTAAAAACCATAGGCCCACCTCCCGAAATCTATAAAGTGCAAGCCAGGGCAGCTTCCCTATATGGGGCAGAATTGTGGGGGCATATACCCTCTAAATCCCTCTCACTAACTGATAATAAATTTATCAGGCAAATCCTGACGCTACCCAAAAACACTCCATTGGTACCGCTCAGGATGGACTTAAACATCCTCCCAATTACGGATGTTATTGCATCGCGCCCCTTTCTTTATTGGCGGCGGCTGTGGTGCACTCCGGAGTTGGCTAGATATAGGGAAGAATTGAGAGCGGTAATGACAACACTAGGGGCTGGAAGTATACCGTGGTTAGCCTTCATAAAGCACTCCTTTACTGCAATTGGCTTGGAAAGTCTCTGGGTAACACCGGAGTCCTCCTGTGCCGAGATATCTAAAAAAGTACTGAAAAACACACTTAAGGTGTCGAAACTGGTGGAAATCTTCCAGTCAGCGAAACCATCAAGTTTGAGATACAAGTTTCTGGATTTCAAGTCCCATTATCATTTTGCGCATTTACTTGATACAGTACAGCCAACTTTAGCCAAAAAACTCTTCCTACCGTTCAGATACGGCACATTACCGCTATTTGCTGTCACAAACAAATGGGTGGGAGCCCCAAACTCCCTCTGCCCTCGATGCCTTACAGAAGAGGAAACATTAGTTCAAGTAGTACTATTCTGTGCAGCATACAAAAAACCCAGGGATAAATGGATAATACAATTATGTAGGAATTTGGGTATAAGGAACTATTCATCCTTTTTTAGGATCCTAAGTTCGGACACTAGCCCTGTCTTTGTGGTGTCAGTAGCAAAGTTTCTATTTTCAATGTGGACAATGCGCAGAAACCTGTTAAAAGTGGCCTAGACCCCGCATTGCTCCGGTTTGTAGGACTGTATCCCCTAGGTTGTAATGGTTGTCATAAGCTTAAAGGATCTTTGATTTTACCTGGCAGGGTATGGGAGTTTTATATGTTGGGTTTTGTCCTCGCAACTATTTCGGATCGGGAGGCTATCAAGCTGTTTCCCAAAATCATTTCAGAATTGTACAGATAACTTAAATTTTTATCTTGTTTTAATGTATTGATGATATTTTATATCAAATCTCTCTTTTAACCATTACTATCATATTATGGCCGTAGTTCCGATGTACGCATTGAATCCCCACCTGAAGCTGTGACGAATTTGTAACTGTTTTAAATGATTGTACTTTTATGGTTATAAAACAACCGCAATAAATTTTTTCTTGACTTGACTTGATTTCAAAAAGTGTTTTAGGTCTGTTTTTGGTATTGTCTAGTTGCGTCCTAAAGTATTCAGCTTGGGAGCTAAGAATGAGTTTGTTATAGGAGCTTCTTATTAATCATAAGTACTGGAGGTGAGTTGTGGAGAGAGAGATTCTCTATATTCTCTTGTCAAGCCTTAATTTATGCCAAGCCTCATGAAGGTGGCTGTTAAACCAGGGTTTGGAATGTCTACTGGGTATTCTTTTAAGCTGCTTCGGAGCAATTGTATCCAAAATGTCTGACATGGATTGGAAGTAATGTTCAGTGAGGTCATTCACTTTCATCATGTTTGAGGGAGGATGCAGGAGGTCGATGCTAATGAAAGTTAGATTGGTTATGTTACTATTTCCCAGGTCTCTGGAACCATTGTCTGGTTTTACGGAGTTGACCATGCCCAATCAGCACATTTTCCAAGATGAAGGAGATTAGGTAGTGATCCAACCAGCCATAGTGTAAAAGGACTCCATTTGTATGACATTGTCCTTGTGGGGTGGGCCAGTACAAGACTGGGTCAGGTTAAGGCCATACAGGAAAGTCTTGAAGGTGTTTGGTATGGGGTCATTTGGGTTGTTCCAGTGAATGTTGAAGCCCCTTAGGAAGATCTAGTCGGGTTGGTGTGTGTTATAGGAGATGGTTTCCAGTAATTGTTCAATGAAAGTTAGATTATTTCCTGGGCGAAGATAAATTGTGTGGATTTTTCAATACCATATTGTCCTCGGTCCGTTTTTCGATGCCTAGATATTCACAGGCAGACATTGGAGCAATTTGCGCGTGTTTTAGGGTGAGTATGGAGTGATAAATGCATGCTATGCCGCCTTCAACACTTTCAGTTCTATCCAGTCTGATGATGTCATAGTTAGAAGGCATTAGAATGTCTAAAATGTTTGCTGCGGTGTTACTGACCCATGTTTCAGTTAGGATCAGGAGGTCAAGGTCAGGCGCATGTCTTACCCCTGACCAGCAATTAAGTATAGACTTGATATGCGATTTGGTAACTACTACCTCTTGGTGTGTAATACGGACATGTAGTAAGTTATGATTATACATAGTTCTACAGTTGAGACTGGGTTGTCTAAGTGGTTTGGTGGGAACAGTTTGGATATTGACCAACAGGGGTAATGAGTTTTTAGCTGTGGTGTTTTATGATAACAAAAGGGAGTAAATATCATCATCGGATATATGATTAGTAACCCCCCTGGGGTCTGGGAAAAGAGTTGAGAAGGGGTCGCGATCTCCAGTGCAAGATAGGTGAGATCTTCATGATCGAAGACACAAGCAAGGAGTGTATATCACTTTTGGGAGGATTGATTTGGTTAGTATCAGGTTTAATGTTCATTCCAAAGTTCTGTTTAGGATTCAATAGCTTCTCAAGTTTCAAGGTTATGTGTAAAAGGTTCAGTAGGTAACCCTGAACTACCTCAAGTTCATGTATAAGATCTGCGCTCTTGTCCTCAAGGGATGGAGGGTTTGCAATACAGAAGGGAGTGGTGGATGGCCTAGTGGTAACTAGCCTGTGTTTCCCTACAAAGGGGGTGGGGGTGGTCAACAGAATGGATTGAAATTGGGTAGGTGATTGACCATCTCTTTTCCATTCCCGGGATTCTTCTGTTTGCCAGACATGCATTTTACACACAATAAAGAACAAAGATGCTAAGGTGAGGATTGTTCCTTTCCACTTGCTTCCGCACCTCTTCCAGAACATTTTGGGGTCTCTTAGTACTCTAGTCCGAAGGAGTTTGCTATATTTCTTCTCTTTTTTATGAGCTTGACATTCTCCTTTTCATGCTGTAACCAGAGGTGTTATGTCATGGTTGAAGTGCCAAAGGGGTAAACACATCACTGCCCCTTGCTTAGTTGTGCCCAAAGAGGTTTCGGGGAACTATGCATTCATTCACTTTCTTCTCTTCAGGGGATGGGTGAAAAACTCCCAAATTATAGAATCATTGATGTGTGATCTGATCCCATAGTCTCCTCTGTGCAAAAATCAAAAAATGGTCCAGACATCTCTTGTACTTTCTCTGAAATGGCTTAGTTCATAAATGCAGCTGTGATGATCAGTAGTACTTTCTAATTTCTCCTGAATAACAAAATGGTGGAAGTACCCCCTGTAGCTAAGGAAAATACACTTTTTGATTCAACGGAGGGATAGGTTATCTCTTTTATATGTATGTTGAAAACCTTACAATGCTCTCTAACATGACAAGAAGTCTGCGATGTGCTGAAAATGTGTTCCTACTCTGCAGACATTAGAGGAAGACCTGCCTTCATTGGTGGGCGAACCAGGTCGGCGGACTCAAACTGGAGTCTGGTGACCCAGCGGGTGTTTAAAACGTTTCAGTTTACCAACAATGAACGCCCTTAAAACACAACCTGATCCCACACCACTCCTAAACCACACATTTAATGAAGATATATTTTTAACATTGTAAACTTCAGCTAAATATGGCTATGGTTCACAGACTTGTAAACAAGTTTGTAGACTCACAAAACACACAAAAGTCAAGAAAAATGCTCAAACTTTTCTATGTTAATTGATTTTTTAATCTGGGCTTCTCCCTAAGTAGAAGTTATTAAAAATATTTTAAGGTAAGAATATTTAGATAATTGGTCTTTTTTCTATTGAGTTCTGTGTACAAATGTTCTGTTGTTGTAAAGGTCCTAGAAGAACCACCATATTATTAATCATGCACCACTCCTGAACAATACGAGCATAGCTTTTTACATTTTTCTCTACAAAATGCAATGTTACTTACTTTCCTTAGAGAGAAAAATATCTCCTATGCACTCAGTGGTACATCTGTGCAGAAAACAGTAATAAAAATTCTATTTTTGGCCTAAAGTTGTTCAATCGTTATTTTAGGCTTATATACTTTCCCTCACTGGCTGAGAGAAATAATGAGGCATTTAAAAAAACTTTGTGCGGTTCATGACATAGGGCCAGATGTATCAAGATTCCAATTTGCGAATTCTAAATAGCGATTTTTTGCGAATCGCTATTTAGAATTCGCAAAATGGAATGTATGTACAAAATCGCTATTTTTTAGCGATTCCTTAATATTCTTAATTTGCGAATTCGCATTTTGCGAATTCGCAAATAAGGAATAATTTGATAGTGCAATAATTTTCAAATTGCGAATTCGCAATTTGCTAATCGCAATTTGAGAATTATTTCAAGGGTGCAGGGGTGTCTCAAAGACACCCTGCTGCACCCCTGAAATTTACATGTGTGTGCATGTGGCACACATACATGCCCTATGGGCATGTATGTGTGTCACATGCCACCCTCACAAATGCCAAATAGGGCATTTTTAAAAGAAATCGCAAATTAACACCAACTACAAGTTGGTGGTAATGTGCGATTTCTTAACACAAAATCGCAATTTCTAAAAGTTACATACATGTCATTTAAGGAATCGCAAAAATTGCGATTCCTTAAATACTATGGCAAAATAAGGAATCGCAATTTTTTGCGATTCCTTAAATTGCAATTTTTTCTTACATTTCAAATCATGCTAAAAGGCCGTTTGCGAATTTCGGCCTTTGCGAGTCGCAAAAGCCTTGATACATCTGGCCCCAAGTCCTTCAGTAGAGGCCCGTATCAAAATACCAGTTTTGCAACTGCTCTTTCACAGCTTACTCCTCAGGATTCATAAGTACAAACTCTTCTTTCGATTTACTGCAGGTAATTCACTGTAGAAGGCGTGACACACATGTTCAGTGCAGCACCATAAAGAGCGCTAATGGGACTCTAAATCAAAGGGGAATGCCGCTCAGCAAGCCACGGTCAGGTGTAGGGTCAAGAATTACATGCGAGAAAAAGAACTACAGAAAGGAACGACTTGAGGAAGTTAGAAACAGAGTATAGAACAAGGCTAGCTGGTGCTATAACAATAAAGACAAACAAGCATTGGCAAAGCCAATAGGTCTCCTTTTTGCCAGAGTTAGAGCTATTGGTGTTGTAAATGGCAATGTCTTTTACCCATGTGTAGAGTGGATATATGTATTGTAGAGGGGAATTATGTGGTTTGGACCTCCCGAATGCTTTCAACACTATCTCCCACCGCATTGACACATCAAGGCCGCTTTCGACACCGTCTTCCACCGCACCCTAATCACGAGACTCCATGACTTCGGCATCCACGACAATGCACTGGATTGGATCCACTCCTTCCTTACCTGCCGAACACAGTGAGTCAGACTACCCCGTTCCTCTCAGAACCTACAGAGATAAGCTGTGGAGTGCCCCAGGGCTCCTACAGGAGCTCCTCATCACCGTCTACATAGCCGCCCTTGCAGTCATTGTCAGAAGCCAAAAACTCAGCCTTGTCTCCTATGCCAATGACACCCAGCTGATCCTCTCCCTCACCATCGATCCCACAGCCTCCAGAATCAACTTTCACAGTGTAAATAAGGCCATAGCTACCTGCATCAAAGATGGCTGCCTCGAGCTCAACTCGGACAAGACAGAAGTATTCATCCTGGGACAACTCCTGGTGGCCTGCTGCACTAAGAACCACTCCACCACTATGGACCACACACGCAACCTCCGCTTCATACTGGACTCCTCGCTCTCTATGAACCAGCAAATCAACCCAGTATCCTCATCCTGTTTCTACATACTGTGCCTGCTTTGAAAGACATTCAGATGGGACCGCACAGAATCCAGAAAGACAGTCACCCATGCACACATCACCAGCAGACTTGACTATGCAAACACATTCTATGCCGGCGTCGCGCAGAAGCAGCCTAGGAAGCTAAACAGCGCTCAAAACACCACAGCCTGACCACAGCCTGACTTGTCCGCGATATCCCCAGCGGCAGCCACATAACACAGCAGCACTGACAACTCTACTGGCTCTCAATCAACAAGAGAATCACCTTCAAGCTCCTTACACATGCCTAAAAATCTCTCCACAATGCAGGTCATGAATATCCGACCGACCACCTCGCATTTCACACATCTGCCAGACAACGATGCTAGCTACGCTCAACAATGTCCTGGCCTCCGTCCCAAGTAATCACAAGACCAAAAGTGGACGAAGATCTTCTACCTCGCCGCCAAGGCTTGTCACACCCTGTCCCTCCACCTCAGGCAATCTGCGTCAGTTACCCAATTCAGGAAGGATTTCAAGGCCTGGCTCCTCAACTGAACCTCCACACCCAGACGGATCAGCAGCTCCCCCACCCCCAGCGCTTTGAGACACTCACGGGTGAGTAGCCGTGCTATACAAACCCCTGATGGACTGATTGATTGGATTAGCATTGTTAGTTGTGGAATTCTGTGGTGTATATCTGTGTAGTGGAATTATGTGGCATGTTGTGCAGTGTAATTATGTGACTAGTAAGCAATTATGTGATATTGAGTGTAACAGGAATTATGTGGAGTGTGACTGTGTGTCATGGAGTGTAAGTATGTGGAACGGTTTTTTGTGTTGTGGAGTGTTATGTACTGGTGTTGAATGATGTGGTGTGTTGTTGAATTATGTACAATTCTGTGGTGTGGATGGGACGTATGTGGTGTGTTGTGTAATTGTGTTGTTGAGATGATTTATATGGTTTGGTGTCGGATTGTGTGGTGTGGAATGGAAATGAGTGGACTTCAATTGTGTGGCATGGAAGTGTGTGGCGCTGAGTGAAATTCTGCTGATTGGAATTTTGTGGCATGTGTGGAGTGTATTCATGTGGGTTGTTGCTATTGGGCATAGAATGGTTTTATGTGGGGTATATTTATGTGGTATTGAGTGGAGTGTAATTATGTAGAGGTCAATCATGTTGCATTTTTTGGTATTATGTGTAGTGTAATTATGTTGGGTGGTGTTGAATTGTGTGGTGTTGTGTGTCACACTAAACATCCAGGTATTCCACACAGAATTGGAATCTCTGGATCAACCTACGGAAAAACAGCTAATAAACAACCACAGAGAATTAAAAAAAATAATAATAAAATATCTGGCTGTTTCCTTATAGGCCTCAACTAAAAATAATTATTGGTCTGTTTATACACATAGGGACCCTAAGTCCCACCCTTTTTCGAGCCTCACCTCTTGCGATATAGAGCTGCAACATGCCTGTGATGATCGGAACAGCGCACTCACCCAAAAGTCACACTCCCAAACGTAGCCACTTTTAGGCCACATCTCACCCAACATTCTTCCATTCATGCATGACAGAGTAGCTATGTATTTGTTGATTCGGAAAGCGCTTAGGTGCTCAGATGAGGTACGAAAACGCATTATAAATGCAATACAGTACTGCTTGCACTCCAATGTTAACCCATCAGTGTGTGCCTCTAAGCACTGCTCTTGCTGTAAATACTTGGCCACCATCTGCGCATGGGGCCCACTGAACACTGAAGTGTTTATAGTAACAATTAGACAGGAAAGAGCGTTAATAGAATTTTGCCATGAAGATACACATCCAATGCTTTCACCCCTTTTAAACACGAAAACATGTAAGGGTGATTCACAATTTTAAAGCTGTCATTTATCAATAATGGTTTCAAATATTTACATTTGTTTGCGATTTTCCCTGTGAGTAATTGACTGTGCAAAAGCCACAAAACCTAGGACCTTAAATGAGACGCAATAAGAGACAACCCATTGATGCCAAATCAAAGTTAATTGGATCGCTCTGAAAAAGAGAGGTGAAAGTCAACACTGAAAGATCAGGAACTGTGTTGTACTAGGATATGATTGAAAACAATGAGATAACAATGAAGTTGGCAAAGTCTTGATATTACAAATTTTGATCTTCTTCAAGCAAATAATGCAATGGAAGGTGTAAACCTGATAAATTGTTACAATCTTA
Source organism: Lissotriton vulgaris (assembly GCF_964263255.1). Lineage (NCBI taxonomy): Eukaryota > Metazoa > Chordata > Amphibia > Caudata > Salamandridae > Lissotriton > Lissotriton vulgaris. The sequence continues at coordinate 120,891,109 of NC_141697.1, forward strand.
TTTTGCACAAGCGCTGCAAGTTAGATTTTAGCATGTGAGTGTGTACTCCAAATAGTATCAGTGAGCGGAGAACATATTGTTATTAAAAGCAGAGAATCCAAACAACCTCTCCCTGGGTGGTGTTGGCAGCCCCAGAAGTACATATCCCATGAGGCAGAGACAAGTGACATCATCATGCACATCTCACGTAGTAAACTGGAGGAGCTATGGTTAATCAATTTACCGTACCATAATCTTTTTCTGTTTAGTTGTGCTAAATGCCGCAGACAAAAAGCAAGATGCATGAGTTGCAGACTACAATGCCAGATGGAAATGCTTCATCTGCGGTACTCTTATTACACTCTGTTGATATCATAGCACGAGTGCAAAGATCAAATGGTTCAAATTACCTGGAGAATCATGAGACAGGCGTTTTACCTTCTCTGAATTAGTATGGGCCATGGCAGGAGGGCTTCCCCCAGAAAGTCAATCCTGCAGGGAGATGGTGATCCAGGTAAGCATTCTCAGCAGAGGGGTGGCAATGAGCAATGATTTGACTGAGGTGGCAAGCAGCGATGACGGAGAGGAATAGTGGACAGAAAAGGCGCACTGTGAAAACAGTGTCTGACATTTGATCTTGTCTTTAAATTCTTGCCAATGTGATGAGATAAGAACATGTTTTACAGCCCTGTTTACAATGTCGCTGTAGCAAGTGAAAACACAAGCTCTCTTGAGGAGGAACCCACCAAAAGGGAAGCCTCACCAAACACGAGCAGAAAACAAAGAAAAAAATAGTGGCTAAAAATGAACAGATAAGCACCAAAGTGTAAAGATACCAGTAGTTGGGCTGTGTTCCATGGGAGCAAACAAAACACAAAAAGGAAGGACAAATAGGGAAGATTAACCACTAGCAAGCAAGCTTTTTAAAAAGAAGTAACAAACAAAAATGCAATGGGTGGGCTGTAAGACCACAAAGTGTATACAACATGTCTAGAGAGACTGCACAAGCGCTGCCTAGGCTCGACCTAAAAAGGAATGGCAAGGGAAGAGGAGAAAGGGCTGAGCAGTGCTTTGCCAAGCAGTCAAGGACATATTTTCTCATCCATGCCAACAATCAATCAATCAATCAATCAGAGTACTTGTAAAGCACGCTACTTACCCGTGAGGGTTTCAAGGCGCTGAGGGGAGGGGGGGTGCTGCTACTGCTCGAAGAGCCAGGTCTTGAGGAGTCTTCTGAAGGCGAGTAGGTTTTGGGTCTGCCGTGGGTGGGTAGGGAGGGTGTTCCAGGTTTTGGCGGTGAGGTAGGAGTAGGATCTGCTGCCGGAGGTTGTTCGTTGGATGCGGGGACAGCGGCGAGGGCGAGGCTGGTGGAGCGGAGCTGGCGGGTGGAGGGGTAGAAGCTGAGTCTGCTGTTCAGGTAGGCTGGTCTGGCGTTGTGGAGTGCTTTGTGAGCATGGGTGAGGAACTTGAAGGTGATCCTCTTGTCGATGGGGAGACAGTTTAGGACTCTCAGGTAGGGGGTGATGTGGCTGCGGCGGGGGACGTTGACAAATAGTCGGGCGGACGCGCTTTGGATGCATTGTAGTCCTCGTAGGTGTTTGGCTGGGATTCCTGCATAGAGTACATTGCCATAGTCCAGTCTGCTGCTGACGAGGGCCTGTGTCACTGTTCTTCTTGCTTCGGTCGGGGTCTACTTGTAGATTCTGCGGAGCATGCGGAGGATGTTGTAGCAGGAGGCGGAGACGGCATTGACCTGTTTAGACATGGAGATGGAGGAGTTGAAGATGAATCCTAGGTTGCTTGCATGGTCAGTGGGTGTCGGTGCTGTTCCCAGTGTGGTCGGCCACCAGGAGTCGTCCCAGGCTGAGGGAGTGAGTCGGAGGATGAGGAACTCCATCTTGTCCGAGTTCAGTTTCAACATCAACAACATCAAGCAACAACAGGTTCTATATTCAAAACCCAGAAGGCTTCACTCCCTAGCTGACAGCCAAAGCAAAGTCACTTGGATTTACACTCAACAAATGCCTTTCCTTCAAATAACATAACACAAGGAAACCAAAGATAGCATGATACACGCTCTGCCTCTTGAAAAAGTGAAACCTTTCCCACCTGTATCCAACTTCGCAACAACAATCCAAGCCTTAGTTCTTTCCCACCTGGCTGGAGGCAGCACGCTGTTTAATGGTCTCCTGCACGCCATTTTGGCACCCCAAAAAGGCACTGTACATGGGCAGCACTTTTCATCAAACGTTGTAAGTTAGGCCACATCACAACAACATTAAACAAACCATATTGGCTTTCCTTCTAGACTGTTGTCTCAGCTGTATGAAGTACACTGTCACCAGAAACAGCAACCTTCAACTCCTTCAAGAAACTGATCACTAATGGTGCGTAGATGACACCAGAACCAAGGCAGTGCCAGATTGGAAAGAATGAACTGCAAAAGAGAAAAGACTGGAAGGAAGGCTTTTTACATCGAAGTAGCCATGACCTGGAACAATATATCCATCAACATCAGGACAACCCCCATCCTCCTGCAATTTAGAAAAGAACACCTCCTCCACTGATCGGAGAAATCCTTTAGACCAAAAAATATTTACAATGAATGCTTTGTTTACGTGGTGGGTGAAGCCAACAAAATACCCTTTGAGCGGCTGACAAGCCTTTTTGGTGGTACAATTTCTAGGCTTTGGCAAACTAAGAGCATCCCTCAATACGCTAACATAATTGGCCGTCCTGCATAAACAGAGGAGAGCCGCCCCACAGCCTTTCAGTACTGCATAAAAAGGAAAATTAAAATGATAATAACGCAATGTTATTATAATATTTTTTTTCTGTGCTGAGGCAGTTTTGTCGGGCTGGGTTAGGCTGGGCAGCCAGTGGTGGCACTCTGTAAGTGTGCATGAATGCTTGGCTGACCGTCTCAGGCCGGCCAAACATTCATGCGCACTTTGCATGTTCTCCACCCAGCTGCTTTACAGCCTGGGTGGAGAGCATGCCCTGGCTTCCAGTCCCCGTCAGAGCGCCGAACCATGGCACTCAGACCAATCACAGCGCTGGATAGGCTTAGGGGAGCCTGGGTGCTTCCTGCTTCTTGCTTCCACAGAAGCCAGGAAGAGAATGGAGAGGACAGAAGAGAGGCGCCGGCCGGCTGGTAAGTGATCTTTATTTCTTTTACCCCCCTCCAGCCCGTCCCCCCTCCCCGCCCTATTACAGCTTCCCAGGAGCAGGTGCCACTGCAGTTACCATACTCAGAATCTGCTTTTGGTGCTTTACAGGAAAATTAATGTTTATTTTTTGCAATTTCCTAAGGTGGGTATTTTTATGAATTGTCACTGCTGTTTCAACAAAGCTTTGCATTGATTTCGGTACTTTTTAGCCATAGCGCTTTGTAATGGAAAATTACAGAATTATTGCAAAATGTGATTCGTTTGGAGTTTATAAGAAATGGAATTCTAGTGTTCAAGCCCCACGTTTTTCCAATTGCTTTCTCTTTGTAGCAATTTGACATTTGTTCATTTGCGATGTTCTTGATTTTTAAAACAGAACATTTTGTTTATTGTTGTGGATTATCATCACTGTTGGTTTGTGCTTCTGGAGCGAAGCCTTGCTGCATACTGTAAGAGGCAAACAGGCTGCTACTGGAATTGCAGAACAATCTTTGCACCTCCTGAGCAAATCTAAACTTGTTCCAGGTCGATGCAGTTATTTACCAAACCTGCTGCTTCTTGTCTTATTATTCTTAATAGAAAACAATTTCTCAAATACAGAAAGCCGAGCACTTATTTCCATCCTTATCAGTATTTGCTGATGGTACGGAATGTGCTCTTTTAGGTGACCTAAGGTCTTATTAGAAAGCTGAGCCCTTCTTGGAAACATTATCAAATTGATCACATCAGTCATTTGAGAACTTTATCCTTTGTGGTTGAATTGTAATTTAAGACTTCCAGGAGATCATAAAGTTCAAAAACCTTTTTTTGACCAATTCAGGCAGCTTTCTTTGATAACTGTCCACATAAAGAATTCCTGCTTCTTAATATTTCACCAAGAATGTAAAGGTTGTACTTACTTTTCCGGTCATAGTTGCTGCTCTGGGCCGCCTTTTGGAAAGGCATTCGTTTCGCCGGCGCGTATTGAACGCAAGGAGGTGCATCTAGAACTATAGGTTGTGACGACACGCATACTTTGTATTTGAAAATCGGCCTCTCTTTGAGAGCTCTCCCATTACTGCCCTTTACATACACAATGCAGTGTTCATTTAGAATTGTGGATGAAGTGGGGAATCCATCATAGAATTCGTAGTCATTGGAGAATTTGTCAAATAAAATTGCAGCCATTGCAATGATTGGGCGGCAGAGGTAATATTGCCAGAAGATTCTCTACAAGAGTAAAATCCAACAGAGGATTTACCATATTCTCCACAAATAGGAGGATTTTTCCTTACCATGAAGTTTAAATCAGCCTCACAGTGCCCTAAGCACTGTATTGCCCAGTACATTTATCAACCACTGGAACTAAATTTAAGTGCTAACCTAAATCGTTTGCATCTTTTGCATTTGGCGGCTTGGGCGCTCGACATCGGACCTGGGGACCTGGGGATCTGGGTTCGAGCAGGGGCGGCTCTAGGCTCATGTCGGCCCTGTGCAGGGAGCGTAGGTAGGGGGCCCCGGAAGAGGGGGTCCGGGCGGGGTGGAGTGCGGAGGCCAGTGAAGAGGGGGGGCGTCAGGGTGTTTGGAAGTGGAACAGAGCCGGAGGCCGCCAAATCCCTGCCATGGGCCGCCACGCAAATATGTATCCATCCTCACAGGATTAATATATTAAGGATATATATTGGCGTGGTGGCCCCTGGGGTTTGTTGGCCCTGTGCAGGTGCACAGCTTGCACATGCCTAAGGCCGCCCCCGGTTCGAGTCTCGGTGAAGACGCCAAAAACATCCTGTGATTCTGGGCAAATCACTTAATCTCCCTGTGCCTAGCAAAAATGAATGTGTGTCCTCATGTAACGTAACAGGTGCTATGTAAAGGCCCTGATACCCAATTCGGGTCAAGTTCGCGCTATATAAAACTCTTAAAAAAAATAAAAATATGTAAGCCAACACACTTTACTCCTTCAAGTTAGCTGTGCCTGGTACAATTATGGTCATGGTTCAGTTGTGAAACAAAATAAGTAAATGTCTCTGTATCTGCTACACGCCCTCAATGTTCAACGATACTATGGCCCGTTCTTCCTCCAATATCTTTATCATGACTAGGAATCATTTTTTCTTTGCATTGTTTCTTCATCACTTTATCAATGGTTTTGGGCAGAGACATGATTCAAAAGACACTTGTTGAAGTTGTCCCGGATGGCTGAAGCCCTTCGATGACCTAATAAGGATGCCTTAGGTGCTGTTCACCTCTGGGAATGCGTCGCAAGAAGGGGTGCAGTTCTGGGTGTTTGGATAATTCGAATGGGATGATAAATAAAGACTTCTCTGTGGGAGGTTTGGGAACAAAGCTTCCTATCCTATAGTGTTTCTAAGTGTAGAAGAGGGCATGACTGACTCAGCAACAACAGATTATCCTGAATAAAGGGTGGCAGGACAAATGGGATTTGCCGTGAGAAGGGGTCCTGCAAGAGAGATAGCAGCATCTGATACCACAAACAATTCTGCAGAGAAGGCGAATGGGCACAACTCTTGCCAATAAATGCTTCTTGCAGCATAATCAAAGTAATTGCCATTTGCTAGGGTAAAAATGTATTACGCAACATTTAGCCATGTATGCATTTAGCCTTCTGTGGTAATCAGTAAGGAGAAAACTTCACATATGTGAAGCACCCTACTACCCCAAACCCAGCCAGTCTGTGCAAAGTATGAACCGGGATTAGCCCAGTTAGCATGCTTGGATCATGGATGTTGGTTTAATATTCTGAGACGATTGGTAAGGTAAAGGGGTAATAATGGACTCCCGGTGTATGCTGATCCACGGGACTCTATGCAGAGAGACAGACATGACACAAGATGGCGAACCAGGTGAGTGAGTGCTCTGTGCCAATGAAGCCACCAATGGATCTAAACCACTCTAGATGGTGGTGTAGGGGCAGTCGGAAATCTAGTACGCAGATAGTAAGATGCAGCACCTAAATACAGTTTTTGAGATAACAGCTTGATGTGATAACATACACTTAGGGCCCAATAGCAAAGATGTCTTTCAATACCCTAATCAGAATAGCACTTTGAGAGGCAAAACATAGTCATGACCCCAGTGGGGAAACCGCCATAAAAATAACCCAAAAGTAACATCCACATCAGTTAAGAACAGAATACTGGAGCCTAATCTGGAGTTTACACAGCATCTCCTGTGTCTCTTGCATCTTATGGTTGGAAGATGGATAAATAAGCTAATATTTCCCTGTGCAACTACAGTTGGCCTGCTGGATGGTCCAAAGACTAGCAGGCGCTGGTCACACAGGAAGGGCAGCAAACCAAACCTTGCAGAAGTCTACTAGCTGGAGGGAGACGCGCCTCAATGATGCATAAGGAGGGCTGTCCTTTACCAAACAGACACCGCACTGCAGATAAAGAGGGGGCATGGCCTGAGCAGGAAAGAACCTTACATCAGGCTATTGTTTTCTAAAGGTATCCTGTATAAAAAAGAAAATAAGAAGCCTGTCAGTGAACCCTCCAGTGCCATTCCATAGTCGTGGTGACTGTCCTCTGCCAACAATCAATCCTTGAGGGAGATGAAAAGCTCCATCCATTAGGCATTTTGGTCACCTCAAAGAGTACCCATTACCTCTCATGGCTGCAAATGTTGATGTTATGAAACAAGGCCCAACCCTGCCTCAAGCTCAAGGGATTACATCAGTTGAGTGGCCAACACAGGAGGCTCTTTAAGGGGGCTGCCAAGTCCCTCTTCCCCTTGGCTCAAGGAAAGCTCACTGTAGAGCTCTATGTGACCTCCCAGGGATCCTTCTGCTGTGCAAATGAAATGCACCATGGACCATAAACCCCACATCCCTTAGGGATTATCCTTTGATAATGTCCTGCAGATGACTCAGCTGAGAACATGATTCAAAGAAAACAGTTACTATATCACAGAATTACATAACCAAGGGGATGCACAAAACCTTGAGTATGGCAATGAGATATGTAAACTGATTGCGAATCCTTTGGGGACTCGGTAGGTGGTGAGAGGTTTAAACATACAAATGTGTTAAAGTGCTTTTTTAACATTATTTTGAATATATAAACTATGAATGAAAGTAACCCCAGGTTTGCAATCTTTTGCATGAGTTGTAGCTGCACCTCCCTCTCAAAGAGCCTTACATGTTTGAATTATCTTTGAATATTACACCTTCGTTAGCTGTAAACAAAATGGAAATTGATTAGATAAACTATACAGAGAAAATCTGTACTGTGCATTTAGAAAACAGTGTAACCAACTACAACTAACAAATCAGCTTCAGGTGAGAGAGAACCCAGTGATTACCATGGCATAGGCATAACAACTGAAAGTGTCAATAATCACAGGAGAATCAGGCATATGAGGAATTTAAAGAGGCGATAAACGACCTGCACATTGACACCATCACCTACTCTTCTCAAAGCCCTCCAAACCTCTGGGGTACACACAACCATCATTGATGACCGTGGGCTTTGTCAATGCTCCATTCATTGGCTGTGATGTGGGTACTGTTGTTTATTGCCTCTTTTGAGCTGTGTTAGATCTCTAAGATATGCGGGTGCATGCACTTCAGCACTTAAGGAGGATCATTGGTTGACCATCATCTTACCTTACAGTTCACTATAGTCTGTTATAGGAAAACTAAAGAGGGCCCCTGCTTACAGCCGAACACCTTGGGAATATGCTGCATGATGGATCATGGATCAGCATCCACCGATGCCTGCTCCGCTGGGCCTTCTGCTCTGCTCCACACTTGTGCACAATGACGACACCACTGTACATGCTCACTGTCAAACATCACTCCGGGTAAGGGGAAGCTGGTATCTATTTAAAGGGGCCACCAGTGTGGAGCAAAAGAAAAGTTAACTTTGCTGAGGTCTACACCAACAACAGGCTTTTGTTTGCTGATGTATGTTGGGTGTTGAGACCTGTTGTGACATCATTAACTGGACCACCCATTGTAAAGGGGGAAAAAACTGTTCAATTTTCTGTGTCTTGCATTGCTAACGATAACCAGCTACAGGCACTCAGGAATGATCCTTTGTTGATGCTTGGGTTCTGAGATATATTGCAGCATCATTCACTAGAGGGCCCATTTACCTTGGACTCGTAGTAGGACAATGGACTGTTGAGAGCTGCATTGAAGACAATGAAGTGGCTTTGGCGAAGAAAGCTGGAATTGACTTTGTGCTCCAGCATTCTAATGGTTCACATATTGCTTTTCCCTCTTTAACCCCTTCACTGCTAGGCTGCCGTGGCCCCGGCACCACCCCCTGTTCGAAGTCTTTTTTTGGCTATTTAAGGTAGTTTGCGCTTAGGCCCCTGTAACTTTTTGCCCACATAAGGTATCCACGCCAAAGTGTGTGTCTTCGCCTTCCAACATCTTGTGGATTCTAAAGGTACCCAGGGTTTGTGGATTCACCTGGAGGGGACTGAGAAATTGGCCAAAATACAGCATTTTTTTCTTCAGAAAAATGGGAAAAGAGTACAGCAGAAGAAAGCGTCTGCTGTTTTCCCTGCAAAAGGTATCAACAAAGGGTGTGTGGTGCTAAAATTACCATATACCCAGCTTTCAGGAACAAGCAGACGTTTGTCAGAAAACCAACATTTATCCCAAATTTTGCCATTTTACTGGGACCTAGCCTATTTTTCCTATTTTTTGTGTTTTTAACCTCCTTCCAGTTAGTGGTAGAAATGGATGTGAAAGCACTAATGGATCCCAGAAAACTACATATTTCTGAAAGGTAGACACAACTATGAATTCGCTTTGTCACTGGGGGCCGGTTTTCCAGCAGTGCTGCAATATCGCCCCCCTGTAAGAAAAGCAGGAACAGTGCTCTTTGCTACCACCCCCGCTCTGCCCTCCGCCCCTCCCCCCCCCCCAACTCCTCTCCTAGGGCCGAATGGGCAGCAATCTGCCAGGACTGGTTGCTGTTCCCAGTCCAGCCCTATTTGCAATCCCCGAAGGCAGAGCTTCCCAGAGCAATTTATAATTGCATTTGGAAGCTCTGCATTTGGGGTCTTCAAACAGGAAGAAAGATGACATATTTCTCAATTGGCATTTGACACCTGCCTGAACGTTTATGGAGAAATATGTCAACAAATGTTCATTTTAGATGCACAACCGTAAAGGTTTTTCCTATAGAACCAGATGAAAACTATAATAAAAGCAACATGCAAGCTCTTGTGACACAAATGTCACAAATACCTATTTTTGTGCTTTAATGTTGGAAAAACATGATGTGAGGCCTTGGAGAAAAAGAAAGAGTACATTGTTGGATAACTTAATTTTGTGTAGGCATGGGAAGATTAAGTGAATTGCCCAGAATCACAGAATGTTGAGCCAGGCCCGGGACTCAAACCTGGTTCCCTAGCACAAAGTTGTCAGCACTGGCTAGTACCCCACATCTTCTCTTCTGGCTTGCTTGCCGATATCTGATGGCAGGTGAACAGGATTATATTAATGATAATATTTATTATGGCAATGCCACACAATGCCACTACACATAATTCAACCCTACTCCATGCCACATAATTGCATTTCACTTAATTCAACTCTACATGATTCGACAAAGCTCCGCACAATCAAGTGCCATGCAGTTCCATAACACACAAATCTACACCACAAAATTCCACTACATGCAACACATTTCAACATTTCGAAATTCAATGCCACACAATTCATCTTCACACAATTCAACATCACATTATTACACTTCATGCCACTTAATTACAATCCAATAAATTCAACTTCACCTAGTTCCACCCCGTACCTTGCCACATAATTCCACTTCACATAATGTCACTCCGGACAACATAATTCCACTCCACTCAACATAATTCCACTCCACGTACCACAATTTAAGTTCAGATCTTTCCACTACACATAATTCCACTCCACTAGTTACTGTCAGATTTGGGGGTCTAGGTACTTGTGACAAGTAGGGACCCTCTCTTCTAGTCAGGACAAGGGGATTATACTCCTAAAATAACCCCTTCTCGCCCTCTAGGCGCGTGGCGCGAGAAGTCCAGGCTCATTTCAGAGGCGTTGTAAGTTAAGCAGTTGTGACCACATACAGTAACCCAGTGACAACTCTACAAATGGACACCACACAGGTTTTATATAAAAAATAAGTAGACTTTATATAGAGTTACCACAAGACCATAAACGACAAAAATACAAACTATGATTACTTTAAGATGGTAGATTTAAGCTTAGTTCAGTTCAGTTCTTAGATGCGACACTCTGCGTCAATGTACCTTAAGTTGCGTTGCCCTTCCACGACAAGCAATGTGGCAGCGATGGCAAATGTGGCACAGTTCAGATACAAAGAAATAAAGACGTGAAGATCTTCCAGATGCAGCACGCTTCTCGGGGATGCGAGAAAGTATCGGTTCGATGCGTGGACTGCAGCGGCGACACCCTTATGATGCGACGGCAACAGCTCCAGCGGCGACGCTCTTCTCCACGATGCCAGAAGCTTTCGATCGATGCAACAACTACAGCGTCGACATCCAAGATGCGACTGTAGCAGCTCCGACGGCGGCGCGCTTCTCGGGGATGCAAGGTGCTCTTAGTCGATGCGGTGCAATGCGACAGGTCCAGCGGCGACACCCTCCTGCTTCGAAGTTGCGACGGCAGGTACAGCGACGCTGACACGCTCTGACCTCGTTGCGAGATTCTTCTCCTGTTGTGGTGCAGTGCGACAGCTCCAACGGCGACACCCTCCTTCTTCGGAGTTGCGACGGCAGCATCAGCGACACGCTTTGTCTTCGTTGCGGCACGCTTCTCTCCTATGCGGTGCAGTGCGACAGTTCCAGCGACGACACAACGGCAGGCACAGTGACAGCGATACACTTCTTCTTGTTGAGACGCGCTTCCAGCTCCTTGCGACACACAGTTCCTCAGAAGGCCCAAAACAGCAGCAGACACTTCCACAAGAACTCTGGGGAGCTGGGGGGTGAAGTCTGTTGTCCCTGAGACTTCAGCAGGAGGCAAGCTCTTTTCCAAGCCCTTGGAGATCCTTCACAAGTTGAAAGCAAAGTACACAAAGTTCCTTTCTCCTTCCTTTGGCAGTAAGGCAACCACTGCAGGCCAATCCAACAAGCAGCACTTCAGCTTGGGGATAGTCTCTCCTCAGTTTCTTCAGGTTCCTCTCCTCAGTAAAGGTTTCTTCTTGTAGTCCAAAGTGATCTAATTTCATGGGATCGGGGTCCCGGTACTTATACCCCAAAATCCTTTGTTCTCTGAGGGGAGAGGGGCCTTTGCCCAGTCCAAACCAGTTCTGAAGCACTCAGTTTACCAGACTTCTCCTTTCCTTTCACAGTGCAGGGCAGGAACATCAGACGCCCCACAGGAGGTGGAGCCAGCATTGTGGAAGGCAAGTACAGTCCTGGAGCACTTTGTTTACAGGACTCCTTCTCTTCTTTCAGTGTACAGGGCAGAGACATCAGCCGCTCCCCAGGGGGTGGAGCCAGCATTGTGGAAGGCAGGCACAGCCCTCTTCAAGGTTCAGGTGCAACTCCTCCCTCCCATCTAGATGCAGATCTCTCTATTCACCACTGGGTGACTCAGCCTGTCTCTTGGAATTCCCCAGCCTTGTCACTCTCAGAACCAGACATAGGAATACACACCCTATCAGAGGCAGGTTTGAATGGTTAGACAAGCAAATACCTACTTTCTAAAAGTGGTATTTGCAAACACAGAATATTAAAATAAACTTCACTAAAAGATGAATTACTCGAATTTCTACCATGGTCTCTGAGATTGTTAGGATTATTAAATGTACTAACTCTAACAGCCCATTCTGGCCTATGGAGAACCGGTAGCCTTGCAATAGTGAAAAACGAAAATGGCTGTAATTCACTATTAGGACATGCCACACACATCAGGGCTTGTCCTACCTTATACTTGCAATGCACCCTGCCCTTGGGCCTACCATAGGGGTGACTGATATGAAGGAAAGGGAAGGTTTAGGGACTGGGAAGTGGGTGCACTTGCTCAGTCAGCATGAAAGTACCAGACTGCACGCAGGCTCTGCAATGGCATACCTTAGACACATTTTACAAGGCTGCTTCTGTGAGTGGCACAACCAGTGCTTCAGGCCCACCAGCAGCATTTGTATTTACACGCCCTGGGCACACTCAGTGCCCTAGACTAGGGTCTGACAAGTAAACCAAATAGCCAAACATGGAACCACTGATTAGTACATCAATTTACAATAGGGAGTACTTGCACTGTGGCACTGGATAGCAGTGGCACAGTGCCCAAAGCATACAACACCAGCAAAAATACATGAGGCAACAGCAAAAAATGGAGGGAGCCCCACGCCAATGGTGCCAGGTCTAACAATTACAATCTGTGGCACATAATTACTCTCTACGCCACGTAATTACACCCCAAATATATCAACTCAGCTACAAAACACATAATTCCACTCCACAAAATTCATCTTTGCAGCATGCCACATAATTCAACTTACAGAACTCCACACCACACCATACCACAATTGTCACTGAACACCACACAATTCCTCACCACTCAGATCTATGACACACAATTTCACACCATGCAACATAACACACCATACAACATAATTACACTCCACATAATACCACTCCATACCACATAATTTAACTCCACATAATTACATTCCACTCCATACCACAAAATTACACTCCACTTAAATCCATTCCACACCCAATACCATACATCCACATAAATTCACTACATACCATGCCACATGATTCCACTCAATGCCACACAATTTCACTCCACACCGCATAATTCCACACCAAACCACATCATTCTGCCCCACACCAAATAATCCCACTCCACACCACATACAAAATGCTGCGGCCAGAATGCTCTCAGGCACCTCAAAGTTCTAACCTATCACCCACACCATCAAAGGCTACCTTTGGCTAGCAGTAAAAAACAGAATAAAATTCAAAGCTCTCTGCATCGCCTATAAAGCCTCTCACAAACAGGGTCCACGATTTCTTCTAAATCCCCTGGCATTTCATGTCCCCAACTGATCACTACGATCAATGAATGCATCCATCATGACTGTCCCACAAACCAGAACTGTCTCTTGGGGCGATCGCAGATTCACTGTATCTACAGCCAAACTCTGGAACTCCCTTGATCCTGACATCAGGTCAGCCCCTACCCTGACCATTTTCAGAAGAAAAACAAAAACCTGGCTCTTCAACCAATAAATCGCTCTCTCCTCATCCGTTCATTCTGCTCCGTCCACAGCGCCGAGACGCCCTAGGGCATTTGTTCGCGCTATACAAGTTTCTTAAATAAATAAATATTTCTACTCCACAACACATAATCCCACTGCACAACACATACTTTCACTACACACAATATACATCTAATGCACACCACATAATCCCACTACATGACAAACAATAACTCCACATAAATACACTCCATGACACACAATCCCACTCCACTTAATTTCACTATACTCAATACCACACAATTACTATTGAGATAATTCAACTGCACACCATCCCACATAATTCCCTTCATCACTCCACTCAATGCAACATAATTCCACACCACACAGCACAATTCCACAAAAAAACACAACATTCCACACCACAAAGTTGCAATCCACAAATTATAATTCAACATCTTGCCACATAATTCCATGCCCATTCACACAATGCCACTCCATGTAAATCCACACCATGTAAATGCAAACCATGCAACATAATTATACTCCACAAAATTCCACTTTGCACATGCCACATGTTTACACTACACTTATTTCAGCTTCACACCACATGCATCTACCACACTCCCTAACACATTATTCCACTACCCTCCATGCCACATCATTCAATTTAACAGACTTCAAATCCACTCATGCAACATAATTCCACTCAATGTAACACAGTTCCACGCCACACAATTCCACTCAAAAAAACTTCCACTCAACACACCACAAATCTATGCTTCACAATTCAACGCCTCATAATTCTATGCCACACAATTACATTACACAGCACATAATTCCACACCCCATAATTCCACCCTACAAAACATATTTCAATCCCACAACATATAATTCCAATCTATGCCACTCCACATTATTCCACTCCATCCCACATAACTACAGACCACAATATGTCATTCCCCACAATACAACATAATTACACTCTACAAAATTGCACTTACATAATTGCACTCAACTCAACAATTTCACACAACTCAGTTCCTCCCCACACCTCTTAATGTACTCCACACATCTTAAGTCCACCACACACCACATAATTACACTCCAAGCCAAATAATTCCACTTCACAGGAACAAAAGGAAAAGTCAAAGATAATAGTCAACTTGGGCGAGTCCTATTGGTTTTGCCAAAGCTTTTTTATATTAGTATTAGAAATACGTGTGAGCAAAATGGCATATTCTTGTACCACTGGTAATATGCATAAATAGCACAAAATTAGGCCCATCATGAGAATTACACAAACAAAATAGTACAAACTCTGTGCAAGATAACGTCCAATATTTGTCCCATGAAGTGTCCATAGACCGTGCATGCAGCCAGGTAGCACATCAAGATCCCCCGGTTCCCGGGTGACATTTGCTGTTCGGATTAAGGTCCCCACAGACAAAAACGATGAGTGACATAGAGTGGAAGTAAACCAAAAGTATGTGAAATAGGCACAGCCCAGTAATCAGGAAACGTGCAAGATTAAAGTTGTGTAAAAAAAATATTCACAGCCCAATTAAAACTCACTAACACAGAACACGAGGTGTCTACTGACCTTTCAGCATACAGGCTCTCTTTATCGATTAGTTTTTTTGACCAGAGACAAAGCAAATATTGTCATTTTCCGAAGATCACAGGGAGATTATGTATGAATTTGAAGATCTGACTATAGAGTTCTGCTATCGGAACATTATATCGTAGGCAGAATATCGTCTGATATAAATATCCTGTTCTACTTACTGTTTACAAAACTATTGCCCTGCTGGAGTTAGTAATAGAAAATAGCTTCAACTAACTTCATAATAGAACACAATAATATTTCTGTAGAAAGCTGGCTTGATACTTGGGGCACACTTATGTAAGTGAAGCACCTTGCACTACTCCAGACAACGCTTGAGGTAATTTTAGTGGTCTTAGACAACCATAGAAAGCTCTCTTAGTCTTAGCTATGGAGAGCAGCCTACAGACTTAGTCCAGAAGGAGTATAAAGCAGCTTGTTATACCAGTACTAATCATATAGTGTAGGTTAAGTGAAAAAGAACCCCACAGTGTAGTTATAAAAAAATCTATTTTTATTATGAACACTCACTAAAACATTGACTATCTCCCCCCCAGTGAAATAATCACAATACACACAATACTTTGATAATAGAACACTTAAGTAGCACAAATACACAGTGGTCTCCAGGGGGAGACCCAACCATATACTAATAAATTGGAATGGGAACCACATCCTCCATCAAAACTGGACCCAGAAGACGAGAAGGGCTGGGGACCCAAGGAACCACCAAAGGTAAGAACCCAGGAACTCCACGGAGGCCATCTACAGGGTGGGATCATAACTGCATGCTCAATACAAGTCAATGAGTAAGTTGCAGTTGCAGTTTTTAAGAAGAAAGACCGTTCCCAGAGGACCCTGAAGAAACCCCATGGAAGATGGAAGGTTGGAGAGTCACCTCACCTGTGGCTATCCCGGGAACCAGAATAACTACACCAGGAAAGCTGGTGCATAGGTGCGAAGTGAGAAAACCACCGTAGACTACAATGGAGGACTTCAGTAAAGAAGCCGCTGGCAAAGAAGGTGAAAGAGTCCATGTAACCCAATGGTGGATTCAGGAAGAGAGGTACCTGCAAGAAGAGGGGACAGTCTATGCCTCTCAGGAGTGACCCGGAGGCACAGAAGACGAATGCCCAACAAAGTCAGAAGATGCAGGGATGTTGACGGTGACCTTGGCGCTGCAGCTGTGCGGACTAGGCGGTGCTGTGGAAGACCAGGTGCTGTTCACAAGCTGTCCCACGTCGGATGTTAAGAGCCAGGGGGCCAGTGTCCGGCGGGAGCACCAACAAGCCTTGGCAGCAGCAACAGCCGAGGTAAACGAAAAAGGTGGAGCGTTGGGACCAGCAAAGTCCAAAGGGCTCACCAAGTGCAGGAGAGTCAGAGCAGGCCCAGAGCAAGCAGGGGATCCCACTGAAGCCAAAGAAGACCCTCAAGAGGACCCACAGGCCATAGGCACAGGAGTCGCAAGACGACCTCAAGCAGCTCACCAAAGATGCAGGCCCACGGTGCAGAGGATGGGGTGAGGAAGCACCACTTACGACAAATATAAGCTTCCTGATATCTGAGGTCACTACGCTTAAAACCTGTAAGGCAAGCCTTTTAATCCTGAAGGCAGGGTCCTTGGTTATAAGTGTGAGGGTGCCCCTACATTTGGGTAAGCACACAGGGTTCTAAGCAGGGTGTGTAATGCAAGCCCCTGAAGCCCCTGCGGCACAGGGGGTCCCACAACCATTCAGGCCCCCCGCAGCCCTTCAGGGGTCCCCATTCAGTCAAATGAAAATATGAGCTATATAGGAGACTGAGAAACCCCTCTTCACATTCATTCATTTTGCGTTACATTACTGGTTGTAAGCCCTATACAACTGCTATAGCCCTATACAACTGCTACAATACGAATATAATGCAATGTAATTGTCTGCAGCATCTAATCACCTGTGCCAGTGAGAGAAGTGTGTCCCAATCCTATTGCACCTTGGGCATCCCATTTCCTGCCTGCTTTCCGCCTTACAGGGAGCTTTCCTGTCTCCTATATGACGCATCTGGTCCTGTAAGGAATGCCTCTACCTTTTAACCTACACACGCTTTTTCACAGCACCGGAAAGGGACTGGGGTACGGGACCGCGCTCCACTTAGAACTCTCCTATTTACAGAGGAGATGAATTAGCTTTTGGGAAAGTGGCCTTTTGATCGGCCGCATCCTGGGGTTTGCCCACCTTAATGCACTGAGCGGCAGTGGTCGGCAAGAGCAAACTCACTCAAGGGCGATAAAGTTTGGGTCTGCTTTGCTTTGTGAAGTGGCGATGGTTTCCCAGAGGACCTGTGGCTTCCTGTCCTGTTTTCTTTACTTTTTTTCAAATCCGCTGTGATATCTTAAGAGGCAAGCTTCCAGCAGGAACAGGCCGCCTTTGTTCTCCTTGCTCTAAGTGGACTTTAACCCAGTTACTACAGACGGATTCACTGTGAAAACAAAGCAGCCGAGCACAGCTATTCTGCTTGCGCGCGCTCAGTGCCAGGGAGACACACCACACCGCACAGGGCTAGGGCCGGTCTTTTCCTACCCAAGAAGCTTTGCGGTTTGGTTCAGCTCTAGCAAGAGCACAGACTGCAGGTTGCAAGGCTGCGATCTGCATTTCACATTTTCATACCAGAGCTTTGTGTATGGATTGCTCCGAGTCAAGAAGGGAACCTCTTGTTCTCTTTAAGAAAAAAAACTACACATAGAAAAATGGTTCAATATAAAAACTGCACTTCTGAGTCGAATAGGGACTTATTTGCGTGTTTTTGTGGAGCAGGCCAGTTGTTGATGCACTGTGCTGTAAGTGCGATCAGTAAAAGAATTACCATGTGATTGCTTAACACCGCCCACAAATAAAATAAGAACAAAGGCAATCAGAGGACATATTTGGATAGAGTAAACATTGCTATATATAACATCTCGAGAACAGTAAAGAGCCTTTTGCAAAGAGAGCAGGGCCTAACAATATTTAGTTGTATGCATATTTCCATAATGATATGATGGGGCTAACACAGTATACATATACAGACAACCGTATGGGGAAAATGCATCCTGCCTGAACAATAATGGGTAAGATTCACTAGCAGCTCTTACGCTGAGTTTTGGCGCAAACTTTTTTATAATATGTCGTTAACATCCCACCTTGACCAACTACAAGTTACTAAATGCACTCACCCAAAAACTGCTTGACAAGGACCCTCTCACAGCAACGGTTGTCATATCATCCTCATCAGACAACAGGCACAAAAGTCATGTGACCCAGTCCCTCCCAAAGAAATGGGGCTGGACCACATGCATGTATTTTTATATAGCACAAACTCGACCCAAAGGTATTGGAGCGCTTTACATGAGCACTAGTTACATTACACAAGGACACGTTCATTTTTGGTAGACACAGGGAGATTAAGTGATTGTTCCAGAATCACAGGAAGCTGCGCCGACGCCAGTGCTTGAACCTGGTTCCCCAGCTCCAAAGTCGGCAGCTCTAGCCGTAATACTACATTCCCTCTGATAAGCCAGCAGCCTAGTGGCGTGGGTTGCAGCAAGGTCTGTGCACAGCTTTTTTGGTAGCTCGGTAGAACTGAGAACAAATACAGGCTAGGATTCTCACTAAATATCTATGATGTATAGTATTTCTATTGTTTTTACTGATCTTGTTTCTCTGTGCCTACTGAAATGTGAGTGATTTGTGTCCAGCACCCCTGTGAAGTCTGCACTGTGTAACTAGAGTTTGTGCCCTGCACCCCTGTCTGGCTCTGACCATTAACATTATAGATCAGAGGTTCACAACCTTTTCACTTCTGGAGACCCCCAATTAATCTTTACTTAAATCCGTGGAATCCCCCCCTTCCCCTCCCCTTCCCAAATTCATTATTGGATTCTGGGGATCCTCTACTGAGTCATGACTGTTAGCCGAGGGCCTAAGCATTGTCGATGATTTGAACTGCAAGACAATGCACATAAAATACAGAAAAAGCATTCAAACAAATATACAAATGCACAAATGAGGACACATTTTATTAAATTCACAAACAAATATGAATTTAAAAAAAAACTACATTTTAGTATGGCGCTTTTCTAAATTAGGGCTGCTTATCATCCACACTATATTCTGTTTGATACCCTTGAACTGCTCCCACAAATCAATCTGAGGATACTAATTCAATTTTTAGTCTCCAATTTCAAACTCCTTCACATTTACAGTACATTATAAAAATTATCAATCGTACATTTAGCTTTTTTATTTATATACACTATATTAATCTGTTGATATTATTGAGTTTTCAAAGTAGTCAGGACCCCCTGAGGAGGCTTGGCAGACCCCCAGGGGTCCCTGGACCACTGATTGGGAACCAATGCTATAGATCTTCCATGCAGGCTGTCAAATCCAGCTATGGGCACAACTCTGGAGGAGGCTTTGGCCCAGCTGGAGATTATTGACTCTTGGAGCAATTAGCAACCACCATACTTCAAAGAACTGGCAAGGGTGTGGCCTAAATGGCTAGGGCGGTCGACCTCGAAACTGGGGAACCGGGTTCGAGTCTCAGCGGGGACGCTCAATATCCTGTGATTCTGGGCAAATAACTTAGTCTCCCCTTTCCTCGCAAAAAAAGAAACTGTGTGTCCGTCTGTAACGCAACTGATGTTCATGTAAAGTGCTCTTATACCTTTGGATCTAGTTCACGCTATATAAAACAACAAAAGAATTAAACAGTACTGCACACATGTGTATTCACAAACATCGGGAGTATGATGAGCGAGGGCAGTCATTGAGCCACTTTTCTTTAGGTGAGATATTCAGACTTGCCAAGATGGGATGAACTTTTGCCTAAACATTGATATTCCAAGTGTTGGTTCCAATGTATTTTGCATTATTTTACTAGATGGCTTAAGTAAATAAAGTCGTGTTTCATTGACGCTTTTTTGTGTTTTAAAATATGATTATTGCTTGTTATGTTTTTTATCCCTGCCACTTTTTATTGATACTTCTATTCTATTTTACACCTGCTGGTGTTGTATGGATATGATTTTAGTACATTCAATGACTAATCGATTAACTATTTCTTTTAGATGTTCAAAATTTACACAGGATCGATGGAGCTGAGGTTCATGTGTGCATGTATTTCAATTAATCTAAGTCTATGACCCATAGAGCTTATGCTGCACCTCAAAAATGTTCAGTGCTTGGCAGTCATAAGACTGAAGCATGCACTAGTGTGGTTCACCCTAAGCCTTGCCCACATAATCCCAGCATGTTATCCTCCTCAGCTATATGCTGATGCAATCAATTATTTGTCTGCCTTGTACAATTTACTAGACAAAACACTCATCATCGGCGAGAGGCTGTGCAATCCCCATTCTTGTCTTCTCCTTTCCTAAAATGTTTGACCTCTTCAGTTAGCCACACTTTCATACCCTCCTATGTCAGCATCCTCACCTCACAGGCACAATTCACAACACAGTTTCTTCAACCCAATAACCTGTCGCCCTGCCACTTTGAGTCGACAGGCAGCAAACCCTCGGTCATTAAAAGTTACTTTTGGAATGCTGATTCAGTCACAAAGTCCCAAATCTGTTGGACTCCTTTAGAACTCCACTGCATTTCTCAATCGCCACAGAGACCTGGAATGAGCCAGACAATTCTGCAGTGAACTATCCATGTCATTATCTCATTGTAGAGCGTCAACTGCAGCACCACTAAGGTGGGGGATGGAATGTTTGAATTAAACTCTGCTACTAGGGATCTCTCGGGCAGCATTCCAGTCCATTATTTTTCATCCATCATGCCACTTTAGACAAAGGTCTGCCTTATGCAAATCAGTCCCAACACTGCCCCTCTTTAGAGCGGTCCATACCACAAGCAACCCCAAGGTGGTTTTGCCCTATTTGGGGCTCGTCAATAGGTGTACCCAGAACAAGACCCAGGTCTGGGCATACCCATTGCTCTTGTGGCGTCAATTGCAACAAGGTGATGTGACCGTACATCTCTTGCCAGGGCAAAGGGGTTTGGTCAGCTCATTCGCAGTTCACTGTGGACCATCCTTGTCATGACCTGTCCCTTCAACCCCTCTATGGAGTTCCACTTTCTTACTGTAATTTCTTTCTTCAAAGCTCACACAGTGGTGGTCTGTCACCCACCGAGAACAAATTAACTATACTTTTACACCTTGAATTGTCCGCCAAAGTCATCAAACAGCTGAAACTGACAGCTTCTCCTGATGCAGATTATCTTGGGCCTTTGAAGTTTGGCCCTTGCCCCTGGTAGGTTAATATTTTTGTATTGTTTTGAATGCTTTGTTGGGTCGTCATTTTTTTATGCTTGTATATATGTTGTTTATGATAACAATATTAGTAATCCTTATTAATAATATTACTTTTTTATTTAATAAGTTTAGTCTCATGTAGTTCCATGTGTAGCATCTGGCCATTACTACACAACTCATTGCATCGACTTGCAGTAGATGGCGCACTCTCTTCACCTCTTCATGCTTCATCTTCATGTAATACCCAGAATGAAACGATGTATCAAAGTGGAAGAGCTTTCTCTTATCTGTCAGCTAAGATGCGGAAATCCCTTCCTCTGCAGATCAGGGAAATCCACAATAAAACATCTTTTCAGATAACAGCTCAAAATCTGTCTCTTTCAGCTTCCAGAATTCTTGGCAAGCAGCCACCTCTCCCTTAAACTAGGGTAATCTTTCAGCACCATATTCCTGATTGGGTAGCTGCTTCCTCAGTAGAAATGTTCATTCATGTATTCACCATGCTATGTAATCGCTGCTTTTGTTCTCTTATATCTTGTGGTTTCTGGTCTTCATGGGGCTTACTTATCACCTAGGAAACCTCAGACTTTTTCATGCTCTTCATTCTGCTTTTCATGCTTTTGCACTCCACCAAGAGTGCTCTCCATTATATTTCGAACTGCATCTCCTCAATGCATTACAACCATCAATCAGCAATACTAATCCTCTTCGACTTCTCAGACTTTTTTTTAACAATCGCCCATTTGATTCCGCTAACACCTCTTACATCTCCTGGTATGGTCAGTACCCATCTGGACTGGGTCTTCTGCTGCATATTGAATCAGTCCTTGTTTTTCTCTCAGTGCTCATTATTTCTTCCTTTAACAAGTCCTTGTCTGTCTTTGGTGATGAGAATTAATTCATCATCTCCTTCCTGTCCCTCAATTCTCTGCTCCAAGTTTGCATCCCTGGCTGCCTTATGACAATCAGGCATTGGGATCGAACCTAGCTAAATCTCTTTTTCCTGTGCTGGACTAGTAGAACGAAGAATCCCGCATAAGGAAGTGCAGCGTTTACCAGGTCAAAATATGTACTTGTGCTGGTGGAATACAAGCGTATATATTTGAGATAATTTTCCAGTAGACATCTTCACAAACATGGCCAATCTGCTGCAAAAACTGCTCCATTGAACTGAGTAGTCACCTCAAGTCTAAGGATCTGAAGGACTTTAACTCTATCTACAAGAGGTCTCTTGGGGTGACAGTGATGGTGCAATGCAATATCATCCCAGGGCCCTTATCTTCCCTCTGCAGAAACAACAGTTGATGGACAGAATGCAGAACTATGTCATACATTCAACCCAGTACAGCGATCTGGGCCTAAATCCATCGTTTTTTTGCTCACCATGCCATTCCAGTTTGAACCCAGCCATATGCAAATCAGTCTTGATCCTGTGCCTCATGGGAACAGTCCAGGCCGAACTGCCAAGCCAGGTCCTCCCTGGACTGGAAACAAGCATCCTCTGGTTCTGCAGCTGCAAGAGTGACAGAGACAGTAGCTGCACAGGCATGGGGTCTGCGGCATAGTGCTGAACAGTAGTGAAAAAACTCCTTAGGAAGGAACCACGCAATTCACAGCATGACCCTCCAGGAAACAGAAACCTTATCTTTGAGAAAAGAATAGCAAACACCATTTTTACTTGAAAGTAGACACAGCTCAGGAAAACATCTGTGGTCCAGCAGAAGACAGCAAGGAACAATCAGAATGCAGTTTTTAGGGCTCGCAAGCGAAGCGAGCGAAAAGCCCTTTTACTAGGGTTTCAAAAATGGACCTTGAAATTCCACATAGCTCCTGCATGTGCATTTCAAGGCCCATTTTGATTGGGCTTTGCATGCGTGCTGTTTTATAACAGAACACGCAATAGGCCATAGGCGGTCGCGTAGCTCCGCCTACAGCCTATTGGTGTCTGTTACGCGCACCAAAGCCCATATGTCTTCTATTTTGGCGGCCAGACTCTAAGGGTTTAGTCAACACCATACCTCTGGAATAGAATGATGGAGGTCTGGTATCTCCTTCAGGGGGTCGATATCCCAGTCACTCGCAAGAGTGGCTTGGAAACGCCGGAGCTGGATTTCTCTGCAGGAGAAAAGACAGCGTCTCTCTCTCAGCGCGTCGAGGAGGAGGAGGAGGTGCAGCGTCCGCGGGCAGCTTGCATCTGCTGGGCTCTTGCAGGGGACGGCTGTTCAGCTCCTAAGTTCACCACACCATCGTTCGCTAGTTAGCAGCGATAGCAGTAGCGATAGCAGCTATGGTATCATCAGCATAACAGCAACTTCAGCAGCAGCGAGACAGCGTTTGCTTAAGGCAACGTTGGTAATATTTATACCTGAAAGGTGCCTTGTTTGACGTAAGTTTTTGGACATAAGACGTCAATAAAGATGTCACTAGGAAGTGATCGTCTATCAGTGCTCATTAGAGTTCTATTACTAATCAAAACATAGCAAGCGGGGATTTCCCAGGTTGCTGAGTTTTATCTTGTTGAAGAACTCGGAGTGTTACTCTAGGAATCTTAGATAGTAACTTCTGCTCTGTCATTGCACTAATTGGTTGCTAAGGAAGTGGCAGAGTAAGCGATTCTGAAATGTGGCTCTGTTCGTGTGAGGCCAGAGACGAGTTTCTGAATGTTGCATTTGAACGGTTATGCCAATATAGGGAATAAATGGATTTATAGCCGTATAGGGGCATAAGGTCACAATATCGATCAGGATCCTAGATTAGAACTCTACACCCGCGAATTTATGTCCATCAAATTACTAAAACTAGAGCAATAAGATGCATGTGTAACATTGTCCACCCCAAAATACATATATGCATTTGAAATAGGCGTATTTGTAATACGTGAACATTTTAGGTACTGTACGTTTTTGAAGCATAGAAATCATTCAAAAATTATAGCATATGAAATCAATGAACGATTATGCAAAAAGAATTACACATGAAATATCTCTGAATACAGAAGAAGGGCGAGATAATTTCATCACATATAAATGCATTTGCAATAAAATGTGCTAGAGGCTGGTGTAAAGTTACTATGTCTCTAGATGTATATAGAAATAGAAGTAGAAGTAGAAGCTTCTGTTCTCTATGAATAGTTTTACTTTAAGCAAAGAATTTTTCGTGCCATAAAAAAAAGGTGAATATTAAAAAGTGTTCAATTCAAAAGAATTCTTGCTGAACGGGAAAAATAGGGTTCCAACGGTTTTAGCAGTTTTTGTTGTTCAAAACTGAAGGCCGAATTCAGAGTTCATGGGAACGCTGTGTGTCGGAATGCTTCTCAAAAGTTATTGTTTCTGTTCGGGTGAGAACATCATATCAGACAGGCTCTCAAAGAATTGGTCTACAAAATCAGGTGACAGTTCGACCAAATTCGATAGTGCTGTAACTTGGCAGGTGTGAGAATGATTGCTGTCATCAAAGGCAGGATCAGCAATGTTCACAGTAGGTCGTACCTGGATGATGTTGCTTTTGTCACTCGCTCCACTGTTACCACCTAGTCGTAGCACAGGAGTCTCAACGAATGCCGTCATCAGGATTGGTAGCCGCTGGGAACAACACAATGCGTGAGCCGTTATTGGACTGAGCAAAGTATCGACATCCATTGGTACTGCTGATGGGAGTGCAAGACAGGTGTCCAACACGCATTCATCTCTGCATAGCATACATCGGAGTACAGGTAAGATGCAATTTTGCCATATAGGTCTGAATGAAAGGAACCAGGTCATGTTTAGATCTCTCAGCCTGGCCAATCCAAGGACTCTAGTTATTCTGTCCCGGTAGCGCATTGCTAGGATTGTCTCTTCCATTCCCATAGGAGTCATGTCTGAGCTGTGGCTTGCCATATCGGAGCAGGACGGTCAAAAATAAAATGCCTGCTACAAGTCCCAAAAATAGGGGTATGCCGCCAAAAACAGAGTGGACAAAATTTGGAACGATTCCCAGAATTGCTTGAAATGGTGTTAGCAGTCCCGTAAAAATCGTCTTAAATATGCCTGGGATGCCTGTGGCACTAGACATGTTAAGGAGTTGGCTCAACATTTCTACGAAATGCACGGGGCAATTTGTTGATAAAAGGTCATGAACCTCCGTAGCTGTCCTTGCAACTAGGAGATCATACGTCTCTTTTGATGACGTTATGGGCACTGTTGTCTGTAAAAGCACAGATTTCATTTTGCTTAAAGTATCAATTCGTATAGAAGAGAAATGCAGACGAGGCCAGATGGGAGTCTCTATGTCTCCAGGCCCGCTCGGGAACAATGCTTGCATACAGCATTTGACCATGGAAGTTACGCTTACGAGATAACTTTTCCCTGGCAATGAATGTGTGTATGGTAATTTCCATGCTAACTTAACATATCCTTTACATAATGGTTCATCCTGGCCAGTAGGTATGTATTCAAGGCACTTTTTAAATCGGAAAGTTGTTATCGGAATAGTGATAATTCCGTGTATTATCCATTCAATGACAGGACTCTCTGACATTGTCAATGGTAATCTCTCAAGTTTTTCGATGCTCAGGATTGTATAGCCTGCTCCTTTCTGTGGCAAGCTGATTTGTTTATCAGTAAGGTTAAAAATGGAAAATAATGACGTTGTGTTGATTAAACGCCAAGGCACATAGCCTGAACGAAGATTTTGCAGCGTCCGGCCTAATTGTACAATAGAACGTAATTGTGACTGGCCATGCTGTAACATTAGCAAGTCTCTGTCTATTATATCAAAGGCAGAGGATACAATATTGTCCAACGAATATATTCTGGAGGACAGAGTCATTAACCCATTGTCCACTACAGAAAGTGATTTTTCCAAATTAATACGATCAATTTCTCGTATTTTTTCTGCTGTTTCAATTTGTGTGACTTTCCAAGCCTCGTTATACGCAGCATAGATACTGGTCGCTATGAAACGCTTTTGACGCTGTTTGTGTGGTCTCATAAGAAAATCGCGCAAATCAGCACCCTCTTTAAGTAAAGACAAGTGTTGCTTAATTTCAGCCAGTGTGGATGTTCCTAGCCATTCGAGGCAGAGTTTCCCTACACTGTATGTTGTTACTATCCCTGGATGTTGTCTCTGGGAGTATCTCGGGTCTTGTCTGGTCATTTTCAACCCCTGTGTTTTGTTCAGGAATCTATCTTGACAGTTGTTTGTGTCAGTAGGCCAGATTAACCACTTTTTCCAATCAGGATGTGTTCTGTTAAAATGTAAAATTTTAGTTACGTCTATCTCAATATCTGTTGTTGCATTTTCAGGTATTGGTTTTGGAATAGACGGTTTGTTTAGGTCTTTGATCCTAGCTAGGCCAAGACAGGATGTTTGGTGAATTGTGTCATTTAAAAACATCATTTGTTCTGGTATCATGCAGGTTCTGAATAGTGCTTCTAGGCCTTGTACCTGCCAATCTTTCGTACCCCAAATAGTTTTTGTTTCAATGTTAGTTTTCCAATAATCAAAACCAAATGTCATCATTTTTTCATAAAATGCTTCTGAATATATCAATTTAGTGTTTGTCAGCATTGTTTTCATTCCTGTTTTATCTAACAGTTTGTAATAAAACGTTTCTGCATCACTGGTGTTAAACCCTGAGAAGTACTTGAATTTCTCAAAGAATGTTTTAGAACTGCTTTTAGGTGGTGTAGCACAATGTTCCCATTGATTATACTTAAAAACATTTCTAGGCTGTGCAGATTTATGCAAATAATGATCGCCATAATGTGTAAAACAGAACATCTGTTCATAACTAGACGAACCTTGTAAATAATCATGATCTATGAATCTAGCTGACATTACTAAATCAGACATCATGTCATTAATACTATCAAAGTCCCAATCATCAGAGAATGTACTAGGTTTTACAAAGTCACTCAAGGAAACCTTCAGTTGATGAGGATACTTCAGGATCTCGACCGGACCATAGATCTCATAGTCAGTTTTCTCCCATACTACCCCACCGGTTATTGGAACGGCTGTGACATTTACTGTTGACAGTTCTCTTTTCTTCACGTGGGATGATCTGTGTGGTTTGAGGACTAAGTTGATGTTCTGACTTGCTGTGTCCATTCAATTGTAATAAACCTTCCTAAAATTAAAACTAAAATTAGGCATAGTAGGAGTATAAATACCCCTGAAATAATCCAATGCTCAATCAATGGTGCATCCAGATATACTTCTTTGATTTGTTGAAAGATTTCTCTTGCTTTTTCTTTAAAAGTCTTTTTTATTTCTGGCATCACTTCGGGGTTGCTTTGATCCTCGGAAAAGTTGTCGAAGTCGATGAAATAACCAGAGGCAGTTCTGTCATTTGTTGGAAGTGTTCTTTCAATTTGTTTTTCTGTAACACATTCAGATGCCACATCATTGTAGACTGGTTTTTCTTGACGAACTGTTTCAATCTGTGTCTCAAGAGGCACGAGTTCCATGGCATTATTGCATAGTCCTTCTCTGTGCACTGCAGGCTGATCGAATGTGATTAGTCTTTCAGTTTGAACCTCTTGGATTGTTGCAAGTTTGGGTATTCTGTTGTTTCTCGGGAGTCCACTGGGCCTACTGTTGATTATAGGCCACATGCTTGTGGTTTTACCAGGTCGATTGATACAACTCTGTTCTCCTTTTTACCAGCAAGGGGCGGTAGTACTACTGATCTTGTTCCGGTGACTGCCAAGACAGGTACTGCTTTTCTGTAAGAAGGCCCAAATTCCTTCTTCACCGCTATTTTTTCTCTGACTAGATCCCCAATCTTTGGAATCCAGACAAGCCTTGCTGGGGCTGTTGCTTGTGGTGCCTCGTCAGTGGTATCTGGATGTTGTTTTAACTTTATGTTGCTTAAGGATTTTCTTGTTTCATTCAAGTCCTGTAAAACAGCCAAACGATCTTTTATATCAAAGTCTGGTGTTTTTTCTTGTACCACTGATATCTGACTATCGAGGTCCTGAACTCTCATTCTAGTTCCGAACAATAGTTCGTATGGGCTGAAACCTTTTAGAGAATTTCTTGGCAAATTATTAAGACTGATCTGGACACTTATTAAATGTTTGACCCACCCAGCACCCGAACCTAATACCTTCCCTGTTATAGATCGCTTTATGTCTCGGTTTTTTCTTTCTACCACACTATTCCCTTCGGGGTGTGACGGACAAGAATACCGCAACCCAACTCCCATGCTGGCCATGGCCTCCCCATAAGCTCGAGAGCTAAAAGCAGGACCCTGGTCAGAATGGAACATGGCAATTGCGTATGTGCCGATAAAGACTCGCAGATCTTTTATAACCGTTCTGGCGTCAGCCGAGCGCTGGGGCCACATCCTTTAAGTGGATTTAGTCTTAAATGATTAATAGGACGCTGGATGGCTTGTAGACAGCATTACCCGGTCTACAAATGGTAACTGGGCAACAGGCAGGACCGGGTCGTTACTGCGATCCCTGTCACAGTCGGGACAGTTCTTTACATATATTTGATGTTGCACGCTCATCCCCGGCCACCAGTATACTGATTGTAATTCTTTCAGAGATTCTTTCATCTGTATGTGCCTTGGACCTTCACCCATGTGTGCGTCTGCTATTAATAATTTTCTCCGGTTCGTGTTTGGAATCACCCTATCCCCCACTCCAGGGATTCGAGCAAAAGGAACGGAGTTTGCATCGATTATGTACGCATAATTGAGTGGATAGTTCACGGGTAGTGCTGCACAGTCGCCTTTTACGGTCGTTTTTACTGCCAGCATGGTTTCCCCGTCTATGTATTTTTCTGCATGCTTTTTTGTGGCTACGGAAGCCGGTTTAGTTGCTTCTGCTGTGGCTGTATTAGCCAATGAATTCCCTGCAACGTGAACGCCATCACGTTGAAGACTCTGTGCGTGTATCACGTGAGTCTTTTGTAGTTCTTTCTGTAAAAGAGCTACCTGTTTCCATAGCAATTTATGCTTTATTGTGGCCCCTGTGTCATCTTTGTAATCGTTTTCAATCCAGCTCTGCAACTTATTGTTGTAAGAGTTGACGCATAAATGAGAATCGCACACGATTAGTGTCGGGAATTCACGTTCTACAATTTTGAGCGCCATCTTTAAACATCTGATTTCAGCTCTCTGAGCCGAACAGTACTTTACTGATTCAGTTTTTGTTACTTTCGGTCTGAATTTACCGCACAGCCAGCGACCTTTAATAATCGCACAGGCTGCATCGTAGGATTTGCTCTCTACGTTAAAATGCTGTACAAATCTATCTGTATAGATTATACAGGCGTACTGTGGGAGAGGCAGAAGTTCGATTGGCAGAGGATATTCTTCTTCATATTCTAAATCATTCAGTTCTTCGAATTGCGGGGCGAAATAGTATTTCACATCTTCCGCTCCAAGAGAATCTACATACTGTATCCATTTCGGATCCAGTGACACTGTAGGCAGGTTTACTGGGCTGAATAGCGCCTCGAAGGCGGATTCCGCTGTGAGGATATTGATCCTTTTGCCGTGTGCTAGTTCTCGTTCATTTGCTAATGCAATCTGCACTACTTTCACAGTTCTTTCTGTGGGACGGAATGTTTTTTCTGCCTGTGTGTACAAGTGAGATTTAATTGAAATTTGTACCTTTTCTCCCTCATTAGAGGTTAGGTACGTGAATCCGCATCTTCCTGGGATGACTCGGATTACAAGATCGCGTGTGTTATCACGTGTATCTAATTTAGTTTTTGCTAACATGTCTGTTTGCAGTGATCTCAAAATTTCTGTGTGTTTTTGAGTCCAGGTGATTTGTTTAAAATCAGGTTTAATTAGTTCGTAGAGAGGTTTAACCCTCTCTGCATAATTTAGAATGTATGTTCTACCGAAATTCAGAAAGCCTAGAATCGATTGTAAATTCTTCAGCGTTTTTGGAGCTTGGAGTACAGCGCACTTCTCTAAGAAGTTGTCCGCTAGGCTTTTTCCTTCACTTGATAATTCGTATCCTAAAAATAATACTGTCAGATGGGCAATTCGAGACTTTTTAAAGTTGAATTTGTAACCCTCTGCTGCGAACCCAAGTATAATGGTGTTCACCCTTTTTAAGTGAGTATCCAAGTCGTCGTCTGTGAGATAGAAATCATCTATGTAAGATAATGCCTCATCATCATATATTTGTAGTAACTCTGTTACTCTAGCTGAGAATAGTCCTGGGCTGTTCTTGAACCCCTGTGGGAGCCTACAGAAATTTTTCTGAGACCCCATTACGGAGAAAGCGGTCAAGTATCTGCTTTCTGGTGCAATGTTTTGACAAAAGAAACCATTAGATATGTCTAATGTCGTTTTATATTTTTTCCTAACTATGTTATTCATTAGGGCTGCACTATGCGAGTTTTGTACTGCAAATGTTTTGCAACATGCATTGAGGTGTCTGTAGTCCAAAACTAGACGATATGAACTGTCTGGTTTGGAGACAGGAAACAAAGGATTGTTCATTTGAGAGGTGCATGTTTCAATCACCCCCTGGTATTCAAGTTGATCTAAGATCTCCCTGACTTGTTTTTTAGCTTCTTGCTTAATGGGATACTGCCTTTGGGCAGTTGGTTCACTTTTTAATTGGATTTTGTGAGGAGGTGAGTCCTCATCCCATCCGACATGATTTTTATATAATGCCGGTGCCTGGGCTACTGCCCATTTCCTTGCATGAGTATATTTTTTGTGAATCGGAATGTGATTCGAGAAGGCTGGCATAATCATTTCTTTGCCACGAGGGCACTCCCTGACAAACTCTGGGGGCCAATCTTTTTCAGCTAACAGAATATCATAGCCTTTTGAGAGTTTATCCCAAAATAGACCCTTTATTTTCCTAGTCTTATCACCCTCTATACGCAATGTTATTTCGTATATCTTATGGGGCTCGCTAAGTCTGGTGTCGGCAGTTTCAACCTGAATGTATTCATTCGTGTCCACTGTCTCCAGATGACTCATCAAGATCTTGCGGGCTATACTGATTTCTGCTGCACTGTCTAACATTGTCTGTGCCCACTCCCCGTTTCTCAACTGTGTCCTCAGTATTCTCGGCATGTTCGATTACTCTAATACTGGCTACCTTCTTTTTCGGAAATTGAGATTTTTTACTCTGAGCAGGTTCCTTGTCTTTGGACTTGGTGTGCTCTCCTGGGTCTGACCGTCCTCTTCTTTCCGATTTCTGCGAAAAAGATCGAGAGGGACGTGTATCAATACTTTGATATCTATCAGGTTTTTTCAAATTATCCCTATTTCTAAGGTTATATCTTTTCTCAGAGGGCTCCCTCTGGGTAGACTGTTGTTCTCGAGTCGGAGTTCTTTCCCTCCGTCGAGGAGACCTTCCTCTGGACTGGAAAACTTTTTCCCTGGGAGTGGATTGTTTATTTCCATCCCAGCTCTTTTTAGGAGTGTTTGAATTATTTTTAATAAATAATTTTTCAGGATTTGCGAGCAGTTGGGGCTTAACTGGTTTTCCACCCAAGCTGTCTCTACCTAGTTCTTCATAGCATTTCTCAATGATTCTGGCAAGCTCAATTGGCTGATCTGTTATATCTGTTTCCCTCAACTTCTGGCGGATCGCCACAGATGCTGCTTCTCCTTTTATGTTGGCTAATAATAAAGCCGAGACCTGCTTGAAGTCTTTCAGTAATTTCATACCAAGAGTTAAAGCGGGCTCTGGACCGTATTCATTCTGAATCTGTTTTAGCACTTCTGGTATTACCGCCATAGACGGAACACCATGTGTTTTTGTGTAAATGGAAGCAAAGACTGTACCCCAAGTGTCACAGTCTTCCACGTGTGGTGCGATTCCCATAGGAAGGCAGATGGTCAAGATTCTGTGTTTCACGATAGGGGTAGTATCCGGAAATACTGCCTCTATTTGAGTGATTTTTTGTGCTAACCAGAAAGGAATTTGTTCCCGTTTTATGAGTGTTTTACCAAGACATGATTGGATGTTCTGTGGTGTAATTTTATTAGTGTTCCCCTGATGAGGGGTCAGCTGTGGTACATTAACAGCTGGTTGGACTGTTGCAGTCCGCATTACATATTGGACTAATTGCCTATGTATTCTTATAAGTGTTTTTAGCTGTACTAACAGCTCTTCTTTTGACATTTTTGCAATGTCCGGATGTGGTGTGTAGCTGGCTAAAACCGGCCACGTTGCTCCTGGTCTACATAGTGGACCGAGCCTGGTAATATGATCATTATGTTGATAAACAGTCATAATATCTATTCCAAAATATAGAATGGACATAATATCGAAGTAAAAATATAGAATGGACACAATATAATGGTTAAAAATATCGAATTTAAGGTAAGTAATATCGATTTTCAAAATATAGAAGTCAAAATATCGAAATATACAATATAGGCATTAAATATATCGATTTTTTGATATTATCAATTTTTTTAAAGTGTTTTGTATGTTAGTATATGTGTGAAAAGTGTATATTAATTTTTGTAATGTATGTTTAATGTATTTTAAGTAATGAATTTTATGTTATTTAATTTTTGCGTGATTTAATTCTGTAGCGGGTTGTGGGTTTATAGGGGAATAGGGTGGGAAGTAATTTAATTGTAATTAATTAAATATTCTTATTTATTTATTGGTATTCATTTTGAATTTATTGTTATTTTGTAATTGGTAATTAATTTTTATTAATTGCCAATTAATTTGTATTAATTGATTAATTGTTAATTATGTTAATTTTCTAAATGTATTTTCTGTAGCGGGTTGTGGGTTTATAGGGGAATAGGGTGGGAAGTAATTTAATTGTAATAAAGTAAATATTTTTTTCATTTATTCGTATTGATTTTAAATTTATTGTTAATTAATTTTTAATTGGTCATTAATTTCTATTAATTGACAATTAATTTTTATTAATTGGTAATTATTTTGTATTAATTAAATATTTGATAATTATGATAATTGTATTAATGTATTTTCTGTAGTGGGATGTGGGTTTATAGGGGAATAGGGTGGGAAGTAATGTAATTGTAATTAATTACATATTAAAAATACTTTTTGTGTATTGATAATTAATTTACTGTTAATTTTTAATTGGTATTAATTTTTATTATTAATTAGTTTTTGTTATTTAAAATTAATTCGTTGAATAATTATGAATAGGTTATTAATTTTTAATAACTAATATGTAGTTGTATTTCTAATTAATTATTACATAATATTAAATTGGTTATTAATTTCAATTAATGTTTTATTGGTATTGATATTTAATTTATTTTTAATAATATATTAAATCATTACTTTCCCTACTGTTAAACTCACTGGAGTGGGAATAGTAATTTTCACCCTCCTGCTATCCAAAGCTTTCCCTACTGTTGCACTCTCTGGAGTGGGAATAGTAATTTTTACCCCTACGCTATCCAAAGCTTTCCCTAATGTTGCACTATCTGGAGTGGGAATAGTAATTTTCACACTCCCGCTATCCAACGCTTTCCCTACTGTTGCACTCTCTGGAGTGGGAATAGTATTTTTTACCCCTACGCTATCCAACGCTTTCCCTACTGTTGCACTCTCTGGAGTGGGAATAGTAATTTTTACCCCTACGCTATCCAATCCTTTCCCTACTGTTGTACTCTCTGGAGTGGAAATAGTAATTTATACCCATCCAATATCCAACGCTTTCCCTACTGTTGCACTCTCTGGAGTGGGAATAGTAATTCTTACCTCTACGCTATCCAACGCTTTCCCTACTGTTGCACGCTCTGGAGTTGGAATAGTAATTTTTACCCTCCCGCTATCCAACGCTTTCCCTACTGTTGCACTCTCTGGAGTGGGAATAGTAATTTTTACCCTTATGCTATCCAACGCTTTCCCTACTGCTGCACTCTCTGGAGTGGGAATAGTAATTTTTACCCCTATGCTATCCAACGCCTTCCCTACTGTTGCACTCTCTGGAGTGGGAATAGTATTTTTTACCCCTACGCTATCCAACGCTTTCCCTACTGTTGCACTCACTGGAGTGGGAATAGTATTTTTTACCCTCCCGCTATCCAACGCTTTCCCTACTGTTGCACTCTCTGGAGTGGGAATAGTAATTTTTACCCTTGCGCTATCCAACGCTTTCCCTACTGTTGCACTCACTGGAGTGGGAATAGTATTTTTTACCCCTACGCTATCCAACGCTTTCCCTACTGTTGCACTCACTGGAGTGGTAATATTAAATGTTACCCTCCTGCTATCCTACGGTAAAATATTGTACATTTTTTATTAATAACTTAAATTAATTATATCTTACTTTTAGGGTTATTTGAGTATTTTTAAGTATGTTTTAGTTAATTATATTTATTATTTCATTAATTTTAAATTACTTTTAAGACATTTAAAAAAATTCGATATTTTGACTGACTATATTTTTTACAGACTATATTTTGGATTCGATATTTTTGTACTTACCTGTTTGTAGATAGGAATTCGATATTTTGGCATTCTATATTTTGGTGACTATATTTTGGTAAGTCTATATTTTGTCATTCTATATTATGTCAGTGATCCCATTATGTTTTAGGGCGCCTTTAAACCAAAGTAAATGGTCTTGGTATTTTAATGGTATTTCAGTCTCCTCGAAAGGAGCGTACTCTTCCGGTGGATCCTCTACTGTATAGTAGTGGAACTCCTGTGTTGCGGCGTTTGCCGCTGGAAATTTTATCCATGAATAGAATACCTCTGTCTGCCGATATTTGTGTGCCTCTATCACGAAGACGACTGTCCCACCTTGTGTGGTCAGTCCATTTTCTATAAGTTTTAAAGTTATAGATTTTCTTAAATGTGCCGGGATGATTATTGCACCCGGTACCGTATCGTCGGGACCCTGCTGATTCGCATTTACTGCACCCCCAGTGGTTCCGTTGTTTTCTTCTGACATTCTATAAATGCAGGTTTTGCAGAGTTGGTCTCCAAGGAGACAAAGATTAGGTGCACAATATTTTGGAACACTGTATCCTTCAACGTTGAATAAACCAGAGCTTTACATAGGAATCTCTTCCTACGAAGGTCGGGCGGATTTTAAGCTTTCACCCACTCCAGACGTCTATTGGAGTATTTACGGGAGAAAGGGGTCTGTGTGAAAATGCACGACTGAGTTACTCTAACGTCTTGCGTTAGTTTATCGCCTTACCAAACGTTTGGGCGCCATGTAGTGTAGTTCCTATTTTCCCAATAGGCCCTGCGCATTGGAATAACATAAACAGTAGTATCGACGTAGAAGTGCGGATCTTCCAGGCCTCTACTGACTATGCTAAACTTAATTGGGTTTGTTACCAACTAGCTCAGAGGTCACTGGAAACTTTCTTCTCTGAATAGGAAGTGATCAGCTTCCCTGGTACAGACAAGAAGGGATTCAGTTTTCCAACAACTGTGCAACATGACAACTTTGCTCCTCAGATAAGAGTCAATCTCTAGGGTCGTGTGAAACAATAGACAGTTATTTTACTCAGTCAGTGGTTGTGCAGTTTACTTTCACAATATGTAGAGAATAGAGAGACAGGCGTTTTCAATAAAGGGTAACATTTATTGAACAGTCTTTCTTCTCGTACAAGAGAAATGAATTGCCACAATTGCAAGACTTGTTATTATAAAAAGTACGTACAGTAAGATAAGTATTGCGAAATTATACTGTAAAAGCATTGATATGGTTTCTTAGCCATACAATGGTTTAAAATGAATAAAACATATATACAGTCATATATACATTAGGCTAAAATACTCAACTGGTGCTTCTAACTACGCCTACCCCAGTGTACCTGACCTAAGCCTAATACTTGGGAGGGGAGTAAGTAAGTAGCTTTAAGTTAAGTTGGTTTTGCCAAGGTTTGCTTCAAGAATTCTCTCTAAGGGTTTAGTCAACACCATACCTCTGGAATAGAATGATGGAGGTCTGGTATCTCCTTCAGGGGGTCGATATCCCAGTCACTCGCAAGAGTGGCTTGGAAACGCCGGCGCTGGATTTCTCTGCAGGAGAAAAGACAGCGTCTCTCTCTCAGCGCGTCGAGGAGGAGGAGGAGGTGCAGCGTCCGTGGGCAGCTTGCATCTGCTGGGCTCTTGCAGGGGACGGCTGTTCAGCTCCTAAGTTCACCACACCATCGTTCGCTAGTTAGCAGCGATAGCAGTAGCGATAGCAGCTATGGTATCATCAGCATAACAGCAACTTCAGCAGCAGCGAGACAGCGTTTGCTTAAAGGCAACGTTGGTAATATTTATACCTGAAAGGTGCCTTGTTTGACGTAAGTTTTTGGACATAAGACGTCAATAAAGATGTCACTAGGAAGTGATCGTCTATCAGTGCTCATTAGAGTTCTATTACTAATCAAAACATAGCAAGCGGGGATTTCCCAGGTTGCTGAGTTTTATCTTGTTGAAGAACTCGGAGTGTTAATCTAGGAATCTTAGATAGTAACTTCTGCTCTGTCATTGCACTAATTGGTTGCAAAGGAAGTGGCAGAGTAAGCGATTCTGAAATGTGTGAGGCCAGAGACGAGTTTCTGAATGTTGAATTTGAACGGTTATGCCAATATAGGGAATAAATGGATTTATAGCCGTATAGGGGCATAAGTTCACAATATCGATCAGGATCCTAGATTAGAACGCTACACTTCAAAAACTGTCTTCTGCTACAAAAAAAGCGTGTTTATTCCTCTTGTTGCCACTGTAAATCTCCACCCGGATTGTACAGCGCACTGAAACCCAGCGGAGTGAGGCTCACTCCCCAAATACTGGGCCAATTATACTAAGATAATTTGATAAATTTATTTCTGGACCCTGAGGAGATCTAGGGTAGCATAGTGTCAAAGTGTTTTTTGGAAAATCTGTAAATCGCTTAGTAGTCTGGTATATGTTTATCCCACTATACAATGACACAATTCGGCTGTTGTTTTTGCACCAGTAACATAATTAATTGCTTTGCATATAAAATGAAGGTTAACATTTTGCTGCAACGAAAATATTGCAGAGTTAGAACTATTTGGAAAGACTGTTCTTTGTACGCAAGTTTCAAACTTAATTGAGGGGTACATTAAATGCAGACTACTAGTGTGATTCCTACAGGGTCAACTCAGCGCTTCATGCTTGATAAAATGAGTGCCCTTGATGTGGGTAATTGGAATAACAGGTTGTATATGCAGCGCTTCATACTATAGTTTTGCAGATTCTAAGGAAAGTAAATGACAGGTTTTATTATTATACATTTAAATATTCATTTACCAACCTTGGAAGGATGGAAGCCCACGACTTGCTATATTGGTGTTCATGACTTTTAGATCACTGCAGATGTCATAAGGGACCATTTAAATCACTGAGCTACCCTGTAAGCATAATACTACAAGCATTGGCAATGCAAATAGGTCCAGCTTTAAAGGAGTGTTGTATGGTAATGTGAAGCGTTACAAATAAATAGCATAGAAGTTGACCTTTGCTGGTAGGTCGCTCCCCCACCACACAGCTCCGCCTGTGTGTCCTGACCCTGCCCCAGCTGCCGCTGCTGTAGAAGCTGAGGCCCTCCTCCACCCGCAGGCTACCACCTGCGCCTCATCCCTGGTGGCCAGTGGTAGGCCTTAGGTTTGTATCGCTGTGGCTGTCGAATTGTAGAAAAAGGTAGGGCTAGGACCTTTCTCAAGATTTGCCCGGCGCTAACCGCCCTTGTACCATTCAAATTTACCAAGCAATGAGGCAGGCGCCGGAGACCAGAAGGCAGGAAACAGAAGTTTATTCCGACGGAGCAGAACACATCAGATCAGACAACAAGGTATCGTCTCGAGGTGCTCTAACAGCCACTCAGAGGCCTGGCCTCTTATACACTGGTTTATGGCATGTGACCTTCTTTTAATACAATCACAACTTTGTAAGGCATGGGAAAAGACATCCCCGTAATCCTCGTGTTAATCCCACCCCCATATACATTCACAATGGAGGTCCTCAACCTGCTGATAAGAGGGAGGGTCATCACGCAGCTGAGTGTTTCGTCGAGTCTTAGGATGTGTGCGCCTGATCATGTCACAGGGGGTGGGGAGGCCTGGATCAATAGAGGGTCCTTTGAAGGAGAGCGACCTCATACAATAAGGGCAGTAAATGGTATTTCTCGGCTTAGGCAATGGCCTCGGACCTGTGTGGACAGTCGGACACCGGGTGAGGGGCCATCAATGGAGTGGTATTCATGCTGCGTGGACAATCCAGCGCAGAGGGGAGGTTTATCAACAGAGGGGCATTCATGGGAAGAGAGGAGGTGTTGGTCAGGCGCTAGCGTGACTCCCAAGGACAGGGTCATGCAGATGGGTCATGCTCATAAGGAGGAGGGAGGGGGGAGTCAGGGTGCGCGGAGGATGCTTGCTGGGTCAGAGGGGCGCGCTGGCGATCGGTCGTGGACAGGGAGACCATGATATCTAAAATGGCTGCCGTGCACGTAATACATAGGTGACAAGCTGGCGCAGATGATGTTCAGATCGCAAACTAAAATTCCACAGTCCTCCCTTTTAACATGTCTCGCCAACTTGTCAGTTCGGATTTATCCCCATAAGGCCACGTATTTCTACTTCATAGAGGGGGCTCATGTGCTCATTTCGGAAGTCCAAAGTCTTTGGGCACATATAGCTAGAAAGAAGGCCGAACAATGGTGGCAGACATTGGATACCTAAGCAACACACACATAATATTACAATAGGTATCAGCACGAAGGAAAACAACTTCCAACCCCAATTTTTCAAAGTGTCCCAAAACCAGCTCCCAAGCGACCATCCTTCCTGCTCTTGGTGAACCTCTGAGGACAGTCTGTGGAGGTGTTCAATGGCTTTGTAGACTGAAGGCGAGTTGTCAGGCACGTAGGTGCAGCAGCTGGATCCGATGATGCGGCATGCTCCTCCTCGGTCGGCTAGGACCACGTCTAAGACAAGACGATTTTGGAGGGTCACGAGGCGGACCGCCTGAAGCTCCGCAGTATTGTTGGCGAGGATGCCAGCCGTGATATTGATCGTTGTTTCTACTGCCTGGGTCAGGTGTCGGATAGCACGGCTGTTAGCCATTGGGCCCCACAGAGGAACAAGTCCCTTTGCTGCATCCAGGAACTGTGCTCCAGTGGAGTCGGCTTGCCCAAGGTCGTCTGCACGCCTCTGCCGGTGGTGGTTGGCAGGGGCTACATATGTGGGTGGAAGAACGAAGGCAATATAACAGGTGCCCTTCCATCCTTTCGGGAGCCAGGTGTAAGCCTTGGTGCCACACACAAAGTACATATTCGGAGAGGCAACAAAAGAAGGGGGTTCAGCTGAGTCCAATGTTCTGGTGACTCGGCAGGCGCTGTAACCCACCAGCTGCGTTCCTTGGCCTTCTAGGCACACAAGGCCAGTGACATTGATCACGGACAGAGCCACAGTCAGGGTGGCGGTAGTTTGTTTCTGCAGATGAGAGAAGGTGGTTCTGGCTGGATTGTGGAGCACCTGTACTTCGACTCGTTCTTTGGCTGGAATGTCTTTGATGAAGGTGGTGCCTGCGAGTGCTGGACACAGGGCAGCTGGAGTCTTTCCTGTTTTGTTCAGCCAGAACCCAGAGTAGAAGAGTGACACTGTCCGGCTGGAGGTGGCGTTGTCCCTGTGGCTCTCTTGCATGAGGATCAACCAGGCGAGGCAAGAGCCGTGAACTGAGAAGGGTGAAGGGATGAAGGGGATGGAGTGTCCAGTGGCATGTGGGA
Organism: Lissotriton vulgaris; assembly: GCF_964263255.1. Lineage (NCBI taxonomy): Eukaryota > Metazoa > Chordata > Amphibia > Caudata > Salamandridae > Lissotriton > Lissotriton vulgaris. The sequence goes on from NC_141697.1 coordinate 120,931,014, forward strand.
GCAACCCACAGATCCAACAGTTCGTAGCATTTGCAGCAAGGTTATGTTGGTGCAACAGTTGCACAAAGGAATTGTTCCAGAATTCCCTGCGCCTTTCTCGGAGCTGAGGCGACAGAGAGATTAGGTGATGCTCTTTCAGGGGTGTTGGCTGTGCAGTAGGTAGCAATGTCTCATGAGCCGGTGTGCTCTCCTCCAGAATCCAGAGGGAGGTCATGAGAAGGAGGCAGAAGAGGAAGACAATGAAGAGTGCAATTGTCTTCGATTTGTGCAGGTTGTCAGTCTTTGGATTCCTATACTGGGTATTTCCCGTTGCTTCCATCATCTTCTTATCTGGCGCTTCCATCATCTTCTTATCTGGCGCTTCCATCACCTTCAAGGGGCTCGGTAGTGGGCAGAACCACAGACTTTGTTTAGCTTCTCTCCCGGCAACCCTTGATTGTGTGTAGGTCACCGTTCTGAGATTTTAACTTAGTCCGTGGCCTACTTAGCCGAGACTCCCTCCTTTCGACGCAGGAAATACCCTTCTCTGGATGGCACAGTAGGATCAGAGAATTTTGCAAGTTCGAGTGCCCCAGTATCTGGATGACAGTCCAATATCGGTCGGTCTTTGGTCAGGAGCTCTTCTTGGGTGCTGACGTTTTCTGTCGTGGCCAGGTTTGCAGGGACCTTCCGACAATGATGCGCGTGCAGCCAGTGCTTCTTCCCCTCCACTCGGAGTGCTGTTCGGGTGGTGATCAGCACTTGCCAGGGGCCCGTCCACCGAGGTTCCAGACTCTTGGTTCGCTGGAAATTTCGTATCAATACAAAATTTCCCGGTTGGATGTCGTGACCGGGGCCCCTGGAAGCATCGGGGATGGCCTGCTGCACCTGTTGATGAATGACAGACAACGTTTTAGTCAACTTGCACAAATAATCAGATAGTAGGACGTCTGGGACGTCATGAATGGAGGTCGGTTTGGGAGCAGTCCAGAGGTTCATAGGCCGCCCAAACACGACCTCATAGGGGGTCAAATGGTGCTTGGTGGGAGTGGAGCGCATTGATAACAAAGCCAGTGGGAGGGCATCCGGCCAGTTAAGTCCAGTGGTGGCCACTATTTTTGCCAGTTTCAGCTTGAGTGTGGCATTGTGGCGTTCCACTAGACCAGCGGATTGGGGGTGGAAGACCGCATGGAATCGTTGCTTCACCCCTAACCCTTTCAGGATTAGCTGGATAACCTCAGCTATGAAGTGGGGGCCATTGTCACTCCATAAAATTCGGCAAAGGCCATAGCGAGGGAAGAATTCCTTCAGTAGTACTTTGGCAGTAGTCATGGCAGTGTTGTCACGGGTTGGATAGGCTTCTACCCATTTGCTGAAGGCACATACGATGACTAGTACATACTTCAGGCTTTGGCATCTCTCTAGTTGGATGTAATCCATCTGAAGGACCTCAAAGGGGTGATTGGGGGTCCCAAACCCTCCCCGGGGCACTACAGTTCCTTTCCCGGGGTTGTGTTGCAGACAGATGAGGCACTGCTGAACTAGGCGTCTGGCTGAGTCAGGGATTTTGTCATTGTGCCAGACTTTGGAAATGAGTTCGATCATGGGTGCAGATCCTATGTGTGCGGGGGAGTGAGCCATTGTCAGTATGGGGATCAGGTATGAGTCGGGCAGCAACCATTTGCTTGCATCCTTCGTTCGCCAACAGCCCTCCTCATCCTTCAAACCCATCCTTGCCCACTCAGTCAGCTCGTGAGGGGTGCTGGCCGATTGTATGTCTCTAATCATTATCCTTGTGTCACTCCATGTTTCTGCTTGTGACCTGGTCATGTACATGCGCGTCACCGTCCTATTCTCAGCTGTGGTTCGTGCAGTGACGTCGGCCAATGCATTCCCTTGCCCAACTAAGTCTGTCACCCTTTTGTGTGCTTGACATTTGATCACCGCTAGTCGTTTGGGGAGGAGAACTGCTTCAATCAGAGCGGAAACTAGATCTCCGTGGAGGATCGGGGTGCCGTGGGATGTCAGGAATCCCCTCTCCCTCCACAGGAGCCCAAAATGGTGGACCACTCCGAAGGCATACTGGCTGTCCGTATATACGTTCGTGGTGGTCCCTGCGGCTATGATGCATGCTCGGGTGAGGGCTATCAGCTCTGCTGCCTGGGCAGATCGTTGTGTGATGCAGGCTGTCTCGACTACTGTTCGGGCTGTCGTTACTGCATAGGCAGCTGAAGTGGTGCCATCTGGGAGTTTGATGCAAGAGCCGTCTACCCATAGCTCTCCATCGGGGTCGGGAAAAGCAGTGTCTCGGAGGTCAACCCTACTCCTAGTTTGTTCGTCCATGAGGGTCACACAGTCGTGTATGGGAGGCACGTCGGGGTCATTTTCAGGCAGAGGCAGTAATGTGGCAGGATTCAAAGTCGTGCATCTCTTCAGTGTGATGTGGGGTGCAAGTAGAGTCAACTCGTACCCTGTCAGTCGTGCGCTAGTCAGGTGCTGGGTCTTTGTCTGATTCAAGAGGGTGTCAACTGCATGGGGTACTAGCACTGTGAGGGAGTTGGAAAGTACAATTCCCTCGCTCTGACGGATAGAGACAGCAGCGGCGGCTACTGCTCGAAGGCAGGCAGGCAAGGCTCTGGCTACAGGATCAAGAGTGGCGGAGAAGTAGGCACAAGGGCGCTGCTTAGGACCAATTGATTGAGTTAGGACAGACAATGCGCATCCCTCCCTTTCGTGGGTGAAGAGGGAGAAGGGTTTGGAGTAATCCGGCGTTCCTAGGACAGGCGCTGAGCAGAGTGCATCCCGTAATTCTTTAAAGGAGGCTTGACACTCAACGGTCCAAGGGAGCGGGGAGGGGACATCTTTGGTCAGTAGGGCAAGTAATGGTTTCACAATGAGGCTGTAATTAGGCAACCACTGTCTGCAAAAAGAGGTTAGGCCAACCAAAGAGCGGACCTGCTTCTGTGTTTTCGGGATGGGGGTATCTAGGATGGTTTGGATTCGGTCGGGTGTGAGTTTCCTCCCTTCTTTGGACAGAAGATGGCCTAGGTAAGTCACTTGTGGCTGGCAGAACTGTAACTTCTTTTTGGAGACTTTATGGCCATTCTCTGCAAGAAAGTGTAGGAGTTGGACGGTGGCTGTCGTTGCAAGCGGGGTGGTGTCGGCCGCCAAAAGGATATCATCAACATATTGGATCAACACCACTCCCTCCGGTAGCTGGAAGGCATCCAGCTGTCTTTTGAGGGCCTGGCTGTAAATGCTGGGACTTTCAGTGTACCCCTGGGGAGCTCTACAAAATCGGTACGAACGGGATTTTAAGGTGAAGCCGAACAGATAACGGCTATCTGGATGAATGGGGATAGAGAAAAACGCGTTCTTAAGGTCGATAACAGTGAAGGTGGTGGCAGTGGACGGGATGAGGGTCAGAATGGTGGTGATATCAGAGACCACAGGATATTGGGGTACAACCACTTTGTTAATCTCTCGCAGGTCGATGATGAAGCGGTACGCTTTCTCATCTCCTTCACCTTGCTTCTTAACAATAGGTAGGATTGGGCTGTTGCAGACGTTGCTAACCACCTCTTCAACCACTCCTGCATCTACCAGAGACTGAATGATCGCTACCAGTGCCTTCTCACCCTCTGGTGATATCCGATACTGCGGGAGTTTCGGGAGCATAGCGTCCTGTCGTACAGTTATGTGAATAGGATCAATCATCATTCGCCCCACATCAGAGTCATTTTTGGCCCACAGGTACGGGGGTAGGGTGTCAAGCAGGGACAGGTCAGCGTCAGTTACGGAGCACATGTGTCGTGGGGGAGGGGATCTGGGCATGTCTGGGTTGTCGTACAGGATGACTCGTATTCCATCTGGGGAACACCTAATGGTAGCTCGAAAATGTTTCAGTAAGTCAATACCCATAATGGCGTCAGGGGAGTTGGAGGAGAGTAGAAATGTCGCGTCAGTAGTGTTGTTTTCTAGGTCAAAGGTAATAGGTACGGACAGGGGGTTAGTGGAGGGCGTCCCATCGAAACCTATCGACGTTATGTGTGAGCCAGACAAGGGTGCCCTTGGAATCAGTCGTTTTGATAACACACTACGTGTCGCCCCAGTGTCTACCAAGAATGGAGACTCTGTACCCAAGACCTTAGCGGTGACATAAGGACCTTGCTGGTCAACACAGAGCTCGACTGGATCCCTCCCTTGCCCCTGGCAGTCCTATGCAAAGTCGGGGGCATGTTCACCTTCAGATAGCTGATATTGGTTCTGTCGGGGACGGTCAAATGTGTTCGGTCTTCCTGATCTGTCATTATTGGTGTCGTTGGGGCTCCCTCGTCCCTGTACTCTATTCCTCGGACCACCCGTCACATCCCTGGAATCCCTATTCCTATTCATTTCTAGCAGAACTGGACACTGGAATTTCCAATGGCCGAGCCCTTTGCAGAAGGCGCATTGGTCATTGCTAACGTCTCTACGTCCAGTGTGGGGTGCTGGGGTGTGATCTTTAGGAGGTAGATCTCTGGGGGTGGTTGATTGGTAGTTCCCCCTTTGGTGTTCCCGTCCAAGCGCTATACCTTGTATCTGGGCTATCATTACCCTTTCCTTTAAATCTTTCTTCTTTTTCTCGGACGCCCTATCATTCTCATTCTTTTGGTGCTCGTAATACTGAGCCATCTGAAGGATAGCTGCGGGTTTGGAGGCCCCCCAACTACTCTCGCTCGTCTGCAGTTTTTGGGAGACTTCTTGTGTTAGTCCCTTTACATAATTTTGCACAAACAGGTGCTGTCCGGTTGCGGTGGTCATGTCTTGGCCACTGTAGTCGGAGAACACTGTCTCAAATCGGGAGAAGTATTCTGACACATCTTCCTGGGGTTTCTGTCGACAGGCTGTGACTATCGACCAGTCTACTTTTCTTTCCGGGACCAGGGTTTTCAACTTCTGGACCAGTTTGTCTGGGAGTTCCAGTATGTCCTTCACTGGTTTACTCCCCGGCTCTCGCTGTCTATCTAGTTTACCGAGTTGGTCCCAGGTATGTCCAAACAGATCTGTGTGGTCAACCTTCCGGATTTGCTTCCACACATCAGCTGGCAGGCATAACCCAAAGAACAAGTCAATATCTGCTAAAGTCATTATTGTCGAACCCAAGGCTGTGCCTAATTCGGTATAAAATGCCGTTGGGTTCTTTCTTAAGTCGGGCAGGGTTTGTTTGAAGGTTAGGATATCTTGTCGGTCCCATGGTTGGTAAACCCAATTGTACACAACCCTTCCCTTTGCATGTTCATTATTAATATCATCGCTCGTCCCCTGGCCCCGTGGCGGGATCCAGTAAGGAGCCGCTTCTCTGATAGGCATCATAGTATTGACTACTTCTGCCGAGGTTGTTTCAGGGACCGTAACCTTGGCTTCTGGCTTCTGTTCCGCGAGGTGGCGGAAGACCTCAAGCATTTGCATGAAGAGCTCCGTCGCCTCACGTTCAGTCCCATCTCCAACATCAACCTTCCTATACAGTGTTGTTAGTTTAGCGGGACCCTTACTCTGATACCTATCTTCATACGCGTTCAGGGTGTGGTAGCTGAATCGCAAAATGAAATGCCGTCTGTGGCTGTCGGCGTGTGAATTATATACGCTCATTGTGTATTCTTCGCTCTCCCTTCGGTCTACCAATGTCTTTGCTATTTCGTTGATCCCATCCCGCTCATCTTTGCTTAACCTACTTAACCTGGCTGATGATTGTTTGCTAGCCTCGGGGTCGTCTGACGAAGTTGTTAATGTGGCTGGTGCGGAGGCCGTGAGGGCCGGTGCACTAGCACTAGGGTCACTTTCACTCACACTCGGGGCTTGCAGGTTTTGTTGGCTGGGAGCGTATGGAGGGGGCATGTAGATGATTGGGGGACCTAGCAGTAACTCATCGTTTGCCCGTTGTTTGGAGGGCAGTTCAGGGTAGAGCGCAGAGGGGGTCCTAACAGGACATTGGCCTGTTGACCCTGATTCTTGGTTTTGTGTAGCTTCTTTTCTTTCTTTTATTTCTTCTTCTAGTTGCTTAGCGGCTAGGTGGGCTGCCTTTCGTAGTTCTTTCCCTACTTTTGCTTCTTCTCTTTTCTTTCGTTGTTCCGTTTCTTTGCGCCACATGCCGATACTGTCGAGCATAGTGGGCGTGGTCTTATTCTTCTGGAGCGCTATTTCTAATGTTTTTATTTTATTTTCACTAAAGGAACCTATCAGTGGCCACTGACTTTCAGGGTTCTTTTTCGTATATTTATGCCATAGTCTAGTGTAAGCTATAGCGACTAGTCCATACTTAGTGAACATGTCCTTATTAGGGGTGCCCTCCAGTGGAGCTGGATGGTTCATCTCTAATAAGCGGTCCGGGCTAAACAGGCTACCAACCAGTGGGGAGAAGATAGGCATGACGGTTTACACCGGGGACAAAAGTCTGCACTACCTATCTTATCACAGCGGGCAAAGACTAGGCAGAATATTTCTATTCTCCGTTGTTTGGCGGCGGTGAATACCTCAAACGAACCAATACCGAATAATCGGCCAATCAAACAATTCAGTGGGGAGAATAAGTGGGCACGAAAAGTTATCGCTACCCACTCTTTCTCTACCTGCAAAGAGAGACCTTGTTCTTCCCTGTTTGCAGACAAAGAATCTCCAGACAATAATCCACGAACGACAGTTCGGGAAACAGTGGGGGAGGAAGATAGGCACGACGGATTACAATGGGGACAAAAGTCTGCGTTACCTATCCTTCACTGTTTGCAAAGAGAGAGCCTGTTTGTTTTTCCCCGTTTGCAGACAGCGAATCTCCAGAGGTTTCAACAAAGCGTAATACTAGTATTATCCAAACAAAAACAATTTTCCTCAATTCGTCGTGTTTACACGACCTTACCCGGACCGCATGGACGGTTTCCTGTCCTCTGGATCCAGCGCCCGATCGTCCTCTCTCCTTCGTGATGTTCGCGGCACTCCTGATGGTTCCCAGTCAGGACCGTAGATCACTCGAGAGAGGTCTGTTCAGAACTAGTGAAGGTCGGATGATCGGCTGTCAGACGAGGGTCTATCGGACATGAGCTCTTCCCGATCGTTGCAGTCGTTCACTCTGTCATCGGGACCTCTCCCACTGGATCCACGTGTCGCTGATGGGCCCCACGCTTTGGGACGCCAAATTGTAGAAAAAGGTAGGGCTAGGACCTTTCTCAAGATTTGCCCGGCGCTAACCGCCCTTGTACCATTCAAATTTACCAAGCAATGAGGCAGGCGCCGGAGACCAGAAGGCAGGAAACAGAAGTTTATTCCGACGGAGCAGAACACATCAGATCAGACAACAAGGTATCGTCTCGAGGTGCTCTAACAGCCACTCAGAGGCCTGGCCTCTTATACACTGGTTTATGGCATGTGACCTTCTTTTAATACAATCACAACTTTGTAAGGCATGGGAAAAGACATCCCCGTAATCCTCGTGTTAATCCCACCCCCATATACATTCACAATGGAGGTCCTCAACCTGCTGATAAGAGGGAGGGTCATCACGCAGCTGAGTGTTTCGTCGAGTCTTAGGATGTGTGCGCCTGATCATGTCACAGGGGGTGGGGAGGCCTGGATCAATAGAGGGTCCTTTGAAGGAGAGCGACCTCATACAATAAGGGCAGTAAATGGTATTTCTCGGCTTAGGCAATGGCCTCGGACCTGTGTGGACAGTCGGACACCGGGTGAGGGGCCATCAATGGAGTGGTATTCATGCTGCGTGGACAATCCAGCGCAGAGGGGAGGTTTATCAACAGAGGGGCATTCATGGGAAGAGAGGAGGTGTTGGTCAGGCGCTAGCGTGACTCCCAAGGACAGGGTCATGCAGATGGGTCATGCTCATAAGGAGGAGGGAGGGGGGAGTCAGGGTGCGCGGAGGATGCTTGCTGGGTCAGAGGGGCGCGCTGGCGATCGGTCGTGGACAGGGAGACCATGATATCTAAAATGGCTGCCGTGCACGTAATACATAGGTGACAAGCTGGCGCAGATGATGTTCAGATCGCAAACTAAAATTCCACAGTCTGTCTTCCCTGTACTGCCCATACTGTGTTCTGGTGTCTGTGACCGCCGTTGCCTGTCTCCCCCCTGTGCCTGCATTCTTATCTGTGCCCATTTTCTTGCCTCTGTTCCCTGATTGTGCTTGTTTTCTTGCCTTCTGTTCCCTGATTGTGCTTGTTTCTGCCTTCTTCTCCCCCTCGCTGCCCCTGATTTGTGCCTGTTTTCTTGCCTTCTGCTCCCCTGATTGTGCTCATTTTCTTGCCTTCTGCTCCCCTAATTGTGCTTGTTTTTCCTGCCTCTGCCCCCTGATTGTGCTCATTTTATAAGTCTCGCTGGCGTCGCAGCACGAAGCTCTGTCGTCAGCGATACTTATTGTTGCTGTGTCTGCAGCGAAGTGGGACAGGAGAGGTACACAAGCTTACCAAAGCCATTGCAGACAATGGCAGTGACCACGTGCTTTAGGAGACACGCGCTGTGAACGCGCGCCCTTTAGGAGACACGCACTGTGAATGCGCTTGTCTCTTCTCGCGCTCTCCCACACTTTCACTTTCACAGCGCGTCTCCTAAATCGCGCGGTCACAGCCATTGTCTGCAATGGCTGTGGTAAGCTTGTCGGCAATGCGTGCCCGGACTCCGATAACACCCCCTAACCCTGCCCCAACTACTCGGCGGCAGAACTTGTTTTCAGTGAGCCGCGAGGGGCTTGGTGTACAAGTGTCACTAAAGTACCGAGCGAACACGTTCTAGTAGACCGATGAAGAGCTTGTTTTAAAAGGGGTAGCCAGCCTCCTCACGTTGTACCAGATGAACGCAATCTCTAGCCTCAGTCTGAGCTCTATTTCCAATACTATTCAGCAACACCCTGGGAAGGGGAGTGGGAGAGACCCTCGTCCTCCGTCCGCAGGCGCAAGTAAGCATTTAGCAGCTCCCAGGGGTCTAGAGGTCAAGTTTGGATAGGCATGAGGTCCCAGCCTGCCGACAGCTACCATGGCAGAACGCAGCGTCTTTAAGCCAGTCCACTCTGTGTTGAAGATGTGCCAAGCAGAGCTACCCATTCCTGCCGCTCTTTCAGGAAGCATATTGGCACTGTGCGCTGCATGTCCGAGGATAACCTTGTGATCAGCCTGCGGGGGGAAGGGTTCTTTAGAAAGCTCTCTAGTGCCTGGAACGTGGGTTGCGCAGCTGGGAAGGAGATGAAGCACATGCGCAGTACGGCCAGTAGCTGGTAGTAGGTCATTCTCTCTAATTTATTCAGCCCAGAGACCCGTTGCTGGTTGCTGAAGAGTTATTTAAGGGCTCTGAGAGTTAGTCAGTGAGCTCACACACAACCCTCCACACCCCCCACCCTCCACACACCCCCATCCTCCACACACCTCCACCCCCACACACAACCCCACACACACAACCCCCCACACACACAACCCCCCAAACATAACCCATCCACACACACAACCCCTCCACTCACACAACCCCTCCACTCACACAACCCCTTCACACACACAACCCCTTCACACACACAACCCCTTCACACACACAACCCCCCACACACACAACACCCACCCCACACACAACCCCCCCACACAACCCCCCACACACAACCCCCCCACACACACAACACCCCCACACACACAACCCCCACACACACACAACCGCATACACACACACACAACCCCACACACACAACCCCACACACATCCCCACACACACAACCACAACCACACACACACCTGCACACACACATCCGCACACAACCAAAAGCACACACACAACCATACTCAACCACACACACACAACCCCAAACACAACACAAACCCTCAAACACACTCACAACCCCGAACACAACACACACAAACCCACACACACAACCACACACCCACACACAAACACACACTACTACACACACAACAACCACACACACAACCACCACACACGTAACAATCTATCTATCCCACTCACTCTATCTCTCTATCGCCCTCACTCTATCGTCCTCACTGTATCTATTGCCCTCAGTCTATCTATTGCCCTCAGCCTATCTATCTATCTATCTATCTATCTATCTATCTATCTATCTATCTATCTATCTATCTATCTATCGCCATCACTCTATCTATCGCCCTCACTCTATCTATCGCCCTCACTCTATCTATCGCCCTCGCTCGATCTATCTATTGCACTCACTCTATCGCATCACCACAGCATCACTCAGCACCCCCACAGCATCACTCAGGGGCACTACAACATCACTATGCGCTACCACAGCACCACTGACCGCCACTGCATCACTCGTCGCAACTAAAACATCACTCAGCGCCAACACAGCATCAATCTGTGCAACCATTCAACAACTGGTTCAAATATGTTCTCTCAATGTTTCAAGCTTTATTACAAATGTCACAAAAAAAAATATTTTACTTCGGTGCTTGGATTTTCGTCACAATAAAATACATTGAACATAATCTTCACAAAAGTTATTTACAAAAGTTTAAGCTATTGCCATTATAAATTACAATAACTTTTATTTAAGTATTAATTATTAAAAAAATAAAAGCCATATTGCACTACAAATGCTCCACACAGTCACATTTGCTAAAGTTAGAACTATTGGCATTGTAATGACCACGCTATTAAATTCGCTATTTTCAAAACCAACATATACATAAAAAATGTGTCATTTACAATACCAATAGCTCAAACTTTCCTAATGCGAGACCTATTGCATTGCAAAAACTTGTTTGAGTAGTGGTCAGTGGGTCAAACTATCAAAATTGAGTTAAATAGCAACTGACTATGTACGACACAAGTTAACTAGCTCTCCTTGTTCAGAGGTATGGCTGTGTGTTAATGGAATAATGCCATTAACAGTCCCTCCCAGAGATATGCTTCAGACGTTGAGATGCTATGGAACAAAAACAGCTCCATAGAGACATTTGTGTTCTGGTCAGTTGCAAGGGCTGTAATGGAATATGAGGTGGGTAAATGGGTCTGTTATATGAATCATGCTTGGGGGGAGGTTGTGTCTTTCGGTAGAGACATTTTATGTGCTGTTCTTTTGGTGCTAACTACTGGCCCAGGAAGCTTATTGACCCAGAGAGGCTGTACTGGGGTGTGGTGGTGGCGACAGGGAGGACTGGGCATTAGGGCATTTGTTCCTTAAAGTTTACCGGTCTGTGCAAAGGAAGGAGGAGCCTTGTTCCATGTTATGGCCCAGACTACCTTGATTTACTGGGGCATTAGTGTGTCTGATTTATTTCATTGAGGGGTGTGGGTGCATTATAATGAGCAGGATTGGATTGGAGAAGGGCAAGCTACGGTGTCGTAGTCAGGGCAAAGGTTGGGCAGGGTCCTAACCGTGGTTAAAGCCTTCCAGGCAACCAGGGTATCAAATTAGAATAAAGGAAGGGATACATGAGACCATGAAGGCCAGACTAAATAGGTATTTGTGCGCACACAACGTCTCCTTAAGTATGCAAAATGACTGATTTGTAGTAATAGTTCACAGAATAACTATTTGAAGAATGTTACATCCTCAAATTCCACATATTGCATCAGAAATCCTGCCAGTATTTTGGAATTTCGACAGCAATGATTGTGGAATAAGGGGTGGGAACAGGAGTGTTCCTCAGGGGGAGGCAAATAATTGCACTATTAATGTACTGAGTTTCTGCAATTTCTTTTTTTTTAATTCAGGCACAGGAAAAATGTTCCTCTGCTTGGAAAATATTTTACACGTGGTACACATTTTCAATATTGAGGTGCATCTGCATTTTGTTATTTTTATTGTTGCTTTTTGTTTGCATGACTCATCTTTACCCAGTGCTTAATTTGTAAAAGAAAAAATAAGTGCCAGGTCTCTCATGAGGTGGCCACTGCAGCTTGCACCACAGATTGCCCCTGCCATGCCGCCAATTATAGTAACATCACTCCTACAAGTGTGAAAATTCGCACTATTCCAGGCCTCCAAACTGATAAGAATGGCTTGAGCCGCAAATAATAGTCATTTTAAATGTACATTGAATTAATAATTACCAGTTTTTTTTTGTCATCTCACAATTAGCCAGACAGCGCCATCTTGTGGAACACTGTCACAAGCGCCAGTGTTGACGATTAAGTGCTGGTGCCGAGCACTGGGCATCACCAGCTGAAATTAAGCACTGGCTTTACCACAACAATAAACATAAACCGCAGAACTTTTCAAAAGAAGAAAACCCACTCGATTAAGGACAGCCATATGCGTGGAAATATACAATTAGTTCAGATTTCCAGTCATAAGATGAGGATTTGTGTTTATATAATGAAAAGTGTAACTTTACAGCAATCATTAGTGTAAAGATAAAATGTTTAAGTTATGAATTTTGTTTTTGAACCAGCCACATAGCACAGACATAATTGAAATTCGGACCGAAAAACAAATAGACATAAACAATTTTATACATGAAACTGCCTAATGACCCAATTAAAAACAACCAACTACACAATAATTGCTTGGAAAATTGTAGAAACATCCTAGACATTCTAACTTTGCAGAAAACCAACATTTTCAAACACTTTTAGATTTCTGTATGTATAAGGAGACGCCACATCTCTAAAGTCTTTTATGCAACCGTACCTCTGTCACAGTTCACTAAAAGGAAAGAAAATGATTCTCCCTTTTCCACCTGTTTGCTTTTGCTTTTTTATTTTATTTTAATATCTTTAAATATTGACAACCAGCTTAATAAGTACCGCCTAATCATTTCAATATCTGGAATGCCTGTGCAATGTGTTCTGGGATATCTCTGTTTTCGTCTTTGATGTCTGTTACAGAGCCTGCACATATACTGACTGATATATTTACTCTTTTTTAAAATATGTATTTCAATAGCTTGTATTCGTTCATCATAAGTGTGCATTATTGCTTATCAAGTTAACATTGCAAAACATGTTTACTTTTATAATATCGTTTGAACTTTTGTTTCTATCCCCAAAATATTATCCAGGCCCCCCTTTCACGAGTCCACCGTCAGCGTCCTCTTGATTTAACGCATCTGCCTTGGTATTAAGGCAAAGATGTATGGTTTGTAGTCGTGGTTGACCTGTAACTCCCCGTAAAAGTGGGGATCACCACAGGATATAACTTTACATCCATCACGGCTTTGAAGTTGCAGGGTTCTGAGGGTGAAATGCTGAGGCCTAACAGCTGGGTTAACCTCTCGGGCACTTCCAAATAACGCAAGCACGTGAACGTCATGGTCGCTGAGTTACACGGCCCTGAGGGGTCCTCAGAATTATTGCAGGGCCTCTGCTCCGCGCATCTGTAAAAAATCATGTGACCATTTATAAAAAAAATAAGAAAAGTTTGCCCGCGCACATGCCAAATTGTGGACCTTTCCCTCTTTAGATGTTCTTTTGGCGAAGGTGCCTCTTTCGTGCCAGGAATCTGTGCCATATTCTTTGAATGCTAGTTTATAAACCTTTACTATTGGAAAACAGATACAGGCTCAAAATAAAGTTATGATGTACATCTGTGCAATGTACGTATGTATGTATATTTGTACTGGGAAATAGAACTTTAAAAAATAAGTTATACAAAGCACTTGTACCTCAGCGGCAGCTCCTCCGCTAAGGCGGAGGAGTGACGCCCCACTGCTCTGTGTTATAAAAGGAAAAATAAAATGATAATAACACAATGTTATCATTTTATTTTTCCATCCTGGCTCCGCCGCTTTACATTTTAGATGTGGGCGAGGCTGGGCTGTCACAGGAGCAGGGTAAGGAGTAATGGGCACTCTCTTTAAAAAACAACAACATATTTGATTGATTTTCTGATCATTACAACTTCACTGAGCTTATCATTACATGTATATATCATTGGTAATATGGTACATATGTTATACAGTGTAGAGGGGACTCTCTTAAGTGCGCATGACTGTTCGGCCCGCCGTCTTGGGCCAGCCAAACAGTCATGCGCACTTAGCATGTTCTCCACCTAGCTGTATTATACAGCCTGGGTGAACAACATGCACAGGCTCCCAGTCCCTGTCTGAGCACCGAACCACGGCGCTCAGACCAATCATGACCCTGCTGTCATGCTGGTGACAGCAGCGTCGTGTTTGGCTAGGGGAGTCTGGGAGGCTGTGTCCTTCCTGCTTCTAGAGTCGACCGAAGAGGAGCGAGAGGCGGCAGCTAGCCTGCAGGTTAGTGATTTTTTATTTGTATTTTTCATCCGCACCACCACTCCTGTTAAGTAGCAGACGCCACTAATGTACCTCATACACACATGCATTTCAAATAGAAAATAAATATAGGCACACCCATGAAAATGTGTAAGGACAATAAATGGTAAATGGAATTTGCTGACACCCACGAAGCAGCAGTTTGGGTGGAAGAGGTGTGGGGCATCAGCCTGGGCAGTTGACTCCGGAACTCCGGGGCTCACGGTTCGATGCCCGGCGGCAGGTTAGCCCAGCACCATGTGACTCTGTGCAATAGCTCGCCTTATCTTCCCGATGTCCCCCGCGCCTTGACATCCTTAGGGGTAATTGTTCGCACTTTACAAATACTGGTATTTCATTTCATTCTGGGTCTTCACCACACTTATTTATTTATTTATTTCTTTATGCAATTTTATATAGCGCGGACTTTGTCGAAGGTGTCAGAGCGCTTCACAATAGGAACAGAAATGATCCAGGATGAAAACATTACACGAGAAGAGATTACAAAAGCAAACGTTAAGTTACATACGGTACAGTGACAATTGTGAGCAAACAAAAATACATGAGGTAGTAAAAATTGTGAGCAAACAAAAATGCATGAGGTAGTAAAAAGCGCACAAGAGTAAAAAGTGACAAGTGTGCAGGTTACAAGAGAAAACAAAGTATAATTTGAGGTATAATACTGCAATATATGCTAGACTTTCACTCAAAGGGACCTAGAGTATGGCGTGCAGGAGATGTAATTTGGTGCATAGTTGACTACAATATGTTAAGACGGTACAGCATATTTGAAAAAAAATATTTTGGAAGAAAAAGTTCAAAAGTTTCACAAAGTTTAAACAGTTGAATTTTCTTAACCTTTTATAGGTGTAATCTTCATTAGGACAGACCCTCTTAACTGAAAAAGACCCACAACTCCACTCCATGGGGTGACCGCCTTTCACTCGAACTCATAACCACACCTCCAATGTTAATTCATGATCCACGTAAAATATGACAATACAGCAGTGGACTACCCTGCGGAGGGATACTTGTGGGTTTGTCCAGTTCATACAACATCCAGGATCTGTGGGTACAACAAGGCATCTCCTTGGGCTTTGTCATGGAATGGCACGGCTGCTTTTTGTAGCCACTCTTCCAACAATCTGAAGGCCCTGGTGGGCAACCAAGGTGAAGGCCATTTCAGATGGTGCCTGTTCTCTCCAGGAGACGTTGGCGACCACCCAGGTACCAGCTCTGGGGCAAGGTCTGAGCTGTTCCTCCACTCTGTTTCCACTGCCAAAGCTGGCAGAGAACTTCAAACTAAATATCAACCTGAATGACACAGTTTTTTTGGAAACTTTCTCTTTAGCCCAACATTCCTCTTGTGCAACACGTTGGCTTCTTGACTTCTCTGGATTTGACTGAAACTGACTTCCCTATGGGGATTATCATGCAGTCAGCCTTCCTGGGGTTTGCAGTTGAGGGGTTACATTGTTAGTCTCAGGTCTTGCTGCTCCTTTTTGGCTGCGTCTCCAAGTGTTTTCACTGCGGTACTTGCTCTGGTGGTGGCATTCCTCAATCATACGTGTAATCTTCTCTTTCTTCTTTGTTTCAGTCTCAATGACTGGCTAATTCATGCTTCTTTTCCATAAGCCTGAACAGAACATGTTTCAAGTGTGGAACACTTTTTCATGCTGAACGCTGACAAGTCACAAGTACAGCCCTTGCTGACCTTACTGTTCATCTGGGGCAGACTCCAGATGCTGCTGAGGAAGGCCTCTCTCCTGATTGACAAGATGTTTGCTCTCCAGACTCTCTTCTGTGACATTCTTCACTTACAGGAAGTCTCTACCAGGGTCTATTGGTAGTTGCCTAATGCGCTTGTCGCCACAATGGCTTTTGCTGCAAAGCCATATCATCACCTGAAGCCTTGGGTTTGCTTTCATTTGGCACACTAAAGGACCTATGTCTATGTCTAGGATTTTGTAAAACACATACCTACCCAAGACCGGGCTTCCCAGTGCTTATAGGACCCAGTGAGACATACACAATTTTAGTTAAACAGATGTGTTTCAGCTGTTTCCTAAAGCTCAAAATCCAAGCAGTCATAGGTTGCACATGATATTCATTCAGTGGTCCCTCTGCCACCTCATGAAGCCCCTATTTTGTTCCACGGAGGCTGCCTAATTTATAAATGAATGAGTGCTGGTAAACAAAGGTCAGCTCAGAAGCCTGCAGTCGGTGTAATTAAATATTGCCAAGCCACGTACCAAGGCTGTGTAGACTTAAATCAACCTTAAACTTCTTTAATCCATTACAAGACACTCCCTGCTCCTTTATCACACTCTTGCAGGTTCCTGCTTTCTTTTGTTGTGGCATTTTGTCCATCTTTCTCTTCCTCCATCTTTTCACTTTGTGTGTTTTTCCCTCTCTCTAGTTCTCGGAAAATGTCTGATATGGAAAAATAAGCATCAGTCCCCAGAAATGAGTGCTGGTGGCCCCCAGCGGCTCAAATTAAGCTCTGTTCTTGCCATACCTACAGTTGGAGGAAGTTAACAGCAATTTAATCTGCTGTTCTGATATTCTCATGCTAAATGGCCACTCTGTCTTGGTGTGCATGGATAATAAGGTGGCTAAGTCCTATGTCAGCCAATAGGCAGCATGAGGGGCCCTGTTGAATGACTATGCTGACGTTGTAATCTTGGACAGAGACCATTAGAGGTCTTTCCAAGTGGCCTACTTACTTGGCATGGCCAACATTCTGGAAGACAGGTTTAGTTGGGTCTTCCCATCACAAGGACACTACTTTTTCAACTTCTCACATTCCTGTTGCAATGTCAGGAGTTGGGTATCCATGGCCTAAACTGTTGTCTTGTAAGTCTGATGTTTTTCTTCTGCAGTTGTGCTGTGTGTCCCGTAGGGAGGGGGATTTCAATGATAGACATTCTCTCCATGAGGTAGCCTCAGACTGTCTTACGTGCCTTTACTTCCCTTCCCATCCTTCCACAGGTACTGAGAAAAATTCAGGAAGAGACTGTGTCATTGATCCTCCTTCCTCCATACCACCACCTGCAGCTATGGTTATCCTTTAGGCTGTAGTTGGCAGTACAGCTACAATTCAATTTTCTGAAGAAAATCCTACTCTTGATAATTTCTTGGGTTCTCCCATTGGCAGCAGTAAAGCTGGCTGCGAGGGATGGACTGGTCTATAGGACAGACCAGAAAGTGCCTGAAGGGCTGGTCTGAAAGGTTAGTATGTGGACCTGCTTTTTTACTGTTTGACTGTTTATGGGCCTTTTTTATGGTCTGATGGGTCTGTTTTTACTGTTGATGTTTCTAATATTTCCATAAACATTGTCTGCAGCAAGCACAAATCCATTAGTCTTTCATACCTTGCAAATCGCTTATTCAGCACATCTTTAAAAGTTACAAATTGCCCCAGTTTGCAAACAAGGGTCACTATTTAAGCTATCTAATTCACTAATGGGGGGGGGGGACACTTATTTTGGTGCCTCGGCCTATTTTCGGTCCCAGTCCAGCCCTGGCTGGTCCATGGTAGTTGCATCAAAACATACGTCTTCCAGAATGCCCTCTACTTTGGCTTGCTACTTGCATCAAGGGCTGAGTACATCATCACTCGAGTGTTAGTTAGTGACTGTGAAGGCCTCTGTTGCCCCTGGGGACTATCTGCTCACACTGGAGCGGAATTCTGCTCAGATGCTTCTTGGATTTTGATTCTGGTAATTAATTAATGGAGAGCCACCGTGAGGCCACGGGTTGACCATTCACAACAACAGGATCTTTGCAATATATTGATGACTGCAGGCCTCCACCTTTCCTTGTCGTTACTTTCAGTCACCCATCTCCTCTTGCATCATTACTTGCACCCGGCCCTCCCCTGTAGTTGCTTGCACAAGCTCCCCTTCCGTTGCTCCTTGCACTCACCACTCTCCTGCATTATTGTTGCTTCCACCTGTCCCCCATTACTCTCTCTTGCGTTGTAGCTTCTTGAACCCTCCTTCGGCATTGGTGCTTGAGCCAATCCCCACCCAACCCCTGTTGTTGCCCTTTCCCGGTTCCCAAACAACCATTGTTGCTTGCCTGTCACAGTGCTCCCTCTCGGCCATTGCTTGTGCTGTATCTTTACCCCTTCCCGCATCATTGCTTGTCCCGAACCACTCCTACCTTCCCCATTTTTGATTGCCCCTATGCTGACAGTTATGAATAGGGGGGTTTTGTCCTACGGGTCCTGGCTGGACAACTACGTTAATAAAGAAGAAGAGGTGCCAGGGCTCGAATTTGAACCACCAAAGCTTATTTATTCAGCTGGTGTAGGCCTTCCTTTCAATGATTCAAGAAGGTATGCATTTATCATATTTTAACATTTCAAAACATATTTACATTTTCATTCAATTTTCAGAGAAAGAAACATTCCTTAAGCTGTGCATACAGTTTAAACACTTTTTTACATGCATTACAACACTTTCGATATATATAAGCAAAAACAAATAAAAGGAATTGTACTTTGACTTTTACGAAAAACAATCTGTGAATCATGTACACCTAAGCTTGTTCAGGTACATTTGTTTTTAAATACATTGCCCTATGCTATTATGCGTCTCTTTCGAACAGCCAGATAGCCGACGCGTTTCCAAACCCTTCTCTTAGTCAATGGGGTTCTTCATCAGGGCTGGGCTGTGTACCTATGGTGTAAAATTAAGGGACATTTAGTATCTCCTTTTCCCTATGCTTTGTAGTCTGATTAATGTGCAGGCTCAACCTCTAGAGAATTTTTACCTGGTTTCACGTTATTGTTGGACGCTGTTTTCAGAACGGGGCATCGAGTAAACTTGAATTTCCACCACTGCCTGAATGGGGGTGAAAGTGGCGGATATTGTAAGTATTGGGCTTCTATCACTACTTGTTACCTTTGTGTGTTTAGGAGCGCTGAAACTTACTTGTTTATCTTTTCGTCTAATTCTTCACTACATCGGAGTGACCTTGTCTAGAAGTTTACTGCGTGTTCCGCGTTGTTTGTTGTTCTATGAGATCGAAAAATTCAATATCAGTCCATGTGCAGTGCTCATACTCAAACTTTGTGTGCATTAGTATTCTTTCCTGCTTACTTGTGCGGGGTGCGGCGGGAGACCCAGGTGTTGCTACCTTTGTTTCTGATTATGCATGCGGCGATTCAAAGATGAGTTAAGATTCTGTGAAGGAAAATCACAGCGATGGCTACCGTTACTAAGCGGTCATATTTCTCTTTGATTAGTGCTTCGGTTCGGTTACTGGGCACAATCTTACCCTGGTCTATGTCTTCAGGGGCCGTACTCGGGGGTCTGTGTGCCGCGTGACTCTCACTCCGTTTGTCGGTGTTCAGGGCGGGTTTCGACACTCAGCGGAACGCCGTTTCCTATTTAAATATGCTGCTCGGCATTATGGGATTTGTAGTTTTGCGA
The DNA here is from genome assembly GCF_964263255.1 of Lissotriton vulgaris. Taxonomy (NCBI): domain Eukaryota; kingdom Metazoa; phylum Chordata; class Amphibia; order Caudata; family Salamandridae; genus Lissotriton; species Lissotriton vulgaris. The sequence continues at coordinate 120,950,650 of NC_141697.1, forward strand.
GTTGTTCGCGCTTGTTTGCAAAAGAACATTTATAGGATTTGTGGTTTTGATGGCTAAGGTGACAGCGCTGTGTTTCGCGTCTCCTTAATGAGTATGTTGTTGGGAAGGGGTGGGGGGTCACAGGGGGCTCAATAGTTGGTTCTTTGTAGTTCGGACATTTCGTTCAGGCCATCCATCACACAATTGAATGTAAGAATTAAGTATGCCTCTCTTTGGAGTAGCATGGCATCAATGTTTCCTCCTCTGGGAGGAACTTTCATGGCTTGTAATATTGTCCACTTAAAGTCTGTCTCATTGTGATTGTGTTCCACAAAGTGCTGTACCATGGGCGCAGACAGCACTTTGTTTTTGATTCTAGATCTGTGTTGAGCTATACGTTGATTAGCTCTTTGTGTGGTTTTCCCAATGTTCAACTTGGGACAAGGGCACATCACTGCGTATATGACGTTGGTCGTTTTGCAATTTGAGAATCCTTAATGTGTCCATTTTGTGGTATTGAATAGGAATTTTTCACCTTCTATTGTGTTGGGGCAGGAAACACACGAGCCACATTTATGATGGCCTGTTATGGGTGGTAATCTCCATAATGTGCGTAGATCAGTTCTAGCTTGACTGGTGCCCAGATCGGCTCTTACTATGTGCTGTGCGATACTTCTGTTTTTCTTTAGGGCAAACAGCGGCTCCTTCATTGGAACTTCTGAGTTCTTGATCAGATGCCAATTCTTTCGAATAATAGATTTCAACTTATTCGTATATGGCCCAAACGTGGTGACACATACCGGCCTTTCGAGGGGTTTGATTTCTTTCTTTAAGCTCAATAATTCCTCTCTTGGGGTGTGCCATGCCCGTGTGGTAGAGTGTTTCAATAATTTGTGAGGGTAGCCTCTCTGTTGTAGTTGGTCACTTAGGGTTTGAGAGTGGATCAAAAAATCTTCCTTCCTGGAACAATTCCGTCGGATTCTCAACATTTGTCCGTACGGCAAATTGGATTTTAAGCTTTTGGGATGGTAACTTGCATAGTGCAAGATCGTGTTCTTGTCTGTCTCTTTACGATGTAAAGTGGTTGTTAGTTTGTTTTCATAGGGAAGAACCACCACATCAAGAAAAGTGAGGGATGTTCTACTGGATGTTATTGTAAATTTTATGTCTGGATGTCTGGTGTTGAGCCACTGATGGAATTGGGCAAGCGTTTCTTCGGACCCTTTCCATTGGCACCAGATGTCATCAATGAAACGATACCACTTGGTAATGTTTTGCTGAAATGGATTGTTGTGGTAGATGAAACGCTCCTCGTACAGGGCCATGAAGAGCACCGCCATTTCTGGGGCATAAGGACACCCCATGGCGGTGCCCTTCACCTGCACGTAGAACGTGTCCATAAACCGAAAGTAGTTCCTTTTGAGTGCTATTCTCGCCAAGTCAATAATGAAGTCTGTGGGGACTCTGTGTGGTCTGGGTCGTGTATCAAGGTAATACTCCATTGCTTCAAGTCCCTCCTGTTGAGGGATTTGGGTGTATAGAGAGGTGACGTCAAAGGATACCATCAGTTCTTGATCTCCATCAAATGGGGTCCCTTCAATCTTATTGATGAAATCCCTTGTGTCTTTAAGGTATGATGTTACTTGAGACAAAAATGGTTTTAGGAACACATCCACGTACTTCGCTAATGGTTCCAATAATGAATCACACCCGGAGACTATGGGCCTTCCGGGTGGTTCAGTCAAGCTTTTGTGAATTTTCGGTAGAAAATAAATCACTTGATGTGATTTATTAGCGAAGTACGTGGATGTGTTCCTAAAACCATTTTTGTCTCAAGTAACATCATACCTTAAAGACACAAGGGATTTCATCAATAAGATTGAAGGGACCCCATTTGCTGGAGATCAAGAACTGATGGTATCCTTTGACGTCACCTCTCTATACACCCAAATCCCTCAACAGGAGGGACTTGAAGCAATGGAGTATTACCTTGATACACGACCCAGACCACACAGAGTCCCCACAGACTTCATTATTGACTTGGCGAGAATAGCACTCAAAAGGAACTACTTTCGGTTTATGGACACGTTCTACGTGCAGGTGAAGGGCACCGCCATGGGGTGTCCTTATGCCCCAGAAATGGCGGTGCTCTTCATGGCCCTGTACGAGGAGCGTTTCATCTACCACAACATTCCATTTCAGCAAAACATTACCAAGTGGTATCGTTTCATTGATGACATCTGGTGCCAATGGAAAGGGTCCGAAGAAACGCTTGCCCAATTCCATCAGTGGCTCAACACCAGACATCCAGACATAAAATTTACAATAACATCCAGTAGAACATCCCTCACTTTTCTTGATGTGGTGGTTCTTCCCTATGAAAACAAACTAACAACCACTTTACATCGTAAAGAGACAGACAAGAACACGATCTTGCACTATGCAAGTTACCATCCCAAAAGCTTAAAATCCAATTTGCCGTACGGACAAATGTTGAGAATCCGACGGAATTGTTCCAGGAAGGAAGATTTTTTGATCCACTCTCAAACCCTAAGTGACCAACTACAACAGAGAGGCTACCCTCACAAATTATTGAAACACTCTACCACACGGGCATGGCACACCCCAGCGGAGGAATTATTGAGCTTAAAGAAAGAAATCAAACCCCTCGAAAGGCCGGTATGTGTCACCACGTTTGGGCCATATACGAATAAGTTGAAATCTATTATTCGAAAGAATTGGCATCTGATCAAGAACTCAGACGTTCCAATGGAGGAGCCGCTGTTTTCCCTAAAGAAAAACAGAAGTATCGCACAGCACATAGTAAGAGCCGATCTGGGCACCAGTCAAGCTAGAACTGATCTACGCACATTATGGAGATTACCACCCATAACAGGCCATCATAAATGTGGCTCGTGTGTTTCCTGCCCCAACACAATAGAAGGTGAAGAATTCCTATTCAATACCACAAAATGGACACATAAAGGATTCTCAAATTGCAAAACGACCAACGTCATATACGCAGTGATGTGCCCTTGTCCCAAGTTGTACATTGGGAAAACCACACAAAGAGCTAATCAACGTATAGCTCAACACAGATCTAGAATCAAAAACAAAGTGCTGTCTGCGCCCATGGTACAGCACTTTGTGGAACACAATCACAATGAGACAGACTTTAAGTGGACAATATTACAAGCCATGAAAGTTCCTCCCAGAGGAGGAAACATTGATGCCATGCTACTCCAAAGAGAGGCATACTTAATTCTTACATTCAATTGTGTGATGGATGGCCTGAACGAAATGTCCGAACTACAAAGAACCAACTATTGAGCCCCCTGTGACCCCCCACCCCTTCCCAAAAACATACTCATTAAGGAGACGCGAAACACAGCGCTGTCACCTTAGCCATCAAAACCACAAATCCTATAAATGTTCTTTTGCAAACAAGCGCGAACAACTCGCAAAACTACAAATCCCATAATGCCGAGCAGCATATTTAAATAGGAAACGGCGTTCCGCTGAGTGTCGAAACCCGCCCTGAACACCGACAAACGGAGTGAGAGTCACGCGGCACACAGACCCCCGAGTACGGCCCCTGAAGACATAGACCAGGGTAAGATTGTGCCCAGTAACCGAACCGAAGCACTAATCAAAGAGAAATATGACCGCTTAGTAACGGTAGCCATCGCTGTGATTTTCCTTCACAGAATCTGAACTCATCTTTGAATCGCCGCATGCATAATCAGAAACAAAGGTAGCAACACCTGGGTCTCCAGCCGCACCCCGCACAAGTAAGCAGGAAAGAATACTAATGCACACAAAGTTTGAGTATGAGCACTGCACATGGACTGATATTGAATTTTTCGATCTCATAGAACAACAAACAACGCAGAACACGCAGTAAACTTCTAGACAAGGTCACTCCGATGTAGTGAAGAATTAGACGAAAAGATAAACAAGTAAGTTTCAGCGCTCCTAAACACACAAAGGTAACAAGTAGTGATAGAGGCCCAATACTTACAATATCTGCCACTTTCACCCCCATTCAGGCAGTGGTGGAAATTCAAGTTTACTCGATGCCCCGTTCTGAAAACAGCGTCCAACAATAACGTGAAACCAGGTAAAAATTCTCTAGAGGTTGAGCCTGCACATTAATCAGACTACAAAGCATAGGGAAAAGGAGATACTAAATGTCCCTTAATTTTACACCATAGGTACACAGCCCAGCCCTGATGAAGAACCCCATTGACTAAGAGAAGGGTTTGGAAACGCGTCGGCTATCTGGCTGTTCGAAAGAGACGCATAATAGCATAGGGCAATGTATTTAAAAACAAATGTACCTGAACAAGCTTAGGTGTACATTATTCACAGATTGTTTTTCGTAAAAGTCAAAGTACAACTGTTTGTGAATTCCTTTTATTTGTTTTTGCTTAAATATATCGAAAGTGTTGTAATGCATGTAAAAAAGTGTTTAAACTGTATGCACAGCTTAAGGAATGTTTCTTTCTCTGAAAATTGAATGAAAATGTAAATATGTTTTGAAATGTTAAAATATGATAAATGCATACCTTCTTGAATCATTGAAAGGAAGGCCTACACCAGCTGAATAAATAAGCTTTGGTGGTTCAAATTCGAGCCCTGGCACCTCTTCTTCTTTATGCTGACAGTGACATTCTATTATGTTTAGCTACCAAAGGGAACAGGAAAGTGTAATAAATACAGAGGTGAACCAATGTTCAAAGTCAGTCCAAAGTCAGTCCAAACTACTAGATGTCAGAAATCTACATGTGAAAGTAGAAAGATTTTGTCAAATATTAGACAGGTGTCCAACTGTGGTCAATGAGCTGTAGTTGTGAGTCAAGTCATTTTCATGAGTCAGAAGAACACCAGAATGATATGAGGCTGCCTTAGTAGCAATGTTCAATTATATTGTTTCAATATTATTTTTTAGAAAAATGCAAAACAACTTATTTTCTAATGTAGTGTTCTCCAATGTTGGTCCTGGACGGTCAAATCCATGCACGATTTTTGCATATTGACATTTAGATAAATGTAGTTATCTTAAAAATCTGTCAGGGATTCGGCCCTCCAGGACCGACATTGGAGAACCCTGTTCTAATGCATAGTTTGACAACAAGAAATTGATAATTGCAGCTGGCAATGTAAAGCTCTTCTAGAATCTGAGAAGTTTATCTTCCAGGATACCTCTGCTTAAGTAACACCCGTTTTCTTGACAAAATAAACTCCTGTAATGATATAGAAGAAATCATATTTATGTAATTTTACCTCCAGGACCCTAATGAATTTTCATTAACACCACAGCTTGCGTTTTTTTAGTATGGCTTCTTCTAACTGAGAAGAAAGCCTCTGATATTTACTAGGAGAAGATCTGGTTGAATTCAAACTAGGTAAAGCTAGGCTGTTCAGTGTTGACATCTGACAAGTCATAGTGTGTTAACCAGGAACACATTCTTATATTGTCAATGGGCAAGCGTCTGAAGACTTAAGAGATGGTTTCACTTAAGGAAAATCTTTGACCTTATCTTTCTTTCAACATGCTGTTTGGGAGTGAGCACTATAGATGGCTTAACATTGGACATCAATTGATGAAAGAATGGTATGACAGAATGATTAGTATAACAAGGTATCTAACGTTTGCCACCTCAATAGAATTATGCCCACAAAAATCAGGTAAAGTGTGGGGCTCTTTAACTATGAAAGGTCAGATCAGTTGGGAAAGCCCAATGGCCTTTAAGCTTGTGGTACAGAAGATAATCAACCTAGGTAATTATTTCATTAATGAACTAGATAACTATGTTAAGGACTAAGGTAGACATAGTCTCTACAAGAAATGAATGATGGGTGTGAGAGTGATCTGAACAGATCCAACATAATCAATATACAACAGTTACACTTCTTTAAGTATTTGCAAGAAACATTGGTACCTACTAGGATGAGAGATATCTGCTGTGAGAAACAAAAGCACAAATTAAATTTAGTATGTGACTATTATAAGGTGGTGTTGCAAATGTGTATTTGCTGCTGACCACAATATTAGATATTTAGTTGGTGCAGACCACAAAATTTTGGAAAAGCTTAAAATCTCCACGGCACTGTGGTGTAGACTCCCTGAAAGGGACGGGTTATTAAACACTCTCTTGCGCCTTCAGGAGTTCCCTGTCAATAGGCTATCAAAGAAAATAGGAAGTCCGGTATTTCCATGGTCACAGCTCACAAGAAGTCAGGCATCACCAATGTAAACACACCAACTCCAGCGTGAGGTGGACGCTTCTCGTTTGAAACTCCAGAAGCAGGTATAGGAGACGGGTAGACATAGGAACCAAAAAGGAAGAGCAGAGGCAGAAGGCGCGAACCAGTCTCTACAGTAGATAAAAAAGTCAAATAGTTCACAACCGAAGCCCCTTCTGAAATGATGCTTCAGGGGGAAACCAGATGCAATGCTCATGAACTCCCCCTTAGGTGACAGAGGTAATAACAAATGTTGTAAGAAATCTTACAGATGAAATTTCATATAACATCAGCCTTACCACTTTGACATAAACTACTATGCATATAGAATTATTTGATGGTTTGAGTATCTTTTGTTACTTAATTGCATTTTCTTTGTAGGTGTTGTCATTTATTGGTGTAAATATTGCGAGGTCACGAGCATTGCATTCGGTGTGTAAGTTATGATTTGTGGGGCTGTGGTGCAAGTTATGGAATAAAGTCCTAACCACAAATTGTTAATTTTTGCGGTTTTTCGTTTTTAATTCTGAACCAGGACTGCACTTTGACAGGGAACATCTGAGGATTTTCCAAACATAGACTGCACTTTTCATTTGAATGATCTTCAATGAAAATAAGCAAGATCTACATCCATCTAAACAAAGGATTTAATTACTGCGATAATAAATGAATATTTCAAATAAAGCATCAAATAGCCAACGCACAATGCGGAATGATACTTCTGAATACCTGTCCTGAAAGAAAGTATTGTTCGGTTTATGAATAAACATATAAAGAGCTTTTAATAACAATGCAAGCACAAAGGACACCTTATGCTCCCACCTTCATAAGGGTGTCGTTCAAGCCGTTGAGGATTGATGAGACCACAAGTAAACTGCTTTGTATAATTTGGCATTTTAATTTATTTTCGATCTGATAACCAAACAAAGCCAGACAACTATGCATTGTGATCATTAGCTCAAGATATAGCATCTCTAAGCAGACTTTGTCATGGTTACTTTATACTGAGCAGGTACTGTGACTCTGATGCTTACTTTAGGTCAAATACGACACTCAACGTGTTTCGACTGCGATATCACAGCACTGAGTACACTCCTTCATTCCAGATGAGTTTACAAACATGGTCCATTGTTTCAGAGTACCTGTCTCTTAAGTAAACTTAATCAGGGCTGTTGTGTTGTGGGCCCACATACTGTTAAAAGTATGACTCGGACATAGGAAATATGGTGGTTAACTGGACCCGGGCACGTGTACCAGCCCCTTTTATTATCATGGTCACCTGGCCAGTGACACCTGTGATGGTGGGTGTTAAGTGTGGATACAGCACAAGGCTGAACACTGGAACGTGTCCAGCAGGACACTACAAGGTCAACAAATGTCTGGAACTGCGGCCAGAAAGCAGGACCCTGTAGTTGTCCAGAGTTTATTTCAGAGGCTTCTCTACTAAGCATTGTGTTCCATTAGCCAATAGAGTCACAGTGGATAAAAAGAAAGCCAACTTGTCTACATCAGGTTAAATAATGAGGTAGTGTGCAAGTTAATTCAGATTTTTCTGCCAAAGTGTTGTGAAATTCCATTAAAGGTTTGCTAAATTATGCTTTCATAGCAAAATGCTGTTTTCTGGTATCTCTCATCACTTTTTTTTTATAACCAATCGCGTACCTCGCTTGAAGAAGTCTCACAAAATGTTGACAGGAGACTGGTTTGAGCAGAAAATATATTTTGCCAAGACACTTTCTGTGCAAGCCACCCTCCCACTGGTATCTTACAAAACATTTTAGAGAAGGTGTGCTCTAGGTGGAAAAAAACATATGCAAAAGTGTATAATACAAAATTTCATAAATTTCGGTATTGTGATGAAAATGTTTGCCCCGCTAGAACTGATGCTTGTTTTACTACTTCAACTCAATCATTGATCCTTCCCCATTTCCAAACTACTGCTCTCGGGTTCAAGCCTCAGGCAGAGACTGAAGTACAGAAGATTAAGACTGATTAAGGGAGGAAGGCTCTCTTGAGTGACGCGACTGTGAGCAGCGTGAATGGAAGTGAGCCGCCCACTATGTACACATTGACCTCAAGAGGGGCTCGGCCCCAGGTCCTTCCGCCTGGAGTAATCCAGCTCCATCAATTCTAGTCCAGTCCCTACAAGTGCATTCCCAGATTGTTGACCTGTACCGCGCACCACAAACAGACACACACTTCAATTTGAGCACCTTAGAAAGGTGATGGATTGGGGGGGAGTGTTCCAAACCATCTTATGAAGGTCAATACTCAAAGCCTTGTGACCTGAAATGATGTGTGTGTCCATTAGTCATTTGGAAAGCAACGCATGACAAACACAAAAGGTCTAGATGTTCCATGACTTGCTTGGCTGCACGGTGGAGTGATCTGTTTTTGCGCCTCGTATCAGTCATGCGCGCCTCGATAGTTTTTTTCAGGTTGGTGCAGCGTTCTTCTCTGTACCATCTTCAGGGTCAATAGCAGCATACGCATCAAGTCCCAGCAAGAACATCACTTGAGCAGCAAAGAAGTTGCACGTATAAATATTGAGCTTTGGAAGTCGGTGTTTCTTGGAAAGGTGCCTAAGCAAATCGAAGGGCGGGCGGGTTCTAAGAGAACTGCCGGCATAGTCTTAAAAGGTCATTATAAAGTCCTAAGCCAACAAACACTGCAGAAACCAGCAGGCCAGCTTGCAGCCTGCCACAACAAGCTGTCTACCAAATCAGTCAACTGAAACATTTTTGTAGGCAGATGAAAAAGCAAACATTCAGGCACTGCTGTCTATAAAGACAAGCATGTTCAGCTCAAAGAATAGTGAACCAGAGCAAACCAAGCAGTGGCAAATTTCGAATCAGAGACCGGGCTAGCTTCTTCCTTCACTTTGACAAATTCCCTGGTTGTTTAGAGAATATTGTAGGACCTCCAGTTTCTCTCCCCTGATTGCTTGCAGATCAAGTTATACGCCTGCGAAAGAGCATCTGCACACACACATCCCTAGGAGTTTAACTCACTACATATTCTCTGCATCCCGACAATTGTGGTTTGTTGTTCCCGTTATGTCATGTCCTCCCATTAACTTGTTTACTTTTGGTTACCAGGAAGACTACAACATGTTATGAGGGCAAACGACAAGCTGTTGGGTAAGCCAAGGACATAGCACATGGTTAGCATACCTGTATACTTTAGTCAAGGGAAAGAAATGTATTGGATGTAGAGTAAGGCTTTTACTACGTTCGCTGGTTTATAAACAATTGGGTTGGTGGTATTCATTTCTTTATATACCAACCAGCGGCGGATCATCGCCCCCCCCCACTGAAAAAAACTGGAAAAATAAATAATAAAATCAATTTATTATCATATTATTTTTCTTTCCTCGCTAGAGCCAGCCAGGTCTGGATGGGGCAGGGCCATGATGACAGCAGGGGAGGTGTAGTGAAGCACTGTAAGTGTGCATGGCGGTTTGGCCAGTCATTTTAGGCCGGCCAAACCATCATGCGCACTTAGGTTTCTCCAACTTAGCTGTGTTGAACAGCCCGGTTGAAGAAACAGCACAGACTCCTAGGCACTGTCTGAGCAGCAAACTGAGCCGCTCAGACCAATCCTTGCGCTGCTCTCATGCTATTGAGTTTAGTAACAATGGGGTAACCCAGTATCCCTCAGAACCTGGGCAGTTATATAAGAAATATACACAATTGGTTGTGTCGGGTGATTATTATTTCTTAAAACAATTGACTTAAGCAAGAGTCTATTCATAAAAGAGACAAATTAATCACAACAACACAAACAAAAAACCATAGATGGTATTATATGAGCTTTTATTAATTGCATCATCCATAAATACCCCAAATAAATTTTCGTCAGGCTGTCAAAACAACATATGTAAGAAATATAGTGTGCAGAATGGTGACATTTTGTGCTCAGTGACTTAGTGGTGGTGTCAAATATATACAAAGTGATTGGGGGAAGAGGGGGAAAGGTAACGGCCAGAAATGCCAGTTTTTAAATAGAGCTTCGGCCTGCATACGTGAATTTCATCGCAGATTCTTTAGACTGGTCCGTTAGATACTCATGCTATTGAGAGCAGCAACGGGATTGGGTGGGAACCTGTGCTGGTGTCCCAGGGACTGTTGGGACACTATCAGGGAACAAGAGGAGCACTGAGGCGGATGGCAGCGCGGCGGAAGAACAGATACGTTTTTTTCTATTATTATTTCCCTAATCACCCGTCCCGTCCATCCCTCCCCCTCACCCCTTCTTGAGTTTTGCGGCGGCCACCACTGATGCGCACAACTGATCATGTGATTTAAGCAAAAGCTTCAAATAGGAGATTTTAGAGGTCCACTATCGACACAGATATCAGTGCATGAAGAGCATTGTACAAGGACACCTTCAGCCCACTTTGCAGACTTCTGCTCTACAGCTTCTTTAGTACGTAAAAGTACAAATTAGATGTGAAAAAGCCTTCCACATTAGCAAATGCCAGAACTTGATTCACAGAATCAACACTTGGTGACAAATACGCCTGCGAAGGCAACTTTGTACCATGGTAAATCAGGTGGTGGAGTGCATTTTCCACAGAATTTAATTTAGGGATGGGGCAGGAACATTGGTCTTTCCAGGGGAGTAGTAAAGGGTAGTATAGGTAAGGTACTGGATACCCTTAAAGTATGTTCACCTGTTAAGGTATACAATGCACAACATATATATAAATGCGCTGCTGAGTTTGCAGGAATAAACCCTTTTGCCAAAAACTTTGGGACTCGTTGGTCTTTGTTTAAACAGCTGAATAGCTGGGAGGAATTTGAACTGACCTTTTCCATTCATAAATGTATATATCTATATATATGTTCACAGAAAAAAAGGTTAAGGTGACATTATAGCTAGGAATTGTGATAATATGTTGTTTCACACTTAAATAAAACCTATAAATTCACTGAAAAAAACAAAGTTTAAAGGGATGTTACAGCTAGGTGAAAATGTCTGTTAAAGCATACTATTTCAAGTTAACAAAACCACTGAAATTCACCTGTTACATAACCTCAAGTAATTATAAATCGTGCCCTAAAGTAACTTTTACTCACGGCTTGGTCCCCGGGGCCTGGAAATGGGCCATGGAGAAGGGGCGAACGTCTCCTCTCCTTTATAAATATGTTCTGCTGCCCCCTAGGATTTTGGCCCTCCCCGAAAGGCCTAGGGAGCCAGGTTATCCCTAGCCTGCCCCCTTATATATATATTTTTTAACCTTTATTTTCAGGACAGGGGTCTAAGTCCAAAAGATTAATATGGCTGCTTCTACATCTATTTGGCTGTGATGGTAACCAATCAGATCTTACCTTAAGATCTGTCAGTTCTGAGGATCCTCCGCGGCATGAAATATCTATATTTTTTGTAACGTTAATAACTCTGAAAGTACTGAAGGAAATTACACCAAATTACAAAAAGCACACTTTCTGAACAAAGATCTAGCTTTCTGCTTAATCTGGTGTAATTCTGTTTAGGTGCTTTGGCTGCAGCTGTGTCTAGTTTTAGTACTGAAAATGAATGGGGAAAAAAGTGTTTCGAGACCCCCCTCTTTTCTCGGCCCCCTGCTTGATGGATCATCCATCCCAAAATTTTCCAGCAAGAGTGCTGAGGTGAATGAACCTTTTTTGGGAAAGTTTTGTGAAGGTTCGTTGAATGGTCCCAAGGTTATAAGCATACCAAAAAATGCTTATCCTATGTAAACGTTGCCCTAACTTAACTATCCAGTGACCACAATGTTATATTTATATATATAGTTGCTCGCTTTAAACCTCTGTGTGAAGCACTCTCGGAACGGGTGCTGATATGGGGCGGTGAACTACGTAAATTATTGTCGCTCCATTTCTTTAAATTGAATGAAAAGCAGCACTCGCGGGGGTGTTTGAAAATATTTATGTCATCCATCAACATGTTGCTGGATTAAATAATTATCTTCAAACGCCCCTGCAAGTGCTGATTTTCTTTCAATTTAAAGAAAAGGAGCGACTATATATATATATATATATATATATATATATATATATATATATATATATATATATATATATATATATATATATATATATATATACATATATACATAACATACGCCAATATATATGTGTGTGTGTATATATACACATATGTACACACTACAGATATATACACTTCAAAGGGAGATACACTACAGAGGGAGACTTTATTTGCCTGAATGTATGACTGCTTGAATGAGGTGGCATTGTGTTTTCTTGGACATGCAGAGTCAATGTATTAATAGGAACGGAGGGAATGCAATCTTGCATAATTCACGGAGGAGGGCTGATTTGAAGGGTGGAACTGAACAGTCCATAAAGATGCCAGTGGTCTCTGAGCACAAACATCTGTTAGAGTCATGAGCAACTTTTGGAAACCTAAGCAGCAGGAAAGCCTGCGGCACATCAGTTCCACCTTCATCAGCACAGTGGTGGTGGCTTTGGGGAAACTCAGAGGCCTCTAGACAAGTGGAGACTATTTGTACAAGAGCAAAAACGCAAACTACAGCACTTTTTGATAAATGGAAGTAGTCAGGAATAAGCTGAATTGCTTTCCTTGCTTGTACTTCTTTCATGCTACACTAGTGGTTGTATGTTAACCAAAGTCATCAGACTAAGAAAACCAAAATATCAACTGATGCAGCATGTTCTCTATATTCTATAGGAAAAACTGCAACTCTGCTCCTTTTCACTGGGTAGTAAGCACATGCAAATGTGAATTTTCAGAGTTCACACATAACACCAGCTGAGCAGAGAAGTGTACAGCTCCCAGCTTGGTTCAGCGCCCTCGCTGCGGCACGTCAAAGCACTTAATACAAGTTCAGGAGCACCTAGCCAGTGCAACTATGCTTAAGTACATGGGAGAGTAGCAACAACATGTGCAGCACTACTAATGTAGTGCACAGTAGACCACTGTGCACACAATTCAAACCTCATACTTTCTGGAGGTCTTCTACTGGGAAGTGACCATAAGAAGACCTGTACTGTACATTTACATACATTACATTCTGCATTATCTTGATGCATTAATTGCTGCTTAACTTTTATCTTGCTGGTGGTACTAAAATATTCCCCGGATCATTCCTGTATTCTTTAAGTGCTTTCAAGTACATCCAACAAGTATGCAGAATATCAGTTGTAAAGCAATCTAGAGATGGATTTCCTTGGGCAGAGCCAAGAAGCATAAGCCCAACCATTGATTCTCTGTAGAGTCGTGTGGCCCTTGCAGCTCTGAGGACATCAAGGTCAGTCGAGGGGAGGCCTAAGCTAAGCCAAGCTTTTTCGCCCAACTGGTTCTAATAAGGGATGGAGAATACTATCCTATTTATGGACACAAGGTCTTGTCTGAGAAGATGTTGGATGTCATCCCTGTGAAAGAGGTGCAGGATGTTTAAGTATTCCTGACTGCCCTTAGGTACCCCCCAACATATCTTTTCTACCCCTGGTTCCAGCCGTCATGATTCTGGCAGGAGAACAGAAAATAAACAGGACTCTCAGGTTCCTGTAATCTTTCTGTGGCTCTTCTCCTTGTCTTTCTTCTACTCCTCACCCGCAACAGGAAGGCTGTGGAGAGGGTTAAGGTGGATCAGGACGTCAATCTTCTGATATCTTCAAGTGTGCATTATGTCACGTCTGCTACCTCAAGTATCATATGAAATGAAATGAAATGAAATAAAATGAATTTGTACTTGTAAAGCGCACTTATACCCCAACCGGGGTTTCCTGGTGCTGTACGCATACCGCTGTGGAACCCTTCCTGGCTTTTCCCTGTGAAATGCCCATTCTTGGGCACCCCCCAAGGTGAAGCCAGGCATCCCAGCGCTGTTGGGGCCGCTTTGGAGATTAAGCAAGCTATTGCCCAGAGTTGCAGAGTGGGACCCATGATTATAATAGGCACTAAGGCGAGAATTATCAGGTCTGAGGAAATTGAGCCCAAGACCCGCCGAGGCAAGAATTGAACCCTGGTCCCGGGCCAGAACTCTGCATCAGGGTCTGCCGCTCGGTATGCAGCGTTTAGAACGCAAGCATTACCACGGAATACCTTTACAACGCGGGCGTAACAACGAAAGTTGTTACCACGCATTGCACTGGGGGGCGCTCAATGATAGTAAATGATTTAATTTACTATCCCAACACCTTCCCTACTATCCACGGGGACTGGTGTTGGAATAGTAAATTAAATTAATCAATTTTGCGCCCCCCCAGCGCAATGCGTAGTAACAACTTTCGTTGTTACGAACGCGTTGTAAAGGTACGCGTTGTCAATGTATGCGTTCTAACGTCATACATCCCTGCCGCTCTAACCATGAACAACACTTCTCCACAGTCATAGCTGATTGAAGTCTGTGAAAAAGGCATACAGACACTTCGATGACCAGTCTAGAATGAGAGAGTCACCCAATCATCTTAGGTCTGGTTGATCCAGAGAAGCCTGTTGCACACACACATCTGTGCCTGGCCTGGCAGATCTCCCTCATCAGACAAAGTTGATGTGTTTTTTGATGCTCATTCTTTTATATTGGCCATAAAGTGACAACACACTGTAAAGAAATGAGCTGCATCTTGTTCTGGATTGTGTAGTCTCAATGGCTGTTGAAAGATGTAAACATCACATTTGTGTCAATGGCCTCAGACATCATCGATGGAGTCTCTTTATATCACAGGATTACCATTTATTCTACTTGCCGCAGGCGACCACTTTGGAGCCTCACCCTATAAACGGATCATCTATCGTAATGTTGCTTGTTCTTCATGTACACTTACTTTGTTTCTAATGCTTTCTAAGATCAAAGAAACTTTGTTTTTTTTTATGTCCAAGCCTCCAACTTCTTGTCCCGTAAATTTGATATATTTTAATTTTAAGGATTTCACTATGTTTATTGCCTTTCAGCCTTTTTTCATGCATCTATATATTTGTTTTGAGATTACAGATGGTCCAGTAAAAGAAAAGAAAGCAATGTTAACTAACATCTCGCCATTTACATAGCATCAAAATGATATTTTGTAATTCTTGCCATAGAACCATTAACATCTTACATTTATTCATCTATAAATTAGATTTCTAATTACAGTACTGATCTTAATCCCAGAGTGATATTATGGTTTTGCAACTCTAATTCTTTAATAGTCTTGCCATAGGAAAGAAAGGTGGTGTCAAATGCCTTAAAAGTTTAAAGTCATGGATTTATCCAACGAGGTAAGGCCCCAAATGGCATGAAATATCTGCAGTTGGTCGTTTAGTTTATAAATTAGTCTTTCGTGGGTGTCACGCCAGTCTTTCAGGGTAGGGGGCGTAAACATCTTCCATCTGCGAAGTATACATAGTTTTGCTGTTGTCAGGGCAGAATGAAGCCATAATTTTTATGGTATGCCATTCCGGGCATTTTTTTTTAGTGTGATGGAATACAGCACAAGTTTACTGGTTTAAGTCAGTTTTATCAAATCATTGCCCAGAATTCCTGAATGGCCCCGCCGCAACATCACAGGATGGGCACTGTATCTCCCTTGAGTGTATTACTTCCCCAGCAAGCATTGGCGTCTGCTAAGCACGCCAGAAACAATTAACGCAGTGGCAAATTTGTGTAGAATTTGGGTAGAATTGTGTAGTTGCTGAGTTCTTATACTATGCAAGGCCAAACGTTCTGCCCATACTTTGTTTGGGCTGTTTGCACGTGTGGGTGCCAACACAAGAAGAGTATATTTATTCGATCAGCAAACCATACAGCCCTGAAATCAGCTTCTTATAAGCCTCCCCCCATTTTGGAAGGAACACGTGTATTACAGACTCTTACCTCATCTTGATTTCGATGAGGACCAACTTTTAAGCAACTCTGTAATGGATGGTATTGGAAGTAGAACTGTTATCTACACATTGAAAAGGCTTTAGCCTTGCCTCAAGTAAGATCTGAGAAAGTTCCTATATGCTCTTCTGTTTCCATCTTCGCCAGCAGAAAGGCAGGTCCGGTTACCAAAAGAACAGCATTGTCCCAGGTGGACGCATGGAAGTGTAAGAGACTGTCTGGTCGAAGAAGTTGATGTGCTTTCTTCCATACCTGGAGCATACTATAAATTAGGGGATGATCCTTGGCTTCTTTTGGGATGCTCTTAAAATAACACCATTGCACTCCTCTTATGCCATTCAAAAGGCCATTTTCAAGTATCGCCCAGTATGGCTTTTCTAGCTCTTGTGCTAAAAAACAGGCCTTTTGCAACAGGTGTTGAGCATAGTAGTATGTGAGATGTTCCGTAATCGGAGGCCTCTGGAAGTTGCATCAGTGTACAACTTGGGCAATGAAAGTTGGGGATTTTCTGCTTGCTAAATGTAAGATTAGACCATTAGGTCTATATGAAGCAGTTGCCATTCTGGACTGTTAGTCCTAGCATACCTCGTTTGTAGTTGTAGCGGGCGCCACAATCTTTTTAATCATCTGCACATGGCCTCAGTTATAGTGTGGCTCTTGCTTTTTACGTCGAGCCCGGGCAGCGCATGAGGTGCTCTGGGAGGCATGCTGTATTCAGGTATGGGCTTGAAGCTCTGCCCTCTCGCTCATCTTTTCAATTGGCTCCTGTTACTGTCCTTTCTAAATGATTGCTTCTGATTCATTAATAGGCTAGTCAGTCCCGCCTTGGTAACGTCTTGTCTGTATTTATAACCTCCCATGAGGGCTGGGCTTTTTACTTGTGTTGTTACCCAGTCTGTTTTAGCCACAGTCTGTGAGCACTATTTTCTTTAATGTATTTAATCTAGATGCTTTTGCAGCCACGACATAACCTATCCTGTTTTCATGACAATATGGTACCTGATCACGGACGATGTGCTTTATCTTTCAAAAAAGATACCTGCACAGCGCGGGCACTTCAGCACGTGCTATGCTACTTAACAAATACTTTTGAATTCTGAAAGTGCCACATTTCACTTTAATGGTGGCTGCGCACTTTTTCTTTACACAAGCCTTAACATTCATGGCATTGCAAATGCTTGTTTGTAAAAGCGCCCTATGCCATGCTTCCACTTTAATGGAGGCCATGCCCCTTTCTTTAGACCACACGCGTCTAAGAAGGGTGCGTGGCCGCCATTAACACCTTGGCTGCTCGAGATATTCTTCCCCTGTGCTGGACCACAATAGAAACGGGTGTGGTCATGACGAGCTCAGCTCGTCATGAGCACACGAGAACCGTGCCTGCACTGAAGGGGTTAAAGTGAAAGCGTGGCATAGGGTGCTTTTACAAACAAGCATTTGGAATGTAAGAGGCCTCGCAATTGCGAGAGTTTAACCTATTAGCATTGTAAAGGGCAATGCCTTTTATTTATGTTTTAAAAACCAAAACATAAGGCATTACCATTTACAATGCCAATAGCTCAAACTTGCTTAAATGCAAGACCTATTGCATTGCAAATCCTATTTTATTCTTGCTCATAGCTCTTACTTTTGATCCTATTGAGGGCTCACACAGTCAGTCGGGGAAGTGGGCCGTTTGGTGAGCTTTATAGTGGTTGTGTATCGGTTTATGCCTCTTTCCAGTGGTCTCTGTTTTGGGGTTTTTCAGTGGTTTGAGACGGATTTTGCAAGATTAGGCCTGAAATGTACACTTTTCCTGCCACCCATAAAGTATGTTTCAATGTGATATAATGTTCACCAAGGATAAATAGTCTTTAAGTTGGGTCTTCATCTCTTTCTTTTTATGTGGGGTCTGATTGTACTGGGTATTCATTCTCCATGATCTGTGTGGTGGACCTGCAAATCAAACGTTAATGAGATCAGAGCATGAGCCGCAGCTGAGCCTTTCACCAATGCTACAGTTTATCATTTTTAGGTAGAAGTGTTCTATACATCAGGAAATAGTCAATCTGGGTCTCGGTACTGTGTGGGCATGACAAAAATATATATTCTCTGTTCATCAGATGCTCTATATGCCAAGGATTGACCAATGAGTAACCTGACAACCGGTCTTTTTAAGACCCCTTTTGTTTTTATTCTGAAGGCCTGGTAAATTGGAGCGATTTTGAATGGGATCAATCGTGAGATTCCAATCCCATCCTGAAGACTGGAGTCCAACTAGTGTTCTGTTCAGCGGAGCAAAGAAAGCGGTTTTCATTGTATTTGATGCCTATACTGAGCCTACTGTAACTTTCTGAGCATGTATTAAAAGCTTGACGTAGACGTACTGATCATATGACTCTGACTGTGCTTTGCATGCTCAAAGTGAAAGATTCTTGTGGATGAGGATAGCCACTCTGTTTTTCCTGTAGGGGGTTGTATCAACGCCGTTGATGTGGTTCTAAAGTTGTTCGAGAAGCCAAATTACAGTCGCATTGTAATGTGGCAGATTCCACCAAAGTCTTGTGGAGTAACACGATATATCTGGTTTCTTGGATCTTAGGTAAGTTAGTACTTTTTCCACCGAATAAAGCTTGTATAGCATTGACATTCAAGGTCAATACCATCTAAGGCTTGGCGATTGACATTGTTCTTAAGTTAATGCCAATAGTGGGTGTACGAGAAGTAGAAAGTTGTGGTAGCTTGTATCATAGCAAGTGATCAGTGGAAGTGTAGGCGGATCGGGCCCTGATAGCCAACCGCCCTGCAAGGTTTTGAATGTTTCTTTAAAATGCCAATGTAAAGTACAATAGCGCAGATTTTTCTGGTACCTCATTTGTTTGGTTTGAGGGGCAAGCAGGATTTCTCTCTGAGTAGAGTATGTGGGTGTTCTTTGTTTCTCACAGTTTGCTGGGCCCTCGCATGTTTACCAATGGCGTCAACCTCGGCTGGGCTAATGGGATTCATTCTATCAGATGAGACACCAGCATTCAATGAATTTGTTTCAATGCCTGCTGGTAGTATAGATTGTGTGTAGTCTTCTCGAGGGGAGTGATATTCTTTGGTCTTTCTTTAATAGTGAGAATCATTACAGCTGAATGGAGTACACCATTGTGAATACAATGTTTGAGCATTGGTATCAAGGCTAGGAACTTCATTCGCAGTATATTTGTATCCTGTTAAAAGTCTGCTGAAAATGTTATTCTATAGTGTCAAATGCCATGGTGGCATCAAGTGTCTCGAAATGTTTCTATTCTGCCCATCACTCCATGCAATTGGAGCAAATTAAGGGAATTATTGCATGCCGGCATAAAGCCAGACTTGTCTGAGTGCTCTATTTTGCTAATCACTTCAAGTAGTCGAGTAGCTAATAGGTTGGACAATATCTTAGCATCTGTGTTAAGCAGCGATATCGGCCTGTAAGAGGTGCACTCATTTTTGGGCTTGCCACTCTTACGAATGACCACTATTGTGACCAATCTTTAGTCGACTGGGAGCGTCCCTCGCTCGTGACTTTCCTCAAACATCGCGGTGAGATGTGGTGCGATTTGACTAGGTGCTATCTTATACAATTCTATGGACAACCCATTGGGGCCCATCGCTTTCCCGGACCACAAGTAAGAGATCTCCCTCTCTAACTCTAAATGGGAGAGCTCTTTCTCAAGTCTTCCTCCGATATAGTAGGAAGGGTCATGTCAGACAGCAGAGCCTCCGCCTCATATGAGGTAGAGGCGGTGTTAGATTTGTATACTTTCTGAAAGTGATCGGCAAATCCATCTGCAATATCTTGCAGATCCGTGACGCGTGGCCCTGATAAGGATTTCAATTCAGCTACTAATCTGGTGGCTTGCTCTCTACGGTCGAGCCACGCCAGTAGTTTCCCTGCTTTATCCCAGACTTCATATATCCTGCTCTGCGTGGCTCTGTGTTGTGCCCAAGCTGCATCCGTGGCTGCATCCTTGTATTCCTTTACCTTTATGTCCAGACTATGCTGGGCATCTGGCACTTCGAGTCCCTGCGCCCTTTCCTCCAAACCTTGGATGATTTATAAGGGGAGGCATGCTACCTAGACATTCTAAGAAGGGTAGGGAAACTGAAAACTGATTTTACAGGGCAGGACGGCTAAAAGACTTCCAAGAGGCAGTGATCTTTCTTTCGTCCAAGGTCGGTCCACTCTGCATTCCATCCACCCCTTCAAAAATGGGTGTATCCCAATTTGTGAGTGCAAAGGTACTACCAGTAACTTTTCACATGTCGGTGGAGCTCCCGGTATGGTAAATTAAATATGTTTGTTAAACTTTTAAAAAATAGTAAAAATATTCTTATGTTAAATATTAATGTAAATTAATTTGGTATATTTCAGATGTAGAACAATATTTAAAAATGCTTCTGCACTATCTAAATTTTGAATTAAGTGTATTTACATATATTGCATTTGAATTATTATTTAACACTTTAAAACAGAAAATGTGTTCTTTTTAAATTAAAGATATGTCTATGTTTAAATTAAATAGGTAAAAGAATTTTTTTATAAAGTGTAAATTAGTCAACTGTTTTACAGGAAAGAAATATTTTCAGATTGTTCTAAATGTTTTAAAATTACTTAATGTATCCTAATCAAAAGTGAGAGAGAGAGAGGACTAGAAAGCAAGTCCATATTCCCTGGGTTTATATGTAGAATCAATAAGGACTAGCCTATTTGTGAACTAACATAGACTCAAAAACTGTATTACAGAATGCAAACTCTTATCTTTGTTCATGAAGCCCTCACCCACCAACCTGGTTGGTGGCATGCTTCATCATTGGGCCCACCCAATGGCACAGAGTGTGTCCCGGGTGTGCAACGACACCTGGATACAGACCAAAAGTATCGTGAGTAAACTAACATTTCAATAACGGCCCGGGTAAGCATTTCTTTGTAGGTCACTAACCTCCCGAGGACCCTTTATCATTCTAGGGCCAATAGCACTGCCAGCACTACTCCTATAGTGGCCAAAAACGATTTAGAAAAGGGGGTGGTGATGAACAGAGTGTCTGAGTTAAACAGACCACTCTTACCCAGTCCAAAGATCAGGGCTTGATCCATCACCGTTATTTATCTCACTGCCCCATCCCAGCTCAGAACCTGGCTATATGCAAATCAGTCTGTCCCTGGCCCAGTGCATCATGGGAACAGGGCAGACTAAACTACCAAGCCAATTCTTCACCAGAAAGGAGACAAGCTACCGGGGACCGGTTTCTGGCATTTCAGCCTTCTTCGGCCCGGCTTGCTTGAATCCTGATGGAGCAGTGAGAAAGGGACTCATGTCTGAGTATACCCTGCCACACCTATAGGGGCCAAAAACGATTTAGAAAAGGGGGTGGTGATGAACAGAGTGTCTGAGTTAAACAGACCACTCTTACCCAGTCCAAAGATCAGGGCTTGATCCATCACCGTTATTTATCTCACTGCCCCATCCCAGCTCAGAACCTGGCTATATGCAAATCAGTCTGTCCCTGGCCCAGTGCACCATGGGAACAGGGCAGACTAAACTACCAAGCCAATTCTTCACCAGAAAGGAGACAAGCTACCGGGGACCGGTTTCTGGCATTTCAGCCTTCTTCGGCCCGGCTTGCTTGAATCCTGATGGAGCAGTGAGAAAGGGACTCATGTCTGAGTATACCCTGCCACACCTATAGTGGCCAAAAACGATTTAGAAAAGGGGGTGGTGATGAACAGAGTGTCTGAGTTAAACAGACCACTCTTACCCAGTCCAAAGATCAGGGCTTGATCCATCACCGTTATTTATCTCACTGCCCCATCCCAGCTCAGAACCTGGCTATATGCAAATCAGTCTGTCCCTGGCCCAGTGCATCATGGGAACAGGGCAGACTAAACTACCAAGCCAATTCTTCACCAGAAAGGAGACAAGCTACCGTGGAAGGGTATTCTCAGATGTGAGACCCTTGCTCATTGCACCATCAGGATTCAAGCAAACCAGGCCGAAGACGGCTGTAATGCCAGAAACTGGTCCCCGGGAGCTTGTTTCCTTCCCAGTGTAAGAATTGGCTTTTGTAGTTTGGTTTGCCCTGTTCCCATCATGCACTGGGACAGGAACAGACTAATTTGCATACAGCCAGGTTCTGAAACTGGGATGGTGCAGTGAGCTAAAAAACGGTGTTGGATCTAGCCCTGATCTCTTGACTGGGTGAGAGCTTTCTGCTTAATTCAGAGACTCTGTCCCTCACCACCCCTTGTTGTAAATATTTTTGTCCACCCTAAGCGTGGAAGGGTATTCTCAGATGTGAGACCCTTGCTCATTGCACCATCAGGATTCAAGCAAACCGGGCCGAAGACGGCTGTAATGCCAGAAACCGGTCCCCGGGAGCTTGTTTCCTTCCCAGTGTAAGAATTGGCTTTTGTAGTTTGGTTTGCCCTGTTCCCATCATGCACTGGGACAGGAACAGACTAATTTGCATACAGCCAGGTTCTGAAACTGGGATGGTGCAGTGAGCTAAAAAACGGTGTTGGATCTAGCCCTGATCTCTTGACTGGGTGAGAGCTTTCTGCTTAATTCAGAGACTCTGTCCCTCACCACCCCTTGTTGTAAATATTTTTGTCCACCCTAAGCGTGGAAGGGTATTCTCAGATGTGAGACCCTTGCTCATTGCACCATCAGGATTCAAGCAAACCGGGCCGAAGACGGCTGTAATGCCAGAAACCGGTCCCCGGGAGCTTGTTTCCTTCCCAGTGTAAGAATTGGCTTTTGTAGTTTGGTTTGCCCTGTTCCCATCATGCACTGGGACAGGAACAGACTAATTTGCATACAGCCAGGTTCTGAAACTGGGATGGTGCAGTGAGCTAAAAAACGGTGTTGGATCTAGCCCTAATCTCTTGACTGGGTGAGAGCTTTCTGCTTAATTCAGAGACTCTGTCCCTCACCACCCCTTGTTGTAAATATTTTTGTCCACCCTAAGCGTGGAAGGGTATTCTCAGATGTGAGACCCTTGCTCATTGCACCATCAGGATTCAAGCAAACCGGGCCGAAGACGGCTGTAATGCCAGAAACCGGTCCCCGGGAGCTTGTTTCCTTCCCAGTGTAAGAATTGGCTTTTGTAGTTTGGTTTGCCCTGTTCCCATCATGCACTGGGACAGGAACAGACTAATTTGCATACAGCCAGGTTCTGAAACTGGGATGGTGCAGTGAGCTAAAAAACGGTGTTGGATCTAGCCCTGATCTCTTGACTGGGTGAGAGCTTTCTGCTTAATTCAGAGACTCTGTCCCTCACCACCCCTTGTTGTAAATATAGCACTACTCCATGGGGCATTTATGGCAAATAACCGTGAGGATACCATTCTCTGTATGCACCTACCACTCCTTGCTTGGGTTGATGTGCTGACGATGCCCAGCCCACCACAAAACTTTAATGATTATACGATAACATTCACTCTGGCCATACCACCAATATGGCTACACTATTTGTCGCTTTTTATCGTCTAAACTGCACAATAGAAATCGTCAATAAGTCTGTTTTGTGAATATGTACTACCATCCTAAGACTTTCTTTTGTATGTTTGTATTGTCATGCATGTTGTATGTCCAGTGATGCTTTGAGAGGGAATCCCCCTCGCACACACAGAGCACCTTAGCGAGTGCTTCACATTTTTCAATCACACACTCACTTAAATTGAGATAATTGCACCACCACTTTTTTTTTTTTTTTGGTCCTGAGGAAAGCCAGTTTTAATCACAAGGCCTGGCTGAAACATGTAGACCACACTTGGATGCAGGAGACCCTAATATATACTCCTAATACATCCAACAGCCTTTGTTTTAATGCTAACAGTGACCCAGTTATTAAAGTATAATTTACCCTCGGGTACTGGGATCCCTGTATAGCTTTTAAACTTTCACCTTCACTTCACCACACTGCACTCTCAGTAACATACCTGCTCCGCTGTATCCAGGCGTCGTAGCACACCCGGGACACACTTGGTGTCACTGGGTGGGCCCGATGATGAAGCATGCCACCAACCAGGTTGGTGGGTGAGGGCTTCATGAACAAACATAAGAGTTTGCATTCTGTCATACAGTTTTTGAGTCTATGTTAATTCACAAATAGGCTAGTCCTTATTGATTCTGCACACAAAAAGTTACTTAACCCACTCATCTCAAGAGAAAGATACTCAAAGTCCTGTAACTCAAGAGACACCATTTAAAATGTTGCTGTAAAATATGAGAACCCTCAACAACTTTTCCCACGCTGATCTCTTAGATATTGTGGGGAGCATACGTTTTGTGCACTAGAGGCAGAATTTTCATTTGGCAATGAAGACTAAACAGGCAGACTTTACAGTCTTTTTAAAGACAGTGTTGTGTGGAACCATACAGTTGAACAGAGGCGGCTCCTAGTTCTGCAGAAAAAAAGAAAGTCCTGCCTAAAAACAATCATCCATCCTTCTCAAGGCAACATTTAGTAAGTGTGCAGAATGTGCACCAATATTTCCTATTTTCACAGGAAGTATGCAGGAAGGGAAAACATTCAGAGAACAAAAATCTGATTTTCTCTAACGTATTGCCTTATTCAGTACAAATGTTTATAGATGAACATGAGTGGCTAAACTCTGGAATAGTCTACCTATCCCGATTAAATTCAGCTCGAACCTTACTATATTCAGGAAATCTCTAAAAACCTGGCTTTTTCAAATAGACATCTAATGCACCAGCTTCCACTCTGACTCGACCTTTTAGCTGTTAGCGCCAAGACGCCCCCGGGCATTTGTTGCGCTTTATAAATTTTAAAATCAATCAACATATCTGAAATTATATTTTGTCTTATTTTGCAAATATACATCATGTTTGTGGCAGTTAACGGTAATATTTTCTTGAAAATGCCAATAAGTCTCACAAACAAGTTGTATGTTTCTATTTGCTAAACTAAAACATTTTAAGCCGCAACAAAATTACACTGGAAACCTCTATCCAAATCCGTTATTGACTAAAGGCCTCAAAAAGACCCTTCACAGGTGGTGGAAAGATGTGAACTCTTTGTGTCTGTTTAGGGTCATAATTTAAACATGGCAATAAGTAGAGGATTATGGCCAGCTTCTATGTCTTATTTGAAATGTGTGTCATCTGTAGAGTGGCTTGAAAAGTTATTTTCTTTGCAAAATAAACACTACACGTCTCGTGACTGTTTAGTGATTGCTGGTTGGAGTAAATCAATTCAACATCTTAATTATTTCAGGTGATGGAAACCATGATTCTAGTCATGTAAAGATTGTGGTGTTGGTGGCATTAGAAAGGAGGTCTTCCTTCAACAACATGATACATTTCCAGTTCCACAGTGGTTCGCCTACAGAGCTGTCAAGTAATGTTCTGTATTACTTTACAGAGAAGTCAGATTGTAAAGAAAACATGCGACAACTCCTTTGCATGGAGCGGCCTGGCATTTGACAACTATGCATGGTGCAAACGATATCAGGAAATTACAAAAAAGTTAAATACCTGCGCTCGAAGCCGACTCATGTGATAGGTAAAATAATCCAACTGTGTTGCATTAGGGAATAAAGCAATTGAACAGAATCGGGACCACCATGGAACAAATTGCTGAAAGTCTGCATGTGTAACATTCATATGGCATGGGTGGTATTTTGAATCACACAAAGCTTTTCCAGCAGTGAGTTTAAGTTTCAGTTTTGAGTTTTATATAGCGCTAGCAAGACCCGAAGGTATTAGAGCGCTTTACATGTTATGTGATCAAGTATACATGAGGTACATAAGGGCCACTTTGCATTTTAAGACTTGGCGTTTGGCTGATAAACTGATCAACAAAGTTGGCAAGACTTCCATCTGTCAACTAAAAACCTTCTGGAGAATATTTCTGTTCTTGGGCTTCGCTGTCCTGGGCCAGGCAACCATCACCCTTGTAATCATCTGAGCTGCATGGTGTGGCAATCACATTGAGCATTGCCAGGAGCACTTTTTATAACAGCACAAAACAGAAGATGTTGGTCCTTTCGCACTGGGGCCCACAACAAGGACTCCCGGTAGACATACAGGTATACTCTGCATACCCTCACTGACCTAGACGCGCCCACAACTCATTGTGCCCCAATTAGAGCATGTATTTGGACCTCATGCATGTCACCCATGCAGCTCACGTATCCTCATTGCAGACAAACATCTCAGCATCCTCATCACTGCACCAACACTAAACTCAGCACCCCTATATATGGACTCTTCCGCTGCTGTGAGGGACACTCAGTGTAAACAACGTGCGGCCCTTCCACACACCTCTGCTGCAGTTTGCTTCTGCATCACCCAGAAATACAGCTATAGAACATCACCTGAGCCTCCAACCAGCATCAAGTAGCGCATAACATCAACAATCAACTCTATCCTCACATGCAATATCCTTCATGCTTTCCAAAGGAGAGGTGGTGCCATTCTGGGGCACAGCAGTGACAGCAAAGCACTATACCTCAAGTCAAGTCAAGTCAAGTCAAAGATTTATATAGCGCGCTACATACCCGGAGGGTCTCAAGGCGCTTGGAGAAGGGTGGGGAGTTACTTGTCGAATATCCAAGTTTTAAGTTGCTTTCTGAATGCTAGGTGGTTCTGAGTGAGACGAAGGTGGGTGGGGAGTGAGTTCCAGGTTTTAGCTGCGAGGTAGGAGAAGGATCTACCTCCCATGGTGGTTTTATTGATGCGAGGTACAGTGGCAAGCGCTTGGTTGGAGGATCGTAGTTGGCGGGAGGGGGTGTAGAAGGAGAGTCGTGTGTTGAGGCATTCGGGTCCAAGTTCGTAAAGTGCTTTGTGTGCGTGGGTTAGGAGGCGGAAAGTAATCCTCTTATTGACGGGGAGCCAGTGGAGGTTTTTCAGGTGATTAGAGATGTGGTCATTATGTGGGATGTCTAGTATGAGTCTGGCTGATGCGTTCTGGATGCGTTGGAGTTTTTTCTGGAGTTTTGCAGTGATACCGGCGTATAGGGTGTTTCCGTAGTCCAGGCGGCTGGTGACCAGTGCATGGGTGACCGTTTTTCTGGTTTCGGTGGGGATCCAGCGAAATGTTTTTTTGAGCATGCGAAGGATGTTGAAGCAAGATGATGAAACGGCGTTGACTTGTCTGTTCATCGAGAGTGAGGAGTCCAGGATGACGCCCAGGTTCCGAGCGTGGTCCGTCGGGATGGGTGCTTTTCCAAGGGCCTCTGGCCACCAAGAGTCATCCCAGGCGGAGGGGGAGGTACCTAAGATAAGGACTTCTGTTTTGTCTGAGTTAAGTTTCAGACGGCTGTGCTTCATCCACTCGGCTACATCTTTCATTCCTTCGTGTAGGTTGGTTTTGGCGGTGTTAGGGTCTTTGGTGAGTGATAAGATCAGTTGAGTGTCATCAGCGTAGGAGATGATGTTGAAGTTGTGTTGGCGTGCGATGGCCGCGAGGGGGCTCATGTATACGTTGAAGAGGGTGGGACTGAGTGAGGACCCTTGTGGTACGCCGCAGATGACTTCAGTGGCCTCTGAGTGGAATGGTGGTTCTTCCGGTGAGGAACGAGGTGATCCATTCCAGTGCTATTCCTTGGATTCCGATGTTTCTGAGGCGCTGTAGAAGGGTGCTATGGCAGACTGTGTCGAAGGCTGCGGAGAGGTCGAGGAGGATGAGGGCGACTGTGTCTCCATTGTCCAGTAGAGTTTGAATGTCGTCTGTTGCTGCGATGAGTGCGGTCTCAGTGCTGTGTTTGGCTCGGAAGCCGGACTGTGAGGAGTCGAGGGACTTGTTGGTTTCGAGGAAGGCGGCGAGCTGGTTGTTGACAGCTTTCTCGATGACTTTGGCCGGGAATGGGAGGAGCCAGATGGGGCGGTAGTTTTTGAGTTCGGTGGGGTCAGCTGTGGGTTTTTTCAGAAGGGCGCTGAGTTCGGCGTGTTTCCAGCTTTCTGGGAAGGTGCCGGATTTGAGGGAGCAGTTGATGACGTCTCGGAGGTGTGGTGAAATGATGGAGTCTGCTTTGTTGAAGATGTGGTGAGGGCAAGGGTCTAAGGGGGATCCTGAATGGATGGAGTTCATCAGGCGAATGGTGTCCTCAGTGGAGATTGGGTTCCAGTCATTAAGGATGTTCAAGGGGGGTGAAGGTCCTGCGGAAGGTTGGGTGGGTTGGTCTCCGGGTCGGTTGTCGAAGCTGTTGTGGATGTCTGCGATTTTGTTGTGGAAGAACGAAGCTAGGGAGTCGCAGAGGGCTTGAGAGGGGGTGATGTCGTTGGAGTAGGCTGAGGGGTTGGTAAATTCTTTGACGATGTTGAATAGTTCCTTGCTGTTGTGGGCGTTGTTGTCTAGTCGGTCTTTGAATGCGGCTTTCTTGGCAGATCGGATAAGTTGGTGGTGTATGCGGGTGGCGTTTTTGAAGGCGTCCCTGGTGCTGGTGTTTGGGTCTTTTTTCCAGGCCTTCTCGAGGGAGCGACAGAGTTTCTTTGATTTCTTAAGATCATCGTTGAACCAGGAGGCGTTTTTGCTGCCTAGTTTGGTTTGACGTTTTTTCAGCGGTGCTAGGATGTCGGCGCTGTTGGATAGCCATTGGGTGAGGTTAATTGCTGCTTGGTCGGGGTTTGAGGAGTGGGCAGGGGGGTTTAGAAGAAGCGATGAGGAGATCTGGTCGATGGTGATTTTGTTCCAGTTTCTTCGCAGAGTAGGTTGAGGAAGGTTGTGAGTTGTGGTCTTATTGTAGGTAAAGTGTACGCAGCTGTGGTCCGTCCAATGGAGAATAGTGGTGTGACTGAAGGAGACATGTTTGCTGGAGGTGAAGATAGGGTCGAGTGTGTGACCTGCGATGTGGGTGGGCGTAGTGACAAGTTGTTTGAGTCCGAGGTTGGCGAGATTGTCCAGAAGGGAGGTGGCGTTGCTGTCATTGCTCTTTTCCAGGTGAAAGTTGAGGTCTCCCAGTAGAATGTATTCCTCGGAGGGGAGGGCGTGTGGGGTAATAAAGTCAGTGATAACGTCGCTGAATTGTGTGCGGGGTCCTGGAGGTCGGTAGAGGAGTGTGCCTCTGAGTGTGGTCTTGGGGTCGGTGTGGATCTGGAAGTGAAGGTGTTCGGCGCTGGCAAGGTTGACGTCTGAGCTGGTTGAGATGCGGATGGAGTTCTTATGGACGATAGCGATGCCTCCTCCTGTTTGGTCGGTGCGGTCCTTACGGATGATCTTGTAGCCTTCCGGGGTGGCAATGGTGATGTCTGGGGCAGATGAGGCGTTCATCCATGTTTCTGTTAGGAAGGCGACGTCGGGAGAAATGGTGTCTAGTAGGAGAGGTATGGCGCAGTGGCCAGAGCAGCTGACTCCGGAGCCTGGGGCTTGTGGTACGATCGGCGGCGGCAGCTAAGCTCAGCATCATGTGACTCTGGGCAATAACTCACTTAATTTCCCCTACGGCCTTAAAACCCTTAAGGGGTGATATGTCAACACTTTACAATAGCAAATTATTATCATTATACATATGGAATAAGAATTATACACACTAAACTGCCAGCATGCATGGCGATGTCTACACTTCCAGTAGCATTAGTACACATTTAGGGAACAAAACTGCAACTCCCAGAATGCACTGACATGTTGATTAAAATGACTGGCCTGTGAGAAACACAATGACTTGGAGTCATTTGGAAACCATTTACAGCTGAAAATATTTAAAGAAAATATGATGGAATGTACAGGAGAACGAGGCAGGGGATTGTCCATAAAACCGAGAGCCTGGGATTTATGATTAAGCTAAAGATTTTTGGCACAGCTGTCAGGGACTGGACCCATCTGCATTTGGCTGAAAAAGGTTTTGTTAGCATGTTAAAAAAAAACAGGCAGAAGAGCCTCATTAGTTTTGCTCAACTTGGACTGACGTCACATGCTGGAGAAAACCAGTTCTTGCCTGTCTGCTAAGAGACCCTTTTATCTGCTGCTGGATAACAGTTCTGCAGCGATTTTCAGCGATTTAAAGTCTCAGACGCGCCCATTTTCCTTGCGGCATTTATCAGCACAGGCCTGAAGTGTACACAAGCGAAAAGGAAGTGTACCGTCTCGTTCTGCGCAGCTGTTCCTCGTCAGCCAGAGCGCGCACACGTGCACCGGTGCGTGAGAATTCTTTGAGTCGGATTAGGTAAAAGATCTGGCTGCATCGAAGGTGGTGAACGATAAAAAAAAGTTTTCGACGATTTCGTTTTTTTCTTCTTCTACTGAGCTGAGTTTTCATAGCAGTGCGGAAAGATTACAGTAGGTTCCATATTAAAAGAACAGATTAACATGCCGCGGATGCCTTCCAGGGCTTGAATGGGACTCGCTGCAGACGAGCCGGTTGCCACGAGCAACCTAATGAAAAGCAGCCCTCGGATCTGGCGCGCAGAGGGCCGCAGCTATCTATCTGACCGCACCTTCCAAATATTTATAAACCCCTCCAGAAACAGGAAACCCGGACGCTGCGCAGCCTTGGACGGCTTCTCTTTCCAGGCTGTTTCGCCGAGACTTTTCAGTCAGCTGTATTTTCTCTCATTAAGTCTCAGACAAGGCACTCATATTTCCGAGTTCGTTTTGAGTTTAAGAGGATTTCGCATTTTTCCCTTGCATCTCTGCCCTTCAGTCCAAATTTAAGTGGATCATTTGTTCAAAGAAAGAACTTTTAGAAGATCCTGACTAGAACTACACAGTTATTTCCCTAGGAACGTTTTATTCAGGCTGAGTGCAAGCATGTATGCCCCATCCCAGGTGGATGCGACTGCTCGTTGATAAAGGTGAGCAAGACACTAAGGGGCAGATTTCCAAGCCCCTTGCGCCTCTTTTACGCAGCCATTGCGTCACTTTTGTGACGTGGCGCAAAGCCAGCGCCATGGTGCGGGGTGCTTACAACGTGACGCATCTGGGAGATGCGTCACGTTGTAAAGCCCTGCGCCACATGTAGGCGTTCCTGCGCAGGGGGGGGCGTTCCGGCGCAGGAACGCCTCCTAAAAGTGGCTGAGGGAAATCTACAAGATTTCACTCAGTCACTTTTCAGGCCATGCTGCGTCAAAACCCTGCGCCTGCTTGCAGCAGCTGCGTCAAAACCCTGCGCCTGCTTGCAGCAGCTGCGTCAAAACCCTGCGCCTGCTTGCAGCAGGTGTACGGTTTGACGCAGCATGTTCGGGATAGGGCACCCGAGCCTTGCTGGAGCTGCGTCGTGCTTGCGACGCAACTCCGGCAATGCGCCGCCTTTCCGACGGGGGATGCGACACGCATCTACCCATCCGTGCGCCATGGTGAGCCGCAAAATGCGGCACATCAGTGGTGGTGCACGGGTGGGCAGATGCATCGCCCACCTCAGCTGGCCACGCCCCCGTGACGCCCTCCCGCCTAGGTATAAATCATGTGCCTCGCTAGGAAGCGCAGCGGACGGGCGCAGCGGGCGCGCCGTTTGCGCGCCGAAGGCGCGCCAAAGGCACGCCCGTCTGGGCCCGTCCGGGCCTGGACCGGGCCCAGGGCTTGTCCCCCTGTTCATGCTGCTGATTCTGTACGTTTGTGTTGGACTAATTCCCAGCTCCACTCCCTGAATCCCTCCCTCTGTGCAGCCACTACCCCCTGCAATCCTATCCATCTTGAAACAGCTTCATTTCACTGCTCTCATTGCAACTTCACTCTCCCGCCCTTTTCTTCCCCTTCGCTTCCGGAGCCCACGCCGCAGCTCTCTACGTCTAATCATCGGACGTTGAAAGCAGGCCTACTCAACTGCCGGTCTCTCCCCCGACACGCCAATGACATCTGGCTGTTGATTTCCTCCGAGGAGTGGGATATTCTATTCCTCACGGAGTCATGGATGACTGACTCATCCTCCCCGGACATCTATTTAGCTATTCCATCTGGCTATGACATAAAATGTGTCAATCGTGCAGGGGGAAAATTGGGAGGCGGATTAGCTATTATCCTTAAATCCTACTTCCAGCTGACCATTACCAAGCTCACCAACATTGGTATCATTGAAGCCCTCTACTTTTCAGTATCCGACTCTGCAGCTGTCATTCTAGCCGGCTCTCTAATCTATAACCCCCCCACGGCGGCTTCCCTTTCTCTTACCGCTCTCACCCACCAGTTAGCTGATCTAGCCTTGAAACATCAATACTTTCTGGCTCTAGGTGATTTTAACCTTCATGTCGATAATTCCCTCTGCGCAAAAGCGAATAATTTACTGGAAATCATGGATAGCCTTAATCTTACTCAACTTGTTACCGGCCCTACTCATGTGGCGGGTCACACCCTGGACCTTATTTTCGCTAATTTCCCCACTATTACTGTTTCTCCCTCCCTTCCTCTTACATGGTCGGACCACTTCCTTATCCCTTTTTCTTTGACCTTAGACCGCATATCCATCCCTCCTGTGCCTAGGAAAGAGCTGGGTAGGAAGTGGCACAAAGTCACTTGCGCTTCCCTTGACCCGATATTCCATTTCCAGACGGACCATCTATCCCCGGATATCGATTCTAACATCGCCAGGCTCAACTCCGCCCTCATCAACGCTATTGATCACATTGCCCCCCAGAAACTCATTACTTCCTCTAGATCCCGCCCTTCCGCTCCCTGGTTCTCCACCTCCCTCCGCGAGGAAAAAAGCAGCTGTAAAGCACTTGAACGGAAATGGAGGTTAAATTACGATCCTGAAGCTAAGCTTGCCTACAAGGCGGCCTTGAAAAAATTTCTCAAGCACAAAAAAACAGCCATGAAAGACCATTTCTCCCTCCAAATTGCCAAGGCCAATAATTCTTCAAAAACCCTCTTCTCCATTGTTAAAAACTTTATTACCCCTCCGGCTAGGTCCACTCAGGTCTCAGCTAGCCAGAAACTCTGTGAAGGACTCTCGGACTTTTTCCTTGAAAAGATCGACAAACTCTGTGTCTCCTTCCCTAAAGAGCCTAGGCTTCTGACTCCGTCCACTGATCCCCCTAACTCTCCGTCCTTTCATGCTTTCAATAAACTTGCCCAGGAGGATGCTCGCAGACTACTCATTCACTGCAAGTCTGGCGCACCCACTGACCCCATTCCGGCCAAAACCATGGGTGAACTGGCCCCATTGCTAGCCAACCCGTTCCTCTCCATCTGGAATGCCTCTCTGCACCATGGCTTTTTCCCTACCACCTGGAAGGAAGCCTTGGTGATTCCAATTCTAAAAAAGGCAGATGCCGATCCCACTGTATTCTCCAACTACCGCCCGATATCCCTCCTCCCCAAACCTGCTAAGGTTTTGGAAAAAGCCGTGCAACTGCAGCTCACGGAATACCTGGAGAACAACTTACTACTGCACGACTCGCAATCTGGATTTCGGGCAGGATACAGTACGGAGACGGCTCTGCTGGAGGTCTCGGAGACCATTCGAGAGTGCGTGGACAGAGGCGAGGAGGCCATGCTGGTCCTCCTCGACCTGTCCGCGGCATTCGATACGGTATCCCACTCCATCCTCCTTGACCGATTACGACAGATGGGCATTGGCGGCACTGCCATCAGCTGGATCGAGTCCTTCCTTTCTGGAAGAAGTCAAAGGGTGCTGTTGCGACCCTTCAGATCGGAGAAAAAACCTTTATCTTGTGGTGTGCCACAGGGCTCGGCCCTCAGCCCTCTGTTTTTTAACATATATCTTGCCCCTCTGGCCGGAGTTGTGGAGTCCTATGGAGTCAGGGTGGTCTCCTATGCTGATGACACTCAGCTAGTGTTCTCATTTAGGGGCCACTCTGACTCCGCGTTCTCCAACTTCCGCCGGTGCCTTAACAACATCAGTGATTGGATGTCTGATAACCATCTAAGACTCAACGCTGACAAAACAGAGGTGCTGTTTTTTAACCAGAAAAATCCCATCCCCTCCTCCTGGTGGTGGCCCACGGCACTGGATCCCGCTCCCTCTCCGGTCCATTCGGCCCGCAACCTGGGCTTCCATTTCAATGACTCGCTATCTTGTAAGACCCAGATTCAAAAAGTGACCTCGGCTTGCTTCCTAAAGCTACGCATGATCCGGAAAATCCTTCCCTATCTCCCTTTGGATTCCCGCAGGACGGTCACTCACGCTCTCATCACGTCCCACCTGGACTATGCTAATAGTCTCTATGCCGGAGCTCCCCAATATCTGACTGACCGGCTTCAGATTGTCCAGAATGCGGCAGCCAGGCTGATTGGTAACATTCCTTATCGTCAGTCAGTTGCCGCATATCGTAGGGAACTGCACTGGCTTCCTGTGGCCAGCCGAATTCAGTTTAAGATCCTCACTCTGACTCATCGAGCCATTAACGATCGCGGACCAAACTATCTAAAAAAACGTGTTTTAATATCCAGGTCCATCCGGTCTTTAAGATCCAATGACCTATGCCTCCTGATCTCTACCCGCTTCAGACTTTCCAGAATGGGTGGCAGAGGATTCAGCGTCATTGCTGCAAAGCTATGGAACTCCCTGCCAGTCGATCTCAGATTCTGCTCCTCTGAATCTGTCTTCCGGGCCAGACTCAAAACCTGGCTCTTTTCTAGACTCTGATCTATTATGTCATCTCCCCTCTCTGTTCCCTTTTCCCCTCTGAGACTCAGGTTCCAGCGCCGGGACACCCCTTCGGGGGTAGCTGTGCGCTTTACAAGCTACATAAAATAAAATAAAATAAACTCTTCTAGCGCATCCCTACTGATTAGCAGAGATGCGCAAAAGTAGTACATTTTCTGCCCCTGAAGGTTCAAGCCTGAGAGGCCTTTCTCTGGCTCAGCTCGAGGGCCTTTTAAATCCTCAAGCCCAAAACGAGCTGTCATGTGGCCCCTGCCTGGAACCCACCGGATGCCCCAAGAATTAAATACAAAGCATTAATTAACCTTTGGTGTAATACGGGACAGAGAAATACCCACCTAGTGGCTAAATTGCTCAATGTGAAACCAGAATACATGGGATCAATCCCGGCTTCCTCTCTTGACCAAATTGTGTGGCCATTGGCAAATACTTTACTTTTTATCTTCTCTATCACAAATAAGAGCATCTTGAAATGGGAGAGTTCTGTATGTGTACTACACCAAAATCTTTGTTCTGTTTGATTTAATCGAATATAATGTTGCTAGGGCACATGTAGGGTGCAGTGCACAGGACAACTGAATTGCTTCTTGGTTCCTCTAGTGGCATTATCATCAGCGAGAGTAGGTGGCTGAATGTTTCAAAGTTCATGTTTAAATTTCTTTTCACAAATGCTTCCCAATACAGTGATATAATCTGATGTTCTAAGGTGAACTGCTTCCACATTTTAAATTAGTACATTTTGTAAAACATTTTGAAAAAAACTCAATCATATTTGAACTTATGTTTGCTGCACAAATTACATGCCAAACATGTTCATGGATTGGCTTGTGCATGCACTCCTAGAGGAGGGACAGACCATAGGCACAGCTCTTGCTCGACCTGTGGTGTTAATTTGTTGATTTGCCAACCTCTACAGCTTGAAGGTGTAATCTGGCATCTTCTTCTCTGGGTACTAGTTTAAGGTGGCCCAATTTCATGGCAGACTCTGTTTCCTGTCCTGGACTTTCATGTGACAACACATCGGACGACAAGGATTTAGGAGTTAAAAGCAGCCGCAGCCACTGCAGGTATGAACAGTGGGGCCGGCTGGGGGGGAATTTCGAGAGACGACCACAAGGTAAAATTAATTATTTATCTAATTTTCGCTTTTGGTCGTCTCTCGAAATCCCCCCAAGCCGGCCCTAGCGCCCTACCGCTCTTACCTGCAGCGGCCACGGCTGGTTATTAGTTTAGGATTAGAAACAGTGTCCATAATGTCATGGAGACTTGGTAAAATTTTGAGATCTGGTTTTGTATTAGAACATATATCAATGACCACTTAGACTGGCACGATCAATGCTGTCCCAAACCAAAGTGCATTCTTAATCTCACTTTTGACCTCTTCGTGACCTCTACCAAGCTTTCTCGCTTCCAAGGTCTGTTTGGTAGTAGCTCATTCAGTTGCTAAATCATCTTTGCATTCTGGTACTTTTAGCCATGAATTTGTAATGGCAAAACAGAACTACAAGTGCCAGAATGCAAAGAACAAACCTGGATTGGATGATCAAAGTTGCGTTTGACTCTGTGAAATTTTAGTGCTCTGTCAGTACCCGGCAATGCAGTGATTCTGAAGTGTTTCTCACCTTCCCTAGGGCTTTCAATGTGGGTCTTCCAAAAAGCACTGATATGCCCAGACGTGGGTCCGGTGCTCTCCATGCCACTGGAGTCAAGCTATCCTGGCTGATTAGGGCTGAAAGCCCGAAACCGGTCCTAGGATGCTTGTTTCCAGTCCAGGGAGGACCTGGCCTGGCAGCTCAGGCTGGACTGTTCCCATTGGGCGCAGGGTCAAGACTGATTTGCATATGGCTGGGTCCAAACTGGATTGGCATGGTGAGCAAAAAAACGATGGATTTAGGCCCAGATCTCTGTACTGGGGGGAATGTATGAAATTGTTCTGCCTTCTGTCCACCAATTTTTCTTTTTGCATCTCCCAACAAGCACTGAGGCATTCGTAGGTTTAAGAATCTGTTCCTCTTCCATGCTGTTATGTTCACAAAATGTAGATACAAATTAAAATGAAGCATGAGAAACAGGTTCACTCACACCTCAGCAGGCATTGTCATCCATGCAAGCTCTGCCCAGGAGTAACCAGTAACCTCATCGAAAGTTGCTCACACGAAGCCCTGCCCTTGCACTACATTTACTGGCAAACACACAACAGATGAGTCTCCCACAGTGGGGAACTGTTTCTGAAAGACAAAAAGATAATGGCCCTGACAAGCAGGGTGATTCCTCGCTGCATGCAGAAGCCATTCTTGACATGCAGGAAGTCTCTCCCTGACTATGAGGATATGAGGGGGGAGGGGGCTGCTTGGCATGGCAGACCTGGATATGGAAATTTTACATTTGAAAGGCATCCCTAAATCCAGAAAACATCCTGATGCACTAGAGGTGCTAGCCCTGCGTTGGGTGGGCCACTGCCAATGACTATGCACTCTCATAGCCTCCCCCAGCACAGAGCATTTGGCGGGAGAACTTTTGACGTATTGGAAAACGTGCTACTATGCCTATCTGTTTATTCAAGGTGTGCTTTCAAAGTAATTTCTAGTGGGGGAGGGGGCAAATGTCTTATGTTTGACTATAATTCATGAGAAATTTGGCATGGTAAAGATGGTGAGGAACATGTGTGTGTGCTGTACAAATACATTCGCTCAGTTTCCAGTTGAGATCCCTTTGGAAGATGAATTATGCAACAGTCTAAGTACTCGTCCATCTCCAGCAGCCAGTCTTATGGTCATTTGTAAGATTAATCTATTCATGGGTTCTCTTTTCAAGACAATCATTACCTTTATGACACTTGAACATAATTGATAGTAAGAAATGAAGATACTACTGTCACCAGGTATTGTCATTGTCCTTACTCAACAGTACAAATAAATTGAGGCAACCCACTGCACTCTCAAAAGTAACCCTTTCAACCAAACAGATCCTAAAGCCCTACCTGAGAACTGCTACAATAATAAATCCTCCACTTTGAGAATCCTAAATACCAAAGCTGAAAGCAATGTGGTTCTCCATGTACTGTGGTACACCGTGTGCCTATGCTCTTCATGTTATGCCTTTCTGGCTACAGTCTCAATGCTTCTTCTTGCAGCTTGTAAGTGGTGTCTAACATCACAGCGGTGGCAGTTCTTGTACAATGCTGGATGTAGCTGTTTTGTACTGTCAAGAACGGCTCTTCCAATAAAGGCTGATGGATGGCAAGATGGGAGGAGGCCTTAGGCAATCTGGAATGTGACCTCTTAGAGATTACTAGTAATGGACAGCCCATTGGCAAGTATTCTATCTGCCTCGGATGGATAAAGCTCTGTTTAGGAGCTGCTGAGTTGTGGAGAAGATGTGGCCTAACAGCCAGAGCGGCCAACCTCGAAGCTGGGGAACTGGGTTCGAGTCCCAGCAGGGATGCTCAACATCCTGTGATTCTGGGCAATTCCCTTAATCTCCTGTGCTTAACAAAATTATTGTGTCCATCTGAATTGCAACTGGTGCTCTTGTAAAGTGCTCTGATGCCTTCTGGTCTAGTTCGCACTCTAAACCCCCCCCCCCCCCCCCCCCCAAAAAAAATGGCCTGTGCATGTGCACGAGAATCACAATTTAACAAGCCACATCAAGTGAGCCACCAGCATCAAACTTATTGCAGCATCCGTGCCATACTGGGTTCTCTGGGACAGACCAAGTGAGCAGAGAATACTGAGTGGCATTGTGGTGATCTATTGAAGCTGAAGTGAACTACAAGCATGGAGAAATACACAAAAAGACAGAACAGGAGTAGGCACAAGCATATTTCCTTCCAGTGGTAGCAGAATACACTTTTAGGCAGCCAAAGAAAATCGAGAATCATCTTTCTTTATATGGGGGGGAGAAAGGTCTATGGCACTATATCAAGGTCGATAATGTTAACCTTCCAAAATATTGCATTCACTACTTTACTTACAAATACCTGGTGAAAGTAAATATATTGACACTATTTTTACCTTTACACCACCCCCTAACCGTATTAACTATTGTATTGTATTTATCAGTTAATATCTTTACTTATCTTGTGATGTAATTACATGACAATTTAGTGGATTCAATATCATTTTCTTGCAATGCAATGTATAGAATATAGTGGGTTTAAACCAGGAGAAATCACCAGAAAATCCCCCACACGTTCTCCTAGTTTGCAGTAATACAAAGGTGTGCATGTCCCAAACTGCAGTGAGGCATACACCAATAGTTCCCTTTCACAGCTGCACCATTCTGCATATTTGTTCTTTCCCCACAGTAAATCCCCTCGTTTATGTTACATAGAGCTGTCAGGCTGTGAAATCACAGGGCCTTTAAACTAAAAAAACTCACCCTGGTTTGTAGAGCAACAAAAAGCACTTGCATGCTCCACATGTTTGCTTAGATGGGGTAGTATGGCTTGGAGATAAAAGGTACAATCTTTGAATCCCCAAAATGCAAGACTGGCTCAAACACATTACGGCGCTCAACGTCCAACCCTCCATTGTGGACTCAGCGAAGTCACTGGGAATAACATTGGACAGTAACCTTAGCATGCAGAAACATATCAGTAGTGCTTCGAAGTGAGAAAACTTCCAGATACACACACTGCGGAAAATGAAACCCTTCCTGCCACTCAATGACTTCAAGAAAGCAGTACAAGCTCTAATTATCCCTAGAGTTGAATACGGATGTGTCTCTCTGTGCGGACTACCCAAAACTTCTACGGCTCCATTACGAGCATCAATTAATGCAGCAGCAAGACTCATAACTGGCTCTAAACGAAGCTCCCACATTTCCCCTGATCTACAACTCCTGAACTGGCTACCCTTGGAAGCCCGAATTCATCTGAAAATAGCATGCATGACGCACAAAGTCATGCATCAGAAGGCCCCCAGCTACTTGGCACAGAAGCTGACAATCTCGGGGGGGGGGCAGACCCTCAAGAAATGCCGAGAAACTACTTCTGCAATCTCAAAAATTCAATAAGAAGAAAACATATAACCGATCCTTCTCTGGGATGGCACCTAGAATTTGGAATGCCTTATCCCCTGAAATCAGACTCAACCCTTCCACGGCCTCATTCAAAAAGGAAGTAAAAGCCATCCTCATGGCAAAATTCACATGAATATGATACATAGAAGCAAGCAATCTTGACATTATACTGACCCTCTGTCTCACACTACGAGACAGACCGTTTATTGTTTCTTACTTTGTTCGTATAATACGCCACTGTACATATGTTTGATATTTACCTGCTCTTCTTTTTCTTTTATGTATATGTAACATTTATTGACTGTATAGCGCTCTGATTTCCGCCAGGATCTTGTTCGTGCTCTATAAAACTTTCAAAATAAATAAATAAAATAAATTATATACATTACGGAGCACCAGGAAAGGCATGTAAAATCTCACTTTTGTCTTCTTAGAACCTATGGATGTTTGGCAAAGTTCTGAAATATGCGGGCTTTAAAGGCACTATATGACCCTGTTTTTTGTTTTACTGTTATGTTATGGAGAGGGAGAGTAGAACATCTCATTGAAGAAATCAGACTTGCTCGATACAAGTCAGAGCAGCTATTATGCACCACCAATTTCGAAGATCCCCAGCCCCTTCTGTTGAGAGTTGTGCACTTTCCTATATTATATCTGTAGTTTTTAATGTAATATTTTATTACATGCTCATAGTTATTCAGCAGTGTTCCCTGTTGTTCCCCAGTTCTTACCTAGCAGAATTTGTAGCGTATGGAGTCTCTGAATGCTATAACTGCACCAGACCGAGTCTTGTTGCTACGGCTCCTGGTCTTCAAAACAACCTCCGCATGCATGGTCCATTGATAGGCTTGCCCAGCTACAACGCCTCCTCTTGTTGCCCTCCGCCGATTGATACCAGATTGGGGCTGGTGCTATATCTGCTCCCCCACCCAATAGTTCTGTGCCTAGGAAATGGACTGCTGTGGATGACATCTCCCCAGCCGGATTATCTCATTAAGGACATGTTGAGTGGCTGGACTACAGTCAGACTGGAGCTTTTGTGGGGGGAGGGGGGTGGGCGGGGGAAGGACTGTTAAAAAACAGATTGAACAAGAAGGAAGATATGAGGCCGCTTTCAAGCGTGCAAACACTTTTGCTGCTAATATCTGGTAAGACTCAATTTCCACCAGAATTAGATGTAGTAATTTTGCTTCAGGACATTTCTGATCTCGTACATACACTATGTAGTTGTTTGGCCTATGGCATTGGACATTTTTAGATATCCCCTACCAGACAATGTGAGCTGTCCTTTGGTAAATAGACTTATTGTCAGCTTATAATGGGCTTAGAGCCCACCCACTGCTTACCAAGGGTTGGCTTTATTGTCAGTCTCATTTGATGACTTCTTATTCGTAAGCTTGTGTGGGTTTTACTTTCTCTTCTTGTGTTTGACATCCCCTGGAGTATGTCCACATTACATGTGTCCTTTAACTGCTCATTTTTAGGCACTATGTTTTTCTGTTTCGTTTAGGCAATCCATGAAAGTGCATATGTTTTTCAGCTGTCTCCCTCGTGTACTTTTCTTGCCCCTCCTCAGTGGCTCTGTGTTGCTCTCTTTTGCCCGTGTGCTTCTTCCTTGCCTCTCCTATGTGATGTGCTTGTCTGAGTATTCGCCTCAAGTTCCTTTCTCATCAGAGTGCTTCTCCTTCCCAGTTCCATGTTGCTCGCTCTGTCCTATGTGTTTCTCTCCTCCTCCATGCTTTGCTTAGATCTCTTGTCACGTCCCTTCTTCAGGCCCTCCATGTTGCAACCTTCCATACGCGTCCTCGTGTTACTTCCATCCCAGCTGCCCTCTGTGTTGCTTCCACCCCTACCGCCTAATGTGGTATTCCCCCTATTCCCACCACCAAATAAAAAACTAGTTTTTACATTCCTTTTTTTACTTTTTATTTGCAAATTCAACAAGATCGGTCACTAAAAAAAACAAAAATGTCCTGCGTCATTTTGTAGGGTTGTTCGATGGGCGCACCTACATAATGACATGGGTGGCAGAATCATAACCTTTTTCTCAACTTTGGCTATGCTGCCCAGCATCAGCGATGCTTTAGAGCATGTCTAAAAATCTTTGGCTAAACGAATATGTCTCAAAGGCAAGACCTATTCACTATGCTAATGCTTGTTTGAACTGGGATCTACCTTAAGGCACTCTTTTTAAAAATGCATGTCAGTGGCCGAAACCAAGCTCAGAACTAGTCTCGAAGTGGCACATACTCC
Source organism: Lissotriton vulgaris (assembly GCF_964263255.1). Classification (NCBI taxonomy): domain Eukaryota; kingdom Metazoa; phylum Chordata; class Amphibia; order Caudata; family Salamandridae; genus Lissotriton; species Lissotriton vulgaris. The sequence continues at coordinate 120,992,514 of NC_141697.1, forward strand.
TATACATACATAGTAGTGCATTTCATGTAAATTTGGACTTGAATTGTGGCACTATATGTCTCTAGTTGATACGTAGCCGGACTGTAAGGTATGCACTTGCGTAAGGGTATATAGTTTTGTTTACACCAGCTAATGACTTCATATATACATTAATGATGCTAAGACTGGCTATTACTTTTGTAAATAACTCTGAATGCGTGCCCCTAACTCCACCCAGTCCAGACACTACCCCTTACCCTTCCCACCAGCCGCCTCTCCCTTTTAGTTGTGAAAATCCTAATTCTGGTTGGGAAACTTTAGTCTCACCACCCTACCCCCAAATATTATTAACTAAGCCATGCCACCAGCAGTTACCTAGCCCCAGTGCAAATGTGCCTGCTCGCCATGACTGGCTACCTCCAAATCTGCCATAATACCATGAAGTTAATTGCATTTCTTTCACTGGCGCTCTAAATCATTTCTCAGTTTATCTCTACCAAATGTGTTTATTTTACGTTCTTGCAATCATTTTTAGCATGTGCCACAGAAAACTAATGTACACAGAAGAAAAAAAGCCTTTTCCACTTGGTGTAATAAACTAAATACAACTGGATGTTAAGGCTCTAACTCAAGCACGCAGGAATCCCAAGTAATAAACTCAGCTGTTAACTTTTGGCATTTTGTCTTTCACTCAGAACATTCCACAGGCTACTTATGAAGTCAAATATTTAGATTTCTGGACTGTGTACACTGAAACCTTTTAGTACTGTTTACATGTTTTAAAACAACAATTATGTGCTCAGAATATAGAAGCATGTTTTGTATGCGTAGCCATTCTATATCCAGATTCACTGCCAGCACTAGAAGCCTAGATTGGTGTCAGAAGGAGATATAAATGCCAGACATTACATATCTCAACAGGTAATATTAAAACGGCAGTTATTGATGGCATTCACAAAAGTTCCAAAAGAAAGGAGAAAGGGAGACATTAATAGTTGTAGCAATACATGCGAAGAGTGGTCTATATTTTAGCAAAAACAGTGATGTAAAAGGAACAGAAAGACGGAACTCTATTACATTGAATGTACATTTAACCTGTACATATGTGCTCTTTAAAACAAGGTGAGCATGTATTGATACAACTATCAATGTCTCCCTGTCTCCTTTCTTTTGCAACTTCTGTGCATGTCATTAATAACTGCCTTTTTAATCTTACCTGTTGAGACATTGTTGCATGCTACATACTTTAATTACCCAGGTCTCCACTGGGTCTACAGCGTATCTCCTGTTGTTTGATTGCAAGACATTACACATCAACATCATTCTTTGAAACAGGCTGTTTTGTATCTTGTCACTGCATATTTATAGTGTGCTGAAGCGGGGGAAGGACTTTAGAGCACTACAAAGCTACTATAAGGTTCATATGAAATTCAAGCGCGGCGTTTTCCCCACAAACTCTGAATTTCTCAAATGTGGATTTCCTGATGGCGGGGTATGGGAGGCCATTCTTGTTTACTCCTAGACTACTGCCAACGAGCAGACCCCTGCCATCTTCTGCAACGACGTAAGGGCTACAAACCGATCACTATGGGGTTAAGGAATGGTGTGGGAAGGCCTGTACTTTGTGGCGAGCACTGCAGACATTTAACGACAAGCTCTGAGTAGACTCAGAACTGAACACAGAGCCCTGCCCAGTGAAGTAACTTGACCGATACATGAAGCTTGTGAAGCGCTTTAAGTGCCGGCTCAATAGGTCTCTCTGCTTGAGGTTGAATGTCTATGATGATCTTAATTTTGCTTTTCTGGAATCTTTATACATCATTTTTAAACTTTATATTTATTTAAAAGGAAACAGACAATTCACAGTGCAACTCACTGCAACTTTTGTATGTACTGCATCTGTTTTATAAAACAAATGAGCAAAATGTTAAATCATAGATCCTCAGCCATCTCACTTGCACAATCTTTGACAAAACAGCTCCACACCCCCAGCGAAGCCACAAAAAGCTCTTTTGCCAAGAGAATCCTATGGAGCACAACAATGAACAGCACGCTTCTTAAACCAGATCCCAAGTGAGCGGAAGCAATATGCAACCCATCCAAGGGCATCCTACTCCCTTTTGCAACCCATAACCGTAAAGGGCATCCTTATGTTATGTTATGTTATAAACCGTTTTGTAGCGCGCTCTGTTACTTGTGAGTATCCTGGCGCGGAGAGGGATCAAAGCGGCAAAGAACAAGACAGCAAGAGATTGGTCCGAAGGCAGCATCATATTGAAATAAGTATCTGCAGTGTCATTAACCCCTTCGCCGCGATGCGAGGGGGGCGGAGTTGGGTGGGTCGCTGCGGTACTCATGACGGCCCCCGGCCGCCATAAATCATGGTGGGCGTGTGCTTATGACGGCCGGGAGCCGTCAGAACTCGGCCCACTGATTAATTCTCCCGCACAGGCGGGGAATTAACAGGGCATGGGCGGAGCAGCAACGTTCTGATGGCTCCCGACCATCTTGAGCACACGCCTACCGTGACTCATGACGGCCGGGAGCCGTCATGAGCACCAAACTATAGGCCTGATCTAGAATTTAATGGACGGGCTACTCTGTCCCAACTGTGATGGCTTTCCCATCTGTCTTATTACAAGCACATTCTATCCTGTGGCACTTGCAATATGGCCCACAGGATATCCGGTGACAGAGTACCCATACCAAACTCTAATCAGGTTGGAGTCCTTAACTGTGATGGTTGCCTCCGAGATAAGGTGTCTTCAACATCTCATGGTTACATTCCTTTTGACAAGTAGCAGCACCCTGGACATATATCTTCAGACAGAATTAGGAATATCTTCAAAATAGCCAGGCAGGACAAGGAGTGGAGACCAATCTATGATTAATTATGGTAGATATCTCAGACAAAAACATCATCATCTCATTACATTTATAGATAGCCTACTACGGCAATGTTCAACATAGGAATCATGGCTTTGTACCATATTGTACTATGGATATTATAACCTACATTGTGATGCTGCAGGTTCAGCATGTTCCGAAGAGCGAGAATTCATGTTGAGTTAGTTGTACAATTAAGTGTTATGCTTCTTTGGGTATTGACCTTATGATTATCTTGGTTGATCACTTGTCTGTTTTTTGCCTCATAAGTGAGATCCCTGTTAAATGTATTGGCCGTAATGGCTGGTTTTAATGCCAATTCTGATTTCAAGACTGATGGCCATAGGAAAGAAATTGCAGGTGGACTGGAATCATCACAACCTCTGCTTTAAAACAATTTAGAACAAGTAAACTTTTATTGGGATGCGAGTATCTGTGATGCTGGCCAATAGCCGAATATTATTGTCATTGATTGTAACCACAGTTGATGTGCCCAATGCTCTGCGGCAAATATCTCATCATGACAATGAGGCCCTCGGCAACCCTACACATCAAGTCAGGGGAACTGAGAGGAACAGTTACAAGAATTCACGTAAGAAAGATGTGAGGCAGAGCAGATCACATGCACATTTGGTTGTATTTGTAACTCTGGAAATGTAAAAAAAAGTTCCTTGCAAAGGAAAATGTAACAAGTCCTCCTTAAAAGATTATAAGCTATGACCATGATTTACTAAAAATAATTAACTGTAGGTGTTGTATTCTTACTTCCGCCTGCAATTTTTGTAAATGGTATTCACTAAAATCTCTTCTCTTCATTTTGCTGCATGGAAAATATGTTTGCACATCGGTAAGTTCCATTTTTATACATCCCTAAAACACACTGAGAAATCCATTGGTGCCATGGTGATCAGTGTTTTGAAGAGTACATAGAATACTACAACAAGGTGGGACAAATGATTAATAGAAGGGCTGTACAGCGTCTTTTGTGGTTGCTGTAGAGTTGTGTGGCTGCAGAATCAGTACCACGGTCGAAGAGTGCACAGCAAGTGAAGAAATTGAACTGTAACCCCCTTCAAAAGGGTGCTGTTTGGGGCTCTTTTCACACCGAATTTGCTCCAACATTTTAACACTAAAGTTAGGTGCACCTCCTGGGTGAGAAAAGCCATTGATTGAGTGTTTGTGAGTACTCATGGGTTAACTCTTTCTGGCCTTTCAACACATTCCCTTTGGCCATTCCTCTTCTCTTCCGCTAGGGAAACCCAAACCGGATTCTGCCCAGGCCAGTGCACCGACATCGCTCTCCTCTCCATCATCGAGGAGGCTAGACGCATTCTGGATTCAGGAGGATCAGTGGCAGTGATCCTCCTGGACCTGAGTGCGGCCTTTGATACGGTTAACCACCGTATCCTGATCCAACGCCTGGCCGAAGAGGGTCCGCTCTGACCTGGTTATCATCCTATCTTTCTAATCGCACCTTTCAAGTCTGGGAACTCACAATCTGCCTTAATTCCCCTCCAGTGTGAAGTGCCACAGGGCTCCTCTCTGAGCCCCACATTGTTTAATGTGTATATGGCCCCCCTGGAGGAGGTGGTTGCCCCTTTCGGGATCAAAATAGTAAGCTACGCCGATGATACCCAACTGGTCGTTTCACTCTCACAACTCAACCAATGTCCTGACAATTTCCATCAATGCCTGACTAAGATTCATGCTTGGATGTGTGCCTCCTCACTCAAGCTTAATGGATCAAAGACAGAAATCATGATGTTAGGCCACAAGTCGGCCTCTCTACCCTCTTCCATCTGGCCGGCTTGTCTAGGGGACCCTCCCACCCCGAAAAAGGAAATCAAAAGCCTGGGGATTTGGCTTGAGCAGGACCTTTTGCTTAAGACACACGCGAAAAAAACAGCAGGCACCTGCTTCGGTCTACTCCGTTCCGCTCGCAAAATCCTCCCCCTTCTCCCGCAGCAGTCTAGGAGGCTACCGATACAAGGTCTAGTTCTTTCTAGACTAGACTTCAGCAACGCTATCTTCCTGGGAGCCCCGGAAGCTACAATCAACAAGCTTCAACAACCCAAAATGCAGCTGCCAGGCTCTTAATGGGTGTTCCCCTCAGGTCATCAGCCAAACCTGCTCTCAAAGCACTTCATTGGCTCCCTGTGCGAGAGAGGATTATTTTCAAATCCCTATGCATTGCTCACAAAATCCTACAAGGTAAAGGACCTCCGATTATGAGAAATCTAGTCACCCCCTACAAACCCAATAGACCCTTGCGCTCTGACAACAGGTTTCTGGCCACGGTGCCCAGAATCAAGAAAGCCCGCATTGGAGGCCGCCGCTTCTCGGTGAATGCAGCCTCACACTGGAATTCTCTCCCACTGCAACTACGCGCGGAACCTGGCCACCTCCGATTTCGAAAAGCACTGAAAACTTTCCTCTTCCCCCAAATGATCCTCCCCCCCCGCTCCCCGCGCCCCCACAGAGTCTTACTCTATGTCAGCACTGGGATGCCTTCTGGTAACCATGCACTTTACAAAAGCGCCATACAATACAATACAATACAATGCAATACAATACAATACAATACATGTAGCTACCCTGAATTCAACAATCAAGACAACAAGAACTCTTTTCTACAGAAATTTCGCTTAGGCTCAAAATAATTCACAAATCCCTACTGATTCACAAAAAAATGGTAACCTTTCACCCCCACTTAATGTGATTGACCCACGAAATGGCCAATAGTCCTCTGCCCATTATGATGGCACGCTTTGTGTGCCCCTCTAGGTCGCTGAACAGGTTCAGGACCTCACATTACCAGAGAACGGCCAGCTTCTGCACACACAGTAGATTAGCAGAACGAAAGGGCTAAAATAGAGTCAGATACTAGTTTCATACAGGAAGGCACTCAGGCAGGGGTGCACTCCAGTTTACCATATAGAGGACAATCCTGTTTTAGCAGTCCAAGTTTTTCCATAGTTGCACACATCCATTTTTCACTGACATTTCACCAGGAGAAAAACTGGTGTAATTTGCCAGAGGGAAAAGAATCAGAAAGAGACAAACCGTGTGGTTATCATGTGTGCAAACTCCATTGCTGCATGTTTGACTCATTTAACCTGTAGGAATTGGAATTATGTGGTAATACCGCACTGCGTAAATACTGAACTTGGCTGTACAAGTGCTTACCAGGAGTGGTAGTAACAATCCGAATAATGGGGAGCTAAGAATGAGGCCTTTGTTAATTAAGATCTGTGTTGATTGGAGCAAAAGCTAAGGTTTCTTAACAGTTGCTGCTAACAAAGGTACTCGCTGGCAATTGGCAAATTTGATTTTTACAAAAAATTTCTGCACAAGAGGGACATCATGGGTGGCAAACAAGGGCCTTAACACGTAGAATGTGGGAGATGGAAACTGGCAGACACATAGCAGCCACTCTGCAGTTTCAGGAAATTACATCTGCTAAACTTTCCGTGGTAGGCAAACGATGCTGCACGAATCCGAGTCCTGTATTTTCCTTTCTTTTGGTTTGTTTTCAGATCTGTTTGGAGAAGCTCATCTCCTGTTGATGCACACTCCATTGATCTTGAATGAACCTCTGAGTAGTTATTAAAACTCGCTGCCAGGCCGCTTTAGAGTAAGCCCCCTGTAATCCCGCCTCCGTTACCCGCCACAATGCAGCGATTAGGCCGGGATCAGCCATGCTCTCTCCATCCCCCATGAATTGTTTCTTACCCCATCCAGTCATCTTTGCAGGCCTGGTAAACAGAAGGCAACGTGAACTCACTCTGGGCCCTGCTGACGCGGAAGGAGGTCAAAGGGCGTTGCTCTTTCCAGGAGGGCAGAGCCTCCTTTGATCAGTGGTCACTCAAGTGCTCAAGGTGCCGGCCTTCAAAGGCGCCCTGGACATGGGCTTGGGAATCAATGAAGGGACCACAGCAGAAAGACCCTGCACTGCCTTTGATCCTCAGAGCTGCCACCTGTTGTCCTTGGAAGTGGGAACAGGGCAATGACCTCTGGAAGCCGAGGTCCTTCCAGATGCCTTCTAATACCATATTTCGATTCGGAAATATTTTGTCACATCAACAAGTTCACTAATTGGGTCCTGCCTGCATCTGCCTGCCCCTCTGTCCCACTGGTATTGACTGAATGTCACATATTAATGCACATAGAACGGAATAATCACTTTCAAGTTTGCTGCGAGCATTTTCTTGTCTCTGATTTGTATTTAGACATTAGGAATTTTATTCTGTGCTACAGAAGGAAAGTCTTGAATTGATTCTATAAATAGTACAAATGAGCACTGCTGAACTATGTTAGGGCATCCACACGGTGCAATTCATGGTTGGTTGAAAAGAAATACACCCTACAAATGGCGGATGGACTCATTGCTCTACAACAAAACCTAGAGAAGTTGCCATCACTAGCTGAACATATTGTTTTTTTTTTCATGCACAAACATGGCGACTGACAACAGCAGTCATTTTTGTCTTGACTTTAGTCAGTGCTTCCCAAACTTTTTAGAACCGCGACCCACTTTTTAGAAGAACAAACTTTCGCAACCCACCTAGCTTTAATGGTCCTGATGCTGAGCATTTATTAATGATAACTAAAGCATTGTGTGGAAGCGCACTATCATTTAAAAGTGCAGATTTTCCTTTGAAATGGCTACACATACATACAGTTTTACTGATACAACTATAATGCACACAAATGATAAAATGTGGACAGCAGGTTTCAGAGAATATTTTTCATTTGTACATCACCCAGCAAAGTGTCTAGATTTTTTTAACTATTAATATCTTTGTTTCCATCACACTTCCGAGGTACAACAAAGTGCTTCACTTTTGCTTTCAGAAATGCGGTGCAGTTCATTACAGGCATTTTACATGTTGTTTATTACAAAAAATGCCACCCTACACCCTTTCCTTTCACACTCTCCGTCCCCAGCAAGATTGCCACATAATGTATCTGAATGCAAAGTGAGAGGAGTTTGTGAACACCAATACCCATGTTAAAAAAAGCTGCAATTTGTCTTTGGAGCAGAGCAACTGTGACTAGTTAAAAACATAACATAAAGGCATCTTTGTTTATTGATTGGGCTTTCACGGCTCATCAAACATCGGCCAGAGAAAGTGCAATTGCAAAGAAATAACAAGGTGTGTAGGCAGGCAGATACACTATGCTTTAAAGTATTTGTATATTACAGCACCCCATATATTGATACATGCACAATACAGCTATTTGAGAAATTGCCAAAAGTGCAACTTTGGTGTATTTAAGGATGGATGAATGGATAGATAATCATTGCTTACAATTCAAGCCCTGAAGATCATTGAAAGATGCTACCTTTGCAACTTTAACTTTCCTCTAAAGCACTTCTTATTACCACACAGATGATGCCACAATGGGCACCACTAATGACAACATATCTAGTGACATCATATACCACAACTCCAATGGCACCATTAGTTAAAATGAAAGTGGAAGGGTGAAGTATTACTGTCAGCAATTATTCGCCCTTGAAAACAATGCCTCAAAGAGAGAAGTTGCTACTGTCAGACTCTGCACTAACGCATAGCCTTACATATAATAAATGTAGTGAGGAGTGGGGGGGAGGGTCACTTTCAACTGAAAGAGGTCTGTACAATAGTGACAGATTTTTAACAAATACAACTGCATTTCAACACTCAGCGAGGACAGTGGTTTGTGTTTTCATTGATTTCATCTGTGCTGAGAATGATGATGTGATGTCATCAGAAATAACTTCAATGATGACTTCACTGATGACATAACATATCGCATCACCATTCTCACCGCGGATGGACGATTACAAACGAAGACGCTTTCTACATCTCTTTGCTGACAGTGGGAATGCAGTCGTGTTTCGAAATGGATCTATACTGTGGGCATTTCTATGTTGATAGGGATAAATCCTCCTTCCAACTACTGTGTTTAAATGTAACAACCTTTGTTAACCTTCTAGTCTCTACAGGGACATCTAGATGTTGACAATGGTAATGCAGCCTTACAACTGCATTAAATGTGTTTAATAAAACCTGTTGCTTGAAAGCGCGATTGCATCAGTCTCTTTCAGCAATATCACATCTCTTGGGAAATCTGGATGCCAACAGTGATCCTGCGCCTGACAACTACATTTCATGTCTACGAAGATATGTATGATTGTGCATAACACTGCAGTAGCCTTTTCCCTATATATTTTAATAGAAAGGGACATTTAGATGTTGCTGATGTAAATGAGCTTCACAAACACATTTAGGGCTGTTGGTGATATGGATCGATCGGAAGTATACTTACAGGAACCTTTTATGACCACACATTCAGTGTAAGGACATCTAGATGTTGATAGAGGTACTACAGCTATACAACTCCTGTTAACGTCTGTTCAATATTTAAGGATTTAGCTGCAGTAGTAGCCTTTCTCCTACAGATTTTTCATCTGTGAGGATATCCACAAAGGAGTGAGTTGTACAGAAACGGTGCAGAAAGGATCTAGAACATCAACGCCCATTCAGGAAGGTGTCTTAAAGTCTGAGCACAAGATCCATGGTAGACAATACAAGGCCAAAACATGGATGCAGGGGTAGTCCTGTTTCTAGGGTCAGAAGGAAACACGAGGGGAGGAAACATGAGGTGTGGAAACACCAGGGACCCTATAGGATGGAAATGACAAAAAGAAAACAGGGAAAAGAAGAGGCTGGAGGTGTGTATGAGTGGAAAAGAAGGGAATCAAGATGCTAAGAGATACCCAGCTTGGTTGGGAGCAAGAATGTGGCAAAGTATTACAAGCTGTAGGATAACAGTGAGGGATCACAACACTGCCAGGAGAGAAGGGGGTCAAGACACTAAAAGGTTCTAGAGATTACAAGAAGTTGGTCCGGGGACAGGTCAAAGAGGAACTCAAGAGGAGACAATCAGAAATCAGGAGTGGCTAATGCTGCATGGAGATGAAAAACCAGGATGTGACAAGCACACGGGAACCTTACAAGAGGGTAACAAAGGCGAAGCGGCATGTACGATTGTAAGTCTCTGAGTTGAAGGTCAGATACAGGAACTGACGAGAACAAGAGGGTCAACTGAAGAGTTTAATGGAAAGAAAAGTACATCATAAGGGGATAGTGAATGCAGAACTAACACCAGACACATCAGCTCTGCCACTTGTCCTACCTGTTGTAGAATCTAGACACCTTCCTTAGGGTCTGGTCCTATGCACCCTTTATTCCAGCTCTCGCTAGACTTTATGTGGCATTTGCTAATTGAATTAACACTATACGGATCACATTTCACACACAACCTTAATTTCACCTTTTATCCAAACCAGCAATGTCTTATAGGTAACTTGTGAGAGGGGGTCGTGCTCTGAGCCTTCCTTGTGCCTCAGAGAGAGTTCAAATCACCACATTCCTACCGCAAACCCCAGATGTGGAGCCGCACTGCATCCATCGTGATAAACAGCGACTGGCCCAATCCGTGGGAAAAGACTGACTGTTCCTACCCTTCTTTTTAGGCTCTGGATGTAGTGCAGCAACACTGAGGAAAGGGTGTCAAGGCACTTTACAAAGCATGCATCAAAATAAGAGTGAAACAAGCAAAGAATAGGACATACAACAGGAGTTTATTGAAGGATGTTGTTATCTTTGTAGTGCAGGTTTGTGGAAACCAGATTCAACAGGTGAGGACAGGTTGTAGGAGGTGTTTCTAGAGTGCTGTTTAAGGTCCTTTTAAAGTAGAGATTGGTGTGGCCTGTATGGTCTATGGCTCGTATGGCATTCCAGATTGCTGGTACATTTCTAGTATATGACTTTCAGAGTGAAGACTTTTTCAGCCTGGGAGCACCCACCTTGAGCAGACATTCGCTTTTTAAAGTTTTGGTTCTGCAAGAAAGCTAAGGTTTTTGAGATTTAAACTCTGTTAGTTAAGTTTATTGTTCAGTTCATTAAAACCATAACAATGTTACTAAAACACAAGCATAAAAAGAAGACAGTAACACCACCCAGGCTATCGTGAAACAGTACTACAATAATGATATAATAATAAAAAATATTGGGAAATTAAAAAGTAACCATTGATTCTATACCGTAACTCAAATGAGAAGGATGAAAACTGCAATGTGTAGATAGTCAATTAGTTATTCCGACCCGAATAAAGTATTGTATACTACCCAGCACATATTAGAACAACAATACAGTAATAATACTAACCGGGCGGATCATAACAAATGGTTCTATAAAATGACACGTGACATAATAAAAAAGGTAGAATCCCCAGTATAAATACCTTCAATATATCATCACAACCAAGCTGGTATAAGCGCTCATCAACAGAGCATACTCTGGTTTGTCCAAGTAGCTGATGCTTGCAGTCTTAAGTGCAATGAGACAGGCCAAGGGAAGTCAACAGAGTGATGTGAGGACTGGTGTTTTGTGCTGAGATATTTTTCTATTGGGGAGAAGATGTGTTATTGAATGAAGGATTGCTCTCAGGGGAGGGGGGTGCAGTTTGTAGTCTAGTCGGCCGCGTGTTTCCTTAGTCTATACCTGAAATAACTGTTGCCTGGATGGACAGTGTAAGGTCTTATTTTGAGTGTAGACTTTTGGTGGAATCTGGCATTCTTAGACATCTTTTGAAATGTATATCAGTGTGGAGTAGTTTATTGAGTTTGATGGTAAGAGATGTAAGTGTTAGCTGGGAGGCCCAGGTACTTGAATTTGACAGAACACTCGACTGGAGGTTCCTGTCCTTTGCATGGTGGAGATATTCAGACTTCTGAAGGTTTAACTTGAGCAGCAGCGGCTCGTACACTACGGCGAAGGAGCATCGCCACCCCTACCAGCACGCTCAAAAACGTGAAAAATAAAGCGATTATGACGTTTTATTATTTTTTCATTTTTCTTCTGCTGAGTCCTGGGAGTGGGGCCTGGGTGGTGACAGGCAGGTGGGGAGTGCTGGGACCTGCCTTCACTGTGCATGTGGGTTTGACCGGCCGTCTCAGGCCAGCCAAACCCACATGCGCAGTGACGATCTCTCGAATCCCAGCTGCATTTCCGGGTTGCAGAGAGCAGGCACAGGCTCCCAGTCTGACTGGGAGCGCAAATTATCAGCGCTCAGGCCAATCCTGAAGCTGCTCTCATGTTATGTTAAAAAACGTATAAAGTGCACGTACACCAAAAGGTTTCATGGCGCTACTCTAGAACTAGCCGGAACCAAAGGAATGTGTTATTTGTGTGCCTGCACAAACAGCCACATTTTGAGCAGCTTTCTGAACCTCAGTAGGTCTGTGCATGACCGGATCTCCAGGGGAAAAGAGTTCCATAATCTTGGGCCAAAGATGCAAACCGGCAGCCTCCCCGTCGTTTCCGTTTAAAGGCAGGGGTAGTCAATAACTGGAGATGTCTTGAACGGAGGTTACGGGAAGGATTGGAATATACCTAGACAAAGGTTTTTGATGAATTTGGGGCTCTGGCTGTCTTCATGCATGAAAGCAGCTTCAGGATTGGCCGCAGGGCAGTCTGGGAGCCTGTGCCTGCCTGCAGTGAAGAGGAGAGAAGCAGAAGAGCGCGATCCTGGAGAGCGGCAAGTAAGATCTTGTCTCTGTCGTCCTCCATCCACCCGCCTCTTTTCCCTGACACAATCTGCTCCTGAACTTAAGAATTCTATTTGTACTTCGTGGTCCAGTTTTATATATTTCACATAGCTCTTAAGTTCCACTCTTCACTTGTAAGTAGCTGACGCAGTCCAGGTAGCATCCCTGCATTCCGGTACTTGCACTCCTGTTTTCTCTTACAAGCACTGGAATGCGATTCGAAGGTAAAACCTGGACTGGGTTTCCTATTCATACAAGGACCTGGGAATCTACAGCCTGATTCATCAAAGGTAATTGCGCTCGCAAAGGGCCAGATTCTGAGAATCTGGCCCTTTGCGAGTGCGATTTTTGCATTTGGGATTCATCATCCCAAATGCAAAAATCGCTATTACCGAAATTGCATATTTGCGAGGAATTGGATTTAAGGAATCTCTAATAGAGATTCCTTAAATGCAATTCATCAACCATTTAGAAATTGCGAAATCGCAATATTTGGTCGCAATTTACCACCAAGTCTGACTTGTTGGTAAATTGCGAAAAAAGAGTAAAAAGCACTTTAGTGCATTTTTTTCTTTTGCATGTTACACACACACACATGTCCTTTGGACATGTGTGTGCGCAACACCTGTTCAAATGTGCATTTAAGGGGTGCTACAGGGTGTCCTTTGGACACCCCTGGCACCCTTCAAATCGCTATCTTATTTGCGATTAGCAAATTGCTAATCGCAAATAAGGAATACTCCCCATTCATTCCTATGGGCCTCTAGGCCCATAGGAATGAATGGGGAGTTTTTCCTTATTTGCAATTAGCAATTTGCTAATCGCAAATAAGGAATGTGTAGGAATCGCATATTTTTTTGCGATTCCTACATGAATACCGTTTTGCGAGTCTGGAATAGCGATTCCTTATGAATCGCTATTTCAGACTCGCAAAACGGCCCAATGATGAATCAGGCTGCTAGGCCCTTGGCTTTTTTCCACTCAAAAGTTTTAATCCCTTAAAATTGAGCATTGTGAACATAAACACAATTAGCAGTTGATAAGAACTGGGTTGCAAGGGGATAAAGCAATTTCCTAAAGACCAGCTTGCGCTGAAATAGTAAGGGAGTATGTTGGAGAGCCCAAGTGTGCCTGCGTCAAAGCAGTGTGCTAAATACAGACTGCGCCACTCCTTCCTGGGTGGAGGAATGGCTTCAGCATGGCTGTTCTCTTCTTAATTTACTTGTTTATAGGCAGGGCAGCTGGAATTATGTGGCAAAAGAGGAGCAAAGGGCAGGATACATGCCACGGCACGAAAAAGCCAATAGTGCATCAGTGTGCTGCTCGTGCTACGGGGTATGATCATGCTGTTTTGTAATATTTGCACCCATTGATACAAAAGAGATGCTTTGCAGCTTCGCTAAAAAACATTGGCAAAGCCAATAGGTCCTAAAGGCGAGTACTACTTAGAATGATTGTTTTTGCTTTATTCCGACTCCGGAAACACCGCTTTAAAATTGCAAAAGGCAGTGTTTCAGTGGAAGGCACAATACAAATCCAGACCCAAGGCATTAAAAAAAAAGAAGCAACATGTTTGGAATTTTTCTGTACTGCGACGGCTATAATGACCCAGGTTTCAAAAGAGGTTCTGTGATGTAACATCAGTTTGCACTAATACTAAATCAGACAATCTTTTATAAATAAGAACGGATCAATATTCCCAACCTGTTGCATTACATTGAAATATGTAAGGATGTTTTCAGTGCTACAGAACGCAGCTTCAACCCCACTCCAAAAGTATCAACTCATCAGTTAAGCCTCTGAATACAGCCATCCGCATCTGAAATGTGGCCAGTTAACCCTCCCAGATTGATTATGAACTACATCAACTAGAAACACTTTTTTTGTTGAAAGGTGCAAATTACGCAGCAGGTCATGGGTCATGGGGCAAATGTGATACATCTGTAATCACACGGGAAACGCTGTGGCTGCAGGGTCACGTGGCTTGTTTGTCGTAAACAAAGAGCATCATCTTTGGTGAATATGTATATCATCAGGGGAAGTCTTTCCAGTGCGAAACGAGTAACCAGTACCATCGGGAATGTTTTCTTTCGGATACAGAAAAACATTCCAATTGAAATAAATGAATTAAAAAAACCTCAATCAACTACGGAAATCTCTTGGTCGTTTGCCTGCATTTCTGTGCTGGCCAGTTTAGCATGAAAAGAAATTGGTAAAGGAGTACCACAGGACCCAGGGGCACTGTTTGCAGAGCCTGATTGGTGCATCCGTGGCTGTTTGAGCATGTTTAGATGGGGGACAGTCAGATTGGGAAGGCATTGACCCTTTACTCTTTGCCTGTGACCATTTGATCGAGTGGTTGTGCACATCTTCGTCCTCAGCCACTCATTAAAAAAAAAAACGCAGTCCCTGGGAGTAAAATATGCTCTTAAGAAAGTAAACACAGGAAGCTAGGCAAAAACAAATAAATCAGCGAAATGTAATGCACACTGGAAAAACATCAGAGGAGAGGGAAACATTGCAGCGATGAGGAAAGCGACGGTGCCACCCGTGCGCCTCGAGTGCCCTCGTCAGGCCATGCGGGGTCACTGCAGGGACAGGTCGATTGACAGGCTAGGTTCATGCCGACCCTTATTATGTGTAGAGAGAGGGGGAGATGTAATTTTAGCAGAGGAAGGGGAGGAGCTAAAACTCAAAAAGAAACGAGTAAACAAGTATTCTGTGGTTAAATTCAAGAATAATTGGAGCACTCAGCCCATGGGGACTTTGGAAAGATTACTTGGCATGCGCTCCTGAGAATCAGAACCCGGCCCTGCTACCATCCTGGCACAGACTTGAAAGGCTTCAACGTTCAAAAGGGTTAGTAATAAGACCCTCGGTGCACCGTTTCATGCATTAAAAGCCGAATTATTGCCAGGTTTTTTTTTTAGGCATACACTCTGTGATTTCAGCTCACTCAGCTTAAACAATTATTGTGTCACAAATATTTTTGCAACGATTAATCAGCAGAACAGACTTTTCCTTTCCTGACTTGTGTACATTCCAGCCTCTGAAAGGATCAGGCCTGGCTCTGCACGCAGAGCTACCTTGCCCTAACACGACACTCGCTGCTGTAAGAAACAACCTCAAGGCCTGGGGGTTCCTTCCTGTTGTGAGACAACAACAAGCACCCAGGCCTCCCTGAACCTAGCTGTAATTCATTACCATCCTCGTCCGTCTTCCTCGTCACAGTCACTAAGGAGCACCCCGTGGTCCCAGCATTTACCCATAAATTAAAAAGATCCTCACCCAATATAGCTGCCTGGCAGGAAGTACCTGTCACGTGGCCTATAAGGGTGGGACCAGCACAGGAAATATCCTGTTTTTTTCTCTGTGTTCCTGCAGAACACCCAGTCCACTCTGGTCTCCCTTGAGTCCTTGGCTTCTTGCCTCCTGCTTGACGTTGTTTGTCATCCTCGTCTTGCGTTTCTTCCCTGCCTGCCTGGTCCTTCATCCTGTCCGGACCTTTTTCCCCCTTACTGTCCTCGGCGCCCCTCTTCGGGGTGGGGATGCAGCTCCATTCCCTGGTTGCCTTGGACTCTGGTGGTCTGCCTTGGTGTATGGCCTCCATTCACCTGGTGGCCTTTTCTTTGTCACCCTTGGGGTTGCCCGGCGGGGCCGTCATCCTAAGAAGGCCTCTGTTCCCGTTGGGTACGGCCCGTTTCTCTTTTGCCTTCCTGCTTCCAGGGGTCTCTCTTCCCCTGTTCTTACAGGGTCGTTCCACTCAGTGTATGTCTTCCTCCTGGGCTTCTTTCAGGGACCTCCTTGTTGGTACTTTGTGCTTCGTCGTCTTGGTCCTCCACGTGTGCCTCCTTCTCCCATTTCTTTGCAGGTGGGAGTGGTTCTTCTGGGGGTTTTGGCTCTGACGTCCTTGCGGCTGTTCACTGGTTGTGCATGTCTGCATTGTTTTTTCCTTGGCTTCCTGGATGTCTGTTTCTTTGTTCCTCCGGCGCTTGGGTATACGCTCCTTAGTGACTGTGACGAGGAAGACGGACGAGGATGGCAATGACTCGGTTACTTACCGGTAATGTTCATTACTCCGTGACATAGTCTTCCTCATCACAGTCATGTTCCCTCCTGCCCGCCCTTGGTGGTGAGAGGGGGGACGAACATATTTATTTTCTTAAGTTTCTGCTTTTGTATTTCAGGATGTTTCCTGTGTTGGTCCCACCCTTATAGGCCAGGTGACAAGTACTTCCTGCCAGGCAGCCATATTGGGTGAGGACCTTTTTAATTTATGGGTAAATGCGGTGTCTGGATCACGGAGTGCTCCTTAGTGACTCTGACGCAGGGCCGGACTGGGAAACAAAACCGGTCCTGGCAAAGTGCTCGGCCGGCACCCCCACTACCCCGGGGGTTGTGGGTGCTGCCGAGCTCTCTGCCAGGGCCGGTTTTCGGCCGATTTTGTTACAGGGCCGATTTTGCAGCTATGCTGCAAAAACGGCCCTGAAACAAAATCGGCCCCCAGGGGACCAAAACCGGCCCCCACCCATGCAGCGCACCAGGGGATTGCCCGGTGCCCGCTACGGCCAGTCCGGGCCTGCTGTGACGAGAAGGAGAAGACTATGACTCGGAGTGATTAACATTACCGGGAAGTAGCCGAGTCATTTGCGTTAGTAAATTTGTGACAGTGGAACATCTGTGACTATGCTGTTTTTTTCAGTGTTGTAGATTTAGGGGCAGAGGCAGCATTGAGGCACCTGACAATCAAAGAGAGTGCTTCAGAAAAGCACTCAGATTTTGGTACGTCTTGTGTACTCACTAGGGGTGGGTGAGATTCAATATTTTATTTTCATGAAAGTAACCCAAAATTATGCAAAGAGTGGCTGCCATTATCTTGGGGAGTACAAAGGAGACTAGTTCAAGCAAGATACTGTGTCTCTCATGAGAGAGCTTGAATCAATCCAGCGAAGGAGAGGGGTAGTGTAAATTAAATGAAACCATCCCGGGGTTTCCGATGCCACAAACTTCAGTACTCTCAAACATTTTACATGTAGTGTGCAGACCTGTGAAGACAAACAGATGTATTGTTATCAAAGGCAAGATGATGACGGTGGTGGGTGGCCAGGTGAAATGACCACTCACATATTAGAAGGTGGTGTGTGAGAAGGAGGTTCTTCTAAGAGAAACAGATTGTCCACGTGGAGAGAGAAAAGCTGCATATTTGCGAGTACATTTTGAGAAGCTGGAATTCTCCCCTAGATACTGTTAAAGATAACTCGGTTGGTAAAAGCGACTACTGCTGAGGTCAACAAATAAGCAGAATGTCACAGATTTGACCACAGGTCTGGACTGACACAGCAGGCCATCCATCCTTGGTCAATAAGATAGGCACCATCTTGTTGGTTACAAAGAATCTTGAAAGTGAAAATTTGCTACAAGTATGTGCAGACCTTCTTGTGATGACACACATGCAGTCAGAAGCTTAAGCATGCATGCAGACCTATGCACGTTTACGGTTGAGCACAGAGTTATGGTGTCAGTGCTGATTTTGTGGGCTGGCTCAACTCTTATTTGGGCTTTTGGAGCCAAGCGGGACTTCTGACTCAAAGCTTCCCATGAACTGTCTGGCTCACTCACCTCTATTTGCATGGTGACAAGAATACGAGAACCTGTGCGTTGGTCAGTGGATGTCGCCAACAGCCTGCATAGGCAGGACCCAGAGTAAGTGGCAAACTATCTGGTACTTGTATGGGTCAATGTTAGCGGTGTGGCTGTACATGATTGAGCAAGGATGCTCGGGCGTGCTTTGTTAGCTCTGAGGAGAGGTTGAGGGGAACCTCCGGAAAACAAACCTGAGGTGTTGAGCTCTAGGCCAGCAGCCTCTGGGGGCAGTATTTGAAATAGTGAGCCTGTATGTGTTGAAGCTGGTAGGCTGCACAGGCCATCTCTTAAGCACCGGACAGCGTTGAAGAGGAGTAGCAGAACCCTGGAAACAGCATCCTATGAGGTAAATAGGTAATACAATATAGGCCACCATTTTGTGTCTACCAACCTGATGGGTGAGCACAGCTTATGTGGGATCCCACTCATTTCCCAGGGAATGGGCTCTGATCTAGGCTTTGCACACAGTGACTTAAAGATACAATTAGGTGATTTAGTAGTTTAACTTCCCACAGGAGTAACACCTGGAGGGACAGATGCAAGTGTGTAATGAATGGTTTTACACATGTTAACTATTTGTGTGACCTGGCTATCCAGATGGCGGCGGCATCAGTCCTGAAGTTTGCCTTATTGATTGCGTAAACATAGCCAGGAAGATGCCTCTTTTATGAAAAAGTATTATTATTAATCTAGGCCTGAAAAGGACACTCAACACCCATTACTCCACATTGGGTAATTACTCGTCATTTGCAGCAAAACGTTACTGTGAGTGCCAGGAACAATGTGAACGACCAAAGCCCGAGTGGCTGTTGCTTGTAGCATTAGTGTTTTTGGAGTTCTTTGTAGCACGTAAGTGTCCACACATCAAAAATTGACACAAGGAAGCATTTCATGATAAAATAAAGCGATAAAAAACAAATTTGTGTTACACATTATTGCAGGTAATTTAGCATAATTTTGAATTGTTTTGTATAAATATGTGAAAGTAAATTGCACACGGTTCACCCTCCCCCCATAATTTAGGCATGACGTGAGGGGCTGGTAAAGGGGAAAATGAACAAGGGGTGACACACTTGTTGCAATGTACCTTGACAATGGATTTTACAGTCTGTCTTTTGTTAAAGCGCTATGTTGCCCTTGTGTTCTGCTGTGTGCTATGTAAATTAGTCATTAAATAAAGAAACATGCCCATAGACTTGACATTGCAGTGTTGTTAGGTTAGCCAGATGTCTACAATTCCAAGATATTAAAACAGGCATTTTACCTGTGGTCCCTAATTCTCTGCAATACTGTTTCACCGGAAAGGCTCATTCAGAACCGAATGCAAATCACTAACTAGATTATAACATCTTGTAACTTTGAGCAAGCACTCCATTCCCAGGCCCAATAGGCATTCCCAGAATCTTATAATTGCTAATGTAGGTTTTGTGCCTGCATGTGCACATGGCTGCACTTGACTTAGATGTGTCAGAGGACACACTAAGATCTGAGTCAGTCATCAGTCTTCATCAAACATGTTGGATATCGCTAAGCTAACACTGAGAGTTGCCTACAGATGCCAGCAGATCAGCTGCAGTCTGAGCAAAAGGGGGGCTTTCAGAAAAATAGCCTAGTTTTTAATTGCTTCTAAAACTGGTCAAAGGTGGAAGGTGGTTGATGAGGAAACAGGATAGCATTCCAGTGCTTTGGGGAAAGATATGTTAAAGAAACGTCGCCCATTGTGGTGCATGAGATTTTCAGAACAGCAGAAAGCACAGTTATTAAATTTAGAGTGAGGCCTCCTCCTCGCGTCTTAAATTCTGCAAGAAGCTGAAGACCTGGCCCTTCAACTAATTCTCCGAGGCTGACTCACTACACCCTGAGCCCTCACATACACCTGCTCCAGCCCCTGGTTACCGTACCGAGTGAGAAGCAGTGCTTTACGAAGTCCTATAACATAACTGATGTCAGGTGGGCCCCAAACCATAAAATGCCTGAAAAGTAATGCATTGAAATTTTAAAAGGCACTTTTAGGCTATCACTAAAGGGGTGTGGCTATCAATACTGCTGAAGGTGCAGAGGCACCGGGGTCCAGGAATATGAGGGGCTCACTGCAACTCGTATCACTTCTATATTACTATTCAAGATGAAGATTGTAGAGCTCATTAATGTTCTGGGCAGAAACGCAACATTTTGGACTGTCCTCAGACCAGGTCCAGAGGAAGGCTAAATGTATGAGGCTTCACAGAACTGAAACCTAAGAACATTACCAGTTCGACCAAAGTATTCTGGTTATATGTGAGAAGCATTTGAACTCACAAAATGAAATAGCAAATGACATCAAAACGAAAGCCCTCATTTCACTGAAAAGTTGTAGATGTGAAAGAAATGATTGTTTGAATGTGCCACAGGTTAGAGGTCTAAATTGCTGGCCCATGAAGGACAAAGATCTATCACATTAAAATTAATCTGTAATGAGGAAAAGTGTTCTTCTGATCGGCGTCATTTGTACCGAGACTCCATTGCTTTTTCATTGCCATCTCGTGTCAAATACACTCCCACACGACCCACCTGGTCGTTTCTGCTGATGCCTGAGGAAAATCTAACTAACACGACAACAGCCATCTTGCAGCCTGCATTTCTGCCCAGGAACTGTTGCACACCCAACCCCCCCCTGTTCTTGCAGTTCAACAGAAAGCCATGAGACACTCACACCCTGTGTAAATGATTTGTTTTCCATCTCCTGATCCCAGCCTGGTAAACATCCTTGATACCGTGATCAGGTTATCTGGACAATGGTCTGACTGCTGGGCCTTGATCGTGGTGATTAAACAATGACCTGAAAGACCGGGCTTTGATCAAGGTGATTACCAATGACCTGAAAGACTGAGCCTTGATCAAGCCGAGTGAACAATGATTTATGTACAAAGCCTTGACCAGGTCACCATCTACAAATGTCGCCTGGATCTGGTTATCAACTGCAAACACTGCCCTGATTGAACAATGAACTAACAGCCAAAAGACTGAGATGAAACAGTATAAAAGGCTTGTAAGCTGTGGAGTAAAGCAGCAGCCTCCTCTGTCTTGTTTCTGACGAGCTTGGGACTCTGTTCCATAGCCTGGGCTACTTGAATAAATGTGGGTTCCTCCTGCAGACGAAGGCTCCTGTGTCTCTTTTTACTACGTATGAAGGGTATGGAAGGCTTGGGCGGTTCCCCCGCCGCCGAGACCCAGTAAGTCGGTTAATCTGGTTCTTTAAATGGCGCCCGAATAGGGACTCCACGAGCACGAAGGTCAGACCCGGTGAATGTGAGGAGGTGCGCGGAGACACTCCGATGGAGGTACCCTACCCGAGGGATTCTTGCAATCCGGTAAGCCAAACGACTCACCCGCTGTTCCACCCCACCCGGTCTTGGCCACATGACCGCGTTCTCGCTGGAGTCCCCTAGCAAATAATTTTCGGAGCAGGACACAGCCCTACGTCTGCAGAAGAGAACTACCCCTGTAAGGTAAGGGTGGACTGATCACCCACCAAGTCTGTATAATTCTGTTATTGACTTTCGCAAAAGCCACGCTGTTATTGACTTTTGCCAAAGCCAAGCAAGCGAGGTGAGTTTTTTAAAACCCGCTGGTGTCTGTTCTGTATGATTCTGCTGTTATTGACTTTTGCAAAAACCAAGCAAGCGAGGTGAGTTTTAAAACCCGCTGGTGTCTGTTATCTGTTTTCAAGCATGCCAGACAGTAGGAAGTTCAAGAGATTATGTTGTTGTATGTGTACGCAGGGCTCCCAGCTGGAGGCGGCTTGTCCGCTTCCTCCAGAAGGGACCCCTGGCCATACGATGAATGTTAAACATGGCCCTTCTGCCATAATGTTTTCCTCATTCTGGGTAAAATATATGAAACAAAGTAAAGCGGAATTACAGTGGCCACTTTATGGCTCCTTTAATTCCCAAGTTCTCGCCAACCTAGAGGAACAATTAATGAAAAGAAAAACGCGCCCGTCTATGTTTAAATCTGTCCAATTTTGGAGGAAAGAGATAGAGCAGAGAGCTAGAAAGCAGTAGGCTCAAGAAAGCAAACAAACGCCTTTGGCCTGGGCCACCGGTTCGATTGTCTACCTAGGGGTCCATCTGACACCGACGGTGGGGAAACTGTTCTCGGCTAACTTTCCACCCTTGTTAGCAAAGACCCACGCGGAATTGGATCGGTGGAAACCTAAATTCTTATCATGGCTGGGCAGAATCCATGCCATTAAGATGGTTCTCCTACCTAAATATCTGTATTTATTTCAAGCACTGCCTATTCCACTAGATAACGACTTTTTCCGGCAACTCAAGACTCAGATGTTGCGATTTGTGTGGCAAGGGGGTCGGGCACGCTTCTCCTTTGCGGTCTTGTGGCGGCCGAGGTCCGAGGGCGACGTGGGACTTCCTGACTTGCAGCTCTATTACAAAGCGGCGCAATTGAGAGTGCTAGTGGAATGGTCCCAACAAACCTCAGAAAAACATTGGTTGCACATGGATCGGAGCGTGGCTGGCAGATCGGTTTGGGACTTGGCTTGGAAGCCTAAGAAGGACCGTCCATTGAACACCTATATTAGTACCCCAACGGTTACCACGCTGAAGGTTTGGGACACATTGGCCACAGATGAGCGCTGGACCACATTCCCCTCGCCGTTCACGCCCTTACACTTCAACCCGGCCTTCCCGCCGGCAATGCGAGAGGGGGCCTTCGAGGTTTGGAAGGAGGGCGGTTGCAGGGCTCTGACCCATTTGTTTCACGGCCAGGAATCCCTCACCTTTGCTAACTGTATGAGGGATTATGGGGTCCCCCGTCGGAACGATATCACCACGTCCAGCTGCTGCACTGGGCCACGTCGCCTGGGGTGTTGGAGGCGGCTACGAGACCCCCGTCGTCCTTTGAGGCCTTCATACTACGGACTTCTGCCATGAAAGGAGTCATCTCCTTCATATACCAACTCTTGCTTAAGTCTACGGTGGCGCCTCGGCCTCGCTACATGGGGCAGTGGGAAGAGATGTTGGGGAGAGATATCCCCGATACAGAGTGGCCGGCGTTGTGGAGAGATTTGACAGCGTTTAACCACTCGCTGCATTTGAGGGAAGCCCATCTCAAGACACTCATGCAATGGTATCTATGCCCAGCCAGGCTCCATCGCATATACCCGGCCACCTCTGACAGGTGCTGGAGGGCTTGTGGGTTACTTGGAGACTTCCGCCACATTTGGTGGGATTGCCCGGTAATTTGACCATACTGGGAGGAGATTCTCTCGCACATTAGGGACATGCTTGGCTACCCCCTGGAGGACTCTATGGCCTATGTCCTATTGGGCCTGCGTGAGCCCGGCCTTGAGTATCAGACTCGTGCGGACAAAAAGATTCTGTGGCTCTGCCTGGGTGCGGCCAAACTTACACTAGCCGCCGCATGGAAAAAGAAAGAGGCACCAGCAATTTCCTTGTGGCACGCACGGCTTTGGAAGCTGCTTAGCATGGAAAGAGTGGCAGACATCTTCCTCGGTAATTTCAAGAATTTCCAGTTTAAGTGGGGACCCTTGGTTACCTACCTCTCTAAGGGCTTACCTTCGGCTGTCTGCCCTGCATCACTGTGGTCATTACACCTCTTTCAGGTCTAGTATGAATGGTTGTACGTAAGAGCAGTATGTATGGAGTCACCACCCTGGGGGGAGGGGGGTGGAGGGGGGGACGGTTAGTTTCATGGTTCTTGGGTTTGTTGAGGTGCCCGCAGACGGGTACATGGCTTGTTCAATCTGGGTACGAGGGATCGTGGGCCGGACAGTTGCCATATTTAGCTTTCCTTATCGTACAGTGCCCGTTGACAGGCACACCGGCATTATTGCCTCACTGCTAACAACGATGACTGATTGATTACGGACTCGATGTGCATCTGTTACTATGGAATGCCGCTGAACGTTGGTTTCTGATTGTGCCCCCTGCGTGGGAAAATGTGCGGCACCTCCGCAGTTTTATTTTATTTTCCTGTTTCTACTCAAAATAAAGATTTTCCACAAAAAAAAGAAAGAAAACAAGAACGTATGTCAATGGCCGATCACGCCAGAGACAATTTACAAAATCAAATGACAAAATCAGTAGAAATAGCCGATAGAGAGAATGGGGCCCGGGTACAAAAATTTTATTCAGCTTGTGAGGAGAAAGGAAAGGGCCATATGGAAGAGAGAAAAGAAGGCTTGATACCATGCTAGAAAGACCTCCTGCATATGCCCCAATTTACCCTTCCCTGACACCTCACACCCCGCATGTCCTCCCGCCACAGCCCACTCCTGCCACTCCTGCCCCCATTGCCCCTCTTACTGTTCTACCTGTCACACCATCCCTCCCGATTTTTCCTATGACACCGACCACGCCGCTAACCCTGTCCTCGCTGGGGGAATGACAACAAGTCTCCATCCGCCCAACCCCTGCGGCTTTACCCCTACGCTCAGTTTTCCTGCTTCCCCTTGGTCTACAGTTAAGCAGGATTTATATAAATTGTTGAATTTCCCCCCGACTGGCCTCCTTGCGCTCTGCAGTCAGCTTTTCGTCCCTTCGAGAAAATGACCTACAGAGGCAACAGTGTGAATGTTGGATAAATAACTGGAATATTTATGCCTTTAAAGAAATATGGTCCACCTTTTCCCAGTGGACGATTATAGAACAGACCACCTGGGCTGAATACATGTGTACCCTGGTCATGCAACGATTTAAGAATGCGCTTATGCAGATACCCACTGGGTTAATGGACCTTAGGTTGCAAATAAAAAGAGGTGATGTTCAGGAAGAGGGGATGTTTGGCACTATGTCTGCTTTAATGGCTTACCGTGATATGACTGCTTTTCCCAACACCGCTCTAGAAACAGCTATTCCAATGAGAGAGGCAGCCCCTGTCTTTGTTAACGTACTTACCGATGCCCAAAATAATGGCTGAGGGGCTGTTGAAGCACACTGGTGCAGGCTTTGGGTTCATGTTCCTTGGAAAAGGTCAGACATAATGCAGTTAAAAGGACAATTACCAGATCCCCGGAAGAATACGGCTGCCTTTTACAGAGAATTAGGTCAGATTATATCTGCAGGTACTCTCGTTCTTGAGGATATAGATTTAGTTTTCGGTACAGTTGTCCCCACTGAAATTTGGGACAAAATTTGACATACTGACCATGAAGTAGCATTGGGAGGTAAATGGGCTGACCTAGAAGCTATGGAAGAAGCAAGGGTAGGAGGGACTAAACCAGAAGCTGCCTTCCTGACTTTGCCCGGTAAAATAATAACATTTATGAAAACACTTTTGCCGGAAACTGTCATTAACTGGGATAAAATAAACACCTGTAGACAGCAAAAAAAAGATGAGAATGTGGCTGACTTCTTTACCCGTTTTGAGAAAGAATACAAGGGACATAGTGGTTTGGATCCCGGACCCCAGGTTCTGGCCCAGTATTTGTCGATAAGTTTATCAGCAACTTGCTTCCTGAGATCTCCGCCAGGCTTAAGAAAGTTGAAAGTACGTGGTCTGCCCAAACTATGACTGGTATCTTGGCTATGGCACAATATCACGAGAATAGGGAGAATGAAGATAGAGACAAGGAAAGTAAGAAGGTTAGGGATCTTAAGACTAAGGCACTTCTGCAGCAGGCTTACCCTCCCCAAGGTCCCGATACCCGCGGGAATTTCAGACCTCAAGTGCAATCCCCTCCGAGGGCTCGCCAGTCTACCCCCTCCAGCCCTCAACATACGGGAGCCCTCCAAACAGATCAGTGTGCTTGTTGTAAGTGGTACGGCCATTGGATAGATGAGTGTCCTGTGTTAGCTGAAAACTTCCAATCAGGGAAGACTTGGCCTCGCGCTCCCAGGGAGGGGAGCCCGACTAGAGACCATGGCCCACCCCATCCACAGGATAAAGAACGCAGGGCCAGGGATGATGCTCCCATCCGGCAGCGGCTGGCCAATAGGTTTGAAGGGTACAAAGCAACACGCACTTATTACAATGATGATTATGATGAAGTTGATGAGACAGGGTCCTACGAAGCATAGGTCAGCCAGGAAAGGGGTATCACCAGAGTGCAAATTCCAGTGGATCAAAGGGGCCTGTATGTTCAAATGTCAGTTGTGGGGAAAGATCAGAATTTTCTTTTGGATACTGGGGCCACCAGGTCTTCTATTGCACGTCTGTCAGTCCCGGAGGCACCCCTTTCTGGCAATATGAATATCTCCGTGGGTTTTGCAGGAACACCTGTGACTAGCCCTGTCTCTGAACCCCTTCCTCTCGATATTGGCCCTGCACATGTTGACGCTCCCTTGGTCCTTACTACAGGTTGCAGTGAAAATTTGTTAGGCATGGATTTACTGAAAGCTCTGTATGCGACCATATCATGTAGCCCCCAAGGTGTATCCCTAACAATTTCCCCCACCGCAGCTTCCTATATGTATCTATCAGGTCCCCTCCCACCAGAGTTGCAGTCTTTACCTTCCTCCCTCTGGGCATCATCAGACACTGATGTAGGGTGTCTCAACATATTCCCTCATGTGGTACGCATCCAGCCAGGTGCACTTCTCCCCCGCCTCCGGCAGTATCGACTGCCCGCAGAAGGAGAAATGGCCCTTTTAGCAATAATATCTGAATGAATGGACAAGAGCATAGTGGAGGAGACACGTAGCAATATCTGTAACAGTCCCATAATTCCCGTTCTTAAAAAGACCAATGGAGATGCTCTCTCCCCTAAAATATACAGATTTGTAATTGCTGAGAGCCCTTAATAAAATAACAATCTCCCAATATCCTGTTGTCCCAGACATTACTATTACTAAGGACAAGGGAACCCTCTAGGTAAGCAAGGACCTGGGGTATCAATTACGTGGAAAACAACGGTCCTTGACAAGGAGAAATGCCAATTTCAATAATTATAGGCCACAATATGCACTATAATGAACAGGAAGTCCAGCCGGACTTCAAAATTTAATTCGATAATTAGATAAGGCAAATCAAACAGCACAAACAATAAAGCAGTGGGACACAGTCCTGTATCCACAGTACTGAACAAACAATACACAATACATTCAACTAGGGATTTTCAGGCATTTAGAAGGAACAGGAGCAAAAGGGTAATTTAACAATCAATTTGCTTCACATATGTGGAAAACACATGATTTTTTTAGGACTGGACCTCACTCTTGTAAAATCTGGTTTTAGTCCCTTTGTTAGGGACTGCACCTCACGTCTGTGATAATGTAATTCCATTTTTTGTACTATGAATGCATACCTACTTTGCAGATTCTTAAAATACTGGCTTTACAATGTCTGATTAAGTCACCTGCATGAATTTCATAACTCACCAACTCACTTATTCAATCCCTTCACCTTTGTATAATCTTATGACCGTTCCAAGATGTCTGCCACCAATTGCTGGCTGCCCCCACCAACAGGACCGTTCCAAGATGTCTGCCACCAATTGCTGGCTGCCCCCGCCAACATGGCCGCCATATTGTGTCACCTTCCTCCTTCAATATGGCCGTCACATTGACTTCCCCCGAGCACGCCCATACTCAGGCGTTCTACGGCGCGATTGTGCACCGAGATGTCTCTGGAAGTTCCACTGCGAACTTCAGGTAAGCGTTATCCCCCTTGTACTCCTAGGTTACATCGCTACCTTGGCCTCATGTGGGTCCTTCACAGTACCCTTATTCTTTCATAGGAGCCTTAATTAAGGCCACCGCGCTCTGTGGCCAGGACCAATCGGCGATTCAATAGGTAAGCTGCCTCTTCTGGCGAGACGGCACACATTGCCTTAGCATCGTACCACTGTGCACGCAAGTTAACTTTATACTTATCCCCCTCTCTAGATACCTGTTCGGGGTCTGCATCCCTGACCTCTTTTAATTACGAGGACATTGGCCCCCCGGTTGCGCATTTTCAGCATCGTTCCTTTAGTTCTCGCGGTTCCCGGGAATTATCCGTGAGGTAAGCCTACCTATCGAGCAGACACTATAGTTCCATTTCACGGTTGGCAATCCTGCCTAATCTCGGTCTTACTCCCTCCAGGCTCCCCGTAGGCACCACACGCCTTTCCACTACCAGCCCTCCAGCCCACTGCTCGTGCTGGTTTTCAATCCTTCCAGACAAATAGCTTATTGGTATACTGCAAGGTAAGCCCTTAATTTATGTCCCTCCGACTCCTTGCTAGGTACAATAACAAGCTCAGGCTAATTTTGGTGTCATTCCTTATAGGCACATCACGCCTAATCCTATTGCCAGCCGACCTGCAATCATCAACCCTAACCCTCCCAGGCTCTGCAATTGGAAGCCCGACCACCCTCGATTCCGGTTTTGTAATTGGCCCAGGCTACCGCTCCTAGGTAACTATTCCCTTCCAGCAGGCACAATTCCGGACAAATAGCCCACTTAATTCACGGAATGCCTCCTGCACGCCGTATACCCATGAACGTAAGCCTTGCTTGCTTAGCACTAGTTGCCTGTCACCAGCTACATCCTTTACCTTTTGGCATGATTATAGGCACCGTTAAGATTTGTGTCTTGGTTGCGACACGTTTGAGAATTATCATAGGGACACGTTATGATCACCATACAGTAATAGCACCGTGGCTGCCTGACACTGGCTGTTTGACACTTTCTCACATGAATGAGCAACAGCACCTCCGAGCATGGTATGGTAACGTGTTGAAAATGTTCTAAGAGTAATAACAGCTGGCTAATTATATGTTATATGTTTCCTTTCCCTCCTGTCAATACAGGCTTTTAAATTCAGGCAAGCAATGAATGTCCTGATGATGATCCACTATTTTTAACTGGATCGAAACGCCGTCGACATAATATGTGGTTCAAACACTAAGTTCACTATTATGTGCCTAAAAATCATGCGTTTTCCACATATGTGAAGCAAATTGATTGTTAAATTACCCTTTTGCTCCTGTTCCTTCTAAATGCCTGAAAATCCCTAGTTGAATGTATTGTGTATTGTTTGTTCAGTACTGTGGATACAGGACTGTGTCCCACTGCTTTATTGTTTGTGCTGTTTGATTTGCCTTATCTAATTATCGAATTAAATTTTGAAGTCCGGCTGGACTTCCTGTTCATTATAGTGCATATTGTGGCCTATAATTATTGAAATTGGTATTTCTCCTTGTCAAGGACCGTTGTTTTCCACGTCCCAGACATTACAGCCCTCTTAACGATGGTCCCTTCTGACGCCACGCACTTTTCTGTCATAAACCTGAAGAATGCTTTTTTCAGCATTCCTATTCAGCCTGACAGCAGACATTTTTTTGGTTTCTCCATTGGTGGGCGGAGCTATAGATTCTGCCGCGCCCCTCAAGGTTTCACCGAGAGCCCCAGTATCAATAGTCAAGCCCTAGAAAGTCAACTAGATTCCTTGAACTCCCTGATAATTTCACACTATTACAATATGTAAATGACCTCCTCATTGCTGCAAATTGTGCCCCAGCATGTAAAGAAGCTACTCTCTGTTTGTTACGCCACCTTGCCCTCCATAATCACAAAGTCTCTTTGAAAAAGCTTCAGTTTTGTCAAGAGAAGGTAACCTATTTAGGTCATCTCCTCTCGAAGGAGGGAAGGCAGCTCACCGCTGATTCTGTAGCCATTATCAATGCTATGACGGCCCCACGAACACAAAAGCAGGTGTGAGCCTTCATAGGCCTAACCTCATACTGTAGACAGTGGATTTCCAATTTTTCGGCCATGGTCAAACCTCTTCTTGCCCTCACCTCTAAAGACATATCAGACAGTTCCTTTCCATGGACTAGAGAGCATGTACAGGCCTTCCAAGATTGTCACTTGGGTTGATGCTCTGCCCTTAGCCCTACTGTCCACAAGAACAATAGCCCACACCAGAATAGGGCTATCCCCCCATGAAATTGGGTTCAGGAGGCCTGCCAATGTATGGGGTGTCCCGTGGCCTAAGAAACTGTCTGACGTTGAATACCCTGTATTAACTGATTATCTGTACAGTCTGACTAATACCTTTCGTACTCTTTATCACCAGGTGCATGAGGCCATACCTGACAAAAGCGAGGGCCCAGGACACGTTATCCAACCTGGGGATTGGGTCTTGGTGAAAAATTTTCAACAGACTAAGAGCCTCGAGTCCTGCTGGACACAGCCCCGTCAGGTGTTACTGGCCATCCGCACCGCAGTGAAAGTAGAAGGCCGGAAGAATTGGGTGCATTTGTCGCACTGCAGGCGTGTGCCTCTGCCTCTCCCCTATGATCAGTGGGTGAGGGAAGGACAAGGACACTCAGGAACAGAAACAGTCCTGACGTTTGTCCCATTCAGCGATGCCAGTCTGCATTTTACATCCACGGAAGCAGAGAGTGACAGCATACTGAAAGGAAGGGTGGAACCCTCCCTTAACTCTGCTCAATACCAAGAACAATAGTTTCCCGACCATACTGTCCCTACTTCCGACCGAAACAACTTGAGTCCCCAAGGGAAGGCTTGCCCTTGACTTCGCCAAGTGCCTATAGGCTGTAGGGCTGTGATCTTCCCCGGCTGAGAGTAGTGCTGGTGTGTCAGACTAAGGTACGCCATAGTGCCCTTGGCACCTGCGCCCAGTGAAGCAACCACCAATCACAGACAGCCACTAGAGGTCCCTGGCTTAGCACAATGGCAGCCGTCCAAAACACCTGAATCCAGAAACAAGATGTCAGTCTCCGACATAGTAAATGGTTCATGGCCACCTTGGTAATGCTGTTTGTCTCCCTCATCCTGTCTATCGTTGGTTGGCTGTTGCTAATCTACCATCCTGTTACCTCACCAACTCCTATTCCGACTCCTGAAGAACACCCGTATTTCACGCTACCAGCCCACAAATCACCCCGCCGTGCAGAATTCTTCAACAACACCTTCATCCAAATGTTGTGTCATCACCAGCTGATCATGAACACTTCCAACTACTCAACTAATCAACGAACATTTTCCAGATTCCACAGAAGAAAGATACTGCCTGATGAACGAGACACTGTGAATGTCACAAATGTGCAAGGCCGTGTCTGCATTCGTGGCCTAGGGACTAAGAAAGTTGGTACCAGTACGTGTGATATCACAAAAGTTTTAAACTCCACATCTCCTCCGAAGCTGGTGGCATCCCCCAACACCTATTTTATCTGTGGCACTGCCGCCTACACTTGGCTTCCCCATAACTGGTCTGGTACCTGCTATCTGGCCTTTCTCCTTCCACCAACTTATTCCACCCATGGAGGTTACCACCTGTCAATGAAGGGTGCTTTGCGAGGCTCACGTAGGGACGCCAAATCAGCCGAGGATACAACAGGCTAGGAAACCGGGGACTTCTTTAAAGGTTTCCTTCCTTTCTGGGGCCCCATGGCCAACAGTCGGGCTGTACGAGGACTGACCAGGGTCCTTCAAGCCACCATCACAGTAACAGCTGGTGCCCTCTCCAACATAACTGCAGAGCTGCAGGCGGACCGCCTCATAACGCTCCAGAACAGAATGGTCCTAGATGTCATTCTTGCTGATCGTGGTGGTTTAAATTGATCGGCTCCAGCTGCTGAGTGTACATCCCAGACAACGCACCTACAGTGTACTATGCCATCCAACGTCTGCATCGCCTTTCTTCTGAAATTCATCTGGATGAAGGCAACTGGTCCGTCACAGGCTGGATCTGGGGCATCCTTTCCTAGTGGGGGTGGAGGATACTCATGTTCCTTGCCTTGGGAGTAACTGTCCTGGTCTCCTGCTGTTTGTGCTTTCAGTGTCTGCCAGTGCTCTGTACAATGTGTGTCCAGACCGTCAATCCTCCACCCTCTAACATTCACAACACCAATATGATGATGATGCTCCAACAAGAACCGATAGCCTTATGAAGATTGACATTTCTTAAAGTATTTGCCACTCAATGGCAAAAGGAGGGTATGAGGAAAAGTGTTCTTCTGATCGGCATCATTTGTGCCGAGACTCCATTGCTTTTTCATTGCCATCTCGTGTCAAACACTTCCACACGACCCACCTGGTCGTTTCTGCTGATGCCTGAGGAAAATCTAACTAATACGACAACAGACATCTTGCAGCTTGCATTTCTGGCCAGGAACTGTCGCACAACCAACCCCTCCTGTTCTTGCAGTTCAACAGAGAACCATGAGACACTCACACCCTGTGTAGATGATTTGTTTTCCATCTCCTGCTCCCAGCCTGGTAAACATCCTTGACACCGTGATCAGATATCTGGACAATGGTCTGACTGCTGGGCCTTGATCAGGGTGATACACAGTGCATCGAAGAGGGAGAGAATAAAAAAAAAAGGTGGTTAACTCAGTCCGGTCACCAACTTACATGCGTAATTCTAAATGCCCACCACTCCTCCTGGCCCCGCCCACCCTACACGCATGCCTAAACCAGTCACAGAAAAATAAAATGATGCTATCATTTTATTTTTCTGTCACTGACCTGAAAGACCGAAGTTTGATCAAAGTGATTAAACAATGACCTGAAAGACTGAGCCTTGATCAAGCCGAGTGAACAATGATTTGTGTAGCAAGCCTTGACCAGGTCACTATCTACAAACGTCGTCTGGATCTGGTTATCAACTGCAAACACTGCCCTGATTGAGCAATGAACTAACAGCCAAAAGACTGAGATGAAAAAGTATAAAAGGCTTGTTAGCTGTAGAGTAAAGCAGCAGCCTCCTCTGTCTTGTTTCTGACGAGCTTGGGACTCTGTTCCATAGCCCGGGCTATTTGAATAAATCTGGGTTCCTCCTGCAGACGAAGGCTCCTGTGTCTCCTTTTACTACGTATGAAGGGAATGGAAGGCTTGGGCGGTTCCCCCGCCGCCGAGACCCAGTAAGTGGGTTAATCTGGTTCTTCAGTAGGGCAGTGGCTCATAATCTTTTGACTTCTTCACACCTCACTGAGAAGCCAGTGACCCCCAAAACACTTCTACAATTTTTACCTTAACAATAATATACAAAAAATACACAAACAAGTATACATTATATGAACTCTTCGCATCTACATTCTTCCGCTACTGCATGTTTAAATATGAGAGCAACTACAGACCAGCACATTTTCATAAATCAATAAATGATCATTTAAAATCAGAACACTCTGCTGAAGAGGTGAGACCGAAGTAGTAGTTTGCCTCAGGCAGACACAGGGCACCAATCAAGCTTAATATGGATGAAGCTGCAGACCATGAAGGGTCTTTGTGTCAAAAGGGGGCGATGGCAGTGCATCAAAGTTAGAAGGCCAAGAGATAATTATATTAGAAACAGTTCTGTCCACTGGGATGGGGTACTCTGCTTGTGAAAGTTTTTCAGGTCTTCCGAAAAGTACAGGTATGCCCCTTACAATGTAAGTGCTTGGAGTCTATAAGTGCTTGCCCATAATAGCAGTGGATAAGAGAACCTGTTGTCTGGAAGGGTTTTTGGGCAATGTACCTAAATTAGATGTCTCTAGAACACTGGCACTCTAAGTTTGTTGAGGATTATGATTTTCTAGAAAGTCATATTTATTTTGACACTGTATTTAGTCAGTAGGTGATTGCTGGGTCAGATGCACATTCACACAGGCTTTGTCCCCAGCTAGTAATCTGCTTCTGACTAGAAACGTTTTTTAAATGCTTATGATTATTTTTGTTAACATATCTTTATTGATTTTATTAATATATATCAGATACACGGCGGGGCAACAAAGTAGACTTAACTAAGCTCCTTAAGTAATTATTGTTACTATTATCCTATTGGAAGGAACTATATTTTATACAGTTATTTGGTTCAAAATATGTGTCAGCAGATCCCCTGAATCATGGTCCCAGACCCAACACAGGTTAAGAACCACTGCTGTAGGCTATGAAGGACATTTGTATTCCAGTTGACATGTGTTGCCATATCCGACACGTATAGGCTTTGAGATCGAAGCTGATCCTGAACTCTTTAACTTTAAATGCACCTTACATGAGCAGCCAGAAGATGCGCACACCCCCACAGGGAAGTAGACCCATACCACTTGATGTCTTACCTTGTCTATGCTGCCCCTGTATCTCCTTTCCACATATCACCACACCATCCCGTTGGCTTGTTCCTTTAACTGGGAAACATGGTAGCTCTGAGGTGGACGCCAGGCGTTTTACAAAGTTCCTGCCCACTTTACCCATCCGCATGCCCTCTAGCGCTCCCTCCTCATAAAACTGCCTGCCTGGCATGCACCCGCCATCTTCTATATAGTCTTCTGCGGATACTGATTCCATGTTCACTGCCCTGTGCCTGAGCTGGTCTTGGGTATGGCCCGTGGGAGCAATGGAATGTTCTCTTCTACTGCATGAAAAGTATTTTCTCGACACAGGCCCTGCTCAGCCTGGCGGGGTCAGGAGAAAGGCCTTTTCTGCAGGGCCAATCCAAGCTTTTCTACTAAACAGTGGGGTGGCAGGAGGATGGACAGACGGGGGCAAGGGATAGGGAAAATAATATTTTAAAAGAAAAGTACCTTTCCTTTCACTGCCACTGCCTTTGGAGCCCGCCTCTGTGCTCTCCCAGCAGTCTCTGGGCAAGCAGGCTCCCTGCCCAATCCAGACTCTGCTTTCATGCTT
This sequence comes from Lissotriton vulgaris, assembly GCF_964263255.1. Lineage (NCBI taxonomy): Eukaryota > Metazoa > Chordata > Amphibia > Caudata > Salamandridae > Lissotriton > Lissotriton vulgaris. Next base: position 121,027,204 of record NC_141697.1, read on the forward strand.
TGAGAGCAGCACCAGAATTGGTCTATGCGTCCTGGCCTACTACATAGACAGTCCCTGGAAGACTGCAGCGTTTCTCCAACCCGGCTCTGAACACAGCTGGGTTGGATAAATATATATATATATATATATATATATATATATATATATATATATATATTTATTTTAAAAGTTTTATATAGCGCTAGCTTGACACGTAGATATCAATGCGCTTTACATACACACTGTTAAAAAACAGAAGGAAAATTGCATTACATAGTAGGCAGGCAAAAAGGAAGCAAAACCAGAGATACAAAAAATACAGTATGAAAAATAAATGCACAGTGCATCGGAAGGGGAGAGAATAAAAAAAAAAGGTGGTTAACTCAGTCCGGTCACCAATTTACATGCGTAATTCTAATTGCCCACCACTCCTCCTGGCCCCGCCCACCCTACACGCATGCCTTAACCAGTCACAGAAAAATAAAATTATACTGTTTTACTATCATTTTATTTTTCTGTCACTGACTCTGACGAGTGGGGCGACGCTCCTCCCCCATTAGGGAGGAACCGCCCCTGCTAGTGAACTCGGTGAAAATAATTTTGCTGTCCCCTTCCCAGGCAATATTTAATTACTTTAAGGGGTTATCTGGTAGCACCCTAGGCAGCCGCCTAGTCTCACCATGCACTAAAACCAACCATTATGTTTTGCCATTGAGGTTAGTTGGTAAAGCCTTTCTTCGCTGCCATAAATATGACTAAGGTTGTGACTGAAAAGTGCAGGCCTTTTGGAAAAATATACATATTACTGTGTCACACAATCCGGATAAACTAATCTCACTTTGGCCAGCCATGGACCCTAGAAGCAGCACAGGAAATGTCTACTTTGTCCTCTGTTGGGCTTGTGAAATACAGCATTTCTCATGGTTAAATGGGTACTTTTGAACTCTGGCCCCGGTGCACTGCACCTGCTGCACCAACAGTAGCTTCGCCCCTGAATGTGGCAGCACAGAGCACTTCTGTGGCAAACTGGGAAACAAAGTTTCTTTTTTGTGAGGGGCACATGGGTGACCTGGTGAGCCACAAGTTGGCCTCTGGTGAACAGCGGGGTCATATCACAAATGCAGAGCAAATCACTCAACACCGAAGCCCTTGGCTCAGAAAGGATCCGGGCGGAATTAGCAGGGAGACCTCCTCACCCTGAGAGGGTGGTCCCATCAGCCTGGGTCAAGGTCAGTCAGAGAATCACAGATCACAGCTGCCTGTCCGTCCTGGGGCTGCTCCTGACAGACAGACACGCTGCATCTGAGTCTCATGCCTGTCACTTCTGGGCACGCGTGTAAGTAAACGGGGTCTATTATTTTTAAGATCTCTTGCAGTGACGTCAGCCTGTTTTAGAATAATATTGAAGATTAGTCAAATCTGTAACATATAAAAAGTTCACAAACTCCAACCGGAACCTCTTGTTTTACAAAAGTCGAATACGTTTAAGAGGAGTAAACTCGGATGTGACAATGAAGAAAGATAACTGAAAGATAAAGTGTGAGAAAAAATAAGAAACATTTTAATAACTACATATGGTACCTTTAGTGGCCCACATACCCACTGGCTGCTTACATTGCCAACTCCTAGGACCTTTATACATTTCCGGCCCTGTGAGATGCGTTCCCACTTCTGAGAATCTGTCCTTCCTTTTTTTCAAACTACATTCTTTTGGGTTTCCAGATGCATAACACGAAATCATAACAAATGCAGCAACAATAATAGCAATGTCAACTTAGATTTGGCTTTTTGAGAATGAAGAAGGACGTAAGAGCAAAAACATCCAGAGCTGGAAAGTAAGAAGGACTGAAACGCACACATCAAGGAGTAACAATACTGTAGAAACCACTTCGAAGGATGAAGTGGAACTTTAAAGATATCAATTAGCTTAAAGTTTTGGAGAAATATATATATATATATATATATATATATATATATATATATATATATATATATATATATATATATATATACTAAACACGAGTCCTTCTGTCGCCAAACGCAGTAACTACCTGGGAAAGAACTAGCTGTCTTGCATGGCTTTACACCATCATATATATGCTTTTATATAACATATTCCAGTTGATAGCAATGTGGCTGAGACCACTCTTTAACCAGTGAAAGGTACACCCTCCATTATTCCAAAGTACCAGGGAGTATATTAGCATATGCACAGTTTATTAGCACTTGTCATGGCAAATCAAATGACGCATATCCAATGGTAGATACCGTTTCCCAAAAATTCACAGGATGCATTCTATCCATTAAGTGTGAAAAATAGTACTCTTGTTGACATGCCTCATGTTGACGGAGCTTTGCCCCAAACACCGAACAGAGAAATGCATAGACTGGAACTGCCATGGCCAGGGCTGGACTGGCAACCCAAATTATTATTATTATTATTATTATAAAGAGCATCCCAGCGCTTAACCAAACAGAGTAACAATATAAGTGAGTAAGAGGCACAGCGGGTTAACAAAAGAGAAAGGTTTTCAGTTGTTTACGAAAACGCAAAAGGCACGGCTCAGAGCGCAAACCTAGGGGAAGTGAGTTCCAGAGGGTTGCAAACTTTACGGAGAATCTCCTCCCTCCTGAACGGGCCTTTTTGACCCTAGGGATCTTGAGTAGGTGTTGTTGGTCTGAGCGTAGTGTTCTACTTGCCTTATACGGGGTCACCAGCTTTTGAAGGGCGGGAGGGCCTTTTCCTTGCAATATTTTATGTGCAAGGCAGAGAGATTTAAATTTCACCCTTTCTCGCACTGGCAGCCAATGCAGCGCCTTCAATGCGGGTTTAGCCGAACGTGACATAGGGATGTTATAGAGCATTCATGCCGCCGCATTCTGAACCTGCTGTAGTTTGTTCAGAGTGATCTCAGGGGCACCCAGATAGATTGCATTACTGAAATCTAATCTAGATATAATCAGGCCCTGGATCAGAAGCTTCCGAGATAGAAATGGAAGCAGGGGCAGCACTTTGCGCACCGATCGCAGAAGGACGAAGCAGACACCAGCCAGTTTGGTAGCCTGGGTCCTGAAGGAAAGATCTTGCTCCAACCAAATACCAAGGCTTTTGATCTCAGCCTTGGGTTTGAGAGGGGATCCCAGACAACTAGGCCAGGCACACCGGGGGAGTGAGAGACTTTTCATCCCCATCAGCATTATCTCGGTCTTTGAACCGTTCAGCTTTAGTGCTGATTCCCCCATCCAGGTGTGGACCTTGGATAGGCAGGAATGTAGCACCTGGGGATTTTCCGTGGCCTGGGAAAGGGCAAACACCAGCTGGGTGTCATCGGCATAGCTCACGATTTTGATGTTAAATGGAGCCACCACATCCTCCAAGGGGGCCATGTACACATTGAATAATGTGGGGCTCAAAGATGAGCCCAGAGGCACTCCACAATGGAGGTGGGTGGATGCCGATCGTGCGCCCCCTTCCCAGACCTGAAAAGTCCGATCACTGAGAAATGACCAAAGCAGCCCTGGCAATCTTCTCGGATGAGCCCCTGGTGAAGCACTGCCTGGCCTCGGGAGGCTGGAAACGTTTGCTTGCGGCTTCAGATCCTAGGGGCCGATATTGCAGCACAGCTGCTAAACCGGCCTCCAGTAACAAAACCAGCAGCCACCTCTGCAAAACAGTACCCCACCCGTCCAGCCTCCCGGGCAAAGGCCTGATGCCCAGTCCAGCCCTGGCCATGGTGGCAGTTCCTGCAAATTCATTATAATTTATAAATCTGGGCCCCAATAATTAAATCAGGGCCATAGTTTCAAATGGTTTCAAAAGTCAATGCACATTTCCAAAATAATAATGTATTTCTTACACATTGCATAACGTTTTTCTACATCACATTAACTATTTGCTCCCTGCACTGTACTACTTTTAAGTCTACCGACAATGCCCATCAATAAAAGCTATCTCTAATCCCACCCAGTATGTTGTACCTAGAATTATCTCCTTCCTAGTTGCTCAGCCAGAATGATGTCTGCGTGGAATGTTGGAGTGCTTGATGACAGAGAGAGTAGAATGTGAGTGTGCCTGGTTGTGTGTGGAGAATGACAGTTGATGAGAGTGGGCTGACCAACAACCATCTAGCTCCTGGTGGGACCCTTTATTTCATCTACTTAACTACAACTATATCTTCTATGGAACTTATGATGAACTACAAACAAACCTCTTACTTGGACACATTACCCGGCTACCTGTGATTATATCTTCTTTTACCCACAACACAGTACTTTGCAGTATTTCCACATTTACCAATGCCATCAAAGTGATTATATCAACAAACACAGTATAGAGTCTGATTAGCCTCTTCGGCTCGTCGTGAGTCACAATGGAGCTGTGCTCATGACGAGGCTGTCCTGAAACACATCTTTACTGAACCAGGGAACCCCTGGTCAGTTACCATCGAAGCTGCTATGACGCAATTGAACCTGGCGATCGAGTCGTGGAACCCAGATCTTGTCAACTACACTACCATCAAACAAGTGATAAAGAGACAAGTGCGTGCACGCTCCCGGGAGCTGGACCTGGAGTCCCTCAGGAAAAGAGCCTTCCATGAGTCCTTATGCTTGCCACACATCGCGCAAAATCCTCGAAATCATCTCACGCAGGCCGTGGGCCTCCCAGCACTCCATAAGATCCTCGCCTACAGATTGCACCCCCTGCCGCTCAATGAACTATATCACCCGGAAAATGCAGGCACAGGAGTCCGGGATTGCAGACTCTGCAACTATAAACGAGAGTCACTGGCCCACTTACTGTTTTGCTGCCCCGCCCTACGTGCACCCCGCACTCTCTACCTTAGGCCCATTCTGAGGGATGCTGGGACACGTACAGTCAAGGAAGCAATCCATCATCTATACACCTTGAGCGTAGTAAAACAGATAGCCTCATTCGGAAAATTTATTCAACAGACCCGGCTCGAGTTGACAGCAGTAAGGGCCACGCAGGAATAGAGACCTTGCCGTACGAACCCCCGGTGGACCTCTCAGGCCCCCGACCGCGTGTGCCCGTACGAACTTTGGGAACTCCTTATAAATGCTTGTCACCAGAAACTCTGTGGCCTTTTTGCCCTCACGAACTTTGGGAACTTTTTAACATACGCTTGACTACTGGAATTTTGTGTTTTTTTTTTAAACTTTTGTAACTTTATACTTGATCTTAATGTAATGGTTTTAAGTAACCACACAATAAAAGTTATTCATTCATTCATTCATGACGAGCTGGGCTCGTCATAAAGGCTCCGCACCACCCACGCGCGATTGATTCCCCGCCTGTGCAACTGAATTAATCAGTGGGGGGGTCATGACCAGACCAGCTCGTCATGAGCATAGCTCCACTGTGACTCATTACGAGCAGGTCTTGTCATGATCACTGTGGCGCCACGCATCCCCCCCCCCCCCCCCGCACCGTGGGGGAATTTCCCCCACAGGGAAGGGGTTAGAAGAACAATGCTTCAAATAGTTGAAAATAAATCCTGCATTGATGCATCTTGGTACATCTTTTTCAATAGGAACAGTCATCTTCTCACTTCAGCTAACACTGCAGCAGTGATGGGCTGTGCTCTCTGCTGATACATATGGACTGTGTGGCTAAACTCAGCTAGCTATTCCAGCAGAAGGAGAAGCAGAAGCTTCCACCTCTCAGCCGAAGAGGCGCTCCTGTCTTTAAAGAGTGTCGCGTGATTGCTCACTTAGAAGCGTGGAGTGTGTAGTTAGAGCCTCATGAGGACCTTGGATCCCAGGACCTTTTGGTCTGGCAGGTCAGATAATGGGCACCACTCAATGCGAAAGAAATGGAAAGAAATTTAGAAAGCAAGAAAGCCACTCTAGTGAGGTCAGCGTCTGGGAGACACGCTTACCCCTATATCTGAAACTTACCAGCAAGGGACACTGCAGAAGAACACGCTCAAGACTTGTATTCTACCAGAAATGGCTGTGTAAGTTCAGCCACCCTTGTATGTCCATATGGGTCTTATGTGATTCTAAATCATGTCGCATTCTTCTGTGGAAAATCGCTCCTACAGATTAAATAGGAAGACAGCTGCCTCACGGTCATCATCTAGCATTCCCAGCTGACATTCTCTAAAATACATAAGGGACGATTTTGTGCTCCTAAAAGTCTCGAAACCTAATTGCCAAGAGTAACGAAGGTTTTGGTATTCAACTTTCTCCATTTTTACCTAAATTCTCTTTCAGTTACAGCTGATGTTTATCATTGTTTGTATTTGGTTTCAGTTACAATATCTGTAAAAAATGACATTATATCATTTTGTAGAACCAACTTTATTTTAACAAAAAAATCTAATACAATGTTGATTGTCAACCCCACCACCAATGCAACCAGATATAGATAAGAAAAATAGAATGTTTCATGTGCAATAGTGTTAATGAAATGCATGAAAGATTAAAACTGCTCACCCACTAATTTGGAAATAAGGAAACATGATTTTATTCACCCTCCCCCCCCCCAGCAATACTAAGATAGCAAAAGAAAATATAATTATATAGGGCCTAACGCTCCTTGTAAAATTCTGCAGGTGGCAATTATATTGGCCACACATCCAAATAAATTTGGTATTTGTGTCTGAATTAAACATTCCTAATTTTTAATGTTAATTTTATTAAAAAGGTTTTTGCAGGTTCAATTTCAAAGGTCAATGTAAATAAAAAAGTGATTGTAAATAAAATATAAGATATTGTCTTTACAGTTTTACTCATTACATTGCTGATTAACATTACTCCAATCAAATTGTAACATATCCCATCATCTTTCAAAAAGAATATACTACTGAAAGTCCTTTCAGTATATTTTTGTAAAGCAGCTGGTTTCTTTCATCACATTATATCCAAGTGACCCTTGAAAGGCGCAGTGTTAAAAATATGTCTGGGAGAAATTTTTATTATGCCTGCGAAATGTGTGAAATTTCTCAAAAATTCAAATTACACTATTCCACATTTTTTCAGTGTGATTCATGTTAATCAGCGTCACAAAATACCTGAGGAGACTGCTACAAGTAAAAAATGGCTCACTGACACATTTTCTACTTGAACCATTTCCCTAGTAGTAGCTCACAGAACATTTTACCACAAGATGTGAGTTTGGGGGTGGGTGGGTGGAGGGGAATGAAACAAGATATCATCAATGGCCATTTCTCTCTAAAATCATAATTTCATGGAATTTCACCAGAAAAAAACTTGTGGTTTCACCCAACCCTAGTTAAAAAACAAACTCAAGCACAAGGTCTAGTCTGATCTTAGTCTAACAAAAGGATAGCCTTGTATACCTGAAGAATGTCATGAGATGATTCTACAATTATCAGATCTCGGGTAGCGTTCAGGCGGTCAAACTGGCCTATATATTTCTGAATGTCGCTTCTTGGTCATCTATTGGCTTTGAAGGTTTTGTTTATTGAGGTCGTCACAGAGTCTTCCTCTCCAAAACTGCAGCATGAGACTTATTTTCCCACAAGAGTAGAAATAGATCCTGTTTGATCAATTTTCACTGTAGATAGATCGGGGTGAGGAGGGCACATACCGGTTTAATTTGGGAAACCGCCCAGTTCGATCTGGAAAGCTCTTCAATAGTACTTGTAAGATGGGGCCTTAAATTACCCAATATCAGAATGTGCAGTCTGTAGTAACAAGCTTGACAAAAGTCTTTTTCTCGGTTCACTTTCGTAAGAAGATCGGGCTGGCTTAGAAATGTCTCTGGGACCATTTTTCTCCAGCGCAAAACAAATGTTTGGAGGCATAAGTCTTGCAAATATATATTACATGCCTTCTGGTAATACCACTTGCTGCTTCTGATTACACTCACACCCACCCCCACCCCCACCCCCACAGGGAGTAGACCCACACTTTCTTCTACAGGCACCAATTTGCACAGCCACAAGTTCTGTACTATTAAAGAACTTCTAAGGTTGACAGTCTTGGTAGATAAGGGGTCCAAGTCTTTGGTGAGGTCATCAGCTGCTTCAGAGAACTTGAAAGGACGATCCACTGAGTACAGAAGGAACAATGACACCACAGTCAATTGCACCACTGCCCTAAAGTAGTGATACATGACAGGGAGGGCAGCTCTAGAAGTTCTCTGATAACGGTACATTCAAGAGATATGTTAATTACTGGGGCCTGGTGTCAAGCGCCTCTTTAGATTGATTGAGCATGCATTCTGTGACAAAGCTTCGAAGGACTTCAAGATCAACTGAGAAGGGATATTGAATTGTATTGATTTGACAATGTCTGAATCACAGTTGAAACAGAGCCGATTAACCATAATTAACCAATAGAGCATCACAATTAAAAATTTTCAAGATAAAAATCTGCATTATTGGCACTGGATGTCTACGTACAAGATAAAAGTGTAGTTATCTGCACATTCTTTGTGATGGAGAGGCCTTAAAGCACAGTCCTTGGTGTTTACAAATGGCAGCACTTGTTTATTAAGACCAGATTTTGACAGATGTGGACATAAAGGTGAACAAAAGTATCACAAGAAGATCAATACATCCCATCGTATGATTTTAATGAGGCCAAGGACACACTAAATACTTATGCTTTATTGCTTTGGCTTAGGAAGGACATTTTATAGTGCGTTTAGGGGACATAGCCCTGTTTAGCAACGGTGGTCTGAATTTGTGAAACTGGCCTCCTCTAAGAGCTTTGTGTTTTGACCGAACAGCCAAGAGAATGTATTAAATCAACCTTGTCTGGATATGGCTTGAAATGGATAAAACAAACAATAATGGGTATTTCTCTTTAATCTAAATACCCACAACTTTCGTGTGTGGATGCCAAGCTGCACTAACTTTGCAGTCCAGGTGCAACAGAAGCAACATCAATTTCCACAATTCTCTGTACCCACAGCCAGCCTTACCCTTACAACATGTAGGTTATAGATGTAAATCTGGGCAAAGGGAAGGGACAAGAGAAAGAAACAGAAACACTGCATATTATCGCACTGCCCATTTGCACAGCTGAGCCTGATCTTCACTGCGGGATCCTAACAAAGATAACGAAAGGACTTGTAGTATGGCTGTGGTACTGAGATTGGCAACTTACTTCTGATATTGTATCATACATTTTTTGTATTTCCCATGCTCTATTCTGGAATGAAATTCAATATTTCTCCTTAGCTGCATTGTAGATAAAGGTGATATAAAAGCAGGTGCTACATAATAAAAATGATATTGTAACTGCTAACAACACCCTGAGTTATTATGTTTTTGCTGAAAGCCCTGCCTTTATTATCAAGCAATATCTTTTTGTAGATGTAATTACATTCCACAGACTGGCCGATAACTGTAGTATGACAAGCTTTAGTTGACATCATGTGGTTCGCCTACACACTTCAACAATTATATGCTTTTTTTAATAAATAACTATTCTTGTTCTACTCACAATTTAAAATATAAATCAGATATGATTTCACTTGCTTCTCTTGTAGAAACAATGCAAATGAATATTAAATTCTCAGTTTTAACGGATGACTCCTTTTGGAATAAACAAGTGCAATAGAGTTTGTAACTCTGATGGATGACTCTTTGTAGGGATCCTCGCAAGATTTGTCACAGACCCATACCTTGTTTGCTCTCCGCCGACGACGCTGTGCTTATGTCCCGCATCCCTCTGGGGCTGCAGCAGCTACTTGATGGGCTTCGTCGGCATCATGTCTGATCTTGGCTTGACTGTTAACATTGGGAACATTTTTGTAATGAAGTGTGTGAGGCAAAGCCGGAAGTGCCATGATTTTATGTAATGTTAAATTAGGTTTTACCTCCAACTTTTGGTATTTGGACATTTTATTTGATGACCGTGGTTCACAGGCCCCAATCGTCAACATTAAATAGCAGTATTTTAACAAATCTATGTCTGCATTGCTCAATTTTGCTATAAACTTAGGCAATACGCCAATTAGAGAAATGCTAACCATCTATAATTCAAAATGCATATCTGTGGTCCTGCACGGGGCAGAAATTTAGTGCTCTTTTAACATCTCTCAGCTAGACGCCACTGTATAATGCGTTTTTTAGTAATCTTTTGGCCGTCCCTTCTTGTTGTTCTATCTTTGTTTGTCACGCACGACTAGGGGCTTATCCGATTTGATTAGTATTCAGCCAATATCATTATGGCATAAAGTTTGGACCAGCAATTTTACTATTTTAAATCGTTAAAAAGTTTGATTTTTAAGGATGGTCTAAAGTTGACTAGTTACAGATAATGTTCCTGGTTAAATCTGTTTAACATTTGGGCCGTGCTGAATACTTTGATACACCTGATGTTCTACATAACCTGAGTAGAAGTGACTTAAAGAAATCCATGTCTCTCTTTCCTCAAAGACCAAAGATTCTCCACGGTAATGGCTAAATCCAGTGTTCATAAAAACCATTTGACATTAGTGACAGACGGCGTTCAGCCGTATCTCACTCCAATACAGAATCGTCAGCATAGGTTTATTTTAAAACGTTTTAAATGAGATATTTTCCATGCTTAGTCACTTTTCCTGTTGTTAACGAATGGTCAGAGGTTAGGACCAGCTATCCTTGTGATGGTCATTCAAGGCAATGCACTCTCTACTTAATGTTCTTTTGTCCTTTTTATCTGCGCCCAATAAACAGTTCATTTTACCTATATTATGTGACTTTAATTTTAAACCATGTTGAACAGCATTACTGTTCCTGCACCAATTGAATTCCCTAGCGATTCCCTAGAATTCTATTTTTTTATGGACTTTGATACGGTTAAGAAAACACATGACTGCGCAGTAATGATGTTCACCTTTTGCTTTTGATATCTACCATTTTATGATTATGAAATGTGTATTTAATCTGTATTCTTTGCTTTTATGATTTCTTTTAAGATAATCAAATAAAGCTAACTATGATTCCTTGAACAATCAAAAAAAATGCAAAATATGAGTTCATAATACAGTTGGTCGGATACTTGAAAGATAAACAATTTCAAGTCTAAACCCTTACATGAGTGTCATGGGAAAATACTTCTCTGATTGTAAGATGTCTTTCGTCAACTTCTCTGAACAACTGGTTACATGGATTTTACCTTCTAAATGGTCATTCCTGGCTGCAGCAACTATGTATCATGATTGCCTAGAAAGGATGCTTTGGACCACGAGAAACATATACTCAAAGGTCATGATTCCAAGTTGCACGATATTAGCAGGACATCAATTCACATGCAAATTTACTGCTAATCGTGTTGTAAATCTGTATCTCTACCATGCATTTACAAGTTAAGCCCCATAGATTGGGGAATTACCATTTGAACCAGATTTACTAGTCAGAAAACGACACGGATTTCCCAGTTTGATGGAATTTAAAGCATAAGTTAAACACCTGGCATGAGCATGAGGCAAATGTAGGCTTGTGACTCAAAGTGTTGGGGGGCGGGGAATGGTTGTGAGACCACTGGCCCATTCTGAAGAAGGAGACGCAGAATTCCCTATGGTATTTCCTCTCCACCTAATCAGAACCTAACTGTTCAAGATGACCACCACCACCACCTCAGGCCTGGTGAGAGTTCCATGGCTCAATGGATAATGTAGTTCCCTCAGCTTTAGTGAGATATGTAGTGTGGCCCTCTGAGACGCGAGTCCTCGGTCTAGGGGGGCACACACACACACACTGTAACCTCTCTATCTTCTTCTTGTTCTGTAAATACACATATTCAGAAGATTTGGATTAGAGCATTGCATGAGACCAGCATGCCCCGTGACACATCCTGGCAGTGCCTCAACTATAGAAAGAAATCTCTTAACACAAGTCTGGAATCTGGTATATTCTGTTCTACATAAAAACGAAACATATACACACCTTAAACATATTTACAGGAATTGGCAAATACTTTATACACCTGAATGTCTTACATCATTCAGGTTGCAAACAAACAAATTAAATTCACTTTCATTAATGTAGGTGATGTTGTTCTATATGGCGTCTTCTTGCTTCTCTCTGGAAGATACCACTTTGGCATGATCAAGCTCCAGATAATCTCTAGTGTGATGTACTCTGGGAAAGAAGCATTGTGTTCATAATATTGTCATTCATCATTAGGTATGTGATCCTCAGCTCTACCTGAATGTGTCTCCTGTGAACACTATAAATTTGTTTAATTCTGAACTAAAGCAAAAAGGGAAAATCTGTCTGACCATTATGATGAAGCAAAGTTAACTAGACAATCCTTGCTTCAACAAACCTCACCCAAGGCATCTCCAACTGTTGTTGCTGCTTTAGCTAAATCACTAAGATTCTTTATAGATGTCTATTTAACGTATTATTAAAACAAACCACAATGGTCTGTTTCATCTGGAGGGACTCTTCTTAGCCCTGGTTTCCTTCTCTCCCCTTCCTTACATTGTCCCTTGTTAAATGGTTGGTTTTTATCTGAGAATGATACTTACTGCAGTTTTTCCTGGTTTTTTATGGGTGTACCGGTTGGCAGGGAGGAGAAACCTAGAGTGGATAGCCCACAGGGTTAAAGCAGGTTTAAAGTAAATTCAAATTGTGTCCATTTTAGTACAGCAGCAAAGGAATACTTCAACTCAGGATGATACTAGACGAGTGAAGTGTTTTAGATACAAAATGAGCAAGCACACACTTTCAGATTGTACGTGTACATCATAACCCTGCCCCAACTGTTCTTCTGGTCTACTTTGAGACACCGATCCTACAGAAAATGAGTGACTAGAGGGGGTGTCCCACATTATCTTCAGACCGGCTTATCATGGCCTTCACTATGACAACCAAGAATTTAATTATTTTCTCAGTTAACGCCAATAGATTGACAGTCAGATTGTGCTTTCTGATATATCCAGCCACAACATCTAGCTGTGGGCCTTATACAAAAAGCTCACCTTTCCTTTTCAGAAGCTGACAAGTTAAAAAGGGATTAGATCGGCAGGGTTATTTATGCTTGTAACACAGAACAACAAAGAAGACACTTCTTTACAGAAAGGGGGAAGGTGGCCATGCTTCTTCATAAACCCTTACCACACACCTACTTAAAATTTGGAGTGATCCAGGAGGAAGGTATATGATCACTGAGCTGAACATCCTCCAAACAATCTTGATTGTTGAGTTCATAAATGCATCGAATAGCAATAGATCCGCCTTTCTTAATAAATGAAGGCAGATATTGGTGGAATTTGGTAATATTAACATGGCCATGGGTTGGGAATGGAATCTCATCTTTGACCTTATACTAAAGAGATCATTCAAGCAGGCCTGATTATGGTAATGGGAGGGACAGAGAGAGATGTTATAACTGACCACTCTCTGGTACGGGATACATCCATTACAACTCAATCATTACATCGAACTGCTTTTACAATGCAGCTGTTACAACGCAACTGCCTTTACATTGCATGCCATTACAACACGTCACTACAACGCATGACATTACAATGCATGCCATTACAATGCATTATAAGGTAAGTAAAAGATATCTTTTAGTTTTAGGGTGAGTATGGGTTTTGGGGTAGATCGGAATAGTAATTTTTACCCATACACTATTCAACATTTTCCCTACTGTTTCACTCACTGGAGTGGGAATAGTAATTTTTACCCCTACACTATCCAAACTTACCCTACTGTTGCACTCACTGGAGTGGGAGTAGTACGTTTTACCCTTACACTATCCAACACTTACCATACTGTTGTACTCACTGGAGTGGGAATAGTACGTTTTACCCTTACACTATCCAACACTTACCCTACTGTTGTACTCACTGGAGTGGGAATAGTACGTTTTACCCTTACACTATCCAACACTTACCCTACTGTTGCCCTAAAAGTATTATGTGTTGTAAGGGTATGCGTTGTAATGGTATGCGTTGTAATGGAATGTGTTGTAATGGTAGTTTAAAAAAATGCATGTAATGGTAGTTGTGATGTAAAATCTGCGTTGTAATTGTTTGCATTCTAACGTAATGTATTCCTCTGGTACACATTTACCAGCCTTTACATCCCCGAGTTAGTGTCTATACATTATCTTATGTGTATGTAACTAGCACAGTATATGTTTTTGTTATCCCAGGGAATGTTGCATAGAATGACGTCTTGTGACATTCTGTGCTTCTGCATCTGGATATCGACTTAGTTGCACCCCAGTCTAAAATTTGGAGACCGCCCACAGTCATATAAGCTGCCTACGGTAAAGTGGATATTGCCTCAGCTCCTGACTAACTACCAACACAGGTTCGGTATCATCAGCACCAGTACTATTGGCAGCATGTAAAATGGGGCTTGGGGGTGAACTGATAAGAGATGCAGCACTACACCCAAGAAGTGACAGAAAAACTGTTGTAGACTACTCACAATTAGATACAACACTTCTGCAACAACAGACAATTTCAGGGAGCACACAGTCGCTCAATGTGATCTCAACGCTGTTTTTACAACGCAGGCTGAGTAAAAGCCAGTTGACTGTTGCGACAGAGGGAAGCTAACCTGGCCATCTTGGTGATTAGGGGTGAGGATAATACACTCTTTACCAATCCTATGGATACTGTAATGAAATCCGAGACATACTTTTAACAGTTCTACTACTCCCAGCACCCGAACACTGGCCATTTAGAAGAGAGCTTCCTTGCCTATGTCAAACTATCAAAATTATCAGAAGCTCAGCAAGAAGATTTGAAGGAAGAGATAGATCTAGAAGAGATGCAAGCATCTATAGAAGAAGTGGTGATTGTAAAATCACTGGGGGAAGATGGATCACCTTTGGAATTTTACAAAATCAAAGAAACATGGACCACTTTAATGTAACAAGCTGTTTTAAAAAAAAAAAGCTGGTGAGACCAGCAGGACCACAGCCTGAGTTTGAAAGAGTACCCATTACTCTTCTCTCCAAACTACGAATAGATTCCATGCAACATTCAAGCTATAGAAAGAGTTCTTCATTTAAATACAGACATAAAGATTCTTTCAAAGCTCCCAGTCAAAAGGTTGAAGAAAATTAAAGCAAGTCTAATACACCCATGTTCAAGTACACTTCAACCTGAGGTGAGTATCTTGAGGCAACATGAGAAAACTCTCTCCTCTTTTGTAAAAAGTGTGTGATGATGCAGATCAGAAAATATCCCTTTCCGGGATCCAGAAAAACCTTTTGACTATGTCAAATGGAGTTATTCGTTCAGGGGAGGTCCACATTTTCAATTGGATCAATGTTTATTCTAAGAGTATAATGTCTTTATCAGTCACCAACTGTTAGGGTGACCAGTGGACAGTTTCTATCAGAAAAAATCCCATTGCTACAAAGTACTAGGCAGGGATGTCCCCATCTCCACTGTTTACCTTCTGGTAATATAACCATTAGTGCCGGCAATTAGACAGATTACAACTGCGGAATATATCATGATGGTGGCAGATGATAATCTTCTTACTCTGTAGAACATCGTCAGAGTCAGACTGGCCTATAAGGCAAGCAGGCAATGCCAGATGATTTGGTGTGTCAGGTTAGTGTGTGGGGTGGTTCTGTGGCTGTTTTGGGCCCTTTCTACTGTTAATTTCTCTGATACCATCACAAACATTAACTGGAGCAAGCGCATATCCATGCAATCCTCCATACCTTGCAAAACACTGATACAGTGTGTATTTACGAGTTCAAATCTACCCTTATTTGCAAACATGTGCCACTTTTTTATCAATTTAATTCACTAACGGGTACCATTTTCATTTTGTTACATGGGCCTATTTTCTGTCCCAGTTTGACCCTGAAAGCCGCTTTTATGCACTTCGGCCTTAATAGTGTCTATTGATTTAGCATTCAAACTTTCCACTTACTGAATCAATTGGTCGAAGAGCAAAGTCCCCCCACATACATCACATATTTGGAAGCACTATATTGTGAACTACCCTTTACGTTGGGTCCCTAGAAACGTTAAGTACCTGAGCATCCTAGTTAGCCAAGAATTACACAATAAGATGCAACACAGACCCAAGCCTCTTCTGGGTATAATTGGTGACCCAGAATGTTGACAGGGAGTCCTTTTGGGCAGGGGCCAGATCATGATGATGTATGTGGCACCGTGATTTATTTTGGGATGCTGGGTGGGGTAACACAAGACATCTACTAAGAGAAACTGGCGCCACCCTTAAGAGATTTTTTTAAGATGGCGACTGCCTAGGCATAAGATGGAAAACCATTGGGTAGCTCCTGTGCCTTAAGGCCTGTGCCTACCCCAAAGGCATTCTTAATACTTAGCACACAGGCAAGCAGCTCTAGCTTGGCTATTTTATTATAAGAGAAGGACTCCTGCGAACGTGTCTATTGAGTGGTACCTTACTAATTGTTTGACACACTAGGCATAATGTACAGAGAGGTTAGGACCCAAGCGGATTGCAACATTCGGTACTGAATTCCATAAGACATCTGAAAGGCAGCACATAGACTGCCACTTTGCAACAGTTTGGTGGGAGCAGGAGTGTGCTACACCAAAAACGTGATCTCTAACAGTAGGTCCAAAGCCTTTGGTGTAGTACATACGGAATTGCTGTTTTTTACTGGCCAACCAAAAATGGAAATATCTACTATTAACTCAATACTTTAGACTAGTCAAGGCCCCCTCACCATATAATCCTCATACATCTGTATTTTATACATATCTTCGGAAATGTGGGGCAGTGGCGTAGGAAGGGTGGGCACGGGTTTTGGGCGCCGCTCTTACGACAAATGCAGTAATCGCCAGCAGCCCTCCTCCCCCCGCTCTTACATGCGCCCACGGGCAGCAAAGTGGCTAGCTAGCTACGCCACTGATGTGGGGACCGTTTTATATGGTGCTATACTAGATCCTATATTCAAAGTACATACGGGGGAACAACTTTACAAGGTATGGAGTGAAACGTTAGGCATGGATTACATGGAAAAGTATTGGGCAACACACCAAGGGGAAGGGCTATGCAAGGCTTAACCCCGTTTTTTAAAGATGTTGCACTGATGGCATTGGACGTCACAGGCAGTATATTGGTTTTAGTTACATCCTAACTCAAATTGCTGGCATTGCGGGAGGCAAGTTGTGACCTTCTGCTCATTCTTTGATCCACCACCTCACCAGCAATCTACTGTTATGTTATGTTATGTTATGTTAATAACTATTTATAGAGCGCACATACACCCGTAGGTTTCATGGCGCTAATGCAGAGAACAGTAAACCAAGATCCCTAGACATATGCTTGCTCAAACAGCCACGTCTTCAAGGACTTCCTGAAGACTAAAAGATTGTTACAACTCCTGAGTGACAAGGGGAGAGAGTTCCAAAAAGTGGCGGCCAAGTAGGAAAAGGAGCTGCCTCCTTGCCGTTTCAGTTTAAACAGTGGGGTAGTTACTAAGTGAAGATGGGCAGAGCCTAAGTTGCGCAGAGGTTTATAGTTATTAATAATATTTTTGACAAATTTGGGGCCATTTCTCTTCAGTGCTTTAAAAACTATGCAGCCCGTCTTGAAAGCGACCCTTTGAGCCATCGGTAACCAGTGTAATTTTGAAAGTCCCGGTCTGGCTGACTGCCATTTGGGTTGTTTCCAGATGAGTCTTGCCACCTAGTTTTGGACTATCTGGAGTCGTTTTAACAAACCCAATGGCAGGCCAAGATATCCAGCATTTGAAAAATCAAGACGCAAAAGTACCAGGGCTATCACTACCTGTATGAGTGCGGCGTGTGTTAGCAGATGGGCAATTTTCTTAATTTTCCGAAGTTGGAAAAAGCTAGAGGAGACAACAGCTCCCACTTGTCCTTTAAGTGATAAGTCAGCATTTAGGATGACCCCTAAACTTTTGACCGAAGGGGAGGCGGTGGGGGGGGGGGGGGGAACCCATATCCACCGGCCAGAAGCTTGGGCAGCAACTGATCGCACTCTTCCCAGGCAGTACTAGTTCCGTCTTGCATGGGTTGAGTTTTAGGTGATTCAAGTCCTTCCAACTCCGTATGTGAGTCATAGTGGTCTGACATCTACTGGGCATCAGACTGTGGAGAAGTGTGGCTCACTGGTTAGAGGAGGCAGACCTGGAAGCAGAGGTCAGCTCGGGACCAGGGTTCACTTCCAGGCTCAGCAGGGTCTTGAGTCCTACAAAAATGTCCATGGACTTGACAATTCTCGCTCCGGTGCCTACTCGATTCATGGGTTCACACTCTGCGACTCTGGGCAATAGCTTGCTTAATCTCCACAACGGCCCCTCGCGGCGGGATGCCTGGCTTTCACCTTGCGGATACCCTGCCGGGGTTATCTTACAGGGGAATACCAGGACGGGTTCCCTAAGCAAGCGCTTAGAAACCGGTGGTGATTTGCGCTATATAAATTCCTGTACATTTACATCAATGCAAGCTGAAATGAGCACTGCACATCCTCCTTTTCACTGCCTCTGTGGTGATGCTGCGTGAGTTTTCAGGCATTGCTGGCTAAAGATCCTAAGTTGGTGGCTACCTCTGTCTGTTACTACCATTTTACAACACTGAAGATCATGGAACTCTCTGGGTGAAGAAGCATGGAACGAAGAAATAATCCATATTTTTGTACAGCTGGAAGAGTAAGTGGAAATATATGGGTCCAAGAAAACTCGCAAGTAAATTTCTCATTCCTAGTAATAGAGTTACTGCACTTAGACATACTTAAGATATGTTGAAAGTGGTCCTTTCTTGCACCTGATAATATGTAATGAATGGGGCTCAGGGTGGATACCAGTGGTTGGAGCTGTACACTTTTCTTCTGATTCTATACGTTGACCTGAATGATGTTGCTGTGAAAGATCTTACTAGAGAAATGTAGCTGAGGGTTGTTTAGTTGGTTGTCATATTCTGAGTGTCTCATTCGGGATATTTCATGGCCCGTCAGATGTAGATTATATTGATACTGTCTTTATAGCCGGCCTTTAATACAACGAGAAATACAGAATTTAAAAAAAAACATTAACCATCGATGGGTTACTGGAGGTCCAAGGTGCTAAGTAGGGCCTAGAGTAACTCGCTTAAAGTGCTGTAGCGTAATTATGCTAAATTACAGTAAAATTACGCATGATTACATAGAATTACCAAGGAGCGTAACCCAGCATGCTACACTTTTTACTTAGCACAAAATGCATACTGGCGGCCACAATGGACCCGAGCATGGATTATGCAGAAACAAATAGTGCTTAATTCAACAAAAAATGAACAGCAGCAGCCACTTGCACTTGATTTGGGGCATATTTACAATGCCCCTGCCCATCACTTTTATGACTCTCTGGTGGCACAGTGGACCAGCCCATATTTACAAGGCCACGAAAAGTCACCCAGCGTAGCTCTTCATGTCCTTGTAAATATGGAGTAAGAAAATGCCTTATTTTGTGTGGAAGGGTTGTTCCATGGGTGTTGCTGTGGGGGCTCCCACGCAGCACCCATGGTTTTTGACACTGCCCCAGATTTACAACATGGCGTACATCTGGGGCTGTGCCAAAACCCTCCCAAAGCAGGCATAACAATGAGAAATGTTTATATATCTCCTCAAAGAAAAGTCACCCAGCGTAGCTTTTCATGTCCTTGTAAATATGGAGTAAGAAAATGCGTGGAAGGGTTGTTCCATGGGTGTTGCTGTGGGGGCTCCCACGCAGCACCCATGGTTTTTGACACTGCCCCAGATTTACAACATAGCGTAAATCTGGGGCTGTGCCAAAACCTTCCCAAAGCAGGCATAACAATGAGAAATGTTTATAAATCACCTCATTGTTCCCTCTTTTCACTCTGCAGCACACGTGGAACGAGGAAAACACCCCCTTTGATTGTTTTTGTGCAGGAAGGTGGGCCTTCCGGTACAAAAACAATCATGCCAACAACAAAGACACCCTTACACCTTGGTGCAAGGGGGCCTGTGTTGGCGTTCAGCTGCAGTTTGTGAGCTGGCAAAAGGGACAGGAGTGCAACATATCTTGTAGATACAATGCATGCCTGCCCTTTTCTTTTGATGTAGGACAGCGCAGCCAGAATGCTTGTGGCATAGCCCTACACCAGTGTAATTTTCGACAATTGTGCGTTAAAAGAACATCACACAATTAGCCACATTACTTCGGGGTAATTAAAATTTCACCCAGATCTAGTTCTAAGCTCTCGGCTCCATCTTAACATCAGGGCACAAGTGAGAGGCGAGCGCGCGCCTGCTGTGCGAATACTCATCAGGTCACATATGCCACTTGGGTATAAAAATGGGGGTCCTCTGCGGTGAACAGGCGCCTGTCCTTTAATCTATTAACAGAAAAATATCAGGCGATTCATTTCCTTGACCCCCCTCTTAAATGGTTCATTTTTTTCTATCCTGAAAGAGATCAGGGTGTATCTATGAACAGTGCAGCAGGTGCAGTGGCACCGGGCCCGTGGTTATGAGGGGCCAACTGTTCCACGATGATAGCTGTTCTGTTTTTACAGAGCCAGGTGATGGGGCACCATTTATTTGCTTGCAGTATGGTCCATGACACCTACGCTAAGCCACTGCAAAATGTGCCTAACCCTAGCATTGATCAAGGGCACATTTACCATCGCTGAGTTTGGTAGGTTGAAAAAGAAAAGTCACAACTGGACTGTGTTCTGCATATATCACAGTTACTCTGTAAATGTGCTCAAGTCCAAAATTAGACCCCCAGGCCCCATCTGCACTCATGCAGACAGGGAAAATATTTTCATGAATGTGCCCTTGATCAGCACTTTCTGCCAACAAAAACCTAGAATTTAATTAGCCCGATGCATTCCAAAGAGAAATTCAAGCTAGACAAAACTTTTGCGCTTCCTGTAGCTCAGGATGCTATGATTTAAAGACAAGCAGCACACTTTCCTCTGCAGGATGCCATGCCTAGAATTTAACAGATTGCTGCTTTTGCCGATAGTGTGAAATGTACTATTTTGTCTGCTTTGTGATTGGTGGACAATTAACTGCGAGAGGTGAAGCTAAAAATGTGGCCACGGACAACAGTGATAGCCTGACTTAACCAGGGGTAAAGTATCAAATGTGCTAGTAAACTGGCGCCAACGATGATTCGGTGCCACATTTGCCTCACCTTACTTGAGGAACACTGCTGGGGGCTGGACATTGCGTCCCTGGAGCGCGGAGGGGGCTCTGTACCCGCGACCGTCCCCGTCTGTGCAGGCTGCTCGCGGGGTTGCCTTGGGCTTGGAGAACTACATCTCCCAGGCTCCCCAGCGGCGGCGCGCACCACCGACGTCATCTTCAAGCGCCCGGAGGCGCTTAAATCAGCTCAGCGCCTCCCGCAGCGCGGTTCAAGGGCGGGCCCGTCCCCACCCGTCACCGTCCGAAAGAGGCCGGGCTGGGCCACCCCCCTTCCATCTGATCTACACCATGGGTAAGCGGAAACTTGTTCGCTCTCAAGAGCAGGGGGGGCCTAAGGCGAAAGTACCCAGGAAATCTGCTACTTTCATCTCTTATTTAACTTCGGCTGTGGGGGTTTTAAACAAATAAATTGCTAATGCAGAAAGAGAACTGGGGCTAGGCACAAGTGAAGATCCAGTTGATGTGCCTATTATACCTGACCCCGTGGCAAATAATCCTGTCACCTTGGAGCCACTGGTTCTCTTAAAATCTCCATTAGGCGCCCCTGGACTTACTTGTGATTGCACTGAGGCAGGGGGTTCAGCGAATGTAACCATAACTCCCTCCCCAGCCCAGACGTTGGTTCCCAAAGGGCTGTCGTATAGGCAAAATGTTGCGAAAAAGAAAACTTCCAGAAGACAGCCTAAACGGGATAGAGGTCCAAAATACATTAACTTGACCCAAGGGACTGCCGTAACTAAATCTCTAGATGAGACTGTGCGGGACATGGTGGAGGAGATTTTCACATTGCGCCTGGAGTCCGTTTTGACCGGCATCGCAAAAGATATTATTGACACAATGAACACTTGTGTAGCTGGCATCCTGGAAAAATGTGAACGTATTAACTCCTTTCTAACAGCTTCAAATTGTTCATATGGTCCGGCTACATTATCTGTGCACCCTAAGCCAAACCAAAGCATTACTGTATGTATGGGTGAGTGTGTTAGAGACACTCAATCTACTTCCCCACTAGAACGGAAATCGGATCTAGGACCCCGACAGAGTCAGTGGCCGGCGGGGTGTTACTAAGAGTGGGGAAAATCCCACTAGTATTAATACAACCCCTGAGGATGCAATGGACTACGCCCAAACCCAGGTTAGTAGGGACTGTATTGTCCAACAAGAAAGGAGTTATACAGCTAAACAACCCAGCATTAATCTCCCCCCAGATGCAGCACCGTTGGTTGTGGTCCTCGTAAGGGTCCCACCATTGGGTGCAAGAGAGGAAGAGTCACCCGCAGATTTGATAGTAAAAACTAAAAAATGGTGCAATTCCTACTGCTTGGGTAACACAGAAATGTCCCCTACCATTATAATGGCCAGGCGAGTAGGGTGGGTAAAGCAAGTAGTGGGGGACTGTGTCATAGTTAACTTTAATAAGCGAGGTATTGCTGACAGATTACTATGGGATGCCTCAGAATTAGAGAGGGGGATATCAGGGCCCTGCCACTGGGATTCTTTTACCCCCCTCGTCACCGTTCAAACTTAGTCCCTAAGATCCACCTAGACCTGCCATGGAGGAGACCATCTCAGTCTCCCCGAAGTGCTGATATATATAATGAAACAGTAACTCCACCTAATTGGGCTAACACTAGAGATACATCACCTAGTCAAGCCTCTCGTATGCTTACAAACCCTCGAGAAGAGACCTTAGCCCTATCTAATAGGTTTTCTCCTTTGGCCCAGTTAGATGAAAATGACTGACTAGAGCTCCCACATGTTAGCCCTCGGCCACCTAGTCTTAACGTACACAACATCGATGTTGACGCTGGTGGCAACTGTAGTATAATTAGCTGGAACATTGCAGGGCTTAGATCAAAAAGAAAGGACTCGAATTGGCTAAATTCATCAAGAATCACCACATTATAGCATTGCAGTAGACTTGGGACAAGGAGAATAATTTTTGGCTAGATGGATTTAAATCCTATTTTTTACCAGCTCGCCCAACACCGGCAGGTAGAGCCAAGGGTGGTCTGATGTACCTATTTTCATTAAAGTTGAAAGGTTTAGTAAAATTGCAGGAGGTAACCTCTCATAATTGTATGATAGCCAAACTCACTACCCCTAACCATCCTAAAATACTGTTAATTAACTTCTATAATTCAGGGGAATGTGAACGTAATAACGAGCACCTTTTTTATCTGAAATGTTTCTTAGACACTTATAGATCACAGCAAACCACTTTCTTCCCTATTATATTCATGGGTGATTTTAATATTCATTTGTGTGATTTTAATTGTCAAATCAATGAGTCCTATGGTCCTTCCTACTCGTCGCCACCTCATTTAGAACATACTCCTAAAGGGGAGGCCCTGGAGGATCTCCTCCTGGGTGCCGACCTTTATGAGCCAGGCTTCCACGATCCGAGTGAGAGGGTAACAACTTTTAAAGCGAGGGATAGGGAGACCATAATTGATTGTATATTTGTATCTCCTTTTGTGCTAAGGAATGTACTTTTTTTATAATGCAAAATGTCCCCCCTTTAGTTACCATAACCTGTCATCCTTGTGTTAGATAAATGTTTAGACCTTCTATCTGTGCCAGATAAGGTTGGGAAACCTAACCCTGTGATAACTAAAGATCATGGGAGGAGGCTAAAATGGGCTACGGTAGTCCCTGATCTATTCTTTACTGACTTATGCCTGAAGGTTAAAAACGACATTGCTAAGTGTGTCGATTATTCTACCCCGAGGGATGCAGTTATCACAGCCTTTGAAGCTATCTGTGGCCAGGTTGCAATAGATCTAACCACTATACGTAAGCCCAGACCCAGTTTAGGGGAAAGGTGGTTTGATTCCAATTGCTCTAGGGCCCATCAAAACCTAATTAAAGCACTGAAAATTAAACCTATAGATAGGGAACAGATAGCTAGACTTAGAAAAGAATATAAATCAGTAGTCCTTATTCGAAAAAATGAGATCAAGTCAGAGGCTTGGGACTCATTAATGTCAGTTGAAATTTTAAACGACAGCTCAAAGTTTTGGGCTATAGTTAATAACCCTTTTTTCTCGGGCCAGGAGAATAGTATCCTAGAAACCAACATCACAGATGAGCAGTGGTTACTTCACTTTGAGAGTATCTATGGGTCCAATGAAATATACGAGTCCTTTTCTGCCCCAGACACTGACAATGCGTTGCCCTTGCTGGTCTTCGAAGAAGACGATGTTGAGAGGGCAATTATGGACTCTTCTAGTAATAAAGCACCTGGCCCGGATGGTGTCCCCGTCGATCTTTATAAGGGCAACGTGAAATTTTGGGCCAAAATTTTAACCAATGTTTTTAACTCAACAGTTGTTCAGGGGTTCCCTGCTTCATGGTCCCGGTCCATTATCATTCCAGTTTTTAAAAAGGGCAGAGAGGGGATCCAAGGTGCTACATGCCCATTTCTTTGCTAGATTCGGCGGTTAAGGTCCTAGGCAAGGTGATCCTGGTCAAGATCACAGATTGGGCAAATGAAAATGGGGTTTTATCAAACCTCCAATATGGTTTTAGACCAGGCAGAAGCACTATGTAAATGTAAATGTGTGTGTCTTGTAAAGCGCACTGCTACCCGGAGGCGTCCTGGCGCTATAGACCGCTGGGGAACCCGTCCTGGATTTCCCTGTGAGATGTTCCCGCCTGGGTATCTTCAAGGTGAAACCAGGCATCCCCGGCATTTGTGGGGGGCCGTTGTGGAGATGAGGCAAGCTAATGCCCAGAGTTGCCGAGTGTGATCCCTGGTTAGAGTAGGCACTGAGGCGAGAATTATCGAGGCCGCTGACCCTGGTTCACGACCCTGCCGTGTCGGGAATTGAACCCTGGTCCCGGGCCGTCCTCTGCTTCCGGGTCTGCCGCCTCTAACCAGTGAGCCACACCACTCCACTGTGGACTATGGACCAGTGTCTTAATTTGTACCTACTGATAAATAAATATACTGTAGCCTCCAAGGGGTCTATATATCTAAGTTTTATGGACTTATCGTCAGCTTTCGATCTAGTGAATAGATCAAAGTTATGGTCCATTCTGCTCAACATAGGGATTGATCCCCGCCTGGTTTATTTTTTAGCTGACCTTCACCGGGATCTTTATGATGCCGTCAGGGTCACCCAGGAAGGTAAATGCACATGTCACTTTAAGTCTGGTAGAGGGGTCCGCCAAGGCTGTATACTGGCCCCTATACTTTTTACGTTGTATATTAACGCCTTAGATAAAACACTAGATAAGGCAAGCTTGGACATTCCGCGTATAGGAAACAGGTCTATTCCTGTTCTCCTATGCGCAGATGACGCTGTGGTATTAGCCCGAACTCCCTTAGGGCTCCAGAGGCTTCTGGAAGCATTCAGGTCTTTTATGAAATCCCTGGACCTGTTGGCAAATATCTCCAAATCCCACGTCTTGACCATGGGACAACGTAAGAAAACAGCTAAAACTTTTTATTGCAATGGGGCAGAGGTCACCAGAGTGAAGGTTTTTACATATTTGGGGGTTCTTTTTGATGACAGGTGTTCTTGGGCCCCCCAGCTTAAAGCCAAAAAACATGCTATGGTGAGATCGTCATCAGCACTACTTAGCTTTGCATGGCGATTGGGAGCCAAGCCCTGTGAGGCTATTCTCGCCATTTATAGATCGAAATGTCTTGCTATTTCCACTTATGGCGCAGCTATTTGGGGATATAAACAAGCGGTAGGGGTTCAGATGGCAGAAAATACATTTTTTCACAACCTTCTGTCTATTCCCCAATTGACTCCAACCTTTGCTATCCACCAGGAAGTCGGGATGGGATATGTGACAGATCTGGTGAGTTTGGCCCCCTTGGTTTGCTGGATAAAAACTTGGCTTAACCCTGAACTCACATTGAACCATCAGATCTTAAGGGACTGTGTGGCCCTAGATAAAGGTAGCAATATTGAGTGGCTGTCATACGTCAAGAATATGTTTTTTAAACTCGGGCGCCCAGATATTTATCAATTTTCGTAAGGAATGGATTAAATCACAGTTTCTGAGTACACTGGGGCTGGATCGTGATGCTGAGGAAACAAAAAAAACACTGGTTATGGCTCACTACTTATTAATTTTATAGCCATCATTAGAACTCTACCTAAGATCCGTGACAAAGCCCCTCCATCGTTGGCTCCTGACCAGGTTTTGCTTTAACCTGATTCATTTCTGGTTGGGAAATTTTTCAGGATGGTGTAAACCTGAAGACACAGCCCCGTGTAATTGCGACAGTTTTTCAAACCAAGACACTATGCACTTTATAATGTTCTGTGATTTTTATACTGTAATTAGGAAGAAGTTTTTAATCCCACTTTTGAGGGGTAAGGGATTCCTTCAGGTCAGACCAGCCTTAATGTACCTGCATTTGTTAGACAATACTTGGAACATTTTTAATATTGCTAGTTTTCTTGTTGCTGCTGTTCGCCTTAGGAAACAAAAATTCCCATTGATGATTGAACCGTGTATTCCCCCTGAATTTTAAAATACCATTAATTTGTTTTAACTGATCTATCTTTAAATCATTTATATATATTAGTGTACTAACGATCCACAGTTTTTTATTTCTTAAATGTATTGTATTGTCCTGTATTTTGTATTTGTACTTTTATCATTTTTATTAATCGAATAAAGTGGTTTGAAGAAGAAGAAGAAGATTCGGTTAAAAGGGCAATATACCCTAATTTTGACTGATGCATGATGGAAAATTCACATGACAAATATATGGCCAGTAAGTATTACAGACTAGGCTGAATCAGGATCACAAAGGCCTGCAAGAAACTGGTGCATTCTATCTTGAAGGTGGTTCCTAATGTCAAAGGGGAGAAACTTCCAAAGCCCAATTCACCACCTGCCAATCTCCGGCCTTCAAAGGAGGGCCATCTGAACAGGTTCCCGATCCGAGCAGACTTGTATAAGTACCTTAATTCCATGTCGGGCAGTAGGTGGAAATTTGCGCGGGAAGGTTTGGCTGGCCAGTCAATCCCTGCATTCAAAGGTAGCCAAAGGACCCTTGCCAGTCCATGCATCACACCCCATGCTGAGACTATATTATCATGTCTGAGGAGATCTGCTGCCCAAAAATCTCATCATTCTTTTCTCTGGGAAGTTGGCGAATCCAGTGTTTAGTTAAGTCCATGGAGAAAGCATCACTGTAGATTATCATTACAAGGATGGGCTAAGGAGAGGGAGAATAAAGGCAATTGTCAATAGCAAAATGATGCATCAGATGTTACTAGTGAGTACATGGACTAGATGGCTCTAAGGCAATGGTCTTATTGAATAGGGAGCAGGAAAACATTTTGACTGAGTTGGCCAAGGCTTATGCCATTTTACTTGAACTCTCAGCTGATGATGTCTAATGGGGTCTATTAAGACTCTGATGTAAATGTTTATAGGGCAGGTCAAACGTCGGGGACACCAAACACACAAACGGTGATGTGAGGAATGTTTAAAATAAGTCTAACCACAAGCAATCACTCGGAGTGGCAATCCAACCAACAACTTGTTTGCCCATCATGCCACCTCAGTTTGAACCTTGCCATATGCAAATCATTGTTGACCCTGCTCCAATAGGAGCATGACAGCCCAAACTGTCAGTGGTGAGGGTATGCCACTGCGGACCCGGCCTGGCAGCATGGCTGGGTCCAAACTGAGGTGGCACGGTGAGGAAAAAACAATGGGTTGGAATGCTTGACAGTGTTTTGACTTATTGGAAGTATTACTCCCCACACGTTTTGTGTGTCTGATGTAAATACCCGAGGGACACTGTGCGTGACTAAGATGGATTCTGAACAGAAAGGGACCACATTAACAACCAGCTCTTGGTGGACCAAAAATGACTTGCATCATATATATGCAGGAAGGTCAGTGTGGGTTGAGTTTTCTAGCTAGTATCAGAAGCTTATGATCTACCATACTGATGGCTATGAAGAGGTCCAAGAGCGCCAGCAGGCCACCCGCCCCCTCCGTCAATAACCTAGGCAGTGTGAGCGACTACATTTAGAAATGCACTTTCATTCTTGAACCTGGTACTTCAACTGGAATATTTATAATCCTTGATATTATATTCATGCACATATTTCTGGTGTTGATTAGCTACAGTTTTTCTACAGCTTTTACAGATCACAGAAAAGTTCATATCTCCCTGGTTTGGGAAAAAAGAAAAAATATATTCTTTTTCAGCAGAGATGTCAATGACTACCTACTCTTGGGAGGCTGGCACTAGTCCCTCCCTTGGATGGAGGTGATAAAGGTTGTAATAGATTCTGCAAACAAATTGGAGAACTTCTACAGGACCAACTCAGGCGATGCATAACAGGATACCACTGTAATTAATTTGTAAAAATATAAGAGCTGGGCCTAAAGTTTTGTTTAGAAGTTTGTGTCCAGTGTTATCAAAGGTCGATGCGCCAAATACCAAAGCTGGGTACTTTAAATTCCACATCATGCCTTTTTAATCAGCAAACACTCCCTGCCTCTTTATATCACTCTTGTAGGTTTTTTTTCACCCCTGCCGTTGCCCTTTACTATTGTTTTTTAGCCTTTTTCTCCCTCTTTCTTTGGCCTTTTATGTTTTTCTCTATAGAAAAAATAAATACCAGTCCCCAAAAATTAGTGATGATGGGCACCATCTGCAATCACCTGCTCAAATTAAGCACTGGGATACTGTCGACTGTTGTGCCTGTTTTGGAATGCCCTGTACCTTCTCAAGTAGAATATTTTATTGCCTACCCTTGAAGGTCCACTGATGGGCAAGAGGTAATACAGATGGTAATGAGAGGAACAACATAGGTTTAGCAATCCATCAGCACAGGAATTGACATCACTGGTTTATCGCATAAACAATCTTCAAAAAAGAAGACAGACAAGACCACTTAATTTGCCATCATCCATCAGCACAGAAAGTAAC
Organism: Lissotriton vulgaris; assembly: GCF_964263255.1. Classification (NCBI taxonomy): domain Eukaryota; kingdom Metazoa; phylum Chordata; class Amphibia; order Caudata; family Salamandridae; genus Lissotriton; species Lissotriton vulgaris. The sequence goes on from NC_141697.1 coordinate 121,056,187, forward strand.
ACCACTGGCATCCCATCACCCATCAGCATATGAAATGACATCACTTCCTGCCTTCCCGCAACTACAATGCGGACCTATTGCCTGGGTGTCCCCAGCAAAGAGCTGACATAGACAAGGGTATTTTAGGTTTGGGCCAGAAAGGTCCATGGGCCTGAACCCCTGCTCCATAGAAGCTTACAAGGTAAGATAAAATCATGTGCTTCACCCAGAACTCCATACTGCCAATCCCACCATCACACTTCGAACTACACGACCCAAAGATTTGCACTACATTCGCACAACAGATTCAACCTCATACACATCCCAACAATTCCACACACTCTCAAACTACAGAACACACATTCCAGATCATGCTCATTAACACTTGCTGTGCAGTACTCCAAGCACCCGACATCACAGTCATCATAACCTATGACAAGCTTGACACACTCTTCATCACAAAAACATGGTTCACCCGTCCCCCCTCCTCACACATCCTAAGCATCCTTTTTCCCACAGACTAAAGCTTTGATTGAGTGGACCATGAACATAAGAATGGAGGAGTCCTTGCTGTAACTAACACATAGGTCCTCCTGGTCCGGAACCCTAGGCAAACAAGTAACACTGAACTCCATGGAGCTGCAGACATGCAGCTTCCCACCTCTGCAACTCAGACCATCACCACCCATCTCATCTACAGGCTCCAGGGTGGAACATTGACTTCATTGATTAATTCTCAGATCTCTTCACCACCTCGCCCATCTGGCATGCCCACAACACCCTCTTTAGTGACCTCTACCTCCAATACAACAAACTCAGAAAAAGACGAGACACACTGAAAGTGGCACAGCAAGTCATGCAACCAACACGTTCAAAAGGCTTCATCCTTCACCTGGTCTTATCAACATCACAAACAATTCAATGAAAACTACCCATACCCCAGGAGTGGACCAGATACTTTTCCATGCCTAACTTCCTGCTCAGTGTCCTACCAACAAATCAAGATCAACACAAACTGGAAGAACACATCTTCAGATCCTTCAAAGACTTTTCCATAAACAACCTAACGCTCGAGCTCGTCACTGATCCTAATCCATGTCCACTGCCAAAACCCTTCTGAACAACTTCAAGCCCTTTTTAGAAAACATTCAAGTGCAGGTCAAAGCCTTCCGGACACTGGTACTCTAAAGACTTTTCTGACAGAGAACGGTTCATCTGTAAACCGGAAAGAAAATGGAAGAAAATCAGAATTCCTGATGACCTCACAATACTGAATACACTCCTCATAACTCACAGACTGTTCATCAGTCAAAACAAAGTACCATCCCATCGCAATCATTGAATGCAGAACCATTTCAAGACAATCGAGCACTACATCAACCCCTAGCTAGACTAGTCAATTACTCACACCACAGAAAAATGCAAAGTCATCAACCACTTCCTCAGTTAAAAAAAATGATCTAACAGCACACCGATGACCACAAGCCTTCTTTCATCTTTTACACCCACCCCTCCCTGTTGAATCTTGCAAAGGTCAGCCTTCGAAGCCCTAATTCTTGCAGATCTGGCTGACACACTCAACTCTCTCCAGGCCACTTCTTATGAGGATGATGGCTTACATCATCAAAACACCATCTGGTAATGCTTTCTCGCCCCTACTCACTATCGCCAACACTTCCCTCACTAAAGGCCTCTTTCAAGAAGCTCACAAGACAGGCCAGATCTTCTCACTCCTAAAGAAATCTATACTAGACGCTGATGATCTTATCAAATACCGGCCCGTCACTCACCTGCCGTTCAAAGACAACATCATTGAATAGGCAATGTCTGTTGATGCATGATCCAATTAATGCTAACCATCTCCGGCTCAACTACTAGTAAGGTTTCTAATAAAACTGCAGCATTGAAACCACTACCTTACATATCATAGACTATACCCTCCAGACAACATATGAAGATGACCCTGTCTCCTGATATGGCTGGACATCTCAGCTGCCTTCAACACAGTTGAACATCCCACCCTCATATGCATCCTGGAGTCTCAAATGGAATTCACCAGTGATGTCCTTCACTGGTTCTCCTACTATGCTTCCAACTATCACCAGTTTGTCCACATAGACATCTTTAGGTCCCAAAATATCCCTGTCACGTACGGAGCCCCTCCCCCCCAGAGTTCCACATTGTCCCCTGGCATCTTCAACCTCTACAGGGAGCTGCTTGATGCTCTTTTCCGAGATAACAGCATCAAGATTCACCAATATGCTGATGGTACAAGTTTTACTTGATAGTCTCCTCTGGTTCAGATGTCCAGCATCTCAAACACTGCCTGCCTATCATCCAGTCCTGAATGTCCAGTGCCTATCTGAAGCTCAACCCAATCAAGGCAGGATTCCTGTTATTTGCCAAGAACAACAAACAAGAAACAGTACAAACCTGGCTAAATGCCAGGAAACTTGACCGCTCCAAGACCCATTTTTCACCCAAATCTAGGAAACTTGGATTCACCGTGGACTCCATCCTCACTATGAAAAGGAATACATTTCCAAAAAAGATGAATACAGCCTGGTATCTGCTCTCCCTTCTAAAGAAAGTGGAATGTTTCTTCCAGAAAGATACTTCAGTACTGCTTTTCAAGCCCTTGTACTCTTGTATTAAGACAGTGGTAATATCCTTCTCCATGGCCTCCCAAACTCCCCACTGGTTTCCCTCAAAGGCATCCAACACGCCTCAGCACCTCTCATCCAGGGCCGCAGGAAATCCGATAATATCACCCCCATTCCGATGGAACTCAATTGGCTCCCTTTAGTGGCCTGCTTCATCTTCAAAACCAGCTGCATCATTTAGAAAGCGGGCATGACTAGCACTGCTGCTGATCTTGAAGACAAGCTCACCATCTCCAGTCTTTCGCAGGACACACGCACCAGGACACCATCAGACTAACAAATGTAACAAAGAACAAACAAGGCAGCAAACCTTTTCCATCTATGCACCCAGGATCTGGAACAGCATCTCCGTTTCCATCAGGCCTCACCCAAACCTGCTCCAATTCGGAAAATATATGAAGATGCTCCCATTTAAAGAACACTACATCGCAATGTAGAAACCAGCTACCTTTCCTTATCACTCGTTGACCTAATGCTTGTCTTTGACCTTGTACAGGCTCTATGGCCACTGTGTAGGTTGCACTAGAGAAATGCCACATGCAGAGATGAGCAGTCGCCTGAATAGAGTCCGCAAGAGTGCACATATTGTTATGAAAATGCACACTAAATATTTACCTAACCACTTATGGTGTTATTAGGGAATAATGCCGTCTGGTACGGCATTAATATGAAACAGTGGATAGTTTCTTATTACTGCAGGACGCCTTTGAAGACAAGCTGAGTTACTGATGCAAATTCTTTGGCATTAGACCATCCAACGCCCATTCTGCCCCAAGGAACAGCTTCTCTAGTCTGCCAAAATTACCCAGCCCTTTCCTTATGTCCAGGTATTCCCTATCCAAGACTGGGGCCAGTGGCTGATTGAGGGCTGACCATGTTCCTTTTCTGCTTCAACACAAGTCATGTCTCAAACACGTCTTCATTACTTGGAGCAAAGCAAGAAATGCTCTCTGGAGCAGTGTTTTAATGCTTTTGATTAGTTACTAAAACGTCTCCTTTATAAGGTGCTGCCTGAACTCTCACCCTCCCATTCCAAAATTTGTGAAGACAACAGTCCCTTTGCCACTAAAAGCACCTTTGACCAAGTCCTGGAACACAGGTGTTAGGCAGCTTAGCACATTGGTTCTTTCCTTCCGCCTGCTGTGAATGACCGTGAGAGGAGGGGAGCGAGGGGATAGGATGTGGCATAACAGCCAGAGCTGCCAGCTGTAAAATTGGTGAACCAGGTTCGATCCTGGACGTCGGCTCAACTTGCTGTGATTATGGGCAAATCACTTAATCTCCCAGTGCCTACCAAAAAATAAATGAGTCCTTGTGTAACGTAACTGGTGCTCATGTAAAGCGCTCCAATACCGTCGGGTCGAGTTCGCGCTATATAAACCTGCAACAACAAAAACATAAAATGAGCTTCTTTCTCTCTTTTTACCCTGTTGACTGTACATTTTTTAGTATTTGTCACGCAGTCTTTCCAGCAGTCACTAAAGCTACACATATACTCAATGGATTAAACCTACAGATCACCATATATCTTGTGTATAAGTGCATCACTTCTTAATAATGATTAAGTCCACCAGAGGCACAACTAGAGCCAAATTTCGGGGGGGTTGGGGGGGGGGGGGCTAAGAAAAAAATTCGGGGGGGCTGAACCTTTAATCAGTAGGCAGAGTGAAGCTGCAGGGGCTCTTAGAAGGGGTGAAACAACTGCAAGGCCTAATTAACATTCAAATGGTCTTTTAAAGACCTGTGAAACGTTCGGGTGCGGCTCTGTGTGTGCCCGGGATCTGTCTCATCCCGGGCTGCCACACACGACGGGGGGGGGGGGAGGGCTGAAGCACGGGGAGTTCAATGGGTGTTGCGCGCCTGAAGTCCACCCACGTCCTGTTCAGAAGGAAATATTCAGCCACACGTCACTTGTTTACTGTTTCCTTTAGGTATTCGGAAAAGTGTGGACTTACCTCCAATGACCAGCCTATAGCGTCACAAAGAACATTTTTATTACAACAAAGGAAGGGTTTTGTGTCTACAAAAAATGTAATGTACACTGGATCCCAGCTCAGAACAGATTACAGAAACCAGGAAGTGACGAGGCGAGGGAGAGCACCGGATACGTGTACATAGTTATATTGCATGACACTGAAGTGCAATTTGAGACACATGGAGACACATTTCACAAAATGTACTGCAAGTGCAAAGCAGGGATTAGGGTCCCTGGCAGAGAACCTCGCTAATGGAGGAGACCTTTTAGAATGTGATTAGTGTATTTTTCGCCAGTGCAATTTGGCCAGTTGCAGGACAATATTGTGAAATATACATACTAAATGACATAGTTCACAGATATATACTAATATGGTCTATTCTACCAGGGGCGGCTCTAGGCTCATGGCGGCCCTGGGCAGGGAGCGTAGGTTGGGGGCCCCGGAAGAGTGTCCGGGAGGGGGGAAGCACGAAGGCCAGTGAAGGGGGGGGGGGGGAAGGGTGTTTGGAAATGGAACAGAGCCTGAGGCTGCCAAATCCCTGCCAGGGGCCGCCACACAAATATGTATCCATCCTCAGAGGATTATTAAGGATATATATTGGCGTGGTGTCAAGTCAAGTCAGAGAATTTATATAGCGCGCTACATACCCAGAGGGTCTCAAGGCGCTTGAAGAGGGGTGGGGAGTTACTGGTCAAATATCCACGTTTTAAGTTGCTTTCTGAATGCTAGGTGGTTCTGAGTAAGGCGAAGGTGAGTGGGAAGTGAGTTCCAGGTTTTAGCTGCCAGGTAGGAAAAGGATCTACCTCCCATGGTGGTTTTGTTGATGCGAGGTACAGTGGCCAGGGCTTGGTTGGATGATCGTAGCTGGCGTGAAGGGGTGTAGAAGGACAGTCGTGTGTTGAGGCATTCTGGTCCGATTTCGTAGAGTGCTTTGTGTGCGTGGGTTAGGAGCCGAAAAGTGATCCTCTTGTTGACGGGGAGCCAGTGGAGGTTTTTCAGGTGACCAGAGATATGTTCTTTGCGCGGGATGTCTAATATGAGCCTGGCTGAGGCGTTCTGGATTCGTTGGAGTTTTTTCTGGAGTTTAGCGGTAGTACCGGCGTAGAGGGTGTTTCCGTAGTCCAGTCGGCTCGTGACCAGAGCGTGGGTGACCGTTTTCCTAGTTTCGGTGGGGATCCAACGAAATGTTTTTTTGAGCATGCGAAGAATGTTGAAGCAGGATGAAGAGACGACGTTGACTTGTCTATTCATTGAAAGAGAGGAATCCAGGATGACGCCCAGGTTCCGTGCGTGGTCCGTCGGGATGGGTGCTTTTCCAAGGGCTTCTGGCCACCAAGAGTCGTCCCAGGCGGAGGGGGAGGTGCCTAAGATAAGGACTTCTGTTTTATCTGAGTTCAGTTTCAGACGGCTGTGTTTCATCCATTCGGCTACTTCTTTCATTCCTTCGTGTAGGTTAGTTTTGGCGGTGCTAGGGTCATTGGTGAGTGAAAGGATCAGTTGAGTGTCATCCGCGTAGGAGATGATGTTGTGTTGGCGTGCGATGGCCGCGAGGGGGCTCATGTATACGTTGAAGAGGGTGGGACTGAGTGAGGATCCTTGGGGTACACCGCAGATGACTTCAGTGGCCTCTGAGATGAATGGTGGCAGGCGGACTCTCTGGGTTCTTCCGGTGAGGAACGAGGTGATCCATTCCAATGCTTTTCCTTGAATTCCGATGTTTTTGAGGCGCTGTAGAAGGGTGCTATGGCAGACTGTGTCGAAGGCTGCGGAGAGGTCAAGGAGGATGAGGGCGACTGTGTCTCCGTTGTCCAGGAGAGTTCGAATGTCGTCTGTTGCTGCGATGAGGGCGGTTTCAGTGCTGTGTTTGGCTCGGAAGCCGGATTGTGAGGAGTCGAGGGATTTGTTTGTTTCAAGGAAGGCGGCGAGCTGGTTGTTGACTGCTTTCTCGATGACTTTGGCCGGGAATGGAAGGAGCGAGATGGGGCGGTAGTTTTTGAGTTCGGTGGGGTCAGCTGTGGGTTTCTTCAGGAGGGCGCTGAGTTCGGCATGTTTCCAGCTTTCCGGGAAGGTGGCGGAGTTGAAGGAGCAGTTGATGACATCTCGGAGGTGTGGTGCTATGATGGAGTCTGCTTTGTTGAAGATGTGGTGAGGGCATGGGTCAGTTGGGGATCCTGAGTGGATGGAGTTCATCAGGCGGATGGTGTCCTCAGTGGAGATTGGGTTCCAGTCGTTGAGGGTGTTCAAGGGAGGTGGGGGTTCTGCAGGGGGTTGGGTGGGTTGGTCTTCGGGTTGGTTGTCGAAGCTGTTGTGGATGTCTGCAATTTTGTTGTGGAAGAAAGAGGCTAGGGAGTCGCAGAGGGCTTGGGAGGGGGTGATGTCGTTGGAGTTGGCCGTGGGATTGGTAAATTCCTTGACGATATTGAATAGTTCTTTGCTGTTGTGGGCGTTGTTATCTAGTCGGTCCTTGAAAGCGGCTTTCTTGGCTTTTCGGATCAGTTGGTGGTGTAAGCAGGTGGCGTTTTTGAAGGCTACCTTGGTGCTGGCGGTTGGATCTTTTTTCCAGGCCTTGTCAAGGGAGCGGCAGAGTTTCTTGGATTTCTTAAGATCATCATTAAACCAGGAGGCCTTCTTGCTGCCGAGTTTGTTTTGTCGTTTTTTCAGTGGTGCTAGGATGTTGGCGCTGTTGGATAACCATAGGGTGAGGTTGGAGGCGGCTTGATCGGGATTTGAGGAGTGGGCTGGGGGGTTAAGAAGAAGCGATGAGGAGATCTGGTCGATGGTGATTTTGTTCCAGTTTCTTTGCAGAGTTGGTTGGGGGTGGTTGTTGGGTTTGGGCTTGTTGTAGGTAAAGTGAACGCAGCTGTGGTCAGTCCAGAGGAGATTCGTGGTGTGACTGAAGGAGACATGATTGCTGGAGGTGAAGATGGGGTTGAGTGTATGACCTGCGATGTGGGTAGGGGAAGTGACAAGTTGTTTAAGTCCGAGGTTGGCGAGGTTGTCCAAAAGGGTGGTGGAGTTGCGGTCGTTGTGCTTTTCAAGGTGAAAGTTGAGGTCTCCCAGAAGGATGTAATCTTTGGAGGGGAGCGCGTGTGGAGTGATGAAGTCCGTGATGTCCTCACTAAATTGAGCGCGGGGTCCTGGAGGTCTGTAAAGGAGGGTGCCTCTGAGTGTGGTCTTGGGGTCGATGTGGATCTGGAAGTGGAGGTGTTCGGAGTTGGCGAGATTGACGTCTGAGCTGGTTGAGATGCGGATTGATTTCTTATGGACGATAGCGATTCCTCCTCCTGTGTGGCCGGTACGGTCCTTGCGTATGATCTTATAGTCTTCAGGGATGGCAATGGTGATGTCTGGGGCAGAAGAGGCGTTCATCCATGTTTCTGTTAGGAAGGCGACGTCCGGAGAGATGGTGTCTAGTAGATTCCATAGGTCAATGGCGTGCCTGTGGACCCTGGGGTTAGGTGGCCCTGTGCAGGTGCACAGCTTGCACATGCCTAAGGTCGCCCCTGATTCTACCCCTTCCTTGGACTGGTGCCATGCAGGTCAGGCAACATTTAGAGAGTTTCGATAAATATAGACCAAGATAAGCGCTATATTTCACGGTATCCAGATGGACATACGATTTTAATTAGTTATTTTATTTATTTATTTATTTATTTCAATTTATATAGCGCGTTATAACCCAGGGGTCTCTAAGCACTTTATCAGGGTCCAGACATTGGATACTGTGGAGGACAACTGTTCATAAAAAATTACAAATCACCCCATGCTTGCTGGAAAAGCACTGTTTTTAGTTTTTTTCGGAAGGTCAACAAATTAGTCTCCTTCCGTAATTCTGTTGGCAGCTTATTCCAGGCTGTTGGGAGCAAATATGAAAAGGCACGTCCGCCTACTGTGGCCAATCTACAACGTGGTTGAATAAGAAGAGAGGCATCAGCAGATCGAAGTGTCCTAGCTGGGCTATAGGGGATAAGGCGAGATGTCATGTACATTGGAGCCTTACCGTACAGGGCTTTGTGAACAATGCACAATCCTTTGAACATCACCCTTTGCTTAACCGGCAGCCAGTGCAGTTCTTGCATAAGGGGAGAAGCATGGGTATTCCTTGGTTTTTTAAAGATAAGCCTAGCAGCGTCGTTCATGACAACCTGCAACTTGTTCAAAAGTTTTTGTGGCAATCCTATATATAGCGAGTTGCCATAGTCTAGCCTAGCCAAGATCGTGGCGGAGACCGCTCGCCTCAGAGTGGAAAAGGACAACAAAGGTGAAACTTTTCTAAGTTGTCGGAGGAGGCCGACACAGGTCCCTACCACCGACCTCACTTGTTTTTGCATAGATAGCCTGCCGTCTACCTGGATGCCTAAACTCTTGACCACAGCTGCTGGTTCCGGAGGTGACCCTAATTCTCTTGGCCAGAAATCCTCAATCCATGGGTTCCCTGCGATGGCGATTGGCAGTACCTCGGTCTTATCCGGATTGATTTTTAATGAGTTTCTGGACATCCAGTTGGCTGTGTACTTCAAGATGTTTTGCAATCTTACGAGGCCACCCGGACCCTGATCAAGTTGGATCACTATTTGGGTGTCATCCGCGTAGTTATATACATGGCAGTCCATCTGGTTGAGCAGTCTAATCAGGGGTTGTAAATAGATGTTAAAGAGTAGGGGCGACAGGGCAGACCCTTGTGGCACTCCGCAGGTGTTCGATGTAGTGGTGGAAAGAAGGTCACCAAGCTGTACTCTCTGAGACCTCCCTTGGAGAAAGGAGGAGAGCCAGGCGTGTGCCGTGCCCACGATGCCGAAATCCATCATCCGCGACAGTAGTTGTTTATGACAGACGGTATAAAATGCCGCGGAGAGGTCTAACAGCACCAGGGCACTTGGAGTTTTCTTATCTGCCCTGTTCCTCAGATAAATGTATTGTCATTTCAACAAAAACAACCAACAATAGAGTGGGACGCAGTCCTGCATCCAGTCCATGAAAACAAAAGGACAGAAATACATAAACAAAAAGATTCTCAGGCAAAAAACAGGGGAAGCTCTCCCATTCTGGGCCAACACCTCGCTAACAACTACGTTGTATGTTCGCTATTATCCTCACTAAAGGCTGACCCTTATCCGCACAGGTACCGCTACACGGACCTTATACCGGCTCCTAACTAAGGACCTGTCCCGCTGCTCAGTTTAACGAGGCAACTACCATACTGCTGACCCGCCTCCTGAACGTTTTTTCTGAGTAGCCAAGGTAACGTGTTTTCCTCACAACTGTAGCTTTGCCCTTCACCCTGATTTAAGTTGGCCAATTAACACCTACCCCCTTTTTTTAGGAATTCACTTGTGTCCGTTCCGGACCTTATGCATTCAGGACCAACACATTGGAGCCTCACCACGCTCTAAGGTTGGTTTTACTTTAATTACGTGCATGCTATAGTCTGAATAGTTTAGATATGCACGTTATACTTATGCGCCAGTTTCCATACTCACGGCATAGCATATCACTTCAGTATGCAGCGCCCCACGATTTATCCTTAATTTTCGTGCATGCCCCATACAACGAGAACCGATAGTCACATTAGTTGTACACAATTCATTTTCCATATCTCGCGGCATAGTAAGCAACATCACTACGCCGCTATCTCCAGACCACACCCGGCTTTCTCGGTTCTTCCACTCGCCGCTCTAGCTGAATAGCCATTACACCTCTCTTGGAACTTAGCCTTCTCGCATTGCACCATTATATCACCAATCCATGCATCCACGCATGGGTTAGGCCATAAGTACACCATTTCCGCCCAAAATGCATGGCACCACCAATTTCAGTGCCTTCTAGCAAGCTGGGTCTCCCTTTTTCCTACTTATTTCTCTGCCTAAATAACGCCTCTTTCTCCCCACAGGCAGCTTTGTTATATTCAGGCATGTTAATCACAGAGTCCTGATGATGATCCCAGTATCCTCTAAAAGGGATCGAAACGTCGTCGACCAATGGAATAGTTTCACACGTAAAACCATTGCGTTATCTGAGTGTGTAAACTATTATGGATAGCTTCACACGCATTCTCACCGACTTAAAGCTTCCCCTGTTTTTTGCCTGAGAATCTTTTTGTTTATGTATTTCTGTCCTTTTGTTTTCATGTACTGGATGCAGGACTGCGTCCCACTCTATTGTTGGTTGTTTTCGTTGAAATGACAATACATTTATCTAACTAATTAAAATCGTGTGTCCGGCTGGATACCCTGAAATATAGCGCTTATCTTGGTCTATACTTATCGAATGTCTCTAAATGTTTCTTTAAGGGCCACTGTGACAGATTAATAATTGACACCCAAGGTCCTTACTTACCTACTGGGTTCCCTTGTTCTTCCTAAAACATGCAGGCCAGGCAAGGCAGGAAATAGTCTGAGGCACCAAAATAAAAGCTACCTAAATTTATGAACTGGGCAGTTAAAAACACCATGGCCAACATTTGTAAATCGAGAAATCTGGACTTTTAAAGCCATGCTGCCTGGGTGGTCTTTGAGGGATGTGGAACTGCAGGTAGTTGGGCTTGTTGTGGGCAATGTTAATGGTAATAATAGGAAAATGTGGCAGTGACATTTACTAGGTTCTTTCCCTATCAAAAAGATAACATCTTGGACACATACTTCCTTCTCTACCTTCAAAGTGTGATTAGTACCAGTGGCATAAAGAAAACTTGAGGGTCCCCCTGCAAAGTACATGAAGTGAGATTCCCCACCCTCCGCTGAACCAAGTCAGGAGGCCTCACATACCTACCAGGGTCCTAGGTCCATGAGTGATGTGCTGCTCCAGTACAGTTTTTTTTTTTACTTTGAAATCTGGGACTTGTAGTCCTGTTTTATGGTGCAATAATCAAGCCTATAAGTCACAGAATTTCAAGAAAAAAACCTGGACTGGAGCAGCACATCATGCGTGGACCTGGGAAACTTGGCAGGGCGCTCAGCCCAGGCGCCCGCTGACAGTGCACAGTGCCTGAGGAGGCCCTCTAGAGCTCACCCCCCCTGAATTTCAGGGGCTGCGGGGCTCATATTATACCACTGTTTTAGTCCAGACATCCTGCATGTGATTAAAGCATCCACAGGCTGTAAACAGTACACTGCTGCTTGCTTCTGCTGCCTAGCCTTTCTCCAATGATGTATGCCACCTGCCCACACACAGCCAGAATACCAGCCCATACAGAGTGACCAGTCGGAATGGCCCATCTGGTACTTTCAGATTGCCCTGAGGAGGCGCCCAAAGCCCACTGGGCTAAAAGGGCTACTGCTCCGTCCCTTTCGTGTGACTTAACCCGTTACTGCTGCAGCTTCCAGGACACACAAAGTTCTTTAGCTAATGTGCGCCGCCTCGCTGCAGATGGTTCCTTAATCATAGCCAAATGCACCCAGAGTAGTTCATCCAAAGATTTAAGTGCATTAAAAAATCATGGAAAATGTGGTTCTGAGTGCTGTGGGGCAGAAGCCAGAGATGTGGCTAAAAGAGAACAACATTCTCTGCAACTATTTTGTGGGTCTTTCACATTAATAAATAAAATATGACAAAAGCATCTCAGATGAAAAAGAAATTCAAGTTAAAGTAATCAGTGGCAAATGCATTATTTTGTGTTATGAAAGGTCAGTTGGTTAATGTGGTATATGTGTGTGTGCAGACACTTACTAAACTGAATCCTGCTAGGTGCACTTGGAAATAGAGTCATGTGTTTTACATAGGTGGCAAGTTTTCCAGATCCATGCGTGATTTGCTGCTCTGGACTTGTGTTTCTTTTCTTTTGCATTATGGGACTTGTAGTCCTGATTTATTGTGGAATAAACAAGACGATAGGTCCTAGAATTCAAAGTAAGAACCTGAAGCGGGGCAGCACATCATGCACAGACTTGGGAAACTGGGAAGAGCTGTATTTATAGTGCTACAATGTCCCAGTGTGCAACTAGAAGCCCTATGAATGTGCTAGTCATTATTATAAAATTGTATTACACACAATAGAAGGTAGGCTGCTCCCTCCAAAAGCCATTTAGAGGTGGAGGAGGCTCTGCTTTTCCTTTGCTTCTTGTGCTTCATTGTGTCACACTAGTTCTGCCTAATCAGCCCACTTGCAAGGTACCCATAAAAGACATTGGTCCCAATTGGGAACTGTGTGGAGTGCAATTCCAGTGTGGGATTCTGGTTTGCACAATTGTAAGAGGTTCAGTGTTTCTGTACACACATTTACTTAGAATCCTTGCATGACCCCTGCTCAAACCTTGTACAAGGAACATCCTCCACTCCTTCTTCCACCCTCCTCGCCCCTACCTTCACCCTATCTTACAACATGTTTACCACTCATTCAAAGCAGGCGGTAAATGTGTGTGTTAAACCCCATGATAAGGGAATGCCATGTGGACTACCACCTGGTAAATCCAAGTCTGCACAGTAATTTCCCATTCCTTGGGGTATAACTCATAATTGCACAGCACTGGTGGGTTGTTACTGCACAGTACAATTACTGGTGTGGAGTTTGCACCCCACCAGTACTACACACCTTGTAATCAGGACAATGGTGGGCTATTAAACATGTATAGGGATAGATCAACAGGGAAGAAAGGCCCAGTTATCACATCCCATCGTATCTACAAATACAGAGCTGGGGTACTTTACCACTCTTCAAGTTCAACAGCTAGTCTGCAGACCTGAACCCAGGTAATCGTTGCATTAAGCAAAGTGTATAGTGCGCTGTGTAGGTTCTGTGAAGTTCACATGGCTTTTTCTTTATATAAAGACTGTTTTGGGGTTGATTGAATGCACTCTTGGGCCTTGTAACAGCCTTCCTGAATATGAGTTTGTCCACCCAAGGTTAAATCTACTCACCTGTGTGCACTTTCTAAGGTCCATATTCTAAGTGGTATGAACTGTGTAAATAAAGACCACTCCATAGATAAATGGCAAATATGAGCTTATGTGGCTGCCTCTTTCCTCACACTTCTGTCCTACGCCAATGGTAGTGACAGCTACACACTTATTTCTAACATTTTCAGATGTTTCAGCCATAGTCACACACTAAAATACTTCGAACATAGCTAAGACTGCACAGAAACAGCTAAGAGGTCTTTTAGTTTTCCAGAATTACTGGGCGCACTTCCTTAGTAACCGCAAGGTAACGTTTAGAATGGTAATAAGTTTAGGCAATGAGGCGAGCGGTAATACCTCTGAACCGCTCAAATGCGGACCAGCAAGCTGATCCACTCACAATAGAAAAACGACTATGCCCCTGCACTCAAACAATTTAGTGAAAACAGATTGTAACTGTAGTATTAGTTTCTTTCACTTAGTAGATAATACAAATCTAAACATGTAGTCAATCTCCGAGAATGGGTTTATATGCATGGAGATACATAGGTAGAAAAACAGTCTGTTCTTAGTGTGGACACTTCTGTTTTATTGTTCCATTTCAAGAGCCAACGCGTGTTTCATCGCAGGGAACAAGCTGCGAATCTTCAGGGCTGGAGTGGGAAAACCTTTAGGACTAGAAACAATCCGTGCGGATGTCTAGTCATCTGTCATTATTTTGAAGGAAATGGCCGGTCAGTGTACACAGCTCTGTTCCGTGTCCTCGTTAGAAAAAGTTTTGGTAGATGTTCGGTCGGAAAAACCGCCCAGTCCGGGCGTGGCGTGGAATCCTGGTTCGGATATCCAATTAATTTAGCGGGTTGTAAGACATCTTGTTACTCCCCGTGAGAAGAATATACCGGGAGGAGAACTACGTTGATTGTGGGCGGGTACACCGTCTTGTCAACGTAGGCAGCTAACCTTGTAGTTGTCGATCTCCCTCTTTTAGATTTCCCGGTTGCCATGCTCCAGGTACGGACTTGGGGTATAACTCATAATTGCACAGCACTGGTGGGTTGTTACTGCACAGTACAATTACTGGTGTGGAGTTTGCACCCCACCAGTACTACACACCTTGTAATCAGGACAATGGTGGGCTATTAAACATGTCTAGGGATAGATCAACAGGGAAGAACGGCCCAGTTATCACATCCCATCGTATCTACAAATACAGAGGTTCTGTGAAGTTCACATGGCTTTTTCTTTATGTAAAGACTGTTTTGGGGTTGATTGAATGCACTCTTGGGCCTTGTAACAGCCTTCCTGAATATGAGTTTGTCCACCCAAGGTTAAATCTACTCACCTGTGTGCACTTTCTAAGGTCCATATTCTAAGTGGTATGAACTGTGTAAATAAAGACCACTCCATAGATAAATGGCAAATATGAGCTTATGTGGCTGCCTCTTTCCTCACACTTCTGTCCAATGGTAGTGACAGCTACACACTTATTTCTAACATTTTCAGATGTTTCAGCCATAGTCACACACTAAAATACTTCGAACATAGCTAAGACTGCATGCACTTACACACAATCAGAAGTGATTGCTTAAGCAACCCATCACTCACTTATTTCTATTCAAATTCATGCAGATGCATAGCAATAAAATGTATTAGTCGCAGAAATCTGTTCCTGATGTATAACATCAGAAGCCTCCCCAGAAAGGTTGGACGACAGATAATTACTGGTCCATCTATGACACTCCATGGGGTAGCGGGCTACCCCTCCCCGACAAATGCATTTTGGCACCTTTTTAGGAGTTTGAAGCACTGTATAAATGCAACTACAATATAATAGAACATACTTGAATCCCATGGCACTGTGAGGCTAATATAATGGCAAAACAGAGCTAAGCACATCTCTATTGATATAACCTATCCCTGAATTAACTTAGGCCCTTATTCAAAGTTGTGTTTAAAACTCTGACTGATGCGCAAATGGATGTTTGCACACAGATTAGACTTCAGAGTTGGGCATCAGTTACCACATTCCTCAAAGGACACCTGACCTATTTTACCTCAGGAAATCGATCACGATCAAATGCTAAGAAATAAATGCAAAACATGCAATAATCGGTGTGGCAAATACAGATGTTCACATGTTAGGCTTTATTCTGAGCTGGGAAACGCAAGAGAAATTGTTACCCATTCAATACTCTACACCATGGTTACGGGAATTACCATATGCACTAATTATCAACTGAATTCTATATAATTTGCAATCATGGCCTTAGTCTCCAAATGTGTGTCTGTCGTGATGATGACATGCAGGTACATAGCCTACAATATGCTAGTCTCAGCTTGGGCTGACCAAGCCACCTACTTTTCCCATGTTTGAACCTGTTGTAGCCTTCTAGCCTCTAATAAAGCTCTAACTCTGTCTTTGCCCTGATAATACAATTACATATTTTAAACAGAGAAGGGAATGTGGGGTGTGACTGCGTGTGAGTGTGTGTGTGTGTGTGTGTGTGTGTGTGTGTGTGGGTGTGGGTGGGGGGTTGGGAGACGGATGGGTTTCATCAACTATGTCTATTTTCCTGCAGTCACTACCTCAGTCTTTGCTCTTGCACTAGGATAACACAGAGAATAGCGAAAGGGCTGATCAAGGCAAGCATAGATATTGATGAGAAAGAGAGACTGCCAAACTCATCTATAATATCAAATGCTCTGCTTAGGGAGGCATTTAGAATCTGGTAGACAGTGAATGGATCCACCAGAAGGGATAACCCCAAGGTGTCTACCACTCAGCCAGAGGGCCGTCCACCATATTTTGATATTGTAGCATACCTGGCCAAGATTGGTATGCTGTGACGGCAGCCTTGTCGGCGACATCCTCATTAGAGCACGACAGGCTTGCTGAATGGAAACCATATTTAAAACACCCGCTCAAAAAACCTCTCTGTATTGAGATAAGAAACTTTCAAAGCAGGAGTTTGGTTTCAGAATACAAAACATAGATGGCCTGGTGTGTGAGGAGCTTTTGCCTTGAGCGTGAGGGCCATACTTCATCTTCCCTGTCGGCATCCACCATACCTTTGGAAGGAATAATGAGTGATGGTAGCTGCCGCCTAAAGCGTGGGAAAACCCTCATTATGATTTGGTTGGCCCTGGCCCATGCCGCCATGGCAGAACATCAGTGGAGGCTCCTGCTGTGTAAACATAACGCTGCCACCAATTCTAAAGAGAGTGGGGGGACGGCGAGTTTGGTGGGGTAAAAGCACCATAGCGTTGATGGAGCAAGGATTCGCACGTAAAGCGACTTGCTCACATTCAAGAACCTCGTTTAACCTGTAATAGCATTAACCAACCTGTTTTGTCATTAATATTGCACTTTCATATTACACGCGGGTGTCCTAGAGATGCTTGCCTATGTGTCTATTAATCATAACAAGGCTTGCATACTACAGAATCGCTGCTTCGCAGAAATCCAGTCTGCGCATGTGTCGGTCATACTCATGTGATGTGACGCACTCGCAGTTCTGGAGGGATTTTTGGCTCATGCGCATTACTTCTAATATGGCCGCTTTGTCTTTAACATGCTCTCTGCTTGCTACTGCCGCTTTTGCACATCTGTCTATTTTTGCCTCAAATCCTAATGCTATAGATATTATAAAGTAAGGGATGTAGGGTAGCTATTCATGGTATACAGTGTATTCATTTTTTCCTGTGTTTCTAATTTGTTTTCGCTTACTTTTCATGTACCGCATATCTGTGGGCCTGGGAGTGGGGAGCCTCTCCATCTTAGAAGTCTGACAGGGACTCACCACGTGACATGAGAAATGAAGTCTTGCAACAGTGGAACTCAGCCAGCTGGCTGCCGAAGCTGCGATGCTCCTGGGAACCTGTTCTCTTGCCTGGGAGAAGACTTCGACTTGTACCTAAATTGTATCAAGTTATATGATAATGTTTGTGGGCTCCATTGTCTTTTCTACACGTATACATGGGAACTGGAATGTAAGGGGTGGGTACGGAAATTTGAATTTTAAATATGGGAACTCAGAATTTTAGGTGGTGACAATGACCTAACCACCTTGTCTGACCAATCCTAAGTGGGGATCCTGTCACTTGCAACATTTGTGGGTGGTCTGGGGACCCGAAAAATGGTATAACTGGCCTAGTTTTAGCTAGAGAAATTGTCTGACTTGTCCGAGTAGCTGACCTGTCACCGACCCTACGAACTCAATAGGTGATTGATACAGAGAGCTGCGGAGCACTCTGTCCGTAATTTCCACAAACTCCAAGGGGTGGAAATAGTCTTAAGTGCTGGTGAAGCACTTTGCTGGGAGATTCGAGAACCCAATCAGGGTTACTGGTGGATTCCGTGCAGAGAAGGGGTAGCGCAGGCGTTGCATCCGAAGCTGCAAGTGTTGGTCGTGCCCATTGGTGAGCCCAGTCCTGACCCAAATCCTGAGGGGTATCCTGTCCAGATTGTCCGTGAGCTGTACCTGCTCGCCTACTAGCATCCTAAGTCCTTGAGGGTCCTTGTCCTCGCCATTTCCCAAACTAACCCGTGGCCAGGGTTGGTCCTCATTCCCGTCCTAGGTAAATATAATTGTGGGTGTCCGTCTATATTTTCTCCTTCCTTCTTCTCTTTTAATAAAGCATACTTGCCCATGATATTTCTCTCTGTCATCTCCAAAGACGTATATGCAAACTGTTTGTTAACTATGTTCCATTTTTCCCCTTCCTGTAGGAAATATTGAAACTGTTTTTCTTAATTAATGTGATCCAATTTACTACTGTTTTAGAATCTAGGTTTGAATTAGCAGGTAGTCTAAGATCAGTTCGAATCAATTGTAGGTCTTTAGCAATTCACTGACTAATATGTTTTAAACTCACCTACCCTAGTATAAGCCGTAAACTGAATAGCATGTTCCCTGTTACCCTTACCCAGTAGTATTTTTCCACTCGCACTCAATGGTGCTTGCCCTCATTCATAGCTACATCATAGTTGTAATCCTGATTATTGATGTTTTGATCTGTATTAGATTTATCCTCTTGTCATTCTGAATTTTCACTTACTATATAAAACCTTTAAAACCCTCCAGGTGTCTGGTCATTATAAAATTATCAAAGTATTGTTGAATGTATAAAGTATTAAGGATCATCTTATCTCTTGTCCACTGCTAGCTCCTGATTCATCAGGAGAATATGTGCCTGTGGTAAGTCAGGTACACAGGTAGTAGTGTTAAAGAAAACACATAGAATTACTGATGGTAGTGTGTAAACTCGCCCGATTCACAAAAATACTCTCAAACACGTCATGGGCCCAAGTGCGTGAAATCTGGTAAATCTAAGGGTCGGGCGACCTGCGCACTCTATCAGCGTGATAGTTGTGCCCCCAGTCCGCCCAACTCAAAATGACGCACGTAGTTTCACTTAAGTCTTTTCTCCTGGCGCCTTGAACCTATCAGCTTGTGGTGAGTACCGCGACAATTTATGCACTCGGAATAAGGTGCTTCGAAAAACACAAGGATTGGTCTCCTGAACAGCAAAGCATCATTCTTTTGAGAGGACAGCCTGGAGGTAGTTTAAGCATTTCCGATTCAGGTCTGGAGGAAGCAAAACAGGGCTGCAGCCCCTTCACCTTTGTAAGTAAAAAATTATACATTCAGCAAAACACAAACCTATATGTACACCCACACACACACACACACACCAGACTTTAAAGCACCACATACATGTCAACATCTCATCATTAAAAATGTCTCTACTAAGACGTCTTTTATTTCAAAATCAATTTCTCAAGTCTCCAACTGCTCAATGGTTATTTTGCAGGCAGTCTCCAATTTCACAAATCTGCTGTGTGTCAAAGTGACTTTTCCCCATGTTTCTGACAACTTGGCCTCTTTTTGTCTGTGACAAGATCAAGGGCATCCAAACATGTATTCTCCACCTTCTAATTTCATCCTGTCTCATACAGCATGATTCCAAGTCTTCACCTTTTTCCTCACTCCTATCACAGCTCTCCCAGTGTTAAGGAAGGGGAGTAGGTTTCTTCCTTGTTTACCACCCGAAAGTCGGGCTCCCAAGATGATGTGTGTCCAGTATGGACTCTAAAGTCCTTGCCTTGGTTTCACCCATAACACCTGTGTCTAGTGGATGGAAGAAAGAGGTCCTTAACACCTCTTGAAGAAGTCAGATTTGGATCGTAGGGCAGGAACTAACTATAGATTCAGGTTTCTTTTACCAGCAGTCACTAAAATTGGTGAAAATGGTGCTTCACCGGCATTTTAAATATCTTGAAGCACACCAGTTGTTAGCGGGATGAGTTTAAGGTCTGGTTCAGGCAATGAGACTGACCCATGTGGCTGCACCGAGTGAAATCAGACAATATTACAATGATGGCATTGCCAACTGCCTCATTCTGCCTTATACTTCTGTTGCAGTTGTGCCATTCTGTTACCTCCAAATGAGATACTTGAAAAACAACTTATTTCATTACACTTGAAAGCATGTTTTGTTAATGCTACCATCATTTCTAGATTGAACTATGCCAACGCTGGCTATGTAGGTTTTCCTGAGCTAGCTATTGATAACCTTCAATGTGTGCAGAATATGGCAATGTGATCTATCAGGAAATTTAGGACATTTGATAGATTTTCCGAGCCTTGCCATACGTTGCACTGCACACCAGTTTCTAGAAGGGTCCATTATAAGGTGATCTGCTTTGCCGACAAAGCCTATTATGAAACAGTCCCCATGCTGCTTATGTGTTTGCTTTCAAGTCTAAGCAACCACTTCATTTGGGCTGTTATCAGTTCCCCCAATATAGAAAGGTGTGGTGGGTGGGATGTAGAGGGGGGATGTTCACTATATCTTGCTGTTTCTTCCATTTGGAATGTACTCTGCCTTGGCCTGAGCAAAATAGAGAACCCTGCTATGTTTAGGAAGGCCCTTAGAATTCATCTATTTTATTGAATATTTTCATATCTTTTCTGATGTTGTCAGTCAGTTTAGCTATAGGACAGTCAATGTATTTTATAAGCAACAGCTCAGCTCATAGCTTGGTAGTATGGGTTTACAATATATTTAGCGGTGATTGGCATTCACTTATTCAATCTCAGGAGGAAGGGAAGACACATTAGGAACCAACTTGCCTTTTACACATCCGTCAGGGGCATTAATCTACTAAAACCAATATTCTAAGACCTGAATGTGTGTGGCCTCAAAAAAGCTTATGCTTATGCTGCAACGTCCTAATGACTAGGCTGAAAACATACCTTTGGTCAAGACTGATTTGCATATGGCCAGGTCTAAACTGGGGTGGCATGGTGAGCAAAAGAATGATGGATTCAACCCAGATCTCTTGACTGGGGGTGAATGTTTTGATTTGTTCTGCATTTTGTTCATCAAATGTGTGTCTTTTGCTTTCTCCCCCTAAGAGCGCCAGGTTTTCCCGGACGTGGGACCTGGACTCACTGTGCCACTGGAATCAAGCTATCCTGGCGGAAGAGGGTGAAACCCTGAAACAGGTCCTAGGATGCTTGTGTCTGGTCCAGGGAGAACCTGGCTTGGCAGTTCGGGCTGGGTTGTTACCATGAGGCACATGGTCAAGACTGATTTGCATATGGCCAGGTCTAAACTGGGGTGGCATGGTGAGCAAAAGAATGATGGATTCAACCCAGATCTCTTGACTGGGGGTGAATGTTTTGATTTATTCTGCATTCCGACCATCAATTGTGTGCCTTTTGCTTTGGTCAACATTCAGGCATGAGTATCTTTCTGAAGATGGAATTAAAAATATTTCTTGAGCTCATCGTCATTTCATAGAAGGAATCTTTGGAAAATTAGCAAAAAGGTCCATTGCCGTGTACCAACTTAGCAGAAACCGGTGCTGAAGTGCTATGTACTGAAATATGTAGAAACTGCTTTTCAGTAGCCAGATCACTCATTGCCCTTTTTTAAAGATATTTTTCAGTTGCTTGTAAACATTATCAAATCCACTAAAACATGTTTGTTTTACTCCCATCAGGTTTGACCAATAAGTTTAAAATGCACAATGTATCACTATTTTCTAGGGTTGTCTCCAAGGATAGCTCTGTCCTATTGTTAGAAGTGTCAGCCCTGCTTCCATTGGATGATCTGTTAGCCCTCACGCACACCTACATCCCACCGTGAAGTTTAGGTCTAGTTAGGCTACTGCCCTGTAAGCCAGTCTGCCCCTGGTGGCATGTTCCATCCTCATTCTCACAGTTAAGGCTGAGAAGATCACAATCATGGTGTGGTGTTTAGTTCTACGACAACAATTCTGATTCAGTTATATGCTTGTAGGGCGGAAGGTCTCTAATATTGTAGTGGGCTAATCCACCCCCATTGTGTAAATCGGAAAATATATTTAATTCTGTTAGGTTACATTTTAAAATAGAAACTAAATGAAATTAATTTTCTTTAAACACAGTGATTTTGAAAGATTGACGATATTAACACACTCAAAAAATAGACTCCCGAAAACTAAATCATTTGCAAAAGTGCTTTGGAATTGTAAAGCTCCTCAGATGTTTATTTAGAGTTAAATAGCCATGGGTTACTCATTGTTGTGTAGGCTGTGGTGATGGATGATACCCAGCACTTAATTTCATCTGTTGGTTGCTGGTGAGGGAGCCACCAACACTTATTGTTGGGGGCCGACATTTATTTTTCCTCATCAAACATTTACTAAGAACAACAGAGAGAGAAACACACAAAGTGGAAAGACAGAGTAGGAGAAAGACTGGAAAAAAATGAGAAAAGGAGGAAGCTGGGACCAGCAAGACAGATAATGGGGCAGGGAGTGTCTTGTAGTGGATTATGGCGGCCTGAGGTAGATTTAAGACTATATGCAGTCTTGGAAGTCGGTGTGCCAGCATTTATTTGCTCCGGAAGCAGGCTTTTGAGCAGATCTTCAGGCACTCCTTCTTTCACAGATTCAGCACTGATAATATCCCCTATTCCTAGGGGCATATTTACAATAACTGGCGCATCCCTGCAATTCAGCAGGGATGCGCCAGTTATTGTGCGCCGCAGCTTCGCCATCATGGATGTGCCACATTTACAATGCGGCGCACCATGGGGCAAAAACGGCACAGATGCGTGACACATCTGTGCCGTAAAAGTGACGCACTGCTGGAGTTGCGTCGCAAGCGCGACGCAGCTCCAGCAATGCTCTGGGGGCCCTATCTAGGTAATGCTGCGTCAATCCTTACGCCTGCTTCAGGCAGGCGCAGGGTTTTGACGCAGCATGGGCCTAAAAGTGACTGAGTGAAATCTTGTAGATTTCACTCAGCCACTTTTAGGAGGCGTTCCTGCGCAGGAACGCACCCCCGCTGCACAGGCACCCCTACATATGTCGCAGGGCAGTACAACGTGATGCATCTCCCAGATAGAGCAGGATTTGCGCCGCCGCTGCATCACCAAAGTGACGCAACGGCGGTGTAAATGAGGCGGAAGGGGCTTGTAAATCTGCCCCCTAGTGTTTCTTTATTAATTCGAGCTTTCCATATCTTTTAGCCAGAGATGAATAGAGCTGGTCGTTTTGTGCGTGGCCTCAGTCACAAACCATGCATTTCTTCCCAAGTACTTGGGCAGGGCTCCGAGGTAAACAAACAGCGGAAGTGGGACATCTAAGCAACATGGCGACTTGAACTTAGACACCGCCTCCCCACCGCGGAAAAACAACACCCCTCCTCCCCTAGCGCCTGACTTGAGGTCAGACATTAGTGTACAGCCAGCTGATATAAAACCACAGAGTGCAGAGGAGACCTATCGAAATATACGAGTTCTGGTCATAAGGAGAACGCGCCCTCTTAAGAACAGAGAGACTCCTTATGAGAAACTGTTTACTTTCTTTATCCCCTGGCTGCATACCTCACCAGCACGTGCACTCTACTAGCGGCACTTCCGTGTTTACCTTAGGCAAATGTTTCAGGGCTGGAACTCAGAAGTAGGCCCATGGGTGTTTCTTGTAAGGGTACGCCGGCCACGGCATGTTGTTTTTTTAATGGATCACATGTAGCACAGATGGAAAGACATTCCAAATGTACATCTTGCCCTTTGCGGATACCACTTTTAATTTAACCTCTAACTCGGGTGAGAGGGAGGGAAATTCTGGCGCAGACAAAACAGACCTCTCTGTTTTTTTTGCAAGCTGCAGTTGAAAAAATATACCACTTAAGTAACTTCAGAGCAAAGTAGTTTGGGTTCAAACAGCAGACGCTCTATGGGTTCATAGGTTTCTTCTGCTCTTTGCTGAGTGAGCAATTACTGTGCATCCGTTTCAATATGTTAGCGAAATCTGACTTACACCCTCCCTCCTTGGAGGACCATGTAAGTGCCAATTCGACCAAAATAGTATTTCCAAGTCGAATCGGGAATTACCAGGATGGCAGAAACATGGCATCTCTGATGTCCTTCTCTACCCCTGTCCACTCTGGACATTTCACTTCCTAAAAGCTGGAAGGGGGATCTTTATATGAGAATGATCCAAGAACTGGTGAATTATTAATAAAATCAGGTGCAGTATTCCTGATTGCTGCAGTAATTCTCTAAATCTCTGGGAATTCTAGGGACAGACTTCAAAACCTTATTTCTGAGCCTAGGAATTACTGATACCTGCTACTGGTAATCTTGGGTGCAGGAATCCCAGAGTGGTGTTCCTGCCGTTCCTGTACTGGAGGTCTTCATTCTTAGTCTATGACAAGTTCAGTATCTTTATCCAACACGTTGTTTTTCAAAGTCCCTACAAACTACTATCATCTTGACTTCCCGATGGTGAAAGTCCACGTGAGCTGCACATTTTGTCAGACTCCATGGCACACTTCATGTATCAGATTCAAATATACCCCAAGCTAAAAACATCCTGCCCATCGCAGAGTGATAATAGGTGTATTTGTGGACAGTGTGAGAAACTGGCTCACTATTTGGGAAGGGTGACTACCCACCTCAAGGAATAAGCACAAACCATGTCAGGGTGTACCCTCAAGGTCACTACATTAACCTGAGCTCAACCCCCTAGTAGCCATGGCACAGAGCAGACAGGTTAACTTAGGGCAATGTGGGGATAACATACAAAAGATGGCCATTTCCTATAGATGGTAATTGGCTGGTGCTAATAATGAGCATTCATCCTTAGCCACTAAGAAATATTTCTTGGAGCATTGGGTCCACACAAGTCAACAGCACCATTCACCAGACACCAGTCATGGGTAGATTTACCTCCGCACGTCGGTCAGTGTGGGTGGACTGGGGCCATGCCGAGTGGGAACAGAGATGGGGTCTCACTGGCGCACTTTTGGGCTATGCAATGGGTTCGGATCAATATGAACACTGCTACATCCCTGCGCACAGGGTGGTGGGGGACGAAGCATTTAGTACTGAGAAGCCATACTTGAATGGCGTGGTAACACTTTTTTAATCTGCACTAACCTAGTCGCAAAAAGTCAATAGCAAGTTAAAGATAATAAAATAGGAGATTATTGGAACACTAAATGCAAAAAATATACCTATGTTCTGAAAGTAATAACAGAATTGTACTTTGTATTTGCTGCTGATCTATAGAAATATAACCCTAACCCATGCATACCATTCCTCTTGCTATTCTTAACCAGGAGCATCCCTCATGTTGCTTGTATCCAAGTCCTTCGGCATATCGCTCGGCCTATCAGAAAAGAATAATCCTTTCTTCATCCAGGATAAAACAAGGGTATTTGTTTAGCCAATCTTTCATTGTAAACATTATTGTCTTTCTTCCCATGAAGTGCAAGGGAATGCGGACTGAGAAATGTGCGCATATAAGATGGTCGCCATGTAGCATGTAAACCAGGCCACTGGAATTATGCGGCAGTGGAGGGCCAAATTATGCGGCAGGGTTGAGTACCCTTTTTGGCAAGAAAGAAACTGCTGCATGATGCCAGACATTTCGTGATAGTATTTAATTATTTTATAATGTTACACTTAACATTGTCTGGACATTGGTTTAACCTCATTGGTATCAGTTTAACACCCACATTTAGCAATAAGCAACAGAAAGGTGACCAGTTAAGCTTTGCAAAGGGCCTTCCACTGTACTGTAACACGTTTTGCTGCATTTTTAGTAACTTTTGGACCGTTGGAGTTAAAACATTTTTTTTTGTTAAAATCTGCCGATTATGCAGCACATGATGGACTATGTGGCAAATCAATAATTATGCGAAAAAAGCCACAGCTGTACAATCACAAAAAGTCCAGCATATACATTGCATACATTTAGAGCTAAATGCGACCTATACATACTATTGCTGTTTAAGGCATCCCTAATCATAACTCACATGCATATTAGAAGACATTAGTTACAATAAAACCATACTGCAGTGACAAATAAAATCATAGTATGACCAATAAAAACACATATCATTTTACACTACCAGCGGGCAAAGACAAAAGGCCTTCAGTCATATGTACCATCTGCAATACTAGGTGTTCCACGTTTCTGAGCCACACAATAAACTCTTAATTTTGCAGTGTTTATCCCAATAAATTCTGACAGGTTTAAGTGTTACCTTCTGTGAAGGTGAGATGGAGAAGTCTATCATGGTGGCACATCTTGTAATGCCTATTTAGGTGGAAACTCCTGCTTACACATGAATCCTCTTTGTGAATGTTTTGACAGATTTACAGCTGCTTTGGCACAGATAAAGTGGGTTGTTCAGCCTTGCACTCAAAGGCCTGGTGAGAAAGTAGCGCCCTAGCACTAAAAATCATATTATAATTGGTACAATGTAGTATTTTGCCTGCCATTTTTGTTTTATTGCCTGGGTAGTGTAAACAGTCATAGAAAAACAGAACATAGCTGGAGAAGCCCAGTAATTTAAATTGCAGAGCCAACCACATATGTTATGTTATGTTATTATAGGTCTTCTATAGCGCGCGGCTACTCCAAAGGAGTGTCCCGGCGCTTTGTGCTCCAGACCTAGAAAAAGAGGAAACAGATACAACATAACAGTAAAAGAGAAAACAGCAGAACCAAAGAAGAGCCTAGAAAACTCTAGCCAGTAAAGAGCCAAGTCTTTAGACTCTTCCTGAAAGCGAATAAGTTGGGCGTGGAACGCAGAGACAAAGGTAAGGAGTTCCACAGCTGAGGGGCCAGCAACCTAAAAGACCGTCCTCCGATACGGGCTTTCTTTATGCGGGGGACTACTGCTAGTGCCAATGACTCCGATCTTAAAGATCGTGCCGGCAGGTAGAAAGCCAGCCTCTTTTGTAAGTATTGGGCACCCGTGGCATGCAAGGCTTTGTGAGCCAGTGTCATGGCCTTGAATATTATCCGCTTCCGGATGGGGAGCCAATGTAGAGTTCGTAGTAAGTTTGACGCACTCACTCGTCGATGCAGTCCGAAGATGGCTCGAGCGGCTGCATTCTGAGCCACCTGCATACGCTGTAAGAGGTATTCCGGCAGGCCCAGATACAGGATATTGGCATAATCGAGTCTGGATCCGATGAGGGCCTGAACAATTATTCTCCTATGGTCCTCAGAAAGCAACGGAAAGAACTTCCGCAGCATCCTGAGGATACCGAAACATGTTCCTGTGAGGGTCAGCACCTGGGATTTGAGCGTGAGCCCATTGTCTATTTTAATTCCCAGGTTCTTTGCTGACTCAGAAGAGTGAGCTGGAGGGAACATTTCGGCAGGCCACCACCCTTGCCAAGCCGGTTCCGAGGGGCATCCAAAGAAAAGTATCTCGGATTTATCCGAGTTGCACTTGAGGCTGTTCAGTTGGAACCAGTTGAAAACAGCCCCAAGGCACTCACGGATACTTTCACCCTCGAATTCTTCGCCCTTCCGGCAGGTGAAGAGAAGCTGTGTGTCGTCAGCATAGGAAACGATCTGGGCCCCGTAGGACTCCACCAATGCCGCCAGAGGGGTCATAAAGATGTTAAATAGAGTTGGGCTCAATACTGAGCCCTGAGGAACTCCGACTCCCAAAGGCGACATTTCGGCAGATCCAGGGGAGGCCCAGACCGTTTGTCGGCGGTTGGCTAGAAAGGAACAAAACCAACTGAACACCGTCCCCCTCAGACCGATGTCATGCAGTCTTATGAGGAGATCCTCATGGGGGACGGTGTCAAAAGCCGCCGACAGGTCTAGCATAACTAACATCACCCTGCCTCCGGCATCCAGCGAGTCTTTAACAATCTCTGAAACCTCCAAGAGCGCGGTTTCTGTACTTAGGTTAGGTCGAAAACCTGATTGAGACGCATGCAATAGCTCGTTGGACTCCAAAAAATTGGAGAGCACGCCATGAACATGTTTCTCCAAGATTTTAGTGAGAGCCGGAAGGAGCGAGATGGGCCTATAATTGGCAGGGACTTCTGGGGCAAGGCTTGGCTTTTTAAGAAGAGGAATAACCATGGCCTGTTTCCACGAGTGTGGTAAGGCCCCCTGACTCAACGAAAGATTCAAAATAGGGTTGGCTAGAGGGTTTACAACGTCTGCCATTCTGGCTAAAAATTTGGCAGGGCAAGGGTCACATGGCAATCCAGATTTGAGACTCATCATTAGTGCTAGTGAAGAAGATACCGTAAAAGGCGGGAAAACCGCCAGCACAGGGCCAGAAGTGGGTAAATGGGCTAATTCCTCCGTCAAGGACGGAAAATCCATTGTCGGCCTCGGGGGAAAAGAATCCTGTATCTGCCTAATTTTGGTGGTAAAAAAATTGGCTATGGTAACAGCCCAGGTCTCAGCCGGGGCTTCCTGTGCTGAATTAGATCGCTGGGTGGTAAATTCTCTAACGACCGAGAAAATCTCCTTACAGGAATTTGCTGCTTCCTCGATTCTTTTAGCGAAGTAGCATTTCTTTTCCTGAAGGACTAGTCTATGGTAAGATTTAATCATAGATCTATAGGTCAGTTTTGCCTCGGTATCATACTGAGCTCTCCATGTTCGTTCGGCGACTTTACATTGTCTACGGGAGTGAGCCAGTCCCGCAGTAAACCAAGGTGCCGAGACCCGTTTGATGGCAATACGGGGAGGCTGTGCAGGGGCAAGCTCATTCAGTCTGGCTAGGAGCCAGGTCTGCAGGGTTTCTAGGTCATTGTCCAGGTCGCCGGTATAGGACACGGGATGGTTCACAAGGGCCTGGGCTAGTAGATCTGGAGTCACCCGATGGTATGCTCTAAAAGCACATCCCTGCTGTTTCGTAGCGGTGGCTACTGGTTTCTCAGTGCCCAAAATTTGGAAATGAGCTAGTCGATGGTTGGACCATAAAACCGGCAGCACTGCGGTCACCTCAACCGGTAAGGTGGAAAAGACCTGGTCTAAGGTGTGACCTTTATCATGGGTCGGGCCCGACAGATAGGGAAGCAGGCCTAGAGAGGACGTGACATCTAGCATCTTAATGGTATCCGGATCATAACAATCTTCCATATGGAAGTTGAAGTCCCCGGCTAGTACACACCTCTCCGTTCTCAGAACTAGTGTGGACATGACTTGCTGGAGATCCTCAAAAAAGGACCCCGCAGGCCCCAGGGGTCTATATACTAGCAGCCCCTTGACAGATTGTTGAGGTGACAGGGATAGGGAGAAGGCAAGGGATTCGGTGCCCGTGATGGTTTCCGTGTGAATGACCGAACATGTGAAAAAAAATTTCACCACAAGAGCCACTCCTCCTGAGCATGTCTGTGTATTGACCTAGTGTTGAGGAGTAAGCAAAGATGTTTAGTGTTACGCTCCTTTGTATGAGCTGAGGGCGGATGTACGCTAATGAGCTGCCAGTTACACCCTGGGCATTTGTGCTTACCCCTATGGCGATCAGGAAAAACTGAGTGACAGGACTCCGCAACTTTGTTCATGGAGTGGAGCTCCTGGGAAGAATAAGATAACATGATGATATGTATCGAGGAAGAGTAAGGGCAAAAAGAACTAAGAGAACCTGCCACGCCGTACGCCTCCGGGACGCTGACGGGCGCAGACGGGCAGGACTCTGGCGCGACTCCGGCGCAGGTCCGGCGCGTCCGCAGTACGCGTCCGCTACGCGGAGAGAGGGGTGAACTTTTTATAGCGCTACTAGAGCGCGAGGGCGGCGAGTCCTATTCCCAAGATGGCGGCCAAAGTCAGATCCCAGCCCTCTGCGTCAATACTCGGCCGAGGGCGGTCTGAATACCCAGGCAAGGGGAGGGAGCAAACGAAGCGCCTAAGAGCGCTGGGAAGTCTCTTACAAGGCAGCAGACACTTATTAATCAAGCGCGAAGCGCTAGCCTAAACTGCCCAAAAAATAAAATGACTGAACAGGCAAGTCAAACACACAGATAAAATGTGCAAGGAAAGAAGGGAGACCTCCCGGCTTCCGCCTCAGGAGGGAAAAGGTAGTAGCAGATGGTAATCCCTGAGCAAACGAACAGATTCCCTTTTATAGCGCTACTAGAGCGCGAGGGCGGCGAGTCCTACCCCCAAGATGGCGGCCAAAGTCAGATCCCAGCCCTCTGCGTCAATACTCGGCCGAGGGCGGTCTGAATACTCAGGCAAGGGGAAGGGAGCAAACGAAGCGCCTAAGAGCGCTGGGAAGTCTCTTACAAGGCAGCAGACGCTTATTAATCAAGCGAGAAGCGCTAGCCTAAACTGCACAAAAAATAAAATGACTGAACAGGCAAGTCAAACACACAGATAAAATGTGCAAGGAAAGAAGGGAGACCTCCCGGCTTCCGCCTCAGGAGGGAAAAGGTAGTAGCAGATGGTAATCCCTGAGCAAACGAACAGATTCCCTTTTATAGCGCTACTAGAGCGCGAGGGCGGCGAGTCTTACCCCCAAGATGGCGGCCAAAGTCAGATCCCAGCCCTCGGCGTCAATACTCGGCCGAGGGCGGTCTGAATACCCAGGCAAGGGGAAGGGAGCAAACGAAGCGCCTAAGAGCGCTGGAAGTCTCTTACAAGGCAGCAGACGCTTATTAATCAAGCGCGAAGCGCTAGACTAAACTGCACAAAAAATAAAATGACTGAACAGGCAAGTCAAACACACAGATAAAATGTGCAAGGAAAGAAGGGAGACCTCCCGGCTTCCGCCTCAGGAGGGAAAAGGTAGTAGCAGATGGTAATCCCTGAGCAAACAAACAGATTCCCTTTTATAGCGCTACTAGAGCGTGAGGGCGGCGAGTCCTACCCCCAAGATGGCGGCCAAAGTCAGATCCCAGCCCTCTGCGTCAATACTCGGCCGAGGGCGGTCTGAATACCCAGGCAAGGGGAAGGGAGCAAACGAAGCGCCTAAGAGCGCTGGGAAGTCTCTTACAAGGCAGCAGACGCTTATTAATCAAGCGCGAAGCGCTAGCCTAAACTGCACAAAAAATAAAATGACTGAACAGGCAAGTCAAACACACAGATAAAATGTGCAAGGAAAGAAGGGAGACCTCCCGGCTTCCGCCTCAGGAGGGAAAAGGTAGTAGCAGATGGTAATCCCTGAGCAAACGAACAGATTCCCTTTTATAGCGCTACTAGAGCGCGAGGGCGGCGAGTCCTACCCCCAAGATGGCGGCCAAAGTCAGATCCCAGCCCTCGGCGTCAATACTCGGCCGAGTGCGGTCTGAATACCCAGGCAAGGGGAAGGGAGCAAACGAAGCGCCTAAGAGCGCTGGGAAGTCTCTTACAAGGCAGCAGACGCTTATTAATCAAGCGCGAAGCGCTAGCCTAAACTGCACAAAAAATAAAATGACTGAACAGGCAAGTCAAACACACAGATAAAATGTGCAAGGAAAGAAGGGAGACCTCCCGGCTTCCGCCTCAGGAGGGAAAAGGTAGTAGCAGATGGTAATCCCTGAGCAAACGAGCAGATTCCCTTTTATAGCGCTACTAGAGCGCGAGGGCGGCGAGTCCTACCCCCAAGATGGCGGCCAAAGTCAGATCCCAGCCCTCGGCGTCAATACTCAGCCGAAGGCGGTCTGAATACCCAGGCAAGGGGAAGGGAGCAAACGAAGCGCCTAAGAGCGCTGGGAAGTCTCTTACAAGGCAGCAGACGCTTATTAATCGAGCGCGAAGCGCTAGCCTAAACTGCACAAAAAATAAAATGACTGAACAGGCAAGTCAAACACACAGATAAAATGTGCAAGGAAAGAAGGGAGACCTCCCGGCTTCCGCCTCAGGAGGGAAAAGGTAGTAGCAGATGGTAATCCCTGAGCAAACGAACAGATTCCCTTTTATAGCGCTACTAGAGCGCGAGGGCGGCGAGTCCTACCCCCAAGATGGCGGCCAAAGTCAGATCCCAGCCCTCTGCGTCAATACTCGGCCGAGGGCGGTCTGAATACCCAGGCAAGGGGAAGGGAGCAAAGAAGCGCCTAAGAGCGCTGGGAAGTCTCTTACAAGGCAGCAGACGCTTATTAATCAAGCGCGAAGCGCTAGCCTAAACTGCACAAAAAATAAAATGACTGAACAGGCAAGTCAAACACACAGATAAAATGTGCAAGGAAAGAAGGGAGACCTCCTGGCTTCCGCCTCAGGAGGGAAAAGGTAGTAGCAGATGGTAATCCCTGAGCAAACGAACAGATTCCCTTTTACATATGCAGAGTAAAACTGCTAAGGTCATCAAACCTTGGCCTGTGATAGCTCATGGGCCTTCAGATGTGTTTGTTGATCAACACTAACTGGCCACATATGCTTTATATAAATAAAGATATATTCTTTGTAAATAAAACATCTCAGAGTGGACGTTTACCAGAGACATGTCTTAGCCAGTTAAGTTAGCAGACTGTGAGCCTGAAGAAAGCACTGCTGTTAACCCAACTTGAACAAGCACTGGCAAAGTAAATTGGTGTGCTGTCAGGTTTTTGAATTTGTAAATGGTGCTTGGTCATGTGTTTTGAAATAAAAATATCTGAGGAGCTGTCAAGCACTTGCCAAACATTGGCTAAAATCAAGAATAGGCTTTCCCTCACACATTACAATTCGCCATTGCAATCCATGGTAGTGAAGAGAAGTAATCCGTGTGGGTGTGCCGTTTGTGAAAGCGAAGAATGCTGTCGCTCACAGTGAAGAGAGCCAATAGTCGAATTGAAATGCCCTACTGACCCATGCTGTAAGCTGTTGTGGGCAGAATAAAACATGAATGACACAAGAACAGACCAATGGATGAAAAGGACTGGCTAAAAGCCTATATATGTATACCCTATACATAATTTTAGTAAAATCAAAAGATCTTGGTTGACACCATATCTAAAAAGAAGGTGTATCAATAGGAGAGTAGACCGCTGGATAGGTGCTAGATTGTGAGTGGAGAGTAAATGATACTGAGTAAAGTAAACAACATTCTTTAAACCATTTAAATTCATTCAGACATCGGGGTGTCTGTGTTATATAAAAGAGCTTGACAATAAGTCAATGGATGCATCAGTGAGTTGAGCAGAAGCCATAAAAATGAGTTCCCTGTCAGATAATGGCTTCAAATCCAAAAAGATAGCTCAGGAGGTTGAGTGTCTCTTGCTTGATACAGAATGGAGTATTTTATTTATTTATTTATTTATTTATTTATAAAATTTCTAAAGCGCACAAATACCTTCCGGTGTCTCGGCGCTAGAGTTCACAGATTGCAGAGGATTTCCATTGATAACTTACTGATTGAAAAGCCAGGTCTTGAGATGTTTTCGGAATGTTAATAGTGAAGGGCTAAGTTTAATGTAGGAAGGGAGCTGATTCCATTGTTTTGAAGCAGCCACCACAAAACGTTTGTCTCCCCATGTTGCCTTTTTTGTACGTGGAATTTGGAGCTGTTGGGCTGAAGATGAACGTAATGTTCGACTAGGCTTGTACACATTAATTGCTTTTTTGAGGAATTCTGGTCCATTATTGTTCAAAGCCTTGTAAATAATACACATGGCCTTAAACTTTGTCCGGCTTCTAATCGGTAACCAATGAAGCTCGCGAATGATGGGGGAAATGGATGAGTATTTAGGTGTGCCAGTCAGAATCCTTGCGGCAGCATTTTGAACAAGCTGTAATTTGTTCAAAACTTCCTCCTGTGCGTTAAGCAATAGGCCATTGCAGTAGTCCACCTTAGATAATACTAGGGTGGACATTAGGGTCTTGCCTGCATTTGGGGGAAGAAATGGAAGCAATTTCTTTACCATTCTAAGGGTAAAGAAGGAGGATGAGACAACTGCGTTGGCATGGCTGACAAAGGCTAGCTTGTTGTCGAAGAGCACGCCCAAATTTCTCACTTTAGATACTGGTGGTGGGGGTGTTCCCAGCTCCGAAGGCCACCAGACTGGAGACCAAGGCGGGGTCAGTTCACCAAATAACATCACCTCCGTCTTGTCAGAATTTAGCTTTAAACAATTCTGATTCATCCAGATACTGATGGCTTTCATGCCCTCCTGAAAGTTCGCTGCCACTGCTTCTCCATTTTTGTGGATCGCAAGGACCAGTTGAGTGTCATCGGCATATGATGTTAAACCTATACCAAATGACTTAATCACCCTCGCCAAGTCCGACACGTAGATGTTAAAAAGTGTCGGACTTAGCGATGAGCCCTGAGGAACTCCACAAGGCAAGGTAAAGTCAGGAGAGCAGTAGCACCCCATCTTCACGGACTGCACTCTTTCGGCCAGGAAGGATGCTAGGGTTGCTCTGGCCCTACCCTGAATGCCAATGGCAGCGACACGGTCGATCAAGATGGTGTGATCGACCGTGTCGAAGGCTGCAGAAAGATCCAAAAGTATTAGGATCGCTGCACCACCCTGGTCCATGATTATCCTGACCTCCTCTGCTGCCTTTATCAAAGCCGTCTCGGTCCCATGGCCCTTCCTGAACCCAAACTGGGTGTTGTCAAGTAGATTGTTCTGGTCAATATAATTCGACAGCTGTTGGTTCATTGCCTTTTCAATTATTTTTGAAGGATAAGGGAGTGAGGCAATAGGGCGATAACTTTTGGGCTCTAGAGGGTTTAAGGTAGGTTTTTTTAAAAGAGGTTTTGCAATTGCCTTTTTCCAGATTGGGGGATAGTCGCCTGTCTGAAACATGGTGTTACAGATGTTGGTAAGCACCGGGGCTATTAAGTTGGATACTGGTCTAAGGAGAAGTGGAGGACATGGGTCCAGTGGTGATCCTGATTTAACAGTGTTCATAAGCTCTACCATGGACGATTGGGATAGTGGAGAGAAGACCTCAAAGATTGGTTTTGGTGAGATGAGAGGAATATCCAGAGTGGCAGAATCGGTAATCGTTTTTTTTGTAAAATTATCAAAAATATCCTTAACCTTAGCCTGGAAGAAATCTGCTACTTTATTGCAGAATATTTGGGATGGTTCTGTAGTGGGGGGGGCAGGTGGATTAGCTAGCTTTTTAACCACCTGATATAGCTGTTTGCTCGAGTTATGAGCTAGTTCTATTTGTGTGCTATAAAAGTTAACTTTTTCTGCAATAATAAGCTTTCTATAGCTCAACAACGCTTTCTTGTATGTTTCTCTATCATTGTTGTCATAGTTCCTACGCCAACGCCTCTCCAAATTTCGGCAGCGTTGTCTTTCGAGCCTTAATGGCTTCGAGAACCAAGCCGCAGAGGGTTTGATGCGATTTGGCTGCATTTTTTTATTGGGTGCTAAGTGGTCAAATGCCTTATGCAGCCAATGCTCGTAATTATTGGATGCTTCATGTGGATCCGATGTATCTTCTGGTATCGTAGATTCCAGAATGCTATGTAAAGCAATGGAGTCAATCTTTTTCCAGTTACGACATTTGACACCTTGTCAGTCAGCGGTTACACTGCCTGTAAGATTGCTTGGTGGGTTAATCCGCCTGAAGTGCAGGGGCATGTGACGCCTCAAGTGCACTTTACAAAGAACATTTTAATTTAAGCAGGAGTTTCGCAAGCCAAAGCTGCTGCACAAACAATAGTAATGTGTGAAATGGAGAAATCTGAAAACACATAAGAAGCAACAACATTTGATGAGGAGGTGATGAATAAAAGAGACATGTTATTGTTAAATCCCAAACTCATAATGTGGCTTGAAGCCATCCTGCCAGCCTTTAAACATTTTCAGGTCAGCCAAATAATCTTTATTCGGTCAAAAGGACCATAAAAGCACAGGATAAAACAAGTTAAAAACTGATCACACGCTATAAGATCACAATAGGGCTTTGGGAGGGGCGGCCGACCAGCCAGCATCTCAGTTGGGCTGGTTGGGCTTTGTGGGCTCCTTTTAGGATGGTTGGGCTGGTCTTGGGCTATCTGGGCAGCCAGCACCTCAGTTGGGCTGGTTGGGCTTTGTGGGCTCCTTTTGGGCTGGTTGGGCCGGTCTTGGGCTATCTTTGGGCTAGTGGCATATTTATATAACAATCAATGTAAGAGTGTCAATAGACATAAGAACCAGATGCTAAAGCCAAAAAATTCAGAAAAATTACAGAATTGCTAGCACCACAGAAGGCTGTTAGTATAGTGAAGAAATAGGATACACGTGCTCAGAGTGAACTAAAGGGACCCTCAGGCCCCAACTAAAAGCTGGTAGCCAGTTGTCTTCATTGGGTCCCAGATAGTTGCAAGAAAATCAGAAAAAGTGACTTAAAAAGAGTGTGGACTACTCCTCAGACAATTCATTTTAATGAGACGGTAGCTCTAACTCTGTTAAAACCAGTGAAAAAAACGGACTAATAAGTGGTTGTGTTAAATTGAACCATTAAGTCCTAATAGTAGTGAAAATAATTAATACAAAGAAATGGTCAACATGTTTCCGCTAAGGAGCCCAAGGTCAGCTCAGCATTCGTCAGGACCAGAAAAGTCATACTCACTCCATGGTGGACACCCCCTAAAGTATCCAAACCTATGGTGTGGAAAAAAGAACTAATACGACCTGATTTGTAAGAGTTCTTATGGAGATTTCTTCCAATGGTCTCTCCTCATTATGGGAGACTGAAAAATCTGGAATGTAAACATACAAACAAACATGTGTAAATTCTGAGCTCTTATAGTGAGTGCCAAAAAACATCTTTCGATTTTAATCATCTCTATGCACGTGTATAAACATTGTATGACACCAT
This sequence comes from Lissotriton vulgaris, assembly GCF_964263255.1. Taxonomy (NCBI): domain Eukaryota; kingdom Metazoa; phylum Chordata; class Amphibia; order Caudata; family Salamandridae; genus Lissotriton; species Lissotriton vulgaris. Next base: position 121,092,636 of record NC_141697.1, read on the forward strand.
AAATTGCTCTTATATGGATTATCAGGAATGTGCAATACAAAATATAAGGCTGTCCCCATGCCCATGCATTATTATGCAGTGTACGCCGTTGTCAGCCTATAACTAACGTGTTATCCGATTCTGTACACGTTAATATTCAAACAAAATATGTGTGTAAATAACAAGGCTCCTTTAAGATTTTGACGTTGTGGCGCCAGTCACGTGACCGCAAGCTGCGTCGCTCACGTTCCCCTAGACGTTTTGCTTCCTACTTGTAATCTACCTCAGAAGCGTCCCGTTTGCAGATGCGGGCGGCGGTTATGGTTGCTGCAGGTTTAACGGTGGGGAGCCGTCTAGAAACATGTAAGTTTCATTGCGCTTTGTTAACTACGTTAAAAATGATGTTTACCGAGTTTCCGAGTTAAGAAGGGATACAATAGATTATTTGACTGTTACCTGACTTTCAGATAATCTGGGCGTGAAGATTTCCCCCTGCCGCCAGCCCATGGTGATTAACACACTAATAATTGCGTGTGAGTTCTTTTCTTTTCTTGTTTCCTCTCAGTGAGTGCGTGTGGCTAACGATGTACTCCATTACTGCAAAGGTGTTTTTTAATCTCGTGTTTGTTAATCTTGTTTGTTTCTAATTTCGACGAGCACTTTTCACATAAGGGTATATTTTGTTTGAATATTAACGAGGAGAGACCATTGGAAGAAATCTCCATAAGAACTCTTACAAATCAGGTCGTATTAGTTCTTTTTTCCACACCATTGGTTTGGATACTTTAGGGGGTGTCCACCATGGAGTGAGAATGACTTTTCTGGTCCTGACGAATGCTGAGCTGACCTTGGGCTCCTTAGCAGAAACATGTTGACCATTTCTTTGTTTTAATTCTTTTCACTACTATTAGGACTTAATGGTTCAATTTAACACAACCACTTATTAGTCCGTTTTTTTCACTGGTTTTAACAGAGTTAGAGCTACCCTCTCATTAAAATGAATTGTCTGAGGAGTAGTCCACACTCTTTTTAAGTCACTTTTTCTGATTTTCTTGCAACTATCTGGGACCCAATGAAGACAACTGGCTAACAGCTTTTAGTTGGGGCCTGAGGGTCCCTTTAGTTCACTCTGAGCACGTGTATCCTATTTCTTCACTATACTAACAGCCTTCTCTGGTGCTAGCAATTCTGTAATTTTTCTGAATTTTTTGGCTTTAGCATCCGGTTCTTATGTCTATTGACACTCTTACGTTGATTGTTATGTATGCATCTATAAGGGGTATAAGAGTGTTCTTTTGACCCTTTCTCTCTTGTTGTTTGAATTTATTAGTGGCATATTTAGCCAGACATTTTGGGAAACTACCCACCATTTTGGTGGTAGTGACCCAGCAGCCAGCTGTAGGAGTCCTGGGGGTTTATCTGTTTCCCGTCCGCCCTTTGTTTCTTTTAATGGGGGGGTGGTTACTTGGTTGTAGGATTGTGTAGGATGGGGGGTTTTATTAAGGGTGGGTGTAGTAGGCGTAGTGGGGCTACGCGAAGCTACGTTAAGTGGGCATGATGCTACGCCCGCTCACATGCTTTGCGTAGCCCCACTACGCGCCTCCCGCCTCCCTCCCGCCTCCCTGCCGCCCTCCTTTACATACATAAGTTTAAGTTATAAGTGCAGTAAAAGTAAATAAAAGCACTTACCTGGTCCGCGGTGTCCCGGGGCTCCCTCTTCTATTTTGCGCCGACTTCTCCCATCGAAATGCGCATGTATGTAAAGGAGGGTGGGAGGGAGGCGGGCGGCGGGCAACTTCGCTCCGTCCACCGCTTAGTGTTGCCTACTGCGCCTACTTTGCAAAATGCAAAGTAGGCAACACTACGTACACTCCGTGGGCGGAGCGTAGTCTTGCGCCCACCCTTAGTTTTTATGAGGTGGTCTTGTTCGGACTAGGTGCATCTTGGGGTTCTATTGTATGGGGCTTTCGTCGCTGGAACAGGTGCTGGTGTGTTTTTTCTGTAGTCCTTTGTGTTGGCGGTTTTTCATAAAAGTGCAGGGGAGAGTTATGTGGTCTGGGTTTACAGTTGGGTAGACATAAGAAATTATATAGTTAGGTAGGTAGGAAAGTTGGAAATTGCAAGTTGGTGTTTATAATTGTTGCAGGGGGGATCCAATTTTAGGGGTGGGGGAGCGGGGTATGTTAGGAAGTATATATTTAGAGAGACTTTGTTTTGTTCGGCACAGGCCAAGGGTATGTATTTGTAAGCTGCACCTGTTTCCAATAAAGCGGCCTTTTGCACACCAACAAGCTGGTCTGTGGTGTGTCTGCCCCTCCCCACTCCAGTATGGGCCCAAAGATAAAATTACTTAGTTACACATATTCGATTGTCTTTCCGTTGTGTCGTGACTAACCCTGGGCAGAGCACTTCGCTCCACCCACGGTGTGCACGTAGTGTTGCCTACTACGCGATTTGCAAAGTAGGCGTAGTAGGCAACACTACGCACACCCGTGGACGGAGCGAAGTTGCCCGCCGCCCGCCTCCTTCCCGACCTCTTCTACACCCCTAATTTTGATTTTTAATAGGTTAAAAGGTAAAGAAAAAGCACTTACCTTTTATGCGGCGTCCCGGGGCTTCATCTTCTTCTTTGCGCCGACTTCATCCAACCAAATGCGCATTTGGTTTGGAAGAAGTCGGCGCAAAAAGAAGATGGAGCCCCGGGACGCCGCATAAAAGGTAGGTGTTTTTCTTAGTTTTGAACCTATTAAAAATCCAAATTAGGGGTGTAAAAGAGGGCGGGAGGGAGGCGGGCGGCGCGTAGTGGGGCTACACGAAGCGCGTGGGTGGGCGTAGATTCATGCCCACTTCACAAAGCTTCGCGTAGTCCCACTATGCCCAGTGTTAGTCGTGACTGAGTCACACTGTATACTTTTTCCTTATACACCTCGCCTGTGTAATAAAATTCAATACTGAAAACAGATTGTAGTAGCCTCACAGCGTTGTAAAAAGAGTAAACCTTCTTGATTTTTCAAACAGTTCCCTACTATAACTGGGTGTAAAAACCGGGTTCTAAAACCAGAACAACAAAGTGCCTGGGCAGTGGGGTGATGAAGCATTTTCAGGGCAATTTCTTGGCCTTTTCTCTCTTTTTGTTCTCCGACTGCATTGTAGAACACAAAGACACATACGAACTAACATATTTTCCAATAAAGACAGAAATGGTTAAACCCTTTGATACAAGAGAGTCATTGTTCTATACTTTGCAGTTAATCTGATAGTTCACAGTTACACCGAGTGCCTGCCATAGTAGCTAAAATACTGCTATGCAATAGCATTATGCCCATTGTAGTTGTCACTTATTATTTCATTTGCTCACTCACTTTGCTTAAATGAAACTGTACTTTTTCAATATGAATATTGTTACTCCGTTAAAGGGCACATTATGAAGACACTTTTAACGTTAAAAAATGTATAGTTAGAGCTACATGTAGATACCGATTTGCATAGGATTCATAATCACATGATTTGTTGGTCATAGCAAGAAACAGACATTTAAAAACAGTAGTGCAGTTTCTAGGGTAACAGAAAGAGATTATTAAAAAAAAAAGCTGTATTTAGTGCTGGAACGCTGTAGCTTGAATTTGGAGGTAGTCCAGCATGCTGTGGCCAGTTAATATCATGGGTGCGCACAGTTCCAAAGCCACATAGCTTGCATGTGCGGGTAATTATGTTTTTTAAACTATGTGTAGCTACACAAGGTGTTGTAGTGTGCATAGTTTTTTTTTTAAAGTGAGAAGACACTCAATTCATTTGGGAAGGGGGCAACTTTTCGAAAAAGACATTTGTGCAAATCGCACTTCTCTTTATGAAATGTATTTACGAGTGCACTGCATACCAAACTGTATACCGTCCATGCCGTTTGCATGTTCAATCGCTATTTCAGGCTCCTTTTGCTCTTAAAACCGCAGCAAGTTCACTGTGCAAACCATGCACAACAATTCACCAAAGTGCCAGGGGTAGCGGAAGTGATATCACGTGCAGTTTTATCTCACCCACACATGCTTACATATATACACACTTTCACACTTACACACTCTCTCTCTCTCTCATCAACACACTCTCAACCGCAAGCATGCATACAACATAAATTAAAAAGCATTTTTACTTACCTCAGATGCCAGTGCAGGTCTTATTCCAGGTAACTAAACTCCATATTTAATTACACTAATAATGTATGTATAATCTACTCTTAATTGACAGAATACAAAGAGAGTGGAGCCCGAACCAACGTCCATAATGGAGAAGCGACCACTGTGTTCCTGGAAATGATTTTGCCACCTCTGAGACCAGGGGTAACAAAGGCGGTGCCAGGGGTTGCAAGAGGCAAGCCAGGAGTCACAGCTGTGACCCCTGTAGACCCCCTAAATGCTACATGATGTCCATGGTGCACACTGAGCGCATGCCTCTTTTATTCCTTAGCATTTGTTCAAAGATTATATACTGCAATAGTTGCTTATATGAATCAATTGTATCTCAGTTGTTGGACATGGTCGTGTTTTTGATATTCTAAGGGCATCATCTCAACAGTCCGTGTCTTTTCCTAATATTTGATCCTTGTTGGACATTGTTGTAAATCATTATACCGTCATTAGCACTATTGCATCCAAAACCCATCAACCATGTATTAAAAATTAAGCAGACACTTATTGTTGCACCCGGAACGTTCTTTAGTCCTCAAAAGGGGTATAGAAAATGCTATATTAATGGCAATATTAGGTGTGGTAGGGAATGCTCATTAGGAACAGTTGAAAGGTTCCGAAATAAACCCTGCTTGTGCTGCTGATTGGAGGTGACACCAAACTCAGACAGAGCACACTTGACTGCAGGGCCCCACACCCAACTAGCTTTCACATCACAATGCATTAGCTCCTCCACCCCCCCCCCCCCCGCCCCTGGCCCCACCCCCAGCTTAATCTACTATCACTCATTGACTTCAGGCTTGTCTTTGACTAAGTGCAGTGCTCCGCAGCTGTTTGGCTAAGTTCAAGCTATAGAAATACCATATACATCTCAGCAGCCCAAGAATCAATTTTTATGGGAGGGCATCCCACACACCCCAGGAAGGTATACTCATCATATTGAGTTTCATTGTCTTTACAGTCACATTTCCTCCTGGAGTGAGGTGTGACTGCTTGCAACAGCTAGCAGTAGCAAGTGCCTTTTACAAAGGTTCCTCAATTTGTGTGCAATGCTCTGGATACTGAAAAAATGCTGTACGTAGTGTATGCACCTCTATGGTTACAAAGTGTGCATATACAGCAAAACAGAAGATTTTATAAGACAACAATCATTCAAACTGAAGTCATGTGGCAAGGTTTTAGCATTTCAGAATTGAGATTAATTCTAAATAGCTCTCCTGTATTTTCTGGGATGCACAAACAGTCCCAAGGTGAGTTTTCTCAGTTATCTGCTTCCATTTTAAGACCTTTTCCTTTCTTGACAGTGCACGTGTTTTCCAACAGCTCACTGTTCTTGATGGAGATGACTTCATTAGAGCACTGCCTTACCTCATCTGATCTCCTCATCTGTGATGTTATCACCTCCCAGATGAATAATGCAGGGCCTTACATTCCATTGTGGTGACGTTTGTCCACCAGGGGTCAGGCACTCCACCCACTCTCTTGGCTTTAACTACGGTTCATTAAAAACCACAGTATGGGACGTTCTGTAAGGGATGCCTTTTAAGGGAGAGCAGACCTTGAAGAGGGCTAAGGAGGCAAGCAGTGCTGTATGTCAAACCGTGCAGTCCAAACCACCTAGTGTGGCTGATGACACAAGTACGTAGAACCATTCTGACCCAATCACAGAGATAGTAAAAATGCCAACACATGCCCCTGGGTGGTCCAGTAATATCAAAGAAAGTGACATCATGCAATGGATGAAGAAACACATAATAAACTTTTAATGCGGAGGGCTATAGATGTTAGGCATAGACATCATTATAAAAAGTACTTGGAACAACAGTCAGTCATGGTGTAAAGCAAGTCTGCTCGTGGAAGAGGAAACGTCACAAACATGATCTATGGAGTCAATGAAAGTTTTTGCCAACAGGAAGAAAGTTCACAAGGGCACTCATATCATCCCGATATTATGGTTACCGCGTCGGTGGTGATCCCATAAGAGATGGCTTATCAGCACTATGTCATAACTTTGTCTGTAATGTCTGCAAGACATAAGCACATCCTTATAGGTTAAGCATGCACATACTTAGTCTACCAAACTTAAGATTGACAGCCCGGCTTGAGTCCAACTTTAGCCCTGGTTTCCCTCAATATGCACCGATTTCCTCCTTCAGCAGCATAGTCAGTCGTTAGTTTGCTGATAACCTGTGCAGCTGCAGGCTTACTTGTTTATCTATCCATTGTACCTTGATTCTGGTCAGGAAATCCAGAAATTCTCCATGTGAATGTCACGCTAGTGAAATAATCAAACATGCACGGATGACTGGTGGCCATAGTGGGAGGGATTTCATAAAATTGCCCCCCGGCACAGCAGGGTAAAACAGAGCTTTAGACAGCAATCTACCACTGGGCAACAAGGTAACATTCCAGTTCAATTGGGCAAACATTCAGAAACAATATCTCTTGCAAGCCCTCGTGGCTCACACTCAAATGTGAGAGGGAACATTACTTTTCATCACCACCACATGCAGGTGTGGCTCCTCCATGTCTGAGGAGTACTATCCAAATGCTTCTTACACCTGGGTGGGTGGTAGGAAACAAACAGTGAAGATTCCACAGATACAGAAGTTGTGAGGAAAGCCTACATCTCATGTCCGCCTAATATACAGGCTGAACCGTGGATTCCAGACTGGAAAGCACAATATTTGTAGTAATTGCTTTAAGCCAAGGTCTGTGAGCAGGTCTACACGATGAGGAGTAAGTAACCCACCACCAGTTCCATGGTAGTGGGGTACCATGAACTTGCCTGCAATGGTTGGAAACGCTAGACAGATGATTTGCACTATCTGGCAATGTACTGCCAACTCCACGAATCACTGAGCCCAGATCCAGCAACTGCTGTGCCTTTTCTGCAGCTCTTTTGTGCCACGCGAGGATGGGCTTCAGGGCCGAAGAGGCGTATAGAATCTGTTGCACAGTAGCTCATTTGGGCCTATTGCTTGTCTGTCCGGTAATACAATTTGAATAAATAAAATGTAAATTTGATACTTGTATAGCGCACTACTCACCCGCAAGGGTCTCAAGGCGCTTGTATGAATACCGCTGTGGAACCCATCCTGGCTTTCCCTGTGAGGCGTCCACTCCTGGGAACCCCCAAGGTGGAGGCCAGGAATCCTTAGCGTTGTGGGGGCCGTTGTGGAGATTAAGCAAGCTATTGCCCAGAGTTGCAGAGTGGGACTCCATGATTGGAATAGGCACCGAGGCGAGAATTAACAGGTCCGTGGAATTTTGAGCCCAAGACCCGCGTCCGTGGAATTTTGAGCCCAAGACCCGCCGAGGTGGGGAATTGAACCCTGGTCCCAGGCTAGACCTCTGCATCAGGGTCTGCCACTCTAACCATTGAGCCACACTTCTCCACATGACATGACAGCCCCACAGGCACTTTTCCACCAGCACTTTAGTCTCTGCTGCCTACCTGGAAGTGAATTCATATCATTTGTCTTGGCATGGTACATAGGGCTACGAGTATCTAAAATGGTTTTGTGATTACATGCCCTTGATTGCCACTCCATTACAAGCAAATGTATTTGGTACAACAGCAAACAATTTCCCATTACCTTTGGTGTACAGGTCTGTGGTGAATCCACACGAACTCAGAGTTAGGTCTGTCTCTTCTATTATAGATGGTAAATAGATGTATTGAGTAACCTATCAAATGTCAAAGACAGGTGTTAAATCTTGTGAGGAAGATTTCGGGTTTATATAGCTTTGTATCAATAATGATGATTAATATGTCTTTTTATGAGTAATATCTTTTGATGTATAGAAATGTGTTTAATAACATGGTTTAGTTATGCCACATGTCTCTATAAAACACAATTTTAAACAAGATTGATGCAATCTCTGTTGCTCACTTCTGATTCCCCCACTGTGCATACCCTCGCCCCACAGGCTCGTTAGCACATAGTAAAAAAAGGTCATATAAGTTTATTTTCATTGCTGTATTGTTTTGCTCACGATTAACTTCCTGTGGTTCGAAGGTAAGTTTGAAACCAGCATCCAAGTTTGGAACAAGCATCTATCTCACTTGTTTCTTCACTGGAAATAGTCACTGAGAGAAGGACTCATTGTCAGGGTTTCATATTTGTTCGAACATCTCCGGGTGACATCATAAAGGATGTTGAAAAGTTTTTTAAATAACTGGGATGGTGCTAATGATACTTTTGCTCACACCATGATGAATTCACAGCTTTACGAATAATCTATGCAAGAGTTGTGTATAAAACCCCTTTATTTTGGGGTAAGAAGATGACTTTCCTATTCTATTAGGGATGCTGTCCGTCTATTTACTGATTTTGCTGCTCAACTGGGACTTTGAAAATTTTCAGATGTTTACTAATGTTTACTAAATTCATATAACTTCGCATCTGAGAGCCTTCTTGGTATTGCCTTTCTACTGCCTATTTTTGGATTTCCTTTCAAAACTTTTAATCTCTATTTGATCTTTATCGCAGTTGTTGAGTGGAACTACTGAACAAGCTGTTCTACTATACTAATTTTATGTTTTGGAAGATGTTTTAATTCGGGGACACATTGCCTCACGAAACTGAGGTATAACACTGTATTCAATTCATCAAGCCGTGGGAGAACCAAATGAGGTAAATTTGGGTTGTCCAAAGTTGCGTGGTACAGTTTTGCTGCCACAATTTCATCTACGGTACAGGCCATCGGTCCCCTCCGCATTCCCTAAAATGGTTCTGATTCGCACCTGTAAATACAACACAAAATAACTGTGGGTCGAAAGATGTGTCAAAAAATGAAATGTGTCTAAATGAGTCAGTGTGTGCTGAAAGTTGTTAGAAAAGCACACAACCAGACATCGCTCTGTGTGGGAAAGAAATCCATCAGTTACTCGTCCTTTGCCGCCCTTTCATCCTTTGAACCACTTCCCACAGTGGAGAGTACAAGTTGTTGCCACCTTGTCAGGGAAAGGCTAGTGTTGTACAATAAGGCGCAAAAGGAAGTGCTGTATAGTAACTGAGGAGCAGTGCAAAAGTAAGTTGTGAAAACCAAAAGAGGAAAGGATGTGCTCTAAGATAAAATTAAAAAATGAACGCAAAAAGACTTTATTCTGGTGCCGTTCATTTCCAAAATTAAAAACCAATTCAGTGCAAAATAGTCAGTGATTAACCCTAATAGTCACTGACCCAAAGTGATGGTCGACTGGTTTCTGCGGAAGTTTAAAGATCACTAAGTATCTCCCACTTCTTCAGGACCTATAACATATGCTACTGCTCAAAGGTGCAATATAAAAAGGATTTCTGATACAGATATCACCTGTTCAAACCTATAGGGTAAGAGGAACGTGCCACTCCTCGCCTGGCCACAGCTCAGGAAGACAGTGCACCGCTCTGCCCGTCGGTACACTCAGCAGCCGTCTGGGCTGTCTGCGGAGGTGGTTCGCACCTCCCAGATGAGTAATGAAAGCCTGCTGCTCCCACCAAGGTTGTATCATGACCAGGTACCTGTTGATTTCCCCGGTTTGTTGTTATCTGTTCTGCGGCAAGTCCTTTGACAGGTGACTCAGACCTGTAATGTGTTCCACACCAGAGATCTCTCGCCAAGTACAGTAACATCCCTACTGTGTTGCTTATCATCGTGCTATGCTATGGGAAAGCGTTGTGGATTTGACTCTGAAACCATGTCTTGTTTTACTCCATGATAAAAACTTTAATGAACAGATTTCTAGTAAAAAAAAAAAAAATCACCCGCCTCATGGCTATGTGGGTGGCGAACGTTTGCTGCTCTAAAAATTGTGTCATGCCTCTAAAAAGTTTGGGAAGCACTGAAATAATACATGTATTTAAGCTCCAAGAAGTTGCATTTCTTTTGCATGGTTCAGCCTTGGTGCATAGGAATCCCTCAAGGGTGGGCATAACATTAGTCATTGTGTGCTTTTTGGTCTTTGGTCAGTTGCAGGTTGGACAGCCCACATATATGTATACACTGAATAATTGACCCCACACCTTTCTGACACTGGACAATACACTGCTCTCACCATGTCTTCAGGTTTAGAGATATTCACTATTTTCACATGAAGCAATTTCATGAGCATCTCAGAAGCGCCTGCAGAGCTTTCCATACAGTAGGGAGGCATAGGGTGGCATCCGGCTGGGCTGCTTCCACGCTGACAAGCCCTGCATCTGGGGCACTAACATGAATTCTCCTTCATTGCGCAAAAAAACAGCTTGGAGCCGGATTTTCTCACACCCTTTCCTGTAAGTGTGTGAAAGATTTCTTAAATTACCTGCATTATTCTCTCCCCTTGGTGTTACTCAGGGCACCCAATTATTAAATTCCCCATGCCCTTTTATGAGTCAATGGGAGTGAGCAGACAAAGCCTCGGTCCTTTCAGTCATCTGGCTGGAATGTTCCCTCCTTTGTTGGCCCTTTTTGTTCTGCAGCTCAGGCCTGCTGATGGCATTACATGAGACAGAGCTCCCAGCTGCATGCTTCTGCAGCGCCTTGGGTGTCAGCGCTATTCATCTCCTTGGGGGCCTGGCCTCGGAGCACACGCTGTTCAGTGGGAATGTTCAGCCTGTGCTTGCACAGGAGGGGAGTGCTGAGAGTGGGGCCACGGCACAAAGGCGCACACGTTTCAGCTGGTTCCACCAGCTACAGTCCTTGGGTTCTCAATAAAGGCTATTCAGTGCCCCTGACAGGAAGGTCACCTGCTCCAGCAGAACAAATAGTTTTACATTTCATATGGGAGAAGGTAACAGTATACTGCAGAGCAGTAAAAGGGAGGCACCTCTGAAAGTTGTAAATACGATGCCAATTGGTTGTTAGATATGCTATGCTGTGCACTTGCATAAAAAATATAATAATATTTAGAAGTGGCTCTAGTAGGAACGAACTGGGAGTTTGACTTTGAACTTCAAAGTTTGCTAAAGTTGAGCTCTCAGTGTCCTGGACATCTAGACTCAGAAAGAGAAAACTCACCTTATGCTAGCTTATGCCAAGCTCTAGAGTTACTGCTGGGGTGGTATGGTAGGCAACCACAGCTTGAAAAGCACTTCAGTTTAGAAATGAAAATTGATAGGAGTAAACATGTAGGAACTAGCTATCCCAAACCTTATGGCAGTAGATTCTGGAGATGGAACAATAACAATAATTTTAAGGATTTACAATAAGCATCCGGGAAGTCCAGTGCTAATAAGGAGCAGATGGACATAAATCTTAGTCTGTAAGGAAAAGATAAAATCTTAGAAAAAAATGACCCAGAGCAGGCTAACGACCAAGCTCCTGGCTGAGGTGATAGAGTCCCCCACCTCACCCCTCACCCCCCCCACTCTATCAGCGCAAATTCTTTGCCCGAAAGTGCTCCAGCTGATAGAGTGGGTGCAATATTGAGAGGGATGCCACATCACAGCAGCCCAGTTGGCATATTTATTTTTTTGCAAACAACCCACATAGCGGGAAGGCCACCTGCTTACTAGGAGGCTTCTCCCAGTTCATCGGCGATATTGAGGCTTGTCTAAACAGGGAGAATCTTCAACACCATCACAATGCTGGATCTTTGGTGGCCACAAAAGGGCTTCCAACAGCGGAGCCAAAGAGTCGTCCTCTTTAGCAAGAAAGTGAGGTACCAAGGAATGGACACTGATTTTCAGTGGATTTATGTCCCCTCCCCCCATATCTACATATCTAAATGCCTCCCTTTGTTCCTTTGCATGTAACACAAATAAGGTAAACCAAGAGAAATGTGAGTGGCTTGAATAAGAGCCTCGGACCAAGGAAGAATTACAATGTTTACTTCATTTAAACTTCCTTTGGTGTTGGACGTCCTCTCTTTATTACATCTCGTTTGGTGATGGGGAAAATGGCTTTATACCTGATGGCAGGCCATTACGTCTCTACCATTTGGAACAAACTCATTGTGATAATTTCTCATTGTTGTGTTCGGCAGTCGATATGGCATCAGGAGCTGTGCTCTATGTATGGCGAAGCTTCCATTGCCATGTCAGAAAAGTTTTTTCATGCGTGGGGCTGCGAACGAAGGAAAACATTAGTTTACTCGATTCTCCGGAGGAGAACTCCCACCATGTGTGTCGCATTGATGTTTCATTGCTCAAAGGTAAACTCCAAAATGGAATTGTACAATTTTGGCAGAAGCACTATTGGAAAAATCCACCCCCCAAACAATCAGGGTTCCGCACATTGGATAGGCCTTGGTCTCTGACATAGAGCAAAATGAGTTCATCAGAACAGGGAGCTATACAATGTTCTAAAAGTTTTCAAGAATCACAGACTCAATGGTGGGAGCTCTTTTGAAGAAGAACATTTTAGACAACCGCCTCTAAACAGTGGAAAGCTCCTGTGGAAACTAGTGGTTGATGAAAGGATACTGGTTTGGGTTGAAGCTTGCGTGTATTGAGTATTTTCTGCATATTGTCATGAGCTTACAAAGATCCTAAAAGAGATGCTTGTGATGTGAAGCTGAATTAGACACAAGAGGCCTGAACTGTGGAGGAGCATAATTTAAGTTCCACCCTGATACGTCATGACTGTATGCAACCATTGATTTATATTAGTGTAATGTACACCCATTTTTATTCTCGAGTCAACTTAGATTGACATTAGGGCTTAGCTGAAGATGTTTACTTTAAATCCGTCAGTGGGCTGTTTTACTCTTTTGCATTGTGGCTGTCACTATTTTGTATCTAAGTGTGTTATGGCTTAATTTTCTGCCACACTTTGGTGTCCAGGCCCTATTGTTATACCTTTTAAAATAGTTTCTGCTTTGATATATACTGGTTGGATTAATGTTCTAAGATAAACCTTCATGGCTGAATTAATTGAATCTGTGTCTTCCTTGTGGAGTCATATTGGTTTCACAGAATTGGAAATGTGTTTCTGATGTTAACTTCCTTACAGTGTTTACAACACGACTAACAAAGGCCTTTTGGACCAATGGGGAAATATATTTGATGATTTCACTAAGAGATTGAGGTTCAGATATCCACGTTCCATTAAACAGTTACTGTATGAACTCCTAATGGAAGGTCTTTGTGAACTTTAGTTTTCCCAGGACCAAGCACGTGTTCAGACTGAGCATGTTATGTCTTTCCACAAGTGTTGGCAGGTTGTTCCCCCAATGGTTTTCAAACTTCTTCAAACTCTTTCTTAGAAGTAAATTGACTGCTTTGTGTTACCTGGGTAGCAATAGTTGTAGTAATGATATATAATTTTAGGTTTCCTCAAGTCTTTTTAATGAATTTAGGTCAGCTAATTACAGCCTAGAAGCAACAACAGGTTGTTCAAACAGCCCAATTCCCCTCTTAACCAACCTAAGTATCAAGACCAAAAGGGCACAACCCGTTCTTGCTTCTTTTGGGATGGTACTGCCAGATGATTTTCCTAGCCTCCTGAGGGGTGGGTATGGCCGTATCTCTGAGAAAAAAGAGAAAAAAACAGACAAGAATTTCACATGTGCCCTATAATGCCATACAAACCTGAAGAAAGGTGTTTAGGGAGCATCAGATCTGACAGAGATGCCCCATTTCGGCACCCCGCCCCCTCTAAATCAGTGCGCACACAATAGACATTATGTTCATGGAAAGTTATTATACTCTAAACTATACAGTATACATTAGTGCTAAAATATTCATGATAGCAAATACTAGCAAACGGAAACAAAACATTGGAAAGAATAAAAATACAAAATTATTTCTCATTAGTTAGCGAAAAAACCTAACTTATTGCCAGATCTACACAACTATGTAAAACATACCAAGTTACCTAACTGTGGACCATGTGCCAGGGTAGCTAATTGCAGTGGTGTAACAAACGTCCCTGCAGCCCCCACATTGCAGGGAGCCCCCGAACTCTGGGGGCCCCCTCCGGCACTGGCAGGTCCCTGGTCTTGGAGCTCTGACCTGGATCCTGGAGCATGTTCATTGCAGGGGGGCCACTCACATTTCATTACATCACTGCCTAGCTGGTTAGCAGGAACATCCTTGAGGTGGACAGCTCACAGTGCTTAGACGTCCTTCTCACTAACAGATATGGGAATACATCATCTTTTGTGCCTGGATACAGCAGTAGCCTAGAAAATGGCATAGCCACCCTTTGCTGGACAAGGGCACTTGTTAACCCATCACCAGATCCGTTCGCTCATTGGCCTGTTGCTGGGGAAAGTGGCATGGTAACCAATATGTCACGTGGAAAGCACAGACTGGAAGCCGTTGGTAAATAGCTCACACTGTTATGCGCAGGACACAATTTGCACATGTACTATTCTTGTTATGATACTATTAGATTTTTTAAATTTTTTAACGGAGTTTTATATAGCCCGTACTTGACCCGAAGGTATCGAGTATCAGAGCGCTTTACACGAGCACCAGTTGCGTTACATGAAGACACATTAATTTTTGTTAGGCACGGGTAGATGAAGTGATTTGCCCAGAATCACAGGATGTTGTGCGTCTTTGCCGAGACTTGAACCTGGATCCACAGATTTGAAGTCGACCACCCTAGCAGTTAGGCCAACTCCTCTCCCCAAATACCATTTTACATAATACAATATGTATGCAGCCAATTATCATTATAACCTAAGGGCTTCTACTCCAAGAGGTAACTAGTACAGGTTACTAGTAAGGCAGAATCTCAGGTTGTTATATTGTGTTAGAAATGATGTCATGAGGTTGAGCAAAAGACACACAATTGATGGACGGAATGCAGAACAAATCAAAACATTCTCCTCCAGTCAAGGGATCTGGGTTGAATCCATCATTCTTTTGCTCACCATGACACCTCAATTTAGACATGGCCATATGCAAATCAGTCTTGACCCTGTGCCTCATGGGAACAGTCCAGCCCGAACTGTCAAGCCAGGTCCTCCCTGGACTGGAAACAAGCATCCTAGGACCGGTTTCGGGGTTTCACCCCTCGTCAGCCAGGACAGCTTGATTCCAGTGGCACAGTGAGCCCAGGACCCACGCCTGGGCATTCCTGGCGCACTTAGGGCGAGAAAGCAAAAGACACAGAATTGATGGACAGATGAGGTTGAGCAGCAAAAATAAGCAAAACAATTAAAAGAATCCCCACAGGGGACTACAATGACATCACACCTTGCCTTCAGGCAGCTGTTCACTGTCTTATAGGGCCTAGCAGCTATCACGTAAACAGAAAGGTACTAGGCACCCGGGATCAAACAGTAGGAAGGAAGGGTGCCACAGAATGGATTCCTGTGAGACTGGTTGTAAGTCAGAGAGGGCTGCCTTGTCCACCTTAAATAGCAAATACTCGGTCCACCTCAGTTGGTTCAGTCTAGAAAAGGACATAAAGTAAGCAGCAGGTAAATCAGGAAATTTTCTTTCTCCAAGTTATTAGTAAGCAAGTGGACCCAGCTTACCCTTCTTGTTGTGGAATCCAGCTATCCCATTGGGTGATTGTACAAGTCACTTTGTAAGCAATGGCATGGCCACAAATCCAGATATTCATAGCAGTGTGACGAGACACAAGGTTTGGGTTGCCAACTTCTTCCCATTTTCTCTCTTAAGCTTGATGGTGGAAATCTCTATTTGTTAACATCCATCTCTCACTTTCAGCCATCAGTTAGTGTCAATTAACAGCATATAGAGCAGCCAGGAACTCCCAACTGCCTGGTGCTACTGGTCTGAGCGCTGTAACAAAGGACGTCACCACACCGGATGAAAAGCACCTCCTTTCGTCCTCCTGGCATTTTAATTGGATTCTCTCCAGGCGCTGTGTCCTGGGAATATGCATTTAACCAATGACGTCAATATAGTACAAAATGTAAGCATCTTTATAACTCAATATCTCGAGATCGATAATCATTTTTTCATATTTGGGTGCTTTAACCAGGCATCTTTATCCTTTTCCCCTACGAAGCTAACAATAGTTGACATAATGAGGATGATGAAATAATGAAATAGCGTTTTAATAGATTCGCAAAATCTCTTGTTGCACCACTGATCTGCACAAGGAGTCGGTTGCTGGAAAGACCATGTAATGGAGAATGAGCAGAGCCAGCCTGAAGAGAAATGGTACAAGTTCTCCCAAAGCCAACTTTAAAATGTTACACAAATGACATGTTAGCGGTCTACTTACACTTTGCATGCACATGACTCATCCCAAACCTCATTCTCCTACTCTCTCAAATGCACTACCCTATTTCTCATCCTATACCTCTCTCAATATATCCTCGAGCTCCACTCTCTGTATCATCCCAAACCCCATTCTACTACAATGATCCCCACAATAACTCTTTCTCGACTTTTCCCTCCTCTACCTCATCTTGCATCACCTCAAACCTCTATTATTATTTAGATCTCCCAAACAAACCTTTCTAACCCCCTCCCTCATGTATTTCTCCTGGACTCATCGGGTGCTTCATCTTTCTCCCTAATCCACTTTTAGAGACTCTCCCCCCTCCATCTCTCTTCACTCATCCCAGACCTCCTCCTACTGCTATGATCTCCAAATAAACACTTTCTAGACTCTTCCCTCTTCTAGTCCTTCAATATTCTTTCCAATCAAACTAACAAACTCACATGTCCCCGCTCAAATTAATTTTGTATTTCCCAATACTAATTCACCACTAATCCTTTTTGGGTTCCGGAGTAGAGTGCTACTCGCTGAAAAGCACTTTGACACCTCATGTGAGGTAGTAAGCGCTATATAAATGCGATTACAATTTATAGTGCAATTCAAGAAGAAGGAGCATCTGTCCATAACAATTCAAAAGATCTTTGAAATATCAAGCCACATTTAAGTTAAACAGCTGTGCCCGAGCAAACACTAAAAAGGGGAACGAGGACCTAGAAGGGAACAAAAAAGTACTCTGCTGTCATCCTTAAATGCTGGTTTTACATTAGACTTTTTTTAAGCATGTTTATTGATTGAGTTTTATACAGACAAATATAACCATTTCAATTGTAAATGGTGTACACCTGTCATGGAAACAAATTAAAAATGAGTCAGCATGTAAGCGCGTGAGGAGGTCACAGGCTAATAGGAGTCAAACCGACCCCATGTTGGTGGGGAGTGGTGGGAGGGGACAGTGGGAAGTGGAAGGGGAGAAAGGGATGTAGGAAATATTGGGCATGGGGGCAAGCACTGCTGTCAAAGTTGGGCATGTGTACTATCTGGAAGGTGGAGGGGTTGGCTTCAGGATGAAACAAAATGCTTACGGTGTATGGCGCGGGTTATAAGTCCATGAGTGTAGTGTCCGAGGAGGAGCTCAAGGGCCGGTCTATCAGTTTGCAAAGTAACTCTTCCCATGTTGGAGCCATAGGGCAATGATGCAGCGCCCTGGTGAGTTCACAGTGCAGTGATGTCACCTCAGCTTTAGCCCAATGGATAAACAGCGTCAGTCACTGGTCAGGGTTCGGTTGACATCAAGTACGTTGTGACAGTTTTCTTTAGCCAAAATAAGGGATAAGCCTAAGAAACAAGCTGGAACTTTACCGTTGAGTGTCCAGACATAAATTCCCAGGGCTCTCGCCTCTCAAGAGGAGATATTGGGGATCCTGTGACGTATTCCAACTGGGACAATACAACCGTCCAATACGGTCCTAGCTCGGGACAATCCCATAAAATGTGCTTCAGGTCGGCCCCAGGGGTTTTACATCTTGTGCATTCATCGCATGCACCAGGAAAAATATGAGTTATTCACTTGGGGACAGGTAGGCCCTATGGAGAATATAGAATTGAATGAACTTTAATCAGGACTTGAGTGACACCCGTAGTGGATAAGCCAAGACCCGCTCCCACACTCTGTCGTGGAGTGGCCTACCAAATGCAGCCTCTCGTAGGGGCTGGGGAGACATCTGTGTATGAGTGAGGGGAGCCTTGGTAACCCATGTAGCGAGTCTGCAGCCAGCGCCCATTGAATACTGTGTTTGCATATTTTGTTGTGTGGCTGGCTGTAGCCCCCTGTGTTGCCAAGGTATATTTAAGAACCCCTCTGAGAGAGGCATAGAAGAGAAACTGGCCTTAAGGGAGCATATATTGTTCGGTCAGCACTTTGAATGTCAATACATGTCCGACCCCATAGTGATCGCCAACTTCTCACACGCATGTAACCGACCACTCGAAAGGTGACCCATCCACATCGGGAACTCCATCAAGAGATTTGTTGAGGCATATGGGGGTAGGTGTCATGTAAGATTGAGTGCCCATGATAGGCACACAAAGGCCACCCGTAGGAGTAGGGGTAAGTCTCGGGGGAGGCAGGTCCTAATGTGCATGAGGATAGGACGGTGCCACCAGACAAAGGGGATTGAAGGTCCCTGTATCTTCCACAAAGTAACCCGCCAGCCAATAGGTCAGCCATTGCAGTTGAGCTGCCATATAATATTGCTCAAAGTAGGGCACCCCAAGGCCCACCCCTACGGGTGAGCTGAAGGTTGGCTAGGGCCACTCGTCTGCGAAAGCTATGCCAACAAAGATTCACCAGGAGAACATAAAGTTCCCAGAAGAATGACATGGGTAGTAGGGGGTTGGTGAAGTAGTGTAGGAGCCGAGGGAGAATCACCTTCTTGGTAAATGCTATCCACCCTCTCACAGACAACGAGAGCAAAAATGCTGTATTTATCTTTTGAATTAATGTTGGTTAATGTGCTACTTGGGTAATGATGGCAATATTATTTTGAGAATAGCTTATTCTTCAGGTGTTTTTCTATTCTATTCTAAATGTGTATTAAAATGTCTGGCAATGCCTCGTTGGCTGAGAGTGGGTGGGGGTGAGTGGTTCAATCCCTGCCTGCCATTTACACAGCCCGTTCACATGCCTGTCTCAGAAGAGTTTTGTCTGGTCATGGTGAGGTTCTGTATAAGAGGGACTTGTTAAGAGATCTGGGTATCACCTCCTATACATAGAAGAGTTAGTGTGTTGTATACGTATTATTTATGGTAGAGGCTAGTGTCAATATCTTCCTCCCTCATTGCAGATGTCTGCGTCTCTCTGCCCAACGATCTGGGTCCATAAGTTCGGATGCTCCGGGAGTTTTTTCCGTTACTTTCTGAAGAACATAGGAGAACAATTGTTCAGGCCCTCATTGGATCCAGACTGGATTATGCCAACATCCTTTACCTTGGTCTTCCGGAATACCTCCTACAACGCCTGCAGGTGGCTCAGAATGCTGCCGCTCGAGCCATCTTTGGCCTGCATCGGCGAGCTAGCGCCTCGAGTTTACTGTAAACTCTACATTGGCTCCCCATCCGGAAGCGGATAATATTCAAGGCTATGACACTGGCCCACAAAGCTCTGCATGCTACGGGAGCCCAATACTTGCAAAAGAGGCTGGCTTTTTACCTTCCGGCACGATCTGGGGTGAAGAACTGGGATAGACTCCATTAAATGCCTGGAATCCAGGACATGTGACTGACCCTGCCACAGGCCAACAAACACCACCTGTAGGGAAAACGCTAAACTTTCTGACAAGGTGCTTTATCTCTAAGTGCTAGGTGTGCAGACTTCCGGGTCCTCGATCCAACACCAATCAAGTCTGTCTTCAGCACGATTCGATTTTTATCAGAATACTTTAAAACAGCCTAAAATTAAAGCACCAGATTAAATATATTGTATGCACAGTGTATGTTAGGGATTATTTGTAGCACACATATTTACCAATATTGGCTTCTTGGTGCTAGAATTAATGATAACTTTTATCCAAAGTTAAAGCACAACGTCAAAGTTAGTAATAAATAATTCAGCAATCACACCCGCTTGTAATTTGCCAATGGGTGCTCCCTTTAGTAGAATTCCCCGGGCATTGCTAAATTTATCACACACAATCAATTAATTTATACCCAAAAAAATGTATAGATCCAAATGTTAGCTATATTTTTTAAAAGAAACTTAGAGTCCCTCTATGTGTAGTCAATGTCAAACTGACAAGGTACCCACGTTTAGGGATACAATAATGGCCAGCTCTCTTATGCGGAAGCCCGGCACCGTAAATGTGTGGCACATGCGGTGCCCGCAGCAGCGGCATATCACAGGTCCAGGGATGCTGAGTCTTACACAGTGGTGAAGAGGGGGAAAAAAGTAGGGGAACAGTGTGCGGAGAATCAAAGGGCAGGAATAACCAAAGGATTGGATCTGTGGGTGGAGCCAGAGGTGTGGCCAGAATGCGCAGACATCCCAATTGTTTGTATTTGTTTGGCATTTCACTGCCCAGTTTAATCAACCAATGGATACACATGATTATTTAAGGTTATAATGAGTTATTGACATGAAAATATATTCACAAAGTGGGATATGCTTCTAATCACAGAATGTACCAAATACGATAAAATGTGGAAACACAAGCCATTTGTCTCCGAGCCATGGAGTTTCTGTCATCAGCACTACTCCCTTTTTCCACAACAGCAGTTGAAACATGAATGGCAAAATATCCTAGTTTGCAAATGTTTACTCTAAAATTATGGCTGTGCCATATTTGCCTCATAATGCAAGATCTGTTGCATGATCTGACCATTTAAACTAATACATTGTTTGTAGCTCAAAAATATCAAAAGTTAATATAAAATGTGACTTGTGTTGCAGCGGAGTGGATGGCCTATTGTAAAGGTTCACTGGTCACCTTTCTCACTGCTGCCTTTCTTTGTTACACTGGTACAAATAAGGCAAACTCTTTCCAGAGACTGTTAGCATGTGTACACATGTCAAAATAATAAAATATCTGAATATATACTGCATTACGCTGCAACCTTTTTTTTAATGCATAATTTAGTCAACAATACGGCATAATGTTGTCATCCTTTGCTGCATAATTAATCCCAGTGGCCCCACAGCAGGCAGCACATGTTAAAAGTACTTGTGAATGAAGCCGGGTGACTGTAAGTTTGCGAACTTAGTTTGGTGTGCGTGCAAATCCTGCATTGCCAATCCCTGGTGAGTTGCAGCTACTACTGCTGAAACAAGGCCAATGGAGGTACCTATGGGTGAGGCAGACTGGCCTCAAGGGTAGAGCCAGCCACAGCACTGGTGGTGTCCTGTGCATTAATGTTTGTTAGTGCCCCCCAATGACCACCTCTGCCATGGATTCCCTCACTACCACCCTTTAACTGTGCCCCCCATTTTCCATAACCACTCTCTCTCAGATGCATTTAATTAGATTTACAGCGCCACTCATTCCATTGTAGAGTGTCAGAGCACTTTACATCACACACATTACACAGAGACAATCAATATGTGTGTAAATCACTGTATAGAAAATGTTACATAAGACTAAGGACTACAAGGTGTAGGAGTCACATGACAACCATACTAGTAGCCCATATAGTTTTATAGTGATTGGTCTGGAGAAACACAATACCCGGAATTTAAAATGTAATACCATGGTGGGGGTTCTCCTTAATAATCAGAATTGATTTCTGTCCAAAAGAACACTTTTTGGGACATTGGGATAATCAAAGACTGAGGGGAGAGAGGGGGGGGAGACAATTAGCTCTAATTTATACCTTGCAGTTTGTATGCAGCTCTTAGATGACAGTTAATAGCTCACTGTTCTAAGTTAGGATTTTAACTTATAAACTGCAAG
This sequence comes from Lissotriton vulgaris, assembly GCF_964263255.1. NCBI lineage: Eukaryota > Metazoa > Chordata > Amphibia > Caudata > Salamandridae > Lissotriton > Lissotriton vulgaris. The sequence continues at coordinate 121,114,354 of NC_141697.1, forward strand.
TAACAAAAGGATCTCTCTGACAAAAGCAGTACCCCACTGACCTATTTACATTATGTGCACTTTGTGATCTGCATGGCGCATGTTCTTTGCAGCCTGTACATTAACCCTCTGAGCTACCTTTCCATGGGTCAAAACATCCACTAGACAAAATTCTGAACTCTCTCTAGAAAGAACATTAATCACCGGAGTCATCATAACATTTTTATTGTTGACGAAAATTGCTGGAGGCCAGGAAGGAGGCAGCAAGCGTTTTTAAAACCATAATATACTTGCATACATGATGCCTCTACCTAAAGTCAGCACCTGGTGCGGTAACACTGGTTGTACTGCCCTAGAGCTGGCCCTTCTCAAGGGTCCTGTGACCTCAGTGACTGTTGTTCTAGGGTGTGCTGCTTCATAGGCCTGCCCCCAAGACTGGAGGTGAACTTCAGTATGGATAGTGGTGGACAAGCCTTGAAGGTTAACCTACACTTGTCATGCTAGGGTCCACCTGCTGGTGCGAAGACACCAGGACTTCTAAGGTCTAGCATGTGATTGTGCTCTCGCAAGAGAGTGGTCTGGTGGACTGGTTATTAAGGCTGAACCTGGTTCCAATTTTAGCAGCTCTGACCATAGTGCCACATCCTCTCCCCCACTGAACACCGTACTGCCCCACTGAGAAAAACTCCCACTGTCTTCAACTACAACCCAATTGTTGCCCGCTATAAACACCTGGATGCGGCTCAATTTAAATTACGCACTAACCAAGAGCAATATGCGGCCTACAAAAAAAAAAGTAACAACATCCTGGAAAAAGCAACCACTTATAGGGAATGCAAAATTTAGAAAACCATGGGAAATGTAAGCAGGAACAACATGGTTACCGTAATGCTTTTACACTCACTTTTCAGAAATCAGTGAGTGCTTTTGCCTGAAAAGTTAAGGACACAACTACAGGGCCCTGAATGGACCCATTTCAATGGTGGAAGGGCGAGATTTTGATCGATACCTTATCACTATTGATCTAAAACCCCGATCTGGTCGACTGAACCTTTGTTGCCTGTCATTGAGGGAAGAAAGTGCATCTCTTACCAAGTTAGTTCACCCAATAAAGGACTCCGCTCCGAAAGATCACAAACAACTTCTAGCTTTCAAAGGTTTATTATATAGTCAGAATAAGCTGCAAGTACAGGCATCTCAGAATGAGATTCACAAGATACACGGGCCCAACTACATACACGTGCTCTCTGAAAACTCTCAGACGAGCAAAGAAGACTACGAGTACAAGTTCTAAGAATAATAAAGCTATCAGCATTGATACGTACTGAGATCTCTCCGTCATTTAAGTTGGAGGAAAAACACAGGTTAGGCTGTCCCTACCCTGCTCTAGATGGTATCCCTACTTAACCCGGTCTCAACCTAACAAAAGGTGTCAGCGGTGAATGACCCCCTAGGGAAGTCACCCACTCTTAGTCTCTTGGTGAAAACCTATAGTTCTCCAGTCATGACCCCTCTCTGCCTACCCATCCGCTCTCTAAAGGGTCCTCAGGCATCTGCTCTAACTCCACCCAGGGGTGCTGTCCCTAATACAAAACATACAACAGCATTTGGGACGCCCCTCGTGAGACGCCCCTCACGTGGTGTAGCTTCTGGCTTTTTCCATGATGAGGCCTCGTGCGTTAGAGTTGACCTTGCTTCTCAGACTCTTCTCCGGCCCGCTGATACCCCTTAAAACATTCCGGAACCCTCCTCCATGTCTGGGCCGTCTCCTGAACAAACCTCTATTCATTTCATTTATAATTGGATCCCCCCTTTCTCTTGCAGACAGACATCTGCAGCCAAGATCCCAATTCTCATAGACTTCCAACAAAGGTTTGCAACATTTCTCGGCCCAGACCAATACGTATAAATCAATGTCTATAAACATTTCAGGCCTACAGCATTTCTCATAATGATTATAGCATTCAACTCCTTTATTAATTAATAGCATGTTAATACTCTTATTCTATTATTCGGTAAACACATCTATAAATCATGGCTCATTAACGCTATTACTTAAAACATTAGTGCAATCCATGTCGTGAAAGGAAACACCTTTCCCATTCCCTTCCAGCTCTGGCCCTGAGGCCTACCACGTTCTACGTTTAACCGCATGCCATCTTACATTTTAGCAGCTACACGACATGGATTCAGGATTAATCACGTCTAATAAAGTCATATAATTTCACACATTTCTGCATTAGTTCCACTTCTACTTAAATCTCTAAGTTAACTACACATTTCAGAATATAGATGCAGGTACTATCAGCACTCATGGCATTTCTCTTCATGACTTGTGCTTACTACGTGTAAGTGTGATGTACTTATACATTTAGGTCAGTTTGCGCTCTCTCAGTTCCCCCCTTTGATGACCTCTCGGGGTCATCACTAATATTTAAACTGCAGTGATTGCTAGCATACCTCGTTTCTACGTTTCCAGAGCCCTCAGACTCCTGTACTGATTATCTTGTATGGCAGCCAATCTCTGCAGCTGTTCTCTCCGGGCCTTCTCTGACCTTCTTGCTCTGTACCATTTGAATACCCTCACCAATCCCCACAACACGATCCCACAGATCAATATTATGATGATAGGTTTCAGTATATACCACACAAAGCTTTTGCCTAATGTGGTGAGCCAACCTCCAGCTTCACTCATTCCGTGGCCCACCTTTTCCCAGACATTTTCTCTACTCAGGTCTTCGATCTCCTTGTGAATATCAGTTATGTTCCTAATAACTTTCTCAAGGGGCTTTGAATTGTCTGGAATGTAAGTGCAACATTCCTGGACCTTCAAAGCCTTACAGACTCCGCCCTCTTTTGCTAATAGGACGTCTAATGCTAGACGGTTTTGAAGAACCATGGCCCTTATCGATTGCATCTCTCCCTCCACCAGCATTAAGGACTGAGCAGTGCTGGCAGACAACCTGTCTACGACTGTTGCCAGTCGTCTAATTTTTACATCATTAAGGATTAATCCCAAAAGAGGGAACACAGCTCCAAATACATCTCCAACCATTTCTGCATCTCCTATATCTCTCCTTCCTCTCGATGATGTCTTGCCCTCGATGATCTCTAAGTCTTGGGCATGATATATTTTGGGGAAGATAATTGCCAAGTAACATGATCCGTACCAGTTGTCAGGTAGTCTCACGTAGGCATTTCTTCCACATACAAAATACACATTTGGAATCACTTGCATTCCCTTCAGGAAGTCCTTAGTATAATATTCTAGATTGAAAGCATGTTCACAGCTAACTTCTCCCACGTATACATTTTCATAATACGTTTTGGCTCGGTGAAGACATAACTTTCCTCTCTGCGTTCTATCTAAAGCTATTGGACCACTACTACCCTTTCTCTTGTGAGCCTTCTCTTCCTCGGTCCAATCTGTTTTCCATTGTCCTGATTTTTTCAAAACCTTTTGTCTCCTGTATCGATCATCCACCTGCCCTATGAACTTCTTCTCGACTTCTGACACCTTGCATGTCAGGTTATTTCTGCGGGCATGTGAAGTATCTAAGGTAATCCAAGGAATGAAAAACTTGGCCAACCTGTCTTCACTCTTCCAGTAGTCCCATTTGTTCATTTGCTTATAATTTGGGACTTCTGGTAACACTGAGTCATAATTGGAGAAATAGTATTCAAAACTATCTCTCCCATAAAATATACTAAGCAATAAGCTACATGTAATGCCATATGTCAGCGGGAGGTGATGATATCGAATGCCTTCATCTACAGACGCCGGCAACTGCATGCAGACATAGCAGTCCTTAACCTCCATGGCATCCACGTATTCATATAAAAGTTTAGCATAAGCATTTGACCTAAAGTCGCCTTGGGACTCATCTACGTGTAACCTGCGAGCTTCTGCAGCTAATAACGCTTTCTCTTGAATGTTTTCCCTTTTCTCACCAGCAACGGTGGGTGTAGGCGTTTCTACAGATTTCACATCGGTTACCTTTGCCTCTTCCTCATGTCCCTTTACATAAGAAACTGTGACTACTAAAACTATTAATATTATCACTCCTACTATTAGTGTGCCTATTATACATTTGGCTCTACGATTCGGGGTGCCGGCATCCATTTCTTCAGACGGTATGATTCTTCTCTTTCTTTTTAACACAAAGTTCTTGTCTTTCCGTTCCTTTACAGTCTCTTTTAATCTTTCAGTCTTTTAGAACCACACCTTTGGGATCTGGCAATCCTCCTTTGCAAAAGTCTTTTGAGCTTTTTACACAGACATCCCTAGCCCTTCTCCGTCAACTCAAGGGAAGGTCCCTAAGATTCTCTGCTTCCTGGGCGCTAGGTAATCTTCTTTTTCTTATTTACAAAGTCTCTAAGCATCTACAATCAGGCTCGTGCCTGCAGCTTCGACAGCATAGTTCAATATTTCCAAACGAAGATTGTGCTCTTCATGGTCTGTTATCTTTGTACCAAAATCGGGGAATTGCAATTCTGTGAAAAACATGTGCCTTAACTTGCTGAGGCGGGGAGGTCTGGGGAGCATGAAAGTTAGTGACCCTTCTTGTTCGACTCCGGGTACTAACAGTCGTATTTCCACTGTGACGATGGGCTCAGAGCTGGACACCACCACCGCTCGTATCCTCCCTGTTTTCTGTTCCAAAGACATTTGTCACCAGATATGTCCACTCAGGGGTGGCGTATCTTCTAGTAGGCACACGCACTCTTCTTGACCTTCTCAAGTCCGGTGCTTCAGCGCCCTGAGCACCTTCTTCCGGGTCTGAATCCTCTGATATCGGAGGAAGGGTTCTCTCTGGAGTTGACCTCAGGCTAGAGCTCCTTCTTTGCGGCCAATTAGCTTCTCCACGTACCCTTCTACTCCTTCTTCTTCTGGTCTGTTCACACTCTCTGTCAGACCGGTCAGTGTCTGACTCGTACTCCCAGCTACTTTCTCCTTCAGTAGCGTCGTCCGTTTCGCTGTTGTGCTGACCGTCCTCAGCTTGGTCAGACTCGTACCCTTCTTCTGTTGGCACCTCTACAGCTTGGCTAGCCCCCTCTATGGCTTCTCGGTCCTCAGCTGGACGTCTATCCGAGAGAGGAGCTGTTTCTTCCAGAGGTGCTGGAACCCTCCGCGTATGCGACGCGTGGATCCAATTTGGCAGGCCTCCCACCTTTACTGCGGTGTTCGTGATCAGGATGATCTGGAAGGGCCCACGCCAACGAACATCCAGGCAGCTACTCCTCACGTGCTTTCGCACAAGCACCCAGTCTCCAGGACACAGGTCGTGGCACAGGTCCTGGCACGACGGAACTTCGGCAGCCTGCACCTGAAGGGACACAGAATGAATGGCGTCAGACAGCCCCTTACAATAGTCCAAGATCATATCATCTGTGATGTTTAACAGTGCAGCAGTTGGGACAGAAGGCAACCTCATTGCTCTCCCCATCAACACCTCATGGGGAGACAGCCCCGTTCTTCTATCTGGGGTACTACGGAGGCTCATAAGGACCAATGGCAGAGCGTCAGGCCAACTCAAGGATGTTGATGAACACACTTTTGCAATTCTGGCTTTTATCGTGCTATTGATCTGCTCCACAATTCCTGAGGCCTCTGGTCGATAACTGCAATGCAATTTCTGATCTATGTTCAGAGCCGCACAAATCATTTTCACAAGCGAGCTGTTGAAATGCGTTCCCCTATCTGATTCCAAAGAGGCCGGCACCCCGAAGCGCGGAATGAGCTCCCTAAGCAGTAACTTGGCTACTGTGAGGGTGTCGCACCTACGTGTAGGGTATGCCTCAACCCATCTGGAGAATACGCAAACAACTACCAGGACATAACGGAGGTGGTTGCACCTTGGCAGTTCGATAAAATCCAACTGCATGCGGTTGAAGGGACCCCCTGACCTCCCAATGTGACTTAATGCAACTGGTGTCTTTTTCCCCACATTCAACTGCTGACAGGTCACACAACGCTGGCACACTGCTTCGGCTGCTACTCTGAACTTAGGATTGTACCAGGTCTGCCTAAACACTCTCAGCATAGCGTCTCTTCCTAAGTGTACGGGACCATGTATTTGTCTGGCCATTGGGCTCACCATCTCATTGGGCAACACTGCTCTGCCATCTGCTGAGACCCAGAAATGGGCCTCACCCACCACACATCCTGCCTTTTCCCATGTTTCTTTTTCAAAATCAGGAGCATTTTCTTGCATGCACTTCAGTTCGTCCCAAGAGTCAACAGTTTCCAGTATCATAGCTAATTCAGTTCTTACATTTATTCCACCCACTTCCACCTCTGTGAAAGAGTACCCTTGTTCCGCGCAATACCGCGCGACTTCGTCGGCATATCTATTGCCTTGTGACACGAAGTCCATATTTCTGGTATGTGCGGTGCACTTCACGACTGCGATACCTGCTGGACATTGCAACGCCTCTAACAACAAGCGCACAAACTCTCCATTGCGAATGGGAGAGCCTGAAGAGGTCATGAAACCTCTTTGAGACCACAACTGCCCGTAATCATGAACTACCCCGTAACCATATTGGCTGTCGGTGTATATGGTGACTCGAATTTGATTGCTTGCCAAGCAAGCACGCGTTAGGGCAATAATCTCGGCTACCTGAGCGGAGTGTACTCCTTCCAGGCATCCAGCTTCCACAACTCCAGTAATTGTACAAACAGCGTAAGCTGCTCTCAACTGCCCAACTTCGTCTCTTACACATGAGCCATCGACAAAGAAAATTTCGTCTGGGTCAGTCAGTGGCTCATCTACGATGTCGGGTCTTGGTTTGGTGCATAGTTCAGTCACATCGAGGCAGTCATGGTCTGTACATTCATCATCATCCTCGATATCGTTTGGGAGTGGCATCAAGGTAGCAGGATTCAAAACAGAGCATCTCCTGAGGGTCACGTTCTCTGCAGCAAGAATAACTTGCTCATAGCGCGTGAGCCTACTGTTGGTCAGATGTTGTGTTTTGGTCCTGGTCATTAACAGTTCAACAGAATGGGGCACGTGTACCTCTAACGGATGCCCCATGACAATATTCTCACACCTCTCGATGCTGACACCTGTTGCGGCAACGGATTTGAGACATCCGGGCAACGCTGCGGCTACTGGGTCTAAAGTAGCCGAGAAATAAGCGTCTGGTCTACGGGCATTCCCATGAATTTGGACTAACACAGACAGCGCGCAACCCTCTCTCTCACAACAATAAAGCAAGAATGGTTTATCGTAATCAGGCATTCCCAAAGCCGGAGCACGACACAGGTCCTCTCTCAGCTGTAGGAACGCCATCAAACAGTCTTTGTCCCATGGTACCGGATCGCTCACCTCCTTGTGCGTCAGTTTTTGCAAGGGCTTTGCTTTCAGTGAAAAGTTTGCAATCCACTGTCGGCAATATCCCACCATCCCTAGGAACATCCTGACTTCTCTCTGTGTTTTAGGCGCATTCATCTTCATGATGGCCTCTATCCTGTCTGGTGACACTTTTCGTTTGCCTTTCTCAATTCTGTGTCCCAGGTACTGCACTTCTGTCAGGCAGTACTGCAATTTTCCCGGGGACACCTTGTGCCCATTTTCAGCTAAGTGATTTAACAAAGCAATAGAGTCCTCCCTGCAAGCTTCCTCTGTTTCTGACGCCACAAGGAGGTCGTCTATGTACTGGACCAGAACTGACCTCTGGGGCAGCACTAGACTTTCAAGATTTTTCTTCAGAAGCTGGTTGAAGATCGATGGGCTCTCTGTATACCCCTGAGGAATACGACACCATGTTAGGACGCGACCTTCCAGCTTAAATGCGAAAAGAAAATGTCTCTCTTCGTCCAGAGGGATCGAAAAGAAAGCCTGGCAAAGATCAATCACAGTGAACCATTCTGCTTGGAACGGTATCTGAAACAGTATCACTGATGGATTCGGTACCACTGGACAACACGAAACAACTATGTTATTAATCTTTCGGAGGTCCTGCACTATCCGGAATTTCCCATTTGGTTTCTGCAAACCCATAATCGGGGAGTTACATGGACTACCCACGATTTCTTTCAGTATTCCCTGCTTAATCATGGACTCGATCACGGGTTTTATGCCTGCAATCGTTTCTGGAGTCAATTTATATTGGGGTGTTCTTGGAAACTCAGCATGTGGTTTTACTACAATTTTCACTGGGTCCACCCCCTTGACCAATACAATCTCTTCCCCAGTGAAATCCCACACTTCTGGAGCTACTGTCTCTCTCAGATCCCAGGGGAGTTCATCTACTGTCAGAGTGGGATACAGCTCCACATATATTCTGGAATTTGCGACTTTAAAGTCCGCATCATCGTCATTAGTCAATACCTCCACTCCTTGTGGTGTGCAGTATATGGTGCAATTTAATTTGCACAAGAGGTCTCTTCCTAGCAGACATACAGGGCTAGAATTGCAAACCACAAACTGGTGCTCATCGCTGTACTTCCCTATTTTCACCTGCACGGGCTCAGTCAGCGGGCTGGTCATTCTCCTGTTAGCGACCCCCACCACTTGTATGGTCTCTCCAGACATGGGCAGGCCTGGAACTGCGGCGGATCTGATCGTGGATCTAGTGGCTCCTGTGTCCACTAGAAATGTCGTGGGGAACCCTGCCACTTCGGCCTCAACATAGGGTCCCCTCTGGTCCACCTCCAAAGCTGCCCGAGGGTGCAGTCTTCCCTTTCCACTCTCTGCCCAGTTAGTGGGTCTACATAATAGCACTCCTCTCCTCCTACAAACAGGGGCATCTGTCTATATGTCTTACCCATAGTCCCTACTCTGGGGGGCTGAGGGAACTGGGCTCGGGGAGGAGGACCCCCCCCTTTGAGCACCTTTCCCTGGTATGGCGTTACCCCTCTTGTAGGCGCACTCTGGACCTCTTCCTCCTCTACCTCTTGTTCTCCTATCTCAACGTTATAGGGACACTCGCGTTTCCAATGCCCCACCTCGTTACACTGGTGGCACCTAGTCGTTTTCTTCAAGGCAGCTATGTCTATCCTGGGTCTAAAGGTGGAGTTCTCCTCATTGCCCTTGTTCTGACTGTACTGTTTCTTTCCTCCAGTACCTGTTCCTTGTTGCTGTTGCTGCTGTCCCCCCTTTCCGGCTGCCTGCATCTGTACCACCATCAGTTTCTCCTTTAGTTTCTTTGCCTTGGAGTCTATCTCGTCACAGCAGTACCTGGCATACCTCAGTATTTCGTCTAGGGGTTTATTTTGCCAACAAATCAAATGTTGCTGAATCATTAAACTAATATCCGGTCTCAGGCCCAAGACGAATTTGGACACAAATTGCCCTATGTCCTTTGGATCCATTACATCCAGGCCGCTATACTGTTTAAACGCCTTCAGCAGTCTCTCGTAATATTCGTGAACTGTCTCTTTGGGTTCCTGTCTAGTTCGATCTATTTTGACCCAATCTATGTCTTGCATTGGCACTTTCTCTTTCAGCCAGGTCATCACTCTCTCGAATTTTGCCATCACAATCTCGGACGGCCCATTAGTCTTAGCATCCCTCTCCGGCTCAGTTGTGGGCCACTCAGCGCTAACCTTGCATGCCGTCCACAAATCTCCTGGCACTACAATGTCAAACAGCGTGTTCAAATCTATCCATAGGACCTTTGAGATTTTTACGAATCTCTCAACTTGCTTGTACCACTCCACTGGGTTTTCCCGCAATTTGGGGAAGGAGGTGGTAAAAGCAGCTAAATCTCCCCTACTCCAAGGGACGTGCACATAGTTCCCATTTGCGACTTCGCGCAAAGGGTATGCCTCTATTCCCTGCAGTCTTCCTGGTGTCATACCAAGCGTGCTTCTCCTGACGGTCCCCTTCTTGGACCACCTCTCTTCCCACTTATCTAGTGCCCTCCATGTCCTTATTCCAGTGATCAGTTCCCTTATGTGCGTTTTCAGCCCGATCGTTCTCCTCTCATCTAGGTCTCGATCTGAGTAATGTAGCCTGTGGTTACCCTGTAATGCTTTGGTCCTTGACAGGTCCACCATATATTTGCCTGCTAGTTCGACTAACTTCTCATGAATTGTTCTCGCTTTCCGAGTGATGTCCTTTGCCATGAACAGTATTTCATCCTGCTCATACATTTCCATTCTTTCTAAAGGCAGGGTACCATCGACCATGTCATCCAGGTCTGACCTTAAGCTGGCGACATCGAGTCTCTTAGCTTTTATCTCAGCTCGTAGTATCTCTTTCGAGGGAGGTTCACAGGTTTCTCTCCCATCCCAACTCCGAGCCCTACGTTTGGGTTCGGGAGAGTTGAGGAGTGTTCTCCCTTGCTCCCATCTCTCCAGGTCCCATGCTCGGCCATCCGATCTTGGAAGGTGATGGAACACGGGCCTGTTACCCCCTATTTTACTTTGCCCGTTCCCTCTTTCTTCTCTCTTTTCACAGTACGACTCTCTGTTATTTTCCCTCTGGTCGCCACTCTCTCTTTGCCTAGTATCGCTCAGTATCCGATACGATCCTTCCTGGTTCCCCATATTCCCTGGACCGCGCTCATGTCCGTCATCACAGGGACTATGATGCGACCTCTCACAACTCCCATTCTGTTCTCTGTTGCCGGGCACACAGTGGATACACTTAAAGCTGTCTCTGTACTCCCGTGTCCTCCTGTCTTCTTCACTATGTATTGGGCGAGACACCCCCCCGCTCTCTGGGCCCCCGTTTTCCAGGTCTGATCTACCTCCACTCCGGGCCCAATGGGTGACTCCCCTACTATCCTTCTCCCTCCCATCCCACTCCGGGCTGCTCTCCTCAGCCCCGCAGTGAGTCCGGGCTCTGCTATCCTGACTTTCTCTTCCAGCTTCCGCAGCTTTGATGCTCTTGTGAGCCTCTACTGCTTCATCCCACTTCTTCATGTACTCGTTTAACTCCTGAAAGGATTTTCGTCCTGATCCCCTCATATCCACTGGCCATCTATGGTCCCCCGGATCCCCTGCTGGGTCCCCTGCTGTGTGCACTGGGGTGCTCCACTCTCTTGGTATCGGCAACTGACTTGGGGAGTTAATCGTATCGTTTCTTCTTGCCATCTCTGCTCTTTCCCTGTCCCTCCATACCCGTTCCTCCCCTCTAGCTCTCTCTGGGTCATATATCGATACTATAGGACCTATGGTAACAGGTACCTGTAGTGCATCTGGTAATGCGTAGGATGTGGCACACTCCGTTTCCGGCGCCCTTTGTACCACAAACCTCCCGACTACCTGCTGCACCTGACTAGGCTGGGACAGTTCTTTCTTTGCAGCGGGATCCCAATCGGAACTGGGAAGCGGCCCATGCTCTCCTGCATTGCCCCCCCCCTTTTCACTATTCTCGACATCTCCCCCTGCTCTGTTATACGGGGGTGGCCTATCTGTCAATAATCTGTTTATCCGGCTGTCCTCTGTCTCGCTCTCATCATCTTCTTCTAGGGGGCTTTTGTTCCCGGGCATCTCTAACACTGGATACAATTTATTTACTTCCATGTTATGCACTCTCCATCTTTTAGCATCCGCATCCCACTTGGCATCCTGCACTGCCCTTACCGATCGTTTCACCCTTTCCTGTCGTCTGTTCATGTTCTTTTCGTGCGCTGCCCTAATCCATGCATTAAGGGCTTCAAACTGGGTCGGTCTAGGCAAGGGTCTCGTTGAGGTCATAACTGCTTTTAATCGGTGTAGCACCTCTAATCTGAACGTCCCGTACTTCGGGAACGTCAGTTCCTCATTTCCTTCTGTAATCTTACTCCACTCTGAGATCCACAAAATTGTATGCAGCCCAACATTTGCCGCCATGTAACGAGCCGGCGTACCCTCCGGCGGGGCTTCTTCCCCTTCATACGATCCCCGCCTCTCTTTTTTAAACGCCGCTCTCAACCATTTAAAACACTTCATAATTATACGCACAATTTCCAGCCTCAATACTCTGTTTACTTCCTGATGACAATCCACCAATCCTAGCGCGGCTTTGCTAGCTGGCCTATCGCAGCGCGGTCTTTCTCCGGCCGGCCAATCCCAGCGCGGCACTTTCTGACGTCACTCGTCTCCGCTTCGCAGCAGCACCCCTCCTTTCTCAGCTCTTCGCCCGGTCATGCATGCGTCCCATTCATACCCTGAAAAATGACTACTTTCGACCAAGCGGTCACTTCCCTCGACTGTACGTCCACAGTCTATCTGTAATTGTCAACACAACTGACGAAATGTCTATCGTCTCTCTGATAGGTTCTTTACACACACAGTAACCTCCGACCAGCGTCCGTTACTCACGCACTCACTCTTACGTTCCCCCTATCCCGGTCTTTCGGGTGATCAATGGTACCTCATGACCCCCTTCACACTAGTTGACAATTACTCTGGGTGTCCGATACACCCGAACCACTTAAGCTCTCCTTGAACTTAAGATTTCCACCGGTTGCGCGCGCTCACAACCTGTTCCACAGTCTCTCTACAGGCATTCAACTCCGCCAGACATTACAACATAGATACAACACAAAAACACCGCAATCTAGCACGCATGACCCTTTATACTCACTCTCGACCGATACTGCTGCTTTTCTGTCTCACGTCATCCGGACCTTCTTCGGCGGGCGGTTCTTCCGATCATCGATCTCTAGGGGCCTTGGGGTAATCTAACCTGGCCTAGATCACCTTCCTCAAGAAGGCAACCATCCTCTATAGCTACCAACTGGAAGGGCGAGATTTTGATCGATACCTTATCACTATTGATCTAAAACCCCGATCTGGTCGACTGAACCTTTGTTGCCTGTCATTGAGGGAAGAAAGTGCATCTCTTACCAAGTTAGTTCACCCAATAAAGGACTCCGCTCCGAAAGATCACAAACAACTTCTAGCTTTCAAAGGTTTATTATATAGTCAGAATAAGCTGCAAGTACAGGCATCTCAGAATGAGATTCACAAGATACACGGGCCCAACTACATACATGTGCTCTCTGAAAACTCTCAGACGAGCAAAGAAGACTACGAGTACAAGTTCTAAGAATAATAAAGCTATCAGCATTGATACGTACTGAGATCTCTCCGTCATTTAAGTTGGAGGAAAAACACAGGTTAGGCTGTCCCTACCCTGCTCTAGATGGTATCCCTACTTAACCCGGTCTCAACCTAACAAAAGGTGTCAGCGGTGAATGACCCCCTAGGGAAGTCACCCACTCTTAGTCTCTTGGTGAAAACCTATAGTTCTCCAGTCATGACCCCTCTCTGCCTACCCATCCGCTCTCTAAAGGGTCCTCAGGCATCTGCTCTAACTCCACCCAGGGGTGCTGTCCCTAATACAAAACATACAACAGCATTTGGGACGCCCCTCGTGAGACGCCCCTCACGTGGTGTAGCTTCTGGCTTTTTCCATGATGAGGCCTCGTGCGTTAGAGTTGACCTTGCTTCTCAGACTCTTCTCCGGCCCGCTGATACCCCTTAAAACATTCCGGAACCCTCCTCCATGTCTGGGCCGTCTCCTGAACAAACCTCTATTCATTTCATTTATAATTGGATCCCCCCTTTCTCTTGCAGACAGACATCTGCAGCCAAGATCCCAATTCTCATAGACTTCCAACAAAGGTTTGCAACATTTCTCGGCCCAGACCAATACGTATAAATCAATGTCTATAAACATTTCAGGCCTACAGCATTTCTCATAATGATTATAGCATTCAACTCCTTTATTAATTAATAGCATGTTAATACTCTTATTCTATTATTCGGTAAACACATCTATAAATCATGGCTCATTAACGCTATTACTAAAAACATTAGTGCAATCCATGTCGTGAAAGGAAACACCTTTCCCATTCCCTTCCAGCTCTGGCCCTGAGGCCTACCACGTTCTACGTTTAACCGCATGCCATCTTACATTTTAGCAGCTACACGACATGGATTCAGGATTAATCACGTCTAATAAAGTCATATAATTTCACACATTTCTGCATTAGTTCCACTTCTACTTAAATCTCTAAGTTAACTACACATTTCAGAATATAGATGCAGGTACTATCAGCACTCATGGCATTTCTCTTCATGACTTGTGCTTACTACGTGTAAGTGTGATGTACTTATACATTTAGGTCAGTTTGCGCTCTCTCAATGGCCATTGCTTATATCCTTACTAAACGTAAGCAGTATGGTAAAAAGACCAGCACACATTTTGTTTTCCAATCCACAGATTGCAGTACCCCCAGGATTGGTGCACTAGTTCCAAGTCCAGGGAAAACAAAGACAAGAAAACAAAAATAGTGCTTCACTGGCAAACTCTGTACTTCACTGGCAAACTCTGTAAAAGTGGCGCTGTTTCAGTGTGAATAAAATCAGTTTGGCCAGTTTGCTACCACTCTGTCTTACTTTATTTAGTTATTTAGTTATTTATCTATTTTTCATGTTATTAGCCTTTTATTCACAATGCTGCACTTTGGAATTAAAATGTCAGAAAAATATGACATTTCCAGCAACAGCGTCCTTCTTTTTTGGATCCATTTCATAGGGAAGCAAATAAAAGAAAGGAGAGGAAAGAGAGTGAGAACCCTGTCTTGAAGTGACGGTTTTCATGGGCGTCCGCAGGGGGGGCAAGGAGGGTTGCTCCAGGGGGGGGCAAGCGCCCCTCCTTGCCCCCCCCTGTGGACGCCCATGGATCGGAGTCTCTTGCACTGGCAGTAGTCCGCCCGCATCGGAGGACGGTCATTTAGGCTGTTGGCCCCTCAACTATGGAACTCTTTACCTTTGTCTTTGCGTTCCACGTCCAACTTACTCGCTTTCAGGAAGAGTTTAAAGACCTGGCTTTTTACCCGTTAGAGATTTTCTGCCCCATCTTAGGTTTGTGTCTTTTTACCTTTTCACTGTTATGTTTTGTCTGTTCTTTCTCCTAGGTCTGGAGCACAAAGCGCCGGGACACTCCTTTGGAGTAGCCGTGCGCTATAGAAGACCTATAATAACATAACATAACATAACATCTTGCGTGTGACTGTGCCTTTGGTACCCTGGTGGCAATGTCTGTGCCTGCTTGCCCTGGGCTATGTGTCCAAGTGCCACCTGACTGTTTCCATGTCTCACCACCATGTGTCTGCATATCCCTGTTCCTAGTATGTGTGGTCCTGGGTCTGTGTTCGTCTGCATCAATCTCCCTTGTTAGTACATTGGGCCAGTGGATACTCAAGACCAGACATCAGAGGTTGTGCAGATTTTAAAGAAATACTGCACATAGAGTGAAACACCAACCTTATGGGCCCGATGGATGAGGCAACACTCTGAGAGACACTTTATTTCTTTTCCGTTCTTTAGTGTCTATGTTGAATTAATGTATGTACTTATTGTTTTATATAGCGCAACTAGGACGCCTTTTGGTCTCTGTCTCCGTAGAGCAGTGTGCATACTTCATTAAAATGCTGATGGGTGTAATTAGATAACTGTATGCTATGTGTGAGCTCAGCTTGTGTGTGCAACTATTGGGCTAGCACTTTCAACAATCAAAAAGTTCAATTGCCTTTGTTATGGAATTGAAGAAGCTGCATTATTAGTAGTATTGAGGGTATAGGAGTAAGTCTACTGAGGAGTGAATTAAGGGTTATTTTGGTTGACTGGCACATCAATTGGTCTGGGTGATATTGTTTGTTGCTGTCTGTCTGCCAGTGGAGTCAAGTATCAGTCTGATGAGAGCCTGAACAATTAATTTTTCAGAATTATCCTGAAAATAACTTAACTGCAACCTAGAGCTTTGGGTCAAGAATGTAGTCAATTTAGAAATGGGAAAGCAAATGAATATCCTTAAAAATTGAAATATGTTAGGATGTTATGGAAACAGAACAATATAAAATTTGATGCAATTGTATAGCTTGACCTGAATGAATTTTAAATGACTGTCAGCAGAAACCGTGCTTCTTCCTCTTGTGCATATTAGTTGGGAACTACAATCAAAACTGAATAGCACTGCAACCTCAAATCCAGAAGATGAAACCAAGGTAGTTGCTAAGAGAAATTGTAAAACCAGCATTATCAATATTTATTTATTTATTTATTTAAAGGTTTTGTAGAGCGCGTAGTAACCCTAGAGCATCCCAGCGCTAAACCAGAGTCTCCGAGGGTTTCGGCATTGGAGGGAAGTATGGGTGAGGGAAGAGGAAGGTCTTTAGTGATTTCCTAAAATGGAGGAGATTAGGTTCTGTCCTCAGTCTTCGTGGGAGGTTGTTCCAGAGTTTGGCAGTGTGGACTGAGAAGCGGCGGCCACCTGTCCTGGCTTTTTTAACTCTGGGGACTTGAATGAGATTTTATCCGCTGGATCGGAGGTCTCTTTCCGCTTTGTAGGGGATGATGGATTCCCTGAGAAGCGGGGGGCCGTTGTTGTTGAGGGTTTTGTGGGCCAGGCAAAGAGCCTTGAAGGCAACCCTTTCTCTGACTGGGAGCCAGTGTAGAAACTTGAGGGCTGGCTTGGCAGAAGATCTTGCAGATGTGCCAGTCAGTAGGCGGGCGGCGGCATTTTGAACTTTCTGCAATGAGTTGAGGGTAGCTTCAGGGGCTCCCAGGTAGATTGCATTGCAGTAGTCCAATCTCGACAGGATGAGGCCCTGGATCAGGAGTTTCTTGGCGTTCGCGGGGAGCAAGGGGAAGATCTTTCTGCAGGCTCTGAGGAGACCGAAGCATGTTCCTGCCGTCTTTTTGGCCTGTGTTCTAAAGCTCAGGTCGTTTTCAATCCAAACGCCCAGGCTTTTTACCTCGTCCTTGGGAGCGGGGGGGATCACCCAAGCAGCTAGGCCAGAGTTGAGGCGGTAGGGAGGGCCCTTTGTGACCAAGCATGAGTATCTCGGTCTTTGAACCGTTTAGCTTCAGTGAGGAGAGGTTCATCCATCGATGGACTTCGGTGAGACAACTGTGGAGATCAGAGGGGGAGTGATGGGGGTGTGAGAGGGTTACCACCAGCTGGGTGTCGTCGGCGTAGTTGATAATTGAGACGCCGAACGGACTGACCCTTTTCTCTAGTGGGGCCATGTATACGTTGAATAACGTAGGGCTCAAGGATGAGCCCTGCGGTACTCCACAGCGGAGGGGGATGACGGGTGAGTGGCTGTCGTTCTCCCAAACTTGGAAGGAACGGCCTGTCAGAAAGGATTTTAGCCACTTCAAAGCCGTACCCCTTACTCCGATTTCTCCCAGTCGATGGATTAGGGTGGGATGGTCCACAGTGTCGAAGGCCACACTGAGGTCCAGGAGGATACAAAGAAAGGGCAAAGAGGCTGAAATGAGTTGGCTGATTTAAGTTATTTTCCTTACAACACAGCATGGACATCATTAGGGGTTAGTAAAGGTCGCAGCTGCAACCCCTGACTTGCCCCCTTGCTACCCTGACACTGCTTATCCGACTCCTGGCAACAGAGGTGGTAACATCAGTTCCTGGAACACAGGGGCAGCTCTTCTAATGGATGCTGGTCTGAGCACCACTTGCCTTGTTTCTGTCAATTTTATTATTGTACAAAAAGTTATCATTCACTATTAGTGCAATAAAAAATGGAGTACATTAGTTGGAATGTGACCCTATATGGAAGCTAAGGTAAGTAAACTATGCTGTTAAATGAATGTTCTATGCATGGCTGCAGGTGAAAGTGCGTTTATGTGGGTGAGAGTGTGTGAATGTGTTAGTGTGTGTAAGCATGTGCGTGTGAGTCAAAGTAAAGGTCAATTGGCTTGCAATGTCACTTCCGCTACCCCTGGCATTTTCGTGAATTGATGTCCATGGCACAGAAATCTTCTTTTTATGCTATATTTTCAAATATTTTGTCACCAAACAGCCAGTATTCCACTTACTTCTTCTAAAAAGTGAATAGAGGGATCCCTAAATTAATTCTTCTGCAAGACCCAAATTGTTCATAGGCAATCAATACAGTGTCAGCTGCTTAAGATGGAAAGAGTTAGGGTGGAAATACCCACATCGCTCTGGATTAGAAGCAGTGATGGCCGGTTAAGAGCGGTGAGGCAGGGTGGGTTGACAGATGAGTGAAAATAACATTTAAAAAAAGGAAACCACTTACCTTGAACTTGCTGGTGAAAAAATTATTTTTACTCATTGTCGGTCGACTCGACCCCCTGCCTCACTGCCTCACCGGTCTTACCTTTACCAGCCGCTACTGATCGGAAGACCAAAGTAAGTGATTCCCACTCTAGCTCAAGTGATGTGGAGAAATACGGAAATACAGAGTGAAATGGTGCATTTAGAACACATTTAAGGTGTGCCAGGAAACCCTTACCCTCCCCAGGGATGTTAGGGCTTACTCTTCCTTCTCCTGTTTGAGAAAAATGATTATGAATTAATGGTCACAATGTTCCTCAGAGTAATTGAAATCATCTGTTTTAGAGATAGTTAAAAATCTGCCCATGCAATGTGACACAGCCCATGATTTTAGGCCTTTCATACTAGACAGCACATGCGCTGTTTGTTGTGAGTCGTATAATTAGCTTATAAAGGGCTTCAACCCCCCCTTCATTGTCACTCTTATTTGCTTGCTTTTTCATTGCAAGATTGTGTGGGCTTCCCATTCGCTTTGTGCGTTTCTCTCTTCCTGGAGCATGGATAAATTGCTTGTGCAGGGCACAAGTCCTAAAAAAAGAAGTGGGGGGACTCTCCAAGGTAGGCGTGGTCACAGGAAGTGACATCACGACAGGAAGTGACATCACGACAGGAAGTGGCATACCAACAGGGAGTGACATCACAACAGGAAGTGACATCACATGTAAGGCACATCTATCATTTGCATATAATGCAAGATTTAACAATTGAAGCTGCTTGGTACTTAAGCCTGTGACTTAAGGTCCCTGTATGGAGGAATTAGCAGCCCAAATGTGGATGAAGTTTGGCGAAGGTGACATGAACACATTTTCAAAACGCTGCAGGAAAGTTTGACTGCAAGATTTTGTATACGTTACAGGTTCCCAGAGAGGCTGCTTCCCACACTCGACAATGACTATTACACACAGTAGGGCTCCATATTCACGTTATTCTATCGATGAGTGTTATATGTTATCTCCCCACCTATTGTAAACTAGCGACTCTGTATTAAATAGTTTTGTCCCAGCTGCCTCTCTCTAGCTGTGGCTAGATTTATTTATTTTATTTATAAAGTTTTATATAGCGCGAACTTGATCCCGAAGGATATCAGAACGCTTTACAATTTGCAGCAAAGGTAACAAATCAGAACATTAGTCTAACATTGGGAATCTTGGATGAAGACAATGGAGCTGCCGGGGCATTAACTTGGGTCAATGCCTAAATTTTAGATATATTAACTGGCCATTGTATTTCTTTTAGCAGATTTATTTATTTCTATTTATTTTAGGAAATGTATTTAGTTTTGGTATGTTTTAGTTTGACTTATTTGCCTTCATTTACTTCAGTGCAAAAAAATATAAACATTGCTTTACTTTGTATTAATACTGTTTATTTTTGTGATAGTTCCTAAAAAACAGGGCCGATTATGACTCATGCATTGTAATGGTTGTTTCCCCCTTTACAGAGACTACTTACTATAAAATCGGGGTGGGCCTAGCTCATGATGTAATTTTGTAGGGACCCCTTGAAGAAAGCGGGCAGAACCTTTTCAAAACTTTGTGCCCCCCTATCCAGTAGTACAATTATCCAAACACTGACAGGATTGAGCCTAAATTAAAAATATACTGACATACGTAATGCCAAGTCAGACGTCATCATGGAGTCATGTTTAAATGAACAATCCAGCTCCATCCTACACCTCCCCATTCCACAAAATTATACAATTCAGACCGACAACACAAACTAGAAGAGGGCGTTGCTGTCATCATTAAACATTCCATGTGGAAACAGCGACACACGGAAGAACACACAAGGGTACACCATCATACTACTTACATTTTGTAGCCTGGTGTCAATTGTTCAATGCAGGGCTTAATTTGTGCCAGTGCTTAGCGCCGGCACTTAATTGGCAGGGCCGGGTCTAGTGGGACTCTGATTCTACACGCACGAGGCGCACAGTGCATGTAAAATGTTTTCATTTAACCTACAGCACACTTGCTAGTACTAATACTTAATTAACTCCTCAAGTCTCGTGCAGCCGCATCGCATTGTGTTTAGTTTTTCACATCTCAGTTTACCCTTAATTGTTCACGATCACTTGAATAATGAAATATTCTGAGTGGGAGAGCTCTTTGGCAGCACTCTGCCAGGTTTCTCTCTCGTCACTCTCATGCTGCTGTGTTAAAGAGCCTCGGTTCTACCGCACAAAGAATTTGGGTGACCAACTGGCATTGGTGCATATTCAGGACGGTGAGTGTAAAAATTCAGGACAAAGGGTCAAAATTCAGGACACAAATTCAGGACAGGAGGTCAAAATTCAGGACAATAGGTACGTTTTACAGACACATCAGAGGTCGCGCAATAGTATATAAGTAAGCCCAGCCATTTCCAAAAGTATTCAACCATTTGCAAACCTATCCATCATGTATCCTTCCATCTATCATTTCACTCATCCATCCCTTCATCCATCCCCTCATCCATCCTTTCACTCATCCTCCATTATCCATCCATTTATCCACCCTTTCACCCTATCCATCTGTACACTTATCCATCCACTCTTCATCCCATCCATCCATTCACTCATCCATTCAGCCATTTACCCTTTCACCAATCCAGCCATCCTTTCACTTACTAATCCTTCCACCCATCCACTCTTTTAGTCATCCATCCATCCTCCCTTTCTCTCTCCATCGACCCTTTCACTTAGCCTTCCTTCCACCCATCCATCCACCCACCCATCCATCCATCTACTCATCCACTCATGAATCCATCCATTGCCCCTATCACTCATCCATCTATCATTTCACTCCTTCACACATCTATTCATCCTTTTGTCCATCTACCCTCCCTTTCACTCACTCATCCATCCTTACACCCACCCTTTCACTCATATGTCCATTCATTCACCCTTGCACTTATCAATCCATCAATCCATCCATCATTTTACTCATCCACCTACCCCCCATCATCCACCCACCATCCACCCACCCACTCATCCATCCTTTCACCCACCCACCATCCAATCCACTGATCCATCCTTTCACACATCCACCATCCACCCACCCACTCATCCATCCATCCTTTCACCCACCCACTCATCATACATCCATCCATCCTTTCACCCACCCACTCATCATCCATCCATCCATCCGTTCACCCACCCATTTATCCATCCATCCATCCCTTCACCCACTCTCCATCCATCCATCCTTTCACCCACCCATCCATCCATCCCTTCACCCACTCTCGATCCATTCATCCTTTCACCCACCCATCATCCATCCATCCATCCATCTGTCCTTCCCTCATCATCCATCCATCCCCTCATCATCCATCCATCCTTCCCCTCATCATCCGTCCATCCTTTTCCCTCATCATCCATCCATCATTTTCCCTCATCATCCATCCATCCTTCACCTCATCATCCATCCATCCTTTTCCCTCATCATCTATCCATCCATCCATCTGTCCTTCCCCTCATCATCCATCCATCCTTTTCCCTCATCACCCATCCATCCTTTCCCCTCATCATCCATCCTTCCCCTTACCCATCCATCCATCCCATCCATTTATCCTGCCCCTCATCCATTTATCCTGCCCCTCATCCATCCATCCTTCCCCTCCATCCATCCATCCATCCTTCTCCTCATCCATCATCCTTCCCCTCACCCATCCATCCATCCCATCCATTTATCCTGCCCCTCATCCATCCATCCTTCATCCTTCCCCTCATCCATCCTTCCTTTCATCCATCCTTCCCCTCACCCATCCATCCATCCCATCCATTTATCCTGCCCTTCATCCATCCATCCTTCCCCTCCATCCATCCATCCTTCCCCTCCATCCATCCATCCTTCCCCTCATCCATTTATCCTTCCCCTCATCCATCCATCCTTCCCCTCCATCCCTCATCCTTCCCCTCATCCATCTTTCCCCTCATCAATCATCCAGCTACCCTTCCACCCATACATCCAGCTATTTACATTTTCTCTCCATCCTTCCCCTCACTCATCAATCCATCTATCCTCTCTCATTATCCATCTATTTAATCTTTCATTCATCCATTCACCCTTTCACTAATTCATCCAGCCATTCACACATCCCTTCACTTACTTACACGCCCACCTTTCCATATTAATTTTGAGCTGAGCCCTTTTGAGAAGAGGCCCATCAAGAACTTCACCCTCGCTGCAGGGGCCGTTCCAGGACTGGGACAGAAGCCACCCAGGGCGGAGACAGGATCCACCACAGGGGGGGACAAGAGCCATCACAGGCGGGGTGGACTGGAGCCACAACATGGGGGAACAGGAGCAGGAGACATCACAGGAGAGGGAACGTGATCCACCAGGGTGGGCACAGGGGTGGGCATGCAGTATTCTAGTATCATCGTGGGCTTCTCGCCCCCTCCTGCACAAGACAACGAGAAGACAGGCTCTCTGTTCAAAATGCCATCCCCCACTGTGATATACAGTACTTACAGGAGATACTCCGAGAGAACTGATTGTCCTCCATACTTTGTTAATCAGTGTGGGTGCGATTGTGCCATTTCTTTATTGTATTACATTATGCATGTTTGAAGAACCGAGGTTTGCTTACAAATTAGTGACAGTAATTAAGCTCGGTGAAGAGAAGCAGGTGCTGCCTCGGTGTAATCAGGGGTGTAATCTGGCCGAGTCTAGGATGTTTGGGGCCCTGGGTAGAAATGGAATGTGTGAACCCCCCTCTAAATAGCAGATACAAGACGCATTCAGGGTTGTTTGCGTGTGAATGGATGCCTCCTGCTCCTGAACCTGCAGCCCCTCCCTCTCAGTCACCTTCAAGCACCTTTTAACAGCTCATCGAGGGCTGGAGGTCTGAGGGTTGCCATCCCGCTGTGCCTCTACAGTGCTGCTGGGGGTCGGAGCTTTCACACAGCATCGGAGTCAAGAAGGGAGGTGGGGGCAAGCTGTGCCCGGTTAAAATTACGGACAAATAGTAGGTGCAGGGGCGTGGTGACCACCGGCGTGCTTGGTAACTTCCGTTTTCAGACAGCCACTCGCCCACCCGGAAATGCTTTATTTGTGCGCACCGCGCTCCCGTTTTTTAATGGTGGACGCGATTTTGATTTAGCAGGGTGGACGGCGTCCACCCTGAAAAACCCTCGGAAATAAGTGGGGGGATGCCGTCCACCCGCGTGGTACCCCGACTCGTGCCCTGTGCTTGTGTCTTTCCACTGCTCGCTTTTCAAGTGCTACTTTTTTATTTTTTTTAAAGTACTCCATGAAAGTGTGTGTGTGTTACAGCTGTCAACCTTGTGCATTTCTCTCTCCACTTTACCGCATTCTGTGTTTCTCTCTCTTTTGCCTGTGTGCTTCTCCCCGTCACCATCTTGCTTTCTCACCAGTGTGTTTTTCCCCTCCAGCTACACGTTGCTCTTTTCAACTCTTTGCTCCCTCCTGTCTTGCTTCCACCCACCTGTGGCCCCTTTGTGCTTCCACCCCTGTCCTCTGAGTTGCTTCTGCCATCACCTGTGTCACCACCTGTTGCTTAGCCCATCTCCATATTGCACAGCTTTCCAAACCTTTCATGTTGGTGACACACCTTTTTGTGAATTTTTTTTCAGGGACCCGGTAACGCGAGTGAGCGCAGCGAGCTAGCCCGAACCACCCACAACCCCACACACAACCCACACCCACATCCCCACACACACAACCCCACACACACACCCCCCACCCCCAACACACACACCCAGATAATGTACGTATGTTTTGTATGGATCTGAAGAAAACCCACATGGTTGGTAACAGCATGAACAGGAGATTTGCACATTTGTGATATTACATTTTATATATTTACAATCACTTTACATTCCACACATATTTACAATTTTATGCACAGTGAAGTCAACTCATTTGCCCAGAAGCACACATTTTAAAGTCAAGTGCCAGAGCTGGAATTAAAACCAAAGTTCCAGATCACCAGGTCAGCCGTTTCGGCACCAGACTAAATCTCTGTGGTCTAGAATCCCAGAATGTTGCATGTTCTTGGAGGAATTCTGTCTTGTAAAACTCTGCTCTTCATGGCCACACTTTTGATCTAGCATCCTGGCTTCAGCTGGGTTTGCTTTTCCACACTGTTAGAAATGGGATAGCCAATTCTACGGGTGTAGCATGGTGCAGAGCGGGCAGGCCAAACTCCTGAGGACATGTGTGAAGCATCCACGCAGTACGCACAGACGACACATCAGGCACACCACAAAAAGAGACACAACACCAGTTTTGGTGAAAAAGAATAACTCTTGTACTGGGTCAAAGATGCAATAGTAAACACAGTAGTCACAATACTACGCCCACCGGCGCCAGGGCAGTATGTACACGGGGATTATTTACAGGGAGAATGAAAAAGAAGAAAAAGGTAAGTCCATTAGGGTCAATACTGAAATAGAAAAACATAAAGCATTCTCGGTTGGCATGAGAACTCATTAGGGTCAATGTTGCAATTAAACCGCAAGACTTAACATCCCTCGTACGCCTTAGGTGGGCCCCTATCAGGCCTATAACGTTAGGCGCAGAACCATGAGCAGGGGCTGCATTTCATAAGATCACTTCAATAAACATGACTCTCTGCTCGGTGCAGACTAGACCATATAATTTCCAAACAACAAGGGCATTAACCATACCATTTCACCTATGCAGGTTCAGTCAGGCGCGGTGCGTCCATTGGGGCGTAGGGGCGTAGCCCCACTAAGCCCCATGGACCCACCGCGTCGCCACTAAACCACATACAATTTTTTTTAAAAATCGCGCTACCTGCCGGCCGGGAATCCGGGAGACACCCGACTTTCCCGGAGTGCGCAGGGGGGGTGGGGGCCTGATGGGCCTGCTAAAGCTGTGCATGTCGACTTTTGGGCACAAACATGCCCGCGCATGCGCAGATTGTTTCCCCCCTGATTTTCCCTTTAGAGAGAGGACATGGGGGCGGGCGGCAGCCCCCGGGGTTGTACAGGGCGACTGGGCGAGCAGTTATGGTGCCCCCCCCCCAGCCAATCCTGGCTGGGGGGGCACCATACAGCGCCAGGATTGGCTGGTCAATACCTAGCCCGGGTACATAACCCCGTCTGGGGGGCCAGAGCTCTCTCCCTCCCTCGTACTGCGGCCTCTGTTTGTTTATGGGGTTCGTTTGATGGAAGACTTGACCTCAGACCTGACCTGACCAGACCCAGGAAGGAATACTTGAGAGGGCGACACAGCGACAGTCAAGTCCCGAAGGAACCGCTCGGCCAGGTAGACCCGGTGTTCACACCAGCTCAGGTATGATCAGAGTGCTATGAAGGAACATTGTTTACTAAACGGGTTCACTCTAGTAGTGTAGTGTACACGGAAAGTGAAATCCGACCTTGAGAAATATAGATGCCGAGTGATTTTAATTTATTAAATTATGCTGCAGTAGCAATCGCCAGTTAGGCAGCACAGGTTTGCTTATGAAATGTGGTGATAGAAAAGTAAATACCTGATTAACTCATTAAAGAAACACTATAGGAAGTAACGTCGTTATGCACGCGCTTGGAATGGCGGTTTTTGGCGCGTTGCTACAAATGAGTGTAGCTTTGTCGGCAATCTAACTGCTAATGACTCGTTTTGCTGCCCTTATTTAGACTCGTTTTGCTGGCCCTTCTGCCCTCATTTACACTCGTTTTGCTGCCCTTCTGCAACTCGTTTTGCTGCCCTTCTGCCCTCATTTACAGTCGTTTTGCTGCCCTTCTGCAACTCGTTTTGCTGCCCTTCTGCCGTCAATTAGACTCGTTTTGCTGCCCTCATTTACACTCGTTTTGCTGCCCTTCTGCAACATTTGTGTTTGTCAGTGTTACATGCAATGTTTATTCCCCACGATCCCCACCCCTTTATGAATGATGGATGCAGGATGGATGCAGGATGGATGAGTGGATGGATGGATGGATGAATGAATGATGGATGCAGGATGGATGCAGGATGGATGGGTGGATGGATGGATGGATGGATGGGTGCATGAATGAATGATGGATGCAGGATGGATGGATGGATGGATGGATGGGTGGATGGATGGATGGGTGGATGGATGGATGGATGGATGGATGGATGGGTGGATGCATGAATGAATGATGGATGCAGGATGGATGCAGGATGGGTGGATGCATGAATTATTATTATTATTATTATTATATTTCTTATATAGCGCCAGAATCGACGGATGTAGGATGGATGCAGAATTGGTGGATGGATGGGTGGATGGATGGATAGATGGGTGGATGCATGAATGAATGATGGATGCAGGATGGATGCAGGATGGATGGGTGGGTGGATGCATGAATGAATGATGGATGCAGGATGGATGCAGGATGGATGGGTGGATGGATGGGCGGATGCATGAATGAATGATGGATGCAGGATAGATGGGTGGGTGGATGCATGAATGAATGATGGATGCAGGATGGATGCAGGATGGATGTGTGGATGGATGGATGGGTGAATGCATGAATGAATGATGGATGCAGGATGGGTGGGTGGATGCATGAATGAAAGATGGATGCAGGATGGATGCAGGATGGATGGATGGGTGGGTGGATGCATGAATGAATGATGAATGCAGGATGGATGCAGGATGGGTGGGTGGATGCATGAATGAATGATGGATGCAGGATGGATGGATGGGTGGATGCATGAATGGATGCAGGATGGATGGGTGGGTGGGTGGATGGATGGGTGGATGCATGAATGAATGATGGATGCAGGATGGATGGGTGGGTGGATGCATGAATGAATGATGGATGCAGGATGGATGCAGGATGGATGGGTGGATGCATGAATGAATGATGGATGCAGGATGGATGATGGATGTGTAGATGGGTGGATGCATGAATGAATAATGTATGGATGCAGGATGGGTGGGTGGGTGGGTGGGTGGATGCATGAATGATGTATGGATGGATGCAAGGTGGTTCCGGCTCGCTTGCTGCGCTCGCTGCGGTGCAATATGCAAATTAGTTTACGCCTCACCACTTTCAAATGTCACTAGCCGCCCCTGGGTTCAGTATTGACAACATTTCCTGGGACCAGTTCCATGATGAACCATTGCGGGTGAACGGGGTTCCTCAAAGCAGCTCAACAGGGGCCTCAAACATGCACAAGCAATACTGGCCTGATTCATGGGTATGGCCGGAGCAACAGGCACTTTTGCCTAGACCCATGGACATCAGCAACACTAAAGAAGGGCCATCAACAGTTCCGAGGCAGGGATTAATTCAGGGTGTGCCTCCGCTGGTCAAGGCAAGTATCGTCAGGCAGTCAGTGGGTGTGAGCAAAACAGATACCCTAACTTCGGGGGTCAATAATCCAGGCCGCTACACACCCCTAGGCCTTACTAAAGGAGACAGGAGCATTCCGTTACCCCCAGGACTGCGGGGATGCCGGGCAGGTCCCCTCCTGCATTACAGTTCCCAATGTTCACAGGCGCCTGGGCAGCGCGCTAGGGAATTCAGGCCCCTCTGGAGCCCATCTCCCCAACAATGGTCCTGGGGATGGGCACGACTCTGTGCCCCGACACACCCTCCCACTCCGTCACACGCCCCACTCACCGGCAGACCTCCAGCACTCCTTCGCTGACGGAGGCGGGGTAGGCTCCCGCCTTCCGCGCAGCCCTCTCCCGGGCTGCAGGTGTCTTCAGGGGCTCTGGGCCAGCACGGGCTAGGCTCCCGCCTGGCTCCTCGGTCCACACGGGTCTCCCTCGTTGCCACGGAATCCTCACAACGCCACTTGCTTTCGTCGTCTTCCGGGTTCCGGCTCCTGCAGGGCGGGACTTCCTCCCGACGTCCTCGCCAGCGCCAATCACAGCACGGCTCCAGTGACGTCACGGGGAAGCCCGCTCGGTGCTCCCGGGCCGGCGGAGTGATCCTGGGCAGTTCTGCGGTGCGGGGTAGGCTCCCGCTCTCCAAGTACGCTTGGCGGCACGGCAGCAGCGGTGATGTTGGCAATCTGCGGGGTGGGTACCCCCGTAGAGGCACTAGAACGCGAGGTAAGCACCCACCATATTAATAAGGCGGAGAGGCAGCGATAACGCGGGGTAGGCTCCCGTGGGGTTTTCAGGCAGGCACCTCTCTTGTGGCAGCAATAAGGGGTAGGCTCCCTCCAGGGCACAAGCGCACACGTGGGGTAGGCCCCCACAATTCTCCCAGAGGCTCATCTCCCTCAGGCAGCACTATAGGTCCCACACACGTCGCAGCCTCGCGCTGCAGGCCCCCAACACTCCTCACCTCCGCAGGGTCCTGAAGGTTAGCACCCCACCAGCGTTAGGTAGCCCCACCGACTCCGAGGGCCACACGACAGCGCCTCTCTCTCTCAGGTCAGCGCCTAATTGGCACAGCGCTAGCAGGAGGGCAGCAAATTCTTCCAGTCTAGCGCTTTAGCAGCCCAGCGCTAGCAGCAGGTCAGCGCCTAATTGGCACAGCGCTAGCAGGAGGGCAGCAAATTCTTCCAGTCTAGCGCTTTAGCAGCCCAGCGCTAGCAGCAGGTGTTGGCTCCTCACCTCCTGGGCAATAGAAATCTCACGCTCCAGGGACAGCATAACCGGACCTCTCTCTCCTGGCACTCCACTTACAGCACTCACAAGGCGCTAGGAGGCCGGGGAACAACAGCAATTCCCGTCTGGCGCTCCTTTCTTCTTCAGGGGCCAGGGAACAGAGCAGCAGGCACTACTGGGCCAGGTCAGCAGTCAGTGGGAACTCATCAAGACAGGGCGGTAGGCTTTCACCATCCTCCACTGTAGCATTGTCCTCCTCCTGTACAGCAGCCTGTACTCTTGCAGTGGGGCTGTCACCAGCCCTGGGGGACCGCAGAGGGGTTCTAGTTAGGTGCAGGGTCCAGCACACAGGCCCAAGTGGCGGTATCCCCTGGCAGCAGGTCCCCTCACTTCCATGTCCCTGCTCTGACTGAGCACATGGTGGCACAGCCCCCTTATTTATATGCCCCTCACCCCACCTGCCAGGCAGTGCCAGAAGCTTCTAGAATCATCTGGGGAATTGTTTCTAGCTGGCTCAGGGGGAGGAGTAGAGCACCCTGGGTTCAAGGCTTTCCCTCCAAAAGCTGGGATGGCTGGGTCTCAAACAACTAGACCGCTAACCCACTGCAGTCAGGTGGCACAACACATAGCCATGGCACCCATTTTAAATGCAGCATTTCTCCAGGGTGCATTTCCACAATTGGGGGGGGGGGGTTCATAAGTGCACACACCATTGCATTACATTTTCACATTAACCAGGGCATCTCACACCACACATGGCTTATATATGTCTTTACCATGGGAAGACATCCTAACACAGGGGGGTGAAAAGCGAAAGATTTTGGAGGAAAATGGGCCAAGTCCAACACACACAACACTCAAGCCTATTCTTGCCACCCAGTGGCCTAATGCACAAGTTACTTACCTTCGGTAACGATATATCTATAAGAAACAATAGTTAGTATTAGATTCCTTACCTTAGAATATCCCCAGGTGTCAGACTGGATCCGGAAACTTTTGCGTAGCAGTATCCTTGCGCGTCGGTAGGCGTCGTCTGCAGCTCCGCGTTCGTCGTTGGCGCCAGGATGACGTCGCATGAGTACTTAGATGCCGCCCTTGCGCGCTGACGTAAGTTCTTATACATAGCTTTTCTGCGCCAGAAACGCAGAGCCATGATCAAAACCAACACTGGTGCCATGAAACTAGGGTCCTGAAAGGGGATGAATTTAAATAGAAAGAAAGAACACCCTGCCTCAGGATATAAAGGCCCCAGCTAGAGGGTCCGACAGATATATGTGAAGGGATGATTAACCTAGGGGTTGACACTACACATAACAATCACATGGTCAAATCAAATAGACTATACAGTTCATGTTAGAAATATATATATTTTTTCTTTTTTAAAGATGGCAAGGATATAAATATTGAATGAAATTTTTGTATCACAAGTACATTTAGATCATAAATAGGACAAACATAGATATGGGGGCAACAACAACAGGGAAGATAGTCCTACCCAGTACCGGCCACACTTCACACACACTCTTTCTCATTCACTTCAATCTATTCCCACTCTTTCTCATTTTGTACCATTCACCATTCATTCTACCATTCATTCTTCTGATCCTGGCGAATACAACACATAGGTGGTTAATGTGTTGTATGGATCGGAGTGTTGGTCCAGGTAGATGGTTTTAACTACGGGTCCTGATGTAGTAAGGACAATAACCGTATTCCTGGAGACACAAGCCGACGCGCGTTTCGGTGACAGGCCGGTGAGGCCGCACCTTCGTCAGGGCTAGGGGCAGTATACTGGGAGGGGCACAGGGGTAAAAATCTGTATGCTTATTTCACTCTGTTAATCAAAGATAACAGGCATCTGATGGCAACATGTAGTGCAGGAGCACCACTGTAACTGGTTTTCATAGGCAAGACTTCAGGTCGATTCGGATCCGGAATAACCGGCACATCAGCGCTGTGTTTTTTTCAATGCCCCGGAGGTCACGCAAGTTCTTAACAATAGTTGGGATCTATCGAGCCGGGGCTGCCGGCTCGTCAGCGCTGTGTTTTCTTCCCAATGTCCAGGGGTCACAGAGGTACACAATGATCTTAGGCGTATGGCGAGCCTTCCGTGAATTGGACAACCGTTTCTAGACGGGATTTCAGTTGATTCTTTACTTTGTCAGTTTTATCCGTAGATAGCGGGCCGATGCGGTGCCTTCTCTACGCTGTAGATAACCTCTGCAGGGGGCTGACTGAAGCAAAACCTTAGTCCTGAGGGCTGTCTCCTTCAAGATGGGGTTCCGCCGACCGAGTCTGCCGGCCCACTGCTGGAGACTGGACCCCATCTTGAAGGAGACAGCCCTCAGAAACGGTTGTCCAATTCACGGAAGGATGTGCCGGTTATTCCGGATCCAAATCGACCTGAAGTCTTGCCTATGAAAACCAGTTACAGTGGTGCTCCTGCACTACATGTTGCCATCAGATGCCTGTTATCTTTGATTAACAGAGTGAAATAAGCATACAGATTTTTACCCCTGTGCCCCTCCCAGTATACTGCCCCTAGCCCTGACGAAGGTGCGGCCTCACCGGCCTGTCACCGAAACGCGCGTCGGCTTGTGTCTCCAGGAATACGGTTATTGTCCTTACTACATCAGGACCCGTAGTTAAAACCATCTACCTGGACCAACACTCCGATCCATACAACACATTAACCACCTATGTGTTGTATTCGCCAGGATCAGAAGAATGAATGGTAGAATGAATGGTGAATGGTACAAAATGAGAAAGAGTGGGAATAGATTGAAGTGAATGAGAAAGAGTGTGTGTGAAGTGTGGCCGGTACTGGGTAGGACTATCTTCCCTGTTGTTGTTGCCCCCATATCTATGTTTGTCCTATTTATGATCTAAATGTACTTGTGATACAAAAATTTCATTCAATATTTATATCCTTGCCATCTTTAAAAAATAAAAAATATATATATTTCTAACATGAACTGTATAGTCTATTTGATTTGACCATGTGATTGTTATGTGTAGTGTCAACCCCTAGGTTAATCATCCCTTCACATATATCTGTCGGACCCTCTAGCTGGGGCCTTTATATCCTGAGGCAGGGTGTTCTTTCTTTCTATTTAAATTGGTCTCTCCCCCCTACTACCTGCCCATATCCTAAAGCTACCCACGGGGAACCCCCTTCTTTGTCTTCCTGAAAGGGGATGACCTTAACCCTAGATATCGGTTCGCAGAACGGGGAGGATGGGTGGGGCGGTAAGGAATCTAATACTAACTACTGCTTCTTACAGATATATCGTTACCGAAGGTAAGTAACTTGTGCATCTGAAAGAAACAGGTTAGTATTAGATTCCTTACCTTAGAATAGATACCCCAGCAATACCAACCCCGGTGGTGGGTCTGCGAACCTATGATCACCCCAGAAAGTCCTGGAGAACGGAACGGCCGAAAAAGCCATCTCTCTGGACTTGGCTGTTCAGGCAGTAGTGTCTTGCGAACGTTTGCAGCAAGGCCCACGTAGCTGCCTGACAGATGTCCTGCAAGGGGACTCCCTGACCCAGGGCAGTAGTAGCCACCGTGGCCCGATTGGAATCGGCACGTAGCCCCAAAGGAGGCTGCTTTCTAGCCAGAGAGTAACAAGCCTTGATGCACAATACGACCCATCTAGAAATGGTTCGCGTGTGCACCGCCCGACCCTTCTTAGCGCCCACATAACCAACAAAGAGTTGGTCATCCACCCGGAACTGGCATGTGCGATCCAGATAGAATGAGAGCGCACGTTTTGGGTCCAGACGGTGGAGCCTCTCTTCCTCTTTCGAGGGATGCGGAGGCGGAAAGAAGGTGGGCAAGGTGATGGACTGCCCGATGTGGAAGGCTGTGACTACCTTGGGCAGGAAAGAGGGTCGTGTCCGCAACACAACTTTGTCCGGATGGACAGAAAGGAAAGGGGGTTTAGAAGAAAGAGCCTGGAGCTCACTCACTCTCCTGGCAGAGGTGATGGCAACCAGGAATGCAGTCTTAAGAGTAAGGAGACGAAGAGGACAATTATGAAGTGGCTCGAAGTGAGCGCACATCCGATAAGTCAGAACAAGGTTCAAGTACCACTGAGGCATCACGAAAGGAACAGGAGGGAACATATGAGTGATGCCCTTCAAAAACCTATTTACAACTGGGGACTTGAACAAAGAGGGCTGATCAGGGAGCCTTAAGAAGGCGGAAATGGCAGAGAGGTAGCCCTTCAGAGTGCCCAGAGCAGAGCCCTGCTGGGCAAGAGAAAGAAGAAAGAGGAGAATCTCTAAAAGAGTGGCACAAAGGGTATCTACAGCCTTTCCTGTGCACCATGCCACAAATTTGGTCCACCTGCAGGCGTATACCGATTTTGTGGAGGGACGCCTGGCTACCAGAATCACATTACAGACTTCAGGAGGCAAGTCAAATGGCCTCAACTGTTGCCGCTCAATCTCCACGCATGTAAGTGGAGACTGGACAGGTTCGGGTGGAGGACCGTCCCCTGCTGCTGTGACAGAAGGTCCTCCTGAAGAGACAGACGAATCAGGGGATCGACAGACATGCTGAGTAGCTCGGGATACCAGTATCTTCGTGCCCAGTCCGGAGTCACAAGGATGACTTGGGCCCGGTCGCGTCGGATCTTCTTCAGCACTCTGAGCAGAAGTGGTATAGGCGGAAAGGCGTACAACAGACCGCAGCTCCACTCGCGACGAAAAGCGTCTCAGAGCGAGTGCTGCCTTGGAAATTCCAATGCGCAGAACTGATGACATTGCGCGTTTTCTTCTGTGGTGAATAGATCTAACCAAGGCTCTCCCCATTGCTGAAAGAGATCTTGCGCCACGTCCGAGTTCAGACGCCAATTGTGATCCATCATGCACCGACGGCTGAGCTTGTCTGCCCTGGCGTTCAGGGAACCTGCCAGGTGTTGAACCACCAGGGTCACACCCTGATGTTCCAGCCACTGCCAGAGGCACAGAGCCTCCTGGCATAGGGTCCACGACCCCACCCCGCCCTGTTTGTTACAGTACCACATGGCAGTGGTGTTGTCCGTGAACACCTGCACTACACTCCCTCGGACAGAGGGGAGGAATGCCTTCAGTGCTAGCCGGATCGCCCGCAGCTCCAGAAGGTTGATGTGGAGCCGGGACTCCGCCGGAGACCAGAGGCCTCTGATCTCTGCCTCTCATGTGGCCCCCCCCAGCCTGGAGGGATGCGTCTGTCACAACTACGTGCTCCGGTTGAGGCAGGGAGAGGGATCTACTGCTGACCCAATCGTGGTCCGTGAGCCACCACTGCAACTGTCTTGCAGTGCCCTCCGAGATCAAGACATGGTCGGACAAGTTGCCCTGATGCTGGGCCCACTGAAACTTCAGGTCCCACTGCAGAGCCCGCATCCGCCACCTGGAGTGATGCACCAGAAGGATGCAGGAGGCCATCAGCCCCAGAAGCCGCAGCGTCAACCTGACCGAGATTCGGGATAACGGCTGAAAGATCGGAATCAGAGCCTTAATATCCCGAACCCGCTGTTCAGGAGGATAAACCCGAAACTGCGCCCAGTCTAGAACCGCTCCAATGAGGAGGAACTTCTGAGAGGGACACAGGTGTGACTTCGGCACATTGATGGAGAACCCCAGCAGGTGCAGGAGGTCGGCCGTAGTCTTGAGGTGGCTGACGACAGTCTGGGTTACATGTACATTCATCAAGGTAGTAGACTTATTCTTATTGCCCAAGGAGGGAAGGGCGTGGGAAAGAGGGACAGGTAAGGGAGGTAGAGTGTAGTGAGGGTAGTGTGAATATAGAAAGTTTCAAAAGAAATCACACGTGGTCACATGTACATTTAGAAAATGGTACCACAGGGGCATATTCACATTGCCATTTGAGTGTTTTTATACAATTGCGTATTCCTATCCCATTACATTCTAACACAACCAAAAATGATCTGTTGCTGGTGGGTAGGAATGGAAGATGGTATGTC
This sequence comes from Lissotriton vulgaris, assembly GCF_964263255.1. Taxonomy (NCBI): domain Eukaryota; kingdom Metazoa; phylum Chordata; class Amphibia; order Caudata; family Salamandridae; genus Lissotriton; species Lissotriton vulgaris. The sequence goes on from NC_141697.1 coordinate 121,148,872, forward strand.
GACGTTTCGACCCCAGAAATGTAGGCTGATTCATGCCCTACTGCGGGGTCTTCATCAGGACAAGTGGGGGCGGGATGCCGGGGAAGTGAGGGAGAGCACCTATGAGTAAAAACATACTATTCAAGATGGGGAATACCATGTACAATTACTTGAAAAGGCTACTACATTCGCAAAGCATTACCTATCAAGCCACACTGGATCGCGTGGCACCGTCTAAGACGAATGGTGGGCCTGAAAGCTACCCACCAGCAACAGATCATTTTTGGCTGTGTTAGAATGTAATGGGATAGGAATACGCAATTGTATAAAAACACTCGAATGGCAATGTGAATATGCCCCTGTGGTACCATTTCTTTTGAAACTTTTCTATATTCACACTACCCTCACTACACTCTACCTCCCTTACCTGTCCCTCTTTCCCACGCCCTTCCCTCCTTGGGCAATAAGAATAAGTCTACTACCTTGATGAATGTACATGTAACTGATCTGCAACTGAGGATGTGAATTAAAAAAAACATCACTCTAAATTTATATTCTCCAGAAAGTTCTTAATTTTTTTTTTTCATGTAAATCCTGTTTTTGTGTTCTAAAATTTGTTTCAACTGGGACCCCTTTACATGTAACATTGACTACCCAGGTCCCAGTACCGTTGGGTCAACCCTTACTCTATAACGTGACGACAGTCTGGGGCGAGCCCGCCTTCAACAACCAGTCGTCGAGGTAGGGGAAGACTGAAACCCCTAACCTGCGCAGATGAGTTGCGCCCACCGCCATCACTTTCATGAACACCCGTGGGGCGCTAGTAAGGCCGATGGGGAGCACGGTAAACTGAAAGTGCTTGTGGCCTACCATTGAACCGCAGGTAGCGTCTGTGGGCCGGCAGGACGGGGATGTGAAAATAAGCCTCCTGCAAGTCCAACGCCACCATCCAGTCTCCCGGGTCCAGGGCAGCTAAGACCTGAGTCAGTGTCAGCATCTTGAACTTCTCCTTCCGGAGGAAGCCGTTGACAATCTGCAGGTCCAAGATGGGGCGTAGGCCCCCTTTGCCCTTCTTGGGAACCAGAAAGTAGTGGGAGTAGCAACCACACCCTACATCTGGCCCAGGAACATGCTTGATGGCCCCCTTGGCCAAGAGGGCCGTAACTTCCTCTCGCAGAAGTTGCAAGTGAACCCCCGGCACATGGTGGTACTGCGGTGGCATGGCTGGAGGGGTCGCCTCGAAGGGGATGGAGTAGTCCCTTCGGATGATTTGCAGCACCCACCTGTCCGATGCAATGGAGCGCCAGTGGAGGAGGTGATGGCGAACCATGCCCCCCACTGGCGTCGAATGGGCCTTAAAGCTCGGACTAGGAGGGCTTTGAGGCAGATGCTGCGGGGGTGGATGTGGACTGGCCTCAGCGTTGTCCCCGGGCACCGCCACGGTGGTTACCATGTCCGCCACCGTCCTGGATGTTAGTCTGTGGCCCGTGGCTGGTAGGACGTGAGGGGGCGCCCCTTCCTTGGCCACGAATGGAGCGAAAGGCAGCAGTTTGTTGGCGCGGGCCGACAGGCCCAAGGACTTGGCTGTAGCCCTGGAGTCCTTAAAGCGCTCAAGCGCATTGTCTGCCTTGTCGCCAAAGAGGCGACGGCCATCAAACGACATGTCCATAAGGGTGTTTTAGACACCAGCTGAAAAGTTGGCGGACCTCAGCCAGGCGTGGTGACGAATCGCCACTGTTGTTGCCATCTCTCTGCCTAGCGACTCCGTTGTATCCAGTCCACACCGGATGGAATACCGTGCCGCATCTCAACCCTCCGCAAGGGCTTGGGCGAGTTTAGTCCAGGCCTCCTCCAGATATTGTGGCAGCACATCCGCAACACTGTCCCACAGAGAGTGGGTATAATGGCCCAAGAGGCACGCGGTGTTAACTGACCGCAACCCCAAACTCAGTGAGGGGAACATCTTCTTACCATACTGCTCAAACCTCTTGGATTCCCGATCGGGGGGAGCCGTCGGGAATGCGGTCTGGGAGTTAGAGGCCTGAATGACCAGGCTCCCGGGAGTGGGGTGGGTGGACAGGAAGCAAGGGTCGCCCTGAGCTGGGCGGTGGCGTCTGGCCACGTTCCTATCTACAGGGGGACCTGCAGCGGGCCTGGACCAAGTGGCCAGAAGAACGTCAGACAAGGCCTCATTAAACGTCAACAGAGGCTCCGAAGAGCTTGCTTGCGGTTTATTGACCTCAGTGAGGAGGTTAGTCCTCACGGCCGCGACGGGGAGTTCAAGGGATAAGGTCTTGGCCGCCCACGTCAACACCACACTATAGGCAACCCCCTTCTCCGTAGCCACGGTAGGAGGGGAGACAAAACCAGTGTCTGGCGAAGTGTCCAAACAACTGGCATCCCCTAGCTCACCTGCCCAGTCCTGATAAGACTGGCACTCACATGCCAGAGGGTCCTCAGACCCCTTCCAATCCGCCTCGCCACCCATCTCTTAGTACTCAGGTTCAAATGATAGGGCCGGATCATAGAAGAAAAATTCTTCTCTCGATGTTGAATGCGGCGTCGGCGTCGGAACTGGGTCGAGGGGGGGGCCGGGGACGACGACGTCCGGGGACGGCATCAGGGGCGATACCCTAGGGGCCGGCGCTGGCGAGGTCGTAAGGTCGACCGGCGACGCCCCGGATAACCGGATCCAGCGGGGGCCTGCGGCGTTGGGACTGAAGTCCTCGACGGTGCCAGGGCCTAAGCACCTGACGGCGCCGGGGCCAAAGCACCCAATCCGCTTGGGCTCCCAGTCGGGACCGCAGGGCCCGAAGGCGCCGCGGAACCCGACGGAGGAGTGAGCCACCTCATGGCCGTGAGGAAGGCATCGATCTCCTCTGGCGTCACGTTATTTCCAGGGACCAGCGGGTATGGAGCAGGCCGCGACACCTGCGGCTCCGGCGGAGCCGCGTGGGCGGTGTCGCCCAAACCCCCGGCCGTGTCGCGCAAGCGTCGGGGGAGTCAGAAGAGCGATGTTGCTTCTTCGACTTCTTGTGCCTCTTACCTGAGGACTTGGAGCCCGAGGAGTGGTGACGACTCTCCGAGCTGTGATGACTCCAGTTCCGTGACCGGTCCCTCGACCTCCTTCCGGATCGGGACCTCGAACGGCACGGGGCCTACTGCCGGAGCTCGAGGCGCTTGAGGGACCGCTCCCGCCTAGCCTTCGACGTCAAGGCCCGGCAGTTGGGGCACGACTTGTCATCGTGGTCGGGCCCCAGGCAATGTAGACACCGGTGATGGGGGTCGGTAACCGACATCAGTCAGCTGCAATCGACGCAGGGTTTGAACCCGGGCATCCCTACCGGCACTGTCGGAGTCGTTTGACTTCGAAGAAAGATAAAAAATGATTGAAAAAGTTTAGTCAAAAATTGACTAAAGGGTACCACTTTTTCCGGATCTGTGCTTGCTGGCGCGGAAAAAGAAGAACTGACGTCAGCGCGTGAGGGCGGCGTCTAAGTACTCTGGCGACGTCATCCCGGCGCCAACGATGCCGACGATGGACGTGGAGCCACAGACGGCGCCTACTGACGCGCAAGGGTACTCTGGAATCGTCCAGTGTGCAGTTATGTGTTGAAACTGTTTACAGAAAACTGCAATGCTCGTGCTTAGCTGCGATATGAGCAATCCCACACGAGAGTCAATAAATCCCAAAATATTAGCGATGCTGATTTTTAGGACTGCCCCCAAACTTTCATATTAAGAACATTTTTCACCGCAATTTTCTCCTTTTTTGCAGGTGAGACACTGTGTGCGTGCTTTGTTAAACGTTCTGTGAATACACCCCGGACTGGATTCTAAGAGCCTCAACCTTCACTCATGTTTTTTTTTTTTTTGTTCTTTTAACCAGGCGTATTCCAATGACAACCTTCCACCACTTCCCCTGCCAAAGAGATGCTTTTTACCTTTGGGACACCATTTACTGAGAACGCCGCTGAGACTCTGACAATGCCCCCACTGAGCCTCGGTATAGCTGAATGGAGCTCCTGACCATGAGGCTCCGCTGCTACTCCGCCTTGCACGAGGTAAACACTGAGCAAGGCTGGAGTCAAATTACCCGATATCGGCCACCCCTGACGTCATCGCATTGCAACGCAACGCATCGCGTGACACACCTACGCATGGGGCGCACAGTTTGGAAAGCTGTGCCATATTGCTTCCCCCACCTACGTAAAAAAATCACTTTTGCTCATATTTTTTACTTACCAATCAAACATGTATAGAATAGATAACTAAAAAAAAAAAATACAACTGCATAATTTTGTAGGCACGTTGACATGTATGATGAGCATGCTTACAAAATGATGCAGCCGTTTTAGCCATGTCTCACGGCATTGGAGATGCTGGTCAGAATGGCTTCTGCCTCCTCAGATTCTATGTCATTTGTTCTAGCTGTTTTTCTACTCAGCATGGGAGATAATCAAAAGTAACACAAAATTCCCAAATGAAAGGGCACCTACAACAGGGCTAGGAAACTCCTATGAGCTCATACAGTAAGGCTACTGCCCAATGGAGTGGAGCTGACAGGATCAGACAAGTTGCTCACATTCTGCAAGCAGAAGTGATAATATCATGCACAGCCATTTTTAAAAAGATGAATAATCACTACAAAAGCCCTGACATATATATCAGTTATACCAGTAAGCCTCTGGCTCAAAGCAACCAAAATTAAGAGTAAGCATCCCGACACCATAAATGACTCATTACACACATCCAATCTTTAAATATGATTGAGCACAAAACATCAGCTTGTCAGGTTCTGGAAAAAAACAAACATTTCAGCATAAAATTCTGAAATTTCATTTTGTATACATAAATTAATTTCCAGAGACAGAAGCTTGCCTTTTTCATGAAAAATCTGTATTTTTGACAGAAATAGCTGGGTCTGTACTACATATAGGATGCACTGGCTCCAGTCTGTGCCACCTTCAACAGGATGCGCTGAACACAGACTGGGTGGTGTGCCCTACTGCGGTGTATGGTACCAGCTGTTTGAAGCGGGTGGTTTGCCTTTCACTGTACAGGCAGCAGCACATCCTGCATTTCAAAGGGGTGCACAGAACCCACCGCCACCCTGTGTGTTTTTGGTCCCCATGTGAGTCTACCCTTTTGAATATCTTAACTGCAACCTGCAGTAGTAAATTAGTACAATAATACAGCAGTATGGGGAGTACCGCAATCTAGCATAGTGTTACCTTCCCCATGTCCCTGTGACCAATCGTGGCAGAGTGAGCCAAAGCCCAATATTACATCATCCGCGTACAGTGAAACGAGGCGAGAAGTGTACAACAGGGTAAGGCCCCTGTCACTATTCTGTCGCCTATCATGGTTTGCTAGTGGTTCAATAGCAATGGTAAATGCAACTGTGGAGAGGGGGCATCCTTGATCAATTCCATTTTCTATCAGATAAGGTGCCGTGGGCATCCTGTCTGTGTATAGTGCCGCAGTTTGGTAGGCATAATGAAGCGATACCAATGCATAGACTCAGGCTAGACATAGCCAAAACAAGGCTGCCTAGAGGAGTTTCAAATAAAAGTCTGCCCAGCTGCTTCCTACATCTATGTTTTTTGCACCTATATTCCAATTTTGTTGAGCAGAATCCACGCAAGGTCACAAATCGCATCCCTTTGCTCATGTATGAATTCAGGCAGCGTACCAGCCACAATAAACATTTTAATTTTACCAACCCCCTCATTTTTAGTGTCATATTTCACACTTTGCAAGTTTTAAATAGAGAATATCCCTTTCCTTTAGGCATATCAGCTCTGAGTTTTTTCTGCGTGCCTGCCCAAGCTTCTGGGCCTGTTCCTAGTTTTTATTTTAATTCATTCAGCAGGTTTTGTATCTAATCTGGCTTAGCCCTTATGATATTTCGACTTCAAAGTAGGCATTCCACTTTCTGCGCAAGAGATAAACACTGCGTTAAGGGATCAGGGTCTCCAGAAAACCCTGTTCCCCTTGATATGTATTTTTGTGGTTGTTTTTTAACATCAGTGAGCACTTTGCCTGGTATGCTGAGTAGAGTCTCACACATTTAAATGGTACCACACTTGGGAGATTACAATGGAGCTGCTTGTTTATGAGGCAATGCCATTGTGATTAATCTTCATTTTGCATTTGTAATTCAAAAGGAGCGCGTGATGAGCTCAGCTTGAAGTGATCTTTTTTTTATCAAAATGGCCGCGCTCTCGGACTCAATCAACAAGCAGCCTTTATTCCCCGTTTGAGATGTCCTGAAAGCAAATGAGTTTTCAGGAAATGCTTCCAGCAGAGGGGATCCAATTTGCATTGCCTGCAGAACTGTATCACACCGCTACGCTGAAGAAGGGTACAAAAAAGCTGCAGAGGAGAAAACAAAAGAAGATCCCGGGTGTAGGCTTCTCAAAGGGCTCTTGACGTGACATGCCAAGCCTCCGGCACCCCTACTTTCTCCTATTCTGCATTTGCAGTGTGGCTTTTCTTTTGCCCATCACCCGCTCATTGCAAAAAGAGAATAAAATGTGTGCATGCAGAGATGTCCAAATGCGGTGTGAACTGTTCCCGACCTCTCACGCCGCCCCCCCACTCTCGTCGAAGATTGACAAGACCACCAACCCCTCAAGGAAATGTACATTCAAAGGGTGGACAGGCACAGAGCAGGTCAAGAGGCTCTTTAACTCGTGAAGTAGGCACCAAACAATACACACCTGTGTCTCAATATGTGGGGCGTCGCTTCTCTTTTTCTAAAATTCATATCTCCTCTAGCTTTGGGGACACTAAAAAGTCTCCTTTTTGAAATCAGTAGCCTCAACCACATATCTAATTTTTCATTTAAAATTTAAACATTACAAGGCATGCTAACTTTACCCAAAGATAGTATCTGTAAACTCTGTAAATTCACTAAAATCTATCACTCAAGTGTATTCTAAAAGAAACTCAGTGCAATCCGATAATGATTTCAATAAAGATTTACTAACATGTCTTATTGGTTCCCGAAATCAATATGCTGTGGTTTTTCCGTCGATGTTTTATCCCAACTGAATTTACATTTGTTATCTTTCACTTTTGTCAAGTCAGCCATCTTATGAGAGAACTCCCCATCGTAGTGTTTACTCATATTTAGAGCCCTACGCGGGGCAGCAAATGTAATTTTCTACAGAGCCTGCCACATTGCTGCCAAATTCAGTCTTGTTGAGCTCTCCAGCTCTGTCGACTCACGCTTTCTAATTACACCTCAGTCACTATGTAGGCTCTCCCACCAGAATTACCAGCAACTAATTCTAGACTAATGACCAATGAGAATTATTGTTAACATCAGTAAACCCTTATGGTTTTAGTTCTGTCTATGTTTGGTCTGGTCAGAGAGAAGCTGGTTATAACTCTTTGCAGATGGACTTTGGCAAGATTTTAATTCAGTAGGCTGCAACACCAGTAGAGTGTGCGGTCTCCTTCATTTTGCTAGGTTATATCCCACAATGTAAATCATTCCTGTCAGTGACATGTGTACTACAAGGCTATGTATGCATCTGTAGGTTAACACCAAGAAAGGGAACTCAACCGCTGGTGGAGTGCCATACCACACTTCATATAGGTGATTCCAAGGTTTATTAGACTGGAGGGAGAAAAGGTTGTCTCCTTGACCAATGGAATGAAGCATGATTTACAACTGATATGCTAGCGTTGTTCCTAATCAATAGTGTTAGGAGAATTCAATGAAGACCTGGGATTGTTCAAGAATGTTCTTTTTGAGTGGGCACGTTTGACAGTATGCAGAGGGTTGTTGTGGAGTTGGAGAACAAAAAAAGTTTTTTTGCTATCATAGGAAAAATGAGAACTAAGTGTTATGAACCGATGTTCATTGACGAATAAATAGTAATTTTTTGTAACTCCTTGTGGAATTTTGGGTGAGGGAAGTCACCCCTGCTAAGGAAGAAAAGTATTTTAAAGTCCTGGGCTCCGAAATCTTTGGCTCAGAAATGGATGTCGCGGGGGCTAGACATTGATGTTTAACACCGGAGGCTCATGGGAGATTTTGCCTTGAATGATAGCTATGAAACCTGAATGTCAGTATAATTCTACTAGATTTGTAGCATGCATGATGAATAAGACACAGGCACCTAAAAAGGATGTTACAAAGAGAGAGCTGAAATGGCCACCATCTTCCCCTCTAAAGTCTCTCACTGTTATGTCTGCAACATTAAATATATTGTAAGGATTGCAAAGCATCATCTTTCTGATGACAAAGGACGCTGGTATTTGCAAAGAAGCATATGTCTCTCAGGACAGACGACACCTGTGCTCCAAAGGTATAACTGGTTCCAAGGCGTGGTCAGGATGCTCAACCAATTAAGGAGCCACACTGTCTGAAAGCTTCCCCTGTACACCCTGGAGGGGTCAATCCTTTTCTTGGGGGCCCTCTCGAGTCTCACCAAAAAGGAGGAACATTCTGCATCCATAAACAGAACCCTCTTCACATTAGAAAACAATTCACGGTGGATGCACTGAACTTCAATAATACACCTTGTGTGAAAATCCCACAATGCTACCACTTAAATGTGCATGCCTTTAACTACAACTTACTTAGGTAAAAATCCTAAGGTATTACATGGCTCTTACCTGCCAATGTCAACCTAAAAAATGAAGATGGTTGCTCTGTCTTATGGTTAAGTCGTAGGGGATTCTCATAATGGACTAGTGATCAGAAGGTGAAGTGATGAGGTTCTGGTTTTAGATGCAGAATTCTCTTTATTTTTGGTTAGACTAGAGAAAGATCATAAAGGGATCAATAGCTTCTCAAGGGTTGTGTAGGGGATGATGTGAATGCTGTGGCTCCTTCAATGGTTGAGCTCTCTCACCACACCCTTGAACAGGTGCATCGCTGGACCCAGGGCTGCGCCTGTCCTGAGATGCATGTGTTTCCTTGGAAACACGTCCTTTATCATCAGAAAGATGATACTCTGTTCTCTTTACCACATTTCTGAATGCGGCAGGTATGGCAGTGAGAGAGCTTGGAGGGAAGGATGGTGGCAAGCGTTGGAGCTCTCTTAGTATCGATACCCTCATTTTTAGGGTTTTGTGTCTCATTCTTAATGCATGCTACAAATCTAGCACTGTCTTACTGACAAGCTTGATGGCTTTGAAACCCAGCTTTCACCAAATGCCATGTCACCTGGATACACCTTGGACACCAATGTCACCCTCAAGGGCGACACTAATTTGGCCTGGTATCACCTTTCTCTTTTAAAGAAAATGAAACCTTTTCTTCCAGAAAGCTACTCGATGGAGTCCAAGAACCAACACATGCACCCCATAAGGGCATCCTAAATGCTGTAGCAAATCTTGTCCAGAGCCTGAAGATATATTATTACATTACAGCTATCCTGAAGGAAATTCACTGGGTCCATATGCCAGCCCACACCATGCTCAAACCCAGCTACATCATTTACAAAGCCAGTACAAACCGCTCAACCAAAGGTTGACCTATTTTACTAATTATGGAGCTTGACCATGACATATTGGAAAGGAAAAGCTGACTTGAATCTAACACAGAAATAGAGACAAGAGGGCTTAGAATAAAACAAGTAGCAACGGAAACAGAAATTCAAAAATGAGATACAGACTCCCATTATCAAATATCATTAATATATTTATTTTAGTCACACCACAGTGTGGAGACTATACCTTTTCAAGTAGGCAGGTTTGGTCTTGCCTTTTCTATTTTTCATTGTACAGCTACCTTTACAGGCAAATGCCTAGTAGGGTTTACTAGCCCAGGGGCTTTAGCTTCTAAAGGAAATGTCTAAATTTACTACTTCCCACTTACCAGGCCCATTACCATGATTCTGCTCCACAACTGCAGGTTCTTTTACCCAAGCAGTGGCAGGACAGGGGTGTAGCAATGGCCTGCATGGGATGCTGGAAGAACTTCCTTCTGGTAGCTGCCGGGTACTTCTGATGGTCCCATGAAGTTGTGCTGCACTTTCTTAGCATTCTCCCATCTTCCTTAAGGATCAAATAGTAGAAGGCTAGGGGAAGTGTAGCTAGGCTGAGACAGCATTTAGAAGACATTAGCCCAGCCAGGAGCTCGCCTGGAATCTTCTCTTTACTGGGGGATGCTCCTCTTTGCTGACCATGCACCCTTGAATTACCACATTTCTGGGTGCACCAGCAGTGATCTAAGCTAAAAACGTGTTTGTCCTGTATACGAGGCAGTGAGTAATAGCATATGTTAGAAGAAATAGATCAGAGTGACATTTATTGCGCATTAAGTACTACCTTTTTAATATTCGTTTTTGTTCATATACAATTTTGACACTCCACAACAAGTTCAGAGAGTGAGAGCATGTGAATAAGAAGAAATTATTTTGACCACCAAAATAATAGCTGAGAACTAAACAAGCATTATTCTCTGCCCCTGCTACAGTTAGATTCTACGTCCATGTGCCAGAGAGTCCATACTACAAAAACATGGAGAGACAATTTGTCTGAGGCTCCTAGGCTGATCCGCTGACTCTGACGGGTGAAATGTAACTCCCAATGAGGTAGGTTTAATTTCAGACTGCTGTGAGATTTTAGGATTCCCCAAAGTTTCAGGGTACAGAGTTCTCCTGTCCATATAATGAGTGTGTGGCATCTGCACAGGGGCACCATGGGTTGGCATCTGGGAGAGTTCTATGGTGCACCAGCTTTGAGGAATCCCCTGAGAGTACCTTGACCTTCAGTACCTATTTTCCAAAGGGCACCCTTGCAGGAACATTTTCCTCTTCACCCAGGTTGTGCACATTCAGTGTATCACCCGTCAAGGTACGGTGTCGTGGTGCATGCTTTGGAAAGTGGGGCATATTGGCAGGCCAAAGTGATTCCCTCATTTGCACATAGCCACACACTCAGGCAAGCGAAGAAATGCCCACATAGTCCTGCTGCTAGGGTCTGTCCATACTCTGTCCTAAGGAAAGGTCCTAATTAGGGGTCTACAAAGTAGCAACGTCCATCAATGCACAACTCCATGGGATGAAAGCCAGTTTGTGGGTGCAACCAACAGGAAATATTTGCTTCAGTTATGTCTGGAGAAGTCTAAAGATTTTGCCCAGCTTCACTGAGGAGAAATTTACAAATCTGACTGAGTAAGGCGTTACCTTCACCCTCCGCTAGTTCCAATAGGTCCCATCTAGTATACTGAACTGCAGTTCTTGCATAACCAACAGAATCATGTGCAGTTTGTGTTGGACAGAATTTCTTTGTCTATCGGTCCCAGGAGTTCCATTTGATGAATTTGCTGTGTATCATTATACGATATTTCTTATAGGCGGGAGAATATTGCTATGCAGAAAAAAAACTATTTCACAGAAATAGGAACTACAAAGACAATCTAAGCTCAATGAAGTATTTGAGCCATTTGTGTAAACATTCAGCTAATGTTTGAATTGTTTTCTAATATATCATACTTGCAGCACATTTTCAAATAGGTAGTAAAAACATTATTGATCCTGACCATAGTCTGAAATAGAGGTGGGCAAACCACTGAAAGCTTAAGCCTGAAGCCAGGCTTTGGCTCAGCTCGAGGTCCCGTTGGAACCTTGAGCTCATAATGAGCCAAGCTTCCTGGGGGCTTCTGTCTCCCTCCCTCAACTTGGGACATGGTGTATGGCCAGAGCTCTGAACCAAGTTTGAGTCTTGGGGCAGATCAACATCATGTGAATCTGGCAAATCAGTTAATATCCCCAAGCCTATAAACAAGGTGTGTGTGACCTTGTGTAATGTAACTAATGCTCATGTAAAGAGCTCCAATACTTTTGGTCAACCTTGTGCTTCACTTTAAAAACTGCAGAAGAGTGCAGTAAGATGTAAAAACAAAGCCTTAACATAAGGAAAGGCAAATAGATCCCATTTACTAGCTGAATTGTACAGAGTGAAACCAGAAAACCTAGATAAATCGTGGCTTCTCTGCTTAAATTGTGTGATCTTAGGCACATATTTTCTTTCACCAACACTCGTTTTTCTTAATTATCGCATATAAAAACAGCTTGTTCGTCTCTAGTCTAAAACAGTAGAACTTCACATGCCCTAGTAAGGGTGGGTAATCATTTAATTAATAGTAATTAGAACATTGGAATGCTGAGAGCTCCATGGAGGACAATGGAGTGGCTCCGGGCTTAAAATAGCAGGTGTAAGCCTTCTGCTCCAACATTCCAATGTTTCTCTTTCTATTTCTCCCTTTTTGATTTAGAACATTCTATCTTTAGTGAGCGAATGTTCTAATAGCCTTAGAGCCCTTCTGCCTCGTTCTATACCTGTGGTTAAAGCCCCTCACCCATGTTATAGGCCCTCGCCAACTAGGGTCCAGTGCCTTTCACAACCAGCATAGTCCTCTGCATAGTAACTATCTTGGGCAGGTTTGTTGATATACAAGACACACAGTGTGTATGTGGCGAAGAAAGTTAATGTTTTGTCGGCAGTAGGGCTGACACCCCCTCACCCTGGCCCACAGATCTGAGTAAGCCTGGTCCAAAACTTCAAACTGCTTACAACACATTTTTTCCTGAGCAAAGTGCAGGTTTGAAAGGAAAAGGATCAATATGATAATATTAATAAAACAATCGCATAGCTCACAAACTGAATGGTCTCTAAGGAGCTAGAGCAATACGTGGGATCATCTGACGAAGCAAAGGGCTCGGATTCCTGAGGTTTTAAGTGTTAAGGGATGGTCAAAAATAGTTTTGCCACTACTGACAGCAGGTTGGGGTCCCTTTCATTGGGACTTAGCATGGAAACTCAACAATTGCTTTTCCTTTTTTAGGTCGAGCCTTTACCATTCCGCAGGAATGGGAAATGGGGAGAATTCAAGTCGGCTATTTTCTCTTCAAACCAAAGGGCTTTCAGCCTGCGGTTTTCATGCAGTGCCCGTCAACATGCACGCGCATCGCATGCAAGCCCAGCCCAGTCCTCCCCTCATTCACGCCCACCCACCAGGCTCTCCCGCCCCCATCAGGCTTCTCTCCCAATCCGCATGCAAGCCCAGCCCAGTCCTCCCCTCATTCACGCCCACCCACCAGGCTCTCCCGCCCCCATCAGGCTTCTCTCCCAATCCGCATGCAAGCCCAGCCCAGTCCTCCCCTCCTTCACGCCCACCCACCAGGCTCTCCCGCCCCCATCAGGCTTCTCTCCCAATCCGCCTGCCTCCCCTCGCGCATTCACGCCTCCCACCAGGCTTTCCCGCCCCCATCCGGCGTTTCATTTTTTTGTTTCTGGTGTGCCTTCGCCACAATTATACTTCTGTGCGACCGTCACTTATCTACGCATATATTTGAATGCACTCGAGTGACACATATCAGGTAATCAGCCTCCCTCCCACAGCTCGTGCGTGCGCTCTCACTCTCTAGCTCCGCTTTAGATTTCCCATTTACTTTCGCTTTCCTTGTTTCAGGAGCATCTTCCCATTAACTCTTCAACTTGTTAAAACATGGCACGATGCTTCTCCCTTAGTGTTTCACGTGATTATGTTGGTTGTTACCTCTTAAACATAAGTGCCTTATTGACCGACCTATAGCTTGGCTCTTTTCCCTTCCTTCTCTTAATAGTGTGCCTTCACCACAATTATATACTTCTGTGCAACCGTCACTTATCTACGCATATATTTGAATGCACTCGAGTGACACATATCAGGTAATCAGCCTCCCTCTCACAGGCAGCTCGTGCGTGCGCTCACTCTCCAGCTCCGCTTTAGATTTCCCATTTACTTTCGCTTTCCTTGTTTCAGGAGCATCTTCCCATTAACTCTTCAACTTGTTCTTGTTGCTTACATGTTTTGTGTGTTAATGACGCTCGCTCGCCAATGTCCCTTCCACCCTTCCTTTGATCTCGCTTTTCTTTGAACTTTCAGGCTCCTCTCCGCCCCCTTCCTTTAATGGCCCTCTCCCTCCCCCAGCAGAGAGCGCGCATCGCTTGTTAAACCCTGCCCTTGTAACTACGTTTGTGTTCTCGCACACTGCCCCTGCCATTCCAATTGAGGAACTATAAGCAAGCTAACGGTCCGATATCACTTCCTTGGATTCATAAAGCATCTAACATGCCTTTCTCTTGTGGAATGACCTCTATCACTGTCAGTCATCGGTTACCCTATCCCAACAGCACGTACTGCTTGTGTGCTTCTCGGCACTTTTGGCTCCCTGTCTCTGTGCCTTATGCTCCTCCTTGTTTGAGTATGACTCGTACTCCCCATGCGTCCGAACCGCCACCCGCCTCGAGGGGCCCCCTCCTCTCCCGAAGGTGACAGTCTGCTCTGCCCCACCTGTGCAAACCAGCTCCGGCTTCCCTCGCATCTCTCACTGTATAAACTCCCTTCCTACCGCCCCAGACAGTCTCCCCCCCCCCCCCTACAAGAAATGACAGTCTTTCCTGTAACTGGCCTTGGAAAGATGCAAGGCGGAGTGCTAGGTAAACTTTCGCCGTCTCACCCCTACAAACCAGATTTGAGGGACCGCCCAATGGCTCATAGCCAGCCCACCCCATTCTCCTTATCTGAAAATTCCTTCTCTTGGAGGGTCTCGTCCCCCGGCTCCACCCCCCCCCCCCCCCTTTAGCCCTGTAACTAGACCTGTCGCTGCCTCTTCCCGTGGCTGCCTCGCTCATTAAACCTTCTGTGGTACTTCTATTCCTTCACAGATAGTTACATGTCAGTGGGCCGAGCCCGGCAAAACATCCATCCTCTGCCATTTCCCAGTATTTGCGCATACCCAACTTGAATTGATAACGCCCCCACCCTACACACGTTAAAGCCAAATCTTGTACATTTGCAATTTTTGTTTGTTTGTATCTTTTATGGAACGCAGTAATCCACAGTCCTTATGTTTTGCAACTGGTTCTTATGTAAAGCGCTCCGACACCTTCGGGTAAAGTTCGCGCTATATAAAATTGCATTAAATAAATTAAATAAAATACCCCGTGTAACCCCCCTCCCAATCACCCATCCTCTCGCACGTTGCTCCACTCCTGCCGCCGGGTGAACTTGGGGGGTGGTGGTGGTGGGGAGGCCCAGGGAGGGGGTGCAAGTCAGTCCTCCATGCGCGCTGCAGGTTCCACGGAATTGTATGTACTCGATGCCCAACTGTAAGAACACCCCTTCACCCCTCCCCAGACAGCGCCTGACCCCCGCTCATGTCTCTTGGGCGCCCGTAGGCACCGCAGTGACAAGGAACTGTAACTTGTCTAACTGGCCTCAGAAGGATGAAGGGCATGAAGACTGGACCTCGAACCGCTGCTTGAATTTTATTGTTTATTTTAATGCAGATTCTGCTGCATCAAAGGCTTTTTTTAAAGTGTCACGAATATGCAAACGAGGGCTGGTGTTTTTTGTTTTTTGTTAACTTGCACAGACCACTGTGCAAGTGTTTTGCAGGGTATGGCGGCCTGTTTACAGGCAACTGAAGAAACGGGCCACACTGATTCATCAATTGAACCCTTGTCTAGTAGACTTGTCAATTTATAACCACCACGGTGTTTAATTAACGTCAAAATGAACTAAGAATGTGTACTTTAGTTACTCTCTCTAGTCATGCTAATGAAGCTTTTGTTATCTGTGATTAGCACCTCTCTTTCTGCCTGTTCTAAACAGCTGATTTGGGTGTGTTCTCAGTAACTCCAAACACTTGCAAGGAAAGAATTCAGGTTTTCTCCTGTAACTTTTTTTTGCCGCTCCCAGATTTACCTGACTGTATACATGTATGCCCGCCATCTACAGGACTCTGGATGGGCACACCTATGCCCCACCCCCAGATTCCCTTGGCTGTTCCCACCTATGCCCTGCCTCACAGCTCCCTGTCATTACACATCTATGCACCACCCAGATCTCCCTGACACTACACACTAAACCTTACTGTTCCCACCCCTGTCAAAGACAGGATGTTCATTCTCACTGCAGTCACTCTGCTAGATCACTATTATCAGGCATCGTCAGATGACAACAATCTAAAATAAATGTAAATTACTACTGAAGAAAAAAGAAATGTGCACATGGAGAAGAAGGAAACAGAAACTACAATTAACTATCTGATGACACCCATGGATGGGGCGAGTGAAAGAGGCCTCGCTTGGATTGAATGGACCAAACACAGTGGCAGATTGTTTTGTGGGTGTTCGTGAACTAGTCTACAATTTCAGAGTGGGCTTTTATCAAGTGATGTGAGGGTCTTGTCTTCTGTGCACTGAAATGCAATGTTTGTGGGCACACGTTTATTGCGGTGTGGGAGGGGCAGTTTCGGTTTGTTGGGTATCTGCTCTCCCCCACACATCTCTGTTCCCTAGACCCCTCCCCGCTAAGCGTGCACCCACGGCCCCCCAGCTCCTCCCACAAGCCCCTTTGTGTAAGCAGGGGGAGCTTCTCACCTTGTTCGTAAAACCTGTTCTATAGATATGTGTAAATCAATACCCCTCCCCTCGGCCCCACTTCCGCTTACGGCCTGGAGGGCTGGGAGCCTTCCTTCATTCATTAACTCAAAAGTGCCCTCTTCCAGTGCCCCTTGCGTAAAAAAAGAAACCCGCTCCCTCCGCTTCGGGCATTCTTGAGGACAAGGAAGAGGCTGGCGACGCTGTACTTTTATTAAAACCCTCGCTCTGAACAAAAGCCTCGTAATTGACTTCTGGACTCTGCCGTTGATCTTTCCAGCCCTCCGAGAGCTGCTGCGCAGTGAGTCAACTCCTTTGCAATCTGCTGCTACTGGGGACAAATGCGCAGGTTACCAGCAGTTTAACAACAATCGTCCCGCCTGACATCCGGGCCGTGTTTATTTGCTGGGCACTGACATCACCTTAATGAGATCTCATTCATCCAGGTCTGCTGCTCTGCAAGACTGTTGTCGTGGAAGGGGATGGTGTGTGTGCCTCTGAGTATGTGTCAGTCTGTGTGTGTGTCTCTCTGACGTGCAATTGTGTGTCAGTGTTTGATTCTGCCCGCACGCCAAAGCTGGTCGGTCTTGCTTTAATATACTAATGCAGCCAAGATTTTTTTTGTTTTAACATACAGTGGGCTTCTGGCCCAGCCCCTTGAGCTCCCTACTTCCGGTCAGCCCCCTTCAGCCATTGCTTTGTGATCATGTTGTAATGCGCCACAAGTGCCAACACATAAAACGGGGCACCGTGCATGCCCCTGCTTTTGCCTTTCAGATCTCTGGACGTGGTGCAAAAAGCAGGATACAGTAGCCATTTCACCCACTATCCAGCACTTTAAATTCAGTTTTGTCGTTGATGTATTGTTCCACAGACCTGCACTTTAAACTGTCCTACACGCAGCTTGCCACAATCCAAACACTTAATTGCACCATGGCCCCTGACCGCTTGCTCTAGCGACCTGGCACTTCAAAGTTCTCAAGTGCCAAGAAGGGAGTGTGACATCCCTGCGTACTTTCGGGTGTAGATTAACCAACAATGGTGCTTTTTTGAACAACTATTAAACGGGCCATCTTGCTATGATCAGGACGGGCTGCTAGTCCTTTCACACATGGGTCCACGTGTGGTGGGGGCACTTTGGGTTATACACGTATGTCGGCACACTGCGCAGCAGCTTTTGTGTATTTTGCTCTGAGAGGTGCATAATAATTGGTCGCGTTTAAGGGTAGGATGGGGTCGTTATCTATGTTTAAACTTGATTTTATAATTATAGCAAAGGCTTCCTAGGGATCCGGCCCTGTGTCGTTGGCAGTACGAATCAAAGACGATTTATTACCCTGCCAACGTTATACCCCCACCTCTGTTTTTTTGCTTTCTTTTTATTCAATTACTTTGCCATTCTGGACACAAGCAGCTCTTATTTCACAGGCTAATTTTTGTTTGGCGAGGCCATGAGCTTAACTTCAAAGGCATCCGCTCCTCCACCCCCTGCTTCAGTACAAAGGAATGCGCCGGCCCGGCCGCTTTTAATTTCATTTCCCGGCCGCGTTTATTTAATTTTATTTCGCGGCCGCGTTTTTCTGCCCTTCTGCCCTCTGTTAGACTCGTTTTTCCCTTGCAACCCCAGCATCACTCAGCGCAACCCCTGCATCACTCAGCACAACCCCTGCATCAATCTCTGCAACCAATTAACAACAACTGGTTCAAATATGTTCTCTCAATGTTTCAAGCTTTATTACAAATGTCACAAAAAAAGTTAATATTTCATTTCTGTTCTTGGATTTTCATCACAATAAAATACACTGAACATAATCTTCACAAAAGTTATTTACAGAAGTTTAAGCTATTGCCATTATAAATTACAATCACTTTTATTTAAGTATTAATTATTTAAAAAAATTAAAAGCCATTGTAATTTGTAATATCAATACGTCCAAGTCACGTAAATACAAAACATGTTGCATTACAAATGCTATAGGTATCCCATTTGCGAACGTTATAACTATTGGCATTGAAAATGACAAAGCTATTAATTTAGCTATTTTCAAAACCAACACATAAATAAAAAAAAATGTCATTTACAAGACCAATAGCTCAAACTTTCCTACTGCGAGACCTATTGGCAACGCCAGTGCTTGTTTTTTGTGCCAACACAAGCATGAATTATATGATAAAGTAACAATGGCGGATAAAGTAACAATGGCGCACCTCGTGCCCATCCCAAAGCATCCATCCTTTGCACTTTGTGCACCATTAGCAGAGACGTTTTAAGGCATCGGCAAAGTGGGTTCTGGCACAGGGCCCAGCCTTTCGGGGGTGGGGGGGCTGGTAGAGACAGCTCTGTTCTGCAGGGAGTCTTGTCCTTGTGACTTGAATAATTCGTAAACTGATTGTTCTGAATACGATTTCCCTTTAATTTATTTTAATGTGGGTGTTTTGTGAGTCTATTTAAAATATTTTGAAGAGAAATGCTGTGTTTATGTTAAATTCAAAATCCATAAAAAAGTTTATTTTAGATCAAAACAGGACCTCACTTTTGAGAAATAGGAGGGTGTCACAGAGATTATTCACAGCCATATTACATGTCACAGTAATTGAATATTAGATGTAAACACATTTAAAATGTGGATGAGCCTGTGCACTGTCCTTTACCTCTAGTCTACCCCTCCCCCCTTTTAGGTTTCCCACACCCCTCTCTTTGTTTTCTTTCACCAATACGCAGGATGTTTCGGATCGTTATGGTTGTCTGTCTCTCACTTGACTGCTTTTATCCCCCTGAAGTTCTTTCCCCTTGCCGGTATACCTGACACTTCCTTCTTTCCTTTCCCCTTTTTACCTTTCCCCCTCTACCTTCCATTCCCAATTAGACGTGTGTCCTGACTATGCCATGCGCTAATAACTCATGTCATTCTGTTATCACTGTTTTTCTTCTATGTTTATACATGTCTCTGTGTAACTGATGTAATTTTGTAACATGTAACTCGCTGATCCTCATGTAAAGCGCTCTGATACCTCCGGGTCTAGCCAGCACTATATAAAACTCTGCAAATAAATAAATAAATAACACTTCGTGACCTGGCCAAAGAATGCATGAAAGAGCTGAAAGTAGATCATAAATTCAAAGCTATTCCGAGTAGGGAGCCCCAAAATGCGTTTGGCCCAGGGCCTCCAAAATCATTAATAGGTTTCTGACCATTAATAAGGGTGAACTGGTCGTTCTGCAGCACCACAGTTGTTTGTCTTTCTTCCTAGCTGCTCTCATACACTTACTCAGCAAACCAAGGCCTGTTGATGAAATGCAGGTCCCGTCCTTGACCCAGATACTATTTCTGTTTCTGCTCAGCATGTTCTTTGCTGCTGTTTGTAAAATAACAAGCACGTTTTCCTCCCCTCCCAGGAGCTGACAACTCACAGTCTTGGCGAGAGAACAGCTCACAAGTGTATTGACCGAGTTCATGTCAAGGAGGCATGTCAACCGGGCCTCTCATTTCATCATTTAATTTCCTGCTTTGAAGGGTGTCCCTGCTGAAGTATTTAATATAATTGCAATAGGGCACCAGGGCAACATCAAAACACTCCATAGTGCCAATATCTAAACACTCCATAGCGCCTCGCACACACATTCTGGGAGCGAGTTAAGATAGAGGGAACGGAGCCATAAAGCTAGAGAAGAGAGGGCTGGATTTACAAAAACAACACGCGAGACGTGTGTTTCCTCGTTTTCAGGGTCCTCAAGTTAAAGTTGAATTTTTGTGCGTCTGGCCTGGTGCCCATTAAGGACTAAAGCATGGTAATTTACCAGAGGCATTTAGCCTTTCAGATTTGCTTGAAACCAAGAAACCATAAAGTATTTTGGTTATAGTGAAAAAATCGTCCTTTATAAACATTCACGATTAAGCAAGTATTCCTTTAATTGAAACGATCGCATCACATTAGAGTCTAAACAACATCTGTCTACACACATTTTCACTACTAGCAAACACCCTCTCGCTTCAAGAACTCCAAGAAGCAGCTCAGAACTATATCACGATTTAAGACAGCTTTGTCTGTGCCATCAGCCCCAGAGAAGTTTTAAGGCATGGGCATAGTGGCCCTGGCCCAGGGGCCTGAGCTCCAGCCTTTCAGGGGGCTCCCTGAGAGAGACAGCTCTGTTCTGCAGCGAGTCTAACCCTGATTACCTTAAATAATTCTTAAACAGATTTTGCAAATACCGGTTTCGTTTAATTTATTTTTATTGTGGGTGATGTGTCAGAGTCTATTACAGACATTTTGCACAGAACTGTTGTGTTTATTGCCCAGATGCATCAAACTACTTTTTTGCGAGTCCTAATTTGCGAAAATTACCGAATCGCAAATTAGGATTCGCAAAATGGTATGCATCATTGTTTTAGCATTTTTTTTGCAATTCGGTAAAAATCGAAATTTTTACCGAATCGCATAAAAAATGCCATTTTGAAATTGCGAATTCGCAATTCCCATTCATTCCTATGGGCTGAAATGCCCATAGGAATGAATGGGAATTGCGAATTCGCAATTTCAAAATCGCAATTCAACAAAGCATTTCAAGGGTGGAGAGGGGGGTCCAAATGACCCCCCCCTGCACCCATGAAATGCACTTTTAGCTATAAGTTACATACACACATGTCCTAAGGACATGTGTGTCTGTAACTTAACAGTTTAAAAAATGCATTTTTGTGCATTTTTAAACAATTTTGCAAATTACCACGAGGTTCAAACTCGTGGTAATTTGCATTTGTAATTTTCAAATTCGCAAATTTAAAAAAAATGATGCATTGCATTTAAGGAATCGCAAAATTGCGATTCCTTAAATGCAATTGCATTTAAAAAATTCGCTAAATTAGCAATTTTCTACAAAAAGTAATGATGCATATCAAAAAGCATTTTTGGAGTCGCAAACGGATGATTTTAAGAAATCGCACCGTTTGCGACTCCAAAAATGCTTGATGCATGTGGGCATATGTTTCATGCAACATCCATAAAAAAATATTTTTAGATGAAAACAGGAAATGGGTGGATGTCATCTAGATTGTTTACAAAATTAGTGAGTTGCTGCTGTGTTTCAATATTCAAAACATACATCACTATCCCCGTCAGCCACCAGGCCAAAAAATGCATGAAAGAGTTGACACCGGATCACAATTTCAAAGCTGTTACGAACAGCAACTCCCTTAATAGGCTTCACCCTCAAAATCCCTACTGAGCCCTGCAGTAAAGTCCACTTTTCTGATGCGCTCCGTCCGCACAGTGCTGCCCTTTCACTTGAGTCGCTGTAGGTCCAAGCTGTCCAGTGTAAGAAGTGAGCAGCCTGTGTGCTGACCTTGAGCCTTTGGTAAGGTCACCCACGCTGGAGCTTGTCTCAGCCGGAAAACAACAATGCTGACTGCTTTACTGATGTTGGTCAGGCAAAGCTTTTAAGTGTGACCCTATTTAGGCAAGGACGAAGAGGTGAGGTACAGGAGAACTGAGACATGGGCAGGGCCAGATATGACTGCATTTTGCTGTCGCATTAAATGTTGCTCCATGACTAGTGATTTAAATTGGCATTACTGAATTTTTTGCCCATGAGTATTGGAACGTCTCCCTGGCCAAATAGAGTACCGGTACTCATGCGGCAGAAAGGCAAGTTAGTGGAATGGATATATACAGTAGCAGCAGCTGCTCCTCCACAATGGCAGAGGAGCATAGCCCCACTAGATCAGAGCCAGCAGCTAAAAAATAAAACATTCTATTATCGTTTTATTTTTCAGCTGCTGGCTGAGCCAGCATGTGCAAGGCCAGGGGATGGGTTGGAGGAGTGGTATTTGTACTTTTTTTTGGTGCATAATCTTTTATGACATTTTTGATAAAAGAGAACATACAAAAAAAATGCTCAGAAAATGTACAAATGGATATCAAGTAAAACAATATGCATGCAAATAAACATATATAATATAGACAAGCATCAAGAATAATTTATAAAGTACCTCTAATACAAAAAAAATATCACTGCAAGAGAAATGAAAAGAGGACAAATTCACAAATCTATATCTATAAATTTATCGAGCTCCTACAGTTAAATGTTAAACCTAAACATAGAAAGTTAATACCCATAATAACACTTATTTGATGATTTAGACCTAGATAATCATCCATTAGTTTCCAAAAAGTTTGATCGTTCGGAGAATTATGAATGATACCAAATAATGTCAAATTAGCACCTCTCCTACTAAAAATTATGCAGGCCCACCACGCATGAACTAATAACAATGAGGCATCTTTCCAATTAGTAGTAATTGATTTTAATGCTGTGGATATTAAATTAAAATGTTTGTTGTACATTAGAGACATTTTAGTGGAGAGTGTAGAGGATTTACAAATTACTATAGTATATGATAAAGTATCTGTGACATTCAATATTTGAGTAATAACCTGCCAAACTTCATTCCAGAACTTCGTAACAATATGACGTTCATATAACATGTCTTAACGAACCTGTATTTAAAAACAGTTCCAACAAGTGGTTGAATTTAAAAGTTTTGCATTATATAATTTTTAGGTGGTCCATAGGCGATTAAAAAGTATAAACAAATTCGTTTGGTATAAAGATACAGGCAACCAACCTGAGACAGAATTCAACCAAATTTTCTTCCATATTTTAAAAGATAACGACAAGTCTAATTTTGTATTCCAAAACATAGAAAGAAAATTGACATTACCCCTATTAGAATTATTCAATACTTATATAACAATGAGACTATATGGGCTGAAGAAGCTATTGTTTGGAGATACAATTCCAAATAAGAAGTAGCAATTAGAGGAAAGTCATTCGAGAATCGATCAAGAACAGAGTTACATAGCAATTCATATTTAAAAATATCTGACGGTTGCAAATTAAATCTTTGTTGTAATTCATGAACAATTGAAATGGCATTATTATTGTAAATATCTATTATATAAAACATACCAGCTTTTATCCATGAAAGCTAAAAATGTGTTTGGTGTGCTAATTTTAATAACGTATTATGCAACAATGTTAAATATGATGTATGTGAAATAGAACACTGTAACACCATGTAATATCAATTTTGTAGATTTTAACGTTACTGATTACTTTAACAAAGCAGGACAATTGGACATTGTGAAAAAACTAAGTAAAGGAAATGGTGATATTGAATTTTGTTCAATGCAAAGCCATGAAAGTGAATTTTCAGGTTCTGTATGCTGAAACCATAAAGTACTTTGTTTTAAAATAGGAGCCTTATGATAAACAAGGAAATCCGGTAAACCAAACCCACCATTCTTTTTTGACAATTTCAGTTTTTTATAACTTAACCCAGGAGATTTGTTATTACAAATACATTTAGAGAAATATTTATCAATGGCCTTACAACATTTAAGTGGGAGTTGAAAAGGTATCATTGAAAAAGATAAAAAAGGTTTTGGAGCCATAATCATTTTAATTGCATCTAATCTTCTTTACGGGAAAGTCAACCATTAATAAAAAGTTTGAACGATGGGCTAGAGTATAAAGCTGAAATTATATGGAAAAACAATATACCAAAAATGAAAGCAGACAAGGTGTAAAAAAGTTATTGACAATGTATTTTATCGAAAGCCTTTTCCGAATCTAATGCCTGTACACCTGCTGGTAACAGAGTTAATGATCCAGCATCAATTGCATGAGATAATTGATCTAGTATTGTTTGTCGAATTCCTGTTCTTCATAAAGCCAGACTGGTCCACATGTAAAGTCTGAGGAAGCATAAGAGATAATCTAGTTGCAATAATTTTAGTATAAAGTTTACAATCTTAAATTATTAAAGAAATAGGGTGAAAATTTGTAACCAAAGAAGGATCTTTATCAGGTTTCAGGAGGACTATAATCAGAGCTTCAGAGAACGACCTTGAAGTAGATCCAGTACTACAAAAATAAGAAAACGACTAAAGCAAGTGCAGTGAAAGGTGAGGTGAAAATTTCATATTAAATTCTGAAGGAATACCATCTGGGCCTGGAGATTTATGTCACTTCACAGATTTAATTGCTGAAAGTATGTCATCCAAAGTTATTGGAAGATCCAATTTAGGTCTGTCTGCTAGCAAAATATTAGGTAAACCACATCCTTCCAAAAATGTATCAATATGCAGTAGACCATTAGGAGGTGGTTTATAATGTAAGTCAAAATAATATTTCACGAATTCAATAATTATGTCTTCACTGGATAATGCAATTGATCCATTTGGTGCGTATAATATAATATTAATTTGATTTGTATCTTATAAAGCTCTGTAATCAAAAGGCTAGCAAAACAGAACTGAAATATCATTGAGTTCAAGTATCCGTCTCATTTATTTCCATGGAGAACTGTGACTGTTGATCCAAAAGGGATGAAGATCATCTGGATGCTGAAAGGCCTTAGAAGACCCATCATTCCATATTCGCATAGTGGACGCATCTAACAAACTATACTTATAACCATCATTTCTCAGTCTTGGTCGAAGATCTGCTGGCTGCAGACTCGCCCGCAATGTAAAAGGACTGTGCACAGCATTGCCATGCACTACATGGCAAGCGCCACATGGTGCCTGCCACATAATGCACGGCAATTATAGGTACCCCCCAATGTGCACCCCCACCCCCTCTTCACGCAGGGGGCCCGCAACGGGCCCCCAAAGCAAAGACTGTATGCCTTTCCATGGCGGAAAGGCATACAACCGCCAGCATTGTAATATGGTTGGCGGTGTCTTTCAGACACCGCCACCATATGCAAGCACTTTTTCTGCCGACCGCGGACCCTCCAGCCATCATAATATGGCGGGGTCTTTTCTGTGTGGATGACGGGCGAATCGCACCCGCCGGCCCGGCGTGGTCGATCCGTCCACTATCCTAATGGGCCCGATGTATCATTTGAAAAGGCTTATCCTGTCTTGGATTACGATGAGAAGGAATGCTAGGCGCATTATCAATCTCAAATTATTCAGGAAACTTTACGCGTAAAAGACCAGGTAATACGTTTTCTAAATATGACCTGCAGCAACTACCTTCCACATACTCTGGTAAATTAAACATTTGCAGATTATATTGTCAGTAATAACATATTAATTGGTACAATTTTAGCAGCAATAGGCATAAGGTGGTCAATTTTAGATTTATTATCCTGAATTTTAATAGCATTGTCAGAAATTTTCATGGAAAGGCCAGCCATATCCTTTCGTAAATTTTGTACTGTAATTCTTCCAGTGATGTGGATAATGAAGGCTCATTAATAGCCATTAATTTAGACTTAACTGGTGGAGGAGAAATATTTTGTTAGCGTTTAGTAGACATAGCTTCAGTATTCAGTATTCTTATCATGAGAATCTCAAATAAAAAAGTCATTCACAATATTACTTGAAAAACAAGTAAGCAGGAATCAAATTCTACCTTAAAATGAGCTGTGCAACTGTGGAAATGGCCTAGGCCACATCTGCGTCCTTTCCTGGGAGTCACTCCACCCTTCTGACAAGAAGAGTTGGCAGTGCTAGCACAGAACACACCGGAGAGCAGTCCACAGCAAGTTGCTCAACCCAGCTGACAACGAAAGGCAGCAGAAGTACTCAGCCAGAAATGCTGAACAAAAGAGGCCAATCCCCACGCTGCTCTCACGTTTGAGAGCAGCTCTAGGATTGGATAGGGAGTTTGTGATGCCAGGAACTGGAAGCAGAGGAGCACAAGGTGGCCGGCAGCACCAGCTAAGTCTTTTATTAATATTCTTTTTTATTATGCAACCCTAATCGTGCGCTCCTCCCGCGCACACCCACCTCACCACTCCTAATGTGCATCGGCCGCCACTGCACACTAGCGTAGTTGCAGCTAACTAGCTGACAATGAATTAGTCTGTTGATTGTCATCCTGCACTCTAACAATTGAGTGCCATTCTACCATTGGCCTGTGCTGCTGATAACTAATTCCTACAGTTTGAGTGCTGAGAAGCTGCATACTGGCCAAGAAGAAAGTTCCAGGAGTACATTTTATTATGCATTAGCCTGAAATTCGATACTGGAATGTCACTAACAAGACCTTGTTAATATTTGGTGAGCGTCCATCATTAAATGGGCTACAACCTCCTAAAGTTAATTTGAAAAAGAACAGACATCCTGATGGCGAGTGGTGCCAAAGCACTCTTAGTTCTTCCATCTGGCCACCTTCCTAGGACAATTTCCCATCTAAGATGATTTTGTTAAGAATTTAGGATTTAGATTTTAGAAACAGCTCAGCAGTGACCTTCTGCTAGCACCATCTCTAGTTTCTTAGGAAAACCTTTTCTCTTTTCCAACACCCATTACAAGCAGCAGATTTTGCCTAAAACGTTTATACTCTTGAGACTAGATCAGATTAGAACAATGACCTTTCTAAAACCTCTAGATTCCTTCTCATGCAACACCAGTGGGTACAAAATCTTACTATTGGGCTAATATGCAGCTTCAGGAATTGAGATCACATGACTGAAGCTTAGAGAACATTCCATTAAAAGTATTTGCACTGTCCATCCCTCTACCAATCTGGCAGCAAAAACGTTATCGCCCACAGTTCTGCCCACATCCTGTGTTCAAGCTCTGAATGGCTTAAGGTTTTTTTCAGTTTTTCTCATTTGCCTGCCTTTTCAGTGACTTGTCTTGGGACTATGATGGCTTTCAAAGACTGTGCTCTTTTCAGGCTTCAGCTAACAGGCACATTATTAAACAGTCTGAAAAAATGAAGAAAAACTATTTCTGTTAGTAATCAAAATATATGTGCTTTCCAAAAGTTCCTTTGGTTCAGTGACTTTTTTTCTCCATCTAATGTACTGTTCTTAAATAGGCATCCACCATGTTATAATAGTAAATTAAAAACAGCCGCCATGAATAATGCATCAAATATTTGTACCATTACTGTCCACCACCAACAAGACACTGACTCCATGCATGTGTGACCTTGGTGGTGCACCTATTTGCAATATGGGGAGCCACTAGTGCCCCTTCCCTCCAAAATGGTATGATGCAGTTTGCCCCATTGGCCTCTAGTGTGACAGATTTCTTCACCCCACATCTTGGTTTGTTGAACTACTGGATGCCTGATTTTCATACCCCTGCATTGCTTCATACTGGTAAGCTCTGGTCGACTTCAAGCCACTATATGTGTGTGTGTGTGTGTGTGTATGTGTATGTTTTATGAAAGCAATCAATCTGTTTATGGCTATATACTCCGAAGGGCCCTACCCTGAGCAAAGTAACAAAACTCAAACAGTTCTGAACATGATAATAGCGAGCAAAGATTTCATGAAAAATGTGAATTAAACAACTATTAAGATAAATGTTAAAGGGTAGTGAAATAAATTGCTGTTTCTGTTAATTTGCTCACTCAACATGTTGCAAATTTAAAAATATAAATGTGCACTAATACAATTGATCTAATGCAGGCAAGAAAAAACCCCAAGGAGGCAAGGGGGCAGTACACGCTAGCACTGCATCTCATCTTGGCTAAGTTCAGACTGTGAGGTTGTTCCAGTTCATGTGTTTCTCATGCAGTGTTGTAGTGGCTGCCAGACATTGTGTACCATGAGAGATGCGGAAGAAACGGTGTGGGTACTGAAAGGCTCATGGTGTTCTAACTGGTAATGAGTACCAGGCTGCAGTGGCATGGGAGTTCCTTGGGAAAGTCACTACTGAACTACTTTACAAATGCAAAAAGTTGCCTCCAGGATGCAGAGGAAGGATTCAACTCATTCAATCAGAAAACTGTGAGACCGAGACCTAAAAATGGTAAGAGCTAGAAAGAAGGTTAGGTGTGGAGATGAGGTATAGAGGTAAAGCAGGGAATATGTATAGCCATGGCAGAAGCCAGAGAATGAAAATATTCTAATTTGGACCATACCTCAAATACTACAATCATACAAGGCAAGCAAACCCTACCCTCTTTGGGACAGCATCACCGTTTATACATACATCCAGCCATATATACATCTATCCTTTCACAGATCCTCCCATCTACATATATATATATATATATATATATATATATATATATATATATATATATCCACATATAAAACTATCCATATATTTATCCATATACCGCTCACTTTTCCCCATCTTATCATTCCTCATCCTTCCACTCCTTCACTCTATTACCCATCAATTCTGCTGCTCTCTCATCCATCATCTCACCTTGCCATCTATCCACCTTTTTACCTGTTTTTCCTTATTTCCTTTTTCCTTTCCTTCTATTCATCCTACATTTCTCCTCCCATTCTTTCTCCTTCTATTTACCCATCTTCTGTTTAACACAACTACTTTCTCTCTCTTACGTTTGTCTCATGCTGGCTTTTTCTCTTTGGACCTTTGTGTTTTCCCCTTAATTTCATGAGTTCTTCCCTTTTAGGTTTTGCCTGCACAGCACTTGACCTGTTCTTGTGAAATCTATTGCATTTAATATATCTTAAAAGGGACTTACATTCTGCCTGCACTTCTTATTGGTCTGTGTGCTTGCCACTTACTTTCCCTCCATTTCTATTGGCTGTAGACTGTTGCTCCCCCGTGCTTCTCTTATCAGTTTCCAGAGCCCTAACTACTCATTCCCATCCACTTTGATGCGTGGAACTTTTTTTCTTTTCAGTTAAAACTGCATACAGTTTACAGTGTTTGTTGTTTATGTTATTACTCCTGTCTTTGATTAAAACATTTTTGTGTTAGTTCGCATTTCAAGCGTGGTTGTACAGGATGCTGAGCCAGCGCCGAAAGACGAACTGGGCTTCCCTACACCTAGGTTAACAGTTATGGCCACTAGACCACATCCTCTGTACTGCCCTTTATCTTCCATTTTCACATGTCCATAAGAGCACTTTCTACTTCTGGGAGGCTGAAAATAACCAGCCGGCTAACAGTGAAGAGGGCCCAGAAATGTAGTAATATAAACAACGAGCATACGTATTACCTACCTTGTTATATTTCTTCAAATTACATTTTATATATTTCACTGTACTGAACGAAAGCGATGAAGTGATTTGTAAACTACTCGCATATAAGCGCTACACTGCTTTGACAATGACATGTGCTGTGAGAGTGGAAAAACAAGCTAGCTCCGCACCGTAAAAGTACAGGGCTTGTTGCACATGTCACAACACTAGATTAAAGCGGCAACGGGGTCTTTGTATTATCAGTTGCTTTGCAGACACTGACTATGAGAGATGGTGATGTGTGTGTCTAGGGTCCGTCAACACATAAGTTCAAGCTGCAGGATCAACCCAACAGTTGTTAAGTGACGAACATTGGCACATTAAGCTCACTGGAAAAGGAAAGCAAAGAGATACATAACAGACAAACCCTACCATCCATTTGCATGTGTTATTTTCTTTTCAAGTTTCCTCTGAATGTGGGGGTCTTAACAAACCTCTTACTCAGTGCCCACCTTGTCACCTCATGGCAAAATGTGAAAAAAGGTTATGAATTG
This sequence comes from Lissotriton vulgaris, assembly GCF_964263255.1. Taxonomy (NCBI): domain Eukaryota; kingdom Metazoa; phylum Chordata; class Amphibia; order Caudata; family Salamandridae; genus Lissotriton; species Lissotriton vulgaris. The sequence goes on from NC_141697.1 coordinate 121,178,714, forward strand.
CAGATGCAATTTCCCAAAGTCACTCCGCGCTGTTCTGACAGATGAAGGCCTTCAAGCAGCAGATTTGTTGCCCACATAAAAATCTGAGGACTTCCTGGTGGTGATGGAGAGAGCGCCCCCCCTAACATCTCGACAGGAGAGGAAACCCTGGGGCTGCGGACGGCGGTGCAAGAGGGGTGACCGACGCAGTAGAGGGCCGTGGGCCTTCGAGGTGGGTCGTGACTCGGCGGTGTTGCCCCCCCCCTGGTCATCGAGAAGAGGAGGCCGACTCGACATGCACCCCGACGCCCGCTGAGGAGACGAAGGCGGTTGTTTGCCGCAAGAGGAGCTGAAGGGGGTCGCAGAGAGTGACAGGGGCCCCGCGTCGGGGTGTATAGGAGGGAGTGGAACGAGAGGCTGCAAGTGGACACCGACCTAGACACACTTGGGACCGCCATGGATCGCGGAGCCGCTGATTGCGGTCGGGGTGCCGCTGCAACCCCCGTGGGGGGTTTCCCTCCTCCCCCCCGCACGCTCCAAGGAGGGCGCGCATCTCGTCGGCGGCCGTCATGAAAACCAAGAAACCCACGAACACCCAAGCCAACACTATGGACAACTATACGGCGGCAGCCCATGGTGGGGGGGATGTGCAGACCGGGGCCCAGACGGACACACCGGAGCCTTCCCTGGCATCGATTCTGCAGGCAATACAGCCATTAGGGACCACGCTGGAATCGAAAATAGACAAAGTATCCATTGAAATGACATTACTACAGGCGGACCTTAACAAAACATCGGACAAGGCTGCCCAGAACGCTGCGGACATTGTGGAACTCCGAACGACCACTAAATAAATGCAACAGCAGGTGCAGCGTCTAACTCAGCTGCAGGACCAGGAAGGGCGGGTCCGCCGGAACAACATATGCGTAGTAGGGGTGCCAGAGAAGATTGAGCGGCCGAGCGTGGACCTTTTTCTCGAGGACCTAATCCTCAAGCACCTGCAACCCAAACGCCTTTCGAAATTCTTCGCAATCGAGCGGGCCCACAGAGCACCGGTCCCCCTGCCGTGTCCAGGAGCTCCACCGCGGACCATAATCGCATGGATCCTTAACTATAAGGATCGCGATGCCATCTTGCAAGCGGCTCACCAGCGTGGAGATTTGAGGCTGGACAATGCCACCATCAGGCTTTTTCCGGACTTTACGATGAAGGTGCAGCGGGAGCGTAAATCCTTCGATGGAGTCAAAAAAGTGCTTTGTGATAAGGGCATCAAGTACATGATGTTTTTCCCAACGAAAATTAAGCTCCTCAGTGGCGGGAAGTCCTATTTCTTCACCTCTCTGGAGGAGGTCCATTCCTGGCTGGAGGAGCGTGTGGATGTGGATGGCCCTGGCTCGGAAGGTGGCTGGAGAGATACGGCGCCACAGTCTCCGGCATCTACAATTGGCTCTCCAGGGAGGGGGCAGCGATGGCGGGGTTCTCCATTACCTGCCAGCAGGAATCAGCCACGAAGCCTGTCGGCCTCGCCGGACATGGGGTGAAGGGGCTGCTGAACTTCACGTAATGTATGCTGTCTACTTCAAGTCCCCTGGGACTGGGTATCGGGGCTGAAGTTGGATGTTGTTTTCTTGGGGGGGGGGGTGGGGCGGTGGGAGGGGGGCCTGAGCGGGATTATCTCCCGAGTGACTATACAGTTGAGATCCTACGGGGCAGGAAGTGATGTTCGCCAGACTATGAAGCGGGGCCGGGGGAGCCCTCAAGTTGTGGGACTAAGTAGAGGAACTCACCCCCTTGTTTATCGTTCTAAGGGCTACACGAGCTCTGCTCATTGGGGGATGTCCGGCCCTGTTGGCTGGAGTAGCAGGGTAGCAGGGAGGGGGGTTAGTTCTACAGGTTTGGGGGCGATGAGTTGGTCGCAGTTTAGTTTCTTGAGTTCCTTTCCTGATGTGTTTGTTTTGGCTCCAAAGGCACTATTGGTGAGACGACGGGATGGGGGGGGGAGGAGGAGGAACGGACTTGTCCCCCTGATGGTTTGTGTCAGTAATCTATCATGCCTATGTCACACGCTAGCCACATTAAAGTACTGTCCTGGAATGTTAACGGCCTGCAGAATAAGCTAAAGAGAACCATGGTACTCCAGTATCTTCATAGACACACACCAGACATTGTCCTCCTGCAGGAAACGCACTTGTTAGGGAACCATTGTAAGGCCCTTAATAGGTTCAGCTACACGCTACGAGCGCACGCAGGGTACACCACAGGCCCCCCCCCGACTTGACACGTTCTTGTTTAAGGACCAGGAGTTTCAGGACGCATTTAGGGAACGGGTTGACCATTACTTTGCCGACAATGTTGGCTCTGTTAGCTCGAACTGTAAGTGTGGGAGGCGTTCAAGATGGTAGCCAGGGACTATGTGCAGGCGGAAGTAGGGCGACGCCGTAAAGATAGAAGGGCGCAGGTTGAACGACTTGAGCATGACCTGCTGGCGCTGGGTGGCGCGGGAGGGTGATCTCCTGAGCAGGAACTGGACAGAAGGCATAGGCAGAGACTCTTGGAGAAGGAAATTAGGGATGTCCTCACGGACCAGGCGAGATCCCATGCCCTGGCAATCCAGAGGCAAGTGTATGATTTGGGGGATAAGGCTAACAGGATGATCGCTTGGCTGGAGTGCAGGGACCGGGACCGGATCTGGGTCCCGAGAATTGTGCGGTCGGATGGATCGTGAACACCATGGGTCGGGAAACAGCGGCGGAATTTGCGGACTATTACAAATCAATTTATAGATCACACACTATCAGACAAGAGCTGGACTGCTGAGACTTCCTGGCTCCCCTGCAGCTTCCCGTGTTGGAACAAACAGATATAGACGCCCTTGAGGCGCCTATTACAGTTCAGGAAGTGGCGCACGCCATGGGGGATCTGCAGAGGTGGAAGGCACCGGGGCCAAATGGGTTCCCAGCGGAGGCATTTGGGTGCGTGTCAGGGCTACTAGCGCCCCACATGCTGAGTATGTTTACCGAAGCCAAACAACGGGGAATCTTGCCGAAGGATCTGCGGTCGGCAACGATCACGGTCACACATAAAGCCGGCAAACCGCACGAGCGGTGCAGTTCTTATAGGCCCATCTCCCTACTTAACTTCGAAACTAAGGTACTTGGTAAGATCCTGGCCACCAGACTGGGAGCAGTTATCCATTCCTTGGTCCATCTAGACCAGTCTGGCTTCATGCCCCATAGGAGCACACGGCTCAACCTAAGGCGGTTATTCGGGATCTTGCAGGGGGTGTCAGAGAGGCCTGGGGTACCGGCGCGCTGCTGTCTCTTGATGCGCAAATGGCATTTGACAGTATTGAGTGGCACTACCTCTATGCAGTCCTGGAAAAGCTGGGCTTTGGCGAAAACTTTCGGGCTTGGGTGCGACTTCTGTATACCGAACCGCTTGCTAGAGTCTGGGTCAATGGAGCGCTGTCCAGGGAGTTCCGTCTGCACCGGGGCACGTACAGGGCTGCCCCCTTTCACCCACCCTGTTCGCGCTGGCACTGGAGCCACGAGCTCACTGGATACGTGCGGACCCCTTGATTTGGGGTGTTGACTTGGGAGGGGGCTAGGAGGAGCGTATTTCATTATACGCAGATGACATCCTTCTCTATGTTCAGGGGCCGGACGGTTCCATTCCGAGATTGATGGAGATTATGAGTGAGTTCGGTATATACTCAGGCTATCGTATAAATTGGGGCAAATCCTTTGGTCATGTGTTGACGGGACCGCAACCATCGGTGACCTGTGAGGGCTTGGCCTGGAAAGAAACCTTCAAGTATTTAGGAATTTGGGTCAGGCGGACCGACTCGGAGTTCCTGCGCCTAAATGTGTCAACCCAGCTGGACCGGCTCCGAGGGGATGTGGGGCACTGGAGGTCCCTACCGATTTCTTTAATGGGACGTGCGGTCTTATTCAAAATGATGGCCCTCCCCCGCCTGCTCTACGCCTTACAGAGTGTGCCCTTCCTGATCCCTGATTCGGTTTTCAGGACAATTGATTCGGAGATACGATCCCTGCTGTGTGGCGGTGGGTGTCCCAGAATAGCTCTTAAGAAATTGCAGAAGGGGCCGTATGAGGGGAGTCTGGCGGTGCCGGACGTGCGTCTTTACTATTGGGCAACGCAACTAGTAAATGTGAACGGGTGGGTGTTTGCCCCATTGGATGAACCAGCCTATAGAGCGGATAGATTAGCATTTGGGAGCGCCACATATCTGGGCGCCGACGCGGCCGGCCTCTGCCTCCACAAACGGCGGCAGTGGTTGGGGTGTGGAAATGAGCTACTAGGTTGCTGGGGTGGGACACCAAGCTCACGCAACAGACTCCTTTGTGGGCTGGGACCTTCCTGCCCGCAGTGGCAAAACTGCAGGACCTGAGTAGTTGGAGCCTTATAGGGATCGATGTGCTCGGGGATGTCTGGAAGCGGGGAGAGATGGTGGGGTTTGCAGCATTACCGACCGAGTATCAGATGCGTAATGGGACTTCCTACACTGTCAGCTTAAGTTCGCCATACAAAGACACCTGACCCCGGGGGCGGAGTTGCCAGAGTACACCCGCTGGAGGACAGATTGCTCTTAGATCCGATGATTGACAAAGCGATTTCCCTCACCTACAGAAAACTTGTTAATAATATACCAGACATCTTAGGGCCTTTGCGGGAAAAGTGGGAGTCGGACCTAGGCTTGCTGGAGGGTGACGACTGGGGAGAGGCGTTACAGTGCCCCTGAGAGGTGGTGATTCGGGCCCGGTTTAGGCTCGTCCAGCTGCGTATCTTACACAGATCATACACCCCGCGATCCACACAACACCTGATGGGTTGTACAGACTCCTGTTATTGCCTACGAGGGTGTGGGGAGGAGGGGACCTTCTTTCACATACTGTGGGACTGTGTTAAAATACGGACGTAAAGGTCCAGACTAATAGACATCATGGCCGCAGTGGTGGGATCAGGGGTTCCGCTTGAGCCCAGATGGCATGTGCTGGGTGTAACGACAGATGTCACCCGGCCGAAAGGGGACAAAGTCTGGTTGGCCCTAGCAATCATGGTGGCCAAGAGAAACATCGCAAGGTTGTGGGGTAGTGATCTATCACCCACGGTGGAGAAATGAGAATGGGATCTGGACTGGTGCCAACGGGCAGAAAAGGTGATTTACAAAAGTCGAGGATGCCCCAAGAAATGGGAAAACATATGGACTGCTTGGAGGAGATATAGAGGGGAATGGATGGACTCCCAGCCGACCGTAGAGCCATTGTGAATGAACGGTAATATATGATTTGCTGACTCTGGCCTGTGTCCTGCAGGGCATGCAACTACACGAAGGGGTGTTGAAAGGTTCGGGTGGAAGGGAGGGGGAGGGTGAGGGATGGTGTGTGCCATGTGTAGGAAATGTTGGGTCTGATGGAGGGTGGGACAGTTGAGGGAGATGGGCTTAGCCTGTGCTATCTCCCATTGGGTGATTACGATGTGGTGGTCAAAGAATTTCCGTTGATAAAATGATGTGATTCGCTTTGAAGCCTGTTACTTCAATAAAAAGATTTTAAAAAATCAAAAAAATCTGAGGACCTCAAACCAAACCTAAATTTAAAAAGTAGCACAATTTTTAAATTCCAGCTGGGTAGGGAGCAGGCAGACTTCTGCTGCAGAGTGCTGTGCAGTCTGTTTTTTAGGTTTTACCTGCAAGTTCAAGTCGTATATGTAGCTCGCATATAAGCACTACACTGCTTTGAAAATGGCATATGCTGCGAGCGTGAGGAAACAAGACATAAAAGTATGGGGCTTGTCGCACATTTCCTGGCACTAGATTAACGTGGCAGCAGCATCTTCGTATTATGCTGGCGCTGCATAGCAATTGTAAAGCCGGGTAGACCATTACCCCATGCTTGAAAAAGGCAAACTCTGTGCGGATTGAAAAATAGTGCCCACACTGCCAGCGCTCGCTCTGCACTGCACACGTGAACACTTATATACCAAGGAGACTCATGAGACATATTTGTGGGAAAGCAGTGGTGCAGGTTTATTTCGTACAACAAGTAGCTGATAAGGTGGGTCATCTTACAGGCGATCCAATGAGGCAGCCCCTCGCTGACCCGCATGCCTAAGGAGCCATCTTGCACGGCGAGTCGATGCTCTGACGGTGCAGTAAATTATCACTTTATTTCGTTATACTCCCGCCCCCCCTGTCAGGGCGGAGCGATGAGGCACACCCCCGGTCGGTTCAGGCCCCCCGACCGCCCGAAGGACTAACGGGGCGCCGACGCTGTTTCCTGGAACCCCCTCGGCTCCAGGTTCTTGGCTCAGGCACCCTTACTGTGCCAGGCAGAGGTATTTAGACTGTATCCTTCTGCCGCAGAGGTACCCCTACTGTCCATCTGCTTCCAGATCGCCCTGTGACTCCGCCTGCAACACAAAACATGACCATTAAAAGTTCACAACCTTCGCCCTCCGCTCTGCAGCTGGGTCAGGGTTAGGGTGGGAACAGCGCAGAGCAGCCCAAGGAACCGCGCAGGAAGGAGAGGCCGAGCAAAGTTGTTGGACCGCTATATACCCCCCGGGAACGCCCCCCATCCCTAAAAGAGCCCTCCCATTGGCCGTTGGCGAGGAGTGCGGCTCAGGGGGGGTTGGCGCGCTGCAAGCTCCTCTCGCGCGACGTGTGGGACTAAGACGCTGTCTCGCCCATGCTCCCCTCCGTGTCACGCGGCCAGCGGCACAGACAGTGTTGTCTCTTCCAGTGCAGTGTGATGACGTAGCGAATTTGTCAACACTTATTATTTTTTTTTCAAAAAGAGACCTCTAAACCAGCAAGTTTTTTCAACACATCTGTAAATCCTTGGGAAATTAGCATTCTGAAAAGGTTGCATCATTTCAGTGAGTCAGTGTGGGCTGCTTCAAACAAAAAAATGCCAATGACATTCTATATACACATGGCAGTTTTGTGATTGAGTCACACGGTGGACACACAATAACAACAGCTTCATCATGTAAAAATAACATCTGTCATGTTGAATATGTTATTTTGCCGACAACAGTAGGTTAATAATCTGTTAATTCTGCAGGACACTTATCCAAAGCAAATTCTATACACCATATTTGTTTACAATTATAATTAATCAATCGAAAATGGTTCTAGTTTAATTGATCTTGGAAGAGTCACAAGCCATATTTACCATGCAGTGATTTGATGCTGCGATCCTGACATCACTGGCTAGATTTTGTAATGTAGAAGGATGAAACATACTGTAACTATTGTTTATTTACACAATTAGGTTTCCAAATACTGGGGCATCTCTCAACGTTCCAAACAGCTGTGCACATGTTAAAGGCATAGGAGAAAACAGCCAGCAGAGACCAATCATTGCTACAAGGCTTAAGTAGGTATCTGCATAGGGAGTTAAAAACACATAATTCAGTTAGGTTGTACCAGCTTTTGTATAGTACATATCTTCCGTTTGTAATGCTAGTGGGGCTTGTCCATGGGACTGGGCTTTTGTATACAATTGCCCTCCATGTCAGGGAACCTATGGCTTCCACTCCTCTGCCTGCCAGATGCAGGAATCTCCGCCTGCCTGGGACCTGTATCAAAACTAATACATTTTCCTATACCGGTCCTGTAACGGTTGAAAGGTTGCAACAAAAAAATGTTCTCAACATTCAAATATATAACACTCTTGTTAGGTTTTGCCTACAATGCGCTTACGCTGTTCTTGTTTGGTTTTTACTCTAACTTTTTCTTAATCTCCCTGTGTTTGCACGCATTTCAAACGTTTTTGGCTGCTATATGTTTTTTTTTCTTTGTCCTCCGCCCTTTACATACTTTCCCCGCATTATATTACCACCAGTTACTGCACAATATTTTGCCTTTCTCAATAAACAAGCCGTAACATTTTTATGGAGTTTCAATAACGTATATCGCGCAACTGCTCACCAAGCTAAAACTTACAACAACAAAAAATGTATATTAATCATGTAGGCGGAACCAATTGCATTTACCAATGCTTGTTCTTTCCCTCTGTGTGTGTGCAAGTCTGTTCGCTTTCCTCAACCCTCTGTAATTTATAGCTAACCAGTATAATTTAGGAGCTTTTTGTCGCCACATTGGCAGAGGAAACCTATAAACAGCTAATTAATGTTTATTGTGACCAATTTTACAACCCCATGGCACACAGTGGCAGCCCCCGCTTAAGCTGCTTATGTGAGTGGTTACCTCCTGGGTACAACAATATGCCTAGAGCCACAAGTAGGGATAGACATACATGTAAAGGAAGTTTCAGGGGCAGGTGAAAGGTTGTTATAGAAATAAAGCAACATCTATGCCAAGGTTTAAGTGAAGAGGTAGGTGCAGCTGAAGGGTAGATATGTGTGCAAGTGTAGAGACAGGAAGGAGCAAGTGTAGATGTAAAAGTAGGTGCAGAGGTCGCGGTAGATGTTAGTGCTAGGAGAAGTACAAGGTTTGGAGTGATTACCATGTTTTGCCATCATTGCATTATTTATTATGGGTTCATTATAATTGCTTTGCAACAAAATGCATTGAAGGAAAGTGGCTATTAAAGGGTTTGCAATGATTGCCTCCCCTGCTGGCAACATACACTGTTAACATAGCACTATGAAAAAGTTGTGTTCATTTCAACATTGGTGCCCATGCGGTCTAGCAGACCCGCTTATCACAGCTATCAGTCCAGCACCTCAAACAGACCCACACTCATAAATGGCTTACACATGTAGGAAAACAGCCGTGGCACAAGAAACAGAAGGCATCAAGGACCCTTCTGTTTCACCACGCACATTCCACCCTCCTTATCTAATTGACCAAGCCTTTCATAGGCTGCCATATCCAGGGATATCTTCGAACCCTCGCTGTGCCAAAGGCATGAAATGCCACTTTTTATGTTGAATAATATTTTTCCTGGCACTGCGACATTTTAATGCACAGGCAGGTTTCTGAAACTTTATAATTCAAAGGGTTTCTTCGTTTTTTTCCATAGGTTCACAGTATACAGTTAAAAAATTCCTTTTTATTATTCCTTCCATTACTTTATATAATTCATATTATTATTTACCCCTCTTTACTTTCTATAATTCCATTTTTATTTTCCCCACTGTGCTTTAACAATTGCTCTCAGATCTAAGAGACTTCAAAATGTTTTTCTTCTTTAAGAATCTCCAATTAATGTTTTCATTTTCGAGTTAAAACTGCTGACTTTTGGACAATGGCACTTGCATTTCAGGCTGCACATACTAAAGTTTTAATCCAAATTTGAAACTCAACATGGCTGACCTCGAGTCTGAAAACATGCACACAAGCAAAATAGAACATAGAAAGCCACTGATTGACTATCGTTTCCACCATGTATTTTAGGAGGGGAGTTAAAGTATTGAAAAAAATATATATATAGCTCCGATAGGCATAGAGCTCCGTGTAGGAGCTAAAGGTATAAAAAACAGAGTATACTCAATACAGAACACCCTGGGTCTTCTACAAAAGAGTGAGAGAGGAGTGAGTCAACTAAATGAAGCAACCACTAGGGTACCAGACTTCCGAGTGGGAGCGAAACGTCCTTCTACCAAGACCCATCAATCACCCAATGTGATGTCTCATCATCTGGGTTTAGGTATCATCCCATCAAGGAAAACCGATCTAGGGATTGATCGGAAAAAACCTTGACTAAGAGGAAGACTATGGGTTAGCTGGTCACCCTACATAGTACTTACTCACATCCAGAGACTCACTTAGGAAGGTGAGAGGATCAGGAAGGTATGGGTAAAGGATGTGAAATGTGCAGCGCAAAATAAAGTGAAAAGGTGGTGTTCTAAAAATGACTAAGGAGTGCTTATAACAATTTTATTCAGCAAGCCCCCTTGCCATTACTAAAAAGCAGAGTGCTGACGCTTGTTATTTACAAGACGTCAAACAGTGTGAAAGGTCAACATGTTTCTGCCCTCACTAAGATCAAACTGTATCGGGGCATTCTTCAGGACCAAGCTATAAATAAGTACAGCTGCTGCTACAAAAAGTGAAAATTATAATAGTGTGAAATTAATATACAGATACTCCACCGGTAATGTCCAAATTGGATGGTTAAGGATACATTAACCGGAACCTGCAATAGATAAGAAACATCATATACGTGTCAAACAGTACTCCATAAGTTGCACTCACTCATACTCACTCTGTGCTTGCGTCAAATGACGCTTTCGCATTTCTAATTGTGTGGTGATACTCAAATGTGGTTTATCACTTACCCAGAACACTTGGGTGTCGCCCTCACCTCGACCTGGTACACTACTCAGGGAAGGGGGCCCCGCTCTAAAATAAGGACAAAAAAAGATATAGTCAGTGATGTATCTACATAACGACCAGAACGTCTTATATTTACTACACTCGCCCCTGGCTAGGGCCAATTGAAGGTACAGCGCGTCAGGTATAGTCCACAAGGGGTACCCGTCATAAATCTCTTCCCTCATTAATCACGGGGTGTCATGTGGTGTTCTTTCATAGTCTCACATATTATCCATTTCACCCCTCTTAGTGTAATCCTCTCTGTCTAACCTGCTATTTGATTGAGTAAAGCAGTATGCTCTTGAGAATGGAGCAAGTAATTTTAATTAAACACAGAGAGATAAAACTAGAAGCTAAGTCTTGGCTAGGTTGTTGTTGAATACAAAGCAAGTAATCCTAGTTTAAAACAGAGATACTAAGTCTCGGCTAGGTCTCAAGTGGGGTATCCAGTTCCCACTCCTGAACCAGCGTTCGCCTGCTCGAGTCAAAAAGTCTAGGCATCTCTTGTGAAGAGACTCACCTGTCCGTCGGTACCCCGGGCCGTGAGGAGTAATGACCGGAGGTACCGACGTTCTAATCTGTACTGTTTTTAAAGTAGATTAGCCGGCTCGCCGCGTCGCGGGGTCCTCCTCACATCAGGCGTCCAGGGATGTGCCTGCAGTGCTATGCTGATACCGCGCATGCGCGCGGCGACATACACTGCATCTGGTGTGCCCGGCCCCGATTGCGCATGCGCCAGGCACCAGACACTCTAGAACGGACATGCTCTGTGAGTCAAGTGTAGTGCTAAGCATGCCCGAGTTCGTGCCACTATACTCACATGCCTTGAAATTTATCTCGTTACTATATATCGGTGTCAAGTTTCTGGTGGAGTATGGGCAAGATATACAGAGGTGGAACACAGGTTATTCTCACTAAAAAGATGTTCATTAACACTTGTGAAATCCTCATCATAGGGTACATACCCATTAGCTTCACTCATATTCATTCTGGTGTGTGGAGATTTCGGTGAATAATGATTTTTATCACAAATGAGATGAGTGATGTGTTTTATGTACATTAAAGTATCTGGTGTGTATTATGTACATTAAAGTATCTGGTGGAGATTTTCAACCAAGACAGCCTCAATAGTCTGCAGTAAGTTCTAGAATGCCTCCCTCTAAAAGGTGTTATTTCTTAGAGTAATTGTTCTCAATAACTTCTGGGATTGTTACTCCCCAGCATGGGGAAAAATGACAGATTGCCTCACCCACTCAGAACCTGGCCATGTTACACCCAGGAGGTTACTATATGAGAAACAGTTGATTTTGCTCAAATACCACATAGATGTATACAGAAAGTGGTATTTCCTGCAACATGGTGGTTTTATTTATTGTAATGCCAGCCACGGAATCTCTTCATTAAGCCCATCCACATCTGTATGTAATCGGAACACCCAGCGCTGTTCGCGTTGTAGGAGACATTTTTGAATATCCGTGATGTGAGTAGGGATAAATGGTTTCTCTAGAATCACCCAGTGTAATTCTGTATCCGAATGTCCTGCCTCTATGTAGTGATTAGTTAATTTGGTGGCACTTTTCTTACACCGAATAGTACTCCGGTGTTCGGAGATTCTCACCTTGATCTTTCTAGATGTCATCCCTATGTATCTCTTTTTGCAGGGACAAGTGATGAGGTAGATGACCCTCTCGGTGTTGCAATTAGTGTGTTTATTTAGGGTCCAGGGCCTGGCTGTCCCTATGTCTACCTCAGTGGTATGACTCGTCAGTGGGCAAACAGAACAATTGCCACATGGGAAATGACCTGTCACAGGTGGCAATCCCCATATTCCTGGTTCCATGAGATCCTTCTTGGGTTCACGTGGTCTCGTATGTACCAACCGATCTTTGACATTCATACTCCTTTTGAATGCAAAAAGCGGAGGGGGTAATGTCTTCCCTCCGATTTCCAGAATCTTCCAATGTTTTAGAATACTCTTCTTCACAGCATTTGAATGTCCTGAGAAGGTGGTTACACATGTCATCCTCTGTGTATCTGTTCCATCATTCGGTGGTATTCTGGGCTCCAATAGGGCGTCTCTATTATTATTGGACGCTCTTTTCAATGAGGTTTTGATTGTTTTCTTCGGATAATGCCGTTCCTGCAATTGTACAGAGAGTGCTGTTGCATGTTCTTTGTATTTCGCACTGTCAGAGCAGTTCCGCCGAACTCTCAGAAACTGTCCAAAGGGCAGATTTTCGCGAAGTGCCTGGGGATGATAACTCTGAAAATGTAATAATGAGTTCCTCGCCATTGGTTTTCTATATAGTTCAGTACTCAGATGCCCATTCTGAGAGTAGATGTTAACATCCAAAAACGGGAGATTCTTCTTAGAGAATTCACAGGTAAAATTCAGGAATTGGTTCCGATGGTTCAACCAATGGTGAAATTCTTTTATACTCTCAGCTGTTCCTCTCCAGATGACTAGAACGTCATCTATGTAACGTTTCCAAGTCACAATGTGATTCAGAAATGGATTAGTGTTACATAATACATGGGTCTGCTCAAAGTGATGAACATAAATGTTCGCCAGCGAAGGAGCAAAAACACTGCCCATGGATGTACCAGATACTTGGAGAAACAGGTCTTTATCAAACTGGAAAAAGTTCTCTTTCATGACTATGGATGCACATGCCATAATAAAACTGAGCGGAGTCCTGCTATCCAAATCAGTCTGTAGCAGGAGAGTTTCTATCACAGAGAGTGTTTCGTCCTGAGGTATACAAGTGTATAAGGACTCTACGTCAAAAGACACAAGAAAATCTTGGTCCTCATCATACTCCATGGCCGTTAGTAGACGTAATTCTACCATTCTCTTGATACCAACGCTGAGTCTATGCGTGGGGTCCATTTTTAGAGGACGATAGAATTTCTTATTACCCAGTTGTCTCTTGCACTCATTGTCGTATGTGTCTATATCAAGGATCACAGTTGCCCCCCCCTTGTCGGCGGGTTTGATGACAATGGACTTGTCATTAGACAGAGTTGATAGTGCTAGGTGTTCATGTTTTGAGAGATTGTTGTATTGTTGATGGGTAGTGTGGAAGATCCGTTCTGTATCATTGAGTACTGCTCTTTCGAAAGTCAGAACTTCAGGTGGAGTGAGACTTTGCGGTGGATTGAATGTTGACTTATTACGTAGACCGGTATTCTTATCCTTGGTTTGGTCATCATCCTTGGTCGTCTCATCTTTGAAAAAGGCACGCAGTCTGATTTTCCGAAAGAAAGCAGCCAACTCGAGTCTGGTCTCGAAAGCATCGCTTTTATGTGTAGGCACAAATCCAAGTCCTTTCTCTAGAACCTGGGTCTCCTCTGTTGTCAGGACGCGTTGGCTCAGATTGACAATTAGACTCGCGCCGTGCTCGGTCCCGGTGGAGCCGATTCCTGTTGGTTGCTCCGGGTTCGTGAAGACGGTGGGGGGCTCCAGTGTACATTGGCCTGTGTTGGTCGTCTCTTGCCTCTGGAGCGGCGTTGGCCCTGGCCTAAAAAATGCTGCTGTTGTGGGTAGTTGGTAAATGGTTGGTAGGGATACATTTGTCCCGGAAAACGGTGGATGAGCAAAATCATATGGACCAGGTGGCCACCACTGTGGTGGAGGAGGTTGTTGAAACTGGTTTCCTCTTCTTGGTCCTCGCGATCGACGATTCCCACCCCTCCATTGATTGTTAGCAGAGGAGTCAGAGTCTGTGGAATTCCCATCACTCCCAGAGGTGGAGTTTATGTATCTTACCAAAGATACATAAAGGAGTTACACCTCCTCCTGGAAGGCCCATTATTTCAGGGATAGGCTCCTTATTGGAACCCCTGTCGACATTTGTTGATTTTTTTCTTAAACCTCTAGTAAAACTAATGCCAACATACATTCAGGACACCAAACATCTATTACGTCTACTAACGGCCATGGTGTATGATGAAGACCAAGATTTTCTTGTGTCTTTCGACGTAGAGTCCTTATACACTTGTATACCTCAGGACGAAACACTCTCTGTGATAGAAACTCTCCTGCTACAGACTGATTTGGATAGCAGGACTCCGGTCAGTTTTATTATGGCATGTGCATCCATAGCCATGAAAGAGAACTTTTTCCAGTTTGATAAAGACCTGTTTCTCCAAGTATCTGGTACATCCATGGGCAGTGTTTTTGCTCCTTCGCTGGCGAACCTTTATGTTCATCACTTTGAGCAGACCCATGTATTATGTAACACTAATCCATTTCTGAATCACATTGTGACTTGGAAACGTTACATAGATGACGTTCTAGTCATCTGGAGAGGAACAGCTGAGAGTATAAAAGAATTTCACCATTGGTTGAACCATCGGAACCAATTCCTGAATTTTACCTGTGAATTCTCTAAGAAGAATCTCCCGTTTTTGGATGTTAACATCTACTCTCAGAATGGGCATCTGAGTACTGAACTATATAGAAAACCAATGGCGAGGAACTCATTATTACATTTTCAGAGTTATCATCCCCAGGCACTTCGCGAAAATCTGCCCTTTGGACAGTTTCTGAGAGTTCGGCGGAACTGCTCTGACAGTGCGAAATACAAAGAACATGCAACAGCACTCTCTGTACAATTGCAGGAACGGCAGTATCTGAAGAAAACAATCAAAACCTCATTGAAAAGAGCGTCCAATAATAATAGAGATGCCCTATTGGAGCCCAGATTACCACCGAATGATGGAACAGATACACAGAGGATGACATGTGTAACCACCTTCTCAGGACATTCAAATGCTGTGAAGAAGAGTATTCTAAAACATTGGAAGATTCTGGAAATCGGAGGGAAGACATTACCCCCTCCGCTTTTTGCATTCAAAAGGAGTATGAATGTCAAAGATCGGTTGGTACATACGAGACCACGTGAACCCAAGAAGGATCTCATGGAACCAGGAATATGGGGATTGCCACCTGTGACAGGTCATTTCCCATGTGGCAATTGTTCTGTTTGCCCACTGACGAGTCATACCACTGAGGTAGACATAGGGACAGCCAGGCCCTGGACCCTAAATAAACACACTAATTGCAACACCGAGAGGGTCATCTACCTCATCACTTGTCCCTGCAAAAAGAGATACATAGGGATGACATCTAGAAAGATCAAGGTGAGAATCTCCTAACACCGGAGTACTATTCGGTGTAAGAAAAGTGCCACCAAATTAACTAATCACTACATAGAGGCAGGACATTCGGATACAGAATTACACTGGGTGATTCTAGAGAAACCATTTATCCCTACTCACATCACGGATATTCAAAAATTTCTCCTACAACGCGAACAGCGCTGGGTGTTCCGATTACATACAGATGTGGATGGGCTTAACGAAGAGATTCCGTGGCTGGCATTACAATAAATAAAACCACCATGTTGCAGGAAATACCACTTTCTGTATACATCTATGTGGTATTTGAGCAAAATCAACTGTTTCTCATATAGTAACCTCCTGGGTGTAACATGGCCAGGTTCTGAGTGGGTGAGGCAATCTGTCATTTGTCCCCATGCTGGGGAGTAACAATCCCAGAAGTTATTGAGAACAATTACTCTAAGAAATAACACCTTTTATAGGGAGGCATTCTAGAACTTACTGCAGACTATTGAGGCTGTCTTGGTTGAAAATCTCCACCAGATACTTTAATGTACATAATACACACCAGATACTTTAATGTACATAAAACACATCACTCATCTCATTTGTGATAAAAATCATTATTCACCGAAATCTCCACACACCAGAATGAATATGAGTGAAGCTAATGGGTATGTACCCTATGATGAGGATTTCACAAGTGTTAATGAACATCTTTTTAGTGAGAATAACCTGTGTTCCACCTCTGTATATCTTGCCCATACTCCACCAGAAACTTGACACCGATATATAGTAACGAGATAAATTTCAAGGCATGTGAGTATAGTGGCACGAACTCGGGCATGCTTAGCACTACACTTGACTCACAGAGCATGTCCGTTCTAGAGTGTCTGGTGCCTGGCGCATGCGCAATCGGGGCCGGGCACACCAGATGCAGTGTATGTCGCCGCGCGCATGCGCGGTATCAGCATAGCACTGCAGGCACATCCCTGGACGCCCGATGTGAGGAGGACCCCGCGACGCGGCGAGCCGGCTAATCTACTTTAAAAACAGTACAGATTAGAACGTCGCTACCTCCGGTCATTACTCCTCACGGCCCGGGGTACCGACGGACAGGTGAGTCTCTTCACAAGAGATGCCTAGACTTTTTGACTCGAGCAGGCGAACGCTGGTTCAGGAGTGGGAACTGGATACCCCACTTGAGACCTAGCCGAGACTTAGTATCTCTGTTTTCAACAAGGATTACTTGCTTTGTATTCAACAACAACCTAGCCAAGACTTAGCTTCTAGTTTTATCTCTCTGTGTTTAATTAAAATTACTTGCTCCATTCTCAAGAGCATACTGCTTTACTCAATCAAATAGCAGGTTAGACAGAGAGGATTACACTAAGAGGGGTGAAATGGATAATATGTGAGACTATGAAAGAACACCACATGACACCCCGTGATTAATGAGGGAAGAGATTTATGACGGGTACCCCTTGTGGACTATACCTGACGCGCTGTACCTTCAATTGGCCCTAGCCAGGAGCGAGTGTAGTAAATATAAGACGTTCTGGTCGTGATGTAGATACATCACTGACTATATCTTTTTTTGTCCTTATTTTAGAGCGGGGCCCCCTTCCCTGAGTAGTGTACCAGGTCGAGGTGAGGGCGACACCCAAGTGTTCTGGGTAAGTGATAAACCACATTTGAGTATCACCACACAATTAGAAATGCGAAAGCGTCATTTGACGCAAGCACAGAGTGAGTATGAGTGAGTGCAACTTATGGAGTACTGTTTGACACGTATATGATGTTTCTTATCTATTGCAGGTTCCGGTTAATGTATCCTTAACCATCCAATTTGGACATTACCGGTGGAGTATCTGTATATTAATTTCACACTATTATAATTTTCACTTTTTGTAGCAGCAGCTGTACTTATTTATAGCTTGGTCCTGAAGAATGCCCCGATACAGTTTGATCTTAGTGAGGGCAGAAACATGTTGACCTTTCACACTGTTTGACGTCTTGTAAATAACAAGCGTCAGCACTCTGCTTTTTAGTAATGGCAAGGGGGCTTGCTGAATAAAATTGTTATAAGCACTCCTTAGTCATTTTTAGAACACCACCTTTTCACTTTATTTTGCGCTGCACATTTCACATCCTTTACCTATACCTTCCTGATCCTCTCACCTTCCTAAGTGAGTCTCTGGATGTGAGTAAGTACTATGTAGGGTGACCAGCTAACCCATAGTCTTCCTCTTAGTCAAGGTTTTTTCCGATCAATCCCTAGATCGGTTTTCCTTGATGGGATGATACCTAAACCCAGATGATGAGACATCACATTGGGTGATTGATGGGTCTTGGTAGAAGGACGTTTCGCTCCCACTCGGAAGTCTGGTACCCTAGTGGTTGCTTCATTTAGTTGACTCACTCCTCTCTCACTCTTTTGTAGAAGACCCAGGGTGTTCTGTATTGAGTATACTTCTAATAGGGGATATTCACCCTGCTGGTCTATAAAATTATCCCTTAGACCCTCCATTAAGATATTTGTCGTGATTGAAGGGATAAAAAACAGAGTACCGGCCAGGAATTGCCGGTCATACGCATGGTCGTTTGACTGAAACGTTTGGGTGGCACTTCGTGTTTCATATTTCTATGTAATATTATTAAAATTTGCTTTTCAGTTGAGTGTAGCTCAGCCTCTCCTTCGGCATTTGAGAGCTTTATATATTGGATATATATACCCCCACACACACACCAAATATATATATATATATTCACTTAAATTCACTTATAGGTTTCAGGCCTTATATAGTTAGGAATTAGCATTTAAAAAACCATTGAAATTTCTCCTATATAGTTAGTTGTACTAACTATATTTCGCGCACCCGCAATCCACTGCTGATGATGTCACATATTACATCATTCATGACATGGTCAGTGACATCATGCATACCCTCGATTTTTATTTTTTTTTGCCCTTGGGGGTCCTTCTGGGACCCCCTGAGAAGGGCTAGAGGGTTGGGGGGTCTCTACCCTGCCCCCTTTTTGTGTTTTCCACTCTTGTTTTGGGCTCCCTTGTGCCTCAGTTCTCCTGAAAAACAAGATGGTGGCCAACACTTCCTGGTTTGGACAGTTTGGAATGTTGACAGTCGACTGCCAAGCCAATCAGAAACTCGCTCGCGCACGTAAGGGTACGCGTACGGTACGCGTACGGTACGCGTACGGTGCGCGTACGGTGAGCGCATATAGATATATAATTTGCTCAAATTCAATTTTCTCAACAACTACTGGAGGAATTTTCACCAAACATAGCAAAGGCACATGTGCATACCAGGCCCTATCATTTTGGCAAGTTTGGTGTAATCCTATTCAGCCGTTCGGGCTGTAGCCGTGTCTAAAGGTCCCTATGGAAATTAACATGGGGAAAACACGTTTTGGGACCTCCTTGCGGCCCCCGCTTGACGAATCCCCCCGAAACTTTCAGGGAAGGAGCAGAGTGTAGATGAGCAAATGTAAGGAAAATTACACGCAGATTCCTTAATCTGCGCCAAAGTTATTCCCAATAGAATGTTGGGGATTTCCTATGGTAACTAGGTCCTAACTATATATACCTACCGGCGACCGCCAGTAGGTAATATATATATATATATATATATATGTATAATGGCTGTCGCTACGCTGGTTAAGACCACGATTCCATAGGCAGAGCATTTTTTGGTTTTCTTATAGCATAGGTGCCGTTTGACAAATCTTGACAAAACTTTTTACAAGATAAACGCATTTCCGCATTCATTTTTCCATAGAAAATTTAGACTCAGCCTAATGGCTGAGCAAATTTACCCACATTTTGTAGAAAGCTGGATCTTGGTCCAGAAAGTGTGTTTTTGTGATTTGGAGTAGTTTTTTAGAAATTAATTCTCAAAAACATTGTATCTATCACACCGTGGAGGATCCCTGGAGCTAACAAGGAGATCCGATTGGCTGGCACCACATCAATAACAATGTCTCAGTCAAGTCAAGAGACCTAGAAAAAAAACATTTATAAAAAGATATTAGGGGGAAAGATTTTCTCAGCACTAAGGGGACCTTACTTGTTGCACCCCTTCAAAGAACAGGGAAATTGACCGGTGTCAAGCACTCTTCTCTGTGGGATTATTTGTAGATGTGCAACCCTCACACTGACACTCAAAAGCATAGCAAACACAACCTGTATGTCAGCAAAATTATTATTGTAATCTTGGCAGCCATAATATAGAATCAGTTAGGCAACAGAAAAACCCAAAGCATTTAATGCCATACATCCATACTATCTGTAATAATTGGCCGGATTTCTACTGATGCCTACATATATATATTTTGGGTACAGATATTGTGGATTTTGCTGACTCCGCATCATCGACGTGCTCTTCAATCAGGAGTATGACGGCGGCCAGTAGTTACGGATGAAGATATATATCGATGAAGAGGAGTCAGCAAAATCATCAATATCTGTACCCAGTACATCACTCCTCCTCAAGCAAGGGAGTCAACACTTAAGAGTGTTGCCAAATATTAAATTTGTTAATATGGTGCTCTTGTGCTACCCTGATGCGTTTTGGTTGCACTGTAGACTTGATAACAGATATCGAGGCACCATTTTGATCCAATATTTACACCACACAGCATGTGACCTCACATCGGTCACTTAAGACAGACATTTTGCTATATTACAATTGCCATGATCACATCAATATTGCTTCACAAAACATTTTAAAGCATTATAAAATAATTTAGATATTTAAATATTGTAAACATTTTAAAGCAGGGCATATTAAATTCACTTGTGGGTCGCAGAAAATTATAATGCTGTTAAAAACGAATTCAAACTAGTTCTGATTATAATATACCAAACTATTGACGTTAAAAGTTAAAATTTAAAACAAGCATTTTTTTAACTTTATTTTCCAGTTTTGACATACAGACTTTTGAAGATTGGTACAATGCAGAATATAGCAGCAATAATATCAAATCTCATGTAAAGCAGACCAAGTATAGCATGGTTACATACATCAATGGAAGTGTGACTAAATCCTAGTTTAGCAGCATTGTATAAAGCCCTAATGGGTAATGCTTGTTGTACTAATTGTACAAGTTCCGTGTTAATCACCACAATCATGAATTTTGATATGCAATTTCTACACTTCAAAATTACTGCTTTAATGACTGTCACTAGAATAAGCTAGGAATTATGCCCATGTGGGCTATGATTAATTTCTCTCATCTGAAATTACATGTGGAGTTGTTGCCTTGTATAGACCCATCTATACCTATAAAAAAATCATAGACATGCTCTGTTTCACTTTATTCTTGATTCTCTAAATTTTAAAATATATATTTTGCAACAGAAGGAATGAATGATCATACATTTTATCATATTTGTCTTATGTATAGGCCTATCTTACTGACCCAGTGGTCCCTATGTCCATGTGTTACATAGGTTCTATGCGCTAATTTCTAAATAGTTAAAAACCTGAACTACCTCTATTCTTTGAGAGATGACATTCATTGGATTGTCTACAAATGCGTATATAAGTCCTCTCCTCTTCCATGTTCAGTCCACCAGGGGTTTTTGTATTGAGCTCAATGATACATCGAGACTCTCGTTGTCTTAGTGATTTCTCTCGATTGGCCCCTCTCTTGTTAGCTACTTTTGCATTTACGACCAAATATGTCAGACCTTGAACATCACTCAAATGCTTTTGTTTGAAAGGATGAGATGCTGGATACGTTCTTTCTTTATTTTTTATAGCTCATAAGTGCTGGAGTATTCTCTTGTGGACCGGGAGCATAGTACTAACTACATACCTTAGTCTTCAAGGACATTGTAGAATGTAGACTTCATAGTTGGTTTTACAGTGGTAATTTCCCTTAATGAACGTAATCTTCTTAGAGAAGGGTTATTTAAATTTGTTCACATTTTTACCATGCCTGCAGGCCTTGCATCTGCCGAAGTTCCTGAACCCTGGACTGTCACTGTTTTTCTTTGTTTGTTTGTTACTTTCAGGACTGTTCTTTATTAGATCATCACTCATCAATTTAGTTCTTCTGAAAGTAAGCCCTGTTCTGCTTGGTGTCACTTTACCTAGCACTAAACAGTTTTTTATTAGGCACCAGTATTTCTCTATTATAGATCACACTGCCCCTTCCCCCTTATTGAAAGGTGTGATTAGTTTAAAGTGGGACTCAATCCTGAATCAGTGGTAATGGTTAATGGGGACATATCAGATACCATCAATGGGACTAGAGGTACAAGGCAGGGCTGCCCTTGCTCCCCTCTATTATTTGCTATTTTTATTGATCCATTTATTTTGAGGTTAGAAACAAACCAATTAATACAACGCAGGAAGACAAACAATGGTGAAACGAAGACCTTGGCTTTTGCCGATGATATTGCAATAGTTACAGCTGATCCAAAGGAAGCAATTAAACAAGTGCAAGAAGAAGCGAAAAAGTTTGCCGCAATATCAGGGTATAAATTGAACAAAACTAAAACCCAGATCATAATCAATAGTCAAATAAATTTCTCGGACGATAGGGTGGTAGATAATGCATTATATATCGCATCAATATTACCTCAAATTTAAATAATTTAGTAAGCCTTAACTTGAACCCACTTTTAAAAAAAACAGAAAAAAGTCTAATTAGCCTGCATAACCTACATCTAACAATCATAGGAAGATGTAATCTTATTAAAATGTTATTCTTTCCTAAATTCCTGTACTTTTTTCGCTCTATCTGTTTAAATTGCGATCATTTGTGGAGGCTAACATATGACGGTCATTTAAAAAAAGTGCGCTTTAAAACACTTAAAGGTATTTATATCGTCTGGAACCACGTGCGAAAACTCTTGGGGCTCGGTAGGTTCTCCTATTATACCACTCTAGATAGAAATACTAATCTCCCCGAGATTTTTACTGATCACTGTATGATACGATGGGTCAGATCGGGAATTTCACAATTCGGCTCGCTATACGACTGTACGGGCTTTTGCTCTTTTGATTCCTTAAAAACTAAATTTGGGTTAGAATCTCGTGATTTTTATAAATATCTACAAGTTAGGGATTTTATTTTAAAAAAGGGGGGTGGTAGTGTGGCCATGAATAAAACTCCAGCAATTGAAACAGTGGTGCGCACGGATAGGGTTAAAATTGGTGAAATCTATAAAGATCTAGTTGTAAGTCTTCCAGATGACTTAGACAAACATATTCTTCATTGGCAAAACAAATTAGATATAACAGAAAACCTTACACAAAAAGCACTAGAAATTTCAAACTTCTCATTAATGTCAACCAAACTACAAGCCCAATTTTACAAGACGCTCTTCCAACTTTACTATACACCAGATAGGATATCTAAATGAAGCACCGGTAAAGGCACATTAAGTCCGCGATGTGCGAAGTCCGAAGCAGATCTGATACATGTGCTGGCCACATGTCAAACCCTAATTACTATCAGACGAGATATATCTACGTTTCTATCAGGAATCTTTGAGAACAATATTGAGATCACTACAGCTGAAATAATACTAGGGGTAGATAGGAAAGCTAGACCCGCCAATATGCAGGGATTGCTGTTTATCTCAATGGCGGTACTTAGAATCTGCTTAACAACTGCATGGTTGGATTCATACCCACCTACATTCCAGCAATGGTGGGGACGACTCTTAGCCACCTATAGCCTGGAAATAGCCATATATAAACATAAGGGCTTAAAAAAGAAAAGAAAAGGATTAGAAATATGGTACCCTGTCACACAGTGGATCTGGGGATCGGATGTGTAATGCCGATTAACTGCTATATCAGAAAGGTTTTTCTTTTTTATGTATTTGTGCTATTCTGTTGCGTTTTTTGCTTATCGCTTTGTTTTTTTTACTGTTTATGTATTGCCTTTTCTAAAAAATTCTTGATTAAGATAACATTAAGAAAATATACGCACTTAGTATCTATTGTTGCCTGTATGGGGGGGGGGTATATTTTATTTTTGAGTGGGGTGGGTGGGATAGAATTGTAAAAAATTTCAATAAAGAATCATAAAAAGAAAAAAGAAGGAATGAATGATCATACATTTTATCATATTTGTCTTATACATGGGCCTATCGTCGTGTTCATATCTAGGACCCTAATTCTACATTCCCGATTTATGCCCTTGTGAGGTTATAATCAATAATATCCTGATAAAGGCATGCGAATCAGATTCATATTCAGTAATAGCCCATGCAATTCAAAGCACAGCACGGCTACTTCCATCGACTCCTAGAAAGCACAATGCGTTCTTTAAACAAACCAAGCCTACAGCAGCCCGCGAAAACACCCCTGCTTTTGTTTTGATTTGAACAAGAACTCCTGAAGTCCAGAAAGAACTGTTAGTTCTTAGTGACGTCTTATGTCCAACCTTACGTCAAACCCGGCACCTTCCAGGTATAAAATACCAATGGTTGCCTTAAGCAAACACACGGTGGTTTGGAGCAGAGCGGCCATCTACTTGCCAGAGAGCCCAGCTGATGCGAGTGCCCACGGAAGCCGCCCCTCCTGTTTGACGCACTGAGAGAGACGCTGTCTTTTTCTCCAGCCGAGAAAATCCAGCTCCGGTGTTTCCAGCCAACCCTTGCGGGTTGCTGGAATATCGAGTCCTGAGGAAAGAGATACCAGACCTCCCACATTCTATTACCAAGGTACGGAACTGACTAAACCCTTAAGAGAATTCTTGATGCAGATTCTTGGCAAAATTTTATCTTAACCAACTGAACTTAAACTGCTACTTACTCATCCCTTCCCACATATTAGGCTTAGGTCAGGTACACCGGGGTAGGCTAAGTTAGAAGCACCAGTTGAGTATGTTAGTCAATGTATTTATGTATGAGTATATTTTATCCATTTTAAAGTATCATATGGCTAAGAAACCATATCAATGATTTGACAGTATTATTTCACAATACTACTTTTACTGTACACACTTTACTTTACTTTAAGTATTGCAATTGTGGCAATTCACTTCTCTTGCATGAGAAAGAAGACTGCTCAATAAATAATACCTTTTTATTGGAAAAGCCCGTCTTTCTATTTCTCTGCACTCTGGTGAAACTAAGTGTGCACTGCTGACTGAGTGAAATAGCTGTCTATTGTTTTCACACAACTCTAGAGATAGACTCTTATTCTGAGGGAGCAAAGTTGTCATGTTTATGCGGTTGTCGGAAACTGAATCCCTTCTTGTCCGAGCCAGGGGAGGTTGCCCCTCCCTATTCATTCAAGAAAGTTTCCAGTGACCTCTGAGCTAGCTGGCGCAAACCTAAATTAAGTTTAACATAGTCAGTAGAGACCTAGTTGACCTCAGTCCTACGTCTACACTGCTGTTTATGTTATTCCAATGCGCAGAGCCTATTGGGAAAATAGGAACTACACTACATGGCGCCCAACGTTTGGTAAGGCGATAATCTAAAGCAAGACACTAGAGTAACTCAGTCGTGCTTTTTCACACAGAACCCTTTCCCCGTAAAAACTCCAATAGACGTCTGGAGTGGGTGAAAGGTTAATATCCGCCGGAACTTAGTAGGATGAGAATCCTATGTACTAGTTTTTGGTTTGATCAACGTTGAAGGATACAGTGTTCCAAAATATTGTGCACCTAATCTTTGTTTCCTTGAAACTCGATCTGCAGCAGAAAACTTTCAGTCAGTTAAATGGCAGAAAGTGACGAAGAAAGGGACCGAGCAAGAATAGCAGCTCAACTCTTAGAGGAAGACGTAAGTCTCCATGAAACCGACCCGGATGCAATACTCATTCCGGTCAATGTAAGAAGAACTATAACTCTAAAACTTATAGAAAATGGACTGACAGCACAAGGTGGTACATTCATATTTGTGATAGAGGCACATGAATATCGGCAGACAGAGGTATTCTATACATGGATACATTTTCCAGCAGCACACGCTACAACAAAAGACTTCCACTATTCCACTATTACAAAATAGAGGAACCTCTGGATGAATACACTCCTTTCGAGGAGATTGTAATTCCACTAAAATACCAAGAGCACCTGCTCTGGTTTAAAGGCGCCCTAAAACATAAAGATCACATTACCAGGCTCGGTCCACTAGGTAGACCAGGAGAAACGGGGCCGGTCCTATGCAACTATGCAACACACCCAGACTACGAAATAATGTCAAGCGAACAACTCCTAGTTAAACTAAAAGAATTAACAAAGGCATATAGAGAATTAGTGGCAAGGGATGATATAAAGAACCTCCAGAAATTGAAGGAAACAGATATAACAGAACAACCATTTGAACTCGCCAGAATCATAGAAAAATCCTATGAAGAGCTAGGAAGAGATAGTTTGGGTGGGAAACCGGTAAAATCCCAACTAACTGAAAATCCTGAAAACACATTTATTAAAAATAATTTAAAAACTCCAAAATAGAGTTGGGATGGTAATAAGCAATCCACTCCCAGGGAAAAGCATTTCCAGTCCAGAGGAAGGTCTCCTCAGCGTAGAGAGAGATCTCAAGGCCGAGAAGACAAGTCTCCCCAAAGGGAACCCTCTGAAAAAAGATACAACCTTAGAGATGGGGATAAAATAAGAAAACCAGACAGATATCAAGATATTGATACACGTCCCTCTCGATCCTTCTCACTGAATCTTTCTCGATCTTCCTCACAGAAATCGGAAAGTAGAGGTCGGTCAGAACACAGAGAAGAGCACGTCAAGTCCAAAGACAAGGAACCTGCTCATCAAAGTAAAAAACATACAATATCCCAGAAAGAAGGTAGCAAGTATTAAGAATAAACATGCCGAGAATTCTGAGGACACAGCTGAAAAACGGAGAGTGGGCACAAACAATGCTAGACCGCGCAGCAGAAGTGAGCATAGCTCGCAAGATCCTGATGAATCTTCTGGAGACAGTGGACACGAATGAGTACATTCAGGTGGAAACTGCAGACACACGGGTTAGTGTGCCCCATAAACTATATGAAATAACATTACGTATAGAGGGAGATAAAACTAGGAAAATAAAAGGTCTCTTTTGGGAAAAACTTTCAAAAGGCTATGACATTCTGTTAGCTGAGAAAGACTGGCCACAAGAGTTTGTCAGGGAGTGCCCTCACGGCGAAGAAATTATTATGCCTGCCTTCTCGAATCACATCCCGATTCATAAAAAATACACATTGGCAAGAAATTGGGCAGTAGCCCAAGCTCCTGCTTTGTACAAAAATCATGTAGGATGGGATGAAGACTCACCTCACCACAAGATCCAGTTATAAAATCAGCCCACTGCACAAAGGCAGTATCCAGTTAAGCAAGAAGCTAAAAAACAAGTCAGGCAGATCTTAGATCAACTTGAATACCAAGGGGTGATCGAAACATGCACCTCTCAAATGAACAATCCTTTGTTTCCTGTCTCCAAGCAGATGATTCATATCATCTAGTTTTGGACTACAGACACCTTAACTCATGTTGTAAAACATTTGCAGTACAAAACTCACATAGTGCAGCACTAATGAATAACACTATGCGCAAATAATATAAAACGACATTAGACATCTCTAATGGATTCTTCTGTCAAAACATTGCACCTGAAAGCAGGTATTTGACCGCTTTCTCAATATTTGGATCGCAAAAACAATTTTGCCGACTCCCACAGGGATTCAAGAATAACCCAGGATTATTCTCAGCAAGAGTAACAGAGTTACTACAAATATATGATGATGAAGCATTGTCATATGTCGATGACATCTATCTCACAGATGATGACCTGAAGACTCATTTAAAAAGGGTGAACACCATAATACTTGGACTCACTTCAGAGGGTTACAAATTCAACCTTAAAAAGTCACGAATTGCCCATCTAACTGTCCTATTTTTAGGATATGAATTATCAAGTGAAGGCAAAAGCCTGGCAGACAATTTCTTAGAGAAATGTGCTGTACTCCAAGCACCAAAAACGCTGAAGAATTTACAATCACTACTAGGTTTCCTGAATTTCAGAAGAACATACGTTCTAAATTATGCTGAGAGGGTTAAACCTCTCTATGAATTAATAAAACCAGATTTCAAACAAACACATTGGACTCAGAAACACACAGAGATTTTGAGATCATTGTAAACAGACATGTTAACTAAAACAAAATTACAAACACATGAGAATACACGCAATCTTGTAATCCGAGTCATCCCAGGAAGATGCAGATTCACATACCTGACCTCTAATGAGGGAGAAACGGTACCTATAGCTTACAAATCTCATTTGTACACTGAAGCGGAAATGAAATTCAGCTCTACAGAAAAAAATCTAACTGCAGTTCAAACGGCTGTAGCAAAAGAAAGAGCCCTGGCCCAAGCCAGAAGGATAACTGTTTTTACATCAGAACCAGCCCTTGAGGCATTAACAAGTCCACGTAATCTGATTAAAGTGGCCTTAGATCCAGAATGGATACAATGGGAAAATTATCTTGCTACACAAGACGTGAAATACTATTTTGACTCAAAACTGAAAAAACTAGATCTAGTATATGAACGCGAATATCCTCTGCCAGCTGAAATTCTGCCTCTAGAAACATATACCTGCATAATCTATATGGACAGATTCGCACAACACTATGATGTAGAAAATAAATCCTATGAAGCAGCGTGCGCGATTGTTAAAGGTCGCTGGCGCTCTGGTAAATTCAAACCAATGATTACCAAAACTGAATCACTCAGGAAATGTTCAGCTCAGCGAGCTGAAATAAGAACTTTAAAGATGGCGCTTGAAAATGCCGATCGCGAATTCCCCACACTAATAGTGTGCTATTCGTATTTCTGCGTCAAATCCTATAACAGTGACATGCAGACATGGATCAAAAACGGTTACAAAGATGACACAGTTGCTACAATAAAGCATAAAAGGCTTTGGGAATAGGTAGTTATTTTGCTGAAAGAACTACGAAGGACTCACGTGATACACGCATTGAGTCATCAAAGTGAGGGCGTTCACGTTGCAGGGAATTCATTGGCTAACACAGCCACAGCGGAAGCGGTTCAACCGGCTTCCGTAGCCACTGAAAAGCGTTCAGAAAAACACATAGATGGGGAAACCATGCTAGCGGTGAAAGCCTCATTAAAAGGCTATTATGCAGCATTACCTCTCAACTATCCACTCAGTAATACATACATAATTGATGCAAACTCCGTTCCGTTTGCTCGAATCCCTGGAGTGGGGGATAGGGTAATTCCAAACACGAACCGGAGAATCTTCTTACTAGAAAAAGCACATATGGGGTTGGGTCTGAGGCACCAAGAGATCCTGAAATCTCTGATGGAACTACAATCGGAGTACTGGTGGCCGGGAATGAGCGTAGATATCTACTATTTTGCAAAAAATTGAAAGGACAGCAACAGAGATCGCAGTTGTGAACTGGCCCAGCCAGTAGCCCAGATACCACTATTACATAGCATCAGGCTATCTATAGCACAGAAATCCAGTCGAAGAAATGCGTCCCCATAATAATTAAGACCGAATTCACTTAAAAATGTAGACCCCAGCGCTCGGCTGACGCCAGAACTGTTATAAAAGATTTGCGAGTCTTTATCGGCACATACGCAATTGGCATGCTACATTCTGATCAGGGTCCTGCGTTTAGCTCTCGAGCTTACAAAGAGGCCATGAACAGTATGGGAATCGCATTGCGGTACTCTTCTCCCTTCAATCCTGGGGGAAATGCGTTTGTGGAAAGAAAAAAAACGGGACATAAAGCAATCTATAACGGCGAGGGTATTAGGTTCGGGTGATGGGTGGGTCAAACATTTAACAAGTGTCCAACGTAGTCTTAACAATCTGCCAAGAAACTCTCTAAAAGGTCTCACTCCATACGAACTATTGTTCGGAACTAGAATGCATATTCAGGACAATGATAGTCACACTTCAGTGGTAGAAGATAAAACCTTTGATATCAAAGATCGTTTGGCTGTTTTACAGGATTTAAATGAAAAAAGAAAAAACCTGAGTAACAAAAGGTGAAACAACAGTCGACAGCCACTGAAGAAAAACCACCTGTCCCAGCAAGACCTGTCTGGATTCCAAAGATTGGGGATCTGGTCAGAGAAAAGATTGCGGTAAAGAAGGAATTTGGGCCTTCTTACAGAAAAGCAGTACCTGTCTTAGCTATCAACGGAACAAGATCAGTTCTACTACCACCGCTTGCTGGTAAAAAGGAGAACCGAGTTGTATCCATCGACCTGGTAAAACCACAATCATGTGGCCGATAATAAGTAGTAGGCCCAGTGGACTCCCAAGAAATAGCAGAATACCAAAATTTGCAACAATCCAAGAGGTTCAAATTGAGATACTAATCACATTTGATAAACCTACAGTGCATAAAAAAGGACTATGCAACAAAGCCATGGAACTTGTGCCTCTTGAAACACAAATATCACCAGTTCGTCAAGAAACACCTGTCTACAACGATGTAGCCTCGGACTATGGAAATCAAACAAATAAAAATGCAAAAGCAAATGAAAATCCGGAAGCAATTCCAACAATTGACAGAACTGCATCAGGCTACTTCATCAATTTCGACAATTTCTCTGAAGATCCAAGCGAGCATGAAGAAACGCCTCCAACAAAAGTTTTAAAAACAAAATCATTTAACTTTTTTACCAACTGAAAGAGACATATCTAATTTCACCATGGACTGAATTTTGGATTATGTTAGGTGTACTTTTCCTCTTGCTTTGGCTCATCATGGTTCTATGTTTGGGAAAACTCATTGAGGGGAAATATTGTACAATGGACACAGCAAGTCAGAACATCAACTTGGTCCTAAAGCCACACACATCCTCTCACATCGAGAAAAGAGAACTGTCATCAGTGAACATCACAGCCATTCCAATACTCGGTGGGGTAGCATGGGACAGAACTGATTATGACATTTTTGGCCTGGTCGAGCTCTTCAAGTATCCTCACCAGCTCAAGATTTTATTAAGTGACTTTGTGACACCTAGTACCTTCACTGATGACTGGGACTTTGAAAACATTAATAATATGATGTCAGATTTAGTAATGTCAGCTAAATTTACAGAACATGATTACTTACAGGGTTCATCCAATTATGAAGGGCTATACTGCTACAACCATTATGGTGATCACTATTTGCATAAAACTGCTCAGCCTAGAAATGCTTTATCTTTTAACCAGTGGGAACACTGTCCAACTTCACCAAAAGGCAGTTCGAAAACATTTTTTGAGAAATTCCAATACTTCTCAGGGCTTAATAACAGTGATCCAGGAATGTTTTATTTTAAAATGTTAAATAGAACAGGAATGAAAACAATGTTGACAAATACTAAATTGATTTATTCAGAAACATTTTATGACAAAATGTCTACATTAGGTTTCGAATTTTGGAAAAACACCATTGAAACAAAAACAATCTGGGGTTCCAAAGATTGGCAAGCACAAGGCCTAGAAGCACTATTTAGGGCTGCATGATCCCAGAACAAATGATATTTTTGAATGACACAATTCAACAAACTACTTGTCTTGGCATAGCTAAGATAAAAGATTTGAATACATCGTCTATTCCAAAACCCATACCTGATAGTGACAGCACTACTGATGTGGAGATAGACGTATCTAATATTTTACACCAAAACAGAACACATACTGATTGGAAAAAGTGGTTGATCTGGCCAACAGACACGAATAACTGTCAAGATAGATTCCTGAACAAAACACAGGGCTTCAAAATGACCAGACCAGACCCTAGGTATTCCCAGAGACAACATCCAGGGATAGTTGCAACATAAAGTGTAAGGAAACTATGCCTTGAGTGGCTACAGAAATCCACTACGGTAGAAATTAAGCAACACTTGACTTTACTTAAAGATGGTGCTGACTTGTGTGGTTTCATAATGGGACCATGCAAACAGCGTCAAAAACGTTTCATAGCGGCCGGTTTATACGCTGCATACAACGAAGCATTGAAAGTAATGCAAATTGAGACAGCAGAAAAAATACGGGAAATTGATCGTATAAATTTGGAAAAATCACTTTCTGTTGTGGACAATGGGTTAACGACTCTGTCTTCCAGAATATATTCACTGGACAGCATTGTATCATCTGCTTTTGATATAATAGAGCAGGACTTACTTATGTTACATCATGGTCAGTCTCAATTACGTTCTATTGTACAGCTTGGCTGGACGTTGCAAAATCTACGTTCTGGCTACGTACCATAGCGTTTAATCAACACAACGTCATTATTCCGTATCTATAACCTTACTGATAAACAAATCAGTTTGGCGCAAAAAGGAGCAGACTATACGATTCTGAGCATTGAAAAACTTGAGAGATTACCATTGACAATGTCAGAGAGACCTGTTCTAAATAGTGATTTTAGCTGGGGAATTGAAACAGGCACACTGACACCTTCTCTCACGCTGTATTTCCTTTGCCCTGCCTCACCCAGCCGTCTTTTGGGAACTGCTGTTTGCGGCGGTGGGCGCCATCTTAGGTAGGGCTGGGGGTGCGCTCTAGTCGCGCCGCCCTCCCGCCCTCCCAGGCTATTTAGAGCTGGCCTCTCAAGCCCTCGCTGCCTTTCCAGAGCTCTCCCTAGCGAGAGACACTAGGGCTGCGAGCGATTTTACTGGCTTTTACTCTTTGGCATATGTACTGATGATTTTGTATGAAAAACGGCAAAAATAGCGTTTTTACGAATTTTTAATTGGGGGTTCTAAATAGTGATTTTAGCTGGGGAATTGAAACAGGCACACTGACACCTTCTCTCACGCTGTATTTCCTTTGCCCTGCCTCGCCCAGCCGTCTTTTGGGAACTGCTGTTTGCGGCGGTGGGCGCCATCTTAGGTAGGGCTGGGGGTGCGCTCTAGTCGCGCTGCCCTCCCACCCTCCTCACACACTATAAAATGTGTATTCCGGCCAGACGGCGCAGCGGGCTGGCGCAGCGGGCGCGCCGAAGCTGCGCCTAAGCCAAGCCCGTCTGCGCCCGTCCGAGCCTGGACCGAGCCCAGGGACACCCCCTTTACATCTCTGGCGTCATCAAGGTTAGTTTATACTGCAAATGAACTTCACAACTTAAACAACACTTTACAGAAGGCGCATGTTCCCCCTATATGTTTACTAGCTGATCCTATTGGAGGGCCATTTCTATGCACTATGTGTACAAATAATAATTCAGTAACTCCAATTCCAAAACCCCAGAAACTGATACATGCTGCACTAGTTAATGCCCGCTCGCTTCCTTGCCATAGAATTGACATATTAGAGTTACTTAACACTTACGCTATTGACCTCCTATTTCTTACCGAAACTTGGGGAGACGATGCATCAGGACCTGATTTCAAGGCTGCTATGCCAGAAGATTATTGTGTCCACAGGCAGGACCGCATCTCTGACCATAAAGGCGGAGGGATTGCAATAATATATCGCAACAGCCTCCGCGTCAAAGCTATTGATTTAAAACATAGGAGCTGTGAGGCGTTTGCCTTTACGGTCACTCTTACTACTAACCAAACATTCACAGGCACTCTTTTGTATCGACCTCCAGGCTCTCGTTCGATTTTTCTCTCACAACTCCATCAACTGAGTGAGTTAGCCGCAGACCACAAACACTTTACTGTTCTGGGAGATTTTAATTTTCATCTTGAATCCCTGTCAGATAGAGACACTGATCAGCTTATTAATGACCTTCTTTCTGTAGACCTTGAACAACTGATAACAGCTCCAACACACAAAGCAGGACACACGCTTGATGGCATTTTTACTAACAACCCCTATATTATCATGAATAAAATACTTCCCTTAATGTGGTCTGATCATTTTGCCATTCTATTTGATATTCAAACTAAATCTATAGCACTTAAAAATACATTTCAGAACCCTCATCTTACCACTAGAGACTGGAAAAATCTAGATTATAATCAACTTACACAGACTCTTACTGATGCTTTCATGGGTATAGACATGGTAACCGACTCTAATATTGCAGCTACCACATACACTTCTATTCTGGAAGGGGCTTTTTCTATATTAGCTCCATCCAGAACCTCCAAACATATTAGGAAGACCCCTTCGGCCCCATGGTTTACTGAAAATCTTAGACTTCAACGACAACATTGTCGTAATATTGAGCGCCATTGGCGCAAACACTACAACCTATCAGACAAAGCAACATATAAAGCTGCACTTCATAATTACAAGCAGAGCATAGCAACAGAAAAAAACATCTATTATACCACTCAAATAGATCAAGCTAGAAGCAGCATGAATAAAATGTTTGAAGTTGTAAACCACCTCGCCGAACCAGCCAACCCTCCTACCGAAACATCACAAACTCTTTGCAATGTACTGGCTGATTTCTTTTCTGAAAAGGTCACACCTATATTCAAAGATTTTACCCCAAATTCTGACATTACTGATTCTTCTAACACTCAGATAAATATCATCTCGACAGCTTTAACTGAATTCACCAGGATAAACCCACAATACATTTATAAATTAATTCAGTCAATTAAATCTGGCTCTCCACTGGACCCTTGCCACCCTTCCATACTCAACACTATTCCAGACATCATTACTAAACCACTGACACATATCTGCAATATTATGTTTTCTACAGGTTCTTACCCTACTATTTGGAAAATCACCATAATCAGGCCACTCCTCAAAAAACCTTCCCTGGACCCCTCACTGCCTTCCAGCTACCTTCCTATTGCTTCACTGCCGTTCCCAGCTAAGATCTTTGAATCTGTCATGAACAAACAACTGTCTGACTATATTCAAACTAACGACCTGTTAGATGATACCCAGTTCGGCTTCCGACAAGGTCACGGAACAGAGACTGCCTTGATCAAGGCGGCAGATGAAATAAGGGCCACGATGGACAAGGGTGGACAGGCTGTCCTGATTTTGTTGGACTTGTCGGAGGCTTTCGACACGGTCGGTCACTCTACTCTGATCGGCCATGTCGAGGCCATCGGTATTAAACATAGAGCCAGAGATCTTATCACATCCTTCCTGGCTGACCGCAAGCAGGCAGTCAAGTTAGGCACTTTCACTTCACCTACTTTCAGCCGTCCGTGTGGAGTCCCTCAGGGTTCCTCGCTAAGTCCGACCCTCTTTAATATCTATGTTTCGGACTTAGCGAGGGTAATAAAAGAGTATAACATCAACCTAACAACTTACGCCGACGATACTCAGTTGGTATTATCCATACATAAAAATGGACTCAATGTTGCAGCAAACTTCAAGGACGGTATGAGAGCCATTAGTAGTTGGATGGCCTCCAAATGCTTAAAACTTAATTCATCTAAGACGGAGGTCATGCTCTTTGGAAGTATTCAACCTTTGTGGTCCCCCTTATGGTGGCCAGAGGAACTGGGAACTCCACCTCAACCAGTCAGCAAAGTCAGAAATTTGGGAGTAATATTCGATGACAAACTCCTGTTCCATCACCACGTGAACGCTGTAGTATCATCATCTTTTAACATCTTAAGGAAAATAAGGAAACTTCTTCCATATCTTCCTATAACTACAGGCAAAACACTTATTTCTACACTGGTGTTTTCACGTACTGACTACTGCAATGCCCTCCTCCTCATTGCACAAAAAAAGGTTATTTCCAAATTACAAATGATACAAAATGCTTCTGCCAGAGTCTTACTGGCCATTCCTAAATACAGCTCTGTCTCTGGACATCTGGATCAATTGCACTGGCTTCCAGTCAGAAGTCGTACGAAGTTCAAGGCCCTTTGTATTGTCTACAAGGCAATAAACAACACGGGACCCAAATTCCTTAGAAGTTCCTTTAAGCCTTTGGCAACTCCCAGAACGCTTCGTTCCAACACGGCTCATCTGCTGCAGATACCCAGAACAAGGAAAGTTAACTGGGGAGACAGATGTTTTACTATAGCTGCTGCTAAATTATGGAACTCCCTCCCTCTTAATATAAAAACCAGCCCATCTCTGATTGTCTTCAGAAAGCAACTAAAGACTTGGTTGTTCTCTCAACGACATGATTAACTATAAATCAATCTAACCTCTGCCTAGAGATCTAATCACCGGTATCGGCTTCTAGCCCCCAGCGCCGAGACACCCACGGGTAATTGTAGCTCTTTAAAAATGGCAAAAATAAATAAATAAATAATAAATGGATAATACATGGAACGATTACAATTCCGATAACAACTTTCCACTTCAAATACTGTCAAGAGTATATACCAGCAGGCCAGTATGAAAGGTTGGGTAAAGAATACATCAAATCAACCTGGGATTTACCTTATACACACAGATGTTATAGTGAAGGAAACAAGGAGGTATTTCTTAGTGGTAAAAATTGTAAAAAATCACTAAGCGGTACACTTCTGTGTCAAGGAATTAATTTGCATGGAGCCTGCAAAGGGTCTTCAAACAACCTTTCATGTCACCTGCATGGCATGCATGCAAAATAGATAGAGCCATTTTTTTGACCAGTTTCTAACGGTAGTTACATTTTAATAAGTGACCATAGCTGTTGTGGCATGCTGCCAGGAAAAGCCTATCTGACCACTGTAACTTCCAGGGCCATTTGCTGTATGCAAGTATTGTATCCACACAGCAATCCAGATATGGGGGCTGCGTTATGGCCTCGGTTGAATATCTCGTCTATTCGAATTGATACTTTAAGCAGAATGAAGTCTATTCTTTTACAAACAACTGTGCCTTTAACGTCATCAAAAAAGACATATGATCTGCAAGTTGCAAGGACAGCAGCAGAGATACATACCCTTTTATCAACAAATTGCCCCGTACATTTCGTAGAAGTGTTAAGCCAAATTTTAAACATGTCTGATACCAGTGGCATCGCACATGTATTTAAGACAATTTATTTGGGACTGTTAGCACCCTTTGAAACAGTTCTGGGCATCTCCCGAATTTTGTCCATTCTGTCTTTGGCGGCCTACCCTTAATCTTGGGACTCGTGGCAGGAATTTTATTTTTGCTCCTTCTGCACTGATATGGCAAGCCAATCCACAAGCAAGACTCTAGCAACAATGGAAGAAACGATCCTAGCAATGCGATACCGAGACCGTATCACTAAGGTCCTCGGATTGGCCCGGCTAAGAGATCTAAGTACAACCTGGTTTCTTTCATTCAGACCGATCTGGCAAGATTGCATCATACCTGTGCTTCGATGTCTGCTATGCGGTGAAGAATGTGTGTTTGACGTCTGTCGTACACTACAATCAGCAGTACCAATGGAAATCGATACTTTGCTAGGTCCGGTAACGACTCATGCATCGTGTTGTCCCCAGCGGCTACCGATTCTGATGACGGCATTCGTTGAGACTTCAGCACTACGAGTAGGTGGCGGTGAGGTACGAGAGGAAAGCAGCACCAAACAGGTACAGCCTTCTGTGAGCATTGCTGATCCAACCATCGATGATAGCACTCACACAGAGAACTGCGCAGTTTCAGTATTTTCAAACTTAGCCGAATTTTCACCTGATGTGGTAGACCAATTTTTTGCAGGTCTGTCTGAAATAATGTTCTCTCCAGTCAACGAGAATAACTCTTAATAAAAACAATGAGCACACAGCGTTCCCTGAACTCTGAATTCGGCCTTCAGTTTTTGATAAACAAAGCTACAGAAAATATTTGGAACTTTTTCCCCTGAAAGCGAAATTATTTTCCCCATTTTTTCAAAATATTTACCTTTTATTTTGGTACATGGAACTCTGCTTAAAGTAGAACTATTCTTAGAGAACAGAGCTTCTATTTTAGGATACTAGAGACAATATTTTACCTCAGCCTCTAGCACATATACAGCAATTTGTATAAATATGTGATGAAATGGTCTCAACCTTCTTTTCTGTATTTAGAGCCATTTCATGTGTAATTTTCACAATTCATTCAGCTGATATATATGCATTTATCTGAATGATGACACTGCTTGAAAAGCGTACTGTACAAACACAAATTTTTCGTGTATTTACCTTATACCATTTCAAATGCGAAATATGTATTTTGGGGTGGGTTGGAAAAAACACATGCATCATTGAATGTTTACTATTGCTTAGTTTTTTAGTAATGATGGACATCAATCCGTGGAGTGGGTGTCGTGTTCATATCTAGGACCCTAATTCTATATTCCCGATTTATGCCCTTGTGAGGTTATAATAAATAATATCCTGATAAAGGCATAAGAATCAGATTCATATTCAGTAATAGCCCATGCAATCCAAAGCACAGCACAGCTAGTTCCATCGACTCCTAGAAAGCACAACAGCTTCTTTAAACAAACCAAGCCTCCAGCAGCCCGCGAAAACACTACTGCTTTTGTTTTGATTTGAACAAGAACTCCTGAAGTCCAGAAAGAACTGTTAGTTCTTAGTGACGTCTTATGTCCAACCTTACGTCAAACCCGGCACCTTCCAGGTATAAAATACCAATGGTTGCCTTAAGCACACACACGGTGGTTTGGAGTAGAGTGGCCATCTACTTGCCCGAGAGCTCAGCTGATGCGAGTGCCCAGGGAAGCCGCCCCTCCTGTTTGATGCACTGAGAGAGATGCTGTCTTTTGCTCCAGCCGAAAAAATCCAGCTCCGGTGTTTCCAGCCTACCCTTGCGGGTTGCTGGAATATCGAGTCCTGAGGAAAGAGATACCAGACCTCCCACATTCTATTACCAAGGTACGGAGCTGACTAAACCCTTAAGAGAATTTTTGATGCAGATTCTTGGCAAAATATTATCTTAACCAACTTAACTTAAACTGCTACTTCCCACGTATTAGGCTTAGGTCAGGTACACCGGGGTAGGCTTAGTTAGAAGCACCAGTTGAGTACGTTAGTCAATGTATTTATGTATGTATATAATTTATCCATTTTAAAGTATCATATGGCTAAGAAACCATATCAATGCTTTTACAGTATTATTTCATAATACTACTTTTACTGTACGCACTTTACTTTACTTTAAGTATTGCAATTGTGGCAATTCACTTATCTTGCATGAGAAAGAAGACTGCTCAATAAATAACACCTTTTTATTGAAAATGCCCGTCTCTCTATTTCTCTGCTCTCTGGTGAAACTAAGTATGCACTGCTGACTGAGTGAAATAGCTGTCTATTGTTTTCACACGACTCTAGAGATATACTCTTATTCTGAGGGAGAAAAGTTGTCATGTTTATGCAGTTGTCGGAAACTGAATCCCTTCTCGTCGAAGCCAGGGGAGGTTGTCCCTCCCTATTCATTCAAGAAAGTTTCCAGTGACCTCTGAGCTAGCTGGCGCAAACCTAAATTAAGTTTAACATAGTCAGTAGAGACCTAGTTGACCTCAGCCCTACGTCTACACTGCTGTTTATGTTATTCCAATGCGCAGAGCCTATTGGGAAAATAGGAACTACACTACACTATGTTACTGACCCAGTGTTCCCCATGTCCATGTGTTACAAAGGTTCTATGCGCTAATTTTTAAATAGTAAAAACCTCAACTACCTCTATTCTTTGAGAGATGAAATTCAATCAATCAATCAATCAAAAATTGATATAGGGCGCTACTCACCCGGAGGGTCTCAAGGCGCTTGGGGGAGGGTGGTCTTCTACTGCTCGAACAGCCCGGTCTTGAGTTGCTTCCTGAAGGAGAGGTGGTCTTGGGTCTGACGGAGGTGGATGGGGAGGGAGTTCCATGTCTTGGCTGCCAGGTAGGAGAAGGATCTTCCTCCCATGGTGGCTCTTCGGATGCATGGAACGGCGGCGAGGGCGTGGTTGGTCGAGCGAAGCTGGCGGGTGGGAGTGTAGAAGGTCAGGGGGTTGTTGAGTTACCTGGGGCCCAGGTCATGGAGGGCCTTGTGTGCGTGGGTGAGGAGACGGAACTTGATTCTCTTGTTGACGGGGAGCCAGTGCAGGTCTCTCAGGTGTCCGGAGATGTGGCTGTGGCGGGGGATGTCCAGGATGAGTCGTGCGGAGGCGTTCTGGATGCGTTGGAGTCTCTTCTGTAGTTTGGCTGTGGTTCCGGTGTAGAGGGTGTTTCCGTAGTCCAGTCGACTGGTGAAGAGTGCCTGTGTGACCGTCTTCCTGGTTTCGGTGGGGATCCATCGGAAGATCTTCCGGAGCATG
The DNA here is from genome assembly GCF_964263255.1 of Lissotriton vulgaris. Classification (NCBI taxonomy): domain Eukaryota; kingdom Metazoa; phylum Chordata; class Amphibia; order Caudata; family Salamandridae; genus Lissotriton; species Lissotriton vulgaris. The sequence goes on from NC_141697.1 coordinate 121,218,244, forward strand.
CGTAGGATGTTGAAGCACGAGGACGAGACGGCGTTGACTTGTCTGGTCATCGAGAGGGAGGAGTCCAGGATGAAGCCCAGGTTGTGTGTGTGGCCCATTGGTTTGGGTGCGCTGCCCAGGGCAGGGGGCCACCAGGAGTTGTCCCGGGCGGAGGAAGATGGTCCCAGGATGAGGACTTCCGTCTTGTCTGAGTTGAGTTTCAAGCGGCTGTTCTTCATCCACTCAGCTACTTCTTTCATCCCTTCGTGTAGGTTGGTTCTGGCGGTGGCTGGGTCGTTGGTGAGGGAGAGGATCAGCTGAGTGTCGTCAGCGTATGAGATGATGTTGAGGTTGTGTTGGCGTGCGATGGCCGCGAGGGGGCTCATGTAGATGTTGAAGAGGGTGGGGCTGAGTGATGATCCCTATGGTACGCCGCAGATGACTTCGGTGGCCTCGGATCTGAACGGGGGGAGGCGGACTCTCTGGGTTCTTCTGGCGAGGAATGAGATGATCCACTCCAGAGCCTTCTCTTGTATTCCGATGTTGCTGAGGCGTTGTACTAGGGTACGGTGGCAGACAGTGTCGAATGCTGCGGAGAGGTCCAGGAGGATGAGGGCAGCTGTTTTCCCGTTGTCGAGCAGGGCTCGGATGTCGTCAGTGGCTGCGATGAGGGCGGTCTTGGTGCTGTGGTTGGCTCAGAAGCCGGACTGCGAGGGGTCGAGGGATCCGTTTGTCTCGAGGAAGGTGGCAAGCTGTCAGTTGACGGTCTTCTCGATGACTTTAGCAGGAAACGGGAGGAGCGAGATGGGGCGGTAGTTCTTGAGGTCGGTGGGGTCAGCTGATGGTTTCTTCAGGAGGGCGCTGAGTTTGGCATGCCTCCAGCTCTCCGGGAAGGTGGCGGTGTTGAAGGAGCAGTTGATGACGTCTCGGAGTTGGGGTGCGATGACGGAGGCGGCCTTGTTGAAGATGTGGTGGGGGCATGGGTCGGTTGGTGATCCGGAGTGGATGGAGTTCATCGTGTGGATGGTGTCTTCGGTGCTGACCGGGGTCCAGGCGCGGAGGGTGGTGGTGGGAGGCGTCGGTTCAGTGGTTGGGTGCCTGGGCTGTGTGCCGAAGCTGTTGTGTATGTCGCCGATCTTGCTGTGGAAGAACGAGGCGAGTGAGTCGCAGAGTTCTTGTGAGGGGGTTATGTCATTGATTCCGGCATTGGGGTTCGAGAGCTCTTTGACGATGTTGAAGAGTTCTTTGCTGTTGTGTGCGTTGTTGTCTAGTCGTTGCTTGAATGCTGTATTCTTGGTGGCGTGGATCAACTGGTGGTGTTTGCGGGTGGGGTGCTTGAGGGTGGTCATGTTGTCTGTAGTCGGGTCTTTGCGCCAGGCTTTCTCAAGGGTGCGGCAGTTCTTCTTGGAGTTCATGAGCTCGTCGTTGAACCAGGAAGCCTTCTTGCTGCCGGGTCTACTGGGATGGTTTTTCAGGGGTGCGAGGTCGTCAGCGCAGTTGGTGATCCACTGTGTGAAGTTGTTGGCTGCCTGTTTGGGGTCCGTTGAGCTGGCGGGAGGATTGAGGTTCAGGGATGTGGAGAGCTGGTTGGGGGTGATCTTGTTCTAGCTCCTGCGGGGAACCTGTTGCGGGTGGTGGTGGGTTGTGGTCCTTTTGAAGCTGAAGTGGACGCAGCTGTGGTCTGTCCAGTGGAGTCCGGTGGAGTGACTGAAGGAGACGTCCCTGCTGGAGGAGAAGACGGGGTCAAGCGTGTGTCCGGCGTAGTGGGTGGGGGTGCTCACCAGTTGCTTGAGTCCGAGGTTGGCGAGGTTATCCAGCAGGGTGGTGGTGTTGCAGTCCTTGTTGTTTTCCAGGTGAAAGTTGAGGTCTCCTAGGAGGATGTAGTCAGCGGAGGAGAGGGCGTGCAGGCTGATGAAGTCTGCGATGTCTTCGCTGAATTGTGTGCGGGGTCCTGGGGGTCTGTAGATGAGGGTGCCTCTGAGTGTGGTTTTGGGGTCGGTGTGTATCTGGAAGTGGAGATGTTCGGCGGATGTGAGGGTGTCGTCGGAGTTGGTCGTGATGCGGATGGTGTTCTTGTGGATGATGGCGATGCCTCCTCCTGTCTGGTTGACGCGGTCCCTCCGGGTGATCTTGTATCCGTCCGGGATGGCGATGGCGATGTCGGGCGCTGAGGAGGCGTTCATCCATGTATCCGTGAGGAAGGCGACGTCTGGAGATGTGGTGTCGAGCAGGTTCCAGAGTTCCACGGCATGTCTGTGGACAGAGCGGGTGTTCAGGAGGATGCACTTCAGGTGGTTACTGCTGGTGCTCGGCTTGGCGGGTGCGGTGCAGGTCCGGATGCAGGAGAAGTTGCAGGATCGGCAGCGGAAGGGTCCGGGGGTGCGTCGCGGGTCGGCTCGGTAGCATCCGGGGATTCGGCCGGTGTTGAGTGCGTTGAGTGTGGCGGTGTCGTAAGTCCGGCGGGTGGGCTGGCATCTGCGGGGGCCAGGGCTTCTGTCGCTGGGCGCGGTCCAGGCACGGACGGGCGCAGACGGGCTTGCCTTCGGCGCACAATCGGCGCGCCCGCTGCGCCGATTCATTGGATTGTCTACAAATGCGTATATAAGTCCTCTCCTCTTCCATGTTCAGTCCAAAAGGGGGTTTTGTATTGAGCTCAATGATACATCAAGACTCTCGTTGTCTCAGTGATTTCTATTGATTGCCCCCTCTCTTGTTAGCTACTATTGCATCTACGACCAAATATGTCAGACCTTGGAACATCACTCAAATGCTTTTGTTCGAAAGGATGAGATGCTGGATACGTTCTTTCTTTATTTTTTATAGCTCATAAGTGCTGGAGTATTCTCTTGTGGACCGGGAGCATAGTATTAACTACATACCTTAGTCTTCAAGGACATTGTAGAATGTAGACTTCATAGTTTGTTTTACAGTGGTAATTTCCCTTTATGAACGTAATCTTCTTAGAGAAGGGTTATTTTAATTTGTTCACATTTTTACCATGCCTGCAGGCCTTGCATCTGCCGAAGTTACTGAACCCTGGACTGTCACTGTTTTTCTTTGTTTGTTTGTTACTTTCAGGACTGTTTTTTATTAGATCATCACTCATCAATTTAGTTCTTCTGAAAGTAAGCCCTGGTCTGCTTGGTGTCCCTTTACCTAGCACTAAACAGTTTTTATTAGGCGCCAGTATTTCTCTATTATAGATCACACTGCCCCTTCCCCCTTATTGAAAGGTGTGATTAGTTTGGGACTCAATTTTGGTCTTTTTCTTTTTAAACAGAAGTTGCTCTCTTGGTCTCACATTAGCTTTTCTTTTTGCTTCCACAATGCAGGTCTGTGAATATCCCCTTGTCTGGAACCTCCTCATCAGATCTTCTACGGCCTTTTTTTCTTCACATTTCTCACTGTAATTTCTTCACTTTGAAACGGTACATAAAAGCAACAGAGACCTGTTAAGATTATTTTGCTTAGACCAGGTGCCTAAGGACGAATGAGGGGGAGATAGAACTAGAAAATTATCTATTTTAGAATCAAAGTACATAATAGAACTTCAAACAATGGCCCCCCTAGGTTTTAATAACGAGGAAGAGCTGTGTGTCTACCTTGTCTAAAAAAACTAGAAACAAACTATGCAGGAACATGTCCAGGGATCTGGGCTTCCACCCATCACTCTAACTTATCAGGCTAAATTCTAAAATCTGATACTAATCATACCAGATACGACTGACAACATGTGATACTAAATATCTAGCCTCCACTTAATATATGAATCATGTAATTGAAAAATAGAATTTATTTTATCTATGCCGCTTCAAACGTTCCGTGAATCATGTATGATTGCCCATTCAGGGCGCTATTATGTAGATACATGAAAGACTTATTGAATGCTATTGAATTGCAGCTTTCCATATTCCATAAGAAAATTGGGGACATCAATTATTAATTCTTATTAATGACTGTAATCATTTTTTTGCGCTATCCAGTTGATGAATTGTCACTGTACGGTCGCCGATTCAGGGCACAATTGTGAAGGTGCATGAGAGTACCATGGAGTATCATGAAATTGCCGCTACCCATATGGTATTAGGGGATATATGATTGACATTTATTATGAAGTGACTTTAATGATTGGAATCATCCCTTGGTGCGATTTAACAGGACAAATAGTCTTGATGTATGTAGATTTATTTATCACATTTACTATTTTCACTTTTCTTAACACATATTTATGTTTTCGAGCATGTTATAAGATGGCTGTCACGATTCTGGCACTAACTGAGACCAGAGGACTGTCTTCTAAGTTGAATATTGACATTCAGTCATGAAGTTTGTCCAAACTTTATGGATAATGTTGTGTGATCAAGCGCTCTTTGGAGCGCGAAACGCGTCACGTTAGGTTTATGGAGTCAATAAACCTTCCCTTTTTGGATACGTTGTAGTAGCCCTGTGTTTATTTTCGACCCGAGAGCTCGTTTGGAACGCCGTTTTTAGTGGATATTGTCAGCCGGCTGCTCTGCCGGTATCGAGCCACTCCAGCATAACGCAAAGGATTTCCAGCAGGAGTACTTTTGTTGTTTTATATATATATATATATATATATATATATATATATATATATATATATATATATATATATATATATATAGCTGCACGTTCCTGGAGCCCAATGATGGTATCAGAAAAGGATTGGCTGGCACACTGGTATCCGGTTCACAGATTTTATTACACCAAACCCCCTTCACCCCTTACAGACGCGTTTCGCCTTTGCAGGCTTCGTCAGTGTAACGTTAGTGCATAATTGAAGTCGCCATTTAAAGCCGTTGGCCCGCTATACATGTCATAAACATAAAAGAAGGACATTATCTGTTTAACATTTTGGAGGCCATCTTGTAATGTGCAAATTGCATTAGAATATCAGGCTATAAAATGGTGACTGACGTGAAAGTGCATCGTGCTCATTAAAAACTTTTAACGTTATTATACAAAAGTATGTTTTCAAGAATTCATTAACACAGCAAAGTTAATATAATAAGCAATTGAAATATTTACAACAATTATTTTTTCAATATGCCTAATGTTGGTTATTCAGCCCTGAATGGGCGATTTCATCGACAGTGCAAACAATACTATTAAGGCATGACAGATTGTTGGAAAAAATGGAGATGTTATATGGTTTCGACTCATCTTCTTCCTATTTTTTCCATACACTCAGGACAATTCACAGATTATAAATGAACCCAAAGCTCTTCATTATTATTCAAACCCCACAGAGTCATGGTTTTTAAACTAATAATGTGTTTGGACTCCAAGATACGTAGGGACTTCTCTCTATCACCTCCTCGTTCTAATTTGGGGGCCTGATCGATGCAATAGAAACTAAGTTTTTCCCACTTGCTCTGATGGTATTCGGCAAAGTGGCGGGCAACAGGATACGATTTATCTTTGTTTGTGATCGCCCGCATGTGTTCAAGAATTCTTAGTTTCGCTGGTTTAATAGTGCTGCCAATGTATCGCAGCTTGCAAGGACAGGTGAGACAGTATACAGCAGGGTTCTTCAAACTGTGGGGCGTGCCCCCCTGGGGGGGTGCGGCACCATCCCAGGGGGGGCGCGCACTCCACTCCGATCTTCCCTTTGTGCCCGTTCCTTTGTCTGGGGGATTCTCCCAGGAGGGGGCCAATTCATGGAGTCGACAGCTTTGGCTGCAGTGCAGGCAAGGAGTCTCCTCTGCTAAAAACTAAAGCAAACAAACAGACACACTTTCAGCTTTAGCAGAGGAGACCCCTTGCCTCCCACTGCAGCTGAAGCTGTCGACTACGTGAATTGGCCCCCTCCTGGGAGAGTTAGCTCTTCCCCGAAGGGAAATAAGGTTTCCGTAGAGGGTTTGAGGCACGGGCGGGGTGGGCTCTGGCCCAGGGCCCCAGCCTTTCAAGGGGGGTGGGAATGAGGGGGAGGGGGGGACGGGAGTCCTTCAGTTATTTTGGGAAGGGAGGGAGAGGTTTGGCCTTGAATCGGGACGGTGGGCTCTGGTCTGCGGTCATCAACTCATGAGGATCTTTGTGTGGGGCACCGAAGTGTCTGTGTTCAGGGATGTTGGTCTGCAGATTCGAATTTGAATCATCAAATGTGTGAGGGATGTCGGGTGGAGCCGGCCACCAGACGTCCATTATGTTACCATGTGGGTGAATAGATGTATGGGTGGAGTGGTGGATGTATGGGTGGAGTGATTGGTGGAATGGTGGATGTGTGGGTGACATGGTAGATGTATGGGTGGGGGGGATGGATTAGTGAGGGGATGGATGGATGGGTGAAGGGGTGGATGGATGGTGGGAGAGAGGATGGATGCATGAGTGGAGGGATGGATGGGAGTGGATGGATGTGTGTATGGTTGGAAGGGTAGATCGATGGGTGGAGGGATGGATGGATCAGTGAAATGGTGGATGGATCGATGAGGGGGTGGATGGTGGACGAGTCGGTGGGTGGATGGATGAGAGAGGTGATGGATGTATTGATGTATTGATGGGTGAAGGGGTGAATGAATGGATGGATGGATGAGTGAAGGGGTGGATGTGGGGATGGATGGGTGATTGAGGAGGGTGGATGGACGGGGGATGGATGGAGGAGTGAAGGGGTGGGTGAGAGGTCAATGGATGGATTCATGAGTGGATGAGTGGATGGATGGATGAGTGGGTGGATGGGTGAAGGGTGGATGGAGGGATGGGTGGCTGGGTGAGAGGGGAATGGAGAGAGAGGGGGAGGATGGATGGATGGATGAGTGAGGACATAGATGAATGATTGGCAGAGTGGATGGGCAGGTGTGTGCATGGTTGGGTGAGGAGAGGAGCATGGAGATGGATGGGTCAGAGAGTGCATGCATGAGTGGGGGGAGGGTGGAGAGCGGGAGGGATGGGTGGGTGGATGGATGAGTGGGGGGTTGAGTGGGTGGACGGATGAGTGACTGGGTGGATGGATGAGTCGGTGGGAGGATGGCTGGATGAGTGAGAGGGTGGGTGGTTAGATGGATGAGTGGATGAATGGGTGGAAGAGTGGATGGATGGGTGGAAGAGTGGATGGATGGGTGGAAGAGTGGATGGATGGGTGGAAGAGTGGATGGATGGGTGGAAGAGTGGATGGATGAAAGGAGGAGTGGGAGGATAGCTTGGGAAGAGTGGATGTATTGGTGAGGGGATGATTGGGTGAAGGGATGTATGGATGATGGATGGATGGGGGAGCTGATGGATGGTGGATGGGTTTGCAAGTGGTTTGGATGTGGATGGGGCACAGCTGGAGGGACGGAATGAATGGTGGGGGAGTTGGTGGATGACAAGGTGTACATGATGGATGGGGAGGGTTGTGATGACTTCCTTTGCCTTGGAGGATTGTGTTTTGAGCTGTGTGGTACGCCTCTGTCGTTTCGCCACACCCACTCACAGGACTGCCGTTTGCTAGGCACTCTTGTTGTGTTGTGTTGAGCATTGTTTGCCGGATATGGCCCGTGGTGTGCGCATTGCAGTCGATCATGTGGTGTGCCGGATTCCGGAGGTTTCGGTCAGGTGGTGGGGGGGGCCCAACATCTGGGGGAATTCAGCTGGGGGGGCTCAACCTGGAAAAGTTTGAATTCCTCTGGTATACAGTATACTCTGAGTTGCAATTGAGCAACTGCTTGATTTTTATATTGGGTTTGTTGTCGCCTGTGCGATTTGGGTATTCAGATATTTTGCCACTAAATCTGCATGCCTTACACTTAAGACAGGGAAAGAAACCAACCGATTTTGATATTTTGATGGGTTGAGCCAAAGATCTAAAATGGCTATGCACCAAATGGTCTGCCAAAGATGGACATCTTTTGTGAGTGATTAAAGGCCTCTTTGGCAGATTTTTCTTGAGGACTTTGTCAGCAGTGAGTATATGCCAGTTTTTCTGAAAAATACTCATTATTTCGCCTGATTTGGTGTTAAATTCCGTTATCATACGGACCTCATCAGGTGCCTCTGTTTTCAGTTTGGGAACGAGGAGATCCCTCCTATTTGTCCCAGAGGCTTTAACACTGGCTTGTTTAAGAATGTTGCTGTTATATCCCCTACTCTCAAATCTACCCTGAGCTTCAATTACTGCCTGTTTGTAGTCTTGTTCAAGAGAGCAATTTCTCTTTAGGCGTAAGAATTCGCCGTATGGTACATTTTTTACAAGACTTTTCGGATGGTATGACTTGGCATGCAAGACCGCGTTTCCCGCGGGTTTGTAAGATGTTATTATGTACAAATATTTCCAGGTCTAGGTAATTTATGCTACTGGTACTGATCGTGCTAGTGAATCTTAAATTGAGAGTGTTGGTATTTAGGGTAGAAATATACTCTTCTGCTGACTGACGATCACCTTGCCAGATTATAAACAGGTCATCTATATACCTAGTCCACATCAGGATTTTCTCAGTCCATTCCTGATTCGAGTCCCTCCATGCCTCGTGCCTCTCCCACCAGCCCACGAATAAATTCGCGTAGCTGGGGGAGAAGCACGAGCCCATAGAAGTACCCCTTTTCTGATTGTACATAGTCCCATCAAATAAGAAAATGTTATTAAACAAACAAAATCTGATCATAGACAAAATCATGGCATTATGGCTACGGAAATGTTCTGGTTTTTGATCTAGAAACCATTTCTCAGCAGTGAGACCCTGCTCGTGGTTGATGCAGGTATATAGATTAACTAAATCTAAAGTAATTAACAGCATTCCGGAGTCCCATGTGATATTGTCCATAATACTTAGGAAGTCTTGCGTATCCTTCAAATAAGAAGGAAGGTTTTTAACGAAGGGAGCCAAGTATGAATCTACAAATCTGGAAGTGTTTTCGAGAAGGCTTCCAATGGAGGACACTATTGGGCGTCCTGGAGGTCTTTTGGCATGTTTATGCACCTTTGGCAGGTGGTAAAATGTAGGTACAATCGGTGCTTCACATTTTAGAAAGAGGTACTCTTCCATGGTTAGCATACCTTCTTTCTGCCAGTTGTCTAACATGCCATGGAAAGTCAAAATGCTTTTGTTATACTCAGATCTCTGTATTGGGGTATAACATTCTTTGTCTTTCAACTGTCTATGTGCCTCTGCTAGGTAATGGTCCCGATCGAAGATCACGATATTACCTCCTTTATCAGAAGGTTTAATTTCAATTGTTGTGTCTTCTTTGAGCGACCTGATTGCTTGCCATTCTCTTTTCCATATGTTTGATGTTTTGTGGTTTATTTTACTCTTTGTTCCAGATGAGATTTTGTCTAGATCTTCAAGCACTGTTTCGTTAAAGAGATCAATTGCATCGTAAAAAAAATAAAATATATATATATATATATATATATATATATATATATTTGCAAAGGATTGTGAGGGACTCGATCCAAGGAGTCCTACTGAGACGACGCAACTCTCGATTAGGTGGAGACAGTCAATTCTTGGATACTTGCTGTATATATATATATATATATATATATATATATATATATATATATATATATATATATATATATATATATATATATATATATATTTCCTCTCCGTTCCAGTGTGACCCACAGGAACCCAGCAGCAGTGTTGATTTATTTTTCCTATTCAAAATCCAAAATCCAAATGAAGGTACAGGCGAGCAACCTACGCGTTTCGGTATGCTTATACCTTGATCACGGTTAGTGTGTTCACAACAAACAGAGTTTTTTGTAAATATCAAATCATTGCATAATTTCCTGTTCCTTTACTAGGGTCACAACAGTGCATTATGGGACATAGAGTCTCTATATTTGCAATTTAAAAATCGGAAAGAGTGTATTTTGGTTCACAAAGAAACTTCTTTTTCAAATTACATTGTATCAGTTCCTTGTCATTTTAATGTTCACACAGCTTGAAAAAAAAGGGGGGGGTTGCACTAAGCATGTTCTAAGGATTTAGCCTATTTAATGACTTTTTGTTGTCATTTTGTAACTTTATTGTTCAAGCCACACCGCTTCTAGAATTGATTTCATTCTTTTTTATTTTGATCTTCCCGGCCCATGGTGTCCATTCTGGTTTGTGTCTTGGTTGGCTTGGGTGTACTTGCTGATATTATAGCTTGATTCCATTTCAGGTTTACAATAATAATATTTTCTTTTCTTATTAGACCACTTTTCTTTGTGGAACCAACTTTTGTTTCTTTTGCCTGATCTCTTTCCTTTTAAGAACACTTCACGGTTTCCAGGAAGCTTCAAAGGTGTATGCATAATTCTTCAGATAAATTCAATCCATATGGGGACATGGTTCTGAAATTGAGGATGTCTGGACTCTTTCTGCCTTAAAATGTGTTCCCTGTTGCCTCCATACTCACTCTGGGAGACAGTTTCTATTCCACTAAATTTTAAGCATTTCCAATCACCCTTGTGATGAATTTCCACATGTTTTACAATGGCATTTTTTTGTCCTTGTTTACCGTCTCTCTCACGTGTTCAAGGACTCTTCTTGAGCTCACAAATTGTGCTCCCCACATATTTAAGTTTGCATGGGCATTCAAATATGTACACAGTGTACTGGCTGTTGCAGGTGATGAATTGCTGTATCCGCCATACCTTACCATCTGGCCTAGTTATTTCCCTTGTAGGATTAGCGATTTGGCACACTTTACAATTATGGCATTTTGTAAAGCCTTTTGTTTTCAGCCATGTTTCTTTTCTTTGGTTGGTTCTTAAATGGCTGTGAATTAATCTATCCTTAAGGTTGGTGGCCCTGCGGTACGTGATGGTTGGGTGGTTTCCCATTAGTTTGCCAATTGTGTTATGCATTTTCAGGATTTTCCAATTTTTTCTTAGAATCTGTGATATTTCTTTTGCTTCTTGGGTATAGTCGAAGATTAAGCGGAGAGGTTCCTCCGCTTTTGATATTTCGATTGGTCCTTTTGGGGTTAAGCATTCTGATCTTGATTTTTCATAAGCTTTTAGCCAACATTTATTCACAATTTTGCTGTTACACTTCCTCTTAGAGAGTCTGCTTTTCGTTTTCACACTGTGATGTAGCCACTCTTCCTCTTCACTGCAAATTCGCCTCAGTCGGAGAAACTCTCCATATGGAATACTGGCAATTGAAACTGGTTGGTGAAAACTTGTTGCTTTGTGGCTGTTGCCTTTCTGTGCAGGGTGGTTTCAATTTTGTTATTCTTTACATATATCTCGGTGTCAAGGAATGTCACCCTTTCACTACTGATATTGTAAGTGAATTTCAGACTCTTTACACTTGAGTTTAATACTTCCAAGTATTCCTGAAATTCTTTCACACTGCCGTCCCAGATGATCAGTAAATCGTTGATGAATCGTGTCCATTTTATAATTTTTTTGACTGATTTACTGTATGTTGGATTGCGTGCCACTTCACTCTCCCACCAGCCCATTACAAGACAGGCGTAGCTGGGGCTAAAAGAATACACCATTGCTGCTCCATTACATTGGTGGAAAAATTAATTTCCGAATATGAAACAGTTTTGCGTCAGGCATAGCGTTATCATTTCCAATAACATGTCGTTATGCCAGCTATAATGCATGTTTCTTTCTTTAAGGAAGTATGAGATTGCTTTCTCTCCCAGACTATTATCAATGTTTGTATACAGTCCAATTACATCCATTGTAATTAGCTTGAGATTTGCCTGCCATGTACTCTCCTGTATGATTCTAAGTACATAACTGGTGTTCTTTATATATGATTTTAACTGTGTAACATAAGAGATTAAAAAGAAATAAATGAACTTTGCTACGGGTTCAAGTATGGAATTTTTTGCTGACAGAATTGGACGTCCCGGTGGTGTTTTGGAATTTTTATGAAGTTTTGGTAGGAAGTAAATAGTTGCAAGAACCGGATGGTCTACTGTCAGATATTTGGCTTCCTCAATATCCATCAGATTCTTTTGTCAATTTCCCTTTTGATATTCATCGTTGGGTCTCTTTGTAGTTTTTCATAAAAATTGTGGTCTTCCAATTGTCTGTTTGCTTCCATGATATACGCATTACGGTCCCAGAATACAATATTTCCGCCCGTCAGCAATTTTTATGACAATTTCTTTTTCGTTCATTAGACTAGTTAGTGCGTCTGCCTCACTGTTTGTCAAGTTGTTTTTGTATTTGGCTCTCCATGAGTGAGCACATTCTTGGCTGATCCAGATAATGTTGCCCTTGTGTATGCGTGTGTAGCGGCTCACCACCGCTGCGGCACAAGCCAGGGCACGTGGAGCGGCGGCAGTGACCTGTGGCTTTGGGAAATATATAAATATATATATATATATATATATATATATATATATATATATACTGAACTGTGAATATTTTACCCCAATGCCTTATGCCAAGCCATGCAGTATCCCAGTATAAGTTAAGTTTAGAAAACTACCAGGCTTGCAGATAGAAAACTGCCCTATAGCTTTTCTTTCAAGCAACTAGTCTTCATACGTGCCCTCCCAAGTTCTTAGTTTTTCTATATCTTTGTCCCCAGTAATTCTCTCTAGAAAGGGGATGTGGAGTTGCTGTGCAGTCTCTTGCATCTGCATTAGTGCATGAACAATGCTTCAGTTAGAGACCTATACGAAAAGCCTAAGGGGCTTATAACGAGTACGGTGGTCCTGGGACCGCAGTAGTTGTGGTGAGGGTCTGAACATCATGGTGGGTCTGCTCGCCATATTATGAGCGGGCGGTGTGACTGCAACGAGACTGCCGCCTCAGCAGGGATTAAGGATGCAACTGTGGCGACGGTCTGCAAATGGCCTGAAAATGCTGGCCGCCCAGCACATCATGACCTGCATATCCACTGCCCTTTTCATGGCGGGGACCACACCATGAAAAGGCTGGTGGACATGCAGCTGAATCTGGGCTTGGGTGTGCATGCTGGGAGGCACATGTTGTGCACCCCCTGGAATGGCACCCACATTCCTGCATGGGTTGCCATACAGGACATGGTGCATGCCACACCATGCCGGAATGTGCAGTAGGCACTCTCACAGCGGCGGTCTGCTTGTTAGGCTTTCCTATGAGCCTAAGAAACTGCTGCTGTGACACCACTGCCGCACCGCCCACCCACCCTAGATTCAAATTGTAACCAGGCGGGTGGGCTCACTATGGGCTTGACTGTCTTCCTGGGACTGCTGCGGTGGCGGTCCCATTGGAAGTCCACCAAACCCATAATATGGCCCTAAGACAACAATTAAATCAAACCACACTTCCTTCCACATTAGCTTTGTACCAGTTCAATGAACTTGCAATGTGGACTACAAATAGCTCTCTGGACGTAGCTGGGGCTAAAAGAATACACCATTGCTGCTCCATTACATTGGTGGAAAAATTCATTTCCGAATATGAAACAGTTTTGCGTCAGGCATAGAGTGATCATTTCCAATAACATGTCATTATGCCAGCTATAATGCATGTTTCTTTCTTTAAGGAAGTATGAGATTGCTTTCTCTCCCAGACTATTATCAATGTTTGTATACAGTCCAATTACATCCATTGTAATTACCTTGAGATTTGCCTGCCATGTAATCTCCTGTATGATTCTAAGTACATAACTGGTGTTCTTTATATATGATTTTAACTGTGTAACATAAGAGATTAAAAAGAAATAAATTAACTTGGCCACGGGTTCAAGTATGGAAATTTTTGCTGACAGAATTGGACGTCCCGGGGGTGTTTTGGAATTTTTATGAAGTTTTGGTAGGAAGTAAATAGTTGCAAGAACCGCATGGTCTACTTCCTTCCACATTAGCTTTGTACCAGTTCAATGAACTTGCAATGTGGACTACAAATAGCTCTCTGGACAGCATAATGGAAGTGTCCTCTTTGCTGCATTTCTGTTATTTTGGGTCAACTATCAATTTCCTTACAAAACAATATGGTCTGATTTGCATGGAACGTGTACACTAGAGCCCCACGATTGCTAATGAGAAGATGAAAGAACATTGCAAAGCATTTCATCAGCAAACACAAAACTTGAAAGTTAATAAGTGGCATTTGCCAAAAACAGTTGCACTAGAAATTTCACAAAATCACAAAAGAACTACTGCCAAATAAAAGCAAAAACTTCCCAAAAATTAGCTTGTCTCTAATAACTCCTAATCCCAGATGGGTTACCAGAAGCTGATCCTGCAGCCATTACCTTCTGCCCACAACAAGAGGCCATAGGCAAACCGTGAAGGCCCATGATCCAGTTGTTGTGAGCCCTCACAATTTTAACATTTCCAGAAGATCAGGTCTAAAACAATAGCATTCCTATCAGAGAAGCCTGACTTTGGAACTGCCTTACCCTTCCTCTCAAACAGAGGAAGACCAAATTGACCATCTGGCAGATAATGGTAACTAATCTCTTCCACTAGGGAATAAAACACCCATCCCTCTTAGATATGACCAGTGCAGTAGGTGCAGTGACAGCAACACTCCACGTACCACTGTATTTCAGTAGCCAAGACAGCTTCAAAGTGGAGCTCAATTTCCTTTCCTGTATTAGGGCCCTATGCCGTTCACACCTATGATGTGTACTGTGCGACAAGCTCTCCTCCACCGGTGCCAAGATGCCATTCCTGGTGCTTTAAAATACAATAAACATTAAAAATATACTATAAGGGAATATCAATTGCTAAGCCCCTGTTTAAAGTATAATGACAATTCAGAAATTCAGAAAACATAAAATTGAGCGCCAGAAATTACTGCATCTGATTATCAATTCATACTTCATTCGGTATAAGAAAACATAAAACCAGGTAACACATTTAATAGAATAAAATTCATCAAGAACTACGTAAAAATAAATAACACAGTACAGCAAGCAGACCCACAAAAAGAAGCATTTGAGAACATGGAATTCAGAAGTCATTCTTGTTCCTGATCCTAATAGTAGTAGACAGAAAACTACTGACACACATGTACACTCAAAGGATTAACCAGTAATTGCAGAAAAAGAAATGCAGGTCTACACTGGGTAAAAGTAGAAACTTTTAAGTACTGGGATAATAAATCTAGTTCTAGGTGCAACATGAAATTTGCACACAACATTTTTAAATGCATGGCAGGAGGTTGCATTGCAAGGACAGATGTTCAAAACATCAGACACCGAATTCCCCTTTGGAAAGGCAAGGGAAAAATGCACAATATCCATCCTAAAATGTGTTAAAGGTCCCAAGTATTCTCAACATTAATTAAGTATGATTCCATTGATTTCTGTATTTTGATCAAAACCAATGATTTAACAGTGCAATTAAAAAGTTCAAGGAATTTTGTATTTGGTACAAAGCGTTTTTAGCCCATTTTTTATCTGATTTACTGCAAAGTGTTACATTTAGCCAATTAGAAAAAATATGGAAATCCTGAGTTAAGCAGTCCTCGATTACCCATCTGTTTAAGTCTGAATAGGAATTAGACTAGATAGGTAACCACAACAGGAGTAGGCAAGTAAATTCTATCCTGAAAACTAGAAAGACCTGACTCTTAGGATATGAATAATGCAGAGTACTCTGCAAGAGAGCTAGCAAAAAATCTACACAATCTGTGTTCCTCGCCCTCTAAAATCCCAAACTCTTGCACTGTAACACCCTGAAGAAGCCCACTTTGTGTTGCCTCATGTAATTATATGTGGTAGAGGTCTGTACCCCAAACTGAGGAAGAAGGTTAGAATAGCCTGTAGGGACATACAAGACAATCTTCTTGAGGACAGGTGGCGAGACCAGCGGGTGTGGTTATCAAAGATGACTCCTAAGTAGGAGGCGGGTTGTATTTTCCCAAAAACATGATGGTTAACATAAAAGATTCTTGTTGTAGTGGACTTGAACCCAAGTACCATGACATAAGATTCACTTTATCAGTCTATTTATAACGTGGCAGAATTAGAGCATTCACATAATATTACACACCTTGAGATACCAAATGAAGTGTGTCCACCTAAATTAAGGTTCAGCTACAACGACCCTTCTATGTGGCTGCAACAGTTCATAACAATGCTACCACCAAAACGTATGTGGCAAACAAATGCCACACACAATAAAACTAACACCAATTCCCCAATTCGCAGGCACTAACTGGATACCACAGGTAGTGCCAGCATAGGTGTCACTGTACATTTGCACTGGTAATGGCATTGTAGTGACAGTGGCATTTCATTATTTGCACACATGCATGGACTACATGTTTTTTTTCTATATTGATTAACAACATTTTCAAAGACAGCACTAACATTTGTGTCTGCCACAATATTAAAGTTTTAATATTGACACAAGCTTAAGTCTACTTCACAATATCGACTGTTAACTTGTTATCAAAATAATTATAGATTAAAGAAGAGTAAATGAATGTTTCCCTGTATATGTTGCTTACCTTGATAGCATGTTGGAAGTCCATAGTCTAGAGTCGATAGGTATGTTAGCTAACACTACTCTCTGCTGTATCGTGATATACAACCCTAAGATTGTGTCACACGAGGCTGTTAAGTTCTAGATAGGCCATAGCCAACATTGGTATATGGTTCTGTCTTTATCAATATCGGTTTCAAAGTATAATTTCCCACTTAGGCAATAGTGCAATGTGTGCAAAAACACATGCAGTAATATCAATGCACTTTGTAACACTGCATTTCTGTTAATGTTTAAAAGCAGGTATAATACCAATCAAATGGGTGAGGAAACTATATCAACATATGGAGATATATTTGATAGAAATAGTACCAAACTCTACATGAGGTAACAGTGTGACTGGACTTCTCACTTGCAGCATGGCCCCTTACTTTACTATGAGTGTTAAGGGCAGGTAGGTGACTAGGTCACAGACAGACCTGTACCTCGGTCACCTCCGTACACATTAACTCAGATGATAAAGGTTATCAACCAAACTGGTTGAAGTTCGGGTCCATCTGCATCACACAAGATTCAATTTGCATTTACTGGGGTTATGATATCTTCTAATACTTAACTTAACCCCTTCGAGGCTGATGACGAGCTGGGCTCGTCATGGTGTAGCCTCCTCAAACACTGATGACGAGCCCAGCTCGTCATGAACAATGGGTTTTTTAAAAAGTCAGCATACAAGCAGAAGTAGAGCAGCGCGCATGTGGTTAAGAAACCCATTTTAAAGTAACATCTATTTTCCAAACTTGGTTCAAGTATGTAAAACCTACCCAAACAAGCATTTGCAATGTAATCGGTCTGGCCTTTGGGACCTTATATGTATTTGGCTATGCAGCACATTAGCCTGCGTGCTGAAACATCTATTGTTCTTTAACATGGAAACAAAGTAAGCACACAACTTAGTGACACGCCAGGTATGGGAACAGATGGAGAGAAATATTGCGTTTCAGCTGGAAATGGTATAGTCCAAAAATCTGTTTTTAATATAAAATCAGGGCCTTCGGTGGTCATATCACTGAAAATATAAGAATTGAAAAAAATATTATTGTCTATGGGTGCTTGTGGAAGACAATTTCTATAGACTGGAATCTAGAGAATGCTAAATAGATTCTGGTATTTTACTGATCTCTGCTGATCGTTTTCTATCAAGAAAGCTAAATAGAGGCAGTTACCAGAAATATTAAAAAAAGAAAATGCCTCAGCAGAAAGCAATTCTGGTATTTCACTGACCTCTACTGGTCGTTTTCTATCAAGACAGTTACATAGAGGCAGTTGAACAAGCAGAAAGCAATTCTGGTATTTTACTGACCTCTACTGGTCATTTTCTATGAAGAGAGTTCAATAGAGGCAGTTGAACAGAAAACAAGCATTCTCAATGCAATAGGTCTCACATTAGGAAAGTTTGAGGTATTGTAAATGACACATTTTTTATTTATGTTTTGTTTTTAAAAATAGCGAAATTAATAGCTTTGTCATTTACAATGCCAATAGTTATAACTTTTGCAAATGTGACACCTATAGCATTTGTAATGCAATATGTGTTGTATTTACGTGACTTACATGTATTGATATTACAAATAACAATGGCTTTTAATTGCTTTTCAATAATTAATTCTTAAATAAAAGTTATTGTAATTTATAATGGCAATAGCTTAAAGTTTTGTAAATAACGTTTGTGAAGATTATGTTCAGTGTATTTTATTGTGATGAAAATCCAAGAACAGAAGTGAAATATTAACATATTTTTGTTACATTTGTAATAAAGCTTGAAACATTGGGAGACCATATTTAAACCAGGTGTTGTTGAATGGTTGCACAGATTGATGCTGTGGTGGTGATGAGTGATCTTGTGATGGCGAACGAGTGATGCTGTGGCGTTCAGTGATGCTGTGGGTGCGCATAGTGATGTTGTGGTGCCCCTGAGTGATGCTGTTGTGGTGCTGAGTGAAGCTGTATGGTATGCTATGTTTTGCTATCCTTTATCTTGTTTTGGTATGCTATGCTATGTTTTGCTATTCTATGCTTTGAATTGTTATGCTATGCTATGCTGTGTTTTGTTATGCTATGCTATGTTTTGTTATGCTATGTTTAGTTATGCTATGCTATGTTTTGCTATGCTATGCTTTGGTATGCTATGTTTTGTTATGCTATGCTATGTTTTGTTGTGTTTTATTATGCTATGCTTTGTTTTGCTATGCCAGGTTTTGTTATGCTATGCTATGCTATGTTTTGTTGTGTTTTGTTAAGCTATGCTATATTTTTGTGTGTTTTGCTATGTTGGTATGCTATGCTTTGTTATGCTATGCTATGTTTTGTTGTGTTTTATTATGCTATGCTTTGTTTTGCTATGCCAGGTTTTGTTATGCTATGCTATGCTATGTTTTGTTGTGTTTTGTTAAGCTATGCTATGTTTTTGTGTGTTTTGCTATGTTTTGTTATGCTATGTGTTTTGTGTTTTGTTATGCTATGTGTTGTTGTGTTTTGGTATACTATGTTTTGTTATGTTATGATATGTTTAGTTTTTCTATCCTATGCTTTGTTTTGTTATGCTATGCTATGTTTTGTTATGCTATGCTAAGCTTTGTTTTGTTATGCTATGTTTTGTAGTGTTTTGTTATGCTATGCTATGTTTTGCAATGCTATTTTTTGTTATGTATGCTATGTTTTGTTGTGTTTTGTTATGCTATGCTTTGTTGTGTTTTGCTATGTTTTGTTATGTTATGTTTTGTTATGCTATGCTTTATTTTGCTATGTTATGCTGTGTTTTGTTATGTTATGCTATGTTTTGTTCTGCTATGTTTTGTTGTGTTTTCTTATGCTATGCTATGTTTTGTTATACTATGCTATGTTTTGTTTTGCTATGCTTTGTTATGTTATGCTATGCTTTGTTTTGTTATTCTATGTTTTGTTATGCTATGCTATGTTTTGTTGTGTTTTGTTATGCTGTGCTATGTTTTGTTGTGTTTTGCTATGCTATGTTTTGTTTTGCTATCCTATGCTTTGTTTTGTTATGCTATGCTATGTTTTGCTATCCTATGCTTTTTTTGTTATGCTATGCTATGTTGTGATTTGTTATGCTATGCTATGTTTTGTTATGCAATGCTGGTGAGGGTGTGTGAGTGTGTGTGTGAGTGTGTGTGAGGGGGTGTAAGGGTGAGGGGGTGTGAGGGTTTGTGAGGGTGTGAGGTGTGAGGGGGGTGTGAGTGAGGGTGTGTGAGGGTGTGTGAGGGTGAGGGTGTGTGAGGGTGACAGGGTGAGGGTGTGTAAGGGTGTGTGAGGGTGTGTGAGGGTGAGGGGTTGTGATGGTGAGGGGGTGTGAGGGTGTGTGACGGTGAGGGGGTGTGACGGTGAGGGGGTGTGAGGGTGAGGTGGGTGAGGGTGTGTGAGGGTGAAGGTGTGTGAGGGTGAGGGAGTGTGAGGGTGAAGGAGTGTGAGGGGGTGAGGGGGTGTGAGGGTGAGGGAGTTTGAGGGGTGTGAGGGTGTGTGAGGGTGGGGGTGTGTGAGGATGAGGATGTGTGAGGGTGAGGGTGTGTGAGGGGGTGTGAGGGTAAGCGTGAGGGGGTGTGAGGGTGAGGGGGGTGAGAGTGAGGGGGTGTGTGAGGGTGAGGGGGTGTGAGGGTGTGGGGTGTGAGGGTGTTTGGGGGGGTGAGGGTGAGAGGGTGTGTGTGGGTGAGAGGGTGTGTGAGGGTGAAAGCGTGTGTAAGGGTGAGAGGGTGGGTGAGAGGGTGGGTGAGGGTGGGTGAGAGGGTGAGTGAGGGAGTTTGTGAGGGTGAGGGTGTTTGAGGGTGAGGGGATGTGAGGGTGAGGGGGTGTGAGGGTAAGAGGTGTGTGAGGGTGAGATGCTGTGTGAGGATGAGAGGGTGAGAGGGTGTGTGAGGGTGAGAAGGGGAGTGAGGGTGTGGGGGTGTGATGGTGAGGGTGTGGGGGTGTGAGGGTGAGGGTGTGGGGGTGTGAGGGGTGTGGGGGTGTGAGGGGTGTGAGGGTGAGGGGGTGTGAGGGTGTGTGAGGTGGAGGGTGTGGGGTTGGTAGGGTGTGGGGTTGTGAGGGTGTGAGGGTGAGGGTGTGAGGGTGAGGGTGTGAGGGTGAGAGGGTGTGAGGGTGAGAGGGTGTGAGGGTGAGGGGGTGAGGGGTGTGAGAGTGAGGGAGGGGGAGGGGGAGGATGATGGGGGTGAGGGTGATGAGGGTGATGGGGGTGAGGGTGATGGGGGTGAGGGTGACGGGGTGAGGGTGACGGGGTGAGGGTGACGGGGTCTGAGAGGCTATGAGGGGGAGGGTGTATGGTTGTGCGGGTGAGGGTGTGGGGTTGTGAGGGTGAGGGTGTGAGGGTGAGGGGGTGTGAGGGTGGGGGAGGGTGAGGATGATGGGGGTGAGGGGGGGTGATGGGGTGTGATAGTGAGGGTGTTTGAGGGGGTGGGTGAGGGTGAGGGGGTGTGAGGGTGAGGGAGGGTGAGGATGATGGGGTGAGGGTAAGGGGGTATAAGGGTGAGGGGGTGTGAGGGTGAGGGGGTGTTAGGGTTTGTGAGGGTGAGAGGGGGTGTGAGGGTGAGAGGGTATGTGAGGGTGGGGGAGGGTGAGGGTGATGGGGTGAGGGGGCATGAGGGTGAGGGTGTGTGAGGGGGTGTGAGAGTGAGGGGTGTGAGGGGGTGGGTGAGGGGGTCTGAGGGGGTGTGGGGTGTGAGGGGGTGTGAGGGTGAGGGGGTGTGAGGGTGAGGGTGGGTGTGAGGGTGTGTTGGTGTGTGCGGGGGAGGGGGTGTGAGGGTGGATGAGAGGGTGTGTGAGGGTAAGAGGGTGTGTGAGGGTGAAATGGTGTGGGTGGGTGAGAGGGTGGGTGAGGGTGGGTGAGAGGGTGGGTGAGGGTGGGTGAGGGTGTGAGTGAGGGGGTGTGTGAGGGTGAGGAGTAGAGGGGGTGTGAGGGTGAGGGGGTGAGGGTGTTATGGAGAGTGAGGGGATGTGAGGGTGAGGTGATGTGAGGAGATGAGAGGGTGAGAGGGTGTGTGAGGGGTGAGAGGGTGTGTGAGGGGTGAGAGGGTGTGTGAGGGGTGAGAGGGTGTGTGAGGGGTGAGAGGGTGTGTGAGGGGTGAGAGGGTGTGTGAGGGTGAGAGGGTGTGTGAGGGTGAGGGTGGGTGAGGGTGTGCGAGGGTGTGGATGAGGGGTGTGAGGGGGTGTGAGGGTGAGGGGGTGTGAGAGTGAGGGGGTGTGAGGGTGAGGAGGTGTGTGAGGGTGAGGGGTGTGAGGGTGAGGGTGAGGGGGGTGAGGGTGTGTGGGGGTGTGAGGGGGTGAGGGTGTGTGGGGGTGTGAGGGGGTGAGGGTGAGTGAGGCTGGGTGAGGGTGTGAGGGTGAGTGAGGGTGTGTGAGGGTGAGAGGGTGTGAGAGAGTGTGAGGGTGAGGAGGTGTGAGGGTGAGGGTCCGAATTAAATGGTGGCAGGGCAGTCATAAGACAGAGAGAAGAGACTGCGTGGTGACTGTGTTGGTCAGTTTCAGAATCAGGAGGGGCAGAGTCAGCACAGTCTGCGAGGGATCAACTTGTCTAGAGGCAAAGCATAGCGGATGTAGCATTGCAGCTAGCAAGTCGAGTGTTTTCAAGCTGAGTGTCCCTAGAGAGATGGCAACACAGCAACAGCATTTGAGGAGCAAGGCTACTGTAAACAAGCACGGTAGGCTTTCATTTTCGTCCAGAAAAAAAAACGAGAAAGGTGCAGAGAACGCCGAACAAAACATGGCTTCCCCATGAAATGGATGCAAAAAAACCCAAGCTCTCTGCATTGCTGTGGCGGGGTGGCGGGGGAGCGGGAGCGCATTCCTTTGAAGTCTTATGGGGGGTTGAGGGAGTGGCTTTGAAGCGGATTCCTTTGAAGTCTGATGCCGAGGCTCAGACAAATGGTGGTGTGCGAGCGGCTTCTTTTGAAGTCTGATGACGAGGCGAATGGTGTTTGATGTGCACGCGCCTGCCTCACACGCCTGCCTCACATGAACTGTACGAGATCCGCAGACTAGGTAACCTTTTCGTACAGTTTACTTTAATCTTGCCTATTCAATCCCTCACGGGATAGAATAGTCGAGACCTAAAAAGTCCCAAAGTGGAAGCAGACAAGTCCCAGGGCTGATCTCCAGGGGCCCACAAAGTAGATACACATATAAATATGTACTAAAGTGTATACAAGAGGTCTCAAATGCTCAGCCTAAAAATTTCATTGTTCATAGTTCTTGTGCAAACTTAATTTCAGTTTTGTTTGCCATCATTTGTCCCTAGCAGACATTTGCATTTCCTTTTAAAAATGTACAGAACTGAAATGTATTTACTTCAATAACTTCTGCTACAACTACCAAGCATGTGCAAAATAAGCATTGGTAAAGCCAATATGTCTAGCGTTGGCAGCCAATCTTTTTAATTTTTGAAAATTCTGGACCTTTGCCAGTCTGAAAATACAAAATAAAAACATTGACTAAAAGCATACTTTTTTTGTCTCGAAAAGCACACATTGCAATAACAGTCCCTTGTACTTAAGAAACGAATTTGTGTGTGGATGTGCTCATTTTAATAAGGAAGAGTTCAATCACTATCAGTGATGTTAGCTAATGGAATAAGTTGGCTGACCCAATGCCCATGGTGTGGTTTAAAGGGCATAATTAAAAAGTGAATGGCACAATAATAGAGCTAGTACGATTACGCAGACATTTCTTAGGAGCAAACACAGAATTTGTGTTATTTTCTTAATGTAGAATGTACTTGTGCCCAAAATGGATCAGAGAATGCGTTCTGTGGTAAGAAAATAGAGCTAAATGCAACAAAATATGAACAGCAGCAGATGCTCAAGTTCGCTATGTTTGTTATTCCAGGTATCATGTGGAAGGCTTTCCGTGCCAAATTACTTATAACTATGTGAACTCTTGTAATTGCATAATTTTCAGTAATTTTGCATCAGAAAAGTAATGCAATATAACCAAAATTACTCTGATTTCTCTGGAGTAATTAAAATGTTACCTAAACCTACCAGTCTTTCAACTGTCAAATCAAAGATCGGACCCAGATCCAAAGTGCAAGTTTTGTTGTAAACCTGGGTCAAGTTTAGGATTAATTAAAAAATGGTATGAGAAGATGCATAGCTATTAGCACTATCAGATCATGGATGGGATTGCCACTTGGAGTGCGATGTGGGCTTAGCTAGATGGTTGGATCTTGGATAGGAGCGAGATGTGGAACGGTAGCTGAATCTTATTTTTCGGTCAAATCTAGGATCTGATGTTGGCCTGGATCTCGAAGAAGTTTAATTTGAGGTCAGAACTAGTCTTGAATATAAGCCTGGAACAAGAATTGAATTCGACTTTCTCTTCAGAGGTCAGGTGGATTCATATTGGTACCTTGAATGAAAGGTACCTGTAAGAGAATTTCACTTGAGTTCACAGTTTGGCTTGAATCTGGACCTTGAAGAGGAGGATATTTTAAATTTATAGTCAGAGCCACGTTTAGAAAGGGACATTCAATGAGTGGGTGTAAGCTTCACATTCATACAGGATCTGGCTTCAGACCGAGATCAGAAGAATAATGCAGTATTACCTTTGGAGTTGGGCTTGGGGACAGAGTGGGTTCTGGGCTTTTTGTGGAGTTGTGGCTTGTCTCATTCTGCTCCCAATCATTTTTTACCTTTTCATCAAACACTGTGATCTCTGGGCCCTGGGGCAGGGAGCTGCTTTTCATGCATTCCTTCCTTCTACTTGATTTTCAATCTTGTTTGATAGATGTTTTTCTTCATTCACACCTGGTACAGCTCCTACTTTCATGGTCCTCATTGCCACTCTGCCGTCCTTCCTTTCCTTCGGTCCTGCCCCCGCTCTCTCTCTCGCAGTGTACTCGTCCTTGTTTCATTGCTTTTGCTCTTTTGGTTGCGTCTGTCCAGATCTTTGTTAACTGATTTTGAAAGGCCATATCCTTACCGCTGACGTGGTTTGCAACTAAGCAACTCAGGAGAGTGGTTGCAGTCAGAGATATAGTTGCCATCTCCTGAAGCACGCTCCGCCAACATGGGCTTACTACATACGTTTTTACACTAGAATAAGTAGACTGCACTGGCTGTATCATGTAGTCCATCAAGCTCCACAGAGCCATGCACATTTTTCAGGTTCACATCCAAGATGGATTAGTTACTTACCTGTAATCCTAGTTCTCTTCCAGGGGTATCCTCATCAAAGTCATAAGCATTAGAATATTCCCGCCCATGCGCGGGACCCCGGAAACACTATATTATATGTGCCCCACATATATATACATATATATATATATATATATAAATAAACATATATATAAAAAAACATGCAATAGCAGCCAAATAACATCAGAGCTGAAATATGCTGTGAAGAATTTCCACCATACATGAATAATCAGCATTAGAAACATGAGAAACAACACCAAAGATTGTTTAGAAACTGTTTCAATGCTCAGAAAACAGCAGAAATTCTCATAACTCACTGGAAGCATAGGAGGCTCCCAGGCTGCATTGCAAACACACAGTCTAAAAAGACTGAAAAGCTAACCTGTAGCTGAATAGCAATAAACTGACACCGTGCCTTTAAGGCACTCATGACCCCCTGTATCACATCATGCCCCAGGGGTGACAGTTAAGTCAGTTGTTCTTTTCAGAGACTGAAAACAAACCCAGTAACAAATAGGTTAACAATATCTCCTTATTAAAGAGTATCCTTTGCCCGGGGAGGCAGGAGGGTTGCTTATGACTTTGATGAGGATACCCCTGGAAGAGAACTAGGATTACAGGTAAGTAACTAATCCTTCTCTTCCAGGGGATCCTCATCAATAGTCATAAGCATTAGAATAGAATAGCGAGCCTCTCCCCTTCCCTGCGGGCAAAGGAATGATAAGACAGTAATCTCATCAACAAGTCTGAGTAGGCTATAGGCTACGCAAACAGATTCCTCAAGGAGGCTTGCCCTACTTGAGTATCGGCCCTGGAATCAGATTTGAGACAGTAATGCCTCGTAAAGGTATGAACCGATTTCAGGTTGTAGCCTTGCATATTTCCGACATTGGAATGTCATGCAAGAAAGCTACTATAGCGGCTTTCCCTCTAGTGGAATGCGCTTTGGGTGACACCAACAAAGGCTTGCCTGCCAGCTGATAGGCCAATTTAATGCAAGAGACAATCCATCTGGAGATGGACCTCTTGGCCGCTGGAAAACCTGTCCTCATTGAACCATAGTTCACAAACAGTTGATTCGTTTTCCTAATCCCTTTAGTCTTTTCCAAATAAAACATGAGCACTCTCTTAAGATCTAAGGAGTGAAGTGACCGCTCGGCTGGGGTCGTAGAATTTGGAAAAAACGAAGGGAGGGAAATGGACTGATTTATATGAAAATCAGAAATGACTTTAGGCAATAAAGATGGATGAGCCCTTAGGACTACTCTGCTGTGGTGGAAAACAGTATATGGTTCCTTCGTACAGAGCGCTTGTATCTCGCTTACTCTGCGCGCAGAAGTAATCGCCACCAAAAAGGCCGCCTTCCAAGAGAGATGTTGCAAGGAGGCCTTGTGGATGGGCTCGAAAGGAGGTGACATTAACCTGGATAGAACCAGGTTCAATTCCCATGGAGAAGAAGGGTTTCGCACAGGGGGGATACACTTTTTTTAACCCCTGGAGGAAGTCCTTAACCACTGGAACCTGAAAGAAAGAAATCTGATCAGGAGATTTTCTGTATGCGGCTATGGCTGACAAATGCACCTGAATAGAAGTGTACTTTAAACCAGCCGTTGCCAGGGAAAGGAGGTATGGCAAGATGACCTCCTCCTGCCCTTTAGTCGGATCTAAGTGATGATCCCTACACCATATGTAGAACCTTTTCCACTTGAACGCATAGGACGCTCTCGTGGAAGGCCTCTTAGCCTCCTTTAAAATGTTCATGCATTGGGGAGGCAAGTTCAAATGTCCATATTGCAGAACCTCAGGAGCCATGCTGTTAGGTTCAGTGATGGGAGGTTGGGATGCATTATCCTCCCGTTCATCTTGCTCAACAGGTCCGGCCTGCAAGGGAGTCGTTTGTGTGGGCACACAGACAGATGTAGAAGGTCCGAGTACCACCACTGCCGCGGCCAATCCGGAGCTATCAGGATAATTTCCATGTTCGACCTGAGGAGCTTGGAAACTACTCTCTGAATCAGAGCCAGGGGAGGAAACACGTATGCGAATGTCCCTGACCAATCCATCAGTAGAGCATTCCCCTGCATTCTTGGCCGGTGGAACCTGGACGCGAAGGCATGGCATTTGGCGTTTTCGTCGTCTGCAAACAAGTCTATGGATGGACGACCGCAGCAACGAAAAAGCTCTTCTACTACTTCGTCGTTTAGGACCCAGTCTGGCTGATCTTCGAAGTGCCTGCTGAGTGCGTCTGCCTTCACGTTCAACTCGCCCGGAAGGTGCACTGCCACTACCGTGAGGCCTCGAGAGAGAAGCCAATGCCAGATTGTCTGAGCCTCTCGAGAGAGTGGGCGAGATCTTGTGCCTCCTTGTTTGTTCAGATAGAACATAGTGGTCGTATTGTCCATCTGAACTAGGACAAAGTTGGACTCTATCGCTGGAAAGAAAGCTTTGAGAGCCAGGAATACCGCTCTGAGTTCCAGCATGTTGATGTGGTATGTCTGCTCCTGCGCAGACCACTGACCTTGAATTTGAAGCGGACCAATGTGTGCTCCACAGCCTTGCAGGGAGGCATCCGTCTCTATAGACTGGGATGGAAAGGGTTGGTGAAACGGTACCCCCACCAGTACATTCTTTCTCCGAGTCCACCATTTGATGGCGTCTTTCGTCGCTTGGGAAAGAGTGATACGATCTTCCCAACGTCCTGTCGCTTGGTCCCACTGGTCCTCTAGAGCCTGCTGTAGAGGACGCATTCTCAGCCTGGCGTTTGGGATGAGAAAAATGCAGGACGCCATGGAACCCAGCAGGGATGCTACTTGTCAGGCTGTTGGAAGCCGAGACTCTAGCAGAATCCCACATTTCTGACTCATGGAAAAAAGTCTCTCCTCCGAAGGAAACGCTTTTCCCAAGCTTGTGTCCAGAACGGAGCCTAGGTAGTGGATGGACTGTGTAGGCCACTGGACTGACTTCTCTAGGTTCACATGGAGGCCAAGCCTGTGTAGCTGGTGCAGGCACGGTTGTAGATAGTTCGAGTTCAAGTTCAAGAATTTATATAGCGCACTACTCACCCAGAGGGTCTCAAGGCGCTTGGGGAGGGGGTTCATTATTTGTCGAATAGCCAGGTTTTAAGTTCTTTTCTGAAGGAGATGTGGTTCTGTGTAAGGCGGAGGTGAGTGGGGAGTGAGTTCCAGGTCTTGGCCGCCAAGTAGGAGAAGGACCTACCTCCCATGGTGGATCTTTGGATACGCGGAACTGCGGCGAGGCCTTGATTGGAGGATCTCAGTTGTCGGGTGGGTGTGTAGAAGGATAGTCGAGTGTTGAGGCATTCGGGACCTAGTTTGTAGAGGGCCTTGTGTGCGTGGGTGAGGAGACGGAATTTTATTCTCTTGTTGACGGGATGCCAGTGGAGGTCTTTCAGGTGGCCGGTAATGTGATCTTGGTGAGGGATGTCCAAAATGAGTCTCGCTGATGCGTTTTGGATGCGTTGGAGTTTTTTCTGTAATTTGGCTGTAATTCCGGCGTAGAGGGTGTTTCCGTAGTCTAGTCGACTCGTAACCAGTGCGTGGGTGACAGTCTTTCTTGTCTCGGCGGGGATCCAGTGGAAGATTTTTTTGAGCATACGAAGTACGTTGAAGCAGGAGGATGAGACGGCGTTGACTTGATTGGTCATCGAGAGTGAAGAGTCTAGGATGAAGCCAAGGTTACGTGTGGTCCGTGGGTATGGGTGCTGAGCCCAGATCCGAAGGCCACCATGAGTCGTCCCAGGCAGAGGGGGTTGATCCTAGGATGAGCACTTCCGTTTAGTCTGAGTTAAGTTTAAGGCGGCTATCTTTCATCCATACGGCTACTTCTTTCATGCCTTCGTGAAGATTGGTTTTGGCGGTGTTGGGGTCTTTGGTGAGGGAGAGGATCAGCTGGGTGTCGTCTGCGTAGGAAATGATGTTGAGGTTGTGTTGACGCGCGATGGAAGCGAGTGGACTCATGTAAACGTTGAAAAGGGTGGGACTGAGTGATGATCCTTGTGGTACTCCGCAGATGACTTCGGTGGCCTCTGATTTGAACGGGGGAAGTCGGACTCTCTGAGTTCTCCCAGCTAGGAACGAGATGATCCAGTCCAAGGCTTTTCCTTTAATACCGATGTTGCTGAGGCGTTGTATGAGTGTGCTGCGACAAACAGTGTCGAAGGCGGCGGAGAGGTTGAGTAGAATGAGGGCCACTGTTTCTCCGTTGTAAAGTAGTGTTCGAATGTCGTCTGTTGCTGCGATGAGGGCGGTTTCAGTGCTGTGTTTGGCTTGAAAGCCGGACTGTGAGGGGTCGAGGGAGTTGTTGGATTGGAGGAAGGCAGCGAGTTGGCTATTGACGGCTTTCTCAATTACTTTGGCCGGGAATGGGAGGAGGGATATGAGGCTGTAGTTTTTAAGTTTGGAGGGGTCTGCTGTGGGTTTCTTCAGGAGGGCGCTGACTTCGGCATGTTTCCAGCTTTCTGGGAAGGTGGCAGAGATGAAGGAGCAGTTGATGACATCACGGAGATGGGGTGCGATGATGGAGTCTGCTTTGTTGAAGATGTGGTGGGGACAGGGGTCGGTTGCGAGCCAGAGTGGATGGAGTTCATTAGACGGATGGTGTCTTCGGTGGTGATTGGGTTCCAGGCGCTGAGATTGTTAGAGGGCGGTTTAGGTTCTGAGGGGGGTGGAGATGATTGTTTATTGGAGCTGTTTTCGAAGCTGTTATGTATGTCGGCAATTTTGTTGTAGAAGAAGGAGGATAACGAGTCGCAGAGGTCTTGGGTGGGAGTGATGTCGTTTGAGGCTGCGGTGGGGTTGGTGAATTCTTTGACAATGTTGAATAGTTCCTTGCTGTTATGGGCGTTGTTGTCGAGTCGAATCTTGAGTGCTGATTTCTTGGTGGCTCGGATCAGCTGGTGGTGTGTGCGGGTGGCTGCCTTGAAGGTGGTCATGTTGTCGGTGGTTGGGTTCTTTCTCCAGGTTTTCTCGAGCGTTCGGCATAGCTTTTTGGATTTTTTAAGGTCATCGTTGAACCAGGGGGCCTTTTTACTGTCTTGTTTGGTGTGATGGTTTTTCAAGGGTGCTAATTCGTCAGCGCTGTGAGTGATCCATTGTTTGAATTTGATGGCAGCTTGGTTTGGGTTCAATGAGAGGGCGGGTGGGTTTTGGTTGAGCGATGTGAGGAGTTGGTTGGTGGTGATTTTGTTCCATTTTCTTCAGGGGATAGGTTGGGGGGGGTTGTGGGTCGAGGTGGTTTTGTAGCTGAAGTGAATACAACTATGGTCCGTCCAGTGGAGAGCTGTGGTGCGATCGAAGGAGATGTGTTTGCTGGAGGTGAAAATTGGGTCAAGCGTATGTCCGGCAACATGGGTGGGGGTGTCAACAAGTTGTTTGAGGCCGAGATTGGCCAGGTTGTCAAGAAGGGTGGTGGTGTTGTTGTTTTTCTTGTCCAGGTGGAAGTTGAGGTCTCCTAATAGAATGTAGTTCTCGGAGGCGAGGGCATGTGGACTGATGAGGTCGGTGATGTCTTCGCTGAATTGTTTACGGGTTCCTGGGGGCATGTAGATGAGGGTGCCTCTGAGTGTGGTTCAAGGGTCGGTGTGGACCTGGAAGTGGAGGTGTTCGGCGGTTGTAAGGTTATCGTCGGAGCTGGTCGTGATTTTAATGGTGTTCTTATGGACTATGGCGATGCCTCCTCCTGTTTGGTTGGTGCGGTCTTTTCGGATGATCTTGTAATTGTCCGGGATGGCTATGGCGATATCGGGTGTTGATGATGCGTTCATCCATGTTTCAGTAAGGAAGGCGACGTCCGGTGATGTAGTGTCGAGTAGGTCCCAGAGTTCGGTGGTGTGTCTGTGGACCGAGCGGGTGTTCAGCAGGATGCACTTCAGGTGGTTAGAGTTGGAGCTGTGTTTGGAGTTAGTGGATTTGGTGTGGGTCTTGATGCTGGTAAATTTGCAGGAGTGGCAGGCGAAGGGTCCATGGGTGTGACCTGGGGCAGCTACGCAGGATGGAGGAGTGCGTCCGGGGTTAAGGGCTAGGAGGGAGGCGGCGTTGTACGTTATTTTGGAGGAGTGCGCTTTGCGGGGACCAAGGGGTCTGGCGCTGGGCGCGGTCCAGGCGCGGACGGGCGTAGACGGGCTTACCTTTGGCGCACCTTCGGCGCGCAAGGGGCGCGACCCCTGCGCGCAAATGCTTCTGTCATATGTGGATAATGGAAGGGGAGGGGCGAGGGAGGAGCAGCTGGGAGGCGGGTGCGTGGTGGAGGGGGCGGGCTCCGGGCACAACAACAACAATAATGGCGGCAAAAACGGAAGCGCAAACCGGGTTGGGGGAAACTGAATAATTATTTACGCGGTGGGCAGCGAGGCGCTTGAGGAGTGGAGCACAGAAGCAATGGGCCACAATAATAAATAAATAAACAATCCGGTAATGCGAGCAAACAATACAGGCACTACGATCCGGTAATGCAAGCAAACAATACTGGCACTTAAAATTAATTAAATAATGCAGGCACAGTCAAGCGCAGGCACAGTCAAGCGCTATTATGAGCAACAGAGCAGCGCTAACGATACCCAGGCAGAGTAGGCAGGGGAGAGCAGGGGCTGTAGGGAGCGACCGCTTCTGACGAAGTTGGAGATGGGCCTTTTAGGAACCAGTCGTCCAGGTATGGGTAGATGAAGAGTCCCTTTTTGTGAAGAAAAGCCGCCACCACTGCCATGCATTTGGTGAAGACTCGTGGTGCGGACTTGTACTGGTAGTGCTTGTTCCCTACGACAAACCTCAAGTACTTGCGATGTTGTTGAGCAATAGGGATGTGAAAGTACGCATCTTGCAGATCCACTGAACACATCCAATCTCCGACTTGAAGATGTGGGCATATTTGGTGAAGAGCTAGCATTTGGAACTTTTCTCTGACGATGACTTTGTTTAAGAGTCGTAGATCGAGTATTGGTCTGAACTTGTCCTCCTGATCTTTTTTGAGGACAAGAAAGTATCTGGAGTAAACTCCCTTTCCTCTTTGAGCGGGAGAAACTTCCTCTATCGCTCTTTTTTGCAGTAGGACTTTCACCTCTCTTCGGAGCAAGCTTAGCTGGTGAGGGCAAGAGCTCTTTGGAGGAATACTCTTCGGAGGCGCACGGAAATGTAGCTTGTATCCATTGCGCAGTATATTCAGCACCCACTGATCCTTTGTGATGCTGACCCACTCTGTCAGGTGTTGTGAAGCACTTCCTCCCACTGGAGTGGGTAACGGCGCCAGAGGAAGCCACTGCTCAGGCCTTTCCTCCTCTTGTGGTGTTAGAGGACTGTTGGTGACCTCCTCTACCTCTGCTGGGTTTGCCTCGAAACTGGGATTTCCCCTGGTTCTTACTTTGGGACCACTGAGGGGTTTGAACCCTCTGTTGAGCCCCTCTCCCCCTGTTGGTCCTGAAGCGGCGTTTGAATTCTTTTTTCTTCTCCAAACCCACCGCTTTCACTGTATCTAGTTCCGTCTTCCTTCGGGTCATCTCTTCATCAGCATGTTCCCCGAAGAGAGCGGAACCCGAGAAGGGGAGATTAAGGATGCGATGCTGAGCATCCGGCTTCAGACCTGTAAGGCGCAACCAGGCCGACCTTCTGGCACAAACCCCATGTGAATAGGAATGCGCCGCAAGTACTGCACCATTCGCAGCCGTGCTTATCATCTGATTCGCCACCAGACATCCTTCTGTCACAGTCTCTTCAAAATCCTGCTGGTCTTCCTTTGGCAGTTTGGATTTGAACCTTTCCATGGAGTCCCATAAGGCTCTGTCGTATCGACCCAGAAGCGCAGCCGCACTAGAAACCTTAAGAGTGGATGCAGCTGAGTTGCAAACCTTGCGACCCCAGGAGTCTTGAGATTTGCTGTCCTTGTCTGTCGGGCCTGAAGAGGAACCAGCGACTGCGTGCGTCTTCCTCGCCGCTGCCACAATTACAGAGTCTGCTGGAGGGTCAGATTTTACAAAAAACAGGTCAGAAGAGGCCGGTTTGTATTTTTTCTGAATGCGGGCTGGCACCGCTCTGATAGCCGCTGGAGTTAGGAAAACCTCTTTGACAGGATCCATAATCCCCGGGACTAAAGGCAGCAGTGGACGGGAGATGGCTTTCTTGTGTAAAGTCTCAAAAATGACTGTCGTTGTTACCTGAGGGACAGACATTTCAATGTTCAGTTTCAGTGCTCCTCTTTGCAGGACATCCGGATACGTGCCAATGTCATCCACTGGGGAGGATCTGAACGTAGGACTGTCCGTCAACGTAGGGGAGTAGTCCCTCTTGGACGACCTGGTAGATGAAGTAGACGGAGTTCGTCGACGTCTACGGTGAGCACTGTGCCTCCGCTCCCGCGATCTTTTTGAACGCTCCTCCCATTTAGGAGAGCGAGATCTGATCCGATCTTCTGACCGACGTCTTCTTCTGGGAGATCGGGATCTTCTGGGAGATCTGGTTGGTGTTCTCACAGGTGATTTGCGCCTGGGAGGACTACGCTTGTCCATCTCCTCTACCAGATTCTGAAGAGGAGACCTGTGTTGTGGGCTGGCATATTCTTGCATACGTTTGGTAGCCCCAGAATTTCACCAATGGTCCAAAGACTTGTACCATCTAGGTGACTGTCTGACTTGCTCAGCCGAAGGATCTGGCCGACGTTCAGGAGATCTGCGCACAGGACTTCTGGACCTTGTAGATTCAGTTGAGGAGCCAGAGGACCGTGAAGAGGAATGACAGGAAGCAGACTCTGTTACCATGATCACATCTGAATGCCTCGACATCGAGCGTTCTTCCCTCGCCGCCGAACGCCTTCGGGGAGTCGGCGGGTCAAACAATCTCGACTTCGAATGTCTATGTGAGGATCTATGGTCTCTCGACGTCAAGCGGCGATGACCAGCCGTCGACGGAGTCCTCTGTCTCGACGTCGAACGGCGATGACCGGCCGTCGACGGAGTTCTCTGCCTCGATGTCGAACGGCGATGCCCGGCCGTCGACGGAGCCCTCTCTCTCGACGTCGAACGACGATGTCCAGTCGTCGACGGAGGCTTCTCTCTCGACGTCGAACGACGATGTCCAGTCATCGACGGAGCTCTCTGCCTCGCGTCGAACGGCGATGACCGGCCGTCGACGGAGTTCTCAGTCTCGACGTCGAGTGCCTGTGCGACGATGGCGGAGGGGTATTGGGCACCCTCGACGCCGAGCGTCGACGAGACACTGACGGAGACTGCGTCCTCGACGCCGATCGACGAGTTACTGTCGATGGCAGAGGGGTCTTGGTCCTCGACGCCGAACGCCGCTTCTTGGACGACGGCAGAGGGGTCACACTTCTCGACGCCGGTCGTCGCCTGGATGACGACGGCGGAGTGACCTCCCTCGACGCCGATCGTCACCTGGTTGACGACGGCGGAGGGGCATTTGATCTCGACGCCGACCGTCGCCCGGTTGATGGCGGCGGAGTCACATCTCTCGATGCCGATCGTCGCCCGGTTGACGACGGCGGAGGGGATCTCGACGACGGAATTGGATCCTTCGACGTCGTCGACGTACCTGTTCTTCTTTTCGACGGCGAGCCCACCGTCGACGGCCTTTTTGACGCCAAACAATCCACCGGTGGTTCTTTCCTCAGCGCCAAGCCTGACGCTGAGGCTGAAGGGATGGAAGACCTGTGTTTTGAAGGTGTTTTAGTCTTCTTGGAACCCTTCTTCCCCGGAGACCTTTCTCTGGATGACCTATGAGCCAGGCCATAGATGCGAATTCTCTCCCTGTCTTTGAGAGTTCTTCCTGACAGGTGCTCTCAGTGAGGACAGGTGCCTGGATCATGTTCTTCAGGCAGACACAGGATACAAACATCGTGGTTGTCTGATTTTGCTTTCTTGTTACCACAAGAAGGACACTTATCAAAAAGTGAAGGCATTTTCACTGAAAATGCCCAGTAAACTGACTTAAAAAAGGCAGCTCCTTACTTGACAAGATGAAAAATGTCAAAGTAAGTGAAAAAAGTTGTTCAAAGTGAGCAATTTTCTGTCAGAAAACAGAAAAATTAGTGGAGCTGTGTAACCAAGATCCTTCCTGAAGGAGCCGGAAAGAACAACTGACCTAACTGTCACCCCTGGGGCATGACGGGATACAGGGGATCATGAGTGCCTTAAAGGCACGGTGTCAGTTTATTGCTATTCAGCTACAGGTTAGCTTTTCAGTCTTTTTAGACTGTGTGTTTGCAATACAGCCTGGGAGCTTCCTATGCTTCCAGTGAGTTATGAGAATTTCTGCTGTTTTCTGAGCATTAAAACAGTTTCTAAACAATCTTTGGTGTTTTTTCTCATGTTTCTAATGCTGATTATTCATGTATGGTGGAAATTCTTCACAGCATATTGAAGGACCAGGTTTTAGAACCTAGCGGCGCCAGGGGAAACGCCCGATGCCTTCGAGTTCCCCTGCCTCGGCAAACAGAGACACGGGACGCTTCTTGATGACGTCAAAGACCAAAGTTTATTGGCTGCAACCAGGAACAGAGGTCTACGAAGCACAACACAGGTGGTTCGCTAGAGACTGCACAAATTCAATGAGAGGAGCATGGTCTTTTATGCCAAAAAAATCACATTCCAAAGGTGGCATTGGTTACATACAAACTAGCCAATCACAGGGTGACATTTCAAACATATCGCATGACGACAATCCCACTTTCCGTTGTCCAGCCCACCAGAAATGACCAAGCAAAAACCAATTTCTTGTTCGGTCAGGCCGGACAAACCCATCATAAAACCTCAACCCAAATCAGTAATCATGTCGTAAAGGAAGGAGCAGAAACAGATTGGAAGCAAGATAGAAAGGTGGGTGCAGTGTACTGTAAACTTCGGCACGTCCTGCTCTATGATCTTTATCTGACCAGCTGCTTAACAAGTAACTGCTCAGCGAGGTCAGCCTCGGGCAAGGGAGTCAGTTCGGCCAGGTCATTCAGAAGTCAGCTAAGGTGTACGTGTCTCAAGGACTTGTTCAGCCGTAGTTATCGGCCTATGTGAGGGCAACCACACAAAATGGCTGCCGCACTAGTGTTCTCATTGATCAATTAATGCGAAAACACTCGTACATACCGCACTCGTGATTTGCGGTCCGCAGATACCAAAATCGTCTATTTCCGACGACCCTTATTAAACGGGTTCGGAACCACCAAACCAGACCCTCAAACTACGGAACTACAATATTTCAGCTCTGATGTTATTTGGCTGCTATTGCATGTTTTTATATATATGTTTATTTATATATATATATATGTATATATATATATATATATATATATATATATATATATATATATATATATATATATATATATATATATATATATGTGTATATATATGTGGGGCACATATAATATAGTGTTTCCGGGGTTCCGCGCATGGGCGGGAATATTCTAATGCTTATGACTATTGATGAGGATCCCCTGGAAGAGAACTTAAAGTAGCCCTTAAAAACGCTGATCATTCTCTGATGCTAGGCAGCTGAGCCGCCAGATGCACACTTGGTAAACATAATAGTTTTGCAAAGTCGCAATGCTTACCAAATGCCTGCATGAAGGTTAAAAAAAAAGCTTTGCAACTGTGCACACCACACCTTCAATGACAATAGCTTATTTGGACACTGATGAGAGTAAAAGTCCCCTCAGAGAACTATACTTTAATTGTGTGTAAATTGAAATTCATTCTTTATGTTTAACTTCGGTTATGCTTATTTAATATTCTTTTCCTTTACGTTTGGAGCAGTTGTCACAGTTATGTTTATTCCCATATTTCGAAATTAAATAAACAAATGTGAAATGGAAAATTATCTCGAAGGGGCCTGGCTCAATCTACGACTGCGTTGTAGCCTTTAAGGAACAAATTTGTCTCTGCTCTTTTGATCCACCTTTCTCCAATTAGTTTCCTCTCGGCATCTTAAAAGCAAAACTACATTTGGATGTATGACGCTACAACGCATGCTTTTACAACGCGGTTTTTACAACGCATGCCTTTACAACGCATAGTGCTTTGGGGCGCTGGATAGTGAATAGTTTAATTTACTATTCCAACTCCAGTCCCCGTGGATAGAAGGGAAGGTGTTGGATAGTACATTAAACCTATTCCCTATCCTAGAGCGTCGCCCAGCGCAATGCATTGTAATTGTTTGCGTTGTAAAGGTTGTGTCGTAATGGTAGTGCATTGTAAAGGTTTTGTTGTAAAGGTTGTTTACCCTACATTTCAGGTCAAAGGACTAGCATAAATTCCAGTTGCCTATGTTTCTGACTTAGCCATGCACATACCATGGTGCTAAGAAGCTACTTAGCCATGGATATACCACGGTGCTAAGAAGCTTTGCCCAATAAATTTGATGCACAGGAAAAATATGCCACCTCATTCTGCAGTGATTGAATTTGTGTATGTAATAATGATGCAAGGGTATGAAATGGAGTCAGCAATTGCTTCCTCTGGATTAACCTTCAGTACCCCGAGCACTGCCCTTAGTACTGCGCTTGTCAAGGCTTGTGAAGGCTGCAGCAGAAGCACCAAGCCAACATGGCCCTTGGAGACCTGATGACTTCCTGAGGGTTCCACTTCTTGACGTTGTCTTAGCCATTCAGCCAATCAAAGGCTTTTGAGAAGCATAATGGTGGATTAAGGTGGTCAAACAACACTGTAACAGGGGCGGCCTTAGGCATGTGCAAGCTGTGCACCTGCACAGGGCCACCAAACCCCAGGGGCCACCAGGCCAATATATATCCTTAGTATAATAATCCTCTGAGGATGGATACATATTTGTGTGGCGACCTCTGGCAGGGATTTAGCAGCCTCCGACTCTGTTCCACTTCCAAACACCCTGACACCCCTCTCCACTGGCCTCCGCGCTCCGCCCCGCCCGGAACCCCTCTTCCGGGGCCCCCTACCTACGCTCCCTGCCCAGGGCTGCCATGAACCTAGAGCCGCCCCTGTCTGTAATGTCTTCAGGGGCCAACATCTGCTTGATGTCCCTCCTGCTACCCCATATATGTTGGTGAATCTATCTCAATTTAATGACCTCCTCACATGACTCCTTAAATTAGCTTCAAAAGCATGTACAGAGAACGGCAGTGGTGCTTTGGGTGGTGCACAGGTATGGAAGAGAACCCTCTGTTGGAAACGGATGAGAGTTTTTGGTAACACTTCCCATGCAGGCGATTGCCACCGCCATCTTCTGCTAAAGGCCCTACTTTCTGCAAGGAAACAGCTGTCTTTCCACAGCTGGCCATCAAGCTGCAGAGTAATCCAACCTCCAGATGTGCATCTTCCGCTGTCGCCTGCACTTTTGTTCACCCTCTCTTTGCTGGTATCAAAATTTGCACACGATCAGAAACTGGGCATTGATTATTTTGAAAAGCTGCTTGTGTAGCCTGCCACAGAAGAACGCTGTTCCCTCTAAATCCCTGCCCTCAGCAGGGTTTATTTGTCCAGTGTGTTCCCAGAACCCTCTTGGGAAAACTGAAGCCCAAAAAAAAAATAATGATTGCATTACTTCAGCTCCCCAATACAATGCCAACCTTGTCCGTCACGGGGCACAGAGGCGGCCCAACACCGAACACCTGCTCAGAGATCTTTTTTGTGTGTGATAAGCTCCATGCTCCGTTAATATAAACCTGATCCTGTTGTCCCATAGAGGGGCAGAAGGGTGGAGGGGGTAAATAAATCCAGTCACATGATCCACTGAGCCCTGCCCAGCAGCTTATGCTTTTACCCTTGAAACCTATCATCCCCTTCACCAGTCTCACAGGGAAGCCTCAGATGTTCAAGATGGCCCCGCCGTTAGCAGAGCAGATGCGGAAGGCGCGCGGTTTCCCAGGCCTTCCGACGGATTAACGGAAAGCGCCCGATCAATATGAGATTTGTTCGAGCCCTGGCCACATATGGGGTCTTCCAGCGCGCACAGAATGCCTACACACACACTTGTTGGCACGGTCGGCCGGCCTGAAAGGCGAGCTTAATCACACAGCCCATTAGTTACAGCAAAGAGGGGAAGGCAGAGGAAAAGAGTCCGGGATAATCGGAGGCGGAGGGGATCAAAGATCGGGAAGGTGCCTAAAGCCACTCTTCATCTGCATGGAAATGAGGGAGATTCATCGTGCACACGAAGCAGAAAATACATTTGACAAAGTTCCCCTGTGCACCGCTGCTCCCAAACGACCAGTCCAATTGGAACTGATGCGATGAATATTAAGTGCGTTCCATTTCTAAAGGGCATTGTAATGATGAACGGAAGCGGGCTCGGCTGCCTGATTCAGAGTAAACCCATTGATTGCCTGTCCTTGCCTGCTGCAGGTGACGTCAGAGCCTCTCTCAGAGCCTCCACGCGCCCTTCAGTGCCAGGGAATACGTTAAATACCTGTGCATCTCATGACGTGGACATACGTCATAAGGGCAGGAAGATAAACAGAGAGATGCGTAGAGGGCTAAGGTCTTGAGAGTTTTTGACGGGGGAATGATTGACACGCTACATCCTCTCAATGATGAAATAACAAGTTATTGACAAGTTATGCTAATGGGATTCCTATAGAGCTTCTGTTCATTATCACAGCACTGCAACACTTTCCTATCCCGGGCGCTGTTTCATATGGACCTGGCAGTGCTTCCACCAGGATGGTAGCTTGACCACTAACATTTGGGGAAGGAGGGCGAGCATCAGATTTCCCGACATTCACGCTGGCATATAATATTTAAATACATTAGACAAGCAGGGTGCATGAGAAGAATATAACGGGCAGTGGAACGGGAGTGGAATGCGGATTGGCAGGAGTACTAAGTGAGAGAAACACAATATTTTGTAATATACATTTTTTTTAGGATTTTTCCAAAACAAAATTGAGACGAGAGAGTGTGCATGCAAAAATCCAAGGTGAAATCCAACAGATACCTCACCATACACGGCTGAAAGCACCTGTACCCTACTATTTATTAGAATACACATTTATTAGCAGTAGCGGATGACAGGTAATGAAGGGTGGAGGGGCAGAGGGAACTAAAATAAAAATGCCACTTACCTTCTCGACGTCTTTCCTCTGCTTCCCTGCCCAGAAACCAGGAAGCACCCAGACTCCCCATAGCCAATCAAAAGGCTGCAATGCAATGAGCACCATGGATCGGCGCTCAGATGGGGACTGGGGGCCTGTGTGTGTTTCCCACCAGGTTGTGTAATGCAACCTGGTGTGGAACATGCAAAATGCTCATAACTGTTTGGCCCGGCCAAGATGGCCGGCCAAGCAGTCATGCACACTTAGTGTGCATAGTCCACTCCTCCTCCCTGAGCCACCAGCCCCGCCCACCCTAACCCAGTCCACAGCAACCAAAAATAAAATGATAAATAGCGTTTAGTTATTTTAATTTTATTTTTTCAGCTCAAAGAGCAGTGAGGCAACGCTCCTAGCAACCCCTGTCTTTTAGAGGTGTGTAACAGCCCAAACACATCCCCCTGAAGCTACGCCCCTGGCTTCAACCAATTGCCTTTCTTGTTTTTTGGAGTATGGTTGTGTAAGGTTTGGAGAGAGTGTTTTATTCACTGTTTATATTTGAAGCAGTTTTCGTAAGTTAGTATGAAAGTAAATGAATTGAGTCTAGGAAAGAATCTTCGTAAGGTACTTGGGCCCACATGCATCATTGTAGGAATTTGTGACTCCTAAATTGCAAAAATTAAGGAATCGCAAATTCCTATACATAAAAAAAAATCGCAAAAGTTTTTGCGATTTCCTAATTTTCCTTATTTGCGATTCCTTAATTGCGAATCGCAAATAAGGAATCGCTTTACATTGATTCCTATGGGCCTGGTGGCCCATAGGAATCAATGGGAAGGCATTCTCATTTTGCGAATTCGCAATTAAGGAATCGCAAAATGAGAATGCAATTTAAAGGGTGCGGGGGGGCCCAAAGGACCCCCACCTGCACTCCTGGAATGTCATGTAAGTACATTTTACTCACACACATGTCCCAAGGGCATGTGTGTGTGTAAAATGTAAGTTTCAAAAATGCATTTTTTTGCATTTTTGAAACTTTTCACAAATTACCATGAAGGTTCACTTCATGTTAATTTTCCCCTTCCTAATTGCGAATTCGCAAATTAAAATTAATCATGCATAGCATTTAAGAAATCGCAAAATTTGCGATTTCTTAAATGCTATCGCAATTTGAGAAATCACAAAAAATTGCGATTTCTTAAATTGCGATAAATGAAAAATAAATGATGCATCCCAAAAAGTGATTTTGGAATCGCAAACGGCCGAATTTTGCGATTCGCACCGTTTGCGATTCCAAAATCGCTTGATGCATGTGCCCCTAAGAGTATGGATGGGCTATTGGTCTTCCATTGATTGGTCTGTGCAGAGTACTTTCCATATATGCATCATAACCAATGAGGGGATCAATCCTGATCCCAGATCCGACAGCTGTCAGGGAGCTGGATCTGGGATCCTGTCTGGCCCCAGTAAAATATACTGAATTTGTGTGACTTGCCAACACTAGGACATATTAAGGAATTATACAATGTCAGATTTCCAATCAGAGCAGCAATGTGCTCGGGGCGAGAGGGGTTCTCATTTTCCCTTCCAGCTGGACCCAACACAAAGGCCTCATTAGAAGGGCCATCAGCAATTTGTTGGAATCTCGTTGTGGCTGGGAGCTACCTGGAGCCTAACACTTCACAAATGCTTAAGGTATGATTTGGAGGCAGACTTTGTTCAATCTCTCTATGTAAGAGAAATGCATGCATTGTAAGAATGTTAGAGATATCTGTCCGTAAGAGTAATTACACTCATAGTGATTTGAACAGGATTTACTAATTTACCCTTTCATTTCTTTTACAGTGCTACTCATCCCATTGGGGGGTGTGCGAGTGCTTTACATTACACACACACACAAATTATATAGACACAATGAATAATGCAAGTGTGTAAATCAATTGACAGAAAATGTTACGTAAGATAATGAAGGTTGCAAGGTGTAGGAGTCACATATCCTCATAAATTTTATCCTTGTAGCCAATTCAAATTTCGTTGTTGCTGAGTTGTTAAAAATAAATCTCTAAGTTGATTGTCAGACACTGTTTTTTTTGGCTCTGCCCCTTGTGACTCAATTCCCTTTTCTGCTGCCACAGGATGACCCTCAATTTTTGGAATTCTTAAGTAATTTTTCTTTCATTTCCAGAACAGACCATAATCGAAACAGTTAACTATGTGTTTTCCAATCCCTCGGCCAACTCCAACGACATCACCCCCTCTCAAACCCTCTGCGACTCCCTAGCCTCATTCTTCCACAACAAGATTGCAGACATCCACAACAGCTTTGACAACCAACCCGGAAACCAACCCACCCTACCATTTGCTGATCATCTTCCCCCCGTGAACACCCTTAACGACTGGAACCCAATCTCCACTGAGGACACCATCCGCCTGATGAATTCCATCCACTCAGGATCCCCCACAGACCCATGTCCTCACCACATCTTCAACAAAGCAGACTCCGTCATAGCACCGCACCTCCGAGACGTCATCAACTGCTCCTTCAACTCCGCCACCTTCCCGGAAGACTGGAAACACGCTGAACTCACCGCCCTTCTGAAAAAACCCACAGCGGACCCCACCGAACTCAAAAATTATCGCCCCATCTCGCTTCTCCCATTCCCGGCCAAAGTCATCAAGAAAGCTGTCAACAACCAGCTCGCCGCCTTCCTCGAAACCAACAAATCCCTCGACCCCTCACAATCTGGCTTCCGAGCAAAACACAGCACTGAGACCGCCCTCATCGCAGCAACAGACGACATTCGAACTCTACTGGACAATGGAGACACAGTCGCCCTCATCCTCCTCGACCTCTCCGCAGCCTTCGACACAGTCTGCCACAGCACCCTTCTACAGCGCCTCAGAAACATCGGAATCCAAGGAAAAGCACTTGAATGGATCACCTCGTTCCTCACCGGAAGAACCCAGAGAGTCCGCCTTCCACCATTCAAATCCAAGGCCTCTGAAGTCATCTGCGGCGTACCACAAGGATCATCA
The DNA here is from genome assembly GCF_964263255.1 of Lissotriton vulgaris. Lineage (NCBI taxonomy): Eukaryota > Metazoa > Chordata > Amphibia > Caudata > Salamandridae > Lissotriton > Lissotriton vulgaris. Next base: position 121,260,792 of record NC_141697.1, read on the forward strand.
CTCAGTCCCACCCTCTTCAACGTATACATGAGCCCCCTCGCGGCCATCGCACGCCATCACAACCTCAACATCATCTCGTACGCGGATGACACTCAACTGATCCTCTCCCTCACCAATGACCCCAGCACCGCCAAAACCAACCTACACGAAGGAATGAAAGAAGTTGCCGAATGGATGAAACAAAGCCGTCTGAAACTAAACTCAGATAAAACAGAAGTCCTCATCTTAGGTACATCCCCCTCTGCATGGGACGACTCCTGGTGGCCGGAAGCCCTCGGAAAAGCACCCATCCCGACAGACCACGCACTGAACCTAGGCATCATCCTGGATTCTTCACTCTCAATGAACAGACAAGTCAACGCCGTATCCTCTTCCTGCTTCAACATTCTTCGCATGCTCAGAAAAACATTTCGCTGGATCCCCTTCGATACAAGGAAAACAGTCACCCACGCTCTGGTCACGAGCCGACTGGACTACGGTAACACCCTCTACGCAGGTACTACCGCAAAACTCCAGAAGAAACTCCAACGAATCCAAAACGCCTCGGCCAGACTCATATTAGACATCCCACGCAACGATCCCATCTCTGGTCACCTTAAAGACCTCCACTGGCTACCCGTCAATAAGAGGATCACTTTCCGACTGCTTACCCACGCACACAAATCACTCTACGACATCGGTCCAGAATGCCTCAACTCACGACTGTCCTTCTACACCCCCTCCCGCCATCTACGTTCCTCCAGCCAAGCCCTCGCCACTGTACCTCGCATCAACAAGACCACCATGGGAGGTAGATCCTTTTCATACCTGGCTGCTAAAACTTGGAACTCTCTCCCCGCTTACCTTCGCCTTACCCAGAACCACCTAGCATTCAGAAAGCAACTTAAAACGTGGATTTTTGACAAATAATTCTCCTCCCCTTCCTAAGCGCCTTGAAACCCTATGGGTATGTAGTGCACTATATAAATCCTTTGACTTGACTTGACTTGACATGTTTAAACTAGTTTTATCTGAATTATGGTGTTTGTTGCTGTGGTGCATGATGGTGTTGTTGATTTCCCTGCCCTTTGCCAACTATATGGCTTTGGTCCTTGTGCACACAAGAGGGAAAGGGTATTAGGTGGTGTGTGCCTTGCGTTAATGATCATTTATAGCTGTGACTGGAACAAAACTCTGTGGTGTTATTTTTGGTGTGTGAAGAGTGCTGATGATTGCCCAATGAACAGCAAATAGAACAATAAAACGAATGTGTAAACAAAATACTGTATTTTTGCCATGGCTGCATTGAGTAGAAGGTAAACAGACAAAAGCTGGTGTATTTGAAAATTATAGAATAGAACAAAACAGTGTAGTAAGATTCATATGGACTTATGTTTCTTTAAGGATATACATCACAAATGGATTTAACCCCTTTGCTCCTGAGGTTATTCCCGCCTCAGTTCTCGAGGCACTTTGAGCTTAAGCCATGATATTTCTTTTTCCACAAAAAGGGAACAAGGACATATATCAGTGCTTTTTTCCCCACATCGTGCGGATTCTAAAGGTACCTAGGGTGTGTGTATTCTCCTTGAGGAAGCAGAGAAAATGAATAGCAGTATTTTGGGATTCTTTTGAATTATGGCATAAAGACTTCTGTACAAGCAATCCTACAGGTTTTAGTTTTTTTTAAAATAATGTCAACAAAAGATGTGCTGTGCTGAGACGGCCATCTTCTCAACTTTAAGGAACAAGAAATTGAGTAAAATAAAAACAACTTTTTTCCGTAGGTTTTACATTTTCGTAACTCGCAGTCCATTTTTTCCCTAATTTTGTGGTTTCTACTAGTTAATAGTGAGGGAAATAGGTCTGAAACCCATGGGTGGTCCTGAAAGCTATATATTTCTCAAACATAATAAAATTCTGAACTTAGCAAGGGGAAACAAATTGTTGAAATAAAAAATAATAAAAATAAACAGGCTAAGATAGCGATAATGTTTTCATCTGTAATGTTTTGGCCTGATGGCCAATTTACAAAAGTAATTTACGTTTACGTCCATCAGGCCCTTCTGTCACAGGGATACATACTGTTTGTGTTGGTTGTCCAGAAACAGGCGACGTTCAGAGCCAACAACAGCTGCCGTTTATAATGATTTTTCATTGTGTATGACACAGCAGCAATTTACTTTGCAAAATCTATTGAACGGAAAATGGCTATTACGGAAACCCATGTATTTTTTAAATGTGAATAAGATGTTGAGTTTAGAAACATAAGTTGTTTTTGCAACTCTGAATTCGAGGTTGCCCATAGTATTGTGATTCATAGGGCATTTTGCAAAATATGTACTTTGTTGCACACTGGCTTTCATTTGGAAGCCAAAAATGGAGTGAAATCCAATTGATAATAACAATTGTTCTACTATTCTGTGTTACCACAATTCTCCAGATAAAAACAGTACCCTTCTTGTGTAGCTGGGCCTATAGCCTATTACAAAAAAATGTCCCCAAAACATTGTCATGAAAAATGACGCTTTTAGGTGATGTGTGGACCTACGAAATTTTTTTGCCCAGGCTCAGCCGCTGCCCAGGGAAACATACAAAACCCAGACATTTTTTAAAAATTGCACTCACAGAATTCCAGGATGGACCCGTGCAACACAATGCTGAACATTAGACTAACCCAGTTGTCGAATATTTTTAAAAATTTGATCAGCATATAGGGTGGATGACAGGTAATCTGGTGGGGGTTTCCAATCCTAACTATAGGACATGATAAATTCATAGCTTTTAAGGTAAACATTGCTTGAATAGGTAATATTTCATGTACGGGCGGGCTGCTAGGGACCGTTGTAACTAGCTGGTTTATATCCTGCCTGGCTTAAGTAATCAATTTGTTTAAACCTGGCATTTTAATGATGCATAGTTCGGTATACCTGCACTTTTGTAGAGGGAAAACCATGGTCCATCTAGTACTGTATAAATACCCGCCCCAGCCTGTACAATGCACTTCATCATCAATAGCGACCTACGTATGTGAATTCGAGTTACTTGTATGGCCACTTTGCACATTAGGGAAATGACTAGTCCCCGATTTGCCATTTCTGTCCATTTATTATTTTAATCTGGCACCCCTACTAACATACTTAGGAAGGAAACTGAAGGACTAACGACAAGATGTTTAGCGGTCGAACTAGATGTATGACAAATCTTTTTACATTTCTCTTGTATGCTTTTTTAAACTTTAAGAATTGTATGATCTTGTTTATGGTTTTAATTGACTAATAAACTATATATTCACAGAAAGCCAGACATTTCACAAACGTAATCAAATTCTGAATTCAGCATGGGGTCATTTGTGTAAATTGCTCATTGCACTCCCAAAGAAACAAATAGTTATAATAAAAAATAATGAAAATAAGCAGGCTAAGATAGCGACAATGTTTTCATCTGAAATGTTATGCCCTGGTGGGCAATTTATAATAGTAGTTCATGGTTACGTCCATCAGGCCCTTCTGCCACAGGGCTACATACTGTTTGTGTTGGTTGTCCGGAAGCAGGCGATGTTCAGAGCCAACAACCGAGCTGCAGCTTATAATGATTTTTCATTGTGTATGACACAGCAGCAATTTATATTGTAGAATCTATTGAACGAAAAATGGGTATTATGGAAACCTATGTATTTTTGAAATGCGCACAAGATACTGAGTTTAGAAACATAAGTTGTTTTTGCCATTCTGAATTCGAGGTTGCCCATAGTATTGTGATTCATAGAGCATTTTACAAAATATGTACTTTTTTGCACACTGGCTTTCATTTGGAATACAAAAATGGAGTGAAATCCAATTTATAATAACAAATGTTTTACTAATCTGTGTTACTCTTCTTGTGTGGCTCGGCCTATGGCCTACGACAAAAAATGTCCCCAAAACATAACATCGAGACAGTACATTTCTGTTATGAAAAATTACGCTTTTATGTGATGTGGAGAAGCGCAAAATTTGGGCCAGGCTCAGCCGCTGCCCAGGGAAACCTACAAAACCCACACATTTTTTTAAAAATAGCACTCACAGAATTCCAGGATGGTGTGACTTTCATGGATCCCACTATGTTTTCTTACCTAGAAGGCCTTACAAACCTTGGCTAAAACCATGCATTTTCCTCATATTTCTTTGAGGGGAAGTTCCCAATTCCACAGGAATGCACGAAATTCCTAATACCCAGCATTCCCACACTTCTACTGATGAAGATGGAACCCATTTTGTCTGTCTAGGCCTATCGACTGTGACACACTAGGCCCCAAAAACAAACGTTAAGACATCAAGATTTCACAGTAAAAAAAAAAAGGTACCCAATTTGGCACTGTGGGTAGCTGCAGTATTTTGTTCCAGGCTTCGCCTCCCCCTAGCAAAACCTGCTAAACCCAGACATTTCTTAAAACAAGACGCCCATGGGAGACCAGGGTGGTGTGACTTGCATGGACCTTTCTATGTATTCTTACCTAGAATGCCCTGCAAACTTTGGCTACAATTGTACATTTATCTCACATTTCTGTGAGGGGAAGTTTTGGAATGCTTGGTGATCCAAAACATTCCTAAAACCCAGTGTTCCCACACTTCTCTCAGTATAAATTGCACCTCACATGTATAGCTGAGCCCAGCACTCGCAACACGATAGATCTCAAAATGCAATGTGAGGACATTAATTTTTCTCCATGATAATAAACCCAGTTTTGCATATATTGATAGCTGTGGTATTTAGGTTCAAGCTAGGTTGCTATCTGGAAAAATCTACTAAACACCGACATTGCTCAAAACTAGGCATCCAGGGCGGTATGACTTGCATAGACCCCCACTCTGTGTTCTTATGCAGAATGCTTGGCAAACCTCAAACCTTTTCTTTTTTTTTATTTCAACATGTTTTATTAACAACATTTTCAAACAAACATAGTACAGTGATAGCGCTGATAGTGCCTCGCTGGTGCCCTTAGAGTTACAACGGGCTTGGCGGGCTTCATGGCGGAGCGTATATCACATATCCGATAGTAAGGGTTCTTTGTTGAATCTTGTAAAAGCACACATTTTCCTCACAGTTATGTGTTCCGAAATCTGTGGAGAGCCACAAAATTCCTAACACTCAGCATTCCCACTGTTCTCCTGATAAAATGCTACCCCTACCCGTTTTTTTTTTCTAATGGCTGCAACAGGAACAGGTGAAAAATGTGACCTTGAAGTCAAAATGATCTTTTCATTGTCCTTTGTTTGCTTTGTTCTTGTCTCTTGTAATAGGCCAAGCCACACAAGTGGGATGCTATTTGATTGGACGAAGTGTGGGAACCAATGAACCCCTTTCCAATGGTGCCCAACATGTCTGGGTTCCAACCCAGGGAGCAGCTAAAAAGCTTCTAGGTAGGAGCACCCACAAAACAAAATGCCCACCAAATGTTCCGTTCCCTGACAGGGTATGACCACACCCTACTCGTGGGACCAATCGATCACCACCGTGAAGACCCATGCCTCTGGCCAACACCCCACAAGAGTAAAAATTCCTAGTGTCTAATGGGGCTTCCTACTTAGAGTTCATGATCCCCGAGCAGGATTACTTTTGGGAGAGGCATTGCTTTAAAAGGGGACTTCCCTATTTCCAATGATGCCTCTTCCATTAATGAAGAGAAATACCACTGGTGGAGCAGCATTTACCTGCTTCTAGCTGCATATCATCAAGTGGACTAATGTCATCAGCATTCTGTTTACTATTCAGCTTACTCCTGCCATTGATCGGTGGAACCAGAGGGCAGGAGCTAATCAGTGGTGGCTGGTAGGGAACGGTAGAGGGGAGGCAGGCGAGGTGGGGTAGGGTAGAAAATAAAAAATAAAAAAAACGTACCTGCTGTTAGCGCCGCCGCTAGCCGCTGCCTCTCCTCGTCGCAGGGGAAACACCTGGGCTCCCAGGCTTCCCAAGCCAATTGCAATGCTGCAATGCAGAGTTGTGACTTATTTCCCTATGTCGCCCTAAGCGAATCACAACGCTGTCTTGCAGCAGTGTGATTGGCTTAGGGGTACTACGTAGTGCCACTAAAGAGGCAATATACTGCAGAATTATTATTCCTGTTAAAAGAAACATATGGGTCCTGTGCTCACTGTGCTGCTGGAACCTAGGTACACCCAACGGAAGACCCCCAATCACAGCAAAACCAGTTTTTGGCTGTTTTTCCCAGTTCAGGGAGGGCCTGGCAATTTCGGCTGGACTTTTCCTAACAGAGCATGAACAAGACTGATTTGCATATGATTGTGCCCAAACTGACGTGGCATGGTGGACAAAAGAGCAATGGGTTGTAATGTTATCCTGAGCAATTGCCATTGGTTAAACCTATTGCAAGTATTCCTTCCTTCTCCTTTTGTGTGTTTGATGTAATGATCTAGGTGGCCTGGAATGGGTTCTGTGCTCACCTTGCCACTGGAACCAAGCTACACCCGACTGAAGAGCCCCATTGAGGGCGAACCCGGTCCTGGGTTGCTTGTGTTGTGGTTCAGGGAGGACCTGGCAGTTTGGTCTGGACTGTTCATATTTGAGCAGGGTGAAGACTGATTTGGAGATAGCTAGGTCCAACCTGAGGTGGCATGGTGGACAAAGGACCGATAGATGGGAATGCTACTCTGAGCGATTGTCGTTGTTATACTTATTGCATGTTATCATGGGGTGCATGTTTAAGTGTATCCGAGACAAGTGGGTGAAAAGCACCCAGGTAAATTGGTGCTCGCCTCACAATTTTCCCATATCCCAAGAGCGCCCCAAGTTTCTTTTAACCTAACCCTAAATTCCATATCATTAAAATTGGAAATCTAGGATCCAGAGGCTATTTTAATCCACCTGTGCCCCCTGCCTTCACTCACTTCTACTATCCAAAGAACTCCGCTTACAAATGCGTTGACTCCACCTATTTATGTCCAGTGTTTGGGTGAGGTCCGATGATGAAGAGAGCCATGAGTGGTACCTTTGGATGAGGGCCCCATATAAATATATATATTTGTACACACATACATATTGGCAAAAAAGCATATATAACTCACAGATCTGAGAAAATTGTGATGCGTGCACCAATTTCCCTGGGTGCCTTTTGCCTACTTGTCTCGGATACACTTACACACGCACCCCATGACAACAGGGTCTCCCCCCTCTTTGTTCATTCACTAATTGGAATCTGGAAAGCTGGGGCACACCCATTGTAAAGACTTCTCACTCCTCCCAAACTTTTTTGAGTAGACTTATTGCAAGCATTCCTCCTATCACTTTTTGTGTGTTTGATTGAACCCTAAATAATCTACTCATTGGCTTTAAGAGTCAACATTGCCTGTCGATCTATAGAACAAGTAGTAAAAAGGAAGATATAAAACCACTTATACAAAGCATAGTGTGAGACAAAATCCAGTGTTTAGGAGTATCTGCTGACAAAGAGTAAATCTTTGAGGGATACTAATAAAACTTGATTTTTATTTTTATATTTAAAAACAAAACTACAAGGGGACATTCTCAAATCTGCAAATATTTGAATCTTTAGTTTAAGTGTGGCCCATATCCCAAGAGCCCCATGAATCGCTTGAAGAAGGCCACGGGCTGACATGTGTTTGGGGCTACCACTGGTTACAGCATCCTGACAAATAAGGTCATTGTTGTTTCATGGAGTTCTTTCTATTCTTCTTACAGATGAAGAACACACAGGGGTTTGTTTTTATCTAGAGTGGGAATTGGGAAGAGAGATCAGTGTGACTTCGCAAAATTGACCCTAACTAATTAATGAATTTCAAAAGAGTGAATTTGAAGACAAGGACTAATTCAGTGAATGTCAGATCTCTCGTAGGATTTCAGAGTGGAAGAATCATTCAAATGAATGGGGGCTCAAAGTCTTATGACGTTGCTGAGACCTCACAACGCTTCTGACAGCATCTGATTTGAAAACAAAGAAACATTCCACGGATGACAGTTAAAGAAATCAAACTGGTGTAAATGCACCAAAGTCGAACGGAAGAATCTTCTTTTTAAACTTTGACAGAAGAAAATGCCTATTTTAGTGATCAAACAATAGCAAGAAAAGATTCATTGTGATGCATTTTTTTAATATATCAAAAAAGGAAAATAAGTTGATCGAAAATAAATTAATAGTTCTGTGAAATGTATCTTGCGAATCCTCGTTATTACTGGAATGAGATGACTGAATTTTAATTCACTATTAATATTTATAACGGTATATATATGTAGCTATAGAATGAGGTCATATCAATGCATTGGAGATCATTAGCAAAGTTACAATTAGAAATTGTTGATTCACATAAAAAATCTAAACATCCATATTGGACAACTGGCCACTTATTGTGACCCTGAGTCTCTGGTGACATTGGCAAAGCATCCCTCAGCCTTCAGCCTCACGGTTTAATATAATCTCACCGGAACCACTCGAATCCGTTATGAGTCCAAAGGTAGATTGCTGGGTGTTCTTTATACAGATGTGTGAGTGTGTGCTCCAGCCAGCTAAGGGTTGCAGCACCTGGAAGGGACTACTCTGGATCAATACTGCTGGTCCTGACACTGTATGCTTAGTGCATTTGGATGTTTTTCCCACGGGAGCTGCATTTCATCTGAGCATAATAACACAGTAGGCGCTGCTTTTCCAAAACAGTGTCTTCGATTCTGTCACTTTGACATTCTGCTCTTGAACCGACAGCTTCCTTTGAATGCGATATGCCAATTACAGTTTTCTCTTTAGCTGCCAATGCCACTCATGCATAATAATTACATGAAAAGCAACTTTGTAAGGATTTAGTGAAATCGATTAAAATACATTTTCATGAGCCTGGTTGTTCAGTGTCCCGTGCAGGTCTCTGCTAAGACTCTTTCTTGGGCCCTGAAGGCGCCCTGCCACGGGATATGGATGTTCAATAGGAATTGCTCTACACCGAGGTTTTCCTTCCGATTAACTCACTGTAGCTGAAGGAGCTTTTTTGGGGGGGTGGGGGTGGGGTGGAGGGGGGGGGGGGGCTATTTGAAAAAATATTCCTAAGGTGAAGTCTTGGATAATTTCAATCAACAACAATTCCCCAAAAAATAAAATTCTCACCCATGCCTCCTTTTGATCAGATCAGACCAAATCGTCAATTTTACAGGCTTATGGACTCAGCTGCACACCCCGCCATGACCTACCATTCAGCGGGGTCTGCATGGAGCCAGAGAGAAAGGCCCCCCCTGAGCGTGAGAGACTTTGGCGTGCCACGCTTCAGTAAGCGTACGCATGCAACAGCTTGCTGCGCCTTCCCTGAGTCGCGCGGTCCCTGGCAGTCAGTTCCTGTCACGCGGCTTAAGCTGTGAGCTAAAGAAAATCTGCCTACTTTGAAGGCTATGATGACCAAAGACTCAAGCACCTGGAACTTGAATGAGATCAAGAATAAATCCAGCAGACTCCCTGATCAGTCTGTATAGTATATCAGAAGGGTGTGGTGGCGGGCATGCGTTGAGCATATGTTGCTCAGTTTGCTGTAGAAAAACAGCGAAAGATACATGAGTCTCTTATAACGCCAAAGCCAGGATATTTACACAGACACTTTTGAAGTTGACAGTGCTGCACATTAACCTCATTCACATGTGCATGATTGTCAACGTAAAACTAGATTCTGCTCTACAAAGGTAGAGTGTTTTTCTCATTCAAATGAAAGATGTCAAATTCAAACTAGTGTGAAGATGCCAAAGACGACAACTGGATAGGCGGTGTCCTTCCAAAACTTGACTGAAGAGATAACTGGATAGGTGCTGCGCTTCCAACACTTGATGGAAGAGATATTAGCTGGATAGGTGCTGTGTTTCTAAGACTTGACAGAAAAGACAACAACTGGATAAGCACTGTTTTTCGAAGACTTGATGAAAGAGACAACCACTGGATAGGCACGGTCCTTCCAGGACTTGATGGAAGAGACAACCACTGGATAGGCACTGTCCTTCCAAGACTTGATGGAAGAGAAAACAAGTAGATAGACACTGTTTTTCCAAGACTTGACGTAAGAGACAACAACTGAATAAGCACTGTCCTTCCAGGACTTGACGGAAGAGACAACAACTCGCTAAGCACTGTCCTTCCAAGACTTGATGAAAGATACAACTGGATAAGCATTGTCCTCCCAAGATTTGACGGAAGAGATAACAACTGGATAGGCACCGTCCTTCCAAGACTTGATGGAAGAAACAAGAACTGGATAGGCACTGTCCTTTCAACACATGAGGGAAGAGACAACAACTGGATAGGCACTGTCCTTCCAAGACTTGACGGAAGAAACAACAACTGGATAGGCACTGTCCATCCAAGACTTGACGGAAGAAACAACAACTGGATAGGCACTGTCCTTCCAAGACTTGAAGGACGAGACAAATCAGCTGTTGTGTCACTCGTTTGGAGAGTTCACTCATGGAATGTGAATACACGGTGTCAAGTCGTTTCCTTACCAATACAAATAAATACATAAGGCAGATCACATGTACTTGCTCCATTACTGTTTATTTAATATTCATAATAACATCTGTGAGACCCTTACTGGACTGCAGAGCTTAGGGCAGGGATGTGGGCCAGCATGAAGGGCACCCAGGATATTGTCTGCTGTATGCCAGGGTGAGAAGGGAACCAGCACACCACAGAGGTAGCATATTTGAGCCTTGGTTAAGGTTACAATCAACCAATGTGACAGCGAGTAGAACATAACTGGCACTAGACTGATCTGAAAAAGAACAACAGTGTGACTTTGAAGAAGAAAATTAAAGCAAACATTAGCATGTCTGGTGCCAAAAATCTGAGCTTTCTATTATATCACGGTACTGTACCGCGAACAATGTTCATCCACCTCACCTCCTACCTGGAAAGTTTTGGAGTGATCTATCAAGTGGGGACTGAGAAAAAGGCATTTTCCCCTTGCAATTTCCTATAGGAACTTTAGACACAGCTACAGCCAAAACGGCTGAAAAGAATTACACCGATTTTGGCAAAAATCTAGATCTTGATCCAGAAAGTTTGCTTTCTGTGATTTGGTGTAAATATGCTCAATATGTTTTGAGAAATTAAGATTCATAATTTAAAGATATCTAGTGATGTTGCACTACAGCGGTACTACAGCAGAGTACCCCAATACTTGGAGATCAAACATGCGCTCTGATTGACTGGCCTCAACATGAAGAGAAAGTTGCGGCTGCCAATTTACAACTCGGGGACTTGGTCCCCAGGTCATTCAGAATAAATTTAAAAAAGCAATAAGGGGCAAGGGAAGGGCCTATGTGGGAGGTTCCCAAAGAGACACGCCCTGGAATCAGATTTAAAAGATCTTTTCTTTGCAGCACGGCAGTACCACAGTGCCCTGCGTAATTTCACAGTGGAACTGCAGCGTCATGAAAACAAAGGGGTGGTGCCTTGGGTGCTACAAGACCTTGGGATTGGCCAGCAATCAGGTCTTGACTCTCCTATTGGGGGTTGAGCACAGAGCATGGGCGCAGGTCAGAGCCAGCAGCTAACCCCACACTGGCACCATCGGCATGAACTGCTTAGTACCTCACATTTTACAACACTAATGACATTCTATGAAATCAATAATGGCGTTGATGCGACATCTGAACAGGGGTGTGAGCCTTATATCTCCTTTTTTCCAAATGGGAACCTCAGGTTTTATTTAACAAGACTACAATTTACTCTATTGCACCTGTAACTATTGTCGAAGAAGCAAGGAAAATCCTTGATGGCAAAGGCTGCGCTTCCCTTATTCTGTTAGACCTCAGTGCAGCCTTCGATACGGTGAACCATCAATTGATGAGTTAAATACTCAGGGGGGTGGGAGAGACTGGAACAGCATTGGCTGCAGTCCTTCCTAGAAAACAGATTCTTTATTGTCTTTGAAGTTGAAATCATCTCAAAGCAATTGCCCCTGACATGTTGGGTTCCTCAGGGATCTTCCCTAAGCCCCACCATATATATATATATATATATATAAGGTCCAGGGTATAGATTGTCACGTATGCCGATGACGCCCAGTTGATTGTCTCTCCTAATCAGCAGGATAACTCGGACCGGACCTAGCCTCGTTCCTCGAAAAGGTATCCAGATAGATCGACAGCACATATTTGAAGCTTAATGGGCAAACACTAAGCTTATGTTTCTCTGTAACATAGATCCAATCTGGCCCAGTTGCCTCGGCCGACCTCATGCTCCGAAAAACCTGATTAAGAGCGTGGGTGTCTGGCTCTGTAACCTGAATTTTCATGAACAAGCTTGGAAAGTCGCAGCCAGCTGTTATGGTCGTTTGAGGGTGATTAGAAAGATTCTTACGCTATTACCTTTTGTTGTCAGACGGCTGCTAGTTCAAGCATTAATTTTGTCATGGCTGGGCTTTGCCAACGCCGTTTACCTAGGAGCCCCTCATTTTACGACCAAAGGACTACAAACTGTGCAAAACTGTGCAGCCCACCTAATACTGAACATCCCTAAATGCCTCTCGACTAAACCAGCTCTTGCCACTTTGCACTGGCTCCCAATACAGGAGAGAATTCATTTTAAGGGGATGTACATTGCACATAAAGCACTTTCCGGAAAAGGCTCGCCAATGATTCGCTCTATGATTCAGCCCTATCGACTTAACAGTGCTTTGAGATCCGAAAACAAGTGTCTGGTAGTAGTCCCGAGAATTAGACGGACACGAAGTGGAGGCCGCCTGTTCTCATAAAACTTGGCTAAGCTTTGGAACCATCTTCCTCATCACATTCGCCTTGAGCCGAATTATTTGAACTTCCGAAAACAACTAACAACTTTTCTCTTCCCTTGCTCTGCTTGAAGTTCAATGGGGTGCTACAGTTAGCGCTGGGATGCCCTCGGGTAACCACTCGCTTTAGAAACGTTCCTTTCTTCATTGATTCATAGTTGCTCTTCCTAGGAATATAGTCTGGTGAGAACCACTGCCCAGGTGTCTGTGCAATAACACTGCCACTCAAAGCTCATTGCGTTTTATTCTATTTTGCACTCTGTATGCTCATGCTTGGAAGAAATGTCCTATGTTTCGCTCCTTTAATACGAACTCTCATAAGGAGGTTTTTAAGTGATCGGAAAGGTTGGAGAATGAGAATATTTGCATTGTAGTGGGAAATGTTGTCCGCCTTTCACTGTGGTTAGAAAACAATATGGCTCAGCATAACTACCCCACCCTTACCATATTTGTATGTTAGGATCTGACCTCATTTATTTATCTCATTAAAAAAAATCTTTAGTGTGAGATTCATCAGCCCTTTTTATATATGGCTTATGCATCTTATCATCGGTATTTTCCCTATGTAGTGACTTTCTTGAAACTAACTATATCATCCCCGGATGTGTCCTGACCTTGAATTGCTGTTCTATTTATTTATTAAATGCTTTTAATTATCTGTAGTTTTATGGCCACATTTGGCAAAATAATGTTTTTGTGACTGACTGACATCAGAAATGACATCATTGACAACATCACTGTGAATGACTAAGCTAAAGCTACCTCAGTTAACTATAACTGGTGATTTTCAGTATTTGATTTTTTTTTTAATGTAACATTTTAACTGACATTTTTACCTAATTATTATATCACTTATATCACTTTAACCTTTAGGTTTATCAGTGATACAAATTATTTTTCTCTTTTGGGGGTTAACCCTCTGAACCCACCTTATTATTGAGCAGCTACTCATATCATTTCAAATTCACTATTTTCTTTTTTTTTTAATTTGTGGAGTGAGGATGGGGCATGCAGTCCGCACCCGGCCATTTCATAGCCCCAGGGATCAAGTCATTCAGGGCCAACATTTACTTTTTGGGGGTTGGGGCATGCATGCTCCTTCTCCCTGAGCCGCATAATGGCACCATGGACCTCATCCCCCAGGGCCCATTGGTTTCTTTGGGTGTGGTGGCATGCCAGAGCATTCTAGAGGCCCCAAACACCCCATTCCCTCTGGCCCATTTCTTTTATTTTAGGGGCTGTGAAACCCACTACTCCTAGAACCACCCTCAGGTTAATGTATTTGTTTTATGGAAGGGGGGTGTAGGGTCTCTGTTTCAGACTACTTAAGACACCATCCCACTAGGCTAAATTATTTTTTATGAGAGTGGGGCCATGCTCCCCAAGCCTTGTAAGTGCTTCAGGGTCCTTATCCCCTGGAGCCTAAGCATTTTTTTTGGAAGTGGGTTGTGGACCCCCTCCCTTAAGCCATCCAGGATCCCAGGGACCCCATCCCTGAGACACTGCAGCTTCCTGCCTGCAAGAGTGTGGGCAGAGAGAACTTAATCTCCCTGCCCACGTTCTTACAGGCGGGGAACACAGATTTGCTCCCGCCAGATACTGTGATGGGTGCCAGCAAGGGGGGCTAACAGAGACCCTGGGCTCCCCCACGGCTCCATGGGCATCCATTGAAATGGTTTGCTGTCCCAGGGGAAGGGTCCCTACCGGCCCGGGGAGGAACCGCACACCCTTCTCCCCATACAAATGGAATGCAGCTCCGCAAGATGGTGTTCTTGGTGCCTGAAAAGTACTTTGGGAGGGGTGGCACACACTCCCTGCCATAAAAATAACATATACCCGGGTGATAAGGTACCCAGGGCCTCAAAATGGTTCAGGGAGTGGGGCAGCACGCCTCACTCCCCTTAAATTAAGTGATTGGACCTGGGGAATGGGGGTCCCTGGAGCCTGACAAAGATTTAGGGAGGGAGGTGCACGCCCTCCCTGCCCAAAAGAATATCTTGCATCATCCACGCCATGGCCCACCACAGGATTTTGTGTTTTTATAAGGTTGGAAAACACTTTTAAAAACTCTTTTTATTGTGGATCCGCGAATGCTCTTTGAATTTGTTGCAATTTGTTTCTAGAATGTTTTTGAAGATTTGTCAAACAGCACCAAAGTTATTAGCAAACTCAACAAAAATCTGTTACATTGGTGATGAGTAGTAGTAAGGAGCAGACAGACTTTTGCTGGTGTACCTGGCTGCAAATTTCCATGTCGCACTCGCTTTGGCTGTTGTCTTTCCTGGATTTACAGTGAGACGAGTTATGTGTCTACGAGTTCTTTGTTTTAGACTGACATGTCAACAGTTTCTGACATAGCTGCCCTTCTATGCAAAAGTCAGGCATATCTTGTTGATGCTGTGAGATCTTCATCCAACGTTGGAATCAGGTGCTGTGCGTTGCATCATTCTGCAAAATGCAGCCATTTTGAAGGCTTGGGCAACTCTGCTTTCCATGAGTTGCATGTTACGTCATTCTGCAACATGCGTCCATTTAAACCGTGTAGGCTATTTGCTATTTTATGGATACAAAATACAACTTGCCATTTGTAACTAGGCTAACCTCCTTTCCATACAATCACTTTGGGTCTCATTATTTACCTTTTTTCTGTGCATTGGACGACATTGTGTACAAACCTTTGGCCTACTTTCTAGCCACTACATTAGATATTTAAGGTGACAGATTTTTTTTCATTCATTCCGTTGGTATCTTCCACATGCAAAGTAGCCTTTACGACTGATGTCATTAATGATGGGGGCGGCGTTGAGTCTTTGCATTCCACTATTTCAAAACAATCCTGGGGGAAAATTCAACTTAGCGGTGATTTGTCTTCTTTCCTTAAGGCCACGGGGAATTGATGATTGCTGACAATATTTTACAGAAGGAGGATAAGGTTGTCCCTCCCCAGGGTTTGAAAAGGATAAATGTTAACATTGGTCATGAATGACATATAGGAATGTCTGCAATCAATAGAGATGATCTCGAGAATTTTACTGGAGGCTTGATATAGATAGATTAGTGGACTCATGAGTATGTCATTATAATGATCGTGCACTAAGTGACAAGTCGGCTAAATTATGTGTCACTGAGAGTCTACCAGTAGAGTTATGATATGGATCCTAGAGGAAATTAGAAATAGATATTCTTGTTCCTTTCAGTTTGATTTCCAGGAAAGAAGCATTTGCTATTAGGCTGACTGATTATTCTACAAAATGATCTGAAGTCAGAATGACAGGTAATGTCATGTCTGAAGATGTTATTATATTTTTGGTAGATGTATTCTGTAGGGAGGGTATTACTGAAGACCTTGATTCTGATAATGGCCCCCCAATTTGTGGGCAAGGATTTTGAAGATTATCTCATAAGGTGTGTGTAAAGGTGGGGCAGTGGTGCAGGATTTTAATACGCATGAGACTCAGGTATTGACTTTGTTATGCTTTCATTTGAGTAACAGTCAGTTTGACACATTAATACTTTTACCCTCTTCTTCTTCTTCTTCTTCTTCTTGGGCTGGTGCAGTACAGAGCACCCAGGCTAAATTTCACACTCAAAGAAAGAGAGGCCAAGGGTAAGTGAACAAATGGTAAGGTGTCTTAACTTGACAAGAGATGTAGGGAGGGTTGGAAGCATGAGGACATGGGGGATGAGGCATTATACCATGCGACTTTCACCAGAAAACAAACTAGATGCACAGGTCATAGTTGCCTTACTAGGGTTGCCTTTATTTAAATTGTACAGTTCAGTTTCTCTATAGAAAAGTATAGGCAGTGCAGTGAAGTGGGAGGTCAAGCCCAGTATGGCCAACTCTGAGGCCAAATAGTGTGGCGGACATTTTAACTCGCCCGTCTGCCTTCTCTTCCTACACCTGTGACCTCCCGCCTCCTCTGCTTTCCCAGTAAAGGGCCCAGTACAAGGCTAAGCATCGATCCACTTTCCCCAGGGTCCATCGAGGTTGTTTCTTTGGTTGCTGTTAGCTCCTCCGCAGCATCTGGATTGTCTGCTCTCAACACAGGTTCTCTGGTTGTCTATCGACCTCCGCTTTCACCGAGGTTTCTTCCATGCGTTCTGTTCATTCCTCCTTTGTGCACAGTTTTGGGGCACTCCCCCACATCGGATGCTAGGCCCTCATTAGCCTTTGTGCTGGTGTTGACGCATTTGTTTCCTCTTGTCGGGTGACATCATCACTCCACTTAAAGGGGCCAAAACACTTTTTTGACCGTCTCAGCGATCCAGCCTCCCTTGATGGGGAAAAATGTGTATTTATGCCCAAATCCACATGCCTGGTCTACATATGACTGCTGAAAAAGAAAAACAGAGGCAGGGGGTAAGGCCTGTTCTTCTAGCACGGGCCAAGGAATGACGTCAAGCTTGTCGTCCCCACCAGAGTCTGCCTAACACATCCCCCCCATAAGATTTTCTCTCTCAGGAAAAGAGGCAATCTAGAAAGGAAATTCACGTTGCAATTGTCTTTACTCTTCCAGTGTTGAACCTTGAAGTCAGAAGCTTACCTTCCAAATAGTACCACACTTTTTCCACTGCCCACTTGATAGCTAGGCATTCCTTTTCAATGACCAGGTGTTTCTGTTCTCTGGGGAACAGTTTACGGCTTACAAACAAGATGGGCAGTTCAAGCCCTTCTTTGTTAATTTGACACTTAGCCGCCCCGATTTCGACATCAGAAGTCAGTTTGGACTATGAATGGTTTCTCAAAATTAGGAAAGGTCAGTATCACACTAGTAATGATAACCTGTTTCAATAATTGAAAAGCTCTTTTGGCTCGAGGGGAAGGATTACGCAATTCTTGGATGGTCACCCCTTTTTTTAGCAAGTCAGTTAGAGGGCCTGCAATGTTGGAATACAGGGTTTATAAAGGTCCAATAATATCCCAGCAGACCTAAAACGTCCATACTTCCTTTCTAGTTTTGGATAATGGGGTATCCATAATGACACCGATTTTCTCTTCCTGGGGTTCTACTACCCCATTGCCCAGGATGTACCCTAAATATTTGACTTTGGGGAACCCACCCTGGATTTTATTGTTAATATGTAGATGGGCATGTCTCAGTTCCTGAAGTATGTTCCGAACATTCAGAGGTATTGTTCCCAGGTTGGGCTGAATAGAACAATACCATCAAGGTAGGTTGATGAATATGCCTGGCTTAAAAAAAAAATACTTTATTCATTAACCTCCGAAAAAATATCAGGGGCCCCATGAAGCTCAAACGGTAGGACCATAATTTCAAATAACCCATCAGGGGTAAAAAAGCAATCTTTGCCTGGTCTTCTTTCTTAAGGGGCACCTGCCAGTACCCCTTAGTTAGATCCAATGTCGTGATGTATATTACCTCCCCCAATTTCTTAATCAATTCATCGACTCTGGGGAGGAGATATGCATCATACTCAGAGATGTGGTTAACTCCTTTAAAATCTGTGCAGCACCTTATTGACCCAAAGCGTTTTGGGACAAGCACTGTGGGAGTTGACCAATTGCTCTGGAAAGGTTTAATTACACCTAATTGTAACATGGCAGAGACTTCCCTTTTTATTGCATCTATATGAGCCACCAGAATTCCTGTAAGGTTTTTGTTTAATCACAATGCTTTTTTCTGTAGGGACAGATGCTGTCAAATAGATCATATCAAGAATGTCCGAAATCAAGGAAGAAAGGGGTTGCAGTACAGAGGAGAGGGAAAACCTTTGTTCCCTTGGCAGGACCTCATTTATAACCAGTTGGTTCAGGGTACTGAGGTTGTTTTCGGGTTGAATCACCTGTACTTTTTTTGGTGATAAATTGGGGGTAGTCTGGTTTGGGGTTCCCAGGTTTGTCTGTGCCTCTATCCATGCATTTTGTAAGGTCACATCATTATTCTGAGCACGTAGGAAATCGCTATCTAATTCCTAATGGTTCGGTAGTGAGTAGGACCAAAGCCCCTTTTTTTCGGAGATTCATGTGGTAGGTCTGTTGGGTCTTTGAGGTCATTTGTAGTAGGTAGGTCATCTTCCCGATTTGGACAACTATTTTGTAAGGCCCCTTCCATTCACTCTTCACTTTCTTTTGAAATGCAGGTTAAATGACAAAAACCTAATCACCAATGTTGTACTGTTGCCATGTTTTTCCTTTGTCATAAAAGTATTTTTGTCTAGTCTGGTTTCTTTCCAAATAGCAATGCGCTACGTCCCAGAATATACCTAACCTAAGCCTTAATTGTTGGGCATATTCTAGGAGGTGCTGTATATCTCCTCCTTCTTTCATTTCTCCTTCTTCTTTTGTCATCTCAAGAAGACTACAGGGTTGTGTGCCATACAGTAACTCAAAGGACAAACATCCCAGACAACTTTGCACCTGTCCATGAATAAAAAAAAAGATCTATGGGAAGTGTCTGATCCCAGTTTTTCCTTTCTCTGGTGTGCATTTTTTTAGAGTACGTTTTAGTGTACCATTGTAGCGCTCGACTAACCCATTCATTTGGGGAGATAAAATGATGTTTTGATATGGGACAGGTTAAGGACTTTACAGACATCTTTCATGAGTCGTGACACAAAGGGGGTCCCCTGGTTTGTAAGTATTTCCTTAGGGAAACCCATTCTAGAAAATACTTCAATTAGAATTTGTATGATGTATTTGAAGGAGGGTGTTTTTAAAGGAAAGGCTCCAGAGTAGGGAGTAGAATAATCTACTACTATAACCAACACATATTGGTTACCTTTACTGGACTTTTGGATTGGGCCAATTAGATCCATTTAGGTATGTTAAAAAGGTTTACCAACAATGGTGAGTGGTTGCAGAGGTACAGAAGAGGGTCTATAAGGGGTTTTCCGATAACACACTAAACATTCCTGACATGTTTCTTCTCCGGTCTTAACTACTTGATATAATAACCCATTTTTAATGATAAATTGGGGGTAGTCTGTTTTGGGGCTCCCAGGTTTGTCTGTGCCTCTATCCATGCATTTTGTAAGGTCACATCAATATTCTTAGCACGTAGGAAATCGTTATCTAATTCCTAATGGTTCAGTAGTGAGTAGGGTGTTTTGGGATGGCATTCATTTCAGGGATTGCTCTTTTTGGCCGAAAAATCATATATTGTTAAGAAACATGTCCAAGAAGTCTAGGTTGTCAGTACCCAATATTATGTCTTCGTGGAAACTTTGACGGACGTCCACCTCTACGTCTAGATTCTCCCCCTTCAGTGTTGTTAGTTAGGTGTGACATGGGATAAGTATCCGTATACACATCGGATATGCACCGTCCTCCCAGGAATGATTGGTGAGGAGTGTACTAGGGTGCTCTGTATCATGGATTGTCCGCATCCTGAATAGAGTAGGGTGGTTACCCATTTGCCATTAAAGTGCTGACTTAGCTAGAAGCAATGGCCAAACTCCTGGGTATGTAAGATGGAGTGAGGTAGTAGTTTAACATCCATGGGTTCTTCAGTTGTCTTTTTATTTGGCAAAACAGTGCTATGTGGCCCCACTCACCACAGTCAAAGCCGTTAATACAGTGTGCTCTCTTTCTTCATGATTCGGGTTTTAGTGGCTTCGATAGGGGTTTTGTTTACTTTTTTTTCATTCCGTCCAGCCCCTGTGGAGGAGGAGTTCGGATGACCTCTTTCGGGCTCCCGAAAGAAAACCATAGTTTGAGCCCTGGAATAGGTAGAATAGGTAGTAGCCATTACACCAGCCGTTTCTACTGTAAGATGAGTGTACTGTCGTAACCATTTATGAGTAGAAACTGGAAGTGCTTCTAAGTACTGCTCAAGGTATATTTGATTGATCATTTCTTCTTTTGAGTTAGCTTTAGGTTTCAACCCTTTCTCTGCCATCTTTAATTGTATCTGGGTGCCATCTTTAATTGCATCTGGGTGTTCCCCTCTCCTTACGAAACTTCACCCAATAGGAATTTGCATCCATTCCTAGATGATCGAGTATAATGTCCTTAATTTCTTCAGAGGGGGTATTTTCCAGAGCATTGGCTACTTGATAAGTGGCCTGGGCTTCTCCTGTCTGAAGGGGAACTCGGAAGAAAGGCCATTTTTCTGGTGGCCATGCACAGCCTCATGCTGCTCTTTGGAAATTTAGGAAGAAGGTATCAGGGCCCTCTCCAGGGACATACTTCTGTAGTACAACATTAGTCTCTATGCTACGTGTGTCCCGAAATCCCAAAATATTGGAGGTAAACTTAAATTGTTCCTCAGTGACTTCATGTAGTTTCTCCCCATGAGTTTTCATAGTGTTTATGAAGATGTCTCTGGCCACTTTTGCTGAGGATATCTGTCTCACCAGGGCCCACTCCAATTTACATTGGTCCTACACTAACTGCTGTATGACCGCATCCAATTTTTAGCAATGGGGGGGGGCTGCCTGCATTCTCTACCACATGTAAATGTGGGGCAGTGGTGCAGGATTTTTAAACTCTTGAGATTCAGGTTTTGGCTTTCTTCATGCTTTTATTTGAGTAACAGTCACTTTAATACATTAATGGTTTTATCCTCTTATTCAAGGGCAGGCACGATCCGGAGCACACAGGCTGGATTTAACCCTCAAACAAAGAGATGCCAGAGTTAAGCAAACAAATGGTACGTTTCTTTACTTGACAAGGGATATAGGGAGGGTTGGGAGCGTGAGGACGGGGGTTAGTCTTTATACTATGTGACTTCCACCAGAAAGCAAACTAGAGGCACAGGTCCTAGTTGCCTAACTAGGTTTGCCTTTATTTAAATTGTACAGTTCCGTCTTTCTAGAGAAAAGGATAAACAGGGCGGTGAAGCGTGAGGTCAAGTCCAGTATGCTGAACTCTAAGGACGCTCAGAGAAATGTGCTATAGAGTTGAGGACCTTAAACTCCCCGGTCTACCTTCCCCTCCCTTGTCCATGACCACCCGCCTCCCATGCCTTCCCAGTTAACGGTGCCGTACCTGGCTGAGCATTGTTCCTCCTGGAACGTGGCTGGACGAACAACTTTTCCCAGGGTCCAACGAGGTTGTCTCTTTGGTCACTGTTAGCTCCTCTTCAGTGCCCATTTTATCTGCTTTGGACAACAGGTTCTCTGGTCGGCTATCGGCTTCCGCTTCCAGCTAGGTTTGTTCTGCGCATTCTCTCAGTTGCTCCTTTGTGCACAGTGTAGGGGCACTCCACCACAATGGATGTTGGGCTCTGATCGGCCTTTGTGCTGGTGTCATCACGTCTGTTTCCCCCTGCAAGGTGATATCATCGCTCCACTTAACCCGTTCCGTGCTTCGAACGTCCAACGGTCGTCGCGTGCACTACCTCGCTAGTGCTGCGCACGACCGTTGGACGTCCGAATACCGTTAGCGCAATCGAACGTCCGCACTGGGGTGGAATGTTTGCGCGCGCTTAATGGGTTAAAGGGGCCAAGATACTTTTTTGGCCGTCATGCTGATCCGTCCTCTCACAATAGGGTGGCAGTGTACATATCCTCAACCCCACGTGCCTGGTCTCCATCTGACTGCTGGAAAAGAAAAACGGAGCCGGGAGGTAAGGACTGGTCTTCTAGCATGGGCCAAGAAATAGTGTCAGGCTCATCGTCCCGGCCAGTGTCTGCCTTACGTCATACAATGTTTTATGCCTGTGAGGCGTAAAACATTGTATTGAAGAAAATTCGTTTTCACTAGGTCCTATTAATTCCTCCATTCCTTGCCATCTCGTGACAAAACCCTGCCTACAGCCTCCATTTCTGCTGATGCTAAAATATATCACATAGCCAAATCCCCGGTTCTTTGCAGTTAGCCAATTCCTCAACAGAAAGCCATGAGATACCTACTCCCTGTGTAAACAAGCTTGGTTTTTCATCTTCTGATCCCCGCTTGGTAAACATCCTTGACACCGTGATCAGGTTATCTGGACAATGGGCTGAATGCCGAGCCTTGATCAAGCTGATTGAACAATGGTCTGAATGCAGAGCCTTGATCGAGCTGATTGAACAATGGTCTGAACACCGCCTTGATCAGGTCATCAACTACAAACACCGCCTTGATCAGGTCATCAACTACAAACACCGCCCTGATTGAACAATGGACTGAATGCCAAAGAGTGGAGTAAAAATGTATATAAGGCTTGTTTGCTGTGGAGTAAAGCAGCAGCCTCCTAAGTTTTGTCTCTGACTAGCTTGTGACTCTGTTCCATAGCCAGGGCTATTGTAATAAAGGTGGTTCTCTCTGCAGAAGAAGGTTTCCGGGTCCACTTTATTATATAAGGAGGGTAAGAGTAGACTCGGGTGATTCCCGCACCGCCAAGCCCCCACTCCTCCCTGAGGTGGGCTTTTCTTGGTTCTACAGTATGACTCTCAATTATTATTCTCAAGCTAATGGACAAGTAGAAAGTTTCAA
Source organism: Lissotriton vulgaris (assembly GCF_964263255.1). Taxonomy (NCBI): domain Eukaryota; kingdom Metazoa; phylum Chordata; class Amphibia; order Caudata; family Salamandridae; genus Lissotriton; species Lissotriton vulgaris. Next base: position 121,283,925 of record NC_141697.1, read on the forward strand.
TGGGGTTGTGAGGGAATTTGAACAATCTTGCTGTTAAGCTTGGTTTGCTTGGACAAAAGTGGTTCAGGCTACACTGTTGGCTTATAGGATCACACCAAATTTGATCAATGGTTCTTCTTCTTTTGAGATGCTTAGAAGAAGAAAGCTTGGATCCAAAGTGGTACCATGGTGGCTTAAGAAAGGGTATAGTCCTGACAGTGACAATGAGTTTAAAAAAAATTGAGAATGTGTGCAAATATACAAAGAGAAAATGAGAATTTCTGCAAATCAGAGAAGAGGTAATCCCAACTGGGTGATTGGTTTAGAGTAAAGAAACCTAATGTAAGTGGTAGAGAATTGCACAGATGGTCGGATCCTGTTAACCATCATGAAGTGTTTGGAAGGTGTGGGAGGGTGGAAATTGGCAAGGTGTGGAATTAAAGTAGAGTTTATGGTTGTAGAATTTCAAAAAGTGTGAAATCCGGTGAAAATGGGCAGGAATGTTCTCATGGGAGCAATCATAGAAGTTACTTGCAGACAAATAGCAACATAAATGAGTTTCTAGATATTTCCAGGAGATACAAGGCAGATATGGTTGAAACTGGTAAAGACAATAGTGATGCTGGCGGCCCCTCACATGTGGATTGTATTCTTGGTGGTGGTGTTCAAATTTCAAAACCAATCTCAGAATTCAAGAACTGTTTCTGCGAATATGAGGTGTAGTCATGTTAGACATTCACCAACAGACTTCATTTATTCATTATGTTGTAGAAACATTTTTTTTAAAGTCATCTCTTAGTTATTTTCCATTTTAGTATTTTATATCACCTATAATATTTTTTTTCGTTTGTATTTGCTGGTTTTGAATAGTATGTTTTTTTTACAGGGAGATGTGGTATATGGTGTGCTGCGCACAAGGAACTGTGGGCCATATGTACAAACACATTTTCCCATAGACACAGAATGGGTAAAACCTTTTGATACATTTGGCCCTTTGTCCATGGAAAAAGCCTTCTAATTATTGACAGTTGCTGGAGGATTTGGATGGAGATGCTGTTGTTATACTGATATCCCTCTCCTGTTCATGAGGAAATACTTTTATATACTCTCGGTACTCCTCTTTAGAGGTTTTAAAGTAATGCTGCATTAGAAGCTCAAAATTTGGCTGAAAAAATACCCTTAGAAGTGGTGTAATGAGGTTACACTTAGTCTGTAGTGTGGTACAAACTCCTCAGGCTAACTTGAATGAGTGATTGCTTGACGACAACCATCAGGCTTTAGTGAGGGGCAAAATGTTTGCCAATGTTGCTACTGAGGATGAAATCCGATAAGCATTGTGCTGGGGCCATTATTTCATCAGATACTGCAGTGACGCTTGACTCTGTTGATCATGACATCCTGACTATTAAAGGCCTACAAGGGCTGGCACCGAATTGGGTCAGGCCGTTCCTGTCCAAGACAAATGAAGTAAGGTTATGCCCCATTCTAATCTCATCAACCTTAATCTGTATGTACCTAAATCTGTATGTGGAATGTCTGTTTTATTCTTTATCCATGTTTTTGGTAAATGTGACTACAATGATCAACTCTTATGGCATCTTTTTCATAACTAGGCCAATAACACAAATTAACTTCAGCTCTTTCCACAATCCCAGAAGGACGACCTGCCATTTTCCCCTTCTTTGATGACCATTCACAGCTGGACGGGTACAAATATCTTAGAATTATAATTTTTTTGAAGTTTTATATAACACAATTCGACCCGAAGGTATCATAGCGCTTTATATGACATTACAGATCAACACATTCACTTGTTTAAGGCAGCAGGAGATTAAGAGATTTGCCTAGCATCACAGGATGTTTGAGCCTCCCACCAGACTCCAACCTGGTTCCCCAAAATTGGCTGCTCTAGCCGTTGAGCCACATCCTCTCAATCCCATCAAATGTTTTCAGAAAAATGCATCTTCAACCATCCCAATCAGCTACCTGGTAAGTTTGCTTGTGCCAGTATTTTATTCTAAAGAAAGGCAGGAGGGCTCCATCAGTTGAAAGCTCGTTGTTGAGATCTACTGTGATCTGACTGACGCTAGTTCTGATCCTCAAGGAAAGCTCATCAGTCCATCCTTCTGAGATTGGTAAATTGAGTACAATTAAATCTGTCAAGAGCAGTGCCTTTTATTTACAGTGCATAGAAAGAGCAGAAGTACAGTAGGGGCCCTATATAAAAAAAACAAATAAATCAGCAGTTCTTTAAACGTCATTCAAGAAAGAAATGTTATGTTATCAGAATTGGGGACTAAAAACTAGTCCTCGTTCCATGCCTCTTCATTCAAGACACATTGATGCTCGTTTGGCCTTCAAAAATGGTTTAAAAACACATATGATTCCATTGCGTTATTCCTGTATTTTTGCACTTTGTCTGTGTTAGGGGCGAGAGACCAAATTGTCTGGTGACTTTTTCACTTAAAAAGATTTTTCAGGAAAACAAATGTAACGTGCTTCGAATGAGCAAAGCACATACGCAGATCCCTTGGGGTACTAGGCCATAAAAACTGAAAGATCTGAAAAATAAGTTGAGGGGAGAAACTAACCTCCTGTGTATCACAAAGCATCTGAAAAGAAAACTGAACAATTGAGGTTACCATTTGTCTGGACATCTGGGGCCATATTGTTCAAAGTGCCTTGAGGGTGCATAGAGTATTTGTGGTCTCTTTTTGCACCCACGTGCAATATGGTACACTCCTTCTCTAATATGGATCATGCCGGTGCTAATGGTGTGCCGGCTCGATCGCAAGAGGGCATGCTCTCATTTGTAATGTGGTGGGCCACATGAAAATGAGGACTCACTGTTGTTTCCCTTCAAAATACTACAGATGCAAGCGCAGACACAAAGAGGCTATCAGGAGCTGTACACCACATTGAGATGGTACACAGCCAATGCACCCCGAAGGTACCCCTTGTGTGGGGGCATCATGGTGCCAGGGGCCAGCCAGGCATTCTCATGCAGGTAGATGCAGTCACTCACTGCACCTACCTACAGGTGGATCTCTGCTCCCCTTTGAACCAGAGGAACAGTCACCACCTCCAGGTGAACCGGCGACTTCCACCACCTGATCCGTCCTTCACTAATGCAGTGTTTCCAGTGCATACTATAATGATTGATTGGAATGCGGCCCCAGTGTAATTACCAGTGGCTCAGATTAATTCAAGCATCCATCACTACTTTTGTGTACTTTAGTTTGTCACCTTAAGTGGGACGGGTATGCCCAGACATGGGCCCTGTGCCCCTGTTACTGAAACCAACCTGTACCTGGCTGATGAGCCCTAACGAGGGTGAAACTGGTACTGGGTTGCTTGTGTTCTGGTTCAAGGAAGATCTGGCTTTGTAGTTTGGGCTGGGAACAGTGCATCTGATTTGATATCTTGTATGTCCAGGTGCAGATCAGAGCAGACCATCCCGGATCTGTTAGATGTGCGCCTAAGTAACCTTAAGCTGACAATGCGGCGCTATACAAGAAACATGATATGATCAAATAACAGTACTGTATGATACAGTGGTATTGGGTGGATGCTGTTTTGAAGAGAGCAGCACCGCCCTCCCCAGAGCCTGTGGTCCTGCCCGGCTGGGGCGGAGCATTTCTTTTCACTGTTTGCAGAAGAATATGAGCAGAAAATGAGAACGAGGCCGAGAAATTCAATTACAGCCACGAAAAAAAACGGAGACCTCTTATTATGTGAAATATAAAACACTCTGTCATTAGCGTAACAGAACTCCAGCTGCCCTCTGAAACTGTGTTCTCTGCTTCACAAAAGCTGGGTTCACAATGAACTGCCCGGGCCCGGCTGCACGTATACATCTATGTTCAGAAGGCAGTGTCACGGGTTTCACGTTTCCTCGGGCCAGCTGTTTCACGGCGCGAGACTCCTGTGTGCCTAGCGCGGTCTCTCCACTATTCAGTCAAAGGAGTTACTACTGTACGTATCAATTATGCCAGACAACAGTGCTGCACCCCGGGGGGGCTCTCATGGCCTGTGCTGGTTATTTAAAACCACTGTCTCAATGCACACTGAGATTTTTTTCAAGCTGTGCCAAAACCAGGGCACTCAATGGCTGTTTTGGTGTATCAAGAATAACCACAGAATTATATATCTTCTTTTTCATGTTTTGGGAATAATAAATGAAACAATAATTTGTTTTATATAGCGCTTAAAACTGCATCCCTGCCTTTTCCAGGCGCTGTTCATAACACATGTTATATTTACCCTATTTAGTGATACTCGTTATGGGGAATGCATATGGAGCGAGATCCTTTTGAACCATGCCTGTGTCTGTGAGATACTGAAGAGGCACAGCCGTGATTTTAAGTCATTCTCAGCCCCTCTGGGGGCTAGAGCAGTGTCCCAAGCGCTGGTTTGATGGGATAAGGCGCTTGTCTGGATGAGCTGCATCTTCTGTAAGGCACTGTGTGTCAGGTTGATGCAGAAGGCACTGCAATAGTCCAGCCTGGTGGGGGTCCGGGGGAGGGGGTTAGAGGGGGAACCAGCATCAATTAGTGAATGTTTCAAGTTGGTGGGGAGAAACGCCATGACGCTGCTGGCCTGCTGAGGCATTGCCTGCAACCTTATGTGTAATCCTCTGAATTGTGGTTGAAAAGGCTGAGTTCCATATTGACTTTTGTATGAAGTTATATTTTGTGTACAGGGTCTAAAGTTTATGTACATGATGGTGGCATAACTTGTCCTGGCATCTGTTGGTAAAACCATATTGGCACTGATACTTAAGAGTGAAACCTCATGATGCAGGTTACATTGCTTTTGGAAGACGAAGCAACATGAAATGGAAGACTCCACTGGGCCGTGCACTGGGAGTAGGTGGTAGAACTTGCCTGCAAGGTCCTCTTCTTTGGAAAGCCACATGTAGCAGTGGACTATGGTCCATTGAGCAACATGGCGAGCTGGCAGCAGTTGCCAGCTGCTATGGGGTGATGCTATTACTCCATAAATTACTCTATTCTTCTGCTATTTTTAAGATAGGACTGCCAAATTCAACATACGGTCACCAAAGTGTCAGAGTGTTTTCAGCAACCACTGAACGATATTGCATAGGAAGTGGCTACAGGCCACACAAAGAGCAGATGTATGGGTCCAGCCAGGTGGATATATTATTTTCCAAGTCATATGGGCAGATATGGACAGCCTAGAGATTTGATATTGACAACCTTTTTGCTTTGGACACAAAAACGAGTAATATGGAGCCATAAACTATGGTTACGCGCATCAGCCTGTGCTCTTTTATTTATAGGTAGTGGCTCCTGTGGCCCAAGCCTTGTTCTAAGGCACTGTTGATATGTCTACTGGTGTGTTACAAATGTCGACACATACGTGGGAGTTCACTCTGTACCCAAAAGGACCTCATCCCCAGTTATATTAATGATACAGTGACTTATCGCAGACACAACCGCCTCTCAACCCTACTTTTATGTAGATTTAAACAGCTGGTCTTGGGGTTGGCTGACTACACCCTGATTCTAGCCAAGATAAAAAGGAAGTGCAGTCCCCAATTCGAGCATTAGCGGCTCTGTGTGGTGAGCTCTCACTAAAAAGCAATATAGAGAAACCTCAAGTGTTAGTGCAATGCTGTACTAAATCTAAAAATACAGGTCATTGCTCAAAGGGAAGTGTTAGACCTGACATCATTGGCCTGAGTCTCTCCTCCATTTTTTGCCTGTTTGCCTCCTCTGTTTACGATGTTTCAGCTGGTATATTGCTTTGGGCACTGTGCCACTGCTGATCAGTGCCACAGTGCAAGTGCTGCTATGTAAAATTACTGTATTGATTGAATTCCATGTTTGGCTTATTTGGTTTACTGTCAGTCCCTAGTCTAGTGCACGAGGAGTGCCAGGGCGTGTAAATACAAATGCTGCAAGTGGGCTTGCGGCACATGTTGTGCCACCCACAAGAGGGGCCTAGAAAAAGTATGTCTAAAGGTCTGCCATTGCTAGACCTACGTGCAGTCTAGTACTGTCACGCGGACTGCGCAAGTACACCTACTTGCCAGTCCCCAAACCTTCCCTTAACTTCATGTTAGTCACCCCTATGGTAGGCCCGAGGGCAGGGTGCATTGTAAGCCTAAGGTTAGGACAAGCCTGACGAAGTCGACATGTCCTAATAGTGAATTGCCACCATATTCGTTCTTCACTATTGTAAGGTTGTGTGCTCTCCATAAATTAGAATGGGTTGCCGGGATTATTAATGGTATAATCCTAGCTGGCTCAGGAAGCATGGTACAATGACGAGTTTGGTATCCCTGAACTCAGGGTTTAATAACGCATCCGTTTGGGTGGATGGTTTTTGGACTCTGGGTTTGAAAATAGCACTTTTAGAAAGTGGCTATTTTCTTGTCTAACTATTACTGGTTTCTGCTGGTTTGGTGTGTGTGTGACAGGGGCTGGGTGGCTCAAGAGTTCTGAATGGGTTAGTGTGGGGTGAGTGAGGCATTTGCATTAAGAGTAGGGAAAGAGTAGCTCCTGATAGCCTGCCCTGCCCAATACAATGCTGGCTCCACCTCCTGCCAGGCGACTGATGGCTCTGCTCCTGCCGGTGACAATACTGGCTCCACCTCCTGCTGGGCGTCTGAGGACCCTGCCCTGCACAGTGAATAGGCCAGGTGCCTCTGCCTGGCTACACCCACAACAAACCCAGGATGAGGGGAGTTCCCCTGCATGGACAAAGGGATCAAAGCCAAAAAGGGGTATAAGAGAAGGACCCCTGAACCAAGACTTTAGATCAATTCTGACAAGGGACCCGGAACCAAGGACAAGAAGCCTGCTGATCCAAGGACTTGCCTACCCCTTCTGCCAGAGTGCTGTTTGCTGGGGGGAATCCTGCAGTCGCTTCTTTATTTTTGCCAAGGAACCAGGAGAGAGGAACTGAGTGTGTACTCTTAAACTTTGCCGAGGAAATCTCCAAGGGCTGGAAGAGTGCCAGCCTCCTGTTGAAGTCACATGGCTAAAGGACTTCACCATTTGCTGAAAGTGCTTGTTGCTGGAACCTGGAAGTCCAGCACCTCTGAAGAAATCCAGCAATCCCGACGCCGATGGACGCCGCCGAATCCAGCTTGACATCGTGAGTGCAGCTCCCGTGTCCCGCATCTTCGACGCCGGCCGCTGGGCCCGATCGACGCTAGTAGCGAAGCCGCTGCCGACACCTCGACCCCGAGCCCTCTCGATGCCGTGAGCGCTGCTCACTCTTGCAACATCATCATCGACATCGACGCCGTATCCCGCTTCACCTCGTGAGCGCTGCTCCTGCCTGACATCTGTTGACGCCGCTGCAGATCACCCCGACTCCGAGGCCTGATCGACGCCGAAGACGTGACGCCGGACATCTCGACGCCGCTGATCATCGTGTGCTTCGCTTTTCCAAGGTACTGTGTTGTGGGGGGTCCGTGTGACTCCGGGCTCGACGTAGCGCTCCTCGCGGTTGACGCCGAACCTTTGGATTAACTTTGCCTTGACGTCGTGTGACTCCTGTGTGGGTTGCATTGTTGCCAAGAACTGTGATCTAAAGAAGAAGAGTTGCTTTTGTTACTAAAGACGTTGTGCTAAGAAGAAACTACGCTTGAACTATTATTTTTCCTTCCAAGAGTATTTATTAGGATTGTGGTATATTTTTGTCGTTATTTGGTCTTGTGCTAAGCATTATATAAACATCCTTATTTTAATAATACTACTGTGTCGTGTCCATTTGTAGTGTATTCACTTTATTACTGCATGTGGTCATAAATGCTTAACGCACTGCCTCTGAGATAAGCCTGTCTGCTTTGCCAAGCTACCGAGGGGGTGAGCAGGGGTTATCTAAGTGTGTGATCCCCTTGCCCTGACTAGAGGAGGTGAGTCCCTATTTGTCAGAAGTGTATACCTCTGCCAACTAGAGACAGCCAAGTCTAACATTGGTGGGTCAGCGGTGAGGATTTGAACTTTGCATTTAGGACCCATGTGCAGTGATTAGTGTGCGCTACATCGTGAAAGCAGACCATAGCGCAGCCACAATCTATTTCTTGGTAGGATATTCTATTTTTGTTCTCGCTTTTCTGAAGCTTGTTTGAACACTGCCAGTTTTGACCATGAGTGATGCCGGAGTCACTACCCCTGTTGTTGTGGAGGAGTTTGATAGGAAGAAGATAAAGAAATACAAAAAGAAGCAGCTGCAACACTTTTGCGAGCAGTTTAAAGTTCCTACCACAGGCCTCGAAATTAAAGAGGATTTTTGCAAAGCTTTGGAGGCCTGGTTAGAGGTCAGGAATCCCTCTGATCCGATAGTGGAACCGCCAGGGGAAGGGGATGAGGAGGTGCCAGTGAATAGGCCCGTGTCCCCTCCCGGTAGCAGTGTGTCCTCGAAAGGTCTTTCTCTCGAAGAAAGAGAAGTAAGGGCGAAGGAACGGGCATACAACCTAGAGATGGCAAAACTTAAGATAGATGGGCAGTTGGAGATAGAGAATGCAAGAAGCAGGAGAGAAGCTGATATGGAGATCAAAAGATTGGAGTTCGAAAGAGAAAAGTTAGCTTTTGAACGTGAGAAAATGGCCAGGGAAATGGAGCTTAAAGCGAAGAGTTTAGAGTTGAATCCCTCTGGTGGCAGCGTCCCATCTGTGCCTGCAGAAAGTAGGTTTTATTTTCCCAAAGATGTGATCAAAGATTTTCAGAAGAATGAGGATATTGGTCAATGGTTTAAAGCATATGAGTTAGCAATGTTGGCCCACCGGGTCCCTGAGAAGGATTGGGGAGCGGGGTTGTGGGGTCGCTTTGTGAGTGAGGGGAGAGATACCGTGTTGGACACCCCTGTAGAGGATTGGATGTCTTATACTCATATGAAAGATGCTTTAATGTTAAGGTATGGCCGAACCCCAGAAAAGTACAGACAAACCTTTAGAGAATGTAAGAAATTGCCTGGTACTACGTGGGTCGAATATGTGTCATTTTTTTGCAGAGCCATGGATGGTTGGATAAAGGGCAGCAAAGTGGAAAGTTATAAAGCTCTTTATGATTTGTTTGCTTGGGAGCACTTGTCTAATAACTGTTTTCCAGAGCTGCGCCAGCACCTTATTGATAGCAAGATATCTAACCCTAGAAAACTTGCTGAGGAGGCGGACCGCTGGGTCAGTACCAGGGTCCACAAGGGTCCAGTGGGAGACTCAGCCAAAGGTGGGCAGGGTCCCCAGCAGAAGAGTGGGGGGGACAAGGGTAAACAGAAGGAGTTCCAGAAAGGGCCCCAAAGTAATCCCCAAGGGAACCAAGGGAAGGGTTCCCAGCCTCCCCCTGTGAAGAAGTCAGAGGCCCCGACAGGTAAACCTGTACATAGGGGCCCAATGACCTGCTACGTTTGTAAGCAGGTGGGACACCGTTATTATGATCCCCCGTGTCCCATGAGGGACTCTAATGCACCATCACGTGCACCCCCCCATCAATTGGCGAGTGTAGCCCTGGGAGGGGAGGAGATGGTTGCCCCTGGTGGGAGGGGTCCCGCAGAGATGTCCCTGGTCTCGCTAGTAGACATGGAAATGATCCCTCCACCCCCTCAGCCTAGTAACACTAATAAATATAGGCAGTGGGTGACCATTAATGGCCATAGAGTGGAAGCTCTCAGAGACACCGGAGCAAGTGTGACAGCTGTCAAGTGTCACTTGGTGTCCAGAGAGCAGGTGGTTCCCCACGCATTCTACCCTGTGATAGCTGCTGACAACTCCCAGAAAGAGTGTGAAGTAGCTCAGGTTCCCTTTGAATGGAGGGGAGTTTCAGGTACTCTTCAAGTTGCTGTGAGGCCCGCCATGCCTGTTGATTGTCTCCTGGGCAATGATTTGGGAGACTCCCCTTGGGCTAAGGTGGAGCGAGAGACACATTTGAAAATGTTGGGTATGCCATAGTGGGTGTGTGCAACCACTCGAACAATGACAGCAAGTAAGGGTGTTGATGGGGTCCTGGAGCCTGAAAGTATGGCCCAGGACCCAGCTGTGAAGAGAAGAGGCAGGAGGCGTGGGAAACCGGCTTCCATAGTTCCCGTGGTCCAGGAGGAGGCAGACCCTGAGGGGGATGCCCTGGAGCCCACAGGGGAAGAAGTTGCTTAACTGGGAGACCTGCCCGAGCTGACCCACTGGCAGCAGGATGGTGGTCCCTCCAGGGAAGAATTTTGTGCAGAACAGAAAGTGTGCCCTTCTCTTGTGGGTATGAGGCAGCAGGCCTCAGCCCAAACCGCAGGTGAACAGTCAGGATCACATTTTGTCTACTGGGAGAACGACCTCCTGTATAGCGAGCCTAAGGCTGCTGAGCCTGGGTCAGCCCGTGTGCTAGTGGTACCCCAGCGCTTCAGAGCCTTCCTACTGGGTTTGGCTCATGATGTTCTGTTAGCTGGACATCTGGGGCAGGACAAGACCTATGACAGGCTTGTCACCCATTTTTATTGGCCTCAGATGAGAAGGGATACAGATATCCATTGCAAAACCTGTCAAACTTGCCAGGCAAGTCGGAAAAGTGGATGGAAGCAGAAGGCTCCCCTCCAACCTTTTCCCGTCGTCAGTACCCCCTTTGACCGGGTGGGGATTGAAATTGTTGGGCCCCTGGACCCCAAGACAGCCCTGGGCAACAGGTTCATCCTGGTCTTGGTGGACCATGCCACACGGTACCTGGAAGCCATCCCTCTCTGAACAGTGACGGCCCCCGTGGTGGGACGAGCACTGATGGGTGTTTTCTCCCGTATGGGGTTCCCCAGAGAGGTGGTGTCAGACCGGGACACCAACTTCATTTCCAATTATACGAAGTCTCTGTGGAAAGAGTGTGGGGTAACCTACAAGTTCACCACTCCTTACCATCCTCAAGGTAATGGGCTGGTTGAGAGATTCAACCGGACCCTTAAAGGCATGATCATGGGTCTAGAAGAACCAATGAGGCGTAAATGGGATGTCCTCTTGCCATGCCTGCTGTTTGCTTACCGTGAGGTGCCACAGAAGTCTCTAGGGTTCAGCCCCTTTGACCTTTTGTATGGACACCTGGTAAGAGGATCTTTGAGTCTGGTCAAAGAAGGCTGGGAGCAATCTCCCAGGAAACCTCCCCAGGATGTATACAGTTACATGCTGGCCTTTAGGAACCAGACTCAGCGCTTCAGAGATCTTTCTCAGGCAAATCTGGTGGCCAGCCAGGAAGAGATGAAGGGGTGGTACGACCGGAATGCCACTCTGGTCGAACTTCAGCCTGGTCAGAAAGTTTGGGTCATGTCCCCTGTGGAACCTTGTGCGCTCAAGGACAGGTGGACTGGACCATATGAGGTTGTGGAGAAGAAGAGCGATGTCACCTACTTGGTGGACTTGAAATCTCCCAGGAACCCTTGAGGGTCCTGCATGTCAGCCGGTTAAAGCCCCACTTAGAAAGGTCCGAAGTGGGCATGCTCCTAGCTACAGATGCTGGAATGGAGGAGGAGAGTGAGCCTCTTCCTGACCTCCTGTATGCAAAAGAGCAAGATGGGTCAGTGGATGGTGTTGTCCTCTCCGACACACTGACCCCTGAGCAGCAGCAAGATTGTCGCCAACTGTTGGGACAATTCCCTGATCTGTTCTCCTTGATTCCTGGTGTCACTCAGTGGTGTGTCCATGATGTGGACACCGGGGACAGCACTGCTGTAAAGCACAAGGCCTACAGGGTGACTGAAAAGGTCAGAGCATACATTAAGGAGGAGGTCTCCAAAATGTTTGCCTTAGGGGTGGTTGAGTCCTCTAGGAGTCCTTGGGCCAGCCCAGTGGTCTTGGTCCCGAAGGCTGCAGCGCCTGGTGCTTCACCAGAACTTCGGTTCTGTGTGGATTACCAAGGGCTCAATTCAGTCACCAAGACTGACGCGCACCCCATCCCCAGAGCTGATGAGCTCATAGATCAGTTGGGGGCTGCAGGGTACCTTAGTACGTTTGATCTAATGTCTGGGTACTGGCAGATCGCCTTAACTGATGGGGCAAAGGAGAGGTCAGCATTCTCCACACCAGATGGGCTCTACCAGTTCCGGGTTATGCCCTTTGGGATGAAGAATGCCCCTGCCACCTTCCAGAGTTTGGTCAACCAGGTCTTGGCTGGACTGGAGGATTTCAGTGCCGCCTACCTGGACGACATTGCAGTGTGCAGCGCCAGCTGGGAGGAACACTTGTGCCACCTCCAGGAAGTGTTGTTGGCCCTGCGCAAAGCAGGCCTCATAATCAAAGCCAGTAAGTGCCAGATTGGGCAGGGTTCAGTGGTGTACTTGGGGCACCAAGTAAGGAGAGGCAAGGTGGCCCCCCTGCAACCCAAGATAGATACCATCCTGGCTTGGGCACCGCCCAAAACCCAAACTCAGGTGAGAGCCTTCTTAGGTCTCACGGGTTACTACAGGAGGCTTGTCAAGGATTATGGTAACATTGTGCACCCCTTGACTTTGCTAACTTCCAGGAAGCAGCCACGAAATGTGATCTGGACTGACGCCTGTCAGACGGCCTTTGACACCCTGAATATTGAAAAGTGTACAGCACCCATACTCCAGGCACCCGACTTTTCTAAAGAATTTGTTGTCCAGACGGACGCTTCAGAGCATGTCGTGGGGGCTGTTCTAGCTCAGGTGAATGAAGAGGGCCGAGACTTACCTGTAGCCTTCATCAGCAGGAAGTTACTTCCCAGGGAACAGAGGTGGAGTGCGATAGAGCGGGAAGCATTTGCTGTGGTCTGGGCGCTGAAGAAGCTAAGACCCTACCTGTTTGGGACTCACCTCCGGGTTCAGACAGACCACAGGCCCCTCAGATGGTTAATGCAGATGAGGGGTGAGAATCCAAAGCTGTTGAGGTGGTCCATTTCCCTACAGGGGATGGACTTCACGGTGGAACACAGCCCTGGTACAGATCACGCCAATGCTGATGGTCTCTCCAGATTCTTCCGCCTTAGTGATGAGGACTCCCTCGATCAAGGGTAGTTCTCCCCACATTTCAGCTGGAGGGGACACGTGTTAGACTTGACATCATTGGCCTGAGTCTCTCCTCTATTTTCTTCCTGTTTGCCTCCTCTGTTTACGTTGTTTTTGCTGGTATATTGCTTTGGGCACTGTGCAACTGCTGATCAGTGCCACAGTGCAAGTGCTCCTAGGTAAAATTACTGTACTGATTGAATTCCATGTTTGGCTTATTTGGTTTACTGTCAGTCCCAAGTCTAGTGCACGAGGAGTGCCAGGGCGTGTAAATGCAAATGCTGCAAGTGGGCTTGCAGCACATGTTGTGCCACCCACAAGAGCGGCCTAGTAATAGTATGTCTCAAGGTCTGCCATTGCTAGACCTACGTGCAGTCTGGTACTGTCACGCGGACTGCGCAAGTACACCTACTTGCCAGTCCCCAAACCTTCCCTTAACTTCATGTTAGTCACCCCTATGGTAGGCCCGAGGGCAGGGTACATTGTAAGCCTAAGGTAGGACAAGCCTGACGAAGTCGGCATGTCCTAATAGTGAATTACCACCATATTCGTTCTTCACTATTGTAAGGTTGTGTGCTCTCCATAAATTAGAATGGGCTGCCGGGATTATTAATGGAATAATCCTAGCTGGCTCGGGGAGCATGGTACAATGACGAGTTTGGTATCCCTGAACTCAGGGTTTAATAACGCATCCGTTTGGGTGGATGGTTTTTGGACTCTGGGTTTGAAAATAGCACTTTTAGAAAGTGGCTATTTTCTTGTCTAACTATTACTGGTTTCTGCTGGTTTGGTGTGTGTGTGACAGGGGCTGGGTGGCTCCAGAGTTCTGAATGAGTCAGTGTGGGGTGAGTGAGGCATTTGCATTAAGAGTAGGGAAAGAGTAGCTCCTGATAGCCTGCCCTGCCCGAAACAATGATGGCTCCACCTCCTGCCGGGCGACTGATGGCTCTGCTCCTGCCAGTGACAATATTGGCTCCACCTCCTGCTGGGCGTCTGAGGACCTTGCCCTGCACAGTGAATAGGCCAGGTGCCTCTGCCTGGCTACACCCACAGCAAACCCGGGATGAGGGGAGTTCCCCTGCATGGACAAAGGGATCAAAGCCAAAAAGGGGTATAAGAGAAGGACCCCTGAACCAAGACTTTAGATCAATTCTGACAAGGAACCCGGAACCAAGGACAAGAAGCCTGCTGAGCCAAGGACTTGCCTACCCTTTCTGCCAGAGTGCTGTTTGCTAGGGGGAATCCTGCAGTCGCTTCTTTATTTTTGCCAAGGAACCAGGAGAGAGGAACTGAGTGTGTACTCTCAAACTTTGCCGAGGAAATCTCCAAGGGCTGGAAGAGTGCCAGCCTCCTGTTGAAGTCACAGGGCTAAAGGACTTCACCATTTGCTGAAAGTGCTTGTTGCTGGAACCTGGAAGTCCAGCACCTCTGAAGAAATCCAGCAATCCCGACGCCAACAGACGCCGCCGAATCCAGCTCGACATCGTGAGTGCAGCTCCCGTGTCCCTAATCTTCGACGCCGGCCGCCATTCCCGATCGACGCTAGTAGCGAAGCCGCTGCCGACACCTCGACCCCGAGCCCTCTCGACGCCGTGAGCGCTGCTCACTTTTGCAACATCATCGACGACGACGCCGTATCCCGCTTCACCTCGTGAGCGCTGCTCCTGCCTGACATCTGTCGACACTGCTACAGATCGCCCTGACTCCGAGGCCCGATTGACGCCGAAGACGCGACGCCGGTCATCTCGACGCCGCTGATCATCGTGTGCTTCGCTTTTCCAAGGTACTGTGTTGTGGGTGGTCCGTGTGACTCCGGGCTCGACGTAGCGCTCCTCGCGGTCGACGCCGAACCTTTGGATTAACTTTGCCTCGACGTCGTGTGACTCCCGTGTGGGTTACATTGTTGCCAAGAACTGTGATCTAAAGAGGAAGAGTTGCTTTTGTTACTAAAGACTTTGTGCTAAGAAGAAACTACGCTTGAACTATTATTTTTCCTTCCAAGAGTATTTATTAAGATTGTGGTATATTTTTGTCGTTATTTGGTCTTGTGCTAAGCCTTATATAAACATCCTTATTTTTATAATACTTCTGTGTTGTGTCCATTTGTAGTGTATTCACTTTATTACTGCATGTGGTCATAAATGCTTAGCGCACTGCCTCTGAGATAAGCCTGTCTACTTTGCCAAGCTACCGAGGGGGTGAGCAGGGGTTATCTAAGTGTGTGATCCCCTTGCCCTGACTAGAGGAGGTGAGTCCCTATTTGTCAGAAGTGTATACCTCTGCCAACTAGAGACAGCCAAGTCTAACAGGAAGCCATTGAAAAATTCTAAAAGCTTTGTTCACCAGGGGGGTCGACTTTATGGGGTCCTAGAAAAAGTGGGGTATGTTGCGCAAGACCCACCAACCAAAGCACTGGAACGAAGGGTTCATAAACATCGATTACTTGTGAGAGCATGCTACCTCTGCTCTGGATTGCCTTATGGTAGCCTGGCACTACTCTTGTTACCTCTTGTCTCAGGTATCAATATGTCATGATCATATGTGAGATTCTGCTCATTCCCTCCATGTCCCATGTTCCTGAGGTGGTGGCACAACGGCTGGATTATTTGAAGATGATGGCAATTCCACCCCTGGGTTTGTGTGGTCTGTCCTGTCTGGCGATCTTGTAACTGGAGGTCGGATTGCCGCAGAGATTTTGAAGGCCTATGCAGGGGTAAACGAGGTTTCGGTTAGGAAGAGCAGCTCCGGTGATTGGTTGTGAACAGACACAGCATAAAGTGCATTCCCATATTACTATTCCTAATTAATACATACCCCCATAATTCTGCTCTCGCCGAAAATAATACCCCTCAGTGCTTCTCTAAATACATAACTACATGCTTGTGCTTTGCTCTATTAATATTGACCACATTGCGCTGTTGCTGAAGAAATATTAGCCCACTTTGATACGCTTCATTAATTGTTGCTGCACATTTCTTGGCTGATATATTTTCTGTGAATTATCACCTAGATTAACACTCCAGCCTGCTTATCACCATACGTTATCACTGTAAATCATGGCTTTCTATGCATTTTAACCACGCAAAACTTTCCCCATACGTGATTTCCCCAAGGCACAATAGTTTGACCCTCCAAATGATCACCTAATCCAAGATACCTCCATGACAAGGTAGAGATGACCAACATTTCAGTAAGACTTGCAGGTGGGAGCAGCAGAGGCCCTCACTCAATTCTCTCTGTTTTCTCTGCAGGGTCCTCTTGCTTGTTGTGTTGTTGGTCAGACTTGCCTTACAGCTTAAATAGGATAAGAAACAAACTAAACTTGAAGCGCTTATATTCTCATAATATCAAATCCAATTCATGGGATGTCACAAGAAATAATGGCCCACATGCATCAAGCATTTTTGGAGTCGCAAACGGTGCGATTCTTTAAAATCGGCCGTTTGCGATTCCAAAAATGCTTTTTGAGATGCATCCTGCTATTTTAGAAATTGCATCTTTTTTGCTATTTCTAAAATTGCGATAGCATTTCAGAAATCGCAAATTTGCGATTTCTGAAATGCTTTGCATCATTTGATTTCAAATTGCGAAATTTGAAATTGCAAGTGCAAATTACCACGAAGTTGAACCTCGTGGTAATTTGCGAAATTCTTTAAAAATGCACAAAAATGCATTTTTTAAACTGTTAATTTACATACACACATGTCCTTAGGACATGTGTGTATGTAAATTATACTTAAAAGTACATTTCATGGGTGCAGGGGGGGGTCACTTGGACCCCCCTCTCCACCCTTGAAATGCTTTGATGAATTGCGATTTCAAATTGCGAATTCGCAATTCCCATTCATTCCTATGGGCATTTTAGCCCATAGGAATGAATGGGGATTGCGAAATCGCAATTGAAAAATCGCATTTTTTATGCGATTCGGTAAAAATAGCGATTTTTACCGAATTGCAAAAAAAATGCGAAAAAAATCATGCATAGGCTTTTGCGATTCTAATTTGCGATTCCCTAATTTTCGCAAATTAGAAATCTCAAAAGCCCATATTGATGCGTGTGGGCCAATGCCTCCAATATTTCCTCCTAATATTGGAAAACGGGTTGCTGTGACACTCAGTTTATATTCATAGTATCACAAGGAGTCATGAATTTGTGTAGAAAGTTCTTCTTTTATTATTCTTTTAGGACATAAACCAAATTTGCCCAGCCAATGTGTTTCATCCCTACAGACTTCAACACGGTTTATTATTTGTCTTAGATGGGCATCACCATCAATGAGTGTGTCACACCAATATTAAAGTTCATAGATATTTAGTCCTTTCTGTAGTATTTGTATCCAAGAACGCCAAGAGTTATCCAACCTGTCAATCGAGTACCTATAATGAGTGGCATTTAGGGCAATCTGGCTGTGCCCAAAGGACTAGCCTTACAGGTCAGTGTGTGGGCTGGTCTTCTGGCTGTTTGTGGGCCTCAAATGGTCTGGTGGGCAGGTTATTACTATTGATTTCCCTGACAGTACCACAAACATTGCTGGCAAGAAGCACACATGCATGGTCTCCCATACCTTGCAAAACACCTGTGCAAACGTGGGCCACTTTTTAAGCTATCTTATCCTCTAATGGGGCCACTTTATATGGTGCCTGGGCCTATTTTCTATCCCAGTTCGACCCTAAGTCTGAACAGCATTGGCAGCTGAGAGCCAATGACAAGAGGCCTCAATTGATTTTCCTTAAAGGGGCTAAAAGCCTTGTCAAGCACTGGTTATGTTTGATAGGGATTATGTACTGAAAAAAGGTTTACTTGATGTCCATTCTGAAGTAGCAGCATAGACAAGGATGGCTGTGTGTTTGTTTTGCTGTGACCTATTTGTTTCCTCCCAGGAAAAAACAAGTGGGGTTTTGCTACTTTTTTTTTTGAGGAAACCAAAGAAGCATGGTAGGCAAACATCTGTTTTTGATTCTGCCAGAAGCTTTATGCCAGGCTATTTTCGTCTGCCATGTTTTATGCATTTGCAGCTAGAGTGTTAGTTTAGGACTGTAACTCAGTAAACAATAGGAAAGTGCACTTTTATTGCACAAAAATAAAGCATGTTTTTTACTTTTCAGCACCCTTCTTTTAGGACTCACCTAAAGAGTCAACAAACCTATTGTATCTAATATTTCACTTTATAATTGCAGTTCGCTTTGGGTCAATCCACTTCAAGTTATTGGCTTTCTGCTTTCATCAACTTACAGCCATTGGCATGGCATTTTGTCTGTAAAACCTTAGACCAGCCATAGGTGATAGGTTTTCTCACTCCGCTCTATTGGCTGTTTCTGTTTTCTTACACTTCCAATGGAGTACTTGTACTGTAGTGGATGAGGGACTATTTTGACTTCCACCTCTCCGTCTCAAAGAGCTTGTGGCTGCTCTCTTAGCCTACTTCCACTCTCTTTCTTCCAATTCTTATCCCATCTGCTATTTCAATGGGGTTTCCTGCACCTCCCCTTTCCGCTCCCACACCATTATTTATTTATTGATTTATATGTTTTTGTGATGAATCAGCAACATCACATTGCTACCAATGAACTTGTTTGGCCCACAGCATACTCTGTATTTCTCAATTCATGATCAGAACGTGCCAGTGGGTCGTCTTTGAATAGTACATTAATAATAAAATATTAGAACAAAGTTTCAGATGGCCATCAGTGCGACAGCATTCAATCTCTTATGACTTCTAAATTACATTATGTAATCTATTTTTAGTTGTGCCCCTCCTAGAACATATCCTCAGGCACGCCTATTACTTTCTTACATGCTTGTTGCCCCTAGGCCAAGATGTAATAACAATTTCTATCACCTTACACCCTTCTCCTCTTCACAAAAACTCCATAAAACAATATTGTGTCACAGTTTTTCGGGGAATGATACAAATGTATTTCTGTTCAAGGTTTATGATCTCAGTCAGTGTCTTACAAATTCAAATTTCAAAGCTTTATTCGACATTTGTCATAAAAGCATCCTTCCTAATCGTATTACAATAAATACTACAGCTAAAAATACTTTCTAAAACACATATTAAACATTGACAGTCGAATGCTATACATGTTAAAATACAAAAAAAAAAGTTTTTCCAATATTCATAAAAGTTATTTTTAAAAAGACAATTCATACAACGGAATGATTAGATAATAGCAGCCATATTTCATGTTGTTATTGTATTTGACATTAAAGTGCGAGTGCGGATTGCCCATGCAAGAAATTTAGCTACAGCAACTACAAATGGTGTAGAACAATCGGATTCTAGTATTCTGAGGGCTATCGATTGACTACGGGTACCAATATTTGAGCACACTGGCTTTAGCCATTTGCGCCTAGGGCTGGCATACAATGGGCAACAGAACAACAAATGGGAAATGTGCTCTATTTGATCCTTACAATAATAGCAATGTTCATCCCACATTGGAGACCAGTGTTTCTTAAAATCATTCACTGGTAATGTTCCTATACGAAATTGGAAGTATAGTTTCCTATCATGTGGTCGTTCAATTATGTCCCAATATGTTTCGCATGACGGGTACATTTTTATATCAAAAAAGCGAATAGACAATTTTGATTGGGATACTTTACAGAACATTGTTAAATACACCATCTCCCAATATAGTTCTTTCAATTTTGCTTTCGAAGGAAAACTAGCCACATCATTAGTGCCCCATAGGTGTTCCAGCTTTAACTTTACAAGAAGTCCCCGTAGTTCTTTTAGCCATTCAATACAATGGAAACGATCAAACTTGACAACATCTGCCAGAGCTGCGGCATAATGGCTTAGCTCTGGAGTCACCATCAGGCGTCTCCAATACAAAAGTGGCCGTAGTCTAGCTATGTCCTCAATATTTTTTCTGCCAAGGTCTAGTTTCAGAGGAGTGATAGGTGTACTTTGGGGGACCATTATAAGCCCTCGTAAAAATCTGTTTTCTGCACGCCCCAACTCTCCCAAGTTTGAAAACCCCCATAATTTGGATCCATATAGACAGGCGCCCAATACTTTCATATTATAGATTTCAAGTGCACAGTTTACCGGCTTTGTTAGCGAGGCTCGGTGTTTTAAAGCAACTGCGCCTACGAGCTGGCTAAACTTCAATACTGTCGTGTTAATGTGCGATTTCCACTTCATGTTTCCCTGTAGAATGATGCCTAGGTAAGAAAAAGCATCCACTTTCTCTAAGGGGGTGCCTTTGTATTTTATTACACCTTTGAAAGTGGACTGATAATTTAGGCACATGAATTTAGTTTTAGTGGTATTCAGTTCAAGGCCCCTACTATCACAAAATTCACCAAAGGCATCAACCGCTTTTTGGAGACCGCTCGGCGTGCGTGAAAGTAAAAGCGTGTCGTCCGCAAACATTAGGACGGGGACGTGGGAGCCTGCTATAATTGGAGCGTCACTTGGGGATTTCTTTAGATGGTCAACAATACCATTTATATAGATTGAAAATAGTGTTGGCGCTAGGACGCACCCTTGCCTTACTCCTCGTTCTACTGGGAAGGGGTCTGTTACTTCTCCCTGCTTGCCCCACCTGATTTTAGCAAAATTGTTTTCGTGGAGGCGAACTAGGAGAGTGAGGAGTTCCTGGCTTAATCCTACATCAGCCAAGGTCTGCCACAATTTTTCTCTAGGGACCAGGTCGAAAGCTGCTTTTAAGTCCACAAAAACGGCATACAATGAACCCTTTTTTAGTGTGACATTTCTCCAATAGATAGTTATGAAGTAAAGGACTTGGTCAACACTACTAGTCAGGGGACGAAACCCTGCCTGGTAGGGTGACAGTATGTTCTTTTCGTCAATCCATTGTTGCAACTTGTTCTGGACTAGGCGCCCCATCAGTTTTTGTGCTGTGTCAATGAGACTGATGGGTCTGTAGTTTTTAGCTAGAGTTTTATCGCCTTTTTTAAATATAGGGATGATTTCTGCTCCCTTCCATGAAGCGGGCACTTCCCCTCCCATCGCCACTGCATTAGCCAACATTTTAAAGTAAGTACACCAGGAATTCCGGTCCGATAGAAATATGTCAGCCGGGATTCCATCCATGCCCGGAGCTTTTCCACCCGCTATGCAATCCAATGCTTTGCTAACATCCTTTTCGTTAAATATTTGGTGTTTGAAAAAGATAGATGGGGGGGGTTGATCAGAAATATAGGCTGGATTTCGGGCATACTGTGGTTTGAAAAACTCAGTCCATTTATTTATAGCAACATACTTTTGTGGCTGGGCAGCTATCCCTCCCCTCTCCCATTTTACTGTGGCCCAAAATCGCTTGGAATCCTTGGCGGCACAGGCCTACTTCAATTCATACCAACATTCCTCATCCCAGCGTTTCCCGGCCTGTTTTTGGGTCTGTCTGTAGTTGTCTCTCGCCCTCCTAATTGCTATGGCATTGCCTGTTCTCAATTCCGTACTCAGGTTGAGTCGTGCCAACCTACAACTCTTGTCATACCAACCTTGTCTTGGTTGCTCTTTTTTTGTTTTGTTGGGATCTACTGTTTTAATGAAGAAGCTTTGAATTTTGCAAAAGAAGTTTTCATGGGCCTCCATCATGTATTCTTGGAAGCTAAGCTTCCCATAATGGGACTTGATGTTGTTTACTTCATCGACTACTATTTTTTTGAGGACCTCTAATTTTGCTACATCTTCTAATAGCATTCTCCATTTCAAGTGGCGTTGGTTATTCGAGCATGCAACATCTTGCGTCACCATTCCATTTTTATTGGTATACACTGTAGTCTCATAATGGGAGTAAAGGGTCAGTCGTAGAGTGTTGTGATCACTTTCTAGTCTTTCTTCCACAACCATGTCTAGCATTTTATTCCAAACCCTTACATCCAATAATAAATAGTCAATTCTGCTAGCTGATCGGCCATTATCAAACGTGTTGTTCCCTTTTAAATCAGAGGGCGAGCACCCATTTACCGCTCTCAATCCCCTTGCTAAGCAGAGACTCTTTAGCTGGATTGCCACTGCACTCCATTTTTTAATGGCAGGCAACTCCAACTGGGGTATTCCCCACTTGGCATCCTCCTCCTCAGACAAGATCCTATCTTCTTCACCCAAGGGTTCAAAGGTGGCATTAAAATTCCCGCCCGCTATTATGTGAGATTTAGGTGATAACATTTCGATATTCTGCTCTAAAATTGTTACAACCTCTGAGGATTTGCCACTACCCACTCCCCTGGCATAAACATTAAACAGGACAAGTTCTTGGCCATTTTCCCATCTAATATTAAGTGGCATGATGTCATTAGATGGTACAGATCGTTGTTTTATTGTGCAATTCAGGGACTGGCGTATCCAGATTAACAAGCCTCCAGAGGGGCGTCCCAAACGATTTCTAGTTGCTGGCATGTAAAAATGTAGATACCCCTGACGAAAGGTTGGAGTCAATGACCAAGTTTCTTGCAACATAATAATATCATGTTGATCAATGAAATCAACCAATTCCGGTGTAGTTACCTTATTTACTATGCCTGCTATGTTCCAAGAGACAAGGGACAGTAAAGGAGTTTCTTGTTGTTGCAGTGTCTGGCCCTTTTCAGCATTATTTACAAATACTTCGCTTTCTGCCATTATTATTCCTCCATCCGTCAATGTAATCTTACTCCCTTTCGCCTCTCTAATTCTGATTGAGCCCTCTATATCTATCTTTGGCTCACCAGATACAAAGGTTTGGGATTCCCTGGGACCTATTATTTGTTTGCCTATTATCTGCTTGCTCAGATGTGTAGATGTCATGTTTTCTACCCTTCCATTCTTTTGGATCATCTGCCTTTTGGGAGAGACTGGTTCACGGCTTGTGAGTCAGTCGCATTCATTTAGATCGGATAAAGCCGAGAAACGATTTTCCAAATTTAGCCCCCAGTCACAGATGGGGCCACCCCTAGCCCTTCTATTTCCCACTACTGACCACTTAGTCCTTAGTATGCTTGGCTTTGCCACAAGTCCTCTTCTGCTATAAAAGAAGTCCAACGTAAGTGGAATTATTTCTGCAGTTCTGCGTTGTGGAGGGAAAATATTAAGCAGAATGTCTGGTAATACATCAGGGCCCTTGAAGTTTAGTACCACACAATCTCCTGCGAATTTCTTGGCTTTAATCCCTATCCACTTTACCCTTCTTGCTGTTAGCAAATCTTCTGTCAACTTTTCTTTGCCCCAGGGAGATATGTGCATATTATTACTTAACCACTGCAATGCTTTATTTAATAGGGAATCTGGAGTCTTGATCTGGCCTATTTTCAGTGGTGGCACGTTGGCAAGTACTAGGATCAGGGGTGAGGCTTCCACTATTAACTCCACAGGGCTTGTTTCTGTATTAAAATCAGGAATTATAGCATTCCCTTGGATTGTCGGAGGGTCTACAGCTATAGGGTTGTTGAGTTCATTACTAGATCTAGTTCTAGTTGGCTGAATAGGGACTGGTATCTCTACTACTCTCCCAGAAATATTCCCCTCTGATATGTTTCCCATCGCTTGTTTTTCATCAAGTTTACTTATGATAAAATTCGGTATTTCCCCCCACGCTATCATTTGTTATTTTTAAAAGGGTCTCCAGTTTGTTAACTTTATCAGAAAGATGGTCTATTTTTGACAGGAGAGGTTTAATTAACCGAGATATCTTAGATTCTAACATGCCCATAAACTTATTCGACATCATATCATCCCATCCTGTACTGCCATTCCCTTCCTCCCTTATTCCTTCTGTGACACTTTTATTTTTAATTTTAGGGGGGGTTGCTGGTCTTTTCCTACTAGACCGCAATCCTGGTCTTTTAGGGGGAACCTTGGTGGACCCTTCTGCTGCTCTTGGTGCGGGGACTGGCGTTGGTGGGGTGATGCTCTCTTCGCCTATCTCTAAATCATTACAGGACGTATTTATCTCATCCCCCATTAATAGGTCGGCATTTGTATCTAGTTGTGGGGCGATAGATGCCGTAGAAACATTTAGCACAGAGCAATCATTATTTTCATCAGTATGTAGATCTATTACATTCAGTGCATCAGAGTCCGATTGAGTCAAGCCTAACGTTTCTATTTGTGCACATGGTGGAGAGTCGCTGAGCCCCAGGGAAGACCTCCGTTCGCTATTTATTTTTGCCACCACTTGGACTAAATAATTGTCCATGGTGTTGGCAGGGGTGATGGGGGTTTTCTGTCTCGACATGTGGGAGCCAGACAATCCTAATACAATAAGGCTAGATTGTGGGATATTACCAATAAGATATTAAGCCTTAAGTCTTTGGGCAGTCAATAACCGCGGGACGAAAAAGCAAGTAACTCACAGTACTGATGTTATAAGAGTCCTGGTCCAGTCCAGTCGTGGCCAGTCTTGGACTGTCTTAGACTGTCCGCCCTTTGTCCGGGCTTCGTCCGGGCATCCCGCTCGCGTCCCGCGTCCGGGCGCGGTGACCCCGCTGATGGCTTCCGGGTCGCAGGGCAGGCTGGGAAGTGTAGTCTCCCTCCTCTCTGCCGCCGCGAGGTGGACTACAGTGTCTTACTGCTGTTTTCTGATCTAGTCACCAATGAAACATTGCGACCGACCAATTAAACATTTTATGTTATGATTTGTAATGCTAATTGTATTTGTAAATTACAGCAGGTACCTAGAGGACGTCAATTTACAAAATTGCCTAATCGTTGAGAAACTGCAGAATATTATTTTCTTCCCTTAAAGTGAGTTTGTCCTTGATGGCCTTCAAAGATGAGGCATTCCAAAAATGTGAGTCCGGTGCGAAGAAGGATCTGTGTT
This sequence comes from Lissotriton vulgaris, assembly GCF_964263255.1. Classification (NCBI taxonomy): domain Eukaryota; kingdom Metazoa; phylum Chordata; class Amphibia; order Caudata; family Salamandridae; genus Lissotriton; species Lissotriton vulgaris. The sequence goes on from NC_141697.1 coordinate 121,308,645, forward strand.
GGCAAACTGGGATTTCCATGTTCTTGGGACCCTTACAAGGAGGGGTTTGGATGAACATAAGAATCCCAAAGGATTGCTTTGAAATTTTTGTTTTGCTGAAAAAGGCTGTCGTGCAATGTAGAGCTTGGGCAATTCTCGTGATTGTCCTGTATGTGAAACTTTTAAATCTGGACTATCTAGCATTTGGATTGAGGTAATCCTTTTTTGAAGTTAGTGGTGTTCTTACCATGGTGTGTCCTCATAAGGTTTGCCAGAGAAATACAGATTTTCGAGAGTGCACAATTATGTCGTTTGACCTTGACGTACCTGGCCTTGGGTGCTGTTCCTTATGATCCCGGGGAGGTGTGTGCATTTGTCATGAATTCTGAACCTAGTGATAATTAAAACAAAAAGTCTTTGAAATATTCGTCTGTACAGAAGTGTGATCCTACTCCTGGCAGATATGTCTGGGGGGTGGCAGGGTGGTTTTTTTCGGGTTTTTTCTCTCTCTCTTTTCTAAATCTTGGTGGTCACTCCAATGTCAATTTTAACCTCGATCAAAGCCTTTTTCCACTCTGCGCCAAGGCTTTTCTCTGGCACAAGGAAATATCTTTCCATCTTTCCTCCAGTTTAAGTGATCCCCAATTCGAGGAATGAATACATTTCAAACTGGATTCCAAGACCTTCAAAGCAATGCGCCTACATCAACCTCAGTATCTTCACTCCTCTGTCATGCTATCTGGTGGCAAAAATCCAAGAATCCTCCATAGTCTTCAAACAAAAAAATTCAGAACTCACAAAGCAGCAAATGAATTGTTCTCTGAGGCAGCAATTTCCTTATAGAGCTCTCTAGGAAATGACCATCTTTGGCGTGATTGTGAGCTTATGTGATGGGTATATGGATGTATCATAGTCGAGGCCTTTGTGCGTCAAGCAGGCTATCCTCAGCTGGGTCCTGGCTGGAGCCATTGGAGAGACTTGACTGTGGGTATTATATGGTTGAATCGTCTAGTTCCTGTAATCAGTGTCCATGCAAGGGTGAGGAGCACCTTGAGTGTTGCAGTTCTTGCTTTAGGCGCACCCTTTAAAGTCACACTTTTGTAATCAAGTATGGAAGACTAGGGACTGCACTGTAATGTTAAAATCTGGTAGCGGAATGAACAGTGTCACCTTATTGAGGAGGTTACATTGGATAAAAGCACAGTGTATGGCTACACTGATGTGTGCTTAGATATTAAGGTTTTTGTCCAAGGTTATCCCAAGATATTTTGTTGATTCAATGACTGGTTTGCAATCTAAGGCGTATGGGTGGCCAATCCATTTTCCTATTGAGGGGAAGCTTTGGGGTGAGGATATGATTAAGAATTCTGTTTTCAGGGTTTTCAGTTTGTGGTGGTTTCAGTCAGATTTGTGTTTTTATTTAAGTGTTGTAGAGTCATATGTTGCCCTCTATGGAGAAAATCTTTAAATATAGCTGAATGTCATCTGTGTACACGTGGTAAGCAAGGTTCCCTTGTTTGAGGTTCTCCTTCTGATTTCGCTATAGAGGTTGAACAATGAGGGGGAGATGGTAGCATCATCCCTTAAGTGGATAAAGTACTATGCTACACCAGGTTCTAAATCACTATATGTTCTGACAGTAGAGTTCATTGGTTAGAACTTACTGATATGGCTTACAATGACTCCCAAGTGGTCATAAAGTAGAAATGGGAGAAAATAGGAAAGTCACAAAGTGGAACTTCATGAACAGTAAAATGTGGGTAAGAAGATTATTTTCAAGCATTCCTCGGTGAAGAGTTGAACCAGGAATGCAATTCCACATTGGAGAATTAGCAGAGCGAAATAAAGAGGCTTGGGAGTCACGCAACCTTTGTCAGACAAGGCCTGGAAGTGAAGATTGAAACCACTCTCCAGATGTACTACTGAGTTTTGTGAAATAATTTAACTAGTTAAGCTACGAGTTAGTACAGGAGTAAGTGTATGGGTGTAGATGTAAATTATGCTTTGTTTTGATTTTATGTATTGATGTTATGTTATCAGCATTTGTATAGCGCACAATCTTTTTCTGCATCACACAAACTCTTAAAGACTTTCTTGGCACATGAAAAATGTAATTTATGCTAGATCTGTTAAAACGAGACTTTACAACAATTATGGAATTTTTGAAAAACAGAGGGCTCCTTTCTCCTTTGAAATAAACTGTGCAGGTGATGAGGATTTAAACATCTTTGGAGCCTTCTATTCTGCATCAGTGGTTAATACTTCCTGCTGCTCCAGAACAAAAGCTCCCACTTACACGTTGCCAAAAAGCTCAAGTAATTGATATCTGCAGTTGAGAAACAAACACACCGCCTTGACTCCCTCCTTCTCTCCCCGTAAAACAAAGCTCGTCGAACATTAGCCATGAAGGGAGCAGGAGGGAAGAGGGTGGAGACAGACTGTTTACACCTTTCCCTTGGCACAATATCTGAGGAAAAGCGGAGGTATGCGAGCTATTGAAAGTCCCTCAACTGCTCACAGGTGTGGCTTAATTCTACTGTAAATAGCACATAAACAAAACTGCCAGCCTGTGCAATTCATGAGGTGAAATGTTTAACAAAGTGACCTGGGAGCAAGCACCCTGTTGTTCAAAGAACTGCAAGAGGCACATTGCTAAGACAAATAAGCCACTGTTTCCCTTCTATTTGCCAGCGCAGGTGGTAAAGGAAAGGTACGAGTGCTCTACACAGAAGCAGGCGACCCCTTGGATAGAATAAAACATGCAACACAAAAGTTAGAACATTTAGTTCACAAGCTTGGCATTAAATCACCCCATTTCCGCAATCTGCCATTTCAAAGCTAAGGGGATGTCTCCATGTCATAGAACGTTCCCCAGTCCTGGGGTTTCCATTGATAAATGAACTTGCTCTGGTGCGTTAGCGCAATTGGTTCGTTTGAAATGAAACAGGACTGCAACTCCCACAATGCACTTATTTGTTAGGTATGTTACGACAGAAGATTGGTGTACTGATGCCATTAAGTCATCTGGTCACCCTAATCAGGCTTGTCTGAAAAATCAATCTGGGCTGTGTCATGCCTATCATTCACATTCCCTATTTCAGACTGTAACTAATATTTTATTCCAAACAGAGTTTGGAGCCTGACATACACTCCACATGTTCAGGCAAAGGGTGTGATTCACATAAAATCTCAGAAATGTACTCCGGGATCCCTACGTCTACTCAACAACTCGTGTATTTATTCATCCACCCACCGACTCATTTTTGTATTTATCTACTCCCCCATCAGCAATAACATGCAAAAAAACTTTACAATCACGTGCAAGTTACTATAAAAGAATACAAGTAAATAAAGGGAAAAATGGAGCTGCCCAAAGGGACAGGTATATGCCTGCAATAAAAAGTAATAAAGTTTAACATCTAAAGAGGAAGCCATCTTGGAATGATATTGTGCATAACCAGCTCGGGCCTACTCTATTGAGCATAAGCTTTCCCACAAATCAACCAAAAGGTGTACAATTATAAAACTACACATATATTCAAAATCACAGTTGACAAAACATCGAACTCCTTCTAAGAGAGCCTGATAAGGATTATCACAGTGCAAATCTTCTCTGCAGAATGTGTCAGAGGAAGTAACTAACACTAAAAATGTTGCTCAGTAGGATAATTTGTGAGCTGCTGGGAGGAGGAAAAGAGGGCAGAAAGTGGTGCAGAGAAGAAAAAGGCAGGAGAAGCCAGAGTAGAGTAAACAAGGAGCCCAGTGGGATTCTTGTGGCCATCCACTGAATTATTTCTCCACTGTTATCGAAACCCAACAGGCTCCATGAGAGAGGCGCTATGTTAACTCATATCAAGAAACCGAGGTCAAACCGTAGGGTCAGGCAAGCATGGGGCAGTTGGCAGGTTTAGGAAAAGCACTGAAAACATCAATATGTGAATCTTCACCTGTTGCAACAGGGAATAAGCACTGGCAAAACAAATTGGTCTGGGTTTGGCTGCCAGCTTTTTGGCTTCGTCAATGTTTGTCATTTTTTTTTAAACGGTATCGTTGGGGTAGTTGCTTGGCCCTTGCCAATAAAAAATGTAAATAGTAGCTAAAAGCTCAAATATATTTGCGCGCAAAAAACATGCATTGCTTGAGCTACCTCTAAAACTCCAGATTTAAAAAAAGAAAAGGGCAAGGTTAAAAACACTATGAAGAAAAGGCTATGTTGCAGAACACCGTCAGTAGCAGCTGAAGCATTAAAACCACCATATCAGAGCTGCAGAGAACTTTTCTAAAGAACTATTCAGAACATTAGAGACCCTGAAATGCTTGCAGCATCTACAAATATTGTTTTTTCTTCTAGCTCACTAGAGGAATCCCGGTTAGAAACTGGGTTTCTGGTTGGCAGAGGTAATCACACTGTCCAAACAGGAACCACAATTCTAGTCCCGTGCTCACTATGCCACTAAGTTCACGCTCACCTGGCTGATGAGTTGTGATACCCCGAAAAACCGGTCCCATGATGCTTGTTTCTGGTCCAGGGAGGACCTGGCCTGGCAGTTTAGGCTGGACTCTTCCCATGGGGAGCAGGGTCAAGACTGATTTACATATGGCTGTGTCCAAACTGGGATGGCGTGGTGAGCAAAAACAGTGGATTAAACTCAGATCTGTGACTGGGGGGGAATGCTTGATTTGTTCAGTATTACGTCCATCATCTGTTCTTTTTGCTTTTGTAGTCCTAAATCGAAGGGTATGCCCAGACTTGGGTCCCATGCTCACTGTGCCACTGGATTCAAGCAAGCCATACTGATGAGGGGTGATACCCCGAAACTGATCCCAGGATGCTTCTTTCCGGTCCAAAGTTGGACCTGGCCTGGCGTTTAGGGCTGGACTGCTCCCATGGGGAGCTGGGTCCAAACTGGGGTGGCGTGGTGAGCAAACAAATGGTGGATTAAACCCAGATCTGTGACTGGGGGTGAATGTTTTCATTTGTTCAGCAATCTGTCCATCATCTGTTCTTTTTGCCAGAGGCCTAAAGCCAGCAAAACAGAAGGTCAGAAGGCAATAAAGTCAGGAGAAACCATGCAAAGGATGCCAGGTCTAAAAATCCCTATCTGTTTACTTCTACAATGAAATAGATAAGATCAGATATGGGCTGGAGGCAGAATTATTTACTAAACTATTATATATCTCCAGTCTCACTGGATGGTTATCTGGCCACTATTTGGAAATTCTGAACCACTTCTGCAAATCGACTTTGACAATCTCATGGCTTTTATCAAGCTTACAAGCTCTACTGCAGGGGTTTGCCAGGCATCTGCTGGTATCCAAAACTTTGTTCCCTTGTTGCTGTGGTTACAAAATCGACATAGATATGGAATAAGAAGAATTGAAAGCAGTAGTTTTACAGCCACTCTTACAAAAGACCTAGCCTAACATGTATAACGTCATTTGCTTCTAAAAAGCACCGTGAAATAGGATATTTCAGGCGAGGGCTCGTAATAGCTAAAATGCTTTCCAACAAAAACATGTGCTTCAACTTTGAGCTTTTACAGAAAACAGACTTTAGTCCCATTCTTCATGTATGTGCCCTGTCACTCCAGTCACTAAACATGTATCTTTGCACGTCTGCTACATGCTTATCATTTAAGATCGATCCTACATTTATGAGGTTGATACACTATTCCTCTTTCACTTGTCCTGTAAGGTGGACATTAAAGTCCCTTTGCGCCCAACAGCTACTTATACAGTGTAATGTACGATGCAGAAATTTAATTGATTTCACTGTAATGTTAAAATGTCTTCCATGTTCATTTTTGTTATGGTTTTAATTAACTAAACAATAAAGTTTTATCACTCCCAGTGTAATGGTGGGTGAGTCCCAGCTTTCTAAAACATAATCTATTAACCCCTTGCGTGCGCGTGTTGGCCAACTGCCATCGCGAGCACTACCTCGGTAGGGCTGCGCACGTCCGTTGGCTGACGCGGCCGCGCCAGCTCTTCAGAACTCCTGCACCGCGGCAGAATTTGCGCTGCGGTAGAGGGGTTAAATTCAGAGATTCTGTTGGCTCACGTCCAGCCACCCAATTGGAAAATTACTTCCAATATCCCATAGCAAGATAGGGTGCATCGGCAAAGCTCACATTCAACCATGGGTCTCTTGGTACTAAATAATAAATGCTTAGTGTGGCTCTTGTCATCCTCTAATCATACATATTCTGTTCCATCTCATGCCCTGCAGAATCTAAAGATCCAGATGAATTTTGATCTGTAACTTAACCCTCAAAGACCTGCAGTTTCAAAAGTGTGTTTGTTTTCTTCTAACAGAGTGCTAAGAAGATGGCCCCTCTTCTTATTCTGCCCACACAGTTTCGTGCCTCTCATTTGGCCTTGCAAGACTAAACTCAGACCCTTTTTGGGATCAAGAAGTTTGATCATGTTACATCTAATCTGAAATAACTACATTGACTTCCTTTTCTTAAGAGGATTTCCCTAAAGCACAGTGTCAGATCTACTATTCCACTTACTGCTTGTCTGAAAGATTTCCTTTTACTGGTAATGTGCGATACAGCACCTCCAGCATGTTTTGCACACTTCAGTCAGTGGACCGAACAGTCATCTTTAACCCCTTCGATGCTTGTGACGGAACCTTTACGTCATGCCTCGCGGTTGGGCTGTGCGGGTGACGGAATGGTTCCGTCACGACCACACCCGCGAATGGAATGTTCAGCACCGGGGAAGAATCGGTGCCGCAGGCAAGGTGTTAAAGATTGCAGGTCTAAACCGCCAGAGATAGTCCCTCTTGCCCACCACATACGTTGCTCTGGAATGTTTATCAATGCCATAAAGGCAAACGTAACAGACCCTCATGCAGAAACCACTTACCTAAAACCTGAACAATTTTCAGCATTTTGAAATCCCCTTCTAGACTACAGGGAATTTATGAGTTTGTGTGTGTTCACAAACTCACAGGGTATTCCATTACTAACCCTGCTCACAGATTTAAAACGAACTACCACATCTTTACTTGGTAAGCCGCATTTTATGGACATTCATAAACTTTGATAATCCATTTTTTTGCATCACTGGCTATTATTCCACCTTCCATTTTTTTTTTTAGGACGAAGGGTTATCCAGATAGCTTTCCTGATGAATATTCAAACATGGAGCGAGATCGTGCACTGCGTAGGTTTTGTACTGGAGTTATATTAGTGCTCCGTGCTCCAGAAAATCGTTCCCTGCTCGGGAGGGTAATGTTCAATGACCTAGCAGCATCCCCACAACTGTGGAGATGTCTTTCTGGGCACAGGTATTTGAATGCTGACAATTACAGCGAAGATAAACAAAAAATGCTTAGAAACGGTCGGTTTTTCATATATTTTTAGTTCTCAAAACATACATTTTTCATATATTTCTGATTTCTCTTCAAATGTATATGTTGAAGTATTCCATCATACGTCATCATAGTAATCCCGTTTAGATTCCATCCCTATGCATTTCAGCACTGGGCCTCCGTCCGGGGAATATCTATAACAAATATAAATAACCACTTTTACTATTGGAGAATCCCACTTTCTAGATCACCACCACCTCTGCGTGCTGCAATCCATTGATTAGCGTGGTGAAGGTCGTGCTGGATATGAATGTACACAAAAGGAAACCCGTGGGCGCAAAACAAACTCTTATTTGAGCGTGTAAGGAACGGATAGGGCAATCAGACATTCTCTTTCTAACTTACATTTTTATTTTTTACACCTACTTTGTACATCGGCAAACCAAACCCTGCCTTTCACATAGAGGAAAGTGGCCTGATTTATAAAGATTGTACAGCAAGTAGATGTGCTTTGCTAATGGAATTGAGGAGTAAGCCAGGAGTACCACAAGATTAAGTCAAAGCAAATGTTTTGTGAATCTGGGCCTGGCCGTCTTGCATTATTGGAACCTTTTCCGACTGATTCTTAAGTGCATCGGTTTTGCGTCTGCACCACAGCAGCTGAAGATTACACCTAGGACGACTCTCCTCTACAGGCCGCGCCTCTTCAAAAGTGACGGCACACCTTTTTGTTTCATAATACACTATTTTCAAGTACATGCCACTCACAAACCCCAGCTGATATTAGTAAACAAACTTAGAACATTCTCTTGTTGTGTCGCCAGTAGAATACAGACTATTTCACAAGAGTGTGGAAAAATGAAACAAGAATTCGAGAAATCTGCTCCTCATCATGCACCCTGTTGAGCAGGACCGACCTGAAAAGAGCTCGAAACTTGTGAAACTGAGGAGTGTGCAAGATGCGGGGGTTGAAGAACAGACCCGCGTGGTCATGCATCACTGTGCTCACCGTAGCGCATTGACCTGGCGTCTACTTTTAACTCCAAAACAACATCTGCGCCTTTATAGTAAAGAGAACTGGCGACGAGGCTGCCTACTTCTAGGCCGAAATGAATATCCGAGAAACAGACGGTCCAGATGGGATGAGGCAAGTGGTGGTTTCCCCTCTTCCTCTCATGTTTTAAATGCGAGGCCTTGCAGCTTGTTATGATCATATCTGGGAAATGCCATGCAACGTAATCGCTTTTTAATAGAATGCTGTAAGTCAGTACCCACTGCAAAATGTGAACGCATACTTTACTACCTGCAAAGTTCTTTATTGTCTGTCAGCTTGATTTGTTAAAGGACCCTTTTTTGAGGTTGTGTAATAGAGTGAAGAAACATGCTATGGTGCCTGACATCACTTCCCTAAATGAATGGAACCTCCAAGGAAAGCTCCTCCCCTCGATATATTTAGTTTATTTCAGCAAGTCATATACATTTATTGGAGTTCAAAGAGCGCCCTGTGACTAAGAGACTGAATCAGCACAACATTGGGGAATTAAAGTTGCAATTAAAAGTAGCGTGACATGAGCAGGCACAAGTTGGAAAACGAATGAGGGCCTGATTCACAAAGGTGCATTTTTTTGCTATTCACAAAGTATGAATTAATAGTAAGCTTACGACTGCAGAGTGTCTGCAGTTGGCAGGAGATTATCCATCCCAACTGGGGACTTTCCACAGTTGTAAATTTATGATTAACTCAGTTTGAGAATAGCAAAAAAAGTAAGCTACGCCTTGGAATCTGAACAGTCTTAAACTTCCTATTAACTTGTAGCGCCTCGAAAAAAAGACATAAGCCCTTGTGTGCTAAAATTCTTTCCAAGCGAAGGAGCTGGGTTCTCTTCTTTCATTTAATATAGAACCCTCAGCAGATGGAGAAGTATGGACGGGAGAAATAGTTTTCCCTATTTGATTCAAAGACTCAATGAATCAGGACTTCAAAGAAACACAGACCACAGGGTCTAAGTTTAATGGGTTTATTGCAAAGCCCAAAATAAAAAATCTGAAACATAGCCCATACCCAGCTCAAGATGGACAGCAAAAGTAGCCGACGACTGGGGTAGGGCTAGTAGGGCACGGAGGAATTTATTTTCATCTTTCTGGATACAATCAGTTTGCTTGTAACCCCATATTGAAGCACCATATCTCGCAATTGCGCTACATTTCGCTTTATAAATAGATAAAATTGCCTCACAAGGTCTACCACCTAACCTCTTTGCAAAACCAAGTATCGCTGCAGAAGATCTCTTTACGGCATTTGCTTTAGCCGCCAGTTGGGGTGCCCATGTTCCTTTATCATCAAACACAACCCCCAGGTAAGTGAAGACCTTCACCCTGGAGATCACGGACCCATTGCAATACAGGGATCTATTGTTATACTTATGTGAACCCAGGGACATGACATGGGATTTATCATTATTTACCACTAAATTCACCAAAAGAATTTAATAGTCTTTGAAGTCCCAGCGGGGTACGGGCCAGTAACACGGCATCATCCGCATATAGGAGTACGGGAATGACAGTTTCTCCTACACGCGGGATATCCGGGGTAGCCTTTGCCAATGTTTTGTCCAGGGAGTTTATATATAGGGTGAAAAGCAGGGGGCCAAGATACACCCTTGGCGCACACCTCTGCCAGATTTAAATCCTGTAGTACAGTCACTCTCCTGTGTCATCCGTATAGATGCATACAGATCCCTATGTAGATCGGCCAGAAAGTACACCAAGGAAGGATCAATGCCTAGGTCCAAAAGGATAGTCCACAGTCTTGACCTATTAACTAGGTCAAAGGCTGTGGACAAATCCATGAAGCCCAGGTGAATTGATCCTTTGGCTGCAACAGTAAACTCATTAATTAGTAGGTACAAATTAAGACATTGATCCTATGTGCCTCTACCAGATCTAAACCCGTATTGGGCATTAGACAACATTTCTTTATCAGTGACCCACTCTGAGATTTTATGTAGAATAACTTTACCTAGGATTTTTACCGAGGAATCTAGTAAAGATATGGGTCTGTAACATCTGGGGTCCCCTCTTTGGCTCTTTTTAAACACTGGTATTATAATAGAACGGGACCATGAGGCCGGGAACCCGGTTTTCACTGAAGAATTAAAAACATTTGTCAGAATTTTAGCCCAAAATTTTGGTTTAGATTTGTATAAATAGGAGGGGACTCCGCGAGGGCCTATAACCTTGTTTCCGGCCGTGCCTACTATTGCCTTCTCTACCTCTTCCTCAGAAAATGTTAATGGTAGTAATGGGGGTTCAGTAGAGGGAACCTGAAAGGGTTCGTACTCCTCATGACTACCATAGATTTTTTCAAAGTGGCTTAACCAATCCCTCTCTGCAATGTTGACCTCTAACTTACAGTTCTCCGTTCTTGTAAACAATGGATTATTTACAATCCACCAAAACTTTGTACTATCCCTTAATGTTTCTGTTGTCATCAGCGCTTCCCTTTTTATTTCGTTTTTACGTGTCAGCACTATGGATTTGTACTCTTTTCTAAGTAGCACCATTTGCACTCTGTCCCTGGGTTTCTTTTTTAGGGCCTTTATTAGTAAGTGGTGGGCTCTGGAACATTTGTGGTCAAACCAGCTTGTCTCAGGATTTACTTTAAGCCTAGCGGTGATTGTACGATCTATAGCCACTTGTTTGCAGATTACTTCAAAATAACTAATTACATCTACCCCATGGCTAAAAGGGTCAGCACATAGGTCTTCTCCAACCTGCCTACCTAGATTATCAAGGAAGAGCTCAGGAATGACTTTAGTCCATTTTAACCTCCTACCTTGGTCTTTACTTTTTTCCACAGTACTAGATACTGTAGTAGTGGTAGTATGTAAAATTGAAAAACCCTTGTCCAGTTCTAATACCACTGGATTGTGGTCACTGAAAATCGAGCATACAGTGTTATAAAAAATTACAAAGCCTAGGAGTACCGGAGACAGGAATACATAATCAATAATTGTCTCACATTCCCTAGCTTTGTAGGTTGCCACTCAGTCTCTTCTATAAAAAAAAGCCACGTTCGTAAAGATCAACATTTGAAAGGAGGACCTCTAAAGCTTCCCCCTTGAGACTATGTTCAAAGTGTGGGTGGGATGAGTAAGCGGGACCATGACTTTCACCAAGGCGGCAATTAAAATCACATAGATGTATGAACTCTTTTACCAAGCATTTAGAAATAAACATGTTACATGAGCACATCAAATACGTGAATAAAAGGAAGTATCTAATACAGTTCGACACATTAATGTTTTCAGCTAAATACATATGTATTGCAACTTTAAATTCTTCAGGTTTAGGGAAAAAATAGATCTAACACATCACTTTTCACATTATTACAGCACATATCTACTGTTCCATGTTAATATGACAAAAGAATAAATGTAGGTGTGGACTATTCATTATTATAATGCACCCCCATAAATGAAAGAGCACCATTGTGCTATAACACAAAAATGACAATTTCAGATTGCCAAGGCTTTTTTACCACTGCCGTATGAGGCAAGGAAGACCAGTTTTCTGCTGGACTATGTAGAGCTCACAGGAGCAACCACATAGGCTTGAGACAGAAGAATACAGGAAAAAGACATCATGCATTCCCTGGCTAAAATACTTCACTCCTCTTCAGAAGCTACTGAACGCTCTCGTCTTCATAACCCCCCCATGCACATGGACATTCCCAGATCTCGGAGCCCACCTGGTAATCCCCCTGCCCTCCTTGTCTGAAATACACCCTCGATCCTCTAAAAACTCACCTTTCTACGCTGCTCTGTTGGTTTGTAGAAGTGGTTAATTTGTAAAAAAAAAAATTGCCCGGGCTCTCCTCAGGAGGGAGCTTGCACCAGCCCATTTCTCAAGTTAGCGCTGCCTACAACAGAACTAACTACTAACTATGAAATTGGAGAGAGGATGTGGCGTAACCGCCAGGGCTGCTGCTGTGGAGCTGGGGGACCACGTTCGAGTCGTAGCGTCGGCTCAACATCCTGTGGTTCTGGGCAAATCACTTAATCTCCCCGTAACCAAATGTGTCCTTAACTAGTGTTCATTAAAAGCGCAGGTGTTGCGGATTAAGTGCTGGTGCTGTGTACCAGAAACCACTGGCACAAATTAAGCGCTGGTTTGTAGCTAGATTTGCACTATACATCGCCAAACATACCTACATTCCATGTCTTTCGAAGTGTCTTAAAGTGGAACTTTATCATATTTCATGTTGTCCCTGCCTTTAAAGACCTACTCTTTTAATGGCAGAGAGTTGGTGTGGTTTGATTAAACCTTTTTCCATTGACTATAACTCGAGGAGAAGAACACAAGTGATGATGCCACTTCGATAACCCGAATACATAGTTTCTCTTGTGAGAAGAATACTCTAATCTACTGGGAGAAACAGGAGCTAAGCCCAATATTAAAGGCACTTAAATGTATCAGCTATATATAAATATTATTGAGCCATTGCCTTGACTCTGGAGTTGTATTTCGGAAGATATAGAGGCTATCTTAAACATGTATAGCTTGGATGAAATGTGTTTTGCATAAGTAAGGCTAAGTATTTACTTAAATGCCTACTGTTGGCAAACAGTAATGCAAATAACACAATCTGAAATAAATCACAGGAAAGGAAAGAAACAGAGATAGATTTAAGAAGCTTGAAAATAATTCAACAACGGAGGCTGATGGGTTATGTTAGATGTAATAAAAAAGACACACTGAAATGAAATGATAGTGTAACCCCTATTTTGCTGGGTGCTATTGTCATTAAGAAAAGGTCACCTCTTATTTTGAATGCCTGTTTTACACAGCTTTTTATTTACTTTGTGATTTTAGGAAGTACCATAGGCTGTTATTTCAGCTCACCAGCGGGAGGCAGATACAAGCAAGGGCTCATACAGTTGCCTTACACATACTGATTCACTGCCCCGGGGCCGTATTACAGAAAGTGCCCCGGGCGCATAACGGGCATGTGCACCCGCTTTCTGCACCCCAGTGCACATTGGTATTATAGAAGTGTTGTCAACTATTTTAGGACACTATTGTAAATGTCCCGATTCATGCCCTTATATAGGAATAATTCACTATGTCCTTATATAGTCATAAGAATCATAACCATATAGTCATAGCTCATGCAGTCCAAATACTGCGGGGCTACTTCCACTAGTTCCAAAAATCTACAACGATTTCTTGGAAAACTCGGCTTCAGCAGCTAGGAACTCTCCCTTGCTCGAGAACTGACTTGTCCAAGAACTCATGGAGTTTTCAAAGAACTGAGAGTCCTTAATGACGTTATTATGTCCACCTTTAAGTCAAACTCAGCAAATTCGAGGTATAAATATGCCCACACTTGCCTTACCATACACACGGTGGTTTGGAGCAGTTCAACTATCTACTTGCCCGACGCATCCTGCTACAGCAAGTGCCGAAGGAAGCCGACCCTCCAGCAGATGCACTGAGAGAGACGCTGTCTTTTCTCCTGCTGAGAAATCCAGCTCCAGTGTTTCCATGCTACCCTTGCGGGTTGTTGGGATATCGAGTCCCGAGACTGACCTTCTTCATTCTAAACTAAGGTACGCAGCTGATTAGACCCTTATTGAAATTTGGGCAGATTCTTGGCAAAAGAATACTACATTTATGCTACACCTCACTTACTTCTTCCCTCGCACCAAGCTTAGGTTAGGTACATCGGAGTAGGTGTATTTTAGAAGAACCAGTTGAGTACTTTTAGCCTCTGATATTTATGTATGTATTTATCTATGGTTTAGGAACCATACAATGCGCTTACAGTATTATTTTATTCTACTCTTTCTATTGTATGCATTATATTTTACAACCAGTTTTACGATTGTAGCAGTTCATTTCTTATGCTTGAGAAAGAAGACTGTTCGATAAAACCTTTTTATTGAAAATGCCCGTTTATCTATTTCTCTGCACCTCTGGTGAAACGACTGAGAGAAATATCTATCTATTGTTTCCATGACTCTGGAGATACGTTTTATCTTGGGGAAACAAAGTTTTCATGTTTATGCTGCTGTCAGAGACTAATACTTTCTTGTTTATTCGAGAAAGTTTCTAGTGACCTATAAGCTAGCTGGCACACACAATTAAGTCTAGTATATTCGATAGAGACCTAGTCGACCTCAGTCCTACGTCTAATCTATAGGATATACTATTCCAATGCGCAGAGCCTATTGGGACTATAGGAGCTACACTACAGAAGGGGCCGCAGACTCCTGTGCAGCCTCTTGTATAAAAATAATGAGACTGGCGGACATGTAGCGCCAGTGGTATCTGAAGAGGGTTTTCCCTCATTTGCATCGGGGCATGACCCCCTGCAAATGAGGAAATCTGTCTGCGCCCGCGCCATATTATGGATGTAGGCACAAAGGCAAAGAAGCTGCCAGTAAGCACACTAAAAGTGCCCCCCAAAAAAGGTAGCACACTGTCAGTGTACCCACCTGAGGGCAACACTCTTGAGGGAGGAAAGGGGGGCTAATGGGCCCTCAATCACTGCACCCACTTGCAAGGGGATCTCTAATTCCTCTTGAAAGTGCAGGAGGATGATGCATGCACCATGAAACATGGAGCGGCCACTCCATATTTAATTTGAATTCACTGCCCCCATGGCAGCACATGTTTGTGGAGTTGCGCATAGTGGAGTCGAGCCTCATGGAAGCGCATAGAGTGGATTAAAAAGCATGGAGTGGCATACAGTGGAGTAGAGTGTTGTATAGTGTGGGAGACCAATTTAGAGTTTTCAAGTCAAGTGATTAGTTTATGAAGTTTGGGGTCGGATATGAGCTAGGGGGTTTAAGATGACAGACCAATGTCAAAGATGAACCAGGAGTTTTCAGAAGCCAGACCAATGTATGAGGCATTTGAAAAGCCCAGTAAAGATTGTAATCTAACCATTACAATAAAAAGACATGAATATGTCTGTGAAACTTGTCACAATAGAAGCAACACAGTTAAAAATAAAATATAGACAATATTCTGTTGGAGTTTGTCAGAAACTTTTCAGAGAGCTACGGGGCAAGTGGGAGCTACTGGGCCAAATCGTGGGGTTTGAATCCTATAGCTCCCTATATCCCAGGGCCTGACCTATTATGGAAACTGAGCAACTGGACCTTCAGCATTTCAACTCCTTCAGCACTTGTTCTCGGTGGTAGCACAGGTCGAGCAGTCTAGAGCTTCTCGGGGGAGGGAGGGTAGGGAGACAAAGCGTGGTGAGTACAGGCTCACGGGTCAAAATACGTTCAATAACAACAATACATTTTTGTCCAGTCAAATACTTTTTTCAGGAAAAACTGAATATTGATCTACCAACACAAAGTAAAATACGGCATTCACCAACAATACAAACAATCCCTCGGTGTCAAAACCATAGTGTTTCAATAGGCTATTCCTGAGTCCCAATCCCTCTTGGTAGATGAAGTGGTTATTCCCCATTCATTACTGGCGACATTCAGGTTAAGCCCCACTAGTAGGTTGAGTCTCAACAGTCCCACTGCAGCCTCAATTAAAATCAAAAGAGTTCCAGTGCAGAGGTGCTATATGGCATGCAGGTTCCCACAGGACCTTCTGGTCCAATGATCAGTCTTACCAGCAGCAGTATGAATTGTACAACTGGAGTCTCCATTAGCGCCCCCTAGTGGGCACTGAAGCAGCAGTAGCAGTCTCCATTATGCACTGTACATATGACCCTACAGGGGCAGCAGTCGGGTGTCCTGAGTTCCTTACATGCTGGGACAGTGGCCAGGTTTCCTTGAATCGTCGTGGTTGAGGGGGGATTAAATGCTATTGGGGCAAATACTCAGTCAGGGCTTGGCACTCTCGTGTTACCATGGTAGCCTCTTTCTCTCAATGAAAGACTCGACCAGACCATGCGCCTTGGCCTTTTTGGCATACGGGGTTACCATCCTCACACTGCACAGGGTCTGCGGTCTAATCGCCATGTCATCATTTTCACTGAGGCCCCATCTGACATACAGGGTCACCGACTTCATTCCACAAGTGGCCTATGGCCCGATTTGTACAACAACCATATGTACGGTGGTCCCATCCAACATACTGGGCTGCCGACTTCAATCCGCACATGGGCTATGGCCCAATCGGTGCAGCAGAGTTCACGTCTTACTACAAGGTGGCCCTCCTCTGGCATATGTAGGTCGTCGGCTTTTCCCTGCACATGGGTAACAACTTGATTGGTGCTGTAGCTGTCTCCTCACATCTTGCTACAGGAATGCAATCACCAGCATTACCCTCTGGATCTTGCTCTCTTCCGCCCTTCTCTTCCACATAGTGCCCACTGGTCATGGCAAGCAGGTATGCACTGGTTCGCCAGGCTCCTGGGGCAGGTGGTCTTGGATTCCCTGGGTGATGTCCCCTCACCCAATTGGGTGAATGGCAGGTCTTAGCCTCCAGCCCTGGTCACAGATAGAAGTCTTGCAGTGCGTCCCCTCTTTGCACAGCCAATCTGGCTGCTTGACAGTTGACCATTTTTGGAGGTCTCGAGCTCCCCTTCTTATAGTCCTATCTGGACCCCAACAGTGATTTATTGTTTGAGTCTTTGAAGTTTGTGTTGGGGGTCGGTTTTTTTTTGAAGCTTCTTCTCCTCTGCCCTGCCCTTCTTTCAGAAAGCAGTCTGTCACAGCAGGAACAAATGCTAATCTTATAGGCCTACAACACAGGCCATGGGAGTGGCTAGATATTCACACCTGGATGTTAGCTACAGTGATATGTGTATTAAAAGGTCACTCCAGATTATCTGCCCCATCTCCTACCCGATATAGCCAATGCCCCTTCTTTGTGACTTCTCTCTGAATCTTTTTTTTTTTTTTTTTTTTTTTATTGAACATAGCAATGGATGAACAATGATCAATGGTACAATGCATCTTTACAGTTTTAAATAAATAAATAAAGAAGAAGAAAGACATCTATATACATATTTATATCAGACATGAGAATTAGGAAAAGGGGAAGAGATTCATCGGGCACAGCAAAAAAGGAATACAAATAATGAATTAATCAAGAAGGGTCTGTGCAAAATCCGCAATTTATAAAGTGTCATTGCAAAAAAAGTGCAAAAACCTGCAATAAAGTGCTACTGCATGTGCAAAAAACTATGATACAGCGATATCAAAAAGAAGTGCTAGTGCATTTAATTGTATTAACCCTTTCCTTTATCTTTATCCTTCCTTTGCTGCTCATCCCTCCTTCAGTTGTTCCAAATCCCCAAAATATTTCCAATTCCTTTCAAATCTCTTAATAGAACCTACTCTGCCCGCATATGCTTTTTCAAAAAGACAGGTTCTCCTCATCTTATTAAACCATTTTATAAGTGATGGAATTTCCCTTGATTTCCAGTTTTGTAATATTAAAGAGCGAGCGATCGCACATGATATAAATATAAATACCTCCTCCGATTTGTTGATATTGCTTCTATCCTTGCTTATGCCAAACAAGGCTACTTCTACCGTAGGCGGAAATGGTTTTCCAATGGCCAATTCAATTTGCGCAAATATCTCTTTCCAGAAAGACTCCAGCATCGGGCAGGCAAAAAAAATATGATACCATCCTCCCTGGCCATGTGCTAAGCATCTAAAACACTTATTTTCTGTTCCAGGAAACATTCTCTTCATAGCCTCAGGCGTATAGTAGGCTAGCCAACGAGACAGAAAGGCCATCCTCTTATAGTTGGCAGCACGCAAGGATTTGTTTCCCAGTAAACAGAGAGCCTCCCAATCTTTCAAGGAAAAAAAGCACTGGGTCGAGAGACTTACTTTATTCAGATGTTTAACAATGAGTGGGGATTGGCCAGAGCAATGCAGCAACTTATACCACTGCCCTATCCCGCTGCTCTTCCTACCATAAAGGTTATTTGGTAAGTTATTAGGGGTATTCAGCAAACCACTTCCTTCCTTTTTAATAAAATGAGTGATCTGAAGATATTCAAAAAAGGACGGTCGCCTTAAAATGTTGGTTCTAGTTATCACCTCTTGCCAACTAATAACCCTATTTTGGACTAGCAAGTCTCTCAATTCCCGAAACCCACACAATTCCCATTTTTTAATCTTCGACAAACTTAACGGAAGGCCTATTTTACTACATTCAAACAAACTTAGATATTGGGAACCATCAGAACCGTGTTTTTTTAAAAAGCAGCAATAAGCGCTTAGTATATTCTTTCAGCGTCTTATACCTCGATTTTTTGGGGAGTTTGGCGGTCTTTAAAAAAATTGGGATTTGAGAGCCTGCTTCTTGGACCATCTTCTCCAAAAAAAATTGTCTCTTGTCTGATACACCCTCAAAAGACCTGCCACTATATCAAAAAAAGCAGCTTCGTAGTATGTTTTTAAGTGGGGTAACGCTAACCCTCCTTAATCTATTGAGAGTTGCACCACCGGGAATTTAACTCTAGGAGTTTTATTACCCCAAATAAATCCTCTTAACATTGTTTCTAATTCTTTAAAAAAAGACAAATTAATTTTTAACGGTACATTAGTAAACAAAAATATAAGTAAAGGCAAAACTGACATTTTAACCATTGACACCCCACCAATCACTGTCAGAGGTAACAAGAGCCATTTATCTAACATATGCTTGATTTTGTTTTTCATTCTCATGTAATTTAGTTCTAAAAGCATATCATACTCTGCAGTTACAAAAATACCCAGATATCTTATTGGGTCTCTTTTTGCAGCTTGAACTTGCAAGAAATTAGGGAGAAATCCTGTATCTGTATTTAAAGCAAGAACTTCAGTTTTTTTAGCATTAATCTTATATCCCCCAATCTTTTCATAGGCTTTAAACTCTTTCAATAAGTTCTCAACTACTTCCTTTTCAGGAGCAAGATAAAGAATAATGTCGTCAGCAAATAGTTTTAGTTTAGACATGCCGATGATGGGGGGCATGATAGCTGCATTATCCCTGATCCTTGCTACCAAGGGCTCAATAAAAAAAGTAAAGATCAAGGGAGATAAGGGGCAGCCCTGCCTAGTGCCCCTGGTTACATTGATCCTGCCGGCCTGTTGTGCATTAATTATTACCTGAGCAGAGGCTCCAGAATATATATTATGTAGCATCTTAATTATCTGAACCGGGAATCCAAATTGTCCAAGGGAATAAAATAGGGCGTCCCAGTTTACCAAGTCGAATGCCTTTTCGGCATCGACCATTAAAATACAAGCTGGCAGCGAATTGGTGTTCAGATAGTCCAATGCCTGAATTAGGTATTCCGTATTTGTGGCCATATAACGTCCTGCAATAAACCCGGTCTGGTCAAAATGGATTACTTCCTGAGCTGCTAGAACAAATCTTTCTGCCCATATTTTCATAAATATTTTATAATCGGAGTTCAAAAGGCTAATTGGCCTGTATGAATTTACATCATCCTTTTTTTAATCTTTTTTTAAAAAGCATATAATTGTCGATTCTTTGAAAACCCCAGGAACGGTACCTCCTAATTTAATATGGTTAAATAATTTTAATAGAGGTTGTTCTAATTCTGCAAGAAATACTTTATAAAACTCTATAGGGTACCCATCCTGGCCACAAGCCTTTCCCCCAGAGGTCGCCTTAATGCTTGTACGAATTTCTGAAACAGGTAATTCCCTATCTATTTGTATCTTCCGAAATTCCGAGATTTTAGGAATCTCTAAATTCGCAAAATACTCATGAATCTTTTCTTCCTCTACCTGGTAGTTTGTGGAATAGATTCTTTTAAAGTGGTCTAGGAAAATCCCAGAGATCTTCTCATTTTCCACCGCTTCGATCCCACTCAGAGGATCCTGGATTTTGAGTATATGAGAAGACTCCTGTTTTTTTCTTGCAGAGTTGGCTAGTAATTTCCCTACCATCTGACTGTCTTCATAGATTTTTTGCTGGAAAGTTTTTGAGTTATTTATTTCTTCGAGAATAAAAAAATCCCTTAAGCATGCTTTAGCTTGCTCCAAGTGGTTTGGTTGAGACTGAAGCTGTAATAAATACTGCTCCTCGACAGTAGATTGTAGTTTAGCTATTTTTAGTTTCCTTTCCTTCGCCTGAGCGCTTGTGAACGCGATTATCTTACCCCGTGCTGCTGCTTTAAAACCACCCCAGACTGAGAAGGGTTCAGCTGAGTCTTGGTTTATTTCAAAATATTCCACAATCCATGATCTAAATCCAGATACCCAGGTTTGGTCCTGAAGCAAAGTGCGATCTAACTGCCATCTTGGGCGCTCCCTATCGGTCCCTCCCAGAACAAGATCCAATTCGATTCTGCCATGGTCGGAGAAAGGATTGCATCCAATCAGATTATTTGAGATCTGCAAAGATCTTGATATCAAGAAAAAATCTATTCTGGATGCAGTCCGGAAACGATGGAAATAGCATGTGAACAGCTCCCTCTCTACATTCTTGGAGCGCCAGGGATCCCGAAGTTGGTATTCACCTATGAATGCTTCGAGAGAGCCTTTAGTTCTGGGCTTCAACTGTTTTTTATTTTTATTTGAAGTGTCCCTTTTCAGATCTTGGATAAAGTTAAAATCCCCTCCACAAATAATTTGTCCTGGGACACCTCTTAACGCCTCATAAATTTCTTTCAAAGCAGAAACATCATCAAGAATTGGGCCGTAGTAGTTCACAAAATTTAGAGCCTTCCCGTGAAGTTTAACTGAAACCCAAAGCCACCTTCCTTTGGAGTCCTTTCTGGTCTGAATAAACTCCCATGGTAGATTCCTAGAGAAATAAATTGCTACCCCTCTCTGGGCAACCCCCGCAGATGAAAAAACAGCTTGACTAAAGTATCTCGGAATAAATAAGTTAGGGTCGTTCGTTTTCAGATGTGTCTCTTGAAAGTATACTACTTGAGGATTTAGTGAGATTGCCCACTTTAAGAGAGCACCATACTTTTGTTTGTTCAACATACCATTAGCATTGATTGACAGTATCTTACATATATCATGATTCATTTAGAATGAAGTGTCTTATCCTTGTTAAGTACCAAATACTAAGAAAATAACTGTTACATCCATTGCTTATGTATCTTTTTACTGCATTTCTCTCCCCCTGCGCCCCCCCACCCCAGGAATGTGGCAACACCCTGCACTTCCACGCTGACCACATTCCTCCCTCCCTTCCTTCTCAACTGGGTGTCTTCTTCCTACACCCTCGGTGACCCGTCTGACTGGACCCACCCTATTGTTTACCCAAAAAAAATTTGTTTTCCCCTTTTATAGGGTGCTAGCTCACCCTTTTGCCTCTTCCTTCCCTATACGAAGCCCACAGGAGAAGACGAAGAGAGAGAAAACCATTGGGCTAAGAGGGGAAAGGGGAAAAAAAAAGAAAATGAATGCCAAAGAAAAAAGAAAGAAAATTCCTCTCGCTCCGTTTCACTCCCTACCCCCTGATATCTCTTTCAAAAGAGACTGCGCCTCATCTAAATCTGAAAATAAGAAAAACTTCCCCCTGACCAAAACTTTCAGCTTTGATTGCTGAGCGATCGAGGCTTGAGCACCATTTGCTTTGAATAACTGTAGAAGTTTTACAAATTCTTTCCTTCTTTTTGCAGCTGCCGCTGTCATATCGGAAAAGATCCTACATTTTGTAGTCTCAGTTACTGCAAATTGGCGTTGCTGATAGGCCTTCGAAAGAATCCTTTCCTTGATCCTGTAATCTGCAAAGTTCAGTAGAATAGTTCTTGGGAATGGTGAGTTTGCAAACCTCTGTGCTGGGACTCGATGGGCCCTAGTTATGGTCAGGTCTCCTTCAAAATCGGGTAGAACTGATTTCTGGATGAATGAGTTGACCCACTGGACAGTATCAGAGCCTTCTGTTCCTTCCGGAACCCCCACAATTCTTAGATTTGATCTTCGTGAGTGATTTTCAAGCTCCTCCAGCTTGTTCTCCATGATGATCCTCTTCTTTACTGCTTCCTTGGCACCCCCCGAGGCTAGATTCATACGATCCTCGAGGACAGAAATCCTCCCCTCTGCCTCTTGAATCCTACTCGGGAGCACCATGTATAGCTCTTCAAATTTATCCATCCTAGCATGGAGAGCAGCTATCTCGGTTTGCTGGTTGTTCTTTATTTCCCGAATTTCATCTGAATCAAAGAACACCCTTCGAAGTATAATGAAGAGCCTGTCTCGCCCCTTCCTCTTGCGCATCCTACCCAGCTCACTGGAATGCAGCAATTCACATACCTGTCTGGAGGATTCTTCTACCTCATCATGCTCATCTATACACCGGTCTGCAAACACCAAGCACATGGCTATAACACACATGCACAGCACAGAACTACATCTTCCTTGTAGTGTACCATTCACAAGGAAACATATACCCAGCAAATGCATGTAATTCACACAAAATGCACAACACATCTTCCATGTATTGTGCCAATCACAGTTACATATACACCTAGCACATGCAAATAGCACTGTGTACTAACCAGATGTAGGCCAAGGATGAGTTAAGCACACAGCAGCAAAACTTTACATGAGTGAGCCTGTAGGCTTCACTCCAGTGGGGGGGCATGGCTATGGCGCGACGCGGAATGGCTGCCTCGTAACGGAGCTCCGCGCGCTGGAATTCTACACCGGGCAATTACCATCATTTTAGCCTCTGCACGAAGCTCGTAACTGCCCCTGGGGAGCCCGGGAGAGTCTTGGCACAAGTTGGAGTGGAGCGGAGAAATTGGGCACCGTGCCTTCACCCCGATAACCTGGAGATTGCCGGCCGAGTGGAGAAGGACAAGATGGCGGCATCGCACCTGGCACAGTGAGGAGAGGCTGCGGGCCTGCAGCTGTGGCGAGACGGAGCCGGGTGATGATTGGTGCCAGAGTGCGGTGGCGGCGGAGCTGGGCTGCCCTGCGGTGGCTGTGGGACGATCTGCGCAGCTGAGAGGCTCTTGGTGGGCCGCTCTCGGCTAGGGAGGGCCATCCAGCGATACCCGACCTCAGGAGCCTGCGTTGGTGTCAGCGACCAGCCTTCACAGCGGACGATCGGGGGCCTGTGGCACGGTCATTGCTGGTGTGGAGAGGAGGAAATCCAGCGCGAGGCGACTGCCGGTGAGTGGGGGCACTGTTTAGGACCGGGATTGCTGGGGCTGGCTGTGTAGGCCTGGCGAGGTGCACTGGGTGACGGTAGCGCCTTGTGGGACCTACGTGGCGTGGCCTTGGGTGGCTGGGGTCGGGGCGGCGCTCCTGGTGGTGCCTTGCTGGCCTCCGTGCTGCCTGGGGCTCCAGTGGGGCATCGTCTGTTAGCTGTTACACTGTGCCCCCGGAGCTAAGACAGGCCGGGGGCGAGTGGGTGGCTGGGGCGAGGGTTCTGCGGAGACTGCGGGGAGTCTGGGGGATCACTGTGGGAAACACTGGCTGAAGCACGAAGAAGGGGCCTGACAGCGCTTAGAGGCCTCCTTGTTCAGGAAACGGCAGCTGGCTGAAGCGGAAGGGCGGTGGTGAACGTCTGGGTGACCCCACGGCCACGGCGTGGTGTGGAAGTCGCCCCAAATTGCATAACTGCTGCGAGGAGCTGTGAAGCCTAATATACAGTCGCTTGGACACTGTGCTGCCCGCGGCCCCTTGGGGTGTATGCACTTGCCCTTTGCTCGACCACGCTGACATGGGACATGGGCAAAACGGAGCCCAGGCAGGCCAAACTGGCCTTTGAAGCCAAGCGACTGACACGGACTGCGGAGGAGGCAAATGGGCAGGGCGAGGCAGGGGGTGCCTCGCCCGCACCAGAAGGCGCTGATGATGATACTCACACGATACTCCTTGAATTGCGCGCAGGGATGAAGACCATAGACAGTAAAATAGTTGCCCTAGCGACTTGCTTGGACGTAGTGAAAAAGAAGGTAGACAATCATGAGAAGTGGCTAGATGTCCTGGAAAACAGGGTTTTGGATGGTCATGATTCGCAGGCCGAGGCTCGCACGCAACTTCTTCAAATGGAGAAGATTCTGGAGGTGATCAGCGCGAAAAATGAGGACTTAGAAGCGCGGTCTAGGCGCAACAACGTGCGAATCCTTGGCTTTTCGGAGACTACACCGATCTCTAAGATGGAGCCTTTTATTGAGGGCATGCTACGTGAACTATTTGGGTCTGCCTTGTCCAGCGTGATGATAGTCAAAAGGGCTCACAGATCATTGGGGCCCAGGCCAAAACCCGGCGCTCCACAACGACCGATCATCGCCAGGCTTCTTAACTATGCGGACCGAGACTCGATCTTGCGCGAGGCTAGAGCGAAAGAACCAGTGACATATAAAGGTGACACTCTCTCCTTCTTGCCTGATTACACTCCGGCGGTTCAATCAGCGCGGCTTGAGTTTGTCCCAGTGAAAAAGTTACTCCGGGAGGAGGCGGTGCCTTATGCTATGCTGTACCCCGCGAAATTGAAGGTGACTCATGCAGAGCAGGCTCATTTCTTTACAGACGCCAAATCGGCATTGAAATTCACGAAACACATCTCTAAGGGCAAATCACGGGAGCAACGGACAGCGCCTGAGAGGCCAGCGTCGGGCTTGGATGAGGCAGATTGATAGACTGTAAACTGCTATGCTGGATCTCTATCTCTAGATAGCTATGTTCGATGTTTCTCTGTCATAGCCCGGTTTGAGAGCTGTTGCTCTAATTGATATTCAAAGCTGTGGGGGTTTGGAGATAATGTAATACTTGTTGATCTCCCTGGGATCCGAGGCGGGGATGTGTGGTCTTTTTGTGTAATTGATGCTGGAGCTTCAGGGGCACTGAGATAGGAACAATTCCGGCGACCGCACTTCGGTGTGAGTATACGCAGCTGTGCTTCTTCCCCCAGTGGGTATTACCCGAATGGTTGTTGTTCTGGGGGGGGCTGGTCTCGACCTGATTGGGAGGTTGTAGTGGGTGGCGGGGGGAAGGGTTTCTGCAGTTTTTGTATGTTTTTGGTTTTTTTCACACAATGATCGATCTCAATCACACACGATAGGGTTTGTGGTGCGTGGCGCCTGAACTGTTCAAGCTTCAATGGAGTGTGTTCCCGGAGACCCTAAGTCGCTATCTGGAACTGTTGACACTCTACATGAAAATTGTCTGCTGATTGTGCCATGTTAACTTGGAATGTGCGTGGTCTCAACTCCCCCACAAAGGGACGTCAGGTAGCGGCGTATTTGACCAGGCATGGCATACTGGTGGCGCTATTGCAGGAGATGCATTTGGCACCGCGTACGACTTGTGGGGTGCTGGGCCGATGGGCGGGCTTTCAGTTTGCTGCTTCTTATTCCTCTTATGCGAGGGGAGTGTTGATTCTGATTAAAAGAGGGGTTGATTTTTAAATGCTACACACGTATGCAGATGATGAGGGACAATGCGCGATGGTGTGTGGGAAGCTTTGTGGCACGCTGGTGGTGTTTGTGAACATGTACGGCCCTATAGCGGACGACCCGGCGTGTGTGACTCGCATCTGTGAACAACTGCGGAAATGGCCTGACGCGCCCATTATTTGGGGTGGTGAACACATACCTGAATGCGCAGTTAGACAAGTCCAATCCAGGAGTGCACCGTGCCCCTAAAGTTGCTACGAGTATACTACGGGTCATGGAGGAGTTTGGCTTGCATGATGTGTGGAGAGTGAGAAACCCGGACAGGCAGGAGGGAACACACGCAACACCTATGCATGGCAGCTGGTCGAGACTTGACTATTGGCTGGTGGGTGAGGAGATGCTGGAGTGGGTGATTGAGGTGGCACCGCTGGCTCGCACGCTGTCTGACCATAATCCGGTGCGACTGCTCTTGAGGAATCCGGCTGGAGTGCGTCGCCCTTTCACTTGGCGGCTGCGTGCTGAGGCACTTCTAGACCCAATTCATGACAAAACGTGCACGACGCAATAGAACAATACTTTGCGCTGAATAAAGGTACAGTTGATCAGGCAGCAACGCTGTGGGAGGCCTTCAAGGTCACCATCAGGGGGTCATGTATAGGTACGGCAGCAGGTATTCTTTAGGATATCAGGACACGACTGCAGACCTTAGAATCTGAGCTGCGTGATCTAGAGCGCGATTATGCTTACCGGCCGGACTTGTCTAAATTGGCCAAAATAAAGGAATTAGTTGCTGAATATAATGAGCAAGCGGAGGCGGAGAATAAATATATTTCTCGCAGGCACGCAGCTCGACGGTATGGGGAGGCGGGCAGGCCGAGTAGGACGCTGTGATTTAAGATTAAGGCCAGGTTGGAACAGCACCAGGTGGACAGGATAGTGGACGAAGCGGGAGAGGCGCATTACACCCCGGAGGCCATAACGGAACAATTCCCTGGTTTCTATGCGGACCTTTATGGCATGCGGAGCACGCCGTCTACTGAGGACTTTGATGAGTACTTGGATGGGATAGCGTATGCTTGGCTATCGGATGTGCAGCGCAAGTATCTATTTCTCCCCTTTGATTAGCAGGATGTCAAGCTGGCGATAGCGGCATTGGCTAATGGTAAGGCGCCGGGCCTGGACGGGCTCCCGGGCGAGTTTTATAAAAAGTATGCTGATCTTCTCACGCCGCACCTGCTGGAGGTCTATGCAGAGGCGCATGAGGTCCCGTCCCTGCGAGAAGCACTCATTGTCACATTGCTTAAAAAGGACAAACCTCCGGAGCGCTGTGACTCTTATCGCCCGTTATCACTGATCAACATCGACGCAAAGATCCTGGCAAAAATTATTGCTACCAAATTGCAGCCCCTGATGCAAGGCCTGGTTTTGCCGGATCAGTCGGGCTTTTATGCCTGACCTGTCCACCTCGCGCAACTTGCGCACGCTCTTCTCCATGTTTCATGTGTTGGAGCCCACACTGGAGGCTGCGGCAGTGTTACTGGACGCTGCCAAAGCATTCGACTCTGTGGAGTGACGTTATATGTACCATGTTCTGAACCATATGGGATTCCCCCCTCTATTTCTTCAATAGATAAAAGTGTTGTACTCGGCGCCGTCGGCCAGGGTGAGGGTAGGCGGAATGGCGTCTGAACCACTGTATATAACGCGGGGTACTTGACAGGGCTGCCCCCTCTCGCCCATGTTGTTCGCGATTGTCTTGTAACCGCTCGCGTGTGTAATTCGACAACGTCATAGGGAGACGGCGCTGAGCTTTAGTCACCGCCCGGTTTCTATCTTCTTATATGCAGATGACATGGTGCTGTTTGTGTGCGAACCATCTCGATATTTGGGGCAATTACTGCGGGAGCTAGTGCGATTTGGACGCATTTCTGGGTTACAGATCAACTGTAATAAGTTGTTTGTAATCCCGCTCACGGCGGGGACCGGGTGCCCTGATCTTGAGTACCCACTGGTGTGGTCAGCGGACCCTGTCAAATATCTGGGAGTATGGGTACACCGTGATCCGGCAGTTGTCATAAGGGAGAATTATGGCAGGTCCTGTGCAAACCTGGAGAGTGCAGTTGAGAGTTGGTTGTCGTTGCCGCTGTCACTCGCTGATTGCATAGCCCTCATCAAAATGGTGGTGCTGCCCCGGTTTTTGTATTTATTTGTAAACGTGCCTATTGTGATTAATCTGTCCTTCTTCAAGACGCTTTGTGGACATTTGCTTCGTCTGGTGTGGGGGGGAGCAAAGTGGCGAGATTTCAATGGTCGATACTCACCAGGGGGTATGACAGTGGCGGATTTGCGGCCCGGGATTTTTATGTGTATTATCTAAGCGCGCAGGCTTAGTACCTGTATTACTGGTACAGGCTGCACGCTTTTACGCCACACGTCGCGGTGGAGGAGGGGGATGCTGCTCCGGTCCCGCTGCATAGCGTTGTCACTCACAGTTCACGAGGCACCCCAAAAACGGAGATTAATGCAATTGATGCCACGGTCTCAGCATGGCAGCGTATAGGGCGGTTGGCGCAAAAGGTACCGCTGTACGCGCCGGACCTACGCTTGGAATGGCATAAGCAGTTGTCGGTCACATGTGAAGCCCCATCTATGAGAGTGCTGAGGGAGGCGGGAATTACTCATTTGAGAGATGTCTACCCAAACGGCGCCTTCCTAGAGCAGGGGGACCTTGGCCACATAGTAAACCAGTTGCTCTCGTCTTGCTTTGCAGTTCATCGTCTGCGGGGTGCAGCCAGGGAGCATTACGTCACCTTTCCAGAGGAGCCCCCGGTTCTGATGTTGTTGCAGTCAGTTCTTACAGTGCCTAATAATAAGAGCCTACTGTCTAAATTGTATAAGCTCATTAAAGATGAATCAGTGGTGGGTGAAGATAAAAGTTGGGCCAAGTGGAATGCGTGTTTGGATGCAGATCTATCTGAGGACAATTGGAAGCACGTGTGTGGACTGACTGGGTCGTTATGTATGAATGGTAATTTTAAGATTATCCATTTCAATTATTTACACCAAGTTTATTACACTCCGGCACGTTTGCATGAATATGGCCTGCGGGACACGGCGAGATGTGACAGGTGTGGTCAGGAGGATGCGAATTTTATGCATCTGGCGTGGAACTGTCGACCGGTGGCTGAATTCTGGGAGGCAGCAATGAGTGGCTTGCGTGAGATGGTTGCTGCGGATCCTCCCTGTACGCCGCTGGTGTGTCTCCTCTGTTGTGTGCCACACATTAAGGGAGTGAACGGCAGGCTGGTGCGTTTGGCGCTGCTTATGGCTGCTCGTAGGGTGACGATCGCGTGGGGGAGAGGTAGGCGACCGGGTCTGAAGGACTGGCTGGCTGACTTGGTGTATTGTATGGACAGCCTCAGGGTGTATGCGGAGGAACTGCCCCTGTTGTCCAGACCAAGAAACATCTGGGAGCCACTACGTCTGTATTTGCTTACACACTCCCTGGAGAGCACAGATTGCACTTGAGTAAGGAGGGAGAGTCACTGGGGGGGAGATGGTGGAGGTGGGGCCCTCTACGTGATAATGGAGCAGTTATCAGGGTGATGCCCAGACACTTGCATAGTATTTTGATCGATCTTTTTTTCATTATTCTTGCATCAGGATTGAAGCGGGGTTTGTTTTATATCTTTTTCTTTTTTGTTGTTTATATGGGAGGTTTGTTTCACTGTCCTATGTATTGATCCACATGTGCTAGGTCCTTTTTGGTTGCCGTGACGCACCTGACCTACATTGTCTATCCTGTGATCATTTCTTGTTGTATCGGATTGCAGCTGTGTGCTGTTACGTGTAACTTGCACCTTGTGTTCTATTATACCGCAAACGTGGATGTGTAACATTTATGTGGATGTTTATTGCAATTTACAATAAAAAATTTATAAATATTAAAAAAAAAGGCTTCACTCCAGTGACACAGGTAAAAATGCCTGTTCACTTCTATTGATCACTACATGATATGCTGTCACACAGCGCTTGTGCTATTTAACGCCTGGCAAAGGCTGTAGCTTTTCACCAATCCGAGGAAAGCACTTTGGGTGCCCCTCCCAGTCCAAAAAGACTCCAATCTGTTTGACAGGCCTATGTCATGGCGCACTCACATGATCCATATTTGCCCATAAACAAGCAGGAATCCAGAGATCATTGCAGTTGGGGGCCCCTTAGTGCAGAGGTACATGTCCATCATTATTTGAGGGACCTTTTTGTCAGAACAGAGTTGAAGAATTGTTGTATATATAATACATGGGATTCTGTAATACCTGTATAAATGGCAGTCTCTAATTTCTTTATAAACCGCGACTTCTGACACACTCAGTTGCCGATGATATAGAAAAGATGTCAGAAAGTTTCTTTTCTTTCGTCGGCTCTATTTTAATAGCCTTACAATGACAAGCGAAGAGAATATGTTAAATTTGTGCATACTTTCGCTAGAGAAAAGCTAAAATCTTTAAATATTTCTCTGTGTTTCTACACATTCTAAGCTACTGCAGCTTTACAAAAAACCTGACTTGTATTGAACTGTTTCTAATATCTGTCTGCCAACATATATAGAACAAGTTTTTGATGTGTATAATTTTGCACTAGAGGTTTTACTTTGTATTCTTCATGTTTGCAAACATGCTCTCTCTTTCATATGAAAGAGTGGAGCACCAAGGTTTTAAATGGTTTGTGGGAAAGGTGATGGTGTGGCTATATGAGATAAAGTACTCCCTGTCTTACATGATAAAGATATTGCAAGTCACCTCGGAGTTTCATAATCTCATAACGGAACTCGGCCTTTGGCCTCGTTCTTCTACATAGTTATGGAACGCCTCAATGACTTGTGATGTTCTTACAATGTGTGGCAGAGAATAATTTAGTCCATATATATTTATAGAGTGCACACTCATCCCCGAAAGGGTAGCCCAGTACTAAACAGGTCTGTGAAACAGGCCATTAAGATAAGATCAAAATAGAGAATGAAGTAGAATACAGCCATCTTTTCTGTGGTTATCTTAGGCATCAGGCACATTGTAAAAGGGTTAGCATTTCAGAATATGCCAGCCAGATAACTAAAAGATCGGCCTTCCAGTCTGGCCTTAGGAATGTGTCTCTGGATTATAATTCCCTGAGTGGCTGACCTAAGTGTGCTGAAGAGCTCATGTAGAGATCTGTTCCTGTATGACCAGTGTCACACCACCCAATCCCCATGGCAGAGCAGTTTAAAATAGGCTATCTTACGAACAGGTAATCAGAGAAGGAAAATTAGGTTGCCAGACACAGAAGTTCTAAAAGGTAAATTGCAAATCATGCAGGCAGCTACATTTGAATTCTTTGCAGACCCATCTGTGGGGCATTGAAAAAGCCCAGTGATGAAGGTGATTGACCATGCCCACGTATAAGGCATTCCCAAAATCAAGCAGAGAAGTGACGAGTGCTCGAACGATGGTCTTGCAGCAATGAATCAAAATCCAAAAGAGAGCTTCCGCCACTAACATCCACCACCAAAATCCCTGGATCAGGTTTACAAATACAATAATTTGTGATGCAAATCTTAATGGCCCCCAAATGTCCGACAGAACTGTGTAGTGTAGATGATTTAACTAAAATTGCTGAATTCCTCAAATATGTCAGCTTCCAATCTGCTACCCAATTCTCCTGTCCATGAAGATATTCTGCTTTGATGGATGTCTTGTACTCCAGCAATAATGTCCAAATTCCTTCTATCATATCTAATAACTGATGTAATAAGCAAAAAGAAAATTTAACTGTGAAAAAACTTAACACTTGTGAAGTGGTTCTTGGAAGCTATTCACAGCAAGAAGATACAACCGATGACTCCTGTCAGTTTACATGCATCTATCTCTCTGCTGCACTAACAGGATCCGGTGTGATGGCTGAAACACGTTGACCCCAACCAATAACCAACAAGCATTGGCATAGCCTTGAGGTCTCGCCTTTGGGACCTTATAAGTGTTTAGTTATCCAGCACAATATCCTTGGTGCAACAACATCAACTGTTGCATGGATAAACACATATAAGGTCCCAAAGGCAAGACCTATTGTCTATGCCAATGCTTGTTTATGCTGTATTATACAGGTTTATTTTGAATGGCCTAAAGAGGTCACTTCGTCATTCAGACTGTCGACAAAGACATATTTCCCTATTTGGGATGTTGTTACCACAGTCCAAACTAAAAGCAGGAATAGAAAACTGTGAAGAGAATGAACTACATCCTCTAAAAACTGATAACTTGGCTTAAATAATTTATAACAGAAACGAAAATCTCGCCCGTAAATACAAAAACCCTGAAAACATGCAGTTGCCTAAAGTATGCTATGACTAAGACCAAAAATCCCATCACCTGATTATGTTAAAAGCGAGAGCTCCTGACTCACTACAGAATGCACTAGCAAATCCTTTCTCTCACTCGAAAAATATGCACCATTTAAAAATGACAAATATTTGCAGGGTCCCGCATTCCAACTTCCAAACAATCCCTTTCAACAAATGTCCATTGTAAAGGACAAAACAGGAACTTAGAGTGAAATGGATACTAAGCTGCAAAAAAAGGAGCATATCTTTCGATGTAGCACCCCTTTATCAGCGCTAAAGCCGAGGGGAAACAACCATCACAACGCAACTTTAACAACGCACTACCATTACAACAAAACTTTTACAACGCAACATCCATTACAACGCATGCTATTACAACGCATGCCATTACATCCCAGATGCTATTACAACGCATGCCATTACAACGTAAGTATGGGTAAGTATTTTAATTAACAAAGTTTCTGAAATGGGGTTAATCAAAAACTGTTTAAAAATAAAAGCGTTGCCGTATAAGTATGACAATATGTACGGTTTGTATTGACAAAATGTTAAAGCCAATAAATAATGTTTAGCAAAAAAAGAAATATGCCTTGATGGAGGCCCACAAATTAATGAAATGAACCTGTGAAAATAGCGACAGAGGTAGAGGCAGAGTGAAAGAGAAAGGTTTATATATAGTAGTAGCAAAGGTCACATAGTTGACTTTCCCAGGGGGGCAGTGGAAGGTAGGGGACCTCAGCAATCCTTCACTTTGCCCAGGCCTTAAAACGTCTGATTGCGCACACCGTTGCTCCTAAAATTCACAAAGAGCTGATACATCATTGTTGGGAGGTTCACAGATCTCTGCTCCGACGCAGGAGCGGCTCCTTTACGAGAGCGGAGGAGCGTTGACCTGCAATCAAAATGCCCCCAGAGCTACGAAATAAAATAGTAATAAAGTTTATTTATCACCATTTTATTTTTCAGCAACCCGTCCTGAGCCAAATGTCAGGACGGGGCGAGGCAATTGCTGCTGAGTGGCAGCAGGTAGTAGCTCTGCACACATGTTTAAAGTTTGCATGTCCATTTGGCTGGCTGTCTTGCGACTGCCAACCAGGCATGCGCATTTTAAACTTCTCTAACCTAGTTGTCTTACACAGCTGGGTTAGAGAAAGTACAGGCCTCCAGCGTCTTAAGAGTGCGGAGAGAGTCGGATCCCTCCAATCCTGATGCTTCTTTCATGCCGAGAACGGCACCAGGATTGGGTTGTGCAGTTTCCTGTGTCCTGAAGCTTCAAGGAGAGACATAGAGGAGGTCATGCGTCAAACCGGGAAGGTAAGTGCCATTTTTTAAAATGTATTTATATATTTATTTTAGTGCCACCCGCCCCACTACTCTAAATACTCGCCAGGTGCCACTGCTCCGATGAGATTCCC
This sequence comes from Lissotriton vulgaris, assembly GCF_964263255.1. NCBI lineage: Eukaryota > Metazoa > Chordata > Amphibia > Caudata > Salamandridae > Lissotriton > Lissotriton vulgaris. Next base: position 121,342,052 of record NC_141697.1, read on the forward strand.
CATCCCTCTGTTGTTAAGCTGTATAGGCATCCGGATTTAGCTTCTGGCCACGTTGCATACATTCTGCTCTGTAGCAAGGTTAGCACTTTATAAATGACAGTATATACATGCATACACTACAATTTTGCAAATACATGTGTCTTAGAGATAGGATTTCAGTGGTTATACTTGTCCAAACCACAAGTGGATTCTTCTGCCCAGGTATCATGGACAAAGACTGATGCGCCAAGCCACAGGGCCAGAGGGAGAACTGGAGATGAAACTGGAGACAGTGAATGTTGATTTGGTCGCTCCAGTCCAATCTGTTTGCAAGCCAGGGCTAGACATGCTTGTGCACCCAAAGCCACAAGAGATCATTTCGTGCACATTATTTATGTGGGACGCTGCTCGCGCTTCCTGTGCCTTCAGGCATGCAGCTCGTGCTACATTTGCCAAGGCCATGAGGCTGTGACAGGCCGCCTGCGACTGCCCACTTCATGTTTAGACAAGGTGTAATTCAATAAAAAATAAACAACCAACGGAGGGAGCCGCCCAGCTCGCTTTTCGTGCACAACACAATGTGAGATTTATTCCACATAGTTTGAGATTAATGCCATGTACAGGACTGCCTATATTTGGCAGGGGAGGATGGCCAAGTACCTATGTTTTGACAGGTTGATTGGTTCACCTCTAATTAATGAAATTCTAACTCCCACTGACAGTGTACTGTGGAAATAGAATATCCTAAAAAAAATCATCACTAAATATACACGATATCACAGGAAGTGGTATCAACTAACGTTTGCACCATAGGCTTTTTTTTGTTTTGTGTAAATCAATCCTCATTGGAAACTTAGGGCAGCAGCACTTCAGTAAACATTGTCTAAGATCACTTGTCTTTCACTCTGCGCATCAGGGTAGTTCACAGAAGTTAATCACAATTCGAGTCATTTACTCCTTCCATTAGTTATGCTTACTCCTGAGCTATCATTCCCACTTTTCTATTGTTCATATAAATGTCCTTGAGTTATATGTGCTTGTTATGGTTGGTCTGTTTTGCATATATGCATGAAAGAGCTTTTTGGGCACAGGTTCTGCACAAAGTCTGAGCAGGTGAGATAAACATATGCATACATTCATAATGGATGCACCACCTTCAAATTACTATAAATCACGCACCTTAACTTCACTCTCCACACCACACCACATTAACTATAACTTGCCTCTTCATCGTGCTATAGTTATACCCTTGCATATTACATAATTTATAGTATGTGAAAACATAGCATTCATAACAACACTTGTGACATCTGAAATGACATGATTTGTGAGAACATAATCGATGGTAGAGTGGCAAATTATATAGTTAAAGTTGTGTGGCGAGTCAGTTGAACACACTGTGTACAGAGGTACGCGACATAGTAATTTGAAGGTGATGCATAAACTAGAAATGTAAGTTATAACTATGATCTACAATGTTTTGAAAGTGCAGCGTAAGTTATACCTATAACTTTAGAGTTTCTAATGTTTGTGTAGTTTAAGTTGGGTTTTTATAGAAAAAAGACAAAGTTTATCTAACTAGAACATATACTTAACCTTTGTTTTTCTTCCATTGAATTCAAATGTTTTTTTATTTTTAATAAAACATTGTTGGAGTGTCATTAAGTGGAGTGTGGTACAGTAAAGTAGAAGGGAGTGTGGTACCGTGTACTGTCGTACAGTCAAGTATCGTAGTGTGGAATGTGGTACAGTGGAGTGGAGTACAATGGAACAGCGCAGAGTGTAGTGATGTAGAGAGGAGCGGTGTAGAGTGGAGAGGCATATTGGGGAGTAGGGTACACTGGAATGGTTACAGGGGAATACTGTTGATTTTAGTGGTGCACAGTCTGGGGACATAGAATGGAGTGCCATATAGGGGATTAGTGTAGACTAGAATGTCTTAGTTTGCAGTGTCAATGGAATAGCGCAGACTGTAGTAGCGGAAAGCATAGTGATGTAGAGTGGAGTGGTGTACAATGTAATGTTGTACGGACTAATAGTGAACACTGCATTGTCGTGGAGTGGGTTATAGTGCATAGGCATACAGTAGACTGAGGTAGAGTGTAGTGGCATACAGTGTAATAGCGTAGAGTGCAGTGGTGTACACTGAAGTCACACCGTGAAGTTGTTTAGAGCAAAAAAGCATACAGTGTAGTGTTATAGATTGGAGTTGCGTACACTGTTTTAGCGTACAGTGGGGAGGCGTACAGTGAAGTGGCATACACTGGAGTCAAGCAGAGTGGTGCGGCGCACTGTGGATTAGTGTAGACTGTAGTGGTGTATAGTGGAATGATGCAGAGTGGAGTAGCACTGGATGTAATAGGGTAAAGTGGAGTGGTGTAGAGTGGAGTGGCATAAAGTGAAGTGGCCTAGAGTGGAGTATGTTAATTGAAACCGAGGTAGCGTGGAAGTGTGGAAACGGATGTAGATGTAATGTGGCAGGAATTTACATTATGAGTTGTAAATGGTAATTTTTGGTAGCATGCGTGAACAGATTAAGTAGTGTAAAAGTGATACATTAATAAACGTAGTTATATATTGTGCTGCGGTATATCACAGTAAGTTCACAGTATACCGTGATACACGCCAATGAGAAGTCAGTATGTGATTGGTTAATGGCTTTGTTTACCGGAGGTAAAAGTCTGTCATGTAGTTTTTAATCACAGTATTGCTGCGTTCTGCGTTTCATTGCGTTCTCGGTTAGGGTCTTAGATATAGCCAATTATTAGGCTTTATTGTTGTTTACTACCTATTACCACTATATTTAAGCGGCAATAAGTAGAGAATATTATTTATAATTTTCTATATATTTTTATAGTATTCTAGGAAGGACTGCACATTTTTTTTTAAGTAGCAGGGTCATTTTTAGGTACTCCATAGACTTTTTGTGCATATTTAAATACTTAAATATTTTAGTAATAGAAAATACACTTTAGTATACTATATTTGTAAAATATTTAACACTTTTTCATTCGTTTTTGGTACTATAGTATTCCTGAGGCAGTACTGTGTAACTGAGTAATTAAAAAAAAATATATATATATACAGAAACTTAAAAATTTTTTCCCCTACCTATTACCACTTTACTAAAGTGGTAATCGGTAGAGGACAAATACCAAACCTAATACTTACCTAGATCTGAAGGCGTAACACAGAACACAGCCAAACTGCTATTAAAAACAAGATGGCTGCCTCTAATTTTTGTAAAGGCAGTCATTAGAGATTCACCGAATGACTTGTCATCGCTATGTACTGCGGTAGTACCGTGGTTCAACTGTGACAAAATAAATCACTAAGTTGTTTTGCTTTATAACTTAACAACCACTAAACATATTTAGTTGCTATGTGAAAAGGAATCATCTGCTAATATACTGTATATTCCTGTGACCATTTTTTCACTACATCCACTACAAAAAGTCTATGTAAAATGCATTGCGGTCTAAATCTATTTTGGGAGCCCCCCCCCGCCGAGTTTTCCCTTGCACCCCCTTCCCCAATGCCACAAATCTTTCCATCCTCTGCCAAAGTTTAGGGGGCAATAGGTCTGAAAAGTTTTTGCGAGATTCGTCAAACAGGTGCATAGTTATTAAGGGCTAAAAATCAGAGTCATTCCCATCGCTGGTAACCCTAATTATAACTATAGAGTGTTTACCGTCACTCTGTAAAATAACATGTGTAATTATTTTTCACATGAAAGCATGTATATTTAAATTGAATCAGTTTGCATATAAAAACGTGTATTAAATGTAGGGGTGTGCAACATTGGCAAGTAATTAATTATTCCACTTTAGTAGGGCTCTATGAAAACTTTGCAAACTTGCAAAGGATTTAAGTTTTCACTTCCTCATTTTGTCTTGAAAAGAGTTTTGTAGCTGTTTATATTGCACATATACGCCAAAAATTGTACATAGATAAGAGAATCATCGAACAGAGATCTGCTTCTCTTTTCTACGTGCGATTTTTGGAACATAGGTGAGTGCAACAATATCTGAAACATTTCTCTGCTTTTTTCTGCACCACAATTAAAAAAACACTGCGGTAACCTCCAGGAGCCTTTGACGATTGTAAGACAACCACACGGAGGCCACCGCTATACACTCAAGTTGACTAGGGTGTCTCCTTTATGGTGTCCTGAAGAAGTCCCACACTGATGATCGAGTTTTATGTATGGATATATACGGGTGAAAACATCAACGATATATAAATTTGTTTGTACAGCATTCATAACTGTAATGGGAAAAAACAAACTGATTTATCTACCTGTCCCATTGAAATACATGTATATATTGTGTAGCCAGGTACAATCTTCTGTGATTATCTTTTATTGTAATTCTTTTCACATGGATCTACATACTGCAAAGCACTTTTATCTTTCCCTGCGCATGGAGCACCCTATTTGAGCAATATTGCTTATGAAAAGATGCAAACGGCTGTAAGACAATGAATAGGCCACGTTACAACGCATGCGATACATCAAATGCCCTTATAACGCGGTCATTACAACAACAGCTTTGTTACATCGCATACCATTACAATGAAAGTCGTTACAACGACTTGCTGTAGGGGGTGCACTGGATTTTGGAATAGTATAATTTACTATTCCAACTCCAGTCTGTGCAACAATAGGGAAGGTGTTGGATTTTAAATCCAACATCTTCTGCCCCCTACAGCAAGTCGTTGTAAAGACTAGCGTTGTAATGATTAGCGATGTAACTACGCGGTCACTGTAATGGCATGCGATGTATCGCATGCGTTGTAAACAATGTTTCCCGTAAGACGATATATGATACAGATCATAGAGCATGCTTTACCAATGCAATACATTTTTCTATGAGAGGACTTTTATTCAGCCTCCATCTGAGCATCTAAATATTACTAACTGGTCCAGTGTTTTAGGCTTAAAAGGTGCAGCTTTCCCAGTTCAAAAAATGCTTTGCTTCAAGGCGAATGTTACTGTGTTACTGTAGTGATCAGCACTAACAGCCATAGATGAAAACTTTGCTGCATCTAATATAAACCAAAAATCTTTGTGTACATGAAAATCAGAAAAAAAAGTAGCAGACTCCCATTTAAGTGCATTAATAATAAGTTTTTATATTGACCGTGGAGCAGAGCAAGGAGCAATAGAACACAACTGTAGATACCGCTGCCGCTGAACGCAGCGCGGCAGAACTACACCGAGACTGATAGCTGCGAGTTACACTCAATTGGAGGTCTCTGCCTCCAGCGGTAGTGGCAGCAGCTGAGGGCAGTCCGGATAGTCCCAGCAAGCCCACAGAAGTGGACCTGGTGTGCGTGCCGCTATCAACATGGTGCCCTCGCTTCCTCCTCCTCCTTCCTTTTGTGGTTTGTGCTTCGTTGAGCTGTGCTCCCCTACCCTCTGGTCTACTAGTGGAGCCCTCCTCTCATGTCATGGAGGAGAGGTGAGCTGAGGGGTAAAGTGAGAAGTGTGTAGCTGAGTGAGTTGGCCATAGCAGGCTCAGCTGCGGCAATACACCGCTTTTGTCAGTTATCTAGAATTAGAAAGTTGTGATTGCTGCTTTACAAGAAACCTGGGAAAGGAGGATCTGGTGTTGTCTGTTTATATAGTTTTTATTATCAAGGCAGTCAAGGGTAAATTTGGGCACCGTCGCGGGGCTTAGCCATCATGGTATCTGTTAAGTATGATGTTGTGGTGTCTGCCTTATTTAGGGATCACACTAATTCTTTGACATTATTAGTATACGGTCTTCCATCAACCAAGATGAATTAGCGGGGCCAAAAGAAGTGCCCCAACCAGATAATAATTAATGCTAATTTTCGGCCTAAAAAAAGAAAAGTACAACAACTCAGTGAACTGGCAGTGTCATGGGATAAGATACAATTGTCATTATCCTTCGTGTCTATCTAACTGATAAGAGACTTAAATGCAAAGATCCCCCCTAATCACCTGAGGGAAGACCTCCAACGGGAGAAAGATAAAGCCTTGAACACTCACTGCTAAGTTTTGGGGCATCAATGGATCCGGAAGTCAATTAAGACTAAATAGCTTAAATATGAGTACAATAAATGGCAGGTGTCCGACTAATCAGCCGGTGCAGCCAATGTTTGATAACTCTTTGATTGAATATGCAATAATCTCATCGGAAAAGTTTGGGCTAGTGAAAGATGTGGTGCTAGGTGATCATGCGGTTTGTGACCATAAGCATCTTATACTCTTCCTGTCCAGGGGAGCCCATCAAAGAGACACATGGTCCAGTAGTCAGCCTTTGTACTGAAAAAGTGAGTGCAGAAGAGTGTGGCCCCCTAAACTAAATTGTCACATTATAATGACATAATGGTGTTGTTAAATGCCCAATCTAACCTTCCCTCGCTTCATATAATTCAGGATTTTGAAAAATTCATTGCCTCTATACAGGATATGGCATCTGTAGGGCTAGATAGGGCCCGGGTCATAAAGGATCCATTCCGTTTGGGTAAGTCATGGGCTCAGGCAGCTCTAAACAAGAAACAAAAGAAAGAGGTACAAAGTAGGTACAAAGTAGGTAAGGTACTAAGGGGGAGCCTAATAAGACAACAGAGAAAGCCATCAGGAAAGACTTGCAGAAAATTTGGTGTGGGGAAAAAGACAGCTTTTGGACAAAGGCAATAGTCTCCCTTCATACTAGCAAGCTAAATGTTTTCTGGCATTTAACAAATAGTTTACTTGGGTTAGTTACAAAAACTGCTGCAGTACCAATTCCCCAAGAAAAGATGTTAGAGGTGCCTCTGGTTCTTTGCCGATGAGCTTGTATATCAAGGGGGAGGATGAGAGCATTCCAGTCCCCACTGTTAGTTGTATAGAATCTGTGATGAAGTCTGAAAAGCTCAAGGGCACGATGCCAGTTCCTCAGACACTATTAAACGTAACCCCCGCCTCTGGGCATAGACCCTGTCACTGTTGTTTGGATCAATAATTTGGGGGCAGGGTATGCTGGAATCTTGGATAGATAGCATCAGGGTGCCATTGTTTAAAAAGGGCAATCGGATTTTGCTCCCGAATCATCAAATGGTCATCCTATTGGACACCCCAAGCAATATCTATGCAAGGCATCTGCTGTGTCCACTAGAACATTGGGTAAGTGCAGCCAGAATTCTACCTCTGGCACAAATGGGCTTTCACAAAGGGTACTCAACTATGGACGGGTACTTGATATTAAATCTGTTGGCTGAAGAATACACCCTCAAAAGGAAACAGCCTCTCTATATGTCTCAGTGTTTGACACCATCAATAGACGTCTTCTGTGGAAAAAGATGGCAGATTGAACTGCCCCCGGGGTCTTCTGAAGTTGTTAATTCAATTGCATGAGGGCTCGTGGACTAGAGTGCAATCTGGGGGCAACAGGCCACGTTCAATAAGATCTGCACCTCAATGGGCTTGGGCAAGGGTGCATTTTGTCTTCACTTTTGAACTTAATTTATATAGTAGATGCCATGCTAAGACTACATCAGGTCCGGTCTTACCACCCTAAATTGGGGATGGAGACCATATCTGTCCTCTTTTATGCAGATGACACAGTGCTACTAGATCTGATGCTGTTTGGTCTGCAGAGGCAGCTCAAGGCTCTCTCACTTTATTGTAAGGGAAATTACTTGAAGATAAATACAGCCAAATCTAAGGTCATGGTTTTCTGAAAAGGGAAGAGGCGGCCTATGAAGTTTAAGTGGTGGTTGAGAGGTGTTCAGATGGAGGTGGTTAACCAATATAGATACGTAGGCCTGCTATTTGGTTATAATATACATTTTAAATTGCACATTACCTGTCAGGAATCATGTGTAAAGTCTATTGCTGGTGAGCTATAAAGACTAGATTTAGCTTTGGGACACAAGTCTGTAGAAGTCCTGAGGGAGTTGTACAATACAAATATTGTAACTCTGCTACTTAATGGCTGTGATGTTTTTTCAGATAAAGACATGAAGCATCTTCAAATTATTGAAACAATCATCTGGAAAAAATGGTTTGGGCTGCCTGAGGCTCACGGAATAGCGCCTTGAGGCTGGAGTTGGACCTCACTAACATTTCATTTAAATATAAGCAGAGGTAGTTTAATGATTGGGTTTGTCTTTTAAAATCTGAAGAAGGCTCCTTGAGGCATTTCATAAAACTCCACTTACAAAGGAAGTATGTAGGTCAATGGGTTGATAATCTGCAGGAAATTGAGTTTTCTTTGAATCTCCCCGCTTGGCATGATCCCCTAAACATGCCGATGTTCCAACAAAAACGCGTACTTAAGCATTTGGTAAGAGTGCTCTCGAAACGGCAACCTAGCCGATGTGCGTACGATTTCTAACCTATAGCATTTATTGGCGCAGACTATAGAGGCTCAATCCAGCCCTACCTGCAGGATGTAAAAAGTAGATTTGTTAGTTGGTGGGCCCTTAAAGAGAAGGTTGGGTCAGGTCCCATCCTTTATTAGGTGGAAAGGGATTAGACAGGTTGAGTCGGATAAGGGTATCCACCTTTTTTGCCAACTCTATGCTTTGTCAATTTTCGCACAGAACAGTCTTCTGCGTACACTTTGCCAAAATAAGACATAGCCTGCTTCTGACGGTTTTCAGAAAGTTGCAGGTTCGTCGCGACAGTGACTTGATGAGGATAATTTTGCAGAGCAAAATCCCTGTTCATTGTTGCCTAAAGATTAGCTACCCTGACTACTGTGTAGCTGGGCGCTTGTGTTATCCATGTAATCGATCCTATTTAGTTTATACACATGTAGGTGTTGTATTAGCTATATACTCATATATATATATACTAGCAGATCATACAACGATGTACCCTACTGATATTCTCAGGTGCTAATGTGACAGTAGAAAATTGTATGCATATTTGAATAAACTTAATAAAGTTTGTTAAAAAAAAATCGATCCTATTTAGTTGTGGCTCGGGTTTTCTATGCTTGGAAGTATTGAATGTACATATTTTTAATAATAGTAGAATGGTACATTTTTTAAATGATACTTTCTCTTTGAATAAAAATGTGGGCCGGTTTGCCGTAATGCTTGTTATAAGGCCTCCATTTTTCAAAATCGATGAATGTGACTTTTAATGCAGATTTGCAAAATGTTCTTCTAAAAATGTTAGCCATTCAGGCTTTATGAATTTTATTAGGCCTCTATTTCTTAAAATCTGTGAATTTCCATGCATATTTGCACAACATGGGGTGGATTGCATTTTGCACTTGGGTTAAGAGATACTGTTCTACAGTTCCCCAATAGGAGTTATATGCCCGTTTTTAAAAATCGAATGTTTTGATTAGTAATTTTATTAATTTTGATGTATTTTATCTTTTTATTGATATGTCTTGATAAGTGTGGTTTGCATTGCCTTAAAGGCATGAAATCAAATCAATAAGAAAATAAATGCAAAATGTGAAAATATTTATAATAGAACTGAAGAGATCATTTATTGTTGTTTCCAAGAGTTGTTAATATCAAGTGTTATGTTGATCCAATTTAATGGCACTCAAAATATCGACCTTGCAAAGATAATAGACTGGATTGGCCTTGTGAAGTGCAGACTCCAGCAATTGCATCTTTGAGCCAATTTGCTGGCACAGCGCTCGATCGACGGTGTCTTTTTTTGTTTTAACTTATGTTGTACCAACTGATGAAGAGCTGCACTCTGGCCAATTTTCATTCCATGTGATTGTTTTCTTCTTTGCTCGGAAGGCGCTCATTTCCGCTGCAGCGTCCTGTGGCCTCTGGTGCCCCTCAGCGCGAGCCAAGGCTCACTTCCTGAGGAGAGCAGCTTAGAATAACAGACAGCTGACTCGGACAACCCGGCCGCTTCCATCAATTGAGCGCAATCTGCGCCGCGATCGCATTTCAAAGCCAAGGGTAAGAGAGATGTGTAATCAGGATAACGCCCCTGCTGCTGCGCCGGGAGCCCAAACAATAACACAAGGCGCATTTCTGCCGCCTGACCTTTGTCGTGCACCCATTGCATCATTACGCACGCAGTACACGTTTGAGCTCGCAGTGTTAAAATATGACATTCAAAAGTACAGTGAAAAAATAGAAACTTAGAAAAACAAAATGTGGGCTAATAAACTGCGCAAGCTGCTTAAGTCTAAAGCCTGTGCTGATGAAAATTAAATGTATACATGTTTGTATAGTCCCGGCTTGTTGTCTTGAACCCACTGCGCACTGCTGACATTTTAACAAAAAGATAGCCCAGTGAGGGAAGCGCCAGCTGCTGAGATCTCTTTGCAGCTCATAAGCACGCGCTTGGATCTCTGCAGGGTCTATTTAACTTCTCATCCTTTGAATGTTGATAAACCCAGCACAATTGAGTTGGGTAACAGCAACACTTGCTGTAAACATGTATACCGAATGTCAAACGTGATAATAAGCGCTATACAGTAATCAAATTGCTGTCATTACCATGATGGAAACACATTTAATATACTCTGATGGACATCAAGATTGCTCGGTAATTTAAATGCCTGTGACGTGCTTTGATCTTCAGGTCACAAATTTGAATCGTAGCAAGACCAATTAAGTCTCGTGTCCATCTGATATTGGTAAATTCAGCGCCATTATATTTCATTATAGTAACAACTGTTATTTACAGTGCTTAGAAAGGACAGACATTTGTCATGAAGCGCTATGTAAACACAAGTTAATATTGCTAGTGTGATTATGTGGTACCACAGTACCACTGGTAGATTCTAGTGGTACTGCCAAAAAAATCATTTCCCATCATTCACCACCTGCCAGGTATCAAATGTGTTGAGAGCCAAGGCGCCTCTGGACAGTAAACTCAAGTCGGAAAACATGTTTCTTTACATGGTCTCCACAAATACCCTCTATAAACGAGCAAGGACAGTGTAAAGGGGCTAAGAGGTGATAGATGAGAAGCCCTAGCTGATGCTGGAGGGCTGCGTGCAAGGCAGTGCCAGGGTCCTAATCAGGAGGCTACTGCAGCTCGCACTAGCCATTGCCCGGCTGCGAACGACAGTACCAACACCACATCTTACAATCTCACTCCTACAAGTGTGACAATTCAGATTCTTCCAGGCCCCAAAGCTGAAAGAATAGCTGGGATGCAAGGTATTAGTCATTTGTAATGTCTTTTGAATAGATTAACAACTGTTGATGTGCTCATTTCTAAATCACATAACTAGCGCCACCATGTGGCAGACAACCTTAAGTGCTGGTGTTCACAATTTAGTGCAGGTGCTGAGCACCAGAAACCACAGGCAAAAATTAAGCACTACAGGTCAAGCATATGAGCTAAGGTCAGAGTTAAGATTCTAGTGCTTGGAAACTGACGAGGATAAATACTGATTTCAGGTTTAAGCTGAAGCCAATAGCTGAGGAAGTACATTTTGTGTGTTCTGATTGACAAAGAGCCCCTGTTAACTTTCTGCTATGATTCATACCACAGACACTGCAGAGGTTGACCAATGTCCTCAGGGTCAGACAGAAAACTGGCCTGAGCTCCAAAATAAAAGTTACTTCCATCACTGAATTAGCTTAAAACGTGACCCATGAAAGATTTTTGCCTCACGCCTATTATATCTGCCGCCACATTGATAAAGCAAGTCAAAATCAACTCTATGGTCGGTTCCAAAACTCGACGGGATTATCTGCACTGTATTGTATTTCATTTTGGTACACAACAAATAATTTAAACTTCCTGACCAGTTTTCTTACTTGTGCACCTGATGTTGACACCACGTTGGCATGGTGTACATAACACGTCTCATATGCATTTGTCATGAAAAAATTGAAAATATACTAATCAGCTATTTGTAATCATTATAAATGTTTTGAGCTCACTTCCAAAGAGTATGTAAAACATTTTTCCAGCTAAAGTCAGGAATCTAGGTAAATCCTGGTATTTTTTGGGTTAGCACTAAATCATCAGAGGTACAGTGTATCTGCATAAATTATTGTATTCAATTCTTTGAGAGAACTGGAGGCTTCAGATTATGCACTCTTCTTTATTTTTTACAGCAGCCATGTTATATCAAGGAAAATATGGATATATATAAACAACTACAAATCCCAGAGTTTAAACAACTCAGTATGTCACAATAGAAAGTCCAATAACCAATCTGCTGTCAAAACAATGTATAAACTAGTGGCACCACATTAACTCTGCCTCTTCTTTACTGTTTGGCGGCCATGTTATGTATATTCTTATTTTACTTCATACATATCTTAATAGTTTTTTCTAGCTAATTTCGCTGTTTCACAGCCCTTGGTTACTCACAGCACTTCCATTTAGAAGTGCTTGTTTCTTGCAGTTTTTTGACTACCTGCGTAGAATTTTGTCGGAGGTATTTCACCTTGTGTCCCCCACTAGTGAACACCATCCAGCCCACACTGCTGCCATTTTAGATGTCGGTTCTGGTGCTGGCCAAAAGCGGTGCATCACACATCTTCCCGGCTTTCCTGGTCAAGCCCCTGGGTTCTCCTGGGCCGCCTGAGCTTCATCTCACCGCTCATGCTAATCTTATGAGCACTCATCGGTCTTCCATCACACCCGCTGTTCAAGCTGCCTAGTGCTTTGCTGCCCCTTTCAGACCACCCTTGTGATCCTCCCTCAGGGCCGATCCCTGTCAGTAGAGCAGGCTTTACCCTGTTTTCTTTACTGTGTTTCCTACATTGATTGCAATGCCCTTTTCAGGGCTGTAAGAATTGTTAACCCTTGACACCATGATAGGGTTGCAATAATGACTGAACATAAGTGGTTGTCTGTGGTGACTGTTATGTTCTTCACTATCATTGGTGCTTATTCCAGTCCTAGATGTGCGGTTTTTCGTCTTTGTAGTCGGACAGGCAGCATTGTGCTCGCGCACCCTGGTAATTCTAAAGGTTTGTTGACATTCAGAGTAGGAAGTTTTGTTACCTCGCCACAGTTCACTCCCTGTAGAGACCAAGCTTGCCTGTAGCAGACCGAAGTGTGCCCTTTATATCACTAGCATGTTTTCATAAAGGAGACTTAAATTGGTTGCGCTCAATGTGTTTTTCACGATGTCTCAGTCGAATCCGATTGAATTACCTGTTGATTTGACACAGGGAAGTGTTTCTGTGTTTATTCTGGGCCCTGAAAAAGAGGCTGTGTCTCAAGCCATGCAAAATTATGTCCAAAGGATCATAACAGGATCTTTGGGACTCTTGTTGGTGGAACTTCAGGCAATTTTTGATGAAGCATATTCTCTTGTGTATTATTTGCAAAATATAATTCTCCATCCAGAAAACTAACAGAATAAAACACAGTTCTATGTTCTATTGTTTTGGTTTTAGCAGTATTGTAAATTAATCAGATCTCTTGTGCTATCATTCCAAATTATAAACATACCATCTATAAATTGGTACCACACTATTAATTTATCTTTGCATTGCACTATGCCAGGCTTCTACATCTGCTCCTCATATATCTTCTCATAAAGAGCCTGCCATAAGCAGGAGCAAGTGCGATCCCATGGCCGTATCTGTTCTTGGCTCCTTTGGCGGCCCTTGGCATAGGAAAAATTCTCGATGCAGTATGAGTTATGCTAGTTCTAACAGCATCTCATTGAGTAAGATATCAATTCAAGATTGTGCATTGCCATCATTGCTGAGTTCTATGCATGCATACAAGGACTTGACATCCATTGTAACCACTGCAAAGTTCACTTTCCAAGGGAGGTTACTGATTGTCATTTAGAAATCAAATTTGTCTTTGGTTTAGGATGGCAAGGCTCAGACAAGTCTATCCAAATACATATTTATGTACTCCACAATATGTACAATTAACTATTCTAGACATTATGGGGTCGATTAGGATAGCACCTCAGAGCAGGAGGGAAACTCGGCATGGCATGCGGAGTTCCCTCCTGTGCAATTAGGATGTGACCGCCACCCTGGCGGTCACATCCTCTATTTTTAACATTGCGGCGGGTGCAGCTTCAAGCTGCACCCTCGGCAATGTTAAAAATGCATGCATTGCATTTGCATGCAGAAAGAGGCAGGCACCGCGCGGTGCCTGCCGCTTTCTGCATGCAAATGCAGGGGGGTACCATAGGTACCCCCCATGTGCACCCCCCACGACCCCTTCACCTAGGGGGCCCGCAACGGGCCCCCGCAGTGAAGTTCCGTATGCTTTTCCACGGCGGAAAACCCGCTGCGGAAAAGCATAATTTACTGGCCATCCTAATATGGTGGACGTTGTCTGGAAGACACCGTCACCGTATTAGAGCTTTTCCGCCGCGGTTGTAATCCGACCGCGGCGGAAAAGCTGCGGACGGAAACCAGGACCCACCAGCCATCCTAATGTGGCGGTGGGTCTTTGGTCAGTCCGCTGCGGTTTTTCCGCATCCTCGGGGCCGGCGGTGGCTTCCGCCGGCCCCGAGGATGCGGAAAAACCGCAATCATAATGACCCCCTATATGTCTACCATGTGGTGGCTGGATATTGCTACACAATTTAGGCAAAAAAAGATACCAAGTAGTCCGGAATGTTCCCTTCTGAGGTAAGAATACTCATCATGGAATAAAAAGCCCTTTGTCTATCATTTGTATAATACTGGCACCATTTTTTATGTTTACCCTTTTAAGTCACAATATGGGATTTCTGATGGAAACCACACTCCCACCTTTATCAGCATTCATTATTATTACTGATGTCTTATTTTTGATTTCTGTTGAAGTCCAATTTTCTTCTTCAGACTGTATATGGTGCGGATGTACTGTATTTTGTCTTTCAAAATACATTTAAAAAATACGTTTGTCGGTATCGTGGGTTAGAAGTTTGACTTGATTTTAGTCTCAAACCTCTGTTGGTTATGAAGAATCTATATTGAAATCACCAACTATGTCTCCGTATATTTGCTGTCCTCTATTGAGAAGAGTTTGGAATTTTACTTGGGTGTTTACTGTCATTTTTGTTCCCTGGGGCTCAAGATAAAAAAAATTCTGGTGTGTGCAGTGGGACATCAAAAACATTTTCAATAAAAGTAACCAAAACATTTGAAATCAAATAAATCAGTATGTGATATTGGAGAGAAGGATCAACATTTACTTAGTATGTTTAATGCCTGTTCATTAAATGTCCGATCTGCTAACTTCAGAACTACGCTTAATGTCTCTGATTCTCTACTCTCATTTTCACAAATTTTTTGCTTCTGGTCCTTGTCCTCTATCGTCTCTCTGATTTCCTATTTCCTCCTTTCTTAAATATTGTTGTTTTAGTCATTATGTTTTTCAAAGCTTTTCAGTGCAAATCTCACGTGTGTGTCGGTGAAATAGATGATCTCACTTGTGTAGTATTAAGAGGACGAGGACAACGGGACCTGGAGTAATGAAGATTACTGGTAAGTAATAGAACTTTATACTTATGTGTTTGTGCGTGTTCCTCAAACTGTTTTTTGAACCACCACTGGTCTCTGCACTTAAATTGGATGATTCTTTATTTTTTTTTAATTATACTTCCGGCATTTGAATGTTATATTTTTACATACAAGTACATTCTTGCATTGCTGTAATCCCTCTCATCTCTATTTAATTTTGATTCTTTTTGGTCTTTTTATTCAGCTTGATATCAGTCCAAAATCTCATGAAAAATTGCTCAGTTATCTTTTGCAACCTCCACCAAGTTTTCGGATTTCAATTTGTTTTTTAATTATTCTCTTTTTGTATTTTTTCTTTATGCTCTTTAGCCTGTTTGATCAACTTTCTCATCAGACTAAATGATGCTTCTCACGTGCTATTTTCTCATTGGTTCACATATGTCTTCAGCTGTTGGGAACAGGTTTATTATATTGACTAGCAGCCCATCCCGACGTTGTCCGGGTATGAATTTCTGCCAGCCAGAAGTATATTGTTTTGTAGAATTTCGTTTTCATAGCATTTCTTATCTGTGACAGGCCTGTGAAACGCTCCGATTCACAGTGCACTGCTGATGCACTTAAGAGCGCGCGTTCAGTAGTGTGTGAACTCGAGTTTCCCTACTTTATTTTTCCTTGCAATATTATATAGTGCGAACTCGACAACATGGCATGAGCACAATTTACATTACAGAAGAACACACTCATTTGTGCTAGGCACGGGGAGACAAAGCAATTTGCCTGGAATCACAGGATGTTGAGCTGATGCCGAGATTCGAACGTAGCTCCCAAGCTCTAAAGTTTGCAATTCTGGAACTTGTGGCGGGAGGTGTGTCTAAAAGTGTATGTCAATGCTGGCCATCAATGAGAGAGACCTGTGCATTTTTCAAATGGGTGGTGAAAAAATATGAGTATGTTGCTGAGATGTGGGCCGCCGTGCCACCAATGTACTTACCGGGGGAGGGTAAACACCCATTATTCCGCAACTTTCTTTCCGCATACCATCACTCTGCATACTTTCATTACGAAAATACCATAACTCCGTAATGCCATTATAACGCATGACATTACATTTTATATGCTTTTACCACGTGTACATTTACAACGAAATTCGTTGCAAATGCATGAATGGTAAAAGCATGTTTTTTTAAAAATGTTTGGATAAGGTAAGTATGGGTATAGGGGTATATGTTTTGGGGTACTGAGGTATATGTTTTGGGGTGTTTGGGTAGATTAAGGGTTCAGATATAGTTTCGGGTTATGGGGTACAGGGGTAGTTTTAGGGTTTAGGAATAGGTATGGGTTTTGGGGTACAGGGGTATTTTTAGGGTTCAGGGCTAGTTTGGGGGTATAGGGGTATTTTTAGAGTTCAGGTGTAGGTTTGGGTTTTGGGGTACAGGGGTATTTTAAGGGTTCAGGGCTAGGTTTGGGTTTTGGGGTACAGGGGTATTTTTAGGGTCAGGGCTAGGTTTGGGTTTTGTGGTATAGGGGTATTTTTAGGGTTCAGGTGTAGGTTTGGGTTTAGGGGTACAGGGGTATTTTAAGGGTTCAGGGCTAGGTTTGGGTTTTGGGGTACAGGGGTATTTTTAGGGTCAGGGCTAGGTTTGGGTTTTGGGGTATTGGGGTAGTTTTAGGGTTCAGGTGTAGGTTTTGGGGTACAGGGGTATTTTAACGGTTCAGGGCTAGGTTTGAGTTTTAGGGTACAGGGGTATTTTTAGGGTTCAGGGCTAGGTTTGGGTTTTGGGGTACAGGGGTATTTTTGGGTTCAGGGGTAGGTTTGGATTTTGGGGTACAGGGTTATTTTTAGGGTTCAGGGCTAGGTTTGGGTTTTGGGGTACAGGGGTATTTTTAGGGTTCAGGGGTGGGTTTGGGGTACAGGGGTATTTTAAGGGTTCAGGGCTAGGTTTGGATTTTGGGGTACAGGGGTATTTTAGGGTTCAGGGTTGGTTTTGGGGTACAGGGGTATTTTTAGGGTTCAGGGGTAGGTTTGGGTTTTGAGGTACAGGGGTATTTATAGGGTTCAGGGCTAGGTTTGGGTTTTGGGGTACAGGGGTATTTTTAGGGTTTAGGGATAGGTTTGGGTTTTGGGGTACAGGGTATATTTATAGGGTTAAGATGGGTTAGTGTTTAAGGGTGTTGGGGTATTTTAAGGAGTAAGGGTGGGTTATGATTATGGGGTGCAGGGGTACTTAAAGGGAGCAGGGTGGAATTCGTTTTTAGGGTGTAAAGGGTAATAAAATAAAATAATAAATAATATAAATAATGCAATTTAAAAGAATGATAGAATTCACTTTTCGATGCCCCACCCATCACTATCTACATATGCAAGTTAGCATCATGTGTCTAACTGATGAAGTATACACATACGTTTTGTGTTATATTTACTACTTATGTGATTATTCATTTATATGTGTGATGATATTTGGTTTCCTTAGCTTAGCTCGTGTGCCTCCATTTTGTGTATTCCTCTGTGCTTGCGAGTCGCACTCGCTCATCCACCCCTCCCCGTAGGAATAGGAAAATCACTAATGCAGCAGTTTTCGTTTCTTGGCTAACTGTGGCCGAAACTAACAAGTTTCTTATCAGTGGTGTTCTCATGCCCCAGAGATGCTGAGGCTCAGCTCCGCTGCCTTGGGCAAAGATAGCAAATGTATCCCTCGCAGGTGCAGATGCCTCTTGTATGATGCCATTGTTCCTCTGCCTGGGTTTCAGTAATTTTCCAGAAGGGGCGTACCCTAATTCACTGTACCATGTTATAATGTATTGCTGTGATGATATGAGTTAGTCCTCTCGGCGCACTCTTAGGGGTGAGGTCGGACAGGGCCTTCTCATATGGGAGTTTGTGGCCTAATAAAATGACTTTGTTTATTCTTCTCCACTGTCCGGCTGACGTCTTACTGAGTTACTATAGGTGAGTGTGGTAAGTCACTCGGGTGGATTTGAGCCACGCTTATCAGATGGCGCCCGAACAGGAAGTCCGCGATAAAGAGCTTTCTCACCCGTAGGTGGGTAGCAGAAGACCGGGGACCCGCTGGTCGGCACGGTGGGTCCGGGTACCCATTTGATGCCGAGCTTGGTTCTCGCAGCGCTGCCCCACCCTGCTGATCGGGAGAGGTCCCGGTTCGGATCTTATGCCGGGGTCCAGAAGGCGGAACCTGGAGCTGACCGTGTTGGTCCTGGCAGCCGGAGGTGGAGAACGGTAGAGGTCGGTACCGCATACGGAAGGTGAGTGGTCCACCTATTGTTGTTTGAGGAGCTGGAGTGCTCCGGGAGACTAGGGTGTCTCCAATGGTTTGAGGAGCCGGTGCGCTCCTGGGGCTAGTGTGCTCCGGGGAACTCAGAGTGCGAGTGGTGCTCTGACAGTCTTAACGGGGGTTGGGAGAATATTTGTGTATCCTGTTTGTAGTCATCCGACCGGGTGGTACTGTGGTGAAGGCGTGGCTCATTACGGGTAAACTCCGGAACTCGCCCTGAACACCTAAAGTGGTGGTTCGGTGGAAGTGAGTCCTGGGTCTCCTGTAATAAAGGGCGCAGTGATCCGTAGTGCCGCTCGGGTGGCGGATGTGTTCTCCATCCCCAGAACAGTTAGTGTACTGTTCGGTCTGCGGTAGGGTCCAGGGTCCCCAGGACTTGGTCGACGGGCCTTGTCCCATTTGGTAACACTTGTTTGGAAGGATCTATATGTGTAGGATGCGTGTGTGCGTGTGTTGATTCCCAATGTATATTATATGTGTGCGAATGAGTTAGGAATTAGTGACTAGAGGTAACGAATTTTGTGAGAAGGTGTTTTTGCACCAAGGTAGAGATGCCGTGTTTTAGTAAGTTGCGGTGTTTTGGATGCTGTTGTCGTGTATCAGATTCTAGACTGGCTGAGAGCCAACCTGCAACTCCGGAGGGCACTCCAAATTTTGACATGTATGTCAAACATGGATTGCCCCCGATCCTGTTTGGCACTCTATGGCACCGATATACCAGTGACAATGTGGATTTGTAATGGCCCCTGACAGGTTCCTTTGAGATAGCTAAATTGGATTATTTGCAAGATAAATTATTTGCTAGACGCAGTCGTCAAAGCATGTTCGATTCCTTAAGAATGTGGCAGAAGGAAGTTAGGGAACGTAAATTGAGAGAGGAGAAGGCGGCGCAGAAAAAGGCAGCACAGACAATGGCGCAGAAAGCGAGAGAACACACAAAGAATGAGAATGAGCAACGCTTGGAGCGCGCAGATAGGCTTTGCAGGTTGAAAGAAAATAAAAGTTACGTAGTACGCGAGGATGAACAGGATAAGATGGAGGAAATTTTGAATACTCAACCCCCTCCTCCTTATGCCCCGCAGCCACTGTATCCTACCCTACCAGTTCCGACCTCTCCTGATGGGGTTTCGGATTTACAAGCGAGTGCCCCACACCAGCGATCTCTACCTCCCCGTCATCATTGGCACCCCTCGTTTCCCTACTCCCGGCGAGCTCACCCGCTCCCTCCCAGTTTTCCCTAGCACTCCCTACCGTCTCTGCCAGCACTACCCCTAGTCAGGAGTTATCAACGCCAAGTAGAGGCGCAGGCAGCGGATTGTTTTCACAGGTACGAAAATTGCTTACGCGTTCTACGGTTGGTTTAGACGAGAAAACAGTGGTGGCCAATCAGGCCTGTCAGTGGGCCAGGAATAACATTTATTCGTTTGAAGACATTTGGTCCACAATGAAAGATTTTGAGCCTTTGATGCAGCAACACGCTTTGTGGCACATGTAGAATATATTGATAACATTATGGGAGCAGGGGTATGGAGGTGTGGCTCCAGCGACTTTACGAGATATAAAAAATGGAGCCTATAGAGCTAACACTGGGGTAAAGGAGGTGATGCGCAGCTTACGAGCCATATTGCAGTATAGAAATGAATTACCCTCTGCAGGTTCTCCTCATTTTCCTGGTATACATCCAATGCAGGAGGTGCACCCTATTTTTCACCCCGAGACACCCGAGGTGGTAGATCCGGTCACAAGGGCCCGTGTAGACGCTCATTTTCAGGAGCAGTGGGTATACACACCATGGAAGAGGAGTGAGGTCTTAGCCTTGAAGGCCCAGTTACCAGACTCTAGAAAGAATCCGACTGCTTATTATAAAGAGCTGACGGAAGCTGCATCTTCCACTGTGATGACATTAGCTGATATTGAATTGTTTTTTGGGCTTTTGGTCCCAGTAGATGTGTGGCGGCAAGTGAAGGGTGCAGATCATGTGGAGGAGTTAGGTGGCACGTGGACGGAGTTGCAGGATTTGGACAAAGAACATAAGCCAGGGGAGAAGCCAAAAGCCGAGATTCTGGCGTTACCGGGGCGAATTATTAAGTATATGCACACTCTCATTCCCCCGAAGAAAGTGGACTGGGATAAATTGACCGCATGTAGACAGAAAAAGGATGAAGCGGTCTCTGATTTCTTTACAAGGTTTGAGGAGACGTTTATGGATTTCAGTGGACAGGATGTGTCCCAGGACGGAGGGTTACGACTTTTTGTTAATAGGTTTGTAATGAACTTATTACCGGAAATTTCGGCAAGGTTGCAAGCGTCGGAGAGCACGTGGACGACATCCACTCCCTCCGGCATTCTTAGCATGGCTCAGTATTATGAGCATAGGGAAAATGAAAGTAAGGACAAGCAGGAAAAGAAGGCCAAAGATTTGAAGACGAGGGTCTTGTTGCAGCAAGTATCTAGGGGTCGAGGAAGAGGTGTTTCGCCTGGGGCTGTGGGACGAGGAGGTGGCGGCTATGGGAGAGGCGACAATAGAGAGCGACTGGGACCGAATCAATGTGCGAAATGTAAACAGGAGGGGCATTGGTGGAGAGATTGTCCTCTGTTTCAGTCGAATGCTGGCCACGACCGGGGACGGGGAAGAGGTGACTCCCGGAGACAGAATGTACACGCAGATGGGGGCGGGAGACCAGGAGGAAATTGTTTTGACAATATCAGAATCAGAATCAGAATGTTTATTGCATAATTAATTAAAATCATTACAATTTCCACAAGTCTATATTATAATAAAAAGAAGCAATTACTACTACAAAGAAGATTGAACTCTTCAGTTGTTAAATGATATAACACAATTTTAAAACAAGCTTCCTCGGGAAAACTCCCACCGGCATTAAGAGGTCAAAATGTTTGGTTCATGTTAGTGCAGGGATTACCGGTTTTAAGGATCAGGGCAGAGTTATTACACCGCTTATATCATCATGTCCTTGTTCCACAAAACTCAAGCATTTATTCACTTCTGCCAGGAATTTTGTTCCTCAGCATACTAAAATGATTGAACTCCCTCCTAGCCAGCAAGTTACAGCTTGCCTACAGGTACGAATTTTTAACTCGTTACAGATCTGTTTCAGTAATCTTCGACGTTGTACCAGGAGAGCCGGGCAAACGCACATAAAATGGACTAATGTTTCCGTTTTATAGCCACAAAGTCTACAGCTCTCAGTCTGGTGTTTCCCTTTCCAAGAAGGTGCTAAGTCTTTTGAACTGTGTATACCCATCCTGTAGGCCATGAAGGCTCTTTTTATGTGCACATTAAAATGAGAGGTTAAATATGCAAGCGGGTGTCCGGCTTTGAAGGAGTTAATTATGGTCCAACCATGTCGCCGCTTGAGCAGTAATGCTTTGTCCTCTTGAAAAGATTTCGACCTTGCTGCCTTATTGGCTAGTCTACTTATTGTTGCTTTGTCCGTCACAGATTCCCAAATTCCTTCCAGCCCCAGCTCTTTCACGCAGGTTTTCAGATATTTTCCCCAAGGACAAGGGGTTCCAGTTGCTCCTTGATTTTTTATAGCTTCCCAGTTTAACCAATCCATCGAATCCGGATCTGCAGATCTTAATTTGTGACACAGTTTTATGAAGCCGCTCATGCTCCTATATATCTGGTTTTGCAGACCGAATTCCAGCCTTACTTGCGGTGCTGAAGCACTATTGGGGAGGTTAAAAACTGCTTTGTAAATTTTTGTTTGGAGCTCGTTTAGCAGATCTGCTTCCTTGCCACACCAGGTGACGAGACCGTAAGATAGTGATGGTAATATTTGCGCTGACATAACCTTCAGGAGGTGACTGTAATTTGGGCAATTCATTTTTACTTTTAGCAGTCGGTAAGCAAAGATTAGTTTTTGTGCTTTTGCTCGAATTGCGTTTTTGTGCTCTGTTAGCTTCGCTCCCTGGGATATTGTTACTCCAAGGTATTTATACGAGCCTTGTTCGTTCACCTTTGTCCCGTTAAATGACCATGAGTAACTAAGTTTTTTTTGGTCCACTGTTTTGACAATAGCTCGGACAGACAGCACTTTCAGAGGGGTGGCGGTCAGTATTACAATGATGACTATGCTATGGATGATTTGACTGGATTTTCTCATAATTAGGACAGCGTAGGACAGAGCGAGGGGCCGGTTTCTGTGGAAGTTGATCAAAGGGGACCCTATGTAACAGCGGATCTACTGGGGTCTCAACAGAAATTTCTAGTAGATACGGGTGCAATGAAAAGTTCTGTGGCTCGTTCTCGGGTCCCAGGGGCGGCTCTGTCTGGCAAGAACAATATCTCTGTGGGTTTCTCAGGCACCCCGGTGATTAGCCCCATTTCTAAACCACTTACTCTTACGATTGTTATGTTATGTTATGTTATGTTATCCGGATTTATTACGCGCGCAGATGCCCCAGCAAAGGGGCGTCCTGGCGCGAGAACAGAACCAAGGGGACCGGACAAAAGGAGAGAACACAACACAACAACAACGGAGCTAAGGTGCCAAGGGGAAAAGGAAGGTTTTTACCGCCTTCCTAAAAGCGAGAAGCCCCTCGATGGCCCGGATATGGACAGGCAAGGAATTCCATAGCTTGGCAGCAAGGACTTGGAAGGAACGTCCGCCAATCCTAGATCTCTTAAAACGAGGAATTGTGGCAAGATGGAGAGCAGAGGACCTCAGAGTACGAGTAGGCACATAGGGAGAGATAAGTTGCTGGAGAATTGGAGGAGAAGAGAATTTGAGGATTTTGAAAGTCAAAATCAAAGATTTAAACTTTATTCTCTGTGCCACCGGGAGCCAATGGAGATTGTAAATAGTTCTCCTAGCTGAGCAGAATTTGGGCAAGCCAACCAGAGCCCTGGCGGCAGCGTTCTGAACGCGTTGAAGGCGGGAGAGCTCAGCCTGGTTAACTCCAAGAAAAAGAGAGCTGGCGTAGTCCAATTTGGACAGGATCATGGCTTGTACGATAAGTTGGCGAGTGGGAGAGTCGAAATATTTAAAAGTGGACCGAAGCTGACGCAAAATCCCAAAGCAAGATGCAGCAGTCTTTTTGGTATGGGTGGAAAAACTCAATTGGGAGTCAAACCACACCCCGAGATTTTTTACTTCAGTAACGGGGGTAGGAGTGGAGCCGAGCTCTTGAGGCCACCAGCTATCGCCCCACAAATGAGTTTGTTTTCCCACAATGAGCACCTCGGTTTTCTTAGCATTCAATTGCAGGAAATTGTCATTCATCCACTGGGCCACGGATATAAGTCCCTCGCGGAACTTGGCTGCCTCGAGATCGGAAGCCCCACTAATCGCAACAGCCAGCTGAGTGTCGTCTGCGTAGGACACGATGGAAAGGTTCCCACGCATGGCGACATCAGCTAGCGGCTGGACATAAAGATTAAATAGGGTGGGGCTTAAAGCCGATCCCTGTGGAACTCCCTGGGCAATCGCATGTGGTTTGGATTCGAAGGGGGGAGTGGTGACCCTGAAGGAGCGATCAGATAGAAAAGATCTGAACCATTCAAGAGCCAGCTTATCCACCCCAGCCTCAACCAGACGTTGGAGTAAAATGTCATGGGAGACAGTGTCGAAGGCGGCACTTAGGTCGAGAAGCACAAGTGCCGCCGTGTGACCCGAATCCACCAACATGCGAAGGTGTTCAGCCATGTACAGGAGTGCAGTCTCAGTACTGTGACCGGGCCTAAAGCCATTCTGCGTAGGATCTAAAATTTTCGCAGAATGGAGATGGTTTGCTAGAATGGTATTGACGTGAGCCTCAGTCAATTTGGCCGCCCACGGGAGGAGAGAAATGGGGCGGTAGTTTTCTGCTTTTTTAGGATCCAGTGCAGGTTTCTTCAGAATTGGGACCACCTGCGCCTGTTTCCAGGCATGGGGTACCGAACCCGAAGTCAGGGACAAATTAATAAGCTCACGAAGAGGGGGGAGGCAAAAGGAAGGGGATTCTCTAAATTGTGCGGGCCGCAGAGGGTCTTTTGGAGAGCCTGATTTCACTCTGATAACAAGTTTATCAAACTCCTCCATGGAAAGCTCTGAGAGATAGGATAATGACATAGAGATTTTGGAAGTGGCTGTGGTACTCTGTCGAGGGTCAGTAGGGTGAGGAAAGGCACGATAAATACCTTCCACTTTGTCAACAAAGAAAGTGGCCAAATCCTCACAATGAGAGGGAGAGCAGATCACAGTAGTAGAGGTTCTACAGGTGGCAAGGTCTTTCAATGCTTTAAAAATAAGTTTGCTAGGGTTGTTACTAGCACTGAACTCACGAGAGAAGTAAGAGGCACGGGCCCTACAGATGGCTCTGTGATATTTCTTGGTGGTGGCGCGGTACAAGGCTTTCTTGACCGGATCATATGACTTGCGCCACAGTCTTTCGGCTTGTTTACAAGATTTTTGTTAGTAGCCGAAGAGTGTCATCATACCAGGGGCTGGAATGAATGCGCTGTTGTTTAGTCAGGGTGAGAGGAATAAGGTTGTCTAACGCATTGGTGAGCCAGCTACAATAAGAGTTGTAGCCGGATTCCACATCTGTAAAAGGGGCCAAAGGGACCTCGTCTAGCAGCTGATGAAAATCATTGAGTTTCAACTTTTTCCAGGAGATCCTGAGAATGACAGAAGTAGGGGCGACTGCAGGAGGATTCTCAAGTAACAGATGGCATTCAATTAGGTGGTGGTCTGTCCAGGCCATAGGTCTAGGGGGCAATACTTTGGCCGATGTTATGGAAGTAAAAAAAGGATCTAGGATATGACCTCCAATGTGCGTATTATGTTGAACTAATTGAAAGAGTTGGAGAGCCTCCAAGTCAGCACATGTGCTACTGGCCGCCGAGGGACAGGGGGAGTCAAAATGCAGATTGGCCCTTTCACTGTTGATTCACCTTTTTTGTTGACTTCCAATTGTCACGAAAACTTACTGGGTTTAGACTCACGGAAGAGATTGCATGCTATCATTTACTGTTCTCCGGACGGTGTGTATATCACGCTGGGCCCTACTGTTGCCCGCCCACTACAATGTTTCTCGAAAGATGAACCACTGCCACCTGAATTCAGAGGGATCCCTGAAAGTTTATGGGCTACCAACGATACAGATGTGGGTAAGATGGATATTGCCCAAGTGACGATAAAGGTTAAGGTGGGAGCAAAATTGCCCAGGATACCACAGTATAGGATACCTAGGGAGGGAGAGAAAGCCCTGTTACAAATAATACAAGATCTGATCCAATCGGGAGTGGTGGAGGAAACGGATTCTAATATATGTAACAGCCCCATACTACCGATTCTTAAAAGACGGTCACCTGATGCTACCGACGATACGCCTGATGTTTATAGGTTCGTGATTGACTTGCGCCACGTAAACAAAGTAGTGGAGCCCCAATACCCGGTGGTGTCTGACATCACTACGATACTGACAATGATTCCCCCATCTGCTAAATATTTTTCTGTTTTGGATCTGAAGAATGCTTTCTTCAGTATTCCGGTACATGAAGACAGCCGTTATCTCTTCGGATTCTCATTGGCTGGCCGAAGTTTTAGGTTTAAAAGAATTCCCCAAGGTTATACGGAGAGCCCGAGTATATATATAGTCAAGCACTAAAGGCACAATTGGACGATTTGGAACTTCCCCCGGCAATGTTATGTTGCAATATGTGGACGATATTCTGATAGCATCGGACACTGAGGAAGGTTGTCGGGATGCTACGATTAAATTGTTGCATCATTTGGCCAAAAGGGGGCACAAGGTGTCCCTTCCAAAATTCCAATATTGTCGAACGGAGGTCACCTACTTAGGTCACCTCCTTTCGAAAGCGGGGAGGAGGTTGACGCCGGAGCGCATAAAAGCGATAACTAACATGAATGTACCTAACACGCAGCGAGAGGTGCGCGCATTCTTGGGCATAACATTGTATTGTCGCCAGTGGATACCTAACTATGCATTACTAACAAAACCCCTATTGTATTTGACTACTAAGGAAGTGCGCGAACCCCTACCCTGGACTCCCGCATGTCAGGAAGCTTTCGAGTCACTAAAGACTGCTTTATGTTCTGCACCCGTCCTGGGAACACCTGATTACCAGAAGCCTTTTGTGCTTTATGTACACGAGGCGGAAGGTTGCGCGTTGTCTGTCCTAACACAGTGTTTCGGAGGGAAGCAGAGACCTTGTGCCTACTTCTCTGCGATGCTCGACAACGTGGCAAGAGCGCTGCCGAGCTGTCTGAGGGCCACAGCGGCTGCTGCGGTCTCCATAAGGCAATCGGCAGGGCTCGTACTGGGTTCAGATCTCACAGTGATGGTACTGCATGCCGTGGACATTTTGCTAAATAGAACACAGACGCAGCATTTAACTAGTGCTCGTCTTACCGGTTATGAGATGACCCTTTTCGCACCTCATGTTACGATAAAGAGGTGTGCGACCCTGAACCCTGCCACGTTGTTACCCATCCCAACAAACGAAAAAGACGATGACCTACATGATTGTTTGTTTCGGACAGAGGAGGAGACGAAAGGGAGAATTGACCTGACAGACAAGCCCTTAGACGATCCGGATGGAGAGTTGTATGTAGATGGGTCTTGTTTTAAACTTGCAGATGGCTCATCAACGGCAGCATATGCCATTACGACATTACAGACAGTAGTGGAGACTTCTAGAATACCTTATCATTCGGCCCAGGCTGCAGAAATAATAGCTTTACTGAGAGCATGTGAACTGAGTGAAGGACTGGAGGTGAACATTTATACTGACAGCCAATACGCCTTTGGCGTGGCTCATAGTTATGGGCGACTGTGGGCAGAACGGGGATTTCTAACATCACATGGACAACGTATACAACATGGCCCATTGATATTACGACTACTAACAGCATTGACATTACCTAGATGACTGGCTGTGATAAAGTGCAGCGCACATAAGGCAGTGGTGGACAATGTGGGACGAGGTAATGCTTTAGCGGACCAAACCGCAAAAGAGACTGCGAGGACGAAACTCCCACGAATGTTTGTGGCAGGACCAGCCAGATGGGTATCAGATGTTAATATGTTTGCAGATACTGTACAGAGTGTAAAGAATATACAAGAAAAGGCGACTGAGGAAGAATTGAGGACTTGGAAAGATGGTGGGGGAGGTTGGATTCTGATGAATGTTGGACAGATGTGACTGTTAAAAGACGATGGTTACTCCCAAATGCATATGTTCTCCCGGTGGTGACAATGGCACATGGTCTGGCACATATCAGTGCAAAGGGTATATGCAAGCTGCTGGACCCAGTGTGGAGTTATAAGAATATCTCTAAGGTGGCGACACACTTGGTCCAGCAGTGCATGGTTTGCTTGAGGCATAATCCAGGGAAGGGGACACCTGTACCAGTAGGAAATTTTGCACCTCCCTCTTTCCCTTTTGAGGTGATACAAATGGATTATATAGAAATGGAACGAGTCAGTAATCTCAAGTATGTTCTGGTGGTTGTATGCTCTTTTAGTAGGTGGGTGGAAGCATATCCTACTAAGGATTGCACGGCCATTTCTACAGCTAAAATGTTGATTAAGGAGTACTTTCCGCGCTTCGGATTGCCTAGGGTGATCTGGAGTGATAATGGTACATCCTTTAATGCTGAGCTTATTAAGCAAATATGTAAAGGTTTACAGATTTCCCAGAAATTCCATGCGGCCCGACATCTTCAGGCCGCTGGCTTAGTGGAGCGATTCAATGGCACGCTCAAATTAAAAATGGCCAAAATACAGGAGAGCACAGGACTCCGTTGGCCAGACGCCCTTCCCTTAGCCTTGCTTTCTACCAGAGTGACAGTTAATTCCAAAATGGGTGTCTCCCCTTATGAAGTGATATTTGGCCGCCCGGCCAACGTTTGGGGGGTACCCAGACCCAAGTGCTTCTCACAGATAGAACACTGTTGATAGATTACTTGTATGCTTTGACTAAAGATCTTCGTTCTATTCATCAACAGGTAGCAGACACCCTGAAGCCGTTGCCGGAGGGGCCAGGACATTCCATCCACCCAGGCGACTGGGTGGTCGTGAAGAAGTATCAGCGGAAATCCTGTTTGGAGCCCAGATGGTCGGAACCACGACAGGTGCTACTTACAACGCGTACTGCACTTCGAGTTGAGGGCAGGAAGGCGTGGACCCATGCATCGCATGTCAAAAGGGTCCCTCTGCCATTACCCTACGACCAGTGGGTAAAAGAGGGTGTTGCTGATGAAGAACACGAGCAATTACCCAGCTACATTCCTTTCTCTGATGCCTCACTGAGGGGAGGAGAGCCAAATGCAAAGTCCAGTGCAGAGTCAAGTGCACTGAAAGAGAAAAGAAAAAAAATTGCAAGCTCCAATACTCCCATTGATGCTAGTGATCAGGCATTGATGGATGCAACTCCTACTACAGATACACCAGTTTTGTTTACAGATCCTGAAGTGCGAGGGAGCACTCGTTATAATCTGCGGCCTCGGAAAGGAAAAGGCATAAGGGACTGAACACTGGAAGAAGGGCTTAGTGGACATTCGGTTGCAAAAGAAGATTAGTGATAGGGATGGACTTGTAAGAGCCCTGGTGTTTAGCCGAAGATTCTGTTCTATGAGGCTCTAGAGTGGTGTGTGGGCCCAGATTAGTGCTCCTCTGTTACAGCTGCTGTGTGACAAGCGACGTGGGATTAGGGAATGAACAATAGAAGCCTGCCTGTGAGGCTTTAACGGACACAGGGAGAAGATCCCTTTCGAGGGTTGAAGAACCCCTCTGGCCGGTTTTAGGACTGTCTGGGACAATTTTTTCTAGTTTAGTTTCTTTTTCCCTTTTTTTGGTTTTTTGCTTACGTTACAATGTATCCCTTTGGTCGTCCTATCCCCGATGAGGAGCAGCCTTTTGCGGCTCCTCGCAGACCTGAGCCCGCTTCCCCCTGGTTGGCCCTATTGAAAAAAGGAAAAATAGTACTCATCATAATAGTGCTTATTGCTTTCCTTGTGACTCTTGGTATATTGTTCTTTCTGGACAAGGCTTATCCTGTACATGTGTTTGCACCCACACCTTCTGCCATTCCCGAACATAATATAATAACTGTTGACTATGGTGAAAGAAGCTTAAGAAAAGAATACAAGGATAATGTTTTTATTAAGACTCTACACCATGCCCATGCCGTCTACAATACTTCGGATTGTTGGGTGTGTGGGTTGCTACCTTCTGCGGCTTATAAGAAGGACAGATTCCTAGCACTTCCTTTGACACCTGTGAATAGTTGCGTGGGGTGGTATACTTTGATTGGTCTGGTCAAACATTTCCAACAGCCAGATTTTCTAACTCCTCGACTGCAAGAAAGAGGGTCAACTATGACAATGCGAGTTCGCCCTATGCCCCCTTCTTCCCTTGGACGCTTATATACTGACGGACGCTTTGATCAAACATTTATAGAGACATGTGAAAAGAAAGTGGGACGGTTTTTGACTCCCAATGACACGGACAAAGTTAGAGAGAGTTTCTTACAGTTAAACTCTTCCCTGTCTTATAGACACCCACCTAAAGGGAATGGTAGCAGCAAGTCTTTAGTGCCCTTGGCAGTAGTGGGCCCGTCACCATTCTTTTGTATAGAGGGTAGGGGCCCCATCAAGGTTGGGAACAGCTCCTGTAACGTGACAGCATCAATACGCCTACCCCTTAGTCCCTCTCTGGTCACACCTCCTAATATCTACTTCGTGTGTGGAGACAATGGGTACTTGTGGTTGCCTGAAGGTTGGGGTGGGGTCTGTTATCTAGCTTATATGATTCCACCTGTGTATGTAGCACCCTTCGATTATCACAAAACTCATCGCAGGTTTCCAAGTTCACCAGAGCAGCGTAAAAGGAGGGAACTCCAGGTTGATGACGTGGACCAGACAGATACTTCTTTGCAACAATGGACAGATTTTTCTAAGGGTCTTTTGCCTTTCTGGGGTCCGATATTTAATAGTAGGGCTATTTGTCGGTTATCCAGGGTGATGGAGAAAGTAGTAATTACTGAAGCAGACATTGCAACCAATATGTCTGTTGAGATTCAGGCTATGAGATTATTCACGATCCAGAACAGGATGGTGTTAGACGTCATCCTTGCTGATAGGGGTGGGGCCTGTCACGTCATCGGGACGTCTTGTTGCGTATATATTCCAGACTCAGCTCCAACAGTTAACTTAGCAGTACAGAAACTCCATAGATTAGCGGCTGAACTTCATCAGGATAACGGGACCTGGTCACTACAAGGGTGGCTTTGGGGTGTTTTCTCCTCATGGGGTTGGAAAATATTAATGGGTCTGGTTGGTGTGGTGAGTGTACTTCTGACATGTTGCCTTTGTGTTTACTGCCTTCCCCATTGTTGCTCAATTTGTGCTACCAATTTGCGACCCTCCAAAAAGGTGACTGGTCAATATCCTGCCTCCACTGCTATTGAACTCCCTGATGTTCGTTGGATGATGCTCATTGAAGATGATATTTTTGATTGAACAATGCCCCGCCCCTAGTCTGGATGTAAAGGCGCTACCTTTTGGCAAATAAACGCTACGCTTCAGTTAGCCAATGATGCTAAAAGGAGGGTCTGATAGAATTCACTTTTCGATGCCCCACCCATCACTATCTACATATGCAAGTTAGCATCATGTGTCTAACTGATGAAGTATACACATACGTTTTTGCGTTATATTTACTACTTATGTGATTATTCATTTATATGTGTGATGATATTTGGTTTCCTTAGCTTAGCTCGTGTGCCTCCATTTTGTGTATTCCTCTGTGCTTGCGAGTCGCACTCGCTCATCCACCCCTCCCCGTAGGAATAGGAAAATCACTAATGCAGCAGTTTTCGTTTCTCGGCTAACTGTGGCCGAAACTAACAAGTTTCTTATCAGTGGTGTTCTCATGCCCAAGAGACGCTGAGGCTCAGCTCCGCGGCCTTGGGCAAAGATAGCAAATGTATCCCTCGCAGGTGCAGATGCCTCTTGTATGATGCCATTGTTCCTCTGCCTGGGTTTCAGTAATTTTCCAGAAGGGGCGTACCCTAATTCACTGTACCATGTTATAATGTATTGCTGTGATGATATGAGTTAGTCCTCTCGGCGCACTCTTAGGGGTGAGGTCGGACAGGGCCCTCTCATATGGGAGTTTGTGGCCAAATAAAATTACTTTGTTTATTTTTCTCTACTGTCCGGCTGACTTCTTACTGAGTTACTATAGGTGAGTGTGGTAAGTCACTCGGGTGGATTTGAGCCACGCTTATCAAGAATAAATGTTTTAATTAAATTTAAAAAATGTGTATATATATATATATATATATATATATATATATATATATATATTTATATTCACTGAAAAAACCATAGGTTTCACACCAGTTATAGTTAGGAATTAGCATTAAAAAACCTATTAAATTCAATAAAAAAACCATAGGATTCACACCAGTTATAGTTAGCTGGAAATTTTACTGACATGAAACCATAGAAATTCCAACGTCATAGTTAGTTGGACTCACTATAACAAGCGCGCCTGCAATGCACTGCTGATGACGTCACATATTACATCACTCATGACATCGTCAGTGACATCACTCATGACATCACTGATGACACCAGCCAGTGAATGTGTGTCTTTCTTTAAAATTAATATGTTTAATATTTGTATTTGTAAAGGTTGATGGAAGAATAAATGGTTAAATAAGTGTGTAAATGGATGTTTTACAAAAAAAAAATGATTGGTTAACTGCTTTATTAAGTGTATTTTATTGAATACATATATTAGCGAGTAACTTTTAAATATTGAAATATATGTATCAGTGTTTCACTTTGTGTATAAGTAGCTGCATGGGTTGGTGACTGACTCACTGTATGTGTTTTGAAGACAGCATATGGCAGGACTGTATGGGTGGATGAGTGTGTATATGTGTGTGTTAGTGAGTGAATGACTGTCTCACTATTGTGTTTTTTAGTAACAACATATATTTTATTCTAGTGTATGTGAGTTTTGATGTATATATGTGAGTATATGTGAGAGTAAGAGATTGTAAGAGTTCATGTTTAAATAAGTATATGTTTATATAAATGATTGTTTAAGAGAGTAAGTATGTGTAAGTTTCCTTAGAAGTAAAGAGGTAGTGTGTGTATAGTTTTATATGCAAATAAATGGATGTTCAATAATTTATTTACATGTGTGAGTATGTGTGTGAGTAACTTTTAGATGACTGTCGGTATATAACAGGCTGTATAGATGTATCACTACATATGATGAGTGAGTATATGTATGAGTGACTATATAGAACTGTTGATAAATGAGTGGATGTGTATATAGATGGTGGAATTACTGAATTGGTTGTTGTAACTGGTATGGGTATCTCCATTTTTTTGAAAATGTTAGTTTCTATTTTTGAATATCTATTTCAAGGGTTACATTACACTAAAAGGAGGTCTGTCACTCTGTCACAAGGATGGTGTCATCAACTGGAGTGAAACCTATGGTTTTTTTCAGTGAATTTCATAGTTTTTTTAAATGCTAATTCCTAACTATATATAGGGCCTCAAACCTATGAAATGTAATATTTTTTATAATGAATCCTATATTGTATATTTATATAATACTATATTTTCTTTGCCCTGGTGCGCTCCCGGTGCGCTCCCGGTGCGCGCCCCGGTGTGCGCACTGGAAAGCGCATTTTTTCGGAGCGCCCCGGGTCGCGCACCGGTGAGCGTCCCGTTAGCGCTATTGCTGCGAACGAAAACATCATGACGTATTGCGTAGCCGCGTCCGCGTGATACGCACGGCGTAAGCGCACCCGCAAATACTCGAGCGAATACGATCGCGCAACGTAATCATCTGACGTGCTTACGCGACGCGCCCGTGGCTCGTCCCCGGGAGCGTCCCAGGGCGCGTCGGGTCATTTGACCTAAAAATAACACTTTTTATTGGTGCAGAACAGTTTTGGTTTCTAAATGATGAAAGCCCAGGTCATGTGACCTGAAAATAACACTTTTCATTGGTTCAGGACAGTTTTTTTTTTCCAAATGATGAAAGACCCCACCCTTTTTCCTTATTCTGACTTTGCCCTTTGACTGAGGAAGACCTGTTTGGAGATCTAACAGAAATATTTTGTACTTTAAAATGGCTATAGTAGCAGCAGCAGCTGGAGCAGCTGGAGCATCTGCACCACCACCACCACCACCAAGAGGACCACCACAACATTACATTGGTGGTCAAGAAGAAGAGGAGGAGGAGGAGGAGGAGGAGGAGGAGGAGGAGGAGGAGGAGTGGAGAAGGTGGCTGCCAGAAGACAATACCCCATACAAGCCAAGGCAGCACATTGTATGGGAGTTTTTTTCTATCCCAGAGGGCAAGAAGAAAGTCAATGCGCCCAAGGTGACTTGCCAAATCTGTGGCATGGAACTTTCAAGGGGGAACCCTAACAAAAAATATACATTTGGTAATAATACCATGATTAGACACATGCAGCGCAAGCATCCGAACAACTATGCTGCCGCAGAGGTGAGAGAACCGGCCAGTAACCCTCCCCAATCTTCAACCAGCACCTCAAAAAGAAAGCAACCCACTCCATCGGGACCAGAGACAAGGGAGACGATCCCTTGCATACAACCACGGTTTGGGGAATTCAGGATCACATGTATTTTTTGTGGTAAGACCATCTCCTATGGTGAGCAGAGCATAAAGCTCATCCTTTTTGCTGGTGACAACCACAATTGCCCCAAAAAACCCTAATTTTTTCCTGATTTTTTTTTTGCTCCAGTTGAGCCATTTTCAATTCCCTGTTTTTTGTTTCTCCCCATAAAAATAACAAAAAAAATATAAAATAGTTCATAAAAGCCAAAAAAAGTACAAAATGTTCAAAAAACATTTAAAATATATAAAACAACAAAAAGAAGAAAAAAACAGTTCTTTTCAGAACTACCTCCAATTTTTAAAAAAAGCCTACATTTTTTAAAAACTCTATCATTCTTTTTTCCCCATGGAACGCTTCCCGGTACGCTCCGCGGTGCCCGTACCGAGCGCTCTCCCCGCGCAAATAAAAAAAAACATTTTTGACCCGCGGGGCCCTTTTATAGCCCCCACATCAAACCTAGGGGGTCAAGGGGGGGTCTACTCTGCCCCCTTATGGTCATTTCCCCCTTTGTTTTTGCCACCTCTTGTGTCTCGATCCTACCGAGACACAAGATGGCGGCCCCTCCGGACTGTTGGGAATGTTGACAGACACCCGAGAGCCAATCAGCTTTCCACGCGCGAACTCGCGTAGCGCGCTGGTTAGCGCCCCGGTGCGGGTACCGGGGAGCGCTTATAGATATATATATTTTTTTTAACCTAAATTACTCCAAATCCACTGGAGCACATATCTTGAGACATAGCAAAGGCACATCGGGCTACCAGTTCCTACAATTTTGCCAATTTTTGTGAAAATCCATTCAGCCGTTCGGGCTAAAAGTGA
The DNA here is from genome assembly GCF_964263255.1 of Lissotriton vulgaris. Lineage (NCBI taxonomy): Eukaryota > Metazoa > Chordata > Amphibia > Caudata > Salamandridae > Lissotriton > Lissotriton vulgaris. Next base: position 121,377,125 of record NC_141697.1, read on the forward strand.
GGTCGACCGCCCCATGGAAATTAACATGGGGAAAACACGTTTTGGGACCCCCCTTTTATCTCGGCCCCCGCTTGACAAATCCCCCCAAACTTTCAGGGAAGGACCGGCGCGCCACGAGGCTAATTTGAGGAAATTTTCAGGCAGATTCCCCAACCGGCGCCAAAGTTATTCACAATAGAATGTTGAGATTTTGTATTGAAAATAATCCTAACTATAACTACCTACTGGCAACCGCTTTTGTGGGAGATTTTCGCTATCCTGGTTGCAGGAATGACTTGAGCCTGCCTACTCGCACTGGAGAAAAAAGGGGCGGAGTAGGTGTCTTCGACATCACGCAGGGCAAGGCAACATTGTTACTGAGTCCCCGCTACAGAGTATCCTGTGATGTGGTAGGAGATGCGGTTGGGGACTCGAGGAAGAAGCTTGTTTTGAGACTGCCGAACTTTGGGGTTCCAGGCGGCGCTGCTCCCCCCGTCGCATTGCCTTCCAGCAGTTTCCTGTGCATGCTGGTACCTGTAGGTGCTGGATAAGAGGCGTCCTGCAGGGGGCTAAGGCGATTGGTACTGACTATCATGGGCGGAGCAGTAGTTCATGAAGGAGTAGTGTTATATATATATATATATATATAGTACCGTGGCGAGTAATGCATCGAAAGTATACACTATGACCCTTTCAAACCACCATCTAAGTTCTATCCGTTGATGCTAAAGGACAATATCGACATGTTTCAGGAGCAAGTAATTGCAGATCTAAAAAACTTGAATAAAGTAACCATCAGGACGACCGTGCAGAATAAAAATAAAAAGGACAAAAAGTCACTCCAATATTACCAACTCATGACAAAAATTCAAAACAACAAGGACATCGTGGTGCGTAACGCCGACAAGGGAGGCAACGTTGTCTTGTGGCGTAAAGAGGACTACGTGCAGGAAGGATTAAAACAGCTCAACGACGATCATTGCTATGGTAAAAGCAGCAAAGCAATATGGAACAATGTCTATGCAGCCTTCCGAACAAAACTTATGGCTTGGCGTGAGCAAGGTATATTGACAACTGATGAATTTAAATATCTATGGAATCCGAATCCATCAATACCTATACTCTATTTTATACCCAAAGTGCATAAAGATTCTGCAAAACCACCAGGTAGGCCGATTATATCTGCGAAAAATGGTATATTCGAAAATACTTCAATCTTTGTGGATTTTTTCTTGCAAGAATTTGTTGTCAATTTGGTTTCATATATCAAAGACACTGGTGACTTTTTGTCTAAAATGAAAGACTTTGTATGGAGTGACCAATATCTATTAATCACTTTGGATGTAACTTCCCTCTATACATCTATTAGGCACGATGATGGGTTACGGGCCTTAAAATACTATCTAGCAAGGAAAGGGCCCCAGTATGACGATCACAACAAAATGTTGCTCAACATGGTCAAGCTATGCCTAGAAAATAACCATTTTTTGTTCCAGGATAAGATGTACCAACAACGGAGGGGTGTGGCGATGGGGGCAAGCTTCTCCCCCAGCTATGCGTGTCTACACATGGGCTGGTGGGAGGAGCAGGTCCTGATGGCCAAACACTCAAGTACATTGGAAAAACATATCAAAAGTTGGTGGAGGTACATCGATGATTTGTTTTTGGTGTGGGATGGCAGTGAGGCAGATGCAATGAGTTTTATCGAGTCACTTAACCAGAACGATTTAAATTTAAATTTGACAGCCACTTGTAGTCGTTCTACGGTAACGTTCTTAGACGTAGAAGTGTACATTGATAATGGGAATCTGGAAACCAAGTTGCATCGGAAACCCACGGCAGGTAACGCTACCCTGCACGCAAGCAGTGCTCATCCTAACCATCTAGTGCAGAGCATCCCATATGGGGAGCTTCTGCGCATAAAGCGAATCTGTAGCAATGAGACCACACTCCAGATAGCGCAGGATGAATGCATTGCCAGGTTCAAGGAACGTGGATACAGCAACCAGTGTTTAAAGAAGGCTTTGCAGAAATGCAATGCTGTGAACAGGGAAGAACTACTAGGCAAGCGTACTGCCCGAGACAAACCGGATGATGCTAATAACACGTTTAGATTCATCCTAGATTACAACAAGGAACATGTAAAAGTCAGGAAAATAATCAAACAAAACTGGCATCTAATAAAACAGGATCCCATTATTGGTGCTTCGGTCCCTAGAAACCCTATGATAACGTATAGAAGGGGGACTTCAATGAAGGACACCCTAGTGGAAAACGATCCAGCTGGCCCTCCACCTAAGGGTACCTGGCTCAAACAAAGAAAGGGATTCTACAAGTGTAGGACATGTAAAGCCTGCCAGCATGGGGTTAATACCACAGAAATTTCCATGCCATTTGGGGGGCCCAATAAGACCATCACGAAAGCACTGGATTGTAAAACCGATCATGTGGTGTACGTGCTGGAGTGCCCTTGTGGTCTACGCTATGTTGGCAGTATGACCTTACCAGGACATCAGAGGGTACTCCAGCACCTACGCGCAATTAAGAACCATGATAAAACCTATCCGGTGGCTAGGCATTTTCAAAAATATCATGAAGGTGATCCTAAGGATCTAAAATATTTTCTGGTCGACTCTGTACCAAGAAACAAACGAGGTGGGGACAGAGTTAAGAACCTCAGATTGTTGGAAATGCATTATATTTTGAGCCTCGACAGTAAACAACCCAATGGTTTAAATAGTTCTGAGGAACTCCATGCTAGCTTGTAGATAAACAGACACAATTTTTTCCAATCTGTCTACAACCCTTTCATGCTGAAACTAAAACATACTATACACTGTGAGTAAAATAATCTGTATATAAATCAGTTACCCTTAGCTGGCCACCTTAAAGAACAACAAAAATAGTCCCCAAACCAAATCATAGGAGGTCACAACTTTTGGACATCATCATTACATTGTAATAGCCATAGACTGAGAACATGTTTTGCTGCCGCCAGTATTCCCTAAAAATTGAATACTCTTCTTTTTAAACCACTTAACACATTGTTATTTGCACATAGGCACTGGTATTTTTGGGATGTATATAAATGTTTTTTGTATTAGATGTGTACATTAAAATGCATTGGGGGTTACTAAGCAAAACTTTTAAAAAACATAATGGTCATGGGAGACAAAAAATAAGATAATGGCTACCTTTCCACAAATTGAGTGTATATACATATAAAAAAATTCCTTTAATTTGGATTTTTTAATGTTTTTACCATATTTATGATATGTATTTATAACGTATTTATACCTATTTATTAATGCAATAGTGTAAAATAGATTTATATATCTCCACTTTTGTACAGGTTATCTGATTGTGGATTTAATACAGGCCGTTGAATCAAATATGAAAAAATCTCCCAAAATTAACAGGACTAATGCATTTATGCCTGGACGACCACGGTCAACTGATCAATTGTGTAATTTATTGAATTTTGTTAACCGATTTTGGATTTACCCTTGTTTGAAAAAAAGCATTTGATTGTAAATATGGTTAATGAAATCTAGCTTTGTAAACCCATTTTGCATGGTGTTGCCACTTTAAAAAGTGTGGGTTTGAAACCCTTAAAAAAAAGCGAAAAAAATTTCCAAAAAAAAGTGTTGTGAGTATATAAAAGTAATTTTGATAGGTGGATGGCGTCATGTGATCAAGTCCCACGTTTGGGATGAAACGCGTAATGGCTGCCCCATCTTGCTGTACCTTGGTCTGAAATGGAAAAATAAATCGAAGGATTTGCACTTGGTGGTCCGTGCTCTTTCTTTTGTGCCCCACGGGAAAGGGATTACAAAGTTGAAGAGTTTCACCGCATATATATATATATATCATGGTCGCAGCAACACACCACCGTTCGTCTCCTCGGTAAGCAGACACGAACCCAGTATTAGTGCCAAAACTTTAGTTTATTCCTCGTCGGCCATTACGCGTTCCACCACCTCAGTGGCTTGATCACATGACAATGCTAGTTTGATGAATGAATGAATGAATGAATGAAATGAAATTTATAACGCGCAACTAAGCCCGTGGGCATCAAGGCGCCTCATCTGGACATCTGGATTCTGGACCAATTATAAAGCTGCACTATTTTGCACGTGACTAAGGTGAATAATAGACATGAACAAAACATTTCGGTGCCTGTATATCAATCAATGCTCGTTTAACATATGAAATAGCGATGTAACGCGTTTGAAAAAGGTCAAATAGTTCACATAAATTAATTTTCATGATTTTTACATGAAGCCAACAATCCTCAAAAATTGACTCATTCTCTATTTACAAATACAAAAATAGATTTAAATCTTCATATATATATATAAAATCTCCATTGGTAAAGGGAGTTTTAAATATATCAGATCAATAAAATTGATACTTGGATCCTCTAAAAAATCAGTGAATTTAACTGATAAAAACATTTCATATATTGTATAATAACCGCATAAATGCATTATTTCAAACGCTAATTTCATTCTAAATCATCACCATGATAACCACCTAAGTTTTGTCATGTAACTAAACAAAAAAACCATGACCCGTGAATTTTTTTTATTTTTTTTTATTTTTAGAGTTTTATATAGCGCGAACTTGAACCGATTAGGTTATCAGAGCGCTTTACATAGCACCAGTTCCGTTACATGTTATCAAAGCACTTTACATAGAATCAGTTACGTTACATAAGGAACACATTTCTTTTTGTTCTAGTGAATAGGGTTATCTCTTCACACGGGGTAAGGGATACACCTGGCTATACTCCAACAGTCACACAGGCGACTAGTCGTTAAAGCTATAACTCTAAACACAGGGAGGGGATACACATGGATACAATCTAAAAATCACATAGGATACTAGTCATTAGAGTTATCTTCTATCTACACAGGAGGGATATGACTGGAAACACTCTAAGGGTCACATAGGGGTGGTAGAGAGTACAAGGTCCACTGCAAACACTAGTGATAAGAGTCAACTACATACACATAGGAAGGGATATGGCTGGTTAAACTCTAAGAGACGCATAGCGGTGGTATATGGTGTAAGGACTTCAGCGAATACCAAAGCTTAGCATTATTGCAATCGGTCAAAGATGCAGTCACAGCATAGAGGAAGGGTGGGTGGGATGCAAGGTATGGAGGGAAGGGCTAGAGTCCAACGAAAACTGTCCGAAAACAGCAGCATTCACAGCATAGAGGAAGGGTGGGTGGGACGCAAGGTATGGAGGGAAGGGCTAGAGTCCAACGAAAACTGTCCGAAAACAGCAGCAAAGTGTCATTCAGGATAGCACGCAAGTCGAGAAGTCCAGGAGGGAAGGTGGGAGCCCAGGAGTGAGATGGAGGCCAGCTGCAGGCGCATCGCCATCTTGGAGAGCTTGCGACCATCAGAGTTCACCAGAGGCACTATCCTCACAGCGTACCGGACACAGCCACAGGCAGCAGAAGGTGGTAGATCGGTTCGGGAGACCTGTGCCCAACAGAAGTAGTTGCTGGCGCTGCGGGGCGCGAGGGCCAGGGTCCCCTCGAGCAAGGCCCCCCTCGGAAGTTGCTTTACCGAACGCTGTTCGGGGCTGGAGGCAGTGTGAAACATTTAAAATGTTAAAATTTGAAAATGATCATCAATATAGAGAAAGGGCAGCTCCTATACATAATTCCATTTGATTATTTACACAAGGACAATACAAAAAGTCATGTGTTAGTTAATAGAAAGCATATCTGATTAATTGTCAGAAGGCAAAGCACAGAAAAGGATTTACGGGTTCAGATCTAAGCGGGGTATTAGAAATTCATAAACAGGTGTGCAGATCTTCCGTATTGTTAAGGTCTCCAGGGTTCTTACTATTAAAGTTAAGTATGTACCGTGTCTCCAATTTTCTCATTGCCTGCTCTCTGTCGCCACCCTTTTTAGTTTTGGGGATGGTGTCAATGACATAATACAAGAAGTTGTTTAAATTATTGTCATGGACCTCGCGAAAATGTCGTGTGACAGGGTAGGTTGGATCACAGTTTTTGATGGCCCGTATGTGTTGCAACACTCTTTTGCTCGCCGGCAATTTCGTGCTGCCCACATATCTTAGAGGGCAGCTACATTCTAAGACGTAAATAGCACATTCCGTCTTACAGTGTAGGGGTTTGGAGATTTTAATCTCTTTACTGCTGAAAGCGGTACAATAACTTTTTTTATTGGTTCCATATTGGCACGCCTTACAAGACCTGCATTTGACAAAACCATTGATTTTAGTAGGCCAGTCGCTTGATGGAGACACTTCAGGATTGCTAGAGACCAAGTCCCCATACATTGATGGCGCCCTCCTAAAGGTTATGCTGGGTCTGACTGGTAGCTCAGCTCCTATTTTTGGGTCACTTCTTACTAGCGCCCAATTCTTGTATATGATTTTGAATATCTCTTTTTCCTGTGAGCTAAAAGGTATTATTAGCCTCACAGTGTCAGGATTACCAACAGTCATATCAATAGGTTCTCTGTACTTTTTTGGGACCAATAAAGTGTTTCTATCTAATTTCTGCGTTTTATCTAAGGCTGATTGTATAATTTTGAGAGTATATCCTCTGGCTAAAAGTCTTTGTTTACAGCCAAGTTGAACCTCAACTAAATCTGCAGGGTTGCTGCACGTTCGTTTGATGCGCAGCATCTCCCCATAGGGGATGCTGCTTATCAAGTGACGAGGATGGAAGCTCGTAAAATGCAGAATAGAATTCCCGGCAGTTTCCTTTCTGACTAGCTTAGTTTCTAGTTTGTTGTTTACCACCTGTACCTGAACGTCCAAGAAAGTAATCTGACAAGGGCTAACAGTAGAGGTAAAATGTAAATTAATACAATTTTGGTTCAGACCATCTACCCATATCTTAGCTTCTTCTTCGGTTCCATCCCACACAAAAAATAAATCATCAATGTATCTATAATACAGATATGGTGTATATATATATATATATATATATATTTATATATATATATATATACACAAACATATATAGAATATATATATAAATATTATATATATATATATATATATATATATATATATATATAATAATGTACTTTTACAATGTATATGACTTTACTACACATGCATTTGCGTTATAATGGCATGCGTGATAAAGTCATATGCATTGTAAAAGTTTTAGAAATTATGTCTTTGAGGAGTAATAGTCCAGCGTTATAAAAATTGCGGAGCGATGGTATGCGGGATGTTGGTTTGCGGAATATAAACACATATTACTGGGGGAGGGATATTCCGTTTCTTGCTATTTCCGTGTCCGGATGTGCGTGGCACAAGGCCTGTGCGCAACAGAAGTGGAAAATCTCCAGTGTGCGCTTCAGGCGTCACCGGAAGTTAAGGCAAGATTACATTTCCTGCACAATGGCCCCTGTTTGCGCTCCTTCCGGCCCTTGGGAATAGCGCCATGCCTGACCTCCATACAGTAAAGCAGGTGCACGTCACTGGGAGCGCGGGGCAAGCACACCCAGAGCTGGAATGTACAGAACCTGGGAAGAAAAAACAATGAAATATTGGGCACAACGCTCGCTTTTTTTCCCGTAATCCCGCGCCCCGCACACGCCCACGCCCCCAGGACACGGCCACAGCACACAATATTAGACATAGCATGGAGGGCAGGACGTACCACACGCGCCCCGCATTTGTCACGCCCCCCAGCACACGCCACAGCACAATGCAGACACGCCCACAAGGGACTACTTTGCTGGCACGGTTCTTTTACCTTTTAAATGTATATGGTGGGCGTCTGCATAGCCTATGTCCTTCTGCTGCAACTGCCCTTTTCAACGCTGTATTGGGTGTAGTGATTGGTGCTGTGGTGCCTGAGATTACCCGCCTCAAAGGTTTGGGCTCTCTCTTTATTATATAGTATAGATTACAGAATAAGTTCATCTGTAAAAGCATTCAAAGACTGAGAAATGTTGGGTATCAAAACCAATTAATTGTGTTTAGCATCAAAGTATAGGCCCTAATCTCCTTGTACTTCCCCTCATACAAGAGTGAAAACAATTGTTTGTCTTTTCTCTATTTATTATGTGCTAAGGCACCAATAAGATGCAGAGCTTTCGTATGAATAATAGTAAATGTGCTCTTATTTTGTCAGCAGTTCAGTCAATCTGAACTTTTTGACAACCCCAGGTGATATAAAAGTTCATAAAGAGACAGGTTTGTGGAAACTAAGAAATCAAACCTATAAACTGTATTCTTTTAATGTACAATTAGCTTGCGCCCCCCACTTTACCCAGATGGTTCACTACATTTTACAATCCATTTTTATTTACTTTTCTCTGCTGGACAAGCAGAGACCTTATTGCAGATCATCAGGGGCACATTATTTTGATTATGTAAAGTTTTACATGCAACGGAAATATAGATGTTATGGACCTACAGAGTCTATATTCCTATATATTCTATCCTGCATCATTATTTCAGTCTCACCATACATAACGTCAGTCAAGCAAGGGACTGGGTTGCATAAATGCTGTTTAATGAGTGGAATCCTGACATTCCACCTAAAATACTATTTATCACAATTGTCCCAGTTCACATGCAGCCCCTTTTCTGAAGGAAGTAGCTGGGTTAGGCCAAGGTATATCTGTATGTAGGCTTCTACCATGGGTACCTATCAACACTGTGTTTTCTGGCCTCAGCCAGTTGGCTGAGCCAACCTTCTATTGATGACATCACAGGTGCTTCAGATCGGATTGAATTCAGATTCGTCAGCACAATAGTACTAACATAGGCAGCTACCATGCAGACACATACATAAAGAATTAATAATCCTATGTGGCAAACAACCTAATGCTGCAATAAAGGCTGTTCAGTCTAAATACCACAGGCACATCACTAGTGTGATAGCTTTACACCTTCAGTGATGCTTTCTATTTTGTAAGTACTAGTCTTGCTACTCTCACAAGAGTTACACTTGTATCCCTCCCATTGCTCTCACAATTTCCTTCTCACATTTCCTCAATTAATTCCATTGCCTATAGCATCTCAGTTCTGAAATTCAATTAAAGTTTGTTTGCTTGTATTAAATTATTGCTACTTGCAGTTACCTTCGTTTTAAATCTAAAGTTCTAGAATTACCTTTCCTCTTGTTTGTGCTGCCCCTCTTGCCATCTTCACCCTCCACTTCGATTTGCCCTTTGCCTTCTCAAGCAAATAAAATCACCCACTCACCCTATTGCTGTGGTTAGAACTTGTAACTTTCTTTGCCTAAGTAACATATTTTCAACTTGATTGTCCTTTCTCTATAACACCCACTCTACCACCAGTTTTTTATAGGCATTCTAATTATCTTATATTCCTCAGGGTCCAGCATTTCGATCAGAAAACTCTCTACCATTGTTTCCAAGTTTTTTACTCACCATTGTAAATGACAACCAGATTTCAGCATTCAACTTGACCTTTTGTAATACATTCAAAGCCAGTAGTATTTTTGTTGAGGAAAAAAACTTTAAGCAACGTTATTAAATGTTCAATGAAAAGCACCTGCTGTACAAACATGGGCACAATGCCATCTTTCACCAAAGTTTAAAAACGAGGAGTCTCTTCCTGTCTTATCCTAGACAGAGTAATGGGTTTGACATCTATTTGACACACCATATGTTTACCTTTAAGGAGACGCTGTCAACTAAACAACAAAACAAACGTCAAGAAGGCAAGGGATGTGTCTCTACAGTGCAGCAATGCCTCCGAGCACCTCATTTATGAGTTAAGCCGAGCATTTCATTCACACCACTCCTTGCTATACAGACAGGGAGTGGTGGGAGAGGTGCACAAAAGCCAATTCCACAGAAGGAGTTACATCAGCACTTTTACAAGCTTATTAGCCTGGGGAATCCCAACCCTATTTTCTCAACAACCACCATATTTAGTGAAATGTTATGTTAGGAACTAATTAACAGATAGAGATTTCTCTTTGCATTTAGAACATGGAATACCTCACTATTCAAAGTTGCTGTGGACTTTACCGCGGCCTCCAACACCTACAGTAGTTGAAAATGTCTTTTAAAAAAGAATGAGTGCATAAAAGTCAGTCAATGACTGTATTTGCTTTGTGAATATCATAATCCTTTACACAATCCCACTATAGCAGTGGTTCTTGACCTGTGGTTCAGGGAACCCTGGGAGTCTGTGAAGCCTACTTAGGAGGTCAGCGACTGTTTCACATAATATTAACATCAATTACAATTAATAAAGTATATACGAATAAGCAAGCAACATTATAATTTTCAACTTTTTTCTGTATTTGATTGCGAATTACACAATATATTCAAATACTTGAGCATTTCTTTGGTGTATATTGTTTTTGTATTGCTGTGTATTGTTTTGAAATCCAAATCATATAAATTGCTTACGCCAGAGGTCCCTGGCTTCCAACAATATCTCAATGAGGTACACAGAGTCCAATAATGATTCAGTGGGGTGCCTCAGAAATCAAAAGGTTAAGAACCACTGCACTGTTTTCCCTGTCTGGCCCACTGCATTCTAAACATTGTTTACATACAAAGTATCCTAACTGCAAAATTAAAAATAATAGTGGCAGAGCAAAAGCAAATTGGGTAACACAGTGTGTGATTGGAAACAGTTCTCAGACAGCAAGAAATGAGAACTCATTACAGCGCCTGCATATATGTTATGTTCTTTTTCTGTGCTTACTAGCACTTTTACAGGTATAGTAGAATGAATATCAACAACAGCAAATATGTTAACACAACCAGAACTCTACTCTATGGTAATTCATATGAAAAAATGCCGAGACACTGAAAATAAAATCCCTTCGCTGGGCATAGAGTACAATATATCCAAAGAGAGAAAACTGTACCAACAACAAGGAGCGAAATAGTACAAGCCAGCTCAGTATTTAGGAGAAAGCTGCTCAATATCATCCAGTGTAAGGTATAAAAAGTTCAAACCTACCAGGAAATGCACATTTCTTCCAAGACAAAAACTCTGACCAGGAAATGAAATTACATAAGATTGACTTTTATGCTGTCTCTCTATCTGAATGATTCAGAAAACGGGGTGGTGATGAACAGAGTGTCTGAATTAAGCAGACCACTCTTACCCAGTCCAAAGATCAGGGCTTGATCCATCACCGTTTTTTTTAGCTCACTGCACCATCCCAGCTCAGAACTTGGCTATATGCAAATTAGTCTGACCCTGGCCCAGTGCATCATGGGAACAGGGCAGACCAAACTACCAAGCCAATTCTTATACTGGGAAGGAAACAAGCTACCGGGGACCGGTTTCTGGCATTTCAGCCGTCTTCGGCCCGGCTTGCTTGAATCCTGATGGTGCAATGACCTTTTCTGAATCGTTTTTGGCCACTATAGGTGTGGCAGGGTATACTCAGACATGAGTCCCTTGCTCACTGCACCATCAGGATTCAAGCAAGCCGGGCCGACGACGGCTGAAATGCCAGAAACTGGTCCCCGGAAGCTTGTCTCCTTTCTGGTGAAGAATTGGCTTGGTAGTTTGGTCTGCCCTGTTCCCATGATGCACTGGGCCAGGGACAGACTAATTTGCATATAGCCAGGTTCTGAGCTGGGATGGTGCAGTGAGCTAAATAACGGTGATGGATCAAGCCCTGATCTTTGGACTGGGTAAGAGTGGTCTGCTTAATTCAGACACTCTGTTCATCACCACCCCCTTTTCTGAATCGTCTCTCTATCTGAAGGCAAAAAACATCTTAGGCCTGCTCAAATTAGTTGAAAAATTCACACAAATCAATAAGCTAGATTTGAAAAGTATTACATATATACTAGACTAGAGATAACACATAGAATTTACTTGTACATTCTGATCCACTGGCAAATGGAGCACAAGGAGAAAAGAACTGCTAAACTGTGGAATTATACTGAAATGTGTTAAAACAAACAAATATTCAGATACATTCAGACAGTTGAGATATGGACCAAACTAGTCTCCTGTCACGTACACAACAGTATCACAAATTGCTTTCATTTAAAGGAATAGACAACTTAAAGATAACCTTAACAAATAACACAGTATTAAAAAGGGGATAATATAGTCAGCATCTAATAAGCGTCAAGCCTCAAATAATAGGATCTGGAAATAAATTGCTTTTTAGCTCAGTAAGTGACCCTATTCTGCATAATGCCTGACATTCAATGCCCACTAAATTACTATAGCTCGGGTATAATGTTTACAACATTGCTGGTTTACACAGCCAAACAGAACCAAGTGAGGCTGTTTTGTAATCATTTTTTAATATCTATCACATCATATGCCTACACGAAGGATAGAAAATGAAGAGCTTGAACTTTTCTAATGTTAGTACTTTTGAAATGTCAGCAACAAAAGGTTGTATGGGAAGATCAAGCAAATGTTTGGCTATATTATTGAATAACAAACAACATATTGCTGTGCTCAAGTCGCAATTAACATTACATCTTTATGTAGTAGTAGCCCTAAAAATTGGAAAGCAAACAACGTGTTACTATTGATACTTATTTACTTCCTCAGATAATACTCAAACAGAAAAAGCATATGTTTTTCTTCGGTTGAACTTTTAATCAAATTTGCTGTTATGCTACCATAAAAATATAGATATATTTTACAATCAGTAAAAAATCTGCAAAAATACATTGCCTGAAAACACCACGGACTACTTCCATTCTGTTTTGCAGCCTCTATTTAAAAGCTCCAGATAAAAACTAGCTGGGAAATTTATAAACTTTCTTTAACACATTATGGGCTTCCAACACCTGAATGGGGGAAATAAAAATGTTAGAACTTCCCAATACACATTCAAGGCCATGGGCTTTGAAATAATAATCAACTACACCCTTATTCACATTGCAGTATTCAGCAAATGCATTGATTTTAAAACCACAAGCAGACCTGTGTGTGATCATTAAGTTCAGCAGATTGGCTTGAAATGGGAATATAATTGGCTTAATTCGTTCAATACATTAAATCCAGAGGAGACTGTCATTTAGAGCCAAAACAATTACAATGGATTTACATTTCCAAATGATAAAGAAAAACTTATTTTGGGACAGGCTTTAACGGTCAATGTTTCAGACACAAAAATATATCATGAAGTGATCTCTAATTTTCCATTATTTTAGTGGGAGAATTTATCATACAATATCTTTGATTTGTTATCAACAACATTGTATTCGAAAGTAAACTTGGTTATCACAAAAGCAACCTAGATAAACACATACACTGGGAGAAAAGAAAAAACAGGAACATATAGGGCAAGATATTTGGCTCAAAACATCTAGAAAGGTATCCAATAACTGATAATTACCAAGCTAATATACACATGTAAATCATTGCTAGCCCTAGATCAGATTGGGATCGAATAGTGGTAATTAAACGAAATCATGAAAAATGGATCATCTTGCTTACCTGTTTAAAAAGTGGCCCATAGTGATTGCATTCTATTGTCCTGGAAAGAATCGATCCTCTAGACGATTTATATATGAGCACTTAGATCTGATGCAAGTAGCTTCTGACTAATAGAACTACGGGATTCTAAAGGGAAAATATTTGCCAAACGTCTCCTATCACAGCTGTTTTAATTAGCAAAGGTAAGCAATATCATCAAGTTCCAACAAACAGGGCTTTGATCCCAGTGCTCAACAGTTGATAACATACTAACGCTCAAATTACTTCCCGGAAAAGCATTGGCAACAAAGATACTATTTGTCTGCTGTATTGACTACTCTACAGCTTTCAATTGTGTTGACAGAAACAGGATTGGACAAAGTTATTATCATCGGGAACTGACCAATCACTTGTACACATTTGCACAATTTCATTCAGAGACTTGGGTTTCAATAAAGCTTTGGGAAGGACATGGCCTAAGTTCCAAAAGTTTGAAAGGAAATTAAAACAAAGGTGTGTTTTAGCGCCACCTATCTTTTCATTCTATACCTTTAATTTGCTGGAAACATTCGACTACAGTGATGACGCTTTCCCAAAACTACCATTTCGTACTTTGCTCTTCAACATACATGGGCCTGCAAAGACTGATAAATTGACTATAAGAATACAATACCTTGAATGGCTAACTTTCACAATGTTCAGAACTAAGTTAATGCCACCATTATATGGAACCATGGCTATTTATCAGACAGTTGTACAAAAACTTGACAAACTGTTCATTAAAAAAATTGTGGCTACCTTGATTTAAGAAAGTCTATTCACTAATGCTAACTTGAACTATAAGTAGGTCTTTCTTCATTGTGTACCTTATTGATATTAATCTCAACCTATTTCTGTGATTTTCTCTCTTTCAATGCGAACAAGTTAAAAAATATAATCATTAATGAGCCTTCAGCTGAGGTTTCCCACTCACTGATGAACCAATGACTGATAACAGTGCTACAGTAGTACAACCTACCTTGTGTGTCCACCCTTTAAGCAATGCCCCGATGTCAGCAAAACTTTAATAAAGAAAAGCAATAGGGTGAAATTTCTTAAACAATAGTGACACTTCAATAACTCATAAGAACAATTTATACTTGCATGATAGTTACACATCGAAAAGACAACGGTACTGAGTCTAAAATTTTGATTCACTATCAAAAGAGCATTTTTAGGATTTAGACTTCTTCATATTTCTATGTATCAACTCGACGGATTATGGAATTCTAGCGGACAGAGTCTGAAACATTGTTGCCTGTGTTGTGGCAGAGAGGAGACTAAGGAACATATTTTGTGTATTTGTCTTTTCATTTCTTTTTTTGTTGCCACAACACAAAAAATACCTGTGCCCGATAGTTTGGAAAATGGGCATCAAACGATAGTGGATACCACGTTGATATGTTTTAAGAGACCCTAAAAAATGTATTGGCTGTACAATAAATGTTTTTAGCTTTGGTGAAGCATGTAAAAAAAAACATTGAAAAAACGCACAGTGTCACTGGCTTATATGAAATCTTTAGACTTTTAAACTTTTAACAGTTATTGACATGGTCGTTTGAAAGATTTTCCTTTTATGTTGCATATCTTTCTAAGGTTACCATTGTATTGTAATTCTTTTTTAAATAAACCTAAAAAAGGTTTATTCACTCACTTACTGTTTAACCCATGCTCTCAAGACCATCTGTACTCGCTATCATTTAGTAAAAGTATTACAACTCTGCTATTCAATCAATAGTTTCATTAGCGACATTCATTGTTTCTAGATATGCTTCTGCCACAGTGACAAGAGGCACTAGGAGCGATAGAGTGTTTTATAAGCAAATTTTAAAGTGACATTCTGTGAAATCGGCTGCTTGGTTCTTTACAGAATGAGCGAAGCTTACATGACTTATGACTCCTGAGACAATATTTCAAAAAGTAGTCTGATCTGGTGTGTCCAAAAACACAAGATATTACTGAGTTTGGAGATGCCGAAAAGCGCTGCTTGACAATCACTGATAGACTAGGCGCAGATGGGCCCAGAGGCTACAAGACCATGGCGCATAGACCCTGAGCAGCCTCTGAACCCCATTGCCTACTCTTTTGCAGCGGACCCATAAACTTTATATACAGCTGCCCCCACCAACCCCACATATGTAACCTGCATCAGAGAGAGACACAGTAAAAGCTACAGGAATTGCTGCACAATTGCCCAGTACATATGTGGGGGAACTCAAGGAGAAGGTTTAATATCATCTTTGTGTACCCACGCACGTGCCTCTTTGTGTCCAAGAATGTGTCTCTGTGTGTATACATATATGTGTTTATATGCCTCTACAGAGTGTGTGTGTATCTCTGCCTGCTTATTTGCCTTTTGTTGTCTTTGTGTGTGTGTGTCTGTATGTATGTATGTGTGCATATTTGTGAGTGTGCCTCTCAATGTACTAACAGCCACGGCCGCTGCAGGTAGGACAGTGGTGCCGGGTTGGGGAGGATTTATAGAGGCGACCACAAGGGGAAATTAATGATTTAATTTTCTCTTGTGGTTGTCCCTCAAAATTGCCCTCCACCCAGCCCCACCGCTCTTTCCTGCAGCGGCCACAGCTGTGTACTAACGTTCATCTTTTTGTGCTCTTTTGCATGCCACACCGTGTATCTTGGTGTGCGCCAGTGTGTGTGTTTTTGCTTCTGAAGAAATCAGTAAGTCTGTGGGGCACTAAGTGTGTCTGTGATAATTTTTCTTTCTTTGTCATTGTGTTTTTCTTCTATGCTGTGAATGTTTGTGCACCTATGTGGGTGTGTGAGATATTGATGGCAACATGAATACTACCAAAGGAATAAGTGCTTTACTAGAGCCTTTATAATAATAATAATAATAATAGGGGCATTTGTAAAGCGCTGAGTTACGCACACCGGCGTGTCCCCGCGCTATGGTGAGAGAGGCGGAAGCTGGGATTTTAACTGAGGGGCGGGCAGTCTACCTGACATATAGGTATGTTTTTAATTTAGCACGGAACCTAGTTTCTAGTTGTAGCTCCACCGGAAGTTTGTTCCAATGATTTGCCGCTAAATACCTGAACGATCTTCCTCCCATGCGGGCTTTCTTCACCTTGGGGATTTTTAACAGTCCCCCACCCGCAGATCTTAGTGCTCGAGCAGGTTCATAGGGCTCAATCAGGCTCTGCAGTGGCCGAGGTGCCCTGCCATTCAAGATACGATGGCAGGTGCAAAGGGCCTTGTACTCTACTCTGCTCCTCACGGGGAGCCAGTGTAGCCTCTGCAAGGCCTCCCTCGAGGGCGCCCTTTTGGGCAGCCTGAGGATCAGGCGTGCTGCCGCGTTCTGCAGCACTTGAAGACGACCAAAACTTTTGCCAGGTGCCCCCAGGTACAGCAGGTTCGCATAATCCAACCTTGCGGTCACCAGTGTATGTACCAGGGTTTTACGGGCCTCCGTGGGCAGCAGTTCAAGAATTTTCCTCAGCCTTTTTAAGACTCCAAAGCACATACCCACCACACGGTTGATTTGGGGCCCAAAGGTGAGACCCGCATCAAACCACACCCCCAGGTTTTTTGCCTCCTGACAGGGGGTGGGGGTCGGCCCCAGACAGGATGGCCACGAAGCCGACGACCAAGCAGACTGGTCTCTCCCCACCACAAGCACCTCTGTCTTGCGGCCATTGAGTTTCAGACAGTTCATAGCCATCCAGTCGGCAAGATCTTTCATACACGACCGGAAACTATCTGCCGCAAGACAGGGCGCGTGCGACAGGGAGATGACCAGCTGCGTATCGTCGGCATAGGATACTATCTGAAGGCCATGGTTCTCTACAATGGAGGCAACAGGCGCTACATACAGGTTAAAAAGGGTCGGGCTCAGGGACGAGCCCTGAGGCACACCCTGGCCCAAAGGAACCCTTTTAGAGTAGCAATCTCCTTGCCTCACTTGGAAGCCCCTGCCAGTTAAGAAGGCCTGGATCCACCTCAGCGCTGTATCAGCGATGCCACCTCTGCTCAGACACTGTAGCAAGGTGGAATGTGCTACAGTGTCAAACGCCGCGCTGAGGTCCAACAGGATCATGGCCATCGTTTGCCCCTCATCTACACCCTGTCTCAGATGCTCTGTTGCCATCAGTAGGGCAGACTCCGTCGAATGGCGAGGTCTAAAGCCGAACTGCGTGGTGTGGAGTAGCCCTGCCTCCTCCACATATTCCATGATTTGGGCATTTACCACCTTCTCAGCCACTTTAGACATAAAAGGCAGGAGAGAGATGGGCCGCAGATTTTCTAACACCTCAAAACTCATATGGGGTTTCTTCCGAAGAGGGAGCACCACTGCCTGTTTCCATCCCCTAGGTAACATGCCAGTCTTAAAAGAGACATCCAGGACATGCCTTATGTAGGGTTCCAGGACCTCCAGGCTGTCCCCCAAACGTTTAGGGGACACCGGATCAAGAGGGGAGCCAGATTTTACAGAAAGACATATCCTGATTAGCTCTTCAGGAGGGGGGGTGATGAAATTTGTAAGAGGCCCCAGGTTCTCCGTGCCCCCAGATGTTACATCAAGCTCTACCCCTGTAGAAGGAGGGTTCGGGAAGGTCGAGTAGATCTTTGCAACCTTAATAGAGAAGTAGTCGGCGATACGATCACATGATTCCACCGAACAGTTCTCCGGGTCTGCAGATGATTCTATAGTTGTCAAGGACTTATAAATGCAGAAGAGCTCTTTAGCCGAGTTCTTTGCCCCTAGGATTTTTCCTGCATTAAAGGCTGCCTTCGATTTCTTAATCAGCCTGTGATGTATCAGATTCCTGGCCTGACTGTCATACGCTACCCTCCATGATCTTTCCGCCCGTTTACATTCCGCCTTGGTCAGCTGCAGCTCTCCATTAAACCATGGGGCTGTTCTCTTCGTGCGGCCGCCCGCGGATGACCGGCTGAGTGGCGCAGTGTGATCTAGCGCCTCTGTAATGCGCCTATTCAGGTTCAGGGCAGCCGATTCTATGTCCTCTCCACCTGGCTGGCCTCCGCGTGTCAGCACTTCATTAAATTCCCCTGAGGAGAATTTAGCCCACTTCCTCCTCGGATAATTCAGGGGCTTTACTGTGGCACAGTGGAGAATTATTTCATAGGACAAAGTGAAAATGGGTATCATGACAATAATCTGAAGGTTAAATGGGCTGTCTGACGTAAAATCCTGCAAATTCTTTGGCCTAGAACTTGTTCTACTCTCAGGGGCCTTCATCTGTCTAACATATAGAACAGTGAGGATTATATCTTCTGTCAGAGGATGAGACTTGAACATTTGTTTCAGACTGCTCGGGCATGTAGCAGTTATACAATATTACTCTATTTGGGTATCTGGCATGTGACAACGTTTGTATTCCTGAAGTTCACAAAATATAGCTTCAATAAACTCATGTTTGAGTCAGATGTTCTCAATTTCACTTAAAACATTATATATTCCTCTAATATTTAGTTTCAGTTTACTGTACCACATTTTCAATCTTAAACCATGCAGAAGAAAGCAAGACAAGTCCAGGAGGATTAATCTCATGGATCACCTTCAACGACCATGAAAAGACTACATGGCATTCAGAACTCGGCTATAGATATGTACCTATATATATGTATTGCTTTGTATAAACGTGTAGAATACTTATGTTTAAAAATAAATATTATAGATAGATATTCATTAGTTCTGTTAAACAAATGTACATATTATTGATAGTTAGATTATTCTAACCTGTATATAAGTGACTCCATAAATAAGTAAATCTTTTTATCATAACTATCTAAAATTTCTTTACAATTGAGCTACAAAAACATATATAAAAAAAACGAATTTAAATACAACACTTTAAAGCCAGACTTTATTTAATGCATCTATAATCTACATCTATTCCCTTCCTTTATGCATCTATATACCTTCCATGTACTTATGGAACTATAACTTTATCACTTTTTGATCAATATATTTATTACTTTTACTTATTACTTTTCTTCTAATTCCGCATATCCAATGCACTACCCTATTTTTAACCCAATGCCACTCTCAATATATCCTCTACCTCAACTCTCTGACTCATCTGAAACCTCTTTCTACTGCTCTTTCCAATGCACTACCCTATTTCCCACCCTATACCTCTCTCATTCATCCCAAACCCCATTCGACTACTATGATCCCCAAAAAAACCTTTTGGGGCTTTTCCCTACTCTACCACTCCTTGCCTCATCTCATACCTGACATTACTATTCCGATCCCCCAAAACCAGCCTTTCTAAACCCTCAATCTGACTCTTCCCCCTCCACCTCCCTTTTACTCAACCCAAGCCTTCTCCTACTGTAATGCGCTCCAAAATAAACAAAATAATAAAGAAAAACACATTCTAAATCCTTCCCTTCTATCCCTACACTATCATTTTCAATCCAAAAAGCAGACTAACATGTCCAGCACTCAAATTAATTTCATAGTTCACTATACTAATTCATCACTAATCCTTTTTAGGTTCTGGAGTAACGTGCTACTCGCCGAATAAGCACTTCAACACCTCATCAGGGGTAGCATGTACTATATAAATGTACACCTTTTTACCTCTTCTACCCCTGTGCTATCCTACTCAATCCAAATAACTGACTAACATATCCACCACTCAAATTACTTTCATATTTCACTATACTAATTCACCACTAGTTCTTTATGGGTTCCGGAATAGCCTGCTCCTTGCTGAGAAAGCGCTTAGACACCTCGTCAGGGGTAGTAAGCGCTATACAAATGCAATTACAATACAATACAATCTCTACTAAAAAAATCTAACACCATTATTGCAACCTTCCAAGTTAGTTTACTTGTAACATTCCTTCACAAAAATAGTTCTGAATTCAGAAATTAAAAAACAATATATATGACACAGTCTGCAGTTGTTCAACATAGCATCTAAACAACATTGGCAAAGCAAATATTTCTGGTGTTGGTTACCAGTCTTTTGGCTTAGTCAGTGTTTTTTATATATGACTTTGGCAAAACTTTATGGTTGAGAAAGCTGCTGGACCTTGGTCACTACAAAAAACAAAACACTGACAAAAAGTGAATGTGTTTTTTGTTTAAAAAAACACACAGACATAGTAATCCCTGGCACTGAAAAAAGTGAGTGCTGTCACTCACAGTGATGTTAGCCAAAGGCTGATGTTGGCTGAACCCCTGCCCCATGCTTTATGTTGTAGTGGTTGTAAAAACATGCAAATTACACAATAACATAACAATGGATAAAGAGGGCTGGCTGAACGACCATATATGTATATAATATCTTTAATTTTAGTTACATCAAAAGATCTTGCTAACCCTGGACCTAATGAGCAACACATAGCTTCCATTTAAATATGAATGAATTATACTTTGGGCCCAATTACGACTTTTGGTGTTGCAGGGGCAGGAACCTGTCACTGCTGCACCGCGCACTACCAAGGGTGGCTGCTGCCTACCCACCAGATTACAAGTAATCTTGTGGTCTGGTAGGCAAGCGGGTGGCATGGAGGTTCCCGTGGCAGTGATTCTTTAAAAGGCAGTAGTACTTTTGAAAAAGGCAGCGCAATGGGAACATCACACAGGTTCCTGCACGGCACAGACCATATAGTCCATGCCGTGCAGGAACTGGGGTGCATGCACACAGGGGGACACATGTTGTGCCCCTCTGCATGCATCCCCAGGCTGCTAGAGGCACAGTGGGCCACAGGGCCCCCTTTGTTTCAGCACCGCCAGCCTTTTCATGGAGGGAAGACCTCCATGAAAACGCTGGTGGTCCTGAAACTTGAAATATGAGTGGCTGTGCTGCAGTGGCACCACCTGCATCTTACAATGACCCTGCCCCTGCACCATCGCCAGATGGAGCCAGTGGTCCAATTACGGTCCTACTGCCCAACTCGTAATAGGGCAGTCGGACCGCCAGTGCAGTGGTGGCTGGACTGCCACCGCCTACACAAGTCGGGCTGTCCTTGGACCGTCAGCCTCATAATTAGGCCCTTTGTGATCCGTGACGAATGCATTAGAAATAAACAAGACAATATGACCTATTGCACTTCACAAATATACAAAATAAAAAAGCACTTGCATCTCTGGATACTATGAGCAAAGAAATGTGTGTAGTGGCAACATTGAACTGATTTCAACTGGAGAGTATGGCCTGATTATGGCCTTGCTGGTTTGACCATCAGTGTGAGTAGAAGCACCTCTGCCACACCAACGGAGAAAGTGTGCTGCATGTAATAGTTCTACTCAGGAAGACAGAGCTCTTCCCTTGGAGGCAGCTACCAGTGGTATGGAAAGGCACAGCTAGTGGGGAAATCACAGTGATGGAAATGTTACCATGGGTACATATTTGTGTAAGGTGTAGGAGTAGTTGTTGGACAGTATGGGCACTTCTGCCTTTGTAAATGTATGTGCACATCTAGACAAGCAAAAAAGGTGCAGTGGTATCATTTTACCTATTTGTTTTCAAGACTGTTTAGTGGTGACCTGTTAATGTATTGTTATTTGCATTAAGCTACCTAGCCTTTTTGCAGGATTAGGCCTGGAGTTTGGTCAAGTTGGCAAATGGCCAGCAAAGAGTATCTTTGAGGGCCTTTGTCTTATCTCAGCCCATGAGCAGCTGAGTTTGGGTGTTGTTTAAGCTTGATTGCAGCACGGCCAGCCTTTGGCACACTTTCCTCTATTATTTGGCTAGAACCTTCCTCATATATTTGCACTCCCTTTTAAGTTGTCCATATCCACTCTTCTGCGAGTTTTTTTCACAAAATTAATAATATCAATGATAATATAACATTATCATTAATTCTGAGGGTGCTGAATTAATGTTGTGAAATGACATTATTGAGCGGTAGTGCCTAACAACTGTTTTACATGATCACATCGTTTCTTATTTAATGTCATCTTTTATTACAAACTTTCAAAACAACCCAACAACCCCTGCTTATCAATTCCTGTGGCTACAAGTTAAGTGATGTGATGCCACTCACAATCAAGTCAGAAAACACATAACTCTCACGGAAGAAAAACACACTCTTGTACTATTTTATTTTACATTTGGCTCAGTTCTTTTTTCTTTTAATAACAAAAGTAATATAGAATTAAGGTAAGCCTTGTAAAAAGCATGTTATGCAAAGGTGTTTATGTTGAGAGTAATGCAAACTGAGGTGCGGTGATACAAACCGACACAAACAAAAATACAAAGGAAAGTAAGTCACTGGCCAATTGGGTCGTGCCTAATCCATGCATTCTCCCGCCAAATATTTTGGATCAAAACTGACATGTGAGGGTAGGAACAATATAGTCCTTTGTGTTACTGAAAAAACATGGCAACGACAGGGTGGGTCTGACTTTGCTATGCTCTTGCATGTGTTTTCGCGATTAAGCAGTGCTTAGTTTGATTAAAAAAAGAAAAAAGTGCCAGGGCTCTCTTCAGAAGGCCTCTGCAGTTTGCACCACACATTGCCCCTGCCATGCTGCCAATGATAGTAACAACACAACTACTAACCATCACACTCCTACAAGTGTGACAATTCAGCCTACTCTAGGCCCCCAAAGCTATAAGAATGGCTTGGATGTTTAATGTATCTTGAATTAACAAATAACTGTTGTTGTGGTAGTCTCACTCTGTGTCAGACTGTCACGAGCCATGGTGTTGAAAATGATATGCTGGTACCGAGCATCAGAAGCCACTGGCTCAAATTAAGCACTTGTGATCAGTGAACTTTTAAGAAGCGCACTCTAACATATGCACAAAACGATTGCCACTGAAGGCTGTCTAATGAGCACTTTAACAGACATGTGGAAGTAACTGCACACATTGTGAACAGTATGTTATCACGCCACTAAAGCGTGTATGATGGTGGGAGGGTGTGCACGTTCAAACATATCACATTTACATACTAACAATGAGTTCCCCGTATGGAGCTCGCAAGGGATGGGCACATTTACAAATTTTTACTAAGCCTGGGCGGAGTTTGCGGATCTCTGCTACGCGGAACTCTGCAAAGTGACAAAAAACTCTGCCGCGCTATGCGGATTTCCGCCAGCAGCGGAGTGCGGTAGGGTCATGCCGTTCATGGTGATTTTGAGCACCCGGTGTTTGTCCGGCGCTGAAAAATCATTGCAAACAGCACCATGCGAAGAGAAAGAGGGCGCAGCTTCCTTTCTGCTGCTTGAGTAGATTTTCAACTTGAGCAGCAGCTTTCTCAACACGAATGGAAGGTTTCTCAACGTGAGTAGTCGTGACCCGACGCAACCGCTCGCATTGAGAATTCCGACCGTCCACTTTGAGAAATCTTGCCGGGAGGTTGATTTTCCTCACGCGCGCTCGCCAACTAGAACTTGGCGAGCGCGGAAAAATGTCACCGGGAGGCGGATTTTTCCCGTTAGCACTCACCAACTTGAAGTTGACGAGCGTGCACTTGCTGCCCTTCGCTAATTGTTACCCCTGTGCAGCATGCATAATTTTTGTCAAAATTATGCGACAATGCACTTTCTCCGCAAAATATCCTTGGCCTGTATCTTGTATAAAAATAGAACTTGAGGGCATACCATACTTAAAGAAGTCACATGACCTCTGGAGACTCATTCAAACAGAACCTGGCGCGTGAATGTGGTACACTTAAGTGTTATAGTTTATGCAAGGTATTTTCTTCTCAATGCAGTCTCCCGACGGAGAAAAAAATACGCAATGAAGTGTAACAACCTAAAAAAAGATGCAAAGTACACACACTGGGTTAAAAAATTGTATGAAATTACACTTGCATATTAAATATTCCACCTGATCCTAGCTGTTAGTAATTGCAGAATTAGCAGCAATATCACAGTATTCATGTTCTTTCACATCTATATATTTTGGGGTATTAAGGAGTCTGTAGAAGCCCGTTTCTTTCTTCTCTTAAAACTTGAAAGTGCAATGGTTCTACATCTGTGATTAATGATCAAGGCTTTAATTACTTATTGCACTGGACAGTCCACTTTGGCAAAGAGGTTTAAGTTGCTGCTTGTTGGTTCGGATGGCTGGGACGGTCAATAGAGAGAATATTTAGCTTTAATTCCCATCATATGCATTTAAATGTCTCTTCTCGCAAACTTGCCTTCCCAGAAGAATATTTTCTAACAAAAAATTAGATTTACAAAAAATATGAAAAGAAATCCAGATACCCTCATGACTGACCGGACCCTCATGAAATAAAACTGTTCGCTCTGGGGCACCGCTACCAAATGTTCTTATTGGTACTCGTGACAGTTTCTCAGAGTGAAAAGATTTAGAACTCAGGGCAAATTAGATCTACAATAATCTGTTTTGTATAACTTGTTTCTTGTGTGGTGGTTCCTGCCATCTTTAATTGAGTGCCAAAGAAATTATGCGATTCTGGAGTGGTGGCATATCTATGCATTTCCTGCATTTGCCACATAATATATAATCTGCTGCATAATTTCCAGATATTCACAAAAATTGTTTCTAGCTCAAACAGATCAATAGTTACTAAAAACGTAGTTACTCGTTTTCCTGTACAGAGCTCTTCGCAAATGTTGACTGGACATCTTTCAATTGTTTATTGCTGTATTTGAGTGCTAAACGGGTACTGCTAAGGTGAATTATTTTCCCAAACAGTGTTACCAAGTGTAAAAATGACAGAACATCTAGTAATATGTTCACAAAATGTGTGACATTATGCCACATATGTTGGCTTTTTTGCTGCATCATTTAATCAACCCTGCTACATAATTTGGTCCTCTCCTTCTGCATAATTATCGAGGCACTGCTGTAAGTATTATAAAAACAATGGTTAATACCTCCCAATTTAATGATAATCAACTAATCGTCTGGAGGATGTAAGGGGGCTGTCAGGATTCAAACTCATGAGCTGAAGGCCACAAGAGATGTCAGCAGCAAGAATTTAATTCACAGAACTATCTTGACGGTTTGGGGCTTTAGATCAGTAAGTAGCAAACCTAGGAGAACATGTTGCAAATGAGGGCTCCAGCGTCTCTCCCTACTATTTTCAGGGTAATAATCTAGAGGAGCACAGAGCATGAGCCCACCCACATAAAATCTCTGTGCATCTGGGAGAACTTCAGAGACGTTTTTCAGGGTGTTGGCCCACCCCAGAAACTAGCTTCTAAATTGTTAGCGAAGTGATAGAGGCTAAGTATTGATGTTAAATATGAACTATAACTGTCTTCATCATATTCATTTTGTGGAACTTAATAAACCACAACAAAAATACAGAATTCAGAAATATTCTTCAAAACATCCGCTCAGACTTCTGACCCACGCAGGACAATACATGAAGTAAGGCCACTGAAGACTTATTTCTCATCAACATATCTATTGTCTGTGATATGGTGGATCACCACGTTCTTTTGATAAGCCTCAAACAGTGATCAAGTGATCTGTATCAAATAAGATCTGTATTGCAATCTTCTTAGATTGACGATTTCAAGTCAATATTGACTTCAAAGAGTGACAAGTGGCACTGTGAGTCCTTGCATACTTCCATAGAGAGGCTTGCTTTCAGCACTAATTTTGCAGATGTACATACACATTAGCCCAAGCCATTGATACCCACTGGTCTACATAGAATGCCGCACTTTATGCAGAACGTTCTGATGACCAGAGCAACATTGACACCCGTCTGGAACACGTCTACCACTGGATGAGGGAAAGCTGCTTGGACCACAATGGAGGAAACACTTAATAGGCTAGAAGATCAATGTGTCAGTCACATTTAACTAACCACCGGCACTAGGTGAGGCAACAGTCTGCAAAGAAAAGAATAGCAACCTGAAAACTTGTGTGTGACAGCGTGACATTGCTCGCAATATCAGGAACCAACGGCTGAAAGGGCTGAGTATTTGCAAGGCTATTATTGCAGCAGAACCCAAGCCAATGAAAACAAATAGCAAGATCAGCAACTCTCCTAAAGGTCAGCAAACATTCCATGTATGAGGCCTTCCCAAATGCAATCTTCAGAACCTGTAACACAATTGGATTGCATTGTATGCCATAAGCATATTTTCCTACTTTTGAAAATGACTGCTTCTATTTGAAAAAAAGAAAAATGTGAGGTCCATTGCAGCATACACAAAGTACACTGGAACATGGACCAACAACACCTCCAAGAAACAAGCCAGCCATTAGGCACTGTTCTTGAACCTGTGTTCCACTGAATTTTACCCAATATGACAAAATAGGTCTCTTGGGTACATGGAGCTGTGTAAGGTGTTAAACTCTGACACAACCTGTACTTGACCGTAAATTATTATTCAAACCCTCTGCCATTCAGGAAGAACTTGAAAACATTTATTCCAGACAAGCCTCCGAGTGCTAGTGCAATATGACACAGGACCTTGCAGTTTCTGTGCAGGACCCTAAAGATGAAGCTGTAACAGGCCAGTAGGCACAGACAAATAGAGTGAAGTCCACTCCTGAACTAATTACCACTCTTCAGCTCCAAGTGCCTGGGTCTACATATTACTTGGCCAGTTAACCAATGTAGAACAACACCTGTGTAAAGTGACAACAGTTTCTGTATTTCTAGTCTCACTTTCCCTTCACACAACTACACTGATAGTTGCAGAGCATACATTGTTTTTAGGTATGGCTTTAGTCCTGAAGAATGCCCATGGCCCGTGATAAGCAGCAAAAGGGTAGAAACATGTAGGCAAATAAAAACAAAGGGTTCTGAATCTCCTTGGTTCATTCAATTCTTTTAACCTTGTGGGACTTGCAGTACACTATTTTAGCACCCTTTTCACACTGTAGAAATCCCCACTTGTAACACTACGAACATTTGCAAGAAGCCTGGGTGAGCCTACCATGGACAACCAGCCTGCCGAGGAGCAAAGACAATGATGAAGCATGATACCTATGTAGGTGAATATTTTGCATCTTTTTTTAAGTAAACCATGTGAAGTGTCCAAATGGTTCTAGTCAATACCAGGAAAAACAATATAAAATGTCAAATAATGGAGATTGCATGCCAATTGTGGACGTTAACGCCTTGTTTGTGTAGTCATATTTTGTATTGGAAAGTTGTGTTAAAGTTTAGCCCATAGAGGATCTATCCAGCAAGAGGAAGGTGTGAACTCCCATATCCTTTGGAGAGACAGTCTTGTGCCCTGGGCAGGAACAACATGTTACATAATACTGCGTTGAAACTCTAAATGTGTACAAATAATGTAAAAACTCTGTTATTTTACTTGGATGCAGCCCAAGTTGGGTTAATATAACGCAAAGAAGTGTGTTTCAGGTGATGCACTATTTATGTACACGGACACGCTAGAAGCATTTAGAGGTAATTTTGTGTGGTTACCTTATATGCATGCATGTGTATCTCATTCACACATAGCAAGTGTTTACACTGTAACAATGTCTCAAAGAATGAGAATGGGTCTCTCAATATATGCCTGCAGTATGTATGCACCTTGAATGTCGCATGCAAATCAATATGTTGACATTATTATGGGCCTTGCTAGTGTTTACTGATTGGAGTTATGCTGCTGCACTGCATTCGTTTAGTGACAACCCATATTCCTAGCTTGAAGACTGCTTCTCTTATGGGTGAGTGTGGTGTCTTGTGTAACGAAGGTAACGTTATCAGGAAGATGGGAATTTCTGATTTTACTTATTAAGGCTTGTGTCTTTGCCATTAATGTATCAGGAGTAGGAGAGGTGTGGCACAATGGCCAGAGTGGCTGACTCTGGAGCACGAGGCTCAATGTTTGATCCCCGGTGGCAGATCAGCTCAGAATCATGTGACTCAGGGCAACAGCTCACTTAATCTCCCCGACACCCCCCTCCGCCCCCCACGCCTGGATAGCTTAGGGGTTATAAGTTTGCACTTTACTTTAAAAATGTGGAATTAGTTATTATTTGTAGTATCCCTATTCTGAATAAAATACGCATACCTACAGTGAGTGGAGAGTTGAGTAGATAGTAAGGGATAACAGTGTCTAATGCCTTTCCTATAACGTTGTATCCTCTATAATGCTGTCAAATACTACTCATCATTAGTGGTGCGTCGTAGACCTGGGTGATTAGCGCTACACCACATAATTCTTTAAGTCGACAGTTGCACAGGGAGCAAATTCAGAGATAAAGGGTCCCAGCAAGAACAACCTAAGGACAAAACAGTTTGACTTTGGAAACCCATTTCTGTGCAGAACCCTCCACTGGAAGTTCTTGTTAGTGCAACTCTTTTCTTAGTGTAATCCTGCGGTAATTGCATTTTCCACCATGCCACCCCTGATATCACAATGTGCGCGGCACCGCAACCCCAATGCTAATTCCTCGCGGTGAACCTGTACTGTAGAGCCACCGCATTTCTTAGCATGGCATTACAATATGAAAGGGAGATATGTGAAAGCCTGCTTTCAAGCCCCCTATGACTGGCTCTTGTTTTAAAATTCAGAGAGCCCTCTTTGTTTGCCCATGCCAAAGGGAATAAAGGACATCATTGAATAATTGCATTCTTTTCACTATTGCCTACTTCATTTCACAAAGACGGAAAGTGCCTTCAAAGTGGACCATGGAAGAATCAACCGTTGTCCCATTAGACAAGAGGTGTGCTACCAATTTTTTTTCTTTTGCTGCTTCCCAAAGTCATTTGAACTGTTTAGGTGAATTTGGACTTGTGGATCCAAAGAGTGGACAGCAAGGAGCGATTTCTATTGACAAAGAGGGTTTGCTGAAAGTCCTCCAAATGCTGTGTCATTACCATGTTAATGGCACACTGAAGGCCCATTGAAGATGGTGGAAGCTTTGCTAATGCAGAGCAGTTCCGCTTTCCATTTTACTGCCACAATTGCCTGGATTTTTTTGCATGGCATAAAAGGACGCCTGTGAAAGGCCTAACAAACCATAGTGCCTCATTTGCAGTTTTAATATTTTATTGCCCCTGCATCTAAGAAGGACTTTATCTTTTCAACGGATATGAAAGTTTTCTATTTACTGTTGTACACTTCTATTTACGAATACCTATAAACATATTCACCAGAAAAAAAGGCAAAGTTAAAGTGAAAATATGTTTCCAAAATAAAAGATAAAACCCTCTGAAATTGTTCAATTAAGATTAGCTCATGCCTCAGCCATGCACTTCTCATGACATCATAAATGGCATTCATGATGACATCTCCAACGACATTGAGGACATCCTGATGAGCTCTCCAGTGTCGGCATTGATGTCACTATATTAAAGCCTCAGTGTGTGATGCAGAATGTATGCATGTCAACTAAGCACTGATAATTATTAAAGATCACGTCCAAGAAACTCTAAATAACCCAACATTCTGTACATTTAATACTTGGGAGAGTGGTTGGCATCACACACACATTTTCTTTGGGGATCATAGTGCTTCTATAACATATACAAGGCACCTATGGACTTTGTGGAGCTAGCAGTGGGAGAGATCTACAACTTCAACTAATATTTTGT
Organism: Lissotriton vulgaris; assembly: GCF_964263255.1. Lineage (NCBI taxonomy): Eukaryota > Metazoa > Chordata > Amphibia > Caudata > Salamandridae > Lissotriton > Lissotriton vulgaris. The sequence continues at coordinate 121,407,000 of NC_141697.1, forward strand.
GTATTTAACGTATGCGCAAAGTGGTGAGTTTGTTTGAGAAACGTATTATTTGTATAACATGCACCATGCAGAAATGTACGGTTTGCATACCGGTTAGGGGGATTATCGAAATGATTAATACATGTGTGAACTTCATATGTATTATACTCCAGGTAGAGGTACACATAGATAACGTGATTCAAGACTGCGCATGCCACATTCACTGTGACATTTTTCCTTTCCCTTTTTACTGTAAGGTTCTCCTTTTGAATCACTGGTCAGCCCTGCACCAGTCCCCGTGTCCCCAGTGCTTATTGCATATGGTCTTTGGCTATGAATAACTGTCTTTCTAGATTTGTTTCTAGATTGTTCCCAAATTTCATGAAACCATGTTCTTGTCGTATGGTGTTGAACCTGCTTCTCATGGGTGCCCACACTCTTCCATGGGTCAACGGATGCCACACTGACATCTTGCACTCCCGTGGCATTTTTTTTAAATCAGGGCACAGTATAAGGTACCTGACATTCAGAGTGCCTGGACCCTCTCAACCTCCAATGATCTGTAGATCTTCTAGTGCACAAAGGGAGAACACACTCCGACTCCTAATCGGGTTTACTTTTCAAATTTAAATACTCTACAGAGCTGAATTTGTAGAGGGCCACAAATTAATTGAAAACACATACAAATGTATTCGTCTAATTACACCTTCATGCCTGTCCAATGCTTTTTTAATGCCAATATCTTGCAAAATACTGAATTATTTACACCAAATCATCAAAATACCCTATTTTAAGCAAATGACTTGTTTATGAAGAGTTTGGCATCAGTTCTTTCAGCAGTTTTTGTTGGAGCAGTTTCAAGCTTTCCCATATGAGGATGAAGGGGAAATACCACTTTTATACTCCCTCCGGAGAATTGTACCCCTGAAAGAAACTTATATGGAAATTTAGACAGGCGTACGTAGCGACTGGCAAAGTTTATACAGATTTGTCAAATGGTGCCAAAGTTATAAACAAAATCAGAAAAACGCTGTTCCAATGGAAATTGAGACTTAGACACAGGTACATCAGGAAGGGGCGTCATTACCCACTCACCAATGGCAATAAAAAGCATATTACACTCCCTGGTCCTGCACATGTGCTATAAACACATTTTATTCCTATTATGCTTAGGTTGCCTTTCTCTTCCTTTGCTCTCTTTTTTGGTGCACTCCCTGCCTGTATTTCACTGAAGGTGTGGGTGTCATGTCAGTCAAAGTCTCTTTTGGGTTTGGCTCAACTCATTCCGTTAGAGCTGTGGGTGCATTTGGTATATGTGAAATGTGACTCTTTTTGCATGATGGCACAGTGTAATCCAACCTCGTTTCACAACCTTTGCAGCCCCATTCCCAGGATCACTGGTCACTATGTATTCTCAAGCTTATTGCTGAGATTGTGAAAGTAATAGACAAAGTGGCTAGCATTGTTACATTTAGAGAACATGGTCACTGAGGGACCAGTGGTGAAGGCAGCAAGAAAGGTGTTGCACAAGGATGAGCACGGTTGGGGAGGGCTTGATATAGGATGCTGAATGAGAGATCAGAGTGGGTAGCTGATGGTTTATGGAGTGATAGATTTTGTGCACACCCACATGAAAACTTGAAGCATTACTACTAATGAAATTCCCTAATATTTATATCTGTACCCTTTGGGGAGCCTTAAGATTTGGTTTCCCTATTATATGTTGGCATAGGTACAAATATTACTATGCAATGAGCAAGAGTGCTCAGCTATGAAGCAAATTTAGCTACACACCCTAATGCAGTTAGACCTACATCCTCAGAAACAGTTAATAATTTGGTTGTTTTTAACTCAGGGGCATTTACTGATAACCTAACATACCAGGGTAAGCCTAAACTGTAATCTTCTGTAGAGATATGACAGAGAGAATCATAGAAACAGCAGTGCCAGAAAGTGTGGCAACATGTGGCACCGATGCAGGACAGTCAAGTACGGGTGGCAGTGAAATGGTTCAACAGATGTATTAGTGTTGTTAAGTCAGGTATTAACTGCGGAAGAGGCCATCCTTACCATCTTACCACTGATTGGATATCACACAAGTCTCTTTGAAACTCTACTCTACCCATAGTGTCTGTGTAATAAACAACAGGCAGTTCCCTAGAGAAATGAGTCAAGCTCAAGCAATGCCAACAACTTTAAAGTCAAGAAAACAACACAATATAATTCCCAAACCATTACAGAAACATAAAGGTCAAATATAACAAACAAAAAATGTCGAGGAGAAATCAGAATCAGATAGGGTAAAGGACAAATATGAATTTGTAAAGTTTTAAGGTAAAAAGCACAAAGAAAAAGGAAAACACCATTGAAAAAGACATGTTCTGCAGCTGACCTGGACCCAGGAGCTAATTCTGGGCAGTCTTGGAGAAGCAGAGGTCGGATTGAGCAAGTGGGTCACCAAAAACACACTTTTTACTTTGGGACTTAGTCACATTTTTGTCACTCACTCTTCCAGCGGAACAAGGCCCAGGCCTAAAACTGATAAGGGACACTTATAGTTGTATATGTTACGATTGAGCTGTTGGTTTTGGCAACAACATTTCTGACAGGCACAAAGCAGGGTTTGCAGCTTCTGAGGTTACTTCACCCACTGAGAAACATTTATAGTCTTGCTCTTGACTAAGATTTTACCTCTGTATTTAACCACTTTTGTGGATCTAAAAATCCTCCACCTGGAGAAGGCTGGAAGCTGTAGCCAGCCAGGGCACCACAAAGCTGGATACCTTCACTGAAATGTCATGCTGAGCTCATTTCAAGTAGTAAAAAGCCCAGAGTGAGCGAACCTGATTTCCTTGTGCACGTTTGTGAAGACATTCCTCCACCCGAAGATCGAAAGGTGACTTAGTTCAACTTTTCATCAACAGCTACATATTGTTCTATCTAGTCACTCCAGCATACCCTAAATTCTTAGGGCAAGGTTCTAGGCACCAGCGCTCTCTCAAGTCAAGACGTCTACAGGGCCTATTTCCAGGAAAACTTAAATGCAGTGGCACGGAAGAACATTATGTTCATGCGACTTGTTGGCTTGCGTTCAACGGCTTTCAACAGATGGGCTCCAACAAGGGAGGGGGGTGGCGGGGGGGGTTGCAGACTGTTCAATTACCACTCTGAGTCATGGCTGCATCTTCTGTGTTGTTGCCCGGCCCTAGCTGCCCCAAGAAAGTCTCTCTTAAAACCCTTGTATCTAAGATGGGGCATTAGGACATGCTGGGAGGCTTCGGCTCTTTGTTTCGCATCCACTGACATCCAAGTGCTTGCAAGGTCGGGAAAATTTGTGAGACTCTTGGACAATCTTCTGTCACCTTCACGTCCTCCCCCTCAAAATCTCATCACAGACTTATTTTCCCCGTGGTATAGCACTTTTCGTTTTTATTATCTTTAATTTTGGTTTTGCGTAGCAAAATGTTTATATCGGCAACTACAAGACTGTTTTTCTTAGAAGCACAACAGCCACTAAGCTCAGTGAGCAGTTTCTCAGCTTTGTGTTTGTTTTCTTCCTTTTATCCTAAACATGACAAATGTGTTATTGCTGATTTTTTATATATGTGCTAATGCTGTTTTTATAGCAATGGTTTTAAGTAACTGTGCTAAACTAATAAAACTTCAAACAAACTACAGGGCTTTAAGTAGGCCGGGTCTCAAGGGGTCTGAGCACCGGCAGTTTTTTAAAGGGGGCCTCGAAACGGGTCTCTATCGGGCTCTGTTTTAAGGCCTGGCACAGGCGGTCCGTTTTTTTCCTGGACTGCAGTTTGCTGTCACTGTAGTCCGGAAAAAAGTGCCAGGGCGCAAAACAGCCCGATAGAGACCCGTTTCGAAACAGCAAGCACATCGATGTGCGGTGCCCACACTGGTCACTTCTCACTAGTAGAGAAGTTACGGCATGACGTCATGCCAGGAGAGCATTGTGGGGGAAGGGAAATCCTTTAAAGAGTAATTTTCTTTCTGGATTTCCCTTCTCTCTCTGAAACTCAAGAGCAGCAACATTGTGGTACGGTCTCCAGGGTTTTAATTGGAAGCTTTTTCAATATTATATGTAACAAGCCATAGTTGCAGCTTATTTATCTTATGCAACTAATAACCATTGACAAAGCTAATAGTCCTTACTTGTTGTAGGTATGATATTACTTGTTGTATCACATGTCTGGATGCAATGACAGAAACAGCAAAATACAAGTCGGGTGTCACACTATGCTAAACACAGATTTTTAGCAGAAGTGTTCTAAAGCCACGCCCCTGATTACACTGGCCACGCCCCTTTGAGAGACCCCCCAGTTTTTTTCATCCCACTTAAAGCCCTGCTTCTACAGAATCCAGTCTTCGGTTTTCAATTGGGCCCTCTTGAAGTCAGGCGTCATTCAGCCTTTTTTGTCCATTGAGCAGGCACACATGGGGTCAGTCTAAAATGTGGGGCCATACCAGTAAAATCCAGCTTATTGTAAACTTGTGTGTGTTAGGAGGGTGGTAAGAGACCTACATTCAGGGTGAGAAAGGGGCATACTGCTCTACAGTTAGACAAATGCTTTACATTATGAATGCTAAACACCCTTTATCACATGTCTTGAGATTATTTTTGTTTTATAAGGAATCAATCTTAAGTCATCAATGGAGTAAAGTAATAATTTCTTTATGTAAAAAATCATCTAGAAACCTAACACATGAATTAAAATTGATTGGCTAACAACAACAACAAAAAAGAAATACTTGTGATGCAGGGTGTTTAGCATTCATAATCTAAAACAGGAGGTCAGACACCTGGCCTTTGGAGAGCAGTTCCTGTCCCATGGCGCCTATTGGTGCCAAAATCCCTTCAGTTCTTTTCACCCAGCAGGTGTTGTTTTCCTAGGTCCAGGAGTGCCCTGAAGAGGAGAGGATGAGGTGGCAGTTTTCTCTGGTGCACTAGCCAGTAATGTACTACTTTTTCCTACCTAGTCCTATCTAATTTCACATTCTATGCCCACTTTCTTTTACAGCACATCCTCTTCGTTAATCTGTAGACATTTCAAATCCAAAACGGCTAACCCCCATATTCAATCTAGAGGGACTTCTGCCGGATTGAAGCCACAAAGTCTAGTAGGGCCTGAGAATGGCAGAACCTTTCTTGTAAGGCCCAGTTGGTTTTTCCAGATCAACAGAAGTATGAAGGTTGTCCTTTGTTCTCCAAATTGTTCAATTCCCATTTCCAAATGACTAATCCCTGTTAAAGGCCATTTGTTGACACCACATATACATACCTAGATGCCAGGCCACTGCCATCTGGGAGCTGAGCCATTAATTTTCAGCCAGGATTATATATTGAGTGTCAGGGGTAAAGCTGAGTCACAGACAGGTTCTAAACCAGTTTTAGCACAGCCACCATAAATCACAGTATCCTAAAGTTACTTAACACACTAAAGTTATCAAAAATATTTTTTCAACTTTAAATTAGATTTTTTAAACTATGTGGAAAAATAACATTGAGTACTATTTCCACCATTATCCCAAACAGTGATGTGAACAGAACATTTTGATCTTGCATAAACCTGGGATTCCATTCACCAAGTGCACACAGATATGCTAAAAATAGTGAGCTTAAATTTTAAAGGCCATAATGCCTTAACCACCTTCATTAAAGAAGAGGCAATATCTGCCTCTTACAAGAAACTGAATTTCTCAAAATGGACTGCTCTGAGTTGTGCTCAAAACAATCCCATTACAGAACTTCTCCTCTGGCCCCCCCAAAAAAGCAGGAGGTGGTGTTGCTCTGCAGCTCCAGCTTTTGAAGTGCAGTCAAGAAGGAACTAGAAGATAAGGGAGGGCGGGTCATGAGCTTAACATCACAGTTGGGGATCAATATGTACACAATCAGAGCCCTTTACAGCCTACCACCAACTAAGCAAGCTTCTATAAATCCACCATCCCTGACATCTTTATGTTTGTTGGCTGATGGGTAATCCGGGTGGAGTCATCAATATTTCTATGGTGGGGAGTAAGGACTATTCACATCAAAGATCTCGAGAAAGAGGAACCAAGGTTTTAGAGACTGGATGAAAGAGGTGAGCGTCTGGAAGAATTTGCATAGAGAAGAAATAGACTTCACCTGTTGCTCGGCAGCAAATGGAATCTATGCACATGTGGACCACTATGTGGTGAGGTCCAAGACTCCTGTTCCAGATGAAAGATGGACTATAGGACTGTCTGATGATACCCCAATCACATCAATCATACTCCCTCCAAAGGGGCTCTACCAGAAAACTCAATAATTTCCTTCTGTATGACCCTGTAGCTTGGAGGAACATAGAGAAAGGGATTAAAGCTTAATGGCGGAAAATGACACAAAGGAGGTCTCAGAAGACAAATTATGGGATACACTTAACCTGCTACTATGACTTATTTGCATATCGGTGACGTTCTGCCTTAAAAACTTGAGAGCTTAATCTGGGGTTAACCTGGAAAGCCAACTACTCAAAATAGAGGCCTGCCACAAGTGTACCATATTGAAAAAGACTTTGAGGAAAACTGTGGCACTCTGATCACACATGCCGGATATATAATCTTCTCAGAACCAAGCACATACAATGATGCCTCCGGGAACAAAGAAGGAAAGCTCCTGGTGCCCCAAATGAAAGCTCAAGTCTATAAGCAGAGGGTTATTGGTAGAGACAAAACAATTGTGAATGGTTTCAGGGACTTCTACTAAATCATATATAATGAGAACTAATATGGTCCCAAGATGCTGAGGCCTGCTTATGTACTGGTCTGGGAAAGAGTGTCTCTTCCCCTGTGGAATCCTTTGAGAAGCTCATTGCACAAGAATAATAGTTAAGCACCATTTCCAAAAACAATGAAATCTTGAGGCCTGCATAGTTTCCTAAACCTGTCCTGCAAAAAACTGTGTAATTCACTGACCCCCTCTTTTGGCAAGATATTTGAATGAACTTGTTGACTCAGCTCAGTGACCAATTCTATGCTATAAGCTGCAGTAGTGCTAAATCGCAAACCGGACAAGGGTCCCACCTAGTGAGCCTCATATAGGTCCCTAGCACTTCTCAGTATGAGCATAAAACCTTTTCTGAGCATCCTGAATATGAGGCTTAGTTGCCTCTTACTGAATATAATGGATCAAACCAACAGAGCTTCATTTTGAGCACAAAGGAGATCCTCCACATACTAGAGAACATCTAGAGAAAGAGACATAGGGCCTGGTTTAGATCTTGGCGGACGGGTTCCTCTGTCACAATGGTGACGAATATCCCGTCCGTCAAAATATAAATCCCATTATATCCTATGGGATTTATATTTCGGCGGACGAGATATCCGTCAGCGTTGTGACGGAGTACCCCACCCACCAATACTAAATCAGGCCCATAGTGTCCTGCTGTTCTTCTTGGATGCGGAGAAGGTGTTTCACAATTTACAAGGGCCAGATAATACTCATCATAGGCACTGGTCAGCTCTTTGCATAGGGGTGGTTGACGAGTTACCAGTCCCACAGAGCCCACATAAGTGTAGATGGAACTAACTTCACAAATACTGAAGTCTAGTCAACCAGGAATAACATTTTACTGAAATGACGAAGACACTTAGCTGAGAGTAAGGGATGTGTATATATTTAACATGTATTATTCATTACATCACGAAGTTCTACGTGCCATCTGGTTAAGTAACCATATCTGCATAGTCATCATGTCACTACAAATTGGCTAGATTTGATGATGAGCTAAAAAACCATTATGCAAAAACAATAAGTGAATGAAAGCAAGTATATGCTTCCTAGCACTCTGCTTCATGGAACAATGGAGTGGATTACTCAATGGTAGTATAGAAAAGCCCAGTAGTCACAGAAAATATAGATTTGGCAAACCAATCACACAACCAACATCTGCCAAGCATAATGATAGCCTTTCTACTACAAAAGCATTTCACTACTCGCCAGATAAGAATGAATGTCACTCATGTGCAGGCAGTGATGCAACATGTCAATCAGTTCCTAGTGCGATATGACACACACACTTATAGACAGCAATGCAATAAGTCTATCAGTTCCAAGTACGAATGGACACACAATTTCAGACAACAATGCAACATGTCTATCAGTCTCAAGTGCGGTATGTCATGCACCAGCAGGCTGTGATGCAAAGTATCTATCAGTTCCAAGTGCGATATGTCACATACAGCAATGCAACATGCCTATCAGTTCCAAGTGCGATATGTCACACACCTGCAGACAGCGATGCAACTTGTCTATCAGTTCCTAGTGCGGTATGTCATGCACCAGCAGGCTGTGATGCAAAGTATCTATCAGTTCCAACTGCGATATGTCACACACCTTCAGACAGCGATGCAACTTGTCTATCAGTTCGTAGTGTGGTATGTCATGCACCAACAGACAGCGATGCAACATGTCTATCAGTTCCTAGTGTGGTATGTCATGCACCTGCAGACAGCGATGCAACATGTCTATCAGTTCCTAGTGTGGTATGTCATGCACCTGCAGACAGCGATGCAACATGTCTATCAGTTCCTAGTGTGGTATGTCATGCACCTGCAGGCAGTGATGCAACATGTCAATCAGTTCCTAGTGCGATATGACACACACACTTATAGACAGCAATGCAATAAGTCTATCAGTTCCAATTGCGAATGGACACACAATTTCAGACAACAATACAACATGTATATCAGTCCCAAGTGCGATATGTCATGTACCAGCAGACTGTGATGCAACGTATCTATAAGTTCCAAGTGCGATATGTCACACACCTGCAGACTGCAATGCAACATGCCTATCAGTTCCAAGTGCGATATGTCACACACCTGAGGACAGCAATGAAACTTGTCTATCAGTTCCAACTTTGAAATGTCACGTATCTGCAGACAATGATGCAACATGTCTATCAGTTCCTAGTGTGGTATGTCATGCACCAGCAGACAACGATGCAACATGTCTATCAGTTCCTAGTGCTGTATGTCATGCACCTGCAGACAGCGATGCAACATGTCTATCAGTTCCTAGTGCTGTATGTCATGCACCTGCTGACAGCGATGCAACATGTCTATCAGTTCCAAGTGCGATAGGTGATACACCTGCAGACAGCGATGCAACTGGTCTATCAGTTCCTAGTGCTGTGTGTCATGCACCTGCTGACAGCGATGCAACATGTCTATCAGTTCCAAGTGCGGTATGTCATGCACCAGCAGACTATGATGCAACATCTATGTCTGTTCCAAGTGCGCTATGTCACACACCTGCATACAACGATACAACATTTATATCAGTTCCAAGTGTGATTTGTCACATACCTGCAGTGATGCAACATGTCTATCTGTCCCAAGTGAGAAATGGGACACACCTGCAGACAGCGATACAACATGTCTAGCAGTTCCAAGTGCAATATGTCACACATCTGCAGACAGTGATGTAACATGTCTATCAGTTCCAAGTGTGATATGTCAGGCACCTGCAGAAGTGATGTAACATGTCTACCAGTTCCAAGTGTGATATGTCACGCACCTGCTTCCAACTGAAATATGTCACACATCTGAAGACAATGATGTATTATATGTGTCAGTCCGAAGTACTGATATGTCACGCAACTGCAGACAGTTATGCAACTTTTCTATCCCTTCCCAGAAGGTCCTGGCTACTTACCACCAGGGGGCTGCAGTTGTTTTCCTCTTACCTTGAAGATGGAAGCCAGAGGCCCGGATGGTGAAGACAAACTCAGAGGATGGCGCCAATGGAGATTTGGCCACAATAATCTGAAAGGGAACAACACGGTTTACTACAACATGTTTTTGTTAATCATCGCTCCATTATTCCTTCTTTTGGTGTTTCAGCCTGTGAGTGATTGTGTAACTTGTACAGGATGGAAAATGATTACAGCTGCTACTGAATGGGTGGTGGGCGGGGGAGGGAGGAATGGAAAAAATTGCGCTTAACTTGGTACTGCTGCTGCCGTTCCTCCTTTCTTCTTTCAACAAAGCAGGAAGCTCACAGGCTCCTAGACTCCCCTAGCCAATCACAACGCTGCTTTCACCAGCATGACAGCAGAGTCGTGATTGGGCTGGGAGCCTGTGCATGGTCTCCTCCAAGGCTGTACAAAACCGGCTGGCAATAACATGCTAAGTGCGCATGATTGTTTGGCCGGCTCAAGACGGTTAGCCAAACCATCATGAATATCATGAATACTTAGACAGTGCCTACCACTCCTCCCCCTTCTCTGGATAACCCAACCCCACTCTCACCCACATCTACAGAGGCAGTACGGAAAAATAAAATGAATATAACATTGTGTTACGATCATGTTATTTTTCCTTTTTGAACCGCTCTGAGAGCAGTGGGGCGATGCTGAGCGGAGGAGCCGCTGCTTACAATATAACTGTATGTGCTCTGAATGTAAAGCACATTGATTGCCGTGGTTACTAATTTTACAAAGGAATATTGAATAGATAGATAGATAGATAGATAGATAGATAGATAGATAGATAGATAGATAGATAGATAGATAGATATGTATAACTATAATGGAAAAATAATGCCATGTAAGAAATAATTACTATTGTGCTTACTTTTACCCCACTCATGTGATTATCCTGTGTAGCTTTCAACGCCGCGTTCTTATTATGGCTTATCGGCTTTTCACCTCACTTGCCAGGCTTTAAGTAACCAGTCTCCACACCCTTAGTGAGCCCTGAATCCTTGTCTAAGGGAAACGTCACCAACATGCATGCTGCACACATCATCTACATCCCATCAATCCTGGGGGCTGCAGGCCCCGCCCATGCCTAGGTAAATCCACAAAGAATGGTGATAAGAAATCCTACACTTGGTACTGACATCCAAAGTGGATACAACCCTTTGCAATCTACTTCCTTCTCCTCCTACAAGGTACCTATCCAAGGTGTAGCCAACACCCCACCATCATTCATCATGTACACAAAACTGCTTCCTGCACACACTTGTAATGCTACAGTGACCACACTGCACCTAAAGCAGGGCCAGTGGAATTATGAGTTTGTGCGGCTGCTTCAATTTTTGCATAATCATACATTTGTTGCATTTGCCACATGATCCATTATCTGCCGCACTAGCTGCACATTTTAACAAAAAAAAATGGTTTCTAACTTAGACGGTTCAAACGTTACTATAAATGCAGGAATGCCCTTTACAAGGTGTGAGAAGGTGGCCTGATATGCAGTGCTCACTATTCTAGTGAACACTATGTATCAGTCCAGCAACCCTTATTGATGATTGGTTGTAAGTCAACCTTATAGACCAGCTATCCTAGTAGCGTGGATACGAGCAGTCTAAGGCTAAAGACTCGAGAGGGCGCGTTAAGCCAGCTGTTTACCACACATATACCCCTTGAATACCAAGTGAAAGGACACCACACAAGTGTTATGAAAATAAACAGTTATTTATTTAAAGATCACAACAGCCCTGTACTCTTTATGAGGACAGGGTACTAAGCACAAACCAAAACTCTTACAAAAATACTTAAGTTAGCACAGTATATACAAATGCCCGAGGGGCACGGAAAACCATATACTCTGAAAGTGGAATGCGAAATTCCTAGCAGGTAAGTACAGTACTAATAGCTTTTGGAATCGCTAGGACTTGACTAGGGAATCGTTAGATTACGTCTAGGAGGCCTAGGGGACTCGGGTGCAGTGTGTGCACTCTCACGCGAGATGCGGGACAAAAGTCTATGGTAGCTAGGAAATAGAAAGTTAGTGTTCTCGGGCGAACCCGACCTGGTAGGGAGAAACGAAAGTAGATTCTGACCCTTGGATAGTGAGGCTATGCTGGGGCACCGAAATGCCGAAGTTACCTAGCCCAGGGGCTGCAGCTGCATAGGTCTGAAAAGACGTCGGGAATCCTCGTAGACGGACCAGGAGCCGGAAGAAAAGATGCTGGCCGGTGACCAGTGAAGAAAGTTCAGTCGGATCCAAGCCTGGATCTTGAAGATAGATGACACCTGAAAGCAGAGGGGACCAAGTTCGAGACTACTAGCCAGTAGTCAGTGGGCACCAGGAGGGCACCGGATGGTAGCCACCTCGACTAGGTGAGTGGGTGACGCTTGACTCGAAGATCTCACGGACCAGGAGGCGTTGTCGGCGACCAGGATGGAGGATCGAGCTGTCCCACGAAGATGGAAGCTGTCGGCGTCGCTGGACCCAGGATTGGGCAACAAAGCCTTGGCAAATTCAAGCCCACGCGGTGGACCTAAAATGGCGTCTGGAGTGGACCAGGAGGATCCGGGGTGCCTCTCTTGAACAAGGAAGCAAGGGCCAGTCTGGAGCAACCAGACCAGCAGTCGTGAAGTCGTTGGGCGTCGTTCAGAAGGCCACAAGCCAGCCGGCTAGTAGCCAAACAACGCGGTGCACAGCAAACAGCAGAAGGGCCCCACGCCGATCGTGGAGATGCAGGGGGGCTGATCTTGGGTGCTGGAGCTGCGCAGGGTCGGGGCTTCTCGGACCCCAAAGCACTCACCAGTGGAGGACACGGTGGGCTTGCAGTAAAGATGTCGTGCAGTCTTGGCGATCGTCGGTCCCTTGAGGTCTCGTCGCACTCACGGTTCTCAGCTTGGCTGTAGAGGTGAGTAGAGGTCAGAGGTGCCAGGGAAGCCGGGTCTCGTCGAGCTGGGTCGTCGGATTCGTGAAGAAGGACTTGCAGCAGACCGCAGTGTTCTTTAGGATGGTGCCCGCTTGATGCAGGGTGACTACTCCTTAGCCACAAGGGAGAATCTTGAAGAAGAAATCGTGAAGTCCTTTCGAAGAAAGTGGTATCTTGATTCCAAAGATGATCTAATTTTAACAGGGGGCCCGCTCCCATCTTTATACTAAAAAAGGGGGCTGACCCGGTGACTAGGTCCTGCCTATGGGTGGGACTAGGTGGGGGGTGGTTACACCCCTCAACCATGCCGGACTTCCCCAGGCCAGGGGCTGGTGTGCCCCTGGAACTGGTTCAGACCGGCCTATGCGTAGTGAGCACCGGGGTGCCACTCAGCAGTCACCTTCCTGTAAAGCCCTGCCTACCCAGGATACACAAAACCATGTCTGGGACGGTGCTAGCACCGCCCCTGACAGGAAACCCTTTGTCCAGGCTCCCCTCGCTGGAAGGACTCCCAGCTGCAGGGGGTCAGACTCGTGTCTGTGGTGGCAGCATCCATTTTGTGGAGCTGAGGCTTCAGTTAACTTTAACCGGGGTTCACAGTTACATACATGTCGTGTCCCTCTAGAAGGGTGGAATGCTAACCCCGTCGCCAGAATTGGCGAGGGGTTAGTATTCCAATTCGTATGACACCTTACTCGACATGTTTTGATAAAGCAATACCAAAGATAGCATTTAACCGCGAGGATTATAATGCACTTAAGAGTATATGGTATGCGATATCATGGAACAGCTATTAGGACTTGATTCCGCAAGCTGCAGACAGGCTCAGCTCATGCCAGAGCACCATCTCACACGATTCCAAGCACTCTGCCTTCAGGATTGTCAAGGCCTGCCATAGGAGTGACTGATAGGAATCTGTGTGTCCATTTTAGGGTTAGGTATAGGTATACTACACCTACAGCAAAGGGTGATTACACGACTTTGCCCCAGCTGTCATGCAGCCAGTTGTGTCAAATTTAGGAGGCCAGCCAGGGGTGGCACAATACGTGCTGCAGCCCCTGGCAGCCCTGGGTACACCTATGCCCTGAGTTACAGGGTCTGATAAGGTGGCCCAGTACCAATTGGTAGATGCACCTAGGGTACATGAAGTAATTTAGAAAGAGAACAGCCAGGCTGTGGGTCTGATTGGCAGGCCCACAGCCAGAGAAAGTCGTAAACCAGTGAAACAAAAGCAAAAAATCTGGGTGATCATAGGATTGCAGACCCTACTCTCCTACATGACCCCCCCCCAAACTTTGGGACAATAAGCTAACCTTGACCAGGTGAGTCTTCTTGTTCTAAGTGGAAATATCTGGAGAGCCCATCGGCATTGCCATGATCAGTACCAGGTCTATGTTCCACTGTAAAGTCCATCCCCTGTAGGGAAATGGACCACCTAAGCAGTTTGGGGTTTTCACCCTTCATCTGATTTAGCCACAAGAGGGGCTTATGGTCGGTCTGAATCTTGAAGTGAGTGCCAAACAAGTATGGCCTCAGCTTCTTCAGGGCCCAAACCACAGCAAAGGCCTCCCTCTCAATAGCTGACCAATTCTTCTCTCTGGGGGTCAGCCTTCTGCTTATAAAAGCAATGGGCTGATCCTGACCATCAAAATTCAGTTGAGAAAGAACAGCTCCCACACCCAACTCAGAAGCATCTGTTTGGACAATGAATGGTTTGGAGTAGTCTGGACTCTTAAGGATAGGTGCTGTGCACATGGCCTGCTTTAGGTCATCGAATGCTTTTTGACAGCCTGCTGTCCACTGAACCTTTTTTGGCATTTTTTTACTTGTCAGTTCATTTAATGGTGTCACAATGGAACCATAGTTCCTGACAAATTTTCTGTAGTATCCAGTCAGGCCCAAGAAAGCTCGAACCTGAGTCTGGGTGGTTGGAGGAGCCCAGTCCCTGATTGACTGTATTTTGCTCTCCAGTGGCTGAACCTGGCCTCCACCTACAAGGTGGCCCAGGTATACAACCTGTGTCTGCCCTATCTGGCACTTGGTGGCCTTGATAGTGAGGCCTGCTGCTTGCAGAGCCTCTAACACTTTCCTCAGGTGGACCAGGTGATCCTCCCAGGTGGAGCTAAAGACAGCAATATCATCTAGATATGCTGCACAGAAGTCATCCAGCCCAGTAAGGACTTGATTCACCAACCTTTGGAAGGTGGCAGGTGCATTTTTCAGACCAAAGGGCATTACCACAAATTGATAATGCCCACCAGGGGTTGAAAATGCTGTTTTGGGCTTGGCATCCTCAGCTAACCTGATTTGCCAATACCCAGCTGTTAAGTCAAATGTACTTAAGTAGTTGGCAGAAGCCAATCTATCTATAAGTTCATCTGCCCTTGGTATTGGATGGGCATCAGTCTTAGTGACTGCATTGAGACCCCTGTAGTCTACGCAAAACCTCATCTCTCTCTTACCATCTTGGGTGTGAGGCTTTGGCACTAGAACTACTGGACTAGCCCAAGGGCTATCTGAGGGTTCAATGACTCCCAATTCCAACATTTTCTGCACTTCAGTTTTTATGCAGTCTCTAACATGATCAGGCTGCCTGTAGATTTTACTCTTGACTGGCAGGCTGTCACCAGTGTCAACCTCATGGGTGCACCAATTGGTCTGACTGGGTGTCAGAGAGAACATACGTCTGAAAGACTGAAGAACCTGTTTACAGTCTTTCTGCTGATGTTCAGAGAGGCTGCCACAAAAGACAACACCATCTACTGACCCATCATCAGGATTCTGAGTGAGCAGGTCTGGGAGAGGGTCACTCTCTTCCTCCTGTCCCTCATCTATGGCCATGAGCAAGCTCATGTCCTTCCTGTCGACATATGCTTTGAGCCTGTTGACATGGAGTACCCTATGGGGACTCCTGGGAGTTCCAAGGTCCACCAGGTAGGTGACCTCTCCCTTTTGCTCAAGGATTGTGTGGGGCCCAGACCATTTGTCTTTGAGTGCTGCTGGGGCCACTGGCTCCAGCACCCACACCTTCTGTCCAGGCTGATAAACAGTCAGGACAGCCTTTTGGTCATGCCAAGCTTTTTGAAGTTCTTGACTGGCCTTAAGGTTTTCTGATGCCTTCTCCATATACTCAGCCATCCTGGAGCGGAGACCAAGTACATAGTCCATTATGTTGGTTGCAGGCTTTTTGAGAGGTCTCTCCCATCCTTCCTTCACCAAACACAAGGGGCCTCTCACAGGATGCCCATACAAAAGTTCAAAAGGGCTGTAGCCAACCCCCTTTTGTGGGACCTCTCTGTAAGCAAACAGAAGGCAGGGCATCAGGACATCCCATCTACGCCTGAGTGTTTCAGGTAGTCCATGAATCATCCCTTTTAGGGTCCTGTTGAACCTTTCAACAAGCCCATTGCATTGTGGGTGATAGGGTGTAGTGAATTTGTAATTGACACCACACTCCTTCCACATAGCAGTTAAATAGCTTGACATGAAGTTTGCACCTCTGTCAGAGACAACCTCCTTAGGGAAGCCCACTCTGGAGAACACTCCAACTAGGGCCCTTGCCACCACAGGGGCTGTGGTGGTCCTAAGTGGAATAGCTTCAGGATACCTGGTGGCATGATCCACTACCACCAGTATAAACTTGTGCCCTGATGCTGTCTGGGGTTCCATTGGGCCAACAATGTCAATCCCCACTCTTTCAAAGGGCACCCCCACCACAGGCATTGGTATAAGGGGGGCCTTTGTTGTGCCACCTGACTTACCACTGGCTTGGCAAGTGACACAGGAGCGACAAAACTCCTTGGTATCCTCATTCATGTGAGGCCAGTGAAAGTGTGAGACAAGCCTGTCCCAAGTCTTTGTCTGGCCTAAGTGTCCTGCTAAGGGAATCTCATGGGCCAAGGTAAGTAGGAAACCTCTCTGAGACAAGGGTACAACCAGCCTCCTGGTCATGCCAGGCTTGGGGTCTCTTGACTCAGTGTACAGGAGTCCATCTTCCCAGTATACCTTGTGGGTACCTGTGGCGTTCCCAGCAGCCTCAGCAGCAGCCTGCTGTCTGAGGGGTTCAAGAGAAGGGCAGCCTAACTGGTCCTTCCCCAGGTCTTCCCTTGAGGGTCCCCCTGAACCCAAGAATTCAACTTGATCAAGTTCAAACTCTCTAGGCTCAGTTTCCCTCAATTCCTGCAGGTCAGCCTCCTCTGAGACTTGATCCACAACCTGGGGCAAGGGGGAAGGCACAGCCTTAACCCTACTGCTCTTTTTCTTGGAAGGTGTCTGGTCCATTGTTCCAGGATCCAGCACCTGTTCAGTGGGGCATCTTCTGGCCTGTGACCTAGTCACAGCAAACACATGTGCTGGCAAACCTAACATTTCCAGATGAGTCCTCTGCTCCACTTCTGACCATTGTGATGACTCCAAATCATTGCCCAACAAACAATCCACTGGGAGGTCTGAACTAACTACAACCTTCTTTTGGCCAGTTACCCCTCCCCAGGAGAAAGCTACAATTGCCATACTATGATTGGTAGTGACATTGCTTGCATTGGTCGCCAGGAATTCTGTACCTGGCATGATCTGTCCAGGGTCCACAAAGCTAGGTGTCACCATTGTGACACTGGCACAAGTGTCCCTATAGGCCTGAGCCATTTTTCCATTAATAAAAGGTGTCTGTCTGTATTTGCCCAAAGTATTGGGACTTATGTCAGGGGACATATCCATATCCCCTGTACTGACAAGGACAGCCTGAGTGAGGGTGCCAACTAAGTTGTCACTCCCCTCAGAACCCAGGGTTAACCCTACTAAACCCTTGGGAGGTGCACTACCACTGCTGGCTGTACTAGGGGGCACAGGTGCCTTAGGGGCTGCAGTGGCAGGAGTCTGCCCTCCTCCTTTCTTGGTGCACTCACTAAACCAGTGAGTTTTACTTTTGCAGTATTGGCACCACCTTTTAGATTGGCCTTCTTTCTTCTTTTGGGGAGCCTGACCCCCACCCTCTTTGGGTTGTTGGGGACCTGTCGAAGACTTCTGGTCATTTTGTTCCCCTTTCGAATCCTTACCCTTCTGGTCTGCTTTCTTCTGACCACCTTGATTCTGGCCCTGGTTCTGTTTAACTCTTGTTCTAACCCATCTGTCTGCCTTCTTTCCCAATTCTTGGGGAGAGGTCAGATCTGAGTCAACAAGATGCTGATGCAACAACTGGTTCTGACAATTGTTTAAAATTTGCTCTCTCATCATCAAATTGTACAATCCTTTATAATCAGTAACCTTACTGCCCAGCAACCAGCCCTCAAAAGCCTTAGTGGCACAATCTACAAAGTCAGCCCAATCTTGAGACTGAGTTTTCTGGGTATCCCTGAACAGCACCCTGTACTGCTCAGTGGTTAGGCCAAACCCATCAACCAGTGCATTTTTCAAGACTTGGTAATCATTAGCATCCTCCACCCTTGTGGTGAGGAGCTTGTCTCTTCCTTTACCCTCAAAGGAGAGCCACAAGATAGCTGCCCACTGACTTGGGGGTACACCTTGCACAGTGCAGGCCCTCTCCAAAGCAGTAATCCATTTGTGGATGTCATCCCCTTGTTTAAAGGGGGGCACTATCTTACCAAGGTGTTTTGTATCAAAACTCCTTTCCCTATTGCTAGGTACAATGCTGCCACCAGTGGGGACTGTCCCACTCAATTGTTGCTCTCTAGCAAAGGCAAGCCTCTCTTTGGCCAGGGCAAGTTCTTCCCTTTCAATCCTCAGATTGGCTGCCTTTTCCTTAGCTTCATACATTCTCCTCTGGGGAGATGTCATTCCCCTTTGAGAGGAACGTTGAGAGCCATTGGTATGAAGGGATCTGATAGAGCCTCTTGATAGAGATCTATCTCGTCCATTCCCAATGTTAAGCTGACCTGAGAGTGGCCCCAAGGGTCCCCTAGTGCCCATCTCATGTCTGCTTAAGTTGGACCTGGTTAGTCTGTTGACTTCTACCTGTTCCTTTTCTGCCTCATCCCCTGATACCAAATCATCATCCTCATCATCAGCATCATCTGCTTCCTGAAGAGGATGGTCCTGGGCATCAAAGGGACCCTGTAAGGAGGGCATGTTGCCATCTGAATTAGAAGGGTCTGGGTTACCAGCCCTCCTTGCATCATGAGTCTCTAAGAGACCAATCAGAAAGGCAGTTGTGGGGTTAGACCCCTGCTTAATCTTCCTAGAGGTACACACTTGTCGTAACTCATGGAAGCTAAGCGCAGTATATCTTGAAGGGATGACCTGTGGAGGGTCAACTGACACAAGGGGAACCTCAGTGTTTCCTCCTTTGTCCGACATACTGTTTCTAGTGTGGTGTAAGTGATGCACCTACCTACACTATGTGTTTACCTACTGATCCCTTGCTAAGAGTTGCAGCCAAGGTGTGCTAAGCCTTGAGGAGCTACAACAGCTGGTTCAGTAGAACTCAGAGTATTCTAAGCTTTAGTTATATGTACCTAACAGTACTTATGTGATCTTTCAACAAGATATTCTTAGGATACGTGTGGTAAAACAACAGCAAGCTCAAATCCCAACCGCTGCTCACCAATGTGAGAAGGTGGCCTGATATGCAGTGCTCACTATTCTAGTGAACACTATGTATCAGTCCAGCAACCCTTATTGATGATTGGTTGTAAGTCAACCTTATAGACCAGCTATCCTAGTAGCGTGGATACGAGCAGTCTAAGGCTAAAGACTCGAGAGGGCGCGTTAAGCCAGCTGTTTACCACACATATACCCCTTGAATACCAAGTGAAAGGACACCACACAAGTGTTATGAAAATAAACAGTTATTTATTTAAAGATCACAACAGCCCTGTACTCTTTATGAGGACAGGGTACTAAGCACAAACCAAAACTCTTACAAAAATACTTAAGTTAGCACAGTATATACAAATGCCCGAGGGGCACGGAAAACCATATACTCTGAAAGTGGAATGCGAAATTCCTAGCAGGTAAGTACAGTACTAATAGCTTTTGGAATCGCTAGGACTTGACTAGGGAATCGTTAGATTACGTCTAGGAGGCCTAGGGGACTCGGGTGCAGTGTGTGCACTCTCACGCGAGATGCGGGACAAAAGTCTATGGTAGCTAGGAAATAGAAAGTTAGTGTTCTCGGGCGAACCCGACCTGGTAGGGAGAAACGAAAGTAGATTCTGACCCTTGGATAGTGAGGCTATGCTGGGGCACCGAAATGCCGAAGTTACCTAGCCCAGGGGCTGCAGCTGCATAGGTCTGAAAAGACGTCGGGAATCCTCGTAGACGGACCAGGAGCCGGAAGAAAAGATGCTGGCCGGTGACCAGTGAAGAAAGTTCAGTCGGATCCAAGCCTGGATCTTGAAGATAGATGACACCTGAAAGCAGAGGGGACCAAGTTCGAGACTACTAGCCAGTAGTCAGTGGGCACCAGGAGGGCACCGGATGGTAGCCACCTCGACTAGGTGAGTGGGTGACGCTTGACTCGAAGATCTCACGGACCAGGAGGCGTTGTCGGCGACCAGGATGGAGGATCGAGCTGTCCCACGAAGATGGAAGCTGTCGGCGTCGCTGGACCCAGGATTGGGCAACAAAGCCTTGGCAAATTCAAGCCCACGCGGTGGACCTAAAATGGCGTCTGGAGTGGACCAGGAGGATCCGGGGTGCCTCTCTTGAACAAGGAAGCAAGGGCCAGTCTGGAGCAACCAGACCAGCAGTCGTGAAGTCGTTGGGCGTCGTTCAGAAGGCCACAAGCCAGCCGGCTAGTAGCCAAACAACGCGGTGCACAGCAAACAGCAGAAGGGCCCCACGCCGATCGTGGAGATGCAGGGGGGCTGATCTTGGGTGCTGGAGCTGCGCAGGGTCGGGGCTTCTCGGACCCCAAAGCACTCACCAGTGGAGGACACGGTGGGCTTGCAGTAAAGATGTCGTGCAGTCTTGGCGATCGTCGGTCCCTTGAGGTCTCGTCGCACTCACGGTTCTCAGCTTGGCTGTAGAGGTGAGTAGAGGTCAGAGGTGCCAGGGAAGCCGGGTCTCGTCGAGCTGGGTCGTCGGATTCGTGAAGAAGGACTTGCAGCAGACCGCAGTGTTCTTTAGGATGGTGCCCGCTTGATGCAGGGTGACTACTCCTTAGCCACAAGGGAGAATCTTGAAGAAGAAATCGTGAAGTCCTTTCGAAGAAAGTGGTATCTTGATTCCAAAGATGATCTAATTTTAACAGGGGGCCCGCTCCCATCTTTATACTAAAAAAGGGGGCTGACCCGGTGACTAGGTCCTGCCTATGGGTGGGACTAGGTGGGGGGTGGTTACACCCCTCAACCATGCCGGACTTCCCCAGGCCAGGGGCTGGTGTGCCCCTGGAACTGGTTCAGACCGGCCTATGCGTAGTGAGCACCGGGGTGCCACTCAGCAGTCACCTTCCTGTAAAGCCCTGCCTACCCAGGATACACAAAACCATGTCTGGGACGGTGCTAGCACCGCCCCTGACAGGAAACCCTTTGTCCAGGCTCCCCTCGCTGGAAGGACTCCCAGCTGCAGGGGGTCAGACTCGTGTCTGTGGTGGCAGCATCCATTTTGTGGAGCTGAGGCTTCAGTTAACTTTAACCGGGGTTCACAGTTACATACATGTCGTGTCCCTCTAGAAGGGTGGAATGCTAACCCCGTCGCCAGAATTGGCGAGGGGTTAGTATTCCAATTCGTATGACACCTTACTCGACATGTTTTGATAAAGCAATACCAAAGATAGCATTTAACCGCGAGGATTATAATGCACTTAAGAGTATATGGTATGCGATATCATGGAACAGCTATTAGGACTTGATTCCGCAAGCTGCAGACAGGCTCAGCTCATGCCAGAGCACCATCTCACACGATTCCAAGCACTCTGCCTTCAGGATTGTCAAGGCCTGCCATAGGAGTGACTGATAGGAATCTGTGTGTCCATTTTAGGGTTAGGTATAGGTATACTACACCTACAGCAAAGGGTGATTACACGACTTTGCCCCAGCTGTCATGCAGCCAGTTGTGTCAAATTTAGGAGGCCAGCCAGGGGTGGCACAATACGTGCTGCAGCCCCTGGCAGCCCTGGGTACACCTATGCCCTGAGTTACAGGGTCTGATAAGGTGGCCCAGTACCAATTGGTAGATGCACCTAGGGTACATGAAGTAATTTAGAAAGAGAACAGCCAGGCTGTGGGTCTGATTGGCAGGCCCACAGCCAGAGAAAGTCGTAAACCAGTGAAACAAAAGCAAAAAATCTGGGTGATCATAGGATTGCAGACCCTACTCTCCTACACAAGGCTGCACTGGTCACCTTTCTGTTGCATTTTGCTTTATTTGGGTATTAAACTGGCACTAATGAGGTGCACCAAACACCCATGCTGTGTTATTAAGTCTACAAATTGCTGAAATATGAAGGAATACTAAATACAAAATGTGCCACATAATGCGGCATAATTTGCTTTTTCTTGCTGCATAATTTGCTCAACCATGCTGCATAATTTAGACCTCTCTTGGCGCATACTTCCAGTGGCCCGACCTAAAGGGGAGTCCTTGATGAACAGATGAGTTTCATGTAGTATTTCTGCAATGTTCGTGATGGGATACACAGAAGAGCAGGAGTCTCCTTATTACTGCCTCACAAGCTACGGCAGCTAAAGGTTCATCCCTCATTGGTCCATCCCCAGAGGTGCCTGGGCTACACCTTGAGGGTTGATGCGCGCAGAACCAAGAGCCACTCCGGGTCAGAACTGCACCTTCTTTGTTTGCGTCGCATGTTCTTAGGTGCAGACTCACCTCTACCGATTAAACGGGTCTTTGCATTGACTTTTGCTCTGATGGTGCAAACATGTTAATTCCATTTTGCAATCTAGCTACGTTCCCATCTTTACCCACTCAACGATTTCAACTGCGTCGCTTCTTTGGAGTTTCATGCATCATTCATTTCGTTTCCCCTAAGTAACCTTTTTGAGTTTCATTATGGCAGGTGTGGATGGAGACAGGCGCTTCAGAAATATATAGTTGTTATATGCCTTTTTATTTCATTGTATTTATTTAATTTGATTGGTTTTATTGAGTGCGAAGACAGCCCACACCCATATTTTAGCTCAATTTTGTAAAATTGATTACTTATTATTTTCATAAAACTAAATAACTTTAAATTAAAACAAAACATCTCTCCCTCTCTATCTATTCACTGAAAAAACCCACAAAGGTTAAAGTAATATTATAGTTAGGTGAATAGGTAAGTGACAACATCAACATTTTGTTCTAAAACAAAACTATTATGAATAAAAACGGAGTCTTCCAAAAGGACTGGGAATATTTATTAGTTCAAGACAGCACCAACAACCCAACCACCTAAGCCAGGCTTATCGCACAGGTGTTTGGGGGGTATTGTAAAGCAGATGCACTCCAATGCATGAAAAATGGTTTTTCTTGCAGACTGCTCGCCATTCCCAAAGATTCTGCTAATTTTATATGCCATGAGGTACTGAGTTTACCTTATATGGAGGATCAATTCGGCATAGCCCACTCGGTGGCGGCTCCTCCTCTATGGCGAAAGAGCATCGCTCCACTGCTTTTAAGCAGTGCAACGTAAAGGAAAATAAAATGATAATAACTTTGAATTATATTCATTTTATGTTTCTGTGCTGCTTTGGGGGCGGGCGGGTGGGCCGGGCTGCTCTGCTCTAGGAGCAGGGCAGGGGAGGAGTGGTTTGCCCACTCATAAGTGCACATGACTGTTTGGCTGGTCCTCTCCGGCCGCCTAAAAGAGTCATGAGCACTTTCCCTGTTCTCCGTGCAGGTTGCATTACAGCCTGCGTGGACAACATACCCAGGCCCACATTCCCTGGCTGAGCGTCTAACCAAGACTCTCAGACCAATCACAAAGCAGCACTGCAGGATTGTGATTGATCAGGGGAGCCTGGGTGCTTACCAATCACAACACTGTATTGCAGCGTTGTGATCCGTCAGGGGAGCCTGGCTGTGATTCCTGCTCCTCGGGTCAAGATGAGGAGAGCTGGAGCAGAGACGCGGGACCTGGTGGCAAGGTGAGTGTTTATATATATATATATATATTTTTTTTTTTTTTTTATTGCACGCAACCCCCCACGCACCCTCCCCCCAAACCCCCTCCACCTGGGAGCCATGCCGGCCACCACTGAGCCCACTTCTCCTGTAGATTAAATGTTGGCAGAATCCAGAGGCGGCATTGGTAAGGACGTGTATTACTGATTGCTTGGCCTTAGATAAGTTAATCAGGATACCCTGGCTTGCATATTTAAAAATAATCTTTCAAAAACCACAAAGAGGGTATTCTCAAGGGGAGGGACAGAAGATAAGGAAGCCTTAAATAATTTTAAAAGTGGTAGGGTGTAAACAAGTGCTACCTCGTAACATTTTTAAAGAAGGTGAAGAAAATTAATCTTTTCAAAAATAATCTAAATGAACAATTTTAATTGTGTTACCCGATCTGACAGATACCCCAAGAACTCCAGTCATAGTGCTTCAATCTCCCCCAGGAATGTGGACCTTAAAGATGCTGCCAACATGTCATTAATTAAATGAATGGACTTAGATGTACTATCTCTTTTTTCAGTTGCGAAAACTCAGAATCAGAGTTTGTAGCTAATGGATTTACCAGTGTACTTTCAAGATTCAGTAACGTTTACAGACCTCTAAAATAGGCTGCAAATAGATACAGGTTTGGTATTTAAAAGGAGAGTTCCTTCTGGATAGGTATGTGATGTATCATTGTTTTGCGACTGAAATCTGTTTGCAAAGCTTGAAAAACTGTTGACTTCCAAGGTGGGATGGTAAGCCATATGTAGAAGGGAAGGGGTTCCATTAGGACTCTTTATGCTTCCTAAATGTAAAAAATAATAACTTTTGTTGAAGAGTAATAGTCCATGGGACTTGCACGTACTCTCCAGCAAACTTTAAAGACACCTTTTAACGTAGCCCCTACAAGGAAAATAGGTGGAATTTTTTTTTAAAGGTTTACTTTGTTGAAATGTGACCACAGACTTAGTGGTCTGCTGACTGCAAAATGCCACTATACTTGTGATGGCCAGCAATTGTAGACAGTCACACTTTTCGAGATAACTCGAATTTTAATGAGCTAGGTCGGATTACGACCCACTACAATTTGTAATTTAGTGAATTGACCTTTTTCTAAATAGGTCAGTTAGTAAAATTCAATCCTGGTCACAAAAATACTGGTCGTAAATTGCACCCAGATGTGTACAACCATTACTTATTTTCAACTGGCCCCATTATGTCACTTATAACCTGTGACGAAATGCGTTACTTACCTGTAACTGCAGTTATCTAGTATTGGTGTCTTTCAAGGATTCACATGCCTGAATCATTCCCCGTCGTAGGGATGGGAGTCCCCGGTACATAAATAAGTAATGTCCTATAGACATATAGAAAATAGTAGGCCTAAAGGCCTCACCTTAGTAACATATCCATGTCCTTTTGTAAAAAGGACCAAACTCTAGAGAAGAGCCAATCAGCTGTCATCTCCCTCTAGAACCCTCCTGGCAGGAGCCTCAGTCCCTCAGATTTTCGTACGCACTAAGCTAAGTAGGCGTGTTACTGAGAGAATTAGGTGAGTCCTTCCAGGGGAGGCAGGAGGTTTGCATGTGAATCTATGAAAGACACCAATACTGGATAACTGCAGTTACAGGTAAGTAACGCATTTCTTATCCAGTATTCTGGGTGTCTTTCATAGATTCACATGCCTGAATCAGAGTAGCAAACAATGCAGAGTGTACATTTCTGATGGTATAGTATATACAAGTCATTAGATAATAACATATCATGCGACTAGTAGCAGCCAATTGACATCAAAAACAAGTATTAGCAAAGAAATGTGCATACCAGAGAACGATGGAGGGACGAAAGAAGGCTCACCTCGGTGAAATAGTTGGCGTAATACTGCTTGTCCCACCGCTGCATCTTTCATCAGCTCCGTGTCCAGGCAGTAATGCCTAGTGAAGGTATGCAGCGATTCCATGTTGCCGCTCTGCAAATGTCAATGACTGGCACCCCTGCAAAGAGTGCCATAGAAGTGGACATAGCTCTCGTGGAGTGGGCTCGCACTTTAGAGCGTAGTGGCTGTCCTGCTTGTTCATGAAAGAAAGAGATGGCCGCAGAAATCCATCTTGAGATGCTCTGCTTAGTAAGTGGGAGACCCTTTCTAGGTCTGCTGTAAGCTACAAACAGCTGGTTTGACTTCCTGAATGCTTTTGTTTTGTCGATGTAAAATTTCAAGCATCGCTTGAGATCTAAGGAATTTAATGATCTCTCAGCTGCTCTGCTAGGATTTGGGACCACCGGCTCATTAAGGTGGAAATCCGACGGAACCTTCGGAATAAATCTCGGATTGGTCCTCAGGATCACCCTGTAGTTTTTAAACTGTAGAAAAGGATCCTGAATTGAAAACGCCTGCAGTTCACTCACCCTCCTTGCAGAGGTGAGCGCCAGTAGGAGCGCTGTTTTCCAAGAGATGTATTTTAGGTCAGCTCTGTGCACTGGCTCGAATGGATGCTTCATGAGCTGATTAAGGACTACATTTAGATGCCAGGTACGTGGCAACATCCTTACTGGCGGGAAAGACCTGTATAATCCCTTTAGAAATTGTTTGATCAACTTGCTTGACCAGAGGGATGGACCCGTTGAAGTTCTCTTATAACGGGATATCGCCGCCAGTGGACTTTAATGGAGGAGTCGGTTAGGCTCGACTTTGCCAGATGTACAGGTAAGGTAAAACTTGCTCCGGTAAGGAAGAGAAAGGGCGTATCCCTTGATCTGCACACCAAACACAAAACCGCTTCCATTTCAGAGAATACGTCTTGGTAGTGCTATCCGCTCGTGCTCTGGCAAGAATGTCTCTACAGTCTTGTGGAATATTCAAATTTCGGAACTCTCGGAAATCAGAAGCCAGGCGGCTAGCCAGAGAGATTTCAGATCCGGATGTTGAACTTGCCTGTCGTTCATTGTGAGCAGAGACGGACACTGCTTCAGACGGATCGGCGGTCTCAGGGACAGACGGTGGAGTTCTGCGAACCAATGCTGCCTCGGCCAAGTTGGGGTTATTAGAATTAGAGTACAAGGCTCCACCTTCATCTTCCTGAGGACTCTGGAAAGCATCGGGAATGGCGGAAAAGCGCACGCAAAGACGTTGCACCATGCGATGGAAAATGCATTCCCTAGAGACCCTGACTGGGGATGCCAACTTGCGAAGTGTGGGCATTTGGCGTTCATCCTCGTCGCAAAGAGATCGATCCGTGGCGTGCCCCATCTGGAGAAGATTTGGTTGAGGATCTTATGATCTAGCTCCCACTCGTGTGATGAGGTCTTCTGCCTGCTCAACGAGTCAGCGAATACATTGCCCGTGCCTGGGACATATTCAGCCTGTAGGGCTACGTTGTTCGTTATAAGCCAGTTCCAGATTTTCTGCGACTCGCGAGAGAGTGTCAGCGAGCGCGTCCATTCCTGTTTGATGAGATAGTGCATCGTCGTAGTGTTGTCTGTCCTGACGAGCACTAGGGAGTTTTTGATCCTTGGTAGGAAGGACTGCAGGGCCAGGAAGACAGCTCTCAGCTCGAGCAGATTGATATTGGGTTTCTTCTCTGCAGCTGACCATTTTCCGCTTATCTGCAGCTCCTGCAGAGAGGCTCCCCAACCTTCTAAGGAGGCGTCCGTTGTAATGACATGGGGAGCTGCTGGAAGCAGGAATGCCAATCCTTGAGGCAGGTTTAGTGATGACATCCACCATCGCAAAGCTTTGACCATTTGACAAGTCACCTTTATGCGGTCATCGAATGACCCTGTGCATTGGACCCACTGCCTGGAAAGTGCCTCCTGTAAAGGGCGCATCCGTAGACGGCAATGAGGGATCAAAAGGATATTCCGGAGTTGGGAGCACACCGCTGACCTCTTCCGCCATATCGCCCTCATCAGTAGAGATAGTTTTGGGGTTGCAGAACAGGTCGCCAAACACCCGTCACGGGCCTCGTTGCCCCTCTGGCGCGCAGGTGCATCTCCAACAAGCTTGTCAGCTTAAATGGCTACCGGGAGCCATCAAAAGGGGATTCCGGAGTTGGGAGCACACCGCTGACCTCTTCCGCCGTATCGCCCCACTGCATCATGGTCTGTGCAGTTCAAGTATTTTCAGGAACAGTTCAAAGTTCAAATTTCCAAAGTATTTCACCTCAATAGGTGCAAGTAAGTACTTGTATTGTGATCATCCATAGACACGAGCCTAGCTCGTGTTTCGGGATTGATTCCCTCATCAGTAGAGATAGTTTCGGGGTTGCAGAACAGTTCAATTTTCTGCGCGCCAGAGGGGCAACGAGGCTCGTGACGGGTGTTTGGCTAGGAAGTGGTTGGTTAATTTTGTACTGGATTTTTTACATTTGACGGTGCTCTTATGCTCACCTATCCTCGTCTTGATAGCTCTGCTGGTCATTCCTACATACTCCATATTGCATGGACACTTTATAAGATATATGGCATTCGAGCTTTTGCAGTTGCTGAAGTTTCTTTGCTCCCAAACTGTGCCATCGTTAAATGTAATTGTTGTACTCTTTTTGGTCAGACAACACACTTTACAATTTCCACAGGGGTGGTGACCATGCACAAAGTTCACATTTTTCGCTTGATTGTTGTTGGCAGTTCTTGGTCTAGTGTGGACTAGCATGTCCCGGATGCTCTGCGCTTTTTTGTGCGAAAAAATGGGTTTTGGTAGTTGGAGATTGCCACTGTTCAAGATTCTCCAATTCTTATTGATGATCTTAGTCACCTGGTTGGAGCTCGTGTTAAATGTGGTGACACAGATTGGTCTTCGTTCTTCCTCCTTTTGGATTTTGTCTTCCAGAAGGCTTTCTCTACAGTTGTTCCTTGCCCTTTTGTAGGCCTGCTCGATGATTCTCTTTGGATATTGACGTTCCTCCAATTTTTTCTTGAGATCTTTAGACTGAATTTTGAAATTGCTGATCTCTGTGCAGTTTCTGCGAAGACGCAGAAATTGTCCATACGGTAAGTTGTCCCGCAGGTGTTTGGGGTGAAAGCTCTGGTACATTAGTAGGCAGTTTTTTGATGTGCTTTTAAAGTGAGTAGTAGTCATCAGCTTGCCATCTTTATGAAAAGTGTTTAAATCCAAGAAAACCAGATTGCTTCTTGAGGTTGTGCTTGTGAAGTTTAAAAAGTCATCTTGTAGATTTAGCCATGTGAGGAATTGTCTAGAGGTTTTTTCATCTCCATCCCAGATGATAAGGATATCATCGATGTATTTCTTCCAGGTCTTAATGTGATGCCTGAAAGGGTTCCTAGGGTTCAGGATTCTGGTGACCTCTAGGTGGTGAACATAGAGACCGGCTATGCTCGGCGCAAATGTGCTCCCCATGCTCGTCCCGTGTTTTTGGAGATATATGGTACCCTCATATTCGAAGAAGTTCTCTCTCAGTGCCAGAGAGCAGCATTCCATGATCACATTGCGTGGAGTCTGGTAGTCCCATTCATCTTGGAAGAGCACATCTTCTATTATTGTTAGGGTCTCATGGTGTGGCAGGCTTGTGTAGAGTGATTGAACATCGCAGCTTATTAGAAGGTGTGTTTCAGGATTGAAAGTCTGATATTTCAGTAAATTCAGGACATCTTTTGTGTCCTTAAGGTATGTGGAGGTGCGTTGGACCATTGGTCTCAGGAATGCATCTGCGAATTTTGACACCGGTTCCAAGATTGACCCGATCCCCGAGACTATTGGTCGTCCTGGGGGATTTTGGAGATTTTTATGAATCTTGGGCAATGTATACAGGTAGGGGGTCTTTGGGTTCTTTTGGCATAGAAATTCCCCTTCTTTTTTCGTTATCCAGTCGTGTGCCAGGGCTTCTTCTACCATGGTGTTGATTTTGGTTCGTATTTTTTCGGTTGGATCCTCATGTAAGATCTCATAGTTCCGTTGGTCACTTAGCAGTCGCATACACTCATTGTGATATTGTTCTTTACTCTGGATTACGGTAGCACCCCCTTTATCCGCAGGTTTTATTACCAGTTCTTTATTATTACTCAGTTCTCGCAGAGCTATTCGTTCATCCTTAGAGATGTTTTGGTACACATGTTTGTTGGTAGGGTTCAGTTCCTCCAATTCCTTCATGACTGCATTTTCAAAAGCAAGCAGTTCAACAGGTAATGTGCTGTTCATGGGGGTAAAGCTAGATTTTGGCTTCAATCCCGTGTCTCCTTGGTTTTGGTTATCTTCTTTGTCTCTGAAGAATACTTAGAGTTTGAGACGTCTCATAAACTCCTGCATTTCTTTGCAAAGATGGAATTTGTCCAGGTTAGATGTGGGGACATACCCAAGTCCTTTTTCCAAAACCTATTTTCTGGGACGTAGATAGTTCGGTGTCTGTGAGGTTGACTATTAGACTCATTTCTTCGTTGCTCCTGTCATGCTCCTCGTAGACACTCTTGGTGGATCCTCTGTAGTGGTATCCCAGTGTACATTTGTACCTCTCCTGTTCCTTCCTTTGCTCCGCCCTTGGCGCGCCCCTAAAAAAGACCCGTGATCAAAGAACCCATAGGAAGAACGAAGACCAATCTGTGTCACCACATTTAACACGAGCTCCAACCAGGTGACTAAGATCATCAATAAGAATTGGAGAATCTTGAACAGTGGCAATCTCCAACTACCAAAACCCATTTTTTCGCACATAAAAGCGCAGAGCATCCGGGACATGCTAGTCCACACTAGACCAAGAACTGCCAACAACAATCAAGCGACAAATGTGAACTTTGTGCATGGTCACCACCTCTGTGGAAATTGTAAAGTGTGTTGTCTGACCAAAAAGAGTACAACAATTACATTTAACGATGGCACAGTTTGGGAGCAAAGAAACTTCAGCAAATGCAACAGCTCGAATGCCATATATCTTATAAAGTGTCCATGCAATATGGAGTATGTAGGAATGACCAGCAGAGCTATCAAGACGAGGATAGGTGACCATAAGAGCACCGTCAAATGTAAAAAATCCAGTACAAAATTAACCAACCACTTCCTAGAAATGGGCCACAAACCAGAAGAAATGTCATGGACAATAATTGAATTGGTTGCTAGAGAAGAACAACTCCTAGAAAAAGAACAAAGATGGGTGTTCAGAATCAAATCCAAAAAAAACGGCCTTAATGATGACATACCCTGGGGTCGATTATGATACAGTACTGAATACAAATGACCTCTCCTCTCTGAAAAGAACCCACTTCATAAACCCTATCCACACACCCTTTTTAGGGTTTTTAACTACTGCTTACCCAACTGACTGAAAACAATTTTTCCTCCGAAAATTTTTTTTTGTACCCGACAGACAAAGAAAAAACACTACTTCCACTCCAACCAGGAAGTGTTCCAAAAACAAGCGGCCATCTTGGGTTAGCAGACTAGTAGTTGAAAATAATACAATGCCGATGACAATGCAAAACCGGTATATGTATAAATAGACGAAAGCGAGGTGAAGCGGATGTTCTCCTCGGAGTGGCACGGGGGTAGGAATAAGGCACTGTCGATCAGCGGTTACGTAAGTAAATCGACTGTGAACTAACAGCCGAGTGCGACAGATCTTCAGAAACAACAAGGTAAAATATGCTCCCGTGAACAATGCCGTCTAACGAGAGTATGCGGCTCTATCTATCCCTTTTAGTTGACCGCATCGAAAAACCCTCGTATCTGCCGGCTCATGAGGCACGTTTTCAGAACCGGGAAAGTATGTATATTCCATATATATCGCTGCGCTTTCCCTTTCCCTATCACTTGCAATCGCAACTCGGAAAACGAGTAAACCGATCGCAAAACTTTTTGTCAACAAAAGAACCGAGACATTGGTAACAATGGGTGTCAGTCCTTCTCTGTGAGTCACTGTTATATGTGTGTTGAGACTATATGTATGTTTGTTCTACCGAAAACAAAGCTCCCAATTCAGGAGTATATTTGGTAATAGCTATCTTCCTAATTGTTGCCAAGATATGCATACGTTTAAGAATTCAATGACAAGGTCTAGTCTAACCATGTGCTGTGAATGTATAATTTCATTCTGTTATTTTTTCCTTTTTCTTACAGAGACCAGTGTGTCTTTTTCCTTTTTTAAGCTTCACAACGGGCCAACTCATGCTCTGAAGCACAAACTGGCAGCCGATTTTGGCTATCAGTTTGTAGGACTCTAGGCTAAACTACTTAGAACTGAGTACCTACCAGTAGGGACCACCAATGGTCCTGATGATCAGACAGTAGGGGACTGTCTGTGAAACATGTCGACCCGGTAGGTGCCAACAGCCCTACCTCATGACCCTTTTTAACATTCCCAGCCAGGGAAGCGAATAAAATTATTTTTTCCACTAGCCAGGGAATTTTTAAACCCTTTTTTAATCACATTACTAGGTCCCTACACCTCACTACCTCCACTGTCACTGCACTAACACATAGTCTTTCACCACAAAATTAAAGTGCTCCCGCGTAGCTCGTAGGTCGTAGCACGCCCCGCCCCGTAGAGGGACGGGAAGACCCCCATGATGAAGCATGACACTAAGGGATTC
Organism: Lissotriton vulgaris; assembly: GCF_964263255.1. Taxonomy (NCBI): domain Eukaryota; kingdom Metazoa; phylum Chordata; class Amphibia; order Caudata; family Salamandridae; genus Lissotriton; species Lissotriton vulgaris. The sequence continues at coordinate 121,439,218 of NC_141697.1, forward strand.
TTAGTGTGTGAGGGGTATTTTAAAAGCACATAGTGCCTTCATCCCACTGGTCCGATGAAGAGCCAACCTCCCTTTCAATATATATAATAAAATCCTTAAAAAGAACACTTGCAGAAAAATTGACCACATCTAATATTCTACTAGTTGAACAACAACTGTCCGATGCTATAATACAGGGCAAAACTAATATCGAAGAGTTAGGTTTAGGATTAGTGTCATTGAGGGCGGCATTAAAGAAAACCCACAGGGAAAAATACAGCTCCAAAATACACAAATATAAGTTAGCACAGTACGAAGGGGGAGACAGAATTGGTACAATTTTGGATTATAAGGTAGCTGATAAAAAGGCCAAAACTACTATAAAAATAATAAAAGGGCTAGACTCTAAGGAATACAGAAAATCGGAGTAGATTCTAGATCAATTCGCCAAATATTACTGCCACCTTTATACTCCAGAAAATTCACCTACTTCAGAAGAAATTAGACTTTATCTAGAGAAACATACACCCGGGAGATTGAATACAGAAGCAATTAGACAACTTGGCTCCAAAATTACAACCGAGGAAATAGGGAAAGCTATACAAGCATTGCCTCTAGGTAAGGCTGCGGGAGAAGATTGTTTGCCTATAGAGATCTATAAGATCTGCGAAAAGGAATTACTTCCTCTCTTCCAGCAGGCGATAGACTCTATGGGGGAAACAGGAAGTGCTCCTATATCATGGCGTACTGCTAAAATAGTCTTCTTTTTAAAGAAGAACAAGCCACCAGAGGAACAGGGATCATATAGGCCAATCTCACTAATTAACACTGATGCAAAAGTGTTTGCCAAAGTTTTGGCAAATCGCCTTGCTCCTATTATGCCAGATTTAGTCAATTGCCAACAACATGGGTATGTGGTGGGGAGAGACACCACTACCCATATCAACACTGCTGTCACAGCTTTCGACGTCGCCGCAGCTACTCTCGCCCCACTCGGAATGGTTATATTAGATGCAGAGAAAGCATTCGACCGAGTGGGGTGGGAGTACCTATGGGCAGCGTTGAGTACATTTGGTATACAGGGGCAATATCTCGGTTGGGTCCAATCTCTATATGAATCACCAACAGCAATAGTTAGCTATCTAGGAGCTAATTCGGCTAATTTCTCAATCAAAAGGCGGACTAGGCTGGGGTGTCCTTTATCACCCCTGCTATTTGCTCTAGCTTTGGAACCATTTTTAAATGCACTAACAGTTCAGGATAATATAATTCCAATAGAGCATGGAGGCAAGAGTGTGAAAATCACAGCTTTTACTGATGATATAGCTATATATACTACCGACTTAGTTTTGGCCATCCCTAAGATAATTGAGGAAGCTAGCAAATTTGGTGTCATTTCGGGGTATAGGTTAAATGTGAGTAAAACTCAAGTAATTGCCAACTATAAGCCCATACAACCGATATTAGGGCTTTGTCCAAATGCTATCTACTTAGGAGTTAAACTTACCGCTGATATAGAGAAAATCATAGCACTAAACTATGACCCTCTACTCAAAGAGATTACTGCTACTCTTAAAAACTGGCATAAGATACCACTAAGTTTGGTAGGACGTATAAATATAATCAAAATGAAGATTGTACCAAAAATATTGTATTTATTTAGACAATCCCTATGCAATTGAATAATATATATATTAAGAGAATAGAGAGTATATGTAGCAGCTATATTTGGGGCTATAAAAAAGCACGAAGGTCAATGACCGCATTGAAACTCTCAATAGAAAAGGGAGGTTAAATTTCCCGGACCTCAAAATCTATTTTTTTGCTACCTTTATCCAACGCATACGCAGTCTTATGTCTAAGGAAGGTTCCCTATTCTATCATCAATTTATGTTGGGATCACAAAGTAATCAGTTTTTATTTCGGGTGCATGACCCCAATTACTACAAGAGGGTCAGATTTAAGACCGCAAGAGATATCAAAAGAATTTGGGATCAAATTATGAGCATTGACAAAATTCCATTCTTCAATGCTGAGCTACAAATCTGGGGGAATCCAGGGATGACAGGCATTTTTTCTGATGGCGCCTGCACACAATGGGTTGATCATGGTATAAAGGCGACCTATATGGACCGGATGGCCTCTTGAGTTTTAGTATACTAAAAACATTGTATAAAATTAGCGATGCTATGTATTTTAAATATATACAGATACAAGACTATTTGGTTAATAAAATGAAAATTAGGAGAGTAGAACATTCAGATACTTTACAATGTATTTATTCTAGCTATACTAAATTACTTATTAGCAAGAGTTACGCTTGTCTTAATAAAGGCCGAACAGGGGATTGTGCGAAAATGGCGGACAAATGGACCAACAGATTAGGAGTTAATATCAGCTCCAACAAGATTGCAGGATCGCTCAAACAAATATATCGAGTGGTCCAATCTTCAAATCTGAGGCTGCAATTTTATAGAACAGTTACTCAAATTTACTATACGCCTCTAAGAATTGATAGCTGGACTTCTGGAAATATTTCTAATGAGCGTACTAAATGTTTAAAATGCAATATGGAAGCTGCTGGTATAGAACATATGCTTTATCAGTGTCCGAAACTCACAACATTCTGGCAAGGAATAACAGAGGCTCTTAATAGTAGACATATAACAACACCCGCTCTCTCGGCACACTTGATATTGTTAGATATACAAGATATTAATAGTAACTATAAAGACCTGATATCTATTGTTTTTGTTTGCGCTAGGTTGGTCATTGTGCGGACTTGGATCTCGAAGGAACCTCCTAGCATTATGGAATGGTGGTACCTTATTCATGAAATACATACAATGGAGTTATCACTGGCTAAACTTAGGGGCCCTAAGGCATTAAAAGGGAGTGAAAAAATATGGGGAACGTTTATTAGCTATACATGTAACTGTTTTGAGAGACCAGCACATTTGCACTATTGTTTTGATTTAGATACTTGTGAATATTTATACTGTAATCCTCTGTTTCTATCTCAATGATAATTCTATGTACAGATACTTACGCAATGATGTATACATAACAAAATATGATTTCTCTTTTCTTTTTCTTTTTGCTTTTTCTTGCGATAAATAACAACAATAAAACAAATTTAAAAAAAGAATTCCATGGAATGGCCGAATTGTATTAATTGAAGGACCCAACGGTCCATAGTAATTATTCTCCAATTTTGTAGAAAGTGGGTAAGTTTTTCTCCAATTTTTAATAAGTGAGATGAGGTCCGGACTGGCTGAATAAACAAGTCATTGTCTTCGTCCGTTATTTCTCTTTTGTCCTTTACCCCGAAAGGACGACTTTCCATACAAGGATTGTTGGCCTTGTTGCTGCTGGCGTTGCTGGTACTGTGGTCTACTCTGGTTGGAAGAGTAAGAGGACCTGTATTGGAAACCTCCTTTGTAGGAAGATTGACCCCTTCCTCTGTTTCCTCGAAAGGATTCATTTTTATATTGGAGTGTGCCCAGGGCCCTTGCAGTGTCAGTGTCCTTTTTAATATTTTGTAGAGCCTCGTCAATTTTGGAGCCAAATAGTATTTGTCCGTCATATGGCATATATAGAACCTTTGACTGCACCTCAGGACGGAATGAGGTCGCTTTCAGCCGTCCTTGGCGCCTCAAAACTGCTGCTCCAGCTAGTTGGCGGAATCCTGTCATAACGACGTCCATTGCACAGTCTATAATTTCTGATGCTGATGTTTGACCCTAAAGAAGTATTGACTTTACCTCCTCTTTGGATGCATCAGGCAATTCAGACAGGTACAGGGCTATATCCGCCCACAATTGTCTATTATAATGCCCAAGAAGCGCTAGGGCATTTGCCGCTTTGGCAGTCATTGCCGACATTGTGGAAAATCGTTTTCCGATGTTGTCCAACTGCCTTCCCTCTTTATCCGGCGGAGCCGATAAAGGCGATGAGGGATTCCTGGAATTCCTCTGCGCCGCCTGCGTCACCACCGAACCCGGTTTAGGATAACCTATCAGACAGGCTGGTGCCGTATTTGGAGCTTTGTATTTTGTCCAAACGAGGGACCACTGGCAAAACAGAAGCGGGATTCTGCATAACTTGAACCCCCTGTATCCAAACATAATCAACAATAGGAATTGACCTTGTTGACTTCTTGAGAGGTTCCTTGAAATTGTACAGGAAGCAGTCCTGCTCCTGTGAATCCATTGTAATTTGGAAGCGCTTAGCGGCCCTTTCCACCACATTATGGAAACCACCGATGTCAACCGGCGGAGAATCCGAGGTTGCGGGGACTGGAGATGCTGGGGAAGGTATAACGTAATCCTCCCACTCCTCATGGACAGATTGATCATCCTGCAATTCACCTTCCTCTTGTTGTTCCTCCTCTTCTTCTTCATCATCAGAAGACTGAGGACTTGGCAAATGCACCCTTTCTTTCTGAATAGATAAGGGCGGCGGTCGCGGTCTTGGTGATGGAGCTGCCGTGGAAGTTGAAGGAGCTGGAGATTCTGGGAACCTCTGCTTGTAATCTTGGATGAGGTATCGCAGATCTGTAACTAGGGATGCTGGAAGACAGACCATAGGTGTAAGAGGTGGATGAACTATCTCCTCCTGAACATCCTCCTCATCTGAGCTCTGGCATTTAACATGCAGTTTTGAGGGGCTATTTGCTTGAAACATATCCCCGGCATCAGAATCCTCATCTTGAAGGAGACATGCTGGTTGCAAAAGTTGCACACGGCTAGGAGAAGTTAACTCTGGCGTCAGCATCTTTCTTGTGATCTTTAGACGCACAGAAGCTGTTTGAAATCCAGAATCACTCAGCGTCGACGGTGTGATCGTCGACAGAGTAGTGTTGACAGTTGTCATAGCCTGTGAACCTGTCGTCGACAGGGTCGTCAACGACAGTATAGTTTTTGTCGTCGACAGTGTCGTCGTCGATGACATAGATGTTGCTGTCGATGGTGCCGTCATCGACGGTGCCTTCGTCGACGGTGTCGATGATCTTGTCGTCAACTCTGTCGTCGGCGAGGCAATCGTCGACGGGATCTTGGGCGTCGACGATGATCTCTTAATAACTATCGTAGACGATAAAGCCTTACCCGCCGTTGACGATGGGGTCATCGTCGTTGATGAAGATAATGACGACGATGCCGTCATCGTCGAGACTGTCGTCGTCGACGTAGAGACATAAGCAGGAAACACTGCTTTCTTGGACACTGAAGATGTCGTCGACGATATCGCCGTCGTCGACGGCGCAGGCTTCTGAAAGGTGTGAACTTCTTTCTCAGAAGCTGTTTTTGACATAGCCTCTGAAGACTTTCTTGGTGTCTTCTTTTGAGGAGCGTCCAGGGGGCTAGGGGAAGCTACCCTAGGCCTTTTCAGATGTTTTTGAGGAGACTGAAGAGCCTTCACTTTTCTCAGAGGAATCCAAGTTATCTCTATCTTTAAGCCTTTGGAGCCAGATTAAAAGGCGTCCTTTGCGGTCTTTGAGAGTTTTGGTAGAAAAGGTTCGACATACCTTGCAGTCCTTAGCTGACTGATCAGGATATAAGCAGTACAGGCAGTCCTAATGTTGGTCATCGATATGAAGTATTTTCTTCCCACAAGAGCCACAGGCTCTAAAGAGGCCTTTCTTAGGAGTGTCAGCCATAGTGAATAGCTTTCACTTGAGAAAAATATTCCAAATGCTGAAGAAAAAGCTGTGAATAAACAAACCTGCGCAGAACTCAGGGGGAGACTCCCTTAGCACAACGTGCGGTAGAAAATCGTAGGGACTGAGGCTCCTGCCAGGAGGGATCTAGAGGGAGGTGAGAGCTGATTGGCTCTTCTCTAGAGTTTGGTCCTTTTTACAAAAGGACATGGATATGTTACTAAAGTGAGGCCTTTAGGCCTACTATTCTCTACATGTCTATAGGACATTACTTATTTATGTACCGGGGACTCCCATCCCGACGACGGGGAATGATTCAGGCATGTGAATCTATGAAAGACATCCATAATACTGGATAATATCCAGTGACTATGTGTGGTAAGGGGCTGGTACTAAAAGCACAAACGTAGCATGTGAGCACCATCAAGAGAAGGATTCAGCTGAACAGCGGGAGATTCATTTCCAAGAGGACATTTAGAGGAAATTAATCAATGTCATACAATACATTTTAAGGGATTCATTGACTAAGGGTCCATAAATAATACCAAGTCTACTTGCATAGAGTGGAGAGGGTAAATAACTTTCTGAAAAAAAGCAAGATTTAAAATATGTAAACCATTCTATTAGAATAACACCAATAGAATGGTTTCTACAAGTATTTCTTAGTAAAAAAATGTAACCGCAACCTTTACTCTTTATTATGACTCTGCTATCAAATGTCTTCAGATTAAACAGTAACACAATGAACGTAAATCCACACCGGCATTATGATGACAGAATAAAAATCATAAAAATCTCTACCAGTCTTAAGCAAAAACCGGAACTCAGTATTAGAAGTACATAATAATTTCACATGCATCCAAACAACATGAAATTCATACGTCTGAAGCTCTGTAGGGACTTGGAAAAAAATCCCAGAACAATTTGTGAAAAGAGATCAACTGGATGTTGCAGCACTGATGTTCAGATAGTGAAAATGGTTCACACAAAAAAAACATATTCAGAATTTTGCCAAGAAGTACTATTACTAATCAGTGTGCTTGCCCAGCTATTGCTAAACTGAGCGCATCCAACATGCATATGTATGACAAGGCTCATCAATTGTTGTATTTAGCACTAATTTCTCCTGCAATCCATCGCAGAGGCCTTTGGATCCACTAAAGGTGTTTGTGGCCCTGTTGTTGCTATTCAAAACAGGAGAGGAACCTGCCCAGAGGTTTAAGAGATAGGCCTATAATAGGTCCATATTAAGTAGCACTCTGAACCCTATGTGGATATCTCAAAAATGTATCACAAATAGAATTATATCACAAAAATGTATTATGGGTTGTTATAATTCATTTTTTTCTTTTTTAGTATTTTTTTAAATACAGGTAAACATGTGCAACAATGGCAACTATAAATATACAATAAAACATTAGGATTATTTCCTAAACAGGGCCCATATTTCCACACAAACTATCACCAGGCATACAGGCAGTCATTCTCAATCATTCACACTTTGCTTCACACAATTGCCGTGGATGAGTGTGGGACAGATGGCATAACGTCCCAAACAGGTTATTAAGTGGGCTCCAAGGATGGGACAAAGGCCTGCTACACGTGAAGAAGCAGAGTATTCCTCTAGGATGTACTAATTTCTCAGTGATAATTGTGTGAATTACTTTTGCCACTAGCATTTCATGAGTATCACTAAAGTACTTTTCAAGTTAAAACACTGGTTGGCCAATGATTTATTAATTGTATACTTAATTAAATGCCCATTCTGGCATGTCTAGTTCTTGCTACAGTTCAGTTACAGGCTAAACCCCACTGAGCGCTCTTTTTTGATTTACCCCATAACTAAACTACAAGGACTGTGAATGTGAAGAAAAATAAATGCTGAACATAATTTTTACTTAATGAGACTTGAGAAAGTCCCAGGCTAGCGAGCCGTTTAGGGGGCCACACACATGTTGGCTGCTCACAGGACACCAACAATGTACATGTGTAACTAAGTGATGGAATAACTTATGATGGTGATAAAGTCACGTAACTAAAACCAGAAATGTCATAGAGACAAGGACTTTGAACTTTTCTTACTTAAGGTAACACAAACCTGATCTTCTTCTACAAGTTGAACTTTTCTTACTTAAGGTAACACAAACCTGATCTTCTTCTACAAGTGTACCAAAACTGAGGTTCAGTAGGTCCGAGCCTCAAGAAATGGACTACATTCTTCGAACTATGGGTATTCTTCAACAAGGACCGTGATGCACATCGTTAGAGAATGAAATGAGCAGAAACTTCAGAGATGCACAAGAGAAAGTGTGATACAGTCAAAATATTAACGCATGAAACTAGAAAGTAAAAATAATGTATACAATGTTTAAATTGTCAAAGTAATGTGTTATATGAAGTGAGTATCAAAGTTGGCACTGTTTTCCTTTTCCCTGGTACATTTATTAAACATAAAACAAATGGAAATGGAAATACTGTGCTACCGCTTCGGGGTAGATAATAAAGAGTCTGTAGAGGAGAAGGCAAGCATGCAAATAGGCAAACAAAAGGTAGAAAATCAAGTAAAGATTATAAAATTTTAAAAACGAAGAATTGGATGTTTTCATAACATTGCTGGCTTTCTGGAAGAAACCTGGTCAGAGTTCATGTTAGTAAAATTTAACAACTGAAAGGGCACATATTCAGTGATGGAATCCGAGAACTATTTAGCCTAATTTTTTGCAAAACAATAAAATAATCCATTCTAAACAAGAATATGAAAAGAGGATCATTAAGAGTCTGCCTCGATGTTTCATTTCCAGTGGTTCCTGATTTTGCATATGAAACGTTTCAGAGAAGATGGGAGTTTAAAAGACCCATGCCAAAAAGTAATAGTTGAAGCAATCTTACAACACCCTATTAAATTAAAAGATCTTCAGAATGGACAAATTATACTTTTGGAGTCAGACGTCGAAGAGGAGTACAAACTCCAAAGTTAATTCAGACATAGGGCAATTGTATAATGTGTCTATCTGGATAGTTTTGATGACAGATCTCCCACCATGTTTTTATTGTTGGGGGATTCTTGCATATTTGAGATCTTGAATCGTATGTAGTGATGATTCTTTCAGGAAATAATGGTCCACATGTATGAAACAATTTTTCATTCACAAACGGTGCGAATCGCAAAATTCATCCGTTTGCGAGTGCAAAATAGCCTTTCATGATGTATGAAAGACTTTGTAGTCACAATTTTAGGTCGTTACTCCCAGAAAATGTACCAAGCATTTTCTAAGTACAAACTGCATTTAGGAAAATGCTATTACCATCAAAGTCTAGTCGATGGTAGCCATGTGCAAACTTTGAAAAATTGACCAAAAATCTTTTTTCAAAGTGCCATGTTGCACACACATGCCTCTAGGGCATGTGTGTGCTTTACATGTGCACATTTATTTTTTGGGGGGTGCTTCAGGGGGGCCTTAGGCCCCCGGGCACACTCTCGTTGGCATTCGCTAATTTGCGATCACCAATTAGGTAATCGCAAATTAGCTAATGCAAAACCATTTGCACCTATTGCCCTTTCGGCCCATAGGAACAAATTGAGAAGTATTATCTAATAGCGATTACCTATTTAGCGAATCACTATTTGGTAATATTAAGGAATCGCTAAATATTTGGCTATTCCTTACACTCATAGCATTTTGCAATTACCAAACAGAGATTCAGTAAAAATTGCTATTTGGTAATCGCAAAATGCTTTAATTGATACATGTGGCCCAAAATGTTCTACTGGTAACAGCATATGTTTCAGTAACAGATGGTGTTTAAATAAACTAAATATTACTGTGCTTTGTAGGTCATATCTACTCCTTGTGCAAATGTTTAATTCTTCTTTCAATTTTTGTTAAAATGGTCATATCTAATGAGAATAAGAGAACCAAGCATTTTATAGCACAAAGTTTAAATTCCACATGTTTACTATACCACATTACTCCTGTAGCAATGCATAGTAGGACTTTATCCAGGCTACATGCTCAGTATTTAGGGCGAAGTTAAAGGTTTATAAGATGACAAGGGTTACAATGAGCATTTGTACTTTACAGAACCAAATGATATCTTCTAAAAAAAGATATGTTTATTAAGTTTTCACATGACCAAGTGTGCACAGGTGACATCAGTCTTGAAAAAATATTATACATCATGCCCAGACGAGGTCTAAAATCACAACTGCACACATCAATTACAGTCTTATGCAGGTCTCCATTGTCTGCTGAGTCTACAATGGTCCTGAAGACATGGTCTGCCACATATCCCATCTTTTCTGGTTGAGCTTGGTACAAAATACATTATTCCATATCTCACAGATCATATTATAAAGCATAACCAAGCAATTTAAACATTAGGCCTAAGTAATCAATGGGTCATTAACTTGTCACATTCAGGGTCAGGAGACTCACTCGGGGTATTCCAGCATACACTGAGGAAGGTGGCATGTACAAAAATCAACATGGAATAATGCCACAGGGATAGGCTGACTTACAATAGGGTCCACAGTCCTTCAAAAAGGGCTCCCCTGCCCAACCAGGCTGAGTGCAGCCCTATCAGGTCAATCGGGTGGTCTGTCAGGTGGGCGACTCAACATCTGTCCCCGAGTATGATACATCAGAGGAGGGCACATTCCATACATCTGGATTTTCAAAGGCTTCTAATGCCTCCAATCAGAGGTGTTCAATGGGGAATCTCCTTACTCCTCTTGCTTCCTCCCTTCGCAAAGCTGATTCTTCCACCTGTGCTAATTCCTTAAGCAAGGATTCCCACTGAGGCACCATTGGATCCACTGCCGACTTCCATGACATGGCAATCTACCATCAGGCCAGCACGTATGTTAGGTCAATGAAGCGGTTCCCTACTTTCTTGGGCTTTAGTCTAGGGAGGACCTCAGTAAGCACATTTCCAAAGAGCAGGTCATGTTCCACTGCAGCATATCCTTCAGCCTCTCCTGATGACCGAAATTCCCAGGTGTGTGTGCAAGACCAGGTCATATAGTCGAAGTCTGCCTCCTCCAATGCACATCTGGAACAACACAATAGCTGTGATCTTCTTGGGGGTAAGGTATGTTTGATTGAAATAATTCAATTGTGTACATGTGAGGCCGGTATTACGGGAGACCCTCTGTGGGTATTACGACCTTTCTACCCAGTCACGATCTGATATGTTTCGCCCCAACTTCCCTTCCCACCAGGTCCACAAGGCATGCAAAGGTTTCCTGCCCATCCAAATAATAGCAGTAAAACAACTTCACTAAATGCCTCCCATCTCCCATGGACATTAGTAGCAGAAGAACCGAACTGCGGCTTATCCATGCCTCTGTCCAGAGTGCTGTGAACTAAGCCTGGGCGTAGTTCGCGTAGCCGCACTCCGTGAGCTACGCGGAGATGCACTTGCACTCCGCGAACTACGCATAGCTCCGCGAGCATGCGTAGTAGCTTGCTTGACCGGTTCGCGAGCCATTTTTCGTCTTCGGGAGCGCCGTGGAACTCTGGAACCTGCTCGACACCACATCTCCAGACGTCGCCTTCCTCACGGAAACATGGATGAACGCCAACTCAGCGCCCGACATCGCCGTCGCCATCCCGGACGGATACAAGATCACCCGGAGAGACCGCGTCAACGAGACAGGAGGAGGCATCGCCATCGTCCACAAGAACACCACCCGCATCACGACCAACTCAGACGACACCCTCACAGCCGCTTAACATCTTCACTTCCAGATACACATCGACCCCAAGACCACACTCAGAGGCACCCTCATCTACAGACCCCCAGGACCTCGCACACAATTCAGCGAAGACATCGCAGACTTCATCAGCCTGCACGCCCTCGCCTCCACTGACTACATCCTCCTAGGGGACCTCAACTTCCACCTGGAGAACAACAATGACAACACCACCACCACCCTGCTGGACAACCTCACCAACCTCGGACTCATGCAACTGGTGAACACCCCCACCCACTACGCCGGACACACGCTTGACCCAGTCTTCTCCTCCAGCAAGTACATCTCCTTCAGCCACTCCACTGGACTCCACTGGACAGACCACAGCTGCGTCCACTTCAGCTTCAGAAAGACCACGACTCACCACCACCCGCAACAGGTTCCCCGCAGGAACTGGAACAAGATCACCACCGACCAGCTCACCACTTCACTGAGCCAGAACCCTCCCGCCAGCTCAACGGACCCCAACCAAGCAGCCAACAACCTCACACAGTGGATCACCAATTACGCTCGCCCAACCAGCCTCGACCACTCGCAGTCCGGCTTCCGCGCCAACCACAGCACCGAGACCGCCCTCATCGCAGCCACTGACGACATCCGAGCCCTGCTCGACATCTGGGAAACAGCGGCCCTCATCCTCCTGGACCTCTCCGCAGCATTCGATACGGTCTGCCACCGCACCCTAGTGCAGTGCCTCAGTAACATCGAAATCCAAGAGAAGGCACTGGAGTGGATCATCTCGTTCCTCACCGGAAGAACTCAGAGAGTCCGCCTCCCCCGTACAGATCCAAGGCCACCAAAGTCATATGCGGCGTACCACAAGGATCATCACTCAGCCCCACCCTCTTCAACGTCTACATGAGCCCCCTCGCAGCCATCGTACGCCAACACAACCTCAACATCATCTCCTACGCCGACGACACCCAGCTGATCCTCTCCCTCACCAACGACCCAGGAACCGCCAGAACCAACCTACACGAAGGGATGAAAGACGTAGTCGAGTGGATGAGGAACAGCCGCCTGAAACTGAACTCAGACAAGACGGAAGTCCTCATCCTTGGATCATCACCCTCCGCCTGGGACGACTCCTGGTGGCCCCCTGCCCTGGGCAGCGCACCCAAACCAACGGACCACGCACGCAACCTGGGCTTCATCCTGGACTCCTCCCTCTCAATGACCAGACAAGTCAACGCCGTCTCATCATCATGCTTCAACATCCTACGCATGCTCCGAAAGATCTTCCGATGGCTCGCCACCGAAACCAGGAAGACGGTCACACAGGCACTCGTCACCAGCCGACTGGACTACGGAAACACCCTCTATACCGGAACCACGGCCAAACTCCAGAAAAGACTCTAACACATCCAGAACGCCTCCGCACGACTCATCTTGGACATCCCCCGACACAGCCACATCTCCGGACACCTGAGAGACCTTCACTGGCTCCCCGTCAGCAAGAGAATCACGTTCCAACTCCTCACCCACGCACACAAGGCCCTCCACGACCTGGGCCCCAGGTACCTCAACAACCGCCTGACCTTCTACACTCCCACCCGCCAGCTACGATCGACCAGCCACGCCCTCGCCGCCGTGCCACGCATCCCAAGATCCACCATGAGAGGAAGATCCTTCTCCTACCTGGCAGCCAAGACTTGAAACTCCCTCCCCATCCACCTCCGCCTGACCCAAGACCACCTCTGCTTCAGGAAGTAACTCAAGACATGGCTGTTCGAGCAGTAGCGGACCCCCCTCCCCCAAGCGCCTTGAGACCCTCTAGGTGAGTAGCGCGCTATACAAATATCCTGATTGATTGATTGCCTGCATGCTCGGGATGTGTAGCGCGCGAAGTTACCCATGAGGTTTGTCACGCCCGCTCGCGTCCCCTTATTTCCGGTCACTATCAATCAATCAATCAGTGACACTTATAAAGCGCGCTACATACCCGTGGGGTCTCAAGGCGCTGGGGGGGGGGGGAGCCGCTACTGCTCGAACAGCCAGGTCTTCAGCTTCTTCCTGAAGGAGAGGTGGTCTTGGGTCAGGCGCAGGTCGGGAGGGAGGGAGTTCCAGGTCTTGGCGGCCAGGTGGGAGAAGGACCTTCCTCCTGTAGTCGCTCTTCGGATGCGGGGGACGGCGGCGAGGGCGTGGTTGGCTGATCGGAGGTGGCGTTTGGGAGCGTAGAAGTTGACTCGGCTGTTGAGGTAGCTCGGGCCTTGGTCGTGTAGGGCTTTGTGTGCGTGGGTGAGGAGGCGGAAGGTGATTCTTTTGTTGACGGGGAGCCAGTGAAGGTCTCGCAGATGTCCGGAGATGTGGCTGGTTCGTGGGATGTCGAGGATGAGTCTGGCTGAGGCGTTCTGGATCCGCTGGAGTCTCTTCTGGAGCTTGGCGGTGGTCCCGGCGTAGAGGGCGTTGCCGTAGTCCAGTCGGCTGGTGACGAGGGCCTGGGTGACGGTCTTCCTGGTCTCGGTGGGGATCCACCAGAAGATCTTCCGTAGCATGCGTAGGATGTTGAAGCATGCCGAGGAGACGTTGTTGACTTGCCTGGTCACTACTAACGTGTTCGCGAGTTATTCTGTGCCAGATTGCAGTTTCTGCGTGTTCGGCAACTCAATCTTACCGACAAGTATGCTCGCGCTCGCGAAAATGCTATTGAGCGCGCGAGAACTACGCTACGCAGCAGTTTGCGGAGTATTCGACAACTTTGCGTTCTCCGCGGAGCGCGGAGTTGCCGAAACTCCGCAAACTCCGCGAACGGAGCGTAGTTCTTCGCCCAGGGTTACTGTGAACGTTCAGAGAAGTGCTTCGTAATTGAGGAATTGCCAGGGTGGTAAACCATGTGCCTTAGAGTAGCCAACGGTTTCAGAGTTCAGACCTCATAGCAGTCACCCACTGTGATGAGTCCCACCGCTGTCCAACCGATCATTTGGGCTGCCAAAAAGAAGGAAGGTTCTCGTGGGGCAGGACCACCAGCTGGAGCGCGGGGCATATTGAGTGGAGTCTCCTTCTCGCTGCACACAGCTCCACCAATAGCGGAGAGCCACGGACATCAAGGGACTATCCTTCCCTCTCCCAAGCACCGGACGCAAGAGTTGTGCTACTAGTGTCCCTTGCTGAGGCTCTTCCCAAGTCATCCCATTTCTGGCAAATTTGTGGCATCATGTCACATGTCAAATCGCTGCAGGTCTCAAAATCTGGTACCCCGGCTAACCCCTCCAAAATGGGCCTCTTTAATATGTCCAGGGCTATCCGATTGTGCTTCAAATACCATCTGAGTTCTCAGAAGAGTGAGTCAACTTGTCGAAACCACCCAGCCAGTATCCGCAAAGGATGATTAGTAAAATAATAAAGCACTTGGGGCAACATTATCATCTTGACAAGTGTTATCCATGCCATAATGGGGAACTGCAGCATCCACCAAAAGGCTACACACCCACGTAAGGAGCGTTAAGGGCCTCAGGTCACTCTCCCGGCTCTCTTTAATTGTGTGGAAAATCTGTATCCCTAGATGCCTGAATGTGTGGGGGTCCAACAGATGTCCACAGCCAGAAAAGGAGGCCACATCTGTCCTTGTTTCAGCTAGAAAAACATGTTTTGGTTACATTAACATGCAGCCCAGAGAACTGGCCAAACTCCCATAGCAGCTGCAGCAGCAAGTCACCGGCATACAGGGCTATAATGTGTTCAGTTCCATCACTGCTCCTACCTCAAACTCTCTCCCTGCACAGTACAGCCAGGGGTCGATGGCCAGGGCAAACATGAGCAGAGGGTGGCAGTGGACATCCCTGTCTGGTACCTCCTAGATCCTGTTGCAGTCTGTGAGGAAACTACCTGTATGCACCCTGGCCATGGGGTTCATATAGAGCAGGTGCACCCACTGCACCCAGGCAAGTCATAACCCAGGTCGACAGACACCAATTCCATCTGCCCCTCACTTGGCAGATTCAGAGCATGCAGCAGCATATACAAATTGTTTAGCTTCAGGGAGGTATTGCTGATGGTAGAAAGCCACACTTGTTCGAGTGTACCAACGTGTGCACATGTGGGAGCAGTCGTATTGCCAGGATCTTACTCAGGACCTTAAAGTCGATGTTCAGCATGGACAAAGGCCCATAGGCCATGACAAGTGCCCCCTGTGTCTTCCTCCTAGGATGGAGGACCACCATCACATTCCTATTGGAGGCCAGCAATTCTCCCCTCTCCCGGGCCATGGAGTAAACGGCAGCCACCCTTGGCACAAGCACTCCAGGAAAGGCACAGTAAAATTCCATCAGTAAGCCATCCTGGCCAGAAGTCTTTTCCCGTGCCATGTTGTAAAAGGCACACTTAATCTCCTATGGTTTTACTGAGTCTCTGGGCGCCTCCACCACCTCCTCTGTGAGCCTGCACAGTCGCAGGGGGTGAAGGAAGGCATCAATAGCTTCCGGTGCACCCCCAGCCTACCTCCTGTAAAGTTTCACATAGTAGTCCCAGAAGCAGTGTTAATGTCTGACTGGGAAAATGCTAGACCTACACCTGGCTGGCTCAAATGGGTAATCGGAGAACCCTGACTGTTGAGCTGTACCAACCACAGCAGCAATCGCCATGCCCTACCCGCACTCTCATGGGCTACAGCTAAAAACTCCCTATACCCATGGCCTCAGTGTTTCTCTAAGAGTGTTCTCTGGCCTCAGCCAGTCATGGTCCCGCGTCCCTTTCAAGACCAATCCAGTTGTCCAGTTATTGGATAGTGTCTTCACAGGGTAGTCAAATCCCATTCAAGGTCTCTCCCGATACCCACCGAGGTACCCAGACAATGTCTCCTCACCACCACTTTAAAGGCCTCCCACTCCACAAGACAGTCCAACGCTGTTCCATGGTTGCACTCAAAATGAGCCGATATGGCCTTGTGGAGGACATCCTGGTAGGCAGGGTCTTTGAGTGCACTGGAATTTAAAACACCACAGGGGAACTGCTGCTCTCCCATCCTTTACCGACAGATGCAGCAATAGAGTGCTGTGGTCTGATATAATGTGTCCATGGTATCGAGTTTTGGACAGGTTGACATAGTCAGCTGGTACAAAGAGATATATCCAACCAGACATGTAGTGTATAGTGGGATGAGTAAAGGGAGTATTCCCTGAGTAGGCCATATTGCGCCCTCCATACATCTTCACACCCCAGCTCCGCATCCAGTCGGTAAGAGCTTTTTCTAGCCTGCAAAAAGAGGCCTCCCGCAAGGGTGGAGTGGAGTGGTCTAGGTCTGTGTCCACTACACTATTAAAACGCCTTCCCCAGACGCCTATCCCCCCGCTGTGAATGTACTCAGCATCAGAGACAGGCAAGTGAAAATATCGAGTTGGTCTTGATTTGGGGCAGAAACAGAGCCCAACACAAATTACTTATCATGCAGCCTGCCCTCACCAGCACTGCTGAAGAACATAAGTTACTTACCTGTAAACTGTGGTTCTCCAGTATTGGTGTCTTTCATAGATTCACATGCTTGAATATTCCCCTTCGTCGAAGTGGGAGTCCCACGGTACATAAAATAGCAGTAATATATGCATATATAGATGAATAAATTACATAATCCTACATATATATATAGAAAGAAATAAGATATAAAGATATCATAAAGTTAAGAAATTACCATAGAACAGAATAGGCCCATAGCAGCCTAAGGGAGAATTCACTTTAGTAACATATTAGAGTCATTTTAATGGTCCACATTCCAGCCAATCAGGCTGAAGCACCCTCTAGAACCTTCTCCTCAGAAGCCCAAGTCCTCAGATTTTCGTAGCACAAAGTGTTCAAGAGTGCATGAGGAGAAGAGAGCCTCTGAGGGGAGGAAGGGTGGGTCGCATGTGAATCTATTAAAGACACCAATACTGGAGAACCACAGTTTACAGGTAAGTAACTTATGTTCTTCTCCAGTATTAGGGGTGTCTTTCATAGATTCACATGCTTGAATAAGAATAGAAAGCAGTAACGTACAACATGAGTCATAAAGGTAGCATAAGCAAAGTACATAACACAACTGTGCATACTATGATTAGTTTGAGAAAAAACCTTTATGACTGGAGGCGGGAAGCAACAGAGGCTCACCTTATTGGAAAAGATTCCGTAGCACCGCTTGTCCCACAGCCGCGTCTGCGGCGTCTGCTGATCCAAGACAGTACTGCTTCGTAAACGTGTGTCTGCTCGACCACGTTGCACCTCTGCAGATGTGACGTAGAGGCACTCCCACAAAGAGAGCTGTGAAAGTTGACACCGCCCTTGTGGAGTGGGCTCGTACAGGAGTAGAGAGGGGCTTTCCAGCCCGTTGGTAGCAAAAAGCAATGGCAGAGGAAATCCACCTAGTGAAGGATTGTTTGGTAACTGGCTGTCCTTTGCACATTGGGCCATAGGTCACGATGAGCTGATCTGATTTTCGAAAAGGCGTAGTGCGCTGAATGTAGAATTTCAAACAGCGGTTTAAGTCCAATGAATGCAGGGAACGTTCTGCAGGAGACTGAGGATTAGGGAAAAATGTCTTACGGATGACAGGTTCATTAAGGTGGAAATCGCTTGGAACCTTAGGAATACATTTTGGGTTGGTGCGTAGTGTAACCGCTTCTTTAGAAAACTGAAGAAAAGGAGGTTGGATCGTAAATGCTTGTATGTCACTTACTCGCCTGGAGGATGTTAGTGCGAGTAGAAGAGCAACCTTCCACGTGAGGAATTTTAAGCCTGCTGAATGGATGGTCTCGAAAGGAGGTAGGAGCTGCTGAGATAGGACCAAATTTAAGCGCCAAGCAGGCGAGGGCGACGAATGGGAGGAAACATCCGGAAAAGGCCCTTGAAAAACTGTTGGATAATTCAAGAGGAATATAATGACGTGAAACCATCATGACAGAAGCTGGAGAGTGCCGCCAAGAAGACTTTAAGGGTGGAATGAGAAAGTCCTGATTTTGCAAGGGACAGGAAAAAAGGCAGAATTTGTTCAGGCTTGGCGGTCATTGGATCCAAGGCTTTAGTGTGACACCAGACACAGAAACGGTTCCACTTAAGTTGATAGGTTTTAATGGTGGATAGGTTTTAATGGTGGATGGAGCATGAGCATGAGCCAGCACTTCTCTGCAATCTGCGTCGATGTTTAGACGTGCAAACTCATTGTATTTAGGTTCCAGGCACGTAGCTGGAGATACCCAGGATCTGGATGGCAGATTTGCCCTTGCTTCGTTGTCAGGAGGTGAGGCAGAGGATGAAGCGGAATTGGATCGCTCTGAGAAAACCGGAGGAGATCCGTGAACCATGGGCGCGGTGGCCACCTGGGTGCTATTAGGATGACATGACAGGGTTGAAGCCTCATCCTGTGTAACAGGCGCGGAATTAGAGGGAGCGGAGGAAAAGCGTAGATGAATTCGTTCGACCAATTGATCGAAAATGCATTCCTGCTCGACTCTCTGTGGGGATGACGACTTGGAAAGCGTTGGCATTTCCTGTTGGAGGCAGTCGCAAATGATCCATCTGTGGCTGGCCCCTCACCAATACTAAAGATGATCTTTAGTATTGGTTGATTGAGTTCCCACTCGTGATTGTCTGTGAGAGACCTGCTGAGGGAGTCCGCTAGGACATTGGAGACGCCCGGCACATGGATTGCTGAGATATGGACTTGATGGTGAATCGCCCAGTCCCATATTTCTTGTGCTTGCCTGGAGAGCAGAAGAGACCTCGTGCCGCCCTGTTTGTTGAGGTAGTGCATGCTGGCGGTGTTGTCTGTCCACACCAGCAGCGATTGGCCCTGCACTACTCTCTGGAAAGATTTTAGGGCAAGGAAAATTGCCAGAAGTTCTAGGCGATTTATGTGCCACGAGAGTTGGAACGCAGTCCACTTTCCTTTGACGGACTTTTGGCGATTGACTAAAAGGCCCAAGGCGCGAAAAAGCGAGAATCAGACCTGAGTGTGCTGATTCGCCACCTGGTATGACGGAGCCTTTATAAGACAGTCGTCTAGGTAAGGGTAAAACTGGATGCCCTGAAGGCGCAGAAAAGCAGCTACCGGAGCCATGATCTTTGTAAAGACCCTCGGTGCTGAGCGAAGGCCGAACGGCAGGACTTTGAACTGGAAGTGCAGATGTCCGACTGTGAAACGAAGATATTTTCTGTGTTGGTGGTTGATCTGCACATGAAAATATGCGTTCTGGAGGTCGATAGTGAAGAAGAATTCTCCGGGATTGAGATAATTTAAAATTTGGAGAAGTGTTAACATTTGAAATGTTTTTGCTGTGATGAATTTGTTCAGGGCCCGCAAGTCCAAAATAGGGCACCACTCTCCCGACTTTTTCTTGATTAAAAAGAAGCTGGAGTAAAAGCCCTTGCCCTGCTGCCCCTGCGGTACCACTTCGACAGCCCCTTTTTTGATCATCAATTTGACTTGAGCCAATAATTCTTTGTAATGAGGTGGGGGCAGACCAGTAGGTGGGTGGGTGGGAGGAAATTTTATAAATTCTAGAGTATGTCTCTTTGAGATCACATCCAGGACCTAATGATCGGAGGTGATGTTTGACCAATTTAAGATGGACTTGGAGATCCGACCTCCAATTTTCACAGACGGTGTGTACTTTACGCTGGGGTTGTCACTGTTTCTTAGCATTGGAACCACCTCTGTATGTGGTTTTTCTCTGGTATGGTCTTGAATTGGTCAGGCGACTTTGAGACTGGTAGTTACTTCGTTGTCTATTGTCGTTATAGGAACGATATTGGATGGAGCCACGAAAAGTGGAAGAGTTGCCACCCCTACCACTTGCTCCTCGAAACGGCTGTTTCTTATATTGGAGGGTTGCTAAAGCCTTGGCCGTATCTGTATCCTTTTTAATGGATTCGAGTGCGTCATCGACATGTTTGCCGAAGAGCGAATCGCCATCATAGGGTAGATCAAGGACTCGTGCTTGGACCTCTGGACGAAAAGCAGTGGACGTAAACCATCCCTGGCGTCACAACACAGCGCCCCTCGTCAATTGCCTGAATCCCGTAGATGAGATGTCGACAGCACAGTCGATGATCTCTGAAGAGATCTTCTCTCCCTCCTGCACAATGGCTTGCGCTTCCGTGCGGATGGCCTCCGGAAATTGTGGAATTAACGCTGCAATTTTGGACCACATCTGGCGGTCATACCGGCAAGAATTGCTAGGGAATTAGTCGCCCTAACTGTTGTGGCCGCCATAGTGGTAAACTTTTTCCCGATGGAATCCAATTTGCGGCCCTCTTGATCAGGGGGAGATGTGAGTGGTGTTGCAGGATTACGAGATCTTTTCTGAGCCGCCTGTGTTATGACGGAATCTGCCTTTGGTTGAGAAACAAGGCATGCTGGAGAGTTCACAGGCGCTTTATATTTTTTATCAATTCTAGGTAAAACGGCCGGGATCGAATTAGGCCGCTCCATTACTTTGAGACCTTCCTTCCAAATGTGATCGATGATCGGAATGGTGTAGGCTTGTCTCTGAGGAAGGTCTTTGAAATCATACAGAAAACAGTCTGTCTGTTGGACTTCTAAAGTGAAGTGAAACCTTTTGGCAGCACGGATCATCAAGTTGTGAAAGCTGCCAATATCCACTGGAGGCGAAGCTCTTGGCGATGTAGGCGGAGTAGAAGGTGTTTGGGCCCTGTAGCCATCCCAATCAGCGAGGACGTTATCGTCGTCATCTTGATCCGTGTTTTGAGGGTCCTGGTCCTCATTATCAGTATTCTGCTGAAGGTGTACTGGTGATTTGGGTTTTACTGTAGGCACAGAAACTTGTGGTTGTGGAGGAGGAAGTGGAGCTGGAGAAGCAGGTCTAGATGGCGGAAACCTGCGATTATAATCATCCAGCATGTGCTGCAAATTAGACACTAAAGACAGTGGTATTTGTGTCATCTGTTCCGTTATGGGTGTTTCAGAATGTTCTATGGGGAAAAGATGTCCCCATCTTCGGTTCCCTCTTCCTCCTCCTTGTCATAGTCCTGGCACTTAACGTTAAGTTCAGAGGGGCTAGACGCGGGTCGAAACGCATCATCGACATATGAGCCGTCATTAGAGTCCTCCTCCGCGGACTGAAACAATTGTTCAGGAAGAGCAGAGCCCCTCTTTACAGGACTTAAATGCAGAAGAGGTACCCGTCTTTTGACCATTGAAGCGGTGACCACTGTGAAAGTGGTGGCTGTGGCCAGTGGATGGTGTGAGGTTGACGACCTTGTCAACGAAGCAGCAGAAGATTCTGAAGGAGGCTGAATTGTCAGCGCTGGGTCTGCTGGTGAAGAATCCGTAGCCGGATGTGACTTCCCTCTATTCTTCGTCGACGAAGGTTTTTTCGGCGTCGACGAAGAGGGTAGCGTCGACGCAGATGTCACCGTCGACGAGGATGCTGTCGTCGGAATTTTACTCGCCGAGGAAGGTGGGACCGTCGACGAGGATGCAACCGTCGACGGAGTTGTCACCGTCGACGAAGAGGTTCCCGTCGACGAATGTGTAGCTTTCGTCGACTAAGATGTACGCATCGACGAAGATGGACGCGTCGACGGAGGCTTTTTCGTCGACGAGGAGGTCTTGGCAGTCATCGATGAGATCTTAATGATGGAAGCAATGGGTCTCACCTCATGGGTCGTCGTCGACGAGGTGGACGTCGTCGACATAGTTCCAGAAGACATTGAACATGTCGTCGACGAGCCAGTGCCCGTTTTAGAAGATGATGCCACACCTTTGGACTGTGAAGCCAGAGAACCAGGTCCCGTAAGCGTTGGAGGCAAGTCCTGTGGGGAGACATTCTTAGAGACTTCAGCAAGTCTTCTTTTCTTGAGGAATGGAGAGGGCATCTCCGTCTCTGACCCATGCTTCTGAGAGGTCTTGGAATGAAAAGAAGAGACACTCTCAACCTCCGAGACCACTGAGTCAGATGTCTTCAACCTCTGTAGCCACAGAAGGAGACGGGCCTCTCTGTCTCTTAAAGTCTTATTAGAAAAAGTAAGGCAGTACTTACAGTTCTTGACTTCATGGTCCGGATAGAGACAGTAAATGCATTTACTGTGTGGATCTTCATGAAACAGTCTCAGTTTACCACAGGATGAACATTGTCTAAATAAAGATTTCTTTGAGGAAGACATTTGTCAAGTGAAAATGAGCTATGAAGTAGAAAAATTGAGCAGAGCTCAGGGAGACTCCCTTCACACGACGTGCGGTAGAAAATCTGAGGACTTGGGCTTCTGAGGAGAAGGTTCTAGAGGGTGCTTTAGCCTGATTGGCTGGAATGTGGACCATTAAAATGACTCTAATATGTTACTAAAGGGAATTCTCCCTTAGGCTGCAATGGGCCTATTTTGTTCTATGGTACTTTCTTAACTTTATGATGTCTTTATATCTTATTGCTCTATATGTATATATGTATGATTATGTAATTTTTCATCTATATAGGCATATATTACTGCTATTTTATGTACCGTGGGACTCCCACTTCGACGACAGGGAATATTCAAGCATGTGAATCTATAAAAGACACCCCTAATACTGGAGAAACAGCGGTTCTTCCATTTTAGTAAGGTGTGCCTCATGAAGTAAGGCAATAAGGACACTCCTCTGCTTCAAATACAAGTGGATAGTGTGCCATTTGGCAACTTACCCCATCCCGCTGATATTCCATTTCATTACCTTAAACTCTTCATGCAGTGCTGCCATAATTAGTGGCAGTATACTGTGCCTCAGTCCTCCCGTCCGGGCTCTCCTTACCCATGCAGATAAGCCCCAGACAGTACAAGATCCAAAATCCAAAAAACAACAAACAGATCCTAAATCCCCAACCCCACAGCAGCCCAGCAACGGCTAGCCACCCAAAAATAGGAATGGTAAATTATGAGCGCAAATTGTTACCGCTGTCCATGAGGTCGTGGACAAAGGCAAGGGGCACGTTAATCCCGCTATCAGCACGCAAAGGCACCCCGCCCCAGCCTGATCTGTCAGCTTGTGCCAACTGCAATATCAATAATCTCAGCAAAAGAGCCTCCACAGCAGCACAGAGCATGACATTCAAGTACACAGCACGTAGCCACAAGAGCGCGCGATGGCCACCACAAGTGGGGGTCCCCCCAAGGTCCAAGCACCACAGCTGGTCTGTCAAAACCGTTCATACATTGGACCACAACAATGCGTAGGTTCCCCAGCAGGGCCCCCACCACTACCAGGTGGATGGCCACCTATCACTGTGCAGCCTCATACCACAGCACTCACTCAGCCAGGCCCCCACCACTACCAGGTGGATGGCCACCTATCACTGTGCAGCCTCATACCACAGCACTCACTCAGCCAGCCGTCATGCAAATCTCTCACCCACAAAAAAAAAACCTGGATCAGAGGGGTTCTTCCACTGTCTGTGGAGTCACTCAGTGCATGCTCTGTTTACTGATGGCTGAAGCATTAGAAGTGGAGCCTTCAAACCGGGTATCTGACTGTGCATCATCCTCAGAGTCTGTGTGGCCTCACAGGTTATGCCAGAGTCCACTTTTGTCTGCAGCCTTGTCAGCTTCTGTACTAGGTCATGATGTGCTGTGTCTCAATGAGTTCTCCACTGCCGGCATCATGGTTGGTTCCCTCCTTTTTCCCACTCCTTCACCCGGATTTTCAGACTGATATACTTCATACCAGTTCCTGAGGAGTTCAGAAAGGTATGTGGTGTACCATAAAGTACCACTCGTAGTTTTTCGGGAGTAAGAATCAGTATTGCACCCCTGCCTCCCTCAGTGCCTCTTTCACCTCCAAAATAGAAACTCTTCTAGCCTGGGCTATAGCAGTTGAGTCTGGGAACATGGTTATTGCAGCATTCTCGATACGGACACTTTCTGAGTAGAATATCACGATCTCTATAGTGCAATAGCCTGGCCACCACTGGGTGTGGTGGTCTTCCCAGGGCTGGAGGTTTGCCCGGGACCCTGTGAGCTCGCTTGAGGATGAAGAAAGGAGAAAGGACAGAGGGTTCTACCTCCAATATTGTCCAACGCTCGAGGAATAAAATAATGTCATTGCCCTCTTCTCCCTCTGGCTGTTCCACAATCCAGACAGTTTTACTCCGGTATGGCTCCCCAACATCTTCGGCTCTGTGCTCGAGGAATTTAAAGCGGTCCCTCAGGGGAGCCAGTTGTTGGAAGGAGCCTTGCACTAGTTGGATCTACTCTACAATTACTTCTGTGGCCTTAACCCTGTCTGCCAATTTATGATGTTCAGTCCTATGTAGGCCCACTTCCATCAATACTTCTCCAATCTGCTGTTAAAGCATAGGTTTTGAGTCTGCTATGACCACCAGTATCTTCACCAGCGTGAGCTGCAGGGCAGGTGTCATGCGCTCCATGCAAGGTCCTGGTGGTGGCTCCTCCACCCTGTCATCCTCTGGATCTCCACTGGGAGGCCACCCTCCCTGGGTATGGTTCTTCCTATCTCTTTAATTCGCCAGACTGTTCAGCCAGGCCTCCAAGTAGAAACGCACCAACCCTGTAGGTAAGAGGACCACCTCCCCAGCAAGTCAGTTGTCCATGTACAGTGGGTTATTTCTAGTCATCAGGTCCATGTCAGACCCCATGGCCCACCACCACAGGTTTACAGTCTCCAGGTATGACTTTCGGGAACAAAGAGTCACACCCCAACCCCCACGTGGTTCTGTAACAGGAGAGGGGAGTATTCATAGTAGTGGCACGGTCAAGGCCAGTGTCATCGGTAAGTGCCAGCGTCTTGCTGCCAGTTCCACCACAGTTCCCCTGTAGCCAAAAATTGAAAAAAGGCGAGGAGCCCAGGTCAACCTCTCAGTGAGCTGCCCCCATACTTAGCCTGAGTGTAGCTCCAGTCAGATGTAGAACATAGTGAGGCATCCTGTACTCCACCGCCAACTGTAGAGGCTTATTTGAGGTTTCACACATGCCGATTTCACTGGGAGAGACACGTGTTAATGTCCAGGCCTCCCCGTGGCTCGCAACAGTCTGCAGCAGCAGCTGTCAATTTAGTCTGGCTTCCTTGAGACATGGGTCTCTCCTTAAGCTGGGAGGTCTCCTAAAAGCATCTTGGGGGTATTACCCCCTCAGTCGAGACACTCCCTGCACCCCAGTGCCCAAGTGAGTTCACAGTACGAGCCAGGCAGGGATCCAATCAGTCCGCAAGAGCATCGGGCTGCAGGCCAAGTCCCCCTGTCGTGTGTCCCCCAGCCCTAGTGATCCTCCAGCGTTTTTCACTGCCCAGGGGCAAGGATTAGTGCAACATCTCCTTTGGAAGCTCCACCTCCAGTTCTTCGTGCCTGTGAGGCCGGGCGTTCAGCTCACCCAATCCTGGCTTCCAGCAGCCCCCTCCTGGGATCAGCAATGTAGCAGTGTCGACTGAGCAGGATCGTGTGCAGCTCAGCGAGGGCCACTCCTCGTCTCAGGCCTCGGTACTGCAAGTGTGGGTTATCGGTGTCTAGGGGCCCATCCAGCCTGTCTTGTGCCATAATGCCAGGCCCCTAAGCCCACCTCGGGGTCCCACTCTCATAGGTTCATGCAGCAGTCAGGTGCTTCGTCACCGGGCTGTACTTCCGCTGTTCCTAAGGGAAGTCCCACCTCCACAGGCCATCTAACTGTGGGCCGCCCAGCACGCCAGCAATATCCCTGAAGCACCATGTCTGCTGCCACGGGGTCACCCCTGGACCTACCAGGGGCAGGATCAAGCCTCCTGCTTCCCACAGGATCATGGATACGGATTTGTGAAGCCGGACCTGTGCAGAGCGAAGGCTTCATGCATTCGCCATGTTTGCCGGTGTAGCCACTCACCCTCCCACAGCACAAAATTATTTAACACCATAAATTCATCAATATATACTGGATGCCCTGTGTGAATACAATAATCATAATAACACTAGTATTGATGTTCATGACAGAAACAATAAAAAACAACAATACTAACAATAGCTAACTTTAATATTATGAACGCTATTAGTAACAGTAACAACAACAACGCTAACAATAGCAATATCTATTACAGCAATATTGGTACTGAAATATCATTATGATAATAGAAATAATAATAATAAATTATCCTGTGATATTTACAAAAATGTAATTTTGTTTGGCATTTAAATAAAAGGTTTCATTATTACCCAAATAAATAGTAGAATTAAAATTTGTGGTTTTAACCCCTTGTGGCATTTGTTTCACAGGTTACAGTTCCAAGCAGAATGCAGACAGCTTTTGATGCTGTACAAAACTCCGATTAAATAAAGGTCTGGCTGTCAAGCATTCACCCTGGATTGGGGATGAGCGATAAAGGGAGTCAACACCATTTAACAGGCACTTCTGGGCAGTGCAAGATGGCGGAGTTCTGCAGGTACCCGTCAATCAGCGATCAACACTCCCTAATCCATCCGCAATTTTCATGTCAGAAGAAAAACACAAGAAGCTGATGCATTCTATTGAATATTTTCACAGCATTTATAGATGTAGTCATGCATAGCCACGCACGCCTGGCGCAGGACTGGAAGTCCAAACAACTGGCCTGTCAATCATCTTGGGCTCGGCTAGACCATTCACTGCGGCAAGCTACTTTGTGTTGCTCCCATTTTGTGTGGCTGGAATGTTTGTTTAATGAGTGTGCCACATTTGAAAAGCAGACAGCTGCACAGTAGGGTCAACAAGAGCATCTACAATCCACCCTTAGGTCATCAGTTCACATTTTTTAACACTGGTGGCATTTTGTTTCATTCTCGTCTCGTGAATAACGTGACCGCTGGAAGGTGTGATTTGGCTACAGTGATAATTCCTTCGTCAATATTATTGGTCACCTGCGTGCACCTGCACGCCATGCTTCTCTTTTGTGCTTTCTGTAATATATTGTGGGTTTTGGATTTCGTATCACAGAATATTGCACAATCCGTATGTTTGCACCGCAAGCAGTTTTGTATGGACCTGCGTTTTGATGACTAATCCTCAAACGTCTTTTCACCTGTTACCAAACTTCACCTGGGGCTTTGCATGTCTCAGATTTAGTTTGATTTATGGCTAAGGGCAGAACTAAATTTAAAAAACATTTTTTTTTAACAGCTCACCGTCTATCTCATTGAATTTGACAAAAACTTTCTCCTGGCCGCCAGAAAACTGAATGATTTATGCAACAATGGTATATTCATTATCGATGAAGAACCAGGAACCTGATTTTTATTATCAACACTATGACAAATCTAATCTGCACATGGTACAGAAGCAGCGTGCGATCAGAAAGAAAGCAGAACTATATCAGAAAAACTAAGCCAAAATACTTCAGATTGCAACTGGGTGCAATGAGATATACAGAATGAGTCCATTGTTTTTATGTTCACTGCAGAAGTATTGAAATGCCGCACTATAAATTTGAGTGGGTTTTATTGCATTTGCTTTCACATTATAATGAGATCAAGCCCATATGGTGAACCCATTCTGTTTCTACATATCGAAGATCTGTGCCCCTTCTATCAAGAATTGTGCGGTCTTCCTCACATGCAATTGTTCGTTACCTCCACAATATTCATGTTGTACAGCATCAAAATACAGAGTGCCAGAACAAAACTCATTAATCAGAAGATGACTCTTAACTCCAACTCAGAATCTCATCAATCCACACAATTCAGCATCTCAAAACTTGTCTAGAACTAATGGGCAACTGGATACTAAGTAGTTACCTAAATGTCAGCTTCAGGCTACCAACACGTACCGACTACAGATTCAAATCTAGCTAAACTGGACGGTGCTACTCTTGAGTTGATAATCAAGAAAGAATCTTGAATTCACCTGCAACACAGACCTTTCCTTCAAAGCATGCACTGTCAAAAACCAGGACCCACCCTAGTACTACGTCTTTCTCGTGAAAATGTTAAAGCTATCCCTAACAGAAACTGACTTCAGAACAAAATTGCCAGCCTTGGTTCCTTTCCATCTAGGTGGTAGCAATGCTTTACTCAAGGACCTCCATAATAACACATTGGCAAGCCAGAAATACATCTTACACAATAGGCATGTATCATGACAGGCTTGAATCAGTTCGTCTGCATGACTCCAGGGATGTTCATCCTTCCAGGGCTGCACCTTATTAAAGATCAACAGCATCACCTCGAAGGCCAATAGAAACAACCGCCTTTACTACTGACAAATAAACTAACCACTTATGGCAGGAAGTGGAATGTCATAAAGCAGATAAGCTTTCGGCTACACGTAGCCAGGACATGGAACATGCTCCCAACAACAATCAAAAACAGCCCCTCTTTGCTCTCTTTCAGAAAAGAGATAAAAACATGGCTGTTCACTGCAAGCTCTTAACCTTAACTGATCTGCTATGTCTACTCAGCGCCAAGACGCCCATGGGCAATCGCGCGCTTTATAAATCTCAAATCAATCAATCAAATCAATCAAGCATCTTTTGTGGACCTGGGATTTGGCACAACATTCCTATCTGCATCTGAACTGCTCCTGCCCTCCTGCAATTTAGAAAGAAATTGTAGAAACAGCTCTTTAAATAGCACGCTCTCGCTAGACAGTATGAACCGATATTACCCGCCTTATAGTAAATTATCTTGATTTGGAATTAAGCTTTTGGTCACTGTTCAGCGCTCCATTGCTCTCAGCACAGTTCGAAAACATGGATTAGTGGTAGAAGCTTCGTGCTTCTGACCTGCGGTGTCCGGAGTGGATGCCCTGGACATTGCGTTACCCAATTAGTGCATGCACTGTAGACGGCACAGTTTCTTGAAATACAAATGCCTGGCTCCTTTCTCCTTTTATGTGCCAGCACAGAACTGCGTCATGATATGGCCAGGTTGTTCCCGGAGATCTGCCACAAAGAATGTCTTTGTCATGTGGTATTTACTGAGAGGACAAGGTAGGGGTATCGACCAATTTGTATTCACCAAAGAGGAAAGCAGCATTTACAACGCTGTCAGAACAATGCAGTGCCATTACAACGCAGGCACTACAATGAACGTGTTGTTACCAAGTGTTCCATTACAACGCAAGTCATTCAACGACTTACTTTAGGCAACTCCTTGTTGGATTTTAAATCCAACACCTTCCCTACTGTTGCACAGACTGGAGTTGGAATAGTAAAATATACTATTGCAAACTCAAGCACTTCCCTAAAGCAAGTCTTTGTAACAGCTTGTGTTGTAATTGAACGCGTGGTAACAAAGTTCCAGGGGCGTAACACAGGCCCCCGCAGCCCCCGCGGTGCGGGGAAACCCCAAGCTCCAAGGGGCCCCCTCAACACTGCACTCTGGCCGCAGAGCTCCTGATTGAGCCTGGAGGGGCCCCTCTAAGTACCGTTCAGGTAGGCCCCCTCACTTTCTGTTACGCCAGTGACATGTTTGTTGTATTGCCCGTGTTGTAAAGGCATGCGTTGTAAATGCTTGCGTGAATACATGGCCTATTCCACCAAGAAACCCTCAATCAGTATTTGATTTGCGCTCTAGTGTCTGCAGTTTATCTGAGATCTTTCAAAACACCTTCTCTGCCATCATCCATGGAGGTAGAAACTTGAACATCACTAGAGTGGTCTAAAAAATGCACTTACTGAGGAAGAATCGCACAATGGTACATAGGTGAAGTTCACCAGGATCAAAGTTATGTGTGTAGGCAGTGGCAAACTTTTTCCTCTGGCAACATCTTGGAGTTTTTTTGTTTTTTAACTTTATAAATGTCATAAAGTTCTGCTAAGTTTGCAAAGTTTTGAAAAAAAACAGAATTGAAATCCTGACCCATACACTGTGCAACCAGGGACACACAATTTTGGCTCCAGACGCCCCCGTCTAAGTGTCACTCCTTGAGTGTGAGTCCCACACCTATGAGCGTAATTACAGCCTCAATCTGTCTCTGGGGCCATTTAGGATCGGAACATCTGGAAATTATCTCTTGAAAGATTTACTTTTAGGTCTGGAACCCTCATCTCTTAAACTGGAGGAATTAGAGTGATGTCTCTCTGCGTGAATTGCCAGTGGTTTAACGCAGCTGGGGGAGGGGGCAGCGAAGCATCGCGGAGATATTCCATTATGAAATGCAAAAGAAATTTGACAACAAAATACCAACATCTACATTTTCTTGAACGGGACAGAACAAAAGAGCAGAATGAGAAACGGGTGAACCGGCAGCATCATTCAACAGTGAACCTTTCAGTTCTCAGTTCAAAACCCAGCATTTCTCAAAAACCGAAAAGCTAAGCTAAATCAACCTCTTTTGATTCCACTGTGACCAACGCTTGGCACGCACAGCTCTCCAGCCAGAACTGCACTTTTCATCCCAGCCTTGCAGGGTTTGTTGATTCAGCTGCTTCAGAGCTCACGGGGAAGAAGTCGGAACTGTTCCAAAATAGCCTACGTAAATTTCATCAAATAGCTCCGCGAGATTGCAATAACATGCTCCTTCTTTTATTTCAGTGCCTCTCACAGATCCTGTTCGAAGCGGATCTGCGCCGTAATACTTGCGGTTTATGTTCATCATTTTCCAACTTAGCACATGTGGGCTTTGGCAGGAGGTAAGTACCTCGGTCATGGATATATGGGGTCAACCCTGCTGGATCAGGGAAAGTGCTTCGTAGACAGTTTTAGAAGGTTGCTTGCTCTAAAGGCGCTATTTGTTGCAGGGCGCTCGGAAGGACCGCCCATCTCGGAATTCAAAGTTGCTTAGTAATACCGCACATCCAGCACCCCCCCCCCCTCTCCCCCACTGTACATTTTGCATGGTAAATCTGTCGTGGGGGTCGCTGGGTGGGTGAACTGATTTCCCCAGGGCGACATCAGCGCATGCTGTTCCCTGACTACGCGTAATGAGGGCGTAAGTATTTTCCCTGGGCTGTAATACAAAAACTGTAATTACAGGGATGTGAAAAGGCCCCTTTAGTTGGACCGTGCCGTATTTTTCTTGAGAGTATGGTATTCGTTGGGCCTGCAAATGAAGTTTGTTTTTGCAGGAAAATTGTCGGGAAACTTCACTCCGCAAGTTAAGCAGGGTCAAGTATTTGCATAGCTTTGCAAAAGTTGTTAACCTCAGGCTAGTTTGCAAAAGTATGAACTCGTCCCACTTTCACCCAAATCATTATATGTTGGCACACCTCTAAAGGCCCCGTGCCTTAGATGTTTTCCTACTTAAATGCTTTAAGTCGTGCCAATCATCTGCTGTACAAGTCATTCTTTCTCCCTCTTCATTTATTAAACATCAACCTGAAACTGCAGCATCGTTTCCAGTGCTGCAGTGTGTTTTATAGTAAGTGACACTAATGGCTGTGCTGGGAATCTTGAGTCTCAAACTATCACTAGGATCACGGTCAGATATTGTTGGTTGAAAGCTTTATTTCGACATGCAGAGATATCTTAAAAGCATTACATACATTTAAAACTGCAGATCAAAATTATACAAATGTGTCGGTTGTTAAAAAAGGGAAAAGAATACCTTTTATACAATAATAAATTAGCTAAAAATAGATTAAATTGAAATAGACAATCTATTGCAGCGAATCAACCATGTCCACTTTAAAAATTTGGAAATGCCACAAACTATAAGAGGGGAAGTGTCAGTTAACAGGATGCGGAGCGCCACCAAATGCTGGCGCGTCCCCAAACGTCTGAATAAGGGTTTAAGCCAATGTCTCCTTGGGCGAATGTAGTCCGGGCACTCAAAAAGGATATGAGCCACCGTCTCACGCCTTGTAGAGCAAAGGGCACAAAAAGGTGATAGCTGAACTGGCGATTTCCATCTGGAAAGGAGGTCCCCAATCGGGAGAGTGCCTATTCTAAACTTTACGTAAAGGGCCCTATCCACTGGCATGGCGATCAAATCCAGGTAGGGTTTGTACGCTACCACGTCTTTGATTCTTAAGAATACTGTTTTTTTAGGACAGCTTTTGGTGGGGCGGATTTTGTAGCCCAACAGTCCCCCAAACCCAGCTCCCCCAAAAGGTTTTTAGTATCCCTTAGCCACTTGATTTCATGCCAGCCCCCCATTCCCATCACCTCGGACAGCCCATCGGCATAGGATTTTAACTCTGGGACCCTCCAGAGGCGAGCCCATAAAAGCAAAGGCCGGAGACGGGCCTGGTCCTTAATCGACTTGCAGCCCACATTCAAGAGCACAGGAACTGTCGGGGTGCTCAAGGGGAGAGCTAATAAGTCTTTAAAAAATTTGCTCTCAGACTTGGATAGAGGGTCCAAGTTGCAGTGGCCCCACAGCTCTGCCCCGTAGAGTGCTGACGTGGCTCCTCTTGCTTTATAGATGCCAATTGCAGGTGCCACAAAGTGTTTAGAAGAGGCTCGATATTCCCTCAATATTGCACCCCCTATCCTTTTGTGGTTGAGAACCATCTTGTTGATGTGTGGCGTCCAAGTCATAGTCTTGCTCAGGCGTATTGCCAGATAGTCAAATTCAGAGACTTTCTCCAGAGCAACAGAATTTAGAACAGGAGGTCGGCCTAATTTCCGTGGTGGATGGATTATCAAGTATTTGGTTTTGTCCACATTGATAACCAGACCCTTTGTCGAGCAGAAATCCTGAAAACGGGTCAAAAGCTTCTGGAGACCCTGGGGGGTCTTGGAAATAAGGAGGGTGTCGTCTGCAAACAACAGTGTGGGGATCCGAACACCCCCCAGGGAGGGTGCATCCGATGGTTCTTGGAGCAAATGCTCTACCACGCCATTTACATACAGGGAAAATAGGGTGGGAGCTAACACACAATCCTGTCTGACACCCCTGCAGACCGGGATCCTGTCAGTCGTTTCCCCATTCTGGCCCCAGCGCACCTGAGCATAATTGTCTGTGTGTAATTTTATCAGGAGCGACAAGATGTAGGGGGGTAGGCCAAGATCCTGCAGAACCCTCCAAAGTTCCTCCCTAGGGACCAGGTCAAAGGCAGTCTTCAGGTCAATGAAGGCCAAGTAAAGACTGCCTTTGCCCAGCTCCACCACCTTCCAGTACAGGAGCATTAATCTAAAAACCTGCTCAATGGTGCCCGTTCCAGAGCGGAATCCTGCCTGGAAGTCGGATAGGACCTGGTTCTCATCCACCCATTGTAGGATCCTCCCTAGAATGGCCTTCCCGGCCACCTTTTGCGTCGAGTCAATCAGGCTTATCGGCCTGTAATTCCCTGGATTGTCCCGACACCCCTTTTTAAAAATGGGGACCACCTCTGCCCCCTTCCAAGATTCTGGGACAGGCCCCCCCTCTAGGATGGCATTCAGGAGGGTGGAAACCAAATTAGCCCATTCGGTCAGATAGGCCCATTCGGTCAGATAGGCTCATAGGTGCCACAGACTTTATTACATTCTCAACCTCCCGCACACTGAAGGAATCGAGGGTACTATCCCTTACCAAGGTGGGAGGTGAGACTGGCTCATTCAGAGGTCCTTCTACTAAGGAGTATAGGGCCCCAAAATGATTGAACCAGGTCTGGGACGGAATAGTGCAGGTCCTCAATGTGTCGTCCGGTCTGGTCCTGGATCCCACCAGGTTCCAGAATCCCCTGGCATCCTTCCCTTGACTGGCAACCAAAAGGTCTGCCCAAAACTTTTCTTCCCTTTCTTTTTTGGCTATTTGTAAACTCTGGGAATAGAGCTTCCTAGCCTCCCTGATCCTGGCTAGGGATTTTGACTTAACAGCCTCCACCAACATTTTCTTTCTTTCCCTACAAGTATGTGTGTACCACCCCTGTCTTCTCAATGGCCTATTGTTCGCTCCCTTTTGCCCAATCGGAACAGTAAACAGTTTGGTTAAAGCCATAGTCAGGTCGCAAAACTTCCCGACTATCTCCCCAGGCCCACCCTCAGAGATGGCCAAATTGGTTTGGGCTGAAGACAAAAGTTGCGTTATAGCTGCAACCTTGTCTGCAGAGAGGGTAAGCTTTGCCCACTTCAGCCTCCTGCCACAGTGCGAAATAGATGTTCCCCCATGGCTGGGGGCGGTACGGGGCAAAGGACCCCCTGTGCTCTCAACCCACCAAGGAAGCAGAGTAAGAGAGAGCAAGTTGTGATCGCTCTCAACGGATGGGATAATCACCATATCCCTTACTGAGCTCCACAGGCCCATGTCTAACAGGATGTAATCAATCCTTGACGTGTGGCCTGGCCTGTTGTAGGTATGGGCACCTACCTTGTCCGAACATGTCCTCCCATTAAGGGCCCTCAGATCGAATTCCATGTTAAGGGAGTTGATCTGAAGTATAACTTCAATCCATCTCTTAATAGGGGTTAGTTCTAGGGCAGGGATCCGCCTCCTATTATCTCCCTCCTCCTGGTCTAAAGTGTCATCCGAGCCCAAGGGCTCGAACGTACAATTCAGATCACTAGCGACCAGGGTAAAAGATTTATGTGGGGATGACCGTAACAAGCCCTCCAAGAGGGCAATTACGGGTGACTGACTACCACCCCTAGTGCCACGAGCATAGATGTTATAGATATTCAGGATGGGACGGCCCCGGACATCTTTTAGTGTGATATTAAGCAGATCAGGAGAATTGGTCTGCTGCTCCTCTACCCTGCAATTCAGAGAAGTAGCCACCCAGATGAGAAGACCACCCGACGGGCGACCCCTCCCTGATTCTGGATAGACAGCCGGAATAGAGTAGGAAGAATACCCCACCTTGTGGGTGGGCTCCCTACTCCATGTCTCCTGGAAGATGCAGATAGAATACTCTTCCACTAGGGCGTTCCAGTCGGGCAGGGCCAGCTTTCTGCCGATTCCAGCCACGTTCCAGCTGAAAACCCTAAGAACTGGATCCGTCACAGCTGGGACGTTGCCGGAGGCGGCATCATGGTCGACGACAACCCCGACCTGGACGGCTGGTCTGCTGCCTTCTCCAGTATAGGCCTGCCCTCCATTGGATTCCCGACTGGCCATTGGTGCTGTGTAGTTTCCTATTGGGGATGGCAAACTAGTCAACATTACAATAGGGTGGGGAAGCCCTCCACTATTATGTTCCCCCAACTCCAACCCACGAGCTTCATTGAGTCAATATCCCATAGAGCCCCAGCTCGCACCTGGCCAAGCTGCCTGAGGGTAGAACTGAGGCACCACCGAATATGGTGGGCATCCATTAGTGCTGCGGCGTGTTTCCCCAAATACTGGCCCAGCATGGATCGGAACGGGACGCGGGTAGAAATAGGTCAAGTCCACCACACTAATGCCAGGTCCGCCCGCCGCCTGATGTTGGTTACAGATTGTCTGGGCTACTCTGTTGTCTTTAAAATTGACAACCACACAATCACCTTCCAATCGTTTCTTGCTATATCCAACCCAGCCCACCCTACGGACTCCAAGAATCAACCCGTCCAAGCCCCTGGGTAACGGTTTGTTGGTTTTTAGCCAGTGCAACGTTTTGTTTTTTAGGGTCTGGTGGCTTTCAAACTGATTATCCTTCAGTTGAGGGACATTCAGAAGAACGGCAACATATGGGTGACACTCTGGGGGGGGGTAGATTTACGGGGGGGGGCTCCTGGGAGATACTTTCGAGGGGGTAGCTCCCGAGAGACCATCTCCCGGATGGTTCATTATGGGCTTAGCCAGGGCGTCCGGCCCAACTCCTTTGCCACTGGCTAATCCTGGGACAGTTTTCTTTGGCTTAGCCAGGTCACCGCCAACTGGTAACCTGGCTTTGTCTGGTTTCTTTTTCTGAGCTTTAGAAGCCTTGGGGGAACTGACATGGACCTGAACTGCATGGATAGTAGATCCCGGTTTAGCCGTGGCGGAAGCTAGAGCAGTAGGGCTTAAATCCTTACAAGCTACGACATTAGGTGCATGCGTTGGCAAGGGTGGGGCCTGGACTAAATCTCCCTGTATTTGTTTTCCCAAATTCCCACCCAAGTTATCCTCACTAGCTCTAGACTGGAGTTTAATGAGAGTTTTAAGTGAGAAAAAGTTATCAAGGGCAGATTGTTCAAATTTATCTAACCGTTCCCCCAGGCACCTAACTTGATCAGTAAGTGGCACTAGTAGGGATTTAAACATGTCCTCAAGGTGTTTAAGAGAAACAGGGTCCAGCGGAGCTGGTTGTTTGACGAGGGAATTGGAATGTACCTGCTCAGCCTCGGGAGACATACTCAGGGGAGAATTCCCTCCTACCGTGTCCGGAATCGCTGGCGCCAGACCACTGTCTAGTTTAGAGCCCATGCCCCTTAGCACATGCTTCCTAGGGCGCTTATACAATCTGGAGCAACTGCCTTTCCACGTGCTCACAGCCCTTTTCCTCTTAAGATGGTTTGAAGAGACTTGCACCAAGCACAGCAAAGGCAAAACCTGAGGGGAGTCTTTGTGTGATAGATGCAAGTCTTGGCCACTATCAGGGCAGGTGGGATCAGAGGTACAAGAGCCCACAGCCACAGGACCGGCACCAGGGGATGGCAATTGGACTGCCAAACTCTCCAGTCTGTCGATGCTTGCTCCTATGGCGGACAACCGTGGCTGCTCGGCCCTGTCAAGACCGGGGGGGAGGAATCCGGCACATTAGGAGGTGACAAAACTTGTGCCATAGAACCAAGAGATGAGCGCCTTGTCGGTAAATAGTCCTGAGAAAGGCTAAGTTCCGTCATCACGATCTCCTTTTCTATCACCGCTGCTACTCTGGTGATGAACTTGTCCATTGTTCCTATGATGGCGCTCCCAGCGGCTCCATCACCCCCGCCCCTGAGGATTTTCCCCGAACGGGTAGACATGATGAAAGCTACTCACTCGCCCAAGGTTTAAAAGAACCTCAGGGCCCAAGGTAACAGATGATAGAGGGCTGGCCCAGCCCAGCCACTGACAGCCCCTGACTGCCACAGACTGCCCGCCCTTAGCTCGGGCTTCGTTCGCGTCCCGCTCGCGTCCCGCTCGCGTCCCGCTACGCGGCTACGATGCCTTGATATTAACGTTGCAGGCGGGGGGCGTGGTGTCCAGGGGGCGCGGCTGCAATTGGTGTTGATGCGCTCTGCCTCCTGGTTGCTGTAGTCGTAGGTGCTGCTCCGCCTCCCGTGAGCTCCTAGGTTGTGGTAGTAAGCACCTCCTCCTCGGCACACTGAAATTCCGAGTTGCCCCTCGCTGACCGCGCGAAGCGACACCCGCAAAGCGGGTGCGGCGAACGGTGACGGCAACAGCGGTCAGCGGTAGCCCCTGAAGGGGAGAGAGCAAACCTCGGCCTCAGAGCCTCGAAACCCGTACGTTTCCTTCCACAGGTACACTGTCCCTCAGGTCAGATATTACAGAATACATATCTCAATACTCAAAACCTATTATTGTTTCAAAGTTTTTGGAATATTGATCTAACAGTGAGCTTTCATGTAGATTACTTTCCTTTTCCCATACTTCAGTGATGTCCAGGGTCCAGTGGCCTGAAAAATCTAAGCTCAATTCAGATTAGACACACCAAAAGCATCAGCAGAGGTTGGCATCTTGTGCCACCAAATAAAACGTGGATACTTTATAGGTCTCATGAAAGTAGCTGGCTTGTTCTCCATTGGGGAAACATCATAATCACCCTCTTGAGGCACCTTCCTACTTATAAAAGCACTGAAGTAGACTACCTGCATACACAAGGGGTCCATGAGCAGTCTTAAGCTGCAGTAATT
Organism: Lissotriton vulgaris; assembly: GCF_964263255.1. Lineage (NCBI taxonomy): Eukaryota > Metazoa > Chordata > Amphibia > Caudata > Salamandridae > Lissotriton > Lissotriton vulgaris. The sequence continues at coordinate 121,477,142 of NC_141697.1, forward strand.
TTATGCGGAAAAAGGAAAAAGAACTGGGCATCAAAAAGGTAATGTTCCATGACAATTTCCAAAGATGCATTATAGAAAAGGTTGTACAGTGAAGCCAAAATACTTAAAGACAAAAGCTGCAGGCTGGAGATGGCATCTTTTGACGTCTGATGCCGGATGAAGCGGAGCTTCCCCTTTCATTTAGTTCTGACTTTGAGGATTTTCTGAAGCTTTTGCAGGCTCAGTAGATGATGCTGGTAAGGTAGACCAAGCAGTGTGAATCTGCAGTGTCCCCTCCACATAATGTTAGGCCCCTGATGTGCCTTTTCCCAGTCCCAAGGACCTGATGATCATGCACTTTAGAATTCAAGGCTTGGGGACGGGTTGCAAAGGCTGGGGTCCACTGTTAGCAGTCAGGACATTTTTTAACTATACCTTGTAACTCATGGATCAAAGTGGTTTGCAGTTTGAAGTTGTGGTTTTTCCCTAATCCTAATGTCAACTTTGCTATTGGAATTTGCTAAGTGTTCAGGTCCATTCGGGGTCTTAGATCCTGCAAGACCCCCACCCCCCCTCCCCCCGTCCACTTGAATATCTTCATTACAACATATTGTTCCTAAGAGACAGGTCCTTACGAATATGTATCATCACGGTAATTGTCCATTAGGCGCTAACTGACAATGAAGTCTCCTGTGTAAGAGCTTGTTCCTGAGCATAAACACTTAGGAGAGTGGAGTTAAGCTTCCTCAACTTACCTCTAAATTTTGCCAAGTATGTATACTTACCTGGTTCCTGTTACGGGTCCTGGTTGACAAGATAACTGTACTAGAGATTTCGAACTGTGACCTTCACCAACATGTACTCCTTAAAAACACTGTGGGGGTGGGGCGTGGCTAGCAGCCGAAAAGACTGGCCGCACCCTAGAGAGGCTCCTAGCTTCTGACACAGAGCTCAATTAATCCGCTCATTTATTCGAGATCCCACTGACCCCAAAAGGTCACAGGACCACGGCAGAGGACGTGCTGCACTGTCCGGTGTTAATTCCGGTTCCAGCCACCTTGCTTGTGGCAGCGGTGGTCATTGAAGTATTGAGGCCTAAAAACGTGCGGCAGCCGGGACCCACAGTGCTGCAGGTACCCGGGGACGACTGCTTATGCGCCGGATCGGAGGAGGGTGTAGGGGCCAGTGACCGGAGAGCTCCCCCCCCGCCCCCGCGTTCCTCGTGGAGAGGGTGGCGGAGTCCCGTGTAAGGAGTTGCAGGGAATTGGATCAGCAGTAGTAGACGGAACTACGGAGGGCACACGGCCGCCATTAAGAGACTGACGGGAGGCTGCGCGCGCACAACTACGGCTGGCGGCCCGGTGGGAGGCGAATTGTATAGTACGGACCTGGCGCAGAGGGGAACAATAGGGCCCCACGGCTGTGGCATTTCCCGTGGCTGATCCGCGCTGAAACCCCGATGATCCCCCCTGGCCGCCATTTTAACTCAGTAAGTGCCCTACGCAAATTCCAACGTAGCGCTTGCCTCGGCGGTGGCTCTCAAAAACAATTAGACGCAGCGGCTGCGGCCTCCCATGCACTCCTGCAACGCGCAAATACCGCCACAAACTCGAGGTGCTGTGGGGCTGACACTCGACTCCCCTTGTGGCATTACACTATTCTGCAGGGCTGAAGTACCTACCTGGACGGTCCAGTGATATATCCTGCTGCAGAAGATCCGCGCTAGCAACCAAACTCTTGCCTGATCTGCTGCTGGGCTGTGCCTGTGTGATCTACCTGCCTACATAAGACAGCAGCAAGCTCCCCCACACCCAAGACTGGGACATTTACAATCGCTGTTCTCTAAGGGTGCATTTGAATAACCTGTGGGCGACTGCTGCTGGAATCCTGTGTTGTGTGCGCTTCTCCCCTCCGCAGCTATCATGAGTGGCAGGAACTCGAAGGGGGCCAGCCAGGGGAAGTTAGATAAATTCGCGTTCACCAGGTCAGAGGACACAGCGCAAGACGAAGCACTCCACCTGCAGGAACGGCCGGAGGTGCCGCGCAGGAAGTCACCCTGCAAGATATCATTGCAACATCAAACAAGATGGACTCCAGAATTGGGACCCTGGCGGTTGACCTGGCCTTAATCCGTGCGGATTTCAAAAAATTATCCTCCAAAATCTCAGATGTTGAAACTACGACAGAGGTTCTCACCTCAGACACTTCCGCCCTTAAAAAACAAGTGCACCAGTTGGAGGTAGATAACAAGTTACTCCATGCCCGTCTTCAGGACCAGGAGGGAAGCTCGAGGCGAAACAACATTCGCCTAATTGGCGTGCCGGAATCGACAGGGGGGCCGGCCCTAGACCTCTTTGTAAAGGACCTGGTGACGACTCACCTTCAGCCAGACTATCCAATTTTTTCCTCTGTGGAAAGGGCTCATCTGGTCCCAGGTGGTAGGCCTTAACCGGGGGCGCCACTGTGCCCAATCCTGGCGCAAATATTCAACTTTCGAGATCGGGATGCGATCTTGCAGGCGGCCCGGAAGACTTCATCGATCCGCATTGACAACGCCTATACTGCGGCAGTCACGAAACAACGAAGGAACTTCCTGGCTGTGAAAAAGGCCCTTCGGGACCGGGAGATAAAATACTCCATGCTGTTTCCGGCCAAATTGAGAGTGGAAGATGAGGGGAAAGTGTGGTTTTTCGTCACACCCGAAGAGGCCCAAGACAGGCTGGAGGGCTGGCGTAAGGTATCTAGGCAGGGGCGCAACGGTCATCGTGAACAGCAACGAGACGGGCAGCAAGACAACATGGAGCAAGAATAAACTCAGGTTGCTAGCCTAAGTGGTGCTGCGGATGAGAGACCAACACTGTGCCCGCGTGGTGGTACTGGACTACGATCCCCCCGGGGACAGGATCGATGTTGGTAACAGTGGGTGATAGGTTTTGTAGTATTGGAGTTATTAACGTGTTTTAAAATTTCCTTGCTGTTTTTGCTGCTCAGTCTTTATGTGGGAAGCCTGGTTTAACTGCGGTTAACGGACATTTGAAGGACTACCCGTTTGAGCTCCCTCTTGAGACAATTGACAGGGGCACTGGGTCACTGACACTGGTGGAGTAAAGGGGCTCTGTGGAGGGCGGGAGCGGTTTTCTCCCCCCCCTTCATCGTTATAGAGTGGGAATGGGCACTAAGCGCTCTGCTTTGTTGGGGTGGCGGGATGTTAAAATTCCGTCAAGCAGGGAGGCAGGGAGGGGGGCAGAGGGTTCTTTGCGATGTTTTCAATGTTTTCATGTTTTATGTTTAGGGCGAAAGCTAAAGTATAATGTGTATGGTGCTATTGCAGGGGTGCGCTGCATTGGTGATGGCTTGAAACAGTATTTTATCTATGGCGGAAGACACAAGGTCGACAGGTTCTGGAATTGGTAATGATATCCCCACCACAACCCTAGTACCTCACCTGATGCTACTTACCTGGAATGTGCATGTACTGGGGGACAAGATTAAATGAGGGTTAGTGTTGCAATACCTGAAGCGCAATGGACCGGCGGTGGTGTTATTACAGGAAACACACCTGATGGGTTCAGCATGTAAAGCTATGGACCGCTGGGGTTACAGAATGATAACACACTCTGAGTTCACGTCAGGTTCGAGAGGGGTGGGTATTCTGGTTCGTAAACAATTCCCCATGATTATACATCACACCTGGACGGATACACAGGGACGGTTTGCGGCCATATCATGCCAGTGGGAGGGGAAGCGGTTTAATATTGTGTCAGTATATATCCCCCCTGCCCTCCACTCCACTCAGTGGGTTTTCCGGCGCTTAGCGCATTTTTATTGGACCTTCCGGAAGGGGAGTTACTAATGGGGGGTGATGAATTACAGAAAGATATAGAGCTAATTGAGGTTGAAGATGCTATTAAGTCCCTACCTTCTGGAAAACCGGCTGGTGAGGATGCTATTCCGCTTGCATTTTATAAAGCTTTCAGGGATTTAAATGTAAATGTAAATGTACATGTATTTATATAGCGCAAATCGCCCACATCGCAGGCATCTATGCGCTTGCTTAGGGAACCCGTCCTGGTATTCCCCTGTGAGATACCCCGGCAGGGTATCCACAAGGTGAAAGCCAGGCATCCCGCCGCGAGGGGCCGTTGTGGAGATTAAGCAAGCTATTGCCCAGAGTCGCAGAGTGTGAACCCGTGAGTCGAGTAGGCACCGGAGTGAGAATTATCGAGTTCGTGGAATTATTGAGCCCAACCCCCGTCGGGGCGGGGAATTGAACCCTGGTCCAGGGCCGATCTCAGCTTCCGGGTCTGCCGCCTCTAACCCCTGAGCCACACCTCTCCACTTTATTGGCACCAGTATATATGCAACTGATATTACTAGTGGGGGAGTCGCTCCCGCCTCATGGAGTGTAACTACTATTGTGGTATTTCCTAAAAAGGAGAAGCCGATGGACGATAGAAGCTCTTATTGTCCGATATCTTAATCAATGCAGATGCCAAAATCTTATCTAAGATTCTGGCTTCTCGTCTCGGTCCTCTCAACCATAAGCTAGTATCAAAGCAACAGCATGGCTTCGTTCCTGATAGAAACACAATGGCCCATATTAGTACTGCTATAGCTGCCTTTGACATCTCTTGCAAACTTAACAGATTGGCATGGTTATGCTCGACACAGAAAAGGCCTTTGATAGAGTGGCCTGGGAGGGCTTATGGCTTACCAAGGCATTTGTTGCTCAATGGAGAGATTTCCCGTGTTTGTCTTAACGATATGGAACTTAAGGTTACTGGATATGCTGATGATATCGCTGTCTTTCCTGCCAACCCTGGAGAAGCTATTATACACATTACGCAAGAGGCTGAGTTATTCGGCTCCTTTTCGGGCTGCAATCTGAATCTAGCCAAAATTCAGACAATTGTCAACTTTCAATTGAAAGCCTTGCCTGTAGCATTAGGGGTCACGCAAACTGCAACCCATCTCGGGGTATGTCTTAGTAGCCAGGTTGATGATATTGAAACTTTGAACTATGAGTCCCTTCTGAAGACAATATCGGCCAAACTGCGTAGTTGGCATCAGCTCCCGCTAAGCATATACAGGAGGTGTAACGTCTTAAGAATGAACATTCTTCCTAAATTTTTATATTTGTATTGCTCAATGCCCTTGTAGGTTCCTTGGTCTTTTTTTAAAGAAATTAGTGTCATAGGCAGTTTACTTTGGGCTTACAGGCATGCCAAGAGGGCTCTCAAGTTTATGAAATTACCATATGTACGAGGGGGTTTTAAGCTCCCATATTTTAAGTTTTACAACTGGGCTGCCTTTGTTAGTCGGATTTGTGGCTTACTCTGTGGGCTGGACGCTGGCCCAACCTTGCTGTGTTAGCAGTTACCCTGCGGCCCATCGTTGGGTTTATGCTGTATAAAACTTTTGATCCTAACTACTACAAGTAAGTGAAGTTTAAGGTAGTTAAAGACATTATTCGGATATGGCAAGATATCTCTAAGCAATACTTGCTTTCTGTGCTGCATCAATACACGGTGCTATGGGGTAATCCTATGCTGCCCAGTATATTTCAGGACCTTATTGGGAAATACCGGCAACGTAAGGGCATTACCCTGCTGGGTCAAAATATATGATGGACGGGGTTCCGCTCTTTTGCCGCGCTTAAAGACGAGTTTGGTCTTATGCAAAATACGTTCTTTAAGTATTTACAGGTTTTGGACTTTTTCATACCAGGCAAAAAGGTATTATCAATGCGGAACCCATCGGAATACTGTCTGGAATATGTACATGCTCTGGCCAAGGTGCTATTGGTTTCGCTTACCAGAATTTTCATGCTAGCTCTAGTGAAGATAGCTTCCAGATGGCAGCTAAATTAAATCGGGTTCTTAGGGCTGAAATAGTGGTGGAGGAAATACAGGAGTCCATGGGCGAATTAGACCGAGGGGTAACATCGGTTAATTTAAAACTGCAACAGCATCAGGAAGTATGTATGTTGTATTATACACCAGAGATTATACCTAAGTGAGCCTCTCGATCTTCTGAAAAGTCATTTTGCCTGAAATGTCACTTGTATGCTGCAGACCTCAGGCACATGTTTGTCGACTGTCCAAGGCTGAATAGGTTGTGGAGTGGGGTCTCCAGTATTCTCAGCACGCTCCTCGGCCCAAAGTTCCAGCTCACTGAGAAAGAAGTATTCATGGGGATTAAAAGCGAGGTGGCTGGCTATGTGAACTTGTTGGCTACTATTGTTAAAGCATGTGCCCGGTTATGCCCAGTTATGCGTCGCTAGAGTTTGGATTGATAATGTCAGTCCTAGTGTTAATGAGCTCTGGGTTTTACCCACACAGGTGTATGAGAAGGAACTTGCTTTGGCTAAAGCTAGAGGGACGCGCCCTTGGTTTAAATTTAATTGGATTTGGACCGGTCTCCAATGGGTGTAAGGTGGCACTGCCACTTTATGCTCTGTTACGGTTTTATGTTAGATGTTTCTTTTATTTTCATTTTTGGTTTTTCTTTTTGGGAAAATGTTGTTTCTTAAATTCTGACTAGGATTGTTTTTTCTCACACCTGATGTAATTGTCGCCTCCTTTTCCTGACTACAGTCTAAACTAAAAATACAGATTTGTGTATTGTTAACACTTCCCACGTATTTATGTAATTATGTCTTACTTTTGGCTAAATAAAAAAAAGAAGAAAAAAAAAGGATTCAGGCCCAGATCTCTGTAATAATAATACAGATGCTTGTAGAGCGCGAACAGCTACCTCTTGTGAGGTGTCCCGGCGCTAGCGAGTCCTTCAGCAAAGAGCGAGTAGCCAGGAGGAAATTCAGTATTATTGCATAAAAAGCCAAGTTTTTTGAGCTTCCTAAAGCTAGCTTCTGCTGTGGCAGATTGAATGGCAGGGGGCAAGGTATTAAAAAGTTTCGCCGTGCCAGCCGAGAAGGACCTGCCTCCAAGTCTAGCTTTCCTCACACGCGGAATAGTTAGCTTGAGCATAGAGTTTGATCGCAGCTCTCGCTTTTGGTGGTAACGGGGAAGTCGAAGTTTTAGATAGTTGGGGCAAGTGCCTTTTAGCGCTCTAAACGCCAAGGTTAGCACTTTGAATTTAATTCTGCTTACCACTGGTAGCCAATGTAATTCGTGCAGATGCGGAGAGATATGATGCCTGAAGGGAACGCGTTTTATCAATCTCGCAGCCGCATTCTGCAAGATCTGTAAGCGTTGCACCAAATATTTGGGCAGACCAAGGTAGAGGCCATTTGAGTAGTCTAGTCGAGATGTAATTGTTGCATGAACAACCGTTTTTCGACACTCGACTGGTAGAAGAGGGAGGCATTTTCGAAGATTTCTGAGTTTGTGCAGGGAGCCAGCGGTAAGCTGTTGTATGTGCGGCAGGAAGGAAAGATTCTCATCCCATCTTACTCACAGATTTTTTGCATGGGTTCCGGGAGATGGGGCTGGGCCCATTTCCGGCGGCCCCCACAGGTCCGGGGGGGATTTTTGTGATTTCCAATGAATAACACCTCCGTTTTGCTAGCATTCATTTTGAGTTTATTTGTGTTCATCCATTTAGCCACGTCTCGAAGACAGCCCCTGATTTTACTAAAAGCTGCCTCTGACGTGTCTGTCTAGGGAAAGACCAATTGTGTGTCATCCGCATATGATTTTGCCTTGACCCCCCATTTAGCAATCAAAGTGAAAAGTGGGGCCAAATAAACATTGAACAGCAAGGGGCTGAGTGCCGACCCCTGCGGGACGCCACACCAAAGGCTTTTGGGTTTAGAAGAGAAGGTGCCCAGCGCCACTTTCTGGGACCGATCTGTGAGGTAGGAGTGTAGCCAGCTAAGTGCCTTGTCGCCTAGGCCTATGTCCTTCAGCCGCATCAGCAGTCTTCTATGATCTACCGTATCAAAAGCAGCAGATAGATCCAGGAGCACCAGCATAGCTGATGCTCCTGAATCTAAGGACCATCTGATCGCCTTGGCAACCTCAATGAGGGCCGTCTCGGTACTAAAACCGGCCCTAAAGCCATACTGAGTTTCATGTAAGGCGCCTTTTTCTTCAATGAAGCTATTTAGCTGACGTTGAATCAGCTTTTCAAGCATTTTTCCAGGGGCTGCTAGAAGGGAAATGGGTCGGAGATTGCTCAGATCATCCGGCGCGCCATGAGGTTTTTTTTTCAACGGGAGGAGAGTGGCCTGTTTCCAGCAATCCGGAAACGTGCCCGTTTCAATGGACGTGTTCCATATATGTAAAAGGGGAACTACGATTGCGTCCGACATTAGTTTCCACAATTTAGGTGGACATGGATCATCAGGTGCCCCGGATTTACATTTTAGTATTTCTTTCAATGCCTCAGAGAGGGTGATAGGATGAAATTGATTTAAGGAGGTAGCGGGTGGCTCAGTATCTCCCAACTCATCCATAAATGTAGGCTCGGAGTCCGTAAAAGTATCATACACTTTTATTATTTTGGTGTCTGTACTGGGGTGAATGTATGAATTTGTTCTGCATTCTGTCCAATAACTGTTCTTTTTGCAATTGTCTCCCTGAGTGGGACGGGTATGCCCAGATATGGGTCCCGAGCTCTCCATGCCACTGGAGTCAAGCTAGCCTGGCTGATAAGGGGTGAAACCCTGAAACCAGTCCTAGGATGATTGTTTCCAGTCCTGGGAGGACGTGGCCTGGCAGTTTGGGCTGGGCTGTTCCCATAGGGAACAGGGTCAAGACTAATTTACATATGGCTGGGTTCAAACTGGAATGGCAAACATAAAAACTATGGATTTAGGCCAGATCTCCATATTGGGGTGAATGTATAACCTTGTTCCGCATTCTGTCCATCAGTTTTTCTTTTTGCTATGTATTTTGGTATCACACATGTGGATCCTAAAATATTAGAGTTGTATAGAACAAAACAAGCTAGCACCAGTAATATATAAATAACTTTTACTGATTATTGAGGACGAAATGCCGTCAAAACTTTATTAGACAATGCTTGCCGAACTAGGTTGTCAATGTTGTTGACAGCATTTAGACCCCTACACAAGTAATCTGCAATTTGGATGAAATATTCTTCTTGAAATTCAGCTTATTAGGGTTTGATTCATTCTTGAGAAAGTCTAGCGGGTCACTGGTTCCCACCGTAATAGATGGAGTGTCAGGAAACTCAAAGTAGAAGAAGAGATCAACAAAATGTAATTTTTTCTTCACAGACCAAATGGCAATAATGTCAATGCAAGGGAGGTAAGGGATCACAGCAGAGGCATAACGTCCAAAAAGATGGTATAAGTAAGGGCAAATTTGTGTCCCTGACTACTCTAGCATAGATCCTTACCTGAAGAAATATGACCGCAACACCCCCATCCCAATGGAACTCCATTAGCTCCCCTTGGCGTCCATATAATCTTTAAAACATGCTGTGTAATTTACAAAGCCATCATGACCAGCACCTCCACTTATCTCAAAGACAATCTCACCATCACTGGTGGTTTCTGGCACACTTGTAGTCAGACTGCAGACTAAGAAGTGTAAGAATAAACAAAAACAAGGCAGCAGGGATTTTTTGTATCTATGCACCCAGAATCTGAAACAACATCCCCTTATCCATTAGGATTGCCCCAGTGCTGCTCTAGTTTAACCCCTTAGCTGTGGCGGCTATTCTGCCGCAGTGCTAAGGGGGAGGGGAGGCCGCGCGGCGCTCTCGTACTCGTGACAGAACTGCTCCTTCACGAGCCTCGGGGGGCTGTGCTTGTGACAGAACGGTTACGTCATGGCCCCGCCCGTTTAATAGAACGCGCCGCGCAGGCGCGGCGAGCAGGCCGTGACGGAACAGTTCCGTCACCAGCACAGCCCACCCGAGGCTCGTGTCGGAACGGTTCCGTCACGAGCATGCAATGGGTTAAGAGTGAAGATTCACTTCTTTAAAGAACACATCACAATCCATTAACAACTCACAAACCAGCTACCTCTCTTATCCTTTGTTGACTTTATGTTTGTCTTTGACCCATTACAGTACCTCACTGCCTTTTGGCTAGATCTGAGCTATAGAAATAACACATACATACATTATCTTAAGAAATGTGCAGCAGATGTCTGTCTCCAGCTTGCATATAATCAAAATGTTTTTTGATGGTATCAGTGTTGGACACATCTGGTATGCCTCTCTCTGTAATCAATTCTATGTAGCCAGATGCAGTACACACTAATTGTGCTGCATATTTCACTCCTCATTTCAAGTTAATGCCAAAACCATGTCTTTCCATTTTTTTTTTACTATAATATATTATATGTGAATCATGGATTCTTCTCAGTAAAGTACTGCTTCACTCTTCCAAAAGTGATACAGCAAGATGGTTTTGGCTTCTGTGGAGGCATAAGTTAGGATCAATAAATGATGTCACAGTGTAAGCTACAGAGCATCTGGAAAATCCAGTCCCGACTTCACTGCAGATATTTGCAAGAATCCCAAACACACTCCACAGGCAAGATAGAATATTTGAATGGTAAACACAGCTCTAACTTCAGAAAATTAAAGCAAGGAAGTAGGATATATCAGTAAGTGAATAACTGAAAAACAAGAGAACAACACTAAAACAATAACATTTTAAACAAAACATTATGTAAGAGATTCCCAGCAATACTGTATTAACACTTTGTGGCCAGTGTAACTATCTGAGTTGTAAAAACAATATGGATTTGTGTTACAACGTTAAGTGGATTTTGAATATTGCCTTCCTGCAGTTTGTGTCCTCCCAAAGCACTTCTGGAAATTGCTTGTAATTAACAGTTCTTGGAGTCTCAATGACATTTGTCGGGGTGGTCTCTGCATGTCTTAGTTGTTTGCATTTATTGGGCGAAAACAACAACAAACATTTAATGTTTCCATGAATATTTATCATTAACTGGAAACCCTTTTTTCCAAATTCATTAAGTGGGTCATGGACTCTTTGACTCGTTTAAACTCTACAAAGAATCCTGAGTAACTTCAAATTGATTCCACAATCAAACAAATCCTGCTTGACCCCACATATATATGAAAGTTTATCTCCCCTTCCTGATATTGATGCATCGCTTATTTTCATTAACTGTTCATAGGTGAAGGGCTCTTATATGTTCCTTGGTCTGGTTGGAGCACTATATAAATATTCAAATAAATAATTGCCTAAATAATCAATTTTATCTTTTGATATATACTTCATTTAAACTGTGAATTTTAAAATTTGTGAGTTTTAATTAACTGTACAATAAAGTGACTTACTTACTTACTTTATCTTCTCACATTTTGGTTAGAATCTCCTTTCCTGATAACTAATCAGAAATAAATGTACTTATTCCTATTGCTGATCCAGCGATATTCGATAAGGTACCTCAATCACTCCCTGTTGATGGTGATGTACAGGGAAGTGGCAGACACACATTGGGATTTGTTTTCTCACTTGGGTAGCTATCCATAAAAGTAGCAATTCCTATGCTCTGCAGCTATAGCAAAATAACTAAGAGACATACAGATGTCTCCCTATAGCTACAACAATCCTGTCCCGCCCCTAGGTCTCAGAACAGCCACCTCTGTATTTCCCAGGTTAGGTTCTATTAGGTTATCTTGATTTCCTATGGTATGTCTATCCCCTTTTCTGTAAGGAAGGAATGAAGGATCTGAATTTTCTCTCAAGAAAAATTTGACAATGTAAACTAAGCTGCCTGTTTTCCTTAGGAGGATTAGCCACAGTGTACTATTCTGTGTTGCCTAGATTCATAAATGGATTTGGAGAAAAAGGCAGATCTGTCCAGTTAGATCACGCTGGGACCTTAAAGGTTTAGTCTGTGATGTCAAGTTTCTGAAGGGAAGTAGACAGGGGGCACTAGGTCTTAGCCTTATGCTTGCTTTACACTCTATTTTTTATGAGATACAGGTATTCAAGTATATGTTACACTGGCTGCAGGATCGACCAGCAACTTCTTGGTATGACTATCAGGTTCCCTCTTCCCAACTTTTCCTAACTTACTGAGCGTAGTCTACAAGCTTCAGTTCTAAGCATCATCTAGATAACTGAGGTCACAGGTGAAGAAGCATTTTGTTGTGGAGGCGGGTAGGAGAGGCTGCTAGGGATTCAGTGATTTCTCTCTCTTCGATTTTGTGATATTGCCCTAGATCTATGGCCATGTATAAGGTATGCTCTTATTAGAAATGTTTCCCCTCCCCTTTTACCTCTTATGTAGTATTTTCTTGTGTACTCTCTTGTATAGGGGAGTCAAGTACAGGTGAGACCTGCACTGAGCAGACAAAGTATGTACAACAACACACATCGAGTACAGATTTGGGACTGAAACTTGAGCGGTTCCATTCCCCCCTATTTGTACATTCTGACTGCGCCCGGCCATCAGGTTACATGTGCAGGTGTTGGGTAACTCAGTGCATCTCCCCAATGTCAGTTTCAGACATTAACAGTGGGTTGCTTGCATGTCGTATGATCTCTTGTTCAAATGATGCCATGTACAGACATGCCGCACTAGGAGCAAAGGTACTCCCCATTGAAGTACCCTGAGACTGGTGGAAGAGTTGGTTGTCAAACTCAAAAAAGTTTTCTGTTAGGACCAGAGTGGCACATTGCATGATGAAGGAGATGGGAGTTTGTGCTGTCCATTCAGTTTCAGTTAGTGCAGCTTCTATTACTGCTAGTGTCTCTCTCTGTGGGATGTTGGTATACAACTGTTCCACATCAAGGGTTACCAATAGGTCAATATTTACACGGGATGCTACAGCCCTTGTCCCCGATTCATTACTTTTTCTGTTCTTTTTAACAATAGAGACACTACTTTGAGTGTCCAATTACTCCGCTGCAAACTGATGAGGCAGCACTTAAAAACAAAAGAGGTGAGCAGGTCAACTCTCACCAAGATGGTTTGAACATGTTTCATGTGTAAATGAAGGCACACACAGAGCTTTAAGGGCTGCATGAAAGCACTGTGTTTTTAAAGACTGTTTTTTAATACAATGCTGATTCTATGTATGTGTACAACGAGACACATTCACCACATTAATGAAGAGCATTTCACTGTGAGCTTGTCTTGGTTCCTGATGCTTTTCTTTGTACTCTAGGTTCGCTGCTTGTCTCCGGGGCAATTACCCACGGAGATAACAAGTGGTGTGTAACATTGCACTACACCATTTACTGTAGATAGTTGTTTAATTCAACTGGTCCTGAGGAATCGCCACTTGATCCATTTGTGACATACTGAGGCGAGAAACATGTTGACCTTTTTTGGGGATAGAGCGTATTTTTTGTCACAATAAAACAAAATAGTCGCCCTCCCCACTTTCTCCTTTTGGTCAGGTCAAGACCTCTTCAGAATAAAAATAATTATAAAGAATTCTCCTACCTGTTTTAATTCACACAACACATCTACATCCCCCTAGGCCCCTCACACCCACAGCACCTATACGGCAAGTAACAAAGGATCTTCAACAAAGAGCCCCTTTATTGGTGCCCATCGAGCATAGCAGCGCCGGCTCAACAAGGAACAGACCCATATGATGAAGCATGACACCTAGGTTGCTGGGTGTGGGAGGGTCCTAGTTCCGAAAGGAGGTATTCCCCACCTCCTACTTTCCTTGAGTACACACCAGGTTGCGAATTGCCACCTAGGAACTCCGTACCTTCCTTGTTCCTTATTAAATTATGCTGCCATTCTTCAAGGGTGACTGAGTAAATTAAGATATTGTTGCTGATTTTCATCACTCCTTGAAAGCCAAATAAAATATCTCTGATAGTACCTCCACTGCTGTGAATTGTGTCGCTTGAGGGACAGAGGCCAAGGTGTGTTGAGGAGGTTGTGGTGTACCGGCTTTCGTGGTTTGGTGGTAGTTGGTAGTAGCCCACTTTTAGATCTAATTTAAAAAAATCACGGGGCCCCGTTGAGGTCTCCTATTATGTAGTCCATACTTGCAATGCTGTGCGCCTTCTTTTACCCTGTTGTTTCAATACACATGGTTGGGTCTGAACTGGGGTGGTGAAGTGAGCTAAAGAGCGATGATGGATTCAACCCAGATCTAAGTGACTGGGAGTGAGTGTCTTAAAAGCCACCCAATGCATCCATTATTAAAATGTATCCCTCAATCTTGGATATCCTGGAGGTAGTTTTATAACTCACTCAAATTCACCACATCACAAAAAAGAACCGAGCTTTACTGTAATCAGGAGTTGTAACCCACCTAAGATGCACTCTGCATCTTAAGTGGGGACCCGGTGATGAAGCATCTCACCAACTAGGTTCGTGAGTGAGGTTTCTTATGAAAAAAAAAATGTTTTTTTTTTAGACGTCACTTAAATGACATGAATGACAGTTGAATTGCATGGTAGCAGGCTTGTTCTTTTTGTTGGATACTTAGCAGCGCTCAGCCATTTATAGGCAACCCCAATCACTCTACTATTTTAAAAGCATGTAGGGCTGGTAATATTAAATTTGTCAGGAGTTCAACTGCCACACCTCAACCTCTTTGTGAAACACCAGCACCTGACATGGGCTTTGAAGTTAGGAGAGCACAGCAGAAGTTAGAGGGAGCAGTAAATCATCTAATGTCACGTTAAAAATTGGTCTATACTAAAAAGATGTAATGTGAGTTCTAGGGTCATATCAGATGGTGAACAAAGCAGGTCTTCACGTCATTGATCTCAGAGTCAAGAGGTCTGCTGCAGCAGCATGCAGTTATCTGCTAGCTTTATGTATAGTGTTACCGCAAACAAATGATGGACGGAATGCTAACAATGCAAACATTCTCCCCCAGTCAAAAGATCTGGGTTAAATCCATCATTCTTTTGCCCACTACGCTACCCCAGTTTGGACCCAGCCATATGCAAATCAGTCTTGACCCTGTACCCCATGGGAACAGTCCAGACCGACCTGCCAGGCCAGGTCCTCCCTGGACCAGAAACAATCATCCTGGGACCGGTTTAAGGGTATGTCACCCTTCTTCAGTCAGGCTAGCTTGAATCCAGTGGCTCAGTGAGCAAGGGACCCACGTCTACGCATACCCATCCCACTTAGGGCGAAAAGTGCTACCTCAAACAAATGATGGGCGGAATGCTGACAATGCAAACATTCTCCTCCAGTTAAAAGATCTGGGTTAAATCCATTGTTATTTTGCCCACTAGGCCACCCCAGTTTGGACCCATCCATATGTAAATCAGTCTTGACCCTGTGACCCAAGGGAACAGACCAGACCGAATTGCCAGGCCAGAACCTCCCTTGACCGGAAACAAGCATCCTGGGACCGGTTTCAGGGTATGTCACCCTTCTTCAGCCAGGCTACCTTGAATCCAGTGGCACAGCAAGCAAGGGACCCACATCTGGGCATACCCATCCCACTTAGGACGAAAAGTGTTACAGCAAACAAATGATGGATGGAATGGTGACAATGCAAACATTCTAAAGGTATTTTTCCTTCTAGAACACGTCACATAAACCATCTGACCCATGATGTCTTCTAAACACATATAGGTAAGGGAGAAGGAAAATAATCCACCCTTTTCTCTAAATTGCAAGCAAAAAGCTGGGGACATGAGTGAACAGAATAATAAACAACGAGGTCCGTGAGGCAGCGGGTTAAGGTAATGCGGCACAACCATTCATAACCGTGAGATGGAGCCACGGGTTTGCATCCTGGGGGACGTCATTGGAGTGCTCCTCTTACATCTCCCTTGGTTGTCTGTGTAGTCTGCCTTTGACTTTATGTTGTGTGTGATTGGTGTCTCAGCACATATCTCTTAAGAGAATGACCCTATAGTCATAACCAGCTTACAGTATCCTCCATCAAGGAGTATACATTGAACCAGAGAGTTAATCTCTGGTTCATTTAAGATCACTTTCCACTTTAAGGCCAGTTCTGTATAGAACTCACGACATATTAGCATCCAAACCAATTAAGCTCCAAAAAGTTTCTTCCAACGATCCAAAGATCTGAGTTTAAAGATATCTGCGAGGCCTTGACCTCCTTAGCAATCACATTTCCTGCCTAGTATTAAAAACCAGCGTCTTGGTGGCAGCTTTCTGGATACTAAGCCCTGGCAAACAAGGGGACTGTCCATTAACAGTGATAAGCACACCCATCTATCGCGACAACATTCTGTCCAAGTGTTGCTGGCCACATTAATACCAATGGACTCTGCCAGCCAGGCTATCAACCCCTTTGAGGGCAAACTGACAGTCCCCCATATGACCTCCCCAGTTGGGTGTGCTGGTGACATACCGCCATGAGACCCCAATATTCCAGCCTCTAGCTAGCATATAGCTAATATGGAAGCAGGTCCCTGGGGGTACAGGTTCTTAAAGTGTGAAACGCACTGAGCCCGTCTGAGGAAAGAACCGGTCCTACATGCGGTTCAGGAAGGGCCCGAAACACTGAGCTGCTCTGGCGTGCTTTCAGCTGAACTTCCTTTACCTGAGAAGTGCGCTGAAGGGTTCTGGACTGGGCCGTCTGTTAAACAGAAGTCCAGGACAACATGTGAAGGAGAGTCATCTTCATTCCTCCGACACCTCCAAGTCACTTCAACCGAATCACTGAGGTGCACTCCCGGCCGTACCAAAATGGAACGTGGAGCAGGGGGGGGGGGGGGGGGGGGGTGACAAAGAGGGAAAAGGAGGACAATTGGGGAAAAGAAGGGAAATAATATAGCCTTATAGCCCGCCGTAGAGGGCTATACCGGCTATTAAAGGCCCTCTCCAGCGTTAAAGGCCCCGAGCCGAAGGCGAGGGCCTTTAACAAGGGAGAGGGACTTTAATAGCGGTATAGCCCATCTACGAAGGGCTATAAGGCTATTAGAACATTGTCACTAGAGGACAGAATGTTCTAACAAAAAAAACAAAGCGTGAGAAGATTGGAATCTCCTCAGGCTCCCTGAAGCCTTTGTTCACAGCCAGAGCTGTGAACAAAGAAACATTGGAATGTTGGAGCTCCAGGCTTATACCAGCCATTATAAGCCCAGAGCACTCCATTGTTTTCAATGGAGCTCCCAACACTCCAATGTTCTAATATTTCCTAGTAATATTAGAACTCCCTCCTTTACGGACGGAACTCTAGCGGCATCATGTTCAGACTCTTTTATTCCTGGTGGGTCTCTGAAGTAACAAAGGACAACGCACAACACTGTACAACAGTCCACACTAAAATATTGTATGTTTTAAATTATGCAGTCCATAATTTCATATGCTAATAATTTTAAATTCGTCTAAAGATACATCGAAAGATCCCTTTTATTCAGACTATACTTACAAGCTTTGCTCTAATATATTGAAATCTGCAGCAGCTTGCACTTCAGAGGGGGGATTGGCTTTAAATTCCCACACGTACTTGTTTCTCATAAATTCGTGCACGGAGCAGCCCCAGACATGACTAAAATAACAATGTTTAGGCCGCTCTGCTCAGTGTGAAGCCACAGGCTGAAGTTTCCAGACACAGGCTTGAGATGTTAGGATTCTCCAACACACCATAAAGCCGCAGTGTAAATACTGCTGCCCAAAAAGGATGGCTGCAAAGCAGGAAAAGAAAACACCAACGGCAGATTCGGCTGTGCAGCACACAATCTGCAGGGCTCTGTGATCTCTGTGGGCTTTGCCAAGAACAGGTTTTAATCAAATGTAAGAGTAATACGTGCAAGCGTCTAAAGTCACTCTAAGGTTTTTTTGTTCATACCCAGGGCAAAGGGAGTTATGCAGCAAGAGAAGACTACATTATGCGACAGGGTGGACTAAAGTATGTGACAAAAAAGGCAAATTATACGGCGTAATGCAGCATATTTTGTGATTGTATTAATTCATTGTTTAGTCATTTTCAGCACTGTCTGTAGAAAGATTTCACCTCATTAGCACAGATTTTGCACCAAATATACCAATAAGTCACCAGTCAACCTTTGCAGAGGATCTTTCACTATCTGCCAAAATGTGCCACTGCATTTTTAGTAACTTTTGATACATTTGATCAAGAAACAAATGTTGCTATAGTCTGCATATTATGCAGGTGATGACGGATTATGTGGCACATCCACAATTAAGCAAAACATGCTGCAGCCGAAAAATCGCCCTGTCTGTACCACTCACTAGTAGCAAACTGGCTAGTTAACATTCAATTCTTTCAGAAGAACCGCTTTAATACACAGGTTGATCACAATGTTAATCACACAGCCAATGCTTGGCTGATTCTGGACAATAACAGGACCAGTCAGGTGCTCCACTCTTATTTATTCCTACGCGCCCTATTGCATTAGACCCACAAAATAAGGGTCTAATGAGGGCGTAAATAGCACACCTGCAAATCTGCATTATCACAGGGTGTCAGTCTGCAACCAGTTAGGAGCTTGACATCTAGGCATTGAGAATACAGCCTCCAGCAGTGCACACTATTCTTGATCTGATGTGCACCGTGTGTATGCGCCATCTCTGACCACGTTTTGCAGGTAGTTTTTACCAGATACAAATTGTGGAAGCAGAAACCAGAGATTTGCATTTTATATGTAGTATTGGTTGATTGAAGAGATTACAATCCATACATTGTTAGATCGCTGGAGGGTAAGGTACTACAAATTTGTTGTGAGAATGTCGCTCGGCATTCATATATTGTCCTAAAAATTGTTTGCAAAAATATCACCCCAGTGGAGTTCATAAAAGCAAGCCAGCACCAAATCGGACGATATTTTAGAAAACACTATTTAGAACACATTATTTATGTCAGGCGATATTTTCATCCAACCCCCCTGGAGTAATTGTAGTTTAGGACCAATGTAACCCTTATTTCCTACAAGGTCCCTGGTATCCCCAGAGTCCATTACCAACCATGCACGTTCATTAGACTTTCCTGGTCCTACAGAGATGGTGTGGTTTGTCCGCGCACACTTATCGGCATTTGGCAAATTGTGAATGTTGTTTTCCTGCCCCAGTCCCCACTCTGGTATCGCCACTCCTCTCTGGCATTAGTTGCTGCAGAGCTTTCGCCAGGGTGTGGAGGCTGCAGTGCTGCTGAGCAAAGTACAAAAGTGCCTTAGAGGCAGAAACAGGGGTGTGTGGAGCCAAGGAGATGAGGAATCAACAGACCCTACCTCATCTTGGTTCTGTGCTTTGGAGTTGCACTGTTGTGCTGATGCAAGCTCGTAGAGAGTCTGCTGCATGGTCAATCCATTGAGTTACCAGTGTGGTTTGAGCTACCCGCGCCTTTGTTTGCTAATTGGAAAGCACACGCTTTACTAGTTGTGTGAGGGAGGACAGTTGCTGGCAGCATGATTCGATCCAGTGGAGAAGTGCTGGGTAAACAGGAAATGCTTTGAGTGGCGAAGTAGCTTAAGCTGGAAGAGTGGCAGAAGGAACAAAGAAGTGTGTTTCTTCTGGCGAAGTGGCTAGGCAGCATTTATTGAGGATGGTGGATACTAGTGGGGAAGCTGGGATTCTTAACTAGATTTCCCATTACCGGTTTCTAGAATCCCAGGTGAGGCTGAACAAATCTTTTTACCTGCTAAAAGTGTGGAGGGAAGATTTTCCAAGTTCATAACTCTAGACAACTTTGTAAACCAGCAACCAAATCCAATTTAAGAATCACTGACTACAGACTAAAATTTAAAGATTTATTACAAAGCTAAAAATAGTTGAACATACAGACACCCCAACAAGAGGTTCAGAAAATAAACCGGAACTAATACAAACATAATCCTACGCAGGAGTCTCAGACGACTCAGAATAAAAAGCAACGTTAATTCAAAGAAGCATTAGACATACAAAGACAGTCCTCACTTGAAGTCTGGACTAAATTTACAGAAAGATAAAAGAAAATGGTTAGTCTGTCCCTGCACTAACTCTAAGGTGACATCCCTACTTAACGTTTCCCCGGGCAAGAGTAAAGGTGTCAGCTGTGAAGACTTCCTAAGAAGTACACTCACTATTCATCGGTAACTGCTTAAACTTCTGAGCTCGTTCTAAGATGCTCCTTCCTATACCCCACTCTTCCCTGAGTTCCCATAAATATACTCTAAAACTGCCTACATCCTGCTCTCTGCAAGAATCTGCAAAATCTGCTCTCCACCCTCGGGCACTGTCCCTAATACAAAATCCCAAAACCATAGGCACGCCCTAAGGCACACCCCTTCAGGCAGGTGCAGATTTTTCCATCATGACACCTCTCCATCCAGCGTCCGTCGAAGTGTCCTTGGATCCCAGGCACCTTCTCCGCCTAATGTTGCACTCCAGCATTCCTGGAAACTCCACTGCATTCGTGCCTACCATCCTAACTCCTAAAACAATGGAGTATTTTACCTAACGAGCTACGCGACCTTACACTGCCCTCCCACACATCTGCAAACAGAAGCGCATGAGAACATCCTTGCACAAACTCCAAGTTACATTTCAATATCTGCTGAGAACAGCGCCTTTTCCAAGAGAAGAATTATTCCACTTTTGACTAAGGCTAACTAAAGAAATTACAGTTGGGCCTCTACTGACTTCTTCTTGTCCCAGGCCTTTACACATTATGAGCAATATACTCGAAGTCATTATAAAGCACTATTACATTTCAATTCTGAAACCTAAATCCTACTCACGTTAATGCATTACAGTTTGTCTCCCTACACGTGCAACTTCTAATATAGCACGTCTATTCTAATGCAGCATTTCACATAATAACAGCATTTCTACGTTATTCAAAGCATCACACTTCCGTTAAAGCTCTACTTTAGTCTGCAAATGCTAGAAATACATTTCTACTTATTGCACTGATCCCAGGCCTACTGTTACAATTCTTACATCACATATTAGGAAGGCCCTCTAAATATGCAGATGCTGACTATTCGTGACTATGATGCACCCCTACAATTTTAAGATAACATGGCACTCTCTCAATCCCCCCCTTTGATGACCTGTATCATCACACATTACACCATCCCCAGGGAAAGAACGGAGTTAAACAGAGCTAGTTGCCATTCTTCCTCACTTAAGCAATTCCATGTTCTTAAGATGTCGATACTGACTGTCCTGCAGTCTCTCCATTTGTCTCTCTTGCACTCGCAATGATCTCTCCAATCTACTTGATCTGTACCATTTGTAGGCCCTAATCAGACCCCAAAATCCAATCACACATGCCACAGCTATAATAAGAGGTTTCAGCACAAAACCAAGGAAACCCTTTCCAAGGTTGGCAAATCAATTCCCTACTTTGCCAAATCCTTTACCAGCCTTTTCCCACACAGATTCTTCAGTTAAATCCTCAATCTCATGGTGAATCGCAGTAATGTTACTCATATATTTCTCCAGATCCTTGCTGTTGTCTGGTATACAAGTACAGCCTTCTTGCACCTTCAAAAGTTTACAGACTCCTCCCTCTTTCGCCAAAAGAACATCTAAAGCAAGACGATTTTGCAAAGCCATAGTCCTTATTGACAACATCTCACCTTCAACCAACACCAATGACTTAGCTGTATTGATTGACAACTCATCCACAACAGTTGCCAACCTTCTGATCTTCACATCATTCGGAATCACTCCCAGTGTCGGTATCATTGCTCCAAAAATATCTTCAACCACAGCTCCTGCACTTTCACCTCGCTTCACTCTCACATGCTGTCCTCCTTCCAACAACTCAAAGTCTTCTGTATGATAAATCTTAGGGAAAATGATTGCTAAATAACACGTTCCATACCATTTCTCAGGCAATTGCACATATGCATTCTTCCCCCAAACGAAATACACCGTTGCAATAACTTGCACCACACCTTGCAGAAAGTCCCTTTGCATAATACTCCAAAGTGAATGTATGCTCACACGTGGTATGACCTACGTACACATTCTCATAATATATCTGTGGTCTATGAATGCACAACTATGAATGCACAACTTTCCTTATTGCACTTCATCTAGAGCTATTGGACCATAACTTCCCTTCGACCTGTGTAGTTTTTCTTCATCTGTCCAATCCACTCTACTGTAGAACCAAGAAAAGCCCACCTCAAGGAGGAGTGGGGGCTTGGCGGTTTGGGAATCACCCGAGTCTACTCTTACCCTCCTTATATAATAAAGTTGACCCGGAAACCTTCGTCTGCAGAGAGAACCACCTTTATTACAATAGCCCGGGCTATGGAGCAGAGTCCCAAGCTAGTCAGAGACAAAACCCAGGAGGCTGCTGCTTTACTCTACAGTGAACAAGCCTTATATAAATTTTTACTCCACTCTTTGGCATTCAGTCCATTGTTCAATCAGGGCGGTGTTTGTAGTTGATGACCTGATCAAGGCGGTGTTCAGACCATTGTTCAATCAGCTTGATCAAGGCTCGGCATTCAGATCATTGTCCAGATAACCTGATCACGGTGTCAAGGATGTTTACCAAGCAGGGAGCAGAAGATGAAAAACAAGCTTGTTTACACAGGGCGTAGGTGTCTCATGGCTTTCTGTTGATGAATTGGCTAACTGCAAAGAACGGGGGGTTTGGGTATGTGATATTTTTTAGCGTCAGCAGAAATGGAGGCTGTAGGCAGGGTTTTGTCACGAGATGGCAAGGAATGGAGGAATTAATAGGGCCTAGTGAAAACTCATTTTCTTCACTACCCTGTCCTGAATCTCGCAACTGCTTTTGTCTCCTGTATCTATCTTCTACTTGATCTATAAATTTCTTCTCCGTATCTGACGACAAACAAGTCAGATTACGGCGATGAGCATAAGACATGTCCAACTCTTGAGTCTGTCTTCTGATTTGTAATAATCAAACTTATTCAAATGCTTATAGGCTGGTACTTCAGGAAGTACAGCATCATAATTTGAAAAGAAATACTCAAAAAAAATTTGTCCATAGAAAATGCTAAGCAGAAAACTACATGAGATTCCATAAGACAATTGAAGGGGATCTTATCTAATACCTTCATCTACAGAAGCAGGCAATTGCATACACACATAACAGTCCTTCGCATCCGTGGCCTCAATATACTCATACAACAACTTCGCATACGCATTGAGCTTGAAATTTCCTCTAGATAGAGCTGCATGTAATCTACGACTCTCCTCTAGCAGCAAAGCTCTTTCGTTTCTTACCTTGACCTCTTCTTTGCTAGGAGTAGTAGGTGTAGGTGTTACCTCTACATCCACTGCCTGCTCATGTGGTGCTAAATACGAAACTACTAGAATGATGAAGAGTATCACTCCTCCTACAATCTCGATTCGGGTTTCCAGCCTCCATGGTCTCAGGACTATTTCAATTCTCTTGTTCAGCACCGGCACTCAAGAGTCACTTCCTTCTTCTTTTAGTTGCTTGCAGCACTCAAACCACACCTCAGAGGCTGAAAGTCCCCTTTTGATTTCAGTTCCTTATTTACAGCAAATAACAGACAACCCTAACCCTTCTCCATCCTCTACGGGAAGTTCCTAAGTTTCTTCTTCTTCCACTCGGACCTAGGTTGTCAAAAGCAATTTTATTTACAGCAATGTCTCTTTTAGTCCATAATAAGATTTGTTCCAACTGCCTCTAACACATACTCCAAAAGTTCGAGACGAACAACAATCGATTCATGAGATGGTATTTCAGGCCCAAACGTGGGAAAAATCAGTCTACTCGAGATCCGATGACTAATTCCGCTCAATATCGGGGGATTCGGAACGGTGATGGTCAGTACTCCTTTGATCGCAAGTCCTGGCACCAACAGCAGCACATCTAGCTTGATATTAGGACTGGTACTGATCACTGTCACTGCCCTCACCCTCCCCGATCTCAGTACACCTGGCATCAGTCACAGAGTATTTCAACTCAGGAGTCGCGTACCTTCGGCAAGGTACCCTCGTTCACCTTGATCTCCTTAGACCTCCAATAGCTTGCCCCCCTTCGTCTTCGTCCGATTCAGATCCTTCAGACACTGGAGGCAAGGTCTCTTTTGGATACCAGTCTCAAGTTCAGTCGCCTCTGCCTCTCCGGCCACTGCTCCTCTGATCTACTGGTGCTCGTACCCTCTTCTTGCTCGCCTTACTCACGACTGTCTTCAGCTGAGTTTTACTCCGGACCACTTTTACAGCAACTTCCCCTTTCGGTGTTGCTGTTGTTGTGACCCTCATCAGCTTGGTCAAGTGAGCAACCAGCTTCTTCAGACACCCTCACAGCTTGGCTTGTCCCTTCCTGTGGCCCTGCCACATCAGCTGGATTTTCATTCGGGAGAGGAGCTGTTTCTTCCAAGGGTGCTGAAACTCAACGAGTATGGGAAGCATGTATCCAGTTCGGCAGCCCCCCACACTTCACAGCAGTGTTCGTCACTAGGATGACCTGGTAAGGGCCTCTCCAGCGAACATCCATGCAGCTCTTTCGTACGTGTGTCCGAACCAGCACCCAGTCTCCCGGACTCAGGTCATGACAGAGATCACTGGAAGCCGGGACCACAACAGCCTGCACCTGATGAGACACAGAACGGACGACATCAGCGAGTCCCTTGCAATAATCGAGGATCAGATCATCTGTGATATTAATCTGAGCTGCTGATGGCACCGCTGGCAATCTCATAACCCTTCCCATCAGCACTTCTCCTTTCTGGGGTACTGCGTATACTCATCAACACCAAGGGCAAAGCATCAGGCCATTTCAGAGACGTGGATGAACACACTTTCGCCATTAAAGCTTTCAAAGTCCCCTTGATCTGCTCCACTATCCCAAAAGCCTCTGGACGATAACTACAATGAAGTCTCTGATCAATGTTCAGTGCTGCGCAAAGCATCTTCATGATTTCACTATGAAAATGCGTTCCTCTGTCCGATTCCAAAGAGGTAGGGATCCTGAATCTATGTATAAGCTCCCTCAACAACAACTTAGCCACTGTAAGTGTGTTGCACGTGCATGTCGGGTATGCCTCCACCCACCTTGAAAACACACACACCACTACCAGGATGTACCTCAACTGGTTGCACCTAGGCATCTCGATGAAGTCCAATTGCATTCTGTTGAAGGGTCCCCCTGACCTCCCAATGTGACTCATGGTTACTGCAGTTCTCCTGCCGACATTCATTTGTTGGCACGTAACACACCTCTGACACACAGCTTCTGCCACCGCACGGAATCGAGCGTTGTACCATGTCTTCCTGAACACTTGCGCCATCGCATCCCTTCCCAAATGTACTGCACCATGAATCTGTCTTGCCATCGGGCTCAACAACTCATCCGGCAACACCGCTCTTCCATCACCAGAGACCCAAATATCCATATCCCCTTTCACACAGCCTGAATTGATTCACAGATTCTTCTCATGGTCAGACACCTGTTCCTGCACACACTTGAGCTCATCCCAAGTATCTGCCATGGCCAGCATCATGTTAAAGTCAGTTTTTTCTTGGTTCCCTTCTACATGTTTCTCAGTAAAGGAACAACCTTGTTCGGCACAGAATCGTGCAACCTCATCCGCTTAGCGGTTAGCGGTTTCCAAGTGACACAAAATCTTTCCCCTTTCCATGAGCCGTGCACTTTACAACTGCAATTTCTTTGGAGCGCTGCAGGTCCTCTAGAAGCAACCTCACAAACTCCCAGTTGCCAATGGGTGATCCAGACGATGTCATATAACCTCTCTGGGACCATAACTATCCGAAGTCATGAACCACACCAAACCCATACTGGCTGTCGGTATAAATGGTGATTCGAATCTGATCTGCTGCTAAGCAGGCATGAGTCAAAGCAATGATCTCAGCCACCGTCATGCCAACCGGTCCAGGTAGCAATCATCGCTCTCCTCAAAAAGAGGCATCTGCTGGTAAGGCCGAGTCCCTGACGGAATCCTTGGTGGCTGGGGAACCTGCACACGAGGAGCCGAAGTCCCCCCTTTGACTGGTTTTGGCTTGGACACCGTTGTCATCACCTGAGGCACCTGTACCTGAACTACCTCTTCCTCCTGCTGCACTTGATTTGCAGGATTGAAGGGACACTCGCGTCTCCATTGTCCAATCTGATGACACTGGTGGCACTCGGTAGGCACGAGTCAAAGCAATAATCTCAGCCACCTGAGCAGAGTATACTCCTTCCAGGTACGCAGCTTCAACTACCCCTGTAATGGTACATACAGCAAAATCTGCTCTCAACTGACCAACACTGTCTCTTAAGCATAACCCATCAACAAAGAAAATTTCATCAGGGTCAGTCAACGGTTCATCAACAATGTCCGGTCTCGGTTTGGTGCAAAGTTCAGTCACATCAAGACAATCATGATCCGCACAATCTTCATCAATTTTATTAGGCAACGGCATCAATGTAGTAGGATTCAACACAGAACACCTCTTAAGGGTCACATTCTCCGCAGCAAGTATGGCCTGCTCATAGGGTGAGGGCCTATTATTCGTCAGGTGTTGTGTCTTGGTCCCAGCCATCAGTAATTCAACAGAATGTGGAACATGTACAGTAAGGTGATGACCCATGACAATGCTCTCGCACCTTTCAATGCTGACACCCGTTGCAGCAATGGATTTGAGACATCCGGGCAACGCTGAAGCTTCTGGATCTAAAGTAGCTGAGAAATAGGCAACTGGTCTACGGACACCTCCACAGTCCTGCAGTAAGACTGCTAAAGCACAACCTTCTCGTTCACAGCAGAATAATGAAAAAGGCTTATTGTAATCAGGCATTCCCACTGCCGGAGCACGACAGAGGTCCTCTCGCAGCTCGAGGAAAGCCTTCATACATATGTTGTCCCATGGTACCGGATCACTTACGTCCCTGTGCGTCAGTCTCTGCAAAGGCTTCACCTTCAAAGAGAAGTTGGCAATCCACTGGCGACAGTAGCCAACCATCCCCAAGAACATCCTGACCTCTCTCTGAGTAGAAGGCCCCATCATGTTCATAATTGCCTCAATCCTGTCAGGTGACACCTCCTCTTGCCATTTTCTATTCGGTGTCCCAGATACGGCACCTCATTCAAACAGTACTGCAGCTTGTTAGGCGACACCTTGTGCCCATTTTCTGCCAAATGATTTAACAAGGCAATAGTATTAATCCTACATGCATCCTCAGTCTCTGATGCCACAAGGAGGTCGTCAATGTACTGGATGAGAACCGAGTTCTGCGGCAGTACAAGACTCTCAAGATTCTTTTTCAGGATCTGATTAAAGATTGATGGGCTCTCTGTGTACCCCTGAGGGATACAACACCATGTTAAGACATGACTTTCCAGATTGAAAGCAAAAAGAAATTGGCTCACCTCATGCAGGGGTATTGAGAAAAAAGCCTGACATAGATTAATCACAGTGATCCATTCAGCCTGGCATGGGATTTGGAGCAATATTACAGATGGATTTGGTACCACTGGACAACAGGGAACAACTATATTGTTCACCCGGTGCAAATCCTGCACGATCCTGAATTTCCCACTCGGTTTCTGCAACCTCATTATAGGCGAGTTACATGGACTGCCCATTATCTCTTTCAAAATTCCTTGCTTAATCATAGACTCAATCACAGGCTTTATCCCTGCGATTGTTTCTGGCGTCAAATTGTATTGGTGCGTTCTGAGGTATTCAGTAAGGGTGGGCGTAAAATCCGTTTCGCGGGCAAATTTGCGGATTTTCCGCGATTTCGCGATCCGCGAATCTCGCGAAATCGCTGTAAAATCTGCGAATCAGCGGGGACGAATTTTCAGTCAAGCAAGGGTTACAGCAGCAGGTGCAAAAGTTGAACCTAATTTCTTTGTAACCTTTTACAAAAGGGTTACAAACAAATTAACTTCAACTTGGACACCTGCTGCTAATTGCTTCCTGGCGCCTCGTTGCCTACTTGCAACTGTTCTCTGACCCTGCTCTGACCCTTGAAGCAGGGTCAGAGAATAGTTACAAGTAGACAACGAGGCACCTGTCTAAGGAATTAAACCTCATCAGGAAGCACTTACAGATATAAAAAACAGGAAGAAGGGAGAGGATGGCAAATACACCCATTTTGAGTTGTCAGGAGGGGTTAAACTAAAAGAGACCTTTACAGCACAATTTTCATATGCATTTTGCTAAAAATAAAAAGCTGTAGGTTCTCTAGGGGCAACTCAGGAATCTGGCCCTTCAGAGATCCGGCCTCTCTTTCTTTCTCTCGTTCTCTCTCCCCCTCTCTCTTTCCCTCTCTTTCTCTCTCTTTCTATCTATCTATCTATCTATCTATCTATCTATCTATCTATCTATCTATCTATCTATCTATCTCTCTATCTATCTATCTCTCTCTCCCTCTCCCATAAACGACTGCATGGGTAACTTCGCTATGCAAGCGGCTCGCGAAGACGCAAAAATCCCTGCGAACGCGCAAAAAACCCAGCGAACACGCAAAAAAGCATAAATCCGCAAATTCGAACAAATTCGCAAATTTTGCGGATCGCGAATTCGCAAATCCGCAAATTCGCGGATCGCAAATTCGCAAAATTCGCCCATGCTTAGTATTCAGCATTTTGCTTAATCTGAATCTTAAACGGCTTAACTCCTCTGATTAATCCTATGTCTTCACCAGTATAAAGTCCCACACTTCCTGTGAGCTGAATCTCTCAGGTGAAGTGGAAGCTCCTCCACTGTCAAAGCAAGGTACATTTCCATGCACACATGCTGATTCGCAACCTTGAAGGTAGCATCATCATCATTAGTCTGTAATTCAACTCCTTTGGGGGTGCAATAGATGGTACAATTGAGTTTACACATAGATCCTCCCTAGCAAAAAAACAGGACTCGAATCGCACACCACAAATTGATGTCGACCTTGAAACGTTCCTATCTTTACAGGAATCGGTTCCGTTAAAGGATTTGTCATCCTCCTATTCGCAACACCTACAACTTGAATTTTCTGTCCCGAGAGGGGTAGGTTGGGGACTACTGCAAATCTCACAGTAGAATGGGTAGCACCAGTGTCAACCAAAAAGGTTGTAGGGTGACCATCAACATCCGCCTCCACAAATGGTCCCCTCTCGTCTACCTCCAAGACTGCCCCAAGAGTGCAGTCTTCCTCCACTCTCAGGCACCGTCATGCCAACGGGTCCAGGTAGAAATCATTGCTCTCATCAAAAAGAGGCATCTGCTGGTAAGGCCGAGTCCCTGACGGAATCCTCGGTGGCTGGGGAACCTGAACACGAGGAACCGAAGTCCCCCCTTTGACTGGTTTTGGCTTTGACACCGTTGTCATCACCTGAGGCACCTGTACCAGAACTACCTCTTACTCTTGCTGCACTTGATTTGCAGGATTGAAGGGACACTCGCGTCTCCAGTGTCCAATCTGATGACACTGGTGGTACTCGGTAGTCCTCTTCAAAGTTGACAAATCTACCTTCGGTTTGTAATCATCTCCTGTTCCCTTGTTCTGACGATTCTGTCTGCTTCCCAGAGTACCTCCATCTGGACTAGCATCAGCTTGTCTTTAAGCTTTTTGGTTTTTGAGTCTATTTCGTCACTGCAGTACCTAGCTTATCTCAAAATGTCATCTAGTGGCTTGTTCTGCCAACAAATCAAATGCTGCTGAATCATAAGACAGATATTAGGTCTCAACCCTAAAACGAACTTCGAAACAAACTATTCCATGTCCTTAGCGTCCATCACATCCAGTCCGCTATACTTCTTAAAGACTTGCAGCAGCCTCCCATAATGCCCATGGACTGTCTCCTTAGGCTCCTGAACCGTCCGATCTATTTTCACCCAATCGATATCCAGAGGTGGTACCTTGGATTTCAGGCATGTGATCACTTGCTCATACTTTTTCATAACCAAAGGTGACGGCCCATTTGTGACAACATCTCGGTCTGGCTCATTAGTGGTCCATTCAATAGCAACCTTACATGCCACCCACAAATCTCCCGGAACGACGATGGCAAACAATGTTTTCAAATCAATCCACAGCACTTTAGAGATCTTACTAAACCTCTCGACCTGTTTGTACCACTCAACTGGGCTCTCTCTCAACTTTGGGAAATCATTAGTGAACGCTGCCAAGTCCCCTCGACTGCAAGGCACATGTACATAACCTCCGTTGGCTACTTCCCTTAAAGGGTATGCCCAACTCCTACCATTCCCCCTCCTGGAGTAGGTGTCTCTGCCACACTCCTTTTGACATTCTTTTTCTTTGACCATCGTTCTTCCCATTAGTCAAGCCTGCTCCAGGCTCGTATCCCTATAAACAGTCTCTAATGTGGGTCTTTAAGCCAATTACCCTCTTCTCCTCTAGATCTTGATCGGTGTATTGCAACCTGTGGTTACTCTGCAACATTTTTGTTCTAGACAAGTCCACATCAAATTTGTTCGCCAATTCGGTCAGTTTTTCATGTGCCGACCTTGCTTTGCGAGTCACATCCTTTGCCACAAACAACAACTCATCTGGTTCGTAAAGTTCCACTCTCTCCAAAGGCAAATTTCCCTCAATTATCTCGTCCACTTCTGCTTTCAACCGCATTACATCCAATCTCTTCGCCTTTACCACTGCCGACAGGGCACCTCTACTAGACCCACCACTCAATTCCCTAACACACGCTGTCTTGGTCTCTGCAACTGTTCAACTCGGATGTGTCCCTAAAAGATGTCCAGTTATCCGCACTCCCATGGTCCCAGTCCTCTCTCGGCCTGTCACTCTGAGCCCCTTCAACTGTCTCCCATATCCTTAAGTCTGACCTCAATTCACCAAGAGATTTCGGCCTTGGTCCCCTCAAATCCATCTTCCCTCGTGACGAATCTGCTGTAGCTGGTAAAGGGGTACTCGATTCCACAGGCCTTGGCATTTGACTCACGCCACCCACTACACTATTCGTACCATAGCTGGTACTCCCTTCTATCCCTGTCTGTGGTGGGTTTCCACTCCTCACTTGCTCTGGATTGTACACCGATACTATGGGACCAATGGTAACCGGTACCGTTAGAGCATCCGGCAACCTTTGGGAACTGACACTTTGATCAATCTGTTTCCCCCATGTCAAGAGCTTTCCCACTACTTCGACACTAGGCGGGGCTTGCAGTCCCCTAGCTCTGTCTATCCGAGCTGATTTCTCTCCTTCTGACTCTGGATTGTATGGAGGTGATCTCTCTGCTAACATTCTTTCTATCAAGCTGTCATCCGTATCACTGTCGTCTTCTTTAACATTCTTTTTCTTCGTGTCCCCTGACTTAACCAACAGCGGATACAATTTGTCCCCCTCAATGGTCTCTACTCTCCATCTCTTCTCTAATGCGTCCCACCTCGCATCTTGGAATGCCCTGACTGACCATTTGACTCTTTCCTGCCTCCGGTCCCCGTTTCGCTCATGTGCCGCCCTAATCCACGCAAGTAACACCTCAAATTGCGTCGGTCTAGGCAAAGGTCGCAAGGAAGCCATAAACAATTTCAACTGATATAACGCTTCCTATCTAAAAGTTCCATATCTGGGAAAAGTCAACTCTTCATTTCCTTCAGTCATCTTGGCCAAATTCTCAAGCCACAATATAGTATGCAACCCCACATTCATAGCCATATAATGAGCCGGAGTATCTTATTTATTTATTTATTTTTACCATTTATTAAGCGCACTGTTACCGGGCAGGTGTCCTGGCGCTGAAATGATATACTTTCTCCATACGATGTTAGTCCCTATAGATTAAAAAGCCATGTTTTAATGTTCTTCCTGAATGTCATTAGGTCAGTGCTTTGTTTTAGGGGGAGGGGCATTTTATTCCAGATATCGGCTGCTCCGGAAATAAAGCTGCGACCTCCCCATCGAGCTTTCCTAATACGATCAGTCTTGACAAGCCATTTGTTGGATGATCTTAACTGTCGGCCTGGTTGATACAGCTGGAAGTGTTGTTGAAGGAAAGACGGACCTTGTCCATTCACTGCCTTGAACACTATGCACAGTGCTTTGAACATCATACGTTTCCGTACTGGGAGCCAGTGCAATTTGCTCAGTTCCCCAGAAACGGATGCAAACTTGGGTAGACCCGTAATTAAGCGGACAGCAGCATTTTGCAGCATCTGTAGCTTGTTCAGGATCCCTTGCTGTGCTTGCAAATACAGACTATTGCAGTAATCAAGGCGTGACAGCACTAATGCTGTCACGACAGTTTTCCTGCTGCTAGTGGAGAGAAAGGGGAGAATTTTCCTGATTGTTTTTATTATCCAGTGAACAGAGGATGAGAGGGCATTGACTTGTGCTTTAAAAGAAAGTTGTCTGTCAATGAGTACCCCCAGATTTTTTACTGTCGTGGCAGGTATGGAAGATTCTCCCATTTCTTGGGGCCACCAATTGGGGGTCCATAAGTTGGTCTCTTTGCCAAAGAGAAGAACCTCTGTTTTCGAGGAGTTCAGTTTAAGGCAATTCCTAGCCATCCATGAACTTACTGCAATCATACAGTCCTGAAATCTTGCTGCTGTTCCTTCCTCTCGACCCGGGAGCAGAGATACCACAATTTGTGTATCATCTGCATATGATGTCAATTCAAAGCCAAATGACCGAATCACCGGGGCGAGGGAGGAAATGTATATATTAAAAAGGGTAGGGCTCAGGGAGGAGCCCTGAGGAACCCCTCCTGGGAGTGTAAAAGGAGTGGATTCGAAATCTCCCAGGGCTACCACCTGAACCCTGTCCGAGAGGAAAGATCTCAACAAGCTCAGCGCGACTCCTCGCACTCCGCACCCCTCAAGGCGGTCCACCAAAATACTATGGTGGACCGTATCAAAGGCCGCGGACAAATCAAGAAGCACCAGGACTGCCCGTCCGCCCGCGTCCAACACCTTCCTGATTTCTTCTGTGGACTTAATAAGGGCAGTCTCAGTGCTGTGGCCTTCCCTAAATCCGTGTTGCGCCATGTCAAGCCCTTGAGAGGATCTGAGGAAATCACAGAGCTGAGCATTCATGGCCCTCTCAATAAGCTTGGCCGGCAATGGAAGTCTAGCTATGGGCCGGTAACTATTGGGGTCTGAAATGTCCAAAGTTGATTTTTTAAGCAAAGGTGCGATGGAGACTTGCTTCCAACACAATGGATATTCTCCCCCTTTAAACATTGTGTTAAAGACCTCAGTTAGCATAACTGAGATGGGAGTGGCTGCAAGTTGAGCCACAGCAGCTGGACAGGGATCGTGGGGTGAGCCTGATTTAGTTCTTAACAGTAGCTTTGTTATTTCTTCTACTTTTACTGGGCTGAACTCCACGAATTCCGAAGGCTGTGAGTTCTTTTGTATGGATTTGTGGGTTCCTTCACTGAGAGTAAGCTTCACTTGATGTTCTAGGGCGGCAAATATTTGCTCTACCTTTCCCAAGAAGAATTTAGCAAGAGTCTCGCATAGCTCCAAGCTAGGGGGAATAGTGACTGATTTCAAAGTACTTAAGTTAGTCACAGTCTCAAAGAGTTCTTTAGAGGAATTCTTCGCGGACTCAATTTTGGCGGAAAAATAAACGCTTTTTGCTTTTCTAATCATTCCTTTGTATGTCTTAAGCCTGGCATTAAGTATCATTTTGTCTGCCTTTGAGTATTTTGTGCGCCATTGGCGCTCTAATTTTTTACACGACACCTTATAATCGCGTAGTTCCTGGGTGAACCAAGGAGCAGATGGTATTGTACGCGTTGAGCGGCAGAGTTTGGGCTGGACTAGGGAGGTACAGGCATGATCTAACCAATTTGTATAGCTTTCAGCGGCTTCGTTTATATCTGTAGGTGGCAAAAAAGTGGAGGCTAACAAGTAGTCCTCCAATACTTTACCATCCAAATCCTTCCAGCGCCTACAAAGCTTGGCAGGCTTTCTGTCTTTTCTTGCTCTGTTGGGCTTGAACGGCTGAATTTTAAAAAGGACTGCTGAGTGATCCGACCAGGCTAAAGGCTCTACATGGCTGAAGTGGAGGTCTGGATTATTTGTGAAGATACCGTCCAGGGTATGTCCCTTGACATGAGTAGCTCCACTTACCACCTGAATCAATCCAGCCGCGAGCATTGCATCAGCTAGAGATGCAGTATCAGAGTCTGAGTCTTCCTCTAGATGAAAATTAAAATCACCTAGCATAGTGAAGGACTTCACACAGAGGGCTGCTTCCAGATAGGTGCCTACCTCCTTTAAGAATTGGTTTTTGGAACATGGTGGCCTATATAGGAGGCAGCCTTGGAAAGTGCAGTGGCTAGAAATAGAAAACTTAAATCCCAGTGCTTCAGTCGACTGTGAAGTCACTGTCTGGAACGTGCCTTGTATCCTCGGGCGGAGCCTCTTCTCCCCCCCCAGGCTCTAATTTCTTTTCTTTTTTTAACAGATCTTGCAAAACCCTAAAACATTTCATGATGAAAACGTTTATCCAGTCTCAACGCTTTTACTTCCTGATGACAATCCACAAATCCCAGCGGGCTTCACACCAACTGCCCTATCACAGCGCAGCACCTTTTGACGTCACTCGCCTCCGCTCTACAGCAGTTCCCCTCCTTTGCAATTCAACTCTCACTCACACATACATTCCCTGCATACACTGAAATGATCACTTCCGACCAAGCAATCACTTCGCTGACTGTACGTCCACAGTCTGACTGTACGTCCACAGTCGCTTAATTGTCTACCGGAAACTGGCAACTATCCGTCCACGACACGACCTCACAATCACCTCAACTGATAGATTACAAACCCTCAGCAACCCACGACCAGCGTCGATTACTCATGCATTCACACATTCATTCCCCCTATCTCGGTCCTGCGGGCAATAAATGGTACCTCATGATCCCCTTAACAATGGTCAACAATTACTTTTGGGTGTACGGTACACCCGACCCACTTAAGCTACTCCTTGAGCCTAAGATTTTCCCGGGCTGCGCGCGCTCACAGCCTGATCACCTTTCATACAACAGGCACTCCAACTCCGCAAGACATCACAACACAAAGCACAAAACGCATAAACACGGCAATCTACCAAACCCTGTTCATACTCACTCTCCACGAACTGCTGCTTTCGCCGCACCATCACTCTCCGTCGGTTTCCATGAAACGCCGTCTTCCGCCGACAATCCACTGGGCAATCATTACCTAATTTTCTATGGGTCTTGGAAAATTCTTATCCTAATCTAGATCTCCCCTCACTCTAGAGATAAACCATCCTACACTGCTACCAACTGGGGAAGCTGGGATTCTTAACTAGATATTTCCTTACCGGTTTCTAGAATCCCAGGTCAGGCTGATCGAATCTTTTACCTGCTAAAAGTGTGGAGGGAAGATTTTCCCAATTCATAACTCTAGACAACTTTGTAAACCAGCAACCAAATCCAACTGACTACGGACTAAAATTTAAAGATTTATTACAAAGCCAAACAAGAGGTTCAGAAAATAAACCGGAACTAATACAAACATAATCCTACGCAAGAGTCTCAGACGACTCAGAATAAAAAGCAAAGTTAATTTAAGAAGCATTAGGCATACAATGACAGTCCCCACTTGAAGTCTGGACTGCATTTACATAAAGATAAAAGAAAATGGTTAGTCTGTCCCTGCACTAACTCTAAGGTGACATCCCTGCTTAACGTTTCCCCGGGCAAGAGTAAAGATGTCAGCTGTGAAGACTTCCTAAGAAGTACACTCACTATTCATCGGTAACTGCTTAAACTTCTGAGCTCGTTCTAAGATGCTCCTTCTTATACCCCACTCTTCCCTGAGTTCCCTAAAATATACTCTAAGACTGCCTACATCCTGCTCTCTGCAAGAATCTGCAAAATCTGCTCTCCACCCTCGGGCACTGTCCCTAATACAAAATCCCAAAACCATAGGCACGCCCTAAGGCACACCCCTTCAGGCAGGTGCAGATTTTTCCATCATGGCACCTCTCCATCCAGCATCCGTCGAAGTGTCCTTGGATCCCAGGCACCTTCTCCGCCTAATGATGCACTCCCGCCTTCTTGGAAACTCCTCTGCATTCGTGCCTACCATCCTATCTCCTAAAACAATGGAGTATTTTACCTAACGAGCTACGCGACCTTGCATCTGCAAACAGAAGCGCATGAGAACATCCTTGCACAAACTCCAAGTTACATTTCAATATCTGCTGAGAACAGCGCCTTTTCCAAGAGGAGAATTATTCCACTTTTGACTAAGGCTAACTAAAGAAATTACAGTTCGGCCTCTACTGGCTTCTTCTTGGCCCAGGCCTTTACACATTCAAAAGCATTACTAATTCTACATTATAAGCAATGTACTCGAAGTCATTATAAAGCACTATTACATTTCAATTCTGAAACCTAAATCCTACTCACGTTAATGCATTACAGTTTGTCTCCCTACACATGCGACTTCTAAAATGGCACGTCTATTCTAATGCAGCATTTCACATAATAACAGCATTTCTACGTTATTCAAAGCATTACACTTCTGTTAAAGCTCTACATTAGTCGGCAAATGCTAGGAATACATTTCTACTTATTGCACTGATCCCCGGCCTACTGTTACAATTCTTAAATCACATATTAGTAAGGCCCTCTAAATATGCGGGTGCTGACTATTCGGGACTACGATGCACCCCTACAATTTTAAGATAACATGGCGCTCGCTCAATAGCAAACGGAGCCAGGAGCTTGATCCTTCAGGGGCAGCTTGATGGGGTCGAGTCAACCTCTTCTGTTTCTGCCGACTCTTCACCCTATTTCGACCCTTTTTCTGTTTTGGATATTGTTATTCTAGTTAAGAGATTCTGTGGAGCTCTTACAACCCTGTAAATGTGTTAACCTGTTTATTTGTATCTGTGGTAACTCTACACAGCGGAAGCTGTCTGGTTTCAAAAGAGCTATTGCGGGCCATCAATTTACCCTGGGTTACAGGCCACCCATTGCTTGCCATTGGTTGGCTTTACTGTCACTCATTTGCTTGCTTCTTATTTCATGGATCTCCTTGTACTGGCTGGTCCACCTTGTGTTTGTCCATCCCCTGCATCTTAGCCTCTTTACCATCTTCCCGACTAGTTCGCTTCTGTGCTTCCACTGCTCAATTTTGTGAAATACTTATATCTTTTTGCTTAAGCACTGCATAAAAGTGCTTGAATTGTCCAGCTCTCTCCTTTGTTTGCTTGTCCCTCCTATCAATTACCTTCCCTCATCTCTGTCTTGTTGTCTCACTTGTGTTGCAAGCTCTCTTCTGCTTCTCCCCCAGACTGCCTGCCTCCATCACACACCATGTTGTTTTCTCGTTTGTGTGCTTCTCCCTTTCCCCAGATTGTTCTCCCTCATGTGCTGTTTTCCCCTGTTAACTCCCTCATCAGCTCCTACATTACCCCCCCCCCTACACCCATCTTTTTAAATTTTTTTAACATTTCATGAGGGGTAGATTGCTGCCAGCCCCTCCGCATTTAAAAAAGTGCTTTTACACTACTACCTTTTCCCTACTTTTGAGCTTACTGATCTGAGAAAATGGGGCGCTTCATTTTGTAGGTGCGCATGTGTAAAGACCCTTGTGTGTACCTACAAAAGGACTTGGCCACATCATCGCACCTTTAGTTTACTTTTTGAACATGCTGCACAACATCGCCAAAAGGCATTGGCAGAGCAACAGGGCCCAAAGGTGAGACCTTTTGGCTTTGCTTGTTGTAACTTAAGCTTCCTGTCACACTTGGAGTAAGGCCTGCCTACTGCTGTGGGATTCAGAGGAATGGTCAGAATCAGCAGAAAGGGGAAAGAGTCCAGCTGGAGGCATGCAATGAAAAGATGCTGTTTGAGTGAAAGTGGTGCTGACCGTTCAAAGGTTGTACGGTGTAGGTTGTTGTAAGAGCAAAATTACCGAGCCACAGTGACCTGATGCTTGAGCTACTTGTGTAGCTTGATGGTTCTCTATGCTTGTGTTGTACGTCCTCATGAAATTTGTTTGGCTAAAATTGATACCTGGGTCCAGTGACTGAGAACGTGGATGCAACTAGGAAATCAAACTTTGTAGCAAAGTGATCTTAAACTCAGTATTAGAACCATTTAAAAAATCTATTTTTATTTTTTCTATGTTGCATTACCTTTTTGTTATCTCTCTTTTGTACTGATCTTTTTTACCCTTTTAAAATGTACATATTGTTGCATTTCAGCTAATTTAGAACGTTGTACTTTGACATTGTGCCTCTGTTCGTTCACTACAGCATCATATCAGGAAATAAAATGCTACAAAATGAGACTTTTTTAATACAAATTCTGACACTGACAAAAGCATTAATACAGAGCCTAACTTGTGGAATTTAAACCTCGCGATTTATACCATTTCCAGGTAAGCTGCATTCAGAGCTTGTTTGGCAGGAAACACCTGGAGTCCCATTAGTCAATCTCTGGTCTTATTGGACACAAGGGGTTCCAATAGAGGCTCTTTCCCACCTCAATGCAGATGTTCAGGACACCCCCAGGTGCAGAAGCCCTGGTAATGCAAACCAGTCCCTTTGAATGCTTTAGGTCATGCTTTAGTTCATTCTAAAATTCCCGGTCAGTCGTAATTATGTCCTCCATCAATAGTAAGAATGTGGTCACCAGGGGGTGAGGAGCCACCATCAGCGACAGCAAAACTATTTGCGTTCCAACTCTTTATATGTAAGTAGGAAACATCCAGGGAGTACTCTCAAACACAGTTGTGCAAAATAAAAATACGGCAGGGGGTCTAGAGCTCTAAAGTATGTTTTATACCTCCATGATTCCAGTAGGAATGCTGAAAAGCATTCGGAAAACCAAAAGCATATGGCTAACGTTTTGACAGTTCAGAAAGACGCGGCTAGGTGAGTGCAGCTAGAGAGTCTGTGACCCTCGGATGCAAAGCCCCTCCCAGGACTAGAGATGCTGCTTCTACTGCTGAAAGATCTGCACTGGCTGCATATGCAGGAAATAAGTACTGGACCACATCACCACAGACATAATGTAGAGTCATTAGCACAGTATAGCAATCCGAAAAATACCCTGGTCTTGTGTTGACCACATTAGGGCTTGCAACTTTTGCTGTAAATACAAAGAGGTATGCAGTTCCTGACTGGTGTGGGAGGGAGGGGAAATGGACAAGGGGGGTTAGGTGGTCATAGTTCCTCACTGGTTACAGAAGGAATAGGGAATTCCTCCTGTTGGAATTAGGGCCCTCACACACTGGGTGTCATGCTTCATCATAGGGCGTGCTCCTCGCTAGGTAGGCGCTGCAATACCTGACGGGCTCCCTATGAGGGGCTCTTTGGCGGAGATCCTTTATTCCAATTAGCAGTTTGGTGCAGTGGGGGCGAGGGGCCTATATGTGTAGATGTAGGAGGGGAAGGTGAATTAACCAACAAATTGGAGGTCCCAGAGAGAACAATTTTAGTCAGTAGAGCTTCCAACATGGTTAAAAGCGAGGCAGCACATTTCTGGTGTGATGTATCAGTATAGGCGCTCTATCAAGTAGTCAACATGTTTTTCACCTATTAGTCCATAGATCTAGTGGCGATTTGTCAGGACCAGTATAAAAATTCTATCTACACAGAAGGTGGTTGTCTAGTGAAGTGTTCCTGATAAACCAACCTAGAAAACCCACAGTGGTGTACCTGTAATATGATGACCAACCTAATGAATAAAAACAGTTTATTACACAGTGGAATCAATAATGCAGTCCAATGTAAAGCACATGTGTCCCCATAAAACAGCCATGCTCATAGCATACAGTGGTGAAAAATAAAAATAATCGAGAGCCACGTGGGTGTCACACAAACTGTGGTGATATACTGGCTCTTAAATGAATAAGGTGGAAAGCCCACCTTGGTAGCATAAAAGTTCAACTCACCCAAGTTTGGTTGGTAATTTACTTCATGGACACCCGGCAGGAAAACACTTGGAATTTGCAGTGTCCTGGGTGGAGTCATAAACAATGTATCAGAACACACTTTTCAAAAGTATTTTATGACTGAGAAGCGGAAGACACAGCAAGCACCTCTTGAGCATGAGGCCAGAGAATTAAGTAAGGCAAAGAAAAAGTGCAGTGTCCGCCATATCAATCACAGCGTGTACTCACGTTAGCTGCATTGCAACACAGTCGTCAGACCTAACCACTCGCTGCCATGGACAGGGGGGTAGTGTGCTAGGGCGAGCCAGCTCCTATGTATTCGAGGCAATCCGGCACATGTGGGCAGTTCCGGGTTGGGTGAGCAATCAGTGTAACTGAGCTACTAGAATGTTGCGGTGGACGTAGTGGGCGAATATGGCAGCCATCTTGTGTAAACCGGGCAAATTTGGCAGCCATCTTGTGTAAACTTTTGCAAAGGCCAACACAAGGATGGGTTGTGTAAGTGGCCGGCATCTTGTGTATACTGAAATGTTAGTCAATCACTGGAAAGTCAAATCGGACATGGGATGTCCATGGCTGCCAGATTGTGCAAGTAGGGCACGATTCCCAAAAGGTGCAGGTGGCATAAATTGCAGGTTTTTCATGGATAGTGGTTTACAAATTAGGCAGTATCTCAGATAATTTATGTATGGCGACCAAGCTGGCGGCCCCCATTCACTCGAATTCACCAATCTTTTATCTAATTTCAATTTTACACAACACATCACCTCACCTACTCACAATAAAGGCCACATACTGGACCATGTCTGGACAACAACCCCGATCATCTCCGCATTACAGGTAGCCCCATGTATATGGTCCGACCACTGTCTAGTTACATTCCACCTCACTCTGGCTATCAAGACTAAATCCCCCCTGGTCGAGGGTGGAACGGCTAGATGTTGGAAATCCATTGATCTATCTGATTTTAAAAACTTTCTGGCTGGCTCGACACCTAATCCGGACCAGAACGTGGACTTATTGGACGCTCAAATCTCCAGCTGGTTAAAAACAGCAAGTGATCAGTTTGCCCCTCTCAAAAAAATCAAGATAAATCGGAAGGCAGATGCCCATAAATGGTTCTCCCCCGAATTAAAGGAGATGAAACTATTACTCCGCCAAAAGGAAAGGAGATGGAGAGCTCGCTATGACCCTGGAGACAAGCTTATCTATAAATCAGAGCAGGCAAAATATAATATAGCAATCAAATCAGCCAAGATAGATTACTTCTCCTCTAAGATTCTAACGTCCACAAACAAATCAAGAGAAATCTTCTCAATAGTGGATGAACTATCCAACCCTGATAGAGTGACGTCTAAACCTATTCCTACACAGGAATTATGTGACAAATTAAATACATTCTTCATAGAAAAGATCATTACAATCAAAGCCAGTATTGTATGCTCCTCATCAGCTGCGATCTCATCCGATTCCTTCATGAACAATCATACTCTGGATAGTTTTCCAACGATCGATCACGAATCTCTTATTTCCTTGATGTCCAAGGTCAAATCAGGTTCTCCCAGAGACTGCTGTCCCCCTCATATATTGAGGGAAGTCTTCTCCATCATCCCCCAACCCGCCCTCTCCTTATTAAATTCATCACTTACCCAAGGCTGCGTCCCTAAATCATTCAAGGACGCTACAGTGGTCCCTCTGATCAAAAAGGTCGGTACCAATTTAGCTGACCCGTCTAATTATCGCCCCATCTCCCTGCTCCCATTCCTAGCCAAGGTCTTGGAGGCACATGTTGCTAAATCCATGTCCACCTTCATAGAAGAGTCTGGACACTTAGATCCCCACCAGGCAGGCTTCCGTCCAGGTCACTCAACTGAGATGGTTATCTTGGCAGTGCTGGACGACCTCCGTAGGGAGGCTGACACTGGAACCCCTCAGGCCTTAGTCCTTTTAGATCTATCAGCCGCGTTCGACACGGTGGACCATAAGATCTTGGTGGACCGTGTCGGACGGGCAGGCTTGCAGGGCAAGGCTTTGAGATGGGTTACCTCATTTCTGGAAGATCGCTCGCAGGCGGTTCGCCTGGCTAACTTCACAGCTCCTGAGTTAAGTTCAACATGTGGGGTCCCCCAGGGTTCCTCCCTGTCCCCACATCTATTTAACATCTACCTACTCCCCCTGATCAAAGCCTTGAAACAGAGGAAAGTAAAAACATTCAATTATGCAGATGATCTGCAGCTCTCCTTCACAATAGATAATTCTATCGAATCTATCACCAACTTTCAGGATACTATGGTGTTCATCCGTCACTGGATGGATTATAACCATTTGAAGCTAAACCCTGGAAAGACGGAAGTACTGCTGATAGGAGACAGTCGCATTTCGTGGGGCCCTCACTATTGGCCGTCCGAATTGGGGCCTTTTCCTAAACCTTCCTCCTCCGTAAAAAGCTTAGGGGTGATTATTGATGGAGACCTGTCCCTCAACACCCAGGTGGGAGCAGTTGTTTCTAAATGTTTCTTCCAACTACGTAAAATCCAGAAGATACATCACCTGCTCACCCGGGCAGCATTGATACAAGCTGTGATTGGCCTAGTCCTGTCGCATTTAGATTATGCAAACTCAATCTATTTAGGCCTTCCCTCTTTTCAGATCAAGAGACTCCAGCTTGTGCAGAACCAGGCGGCACGATTGATATACCAACAACCTAAGTGGCAATCGGCCAGACCCCTGATAAAAAAGCTCCACTGGCTCCCACTTCTCCAACGTGCCACCTTCAAAACCGCCTGTCTCACATTTAAGTCCCTAAACTGTTACAGTCCTATGTTTATTAACAGCTTAATCGTGAGATACACTCCCTCCCGTGACCTTCGCTCTAAACATCAAAACTTGCTGGTCAGCACAAAGTTTAAACGCAAACGGCACGGCGGAAGCCGTTTTGGCTACCTGGCGCCACAACTTTGGAACTCACTCCCATGGGAGATCCGTTCTTGTCCCCACCTGCTCCAATTTAGGAAACAGCTTAAGACATGGCTGTTTACACAGGCACACGAGTAATCCTATCCCGCTGCTACCATTCAGAACTGGCTACTCAGCACATCCTCAACAGCGCCATGAAACCTTGGTCTAAGTGCGCTTTATAAATTGGTTAAACATAAACAAACATAAACATGTAGATGTAGTGAAATACTGCAACCATGTGTGGTGCGAGTGGAGTGTGATTCCACATTGAAGTAGATGGTATCAATAGCCGCTGTATCATGGATGCTGCCTAACAATAAGGCAATGTCTCAGATAGTCACTGTGGGTGTAGTGTAATTTGCAGCCGTGAGTACGTTTTTGTGAGTACATTACCTGTCAAGACAGATTGTGTCGAAATCCCATGGGTTGTGATTCAAGGAAATCAAGAATGGGACCAACACCTGACTGCCCCTATATATGACGTAAGGGGTGGAGATACCCTGGACAGTTACTGCTAGTAAAAGCAGATGGGGGAACTCAAAGATATTGTGCGCTCAGTAAAGCAAAGCCTGTGATGTATTGGGCTGTCTCACATTTTGAGTTCACTCCATGGGATATCTTCGTTTAATCCCTGGTTATCTGTTGCAAGGCGATGGACCCACCCCTCTGTTCTTTCATAAAGAGCAACCCTTTACTCATTTTAGGAAAGGCCTCAAGTACAACCCAACGGAGAGTGTCTGGTGTATGCTGTAGTTGCTCGAAATGTGTAAACATCTTGGTATTTAGTCTGTCACACCTAATATTGCTCCAGTGTTTTGTGATGCATGTTTTCACCATTCTAGTAGCCATGCTTCTGTATCTCAGGTTGCATGGGCCGGTGATCATATATATGCAATTAGATGTGTTGCACTTGGTGTGTGTCCTTAATTCCCATTTGAATATACCGGAGAACTCAATTTCCTTCATCACTGCGCATGACCCACAGGAAAAGTGTCCTCTGACAGGAGGAAGATCCCATAGTTCTCTTTTTGGGTTGATAGTGGGTTTTGTTCTGGTGTGGATCACCATATCCTATAGGTTTTTGGTACGCTTAAATGCAAATCTTGGCGTTTGTAGATGAAGTGTGTCTGTTTGTAAAATACCCCAGTGTTTTTTTTATAATTTCCTGTATCCTGTTCGAATCTGGG
Source organism: Lissotriton vulgaris (assembly GCF_964263255.1). Taxonomy (NCBI): domain Eukaryota; kingdom Metazoa; phylum Chordata; class Amphibia; order Caudata; family Salamandridae; genus Lissotriton; species Lissotriton vulgaris. Next base: position 121,520,914 of record NC_141697.1, read on the forward strand.
TTGTAGGTTGTCACACAGGTAAGGGTCTCAGTTGTCTCTTTCTGTTTGGTTTCCAGCAAAGCCTTGCAGTTATTATTCCTAGCTCTCTTGTTTGAAAGAGCAATGCTGCAGTGAGGGTATTCGCGATTACTCAGGTTGTTGATTAGTTTTGCTACTAAATAAGAGAAGACTATTACAGTGTTGTAATGGCTGCCCTTTTCTGGCTCTTTTGAGAGGGAGAATGATGGAGAGTGACTCCAGCCTATCACCCCCATAGCATAGGGATTAGGACCATAGACAGGGCCCCTGTCTTACATATATTAGGGCATTTTCGTGTCACTTTCCTTAATGTAGGGCTTATGAATTTAAGTTAGGGGATAGATATATAAGTATTAGTCATGATTTGCCCATTTGCTAACATGCTAGGATATTTTCCATGGAGTTACGCATATTGTGGGCTCCGTAGGCCTTAAACGAGACAGACTCCATTTTGCTTTCTGCCCGGTAGCTCGAGAAGGCTTTCTAGGTGAAGTGTAATGTTTAGTTTTAAGCTGTTGTTCGCTTGGAGAGAACCGGCTCAGGCTGGCCCTTATCGAAGGAATGTATTTTTCTCCACTCCGAAGACACAACTTCAGGCCGGCCGGCTGGGAAAGTGTCCTTGGTACGGGGAGGTACAAGAATTTGGTGGGCGGCAGGTTACTGGCCGTAGATTTCCATGAAGGAACGGGCTTTGATATTAGCGAAGGTGTTAGTCAGTTTGTCAGTTAGTCCGTAGGCGGCATCTAGCCGTTAGCATCTCTGCCATTAATTATCTCATGGCGGACAGTCGCCATCTTTGAAGTCCGAGAAAGATTTAAGACCGAAACTCTCTGAGAAAGACTGAAGGAGAATTAGCGCGGAGCGCACTGATACAGAGAGAGAGAGAGAGAGAGACGGTAGCTAATAACCAGCAAGGTTCCAGTGCCCTGGAGGGAAGCAGACGAGGTTGAGCCTAGCGGTGCAGACGTGTACTTGTGACGGCTGGGGTGTGACTGCAAGGCGAGCCAGGACACAGAGACGAGAAGGGAACCTAGATGACTGCCGAGTCCAGACTTCATATTAACCAGGTGACCTCCGTCCTTTTCCCAAATAGCATGCGTTCTAATCTTTATCTTTTCTTTGCAGAATTTATGTTGCATAGTAATGTGATTTGTATCTATTGTCAATAAATATCCTAATTCTTATAGAATTATAGTGTGCCTCGTGTTCCTGTTCAATCTTGGTGAATGCAACTTCTAGTTGAGAATTGTTTATGTGAACGGATGTGAAATCCCGATCAAGTAAATGGTGATCGAACAAAGAGGGAGTGAGTGGACCTTTGATGCCAAGAATAGGAGGTACATCATATAATTTGGAAACCATATCAAAAGTTATTATTATAGTTTTATCCCGAGTAGATAACTAAGACATTGTCCTGATGACTGTTCATAGGAATGTGGTCGTCGTTGATATGCGGCGTTAGTGAGAACGTTGGGTAGGAGACCAGCGTGGATACCCACAAGATTGTGGCTTGAATAAGTGAGAGCGCTAGGGGGGAGACTAGCGTGTAGGTTTTCCGGATTGCGAACCGTTTGGAAAAGGGAGCATTGGGTTCTGCAGGCCCATGTGTAGACGCACCGGATTGTGTGTCATATCTGCCCTAGGGTAGACCGGTCTGGGTCGGGGTGGCCGCGAGACCAACTGATGTGAATAAGATATTGTAGAAAATCTATACATGTGTATTGTCATTCCCCATCCTTAGGTGCGACCTGTATATATATCTGTATATCTATCCATTGTGAATACGTTCTAAGGAGGGAAGGTGAGTAAGTTTTGGCTGGGTCATAGGGGCCCCTGGGGGCTGATCCCATCTAAGCGGAAAATCCAGCCATTACATCTGGCGTCACGAACTGTTTACGAAGCCTGTGTGCATTGTGTTGTTTTAATCTTGTTGGTTTGCGCTCGGCTTGTACGTATAAAATTTTGTTTATAATTGTGTATATAATTTTTTTTTGTTGTGTCATTATGTTTGCGAAAAAATCATCGTCGGTTTTCAAGTTACCGATTCAGATTCCCGGCTGGGAATGTACCCCTTACGAGGCCCTGGCCCGTGAGTGGGCTGATTCTACTGGTTTGAGTGAAAATTGGTCTTCATGCTTGGAGCAGGCGGAGCCTGCCGATGTGGTATCGTGCTTACAGAAAGCGCCAGTAGTGAAGGGTGATGAGCTTCCTATTTTAGGACGCAGAGATTGGATTGTTCTTAATGCATACAGAATATTGCATGAGAGGTTTGTTCAGCTACAGAAGCAGTTTAAGGACATGGAAGGACAGTGTGTTGAGTTTCAAAATGCGCATACTCTGTTGCGTTGTCAAAATAAATTGCTTGCCGACAAACTTGAAACATATCAGACCATTGCCGAAAGAGCTGCGGTCCGTATTGCGCGATATAAGTATAAACATCGTCGCGGTCGTGTATCTACACGCAAAGTGCGTATGGTTGTAGCAAAAGCTGGAATGGATTGGAACCCCGATGAGTGGGACGGTAATATCTGGGATTCTCATACTTCTGACTCCTCGGCAGAGGAGGGTGACAAGCGCGAGTCTTCTCGCTCCGGACGTGATTGTAAATCTGCTTCATGTGCTGATATAGATCCTCACAACGACCGTGCTCGTTCTTCCCGTTCGGATGACGCAGCTTGCCCTGACTGTTCTACTAAATCTAAGATGCGGGCTTCCTCGGAAGCTCTTCCTGAAGTTTCTGCTCACCCTGTTTTTCGACGTAAATTACAACAAGCCCCTGGTAACCCGGCTGGTATACCATTAGATTGTATTGAAGATTTTACTCAGCAGGAGGTTAGTGACATTTTACAACGATTTCGACAACGGCCTGGTGAGGCCTTGCTTACCTGGATGGTGCGTCTTTATGAACTTGGCGCTGCCGGTATTATGCTCGATGCTGTTGATTGCTTACGATTTTGCTCTTTGAGTTCTGATTCTACGATTCAGGATCATTTTCGAAACTATAATGGTGCTGGTCAAATTACTTTGCTCCAGCTTGCGTCTGATGGCTGTAATCATAAATATCCAACTGAATCTGATTGGCCCACTGATGAGAAACCATGGTACACTTTGCGCGATGCGTCGCAACGTTTAAAGGAGGAAGTCATGAAAACAGCTATCTTTCTTAGTACTGCTGATAGATTATTGGATGGTCTTTTAACATCTTCTGTGCGCAATCGCATTATTCGTTCTTCTCCTGTTGCTTATAAGCAGGTCATGATGACATTATTGATTAACCAAACTGGCAATGCTTTGTCTGCTGTGCTTGAGTCTGTTCGTCAGCTTGGTGAGCTGGGTGAATGGTTTAAACCTGAAAGGCAATCTCGACCTGAGGGTCGTACTGGTGGGGACTATAAGTTCTCTAGACGTGACATGTTTCTTGCTCTCATTGCTGATGGTGTCAAAAGGGAGGACATTGACGGCAAGCCTAATAATCGCTTATGGGACATGTTTCGTAAGCGTGGTTTGGATCGAAAGGAGGGTGCCCGTCGTGTGCGAAAAAATGAGTATGACCGTGGTTCGGATGACAGTGGTGATGAGAGGCGACGTGTGAATTCTGATCGCCGTGATGATCGGCGTTATGAACGTGATGGATCCCCTCTTCGTAATGACGGGAGGGGGAGAGAGGATGACCGTGAGAGGGGGAGAGATGATCGTGTTTCTGACCGACGAAGAGATGAAAGGAGCTATTCCCCTGACATGAGAAAAAGAGAGGATCGTAAAAGACTTTCTGACCGTCATTCACAACTTTTTGATCATGACACTAATCCGTTTCGTACTGGAGACGGATATGAACAAGATATTTTGATACCAAAGAAAACTGAGGGCATTTACCCTGATTTGTCTTGGTTGACGGAGCGCAGGAAAAATGACTAGGAAATAGGTCAAGCTCCGGTACACAAGTGGGCTCACAGAGACAACAGACCCTATGTAGATATTGAGATTTTTTGGAAACATCGTAATATCCAAAGGGCCCGAGCATTAGTTGATACTGGGGCGGAGGCCACTTTAATTCATGGTAAATCAAAGAAATTTAATGGACAGTCTTTCACAATTACTGGTTTGGGTGGTAAAGAGACACCCGCAGTTCAAACTGCACTCGAAATTAAAATTGGTAGGATTCCTCGTAGAGAATACTCTGTGTTGGTTGTACCACTTTTGGAATTTATAATTGGAATTGACATTTTGAAAGGAATGACTTTGCATTTGGATGATGGTTGTTATCAATTTGGAACTAGACAGTACATTTCGACCAGACCCGTACGGGTTGGTCGTTTACGAATGCCAACTATTAAAATCCCTTTAGCCACGAAAGTGATTTTTCAAAAGCAATATCGTATCCCAGGTGGTCATGAAGAGATTACTGCTACAATTCAGGATTTGGTTGATGCGGGAGTTATAACTCCGGTCACATCTGCTTGGAATAATCCCGTTTGGCCCGTGCGCAAAAGTGACAATTCTTGGCGCATGACTGTTGATTATCGAGAACTGAATAAAAACACACCTAAATTGACTGTTGCAGTGCCTGACATTGTCACGCTAATTCAGAGAATTCAAAAGCATCCAGGTACGTGGTATGCTTCTATTGACATTGCTAATGCCTTCTTTTCAATCCTGATTGCCCCCGAATGTCAGGAACAGTTCAGTTTTACATGGAATGGACGTCAAATGACGTTCCGGAGTCTTCCTCAAGGCTATGTACACAGTCCTACGATCTGTCACCGGCTGGTGGCAGAGCATTTGTCTGAAGTTTCCACAAATCCACAAGTTCAAGTCTGTCATTATATTGACGACATTTTGATTCAAGGTGAAACGCAAGACCAGGTACAGTCCCATTTAGATCAGATCATTGACTGTTTGCGAGCAAAAGGCTGGGAAATTAATCCTGACAAATTACAAACTCCATCCCAGAATGTGAAATTTTTAGGTATTAATTGGCATGAAGGTCACAGAGAAGTGATCCCACAGGTGAAACGAAAAATACTTGATTTTGCAGTTCCCAGAAACCGGAAAGAGGCTCAATGCTTCATTGGTTTGTTTGGATTTTGGCGTCAGCATATTCCCCATTTAAGTCAGATTTTGGCTCCATTATATCGAATCACTCGTAAAAAGAATGCGTTTGAATGGGGTGAGCCTCAACAGACTGCTTTTAATTTGGCTAAAGAAGCTATTCAGTATGCCTTGGATTTGTGGCCCGTGAGTGAAGGTGCTGTGGATTTGAATGTGTCCGTGGAAGGCCTGTATGCCAATTGGAGCCTGTGGCAAAAGCAGGGCAGACAAAAAGTGCCATTAGGTTTTTGGACCAAGAAGTTACCCGAGGCTGGTGAGCGTTACTCACCTTTTGAGAAACAGTTACTTGCTTGTTATTGGGCTCTGGTGGATACCGAGCAACTGACCCTGGGCCATGCTGTGATTTTGAGGCCTGAAATTCCCATTATGCAGTGGGTTTTGAGTTCACCGAAGTCCCATCGAATTGGACATGCTCAGGAGGCTAGTGTGATTAAATGGAAATGGTACATTCAGGACAGGGCACGTGTGGGTCCGAAAGGTGTGGCGGTTTTACATGAGCGAGTGGCGCAGGCGCCCTCCAATGAGGCTGACAGTGAGTGTTCGGTTCCCGTGGTGCAGGAGTCTCCCGTTAAGTGGGGTAAATCATTTGATGATCTGTCCGTGGAGGATAGAAAACATGTGTGGTTTACGGATGGTTCAGCGAAGTTCATTGGTGACAAAAGACATTGGAAAGCTGTTTCTTATAACCCGATCACGCAGAAATTGTTCAGTACGACTGGAGATGGTAAGAGTAGTCAGTATGCTGAACTCTATGCAGTTTACCAAGTTTTCAAGCAGGAACTACCTGGCACATGTCATATTTTCACTGATTCCTGGTCCACTGCGAATGGACTGGCGGTATGGTTACCAACATGGCATTCTCATAATTGGGAATTGCATTCAAAAGAATTGTGGGGAAAGGAATTGTGGCGAGAAATTTGGGAGTTGCTCCCGCAGAGTACTGTAACAATCTTTCACATGGATGCTCACACTCCAATTGACTCCCTTGACAAATATTTCCATAACATTGCAGATGAAAAGTCTAAAATTGCTGAGGCAGTGGTGGACATGCAGGATTCTGATTTGGCGGGATTGGCGAAGTGGGCCCATCAGAAAGCAGGACATTTTGGAGAAAAAGCCACTAGCAGGTGGGCTGCCGATAGAGGAATTCATATTCCTTTTTCTTTAATAAAAGATGTCATTTTACATTGTCCCATTTGTCAGCATTCTAGGAAAAAGGAGGTGCCTCAGATTGTTCGAGGCCACTTGCATCGAGGTAAATTGCCCGCTCAAATTTGGCAGATTGACTATATCGGTCCGCTCCCTATGAGCAGAAATTGTCAATATATCTGTACAGTTGTTGACACTTATAGTGGCCTTTTGGTCGCTTTCCCTTGCAAGAACGCTACCCAAGTGAATACCATTAAGACCCTGGAGCTACTTATTCTGTACTATGGTGTCCCATTCCAAATTCAATCAGATAACGCATCCCACTTTCGTGGAAGATTGGTGCAGGAATTCTGTGCGGAAAATAATATTGATTGGGTGTTTCACATTCCATATTACCCACAAGCTTCGGGACTGATTGAGAGAATGAATGGTTTGTTGAAAGAACAGTTGCGCAAGTTGACTGATGACCGTTACAGCCAGTGGAGGGATGTCCTGTTTCAAGCTTTATTGATCCTAAATAATCGCCCTTTGTTACATGCTGAATCTCCTTTAATGCGTTTGTTTCCTCCGAATGTTGATGTGAAACCTAATTCTTTATCAAACACTGTCATGTATTGGGAAATTACCCCCGGTGCTTTGGCCCCATGTAGAGCGACCCCAGGTTCCGCAGGCCTCGACCTGCATGCTTTAAATGATGCAAAATTTCCAGGAAAATATCGAATCATTGTTGAAACCGGCATTGGTGTCTGTATACCTGCCGGTAGTTTTGGATTAATTGCCCCTAGATCTGGCCTGGCCCTGAAAGGTGTACAAGTGCTCGGAGGAGTAATTGACAGTGACTATCAGGGAGAGATTAAGGTTCTCCTGCTTAATAGCAGTGAGACTGATTTGTTTATTAAAAAGTCTGACCGTGTTGCTCAGTTACTGATTATGCCTGTCTTCAGTGGTGAGATCAAAAAAGGCTCTGCCCCAACGTTGCTAACTGTGCGAGGACAAAAAGGCTTCGGATCATCTGATCTTCCTGGAGCTAAGATATGGGTGCAATCGCCTAAAAATCCTCCTGAACAGGCTGATATTATTGCGACCGGTCATGACAACACCGTTTTGGTGATGAAGCCAGGGAAAGATGGCTGGGAAGCTGTCCCAGCTGATAAATGTTACTTACGAGAGTGATTAAGGCCTGTGTTTGTATTCTTTCAGATCATTCTCTGGACTGCTGCTGCAGGATGTGTCGGCGCTGGACTCCTTTTGGCCTGCTACGCCGGGAGAGGAGAGGATCCACCGACGCCGGTTGATGGGATAATTCGAGCCCCGCGGTCTGCGTGGGCTGCATCGTCCAACTTCTGGATTACACTCGCAAAGCGGGTGACGAACTCTCCGCATTTCTGTCTTACCCCAATGAAATCTGTCACTGACATTTTAGCGACCTGTCTGGTTGCTGTCCCTGCATCTATCGAGACTTTGCGACATATTTTTAATATCTCGAATGCCCGACCAAATGTTATTCTGGGCGACTTCGCGGCCCACGAGTTTTGTCCCTTATGTACTGCTCTTCCGGACCTTGATATCCCTATTCATTCCCGAATCACTACTTTTAATATTACCCCTGGAGATCTATGCTTTATAATGACATGTGACCCTAAGGCTATTACTGAATGCTTAAAATTGAAGATACAGGCTGCTACTTCTTTTTCAGCTCATCAACGATTGCTGTGTTTAAAGAGACTTCCGAACTCATGTCTTTCTGTAAAAAACAACATGACATGTCAACGTTTATTAGTTGCCCCTAGTCATTATCGTTCAATGTTGCTGCCAGCTGGATGGCTGTTCTCCTGCGGGAATTCGTCTTGGCCCTATATTCCTGCGAATATTTCTGGTGGCCCGTGTGCCATCACTAGATTGAGCCTATTAATGTTTTCCTCACATCCTACTTCACATTCCCGTATAGTACGTGATTCAATGTCATTGCATGAAGATTGCGATTCCTCTGTTCACCTCTATTCTAAATCAGAATACTTTGGTTTAGCTTTTTCTATTATTGGAGTGCCTGCATTGGCCGTTTATAATGCCAAGACAATCGGCAAAATGGCCTGTTCGATGGTTAAGTCCATCAATCAGACATCTACTGTTTTATCTGATCTTTTATTAGATGCCCAAGGCGAACGTAGAGCTATTTTACAGAATCGAGCTGCTATTGACTATCTTTTGTTAAAACATGGACATGAATGTTCTGATTTTGAAGGTCTATGCTGTTTTAATTTGTCTGACCATTCTAAATCTATCCAATCCCATATTGACAAACTCCACGACTTGACTGCAGAAATTAGACAACACATAGATCAGGGTTTCTTTGACTGGCTCTTTAATTGGTTACCTGACTTGCATTCCTTACGACAGATTTTAGGGGGAGTTATTGTTGTTATTTGTGTCCTGATAGCTATTTGTTGCTTTATTCAGTGCATCCCTTCCCTGCTCCAATTTTTTAGATTTGGTAAGAGACATAGATCAGTTAATTTTGTTTCCTATTATTCTTCTACTGATGTTAGTTCCATTTAGTTTGTGGTTAATAGACTGGAGTCAAGGGGTGTAATGTAATGGCTGCCCTTTTCTGGCTCTTTTGAGAGGGAGAATGATGGAGAGTGACTCCAGCCTATCACCCCCATAGCATAGGGATTAGGACCATAGACAGGGCCCCTGTCTTACATATATTAGGGCATTTTCGTGTCACTTTCCTTAATGTAGGGCTTATGAATTTAAGTTAGGGGATAGATATATAAGTATTAGTCATAATTTGCCCATTTGCTAACATGCTAGGATATTTTCCATGGAGTTACGCATATTGTGGGCTCCGTAGGCCTTAAACGAGACAGACTCCATTTTGCTTTCTGCCCGGTAGCTCGAGAAGGCTTTCTAGGTGAAGTGTAATGTTTAGTTTTAAGCTGTTGTTCGCTTGGAGAGAACCGGCTCAGGCTGGCCCTTATCGAAGGAATGTATTTTTCTCCACTCCGAAGACACAACTTCAGGCCGGCCGGCTGGGAAAGTGTCCTTGGTACGGGGAGGTACAAGAATTTGGTGGGCGGCAGGTTACTGGCCGTAGATTTCCATGAAGGAACGGGCTTTGATATTAGCGAAGGTGTTAGTCAGTTTGTCAGTTAGTCCGTAGGCGGCATCTAGCCGTTAGCATCTCTGCCATTAATTATCTCATGGCGGACAGTCGCCATCTTTGAAGTCCGAGAAAGATTTAAGACCGAAACTCTCTGAGAAAGACTGAAGGAGAATTAGCGCGGAGCGCACTGATACAGAGAGAGAGAGAGAGAGAGACGGTAGCTAATAACCAGCAAGGTTCCAGTGCCCTGGAGGGAAGCAGATGAGGTTGAGCATAGCGATGCAGACGTGTACTTGTGACGGCTGGGGTGTGATTGCAAGGCGAGCCAGGACACAGAGACGAGAAGGGAACCTAGATGACTGCCGAGTCCAGACTTCATATTAACCAGGTGACCTCCGTCCTTTTCCCAAATAGCATACGTTCTAATCTTTATCTTTTCTTTGCAGAATTTATGTTGCATAGTAATGTGATTTGTATCTATTGTCAATAAATATCCTAATTCTTATAGAATTATAGTGTGCCTCGTGTTCCTGTTCAATCTTGGTGAATGCAACTTCTAGTTGAGAATTGTTTATGTGAACGGATGTGAAATCCCGATCAAGTAAATGGTGATCGAACAAAGAGGGAGTCAGTGGACATCATATAATTTGGAAACCATATCAAAAGTTATTATTATAGTTTTATCCCGAGTAGATAACTAAGACATTGTCCTGATGACTGTTCATAGGAATGTGGTCGTCGTTGATATGCGGCGTTAGTGAGAACGTTGGGTAGGAGACCAGCGTGGATACCCACAAGTTTGTGGCTTGAATAAGTGAGAGCGCTAGGGGGGAGACTAGCGTGTAGGTTTGCCGGATTGCGAACCGTTTGGAAAAGGGAGCATTGGGTTCTGCAGGCCCATGTGTAGACGCACCGGATTGTGTGTCATATCTGCCCTAGGGTAGACCGGTCTGGGTCGGGGTGGCCGCGAGACCAACTGATGTGAATAAGATATTGTAGAAAATCTATACATGTGTATTGTCATTCCCCATCCTTAGGTGTGACCTGTATATATATCTGTATATCTATCCATTGTGAATACGTTCTAAGGAGGGAAGGTGAGTACGTTTTGGCTGGGTCATAGGGGCCCCTGGGGGCTGATCCCATCTAAGCGGAAAATCCAGCCATTACAAGTGTGTTGTTTTTTTGTAGATCGTCGTGCTGAGATGGCCATCTGTAAGTCTGATCATTAAGTCTATAGCATGTTGGTGAGGAAGATCGTGATCATGAACCGTAGGTAAGGGTTGAGTGTGGTAATCCATTTCCAAAACTCTTCACAGACTTCCCTGTCCCCTCTCCAAAAGATTAAAATATCACCTATGAATCGTTCCCATCAGAGTAGATTGGCCTTATAGGGGTTTGATTTGTCAAAAATGTATCTTTTTTGAAATGCGGCCATATACAGACATGCCACACTAGGGGCAAATGTACTCCCCATCGAAGTATACTGTGTTTGATGGTATAGTTGGTTTTTGAACTCAAAGAAGTTCTCAGAGCTAGTGTGGCGCATTCTAGGACAATACTATTTAATATATCCTTCAAATGTACATAGGATAATACAGTGAATTGAGCAACAACTGCTGAGATCCACCTATAGGTTTCAAAAACAAGACCACATCCCACCATGTGACACGTACAAAATAAACACTTATATTTAGAGAACTAACAAGACCTCACTTTACTGCATCAGAAAACATCAAATTGTGTGGCGGAAAAGGCTGCCCAAAACTTGCTTTCTATTATGGTAAATATGTTTCTTTCTGAACACATTGGGCTGAATTTATAGCCCCACCCTATCTCAAACAAAGAACTAAATGATAACTTCAGATATTTAAAAATATGCTGTTTGTACATTTCAAGAATAAACCATTCTTTCGATATGCTTTGCACATAGGTTTACTTGTGGTCTAACACGTCCTGTTTCAGTTTTCGCTTTCAGTACTAAACCACGCAAAATATATTTGTAGCAACCAGCTCTAAAGAACATATCTGATAACATCGCAAGCTTGCTGATCACGGATCAACCTATTGGTTTCCCATAACAAATGTCATCAGTTTGTGCCGCAGATTTCAAAATAGATTCCCATAAAATAGAGAAGTTAATTTAATGGGAATTTATTTTTCAACTCTCACTAATGTCTGTGTACTCACAGACCAGTAGCAAATCCGAAGGAGTGTGCTAATCATGCACCTTCAACAGGGTCTAGTGGTTAGATGAACGAATGCATATGCTACATAGATCAGTGGTTGACCCTGTGGTCACAGGTTTGAATCCTGGAAGACCTACTCAGCCTCTCATCTTTTTGTGGGTGATAAAATGAGTACCATTCAATTTGAAAAAAATGAATACCTGTTATGTGTCAGTAGGACCAAGAGACCACTGGTGAGACGTACGCTCTAGAAATATTCCTGTGATGTTCTGTTACCCTGGTCATTGTCTATATGAGTAGAAATCTGCAAAAATGAAGCATCCAAAATGGAATTCACCAAAATTGCTATCACGGATTAAAATAGGTAGTTATTGCTTTGAGGTGACCAATGTGCAGGCTTCTCTCTTGTCGTTGGTAGAATAAACTTCCTAATTACTCCTCAATTGCAATTCCTGTGAGGTCAATTAAATGTATGACATAATAGTCCACAAATTGTGGGCTTCGATACTTTTTATTGAACTGTGTATAAACCATATTCTATGATCGCACAACGCTAATGCGTTGAAAGTATCCCAGACTTCTCCATCAGATGGCATTAACACAATGACTGGGATCAGTAATGGTAGCCTTTTGATGATATAGTCGCCACAGTCAGAACCTTGTGGTTGGACAGATCTTTAGCGATAACACATACTACAAACATCACACCATAATCCTACCGATACAGACACTTATCTAGTGCTTTTCTTGCTAACAATATTGTTGGCTCAAAAAGCTGGTTGAGCCAATCTTTCAAGAACTTCACTTCTCACTTAGAAAAATACATCATCATGAGACTACTTTTGTTTGTCTCCAGAAGGTTCCATTGATGATCTCAGGAAATATTTTAAATGATGGCTTAAAATGGAATAATCTTGATAAATGTAATCCTCAGATGACTGAGGAATGTGTTAAATTGGTGACCTTTGACATGATTTACTTCAACCGTCAGTTGTCAAGGTCACAAGATGGTTGGTGATATTTAACTCAGCATTAGGTAATCTCTAAAAAATTATATCAGAAACAAAAATGGACACTTCATTATGAATATGACGGTAGCATGGTGCTTACAAATCACTATCACTACTATCCTAATCTCTTAGTCGAGGAGTTGAACATGTGATGACAAGGGGGTAACGGTTTAGGCATACAAAGACAAGGTGGTTTTCAGTTTAGCCTTCGAAGGTCTTACAAAGCTCTGCTACTCAAGCTTTAAACTACACAGCACCCTAGCCTCATCATTTTCAGATCCAGACTGAGCAGTCTGCCATTCAGGCATCTTTATGGAGGCCAAAAGGCGAGGGGGCTGTTTTCAGAGTGGGAGGAGATGTCATGACCCATGGTTACATTCTTGTGGTGGCTTCCTACATTGTGGGGCTGGTTTGATTATTTTTGCTGGGGTTTATTTTGGTTTCCAGTATGACCCAGCTCTCAACATCACCACCATACATATTTTCTCCAAATCTCCATGCACCACTTCCAGCACATGTACACTTTACACACCGTCTACATTTGATTCACCCACACAACCTCAGTGACATCCCACTCACCACCTAACACAGGAAATTTGTTGAATGCACTTTGCAGTTCATTCTGATTAATGCTAGTTTATGACAAATATGGGATCAGCAGGGAAAACCATCTACCTTAGAGAGACCTGGTTCAGGCCAAAGGCCACATACATCCAGAATTTTCTGGCCCAACAAGACTATTGTCTTCAGTAAACCAAACAGGTGAACCAATAAGAAAAGGGAATGGCAGTTGTCTATCAACCTTTATGATGTCCACCTTCAGCAGGTACACATTTTATTTCCTTTCTTCAGCTAGTTTTTACGATTGGCTCACATACACCACCTCTTTGCACATTGTGTCCCATCCCATCTTTAAGACCAACCTAATTTGCTGCACCAGCCTAACCTACCATTCACCACAACACATATATTAATCTATCTATGCTGTGCTCTGCTTCACACCTTTACCACTTACTGAAGTCAGTCAAAGCCATCAATGATGATGGCAAAATGTTTTTAACACATACTGCTGGACACTCTCCAAAGACTGCTTGACCAAAGCTGCCACCTCTGAACCCAAAATTCACATCAAGATTCAGGACAAAACTTCAGCCTGATCATTCAGATGACAGCAGATGCACACACCTCAATCAACATTCCCTCCATGAAGACCAATCCATCCATCAAAAACAAAACAGACACTTCTCCAGTAGGATATTTACAGTACTAAAAGGTTAACAATATTTGGGAGCCATAGATCAGACCAGTTCAGTTTTTAGTTTAATATTCATCATTGATAAAATCTTTTCTACTGTACTGTAAAAAATATTTATAAAGCTATATACATGGGTTTGAGAGCTCCACATGAGTTCAGACCATATATAAACAAAACCAAGGACAAAAAATATCACCACATACATATTAAAAAACAATCACACCCGTCACAAAAAGCATACATATCAAAACATTAGACGCAAATTCAACATAATATCATAATGATTATTCAATTTTATAGATATGGTAGTCATACAGCTTAAGGACTTCTTGCATCCTTTCTCTCATTAATGAAGCAAAATATGTAAAGACAGAATAGCGTTGACGTACGTTTCGGACGTTAAAGGGCTGTTGAAGAGAATAATGCAAACTACATCAAGGCACTGTCTGTGCTTTATAGTCAGTGAAGACTACCATCCATTCTGTACTTTTTAAAGCACTAAATAAGAGCTCACATCAGGTTTCGAATACTGGTCTGAAATATGAAAATGAATAAAATTCATTCATAGGAAAGGAAAAGTAAAACAACTGACTGAGCATCTCTAGATACCTGAAGATACCAAAAGGTGTATAGAACCTCTTACATACAAGCCCCTTGTTACGGGTATCTCTGAGTATACCCAAGTGACTTGCTTATTCAAGAAAAAGGTGAAAAATGAACAGAAGGTGATGAGTGTCAATAGGATAGATAAACCGTTTTTTAATGTAGATGCTGTAAGTCATGCTGGGAAGAGAGTGGAGATACAAAAAGGAATACCTACTTATCTGTATACAAAAGAGCAAAGTATTATAACAGAGATAGCCTTTTTCAAGAAAAAACAATAACTAATGACCAAAAGTTGGTTTGTGTCACTCGCCAATTCAACTTTAACAATAAAATCAGACAAATCATTGGATCGCAATAGCACATCCTTAATACAGGAGAACAGTCTACAAAACTTCCAAGACCAGTCTTTGCATTTAGACGGAACAGAAACCTGAGAAACACTCTGGTTAAAGTGGCGTGCAAGGAAGAGAAGGACTATATTCAGAAATCCATTACAGGACAGACACCCTTCACAGGAAACCACAAATGTTATTATGATATTGTGTTGAATTTGCGTCTAATGTATTGATATACTTGACTGGGTGAGATTGTTTTTTCAAATATGTTATGTGGTGTTCTTTTTTATCCTTGGTGTTTGTTTATATATGTTCTGAACTCATGTGGTGGTCACAAAACCCATGTATGGATAACGTGGTAACCCAATAAGTCAACCGGACCTGGGTGCAGTACGGGAATATAAGCGTGGTCCGTGACCAATTCGTCAAACAATATGCTAATTCCAATAAACAGTCACACAACACAGACTGTTTATTGGAATTAGCATATTATTTGAAGAATTGGTCACGGACAACGCTTATATTCCCACAAAATCCATGTATATAGATTTGATAAAATCTTTTCTACTGTACAAGATATTTATATTGATGGATAATAAATTAAAAACTGAACTGGTCTGATCTATGGCTCCCAAATATTGTAAACCTTTTGGTACTGTATTTATCCTGTTGGATACGTTTTTGCTTTGGTTTTGTTGCTAACCTTCTTCCCTGGTTTTCTTCTCTATATATTTTATATTTCAAAGACCCTCTTTTGTTCTTTTGACCAATCCATCCAATCAATGGACCAGCCTATCATGTAGTTCCTATAAACCTACATAGGATATGCGCGCTTAGACAACATAGACTGTGGGATTGGTGTCCAGACTGATTCCAGGTACCCCCACGGGTAAGTTTACTTGTATACCAGCTATCTCACAGTGCCACTGTAAACTCCTCTCACCAAGGAGAGATTAGTTCTTGGCAACTATCGAACATGAGAACTCTGTCCCATAAGGGATGGTGCAAACAGCACAGTACTTTTCGCTCAGTCACTCATGCGTCACTTTGTCTCAGAGAGATATACAGAATAAACAATGGGGACATTTTCAATAAGCATTTCTTGAACCAGCGTCATTCTAGTGTAAAAAAGGTGTGCTGAAACAACTATAAGACAGAAACAGATATAAATGATTATAAGCACCATCAGAGTAAAAGGATGGTAGATTCCTACCATAGTGCTAAAACAATGAATAGAGGTAGATATATAAATACATGACAGTAATAATGCGTACTGCTACGATGCCACCCTAACTAGATGTACCTAGCATGTATGTAGGTTTTGAGCCAAGAATCCCCCTAGGCTGAAGCGAGAGACTGTGGGGCCCCGTCTTAGTCTCGAGATGGACACCTGGCAAAGGATGTCAGACCACTGTGAGCTGGAGTGTCCGCATGCAGGAACCTCAGCATCTTGTGTCAGTGTGTCAGCATGGAAGCCTTTTTCTCCTCTCAAACCTCAGCGAAGATATGGTGTTTATGTACCCAAAGTGGTACCCATAGGGGATCTACTTAGCTGTGTCATGCCGGACTAGGATGACCCGTATATATTATTATGCAGGAATTGCTTATTCAAGGAGGTTTCTTTTGGTTTCATATGTATGTGCTGGCCAAAACAAACCACTACTATATTAAAAAGGTCTGATATTTTATCACCCTTTCCGATGTTTCAGCATTTTGGCTCCCTTCCTTCCAAAAGTATTTTCCTCCAGCCATTTGTAGATATTGTTTTGCTTGTATCTCCTAGAGGTCTAAAATTAGGCCTTATGGCAGCCTGAAGCCACATTTTTTAACTTTATCCTCTGAAGCACTATAACTAAATGTTGTATCAACAGGTTTACTATGAACTGAAATATACAACTAAAAGATATAACTATTTTAATACACATTTCTACTGAATCCTTCACCCTTTTATTTCCTGAAGTGTAGCCTTGCCCTTCGATTATTTATAATGCTTTACATATTTGTGCAGGTGGCTGCTTCACATATGCGAAACGCTGTTCTGCTTTTTTAAATCTAATATTATTCATCTGATATTGATACTGATATTCTTCCAAAAATATAATTTAAGAAAATCCCGAGAAAACGAAGGCTTGCTTCAATTCCAAAAGAAACAGCAACTCGGTCTTATCTGCCCATATTCTGGCTGTTCTCTATACAAATATAACACGTCCACTTCAGCTGAAAGACTATTTTCCTTCATGTGTGCAACTTTAGGCCTTTCACCTCCACGATGAAACCATCTTTCATTTATAGAACACTGCACATAAAAGACATTGGAAGGGCAGGTCATGCCACGGAGGTCAGATAAACAAGAGAAATAATAAAGTATTAAAAGAGCAACTCTTTTAAGTAGAGCAGTGTTACAATCTTCATCTAGAAACCTAATGTGATGGACTATTTTTAAACCAAGTTTTGTTTCCCCATTTTAGAAAATGGAGGGCAACATAAGGAGAGAAACGGATGGATGAATTTGAGATGAGAGAAGAGGGGAAGAAGAAGGAGAAATATTTCTCCAGCAGTCCAGAGTTTGTGGGTTGAGAGGACAGAGAATAAAAATGATCTGCAACATCAAATTAGCAAGGTCAAATGCAAAGTCAAAGACAGAGAGGATCTGAGGGAAAGGAGAAGGAGCTAGGGGATGGGATGAGAGAGCCAAATGGAATCAGTGACAGTAGGAAGTCTTTGGGGTGTAAACTGGGCATACAATGATAACCACAAGTGTAGATGGTGGTCCAAAAACATAGAATGTGAGATGCAGGTTGTTAGACACAGCAGTTTTGGGCTGGCTGGGATGGATCAACGCCAGTCAGAATCCACAGTTCCAAATAGGAATAGAACTTTGTGTACGGTACACTTGTCGGATTACCTGTGCTCACCCTCTGGTATCCTGGGACTGAGCAGTCTGGCTTAACTTCACAGCTTGAGTGTAAAGTATTGGCACAACACCAACCTTGCAACACATTGCGTATGCTACAAAAGACTCCACACCGTAAGTATAAAGCACTTGTCTTTGTATTACACACTCACATGCTGAAATCAACAAACATATACACATTGTATATACACTCTACAGTTGTACGTAATTGTCAAACTTATCTATTGAAATCAAAACGAAACATGTTGTATATACACTTTACAGTTACATGCAATTGTTGGACTTTCCCAATAGCAGAAAAGTGAAACAGACACAATTCTTTCACTACGCCTCTTGACCCAGGCCCTCAGTCCTTCAACTCCACCGGCCGACGATACATGTGGCCCCAGCTGGTGCCCTGTTGACTAGACAGTTGGAACACCTAACACGGAAAGAAACAGTTACTTAGTTTTATCCATCGGGATTAGACCTCCAGGTGTCCGATGCCACCTGCATGAGTGCAGGACCACAATTCCCCCTGTAGGAAAAAAGTTGTGACCCCGTAAGCTGGCGCGCTTCCATGTCTGGAGAAATGTTTTCCTCTCAAGTGAAGGTGTGACCTGCCGTAGTCCCCGACAGTCACAAGGCACACGGAACCCCTCGGGCCTCATCACTGTGTTCTCCACACCAGCACCTTGTGGTGTGGATCTAGGGAGTGGGAGCCAAAGACTTCGGACAGAGGACACAATGTCAGGTGCTGTCATTCTCTCGATCTGGAGGTCGAAGACAGTCTCCACTCCCAACTCAAGTTCTCCCAACTCCCATCGGACACCACACAGTCTGAAGCACAAGTGATCACAGGTCCCCTGGTTGCAAGCACGGGTCCTTCGGACTCTGCAAGCTTCCCCCGCACCCCTTGAACACCACAAGTCCCGGCACATCAGGTGGCTGCTGATCTTTTCACGCACACTCCTCTGCACAGCTTGATGATGGTGTATGTCAGGACAGTCCTTTTCCCAAACGCGATCACTTCCACCTGTCTCCTCCTTGCCCCGTGCGGTCCTTACGATCTTGCGGAGACCGTGAGCTACTTTGTGTTCCTGGGATCTCATGGGCAGGAGGCCAGATCACTGGCCCTTGGAGTGTACTTCGGGACTCAGGCCACTACAGGGCACACTTTGCTGCAGGGCAGCAACGTCCAGGTGAAATTCAAAAAGTGATTGTCCCCTTCCTGGAGCTCGACAAGCTCCATGCCACTACATGTTTCCAGATAGTTCAGTTGCAGTCCCTCCTGTCCTAATGGTTCCTTGTGTCAATGTCCCACTATTGAACCAGTGTATTATGGTTCCAAATCGAAAAGCATTTCTACTTTCGGTGGCCAGAGCCCCAGTAGCTATACCCACAATGGCCTTTGAGGATACGATCAATTCAAAAGGCCACCTTTGAAATGCACAGTCACTCTCTAAATTTTCTCCTGTCTGCCATCCAACCCCGGAAGATTTGAGCACAATCTTTAGAGGGGCCAAGACCCTGCCCCTTGAAATGCAGGTGCTAATTCCACCCCCAAGTAACTGCCCCAGAAAGGCCCCTCAAAGTCAGAGGTCTGCAGTTTCCCTTGAGCCCCTAGTTTATAGCCTTCTATCATGAATACACATAAGTGGCTGGTTTCATTAGCACCCAGTTGTGAATTAGGAGACCATCCAACAGGCACACAGAGCCCCAAGCATCGAAATGCCCACTTTCCCAAAGTGACATTTCCATCACCGTAATGTCGAACCCTCTGGTACTACTGGAGAGGATTCACCATTACGAACTCATTGATACCAAACACTATACTGCTACTATTCTGCCCGTAAGAAATACTGCACAATAGCCTTTCCTTTCACCCTTTCATGCTAACCAAATGCAAGAAACAGGCCCGTCATACTGAACACACCACCCAGTGACATTCATGACCCTTGCACGCAACGCACTCATGCATATGCCCTACCTCTTCCCAACACCTCACCCTGTCACTAGGGAGAACTCTAATATCCCAAGAGACAAGCAGAACCTTGGCCCACAGCTGCTAAAACACCAAGGGCGAGATGTACGACCATTGGATTTAGCGCCTTGCAATTTGCGACAAATTGGGAGTCGCAAATTGCGAGGTGCTAAAGCAAATGTAAAACAGTGTCAGAGACACTGTTAGCGATTCCCAATGGGGTCGCATAATGCGAGGCTCATCAATATTCATGAACTTTGCGACCCCATTGGGAATGGCCAGCCTCACAGGGATGGTAGCCTGCTGGGGTCAGCAGACCACCATGTCTGTGACTGCTTTTCAATAAAGCAATTTATTTAAATGCAGCCTGTTTTCCTTAAAGGAAAATGGAATGCATTTAAAAAAGAAAACAAATGAAACTTTTTTGTTTCAGAGTATAAGGAAAAAATATTTTTCCCTGCATTCCCCTGCATACTTACCATTTGTGGGTGCCTTACCATCCTTGAGAAGGGTGGTAAACTGCGACTGTTTTGCGACCGCAATTGCGGTCACAAAAGAGTCATACATACCTGGAGGACTCGCTATTAGGAAGGGACGCCCTCGAAACTCCCCTTCCTAATAGCGACTCTCCATTCCTATTTTGCAAGTTGCAAATAATTTGCGACTCGCAAAATGGGAATAGTACATGGCAACTCGTTTTTTGCGGTCGCAAAGGGGTCTGAAACCCCTCTGCAACCGCAAAAAAATGGTTGTACATCTGACCCCAATTTGAGTAACAGTAACCCATGCACACAGGGCTCACCAGGGCAAACCTGTGGCACTATGGATGAGCCAACTCGGTGGACGCACAACCAGTGCTCCAGGTCGGTGGAGGAACATTCGAGATACATGGCCTGGGTTTATGTCTTTAGCCCTTGACAAGGGACCTATAGCTAACTCGAATCAGCTAATCATGTATATGACGAGCACAGTACTTTGGCATTGAATGACAATGCTTGCTTGAATTAGGTTCTTCATATGACCAATTGAGGCTTGTGCTTAACAAAACAGCAATACCTCCTTTAGCGTGACCTCTATTCACTGGAAACGCAGGCCGCCTTAGTACTATATAATCTTCAGTGAACCAATTATTTGTGATCCACGTCTCTTGGAGACAAATAATATCGGCGTGCTGCTCTTTTAAAAATAAAAGTTTGTTTTTACTGGTACTTAAGCCGGCAGCGTTCCAGGATAACACACTAATCTCCTTGCTAGGAAGGATTCCTACCTCTTAGGCTTAGAGATCTATTTGCGTTAAGTGTACCTACTAGCCAGCTCCATTTCTTATTTTATTAAGTGCGCATGTCAGTTTGGGAGGCCATCTTAGGATGGGCAAACCGAAATGCACACTTATGTGTCTCCAACCCAGCTGTATTGCACTGCCGGGTGGAGAAAAAGCAGAGGCCTCCCTGTGCCTGAGCGAGCATCAGTCCAACCAGCTCAGGCCAACCCCAGCAGTTCTCTCAGTCTACGTATAGCATGAGAGCCCCATCTGGATTGGGTAGGGAGAAGCAGGTAAGTTGTTTCGTTTGTTTTTGTGCCCCAACCTCCCCCCCACCCTACTACTTTAGACTGGTGGCAGCCACCACTGATTTTCCTTTGCTGAGGGCAATTGACAACCTACACTTTCAACACTGGTGCGAACTAAAGATGAGTTTAGCCAGTCACTGAACAAAGGGGTGAAGCAATGCATGATGGAGCATATCTTACAGTATTTGGCAGCTGTTTGGCACGATTTTAGGCCTTCGATTCTGGGGCTTTCAGTCACAAACCTACTTTCATTTGTCTGCAGTCATTGCTAACATGTTTTTTCCTTCAGTGCATCTATCTTGAGAAATCTCCTGACACCAGCATTTCAGACTACCCTGCTAATCAGATGAGCCAGATATCTGGAACTTTGCATAGAATGGAGATAGGTCATGCTAGTAAATACCTCCTTTTAAATAATGTGTGAGTGGTGTTACTCTGCTGTTTGTCTGTTGCATTTAGATTTCTACAACTAGTTAAGGTGATTTGTGAGGCACTGGGTCCCCAGGAGTAAGAAAGCAGCATAAGAGGCGATGTGTGATATTCTACTCTCATTAATGTCTAGTCCTTTCCCTGTGTTCTTTACTCTGCTGCTCAGCCAGCGTAACAGGGCTTAATTTGTTCCGGTGCTTAGCATCAGCACTTACTTGACAGGGCCAGGTCTACAGTCTACACACATCTGCTGCAATGCGCGCACCAGGCGCACGTCACATTTTTCAATTTTACTTACACTACTGTGTGTGTCTGTACTGTCAGACTCTCGTGCACTGCAGCCGTGCCACAGCGTGTTTTTCACATCCCAGCTCCAGAGGAGTGAGTCACAGAGTCACACTCACACTGTAGTCTGTATTATTCATATATCAATACACTGTGTTGATAGCGGCATGCCTGCGGTGGCGCCACATCACACTGCGCGCCGCGGAGGCCTTAGCCACTTGCTGCTGTGGGCGGTCAGGAGGAGGACACTGGTTTGGCTGTTTATAGGCTGCATTTTGGTTATGATTGGGTAGGGGCTGTGTGGCAACGTGCGCAGTTTATTTACACATTGCCACGCCCCAGCATAACTACTGCAGCGCGCAACAGGCAGCTCACTCAACACGACGAGTCATTGCGTTCCAGTCGGTCCTGGCCCCTGCTGCCCGAGGCCCGACCCGACGACCGTGGCTCGGTTGAGGGCATCGATCAGCCAGTAGTAGTAGTACTGTGTCTGGTACAATTAGGCAGCAGCAGTAGCACCCGTCCAGGCCTAATCAGTTAAGAAAGGCCGTGCAGCCGGTGTGTTTGCTCCGTGTCCCAAGCCCTGCTGGCCGGCCCACCACAGTGGGTAACGGGTAAGACCGACGTTAAGTACTCTATGACACACACAATTTTGTCTTTGACTTAAGCCGTCCCCGGCCCTAAATAAGTTCCTAACCTAAACCAATGCCAATCCTCACAATGTGATTTTTCAATAGTGGACAGGTAGGGGGGGCGGGGACCTGCCGCAGTATGGACCTGCCAGGGTTAAGACTTAGTACTACTGTATGTAGAGAGACGAACTGCATGTAGAGAGACGAGTAGAGAGAAAGCCAAGGCCCTGCCCGGCGTGTACACACAGCCTCTTTGTTGTCCAAACATGGCGCTCAGCAGCCGTGGCCACACAGGAATTAGGTTCACAATCAAAGCACTCTGTCTTGACTCTTCACTTCTCAGGCCGTTCCCCACGAAAAACAGGTTGGTTTGGTTTCTGTGACCCCATGTAAAATGTTCTGTTCCTGATCCAAGCTTGAGGGACCCTGCTGCTGCTGGGTGCCAGGAGGACCGCCACTGGGGACTGCCTCCCTGCCTGGAGGTCCATGTGAGCTGGCCCCTGGGCCCAGCCTTGCCCCCCTGCCTTTCTAAAGGACTTGCCCTGGACTTTTGTGCATCAAGCGCCTGGGAAGTGCTTTATTTCCACTTTTCAGGGGGAACGCCTGGTTTTCCTGAGCAGTGCTTCCCATTGTGACCAGCAGCCCAGAGCTGGAATTTCAGTCCTGAGCGATTCCCCCGGCGTGGGGATCCCCCTACACTTCGATCCTCTGTGCGGGTGCCCACCCCGCATACCTGCCGATTTGTTAGGTCCCTGGAGAGTGCCCACTCGCGTAGGCTGCCCAATCCCAGCATGGCCCAGGAGAAGGCCCCGGAAGCGGAGGGAAGCCCGCCCTCTGGCAGACGAAACCGGAGGAGCCGTGACCGGTGAAACTGCGAGGCTCCCCTGCAGGAGGGAGAGCCCTGCGACGTCTGCCCTGACGAAGCCTGAAGGAATCAATGAAAAGAAAAGGAGAGTACCCTGCCTCAGGATAAATAGGCCCTAATTAAAGGGTCCAAAGGATATACATGGAGGGGTGATTCACCTAGAGTTTGACACGAACCATCACAATTAAATGGTCAAATTGAATAGGCTATACAATTCATGATGAATCCCAGAGGCAGGGCTCCCGCAGCTGCGGTGCGAGCCCTGCGTGACCGGCCCGAGGAGTCCTGCAAACCTGGTGAGTGGGGCCAGAGATTGCCTAAGTGGAGCGGGAGGTCGGGTGCACACAAGGATAGGTGTGCATGGCTCCAGGGGGCATTTTCTGATTTCGAGTCCCCCGGGTGGGACTCCAACGATTCCGGGCAGTTGTAATTAGAGCCCACGAGGCTCCACGGACTTTGGGGGCATTGTGTTTATAAAGAGCCTGTCGAGGCTCCAACGATCCCGGGGGCATTTCTATTGGTAGGACGGCCCCAGCTGGCAGCGGGCCGCTCCCACAGTGAGGGCAGCCTTTTCCTGGCAATACAGAGCCCTGTGGCTCCAACCTGGGGGCATTTGTTGATCTAGAGCCTAGAAGGCTCCCAGGCGCAATTTGTTTATCTAGAGCATAGAAGGCTCCCAGGGCGCATTTTATTTCTAGAGCCCATGTGGCTCCCACGTCGTGCTTGGGCCCCATTGTCTCTGTGGAAGCCCAGAGGAGATCCCCAGCTGCCCAGCACTTAGTGGGCAGCTGCTACATTTAGGCTTGTCCCTCTGGCGCATTTCTGTAGGCTGCCCGCGCAGCCTGCCCTGACTTTGCTGGACACAGGGCGTTTCAGCCCCTGAGAGGCCAAGTTGGCCTGAGAGACAGTTTATGTGTTGGGCCCTTGTGATTACTTGCCTAATGTGATTTATGCAATGCCTTTATGCCTATACCTCAATGTGTTTTTATGCTTAGGAGGTTGTTTTACCTAGTATAGTTATACTAGTGAGTTCATGGTTCCCTGCGTGATATTTGCCTAAGGTGTTAAGGATTGCGTAGGTGGTACTTACCTTTTACCAGTGATTACTGGTTGTGTGCTACATTTGCTATTTGGTGCTACAGTTATTATATGTGCTATGTGCTAAGCGTTATTCCTACAAAGTGCTAATTCTACCAAGTGCTAGTTACGAAAGTGCTTATCCCTGACAGTGGTCCATGTGGCCCTGTCCGTTATATTTGTGTATAATCCCCTGTAAATTCTGCCCGTGCCTGTGGCACATTGTAAAGTGTGTGTTTATTATCTAATGTGTTTGGTATAAAACAAAGGCTATTTGTATATATAACCTTGTGTGGAGTTTCCTTTGTGGTGGGCCTTGGGTGTTGTTGCTGCGTGCGCGCGCAAACGCTTTACACATCGCCTCCGGGATAAGCCTGACTGCTCGTGCCAAGCTACCAAGGGGGTGAGCAGGGGTTATCTTGGTGAGTGACTTCCTTGCCCTGACGTAGAATGGTGGTTTCTGACTGGCTTTGGCGCAAGCCTTAGCCAACCGGAAATCGCCATTTCTAACACCTGCCCTAAACATTACATTCCCTACCCCCCTCTTCCTTCCAAGTTATGTATGCGAGATTGCAAGTTACTCGTTCAGTCTCAGCCTCACAGTCAGAAAATCCAGTACTATGCTGGACGGATCAAGGACGGGCCGGGCCCGGGGTCCTGTTAAAATAACACTCTGATGAGTCTGAGTCCGTCCGAATTTCTGATGACGGCTGCGGCATCACAAATGTTGAAAAATAATTTTTATTCTGATTCTGCATCACGCTCACTCGCCCAACTGCTTGGCGGCATCGTGCTATGGGTGCCAGTGTGGATTTTAGTTTTTAGCGAACACATCTGCATGCTGGGGCTTGTAGGCCAACAACATTTTTTTAACGATGGGGCAAGTGCAACATTCCAAAAATGCAGACAAATGGTGACGTGACAACAAGGGCTTGGCCATCATGCTACCGTGCATTTCTCTTGTTATATTCAAATGTGGTAGATGGATCGCATTACTCAGACTTGGGTGGTGGCCATTAATGAACTAGTCTGCACACCAGCCAGAACTTGAAGCAAGCGTCATCTACACTATTGCATCGCACTTTCCAACTGTGGTGGCAAACTACTTACGGCACTATGGCAGTCGAATCTGACTCTTGACCGATTCAGGCTCTGACTCGGCTTAAAAGTTGAGACCGTTGTACGCACCGGCACCCCATCATTCTAAAAAAAAAACACTTCTTGCAAAAAGTTTGCAACCATGCTGCTCACTGTTGCTGCTGACTCTGAACATGACTGAATGAATGGAATATATATGCAGCAACACTGGTACAACAGTAACTCACTGTTGTTCTTTGGGTTTCTGTATGTATGACGATCCATGAGTACAGGAGAATGCACTCCGTAGCTATGTTTCTTTGCATTGGAACTGATAGCCTCTATTGACAAGCTGCAGGCAGGCCATACTCCAGTCTATGCTCACCCACTACTCACTACTTACCCACACACCGCAGTTCTGGGGTCACGACTCACAAGAGACCTAAGTAGGGAAGGCAGAAGCCATTATTGCAATCTAGCCTGTGCCTGAATGATTGAATAACTGAATGGAAAGCCTTGGGATGGGAAGGAAATTAATGTATTATTATCTGTATCAGTCTACTGATCAGTTTTACTTTCCAGAATGGTGTTTCCCCCAAATCATAAATTCACAGACACCCGACATCCTGGGGACCTCTCTGCCTTCATCCTGTCTTGCTGCTGTGACGGTCCTGGAATGCCCGCTATCGGGGGATGGCACAGACAGGAAATAAGAACCACTAACTGTGGGTGACGCGTGACGGCCTATTACATCTTACTTTTAGCTGTGCCAGTTGAGGATCTGGGTGGAGCTAATAGAGTGGGTGGAGCCAGTAGAGGAAATGGGTGGAGCCAAAGAAAAGTAGATGTGGCCCCCAAAAAACATTTGAGCACCTGCACTTCATATTTTACAAATTAAGCTCTGCAGCATAAGTGATGTCACAGAATGTTCACTGTGTGTATGTTTGAGTGGAATTGTGAGTTGCTGTAGGTGGGTTGAGCAGCAGAGATGCTGCTGCCAGTGGGGCTGATATATCTGCTGATAGTACTACAACCATCGTATTCTCTAATGTTCCTGTCCTGATTGTACTGAAGAAAAAATCTTCCTTTAGGATACAACTTCATCTCAGCGTACTTTCATTCTTGCATTTCACACAACACCTAAGCAAAGCTGGTTCCCTCTGTGCCAGCTCCTATGTCACCATTCTCTAGTTCTTTAAAACTGGTTACAGTCATTCCATTTCGAAGAGGTAAAAGGTCAATAATGCAACTTTTCATTAAGCAGACAATGGAAATTTTGAGAGAGACAGCGTTACAGAAAGTCTGGAATGAAGTTTTGTTCTTCCCTCAACTTTGCTACTCAGAATCAGAAATAAGTTTATTCAGTGGAAAAGGTAACTGTAAAACAAACAGCATTAAAAATTCAGCAGAACACAGATTGATAGAATCTCACACAATAATCATTTACATTGAAATATGTCCTCCACTTAACATCTGCAGTTCAAAAACCACTCACAGTACAGCACACCAAAGAATTGTGAACATAAACATGCTAGTCGTCATCTATTAAATCCTCAAAGGGACAAAATACTTCATGCAGATAGATCTGTAAAATGTAGGAAAGAGAAGTACATTTGCATTTGAATAGATAAGCAATCACAAGAACAAGGATTGTTAGAAAAGACAAAAGTAAATGTATAAACCCAACTTTAATCTAGAGGATACTCAATGATCAGAGTGGTGAAATACAAAGACAATTAGAGCTCCAAACCTGCTCAGGTCTTCTGTAACAAATAGGGCCTAGCTGAAGATGTTGCAACTTCATGACCCTCCCTGATCAGAATAGAGCATACTTCCAGTTACTTTTATACCCAGGACCTGTTTTTGGGCTGAAGGCTCCAAGTATGTGTAAGCATTTCCGCTCTCCCTAGTTGCAGACAACGCGTTCTTAGATATTTAAACCAGGACATTTTAAGAAATGCCTCAAGTTTCAAACAGTCCCTAATAATTTCCTGATATAATACAATTTCTGAAATACTCCAGAGTGCAATCAAAAGTAATAAAGGAGTCGAGTGAAGGTGATCTCCAATTCGCGATGGCAGGCAAACAATGAAGTGCCCCGAGCAACACCCACTAGCTTCTTACAAAGATTATTTCCAGCCACCTATAGGCCAATACGATTACATTAATCCCTAATACCAGCATCACAACTAGCTTTGAAAATACATTGACGATAATAAATGTCAATCACGCCTGCCATTGGTTTTTTGTTCAAGCTTTTTAGCAAAGACATAGCTACAATACATTTAAAAAAAAATTAAACTAAAGCTCACATGAATGCTCCAGTAAACATAAACCTAATACAACCAATCGAAACACCCCTTCAATCTATAACACAACATCCTTTTTCCCTGTCTTTGTTACAAAAGCTCATAAAAACTCTTTAGTCACTGGCCTCACCAACTAACTGAATCACAGCAAAACCTCTCCTCGCCATCCACCACACCGATCACTCCGTCAACTGAGCATTGTCTTAAAAAATATATATATTAACCAGCAAAACCAGAGAAAATAAGCAATTATCATAGATACATGCAACATTTACAAGCTATGGGCAATGAAAACATTCATGCATAATGTATTCTAATACTCTAAATACCCTTTCCCATACACCAATATAGCTCCTTTCTTGTTCTGAAAGTGGGATAATACTCACCTCTGTGTCTATAATAAAGTCCAGACTTTCTTTAATGTTGCCTAAAAAAAATCTCCATTATATATTTATATAAATATATATATTATATATATATTTACATATACATGTATGTATGTCAAGAGATGAGCCGCCTATTATGCTTTTTCAAAGCTTACCTAAAACATTCAAAGCCATACTCTCAATAGGTTTATAGTAGAATTCTTTAAAGACTAAATCATTTGACCAACCTGCGGCTTTCATGATATCTTCTTGATATGTACCTACCCTGAAATCCTTTGAGGCATTAGGTCCGCAAAGAGAATGTGTAAAAATAACACCGCTACCTGTGGCATGACCCATCTTACCACCCATCTCGCCAGAGAGGCAGACGTTGTTGCTTGGGGAGGAGGTTTTAGCACAGTCAATAATTGTCTTACTTCTTTAGGAGGCTTGGATATCAGGAACTCTCCAAACAGACACCAGGCACACATGCACAACCGTTTTTTGTACAATTTGTTAAAAGGTAAACATTCATTGTTGGCACTAGACAAATAAACAATCCCATAGACAAACAAAGCCCTACAAACTATACAGTGTTCCCCCACTTGTGTGCCCTCTGCGGAACATGGCCTCAGGAATGGCAGACCTATAGAAGCTCATTGTCCTATATGGCTTTCCTTGTTGAGCTAGTTCGATAAGAAATTCAGCATGTGTACAATAGATGCAGAAACGGGACACCAATCCCATCCGATACACAGGGCAGACCATCCAACCCAAGCAGACTTCTAAATCTTGAGCATACCTGGAGCCCAGGACTCTTTAAATAGCTTCTAAGCTTGCTCTAAAAGTCCTCCATGCTGCAATCTCAGAGGGTCTTCTTCTACTAGGGAATTCATGTTTCCTGGATTATTAGGGTGGTATAACTGTGTGGTGGTGTAACTGTGTGGCATTATCACTGGTGACTAAACAGACAACTCTAGAAGATCTGGCTATCGGACTCGGCCAAATGGCATGATCAAAATCATCACGGCTGCCTGCCTCCTGATTTGTACTAAAATCTTCAGATTCATCAGAATTCAACAAAATGGCTATTTCAAATGAGGGCCCCAAACATGAAGAAATGTTTCTGTTGCCAATGGTGCTGGCTCGTGTCTCCAGGTGAAATAGCTTTCCATTTGACATTTAAACCTGGACATAAAGCGATCCGAGTGATGCTGTCCCCAGCTAATCTTTAAGTGACTATAGTAGCGAGGAACTCAGGGGCATATTACCAACAAGTAGCGATATTTATCGCTAAATAGGCTTAGATTTAAAAAAAATGTATTGCTGCCTATCGCTGGATATGTTAGCGGAGAAAACATGCTATTAGCAACATTTTTCTCAATTGTGCTAAAATATCCAGCTATAGCGGCGAAATGCGTGAATATCGCTGAGAACACAGCGATATTAACGCATTAGCGACAAAATGCTCTTAGCCATGTTATCCACCTCCCATTGGATAACATGGCTAAGAACTGGTCTGGACAGGTGTTAGTATTTGGAGATATTCGCGCTTAGCCTAGCTTGCCTTGCTAATAGGCGATAGCGACATTAGCGACTGCTTTCAGTCGCTAACTGGTTGGGTACGCCCACTTTGCATATCATTAGCGATAAACATCTCTGACATGCAAAGCGGGCCCCAAACTGCTCGCTATCGCCTAAAAGCTGTCGCTAATATTAGTTAGCGACAGCTTGCTAATAGGGCGGTAGAATTATCGCCGCTTAGCGGCCAAAAACGGCCGCTAAATCTGCGATAATTGCCTATCGCCCCCCTTGGTAATATGCCCCTCAGTTTCCAATTACTGGGATTACTGGTAAATACTCCTCAATCACAGATATGTGAAGATATAGGCAAGAATGCCAAAACCCTTTCGCTAGTTCAGCCAAAACCTACAGTCTCATTCCTCCAAGATGATTGACAAAGTGCTCTGCTGACACATGGCCCATTCTCAATAGCATGCAGCACTGCACCTTGTCCTTAGCAAGCACATTCACTTGGAGAGAGTCCACCAGTATCTCCAAACAGTTGGTATGAAGTTCTGCTTTATTTTCTAACCAAAGACATGCTGCCAGAACGAGCTCCACAATCCACGCAATTGGTGTCCTGATCTACCACCATGTCTGGTTTGGTGCCAAAGATCGCCCACCATTCCAGGCTTCCATTTGTGCTAATCGTCACTCCAATTCTGTCTTGGCTTCCTCTGACCAAGAGACATTATTTGCATAGAACAAATCCTGCAGTAGATAAAGAATTTTCATCATCTGCAGTTCCTGGTAATGGAGTGGGCCACAATAGATTTCCTGCCGTGATGCAGACAAACACGCCAATACTCTGCTAAATGCTTTCAGGAGAGTTGTGGTCTTGTTAGTACCCCACTTATTTGCCTCTTTACTATTTGAATCATAGTCACAAGAAACTTGTGGACTGCTTGAGCTGATTCCCCAGTCAAAGCAAACAATTACAAACACTGGGTTGGCCCTATCTTGTAACAGGGAAATTACTATTGAAACATGAGTGTGACAGGACAGTGCACTGTGCCAACCAAAGCACATTATCAGATATGTAAGATCATCCTTACACCCCTGGAGCATAAATATGCTGCCACTAGCTTAAAAAGGTTTGTGAAATACCACATGATGGACAACAACCCGAATGGCGGACTGAAGAATTCCCAAATCTCATTGCCCCATTAAAGTCAGAGGAACAATTGGTGGGATTCCCAAATGGGAACCAGAAGGTAAACGTCCTTCAAATCCAGATGTATCATCCAATTTCTCTGTCACAGAATGTTGCAGAGGAGAAAAATCCTCTTCATCTCGAAGTGGTGAAATACGTCATTGAGTTAAGTCTTAAAGATTTATAACATTAAGAAGAATACATTGCTTAGAAGACTTGCACAGACGTATCAGTCGGTTGAAAAAGTGCTTTTCTCTAATAACTTTCAAGTATCCTTGCCTAGAAGTATTGCTATTTCTCCTAGAAAACCTGATCGGGTTTGGCTGCTATCTTTGATGGGGATCTTGTAAAAGCCGTTCACTGACTTTAACATTCAGGAATCATGGGAAATTCTCCTCAAGTTGTCAATGAAGAGCGCTAGTCTGCCCACAAGCAAAGGGTCTCTGTATAGGTCTCACTCACCTGAGTAACTTTCCACCCAAAAACATCTGGCTCTCTCTGCAGGGTTTGACACAGCACCACTGCCTCTGAATATGAAGAAATGCGATAGTCATCTTCTGCCCTGCCACAGCTATGCTTGTTGGTATCCCTAGAATCTGTTCAAAGAGAAGGTACAGAATTCCAAGTGCCCACACCTCAGCCAGCCCTGATGAAAAACCTCTGGCCAAATACCATTCTCAGCGATGATTGGATCTTCTTTAGCACAGTGTAGATATGTACACATTTGATAACTAATGAAGTGGGTCATCAAAATGTTGGCATTATGTAATCTTCAGTAGGAAACCCTCTCGCCTCTCCACTACAATCATGCAATAGGCATTATCCAGAAAGCATACTCCTCGATGGTCTCGCCCCTTCAGTACATCTGGGTCTACTTGAATGCCAGTCACATTAGCCTGCTCTGCAAAGTTCAGGACTTTTGCCAAAGCCCATTGATATCCATCAAATGGTCCTGACAGCCATGCCATGCTCTGTTAATTCTTTTTGTTAATTTGGATGTAAATGCTGGGAGTTTATGGACCTCACTGTATACTGGAATCGTGAGCCGCTTGACCAAATAGAGTCCTACCTTCAGCAAAGTGCACCCATTCCAAAGATCTGGGGTGTATAATCAGCTCTGGGAAAAAATCATAAGCATCATCAGAAATCGTTAGGCTCTTTCCAGATCCCTCTCACCACTCTTTTGACCGAAAATTGCCCCGTCCGCATTACAGTTGCAGTCCGCGTCACATCTGGGCACTGTGTATCTGTCTATACTCAAGGAGGCAACATACTGGTCATCGTTGGTGCTATTCATATCAGCCGGGAATGAGACATAAGCATCCTGCCATGCCATCACATCTATTGTGGGAAAGGAATTATGGGATTCAGCAATGAATCTCATGTTGAATTCCTGTAACACATCGATTGGGTCTTCTTCCAAAGAGGACCCCGTCTGGGATTCAATCTTTTCTCTCCTTCTTATGGCTGATGTCGCATCTCCTCATTAAATGACACATTTTTGTCTTGTGCCTCACTGTATACATGCCTCCCTGTATGGCCTTGGCTTTTGAACCTTTGTCTACCTGGTTCCGCCTGGGTCCTCTCCCTAGAAGGCTCTTCAGGCTAAGCACATTTTTAGATCAGCATTTCAATGTGACCATTATGGGCCCCATGGATTGCAATACCACCTGAAAGACATCTAAAGACCAGGGTGGTCACTCATCAGATAACTCTCTTGGGAATGCTACAGCATTTCCCTTTCTCAGGAAGTACCTCTGAGGCATTATGGTTGCTTCTGTAGGTAATACCTTGCTTTATCTTGCTCCACACTATGCTTAACAGGGCCATGGGCAAGTTTTTCCCCAATAGTGTTAGCAAAATAAAATCAAATAGTGGGAATGACTGTAAGCACACATTGATGTAGTTCAGTATCGCCCCAAAGGCTTTGCCACATACTTCTCCAGAAGCTTGGATGGCAATAGGCAGATTTACACTGTAAGGTTTGCCTCTGTCTTTGAGATTTAACTGTGTGTTGTTGTCACCACGGGAAGACCTCCAGAAGCAGGACCTATGCAGTAAGATTCAATCATATTTGCCACCTATCAGCTGGGTATGTGGTGCAGAATGCATCTCTCTCACTGTGAAGAATAGGATAATGGACACAATGAAATTTAAGGCAGCAGGATGCTCTGACTCAGCCCACCGCACAGCATGTCCCCTTGTTGGCAGGTGATCCAGACCACTTTTCTGTGTGTGTTGTAAAACTAGAGTGCCCGCCTCCCAACCACTAAGGCCTAAGTGGCCATAATCAGCCTCCTAAACCTCCTGTGGGTGCAGGTAGATTGAATTCACCTAAGTGTACACCCAAGACAGAACACAACAGCATTCTCCTGACCACCTACAGGCAACTCAAGCCCCTGAGAAAACTCAAGGCACAATCTATGTCAAATATATGAAAAAACTAAATTACATTCACAGAGCAGTTATCACAGTGATATGCAGCAAAGAAAAGAGGAAGTGGAAGTTCTGTTCAAGGACATTACAGACTGCAGAACAGTAGTCAACTTTAGAGAAGCATTATAGGAGCCTTTCCTTGACACAGAATTACACAGTGAACGCCAAGCCAGCTCACCTAATACTTGTTTAATTATTGGCACATGTAAAGCTATCTGATTGGCTAATGAAGCTTTCATTGTTTAATCTGCTACATTTAGTGATCAAAGACCAAGGAAATGCAGTCAACAAGGCAGTTACATATCAGAATGAATTCCTTTTTAACG
The DNA here is from genome assembly GCF_964263255.1 of Lissotriton vulgaris. NCBI lineage: Eukaryota > Metazoa > Chordata > Amphibia > Caudata > Salamandridae > Lissotriton > Lissotriton vulgaris. The sequence goes on from NC_141697.1 coordinate 121,554,654, forward strand.
ACCCATCTTGATGATTACTTTGTGTTTATCTAAACTGCTACCAAATGTTGGTGTAGAGAAACCATCATATCAACTGGTAATCAGTTCTAAAAGCAGGAAGCACACTCAAAAGTCTACATTGTACTTCTGATGCCTTGTTTGAGAAGTCTGTGGAATCAATGAATCTCAGACAATATAATTAATAACAGATTTAGAAATCAACCCTTCATTAATCAAAATATTTCCACACTTCAAGTCTTCCGTGGCAAAGATCCAGGAACATGCGTTATTTCCCATATCAGGCATTATGTTGGTGTGGAGGGAATTGCGATATTGCCTACTGAGGTTATTAAACTTGTACCTTGTGTGAGAAAAACATCACCCTACCAGCAACACCAAAGTTTTTTTAAATTTTCCCCTGGAGTTGGGATGGCATAGAATTGATTTTTAACTGATGATATCTTTCTACAAAAATTTGCGGTATCACACAGTAGCTGTACTATTGTTCCTCCAAAAATATGAATATTTTCTTAAGAAAAGTCCCTCAATCTCACTACCATAAACAGACTGCAAAGTTGCTATAAACGTTTTAAGTTAAATTTAAATGTATTGTCCATTGCATAAACTACATTGGGAAAAAGACTGTCTTGCAATAAGTGTATGGTTTGATTAAGTGCCTCTAATTTTGAAACACACTTTGGAGGACATGGCCTGGCAGCCACAGAATTGACTGTCTTCTGAAGTGCGGGTCTCGCAAGACCTGAAATTCCACATTTTGTGCAGCGTATCTGTTTCTGATGTGCTGCGTTTTGGCTTAAATACCCAGGAACCTCTACAAAGCCCTTTCCTGAACCACTAAAACTGGGGCCTGCAGATAGCTGTACTCTACCACACTCAATGAGATGGCTCGCCTTCATGACCAGAGCCTGGGGCAATATTGTCTCCCAGGATACACACGGATATATCCAGTAGACACAGAGAGGTGCTGGTACTGCCAAGATTGTCGGTAAGCCATTTCTTAATTGGACCATCATATGGAGTTGACGCTGCAGAGACCCTATTTGTTTACCTTGAGAAATCCCAGTTCTAAAGTACTTTAGGAGATTTTAAGATCAGGCTAAATATATTCTATGGAGAATGGCTACACGTTTCATGAAAACAAGTTGTTAAAGATTAACACCTTAGCTGCGGCGCAATTCCCTCCCCAGTGCTGCGCTGTCCATTCGAACTAGTGCTGAATGAACGTTCAATGGACGTGAGCAGCACTGGGGAGGTAGTGCTGCCGTCGGCCAACGCCCCGACGCAGCACTTAAGGGGTTAAGGTTAGGGGGCAAGACCAAGATGGCAACTGGGTAAGACATGTGTAGTTCGTCTCCCGGCTCCCATCCGCCCTCCGTGTCATTGATAGACGCTTAAAGTTGCTGAAAGTCGCCACAAAGAAATGGGAAAGCGTCAAGATCGCAGTGGGTGTTTTTCTGGAGCAAAGAGGGCAAGGAGAAGTCACACTGACAGGCTTCGAGGTTTCCGCAAGCAGCGGATCAAGGTAGCGGCTCCTGGACTGAAATTTGAAGGCAGAATCCGGGAGAAGCAGTGACGGTGGGATACCGACCGAAAAGGCACCGGAAAGTGGTCCCGGGGCTCTGCAGGCAAAGGCGACTAGGACTTACCGGCCAAGAATCCTGAGTTTCACCATCGGGATCAGGAGAGAGAGTACATCGGCGGGGCGGCGCCCGGCGCATGAGTGGCGAAGGAATGGAGGACACTAGCCCACACCACATTACGCAGTAAGCAGGGCGGAATGTGTAGGGACGAGTGAAGCCCCATGAACAGGTGGCCGGCCGTGGGCAGCACTAATGGAAGGGCTGGGAGGAGAAGGTGAACGTAGACGGGCCGGAACAATTGTCCTGACAAAGAGGAGGCCCAGGAGAGATAAGGCCCAAGGGGCCGTATAATACGAGTAGCCAACCACAGAGGTGAAAAACAAGGCGTGTCCTGGGCCTCAGGAAAAGAGCGACACTCTGCAGCTCAACCCGCATGGTAAGGTTGTCCTGCGAGCACCACAAGTGCGAAGGGGATGATGGGTGGCGCAGAGGGAAGATTTGTGAAGGGCCCAGAAAAGAGCTGAGAAGGGGCAAACGACGAGAGTGTTGGAGGCAGAAACAGACAGCGCAGCGCCTAGGAAGCAAAGAATATGGGTTGGCCTAGTGGAGCTGAGGCTTAAGCGACTGAAGGAACCAGCGGCCGGAAAGTGGTGAATACGGGCAAATCTAAAAGCATAAAAGCACAGGGTAGCCTAAGAGAAAGTTGGCCTCCATTTAGATCCAGCAGAGGGGTTGATCCCATACCTTGCCTGCGCCTAGGCCTGGGAAGCTCAGAGAGGACAGGAAGACCAGTGAAAGAGGCATTTGGCTACAGTTTGAACAGACTTGAGGGAAGCCCGTGGCCTTGGGACTGGAGAGAGCTGCCAACGCATAAAGGGTTGGTCCGGTCTATGACTACATGGTAGGGCCTCCTAAGGGGTATAGTGCAGCCTGAAGAAAAGCCTGATAGAGGGATGTGAGAAGGCGAATTGCATTAGCAGCCAACATGTCTTCAGTGAGAAGGAAAAAGGACCTCAAAGACATAATGACCAAGCGCCCAACAGCAAGTGGCAGAGAAGGGCAAACATCCCCCACCTCACAAGTGGGACAAGACTCAGAGTCTGCCGAGGCGCCTGTTACTCGTGCTTCCTTGGAGATGCTATTTAATACATTGCGGGAAGATCGGCAGACTCTGAAAGGTGAAATATCATCAGAACTGAAAGAGGTCCGGAGGGACGTAGATGCTCTGTGGGGAGTGAGTAGCTGGCATTGAGAAACTTAACCAAGCCCGGGAGGAGGAAATGGAACAGCTACAGCAGAAGGTGATTCTGCTTAGGGCACCGCAGATTGACCTCCAGGTGCACACCGAGGACTTGGAGAATCGGTCACGCTGGAATAATACCTAAATTAAGGGAGCTCCACCCAAGGAAGAAGGCTCGGATATCACTATCTACAGGCGCTATTTTGAAGCATACTGGAGGTCCCTTAGGACTTTGAAATTAAGATAGATCGAGCGCACAGGTTGGGTGTGCAAAGACAAGCATGGGCACCTCCATCAGATATCCTAGCTTATGTGCCGGACTTTCAGCTGAAAAAATGGATATTGCGGAAAGCTAGAGACAAGCAACCACTTAAATACCAGGAACATCCCATTGACCTATACCAAGATCTTGCCATAATAACTTTACAAAAACTAAAGGAATTTCGACTGGCAAAAGCGCATCTACAGAATCAACTATGGGGACATCCCTTCATGTTGATCTTCAAATGGCAGGGCAAGCTGCATTAACTCAGATCATGACAGGAAACGATTCGGGTTCTGGGTATTGAACATGCAACCATGAAGAGGTGGAAAGAAACGGATACATGGCTCCTCTGGGTCGATGGCAGCAGGTCGGAGGAGGTCACATCAAGGACTGTGCCGCGAAGCCGGATCCCACCACAATAGGGCAGGAGAGACAAGTAGTCTTAGAATCGGTGTCGAAGGAGAAGATGTCCCACAGGGCACTTAAAGGGCAGAGGAACAGATAAGTGAATAAAGAATGGCTGGGCAGGCGAAGGGGGTCTCCACCGGGAGGGGGGACCTTTTGTTATTGACCATATTATGCACCCAACTCTTTTGTACACCAAGGACCCGTGAACTTGACCTGCGGGTCCTGGACAATATGGTGAATTGCTGGGGTTTCAGTTGGGGGGGATCTGGTTCTTATGGCAAGCAGGCTACAGAGACAACAGGTGATTCTTGGGAGATGGGCTACACCGGGGTGAGGGGGTGGAGAGGAGACACAGGAATTTAAAGGTAGTTCTAAGTAGCAATACTTCCATCCACATAACATGTCATATTACACACTGAAGTTTCTTACGCGTAATGTAAAGGACCCCAATATCCCCATAAAGAGAAAAGCTATCCTCTCATATCTGGAGAATTCTGGTGCAGATGTATGCCTCCTTCAGGAGACCAATCTCATATCAAAGGACTGGCATCGACTATGGTCGCAAGTCTTCCCCCAACAATTCTTTTCTTCCTCATCGGACAAGAAGGCAGGAGTGGCTATCTTGATTGCTAAATGCTTTCGAGGAGAAGTGAAAGATAAAATAGCAGCAATTAAAGGAAGGCTCTTAGCTTACACACTGCAGGTGGGGGGACATTCACTGGTGATAGGATCGGTATATGCCCCCAACTCGGGACAGGAACATTTTCTGAAGTCAGCCTTTACGGAAGTTATGAATAGACACAAATGCATGACGTTGGTAGGGGGAGACTTAAACATAGTCATGGAGGCAGCTAAGGCTAGAGCAGGGAGCCGTATACGCAGGTTGGGGAGCTCTCACGAGAAGGGTTCCAGACCATGGAACTGGTAGATTTATGGCGGGAAAACACCCCCAAATGTCGCAATACACTTTTTACTCCCATGGCGCATATGCCCGCCATGACTACCTAATGGGCCCATTGGAAAGGAACATGCTGGTAGAGGAAGCGGATAGAATACCGGCAGTGCTTTCGGACCACAATGCTGCGACTGTCTCCTTGCTGCTGCCTACTCAGCAGAAGCAAATAGGAGGTTGGAGACTGAGAGAAAGTTTACTACATAAAGACACAGTGATAAAACAACTCTCTAAATGCATTAGGGAATACCTAGAGGTAAATGAATCCTCAGACATTTCTATAGCCATGCTTTGGGAAGCCCTGAAAGTGGTGGTAAGAAGCAACATACTTGCTATTGCGGCAGCAGAGAATAATGAATGCAGAGGAAAAAGAGATCAACATTCAGCACAAGTATTAGAATTGGAATGGGTTCATAGACGGACGGGAGCGCCTAGGGTATGGAGACTGAAGGCGGTATGGGTGCAGTTGGCGGGGTTGGATCTCGATAGAGCTGAATATGCGGCATGAAGGTTAAAATACTCCTTCTTCCCTGGGGAGGATAAGACAGGGTGCATGTTGGCAAGTACACTAGGGCCCGGAGCCAACAGACAAAGATCCAGGCTACTAAGAATAACAAGGGGGAGGAACTCATGGAAGACAAGGACATAGCACACACATTCAGAGAATTCTATGCAAAATTATACAATGGGGAGGCCAGGTCAGAAAAGCTCATGACATATCTAGAGGGGATCCACACATCCAGGATAACTAGGGACCAGGAGGAGATGCTAGATGCCCCTAGCCGGCTTGAGGAAGGGATTGGCGTGATATCATGACTTAAACTTCTTAAATCACCAGGGCCGGATGGATTCTCGGTGGGGTTTTACAAATTATTTTGCCACATCCTAGCGCCAGTCCTAACGTGACTATTTAATTCATTCAGGGGACCGGGGTCAAAACCTTCTGGAATTTTGTTAGCAGCCATTGTAGTATTGCCCAAGCCTGGGAAGGACAAAAAAATATACGGCTCAAAATGCCCAGTGTCCATTCTCAATGTAGACTTAAAATTGTTCCAGAGTATACAGACCTCGCGATTAGGCCCCTGATGCCCAGTATCATAAAACTCGATCAAGCGGGGTTCGTCCAAAGCCAGCAAAGTAGGACACCAAAAGGTTCCTCCATTTACTAGACAAAGCGCACCATATAAACATGGCTGCTCTACTATTAACGGTCGACGCCAAGAAGGCGTTTGATCGAGTAGATTGTGGGTACCTCGAACAAACTTTGATTCACTTGGCATGGGGGACAGCTTGAGATATTGGGTGGCAGGCTGTTATAGCTCTCCCCCAGCTATAATCAGGGTCAATGGCATCTCGTCTTGCCCCTTCTCTATCCAACAGGGCACCCGGCAGGGGTGCCCGCTGTCGCCCCTAGTATTTGCCCTATACATTGAACCGCTTGCCCAAAAGGTTAGGGGCGGAACAATATGCAATAAGCCTATGCGCTGATGACATACTAGTTTCACTTAATCCCCCGGGAGATCGCTCCTGGCTTTTTTGGAGGAACTGTAATCTTTTGGACGAGTCTCTGAATTACGGGTCAATATAGGGAAGTCGCAGATTCTCCATCTATCAGGGTCATTGATGGGCCCAGGGACAACGGGGCATAACCTCTTGGGGATCCAGCCAGCAAATTTTATCCCATATCTAGGGATCGAGATTGCCTCGTCAGTTGCACAAACGGTCATGCTTAATTAAGCTAAACTATCCCGGCAGATTGTGGGGGAGCAAAATAGCTGGATGCATCTCCATCTATCACTATTGGACCTCGGGGCTGCCGTTAAAATGTCAATCCTACCTAAAGCATTTTATTTATTCCAGACACTACCGCCATCTCCACCTAAGGGAACACTCACTATATTACAAAGGGTCATACTCCATTATATCTGGGCAGGTGGGTGACCACGCATGCGAAGAGAATTGAGCTATATGAAACCAGAAGAGGGGAGTTTGGGGATCCCAAATCTACTGGATTATTTTAGAGCAGCCCGAATGAGATACCTGGTAGAGTGGAGCACAGCGGAATCAGAAAAGCACTGGTTATACCAGGATAGAGCACTAGCGGGACTCCCCCTGTTGAAAGTTCCCGAAAGTGGGTAGGCCGCAGAGCCTCCTCAGGTCACCTATTACAAAGTCGTTTATGGAGGTGTGGGAGGAGGTAGCTATCAAGAAGGAACTTACGTAGTTCCCTTCTCCGATGTCACCATTGTTGGACAACAGGGAGTGCACGCCAGGACTAGATAGTAAGGCATCCGAAACTTGGCAAGCTACACACTGCAAAGAGGCAGGACACATGTTTGACACTGAAGGGATTATACCATGCAGGGCCGACTTTAGAGCAATGAGACTAGCGCTGTCGCACTGGGTGCTGACCTGTGGAGGGGTAGTGGATCCCAGGGATGGCGCTGTTTTTAGCAATAATTTAGAATTGGAGAGATGACGGGCACTTTTGCCAGGTGGTAGTGAGAGAATACGAGGAGATGGTCATTGGGTGTGGAGGGGGCGTCGTAAATAAATGTTGCACCGGGTGCCAACAGTGCTAAAGCCGGCCCTGATACCATTCACACAATTGCAACAAGACTATGCACTACCTGAGATGGAGCAATTCCATTATTTGCAGATAGGACATTGGTTACCTCACCCTGACGTTCACCCAAGGGTCAGACAAAAACTGACAAGATATGAGAAGTGGTTGGTTAATAAAAATACTGACAAAAAACTGATCTCTGAGTTATATGATATGCTATGCCAAACAGCCCCCATACAACCTATCGCTAGTCAGAAATGATTGGAAAAGGAATTAGGGAGGTATTTATCGAGAAAGGAATGGGGAAAGATCTACTATAGGGCCACACATACAGCACGTAACATGGCCAGTAAAGAAACAGCTACCAAAATATCTACATATTGGTACCGTCAGTCAGTCAAAATATCTTTATTCAATTTAGTTAAAAATCACACAAATAGATAAAAACATTTCAGACATTAAAAAATATATACAATGCAGCTATTTACAAAACATTTACAACAAACAAATCAGAGTATGCGTTGGATTGATAAAAATATTGGTACCGGACCCCTGTGGTCCTCAACAAAGGGAATCCGGACCGCAGCCGAGGGTGCAGTGAGGAGGGTACCTTGTTACACTTGCTGTAGGACTGCCCAATATTTTCAATGTATTGGCCCAAGATTTTAGATGTGATCGACCAACGGTTTGAGACACAGATCCCACGATTCCCGACATATATTGTGCTTGGGTTGCCCAACCCCTTAGCATTTTCATTGGAATCTCGGAAGGGGAAAAAGATGGGACTGACCCTTGGGGCAGCGCTTCAAATTATTCAAGCACATTGAGGAACACAAGTAACACCCAAGTACCTTGGTTGGCTCCACAGACTTTGGTATACTTTGGGGATGGAGTGCATACATGCCTCCCTCACAGATTCCGAAACGGTATTTAAAGAAGTGTGGAAACCACTCCTCACTCTGCTGTCAGCGGAATTTCATGAAATCACGTACCCAAAGTACCTTCGGCTTCTCCATATAACATGCACAGGTGAAACCCAAGATACACATTGAATCCAAGCTAAAAGGACGCTCTGTAAACCAGATACATAATAGAAGTAGGAAATAAGACTACCAGTATTGGGGTGGGTGAGGGGAGGGGTTTGGAATTGGTTGAATATTGCTTATGTTTCTTTTCCTTTTTTTTGTTAGTTATGTCAAATATAATGAGCACTTCACAGTTACCATGTGAATCAGATCAGAAGACCCTTGTAACAAGTAGAACTAGATTGTAATAAGAAATGTATCAGAAAAGGGTGGGTATGATACATTGTGATGTTGTCATAAGCTGGATATTTATGTTGATGACATTAATAAAAGAAAATGAGTTAAACCTAAAGTACTTTCGGAGGACCCAATGGTACGATTCTGGTTAATTTGTGCCATGTTAACTGGACACCAGGCGACTGTAGAGGCACCATTTTGGACTGGGACGACAGTGGTAAATGAGGTGGGCATCAATCCTGGAAGCCGGCAGAATGACTCAGCTTGAAATGATTGAACTGAACTAAGCTAGACTGCCAGCTGTTGCCTGATATAGTGAACTGCAGGAAGTTGTTCTATTACTGACATTGTACAGGGTCATGGAGATTTGATGGTATAAATAATTAATTCTCTATTCAAAGTGGTTGCACAAATGTTTAAAATAAGCCATCTAGACAATTACTATTCTCGGAGGCTATCCTAAGTGATCATAAGATATCAACAAGACTTGGATGATAGCAATTTATCTCAAATTGCTATGGATACCTTGTTAAAAGAACTACACAGCATTACAATGGCCATCCCAACCATGGAACATTCAACTGGGGAAACATCAAATGATCTGAAAGGTCAACTATCGGATATGTCAATGTTAGAACAGAGAGACAAGTAGAAGTACTGCAGTAGAATGTGGACATTACAGATTTAGAGGACAGATGCTGCAGAGATAATGATCTTCTCCATGGGGTCCTTGAAAATGAGAAAAAAGATGACATAATAAGATATCTTGCCTTTTCACTACAACTTCTCAAACTCTACTTCAGACACCACCCCCCTACAATTCCAAAAAGCACACAGGCTCAGTCCAAAGTGGAATAGCATGAAAGACACTCCAAGGCCTATAATAATGAATCTCCTCTGACACCAAGAAGCACACTAGATTATTTAGAATGCCAAGAAACATGGCCCCTTTCTCTTTAAGAACCACACATTCACAATAGCTGGGGATTTGTGATACAAAACCAGCCTAATCGGATGGAAAAGATTGGCCTGGTGGCCTTACTTCAGACAGAAAGACCTCTGATACAATTTACAGGATCCACCAGTTATGTTAGTGGACATGAACATTAGAACCAGGGAATTTTCTGACAAGCAAGAGCTAGAAAACTTCTTGAAGCATCTGGACCAGTACACTTTTGATCGAACACCCGTCACTGAATGTGAGCAATCATGACGTCCTGCCATAACTTCAGATGGGCTAATTACTGGTGGGGTTAAACCAACCACAACATTCTTGACAAGAAGGCTCACTGGCCACAATTGCACCTAAATAGAACCCCCTCCAAGAGTTGGGGCAAACCCAGATTACCTCTCAAAACGTGATTGCCACTCCTGAACTCAATCCACAGTTCGCATATTGCAAGGATCATAGGAAAACATTTTTTAAAGAGGATGTACAAACATAGGGGGGTACACTCATCACAACAGCAGATGGGAAACCGGTTCTTATAAAGACTGAGAGAAACTTGGACTATGACTGATCCAAACACATCTGTACCTTTTTATTTTAGTATCCTACAATCGAGATCTTACTCTAATAAGACTCTACACCCCTCATTTCAAATGTTTATTGTTGGGCTTTTTGATAGCTCCTGAACAGATTTTGCATGATACATAGGACTCTCCATATAATCTCTATATGTCAACTGCTTGAGGAGCTACATCGAAAGTGAAAAAGGTGTGGAGTTACCTGGCTCTAAAATAAAAACCAGGCATAGTTCTCATGCAAGCGACCCACCCATCGTAACGGGAGTCTAAAACACTAAGAGAAGGGTGGTTAAAGTGACTTCTTGCTTGCGACATGAGGATAATGCTTTTACCATTGGACCCCATCCATACAGGAAAAACAGGGTAGCTATTCTATATAAACCCCTTGCTGTGCAGAAGACACTGGTAGACCCAATGGGGAGTTATATATTTGTCAAACTGACCATTTATTGGCACTTGTTAATAATAGGCTCAGTCTGCCGCTAACACAATGAAGTAACTTTTTTTTCAAAGCTCAACTGGCTCTTAAGGGTATTGGGCCGATGTTGTAAATTCATACTTAGCTTTATATGGTTTCTTTAGTCCTTTCTTTGTGTTTCTATCTTCTTACCTAGCTGTGTTTGGAACAAAGGAAATTCCAGGACCCGCTGAACCAAGAGATGGGTGGGGACAGAAAAATGCCCCTGGACTGGAAGGGAACAAAGTAAATTCCAGGACCCGCTAAACCAAGTTATGGGTGGGGACAGAAGAATGTCTCTGGACTGGAAGGGGACAAAAGTTCCAGAATTAGGACCGGGAGAGGACAAAGGATGTTCAAGGACCGGAAGGAGGAGTACCGGGAGTGGACAGATGATGTCCCAGGACTGGTGGAGGACAAAACTCCCATAACCTGTACCAGGAGAGGATGAAGAGAGTCCCAGGTCCGGCAGGGTTCAAGACCGTGGGTCGTGAAGGACTAGAGCTTGAGAAATGAAATTTAAGAGATTTCGGAAGCCTAAAAACAATCTGAGGCTCTTAACCCGAAGGAAAGACCCAGAACCTGTACACCTGGTTCAGAACTAACTTTTGGACTGAAAGAAGTCTAGATCCAAATTTTCTTCGGGAGTATTCTTCCAGAACTGTTCTACCTTCAAAATAGCGAATATCTGCGATGGACAATTATTATTGGAGAAAGTGAACTCTCTATTTCTGTTTTTGGTGGCCACAATGATGGAACGTAGAGAGTGGGCTGACTCTTCATTTTTGCCAATTGAAGGGGAGGTGGTCATAGTGATCTTCATCTTATTTCACTTCTTGATCCTGATTTTTTCCCTGTTCTGGAAGTTCATGAGGTCTTCGACCTCCTAAGTGTTATACGTTTTGTTCTCTGTGTTTTCCATGCTTTATCTTCTTATGTATTTGAGGTTTTCATATGTGTTGCTTGTAAGGAGGGAAGATGTGTTGTAAATTCATACTTAGCTTTATATGGCTTCTTGGTTTCTTTAGTCCTTTCTTTGTGTTTCTATCATCTTACCTAGCTGTGTTCTATCTGGTGTGTTGGGATTCTAGCCCTGGCAGTTGGCCTGGTCAGCTGTGAGGCTTTGTGCTCTGCTGTCTTATTCTTTGTAACTTAATAAATCCAACTTAACTAATGGAAGACGTGTCCTGCTGCCTACTTAATTTATGTACAACAGCCGACAACTGGTAATCATTGGTAGAGACTGGAATCAGACATCAGACCCAATACTGAACCACTTTAGACTCCTAAGCTGCCAAGTATTAATGAGAGGGGTTTACTTAAAGATCTTACGGCTGATCATTCCCTTGTTAAGCCTTGGAGACTCTTACTCCCTAGAAGTATACATTTCTCTGCTGTCTCCATGGCACAGAAATTAGAATAGATTATTTCCTCATATATTCAGTTCATTTCCAGGCTGTTTACAACTGCAATAAAGAAATCAGAAGTATTTCTGATCACTCTCCAATCTTGCTCATTAGTGATATACAGTCTAACAGACCAAATACCAATATATGGCAGATCCACATGTTTACTTTAAACTGCGGCCAGAAGATAATTGGGAATTGGTAACTTGGCTAACGGAATATCTATATTAAGGTTGGGCGTAATTGGCGGAGTACCACTACACGCTCCCACAACTCCATTCCATCTCACCCCAATAAATAAAACAGATACCTCACATTCCCTTGATAAAACAACAAGTAGCACTATCATTACATGCAAAACATGCATATAGTCATCTCACAAAAGTGAAAATAAAAATACAGCAAGCAGTGAGAGAGGTGATGATTTTGGTCCTCGCTAACCTAGGGGGAGAACCAAGCATATGCCTTGAACCCAAAGAGCACATCATGCTGAACGATTGGTGGTGGTCCCATCCTCCTAGGACCACCCCAAGCACAGTTATGGGCAAAAATACTCCCAACCAAAGGCCCTGCAAAGCATTATGGGACAAGATTATAGAGTGCAGTGAACATTATAGTATCTGTTAGACCTGGCATCCTTGGCGTGGTTTTTTTCCCCATCTTTTTGCCTCTGACTCATGTATTTTTGATGCTGTGCTGGATTTCGTTTTTGCTGGTTTAGATGCTTTGGACCCTCTGCCACTGCTGATCAGTGTCAGAGGGTAAGTGCGCCCTCTGTAAATTGTCATATTGATTGGGTATACCTGATTGGCATATTTGTATCACCATGAAGTCCCTAGTAAAGTGCACTGTGTGTGCCAGGGCTGGTGATGACAGATGCTACTAGTGGGCCTGCAGCGCAGATTGCGCCACCCACATGAGTAGCTCTAAAATGGTGTCTCAGGCCTGCCAGCGCAGGGCCTGTGTGCAGTCAGTGGACTGCCATGTCCGCCTGGCCAGTGTCCCCACTGGCTGGGCTTAACCCTCCCCTGTCTGTGCACATCAGCCACCCCTATGGAAGGCTCCAGGTACCCCCCTGGGCAGGGTGCAGTGTATGGATGGGGTAGAGCATGTACTAGTGCAGGTAACATGCTCTGGTAGAGAGCAGCAGCCACTTTGTGTGCTCATTGCTGTAGGGCTGTATGGCTCCCTAGGGTAACATGGGGAGGCTGGTCCCATTGGATCCCAGCCTATCTTCCTATAGGAACAAGATGGAACATCAATGAAAGATATCCCTGAACTCAGAATTAAATGACACATCTTTTAGTGAAGGTTGTTTTTGGATCCTGGGGTTGAGAATAGCACTTTTAGAAAGTGGCTGTTCTTTTGTATAAACCTTTCTGTGTGCCTGGGCCTGTGTGTGGAATGCCTGCGTGACAGGAGCTGCAGGGCCCCGGAGGGGGTTGGAGTCAGCCCAGGGGTGAAAGGCGACATCTGTTGCCCAGGGAAGGGGAGGAAGAAGCACCTGATAGTGCTGGGCTGTGTCTGCCTGACCACCGTGCTGGCTAATTCCCCTGCCGACCCACTGTCACCTCTGGCCCTGAAGCTGACAGGAAGAAGAACACCAGAAACATTCCAGCGCTCAGGGCCCCCTTGCACCAAGGCTTCAAAGGACTTCAAAGGCATTCAGGGGTATAAGGGAAGGACCCCTGACTACAGAAGATTAGATTCTAAAATTCTACAATCAAGAAGGAACCTCTACTGGAAGAAGGATGGCTGGAGAACTAAAGGAAGATTGCCTTGCTGTGTGCTCTAAGGGCTGACCTGTTCTGCTGTCTAACTGGAAGCTGAGGAGGAGAAAGGGACTTTGCTGTGGGCTGTGTCCCTGCCTGCTTGAAACTGCTAAGACTTTGCTGTGTGCTGTGTCTGCAACCTGAATCTCCAAGGGCCTGAGAAGAGCTGGCTCCCTGTCTGCAACCCAGGAACATAAAGGTTGCCCAAGGCTACAAGAATCTGCTGTGCCCCCCCCTGAAGCTGCTGTGTGGCGAAGAGATCGTGAAACCGTGTGGTTTGCCTGCTTAGCGCATTGGCTGCTCTCTACTGCTTGAGAGCGCCGCGCTGACCCAGCCTGCTGTGTGGCCAAGATCGACGTGTTCATCGACACGTGTGTGGGGCAGACCGGAGACCTGTGAGCCTCTCCAGCGCAAGGAGCGCTGTAAAACAATTGCTGGCCGTGTCACCGTCGCAGCCCGGGGTCAGTAACCCCCGTGAAAAGTGTCCCGAATCGTCCCGGTGGCTGCGTGTTAAAGATCGAGCCCGCCGTGCTCTGATTGGGCGAGAGGGCCGAGCCCCATCACCAGAGCCGCGACGGGATTGGCTGAGCCTGCGGAGCGTCATCGGCGAGGCCGCGCTGCCATTGGTTGGCGGCCTCGCGTTCTGAGGGGCTCGTCGCAGGAGCCGCGACGGGATTGGCTGCCTGCGTTGAAGCTGCAGGAGGTGCCGAGGAAGTGCCGTGATCACCGCCGGGACCGGGAGAAGACTGACCTGACCTCGCCGAGGGATTCTAAAAGCGTCCCGCACCCCTGGCCTGCCGTCCCACACAAGGTGAGCCTCACCTCCTCCCCCGCCGCTCGTTGGATTGTCGAGAGCGGGCGGGAGAGGAAAGGGGACCGGCCGGGGCGGGGACGAGGGAGATCTGCACGGCGCGGTGCGCCCGGAGCCTGAGGACGAGTGAGGCTGTCCCGGGGGGAAGAAAGAGTCCCTGGGCCTCACGAAGGAGCGCATTTGCAGCGCTCGAAGGCCACAAATAGAACTACACGTGGGCAGTGATTTAATTGCTCGTTTTTAGAGCACATCATTTATAAATCAGTGGCATTATTTTTAATACCTGGTTGAAGAGACTTGAGACACTTTTTATTAAGAACTTCCTGAAACAAACTGCAACCATAAGATTAAGTGCAACCTTTTTATGATGAAGTAATTATCGTGCAACTGTTTGATTTACCTTGCTGAAACTAGATAAAGTTATATATTTTTATAAAATATACTTACCTGTGTGGTCTCAGTTTGTGGTGGATTGGGAATTACTGTTGTGTTAAGTGCAAATGTTATCCACATTGCCTCTGTTTAGCCTAGACTGCTTGCGCCATGCTACCTAGAGGGTGAGCGGGGTTATCTCAGAGGGTTATTCCTTCACCCTGACTAGAAGCAAGGGTCCCTACTTGGTCTAAGGTACTTACCTCTGCCAACTAGAGACCCCCAGTTCTAACAGTATCCAATATCAAAACATTCCTCAAGTGGCAGGCTCTCCAGGCTCAGCTGAGAGCTAATACTATAATATTCACTGCACTCTAGAATCTCGCCTGATAATGCTTTACCGGGCCTTTGGTTGGCATTGTAGTTTTGCGCATAACTTTGCTTGCGGTGGTCCTATGAGAATGGGCCACCATAATCATTGAGCATGATATATTCTTGGTGTTCAAGGCACCTGCTTGGTCCACCCCCTAGGTTAGGGGGACCCCAAAATCATCAGCTCTCTCATTGCCTGATATTTTTCAAAGCTCACTTTTGGGAATTGGTTATAAGCTTTGTAGCATGTAAAGGTAAAGTTGTTTTATCAAAGTGAGGAACCGGAACTGATTTCCGATTATGCAAAGCATACAATCGACGCTTTAGAATTAGCATGATGTATCTAAATTACTTATTTCACATACGCAAACACTAGCACGGATTCAGAATTCTAACTTGCACCGTTTTACACGTTTTACACTTGCTTGACTTGACCAATGCCATTTTGTGGCCTCGCTCGATGCCCTGCATTAACAGACCCATCCAATTCTTTCACCAAAGTCGTTCTCCTGAGAAATAGCACAACTGTTGCAAAACTGCTGTTTCAGCTCGGTAGGCCTGTCAAGGTTGCAGGTAGCAGGAGGAGGCCTGATAGGCACATTCCGGGAGGGGTGCGGGTGGACTGTCTCGGAGTTAGCAGAAGGGAGTCACCCGTCTGACCTTGCTAATCTAGGATGAGCTAAACCAAGAGCGCTTTGTCTGCCATATATGGTCTTTCCTTTTGCACCAACCTGTACCAACTTGTATTTTTCCATCTTGGGTAACGGTTTCGAGAATGCAACTGTATATATGTGATGTTCTGACAATGTGCCAGCAGTCTTCTTGGCGGACCTCGCGGGGTTAGGTCGCAAGGAGCTCCTCTGGAGTTTTGTTTGTTATAATAAACGCTTGGACCTTCTACAGTGCCAACTGACTGATTATTGGTAATGGGAATGGGATTGGTTGTGGATATAACTATAATTGGGAGGTGGTAAATAATTTTCCGGTACTTCAGTTGGCGACTCCGCCGGGACTCCGCATTGGGGTCATCCCTCTGTATTCAGACGAGAAACGGGACATTGAAAGGGGTGATCTCGATCGGGGGGTTGCAGAATAGAACAACAAGAATTCGGAGTTTGCTCCGCTCTCCCGATCCCGAGAACCTCAGCTGCTAGTGGCACCACGCCGGAGTCCTTCGGGTGTGACCCGAGAACCAGCCACGTTGGCCTTAACAAGAGTTGGCAGTGAAGAACGTGCAATCTGACCTGCGTGCACCAGGTGAGTGTCTTGTCTCGTTTTGTGTTGGATAACGTTTGAAATTTTGGATTCGGTACTTGGCATTTGGTGATCTGTGGTCATGGAGGAACTCTGAATAGGGGGTCTGGCGTGGCAACATTGAAATTGCACGTGCAGACGCCTCTTGTTTGGTTTGTGTGGGATCACTAGAGATAGAGACTAGACGCCTTTTGTGGGAGCTGCGGTTCTCACTCGGCCGGACTGTTCTCGGGAATGCTGGCAGTTGAGATTGGGTAGCACTCGAACAGATCTGGAGCGGCGCTTGAAAAAGCGGGCTTAGCCAGCATAGTTCGGGAGGTGAACCATGAATGCTGTCGGATGGCCTGTAGGTTGGTCTGTGGTTTGAAAACCTGTGTAGCTATCTCTAGGCAGTCTAAGGTCAAGACTGTTGTCAAAAGGCGTTCTTTGCAGCTTTGAATATTTGATAAAGGGTCCTCCATAAGTGGGAGTCGACGGGCTCCACCTCTTGTTTGCAAATATCTGTATTTTCATTTTACGTTTACAAATATCTGTGTTTTCGTTTTTATGTCGAATTGAAGGTTTGTTTTTGCAACGTAAGAGTGACTTCGAATGAAGACATGGCCATGTGTATGAGAGAGTTGTGATTAATAATCATTGATTCTTCTATTTTATGATCAAGAATACCCGATTCCTTTTCAGCTCGAGTTGGGTAGAGAAGGGCAATCCCGTGTTTTAGTAAATTATGCTTTGGCTGCGTTCACCGAGGGAGCACAAGGTTGGACGAAAGCCAGCCAGCCCCTCCGGAAGGAACACCCAGTCACGATATGTATTGCAAGCACAGTATAGGCCCCCTTCTTTTCAATTCTTTGTGGCACAAGTATACAAAGGATAATGTGGAGCTACAGTGGCCGAAAACTGGGTCTTTTGATGAGAAAAAGATTCAGTATTTACAAGAGCGTCTTTTTGCTAAACGCAGCAGACAGGCCATGTTTGACACCCTTAACAAATGGCAGAAAGAGGCAAAGAGAAGACGCATTCGGTCAGAGAAACTTCTCAAGATACAGCAAGGGCAAATTGTAACTCAGAAAGCCATTGCACATGACAAAAACAGGACAGAGAAGAATATTGAGTATGCAGATAGACAATTTAGGTTGCAGGTGGATAAGAGCTATGTAACACGAAATGAGGCCGAAGATGAGATAGAGGATCTGTTAGATAAAAGACCTCCCCCACCATATGCCCCGCAGCGCATATACCCCGCGGTGCCCGTGCAGGTGGTGGCTGCGCCCCAAGCCTCCGCACCGGAAGAACGCAGGTCTCTCACCCCCCAGGGAAATGCCAGTGCCCCATCTACCTCAGTGAGAGACCTGACCACCCTTGTCCCTGACCCTAGGCAAGCTCCAGAATCACCCCGTATCCAGTTAAGCGTCCCGAGTCCCGTATGGACATCCCAATCGGCCGGAACAACACCCGGAACGTCGGAACAAACACCAAAAGGGGGATAAGGAGGGTTGGATGGTAAACGACTATTCACTAGATCATCTGTGGCATATGGTGAAAAGGAAGCATTAGCAGATCAGGCCGTCAGATGGATGCGGAGCGATGTGTACACTGTGGCTGACATAGGAAGTACCGTAAAAGATCTAGAACCGGTAATGCAGCAACACGTGTTGTTCCAAATGTCCAATTCCCTCATAGGGTCTTGGGAGGTCAGCTTCGATAATGGAAGCGCTCCTCAGATACTATATAACATTCGAGATTGGACCCATAAATTTAACATGGTACCAGAGGAGGTGTACAAGAACGTAGTCACACTGGTTCTATATCGAGGCAGGATGTTTTTAAAGAGCCCCCTTTGGACTTCTCAGCATCCCATGCGAGAAGTACACCCTATCTATCATCCCCAAGTTCCCAAACTACGCAATGATAACCAACAGATAGTACGGGCTCGGATAGATGCCCAGTTTCAGGAGCAATGGGTATACACTCCGTGGAAAAGAAGTGAGGTCCTCGCTCTGAAATCCCAATTACCTGACCCCCGTAAGAATCCTACTGCCTACTATAAAGAACTGACCGAAGCTGCGGCATCTGCCGTAATGACCCTGGCAGATGTCGAGTTATTCTTTGGGTTACTTGTTCCTGTTGATATATGGCGGCAGGTGCACGATGCTAATCACACTGAACTAGGGGGGACCTGGGAAGACTTGAGAGGTTGGGATCGGGATCGCAAACCAGGAGATAAACCTAGGATTGAAATAACTTCTCTGCCGGCGAAAATAATAGCATTTATGCACACCTCTGCGGAAGGTTGACTGGGATAAACTGACGGCTTGTAGACAGAAAAAGGATAAAAGTGTATCTGACTTCTTCACAAGGTTCGAAGGAGTCTTCATTGACTTTAGCGGACAGGATTTGTCTACTGAGGGTGGAACTAGGTTGTTTGTGAACAGGTTTGTTACAAACTTGGCTCCGGAAATTTCCGCACGATTACAGGCAGCAGAAAGTACCTGGACTACCTCCACCCCTTCCGTAATTTTGAGCATGGCCCAGTACTATGAACATAGAGAGAACGAGAGCAAGGAGAAGGTAGAGAAGAAGTCCAAAGACCTCAAAACTCGGGTGTTGCTTCAGCAAGTTGTCCGGTGACAAGGAGGGGGGAGAGGAGTCAAAGGGCCCATGTTCAGAGGGGCGGGTGCAGGCCGAGGCACGGGCGGGGCTCCAACTGTGGGTTTAAACCAATGTTCCTATTGTAGAGAGGAGGGACATTGGAAAGCACAGTGTCCGTTGTTGCTTGCCCAGAACGGTGCAGTCCGAGGGCGAGGACGAGGCGGCCCCGATCGGAGTGATATGCGCAGAGAGGAAGGATCAGGCAAGTCTGAACGAAATCATTGCGATAGTCACCAAGGCAAGCAATACTATCACGAGGATTACGCATATGAGGATCAGGCTGCGTATGTCCACGCATAGGACAGCCATAGACAGAGTAGGGGCCAAGTGTCGATCCCGGTCAATCAAAAGGGACCTTATGTAAAAGGGGAAGTGATGGGGACTTCTAAGAATTTCCTAATTGACACAGGAGCAATGAATAGTGCAGTTGCTCGATCATTGGTTCCAGGGGCGGCTCTGTCCGGGCAAAATAATGTCTCACTTGGATTCTCGGGAGTCCCAGTTGTCAGTCCCATCTCAAAACCTCTCCCCTTCACGATCGGTACCGCCACTATTGACACACTCTTCTGCTAACCTCACATTGTGGGGAGAATTTGCTGGGCTTGGATATGTTGAAGAAATTAAATGCAACAATACATTGCTCTGCTGACGGGGTTTATTTAACAATACAACCCTACGCTGACCCCATGAAACAATGTTTTGCTAAAAACGAACCTCTTCCCCCTGAGTTTGATAGCATTCCTGCGACCCTATGGGCAGCAGGGGATGCTGACGGGGGCAAGTTGGATATCCCCCCGGTTCACATTACGCTGAAACCAGGCGCAAAATTGCCACGCATCCCGCAGTACAAAATAGCACCAGCCGGTGAACGGGCTCTGCTGTCTATCATTCAAGATCTCATTGACAAAAGGGTGGTGGAAGAAACAGCCGCTAATATTTGCAATAGCCCGATTCTCCCGATTTTGAAAAGGAATTCTGATTCCGGTACACAGGGGCATGGTGATGCTTACCGTTTTGTGATTGACCTTAGAGCCGTTAACAAGATTGTTGTACCACAGTATCCTGTGGCGACGGACATCACCAGGATTCTCACGATGATTCCGCCAACTGCCCAGTATTTTTCAGTCATAGACCTGAAGAATGCTTTCTTCAGTATCCCTATCCATCCCGATAGCAGGCAGATTTTCGGATTCTCGTTATCTGGCCGAAGCTTCCGCTTCTGTCGCGCACCTCAAGGCTATACCAAAAGTCCGAGCATATATAGCCAAGCCCTTAAGGCTTTGCTGGATGACCTAGACTTGCCGGAAGGCAACGTATTGTTGCAATATGTGGATGACTTGCTCATTGCTTCGGACACAGAAGACAGCTGCAAAGCGGCCACCGTCAAATTGCTACACCATTTGGCAGAAAAAGGGAATAAGGTATCCTTGTCTAAATTCCAATACTGTCGACAGGAGGTAACCTACCTAGGTCATCTGCTGTCGAAGGAGGGTAGACGACTAACACCTGAACGTATTAGCACCATTTCTAATATGTCTGTTCCTTGCACGCAGCGCGAAGTTCGTGCTTTTCTTGGCATTACTTCTTACTGTCGCCAGTGGATACCTAACTTCTCATTGCTCGCTAAACATCTGTTGCATCTGACTACTAAGGACGTGCATGAACCCCTCCCCTGGACGGATGAATGTCAGCACTCTTTTGACTCTTTAAAAACTGCTTTATGCTCTGCTCCTGTCTTGGGCACTCCTGACTACCGTAAACCTTTTGTACTATACGTGCATGAGGTCGACGGTTGCTCACTCTCAGTGTTAACGCAGGACTTTGGTGGTAAGCAAAGACCTTGCGTTTATCTGTCAGCTACACTGGATAATGTCGCCAGAGCACTTCCTAGCTGGCTGAGGGCCACAGCAGCTGTCGTGGTGGCTATCCGGCAATCGGAAGGACTCGTTCTAAATTCCAATCTGACGGTGATGGTGCCGCATGCTGTGGACACATTGTTAAATAAGACCAAGACACAGCATCTTACAAGTGCACGCCTCACTGGATATGAATTGACATTGTTTGCACCACACATCACGATCACACGATGTGCAACACTAAATCCGGCTACACTGTTACCACTCCCTCCGAGTGAACCTACCAATGACACACATGATTTCATTAACCGTACTGAAGAAGAAACTAAAGGCAGAATTGACCTTACTGACACTCCTCTATCTGACCCTCAGGGGGAGTTATATGTGGATGGGTCCTGTTTTAAACTAGCAGATGGAACAACAACAGCTGCATATGCAATTACGACCTTGAAGACAGTAGTCGAAACATTCCGAGTACCTCACCGGTCAGCCCAAGCTGCTGAACTTATGGCCTTACTACGAGCCTGTGAATTGAGTGAAGGACTCGAAGTTAACATCTACACAGACAGCCAATACGCCTTCGGCGTGGCCCATA
The DNA here is from genome assembly GCF_964263255.1 of Lissotriton vulgaris. NCBI lineage: Eukaryota > Metazoa > Chordata > Amphibia > Caudata > Salamandridae > Lissotriton > Lissotriton vulgaris. Next base: position 121,575,998 of record NC_141697.1, read on the forward strand.
GTTTTGGGCGGCTGTGGAGGGAGCGGGGTTTCCTTACTTCCCATGGTTAGAAAATACAGAACGGCCCCCTGATTTTACGACTGTTAGATGCCCTCACTCTGCCCAAGAAATTAGCCATCATCAAATGCAGTGCACACAAAGCAATAGTGGACGAAGTGGGGGAGGGAAATGCTTTTGCAGATCAGGTGGCCAAACAGACAGCTCAATCCCCAATGTCAGCTATGTTTGTGACCTCCTCCGCGAGATGGGTGGAGGAATCTGAATTGTTTGATAATACTATGGAAAGTGTGAGAGAATTACAGAAGGAAGCTACCCCCGCAGAATTAGAGAAATGGGAAAAAGAGGTAGGAAGACTGGATGAAAACAATTGTTGGGTTGATCTGACAGAAAAACAAAGGTGGTTACTGCCCAATGCATTAGTGCAGGCCGTTGTGACTATGGCACACGGCCCTGCCCACATAGGAGCAAAAGGTATTTGCGGGCTCCTGGACCCAGTTTGGAACAACCCTAATATTCAAAGGACTGCTGTCCGGTTGGTCTAATACTGCATGGTCTGTTTGCAACACAATCCGGGGAAGGGAGAAAATTTCCTGAGTGGGAACTTTGCACCTCCAACGCTGCCTTTTGAAGTACTCCAGATGGATTACATCCACATGGAGCGTGTTAATAACGTGAAATACGTCCTGGTGGTGGTTTGTGCTTTTAGGAAATGGGTTGAGGCCTACCCTACTAAGGAGAATACTGCTATGGCCACAGCAAAGGCCCTTCTCAAGGAGTTTGTGCCACGCTTTGGTTTGCCCCGCTTGATCTGGTCAGACAATGGGGGGCACTTCCATGGGCCCTTGTTAAGCATATTTGTGATGGTTTACAGATAAAACAGAAATTCCACGCTGCCCGACATCCACAATCAGCAGGGCTCGTGGAGAAATATAATGGGATTCTTAAGCTCAAGATGGCCAAAATTCAGGAAAGCACAGGGTTGAAATGGCCTGACACCTTGCCCTTAGCCCTCATGTCACTACGGGTCACCCCACATTCTCGGTCCGGCCTTTCCCCATACAAGATCATCTTTGGTAGGCCCGCTAATGTGTGGGGGGTACCCAGACCACGATCCTTTTCTGATATGGAATATCCTATGTTGATTGATTACCTGTATACCCTGACTAAAGATCTCCGTTCTATTCAGGTAACATCTGTGCTGCAGCCTCTGCCAGAGGGCCCCGGCCCGGACATCACCTGCAACCCGGTCAGTGGGTTCTAGTCAAGAAGTTTGAACGAGACACCAGCTTGGCTCCGAGGTGTCTGAGCGATGGCAGATTCTACTAGCCACCCGGGGGGCGGTCAAAGTGGATGGGAGGAAACATTGGATCCATGTCTCCCATCTGAAGAAGCTGCCGCTTCCACTTCCATATGATCAGCAACGCCCAGGAGGAATTCTGACACAGGAAACTGAAAGAGCTGCTGCATTCGTACCCTTCTCCGATGCCTGCGAGATTGAACAAAGGCAAGAGGAGGGAGTGACAAGATCAGGTGAACCGGTCTCTGCTGAATCTGCAATTGCTTTGAATCCTGTTTTGAGTACCCCGGCAAGCGAAAGTTCTCATGCAAGAGAAATACCTTCAGTACTATTTTCTGATCAGGAAGTTCCGGGTCATGTGCGATACAACCTGCGGCCAAGAAAACACCACGGTGCCTCAGACCCCACCACTAGGAGATAAGGAAAGACTCGATTGAATAGATAGGGTTTGCAAGTTTGCTGGTCTGAGGTACTGAGCGAGACACGGGACTGAACCCGTTGATAGCTGGAACTTTGATCACTGTGCTCTGTTCAGAAAGAAGACCGGCTATTGTGAACGGCCAGGTTGTACAACGGAATAATTCCAACCACCATTGTTTTTGTTTGCTTGAGATGAACAATAGGAGTCTACCTGTGAGACTCTGACGGACACAGAGAGAAGAACCCTCTGGCAGAACGGACTGCTAGGCCCGAGCTTATTTTTTGGACTTTTAGCTAGGAATGTACCCTTTTACTCGTATTGTCTTAGAAGAAGAATTTCCCATTGCACCCCGACACCTACCATTTTATGAACCAATGTTCTCAACCTGGACCACAAGGGTCAAGGTAGCCTTTGTGTTGGTTATGACTGTTATAATTGCTGTTTTTATGGGCTTATTCATATATCTAGAGCATAAATACCCTTTGCAAAAATGTTTACCCTCTACTGTTGCACCACCTGAGCATTTCCTGTTCACCCTAGCACCCCACAAAGAACGACATCGCCAGACCTAGTGGAGAAGTGTGGCTCACTGGTTAGAGCAGGCAGACCCTGAAGCAGAGGTCAGACCCGGGACCAGGGTTCAATTCCCGACGCGGCAGGGTCTTGAGCTCAAATGTCCATGGACTCGATAATTCTCGCTTCGGTGCCTGACCTGATCATGGGTTCACACTCTGCAACTCTGGGCATTAAGCTTGCTTAATCTCCACAACGGCCCCCCCGCGGCGGGATGCCTGGCTTTCACCTTGGGGATGCCCTGTAGGGGCTATCTCACAGGGAAAAGCCAGGACGGGTTCCCAAGGCAAGCGCGGAGATACCCCTTCGGGGGTCGATTCAGGCGCTATATAAGAAACATAATAATAATAATAATAATAATGCGAAAAATGTATTTGTTGAAATGCTTCATCAGACACACAGTGTTACCAACACTACTGATTGCTGGGTTTGTGGGCTTCTGCCTTCTGTTGTGCATAATCACGATCTGTTCCTCTCACTACCCCTGTCCTATTTAGGGAGCTGTGAAGCATGGTTCAAACTGTTTTCCGCCATGTACCATCACTATGTAGATAATCGCAGGCATTTCGATGTGAATGATTACAATATGATTTTAGCATATGTTGAGGAGCATCGGGGGTTTGACCCACAAGGAAATGGGGGATGGGGTTCGATAGACCCTCAGGCATGCATGAATGGGTACATGGAGGTTAGGAACGATACCTGGCTGCAGGATGAACTCTATGATTTTTGCCATTTTAATGCTTCTCAATACTTCCAGCTTTTTGTTGAACGAAATGTTACAAGCGACTGTATTGTACCCATTCCTATTTTAAATACTTCTTCCAATTTCTGTGTACAAGGGATAGGGCATGTACAGGTTGGTGACAGTATCTGCAATTATACCTATCGTATGAAGAAAGTCAGCAGCCCCCCGTTGTTAACGCCACCTAATGTGTATTTTGTATGCAGAGAAAATGCATACACCTGGTTGCCACGTGATTGGGCTGGGCACTGCTATTTGTCCTTCCTGTACCCGTCTGTATACATAGCGCCATCTGACTATCACAGAACACACCAGCTACACCCAGTTAGCGCAGTAATGCGCATATTAATAAACCAGAAATCCTACCTACCTTTAGTAGAACAACAAATAACTATCTTTACATGCTAAAATACATATAGTCATCTCAAAAAAATGAAATTGAAAATATAGCAAGCAGTGCCTTTAGTTAAGCAATAAATAATTCTATCTTTACATGCTAAAATGCCTATAGTCATCTGACAAAAGTGAGAAATGAAAAAATAGCAATCAGTGAGAGAGGTGATGATTTTGGGGTCCTCTCTAACCTAGGGAGAGAACCAAGCATATGCCTTGAACACAAAGAGCACATCATGCTGAAATGATTTGGTGGTGGTCCCATCCTCCGAGGACCACCCCAAGCACAGTTATGGGCAAAAATACAATTCTAACCAAAGGCCCTGAAAAGCATTATGGGGCGATATTCTAGAGTGCAGTGAAAATTTTACTATCCAATATCAAAACATTCCTCAAGGGGAAGGCTCTCGGGCTCAGCTGAGAGGTAATACTATAATATTCACTAAACTCTAGAATCGCACCCCATAATGCTTTGCTGGGCATTTGGTTGGCATTGTATTTTTGCCCATAACTTTGCTTGGGGTGGTCCTAGGAGGATGGAACCACCATTGAATCGTTCAGCATGATATGCTCGTTGTGGCCAAGGCATCTGCTTGCCCTCCCCCTAGGTTAGGGGTGACCCCAAAATCATCACCTCTCTCATTCCCCCGTATTTTTCAAAGATCACTTTTCTGAATTGGTTATATGCGTTTTAGGATGTAAAGGTAAACTTGTTTTATCAAAGGCCTGTGGGTACAGTAGCTAACTCCACTACGTAGCCGAGTGGAATTATTGCATGAATTCTGTGTTTTCAATTAAATGCGTAATTACCAAATCTCTGCAACCTCTGCTAGCAGAGCGGAGTTCATTGCCCACGGTCTGAGAGACATGATGATGACCGACTCCATCATATCACACCAGTAGGCAGCTGAAAGGCAAGCTGAGTTTGAAAAGAACATAATTCAAATTTAATAGATATACCAGAGGACATTGGATGCTCAATCCTGCACAATCAATCTAATCTTGTTGCCAGAAATAATGAACTGAATGCTATTACCATGACATGCATAAAAAAACTCTGCACTGCACAAGAGGCAGACGAGATGAACATGGTGAAAAAGCCGAACAATTATTACCAAAGCAGTGTAAATAGAGAGAAGCTCCAGTAGCCAATCCAGCTATCTATAACACACAAAATGATGTACACACCTGCTATGAAAGAGTTCTCCTGCACTACAGCCATCGAGAACAAGATTCCTCAGTCACAAGAACTCTGCTAAGCCCTAGCAAATCACTTCCACAACAAGATATCAGCCATCTACAGGAACTTCGACCCCCAACCTACCAACCTCCTCAACTTCCCCACTCCAACAGAGGCCTCCCCTGATGGACATCTCACCCCATGGGACCCGCTCACCACAGACACAACGAACTCCATTCACTCAGAGGCATCCACCTACCCCTGCCCCTACCGCCTCTTAAACCATAGAAGCAATGAGATCAGCCACCAACTCACCACCATTCTCAACTCATTCATCGCCACAGCCACCTTTCCGATGCACAGAAACATGTAGAAGTCGGACCTCTCCTCAAGAAACCCTCCACAAAAACCCAGCAATCTCCAGAACTACCACCCCATCTCGCTGCTTCAGTTTCCCACCAAAGTCCTGGAGAAGGCCATTAACCGTCAGCTCACTGAACACCTGGAGAGAAACAACCTGCTAGACCCCTCCCAATCTGGCTTCCGAGCCAACCACAGCACAGAGACTTTTCTGATCGGTGACTCAGATGACATCTGTACCTTACTCGACAGAGGAGAATTGGCTGCACTGATCCTTCTTGACCTCTTTGCAGCCTTTAACACCATTTGCCACCACACACTCATCAAGAGACTGCACCAGACCTTATTCAAACTTGACGGACACAAATGGATTGCATCATTCCTCACGGGACACGCCGAGGATTGCATTATTCCTTGCGGGATATGCTGAGAATCTGTCTCTCTCTTCACCTTGGAACCCAAGTGCTCCATCTGCTGAGTCCCCAAAGGTTCATCCTGAGCCTCACCCTCTCCCTCTTCAACATGTTTATAATGCCTCTAGCTGGCATCATCAGAATCCAAAATATCAACATCCTATCTTACGTCGACAACACCCAGCTCATCCTTTCGCTCTCAGCTGAACCCACCATAACGAAGACCATCCTCCACAGCTGCATGAAGAACGTCGCAGCCTGGATGAAGGAAAACTGTCTGAAGCTCAACACAGAGAAGAGCGAAGTGCTGATCTTTGGCAATCATACCTCCCTTTGGAACAAAACCTCTTGGCCTGCTAAACTCAGACGCACCCCCACACAACCCCCACAACCTCGGCATCATCCTGAATAGCAAACATACCATGATTTGACAGATCAACACTGTCTCCTCGACCAGCTTCCACCCCCTGCTGCATGCTTCGAAGAATCTACAAATGGCTTCCCACAAGCACCAGGAAAGCTGCCAGGCAAGCCCTAAACACCATTTGAGCAGAACTCAGCACTTTTGTCAGGACTGTGCCCTTTATGTAGTGCTGCAGCATTCCACTCATTGAAGGGGCGAAAAAACTGTACTGATCAAATATCAAATCAATTATTTTATCCTAGACATCCTGATTTATGTCTGATGCTTCAACCAGGCTTGCTAGCACAAGAAGTCATAAATTTGGGAGTGGTTTGAATGATGTTCTACATATCAGTTTTTTCTCCGTTTATACCGTTCCCAGATTGAGAATTAGCCATTTTGGCTTTGTTACCCAGGATGGAGGTATGCTGATTGACAAGAAAACACAGCAAGTGTAGCCTAATAATAATTTACTGCTAAGTGCATTCAGGTATGAGTATCTTAAGATGTGGAACACTCAATGCCAATGGTGGCATGCGTCATCATTAGGTTCCCTCATCTAGAGCCGTCACATAGTCCATCTGGATGAGTATCAGTGTTTTCAGAGCTCCTTAAGAACATAAAAAAATAGAGGTCCAATGTATTATAGGTAAGTCCCTGAGGCGATAAAATTGTCCCTAGAAATCCTAGCCTATTTTTGTGGGTTTGTTTGGCAAATTTAAAAAAAGCAAAATTTGACGGAGCTCAAACACTCCCTAGTAGTGTTGACCTGTCAATTGGTCAACATAGTTCAGTCACCTTTCATAACCCACAACAGTTCTGTTGCTTTATTAGGGACCAAAATCAGATTTCCTACCCCAATCCTGATTTATAGGAATGGTTATTTTTCAAGAAAACTAAGATATGTATACTGAAAAATGTCAATACTCGCCGTTTGTTTATATGAGAAAAACTCTAAAATGTTTGGGTCAATGTCTGATGAGGGACTGCAGCCATGGTATTCCCTGTAGTTACACATTTGTTGGGTTTGCTGTCCAGCCAATAGCCTCACACTGCTTGCATGCCCTTTATTCCATGAGCATGACCCCAATTACTTTAGGGTTTTCTTTATATAAACAAACCGCAAGTACTGAAATGTTTTTTAGGTCTCGCCAGCCGTTGCAGGGTGCATGCGCTGCACGCTTGCGAGGGCTTCTTGGAATCGATACAGGTTCAGAAGGGGATTTTAAGCCACTTCCCTGTTTTCAATTGGCTTGGGTTAGCATTTATGTTAAACCCTGGCGCGTGATTGGAAATCAGGCTTTTTTGTTACTGCCCTGTTTAATTTTAGGATGGCCCATTTCAACAGGCCGACGCCATCTTAGTTTCTTTGACGTAGGTGGGTGTGCTCCTAGATGTTATTTATATCAGTTTCGTATCTATAGCAACCGTCGTAATTGCTCTAGTGACTCTCCACTCGTAAAGCATGCACAGTTCGTCTGTCCGGAGCTGGTAAGGTAGGTCAGTGCGCTAGGCGCTCGCTGTTGAGATCTGTGTGGCTCACTGCACCTCACACTGCACCGATCCCGGCAGGTGGGCGCAACCTGTCACGCATGAGCCCGGACAATTGAGTATTGCTGAGTTGGGCACCAGTAACACCAGCTGTCTGCCCATAGAGCCACAAGGAACCTGCCATAGGAGAATGCGCTACATAAAGCATTCCTTATTTAACGTGCTAGGGGAGTTGCTGCTCGGATGCAACAGCAGTGCCCTGGCACCAACCCTCCCAATATGCTGGCTGGTTCCCCCCCTAGTGGCCAGGATGGGCATTCTTTGCCATTTACACTGCGCCCTGACAATATACTGGCTGACTGCCCAGAGACATTCACACGGACTGTGCCCCGTGCCCTCCTGGCCTCGCTGCCCTTCAACATTTACACTTTCCTTGGCCAGTGCCCAGATGTGTCTTGGCTCACATGGTGCCCTCTTTACAGACTTATCAGGAGAAAAGAATCTCAGTGAGGGACGGGGGAGGGCTTCTGTGCTGCATGTCCTCTTAACCCTTGCCAGCTGCCCAGATGTGGCTTGGCACACCGTGCGCGCTACTTGAAAACTCATCATGATGGCCGCCAATCCGATGGTAGGGGTGAGCCTCCTGGGCCCGCTTGACCGCTCTACCCTGTACTTGGACTCTCACTGCCCAGTGCCAAGATCTGGCTGGGCACTGGGCAATCAGATAAAGGAGATTCTTTGGGCATTTTAGTAGGTGGTGATTTTAATGCCAAAATTCAAGGTCAGGGTCCTGATATGGATACAGCTCACTGTGTACATTCCTCGCTCAGTAGAGGTAGAGAACTAAAAAGGCTGATAAAATCTCACAACCTATCCAGTGCTATGGACTTAGCGCCAGGTTCCCACAGGAACAACCATCCGACATACAGGGGAATGGGGTGCAGCTCTATAATAGATCATGTTTTTGTTTGCCCTCTAATTTAAAACCTGCTGGTTTCTGCTGAAATCATACCATCTGATTTCGGGGACCATAACCCAATTAAGGTAACACTACAGACAATCAGACGGCCTACCCCTCAGATTGAATGTGGGACGGCAAACATAATGGTCTCAACTGATAACTTAAGAGTATGCTGGAAGGGGGCAGATAATGCAGAAACCTTTAGGCTATTGACAAAAGATAACATGCCACTTATCGACTCCTGCCTCTCCCTAGAAACCTCACCTGTCCAGATGATTGAGGATTTCGGGAAATTATGCCAGACCATCAAAGGTATTATATCCAAACCTGCCCAAAAGGTAACACCAGTCCCCAGCTGGTTCAACCATGATTGTTCCAAAGCTAACAGGAATTTACGTAGGGCATTAACAACTATTCCGAGATGCCCCATGTTGGTGAAACAGGCTAGGAAGGATTATAAGATGGCGACCAAGAATAGGAAAAACGAAGTTCTAAGGAAACGCTGGGACAAGTTGTCCGATGCCGCAAACCTGAAAAACAGCAATATCTTTTGGGCGGCAGTGAGGGAAGTGCGTTCCATGGGCCAGTTAATTACGCCAATTAGCTGTAATATACCCAGCGACGCATGGGTGGATCATTTTACAGCTATTTATTCTGCCCCATCCCCACCGGACCCAATTCCTACCCTTGACAACCTAATACCGATAGATATTAGCATCGTAGAAGTAATGGAAGCAATCAATCAAAGCCTAGGCAATAAAGCGCTCGGCCCGGATGGATTACCAATAGATCTAATTAAGTGGAACCCAGCCTTTTGGGCCCCCCTGCTTCTGAACATTTTTAATAATTCTACACTGGCAAAGACACACGGGCCAAAAGTATAATAGTTCCGATCTTTAAGAAGGGCGATAGGTCACTTCCGTGTAACTATCGCCCCTTCTCCCTAAGAAATAAGACTCTCAAAATTTTAGGTAGAGTCCTTTACAATAAAATCATAGATTGGATAGAAGCAAGTAACATCTTAGACCCTTGTCAATTGGGTTTCAGGAGCAAAGTAGGAACCAAGGAACAATGCCTCAATCTGAACCTAATCATTGGCAAATATGCCATAGCTAGAAAATCTCCGGTTTATATGGCCTTTATAGATTTGTCCACAGCTTTTGACCTAGTCAATAGGTCAAAGCTGTGGGCAATCCTTTTGGAGGGAGGTTTGGATGAAGCCTTGGTTAATTTTCTGGCCTATCTGCACAGAGACCTTAAGGCCCAATTGAGAATAGGGGCGGGGGGAGAGGTTTCAGGATCCATCAATATTAGCAGGGGAGTCAGACAAGGTTGCGTGTTGGCCCCCCTGCTTTTTATTATATACATCAACGGCCTGAATGCCCACCTGAAATCGGCCACCCAAGATGTTCCCTATATTAACAAAGCACCCATTCCGGTGCTGCTTTATGCAGACGATGCAGTTTTAATAGGTCGTACACCAAATTCCCTGCGCCTCCTTGTCCAAAATGTTAACATTATTATGAAAAATTTAGACTTACGAGTCAATTTACAAAAATAATTTTTAATGAGCAGTGGCCCGGGCAAGCACGATATACGCCCTATTATAATAGATGGCCATAAGATGACTGTGGTAAAATCTTTTGTATACTTGGGATTGGCCTTTGCTGCGAACGGCTTCTGGAGTGGGCATTTGGCCCACGCCAGGAGCAAGTTCTCAAAGGCCACCAACTCGATATTAAGTCTACCTCGCCCTAAGATTACGGACGCAGTATTAGCTGTTCAAAAGATTTACAAACTCCAGTACCCCGGTAGCCACATATGGAGCTGAGATATGGGGGTGGTCAACTGCTCAGTTATACAGCAGGAGGAGAACAGGTTTTGCAGGAAACTATTGAATGTCCCAATCTCGACCTCCCATTACATATGCCACAAAGAGCTCAACATTAACTTCATCACGGATTTTATTAGGGCTCGCCCGGCACTCATGTGGATTGCAGTATGGAAGAATGAAGCAGCGTCCCTGACATTTTAAGGACTGTCTAGGTTGTGCTAGAAGCTCAGAAATCCCATGGCTGAGTGGTGTGCTGAGTAGTTTACGTAGTATAAATATGGAAAGTATTTTCTGGGATACAACACTAGTTGCCTCCATCGCAAAAAAAGAAATACAGAATGCTCTGTACTCCCTTTAAATATTGAGCGGGAGGAGGCAGAGGCAAAGAAAATAACTGTGCGCAACTACATGGATATCGAACGGTATAGTCGCCCACTCCATTTGTATCTGTCCTTATCAATGAGCCGATGGGAAATGAGTTTATTATTCTGTTTAAGAGCTGGCGCAATTCGTTTAATACTCTGCTTCCCACTTGGCTATAGCCCTGACTTAAATTCAAATGTGTGCCCCTGTGACGGGAGGAGTGAGGAAACTATTAGGCACTTTATATTTATCTGCAAATACTACACTAAATATTTTAAACCGTTTTTAAGCCCTTATTTTAACAAAAGAAGACCAATTAGTTTAGAGGCAGCATTTCGGTCTATGTTAGCATTAGAAGATGTGGATCTTATCTTTCGAATCAGCACTTTTTTAAAAACGGCATTAAGGGCGCGCAGAACCATGATCGATGTCTGACACTGTTATAAATTGTTTCTGTACTGTTTCCTTATTGCTTTTCTATTTTAACATTTTTATGTACTGTCTTGATGTATAGTTTTTATACAAAGCCACTTTTGGATTGTATATTGGACATTTGTAATTTACCTTAACTTTTATGTACAGATGTCTTAAGATGTATCTGTTTTTGTGCTTTTATGGGTACTATTGTACCCGAATAAAGTTGAACTGAACTGAACATAGGAGTAAAAGCTGGGATTGCTACTCTGAGATAATAAAAGTAATAATACAAGTAATGAACAATTCCAAATACAAACCTACATTCGTTTAAATAAATGCTCCACACAATAAAGTCTTGACAAAATCAAATAGTTATGTTTTCTTTTACATCCAGTCAGCAAACCACATATGCCACTCCAATGAAGCCAGTTCTCACTGTTTTGTGATCAAACGCATGCAGTATGTGGGTTGTAGGTTTGTAGATTTTGGCACTGCATCACCTAAACGTAGCCAAAAAAAGCAATTGCAGCCAGTATACTATATTTAAGTTGCCTTCAATACGGCAGCCGTTTTTTTAGATTTTTGCAGACATGTATGTTGCAGAGAATCTCTGCGGGATCAGCAGCCCTATGGCTTCACAGGAGAACAGGAAGGGTGACACGTGTATTAGTGCTCCAGACAAAATAGAATTTTGCCTTCTTGAGCACTCCCCATGCATGCCATTTTCATGCAGTGGACTAAGACTGGGGCTTTAATTCACCTTATGGAAGCACTGGCCCCTAGGGGAAAGTAATACCAGGAATTCACAAGAACTTCTGCTTCGCATTCAGCTTTGCTTTTCTTAGGATGGCAGCACTTACCATCACAATTTGCCTTGACATTATTAGCAGTTTTCAAACATAATATCAAACATAAAATTCATGTCTAAAATAATTATAGTAAAAGAAAAACTGAAAACAACAAAAAAATTATAATAGTGTTCACTGTAATTATCAAAATGCAATAACAATATTGAATGAAACAATGCTAAAACTAAACCTATCTCTCGTCCCCATGAGCCTAATCCTCATTCGAACGTTATGTTTCATTCTACCCCACGTCCTAAGCCTAAACCTAATGCTTACCCTGTACTTAACCTTAGCCTTTGACCTAAAAGTAATGTCAACCCTACAAGTAACCCGAGCCTTCCCTTTACCTTAAGCCTAATTCTAACTCAAAGCTCTGAGCAAGCCCTATTGCTGACCTTACGCTAAAATTCAAGAATACTCCTAAAACTAACGCTTAAACTAAGTTGAAATTTCAGAAATTTAATTCTTATATATATAAAGCTGCTAAAAGGGAGCCAAATCAAAAAATAGAGTTACAAAACAGAACGTTTGAGTCGAGACCACTTTTTAGGTCTCGCCTGTCGATGCGCATGCGCATCGAGCAAGGCGAGAGTATTGGGACTTATCCGCTCTTTATCCACACTGCAAGGAATCGTGGCGATTCCTTGCAGTGCCCGTGACTTTTAAGCTCAATGCGCATGCGCATTGAGCTTAAAAGCGCGTGCACGTCCGTCTTTGTTTACCCGCTCCGCCCCCTCCCCTTCCCGCCGTGTCGCATTTCTCCTCCCCCCTCCCCTCTCTTCCCTCCGGCTTGTTTCTTTATTTGACCCGCTCCGCCCCCTCCCGCCGTGTCGCATTTCTCCTCCCCCCTCCCCTCTCTTCCCTCCGGCTTCTTTTTTGTTTATTTTACCCGCCGTGTCGCCGTGTCTCCGATCCTTTCGCTTGTTGTCCCATTGCGGTTCAGCACATGCTACACGGAGAAAACGTACACACCACACACACTCCTCGCTAAAATGTGTGCACTTACCTACACAAGGTTACTATCAGACAACCTCGTCATGCACACACAGTCCACTAATGTATATGTACACACACACGTTTGCAGGGGTTCCTCCTCCTTCATTGCTTCTCTCCCGTTATCTTCTACCCCTCCATCTCTGCTGCTTGCCCCTGTCCTGTCTCTCCTCCTCTCCCTCTCTATACCCTCCCCCTCCCCCCCACCACTCCCATCAAGTCCCTCTGGCCCTTCCCTCCTCCCCGGACCCCTCCTCCCCTGCCCCCTCCACCCTTTCTTGGTGCTCTGCAGCCCGCGGGGCCGACAGAGGTACCTCTTCTTTCGGTTTCCGCTCAACAACAAGGACCCGTTCCCTTCAGTCCCGGGCGCCGCTGCGTCTCTCCGTGTGATCTTGCTCCCGTGCCCCTTGCAGCTGGCAGTGCCAGGGTTTCTCCGTGCCTCTCTCGCGCCTGCTCTGCTCGCACCACAACAAAGGAGGCAGAGTTGTATGGATGTCTGGAGCGGCGGGCAGGGCAGGATGTGACCTCAGCTGCAGGCAGAGAGGAGACCCCCGTGCAGGGAAGCAGGAATCCTACACACGCTGGAGCCCAGCCAAGCCCCTCCCGCCTCACGCCCCCAGGCCGGGGGGCTCAATGTGCATTCCATCATAACACTCTATTTAAGAGTAACAGCATAACTCTTTGCCTGATGTCTGTTTTGCAAAGGGGCTCTACCGTCAGGTAGCACCGTTTACAGGTTTTATCTTCCTTGATGTGGGTGGGGAAGGCTCTCTCCTAAGTTGTTACAGCTAAATGTGGAACGAGCTATTTAAATAAAATCTTCCCAGACAATGAAGCAGGGTTTTCCGCCAAGGCTATTCAACTAACCCTTGTATGGTCCTGACTACACTTATAGAAACATATACATTGGTCTGGCCCAGTCCTACCAAACTGTGACTTTGGACATATATTAGGGTGTTATCAGGGTCAATAGTACTTACTATCGACAGTGGTTGTAATTTAAACAGTCTATATGCAGTCCTCTGAAGTCATTAGATGTAGCTCACTCACCCTCACCCTCACTCACCCTCACCCACACTCACCCTCACTCACCCTCACTCACCCTCAACCCCTCACCCTCACTCACCCTCACTCACCCTCACTCACCCTCACCCACACTCACCCTCACCCACACTCACCCTCACCCACACTCACCCTCAACCCCTCACCCTCACCCTCACCCTCACTCACCCTCACTCACCCTCACTCACCCTCACCCTCACTCACCCTCAACCCCTCACCTACCCTCACCCTCACTCACCCTCAACCCCTCACCCTCACCCTCACTCACCCTCAACACCTCACCCTCACTCACCCTCAACACCTCACCCTCACTCACCCTCAACCCCTCACCCTCACTCACCCTCAACCCCTCACCCTCAACCCCTCACTCACCCTCACTCTCACTCATCCTCACTCACCCTCAACCCCTCACCCTCACTCACCCTCAACCCCTCACCCTCACTCACCCTCACCCTCACCTTCACTCACCCTCAACCCCTCACCCTCACTCACCCTCAACGCCTCACCCTCAATCACCCTCAACCCCTCACCCTCACCCACCTTCACTCACCCTCACCCTCACTCACCCTCACCCTCACTCACCCTCACTCACACTCACCCACCCTCAACCCCTCATCCTCACTCACCCTCAACCCCTCACCCTCACTCACCCTCAACCCCTCACCCTCACTCACCCCCACTCACCCTCAACCCCTCACCCTCACTCACCCTCACCCTCACTCACCCTCACCCTCACTCACCCTCAACCCCTCACCCACCCTCAACCCCTCACCCTCAATCCCTCACCCTCACTCACCACACTCACCCACACTCACCCTCACTCACACTCACCCACCCTCACTCACCCTCACCCTCACCCTCACTCACCTTCACCCTCACTCACCCTCAACCCCTCACCCTCACTCACCCCCACTCACCCTCAACCCCTCACCCTCAACCCCTCACCCTCCCTCACCCTCACTCACCCTCAACCCCTCACCCTCACTCACCCTCAACCCCTCACCCTCACTCACCCTCAACCCCTCACCCTCAATCCCTCACCCTCACCCACACTCACCCACACTCACCCACACTCACCCCCACTCACCCTCACTCACACTCACACTCACCCACCCTCACTCACCCTCACCCTCACTCACCCTCACCCACCCTCACTCACCCTCACCCTCACTCACCCTCACTCACCCTCACCCTCACTCACCCTCAACCCCTCACCCTCACTCACCCTCAACCCCTCACCCACCCTCAACCCCTCACCCTCACTCACCCTCAACCCCTCACCCTCAACCCCTCACTCACCCTCACTCACCCTCACCCTCAACCCCTCAGCCTCACCCTCACTCACCCTCAACCCCTCACCCTCACTCACCCTCAACCTCATGCTAAAGATTTACAAAAAAACCCATAAACAATTCTAAAAGCACTAACTCTAATGCTGCGAGACCTATTGCATTTCTAATGCTTGTTGGACGTTGTCTCCAGTTTCTCAGATTGGTTTGTGCTGACATGCAGACTCTGCACAGTGTGACACTGCCATTCAGAGTCACAGAAAATGTGCCCAGGGCCTCTAACATGATGTAAAGCAACTGACTTATTTATCTGTCCGGTAAGTCCATGGTAACGTAGGGCGGAAAGAGCGAATGTGACACGGAAGTTCAATGGCACATGTGGGCTGTAGTGTATATAACCCCCACCCACAAGTATGACTACAAAAGTATGACTCCAGGTACACTATTGTGTCCTTTCAGAAAAAAAAGAACTAAAGGGGTCATTTAGAGATTAGCAAATGAGGGGCATCTGCCAAAAAGCGGTGGATGCCCTGTCCACCAAACTCATGCTTTCCTCCCTCCAATTAGGTATGGTTGAAGCACTAGGATTGTATCTGCAGGGCCTCAGCTGCGACCACCATGGTAAATCTGTGACCGACAGCCAGACTGCCACTGGTTCGTTGGACAATGTATGACAGAAGTGCTGCCCCATTAAAGGCACTCCATCCAACATGCTGTTTTCCTGTTCTAGACTGCAGGGAAAGTTTGGTGGGCCTGAACAGGAAGAAATACAATTACCCCCATGTCCTGGGAGATATCCTTCCAATGTTAGGGCCATTTTGTTTTGTGTTTTTATAACACACTCTTGCTTTTGGAGCTTGTTATTGAAAAACAAAAATATGCCATCTTTGGACCCAATTCACAAATGTTTACCTTTGTGAATCAGGCCCAGTGTGAATGAAACGTGGAACTTGCTTGGCAAAGGGGCAGTGCCTTCAATGGAACTGCCACCATGGTGGATTCACGAAGAGACTGAAATTCTCTTCAGTGACACAGGGATTTCAACCTCTGACCAATGGTTCTCCACAGTGGGAGCGGGCCCCGTATCCGCTGCTGACCTGGGTGACCAGGGAGCCACCCACTAGACTCTGCATGACCCTGTACGCCCCAATGTAAAACATTTGGCCACTAGGGTTACCCGACCCATCCCAGTGACATCATACCTATGTCCCAACCTATCACGAAGAGTGACACTGAATTATATATTGTGTCCTTGGCACTTTTTCGCTTCCAGTTATCTTAATCCATTAGTTGCATTTTTGTGATATTTTGTTTATAAAATTTCTATCAGTGATAAGGCCCGACATGGCTGAAAGTGCTCTGGGGTTGTGTTCCCATCTGGATTGCATGTGACCAAGTATCCTTTATTGGACTGTTCCTACAGGAAATATACAAAGTCTAATTTACATAGGAATTAAGTCTGGCTAGAGTGGCAGAGTGGGCGACGCTAATCTAATTAGATTACTCTCACTAAAGAGACCCAAATATGTTGAAACTGGTCTCATGATGCTTGTGTTCCCATTTGATGGGACGGCCGGCTTGGACTTTCTTAAAGTAGCACTACTAAATCTGATAGGCATGTGGTTGGCCTCTGGCTAGAGTGGCACAGTGGGTAAAAAAAATCAATGAACTATAATGTGGACTTAGCCAAGTCATATCCAGTGCCTGAGATGAATTTGCCTGAGGCAAGGTAGTTAATTTCATGTAGTCCCTGTAGTTGGACAACTCCCCCATCAGGTATGGGACATCAAGCTGCTCTGATTTGTTTAATTTGCACAGATCTCCTCTACTCTTCGATCCCAGACTTCTGGGACAGAGGAAAGGAAATGATGAAGCCAAGTGGCTGCTAGCTTTCCTGTTTTCTATTCAGGTGACAATGCAGAATGATGGCAGATTCTCTACCGCATCGTCTCCTTTCTCCAAACCTTGAAGTCCACCCCTGGGGCTTCAGGGATAAGGTAGCAGACAAGGAACCGGGTACCATCAAACACGCCCTAAGTGGTTGTCCCTCATGGCCATGAGCATCAGCGGGAAAGTTCTAGTTGCAGCACAGAACACTTTTTCAGTCTTCTGTTTTTTCATAGTCCAAAACAACTTAATCAGCTTCACAATAAGCAAATCTGGGGAAGATTTTTTTTTTTTTAGAGATGAGAGCCTTCGTTTTGTAATTGCTCACACCCTAATGCAGATTTCTGGCTTTTTTGTGTGAATATGGCTCTTTGTGCTCTATAGACTTTAAGGTATTAGGATCTTTGTCAAATTGATACAACTAATGTTTTCATGATGTATCAAAACCAACATCTGTTTGTTCAAAAATGTCTTAATCTTCAATGCATTTTTGAATAAACATCTTCTTTTGTTTTTCATTTGCTTTCAAACAGGTCACATTGGCATGGCACCAATCCCACTTTTCTATTTCTTGAATAAGCAGCAGGCTGTTGCTTTCAGAAAAGTAAACCTATTTTGTATTTCACTTCACTCTTGTTTTTTCACTTACTTTTCATCAGAAAAAGCTGATGAAAGCCACCCACGCCCTTTTCATATTTTTTATGAAACCAAAGATAAGTATGTCAAATGTCAAGAACACATTCTCATTCTGTAAAACTCCACTGGTGAAAGACATAGGTGTGGTTTACAACTTCCTCTACCCAGTTTCAATTTGTGCATTCGATGAAGAACTATTCGAATGTATTTCACAACAAAATGTAAATGAAGAGGCGAAGTATCTGTGTTTCTGCAAGCCAGTTTGTGAACCTTAAATTAATGTGACCCATGTGAAGTGACTTCATTCTGTAGAAAGCAGGAAATCTAAGATATTTTATGATCTCAGAACAGAATGTGTTGTCCCTAAATATAAATGTAACGTTTTGTCGATGCTGAACAGCATTGGTAAAAAGCAATGATTTTTGCCGGTGGTGTTTCGTATCAGCAAAAAAAGGTGTCTATCCACAGAATAATACAGGCGTCATTGTCATACATTTTTCATTGACTGATCTAAGATGGAGGGCACCACTTAGATCAGTCACTAAAAAAGAAATTATACGTGTGTGATTGCGCTTTTGTTGAGGGATGAACAAAATTTGCTGCCAGGCCCTCCCCCAAAAATATTTTTTAGAACTACATATTAAAAAAAAAGCAGAGGTGGAGGGAGCATTGGAGGAGTGGGTGGGAGGAATAGGTTGGTGAAAGCAATGGGGAGCTGGTGGGGCACAAGGGAGAGAACAAGACATAGAAGTTCATGAGGGAAACAGCACAGATGCACTCTGATGTTATGTTATGTTATGTTATTGTCTTTTTGTATAGCGTGTGAATCACCCGGGGTCATCTCAGCGCTTGTACCTGTGGGGCAACTTCTGGAGGGAAGGAAGTAGATTCACAGGCAAAAAAGAGGCTTTAGAACAGAAAAGTTTTCAATAGTCTCCGGAAGGGTTGGAGAGATGTTGACTTACGCAAACCCTCCGGTAGCGCGTTCCAATATTTGGGGGCGGCATATGAGAAAGCCCTACCACCTGAGCAGCTCAGGCGAATTCGAGGGACCCTAAGAAGGGCCAAAGTGTTGGATCTAAGGTTCCGTTCTGGCACATACTTGTGTAACTTCTCTTGTAGGTAACGGGGGCCTTCCCCTTTGAGAGCCTTGAATGAAAGACAGCAGGTCTTAAAAAGACTCTCTTTTTCACTGGGAGCCAGTGAAGTTCTCTAAGTAAGGGGAGGGATGGAGATCCTGGGGGGCGGTTCAAGACCATCCTGGCTGCAGTATTTTGTATGACCTGTAATTTGGCTAAGGCTGTGTCTCCTACTTCGGCCAATAGTGCATTCCCGTAATCGAGTTTGCTCATAACCAAAGCCTGGACCACTGTTCTCCGTTGTTCTAAAGGAAGATAGGGGATCGTTTTTCGTAACAGCCGAAGGCTGTAGTAACATGACCCTGTAATGGATTTGATGTTGTCTTTCATAGAAAGTTTATCATCCAGTTGAATACCCAAAGATTTTACTGATGAGGAAGAAGTAGGGGCCTTGCCCAACTCTACTGGTCACCAATCGGCTGACCAGTAGTGGGTGGCTTTACCTAGGAGCATCAGCTCCGTTTTCCCAGGGTTGAGCTGGAGGCATCTTTCCCGCACCCATTCCGAGATAGCCAACATTCCTCTTGAGAACCGGAATTTCTCATCCACATGGTTAGAGCCAACCGGGAACAACAATTGTGTATCATCGGCGTATGATACAATCTCAAAGCCGAAGGGTTGCACAATCTTCGCCAAAGGGGCCATATAAACATTAAAGAGCGTTGGGCTCAAGCACGAGCCCTGAGGGACGCCTTTCTCTAGCTAAAATTTTTCAGATGTGAAAGTACCTAGCATGGTGGTTTGGCATCATTCCGTAAGGAAGTTTTTTAGCCATTTCAGGGCCATGCCTCCGATGCCACAATCCTGTAGCCTATCGGCCAGCAATTGATGCGATATAGTATCAAAAGCCTCCGAAAGATCTAATAAAATCAGAATCATAGAACCACCGGCATCGAGCGTAAGACGTAAGGAATCCGTAACAGCCAAAATGGCTCTTTCTGTGCTGTAGCCGGGGCGAAAGCCAGACTGAGATGGATCCAGGAAGTTGTTTCGTTCCAGGTACTGGCTGAGTTGTTTATTTATAGAGGATTCAAGTGTTTTTCGCAGAAGTGGTAGCAGGGATATTGGTCTATAATTCCCAAGCACCTGTGGATCTGCTGATGTTTTCTTCAGTATGGGGCGGACATATGCTTCGTTCCAGGTGGAGGGAATACAGCCCGTATGGATGGAAGAGTTAAAAATGAGTTGTATTGCTGGGGCACATGTAGGGGAGAGCAAGGCCATTGTGCTTGGGGGGCACAGATCTGTTGGGGAACCAGATTTTGCCGCCCGAAGTAGGTTTTCAGTCTCTTCCATCGAGATATCAGCGAACTGATTTAGGCTGTACTGCCGATGGAAAAGTAGTTCTCTAAAAGTGAACAGTTGAGGGAGAGGTGTGGCTCAGCGGCCAAAGCGGCTGATCCAGAATGCGGGCTCACGCTTCGACCCCCGGCAGCTGAATAGCATCATGTGACACTGAGCAATAGCTCACTTAATCTCCCCGATTGCCCCCAGCGCCTGGATACCCTCAGGGGTGATAAGTCATGCTTTATGCATCTGGAAGGACACGTTAGCCAGTTAAGAGGATTGTAAATAGGCTATGCTCCAGAGGGACAAACGCAGAGCAAGCTAATCTGAGTGACAATGGAGCCGGCCTATGGTAAGCATTGAGCATGCTATAATCCTGGTAAATTCTTGGTAAAAACAGAAGTATTTTGCAAACAGAACTTTCACTGTCTCGGAGACGCGACCTACAAAAAAAGAAATGTAGACTTGTTCTTTTATGGGACCCATGACCTGTTGAAATGTTTTTTAATTGTGTGCATTCTTGATTAGTAGACAAACAAAAAACAACACTCGTTTTGAAGTAAATCGCGATTAGCCGAAAGTAAAATTGGTAGTATTTATGCAGAATAGTAGATGTTTTTTTTACATTCATGTCAAACACAATGTCCACAATCTCCTAACGTTTTGGTCCATAAACTACATGAAGAAGGCCTGGCAAGAATATTTTATCGTTACTTCATAACATTCAGTACTGTAGTGAAATGTATTGCCTTAATTCTACTTCCTTTATGAGAGGTACAACCGAATTCCTTTTGGGATAAAAAACAAAAATTCGTGGACATCTTCATGGCAAACCCTGTTTTCATCCAGTTTAATAGAAACGTGTAATAGGAAAATGTGTGATGAAAAAAGCAAGGGGGAAAGAAAATCAGAACCACCAGCTTCAATGCTAGATTCAAAGATTTGTTTTTACAGATATTACGTTCAACCCTTTTTAACTTCCGGACCTAGGTGTATGAAGGCATGTATTATTGTCAGGAAAAAACTTCCTGACCGGCGGTTCTGCCAGCCGTTATCTTGGGTCTTGATTTGCCATGAAACCAATATGCTAGTCGAGAACCGTGAGAAAGAATGAACTGGTTTTATTTAGTCACTGCAGGATTAATCTGCTGGCTTTCTTCCTGCGGTTTATAATGAAAAATAGAGAGTCAAAGAAACAGCGCCTGCGAAACCTATTGGCTTTGCCAGTGTTTTTTTTATCCATGCTTTACATCATTTCAGAATCTGTGTAGCATGTGTGTTGTAATCTCTGTTTATTTATATTTTACTTATTTATTTAGCCTTTCCAGTAAATATGGTAGTTGGTATTTCCCAGCATTTGTTCCCCCACCTTTGTATCATAGTTCCCTGCTCCATGGAACTTCCAGAACCCTAGGGAGTTCACGTGAGAATGATGGAGGGTTCTGAGTGACTGGAGACCTTGGCAGTTTGCTGTTGGGAGCACCTGGTATTGAGAATAAAAAGTATTACTTACATCATTTCCTTGAGTTTCTTTGGTTCTTCACCACTTCATTATGGCGACGAGGATGGGATCCGAACCCAAGCATGTAAAGCACAATGGATTAGCAGTGAAAAAACATGTAGAAAAGACTACTGCACTTCACATCGAACAGCTGAGGAGGAAGTACAAAGCAGTGCAACTGACCGTACAGGCAGAAGAAAATCGTAGATCACAGGGGTGGGAACACCAGCTGCCCCCTGCACCTCACCGGAAGGGTGATCACGTCACACCATTTTGCAGGTGCGTGCATGCCTTAAAAACTCATGTTTGCTTACAAAATATAAAAGGTGTTTTTTTAGCTTTTCATTTACCAATCTGAGATGGATCGATAAACCAAAAAAACAGGTAGAGCAAATGTGTCTTTTTAAAATATAGCACAAAAGCATTTTAAAAGAATAACAAGAAAATTAGCAGGTAGTGGAGTGGGTTGGGGGTGTAAAGCAATACGAGAGGCGGGTCGGGGGACAACAGGAGGGATAGAATAAGGAGGCAAAGGGAGGAAAAGAGGGGGGGGGGAAGCAATGTGGTATGGGAGAAGTGAAGCACGCCAGAGAGAGGGAGAGAGGGAGCAATGTGGGGTGGCAGCACATTTGGGAGACAGCTGTAAAACATACTCTTAAGGAGTGCTTAAAAACAAAGAAGTGGTTCGGTAAAAGCTAACAGTGGAAGGACAGAAGCTAGCCAATTAGAGCGGTAGGCTCCACCTAAAAAAGTCACACAATCAGCCCATGTAAGATGTTGCTCAACATCATCTTGGTGCAAACTAGCACTCACTGCTGATCCATTCTGGGCCCAAGATGCTCACTTTAGTTTTACAATAAAGCAATAAGGAACCCAGGCAATAAATAGAATTAATTATTTGAAAATGTGATTGCTTTAAATGTTTTTACCAACATTCAGTGTTTTATAACTAGATATTTCTTGGGATGTGGATACTATGTGCTGCTTTGGTATTTCCTTTGCATAATTTGTTTTTATAGATGTATGGTTATGCAGTTTTGGGCAGTTATCATTGCTTTATACTTTGCTTGGCAGGTATAGACATTTTCAGAGTATTTATTTATTTATTTATATACTATTTATCTGCAAAAATACCCATCAGATTTATGTTTACATATGCAGCAAAAATTTCCCATAGATTCAAGTAAGTGCACATTAGGTTTCTGCAGGTGTTCCATTCTATCCAGGATCCTGCAGGTTTTTCACCAAGAGGCATAGAAGAGTTCAAAGAACTTATCCATATCCCAGGTCTTACATGCCAGAAGAGACGCCATGGACATGGCTTTCTGTTTGTTTGAATGGGAGCCTCAGTCCCTCACCTAAGGGTGAATAACTGTGAGTCGTAGTCTAACCTATACAAAGAACTGTTTAAGGTATATTTTGAAATTTAATGATGAGCTCAGATTAGGGTCAATGGATTGAAACTATCAAAATAAATAATGGCCCCACTGGCTCTCTCCACGTCATAGGATGATTTTGTGACACCTCTTATAACACTTTTTTGAATTGTTCAGTAACTTCCAGTGATAGCATAATCATTCTTCTTACATACTGTTATGATAAAATACATTAAAACTATTCATAGAAAAGAAATGTACGGCAATTTCAAGTCTTGCTTCAACATTTGCAAACTATGGCAGAAGTACTCTATTTTTACCCCTGTTGTAGGTGATGCAAATGCCAATAATTGTAATCACTTTTCTCATGGTGTCTCTGGAAAATGTATGTACCCTAAATTCAAAACGTTTCTATGCAAAGTCTGAAACCCCATATATTACAATGGGAAATCATTCAGTTAAACAGCCAATTTCACAAGTTAATTTTGACTGGGATACATAGAGGAACATTGATGGTTTAAGAAGAAAAAGTAACATAACTTCAGTGGCCATTCCAAAAACAATGGCTAGATTATGTGTACAAGATACTCATAGTCTCTCCCCAACCTTCCTAATGAAGCAATGCAGGGTGAAGAATGGAATTTCCCTCTAAGTGTCAAACAAAAAGAATCTCGAAGTGTAGGTGTTGAATGTTTGAAATGTAATCCACTGTTTTCTATTCTAATGCATCCTAAGAGTCTTCTGCCCCCCCCTCCCCTTGCCTGAAAAGGAAGACATTTTTGTGTGATTGTTGATGGTATAAGCAAGAATAAGCCTTATCAACTTGGGTAGAGATCAGCTCTCATTACGTGGGCTGGAATCAGCTAAAATTTAGAAGCAATTGAAGTAATACCATCTGCAGAAGCACATGCTGCAACCGCAACTCTGACAGCGAAACAGCAAGTTGCCTCAAAAAGGGAAAAAGGAACCCTCAGCTCAATGAAAACAATTAACTTTTTATTTGTCAATTTCAATGCCTCTAAACTACTCATTTTAGTGAAATACAACCCCAGACTAGGCTCATAGGGACAGAACACTTCTTGTAACCTATCTCTACTCTTTCTCTCTTATCATCTCTGTTTTTACTATCCTGTCTCTAATTTTAAAGCAAGTCAACGCAGAGGGGCTCAGCTGAACGTGTACATCACAGTACCTGTAAATAATGTAACACCAACTATGTTTATCTTGAACCCCATAACGAAAATGCAAATGTACTTATTTTGTAAAAAGTAATAATATACTTTGAAATAAAATCAGGGCTAATTATATAAAATACAAAATAAATGTTTCACATCAGTATTTACTATCCAGAGTAAGGTCCAACATTAGTAAAATACTATTTGAGAAAGAACAATGGTGGGTGTACCGTCTGAGGACATATGAGATGGTTTAAATGATAACATCCCATGGCTGCAATTATAGAACATCTCAGTATTTAGGGTTCTCCTGTCCCCCAGTAAGCAGTACACAGGAGATGAACATTCTAGATAAGCAAGCCATTATCATATACATGAAGATAAAAACTGCCTCTCTATGCATAGCTACACTGATATCTGAGAAGTTGAACTGCCAAACAACTCTGTTTATAATGATCCTCCCACCTCTTCCTTCCCCTTGCCAAAAAACCCAGGTATAATCGAATCCATCACAATAGCGAGACAAACTATAAGTAGCCTTGTACTAATTATATGGGAAATCAGAAAAGCGACACCGCAGAAAGTAAGAAACTAATAATCAACGGGGGTGAGCGTGACTACCCATGAGAAAGTAGGATTCAAAGTGATAGGGGAATGGTTAAAAAGCAAGACTGAGACCATTACTGTGCTCATGAAAAATTACAGAATCAACTCCTATGAAAGAATAGCAATAAACACAGCAATTTGGCAGCAGTTGTAAATAATAAAATAAAACACCATTCTGGGAACTAGGAAACTAGCACTTAATAAGGGCCAGCTTGACTACATATGTGGAATCACATTTCAAAATGATGGGAGGTTGGTCAGGAATCAGGAATGCACACTTCTACTTGGAAGGAATAGTGCTAAACACAGCAATTTGGCAGCAGGAGTAAACAATTGGGGAAAAGAGCATGTCCGAGTACAGCCTCAGCTAACACATATTACCAAGCGGTTAATCTTAGCGCGGTGCGAATCAATATCTTGTCTATAAAATTAAACTGCCGAATCTCCTGCCCTTTGGAGATCGCATATAACTACATTTCCTTTTTTTTTATATATATTTTTATTCGAGAGTGAGACATAGAAAACAGACAATTTTCTCATCCCACCCTCATTGTATCTCAAATTCCCCTGCTCTCCCCTCCCACCGACCCACATTAAACCATATTCTGGTCCCACAAAGGTGCATTAACTCCAACCATCTTCTGTTACAGATTTTCACAATTTTAAAGTGCCATATGCTTCCTTGCGCCAATCAATGTATTGGTGCTTTAATAACCATCTTTCAACATATATCAACATACTTAATAGTGGTTTGATCCCATCCCCACATGTACTTGATTCAAAATATAATGTGCAAAAACAAAGTGTCAAGTGCCTAATTATTAATGTCCTACAAACTTCCCAATTCTATCGTAATTAAGGTACACCCTCCCTACCTATTCAATACTTTTAAACAAATACCTGAATGTACCACATTCATTATACCATTCAACAGATTTCATTTGCCAAATACTATTATTCGTTAAACACTATACAGGTGTTTTCGGCTACTGGTCACCATACATTATCAGCATATATAATACCATTGAACCAGTCTCCCTAAGTACTTATTTCAAAGGGCAAAGTGCAATACTGTGAACGTGTGGAGTGCCACGTAATAAGCAACAGTCTATTCTCACATTTCATTTCAACCTTGAATACTTCCTCATGAATTGCTTAATATATATAACTTTGAGAAATTACACAATGCCTCATTCAAGTGCTTAATGCTTATATCACTTCAGGTATCCAAAAAAGTACACATCATTCCATTCAATCTGACACAGGCTTCCATATTTTCAGACTTCTTTTTTTTTGCCCTATTTCCCTTGCGTCTATAGATAGCCTTTTCTAAATTATATGTAGCCATCAGCCGCGCCATCCACTGCTGGATAGAGGGAGGGGACGGGTCCTGCCATGATGATGCAATACATAAACTATACACCGCCATTGCTATTACCACAATTGCACCTCCTTTTTCCGTTAGGCTCGTTATTCCCAGCAGAATCTATCTGTAGCAATAGTATGTCCTTAAGAAACCTCTTTATGTCTTTGATCAGGGGGTCAGCTTGACACATGTTGCAAACGTATGCATAATATCCGCCTTATAATGAGAACATTGTGGACAATAGGCTTCCTTTCCATTGCTCCATTTTGCTATTCTATTTGGGGTATAATAAAGCCCAAAGCATGTCTTATAAAATTGGACTTGGAGTTTGGGTGGTATTAAAATTATCTGGGTATTTTGGAATATCTTTTGAAACATGACCGCTGAAATCTCTAATCTTTCTTGCCACTTAGTAGAGCATATTTTCAGGTCATCTTTAGTATGCTCATTCAGAAACTTATAGATGGTCCCAATTCTAGGAGGGGTGAGCACAATAATTCTGACTATTAGTTCGCTTCTCTCAGGTAGTTGTGTTTTATCCAAATTTGTTTGTAGAAAATCCCTAATTTGTAAGAATTAAAAAACAATACCTAGATGTAAGGCCGAATTCAGTTGCTAATTCCGTATACGATCCAATGCCCTCCGGTGAATAAAAATAACCTAAATGGTTAATACCTAGTTCAACCCAGTTCTTGAAAGTTATATCAATAAAAATAGCCGGTAAATTCTCATTTTGCTCTAATGGGGTATAATAGTTGAGCTTTCCCACCCCAGTAAGACGTTGTATTGCCCCCTAGATTTTGAAGGCCGTAAGTAATGTCTTGAACCGGACCCTTTTGTAATAGCCATAACTTAATTGGTGCCATGGCATCCCCACGCCTCTTGACCTATCACTGGTTCCCATATAGTGGGGGATTTAAAATCTCTTATTTATTTATTTATTTTAAGGTTTTATAGTGCGCAAACTTGACCCGTGAGGGTATCAGAGAGCTTTACAGATTCATATGATGATCCATACTTAAAAGAGTACAAAAGTGTGTAAGTGATGTTGCCCACCAATATAACTTCAGACAGGGAAGGGCTAAGCCTCCTCCTTTCCTAGGTAGTGATAAAACTGTATATGCTCTTCTTGGGCGGGAATAGGACCAAATAAATTGCACACAAAAAAATCACATTTTTTTAACAAAAAAATTGTAACGGCAATTGGTATTGCTCTAAAAAAAGATAACAGTTTTGGAAAATAAATCATTTTTATTACATTGGTTCTGCCGATGAGAGTCAGGTGTAAGTGATCTAATTTTTTTAATGCTTTCTTAGTATCCTCCGCACAATTCCCCAGATTTTCGTCGACTACCTGATCCAGATCCGAGTTAATTTTGACCCCCAGATAGTTTGCTTTTTGAACCACCCTTTTTATAATTAAACATGCTAATTTTGTTTATTACTATTTGGGTTTTCTCTTGATTTTAGGCATAACCTGAGAGAGAGTCATATACCCTTGCCTCTTCTTCAAATGCCCCTATAGCCTGTTCTGGATGGGGGGTTTCAATGGCTATATCATCTGCATAGGCTAGAACTTTGCAATCATATTTATTACTCAATATTGGGGGGATACTCTGAGCTACTGTAAGTTGTTTAAGAAAAGGGTCTACATACAAAGCAAATAAAAGCGGCAAGCAGGGACACCCCTGTCTCGTCCCCCTTGTAATTTTCAGTGGCTGTGTCAAATCACTATTTACAAGTACCCTAGCTTCCGGATCTTTATACAGGGCTTTTTTTTTGCATTGTCATCCATAAAAAAGGCCAGAAGACCCGATCAAATGCCTTCTCGGCATCTAAAAAAATGGCCGCCATAGGGTCTCCAACCACTTGACTTAGATCAAATAGGGTGATAACTCTTTGAACGTCTTCAATAGTTCCCTTTCCAGGAATAAAGCCTTGCCGTCCCTCAAATACCATTTTACTGATAACCTGCAAAAGTCGTGTTGCCATTATTTTAGAATAAATCTTAACATCCCCATTGATTAAAGTTATAGGACGATAGGAGCCCAGCTCCTGTACTGGCTTGTCTTTTTTGGGAAATACTATAATTTTGGCTAATGCCCAGGTTTTTGGTGGGGTAGTGCCTTTTGATATCTGAGCAAACATAGCTATCAGGATCTCTTTGAGTTCTTCCATGAAGGTTTTATAAAATTCAGTAGGGATTACGTCCGGTCATGACACCTTTCCCTGGGAAGTTTTACCATTGCCTCCTCTATTTCTCCCAAGACGACCGGGGATTCTAGTACCTCCCTCTCTTCTGGCGCCAATACCTCCATCTCACAAGTGTCCAAGTATTTACCTGTTCAGTCTTCCATATCTCCACCCACTCTTCACATATCCTCCGTACAAAGTGATTGGTAGAATCTAAAAAAGGCTGCCCGTATATCCTTAGACTCTTACTCGCCCCATTACTGGATGATTTATTGCCAAGATCTAACTACGTGTGACCTCTGTTCTTGTCTTGATAGCCAACAGGTGGCCCACCCTCTCCTCGCATTCATAGACTTCCTCCCTATGAGCTGTTGCCTTGTCTAGAGCTTTCCTTAATAGCTCTCCTTGAATTTACGTCTTTGCAAGGGCCACCTTGAAACTACATTTCCAGTGAGGCACATACTGGCAGCCGGTTGCATGTCATGAAACGAGCGCAGCCCTTATGAAGACGCCGAGTGACAAACACGGTAATATCGGGAGGAGGAAAGGGATAAACTTTAGGTTATCCGGGATGGGTGATCCTTGACGAAGTAAGTTAAATATAACTAAATCAGCTGTGCCTTTTGATTTCTTAATGCCTCCAGCTACTTTCTGTTGGCTAATCGGAAGGTGAACACATATATAGATATTTTAACACTGTGTTCTCACTTTGTGCTTTTTTCTATTATTTACTCCGGTGAAGTGTGAGACTACAGGACTCCCTCACCCGCCCCTCTATGAGGCATGCTATCTGCAAAAGTAAGGTAAAACGTGCATGAGGAGAAAAAACTAATCTGGCACATAATTGAGTAAGGCAATAGCTAACACCTGATTGGAGGATAGAATAGATGGAAATATGACCTAGAAGTCACAGTTATGTCTGTATGTATGCATGGGTTGATATATACGGTTACCATTGAACCGGTTAAAAACATAACTAACAACAATAAGTAGTCACGTAATAAGAATAGTGGACGGTACATGACTCTGGTCAAACTATAACCTCATATATACAGCACAGGTCTCACTGACCATAAAATAGGGCATGAGAAAATGATTCTGTTTAACTGTAATATATTATACATATTTTGCACCTTTGATGCCTTTTAGGAAGTATCCTACTACAACTGAAGGACTCCTGCAAAACCAATTGGTAATCATGTACTGCATGCATGGACTAGGCATGCATGTGTGAAGAGACAGTCTAGGAAACAATGCAGGGGTGATTAGGGTCTGATTGGGTCCTGATGAAAGCCCATCACCCCCTTGGGGCTGTTACTTTTTTCCCTTAGTTTCCTTCTGATGTCCAATATATAGCCCTAAATAAAGGGGCGCATTCGCCATTAGAGGATTCTTTGGCGAATGTTGGATGGCCGATGATGAAGCCTGACACCCCGGGGTTGTGTGATGCCTTTCCAATTCATTTTTTTGAACACTGATGTGAACTAGAAAATACTGCTGGTGGAAAGTGGCAGTTCGCTTTTGCAGTTTTTAGTAGGAAATCCCTTCATAACAAAGTCTATTAAGCCTGAAGATAGGGTCTGTTTGTTTTTGTGTGGTTCTTGTGTCTATTAGGAGAGAACACAAAAAGTTCCCTTTCCCTTTACCCTTAACATAATTAAAACCCTCTCCAACTCCCTCGGACCTCATATAAGGGTGGTCCAATATAGTAAAGTATGTATCAAGTTGCCCAGACAAATATTCCTCCGGAAATTTAATCTAGTCAAATTACTCTATCTTGCATTTGAGGGCGGTATGACAGAACCCCACTCTCTTTTCCCACGCTTTCTTTAACAATGCGGGTGGAACAACGAATGCATCTGCACCATCCATTCCATTTACAATGCGAGTCGGTACAATGACTTGCCTTAGGGGAAGCGCTGAACTTTAGAATAGTTTAATTTATTATTCCAACTCCAGTCCCCGCAACAGTAGGGAATTTTTTACTAGCATTTCTATGATCTCTTTGTTGCATCTGTAATGAACAATTCAAAAAGGAGAGATGTTGACTTAGGCAAACCCTCCGGTAGCACATTCCAATATTTACGGGCGGCATATGAGAAAGCCCTACCACCTGAGCGGCTCAGGTGAATTCGAGGGACCCTAAGAAGGGCCAAAGTGTTGGATCTAAGGTTCCGTTCTGGCACATACTTGTGTAA
Organism: Lissotriton vulgaris; assembly: GCF_964263255.1. Taxonomy (NCBI): domain Eukaryota; kingdom Metazoa; phylum Chordata; class Amphibia; order Caudata; family Salamandridae; genus Lissotriton; species Lissotriton vulgaris. The sequence continues at coordinate 121,606,405 of NC_141697.1, forward strand.
CTTCTCTTGTAGGTAACGGGGGCCTTCCCCTTTGAGAGCCTTGAACGAAAGACAACAGGTCTTAATAAAGACTCTCTTTTTCACTGGGAGCCAGTGAAGTTCTCTAAGTAAGGGGAGGGATGGAGATCCTGGGTGGCGGTTCAAGACCATCCTGGCTGCAGTATTTTGTATGACCTGTAATTTGGCTAAGGCTGTGTCTCCTACTTCGGCCAATAGTGCATTCCCGTAATCGAGTTTGCTCATAACCAAAGCCTGGATGACTGTTCTCCGATGTTCTAAAGGAAGATAGGGGATCGTTTGTCGTAACAGCCGAAGGCTGTAGTAGCATGACCCTGTAATGAATTTGATGTTGTTTTTCATAGAAAGTTTATCATCCAGTTGAATACCCAAAGATTTTACTGATGAGGAAGGAGTAGGGGCCTTGCCAAACTCTACTGGCCACCAATCGGCTGACCAGTAGTGGGTGGCTTTTTCCTAGGAGCATCAGCTCCATTTTCCCAGGGTTGAGCTGGAGACATCTTTGCCGCATCCACTCGGAGATAGCCAACATTCCTCTTGAGAACCGGGATTTCTCATCCACATGGTTAGAGCCAACCGGGAATAACAATTGTGTATCATCGGCGTATGATACAATCTCAAAGCCGAAGGGTTGCACAATCTTCGCCAAAGGGGCCATATAAACATTAATGAGCGTTGGGCTCAAGCACGACCCCTGAGGGACGCCTTTCTCTAGCTGAAATTTTACAGATGTGAAAGTACCTAGCATGGTGGTTTGGCATCTATCCGTAAGGAAGTTTTTTTGCCATTTCAGGGCCATGCCTCAGATGCCACAATCCTGTAGTCTATCGGCCAGCAATTGATGCGATATAGTATCAAAAGACGCCGAAAGATCTAATAAAATCCGAATCACAGAACCACCGGCATCGAGCGTAAGACGTAAGGAATCTGTAACAGACAAAATGTCTGTTTCTGTGCTGTAGCCGGGGCGAAAGCCAGACTGAGATGGATCCAGGAAGTTGTTTTGTTCCAGGTACTGGCTGAGTTGTTTATTTATAGAGGATTCAAGTGTTTTTCCCAGAAGTGGTAGCAGGGATATTGGTCTATAATTCCCAAGCACCTGTGGATCTGCTGATGTTTTCTTCAGTATGGGGCGGACATATGCTTCCTTCCAGGTGGAGGGAATACAGCCCGTATGGATGGAAGAGTTAAAAATGAGTTGTATTGCTGAGGCACATATAGGGGAGAGCAAGGCCATTGTGCTTGGGGGGCACAGATCTGTTGGGGAACCAGATTTCGCCGCCCAAAGTAGGTTTCAGATCTTCCATCGAGATATCAGCGAACTGATTTAGGCTGTACTGCCGATGGAAAAGTAGTTCTCTAAAAGTGAACAGTTGAGGGAGAGGTGTGGCTCAGCAGCCAGAGCGACTGACTCCAGAGTGCGGGCTCACGCTTCGACCCCCGTCAGCTGAATAGCATCATGTGACACTGGGCAATAGCTCACTTAATCTCCCCGATTGCCCCCAGCGCCTGGATACCCTCAGGGGTGATAAGTCATGCTTCACTCATCTGGAAGGACACGTTAGCCAGTTATGAGGATTGTAAATAGGCTATGCTCCAGAGGGACAAACGCAAAGCAAGCTAATGAGAATGACAATGGAGCCGGCCAATGGTAAGCATTGAGCATGCTATAATCCTGGTAAATTCTTGGTAAAAACACAAGTATTTTGCAAACAGAGCTTTCACTGTCTCGGAGACGCGACCTACAAAAAAAGAAATGTAGACTTGTTCTTTTATGGGACCCGTGACCTGCTGAAATGTTTTTCAATTGTGTGCATTCTTGATTAGTAGACAAACAAAAAACAACACTCATTTTGAAGTAAATCGCGATTAGCCGAAAGTAAAATTGGTAGTATTTATGCAGAATAGTAGATGTTTTTTTGACATTCATGTCAAACACAATGTCCGCAATCTCCTAACGTTTTGGTCCATAAACTACATGAAGAAGGCCTGGCTAGAATATTTTATCGTTACTTCATAACATTCAGTACTGTAGTGAAATGTATTGCCTTAATTCTACTTTTTTTATGAGAGGTACAACCGAATTCCCTTTGGGATAAAAAACAAAAAATCGTGGACATCTCCATGGCAAACCCTGTTTTCATCCAGTTTAATAGAAACTTTTAATAGGAAAATGTGTGATGAAAAAAGCAAGGGGGAAAGAAAATCAGAACTACCAGCTTCAATGCTAGATTCAAAGATTTGTTTTTACAGATATTACGTTCAACCCATTTTAACTTCCGGATCGAGGTGTATGAAGGCCTGCATTTTTGTCAGGAAAGAATTCCTGACCGGCGGTTCTGCCAGCCGTTATCTTGGGTCTTGGATTTGCCCTGAAACCAATACGCTAGTCGAGAACCGTGAGAAAGAAGGAACTGGTTTTATTTAGTCACTGCAGGATTAATCTGCTGGCTCGGTACAATTTCTTCCCGCGGTTTATAATGAAAAATAGAGAGTCAAAGAAACAGCGCCTGCGAAACCTATTGGCTATGCCAGTGTTTTTTTTATCCATGCTTTATGTTGTAATGTACATATGCTTGTTTCCTTTCATTTATGTTATGACATAGTTGTGTTCTCTTACTACTTCATTTGGTTCCACTGCTGGTCATTCCAAAGGCATTGGAGCTTTGGAGCCTGGAGGAGTTAGCTGTGACTTGAAGAGCTGTTGGTGATGTTTTCACTATTAAACCTTTTCTTCAACCCATCCAGTGTCAGATAATCTTTTTAACACTGGCGACGATTGGCAGCTTGGAAGGGACAAGCCACATCACCACTCAACCCTGAACCCACTTTTTGGATTTTTTTTTTTCCGTTGGATATTTCTTTTCAAATACTCTTGGATCTATGGTTTTATCTTACTTGCCTTCCACGTGAGACTGCTCTCCACGTGAGACTTTAAGGATTCTAAAACTCCCTGGATTTTGGACTTTGTGAACTTAACTGGATTTAAGACTTTCTGGATTTATCACCCTGGATTTAAAGCTTTCTGATTTAACACCGCCTGACTTCTGGATTTAATACTTCCTGACTTTTTATCTTATTTTTTTTTCAAGCGCTTAATTGCCTTCCTTCACCGTGTAAAGGTAATTCTTTGGTTGCCTGTTTACTTCCAACTTCAAACCGCCTTACCTGCCGTTGTGCGCGCTCTGGCCATTCCCTCGAGAGTTCCCTCGATCTCCCTTCATTCGGCCATCAACGTGCTGGAGTGGTCCTGACATTCGCGCTTGACCGGCGCTTGACAACAGAACTCCGCCATCGAATTCTGCTTTCCCCTGGAATCCCGGCATCCTTTGCGCGACGTCTGAACGCTTTGACGTCACCGCGCATGCGTGCCGCCATCTTTGCTTGACTCGTCGCTTAGTTACTGGTTACTTGGCAACCGAACATCGGCGTTTTCACCGATCTTCAGCGCTTTCTCCAAACTGCATCAGCGCTTTCGCCTCACTGCTTTCGCAGGACTGAATTAGCGCTTTCACGGTCAATCACCGTTTTTTTTTTTCTTTGTTCTATTTGACTTTGCCTTGTTTCCACAGCGATTTTCGTTTCTCTATTATCCACGTTTTCAGGTTTTATGTTTTGGGTTTTATTATTTCGTTTTTGACTGTGTATCTTCTGTGGTACACACACACTGATAATTGCAGTTTTACTCATTTCTTGTCCTGTATTGCTTCACCACATTATGGCTTCTTCTTCTTCCATGACCCAACCCCCTGCTTTCCTGTGTGAAAAGGGTGAACCTATTCTCCCTTGGAAAAGATGGAAAAATCTTTTTGATTCTTATCTTTTAGCCATAGGTGGTGAAAAGTTTTCTGCTGTAAGAAAACAGGCAATATTACTGCATAATCTTGGTGTAGAGGGTCGCAATATTTATGACAGTATTGATGAAATACCTATCAATGATGGTTCTGGTGACTCTCCTTCAGATGTTTTCCACATGTCTTTAAAGATGTTAGAGGATTATTTTGGTCCTAGAATTAATGTAGTTTTGGAACGTCATAAGTTCTTTGCAAGAGTACAAGAACCTAAAGAAAAAGTTGGTTTGTATGTTGCTTCACTAAAGACTTTGGCTCGTACTTGTGAGTTTGGAGAACTCACTGATTCCTTGATTCGCGACCAATTGGTCGGGTGTACAAATAACCCCAGAGTACAGGAGAAACTCTTGTCTAAAAATCCCTCCCTCAGAGAAGCTTTAGCCATTGTTGAGGGTATTGAGAATACTTCTGGTTGGGCTAAAGAGATGAAAGAACACAACATCTCTCCTGATGGTTCTTCTGCCTCCAGTAGTATTCATCAGGTTGCTCAACCCCTCAATTCCTCTCAACCTAACATCTCTGAAGACACTATTTGTAAAGTTATGCAAAACACCAAACCAAAAACTGTTTTTGATTGCAGTAAAATCAAGTGTTATAGGTGTGGCAGCCCTAATCACTCTTCATCCTTTCCCAATTGCTATGCCAAATCTTCCACTTGTATCAAATGTGGTATTAAAGGACATTATGCTAGAGTATGTAAATCCTCCACCAAAGTACACTCTATTGAAGGTTCCATGCCTCCCTCAGATTCTCCTCGACTTGTTGTTTCTAGTGTTACAAGTGATGGGAATATTGACGCTGATCCCATCGTCATGCCTGAGTGTAATGTGATTATTGGTGGTGAAGATTTTGTTGTCTTAGCTGACTCTGGTTCTCCCTTTACCCTAATAGGAAATGAAAATTGGAACAAAATTTTTCCTAAAATTGACTTGTTCAAACCTGATATCAATGCTGTTAGTTATAATGGTTCTCATATTCAAGTTTCTGGCTACACTGTTATGAGAATTCATTTCAAAGGTCGTGAAACTGTGGGAAAAATTTATGTTGCCTACAGAGGCGACAATCTTTTAGGCTGGAGACACCAAAGAGATTTGGGAATTATCCTTAATCCTAATGCCCTTAAACCCACTGACCAGGTCATGCTTATTGACCAAATCTCTATCTCCAACATTTTCTTTGATGAATTTCCGCATGTTTTCTCTGACAAATTGGGTTTATTGAAAGATTTTCAACACCGAATTATTCTAAAGAAAAATGCTGTTCCATGTGTGTTTAAGGTTAGGAAAGTTCCTAACATGATGCTTGCTCCTCTTAAACTAGAACTTTCTAGACTCATGGATTTGAATGTTATTGAAGAAATTGAATCTTCAGAGTGGTTGGCCCCAGTAGTTTTGGCCCCCAAGGATGGTGGGAAGAACATTTGCATGTGTGTGGACCTCAGGGGTTTAAATAAATGTATTTGGGTAGACCGACAACCCCTACCTAATATTCCTGAGTCCATAACTATGCTTGCTGGGGCTAAAGTATTCTCCGTTCTTGATTTGTCCTCAGCTTACCACCAGGTTCCACTTCATGAGGATTCCAAGCATCTCACCTCCTTTGTTACTCCTCTAGGAGCTTATCGTTTTGTTAGGATGCCTTTTGGGCTGGCATCCGCTGCTGCTTGCTTTCAGAGAATTATGAAAATGGTTGTAGGAGATGTCCCCAATGTCATATTTACCAAGATGACATTTTAGTTTTTGGCAAGGACAATATGGAACATGAAAAGGTTTTGAGAGCAGTTCTTTTCAGGTTGGCTGACAAAGGTCTAACGGTTAACAAAGCTAAGTGCAAGATAGGTGAAACTTCTGTTACCTATCTTGGTCATGTAATTTCTGGTGAAGGTATACAACCCAAATTGGAATTAGCCAAAAGTATTGCAGAGGCTCCCACCCCTACTGATAAAGACCAAGTTAGGTCATTTCTTGGTCTAGCTGAGTTTTATTCCAAATTCATAAAGAATCTTGCCTCTATTGTTGAGCCTATCAGGAATCTTCTCAAAAAAGGTGTCCATTTTGATTGGAGTGTTGATTGCAATAGTGCTTTTCTGGTTGTAAAAAAGACCATCAGTCAGTTACCAAGTTTAGGTCACTTTGATACCAGGAAAAAGACAATTCTTTCTACTGACGCCTGTCTTTCCGGATTGGGGGCAGTTCTTTCTCAACTGAACAATGGCAGTGAAAGAGTTGTGGCATTTGCCTCCAGAGCCCTAAAAAAGGCTGAACAACATTACTCTTGTATAGAAAGAGAAGCTCTTGCTGTGGTTTGGGCTATCAAACACTTTAAGTTTTATTTGTGGGGCATTCCTTTTGTTGTGAAATCTGACCACAAACCCTTAATCCAGGTATTCTCTTGTATGGAGAGTGAGAGATTAACTCCCAGGCTCAAACGTTGGAGCGAGGCGTTAGAAGAGTTTAATTTCATTGTACAATATGTTCCTGGTTCATTAAATAAGATTGCTGATTGCCTCTCACGGTTACCCCTACAGAATCTGGATGAACATTTAGATTTAGGTACTGTCAAGGTGTCTTGGGTTTGCGAGAGTGTTGTTTCTCTGGATGATTGGGTTCTTGCTCAATCCAATGACTCAGTCTTACCTTTGGTCAAGGACTTGGTGGTTAAAGGTTGGCCCAGTAACAGCAGAGACATCTGTTGTGACCTTTTGCCTTTTTGGTCAGTTAAACATGAACTTACCATTGTTGATGACATTGTTATGCGTGGTGAGAGACTGATCCCTCCTTCCATGATGCGTTCGAAACTCATCAATCTTGCCCATGATGGACACATGGGCAGGAGTTTTACTAAATCTCGCCTTAGAGAAAGGTATTGGTGGCCTAATATGGACAGTGATGTTGAACTTGTGGTTAAAGATTGTTATCAGTGTGCCACTAATGATAAGTCCAAGGTCGTGAGTAAGGCCCCTCTTTCTCCTGTGTCTGTCCCCAACCAACCTTGGTCCAAACTGGGGTTGGACATCATGGGACCTTTTGATCTACTTACTCCCTCTGAAAGATTTGTTATTCTTCTTGTTGACTACATGTCAAAATGGGTTTCCACCAAGTGTGTACCCACTGTCACTTCTAGGGTGGTCATTGATTTCTTACGTGATGAATTTGCTTCTGAAGGCATTCCCAAGTGCATCATTACAGATAATGGTGTCCAGTTTATTTCCACTGATATGGAGTTTTTTTTTTAAACGACCATGGTATATCCCATCTTAGAACTGCACTCTATGCGCCTCAAGCAAATGGTCTTGCTGAACGAATGAATCGTGTGGTTAAAGGATGTGTGCAGAGAGCTATAGATATGAAATGTTCTCTTAAAGATGTTTTGCGTGATACTTGGTGGGCACATCGCACCACCATTAATTACATTTCCAAGTCTTCTCCATTTTTTCTGCTACGAGGTAGACAAGCCTCTTCTAAATTGAACCCCACTTGGCTTCCTCTTCAATCTTCTCTTTCCTTGGATAGGGGAAATGTGGGGGATAGGATTCTTTCTCACCAGCAAAGGTATAAAGAGCGTTATGATCTGAAGAATTCTACCAAACCCGTGTTGTGGAGTGTGGGAGATTGGGTCCTTGTTAAAAAACCAAGATTTTCTAAAAAAGGTTCTTCTGAGTTCATGGGTCCTTTTAGGATTACCAAGATTCACAACAATGTTGTTACCTTGCAAAATGGTTGTAAATGGAGCATGTCCAGGCTTGTTAAGTTCTCTCCTGGGATTTCTCCTTCATCTTCCCTGGTGGATTCTTCCTGTCCCTCCGCTCCTCCTGATGCTTATGGTGCTGTTCCTTCTAGAAGGTTCCCTCAGAGAACTCATCAAGCACCTGCTCGATTCAGAGACTATGTTTAATTTGCCTTACCTTTTTTGTTTCCTTTTCAGGTGTGTTCTTCATGCTTCAACAATTTGTTTCAGTTATTGCTTTTATTCTTTTCTTGTTTCTCCTTTCTATAGTAATGGGGATGTGTTGTAATGTACATATGCTTGTTTCCTTTCATTTATGTTATGACATAGTTGTGTTCTCTTACTACTTCATTTGGTTCCACTGCTGGTCATTCCAAAGGCATTGGAGCTTTGGAGCCTGGAGGAGTTAGCTGTGACTTGAAGAGCTGTTGGTGATGTTTTCACTATTAAACCTTTTCTTCAACCCATCCAGTGTCAGATCATCTTTTTAACACTTTACATCATTTCAGAATCTGTGTAGCATGTGTGTTGTAATCTCTGTTTATTTATATTTTACTTATTTATTTAGCTTTTGCAGTAAATATGGTAGTTGGTATTTCCCAGCATTTGTTCCCCCACCTTTGTATCATAGTTCCCTGCTCCATGGATCTTCCAGAACCCTAGGGAGTTCAGGTGAGAATGATGGAGGGTTCTGAGTGACTGGAGACCTTGGCAGTTTGTTGTTGGGAGCACCTGGTATTGAGAATAAAATGTATAACTTACATCATTTCCTTGAGTTTCTTTGGTTCTTCACCACTTCATTGTGGCGACGAGGATGGGATCATAACCCACGCATGCAAAGCACAATGGATTAGCAGTGAAAAAACATGTAGACAAGACTACTGCACTTCACATCGAACAGCTGAGGAGGAAGTACAAAGCAGTGCAAATGACCGTACAGGCAGAAGAAAATCATAGATCACAGGGGTGGGAACACCAGCTGACCCCTGCACCGCACCGGAAGGGTGATCACGTCATGCCATTTTGCAAATGCTTGCATGCCGTAAGCACTCATGTTTGCTTACAAAATATTAAAGGTGTTTTTTAGCTTTTTATTTACCAATCTGAGATCGATCGATAAATAAAAAAACTAGGTAGAGCAAATGTGTCTTTTTAAAATATAGCACAAAAGCATTTTAAAAGAATAACAAAAAAAATAGCAGGTAGTGGAGTGGGTTGGGGGTGTGAAGCAAAACAACAGGAGGGATATAATAAGGAGGCAAAGGGAGGAAAACAGGGCAAAAAAGCAATGTGGTATGGGAGAAGTGAAGCATGCCAGAGATCGCAACACAATTGCGATTGGGGTAGAGAAGCACATGGGAGAGAGGGAGCAATGTGGGGCGGTAGCACATATGGGAGACAGCTGTGAAATATATGCACTATTATGGAGTGCTCAAAAACAAAAAGTAGTTCGGTAAAAGCTAACAGTGGAAGGATAGAAGCTAGCCAATTAGAGCGGTAGGCTCCACCTAAAAAAGTCACACAATCAGCCCATGTAAGATGTTGCTCAACATCATCTTGGTGCAAACTAGCACTCACTGCTGATCCATTCTGGGCCCAAGATGCTCACTTTAGTTTTAAAATAAAGCAATAAGGAACTCAGGCAATAATTAGAATTAATCATTTCCAAATGTGGTTACTTTTAAATGTTTTTACCAACATTCAGTATGTTTTATAACTAGATATTTCTTGGGATGGGAATACTATGTGATGCTTTGGTATTTCCTTTGCATAGTTTGTTTTTATAGATGTATGGTTATGCTGTTTTGGGCAGTTATCATTGCTTTACACTTTGCTTGACAGGTATAGACATTTTCTGAGTATTTATTTCTTTATTTATACTATTTATCTGCAAAAATATCCATCAGATTTATTTTTACATATGCAGCACACATTTCCGATAGATTCAAGTAAGTGCACATTAGTTTTCTGCAGTTGTTTAATTCTATCCAGGATCCTGCAGGTTTTTTACCCAGAGGCATAGAAGAGTTCAAAGAACTTATCAATATCCCAGGTCTTACATGCCAGAAGAGACGCCATGGACATGGCTTTCTGTTTGTTTGAATGGGAGCCTCAGTCCCTCACCGAAGGGTGCATAACTGTGAGTCGTAGTCTAACCTATACAAATAACTGTTTAAGGTATATTTTGAAATTTAATGATGAGCTCACATTAGGGTCCATGGATTGAAACTATCAAAATAAATAATGGCCCACTGGCTCTCTCCATGTCATAGGATGATTTTGTGACACCTCTTATAACGCTTTTTTCAATTGTTCAGTAACTTCCAGTGATAGCATAATCATTCTTCTTACATACTCTTATGATCAAATACATTAAAACCAGTCACAGAAAAGAAATGTACGGCAATTTCAAGTCCTGCTTTAACACTTGCAAACTATGGCAGAAGTACTCTATTTTTACCCCTGTTGTAGGTGATGCAAATGCCAATAATTGTTATCACTTTTCTCATGGTGTCTCTGGAAAATGTATGTACCCAAAATTCAACATGTTTCTATGCAAAATCTGAAACCCCATACATTTCAATGGGAAATCATTCAGGAAAACAGCCAATTTCACAAGTTAATTTTGACTGGGATACAAAGAGAAACATTGATGGTTTAAGAAGAAAAAATAACACAACTTCAGTGGCCATTCCAAAAACAATGGCTAGATTATGTGTACAAGTTACTCATAGTCTCTCCCCAACCTTCGTAATGAAGCAATGCAGGGTGAAGAATGGAATTTCCCTCTAAGTGTCAAACAAAAAGAATCTGGAAGTGTAGGTGTTGAATGTTTGAAATGTAATCCACTCTTTTCTATTCTAATGCCATCTGAGAGTCTTCTGCCCCCCCCTCCCCTTGCCAGAAAAGGAAGACATTTTTGTGTGATTGTTGATGGTATAAGCAAGAATAAGCCTTATCAACTTGGGTAGAGATCAGCTCTCATTACGTGGGCTGGAATCAGCTAAAATTTAGAAGCAATTGAAGTAATACCATCTGCAGAAGCACAAGCCGCAACCGCAACTCTGACAGCGAAACAGCAAGTTGCCTCAAAAAGGGGAAAAGCAACCCTCAGCTCAATGAAAACAATTGACTTGTTATTTGTCAATTTCAATGCCTCTAAACTACTCATTTTAGTGAAATACAACCTCAGACTAGTCTCATAGCGATAGAACACTTCTTGTAACCTATCTCTACTCTTTCTCTCATATCTTCTCTCTTTTTACTATCCTGTCTCTAATTTTCAAGCAAGTCAACACAGAGGGGCTCAGCTGAACGTGTACATCACAGTACCTGTAATTAATGTAACACCAACTACGTTTATCTTGAACCCCATAACGAAAATGCGAATGTACTTATTTTGTAAAAATTTATAAAATACTTTGAAATAAAATCAGGGCTAAGTATATAAAATACAAAATAAATGTTTCACATCAGTATTTACTATCCAGAGTAAGGTCCAACATTAGTAAAATACTATTTGAGAAAGAACAATGATGGGTGTATTGTCAGAGGACATATGAGATGGTTTAAATGATGACATCCCATGGCTGCAAATACAGAACATCTCAGTATTTAGGGTTCTCCTGTCCCCCAGTAAGCAGTGCACACGAGATGAACATTCTAGATAAGCAAGCCATTATCATATACATGAAGATAAAAACTGCCTCTCTATGCATAGCTACACTGATATCTGAGAAGTTGAACTGCCAAACAACTCTGTTTATAATGATCCTCCCACCTCTTCCTTCCCCTTGCCAAAAAACCCAGGTATAATCGAATCCATCACAATAGCGAGACAAACCATAAGTAGCCTTGTTCTAATTATATGGGAAATCAGAAAAGCGACACCGCAGAAAGTAAGAAACTAATAATCAACGGGGGTGAGCGTGACTACCCATGAGAAAGTAGGATTCAAAATGATAGGGGAATGGTTAAAAAGCAAGACTGAGACCATTACTGTGCTCATGAAAAATAACAGAATCAACTCCTATGAAAGAATAGCAATAAACACAACAATTTGGCAGCAGTTGTAAATAATAAAATAAAACGCCATTCTGGGAACTAGGAAACTAGCAATTAATATGGACCAGCTTGACTACATATGTGGAATCACATTTCAAAATGATGGGAGGTTGGTCAGGAATCAGGAATGCACACTTCTACTTGGAAGGAATAGTGCTAAACACAGCAATTTGGCAGCAGGAGTAAACAGTTGGGGAAAGGAGCATGTCCGAGTACAGCCTCAGCTAACACATAACACCAAGCGGTTAATCTTAGCGCGGTGCGAATGGATATCTTGTCTATGAAATTAAACTGCCGAATCTCCTGCCCTTAGGAGATCGCATATAACTGCATTTCCTTTTTTTTTTTTAAAAATTTAAAAAATATTTTTATTCGAGAGTGAGACAGAGAAAACAGACACTTTTCTGATCCCACCCTCATTGTATCCGAAATTCCCCTGCTCTCCCCTCCCACTGACCCACATTAAACCATATTCTGGTCCCACAAAGGTGCATTAACTCCAACCATCTGTTACAAATTTTCACAATTTTAAAGTGCCATATGCTACCTTGCGCCAATCAATGTATTGGTGATTTAATTACCATATTTCAACATATATCAACATACTTAATAGTAGTTTGATCCCATCCCCACATGTACTTGATTCAAAATATAATGTGCAAAAACAAAGTGTCAAGGGCCTAATTATTAATGTCCTACAAACTTCCCAATTCTATCGTAATTAAGGTACATCCTCCCTACCTATTTAATACTTTTAAACAAATACCTGAATGTACCACATTCATTATACCATTCAACAGATTTCATTTGCCAAATACTATTATCCGTTAAACACTATATAGGTGTTTTCGGCTACTGGCCACCATACATTAGCAGCATATATAATACCATTGAACCAGTATCCCTGAGTAGTTATTTCAAAGGGCAAAGTGCAATACTGTTAAAGTGTGGAGTGCCACGTAATAAGCAACAGTCTATTCTCACATTTCATTTCAACCTTGAATACTTTCTCATGAATTGCTTGATATATATAACTTTGAGAAATTACACAATGCCTCATTCAAGTGCTTAATGCTTATATCCCTTTAGGTATCCAAAAAAGTACACATCATTCCATTCTGCGTCTATAGATAGCCTTTTCTAAATTATATGTAGCCATGATGATGATGCAATACATAAACTATACACCCCCATTGCTATTACCACAATTGCACCTCCTTTTTCCGTTAGGCTCGTTATTCCCAGCAGAATTGCTGGCCCGTTCACCTCTATCTGTAGCAATAGTATGTCCTTAAGAAACCTCTTTATGTGTTTGATCAGGGGGTCAGCTTGTCGCATGTTGCATACGAATGGATAATATCCGCCTTATAATGAGAACATCATGGGCAATAGGCTTCCTTTCCATTGCTCCATTTTGCAATTCTATTTGGGGTATAATAAAGCCCAAAGCATGTCTTATAAAATTGGACTCGGAGTTTGGGCGGTATTAAAAGTATCTGGGTATTTTGGAATATCTTTTAAAACATGACCCCTGAAATCTCTAATCTTTTTTGCCACTTAGTAGAGCATATTTCCAGGTCATCTTTAGTATGCTCATTCAGAAACTTATAGATGGTCTCAACTCTAGGAGGGGTGAGCACAATAATTCTGTCTATTAGTTTGCTTCTCTCAGGTAGTTGTGTTTTATCCAAATTTGTTTGTAGAAAATCCCTAATTTGTAAGAATTAAAAAACAATACCTAGATGTAAGGCCGAATTCAGTTGCTAATTCCGTATACGATCCAATGCCCTCCGGTGAATAAAAATAACCTAAATGGTTAATACCTAGTTCAACCCAGTTCTTGAAAGTTATATCATTAAAAATAGCCGGTAAATTCTCATTTTGCTCTAATGGGGTATAATAGTTGAGCTTTCCCACCCCAGTAAGACGTTGTATTGCCCCCCAGATTTTGAAGGCCGTAAGTAATGTCTTGAACCGGATCCTTTTATAATAGCCATAACTTAATTGGTGCCATAGGCATCCCCACGCCTCTTGACCTATTACTGGTTCCCGTATAGTGGGGGATTTAGAATCTCTTATTTATTTATTTTTTTATTTTAAGGTTTTATAGTGCGCGAACTTGACCCGTGAGGGTATCAGAGCGCTTTACAGATTCATATGATGATCCATACTTAAGAGTACAAAAGTGTGTAAGTGATGTTGCCCACCAATATAACTTCAGACAGGGAAGGGCTAAGCCTCCACGCTTCTTAGGTAGTGATAAAAATGTATATGCTCCCCTTGGGCGGGAATAGGACCAAATAGATTGCAACAACAAAAAATCACATTTTTTGAACCAAAAAATTGTAAAGGCAAGTGGTATTGCTCTAAAAAAAGATAACAGTTTTGGAGATAAATAATTTTTATTAAATTGGTTCTGCCGATGAGAGTCAGGTGTAAGTGATCTAATTTTTTTAATGCTTTCTTAGTATCTTCCGCACAATTCCCCAGATTTTCGTTGACTACCTGATCCAGATCCAAGTTAATTTTGACCTCCAGATAGTTCGCTTTTTGAACCACCCTTTTATCATTAAACATGCTAAATTTGTTTATTACTATTTGGGTTTTCTCTTGATTTTAGGCATAAACTGAGAGAGAGTCATATACCCTTGCCTCTTCTTCAATTACCCCTATAGCCTGTTCTGGATGGTGGGTTACAATGGCTATATCATCTGCATAAGCTAGAACCTTGCAATCATATTTATTACTCACTATTGGGGGGATATTCTGAGCTACTGTAAGTTGTTTAAGAAAAGGGTCTACATACAAAGCAAATAAAAGCGGCAAGCAGGGGCACCCCTGTCTCGTCCCCCTTGTAATTTTCAGTGGCTGGGTCAACTCACTATTTACAAGTACCCTAACTTCCGGGTCTTTATACAGGGCTTTTTTTTGCATTGTCATCCATAAAAAAGGCCAGGAGACCCGATCAAATGCCTTCTCGGCATCTAAAAAAATGGCCGCCATAGGGTCTCCTGCCACTTGACTTAGATCAAATAGGGTGATAACTCTTTGAACGTCTTCAATAGTTCCCTTTCCGGGAATAAAGCCTTACCGTCCCTCAAATACCATTTTACTGATAACCTGCAGAAGTCGTGTTGCCATTACTTTAGAATAAATCTTAACATCCCCATTGATTAAAGTTATAGGACGATAGGAGCCCAGCTCCTGTACTGGCTTGTCTTTTTTGGGAAAGACTATAATTTTGGCTAATGCCCAGGTTTTTGGTGGGGTAGTACCTTCTGATATCTGAGCAAACATAGCTATCAGGATCTCTTTGAGTTCTTCCATGAAGGTTTTATAAAATTCAGTAGGGATTAGGTCCGGTCCTGCCGCCTTTCCATGGGAAGTTTTACCATTGCCGCCTCTATTTCTCCCAAGACGACCAGGGATTCTAGTACCTCCCACTCATCTGGCGCCAATACCTCCATCTCACAAGTGTCCAAGTATTTACCTGTTCAGTCTTCCATATCTCCACCCACTCTTCCCATATCCTCCGTATAAAGTGATTGGTTAAATCTAAAAAAGGCTGCCCGTATATCCTTAGACTCCGTTACTCGCCCCATTACTGGATCATTTATTGCCAAGATCTAACTACGTGTCGCCTCTGTTCTTGTCATGATAGCCAACAGGTGGCCCACCGGCTCCCCGCATTCATAGACTTCCTCCCTATGAGCTGTTGCCTTGTCTAGAGCTTTCCTTAATAGCTCTCCATGAATTTCTGTCTTTGCAAGGGCCACCTTGAAACTACATTTCCAATGAGGCACATACTGGCAGCCGGTTGCATGTCATGAAACGAGCGTAGCCCTTATGAAGACGCCGAGTGACAAACACGGTAATATCGGGAGGAGGAAAGGGATAAACTTTAGGTTATCCGGCATGGGTGATCCTTGACGAAGTAAGTTAAATATAACAAGATCAGCTGTGCCTTTTGATTTCTTAATGCCTCCAGCTACTTCCTGTTGGCTAATCGGAAGGTGAACAGTTATATAGATATTTTAACACTGTGTATCACTTTGTGCTTTTTTTCTATTATTTACTCCGGTGCAGTGTGTGACTACAGGACTCCCTCACCCGCCCCTCCATGAGGCATGCTATCTGCAAAAGTAAGGTAAAACGTGCATGAGGAGAAAAAAACTAATCTAGCACATAATTGAGTAAGGTAAGAGCTAACATCTGTTTGGAGGAGGGAATAGATGGAAATATGACCTAGAAGTCACAGTTATGTCTGTATGTATGCATGGGTTGATATATACGGTTACAATTGAACCGGTTAAAAACATAACTAACAACAATAAGTAGTCACGTAATAAGAATAGTGGACGGTACATGACTCTGGTCAAACTATAACCTCATATATACAGCACAGGTCTCACTGACCAAAAAATAGGGCATGAGAAAATGATTCTGTTTAACTGTAATATATTATACATATTTTGCGCCTATGATGCCTTTTAGGAAGTATCCTACTACAACTGAAGTACTCCTGCAAAACCAATTGGTAATCCTGTACTGCATGCATGGACTAGGCATGCATGTGTGAAGAGACAGTCTAGGAAGCAATGCAGGGGTGATTAGAGTCTGATTGGGTCCTGACGAAAGCCCATCACCCCCTTGGGGCCGTTACTTTTTTCCCTTAGTTTCCTTCTGATGTCCGATATATAGCACTAAATAAAGGGGAGCATTCGCCATTAGAGGATTCTTTGGCGAATGTTGGATGGCCGATGATGAAGCCTGACACCACGGGGTTGTGTGAGGCCATTCCGATTCATTTTTTTGAACACTGATTTGAACTAGAAAATACTGCTACTGGAAAGTGGCAGTTCGCTTTTGCACTTTGTAGTAGGAAATCCCTTCATAACAAAGTGCGGCGGGATGCCTGGCTTTCACCTTGTGGATACCCTGCCGGGGTTATCTCACAGGGGAATACCAGGACGGGTTCCCAAAGCAAGCGCCGCGAGACCCCTTTTGGGTGATACGTGAGCTATATAAGTAACCACGTTTACGTTTACGTTTTAACAAATATTAAGAAAAAGTACCCTTTAGAAAGTTATCTTTGTTTACTTAATTTGCATGGGCTGCAGAGGTTCTTCCTGTCAATATTTAGCCCAGCAAAAGTGTGAAATGCATCCCAGGAGGAAACAATAGGCTGACTGGAATTAGCAGAGATGGTGGTTTGAACCCCCAAAATATACAAGGCAGTGACTGTGGACATTCTTTTTACAGTGTCAAATCCTGCTTTGCATGTCTGCTGTGTTCTAATATAATGCCTGGGGCACACTTGAAAGGTGGGAGCACAGTATGCCAAAACAATTACTTTCTGGTTGCTGAAGGGCTCTGCTTTTGTATAAGTTTAGTGTTGCCAAAGACGTTCACCATCTTGAAAATGCCTTAAGTGGGTAGAGTCGGTCCTAAGAGCTTTTACCTCTTGGCTAGTGCGTGACCAGCAGTCATTCCCACCCACTAGTTCCAGGCTCAAATTGGACCTAGGTCCCTGTCTACCAGGACCATTGACTAAAGTTTGCGCTTCATGGTTTTTGGTGCTATTTCTGCTAAAAACTTTACATTTCATATCTCTGTTTGCCCCTATTGAATTTTTGTCATTTTGTTTATTACCTTTTACTCTATGGTTCTAATTCAGTTTGGGATTTTTATTATTTAGCATTTTGACTTTATTACTGTTATGGTACTACATAAAGACTATCTGGTCTCTGTCATAATTACCAGGGGCTTGGATGCAAGTTAATTATGTGGCTGCTTTTCAGCATGGCAAAAAGTTAGAGAGTGGCATAGATGGCACTGGAGCGCGTAGAGTAGACTAATATACATGGTTACGGAATGATCGGCCAGTAAGATCTGGATTATATATATATATATATATATATATATATATATATATATATATTTTGTACAAGAAGGGCGGCACAACCGGATACTTTTTCAAAGTTACTTTATTTCACAACACTCCACCGACGCGTTTCAGCCTCACGGCTTTTCTCACGGTCAGTGAGCCCTTTTTTGCTTTCCCATTATATACTGCCCCACTTGAGCCATTAAGTGGCATTGTGGGATATGTAGTTTTTAAGCAAAATATACAAACATAAAAGACAGACAAAAGGACTGGTGTGTTTACATTGCTAGTATAGTACTTAGCGTCCCAAGTTATGTTCACTCAGGGAATGCAGTATTTCATTCCATTCAAGTCATTTAGAGTTTCAATGTGATGGGTATAGTACCCCAGTACATGGTTGATTTTAGCTGAGTTCATGCTCACTCCAGATGTATGTGGAGATCTTCTCCGAAGTTCATGCCTTTAGGCTGTTTCGTTCGGAAACGGACAATGAAGCGAGATTCCATTTGTCGCAAGAGACGGACAGTGTCTCCTCCTCTCTCTGTTTTTGACAGCATTTTCAGTCCATAAAAATTCATGGCTCTCCAATCCCCATTTTGACAGGTAATCAAATGTTTTGCGGTTGCATACAACATGTTTTGATTTTTCACCGCTCGTATATGCTCCAGTATTCTTTTTTCAGCATGCATGTGGTCGACCCTATGTACTTCATTCCGCATTTACACTCTATCACATACACCACATTTTTTGATGTGCATGTGATGTACTGCTTGATGGGCATGTCTTTTCCATCTGGTTCTCGCACTCTCTTTGTCTTTTTGCCTATTTTGCAAGCTTTGCACGTTGTGCATGGCTTAAAGCCTACATTCTGTTCCATCCACCATTTGGGTTGTTCTTTGGTTTGGAAGAAGCTTTTTACTAGCAGGTTTTGCAAAGACGTGTTTTTTTTGTACGTAATGGACGGGTGTTTGCCCGCCAGGGGTCCCACATCTGGGTCGCTGCTGATCAGATGCCAATATTTGTTCATTTTCTTGGCAATGATACCACTCTCCTTGTTGTATGTCGTTACAAATCTTGGTGGATCTTTATCCTGTGGGGGTTTCTGTTTTTCAATAAGCGTTTCAGCTCTGCTGATTTTGTCTGCCTTTTTTTTGCAGTCTTTTAACACATAGTCCTTGTACCCTCTTGCTTGGAATCTTGCTTTGCTTTCACATATCTTTTTTTCGGCTTCTTCCGGTCTTGAGCAGTTTCTTTTCAATCTTATGTACTCTCCATACGGAATACTTCTGAGTAGTGATTTGGGGTGGAAACTATTGCCATGGAGTACACTGTTGGTTGCCGTTTTTTTTCTGAACAGTGTAGTTTCCAGTTTACCTTCGGAGACATAGACTTTGGTGTCTAGAAAGTCAATTTCATCACTGCTTGTTGAACAGGTGAACTGGAGGCCTTCCTCATTCTGATTTAAAGTTGTAAAGAACTTTTGGAATTGTTCATCAGTACCATTCCAAATCAGAAAGAGGTCATCGATATATCTGACCCATAAGATGATCCGGTCCAGTTCTTCTTGGTCAGTTGTATTCCAGGCTATCATTTTCTCCCAATATCCCATGGTGACATTTGCATAATTGGGAGAAAAAGAAATCCCCATGGCTGTTCCGCACTCTTGCCTGTATAAAGTATTATTGAAAAGAAAGACATTGTTCGTAAGGCATAGATGTATCATCTGTAGGAGCATTGAGGTGTGTTCTATTTCTTTGATGCTGCGTTGTTGTAAGAAATATTTGCATGCTTTTAATCCTACATCATGTCTTATGGATGTGTATAGAGATACAACATCTATTGTCACCAAAAGATAGCCTGGGTTCCACGAAATGTCCATGAGGATTCTCAAAAAATCACCAGTGTCCTTCAGATAGGATGGCATACTCTGGGCAATGGGTGCGAGAAAGGTGTCCACATATCTAGATACTTTTTCATACAATGAATCACAGGAGGACACGATAGGTCTGCCGGGCGGACTGATCAGGGTTTTATGGATCTTCGGCAGGAAGTATATGCACGGGGTGATTGGAAATTCCGTGATCATATATTTCATTTCTTCCTCATTGATCAATCCTTTCGTGTGCCAAGTCTTTAGGTTTCCGTGTAATTCAGACATCATTTTCATCATTGGATTCGATGTTAATTTGCTGTAATTTTTAGGTATATTCAACTGGCGTTCTGCCTCCAGTGTGTAATCACTTGTGTCTTGGATAACAATATTGCCCCCCTTATCAGCGGGTTTTATTATTATGCTGGTGTTATTCACAAGATTTTGTATGGCTTTTCTTTCCTTTGTCGAGATGTTTTGTCGTTTGTTGTCTTTCACTTTTATCAGTTTGTCAATTTCTTCTGACATTGCCTCTGCGAACAAGTCAATTTTGTTGCCTGGTGATAGGACTGGGCAGTAGCGGGATTTTTTCTTTAATCCAGTGCTTCTGCTTAAATTTGTTTGAATATCCATTTGTTGTAACATTTGTGTGTTCGTTACATCGTCACTTCCAGGATTGTACATTGTATTAAATATTTCTCTTAAATCAGAGAGTTGGTCGATGGTGGTTCCCACTTGCGTTTCCATTGCTTGCTGTGTTATCTCAGTGGCATTATTAGATATCACTTTGTTGGCATGGATTTTGGCCAGTTTGAGTTTTCTTACAAATTTGTATAAATCTATTTTGGTTTGTGGGTAGTCGAAATGTGCCTCTGGACAGAATGATAGGCCTTTGTTGAGAACTTTTTGTTCATCATCTGTCAGTTGATAATTAGATAAGTTCACGATTAAATTTGCTACTTCCTGCTCCGTAGGGGATATTGTCTTCTTTCGCTGCTTGGACCTGCGGGTTTTTCTGGTGCTGGTGAGGGATTTGGTGGGTTTTGCATGCTTCTTCCCCTTCCCCTTCTCTGGAAGGGCATTCTCCCTCTGCCTCCTCTGGTGATATCTTTTTCTAAATTCACCATTTTTACCTCCTCTAAAATGTTGAAGTTTTTTGACTGCTCGCTCGTCAATTCCGCCAAGCTGGCATCCGATTCACTGCCGCTTGATGCTGGTGTGTTGAGAGGAAAGTTTTTTTTCAGATTGTCGTAGCGCTTTGCGAAAGTAAGAATACGTCCATGTAGATAATCTAGTTCATCCCTTCTGAACTTTCGTTCTTTGCGTTCCTGTATTTCATCTTCATATGCGTCCAGTCGTGCTTCCATTTCAGACCTTAGTTTTGTGATTTCATCCTGCTTTGTATCTTTTGAAATTATATCCTCCAACTCTTTTATCTTGATTGTGATATCATCAATGTCAATTTTGGCATGCTTGATGAGAATGCGCATCATATTTAGAGAACAGTCCGTGTTATTATCAAGCCATTCCATGATAAGATCTTCCTTTGTATCTGGGTGTGTTGGCATGGTAAAAATCCTCAATCCCCTCGGGATTCTCTTAACTTCCACATAATTCTCAAGTGCTATGATCTCCCAGCTTTTGTTTATTTCTTTTTTGTATAAGCGCTCAAGTGTGTTCATTTGCTGCTTTAAAGTGACATTTTCACTCTCTGTTGTTTTCGTTTTCTTTGTCACTTCTGCTGTTGTTGCCCCTGGTTTGAACATAGTTGACGCTTTCGTTGCACGTTTGGCAACTCTTGCTTCCATTATTCAACAGAGCTTTGATGTAAACACACCTCACTTTAAGAGCGTTCTTCGTGAGCGATTTAGTTAACTTTTATTTTCTCCGGTCTGCCTTATATTTCCTGCCTTGCGTTATGTAAACGCTTAGACCACTCGCCGAAATACAAGCGCAGCCACTTCGATAACCCGCTGCTGAAATACACTGATAAAAGTGAAAGACAACAAACGACAAAACATCTCGACAAAGGAAAGAAAAGCCATACAAAATCTTGTGAATAACACCAGCATAATAATAAAACCCGCTGATAAGGGGGGCAATATTGTTATCCAAGACACAAGTGATTACACACTGGAGGCAGAACGCCAGCTGAATATACCTAAAAATTACAGCAAATTAACATCGAATCCAATGATGAAAATGATGTCTGAATTACACGGAAACCTAAAGACTTGGCACACGAAAGGATTGATCAATGAGGAAGAAATGAAATATATGATCACGGAATTTCCAATCACCCCGTGCATATACTTCCTGCCGAAGATCCATAAAACCCTGATCAGTCCGCCCGGCAGACCTATCGTGTCCTCCTGTGATTCATTGTATGAAAAAGTATCTAGATATGTGGACACCTTTCTCGCACCCATTGCCCATAGTATGCCATCCTATCTGAAGGACACTGGTGATTTTTTGAGAATCCTCATGGACATTTCGTGGAACCCAGGCTATCTTTTGGTGACAATAGATGTTGTATCTCTATACACATCCATAAGACATGATGTAGGATTAAAAGCATGCAAATATGTCTTACAACAACGCAGCATCAAAGAAATAGAACACACCTCAATGCTCCTACTGATGATACATCTATGCCTTACGAACAATGTCTTTCTTTTCAATAATAATCTTTTATACAGGCAAGAGTGCGGAACAGCCATGGGGATTTCTTTTTCTCCCAATTATGCAAATGTCACCATAGGATATTGGGAGAAAATGATAGCCTGGAATACAACTGACCAAGAGGAACTGGACCGGATCATCTTATGGGTCAGATATATCGATGACCTCTTTCTGATTTGGAATGGCACTGATGAACAATTCCAAAAGTTCTTTACAACTTTAAATCAGAATGAGGAAGGCCTCCAGTTCACCTGTTCAACAAGCAGTGATGAAATTGACTTTCTAGACACCAAAGTCTATGTCTCCGAAGGTAAACTGGAAACTACACTGTTCAGAAAAAAAACGGCAACCAACAGTGTACTCCATGGCAATAGTTTCCACCCCAAATCACTACTCAGAAGTATTCCGTATGGAGAGTACATAAGATTGAAAAGAAACTGCTCAAGACCGGAAGAAGCCGAAAAAAAGATATGTGAAAGCAAAGCAAGATTCCAAGCAAGAGGGTACAAGGACTATGTGTTAAAAGACTGCAAAAAAAAGGCAGACAAAATCAGCAGAGCTGAAACGCTTATTGAAAAACAGAAACCCCCACAGGATAAAGATCCACCAAGATTTGTAACGACATACAACAAGGAGAGTGGTATCATTGCCAAGAAAATGAACAAATATTGGCATCTGATCAGCAGCGACCCAGATGTGGGACCCCTGGCGGGCAAACACCCGTCCATTACGTACAAAAAAAACACGTCTTTGCAAAACCTGCTAGTAAAAAGCTTCTTCCAAACCAAAGAACAACCCAAATGGTGGATGGAACAGAATGTAGGCTTTAAGCCATGCACAACGTGCAAAGCTTGCAAAATAGGCAAAAAGACAAAGACAGTGCGAGAACCAGATGGAAAAGACATGCCCATCAAGCAGTACATCACATGCACATCAAAAAATGTGGTGTATGTGATAGAGTGTAAATGCGGAATGAAGTACATAGGGTCGACCACATGCATGCTGAAAAAAAGAATACTGGAGCATATACGAGCGGTGAAAAATCAAAACATGTTGTATGCAACCGCAAAACATTTGATTACCTGTCAAAATGGGGATTGTAGAGCCATGAATTTTTATGGACTGAAAATGCTGTCAAAAACAGAGAGAGGAGGAGACACTGTCCGTCTCTTGCGACAAATGGAATCTCGCTTCATTGTCCGTTTCCGAACGAAACAGCCTAAAGGCATGAACTTCGGAGAAGATCTCCACATACATCTGGAGTGAGCATGAACTCAGCTAAAATCAACCATGTACTGGGGTACTATACCCATCACATTGAAACTCTAAATGACTTGAATGGAATGAAATACTGCATTCCCTGAGTGAACATAACTTGGGACGCTAAGTAC
Source organism: Lissotriton vulgaris (assembly GCF_964263255.1). NCBI lineage: Eukaryota > Metazoa > Chordata > Amphibia > Caudata > Salamandridae > Lissotriton > Lissotriton vulgaris. The sequence goes on from NC_141697.1 coordinate 121,629,895, forward strand.
TATACTAGCAATGTAAACACACCAGTCCTTTTGTCTGTCTTTTATGTTTGTATATTTTGCTTAAAAACTACATATCCCACAATGCCACTTAATGGCTCAAGTGGGGCAGTATATAATGGGAAAGCAAAAAAGGACTCACTGACCGTGAGAAAAGCCGTGAGGCTGAAACGCGTCGGTGGAGTGTTGTGAAATAAAGTAACTTTGAAAAAGTATCCGGTTGTGCCGCCCTTCTTGTACAAAATTGAATTTGGGGCTGTGATCCTGCCTTCGGGTCGAGCACACACTGGTGAGCGCTCTCGTGCTTTAATGGATCGGATTGTTTGGAATATATATATATATATATATATATATATATATCCAACAACTATTCCCCGAAGGGGAAACAACGGGTCGCACAACCAGATGGGATTTAAAACAGCAATCCTTTTATTTTTCAATTTTACAAAGGGCAACTAGCGCATTGATCTACGCGTTTCGGTGTCTCACCACCTTGCTCACGATATATATATATATATATATATACACACACACACACACACACACAAGTCACGATTCTTTAGCAGCGTTGTCGTTATATGGCTTTTTGTGAAAGAAATCTGTCTGTATCCTTTTCCAAAAAATAAAAGTAAAAAAAAAATAATAAGCCTTTTAAACAGCTAGATTGCTAAGAGAGTTTGATGAATTACATAATTTCCAGATTCTTGGAAACTGCAGAGCACAAACTGTTTAGCTGTCCCCTGCCAAGGACGTGATTAACAATGTTTCTAGCACTGGCTGCAGTTCATTGAACACTCTCAATCACACTGAGCCTCTCCCTCTACATCCCCTGTCTTTCCTATCATGGACTATGGTAGGGATTAGACATGAATTTATTTCCAAATAACTTTTAGTGAATGTGCAAGAAGCATGTGCCATCAACACCCTATAAGTGGATTTATTATTTCTGGCACCTCTTAGTCTACTCTGCAAAGAGTTTGTCATACCCACAGGGTCAAATAGCTTTTGAGTACTGTGTTCTGTACTCTTCTTTGTAATGATTGTAGAAAAGGTTTTAGTACTGCTGTCTACTGTCTGAGTCAATTCCCTTAGGTGTGTAGGGTAGTCTCTGTTGCTGCAGATTGTGCCCCAGATAATAACCACAAAGTAACTGAAGATGTCATACTAGTAACAAGGGTGGACAAGCAAAGTACATTTCTTAAAGACTTTCCATCTGACTTATGGAGCTGCCAGACCTTCATCTAGGCAATATCAGACTAGTTCTGTTACTGAATAAATACTGGTCTTAGGCTTCTGTTTAAATCTGATGACTCCTGCACTGTGAGAAAGACAATAGAAAGAGACCATATGCTGGGACTTAGGTTGTGTACTATCTTTGTGCTGTCTGCTACTATTACTGCCTCACCTTGTGCCTCATCAATAGGGCCGTCTTAACGCATGGGCACGCTGGGCAGTTGCCCGGGGGACCCACCAGCATAGGAGCACTACTCTAATCTATGCACAGACCAGAATTTAACCAGGGGGGTCTCCTTCACAATGGCGGAGGAGCATCGCCACACAGGACCAGAGTCATTCCTGTGAGTGGTTGTGAAGGTAGAGCCCAGAGACAGTGCACTGCTTTGCCTGGGGGCCTATAATGCTGTTAAAATGGCCCAGCTCATTTAGACTGTGCTAACTCTAAAAACTGCAGGTTGCTGGGTTGGCTAGAAGCCAACATGCAACAAATTACGACTGTAGTTGTTATGAAGGACTTTGTCATATTGATAAAAAGGTCAGAGTTGGGCTCAACTGATGTGTCCATTTGCAGAACTGAATAGGCTTGAAGCGAGCTCCTTAAGATCTTGGTGTAAAAGCAGCACTAATCTCACTCCCAGTGGATGGTTCTAGTCTTCGTGTGTCTTCGTGTGTGAATGCCAGCTAGTATGTGTGCAGAGTGGTTACCAAATTCTCAAGTGATAAGAGGAAAGTTCTTCAGGAATTATGCATTTATATAGTGTCGGTGTTTTTGGCACACAGTGAGTAGGTAAAGAGAAGAGGTAGGAGAAAAGAGCAGTTCCCCAGTGTAGGAACTGGGACCACCAGTTCTCCGGGGGGTAGCTTGGCTCGAGCAGGAAGGCAGCCAGGGGCTTGCGTGTAAAGCAGCTACTTAACACACTCATCCAATGAGACAAGAAGTGGGTGCAATAATGGAGACCACACCAGTAGTTGTGTTTGTAAATCAAGATCTTTTATATAGGCTTTAGTTCAAAGCAATTAATGCATTAGCAAATCATTAGCATTTCATTAAAGTATCTCATTGAAGCAGTTCAGGTACGCCTTCCAAAATGCATCTCCTATAAAATGATGAACATTTCATTAAACAAATTCAGTCAAGCAGAAAACTCCAAATAACACAGCCTGACACGTTATACTATTCAGCAGGCTAAAAGGGTACTTTCATAAACCAGGGCCGACCATTTCAAGAAGCAGTTGTGAACATTACCCCTTGTAAATATCAACCGTTTAATACCAGAACTCGGGTCACCAAAATAGTACTGGAATGAATCAATGAGCATCAGAGTTCGGTCCCATCAGGAACTGTAGAAGCCCACCCCTGCAAGAAATTCAGTACAGGGAGAAGAGCATCTCATACGCAGCCCTGAATACAGTTAAGTAAGCATGAACCATACAGGCGGCATAGACTGCCACTAAACATCAACAACCAATGAAATGGAGTATTTCATGACCAGGTGTGAACCCACAATTCAATTAACAGGCTTCAAACATAACACTGGCAATAAGGCAGTACGATGGAGTGTGGACAAAGTCTGTCTCCAGGCCTCCCAGTTACTCGAGGCACATTAGGGGGGCTAACGGGGCCCAGTCACAGTTTTCCCCAGGGGAGGGGTGACCTCGAGCCTTACTCGGCCTACCGCCCTCCTCCCTGGGGGTTACCTGGTGTATTTCGGCCCTCCGGGGCCCTTGCGTAGACGCTGGCAGAGGGGTGTTCGTCCCTTCCAGGGCCTGCCTCGGCCCGGCGCGGTGCAGTAGTGGCTTCTGGGCACCAGCGCCAGGGCGAGGCCAACGTGCGGGGCTGCAAGGAGGGGGCACTTTGGCTCCACGGCCCCCTCCGCGATATTTCCGGGCCGTCTCAGACCCACCGGCAAGGCTCCTGGGCCGGGGCCGCTCCAACGACTTGCGTCACCCGCCTCGAGGGCGCGGCGGCCTTGGCCAATGACAGCGCGGCGCCCGGGGGCGGGGCGGAGGAGTTCCCCTATCACGTGAGGAAGGACAGCTTGGCTTTGGGCCTACCGCGACCTGACGTGCGGGATACAGCGGCCCTCTCCTCACACACGTGGGACGCCGAGGGGGCAGTTGAAGCTGGTGACGGTCGCCACGCAAGGGCAGGGCAGCCGCGCCTCAGGGGAGTCCCGTGGGCGGCACGAACGCCGCGATGGGCGCCAGAACTCCACAGGTGCCTCAGACGGCACACACAGCCCCGGCTGCGGCGGTTAGTGGGGGAAACAACAGCGCCTTGCGGAGGTTTAATCCAGGCGCCGCAGAGCTACCCGGGGGCCAAATCAGTCAGATCAGGAGAGCGCTTGGGGCAACTGCCGGCAGGAGGATTTCTGAGGAGAAAAGCGCCTCAGGATTACAGCGCTTGAACCACGGGAGCACAGTTAGCTCAGGGCAGGCAGGATGATGTACAGCGCTGGTCAGGGGGGAGCAGGTTTTAACGTTTCTCCCCCAGTTGAGAAGGGGCAGCAGAGCAGTTCAGTCAGGGGGGGCCAGATGGGCCCAGATGAGGGCAGTGAGTGCGCAGGGCAGCACAGTCCAGTACCTGGTCGATCCCCCAGTAGTCTCTGGTCACAGGAAAGCAGTTTTCTTGGCGCTTGGATGGTTCTGCGCCCTTGGATGTTGGTTACTTGAAGTTGAAGGGGGGGGTTGAGTTGAAGGCTGGTGAGTTTTTCCTCAGTCACTGCATATGGCCCCTGGGGTTCCCTGCGCTGGGCCAGATCAGGGGGCTAGTCTAGGACACCTCACCCAGCTTAAGAGGCAGGACCTAAATCCTGTCACTCCCAGTAGCATAGGTTCCTATCTAGGCCCTCCCGCCTAAAACTCCTGCGTGGGTTCCTGTGAGGAGGAGCAGGACGAGTCTCGTGGTGTTCACAAGGAAGGCACTTCCGCCTTGCCGTCATGCGAGGTCCAGGAACAGGATGGTGCTCTAGCCGCGGACAGACGGGAAGGGGTGGAGCCGAGTCTGATTGCGGAAGTGAGGAGGATAAGAGGACTGGGAATGGAACGGACGGGGTGCAGCGTTGGAGGCAGGACAGCCGAGCACCTGGAGGATGGAGAGGAGAACCAACGGAGAGGACGTATTCCGGTAGAGAGCCACGTCGGAACAACGGAGGAGAGAGCAGGGAGCCGCGTCGGAGCAGTGGAGGAGAGAGCAGGGAGCCGGGTCGGAGCAGCGGAGGAGAGAGCAGGGAGCCGCGTCGGAGCAGCAGAGGAGAGAGCAGAGAGCCAAGCAGGGGACTCGACGAGTGAACACCCGAGTCTGAGGAACGTCTTGTGCAACGCGAGCAAACCCGGTGGGCCAACAGGAGGCGGAGAAGACGCCCCGGGTCCAGGCGCCGTGGTCCAAGGGACGGGCCGCGGCCACAGGCAAGTGCCGTTGCAAGGGGCATTCTGGTGTGGTGTTTGGGGAGGCGGGAGGTAGAGTTCTTGATTCAGGGAGTCGGGAGGCAGAGCACTTGAGTGGGATCGGGTTTTTAAATGTTCCTCACATCCCTCATCCCCACTGACTGGTGACCGTAGCACATGCACCTGGAAGAGAGGCAGACTAGTTGATTGATCCCGTGTCTTGCACCCTTTCTCTTCCCTTCTGAGGCCCAAAGACCCGGGATACTTTAGAACCTCGAGCCCAAGGAGAAGCCCCATCGTTCTACCCCGCTCTGGACAAGCAGGAAGCAGAGAACCAGTGTCACGGGATCCAGTGGAGTCTACCCCTTCACAGTGTTGTTCATATATGACATATATCTTGAATAAAACAATCAAGAACACTATTACTGTGGTACCGCCTTTGGTCTGGCTATTTCCATCCCCTGGGGCCCCAAATCCTTACAGCTCCCCAGGTCAGTGATGCCCCAACTGACTAGAAAAAGTTCCCTCCCTTGCTTAAGTATGCCCAGGTCAGGTGACCACTCTCTAAGGCGGCAAAATTAGGCTCTGCCTTTCTTCTGGAAGGTTCCAGGAGCTTCCCCACTCTAGCTATGGACAGGGGATGGGTGGCTGGCATTGCAACATTGTATGGGGATCCAGCCTGCTCCTGGCAGCTAGGGTGCTACACTAAAAGACCACGATGCAGTAGCAGGGGCCAGTGGCAGCCATGTTTGAAGTAGAGAGCACCTGCACCCTAACACAGATCAGCTATGAAAAGGTGCCCGAAGACCTATGGGCCAACAAAAAGTAGGTTGGAAAAATGAGGCAAGGGCAAAAAATCACAGGGAAAGACCACCCTAGGGCTGACAGGTCTAACACCCAGTTATAATAGACTTCCGTAATTCAGTTGTGTGAAGAGAGGGTAGCACAACTGTTGACTGAGCTCTATTATGTGGCTCAGATAATTAGAAATTCTGACCCATCCAACCCCCCCCCTCTTGCTCATCGAAGGGAGAAAAGAACATTGTTTTGGCTCTCTGCTGTTGCTTGACTCCGGGCTATCGGCAATCATCACCAATCTTCAAAAGGTGAAATCGTGCAGATTTTTAGTGTCCTCAATCTACCTCCCATCTCATCTGCCAAAGATCTGAAGCAGATAGCCTAGGCACAAAGAATAGAATATTGTCTCTGATCTAGACATGTTTTTAAGGATGGCTGAGCAGTATAGCTCAGTGTCTAAATCTTCATCCTCCAGTTATAAAAATGTTATCCCTAAATGGGCAGTGAGTATTTAATGTTTATGTCTTTGTCTTTCACTTTTGATATGACAGACTAATAATAATAATAAAGAAGCTTGTAGAGCGCATGGTAACGCCATCCCGGCGTGTACCCGCGCTGTGGAGAGCATCGACCTACCCATAGACTGAGGAAAGCCCCTAATTTCTGCTTGGCATTACATAGTAAACAGGTGTGTTTTTAGTTGGCTACTAAATCTGGACTCCAAAGGCTCCAGCCAGAGAAAAAGCAGAAGATTGTTCCAGTTTTGAGCCACCAGGACCTTGAAGGAGCGTCCGCCCATCCTGGCTTTATGAAACCTGGAGACAGCCAGCTGTCCTGACCCCGCTGATCTCAGGGCCCTACCTGGTACATATCTGGAAACCAAATCTCCTAAATAGGAGGGAGCCTTATGCCAAATAATACAATGGCATATAAGAAGGGATTTAAATAGAATCCGCTTCTTAACAGGGAGCCAATGTAGAGCAGTCAGCGTGGGCTCAGAAGTGGCTCTTCTAGGTAGTCTCAACACTAGCCTTGCTGCCGCATTTTGTAAGACTTGCAGGCGCCCTAAGATCTTTTCCGACGCTCCGAAGTATAAAACGTTCCCGTAATCTAAACGGGACGTAATGAGCGCCTGAGTCATCGTCTGCCTAGCCTCTAGAGGGAGCAGGTCCAGTGTTTTGTTTAATGTTTTTAACACACCAAAGCATTTCCCTACTAGCCGCCTTATCTGGCACTCATAGGAAAGGGCAGAATCCACCCAGATCCCCAGGTTCTTTGCCTCCTTACAGGGGATAGGGGTGGGGCCCAGGCAGGGCGGCCACCAGGCATCCGTCCAGCTAAACCTGTTGCTCCCAAGCAGGTCCAAGCAGTGGGGTTCTTGCTGTGGAATAGTTAATCCTGACATTACAGCTCTGCTGCAGTAGATTCATTAATATTGACTGGCTACAGTCAGAAATTACTGTAAACAGGAGTGGGGTATGCTGCTAATTCTGTAAGGAGTGTTCAGCAGGGGTGTGTACAGATCCCATGTCCAATTATAACAACAGGGTTGATGAAGCACTTTCCAGTACTGTCTCTCATTCCCCTATGCTGTATCCTCATTGTTTGTATTTAGTGCTCTATGCAGAAAATGCCATCCTCATTTGCTGGTCTGCAATTGGATGGGTGGTCTCCAGCTATCATTAATTCATTACTTCCCTGTGTTCAAAATCCAGTCCCTTCAAAGCAAAAATAATTTTGGCAGGCAAATATGAAAACAGACAGACAAGTGTTTGGGAGAACAATGTTTCTGTCAAAGAGTAGATTGTTTCTCTTACATTGGCGTGTCTTGGACTGGTTTGAGCAGGCTGCAGTCCACTGAGATCATTTGCACTAAATTGACAAAACAAGGTAGTATCAAATTAGACATATTTGTGTTCTGATTTTCTCAAAGACCAAACTGGACCAGGAGTCTGTGGGACTAAGTGAAAGCTGGTAAGGCTTTTCTCCCTTTAAAAGTTGCTTGGAGGCTGAATCGTACTATTTCCGATATTTTAAATCATGTGACCGGATCCTTTTGATCTATTTCCATGTTGGCCTTTTGATAGGTCTGTTCATTTTTCCTCAAATCTGTACTCAGGAAGAAAAGAGGCTCCCCGTTGCCATTGTGGCAATGCATTTGTACTGTCCTGATGGCACTTTTTTGTAAAGATTTTGTGCTACACAAAGAGAAATTCCAGAAACTGGTATTATTTTTTTTGGGTCATAGGCAATGTAGCTTTCCTTAATCTATTGATATTGAATTCATTCTCTACCTGTTTTGTTGTCAACCAGTTTTTGGGGATATCAATGTCATTAGGCAGGTACTGGGGGGGCAGATATGTAACTTAGACAAGGGAACAGCACCGAATCAGCTATGACACACATAGCGCTATGACACACGATGCATTAAAAATGCTGTATCAGAACCGATCCTGCCTTTTAATCCCCTTGACTTATCATCGGCATTCTATGCGGTTGTGCATGACAACCTCCTAGACCTTTTGGAACACTGTATGAGACTAACTGGATCAGTCTTTATTTGGCTCACCTCCTATCTCCAAAATAGGACTAAAAGAGCCAAGGTGAATCACTCTCTATTGCAAACCACTGCAGTTACATTAGGTTTCCGACAGGGCTTCTCACTCTCGTCCACTCTCTTTAATCTGTTCATGGAGCCTCTAACGGAAATTCTAAATTCATCCAACATCCACAACCACATGTTCGCTGATGATACCCAACTATACTTAAAAGTCTCCACCCTAGAAGACATCACTTCCCTCAATACAACTCTACAGAAAACTCAAAACTGGCTAGCATCCAATCACTACAAACTAAATACTCAAAAAAACAAATTTCTCCTAATTGCTCCACCCAGCCAGTCACCTGTCATTGTAGAATGGTTGAAACTTCTAACAACCCTCAACTGCACTCCACAAGTCATTGATTTAGCAAGATCACTGGGATTAACTCTTAAGAAGAACCTCAACAGTGCGGCCACCAACAAAGCTAATCACCAAATGTCCATTGAAGGAAAATAAAGACCCTTCCTCACCCCCAATGATTTCAATCATGCAGTGCAAGCCCTAGTGACTACCAGGTTAGACTATGAAAGAGCAACCCTCGCTGGACTGGCCAGTTCCAAGCTGGCTCCATTAAGGGCCTCTCTCAACTTTGCTACAAGATTCATCACAGGCTCAAAAAGAAACAACCACATCTCCCCAATCTGAAATCCCTCAACTGGCTCCCTTACAAAACAAGAATCCAGCAAACAAAAATGCCTGCATGACACATAAAGCCCTCCCCTTTTAAACCCCAAGATATCTCACTCAGAAGACTGAACTTTCTGTTGGCTTCAGACCATCCAGAGGCTCCAACACTCTCCTTCTAAAACGTCAGAGATTCCAGAACAGGAAAACTTATATCCAATCTTTCTATGGGATTGCCCCGAGAATTTGGAACACATTGCTCTTGGAGTCAGAATGAAACCCTAAACTGTATCCTTCAAGAACAAAGTCAAAGTACTCCTTACAAACATACTTCTGCTCTAGATCGTAAGGTGTGGTTTCAGCAATCAAAGTCATGTCTACTTCTGACCAGCTACCTTAGCGTTTTGAATTTTCAATCCTGATATTACCCTTCCTTTTCTCGACACTGCCTGAGCCTGCAAATTATGGACTATGATATATATATCTACAATTCTCATTGTTATCCTTTTCCAAAGAACGAGTGCAGACCACAAATAAGTGCAGTTATTTTTCATTTTTTTCAGCTATATCTGCCATGACGTGTTCTGCCGTAACCGGCCTTGATCACATGACAATGCCGCAAGTGGTCATCATTCCTTTTGTAATTACAAGTACTCCACACGTGGTCAATGAATAAAAACGACTCTTCGGCTGTGTGCAATGTACAACGAGCATAATGGGTGGATAAATCCACCTAATATTACATCTTAATGATTTCACCGTATTTCAACTTTATAATTGTGTATCTAAAATGAATAAGCCTACTTCAAATTATTTGACATTCACAATTTCATATACTCCAATGCCCTTTGTTGTTCTAATAATGCCGCAAATATTTACGGCATTAGCCCAATATGCAGACTGGATAAGCACATCATTATTTATAATTTTTTATTTTTACTCCTACTCATTGTTCTTCCTAACCAAATTTCTTCTACATTTGTTCAAATTTTTTTTCTCAATTCTTTATAAATTTGTATTATTTTTTAGTTTTTCTTTTGGACTTTTTAAAGTGACGAGTACGAAAAAGTTATCAGGCATGGACTACTACTAAGATTAATAGATTTCAATGTATGTCTAAATACTTAACTGTTTTCTCCCTTTGCAAAAAAGACCTCTGTATATAGCTCCCTATCTTGCAATACGAGGCATCATGCATCGATAATAGACTAAAGATGTCCAATTTGACATATCTATGCCAATAAAATGTATTTAATGCCCTAGACCGAAAGTCATTATGTGCAAACCAATTTTTATCTCCAACTGATTCTGTGCCTTCCTAAAAGATAAATATATGTAAAATATATATATATATATATATATAAAATCCTTCCCAGCCAGGATATTAACAAAGTGCAAACTACCCAAGTAATACAAATTGCATAAAAATATTGTGTGTGCCACAGTTGCCTAATAAATATATATAAACAAATATAAACAAATATATCAATATATACAGTAATGCTAATGTATAAAATACAATTCATCATCGATTCCTTAGATTGAGCAGATAAAGTGCATAAGATGACATCATATTCAGATTTTTTGATTTTGTGATTTTTCAACAGGCATAGTGCGCATTTATGGAAGATAAAGCCAATCTGAAGAAACCTTCCATATGGATCTTATAAAAGCAACTAATAAATAAATAAATATTGATAAAAACAACATATTAATAAGCCTCTAAAATTTCAGAAATTTCATGAGTGAACTTTAATGGAAGGTAAAACTTATAATCAACTCTTCCATCTGTTTGTTACAAAAATAGTTAAAAATTATCGTAATATAAACAATCCATCAATATGCCCCTAAAACCTGTTAAAAAATTTAAATCCATACTTTCTTTCAAAATCTTTTTTCTTTATTCCAATACGGGCAGTCTCCTCTTGATCATCATCACTCCCTTGCCCCCTTCCTGACTCGTCAGTTTACAAACATGTATATAAATCCTCACTTGTATTTAAGCCTCCTAGTATTTTAGTATCTAACTCTAAGATAAACCTTGTCTCCATCCCTCTCAGTTTCTCCTCCCGGTTACCTCCTCTCTTTTGAGCACTGACAGTATCAATTAAGAAATATTTAAAATCCTTAAGATCGCTATCATGAACTTCTCTAAAATGCCTTGCCACCAGGTAACTGGGGTCCTTGTTGACCATAGCCCTTGTATGCTGCAAGATCCTTTTGTGTGACTGCAATTTCGTGCTGCCCACGTACTGAAGCCCACAACTGCACTCTAGCATGTAGACAACATGATCCATCTTACATGGGAGGGGTTTACCTATCTCCTGTACTTTGCTGCTAAAAGCCGTCTGATATGTGGTTTTGTTAAAACCAAACTTGCAAGCTTTGCAGGTTGCACACTTAAAAAAGCCCTTTCGTGTGGTCAGCCAAGAGCCCCTTCATATATCTTCTGGGCTGCTCTTAACCAGGGCATCCCCCCAAGGAAGCAGTTATTTTTTTGTACGAGATGGAAGGTGTTTTAGGTAGCAATTGGCCTATTACTGGATCATCTAGTACAATAGGCCAATTCCGTTTAGTTATGCCACTAAGTTGTTTTTCTTGTTTTGTGTACAGTAGAATAAGTCTTGTAGGCTGCTTCATTAGAGTACTATGTGTCATCTTGTGGTAAATGGTTTCTATGTCTTTTCCCTCTCTACCACTTTATCAGAATATCCTATGACATCATGGAATGTTTGAGTGCCTTACTGTGTTGAGATTGTCAGTTGGTCATCTCAGGCTGAGGAGCTGGTAGCTCGCTCCTGGTGGGGTTTCTCCTTGTAACTTCCTATCCTGTAACCTGCTACCTAACTACCTGTTAATAAAGAAGAATCTACTTCTACACCTGGACTATGCATCCTTGTTTATGTACCACTGTTTGGCGACGTTTTGAAGCTGATGAATCTACGTGTGAACTAAGAACAAGTGTCTACTAAAGAACTAAGCAACTTTAAAAGAAGGAACCTACACAGAAACTAAAAGGTAACGCCCAGCTAACCACACCAGTGTCCTTTTTATCTTGGACAGCCTGCACCCTGGGCGTCTGTGTTGTGAGAGCACTAACTGCCATCTCTCTGTCATCTGGAGACTGACTGTTTCCAGATACAAGAGCCACTGTCTCAGCGGGCCTGATCACCCTGTTGTGCCTTCCGGCTTTCTTGTCTGCATTGACAGTTCGCTTTTATTACAGCCACTGTGTATATTGTGTGTTTTCACACAGTGTGGGCATTTATTTTGAGCACTATTTTTGTTTGCTCTTATGGAGGTGCCCTGGCGCTGGCAGTACACTCTCAAGCACAGCAACCTTCGTCTGTGAAGTCACGTTTATTTTAGTTGGTTTTTGACAAATTTTCCCATGTGTGTCACTTAACGTATTCAGAGTGCCGATGGGATTTGGCCGTTCTCGCAGTTATAGGTATGAGTGGCCGCCCCTCCATCACTTTTGTGCCGGCATCCTTCAATTTGGAAGTTCACACGGAGCACACGTACAGCTTTGAGGGTGCGAGTGGCCGCCCCTCCTTCACTCTTGTGTTTGAAAATGCACTCGGGGCGCAGGTACAACTTTGGGGGTGTGACTGGCCCCTCATGTTTGAATTTGAAAATGCGCACAAGCCGCGCACATCTTACCTCTTCACGAGCGGCGTCTATGACGTCTGTCTTTGTTCCTCTTGCCTTGGCTGCCCTCAGAAGTCCTCGCGCAGCAACGTGCCTTGAGCCATCCTGTGTGCGTCGTGCGGACGTACCGCCATTTTGGGATTACAATTGCCTTGTCAGTCTGCCGCAGCTTCGTGTGTAATTTTTCCCGCAAACCAACCACAGTGTAATTTACATGCGTCAAGCGATATTGGCATATCGTCTCACAGATTCACGGTGTCACTATGGAGTTGTCGCTTCTCACTAAGCTTCTCTTCCTCTCCAACGCTGGCGCTGGTTGTGGATGTTTCAACTTCAAACGAACTCCTGCAGCTGTCTTCTTGTCTTGGTTGGATGTTGCCTGCAAGTTACCCCACTTTGCTTCCTGGTGTGAAGTCACTCATCGCAGTTTATGGACAATCCTGGCTATGAAGATCTCGGGTGAGAAATCGCTCACCGGAGCTAAACTCTTTTTTTTTTTTTTTCTTTATTTGCCTATGCTTCGTCTTATTTTTATTTCAGTGTTTGTTGTGGGTTGGTGTGTGTGTTGAGCACAATGGATTGTTCCATCTTTCTTTGGGAAGTTCGTCATGTGTTTTTCCCATTGTGTATTTGGTATATTGTCTCTTTTGTCGTGGTGGTTGTTTTGACTTACACCTAGAGTTACACAGAACTCTCTCTGGGTGATCTAGTACTTTTTGTTGTTCCCTTTTGTGAGGAGTTTGGTTTCCTAAGGCAACATCTTAACCCTACGGTGTACCCTTATTTAGGGGAGGGTGTGGGGCTAGTCAATGCCTTATTTTGAAACTAGGGCGATGTTGTACCTTATGGGGTACACTGTATATAAATAGGGGACGTTGTGGTCTTGGTCTCACAGGGTGTGTATCCTGTGTTCACCCTGCTTGGGCAGCTAGGGTGTTTGGGTCTAATCAGTGCCCCATTCTTGTACTAGGGGTTTGTACCCTATGGTGTACCCTTACTTAAGGGAGGTTGGTTGTGGGGTTGTGGTGCCAGTCAGAGCCTACATTTTGTTTCCTAGGGTCTTGTTGTTACCCTTTGATGAAGTTACGTTGCACACTTTTAACGTGGTGTACCCTTTCATTAGGGGAGGTTGTCTGCATGTAACCACTATGTTCTAAAGTTTCAAGGATTAGTATCCTTTGTGTACCCTTTTCTGGGGAAGATGGTGTGCCTTGTCAGCGCCGCCATTAAGTGATGTTGCGTTGAACAATTTCTACATTGTTCAATTGCGTACCCTTTTGTTAGGGGAGGTTGTCTCTGTTGGTCTAAGTTGCATCACTCTATGTGGGTAGTCGGGGTGCGTTGTCAGCGCTACCTCTTGGTGTAGTTGCGCCACTATTGTCAGTGTGTGGCTACTGTGTACTTTGTTCCAAGGGCGTTAGTTTCCTCTGGTGTACCCTTTCCTGGGGAGTTGTTGTGTTCCACAGTTTAAAGGTTGCCTTTCTTGGTGTACCCTTGAAGGGGAGGTTGTTAGTGCACGTCATGCACTAGTCTTTATTGCAAGGCATCCCTTTTTCTGTGTAGGTTGCTAGTTCTTCTTATTGTGCTTTCCATCTGCACATTTTGTCATTTAGTTGTTAGACCCTACTTGGTTTACCAGGATTGCTACCTTGTTTTATTAAGGAGGGTGGATGGGCATGTTATGTAATTTGCATTCTTGTGTTTTGTCCAACCATGACCATTTGTGCATCTTATGTATATCTTTCTACATGTCTCTTTTAACTGTCCTTTCTTTCTGCTTTCACACTTGAGTTTCCTGCTTTTCAAATTGTCTCTTTGACTAGCTCTTGAGTCTACAGTCTCCTCTGAATCCTTCTGCTCCGTCTTAACTTCTTACTTGCTGTTGTTCACTAAAGGAAGAGGATGTGTGGTAAATGGTTCTATGTCTTTTCCCTCTCTACCACTTTATCAGAATGTCCTATGACATCATGGAATGTTTGAGTGCCTTACTGTGTTGAGATTGTCAGTTGGTCATCTCAGGCTGAGGAGCTGGTAGCTCGCTCCTGGTGGGGTTTCTCCTTGTAACTTCCTATCTTGTAACCTGCCACCTAACTACCTGTTAATAAAGAAGAATCTGCTTCTACACCTGGACTACGCATCCTTGTTTATGTACCACACATCTCAACATTACCTCTTTTCTTAATGCTACCTGTGAGTAAATTAAATCTTGACTAGAGCCTAGATTTCTTCATAGTCGCAACTTTGATCTTTGTTTTATAGCCCCCAGCAAGAAATCTCTCATTACTTTCTAGCATCTCCCCATAGGTGATACTTTGGGAAAGGATGTGCTGGATGCGAGCTTGTAGCATGTAAAACCGTGTTCCCAGCGGTCTCTTTGCGAAGATGTATTGAGTTGATTGTTCACTATGAAAACCTGTACATCTAAAAAGGTTACCTTGTCCGAGTTTATGGTGGCAGTAAAGTTCAAATTCATATTATTTACATTGATCTGAGAAATAAAATCCATTGCACATTGTTCCGTCCCATTCCATGCTATAAACAGGTCATCAATAAACCTTAACCATGTTATTATTTTATCTTTGAGTATGTGGCCATATTACTGTTTGAGGACCAGCTCCTGCCACCACCCCATATGCAAACAAGCATAGGTGGGAGAGAAGCTGGCCCCCATTGCCACTCCTCGGACCTGTTGGTACATTTGATTTTTAAACATAAGTTGTTTTCGAGACAGAACAGAAGCATGTTAACAAACATCTGGCTATGCTGTGCATATTTTAGAGGAAGATTGTTAAGAAAGTACTCCACAGTTCTAATACAGTCCTGATGCCTGGTACTTCTATAGAGCGATGTAATGCCGAGTGCAATAAGTAAATATCCTGATTTCAATGGTATATTCTGGATTTTACGCGAAATGTCACTTGTATCTTGCACATAAGATTGCAGGCTCTTGACATGGACTTGTAGAAAAAAGTCAATATACCTAGACATATTTTCTAAAGGTCGATCACATACCGCTATGATGGGCCAACCAGATGGTGTTTGCATGTTCTTGTGGACCTTAGGAATAAAATACATAATCGGCATAGTGGGATGTTCTTTTCTCAAAAATGTATATTCCTCCATACTTAAAAGTCTTTCTCTGGGATTGGCCGAGAATTTGGAACACATTTCTCCTGGAGTCAGAATGAATCTCTCAACTGTATCCTTCACGAACAAAGTCGTAGTACTCCTTATGAACATATTTCTTCTCTAGATCCTAAGAGACGGTTTCCCCAACCAAAATCATGTCTACTTCTCACTGGCTACCTTAGTGTTTTTTACTTTTCAATCCTGATATTACCCTCCCTTTTCTCGATACTGTTTGAGCCTGCAGTTTTCTAGACATATATATATATTTTTTTCTTTGTATTTTTTTTATTGGTTTATCTCCTCTGCTCACTTTACATTGTAATACATACTCTTCCTTTTCTGGGTTCTACTCTATCGAATATGCTATTATTATTACTCTGCTCCCTGTAAATTTGTATTTTGCGCTAATACCTTTGTAGAGCGCTCTAATACCAGCAAGAGTCAACTCGAGCTATACAAAACTATCAAATAAATAAATAAATGAAATAGATTTGGTCAGTTATACTGACTTACAATGTTATATTGAACAAACAAAAAGTTAAACCTCTCTCTTGACCAAGATCTTTCATCTTAGGTTTGCAATTGTATGCATAACATTTATGTGAACACTCTGTTAAGGTTCATTGCGCAATATAGCCTATCACAATGTACTGATCTAGCACACAGATACTTACTACCCACATGTTCTAAAGACAACCACTTCCTGTATGACTTATATACTGATGAATATAGTGATAGCAGACAAACGGAAATTAATATGGAGCAAGCGCAGTTAGAAAAGTACGCGCTTTCTCAACAATATGTTTTAGAAATCTACTCCATTATTTTTTAATAAAATAGATCTGCCAGTTCATCTTGATTGGATTAAGGCAGGAATCATGCAAAGCTATTCTGTGGGCAATAGAAAAAAACCATTTGTGCACTGGAGCTCCCCCATACACCAAACCCCCCAAAATTGCATTTTCTCGCATTTTTAAAAGTGATTTCATACCACCACTGAGTGATGCCCTACGTCCTACCTGAAGCACTTCTTACACTATGGACGTAAAAAGAATTAGCACATGATGCTGCACCGCATGCCATCTGACAGTCTGATTAATAAGAGCACTTCTTGTTTACATAGACTCATATCCAGGATTAAAGAAGAAGTTACATACCTATAAATATGCTCTTCATGCCTTGAGTGATATTCACATTACAGATGTAGGACTCACTGTTCATATCTGAAACACCACAGTACTTCACAGTTCCAGGGACCCAACATTTATCACCCTAGTGTCTATTACAGAAGCTCATTATGGTGGTCTCAATGGTTGTCATTTTGGACATCAACAAAATGAGTAGAAAAGTATGCAGCTAATACTCGCTTGGGTGTTTATGTGAACTCCTACCCATGCATCTACACATGTTTTTATTTTTGCAGTATTTGTATAGTGCAAACCTAGTCTGAAGGCACCGGAGCAATGAGAAAGATCAAAGGTGAGATCAACAAAATATGTGATTTGGGTGAAGGACAACTGGGTTCTAGGCATTCAAATGGACTTTTACTTCATTGTGATGCAGGACTCTTGAAAGACGGGTATCTTCAACACTTTTCTAAATTGGAGCAGCGTTGTGGTGGTCTTGCAGAATATCAGCATATTGTACGACATCCTGGGTGCATTGATGGAGAATGCCTGGTACCCTTTTTTCCAATTTTTGTCTCCAACTGATCGTGTCATGGCTGTGGTTGTGTAGACAGACTCCAGTTTTGACACACTAGTCAGTCAGATAGTCAGGCTTTGTAGACGATGCAGCTGGTTTTTAATCTGGTGTGGGTTGGCATGGGGCAGCGGCATGATCTGTGGCAAAGATGCACCTTACTTACCATGCCTGTGCACGCACCAAGCATTATACTTTCAACTAACAAGGCTTGAACTCATTTAGTTCTAAGCTATGTGAGACTGTTGATATTAAATGATGTATAGGTTTTGTGTTTAAGTTGGTGAAATGTGCCTGGTGAGAACTTTATGATTTTGATGAATGTTTATACACATTTCATTTTAAGATTAAGGAACATCCATAAATATATATCAGGACCACAGAGCGAGCACTAAAAACAAGAAATAATAATTATGTTGTCTTTACCAGATAAGAGAATGAGGTTCATGAAAAAACAATTTAACACCAATTACATAGATATTATTTTTGTCTCAGTTCCAAAAATGTCAAACTCCCACCAATATTACACATGGTCTGATATTCTGGAGGTATATAATTTTTTACAGCAAGTGTTCAAATTAGTTTTCACAGAAACAAGAAATGAAAGATATCAATCTTCATTTTTGATATCCATTGTTACTCAAGTAGACACAGTAGAAGTGATGAATCAGAGTGGTGCTATCCAGTATCTTTGTTTTCTATCATCACATTTCACTCTTCTCTGGTCTGTTGCTGGCCATTATGTTCATATTGTGCATGGCTGGTTGTTGATATGGAGGCGTGAGGAACAGTTTATCGCATCTGCTGAATCCTGACTTCGGGTTACTACATTCTGACTGGGAACCAGTGGCTTTTCCTGAGGGTGGGAACTAAATTGTTATATTTTTCCAAACACTTAATGATGTGTGCATTGATGTGGAGGAGACCCTTAACCGGGACGCATGTGGAGTCTGGAACGCTGTGGAGCAGGAATACTCAACCACCCAAATCAGAAAGCAGAAGGGAAGGGCAGTTCTGAAGTTGCTTTCTGGGACGAAAGGGTTCACTTTCTTTAATAAAGAGAGCTGATACGGGGTCTTGTTTTTCTTGGTGCTGTGCTCCATGAGGGTGAGGTCGGTGTCCAGGGATACTCCAATTGACTAAACACAATTAAGGCATCCCACGAACAGAAAAAAATACCACAGCCTATTTATTAATTCCCTTTGAATGCATAAGAAGAGCTAGGAATACTGAGATGTCGTCAATGGCATAATTTCAGCAGGATATCAAAGGGGTTGCAAACACCCTCTTAGACAGGAAGTGAGAAATAATGTTGAGAAGCAAGCTATTCCAAGGGGAGAGAGTTTCCTATCTTCAAAAATAAATATTTGAAAACATGACCTCTTCAGTATTTTGATATTTGATATTTATTGGCATTTGTAAAGCGCTAACTTTCGCTCCGGAGGGAGCCTCTTGGCGCTGAGCACGTAGAAGGTCGTCTAGGGGGGCATGGATCAAATAGCTGCGAGGACTGAGGAGTCAGACTGAGAATAAATCCAGGTTTTCAGAAATTTCCTGAATAGGCTTTCTGAGGGAGCGTGCCTAAGGTTGGGGGGGAGACGATTCCATGCCTTAGCCGCCAGAAGGGAGAAGGTCTTTCCACCCTTGGATTTTAGTTTAATGCGAGGTTCCGAAATTAAATTGGCGCCAGAAGACCTCAAGCAACGGATAGGAGTGTAATGCTGGAAGCGCTTGGTCAGGTAGGATGGACCCAAGCCCCTGTTTGCTTTAAATACAGTGACTAGGAGCTTGAATAAGATTCTCTTATGGAGGGGCAGCCAATGAAGGGTGTTAAGAGCTGTAGAGGCTGAGGACCTACGGGGGAGTTTCAAAACAAGCCTGGCTGCTGCATGTTGGACACTCTGCAGCTTTTTCAGAGAGGACTTCTTGATGCCAGCTAGGAGGCCGTTACAATAATCCAGCCGGGAGAGAATAAGCGCCACCGCGACTGATTTCCTGGCTGTGATAGGCAGAAAATTAAAAAACTTCTTTAATTGCCTGATCAGACTGAAACAGCGCCCAGCGGTAATGCGCACATGTTCATCGAAGCTGAGGGAAGCGTCAAATTGAACGCCCAAGTTGCGGGCTCAAGCAACCGCGCTTGGTGGTGCTTCGGAATTATGAGGCCACCAGTCTTTGGGGGAAAAGAATGTGCCTTTACCTAGGGGAATTATTTCTGTTTTGGCGCTGTTGCATTTTAAATGATGCAGGTTAAGCCAAGAAAAGACTTCTGACAGACAGTTTTGGAATCTGGTGGCAGCATCCGGAAGTTTTTTATCGATAGTGACGACAAGCTGGGTGTCGTCAGCGTAGGATGTCACGAGAATCCCATGTGACTCGATCAACGTGAGAAGGGGGGCCATATATACATTGAAAAAGAGGGGGCTCAGGATGGAACCCTGGGGTACCCCCGAGATGATGGATCGTTCATCGGAGAGAAAGGGGCCCAAGGAGACTGTTTGTGAGCGATTGGACAGGAGTGAGGTTATCCAGGCAAGTGCGGAGCCCGAGACACCAATCTCACGCATCCTATTAATTAGAACAACATGTGAGATGGTGTCGAAAGCCGCGGTTAGGTCGAGCAGGATGAGGACGGCCTGCCTGCCCTCATCCTGCAAGAACTTGATGGTGTCTGACAACTCAATCAAAGCGGTCTCTGTGGAGTGGCCAGAGCGGAAGCCAGATTGCTGTGGGTGCAGGATGCAATGATTTTCCACAAAATTCTTTAATTCCTCATGAACTAGTTGCTCAGTGATTTTGCCTAGCGCAGGGAGGAGTGAAATTGGGCGCATATTAGACAAATCAGTAGGGGATTTATTTTGCTTTTTCATGAGGGGCTTGACTGTGGCCTTCTTCCACTCAGAAGGAACAATGCCGGAGTCGAGGGATTCGTTCACAATTGCATTAATTAGAGGGTTGACGGCCTCTACAAGATGGTGCAAGATGACTGGGGGGCAAGAATCCGTGGGTGCACCTGATTTGCAGGCTAGTATGGCTTTGTGCGTTTGCGTTAGGGAAACTGCTTTGAATTGGTTTAATGAGGGAATAGTTGTGTCAGGCTCTTGGGTAGGAATAGGTGCAGGGGGGAAGTCCTTGTGGATATTGTTAATTTTCTCCTCGAAGAAATCAGCAATTTGATCACAGAGGGCCTGCGAGGGGGGGATTTCAAGTGCCAGTGCTTTGGGATGGGTAAAAGACTTTACGATATTGAAGATTGTTTGTTGTTTCTGTTTAGCAGAGTCTATTGCTTGAGCGAAGAATGCCTTTTTTGTTTTTTTATATTTGAGAGATATTGTTTTCTCTGGAGAATGTAAATGGATCTAGACGTTGGATCGTAGGTTTTTCTCCATTCTCTCTCCAAAAGCCTACACTTAAGGTGGCAGTCAGCGAGGGCCGGAGTATACCAGGGGGCATTAGGTTTCTTTTTTCCTCGGACAGGTTTTTGGTTTATGGGTTTTACATTGGCAGAGATTACTCTCTCCATCCACAGGTGGAAATTTGTGGAGTCTAGAGACACGTCACCCGTGATGGAAGGGGGTGGTACCCCTGGTTGTGGGTTGAGTTTGGTGTACTCAGCTACCTTTTTCCAATTAATAGGAAAGGGGGAGTGAGGGAGTTTAATAGGAGGGGGGGGCGAGGTTTTGTTATTGATGGAGAAGGGAATGAGACAGTGGTCTGTCCAAATTTGTGGCAAGGGGGTGGAAGCAACTAGGGAGGTCAAGTTTGTGCAAATGCCGTCCAGGGTGTGTCCGGCACAATGGGTAGGGAGGGAGACTAATTGGGAAAGACCAAAAATCTCAAGAGAGTGGCGGAAATTGAGAGTGTGGGGATCAGTATCGGATTCCAAATGAAGATTGAAGTCTCCAAAAAGAGTGAAGGTAGGGTAATGGGTGAGGAAAGCTGCCAGAGTTTCATCAAGGGAGTCCAGGAAAGTAGTGGCATTTCCGGGAGGGCGATAGACGAGTGCTCCAGAAAAGGCGGAGGAGGAACTAGTTTGGATTACAAATCCCAGGGATTCACAGTCCTTGAGGGAAGCCAGATCAAATGTGTGGCACTTGAGTGCATTTTTTACAATGATGGCCAATCCGCCTCCCCGACCAATGGGTCTGTCTCGCCTGAAGATGGTGTAATCCGGGGGGAGAGCGGTGGCAAGGTCGGGATTAGAAGCATCGTGCAACCAAGATTCGGTAATGAACAAGGCGTCAAGATTGGCTGTTATAATAAGATCATGGATGTCTTGTCCATGTCGAGCTAAGGATCTGGCATTGATTAGGCCACCATTAAAGGAGGTTGTCTTATGCTGAGGACGAGGGGGAGGGGGGGTAATGGGGCTGGCGAGACTGGAAGATGACCAACCACACGATCGGCAGGTGTAAGGGCCACGCAGGTGGTCAGAAAAGGAATGCACACAGCAGGAAGGACTAGGTAAGGAAGGGCGCATAGACAGCAGCTCAGAGAGGTCGTACCTGAGTACAGGGGAAGCGGAAGCAGCATGTCCTGCGCCTGGCGCGGTCTTGGCACGGGTGGGCGCAGACGGGCTTGGCTTAGGCGCGACTTCGGCGCGTATCCGGCGCGCCCGCTGCGCCAGCCCGCTGCGCCGTCTGGTTGCTATGCACATTATGTAGGGAGGTAGGAGGGCGGGAGTAGGGCGCGACTAGAGCGCTCTCCCCGACTGCCTCACTCAAGATGGCGCCCACCGCCGCCGAGTATCGGCTAAGGAGCGGTAGGGCGGATTTAAAAGAGGAGTAAAGGTGTTTAGGGTGTCAGAGTGCCTAGATATCGATTCCCCTTAATTTTGAAGCCCCCAGAAAAGAATTCCAAACAGTTATAAAAACGAGTGAAAAGCGCTGACAAAGCGGAATCACAATGCTGTTAAAAGTATAAAATCAGAATACACGTTTTATAACACAACAATCGCTCGCAGCCCCAGTTCCCTCGCTAGGGAGAGCTTCTGAGGGCAGTACGAATCACATTGAGCCAGGCTCAGTCTTCCACCCTTTAGCTATTCCACCTCTTAAAAATTATAGACATGCACTATTTAGCACTATTGAAAAAAATATTGTTAATTTTATTTCCCAGACACATACGGGCTTAAAATCAACAAGCAATAGTTCATTAGTGTGAACTATATATTCAGACTGTCAAGAAAAGTTTCCCCTTTGGGTGAACTTATATGCTGACCACAGTTCAGAACTCAACGTGCATGCAAACAAACAGTTTCAATACCACATACTAGAAGCAGAAAATGATAAACATAAAACAGTCATACAAAAAATGATTTTGATAGGTTAAAAACAATAAGCATAATAAAACATATATATACACAAATATATATATATTCAGACAGATTATTGTTCTGCTGCAAGAAATACATTTGTGTGAGAAACTGGGTTGTCGGATGAGGGTTGTGAAACCCTCCTCAAGCAGCAGCCCCAATCATGGTCAGGGTGAACCATAAAAAGTGACTAAATTAACCTGAGCTCAACCCTCTGGTAGCTTGGCACAAAAGCAGTCAGGCTTAACTTAGAGGCAGTGTGCAAAATGTTTATGCAGCACACAAAAGGTAATAAAGTTAAAGCACAACACAAGAAAAATGCCACACCAGTTTAGAAAAATTGCAATAAATTATTTGAAACCAAAACAATAAAAATCCAAATGGTAGAACGGGGGTTATGATTTTTCAAAGTGCAAAATTGCACCTAAAGATCAAAGTCCAAACCGGGGACATCTATTCGTGTGAGGCCAGGAAAAAGTTATGGCTGATCGCAATGGAGTGCTAGCTGGATACACATACTGAATTGGGCTCAGTCTGCACTTACCTTTGGTCTTTTTAAATGTTAAAGAAATATGTCTGAGAAGGTAAAGTTCAGTGAGCCAGGCGGCCCGCCGGGTTTGAGGAGGCATCGTCATTATTGGGGAGCCACTGGACAAAGTTGTAGTGAAGATTTATACATTCAAACTAAATCAATTTTATGGAAGTTTAAAATCTTCAGCGGGAGAAAGTTCAGGCTGTAGCAGGCGAGAGCTCCAAATGGCCATATACTGCTTCTGAAAGGAGCTGCTGAACAGGGTTTGCTCATGCAGAGAAGAACGTAGTAGAAGCTGCTGCAAAGTCAGGGCGACCGGCGATGCACCTTGGTCAGATCTGTGATCAGATACGTTCCGGTTCCCTCTCAGTTCTCAAAGCACGTTTTGTCAGAAATGTCCCAGGTTTTGGATTTAGGCTATCTAGCACTTTTAAGACCACTTCCAAAGGTTCAAGATTGAAAGGGAACTACTTGGAGTGTCATGACTCACTCAGGGGCTGGGCCCAGGTATGGGTTCAAGGTGGGTTCAAGGTGGTTGGAGCATTTTCTGTCCATGAGGCTCTGATCAGGAGGTCAGCCAACTGGCCCTTGGAGCCATTCTAAAGGTCCTGGGTAGATTCAAGCAGGAAAGCAGGTCTCAGGCAGCATGGTAGTCCTCTGAGGTGCACAGAGCAGGCTTCAGGAAGCAGCAGTCCTCTTGGTGCAGCGGGGAAGCCATCTGAAGTACTCAGAAGGGCACAGGCAGCAGGGCAGTCCTCCTTCCCCAGGTCCATATATGAACTGAAAAGAAGGTCTGAGGGCCCTATTTTTAAAGCTGGTGTCCCCTTTCAAGTAGAATAAAATTCTAGAGTTTTTCTCCCTACAGATGTGTCTGGAATTTCCTGCCTTCTTGCCAAGGTCCCAGTCTGTCTTCAGTCGCAATAGGCTAGTGTGAAGTACTTTGTGTGTAAGCTGAGGCAGTGTCTTTCAAGTGCAAGTAGGACTCTGCATAGCTCCACCCCTCAACCTGCCAACAACCAGTCCCTTTATTGTTTGGCTGTATGACTGGACTACCCAAAGGCCAACTGCCAACTGCCAACTTTATCTCGTTGTAGGACACAGGAAACCGGCTCCAGTCACCAAATGATAAGGAAAAGACAATGCCAACTTTCCAAAAGTAAACACAAATAGATGATGGACGGAGCACTGAAACCCCGAAACCGATCCTAGGATGCTCGTTTCCTGTACACAGAGGACCTGGATTGGCAGTTCGGGGTGCACTGTTCCCATGAAGCACAAGTTCAAGACTGATTTGCATATGGACAGGCAATAAATGGTGAGCAAAAGAGTGATGGATTTAACCCTGATCTCTTGACTGGGGGTGAATATTTTGATTTGTTCAGCATTCCCTCCATCAATTGTGTGTCTTTTGCTTTCTCGCCCTAAGTGCGCCGGGTATGCCCAGACGTGGGTCCCAGGCTCACTGTGCCACTGGATTCAAGCTATCCTGGCTGATGAGGGGTAAAACCCTGAAACCGGTCCTAGGGTGCTTGTTTTCAGTCCAAGGAGGGCCTGGCTTGGCATTTAAGGCTGGACTGTTCCCATGAGGCACAGGGACAAGATTGATTTGCATATGGCTAGGTCTAAACTGGGGTGGCATGGTTAGCAAAAGAATGATGGATTTAACCCATATCACTTGACTGGGGGTGAATGTTTTGATTTGTTCTGTATTCCGTCCATCAATTGTGTGTTTTTAACTTTTCAAAAGTGGCATTTTAAGAATTGTGACTTTAAACCTGACTTTACCATTAAAGAGGATTTTAAATTACAATTCCTTAGACACCAAGGGCCAGATGTAGGTCGCCCAATACCGGTCGGTAAAGGCCGAAATTACCGAATTCTGGCCGTTACCGACCGGTATTGGGCTTTTCAGATGTAGGTGGCATTTTTTAGTGCTTTTCCCCTTTTAGGATTCGTTATTTACCACCAACTACAAGTTGGTGGTAAATAATGAAAACCTTGGAAAAAAACCATTTTTTTTGCTTTTCCAACAATGCCATGTTGCAGACATACATGCCCTTAGGGAATGTATGTATGCAACATGTGCACCCATACACAATTGAGGGGTGCAACAGGGTGTCAAAATGACACCCTGCCACCCTTCAATGTTTCCCCCTTTTACCGATTCGGTAATTGGCATTCATTCCTATGGGCCTCCAGGAATTACCTACATCAGGCCCTCGGTATTTTACTGAATCGGTAATGTAAGGATTTGGTAAAATACCGAATTCTTAACATACCGATTTGGTAAAATACCGAATCCAGGATGTAGGAAGCACTCAAGTTAGTGCATTCCTCAGTTAAGGATTCGTTATTTACCAGCAACTAGAAGTTGGTGGTAAATAATGAAAACCCTTGAAAAAGCATTTTTATTGCTTTTCCAACAGTGCCATGTTGCCGACATACATGACCTTAGTGACACCCTGCCACCCTTCAATGTTTCCCCCAATTACCAAATCGGTATTTACTGATTCGGTAATTGACATTCATTCCTAAGGGCCTCCAGGACCATAGGAATGAATGGCAATTATCGAATCGGTAAATACCAATTCGGTAATTACCGAAACGTACCGAATCGGTAATTTTTTCGGTAAAATTACCTACATCCCATTTGCCTGTTCTTAAATACCGAATCGGTATGATTCGGTATTTAAGAATCGGTAATCTGGGATTACCTACATCTGGCCCCAAATGTGACATGTCCACCTGCTCCTAAACATAAGTGATCACTTATTAAATGTAATATTGTCACCCAATGTTATCCGATGGGAGAGGTAGATATCATAGAAGTGAAAAATAAATGTGTGTGTTTTTCACTACCAGGACATGTAAAACCTGTAAGTACATGTGCAACATTTTAAATACAATACACCTTACCGTCTGGGCTAATAAACACCTATTTTAGGGTTGACTTATATGTGTTAGAAAATGAAGTTTTATGCCTGGCAAAGGCTTTATTTTGCTCTAAGGAGCTAATTAAGTGGGTGGCACAATGCGTTCTGCAGGCCCAATAATAGCATTCAGTTTACCAGCACTGGTTATACAGTATGACATTTTACTGAGGACTTATAAGCAAGCGAACTATGCCAGTCAGGTGCAACCCATATTTTAGGGAGTGAGCATGAGCACTTTAGCTGGTTAGTGGTAAAGTCCTATGGCCAACATAAACAAATCCAGTAAAAATAAGATGGGAGCAGGAAACAACGTTTGGAGGAAGGTCATCCAAAAGGTGACAGTCTAACACTGCACATGTGTTGTGATGATTTGGTATCTTTGTGTGGCTCTCTCTAGTACAGGGTTCAGTTCATGTATGATGTCAAGGTTTACCAGATTGCTTAATCTGTTCTTTCCATAAATCTCATCTGTCTGGTGAAAAAGCGTTGTCTGATTCTAAATATATTTTCCTGTGCCCTCCTCCTTTCTTGCTGTAGTCCTAGAATTCTCATTCTCCTTACCAAGCTGATGCATTCTGGCCCTTTTTTATTACTGGTTACCACCTGCGCTCAATTGGTGATAATTTGAGTTTTTTGTTCCTCATGTATGTGATGGTTCTTATGGCACATATTCTCGGTTTAGTGGTAAGCTCTCTTCAAGCAGAGGAGAAAATATCCAGGGTGGGGCATTGAACACCCCCAAAGTTGGTCAGACTAACTCTTCAGTTCACTTCTGGACCTGGGGAAGGACTCTCAGAGGACTGTCCTCTGCACCTTAAGGACTGCCCTGCTGCCTGAAGACTATCCTCAGAGGACATGCCGGCTTCTTGAATATGCTTTCCTGCTCAAACCCAAGACTTCCAGAGTGACTCCAAGGGCTAGTTGGATGCCTCCTGATCAGAACCTCAGGGACAGAAAAGGCTCCAACCATCTTGAACCCACACCTGTACCCTAGTTGAGTTATTCCGGACCCTTAAAGTGGTGGTACCCCTCCAGTCCTAAACCATTGGAAGTGCTGCTAAATGTGCCCAGATAGCCCAAATACAAAACTTGAGACTTAGAAAATGCTCTGCCTATAAGTGCTTGGAGATCCGAGAGGAGACAGATACCAACCTTTTTGTCGATCCACCCAAGGTGCATCGCTGGACGGCCTGACTTCGCGGCAGCTCCCTCTCTGTTCTTCTCTGCAGAAGCAAATCCTGTTTAGCGGCTCTTCACAGAAGAGGTATCTTGTTCTGGCCTCATTGAGCCCTCGTCGGTTACACCCTGCATCGTCAGCCTGCAGGAGATTTTCAACTTCAATAAAGGAAACTAAGTCAGAACGTATAAATCTTCGCTGCAAATTAATTCTGCAGCTCCCTGACAACAATGCCTCCTCCTTGGACACTGCTGGCTGCCTTGCCACAATCCACTGCACCTTCTCGATTATATTTTTCTTTAAAATGTTTTACCTGAATTTTATGTCAAGAAGCCATGCAGGTCAGGCGGTCCTCCATCGAGACAATGATCTTTAGGGAGGGCACTTTAATGATCTGTGACTAGGCAAGTGCATGCTCTAAACTCACTAATCCTACATCAATTATGCAAAGGAAGGGCTGGAAGTGCTTTGAGAGCATTGACGTTGCATGGAGAAATGATCTTTAGAGCACTCACTACAAATAGACTCCTCAATATAGACTACAATTTCTCTCAGTTTTCTGAACTATCACAATTTTTGCAAATAGCAGAGGCCATTTGGAGTGTTGGAGTATAGATTTCCTTGTTGTGCACTGCATTTTTGCCTGGCAATGGATATACTGTGTTGCTGCAGCCAAGAGGACCTTGTTGCAAAATCTTATAAAATTCTAGGAGACTGTGACCTTTTAGAAACATATTTTGAAGTTGAAGCTGATTAAGGAGAAGTATTGTTAGGAATTGAATTGTACGTTGGAAAGAAACTTGAATAGTAAAAGGTACTACTTAAGAGATAAACATTGAAGGAGTATAAAATATATTTTGTGTACTTTAAATGTTGATCTATGTGGGGAACAGGAAGGACCATTGTGACCCTTAAAAGACTGCTGATATAGTCAGGATCTATATATTATATTTAGGTTAGTGGTGTATGATTAGACAAAAAACTATTCATAGATAACCGTGTGAATAATACACTCAGGATGAATATTTATGCTGCTGTTTAAAAAAGAACCTTGTGTATATAGTGGAACGAGCGAGCTAGTACTCACTCAATAGAAGGTAATTTTGTATTTGAAAAAGAGTATGATCATGATTAAATAAAAGTATATAATTTACTTACATTCTATTTGCTTTCCTCTTCACATTTCCAGCAATATCCCAGCAAGTCGGAGGCATACAAATATACTGGAGAAATATCACTCCAACAGCTAGGATACTGGACTTGAGACAGTGATAATATATTAAAGATATTAAAGATATTAAACTCGTATTTAGATATCCACTACAAGTGGATGCGAGTGCCCAGTAGAATGTTGATATTCAATGTCACTGTTTCTCTCTCTCGTAGCCCATTACCCTTTCCCAAGGTCTACTAATAGCCATACTATTGTGTATTGGTGGTCGTGAATATGGAGAAGTGTGGAAAAAATATAGCGCTCATGTTCGGAATTCAGGCTAGTGCGTTTTGACATTGGCAGATGAATACATAATGAACAAGTTAATACTGAATGTACTCTTTTTTTCTCTTCGATAGAAACATCCTACATGCACTGAGCCAAATAAATATATTATAAAATATTAATTGTGTTTTACATCATTCTAAGTAGCAACAACTGTATTTTTTTGTATCATTCAGCTCAAATATCTAAAAGTCACAACCCCCATTTAATGTTCTACATACAACCACTCTGTTTAGGCTACATATCATCCTCCATCAAAACACCCAAGCTGCCCTATTACACAAACATGATAAAAGAAAGTATGTGTACATGCATGATAAATAGGAACAGTATTGTCCATTCGGTACCTGAATGTATCCCACATTGTACAATGGTGCTACTGTGAGACACACTGCACAGTTTGTGAATGGGTTGTATGATATAAGTTGCACACGGTGCACATATGTGTATCAAACAATCATGGTTTTACTTATGACCGCTAGACTGGGAAAAATGGCACCCACGATTGTATATGAGGTTGCAGATAAAATGGTGTGTCCTCTCTGATCTGCTTTCTTTACTTTTTCTACACATGACTCTGAGTGATCTGCATCTGTGAGATGTCTTCTTAGCAAAGAGAAATCTCTCTCAAAAAAGCATTGCTAAAATGAATTATATAAAGTTGCTGCGCTGAACCAGTTACCTCCACCATTAGTGTCAGTGCTTCCCTCGGGTGCAGTAATCTGTGAAATATTTAAACTACATATGCTTTCCTCTTATAAGAAATGCATAAAAGGGCACTCCAGGTGTGTCATTCCAAAGTTTTTATTCAAGCGGCAATGCGGTTCAACCTTACAGTCTTCGTTAAAGCCACCCTAGCTACCCCCCGCCATGCACTGCCCACTGATAGAATTCAGTTTTCGATACCCTAATTACCCATTGCTGATGTGTGAGTTAGCATCATATGGCTAACTGATGAAGTTCGTATATGTACTTATGCTGAATTATTTTACTTGCTCCTTACTTATATTCAAATGTATGTGTGACCATATTAGTTTCTTAGCTTAGCCTGTGTGCCACCATTTTGTGTATCCCTCTGTGCCTGGGGGCCCTGCTCGCGCATATGCCCCTCCCGCAGGAATACAGAAATTCACTAAGACAGCAGTTTTCGTTTCTCGGCTTACTGTGGCCGAAACTAACAAGTCTCTTTATCAGTAATGTTCTCATGCCCAGAGACGCCGAAGCCTAGCTCCATGGCCTTGAGTAGAGATAATGATGTATCCCTTGCAGGTGCAGATGCCTGCTGTATGAGAGCATTGTCCACTGGTCCGAGGCTCGGTAACTTTCCACAAGGGGCGTACCCCTTTTTACTGTATTGCATTATAATGTGTTGCTGTGATGCAGAGAGTCAGTCCTCTCGTTCGCACTCCTAGGAGTGAGGTCGGACAGGGCCCTCTCATATGAGTGTTGTTTGGCCTAATAAAGACTTTTGTTTATTCTTCTCCACTGTCCGGCTGACTTCCTATATAGTGACTATAGGTGAGTGCGTTAAGTCACTCGGGTGGATTTGAGCCACGCTTATCAGATGGCGCCCGAATAGGGACCCCGCGATAAGGATCTTTCTCACCCGTAAGTGGGTAGCAGAAGACCGGGGACCCGCTGGTCGGCACGGTGGGCCCGGGTACCCATCTGATGCCGAGCTTGGTTCTCGCAGCGCTGCCCCACCCTGCTGATCGGGAGAGGTCCCGGTTCGGATCTTACGCCGGGGTCCAGAAGGCGGAACTTGAAGCTGACCGTGTTGGTCCTGGCAGCCGGAGGTGGAGAACGGTAGAGGTCGGTGCCGCCTACGGAAGGTGAGTGGTCCACCTGTGATTGTTTAAGGAACAGGAGTGTTCCGGGAGACTAGGGTGTCTCCAGTGGTTTGAGGAGCCGGTGTGCTCCTGGGGCTAGTGTGCTCCGGGGAACTCAGAGTACGAGAAGGTGCTCTGACAGACTTGACGAGGTTGGGGAAATATCTAGATGTATTGTTTGTAGCGATCCGACCGGGTGGTACTGTGGTGAAGGCGTGGCTCATTGCGGGCAGACTCCGGTGCTTACCCTGAACTCCTAGAGTGGTGGTTCAGTGGAGGTGAGATCTGGGTTTCCCGTGGTAAAGTGCGCAGTGATCCATAGTGCCGCACGGGTGGCGGATCTGTTCCCCATCCTCAGAACAGCTAGTGTACTGTTCGGTCTGCGGTAGAGTCCAGGTTCCCCAGGGCTTGGTCGACGGGCCTTGTCCCATTTGGTAACACGTGTTTGGAGGTATTGTATATGTGCGTGTGTGGTTTCCTAATGTATGTCTATATGTGTGTATGAACGAGCTCGAGCTAGCGAATCAAGGTAACGTAGCCTGTGGTGAAGTGTTTCTTTCACACCGAAGTAAAGATGCCGTGTTTTAGTAAGTTACGATGCTTTGGATGTTGTTGTCGACCCTCAGGTACTAGACTGGCCGAGAGCCAACCTGCACCCCCTGAAGGCACTCCAAGCTTTGATATGTATGTCAAGCATGGATTGGTCCCGATTTTGTTTGGTACTTTGTGGCACCGGTACACTGCTGATAATGTGGATTTACAATGGCCTTTGACGGGTTCTTTCGATGAAGCTAAGTTGGACTATTTGCAAGACAAACTGTTTGCTAGGCGTAGCCGTCAGAGTATGTTTGATTCTTTGCGAGTGTGGCAGAAAGAGGCCAGGAAACGCAAGCTGAGAGATGAAAAAGAGGCTTATAAAAAGTCCACCCAGACTATGGCGCAGAAGGCGAGAGAACAGGTTGGAAATGAGAATGCGCTACGTATGGAGCGCTCAGATAGACTTTGTAGGTTGAAAGAAAATAAAAGTTATGTCGTGCGAGAGGACGACCCAGATGAGATGGAAGACATTTTGAATACCCGACCCCCTCCCCCTTATGCCCCACAGCCCTTGTATCCCTCCTTGCCAATTCCAGCCCCCGGTAGTGGAGTTCCGGGTCCTTCAGCAAGTGCCCCCCAACAATACTCGCCCTCGACACCCCTTGTTTCATTACTCCAGACCACTTCACCCGCAACCTCCCAATTTTCTTTAGCACTCCCTACTGTTTCAGCTAGTACCACCCCCAGTCAGGAAATGCTAACACCGAGTCGAGGCGCAGGTAGTGGATTACTCTCGCAGGTACGGAAGTTGCTTACGCGTTCTACAGTTGGTTTAGATGAAAAGAGTATGGTGGCTAATCAGGCATGTCAGTGGGCCAGGAATAATATTTATTCGTTTGAAGATATTTGGTCCACTATGAAAGATTTTGAGCCTTTGATGCAGCAGCACGCTTTGTGGCACATGTCAAATGTATTGATACCGCTATGGGAGCAGGGGTATGGAGGTGTGGCTCCAGCGGTTTTACGAGATATACAGGCTGGAGCCTATAGAACGAATACCGGGGTGAAAGAAGTGATGAGTAGTTTACGTGCACTATTACAATACAGGAACGAATTACCCTCTGCCGGCGCACCCCATTTCCCAGGTCTCCACCCAATGCGCGAGGTGCACCCTATTTTTCATCCCGAGGTCCCCGAGTTGCTAGATCCAGTAACGAAGGCTGTTACCAGGAACAGGATAGATGCGCATTTCCAGGAGCAATGGGTGTATACGCCATGGAAGAGAAGTGAGGTATTATCATTGAAAGCTCAGCTGCCGGATTCTAGAAAGAATCCGACTGCCTACTACAAAGAGCTAACAGAAGCCGCGTCTTCCACTGTGATGACTTTGGCTGATGTTGAATTGTTTTTCGGGCTTTTGGTTCCGGTTGATGTGTGGCGGCAAGTGAAAGGTACTGACCATGCGGAAGAGTTAGGAGGTACGTGGCAGGAGTTGCAGGATTGGGACAAGGAGCGTAAGCCAGGGGAGAAGCCGAAGGCTGAGATCTTAGCTTTACCAGGGCGCATAATAAAATATATGCATTCTCTCATTCCCCCGAAAAAGGTAGATTGGGACAAGTTGACGGCCTGTAAGCAGAAAAAGGATGAGGCAGTCTCGGACTTCTTTACGAGGTTTGAGGAAACGTTCATTGATTTTAGTGGGCAAGATGTGTCACAAGATGGCGGGTTACGGCTCTTTGTTAATAGGTTTGTCGGGAACTTATTGCCTGAAATTTCAGCAAGATTGCAAGCGTCGGAGAGCACGTGGACGACGTCCTCTCCTTCGGGCATTCTCAGTATGGCACAGTATTATGAACACAGAGAAAATGAAAGTAAGGACAAGCAGGAAAAGAAGGCTAAGGATCTAAAGACAAGAGTTTTGTTGCAACAAGTGGCTAGAGGCAGAGGAAGGGGTGCAGCGCCGAGTCGTGGGGGCGGTTTTGGGAGAGGTGAGAGTAGGGAAAGGCTGGGACCGAATCAGTGCGCAAAGTGTAAGCAGGAGGGGCATTGGTGGCGGGATTGCCCACTGCTTCAGTCGGGCGCTGGTCCAGGACGAGGACGAGGACGAGGTAGTGGTGATTTTGGGAGACAGGCTACACGATCAGAATGAGGCGGGAGACCGGGAGGAAATTACTTTGACAATGGTGCAGACAGACAACAGTTGCAGAGGGGCGGTGGTCAGTACTATAATGATGATTACTCAGTGGACGATTTGACAGGGTTTTCCCACAACTAGGACAGTGTAGGACAGAGCATGGGACCAGTACTTGTGGAAGTTGATCAGAGGGGACCCTATGTTGAGGCAGATTTATTGGGGTCTCCACAAAAATTTCTAGTGGATACGGGTGCGATGAAAAGTTCAGTGGCTCGTTCTCGAGTCCCAGGGGCGGCTCTGTCTGGCAAAAATAATATTTCTGTGGGTTTCGCAGGTACCCCGGTGATTAGCCCCATTTCTAAACCTCTCACGTTGACGATTGGCCCTTTCACTGTTGATTCACCGTTTCTATTGACATCAAATTGTGGGGAAAATTTGTTGGGCCTGGATTTACTAAAAAGGTTGCATGCCACCATCTATTGTTCTCCAGATGGTGTGTACCTTACTTTGGGCCCGAATGTCGCCCGCCCATTACAGTGTTTCTCAAAAGATGATCCATTACCACCTGAATTTCAAGGCATACCCGACAGCTTGTGGGCGGTCAATGACACGGATGTAGGTAAAATGGATATTGCCCCAGTGACCATAAGGGTGAAAGTGGGGGCAAAATTACCCAGGGTTCCACAGTACAGGATTCCTAGGGAGGGAGAGAAGGCCCTGTTACAAATAATACAAGATCTCATACGATCTGGTGTAGTGGAGGAGACTGATTCGAACATATGTAACAGCCCTATTTTACCTATCCTTAAAAGACGGTCACCTGACGCTCCTGATAATACCCCTGATGTCTATAGGTTTGTGATTGATTTGCGGCACGTAAATAGAGTAGTGGAGCCACAGTACCCGGTGGTCTCGGACATTACTACAATATTGACAATGATTCCCCCTTCTGCTAAATATTTCTCTGTCCTAGACTTGAAAAACGCTTTCTTCAGTATTCCAGTACATGAAGAAAGCCGTTATCTCTTCGGATTCTCATTGGCTGGCCGAAGCTTCCGCTTTAAGAGAATTCCTCAGGGGTACACTGAGAGTCCGAGCATATATAGTCAAGCATTGAAGACACAATTGGATGAACTGGACCTTCCACCTGGCAACGTCATGTTGCAGTATGTGGATGATATCCTGATAGCATCGGACGACGAGAAGGGTTGTCGGGATGCTACTGTGAAATTGCTCCACCATTTGGCTAAAAGAGGGCATAAAGTGTCCCTTCCAAAATTTCAATACTGTCGAACGGAGGTCACCTACCTCGGTCACCTCCTTTCGAAAGTGGGGAGGAGGTTGACGCCAGAGCGCATAAAAGCTATTAATAATATGAGTGTACCTAACACGCAGCGAGAGGTGCGCGCGTTCTTGGGCATAACATCGTATTGTCGCCAGTGGATACCTAACTATGCGTTACTAACAAAACCCCTATTGTATCTGACTACCAAGGAAGTGCGCGAGCCCCTACCCTGGACCCCCGCATGTCAAGAAGCGTTTGAGTCACTAAAAACGGCTTTATGTTCTGCGCCTGTTCTTGGAACACCTGATTACCAGAAGCCTTTTGTTCTTTACGTACATGAGGCGGAAGGTTGCGCGTTGTCTGTTCTAACTCAGTGTTT
Organism: Lissotriton vulgaris; assembly: GCF_964263255.1. Classification (NCBI taxonomy): domain Eukaryota; kingdom Metazoa; phylum Chordata; class Amphibia; order Caudata; family Salamandridae; genus Lissotriton; species Lissotriton vulgaris. The sequence continues at coordinate 121,664,639 of NC_141697.1, forward strand.
TGGGGGGAAACAGAGACCCTGCGCTTACTTTTCCGCAATGCTTGACAATGTGGCAAGAGCACTGCCGAGTTGTCTGAGAGCCACGGCGGCTGCTGCGGTCTCTATAAGACAATCGGCAGGGCTCGTATTGGGATCAGACCTCACAGTCATGGTACCGCATGCTGTGGACATTTTGTTGAACAGAACTCAGACGCAGCACTTAACTAGTGCTCGTCTTACGGGTTATGAGATGACTCTTTTTGCACCCCATGTGATGATCAAAAGGTGTGCTACACTGAATCCGGCCACATTGTTACCTATCCCCACAGATACAAAGGACGATGACATACATGACTGTTTGTTTAGGACCGAAGAAGAGACAAAGGGGAGGGTGGATCTGACAGACAGGCCCTTGGACGAACCAGACGGGGAGTTGTATGTGGATGGGTCCTGTTTTAAATTGCCAGACGGTACATCAACAGCAGCATATGCAATAACAACATTACAGACGGTAGTGGAGACTTCTAGGATACCTTACAATTCTGCCCAAGCTGCTGAGATTATAGCCCTACTGAGAGCATGTGAATTGAGTGAGGGGCTAGACGTGAACATTTATACTGACAGCCAATACGCCTTTGGCGTGGCTCATAATTATGGGCGACTTTGGGCAGAACGGGGATTTCTGACTTCTCACGGACAACGCATACAACATGGCCCACTGATATTACGACTGCTAGCGGCACTGACACTACCCAAAAGATTGGCTGTGATAAAGTGTAGCGCACACAAGACAATAGTGGATGATGTAGGACGAGGCAATGCCTTCGCCGATGAAACAGCAAAAGAGACTGCTAGAGAAAAATTACCACGAATGTTTGTGGCAGGACCAGCTAGATGGGTCCCAGATGTTCATATGTTCTCAGACACTGTACAGAGTGTCAAGAACATACAGGGAAAAGCGACAGAAGATGAATTGAGGGCATGGAAGGATGGGCAGGGGCGATTGGATGCGGATGAATGTTGGACAGATGTGACCGATAAGAGACGATGGTTACTCCCGAATGCATATGTTCTTCCAGTAGTGACGATGGCGCACGGGCCTGCTCATGTTAGTGCAAAGGGCATTTGTAAATTGTTAGACCCAGTGTGGAGCAATAAGAATATCTCTAAAGTGGCCACTCACTTGGTTCGACAATGCATGGTGTGATTGAGACATAATCCTGGAAAGGGTACCCCTGTCCCAACTGGAAATTTTGCACCCCCTTCTTTCCCTTTTGAGGTGATTCAGATGGATTACATCGAAATGGAAAGGGTCAATAACTTGAAGTATGTCCTTGTAGTCGTATGTGCCTTTAGTAGGTGGGTGGAGGCTTTTCCAACTAAAGATTGCACGGCCATGTCTACTGCAAAAATGTTGATCAAGGAGTATTTTTCTCGCTTTGGATTACCTAGGGTGATCTGGAGTGATAATGGTACGTCCTTTAATGCAGAACTAGTGAAGCAAATATGTAAAGGCTTACAGATTTCCCAAAAATTTCATTCAGCCTTACACCCTCAGGCAGCAGGACTTGTGGAGCGGTTTAACGGCACGCTCAAATTAAAGATGGCCAAAATATGTGAGAGTACAGGTCTCCGTTGGCCAGACGCCCTTCCCTTAGCCTTGCTTTCAACGAGAGTTACTGTGAATGCGAAGATGGGCGTCTCCCCTCACGAGGTGGTATTTGGCCGTCCGGCCAATATCTGGGGAGTGCCCAGGCCTAAATGTTTCACAGAAGTACCATATCCTTTGTTGACAGATTATCTGTATGCTTTGACTAAAGATCTTCGTTCTATTCATCAGCAGGTAGCAGACACTCTGAAGCCGTTGCCGGAGGGGCCTGGACACTCCATCAACCCAGGGGACTGGGTTGTGATCAGAAGATATCAGCGGAAGTCCTGTCTGGAGCCAAGGTGGTCGGAGCCGCGCCAGGTGCTCCTCACCATGCGTACTGCACTTCGGGTGGACGGAAGGAAGGCGTGGACCCACGCCTCACATGTGAAGAGGGTCCCGCTCCCGTTGCCCTATGACCAATGGGTAAAGGATGGCATTGCTGACGAAGAGCATGAGAATATACCAAGGTATGCTCCTTTCTCGGATGCTTCACTGATTGGAGAAGAGCGAAGCGGAATAGAGAATTCAGTGAGCTCTACTACTCCTGTTACTACTAGTGAGGAGACACCAGAGAGTCCAGCATCTGCCACAGATACACCTGTTTTGTTCACTGACCCCGAAGTGCTAGGGAGCACTCGATATAATTTGCGGCCCCGAAGAAAATAAGTAACAGTGCTGAAAAAGATGGACTAAACACTGGAAGAAGGGCTTAGTGAACTTTCTGAATACGAAGATTTAGTGGTAGGGATGGACTTGTAAGAGCCCTGGTGTTTAGCCGAAGATTGTGTGTTATGAGACTATAGAGTGGCGCGGGGCCCGAATTAAGTGCTCCCTTGTTTTCAATTGTTGAACAGCGACGTTGGAATAAGGTATGGACGGTAAAAGCCTGCCTGTGAGGCTTTGAAGGACACAGGGAGAAGATCCCTTTTTTAAGGGTTGAAGAACCCCTCTGGCCGGTTGAGGATTGTCTGGGACTATTTTTTTTTTAGTAGAAGTGTTTTTCATTTTTGATTTTTGATATATTTTGAACGTTCTTGAGAATGTATCCTTTTGGACGCCCCATTCCTGATGAGGAGCAGCCCTTTGCGGCTCCCCCAAGACCTGTGCCTGATTCCCCCTGGTTGGCCCTTCCCCGAAAAGGAAAGATCGTGGTCATCATTATTATTCTGATTGCTTTTATAGTGACTCTTGGAATATTGTTTTTCCTGGATAAAGCTTACCCCGTTCATGTGTTTGCACCCACACCCACTGCCGTTCCTGAACACAATATGATTACTGTTGATTATGGTGAAAGAATGTTGAGAAAAGGTTATAAAGAAAATGTTTTTATTAAGACTTTGCACCATGCACACGCCACTACCAACTTGACAGATTGTTGGGTTTGTGGGCTCTTGCCTTCTGCTGCCTATAAGAAAGACAGATTTCTTGCCCTCCCTTTGACACCAGTGAATAGTTGTGTCGGGTGGTATACTCTCATAGGTCTTGTTAAATATTTCCAGCAGCCAGATTCCCTGACTCCTCGACTGCAGAATAGGGGGTGGACAATGACAATGCGAGTACGTCCTCTGCCTCCATCTTCCCTTGGACGAATATACACTGATGGACGTTTTGACCAGACCTTTATAGAGACATGTGAGAAAAAGTTGGGCCGGTTTCTGACACCAAATGATACTGACAAACTTAGGGAAAGTTTCCTGAAATTGAATGCTTCTCTGTCTTACAGACACCCCCCGAAGAGTAACAACAGTTCCAAGTCTCTGATACCCCTGGCTGTAGTAGGTCCTTCTCCATTTTTCTGTATAGAGGGAAGGGGTCCCATCAAAGTCGGTAATAGCTCCTGTAATGTGACTGCTTCGATACGCTTGCCTCTTAGCCCCTCTTTGATTGCCCCACCCAGCATCTATTTCGTGTGTGGAGATAATGGATACTTTTGGTTGCCCGAGGGTTGGGGTGGGGTATGTTACCTAGCCTACATGATTCCTCCTGTATATGTGGCTCCTTCTGATTATCACAAAACTCATCGTCGATTCCCCAGTCCACAAGAGCAGCCGCAAGAGCAGCGTAAAAGCAGGGAACTTCAGGTAGATGACGTTGATCAGACGGACACCTCGTACCAACAATGGACTGATTTTTCTAAGGGTTTGTTACCTTTCTGGGGTCCGATATTTAACAGCAGAGCTATTCGACGACTGTCTAGGGTAATGGAAAAGGTAGTTCTCACCGAAGCTGACATTACGACTAACATATCTGTCGAGATTCAGGCTATGAGATTATTTACGATCCAGAACAGGATGGTGCTTGACGTCATACTGGCTGATAGGGGCGGGGCCTGTCGCGTCATCGGGACGTCTTGTTGCGTTTATATACCTGACTCAGCCCCGACTGTTAACTTGGCAGTACAGAAATTACATAGATTAGCGACTGAACTACATCAGGATAATGGGACATGGTCCTTACAGGGGTGGCTCTGGGGTGCCTTCTCTTCCTGGGGTTGGAAAATATTGATGGGTTTGGTTGGTGTGGTGAGTGTAATTCTGACTTGCTGCCTTTGCATATATTGCCTCCCTCCATGTTGCTCAATGTGTGCTACGAATTTACACCCGAAAAAGAAGTTACCTGGTCAATATACCACTTCTATGATTATTGAAATTCCTGCCGATGCAAGTTGGTTGATGTTTATTGCAGAGGATGTTCTAGACTAAAGAAATAAATAAAGGTGTAGAACAAGTCTTGCCCCTAGAATGGATGTCGGCACTACCTTTTGGCAAATAAATGAGGCCATAGTTAGCCAATGATGCTAAAAGGAGGGTCTGATAGAATTCAGTTTTCGATACCCTAATTACCCATTGCTGATGTGTGAGTTAGCATCATATGGCTAACTGATGAAGTTCGTATATGTACTTATGCTGAATTATTTTACTTGCTCCTTACTTATATTCAAATGTATGTGTGACCATATTCGTTTCTTAGCTTAGCCTGTGTGCCACCATTTTGTGTATCCCTCTGTGCCTGCGGGCCCTGCTCGCTCATATGCCCCTCCCGCAGGAATACAGAAATTCACTAAGACAGCAGTTTTCGTTTCTCGGCTTACTGTGGCCGAAACTAACAAGTCTCTTTATCAGTAATGTTCTCATGCCCAGAGACGCCGAAGCCTAGCTCCATGGCCTTGAGTAGAGATAATGATGTATCCCTTGCAGGTGCAGATGCCTGCTGTATGAGAGCATTGTCCACTGGTCCGAGGCTCGGTAACTTTCCACAAGGGGCGTACCCCTTTTTACTGTATTGCATTATAATGTATTGCTGTGATGCAGAGAGTCAGTCCTCTCGTTCGCACTCCTAGGAGTGAGGTCGGACAGGGCCCTCTCATATGAGTGTTGTTTGGCCTAATAAAGACTTTTGTTTATTCTTCTCCACTGTCCGGCTGACTTCCTATATAGTGACTATAGGTGAGTGCGGTAAGTCACTCGGGTGGATTTGAGCCACGCTTATCACCACTCACACCCTCGCCATGTACTGCTAATTACCCCATATATTACGTAACTCATGACATCTTCTATGATATCAGTGATAATATCACTTCAACATTTGAAATAAAATTATTGATGAGAAAACTGTGCATAGCAGGGGCGCGAGTTAAAGTTACTTTAGGGCCCAAGTTATAGTTACTTGAGATAACTATGGCTAAAACTGGTAAACTTCTGTTGTTTTTAGGTTTTAAAACGTTACACAGTTACTGGGCATTTCACCTAACTATATTACTACTTTAACCTTTGGTTTTTCAGTGAAAAAGAAAAAAAAAAAAAAAATATATATATATATATATATATATATATATATATATATATGTTTGTGTGTCGGTGTGTGTGTGTGTCGGTGTGTATATACACAATCCAAAAATAATTGATGAATATATATATATATATATATCAGATATTAATCTAAACTTTACATTTTAAGAGTACTTCAGATGAAAAAAGTGAATGTGCAGTACTTCACCAAATTTAAGCGATAAAAGGCTGCTAAAACTAACCTGGATTTACCTTACAATCTAACTAACCTCTACTATCTTGTTTTGTCAAGCTTACTCTCTGTCACACCACCAAACATAGCCTCATTTTGGGTAAAGCTATCTCCAAGCATTTGTCTGATTAGCCATCTGCCTCAAGGTCTTTCAAGGACAAACTGTCTCACGGCCTAAACCACATCATTAGTATCTCAGGAACACCTTCCCCAACTAGACCTTCACTCAGGGAAGTCTTCGACATGAATCATTAAATGCCAACTACACACAAAGGCCCGCTGTCAGCACCCGTGTGCTGATTGGCTCAGCGTCTGTGTACGTGCCATCAACGTGTCATCACATCACAAGGCGTGTTGAGTTCACTTCCTCTTTGGGAATAGGAAAACGATATATTTAGTTTCAGTATCAACTCTTGCAAGTGATACATTCTTGAAGTAGAACATATCAGCAGTTGTTAAAATGTGCAGAAATCTCAGGGATTCTGTTCTGGTCCAACTTGTTAGCATTAGCTATGCAGTGTATGGCTGCCATTTTTATTTGTATGCACATACTCGGTGAATTATACACCAGCAGAAGCTTACAATTAGTTTTATTGCATTTGGGCAATGATAAAGTAGTGCTGCAGGTTTCAATGTAAAGGCAACAAATGTACTTTACATTAATACCGGTGCTTGATTTCCCAAAATGTTGTCTTTTGGGATTGCTTTGCTCTACATGTCTTTCTTGAATTTTCGCGCTACCTACATTATCGTCATCATTATTTTTTTTAAATCACTTTTTAATGGTATTTTCCAACATTTGATACATTTATAAACTTTCGCCACTGCTTACTGAGTTTTGTATTATCCGAGAAATTCCCTCCCTTCTTCAATATTTATTAGCAGAAATAATTGTGGGGAGGGGTGGGGGGGTCGATTTTGTGCTGAGTTGCATCAGGTTAAGAGCACAAAATGTTAGTGAAAATTCTCAATCACTATTTTTATGGTGAACTTTTCACATGCCAATTCTAATAGAACGTGATTATGCATTATACAGAAGAGATGTGTGACAAAAAACTCTACTTCTCAGTTTATGCACGATGCTGCCTTTATCAAAGAATCTTATGCATCTCATGTGCTTTGCGCATTTGGCTGAAAGTTAGATGGTTACATGAGCACACGCAGGAGGACTCTCATCGAGTTTTCCAAATGACAATCATTTGAAGGATAAGACGGGAAAACAGCTGATCTTAGAACAGCACCACGCACTTATCTCTGATGCAATGTATGACTCGGCTGTAGCACCGCCAAAGGCGCGTTACTCAGCCGTTTCCTAAGAATGACAAATAGACGCCTTAATCGCAACCTAAACATCACAGCGTGTCCTAGCGCCGCCTCTTGAGAGCAAGCCTGCTCAGACCTCGCTGACCTGAGGCTTGCATCATCTGTGTGTCAAATAAACAGACGCCCACCGTGAGAACAATGGGCCTCCTGCGTGAGACAATGGGAAGCAGAGCTGACAAATGGAAAGCAATGGGGAAAGCTCCTATCTTTCATGCACAACACTTCCGGGTCACCCCGTGGACTGAACCATAATAGAAAAGGGGAGACAATCGGAAGGTAAACAAAATAAGTGTTGTAGTAAGATATTGTATGGCAGGTTTTACAAACATCGGCCTACAGCATCCTTAAGGTTATCATAAGGAAGACGGGCTCTTTGATAGACAAAGAGAGAGTGGAAAGCAGCAGCCCGGAAAAACAAATTAAGCTCTCCTACCCTGTCCATTTGCACCCCAGTGCAGCTCATTCATAATCAGCTCCATGCATTTTGCAAGATTTTCTTTAATCTCTGGTAGAAGCGCTTTCTGGAGGCTCGGTCCCCCTGTTGACAATGCTAAATGATACAGGGTTTTCGTATAGGAAGTGGTGGCGCTCAGCTTATTAACGTTGGTGTTTCCGAATGAAAATAGTTAAATATGGTGCTAACTGGGAAGGGGAGACCCTAATGACCCCTTACTCTGTGTAGGGAGACCCTACCACATGTCAATATACCTGCTATCCCGTGCACACATACAAAATTTAAAAAAAGCAATGCAAGTGTACTTAGAAGGCAATTGAAACAATATTCTTCGTTGGTGTCTTGGTTTCTTTAATTTCCTGTGACGCACTAGGGGGTGGTGGGTGGTAGATTACGGTTGCACTTCACCCACTGGTCAAAACGATCTTTCAGATATGTGGTGTGTATCAATAATAGCAACTGATTGACAATTGTAGCCATGATTTTATCAGATTTGATCATTGTACGGGGTACGCCCCACACTATTTTGTGGGGTTATCTGCATTATGGTTTCCACAAGTGTTGGGTGATGTAAACTTCCACTTTGATGAGAAAATGTGTTCTCCAGTCAATGCCACTCTATGCCTTGTTCTCAGGTCATTTCTTTTATCATTCCCAGCCCTGAAGAGTCGGGCACCACTTTTTTCCCTGACGAAACACTTGTCGGCTGGCTGCGTTGTACAAACATTAATTAAAGAAACCAAGACACCAACGAAGAATATGGTTCCCCTGTTGACAATGGCCGGCCTCCACACTTAACCTTTCATAGTTTTTGAAGTTTGACTTGTAAAATATGGAAGTGCTTGTGCTGGAATGTGTAGGATTTTATTTAGAAAGGTATCCCTTGGGGTTGGCTACAATTCACAGGTATATATGCTATGACTCTAAAGGAACTCTCGTGATCACTGGTTTTCAGTGCTCCAAGTTGAAGTATGATGCAGTGTTGTCTCTCTAAATGAAAGATGTCCCTGGCTACATATCTTAGGTCCCTCTGACATCTTCTATTCACCTTGGCAGATAGTACAATTCAGGGACATTTTACAACAATCTGTTTGGAGAGGGTTGTGATCTAATCCAGTATCATCCTGTGCTGTGTGGCTAAGAAGGACAAGATGATTTTGGAAATATACAGGTGACAGTTGTCGCCTTAGCCAACCCAGATGAAGGTGGCAAAAGAATGTTGTCAGAATATTGGACCTTTTGCTATTGCTATATTCACTAACCCGCTGTAAAATCCAATTTTCTCCCAAACACATTTCTGTGTATGTTACTCTTCATGAAACAAATGCTTAACAACCAAACTGCAACTGCCCTCCTCAGAAAAATAGGTGGTGTGGTCTTTCTATTGAAGGTCACCAATGGATTCCATTAATACATCACACATGCATGTGTTGGAACCTAACAAGATCAAACCTAACTCAAGAGCAATATAGCACTGTTCTCAGTAGTTGACCTGGAAGAATTCTAGCTTTTTACCACTGTGAGGACAGTGAGCGCTTCAGAATCCTTTAGAATGAGTAAGAAGGGAGGAATAGTTTATTCACAACTGACCATAAAAGTTAGAGGAACAAGCATGGTTCTTATCAGTCATGAATGAGATGTTCCTTTCTGAACTGCAGCAGAGATATGGCAAATCAGATATGCGGAAATACATTATTTCATATTCTGGGCCCATAGATTGAGAAGGCGCAGCACTTGTTTTTATTTTTTTTTATTTCACGCTTTCTTCCTTCTGAATCTGAGGAGCAGATATCTCCTTGTGTTTTGCTGGCCACCTAACGTGATGAGCCTTTCTGCCAGACGATTGGGTGTACTTCCCATTACTGATTTGCAGATGATGCTGCCAATCTTGAAGATAGCCGTGGTGGGCAGCTAACTCTGGTCCATCAAAATAGGTGTCACTTGAGTGCATTTCCACTGATCTTTGGTACAAGTGGGGACACTATGCAAGAGTGTTGAGTGTTTTATGTCAGTGAATCATGTCAGTGAATCATTCCCGAATCTGAGCTTCTCTGGTGATATTTGTGATGAGTCAATTTGGTTTCATGCGGGTTGCGCTTGAGCTATACACCTAACATCCAACCTTACATGAGCCAATCATTGAGTCAAAGGATGTCTTTGTGTGTAGACTTTCATATGTATTTTTGGAATGTAAACGTTTTGATAGATCTATTATCAAAGGTTGGCAATAGGGATTCTTTGAGGCTCCCTGTAAATGCTGAAGATTACTTGAGAGAATATTCATTCTTGAGACATTTCACAGGTACTGGTAGCAAGAAAGATCTGGGCTAAATAGTGTCGGTCAGCGAGACGGGAAGAAAACTGCTGAAATATGATACCTATGAATCTTGCACATGTGGATGGGACGTTGATCTGGGCTTTATGATCAACTGCATCAAGACTGCTGACAAACTGTAGAAGTTAGGAGAAGGGCATCATACACAGCATAGATTGCACCTGGGGGCTATAACATGATCTGAAACTGAATTGGAAACTTTACTGGAGCTGGTGATTGTTGATTTAGTTTTGCAGTTGGGTGGTGACTGCCTTCTAAATGAGCTTTCAGTTGATTGGTAGATGTAAGATGGTTTGATAGTGGATTTAGGTGAATTTTTGGCAGCAGCATTTAGTTATAGATTTACCATATTTGCCACATAATTTGCAACGTTTCCTGTTTCACCAAACATGTTGTTTTTATTTCAATTGGATAAAAGTAGTACGGTCAGGGAATGGCCACATAATTTACACCTTGCGCTGCATAGTTTAGATAGCCATGTTGTAAAATCCTAGTAGCTCTGATAATCTTAAACCTCTGCAGAGTGGTTTTGGGTTCTTATAATGATTATGAATTCCGTATTTCACAAGCAGCCATGAAATAGTTTCCATATTTCAAGGTTCCTTGAGAAATATGGATTTTCTATTGCTACAATGTGGATGCAGGCATTAAAGCAACATATAACAAAATGTACTTTCTAGTTCTTTTATCATTATTTTATATATAGACAGATAGAGAGAGATAGTGAGATGTAGCTCAACCTCGGTTATTTAGAAAAAATGTATATATTTCTTTTAAATCTCTTTATTAAACATAAGCAGGCATCAGTTCAACACCCATATACAGATGGCATTTAAGGAGAGATAGCTGAGACAAGTTCACAGTTCTGAAAATATATCCCGTCGGCGATTCCCATCATGAGACATCCACACTCCCCCACCGCAACCATAGCATCATGTCTCCCACATTAACACATATAGTTCACAGGGCTCGCATCAAAGTTCTCTATATTCGGCCCATGCACTCCAGATCTTTTTCGCTTTACATCTGGTAGATGACCCGCAACACCAGTCCAGGTCTCTTTTCCAGGCTGTGAGGGTATGGGCTGTCTGCTCCCCATGCTCGGGAAATGTCTATCTTGGCCACCCCACTCTCAAGGGCCAACCAGGTCTTGGTCCACTGCGGCCACATCTGTCTCCAGTCATCCCCAGGATGAGCCACCTTGGGTCGAGTGGGACACTCTCACCCGTGCTCTATTAACTATTTCTCGGGGTGTCTACAGTGCTTCAGCGCAGTCAATGTCCTCTAGGAGGCCCACATCCGACTCCCAAGCCTCCCTCAGCGAGTCCAAACAGTCTGGGGTATTATTAATCAATTTCCGAAAGGTCAGAGAGATGGCCTTATCAATCAGAGGATCCAAAAGCAGGCGATCCTCAAGTGGCGAGTATTCTGGTATAGGGGATCCCTCTTGCAGATGGCAGTGAAGCACATAACGCATCTGTCGATAGCGCAGAAATTCCCCTCACCCATTTGGAACTGTCCCTGCAGTGATCAATACCTATAAGGCTCCATTTCCGGAAGCCAATAAGCATTGTCACCTCTCCCAATTGGCCACTCTCCCAGAGAGGAGTTTGTGCTGTAAGTTTGTCTGCCCACCCGGTCATTTTGGTTGCTTTGTGCTAAGCATCAATAACCGTTTGGGTATGTACCGGGAGGAGTGGGCTACCTCTCCCCTTCCGGTATAGTAGTTTGGTGAGGTAGCTACTATTGCCGAAGGCGAAACGATCCACCCTATATGCCGGTTTTTCTAATGTAGGAAAAAGCCCACACATTAATGTTGACGAGCTGAGACGCCCAGTAGTATTTCCTGATATCAGGAACAGCGAGGCCTCCATCGTACACACCTTTCATGAGTTTCTTTAGTGCAATCCCCCCCCCCCCCCCCCCCAAAGCAAGAGACACTGCTCTGACTCAATGGATCCTAAAAAGGACTCCGGAATCTGGTGAAAAAATGTATTCTTAAACACAGATTCACACATTTAGTGCTGCAGTTCATATGCACCATAGTAAAGAGTAACTTCAGAAAGCACTGCTTAATACCATGGAGATTCTATACTAGAATCACTTTACAGAACAAAGACATCTTACAAGGGCTAGTCAATGTGATTTTATCTTGCTGCACAGACTTAACGCCTTGTGCTTCGGTTTTGGTTATACCAACTCTGTTTAGAACTGCACTTGATGAAAGGAGCATGACATAAAGCATACATGCAGAGCCATTGAGTGTAATGTGCTCCATTGTTGCTGATGGGGGCTAAAATGGAAATCAGCTCCCAGAATTCCTTTGCTGGTGGTGGCTGGTAAGGTGGAGGAAGTGGGGCTCACTAGTGCTATATAGAGCTCCTTCGCGTCCCACAGAGGTGGACTCCATTGTTGTTGCTGGGAGCCACAGCAGACTACAGTGCTCAATATTCCTTTGTTGTTGGTGGCTGATGACGTGGAGGATGGGGGCCCCACTGGTGCTATATAGAGTGCCATTGCTTCCCGCAGGGCAGGACTCAATTGTTGCTGCTTGGGGCCAGAATGGACTACAATGCCCAGAATTCCTTTGTTGATGGTGGCTGGAGAGGTGGAGGAGGCGAGCCAGTGTGCACCCTTCTCCGTCGGTCTGAACCCGGAAGCGGCTAGGCTGGGCCAGGCCTCCTGGCTCTTTCACAGCAGGTCTGTCTGAAGCAGATTGATCGAGAAAAGATACTTTCACTGCAGTGAGTGCTGGAAATAAAGGTACCCAACCCAACACTTTAGCAAGTTTTTAATCAGGTGCAAAGGGTATTCTGGACAAGGACAGGCAAGAATTGAGGCATCATATCATTCCACTAATACGCAGGATGCCACTGGTGACCACTGTGGGGGAATAACCTCTTTTGTACTTGTGCTAAATAAGAAAGTGGGGGAGAAAGGTTGAGGCAAACCTGTAAATTCATTAAGAGACCATCCTTGCGTTGCTGCTGACCCCTTATTGTCTATATCTTTGTCACCGGCATCAGATAACCCGCACCCTCTGCCAAAAAAAGAAAATGAAGGTAATGGCTGTCAGACCACCCAGACCACTTTATTCTTCAACCCCTGATGAGGTGAGTAACTGGCCCAATACAAGACTGTAGAGTACAGGAACGCAAACACAATCAAACGACAAATTAACAACTCACCCGGAATCCCTCCCAGCACCCCTAAATCTGGAAGGATTGAAAGATGCAATTCTTAATTTTCTATATTTTCCCTCGGTCTTGGCAAACGTCCCACCGCCCATGGAAGGGAAGTTGTATAAAAATATAAAATAACCTTGCAATTTCCTATTAATTTTCTTGATATTTTCCTTGAAGCTGGACGCGCCAGAATAAACGCAATGCCAGTAATATGCACCATCCCCAAGGTCGAGCTGTAACAAAAGAAGCTAGGATGGGAACCGAGCACCTAAGTTGCAAAACCCTGTGCAGTAACCACAATCAGGAAGTGCTGTCAGCTTTTGCAAACACAATACACCTGACAAGCAGATGCGGGAACCGTTCCCAGGGCCCAAACCACAACACCCACGTTTTAATGGAGCTCAGCCTGACAAACAGTTAAGTAATCGGTGTCACGTCAGAACAATTAAAGGTGTAAGCGACGCCAAACACATGACTACAAAGAAGTAATGAACAATTTAGAGACAAAATAACAGGTCCCGCCATTGTGTGCCAGCCATCGTATTATTAAAGAACAACAGACCAGGAAGCAGCGTTGCAGCCTTGATTGGGTGACTGGTGTTATTGTGACACCGGTGAACTTTCCATGAGTCAGTCCTGTTTTATAGGCACACAGAGTTCACTAACTAGGGTGCAAGGGGAAGTGAACGCCTATTTGAGATTTTGGAATGACCTACAATATTACTGTGCCTTTTAAGATAGAAAGGGTGACTGGGAAAGACTTTCACGAATCTAGCTCAGAGAAGCCCACCACTGGGATCCAGATTATGTAAACATTTCCACCCTTCCTCGTGAATTGAAAAATTGCCTGCATTGGAGGGATTATGGGCATAATACTTTTCTCCCCCTCTGTGGTAAAAGTGGACGATGCCCAACAAAAGGGATTTTAAAGCAGTGGTTAATTTGTAAAAAAAAAGTTTGGTGCCTGGGCCCACAAGTGTGACAATTTTAACTATTTCAGGCCACCTGGAGTGCTAAGGATAGAGTAGGAGCACTAGTTCATTACAAGTATATGGAGGTGTGAAGCAGTTTGCTGCCTTAAAAAAGAGACAGCGCCACCATGTGGTAGACAGTCATAATTAGGTGCAGGTGTTTATAAATAGGTGTCGTGCTCAGCACCGGCAAACAGTGTCTAAATTTAAGCACTGTTTTAAAGTCTCACAGAGATTCAAAGAACGCAGCAGAGAGATTTCTGGGTGATTAGTAAAAGTGTCCCGGAACCAACCCCTTGGGGGATTGAAAAGTTGCAACTCAGTGACAGACCACTTTTTACAGAAACCTTCTATCACTGACTGCAATGCATCTTTGCTTGGACCCTCGATAGTGCTCGGCGACCTTTCGTCTAAGTTCACGATATACCAATACCATACACATACACACTTCTTAGCCCTCCTGCCCCTTTAACTCAGGTGACCGGTAAGTAGCACCTGGACAATGTTAAAATTTTATGCACAGAATCTTTGATCTGAAAATGGTCAGTGTATGAGGAGGCAGGAAACAAACCTCATTTGCCAGGGGCGTACCTCATGGAGTCCGTGTAACATGGCAATGTCCTCTAAAGAGCGTTTCCCCTCTTGGGAAACCACAACTGTCCTCCCCACCAGCACTTGTTTAATTGAATCTGTGTAACCAATGTGGAGAAGACATAAGAACAGTCTACACTGCTTATATCTCATCCCAACTTTATTTTGATACCTGAACTCCCGCGAAAATAGCAAAGTAAATTTCTCGATGACAAACAAGGTTCTGGAGTTTAGAAACATGGCTATCATACAAAAGCTGAAAGCTTGTTTACTTAACATTTACTAACTGATATTATAAGGTGCAGCAATACATGCAGATTTTATTTTGGATTATTGTGTCCATCATGTAGTGACTCTTACCCCTGGCAAGAACCTGAAGCACTTTCTGTGGTGAAGTAAGAGAATATTCAGTGTGTTGTGAATAGTTGGTTCAATATGAATTCATAATGTGTCCAGAGGGGAAAGGTTGGGTGTAGTGTGTGAGGTTTGTAGGAGTGTTTCATTTGTGTGGTGGAGAATTTGAAGCTGCGCTTAAGCATGGGATGAATCATAAAGGATTTTGAAGATACTACCATGTGTACATAGACGACAGGGAGTCCTGTGTTGGCCTTGAGTGCATCAGGAGCTGACAGGTGGCTCATGTCAAGTGTCCCACTCTCAGCCAATCGTCACCCTTTAGCTAAAACGTCTATGAGTTGTCTATGGTCTCAAAGTAGTTACAGATATAACATGCTCTTTAAGGTGCCATAGGATGAAAAGAGAAAGCACAGCCTTTTCATAAGTGTATGCCTAGTATTCTAAGAGTGGAACCCAGCATAACTTGCCCTTCGGGATTGACGTAAAAGACCCTGTGGGTACTGAGTGCTATAAAAGAGCTTTCAAACAATCGGTGTCTCTCGCAGCTATCGGGCTTTGAGTATATGGTACAAGAGATGAAACAAAGTGAAAAGAGTACACGCCTACAGACCCTCAACAATGTGTGTGCATACTCACAAAACAACTGCAAAATTAAGTGACTCTTGCTTTAAGGGTGCTTTCCAAGCACTTCTGACATTGCAAAGTGTTTGCAGGTAGGAATTATATGCCCTGGGATCTGCGTATGACAAGGAAGAAGTCTCTAGCCCAGGAAGAGGAAATGATACTTCCCAGACCCTCAAATTATTGCTGGATGTGCAGTTTAGAAAAGAGATAGTAAGAAAGTACCACTGAAGGCCCAGCGCCAATGGGGTGCTGCTCTGTTGGGACCCCTGACTGAAAATGAGTGGGACAGTGCCTGTGCATTGGTGCGTGAGGACCTACCAATGCCAGGTTTACATTGACACATTATATTACCTGTTCTTAAGTCATTATACTTCACTACGACTTAACTCAATATACCCAACTGAATGGCCACCTGCCCAAAAGATGGGGTAGCAGTAGTATCCATTTTAGGTCACGCCTAAGGTAGCGCAACCTAATGTCAGAAACAGATTGGCAACACTGGAATTGCTGTGAACTAAAAGACGGACAGTCATTCACTGGTTTGCATCCAGAGCTCCTAGGGTGCAGTATTGGAGATATTTCAGAATAGAGGGTGGCTGAAGAAGGACATATGAGAGAGGTGTGGAGGGATGATACAGCTGAAGGTGATCTGGAAGAGTGGGTGGAAATTATACCATTTTCAGAGTATACCACTTAACATGTCAACAAACACCTGGAAGTGCAACAAGAGTTAGATGTAGATGACCCGGTTGAGCAGATAGTAGAGGACTGTGGAACTGAGGGGGACAGCTGCTCCTGGCGACATGAGTAGAAGCCGCATAAGGCTAATGGACGACCACTAGCATGCATAATGAATGTGTAGAAAGCTATTAGTGTGTAGAGATGTAAAAGATGACAAATCTTACTGTACATCAAGGGTGTTTCATTCGCGCCTGTGTTGGTGTTACTTATTCTCTTATAAAATATTAAATAAAGAATTAACAACAATAAAAGCAGAAATGGTGGCCTTGCAAATATTTGCCTCTAAACGATACCACACATTTAGGGTTTAGGTCCAGCATGCGCTACAATCAAACTTCCTGTTAAAGCCATAGGTTGTCATTGGACAATATTGCCAGATAAAGAAATCTGTGTGATAACTACCCAAATACAGGCATGACTGGTTTAAATTTGGAGCTTTGTTATTATACAGCGAACCTGACTCATCAAATGCTTCCATTACCTTTGAATGATAAGTTAACTACTGGTGTCTGCAGGATTTTGAAAGACAGGGTGAGATCTTATTATGGCCGCCAATCCCAAACCGGGGCGATGCCTCAGCGGGTCAATGCATCCACTTCAGTGACTTTTGTTTGACCACATGGTCAAAGGTTGAATCCCATTCATTTCACTCAGCTTTTCATTCTTCCAAGGCACCACACTAAGTACCACTGACTTAGGTAACATTAAGTATCAGTTATTCAGTGCTAAGAAACCAATACGTGAAATTGCTCTCTATAAATTAATGTTATGTAAGATGTTCCCATACCTGACCCTCTCGAACATTGGGCCCTCAATACTCGTGGCTGTGAGAAATATCAAAAATAGCAAGTTCAACATCTTTGCAAACTGAACACTAAGGCTACATGATCTGGAATTCTTTCCTGAGAGTCCAGAGTGGTCATTTCAAGGATGATTATTAACATTATTCAGTGGCAGCCAGTAATTATAGTATCGCGAGAGTGTGCGGGAGGCCACATATGCACACTCACTCACACCCATTCATTTGCATGCATGCACACACACACACACATCCATTCACATCACACACTCACATACACACATTCATTCATACATGCACACATGCACCAAACATTAACTAAAAACAACACTTACCTTCTGCAGCAAACTCTGAAGAGGAGCCTCGGAGGTTCCCGCAGGGTTGGCACTGCTGCCCCCTCTCATTGGCTGACCTTAAGTCAGTCAATAAGAGGAGACAGCAGTCCTTACTTCGTCACAGAGTGAGATGGGGTCAGTGAGAGTTGCCAATCTTACTCCACTCTGTGACGAGGTGTCAGTGATAGACACTTGGCCCTGGGCACTTCAGGGCTCAAAATGAAGTGCCCAGGCGCGAGGTTATCAACGACGCTCCCCCTAGTCACAAGGGGAAGGGTTTTGAGGTGCTTTGCCAGGCTTAGGACATAACGCCCACATTAGCTGTGACATCTTCAGCCCGACAAGTTCAGCTCAGACAGCCAGGCGCCTGCCCAATTAGCACATGTATAGCACATGGCCCTCTGACCTGAACATAAACATGTCTGTCAGGCTGACCTCTCCTCAGCCTCATCATGCTGGGGAAAAGGTAGTGGTAGAGTGTATCTCCTCTGCCCTTAAGGATGGGCCACTGCTGATTAATATCACTGCCTCCATAATGCAAAGATCACAATGTTCATCAATAAACAGAGACCTTCTACCATTTGGTGGATGATTTATAATATAATATATAAACCAGCCACCGGAGCATGTGGTCTAGATATTGGTGAAAATCAGTCAATTTTGAAAATAGTCTATTATACCATCAGCTTGCAGCTTTGACACAGAGCTCATGTTAGCCTAAAAGGCCTCTCTATAATCATTTCAACGTGTATCAAATATTACTATAATACATTCATGGATAGGTGAGCAGACCAAAAAATGTTAATCAAGGACAGGGTGACAAAGTTCTACTGAACTGGAGGAAAAGCAAAGATAAATTATATTAGCCCACAAATATTTTTCCAAAATCTGCCACAAATATAAAAAAATAGCAATATGACACGAATAACTTGAATTACTACTGAGATGTCATGGTCTACGAATTAACCCAATCAGTAAGAATATCAAAGGTTTCCCATGTACGGTCCTCTTTCAGCTGTGCTGTATACATTATGTACATTTGGGTCTTTCTTGCACAGTGCCTTGAATGTACTACTTGTTAAAAAGTACATGCCAATCACCATCAAACCTGCTTTTATTTCTCCTGACTGATATATCATTTGCTGAATAAGGGAAAGTTAAATAAACGTATAAGGTGAATGAAGAAAATCTGAAATGAAGGTAGTAATCAGGTTGCCCAGCAGCAGAAGGGGCGAATGGAACATTGGCTTCCTTCCATCAGAAGGGCCTTCTTGCATGAACTGTGCCCTTGAGTTTGTTGAATAAGATTCAGCTCACACACAATACAGAATAATATGAAACCAATGTTAGTACAGAGCACAATGTAAAGAAACAAGAGAGAGTTTCACAAGCATTATGCAATGTTGTGGTGCAGCCTAAAGGCACTTTTCATTAAGGTGTGTACTCTGGACTTCCTCTGATAAACCACAGGGAACTTTGCCCAGCACTGAGTACTGTAAAGTGAGGGAGATTGAGCTCAGTATCCTTAATGACTCCTCGTAAAGTATACTTATTACATGGCTATTTACCAGACATAGCATTAGTGGCCTGGTTGGCGAATTTCCCGGAATACGCCCTAACCACTTTTCTCTAAATTCTAGAAAAAAATAAACATGGTGTGAAGGCTATCATTTTTTGGCAAATATCATTGAGGTTCATTATTCTCAATTTCCTAACTACATTTAACATTTGTTTGAATGTGTCTTTCTGCCATATGGTCTCTGCTCATATACAGTAATGATCTAATTTACCTGTTTTATGCCTGCCAGATATTCACTAAAGGATTCAAAGCAAACACAAGAAGATGATGGATGGAGCACTGACACTTTTCAGACACTCACCCCCAGTCACAGATCTGGGTTGAATCAATCATCATTCTTTAGCTTACTTCGCCACCCCAGTTCAGACCCAGCCTTATGTAAATCAGTCTTGACCCTGTTCCTCATGGGAACAGTCCAGCCCGAACTGCCAAGCCAGGTCCACCCTGGACCAGAAACAAGCATCCTGGGACATTCACAAAAGGATTCCCAGAAGGTGTAAAGCCATGTAAGGGTGCCGAAATGTCTGCCACGAGTGGGGAGCTCTCCGTACATTGGAATATAATCATGCGTTGGGTGGGTAAATAGGTGCTCCAAGGCATCATTAGCCTTTGTAGTCTGTCAACACCATAAAATACCACTCAACAGCCTTCCCAGCATGGAGAAAACAAAATGTGGGGTTGCACAGGGGATTCCATTCCCACTGTGCAGAGCACTTCACAAGGAGAACCTGCACAGAGGGAGTGAGATACCGATGGGAGTGGGACATGACCTTCATGGAAGTTGGCCTGGAAACCTGCCCCATGTGCAGCTTTCCAAGAGGACTTCTGTGAACCTTTGTGACAGTGGTGTAGCAAGGGAGGGCAGTCCGCCCACGGAAGCACGAGTTTTGGGGGCAGCGGCATCCACTCTTACCTGCAGCGGTCAGGGGGCGGCAAACGCAGGAATCACCAGCACCTTCCCCCGCACCTATATGCGGCTGACGTGATGCGGCAAACGCATAGAATGGCATAAGGCCTAGCCACGCCACTGATGTGTAAATTGCAGTAGGAAGTCGGAAAATTAGGTCAAGAGCAGAGGAAGATCGCCACCCTTAATTGTATGGCTTTCTTTGTCCAGCAGTTCCTGGAGAGGAATAAATGGGTTCCTATATTTTGCCTGGCATCCTCAATCTCAACGTGAAGCAATGCCAAACTGGTGCTATCATTTTGCTTATATATAAAACTTTCCAGCAGTTAAACTGGAAGTTGCTAATACACATGCTTCATCAATTACGAATTCATCTATCAAGGGAAACACACACATTTTATTTATTTTTTCTGCAATTTTATTTATTGACATATTTGATGCATAACAATATTTCACATAATTCTTCCTATTAAACAATATAATTTTCCACTTGAAATTTGATTGTCAAGATGCATTTTGCCACATCTTCTAGGTTGCTAAGATTGTGTCTAAAAGGGATGTCTTCTCAGTACTGACTATTTGTGTGCAGCAGACTTTAACGTTTCTTCTGCAGTTAGACTGAACCACACCGAGCAACAAAATGAAACAACGTGAGAGCACGTGTAAGATTCAAATATCCACTACGCAGAGATCAACATAAAATGAAAGGAAATGAGTCCTTTCAAACTCATCGGATTGCCTACTTCAAGAAAGTAAGTGTTAGCAAAGCATTTCTTTCACCCTGAAAGTTAATGGGTTAAGTGTTAACAATGTCCCTAAGTGATGTGGTATGGATCGAGAGTTGGTTGGGTCTCTGCAGGCCGAAAATAAGGAGAAAGAAGCACTACAGAGCTTAGGAGGCCTGACAAGCAAAGCACCAGAGGATAGTCGTGAAGCTAGTGGGACTCCACATATTTATCAAACATAAAATAAGAAACTTACGTTTTTGTAAACCTTGAGTCTCTTGGCACTAAAATAGCAGGTGTGCATTGTTACTCAACTCCAAGGCACTCATTTTATCGTCCTCCGATGGATGAGACGCTGAGTTGACCTCTGGATTTGAGCCTTTGACTATGAAGTTAACCACAAAATACTAGAGTGGATGCATAAGTCCGCTGAGAACTAAATTAGCTAGAATTGAGAGTTCAAGTTTGTATGTGTTGCTGAGTCAGTACATCGGAGTTAATGATGCTGAGCTTAGGTACAGGAGATGAGATTTTACATAGTAACATGTAAAGTGGGTAACAGCTGTTTTAAATACCATTCGATAAAAACGTTTAGGGTCATAGTGCCATGCTGAATGAAAAACCAGGTACAAAAGCCACAATTATCCTGTATTGAAATAAGTTAAGATTTATACTGAAAAGACTGCATATTTACAGTATATTGGAAACTATGGGATGCTCTGGATGGAATGGGGCTTCCAGCTAATATCCTACACATACCTATAAGGATACATGACAATAACCCTGAAAGTGGCAGGTATTGGAGGGACGGGGAGCTGTTGGATGCGTTTAGGATAGATAGGGGAGTGTACCAGGGATATGTGTTAGCGTAGACACTCTACATTATGCTTCAACGTTTTGGCTGCAGCACTAAACTTTGCAAACAATGATGCCTCTACAATTGGCTATACAAAAAAATCCAACCTTGCTATTCGCAGACGATATGTTGCTCATTTCCAAAACCTTCAGTGGGCTGCAAGCAATTCTAAACTGCTTTCTGCTGTTTGCTCTGATCAAGGCCTCAAGTTAAACATAGCAAAACAAACTATATGATATTGAATTCTAGGAGGCTTCATACACTCAAGAATTGAGGTTAAAATTCCCTTCTTGAGCGGGTACATGATTATGTTTACTTGGGGGTGACACTGTCCCATATTTCCAGTTGGAAAATGGAGGTCACTAAGAGTGCCCTCAAACTCCAGCAAGAGTCGGGGGCAATTCTTAAAATGACCAAAAAGATGAGCTCTAGGGGGCCGATTCACAGAACTAACTTAAGACAAAATCCTAAACTTACTACTTTTAATATTCACACAAGGCATTTAGTAGCAGTAAAGTTAGGATTTTGTCTTAAGTTTGACTTAAGACAAACTTAAGACAGACTTAAGACAGACTTAAGACAGACTTAAGACAAACTTACAAATAAATCCTAACTTTACTACTACTACTAAATGCCTTCTGTGAATACCAAAAGTAGTAAGTTTAGGATTTTGTCTTAAGTTAGTTCTGTGAATCGGGCTATAGGAGTGTAACCCCTGCGTTCGAGCTTTATAAAGTTAACGCAAAAAGCACTGCCATGTATGGTGTAGAACTGTGGGGCCACTCTTGCAACAATGTGCTATCGATAGCAGAGATCCGTTTCCTTAGATAACTCCTTACTCTACCCCAAAGCACAGCAACACTCCCTGTACCCCAGGACATGGGCTTGTACCCAATAACTTTTACAATCCAGCTAAGACCCTTATTGTTCTGGTATTGGATTTGAACAACACTGGAACTGGAGTCCTACAGATCTCCCCTTAGAGAACTCATAAACTTGCAAGGTCAAATCAGAACCCTTTGGCTTTTATATTTAAGAAAATGTTGAAAGCTCTTGCCCTGGAAGTCATGTGGACTACTCCTGACGAAACTTCACATATATTGAGGTAGCTATTTAACCTCATCACTGCGGCGCAAATTCCGCCGCAGTGCTGAACATTCAGACCGCGGGTGTGGTCATGACGGCACCCGGGCGTCATCAGCACCCCCCCACCGTGACTCATGACGGCTGGGACCCGTCATGAGCATCGAAGAGGTTAAAGATCGGTGCAGGGACTACCTGTCGGGCGAGCAGATTAGGAAGTGCTCCACAGGAAGTCTAATCAACCTTTTTGTAGACCACAAGATCACTCCTTTGTATGAACCTTCACTAGATGCCATACAAGGCTCTTTTCCCAGGCAGCTTTACATTGTTTCGGTGTGGAACGGTCCCTTTGGCAGGTTTTACAGGGCAATGGGGGTATTCTAGTAACCGTAGCTAAGATTATCTGGGCAATATAAGCTTTCGCTTCTACTGACTTCAACAAATGTGTGTTTCTGGATACACTTGCAAAGCCACAGACAGTGGTTTGATTGTTAGAAAACCCACCTATCTGGCTGACAAGATCAACCTCCAGTATATCTATTACAGCAAGTGAGACTTCACCTTACTAGAGGAACACAATTGCAAAAATGAAAATACTGTGGCATATGCATTATCACTAGTAGATCAAGAAAGGTGTGTAACCACAGCTTCTGCACAATAATTTCTGAACCAAGATCCCCCCTTCCCTGGCAAGTCGAAGTAGTACAAATGAATTAGACCAAAATACAAAAACATTGTAGCAACACTATTATTTAGGGGTTAGACCTGCCTTTTTCTCTCAGGTGCTGCCTCCTCACTTTTGATGCTGCAGCGATTTCACTCTATGTTGCTAACATACAACATAACTACACCCATGTAACTGATTTCGTGCTGCCACCGGTTGACAAAGTAGGTGTTACTTTCACTTTACCTCTACTTCAGAAAGTCTGGGATAACAAGATTGCAGTACAACATGCTTTTACATGGAGGCCTGTTGAAAATAAAGGAGGCACTTGCTTTGTTCTGACTGGTCTCTGTGTAGCATTACTATAGGGTGCTAGTTGTACCGTGCAAAGGCCTCATACTTTATGGTCAAACCAATTCTACCGAATTTACGTCAGTACAAGGCAAATATTTCTCCTGGCGATGCTGTTTGTACTATTTGGTTGATACTGGTGGTGCTATTTGGAACTATAATTGGCAGAAGAAAATTTCAAATTCTAAGTATATTTCCGAAGGTAAACAACCTTTAAAACAAAACTTTTACAACGGATGCCTTTACAACGCGGTTTTTACATCGCAAACCATTACAACGCATTGCGCTGGGGGGTGCTCTAGGATAGGGAATACGTTTAATTTACTATCCAACACCTTCCCTAGTGTCCACGGGGCCTGGAGTTGGAATAGTAAATTAAACTATTCACTATCCAGCACCCCAAAGCACTATGCGTTGTAAAGGTTTGCGAAGTGAAAACCGCGTTGTAAAGGCATGCGTTGTAATAGCATGCGTTGTAACGTCATACATCCATTTCCGAAGGACTTTGCAATACTCCTTGCAGGCAGCCCTCTTTGAGTCAAGCCATGGAAGCCAAGTTGTACTACACCTATAAAAATGTCTCACCCCAATTTTGCATATTTACACTACTTGGATTAAGCAGAAGGAAATGAACACCAGAGGATGATGTGTGGGATCTTAAACTGGGTACTCTCCTCCCTCAAAATCACCCACAGTTTAGCCTTGATTATGAAACAAAATAGAGCCAGCCTTGTGTCTAAGTGGTCAGTAATCTGTTACATGATTGCTATGCTTCACAAAAAGATTGTTTCATTTCACAAGGAAGTCAATGCCTGAAGGAGGTACCCTTACCTGCCTCCTCTGTGCATCCAGGTACTGCAGGATCAGCCGTGTGTTGACGCTGTGGCTCCAGGTATTCCCCAAAGCAGCTGTCGCGTAACTCAGTGTACCATCACCACTCTCTGAAAATACAACATAGGAATGGAAGATTAATGAAAGGAAGTGATGGAAAGAAGCATGCATTGTCAGCTGAAGAATAAACACGAAAGAGGGTTTTAAGTATGTAGGAAGATTTGGCGCTCAGCTAAATATGTGTGTGTGTAAATGCCGTTATGAGTAAATATGGTGCTCACCAGGTAGGGGAGACCCCTGTAACCTCTAAATTAGTGTGGGAAATCCCACAACAATTTCATACAACCAAATCCTGGGCACTCATAAACCTAAGTGACTGGAATGATTCTCTATTTGTAAGTCCAATGAAAAGATCCATCAAATTAAATCGCAGAGGAGTTGTTTCTTAATTTTTATTGTTCTTTATGTCCTCAATAAGCGTAGAAAAACCAGCCGATACGTGTTTCGTCAGGGTAAGGTAAACCCTTGACTCTTCAGCGCTGTGCTGGAGTGAGCAGGTCAGTGTTATCGAGATGCCGGTGATAATTCCAACCCAGCAGGTCTAAACCGCTAGGTGTAGGGGAAATAGCCCCAGTAGCGCGGTGATATGAATCTATGGTGATGCGTTCAGTAGAGCCACAGTAAAAGTCATAGGTTAGTTTTCTTTTTTAAATTTTTTTAATTAAAAGTTTTTCACATTTATCTTCCGATACTTTTACATCAAAGCACAGCTTTATACAGTATGTACAGTATATACAAACCATCAATTCTTATATACAGTAAATACCTATTGCAATTAAGCTTCATTGCAGTTTACAGCGATACTCTATCTATAGGCTGTCAATGGTCCTCAAAAAGGAAAGAAAAGAAGAGGAAAACTGAAAGGAAGAAAAGGAAAGGGGTCAGGCGCACCAATTGACAGAAAACACTCACGACAGCTCCAATCCCTCTTTCCATCTCCTAATAGGGTGGTACAAAAGGGGGTGGTGATGGACAGAGCATCTGAATCAATCAAACACTCACACCCAGTCAAAAGATCTGGGTTTAATCCATCACCGTTCTTTAGCCCACTCTGCCACCCTAGTTCAGACATGGCTATATGCAAATCAGTCTGACCCTGTGCCTCATGGGAACAGTCCAGCCCGAACTGCCAAGCCATGTCTTCCCTGGATCGGAAACAAGCTTCCGAGGACCGGTTTCTGGCATTCCAGCCGTCTTCAGCCCGGCTTGCTTGAATCCAGTGGCAAAGTGAGCAAGGGACACACGTCTGAGCATACCCTGCCACACTTATGGCGGCCAAAAGCGGTACAAAAGGGGGTGGTGATGGACGGAGCATCTGAATCAATCAAACTCTCACACCCAGTCAAAAGATCTGGGTTTAATCCATCACCGTTCTTTAGCCCCCTTTTGTATCGCATCTCCTAATATGGTCCCATATTCTCAACCCAAGCTGCCTCCCTCTCCGTGCATAGATTGATTTTTCCAAGTTGTATGCGGTCAGCAGGTTTGCCAGCCATGTTTGTAATACAGGGGGACTTTTATCCAGCCAGGCTCTAGCTATGCATAGTCTATATACTGCCACAGCTACAAACATAAAGTACTTCTGTAAGGTGACACCATCTGGGCTAATCCCTAATAATATCCAGGTTGGTGTAAGTGTTATTTGGATACCTATTGATCTGGCTAAAAATAACTCTATATCTGTAATAAGAGTATGTAGTGGAAGACAAGTAGCAAAAATGTGCACCATATCTGCTTCTAGGAGGGTGCAGCGAGGGGAGGAAATCCCTGAAGTACCACCCCATTTTGCTATCCTTGCTGGTGTAAAATAAAGAGAGTATAGAGTTTTATAGTGCTGCGCCTGCAGAGGTGCTGAACAAAGGATTGTGCGCCCTAAGTCCATCAACTTCTGGAACCAGTGTGTTTCACCGCTCAGTTTCTCGGCCCATTTGGTGCTGTATTTACTTATATCATCTATTTTCCCTGCAGCCAAACTTGCATAAAAACTACGGATCGTGCGATCACCCCCTTTCCCTATTTTATCCAGGATTTCATTGCTGTCAAACCCTGCAGGGCCACTCTGATTGGCATTCAAGAAGCTTCTAACCTGCAGGTATTTAAAAAAGCTCCTAGTATCTATGCCATATTTATCTTTTAGTTCAGCCCAGCCTGCCATGGTTGAATCCGGAAAAACCACCTCTGGGAAAGATCTATTTTTATACAACCTAATGTATCTATTAAATCTACCTAAACCGCATTTTTTCAAAAAGGCAGTCCAAATTCTGATGGCGGCACTGACCGTCTTAAATCTTGTCCTTTTATAGTATACAAAATCGATGCAATTTAAAAACAATTTTCCACCTCCACCCCCAAAACCAGTGCGTATATCTCTTTTGAATTATTAGTGACTCTTTGATCTATACCTCCCCCACCGATTAACCCCTGCATGTATTGTAGAGCAGCCGCCAAGTAATACAACCTAAAATCCGGGGCACCCCACCCACCTCTGTCTCTAGGGAGGGAAATAAACCTATATGCCCAGCTGGTTTTGCCATGCGCCCAGATAAACCTATTGAGGATTAGTTCGAACGCACTAAACCACTTAATCTCAAAGTATAAAGGAATGGCTCTAAAAAAATTAAGAAATTTGGGCAAAACGAGCATCTTAATGACATTGATACAGCCAGCAAGGGATAGATGAAGATTATTAATTCTCTCTAGATCTACTCTTACTCTAGCAATTAACAGAGAGATATTGATCTCCACCACCTTGTCCAAATCTGCCGAAATCTCAACCCCCAGATATACTGTAGAGCTGATGACCCGCGTATCATTGCAGCATGTGTAGGTATTTTTAACAATCTGGGTCTTAGCTCTGTTAAGCCTGTATCCAGAGACCTCACCAAAATGCTGAGCCTCAACTTCCACTTCCCTGATGACTATGGTCGGGTTAGATGTTAAAATGGCCACATCATCCGCGTAAGCCAATGTTTTTACTTCACTGACACTTATTCTCAATGGAGGAATAGCAGGATTAGCTTCTAGGTTACGCAGCAAGGGATCCAGGTGTAGGGCAAACAACAAGGGGGAGGAGGGGCAACCCTGTCTAGTCCCTCTATGAATCCTCACAGCCCCTCTATTAACCATAATTGTAGCTGTTGGTTCTCTATACAAGGTCTGAACAGCTTTTATGTAGCTCTCTCCAATACCACACCATCATATTGCTGCCCACAGAGAGTCCCAAGAGACCCTATCAAACGCCTTTTCCGCGTCAAGGGACAAGGCCGCCAAAGGGTCTCCTGGGACTCCAGCTGCATCAAACATTGTAACTACCTGTCTGACATGCTGAGTAGTGCCTTTGCCGGGAATAAAGCTGTGCTGTGATTGGCTTACCAAACTCTCGATGATCCTAGCCAGTCGTTTTGCTAATATTTTCGAGAATATTTTCGCGTCAGCGTTCATTAATGTGATTGGCCTATATGACCCTGGTGCTAATGGGGATTTTCTTTTCATTAATATTACTATGATGTCCGCCTCCCCCCCCCACCCCCCCACCCCATGAATACAGAATCGAATCCCCTTGCTGAGCCTGTAGCATAACATTAAACATATCGGGGACCAACACTCCCTGAAATACTTTATAGAATTCTGTCGGGATTTGGTCAGGGCCGGCAGCCTTACCCGATGGGAGGCTGCCCAATGCTGTGGTGAATTCCTCTAACTGGAATGGTATATCTAACGCCACCTTCTCTTCCTCAGGCAGAATCGGGAGTTGGATGTCTCTAAAAAATCTTGCTATATCAGATGGCCCCTTTTCATTATCAGGAGTGCATAGGTCCGTATAGAATTACCGAAACACTTCCCTCACCACATCTAGTTCAAAAACACAATTGCCCTGTCCATCGGTAATCTCCTTAATATCTGACGAGGCTAGTCTCTGTCTGGTGCGGATGGCTAATATGTGTCCCACTCTCTCACTAAACTCATAAGCGGTTTCCTTTTTGATAAGATAGTGCTCTGCGGCTTTATTGGCAATACATTCCGACATTTCTGCTTTGAGTGCCACAATTCTAAGTAAGGGTTGCTCGCGCCGGAGTTGTTGTTGGATATTTCTGGTTAGCTCTTCTTCCGCCTTAAGCAGATTTTTATTCAGTTCTTCTGCTCTAGCTTTTTCCCTCTTCTGCTTATGCAGCGAGAAACTCAGTGTCTCTCCCCTGATCCGGGCTTTAAGGGCATCCCAAACCATACCTGGGGATGTTGACCCTCTGTTTATCTCCAAGAAATTCTTAATCCATGTTTCCATATGTTTAAAATATACCTTGTCTTTCAGCAATGCCCTCTCAAAAGTCCACTGAGTTTCCAGTCTTTGTGTCTCACCTATTTTAATCATTAAGACTAATGGGCTATGGTCTGAGATAACGCGCGGGTGTCTTTCTATCTGGGCGCCAGCAATCAGAGAATTGGAGATCAAAAAATAATCTAACCTGACCATAACTTTGTGGGGAGCCGAAAAAAATGTACAACCATCTAAATAGGGATGTATCTTACCCCAAGGGTCTACCAAAGAGTTATGCTGCACCATATCAGACAGTGCTCTGTACTTTTCCTCTTCCTCCCTAAATACTGCCCCCCTACTTGTGTAAATGAGCTATCAAGATCATGTATATTAAAGTCGCCACAGCAGACAATTGGTTCGGGCCACTTAATAAAAACTTAAAAAAATATCGGGGTCATCCTTAGTGGACCCATAAATTGTCACAATCGTACACCTCTCTCCTTTATAGGTTATTTCCAAGAGCACCCACCTACCCCATTGTTCCTCTTTTTTCTTAATAACTACCACGTCACTGGTTCTGCCAAAAACTACTACTCCTCTAGTTCTTGACCCCTGTTTAGTGTTTGCCAGTAGTGAGAACCCCAACTGCTCCAAGAGGTACCCCTTCGTCCCCTCTATATGTGTCTCTTGTAGACAGACCAGATCTAAACAAAGTGTTTTAAGAAGTGCAACAACTCGAATTCTTTCGTTCACATCATTAAGTCCATAAATGTTAATCGAAGCAATTCTGCATGACATTAGAATACATCAAATGCTTTGCCTGCTAGTAAAAACGACTTATTAAACAGAATAGAACAAAAAAGAAAGACAATTATACTGTGCTGTGCATACTGAAAAAGCTGTGCAGACTGTGCGTGCTCCCCCTTCCCACCCTTCCCACCCTCCCCCCTCCTCCCTTCAGCGCCCCCCCCTCCCTTGGGACAATATCCCTTCCCCCCAACCCCCCTACTGGCAAATAGGTCAAACATGACCTACGTGTGACGGCTCTGAGTGCAGTAGCCGCAGCCCCCCCTCCTCTCATTTTACCCTCCATATAGTTTTCCTTCTCCTGACCTCAAATAAAGTGCAACCAATATATGACAAACCCCGTGATCATACATCTAATCCAGCTCAAATTATCCATCTTTCTTATCTCCCAAATCCTTAATGTACAGCTGTACTGCTAACTCCGAGGTAAACATCCTGACATTCCCCCTCACAATCGTTTTAAGCCTTGCTGGATACAGTAGATAAGCCTCATGTCCCAATTTTTGAAGGGGTGTGATCAACTGTCTAAGCCTCCACCGTCTCTCCACTGTGGCATGGCAAAAATCTGGACGCGTAAAGAAGGTAACCCCTTCAAATGTACGTCTTGCCTCAGGTCTCGCCTTGTCCATGATATCCTGCCTAGCCAAAAAGTTACCAATATATACCAGAATTGCTCGGGGTTTTGAATCTCGTGCTGATCCATAGTTCTGTCTCAGGACCAAAGGGAAACGGTGTGCCCTCTGCACTTCGGACTCCCAGACCCAAGATGTAATGTCCGGAAATGCCCCCTTCAATAGTTTGATTACGTATGCCCTTACATCCTGGTCTTCCAATCCTTCCGCAACCCCCAAAAGCCTTATGTTGTTGCACCTCTGACGATTTTCAAAATCTTCGAGTTTCTATTGCATGTCCGAGGATAATTTCTCTTGGGCTTCTTTAAATTCCTGCCACCTGGTAACACTATCCTCTAATCTGCCAGTTCGTTCTTCCTTGTAGGACACACTGTCTGCCATCTCTTCATATAGCTTATTCATCCTCCTCATGGAGCTATGCAATTTTTTAGCAGTCATTTTGGCCCGCCGGCTCTCTGACCGAGCCTCAGATTGCATCTGCTTTAGGGTTGCATACACAAGATCCAGTGAAGTGGCTTGAGGTGAAAACCCCTCTTGCTCAGCCTCTGTTTGTCATTTATTCCATCGTCATTTCCCTGGTAGGCTCGAGTCACTAGTGGCTGGTGTTATTGCAGGTATTCTACTTAGGAACTGAACTATGCTTAGGGCCATAGAACATCAGCATATTGGGACTGAACCCCTGTACCACCTCAGTATTTATGAGCTCATGTTCCACTAGTTATAGTGCCTCACTTGCCCTCCTAACCTTTCCAGAGAATCAAGGGAGTTTGCACCCCAGAACCCATCACTCTGGACCCTTCAAGGGATCGCGGTAACAGGACACACCCTCACACTTGTCTACAATAAGATAAACAAGAGACAAAGAAAGTTTATAATATGTATTTAAACTATCATGCTCTAAGACGCAGTATTTGCACCACAATTAGACAACACATGCATACCAAAAATATCATTAGCATGACTAACAAACCATATACAATAAAGAGCCCTGTCATGTTATGAGAAAGACTAGCATAAATCCGCCTTCTACTGAAGCTAAAAGATTATATATTAAAGATTTCTGAGATCAGTGGCAGATCCGGTATCTTAGCATACATACATGGATGCTTTACATCACAGCTGATGCAGCACTCTTGCTTCAGGACCGTCGATCAGTGTGTTTTTTCAGAACCCCTGTCCTTAGTTATATGGCAAGACATGTCTGCTCCCAAACAGCAGCTGCATTTTCTTGTTATGTCTGAGTGCTAGTGTCTGACCAGAGAGAATAACAAGGGGCATTGTTGTTTGACCTTGTCTAGTGTACTCAAACTAATTCCCGGGAAAAGAATAAAACACAAAACATGTTCTGGTTCTGTGTGAAAATGCAATATGGCACAACATGAGGCGCGATATGTAGTAACAAGTGAAAAATAAAAGCTCCTACAATATGCACAGGTAGGCTAACATTGGGATGATGACAAAGGGCCGTGCAAGAAACACACAACAGTTTCTGAAGGCAGAGGGCGTCTGCTGGCATCTTTGCTGTTTTCTACATCTCCCCAGGTTATCTACAGCTGGCACCGCGGGTGCTTTAGGAGAAACAAAGTGAATAGAGGAGAGACAAAAGGGTCAGAGGGGCGGGAGAGGAAAAAGGGATTTGGACTGGTTCCAACATTTTTCCAAGAGCAGCTTTTGATTTCTAGTCTGGTCCTGCTAATAATGGAGACCTGTAACAAGACCAAATAGTAATTGGTGAACTTTTGTTAATGTAATATACAGCCCCTGGGTCTGAAAAAAACAAGTTCACAATTCAGCACATCTAATAGACCATGTGCACTGCTTCACTTATGCCGGCATTCTGGTATATGGCGTACCTTAATAGCAACAGCAAATAGGCACACATCAGATATTGGTCGAGTTCAAAAAATTGCTTGCCAGTTGTGCCGTAACCATCCCAGCTAAGTGGTCTATGTCCACTATCTTACTGAGCATACTGGGAACTTAATGCCAACAGCCCCAGTGCACACTCAGTGCGTAGATATTGCAATATTTTATACCTCTGCTTGCCATAATAGCTGTTATGACCGTGAAATATTCTTGAAAGTGTAGCAACATGGCTGATCCCATAGCTGTCACATAGTACACTGACCTGTAGAAAGCTCTACTGCCTTTTAGTGGCACCGAGGCTTTTTAGGACTAGATAAAGACCTGGCTGCTTCCCTGCTTATGGTTTTAAGAGGCCAGCCTCTTTCTTAGCAACCGCCAATAAGTCACATTATAAAATTAATAAACAAAATAAATAGGCCACATGTTTTAAAAGTGCCAGGTGTGTTTACACATTGAATTCTAAAGCTGCAAGAACTGAATGAAATAATCATGTTGGTTTGGCCTTTGTAATTAATGTCTATTAAGTTTAAACAGAGTAACTTCAATATTGACCCTGCAGGTACAGTAATTGTTGGTGAGATAAGTCAGCAAGGTGCTTTTATGTCTGCAGTAAATTACTATCTGCCATACCCTATAAGAATTTTACAAGTCACCAAGGAGTTCTGTTATCATTTAAAGTAATTCATTTAATGGCTGAACTCATTTATAAGGTCATGGGACTCCGAGTTGACTTGCAATCACTTTCAACATATAGCAGAGGGTATTTTATTCCTTATAATACATGGTGTCTTCATCCCCCTTCTCACAAAAAAATTTAATGCTCAGTGTCTTGCTTCTGCCGATGAAACAGAGGTTGTGGACATGTGGAATGAAAGTGAAATATGTAGTGCGAAATTAAACACATCAAAAAGCAATTAGTAATTTGCTGCAATCAGTGTAATGTAAAGCAGATAAAAAATCTGACCACTAGTAACATTCAGAGAGGTTCTTCCTGTAATGAACTATGTGCACAAATAAAATCATAGCCAATAATCTGTCTTTTACAGCTCATTTCAGAAAAAGCGCTCATAAGAATGAAAAGCCAGTTCTCATTTACCCTGCAACTGCAGTGATGCTCCATAACCTCCCTTTCCCATCGACTGCTGCAAGCAGCATTACAATGTCACAACTCACTCAACTGTAATAGGTCATTATAGTTAAGCAGTTAAATCTTATTCTTATTACAGGTTTTTAAAGAGATCACAATTCGATTACAATAAGGAAGTTTGAGGTATTTTTCTATACTGTCAATGCAGTCTTCCATGTATCATGTTTTTATTATTGTGGTCTATACCGTGGTCTTGAGCACAATTGACACATCCTGCCCAGAGGCGACTCTTCCACTATGGCAGAAGAGCATCGCCCCACTGCTGAAATGCAGCAGACAGAAGAAAAATAAAATGACAATAAAACAATGTTATTGTCATTGTCTTTTTTACTTCTGTTCTGTGAGTCTAGGGCGGAGCCAGGTCATAGTGTAAGCACCAGGTGGAGTTGGTGCTGTAGGCACTGAAAGTGCACATGTCGGTTTTGACTGCCGTTTTAGGACTGCCAACCCGACATGCGCACTTGGATATCTTTAGGCTGTACCTTGGAGATATCCGCAGTGCTCAGGGCCAGAGGCTCTCAGTCCCTGCTGGAGCGTGAAACCGGCCTGCTCCACCCAATCCCAGCGCTTCTCTAATGCTGGAAATAATAGCATGATTGAAGTGCTGGAATTGCGTGGAGAGTCTGGGAGCCTATGCTCAAGAGGATTGCAGTGCCTGGAGCAGAGGAACAGAGGCGGAGCATGGCGAGGGAGCATATCAGGCCGGGGGTTGTGAAAGGTAAGTTCTTTATTTTTTTTATTATTGTTTACCCTGTGTGCCTTCCCACGTGGAAGGCACACAGATTAATGAGATCATAGAGATTAACGATTGAGGAGGATGGCTTTAGGAAAGTGCTGAAAGCCCAATTTGTTTGTAGTTAGGGATAGTGGACTTTGGCTAGGTCTGCGCTATTGGAAGATCTTGGATGCTGATGCATAAGTGCCGGGACACACCTGGGCTGTGCGATATATAAATAATCATTCGTTCATTCTATCACGAGGGCCCAGTGGGGCCATCCATCAATCTAGGGCGGGCACCCATTCCAAAAATAGGAGTCACATATGTCATAATAGATCCCAGACTCAAGCCTGAATGAAAATCAAGGTACCTCGACGGAAACCAAGCACTTAACAAAGGTGTAGAACCATACCTGGATAGTCTTTCCCACACCACCTAAGATCTCCAAATATTACGTTTCCTTTGGGGACTTGCCCTTCGGCTATCAGACATCATTCCTTAAGGGCTACCTAAATGAATGCAATTCCTGACGCAAAGAAAATTACAGTGTTTAATCTGAGTGCACTAATTTGAACCTGTTTCCTCCTCCTCTCTGTATAGTCTCACTCTAAAACCACCTCACCACAAACCCTGGATGCTGCCCTGAGCCCTGGATGGCCATTCAATGCGTGTGTCCAGCTCTGACAGGATAGTAAGGGGGGGGGGGTGTCTAGGTCCCTACACTTCACAGACGAGAAGTGTAGCTACAAAGCAGCTACTTTTATAGGTGCACCTCTCTAGTGTACACAGGAAGCTGGAGGTGCCTAGATTCTTGAACCCATACAGAAGGCTTCTATGATTTGATTGCACCGCGATCAAAAGGAGAAAACTAAAAAAGCCTAACCAAATGACCGATTGTGGGATTCTGCATCAGGTCTCTCAATCCTTGTACTTTTCCATACCAAGATCCCCGTAGATCTAGTAGATTTTAGTGCGGAGAACATCTATATAATTTCCACTATAATCTCAATTTCTTTAGATGTAACCAACATCAGACACAAACCCTGATAACATCATGTGCACATCATGGCTCCAAGCCACAGGGTTCTCTTAGCATTTGCCACTTAAGTGGTACATCTATATCAAGATGTACTAATACTTGGCTTTACAGGACGCATTAGATGCACATCACCATTATGCACACAACACAGCTCAAAGCCAACAGTCGTCTATGGGTTTGCTGCCTCTGAAGCACATCCAATCAAGTTCTTCTGACCCTTTGCTTCCTACTAACAGCACAGGCTATATTACTAAAGGGCAACCTGGTATCTCTGGGAACCTGGGTATAATGTGCATACAACAACAATGGTTCCCTCGGATTGGTTAAATTATATCCAATTCCAGATTAATGGATATTAGATAAAAATTTATACTAATCAGTATTTTAATTTATATTGGAACAATTATAGAGCTACATAGACAAGTAGGTGCTCTATAAGAATGCACAGTGCTTATGGAGCATACTCAGTGCTGAGTGCAGATAGCATTATGGAAATAGGAACCAGTGCGGAATGAGCAGTTTAAAGCGATCAATGTGTATACCATTGGATATTGACGGGTTTGGGCAATCACTTAAATTAAGTTGCACAGTAGTACTACCGTATGGCGGGAAACATCCTTTACGACACAACTTTTACCATGCAGTGCCTTACAACGCAGGTTTTTAAACGAAAGTCAGTACAACAAATTGCGCTGGGGGGCGCTGTAGGATAGGTAATAGTTTAATTTACTATCCAACACCTTCCCTACTATCCACAGGGACTGGAGTTGGAATAGTAAATTAAACTATTCACTAACGACTTGCGTTGAAAAACCTGCATTGTAAAGGCATGCGTGGTAAAAGCATGCGTAGTAACAACGTACATCCCCGTATGGCGCGTCCTGATGAAGACCCCCATGCATAATGAATGCCCCAGGTTAGAAACGGTGACACATCTATTTGCTTAAGGTGTAAACAAAAGTACAAATTTGAAACCAGAACTTGGAGTAATCTGTTAAAAAAAAAAAATAATAATAATTACTTTACAATCAACTTACATTTTGTCTCCCTATTGCACACAGGTTTCACTTTTGTCAATATGCATTTAGTGCAGGACAGCTGTATGGATCACCTACTTCTCTATGAATTTCTATAATACATGGGAGACACTCTCCAAGGTGGGCATTTGCTTTTATCTTGATTGTTTTAAAATTATTGCAGGTAGCACTAGGCAATCCCATTTTGAAAAGTATTAAATCAAAGTCTGACTAAATATCAGGCTCTGCGATCAAATGTAAAATGCCTCAGGGGCCAGAAAACATTTGATCCAGATTAAGGCCTGCCAGATGAGAAGGTTCCATGGCCAAGGTGTGGTGCCCCAAATCCTGCAACTTCACAGCCAAATGCCTGTAGCTCGCATACGGGTGTGAAGCGTCGGGTAAAAAAAAAAAACCCCGATTTATAACCAAGCCAGAGGCAACAGCCACTATACTGCACATATCTAGAGTGTGTGTGTGGGTGTGTGGGAGTGGGGGTGATAGAACTGGATAATGGTAATCGCAGTTTTGACAACGCAAGTCGTTACATCGACTTGCACTGGAGGGCACTCTGAGGAATAGTGTGAATTACTATTCCAAAACCTTCCCTACTGTACGTAGACTGGAGTTGGAATAGTAATTTACATTATTCCTAAATCCAGCGCCCTCCAGCGCAAGTCGATGTAACGACTTGCGTTGTCAAGACTGCGATGTAACATACTGTGTTGTGATGCTACGCGTTGTATTATCATACATCCGTTTGACACCTGCATATCAGGGTCCCGGGGGTGCAAGTGTGCAATCATGGACAAGATGGTACTGCCAAAAGTCTCTCAGAAGAGAGCTTCTACTCATCCTCGACACTCTCAACCCTTTCACATCATAAAGTCTCATATGTACTGAATTTTTTTGGAAATAACCTGAAAGGAGGCATACACTGCGATACAGCTAAAGACAGGGCTTTAAGTGGGCCGGGTCTCAACAGTGCTGAGCTCTGGCAGTTTTTTAAAGGGGGCCTCAAAAAGGTCTCTATCAGGCTCTGTTTTGTGCCCTGGCACTTTTTTTTTGGACTGCAGTGACATCAGACTGCTGTCACCGTAGTCCAGAAAAAAAACAGACCGCCTGTGCCAGGGCACAAAATAGCCCGATAGAGACTCGTTTCGAGACAGCAGGCACATCCTGTGGGCTTGCTCACACTGCTCACTTCCCATTAGTGGAGGTTACTTCATGCCAGGTGAGCGCTGTAGGGAAGGGAAATCGTTTAAAGAGAGTCATTTTCTCTCTCAATTTCCCTTCTTTTTTTTAAACTCAGGAGCAGCAACATTGTCGTGATGTCACCAGGGCTTTAATTGGATGCTTTTTCAATATTATATACAAGCCATAGTTGCTTCTTATTTATCTTATTCAACTGGCAATCACTGACAAAGCTAATAGTCCTGACTTGTTGTATGTATGATGTTACTTGTATCATATATCTGGATGCAATGACAGAAACAGCAAAATACTTGTCGGGTGGCACCCTATGCTAACCACAGATTTTTAGCTTACATACTGTTAAGCCACGCCCTTAACTACATTGGACACGCCCCTTTGAGAGACCCCACCTTCCCCAGTTTTTTCATCCCACTTAAAGCCTTGGCTAAAGATCTTTTCACTACTGGGGACAAAAAGAAGAAGGTTGTTTGTGGGTTTAAGCCTTTAGGTCTATTCAATTGGTGAAGGACATTAAACATTTTCAGTTCATCATATCAATAAAGCAAGCCTTACACTCAAATCACACTCAATGTGGAAGGCAATGACATTCAGATGGAATTTGGCACGTTAACACCCATGTACAGAGACAACACACACACACACAGACAGGTAAGCAGTCACAGAGATAGATACAGGTAAAGGTGCAGGGGCGAGTCATACAACAACAGACGGATAGATGTACGAATGAATTAATGGATGGACTGTAAAAAATATCAAATGTGCTTTTGTTTTTATGAATTTTATTATTGTCTTTTTAAGTCTTTTAAATGTGCTATTCATTGACATTTTATTCAGTTAATGATGACACAAAAGTTATAAACTAAGGGGTGTTTTTTCTGTCACCTAGATTTGGTTATCTTGTGCGACGAGAAGTGTTTAGATAATAGAAAATCGTGCACAGTTCTACACGGAACCAGGCTCTCTGAGACATGCACACAAGAACTTACTCAAAAAGACCGAAACATCATGGACACCATGAGCACATCTCCAACACTCTGCTTCAGTAAAAGAGGAAAACACACAACGAACTTGCAAAAGCGGTACCTCATGCATTCCCAGCCAGCACAAAGCCTGCAAGTACACATACCAAGCCTCGCTCCGCTTTGGTTACGTGTCTGAAGGATTTAAAAATAATGTTTCTGCAATAGTGTTAAATCAAACTTAAGGATGCAAAAGACCATTTCCAAAATGATATGATTTATTATGTGATTAGTAGAGAAATTAAATTTGCAGCAATTTGCTGTAGAGGTTAAAAGAGATAATTTAAATGACTTCTGCATTGCTTCTCCCTTCGATAAAGCCCAGCACTTTATATCTGCACCATAAATATCAAACAAAATGAACATGCTTTACATATTTGGTCTAGCCTGTCATTTCCTCCTTAAAATGATCGCATTCTTGCAGCCTACAGGACTTTATTTTAGGCACACTCGCCCCAAAAGTCAAGTGACCTTTGGTGCAGTATGCCCTGGGTATAGATCGAACAGACTGTGCATTGAAGGGTTGGTGAACAAGTATAATCTTCAGCTGATGAGGTTTCCATTTGCATCTTTAATAAGAGGGTGACCTCGGCCAGAGGGAACAGATTTGACAATGTTCCCTGCACTGGCCTCCATTGTTCTCCAGTTCAGTGACGCTGCTCCTTACACTGTAAAGAATTTCCAGCCCAGCAGGCAAGGATTACAATCAGTCTCTATTGGAAGAGTTGTGTTTCAGTGGACTCCACTCAATGCCGCCTTTGTGTCGATCTTGTCATATCCTTCCCGCGCAACCAGCACCTCCATTCATGGCGCAGCCCAGCTGCTGTCTGATCTCCAGACCGCCATGAACTTGAAACTGGACCCAACAATCTCTCTCTTCAAGCCTTACTTTAATTTTCTTAACACCAACTTAGTAGAAGGGCAAGAGTTCAAGACGAGAAAATTCCACTTATATTGCATTCAGCCTGCAAGCATGTCAGTTCTATCTGGACAGGGAGTGACAATCCATGAACAGAGTCAATGGACAACATACAGCGTTTTTAAAGGATGCGCGATATAAATTTGAAAATTACCAAAAAATGCTTGTATGCTTAGAGACTCGATGCACACATTGATTTGGATTGATTTACAGGATTAAACACTTTTTTTATTAACTAGTAGAAACAGCTGTAACTATAAGAATATATTTTGGATATTTGTCCAGAGTAGAAAAAAAGAGTAACTTTTGAGTACTTAATCGAACCTTAGCTAAACTGAGATATTCGAGCCAGTAAAATGGAAGAAAAACAAGGTGGGGGCAAGCAGCAACATTGACAAGGAGGACAGGTGGGCAAGCAACAATACGAAAGTGGCCGGGTGGGCTGGTGGAAGCAAGCAACAACACAAGCCGGGAGGGCAGGTGGGAACAAGCAACAACACAAGCAGGGAGGGCGGTTGGGAACAAGCAACAACACAAGCAGGGAGGGCGGGTGGGAACAAGCAACAACACAAGCAACATGCAACAACACAAGCCAGGAGGGCAGGTGGGAACAAACAACAACACAAGCAGGGAGGGCGGGTGGGAACAAGCAACAACACAAGCAGGGAGGGCGGGTGGAAGCAAGCAACAACACAAGCAGGGAGGGTGGGTGGGAGCATGCAACAACACAAGCCGGGAGAGCAGGTGAGGACAAGCAACAACACAGACGGGTAGGGCGTGTGGAAGCAAGCAACAACACAAGCAGGGAGGGTGGGTGGGAGCAAGCAACAACACAAGCAGGGAGGGTGGGTGGGAGCATGCAACAACACAAGCCGGGAGGGTAGGTGGGAGCATGCAACAACACAAGCCGGGAGGGTGGGTGGGAGCATGCAACAACACAAGCAGGGAGGGCGGGTGGGAACATGCAACAACATGAGCCGGAAGGGTAGGTGGGAACAAACAACAACACAGATGGGGAGGGTGGGTGTGGACAAGCAGCAACAAGGATGGGGAAAAACCTGGAGGCAAGAGACAACACAATGAGTAAGGCAACCCGTATGATGGAACTAGGTTGTGGCAAGCAACTCAGAGAAGGAAGGGAGGGCAGGAGCAACCAAAACACAGATGAAGGAGGTCAAATGGGCGTGAGAAGTACATGAGGAAGCCAGCTGAAAAAGACATACTCTGGTGGAGTGCTTAAACACAAAGAAAAAAATACTGCAAAAAGAAAGAGCAGTAGAAGGACACATGTAATGCATCCATGCTCCAGCAGAAGAGAAAACTCACAGAGGAAGGAAGCCTATGACAGCTAACCAAGAAGAAACAAGCAAATAAAAGTGACAAAAAAGCCAACCAAGGGTATGGAAGGGGCAGTCTCTAAGACCACAAAAGATCTTGCAAGTGACAGCACATGCACTGTCTTAGGCAAGACCTAATGAATAAATACCACTACTGGTATTAACATGAATATAATCATGACCATGTGGTCTCTACCTAGAAACACACATCAACCATTTTAGGCAGAGATGTGCGAAACTTGCATAGTTTACTTTTGCGTAATAATACAAAAATTCAGAAAAAATAATAATAAGGCATAATATTTTAAATGCAAAACCAGTATTTGTCACTACATTTTAGCAAAAAATGCATCATTATGTCTATTTGGGATGTTACCGCTTTTTTTAACCAGAATTCGCTCTACTTTGTTTAGACCCTCCACCAGTCGATGCCAGAGCCTATTACAGTTATACCAATATGCCCAAAGTTCGAGCCGAGTTGGAAAAAAGCCACTGGTAAGGGAAACTGGCATCTGAGGAGTCCAAGAAATAGTCTACTTATTAAGGGTCTGAGTCAGACATTTACTTTTGGGACTCGGTGTGGCTTTCTCTTGAATTTACAGGACTATGTCACCCCTGTTCGGCGGAAAAGCTTGATTACTCAGGACCCATGAGATCTCTACATCATATCTTGGTAAACGTCAACAGCATTCCCAAAAGATGTGGAGTCTTAGGGAAAAAGGAAGCAGAAACATTGGAGCAATTGTAAAATGCTCAGCTGCTAAAGACCTGTTGGGTATTTTAATCAGAAGTAAAGAAGCAGCAGACCAACTATGCATCAATGAACTGCGAACTGTTATGGAAATAATTATTTCTGAAGGTACATGTGTGCTTGTCCTAGACACACAAGTCCTATAGCACTGTTTAAAAAAATCTGCTTGCAAAAAACAAAAACTGGGGCATACTACAAACATAGCGTTATGTCTACAATTTTACATTGAGGGGTACAGAATTATATGACAGCAATCAACACCATAGGAAACACTGGGTCTTGGAGGAATTTTGATTATGTCAGAGTCATTTCAGTAATTCTGTGTTCTTTTTTTACATACAATTACTGATAATTATGCAATTAATCCTGCTTGCGTGATTAACAATAATTTGGGTGAACTCTATTATCTGAAGGAAGACCTTTTTAGTTTAGAACATTTCTATTCTCCATGACTATGGAAGTGCCTTCCCAGTGTGTTCTTGTGGTTCGAGAGTCTGCCATTTATTGCAGTACTACCCTTTACCTGTGTTTGGTACTCTTTTGTAACATGCGCACGTCACTTTTCTCTTGTAACACACTGTTTGCTACCTCTTGCTTTTTGTTTACTTTCAATACTTGCACAAGTGCCACCATTGCCTATGTAACGTTTATTCTTTTGTTTGAGTGTCCTCCATTTATTGCAGTAGTATACCTCCACTTGTACTTTGTACGCTCTTGTAACCTGCACACTTGTCACTTTTTTCCTCATGTAATGCACCGTTTGCTACCTCTTGTACTTTGTTCACTCACGATTGTCACTTTTGCCTCATGTAATGTAACTTTTGCTTTCGTAATTTGTTCACTTGTAATGTTCTCATGTATCAGTTCTGTTCCTACTGTGAAGCGCTCTGACACCTTTGGGTAAAGTCCGCGCTATATAAAAACGCATAAATAAATAAATAAATACAAGGGAGAACATTCTGCAAAAGAGAGTGTCCACTCGCTCTTCCTTTTCTGCTACATTCAGGGCCAAATGCATGTAGTAAGTTGGTGGAAGGGTGGAAACAAGGGAACCTGGTGGCACAAAGGGATCTGCTAACCCAAGCTGCACCTGACTCCATCACAAATGTGACACATATCCCTTCTGCCTTATTACAACTGCATTATATCTGATCGCACTTCCAATACAGCCAACAGGATACCAGTCACCTTTGCGATGGAGTAACCTGTGAGCCGAACTCTAAATTAGGCCTGGACAGATTTTCAATGACACCGGAGTAACTAGATTCATTTCATTAATTTTGCTTTAGTCTCCGACACGGAATTACCGATAATTGCCTGATTGCTACTACTCATGTAATTAAGAGCAATTAGGGGGACGATCCTACCCTAAGAGCACATTTAGTGAACGTGAGCGGCTGCTCTCTTGCTATTCCTGTTCTGTTACATTTAGGACTATTTCTTAATCCAAACTGCATTCTCACCTCCATTTTGGATCCATAGAGACATTTCTGTGCTAAGAAATAGAGCTAATTGTAGAATTACTCTTCTCACATTATCTCATTGAATTCTTAGATAATTCCCTGTCATTAAGAAGGGAATTACTCGAAAACACAGACTATGAGATACTAAATGTAATTAAGTGCAATCTTTACACACGGTGTCATCAGTGTTAATTACATTGTTTTCTGATAATTGTGCTAACTAATACTGCACTCGAATATATGAAAGCTTACCTCCCTCTTGTGCTCAGCTGAGCTTGTCTGAAAACCAGCACATGATCTAACTTCAGGGAAATCTTCCTGGAAGCTGCTGAATTGCCAGGAGAGTCCTGGCACTCAACGCCATCACCTGTAACTTACTTCGCCCCTCTTTGGTCACTTTGCATACTGACTGTGTTGAGCTGACCTTTCAAGCTGGACTCATTTTTAGTGAGATTGCACACCTCCCACCACCAACAAAGTGTCTCATTAAACTCATATTAGAACATTGCATCCATATTTTAACTGTGCCAAACATAGCAATTAGGTGCCCCCCCACCCCAGCTGGCTTCTGCAGCCTCGCAGTATTTTTAATATAGGAGTATGAAGTCTCATTTTTCATGTGGTGTGTTTGGTGTTATGTTTCTGGCGCTGAAATATTTGTCAAAAGTGCTTAATAAATTAAAATGAATAAAAATTGCACCATTCTCATGTTCTGAACTTAGTTTCCAAGACTCAGTGTGTGGCCTTTGGAACATATAAAGGACCACACAGTCATTAGGCAACAAGCATCAGGACACCATATGTTGAAACACAAGTAGCAAACACTGAACGATCTATTGTGTTAGCTTAATCAGGTACGGTGACAGTAGTTATGTTTGTATTCAGATTAATAAAAGCATATAATTAGCAGTATATTTTATTAATCAAAAAAAAAAATGGGAGGAGGTCTTTGTCCTGACTAAGAATTCCATCCTGAACCATCGCTCTGCCTGATCAAGACTGTCCTTGTGTTACTGCCCTTGCGCCCCCATTTCTGGGATTTTAGCATAAGGCAGCACAGCAAAGCACCTTTCTGCGATGCCCGATGCCAACGTAAAAGGGCAGGAATTCACTGTATTTATGCAATAATATGATGCATTGCTGTCCGTTGTCCATGCGCTGGTTCCATTTTGGCAGCCTAGTGCCAACGTATGCATCCTTGCACCATGGTTCTAGGGTGCCTCAGTTGCATGCAGGAATGTTTTTGTGCAGATCGCAAACCAATCGTACATTCTACGGTGACTCGTTATTTGGAAGGGACACCCCTGACACTCCCCTTCATAATAGCGGCTCGCAAAATAGGTTTGGTACATACAACAACCCTTTTTAGCAATCGCAAAAGGGCCGTGCACTAGCAGGCACAGAAATAAGGAGAGAGTCATTGTTGTGACATG
The DNA here is from genome assembly GCF_964263255.1 of Lissotriton vulgaris. Classification (NCBI taxonomy): domain Eukaryota; kingdom Metazoa; phylum Chordata; class Amphibia; order Caudata; family Salamandridae; genus Lissotriton; species Lissotriton vulgaris. Next base: position 121,708,677 of record NC_141697.1, read on the forward strand.
TCCAGAGGCGAGAACTATGAGGAACACATGAGCAAATACACCATTTGATTGTGCCAACACAGAAAACTTTAAATTGGTAGCAGCTATCATACCATTTTATAAGACTCAAGAACTTTTCCAAATATGTAGTGTACTAGAACCAGATTGATGCAGTCATTAAAGTTAGGTGGTTGGCATTCAACATTTTTAGATCTGGTTTATTAGTGCTGGAAGGGCGAGATTTTGATCGATATCTTATCACTATTGATCTAAACCTCGATCTGGTCGACTGAATCTTTATTGCCTGTCATTGAGGGAAGAAAGTGCATCTCTTACCAAGTTAGTTCACCCAATAAAGGACTCCGCTTCAAAGGATCACAAACAACTTCTAGCTTTCAAGGATTTATTATAAAGTCAAGATAAGTTGCAGGTACAAGCATCTCAAGATGAGATTCACAAGATACACGGGCCCAACTACATACATGTGCTCTCTGAAAGCCCTCAGACGAGCAACGGAAACTACCAGAACCAGTTCTAAAAATAATAGGGCTATTAGCATAGACACATACTGAGATCTCTCAGTCATTTACAGCCGGAGGGAAAAGACAGGTTAGGCTGTCCCTACCCTGATCTAGATGGTATCCCTACTTAATCAGGTCCCTACCTAACAAAGGTGTCAGCAGTGAATGACCCCCAAGGGAAGTCACCCACTCTCAGTCTCTTGGTGAAAACCTATAGTTCTCCAATCATGACCCCTCTCTGCCTACCCATCCGCTCTCTTAAGGGTCCTCAGGCTTCTGCTCTAACTCCCCCCAGGGGTGCTGTCCCTAATACAAAAATACAACAACATTTAGGACGCCCCTCGTGAGACGCCCCTCACGTGGTGTAGCTTCTGGCTTTTTCCATGATGAGGCCTTGTGGTTAGAGTCGACCTTGCTTCTCAGACTCGTCTCCGGCCCGCTGATACCCCTTAAACATTCCGGAACCCTCCTCCATGTCTGGTCCGCTTCTTGAACAGACTTCTATTCATTTTATTTCTAATTGAATACCCCCTTTTCTCTTACAGACAGATAGTTGCAGCCAAATCCCAATTCTCAAAGACTTCCAACATCGTTGCAACATTCCCCGGCCCAGACTAATATGTGTAAATCAACGTTAAACTTTTCAGGCCTACAACATTTCTCATAATGATTATAACTTTCGACTTTTTCTTTAATTATGGCATGTTAGTACTCTTATTCTGCTATTCAGTAAACACATCTATAAATCATGGTCTATTTGTTATTACTAAAACATTAGTGCAAGCCACGTTGTGAAATTGAACCACCTTCCCCCTCCCTTCTAGCTCTGGCCCTGAGGCCTACCACGTTCAGCGTTTCCGTATGCCATCTTATATTTTAGCAGCTACACAACATGGCTTCAGGAATAATCACGTTTAATTATATCATTTGTTTCACACATTTCTGTATTAGTTCCACTTCTACTTAAATCTCTACATTAACTACACATTTCAGAATATAGATGTAGGTACTATCAGCACTCATGGCATTTCTCTTCATGACTTGTGCTTACTACGTGTAAGTGTGACGCACTTCTACATTTTGGTCAGTTTGCGCTCTCTCAGTTCCCCCCTTTGATGACCTCTCGGGGTCATCATTAACATTCAAACTGCAGTGATTGCTAGCATAACTCGTTTCTGTGTTTCCAAAGCCCTCAGACTCCGGTACTGACTATCTTGTATGGCAGCCAATCTCTGCAGCTGTTTTCTCCGAGCCCTCTCTGACCTTCTTGATCTGTACCATTTGACTACCCTCACCAATCCCCACAACACGATCCCACAGATCAATATTATGATGATAGGTTTTAGTATTTTCCACACAAAGCTTTTGCCTAAGGTGGTGAGCCAACCTCCAGCCTCACTTATTCCATGGCCCACCTTTTCCCAGACATTTTCTCTGCTCAGGTCTTCGATCTCCTTGTGAATATCAGTTATGTTCCTAATAACTTTCTCAAGGGGCTTCGAATTGTCTGGAATGTAAGTGCAACATTCCTGGACCTTCAAAGCCTTACAGACTCCACCCTCTTTTGCTAATAGGACGTCTAAGGCAAGACGGTTCTGAAGAACCATAGCCCTTATCGATTGCATCTCTCCTTCTACCAACATTAAGGACTGAGCAGTGCTGGCAGACAACCTGTCTACGACTGTTGCCAGTCGTCTAATTTTGACATCATTAAGGATTAATCCCAAAAGAGGGAACACAGCTCCAAAGACATCTCCAACCATTTCTACACCTCCTACATCTCTCCTTCCCCTTGATGATGTCTTGCCCTCGATGATCTCTAAGTCTTGGGCATGATATATTTTAGGGAAGATAATTGCCAAGTAACATGATCCATACCAGTTGTCAGGTAGTCTTACGTAGGCATTTCTCCCACATACAAAATATACATTTGGAATCGCTTGCATTCCCTTCAGGAAGTCTTTAGTATAGTACTCTAAATTGAAAGCATGTTCACAGCTAACTTCTCCCACGTATACATTTTCATAATACGTTTTGGCTCTATGAAGACATAACTTTCCTCTCTGCGTTCTATCTAAAGCTATTGGACCACTACTACCTTTTCTCTTGTGTGCCTTCTCTTCCTCGGTCCAATCTGTTTTCCATTGTCCTGATTTTTTCAAAATCTTTTGTCTCCTATTTCGATCATCCACCTGCCCTATGAACTTTTTCTCGACTTCTGACACCTTGCATGTCAGGTTATTTCTGCGGGCATGTGAAGTATCTAAGGTAATCCAAGGAATGAAAAACTTTGCCAACCTGTCTTCACTCTTCCAGTAGTCCCATTTATTCATTTGTTTATAATTAGGGACTTCTGGTAACACTGCATCGTAATTGGAGAAATAGTATTCAAAACTATCTCTCCCATAAAATATACTAAGCAATAAGCTACATGTAATGCCATACGTCAGCGGGAGGTGATGATATCGAATGCCTTCATCTACAGACGCCGGCAACTGCATGCAGACGTAACAGTCCTTAACCTCCATGGCATCCACGTATTCATACAGAAGTTTAGCATAAGCATTAGACCTAAAGTCTCCTTGGGACTCATCTACGTGTAACCTGCGGGCTTCTGCAGCTAATAACGCTTTTTCTTGAGTGTTTTCCCCTTTCTCACCAGCAACGGTGGGTGTAAGCGCCTCTACAGATTTCACATCAGTTACCTTTGCCTCTTCCTCACGTCCCTTTACATAAGAGACTGTTACTACTAAAGCTATTAATATTATCACTCCTACTATTAGTGTACCTATTATACATTTCGCTCTGCGGTTCTGGGTGCCGGCCTCCATTTCGTCAGACTGTATGGCTCTTTCTTATCTTGGCACAAAGTTTTTTCCTTTCGTTCCTTTACAGTCTCTCTTACTCCTTTTGTCCTTAGAACCACACAACTGGAAGCTGACAACCTTCTCCGCAAAAGTTCTTTACAGTCCAATACAGACAACCCTAGCCCTTCTCCAGTAACTCAAGGGAAGGTCCCTAAGATTCTCTGCTTCCTGGGCGCTAGGTAATCTTCTTTTCTTCTCGCTTATTTACAAAGTCTTTTAAGCATCCACTATCAGGCGATCGCCTGCAGCTTCGACAGCAAAGTTCAATATCTCCATACGAAGATTGTGCTCTTCTTGGGCTGATATCTTTGTACCAAAATCGGGGAATTGCAATTCTGTGAGAAACATGTGCTTTAACTTGCTGAGGCGGGGAGGTCGGGGAACCATAAATGTCAGTGACCCTTCTTGTTCGACACCGGGCACTAACAGTCGTATCTCTACTGTTATGATGGGCTCAGAACTGGACACCACCACCGCTCGGATCCTCCCTGTCACTGGTTTCGAAGCCATCTGTCGCCAGATATGTCCACTCAGGGGTGGAGTATCTCCTGCTAGGTACACGCACTCTTCTTGACCTCCTCAAGACCGGTGCTTCAGCGCCCTGAGCACCTTCTTCCGGGTCTGAATCTTCTGATATCGGAGGAAGGGTTCTCTCTGGAGTTGACCTCAGACTAGAGCTTCTTCTCTGCGGCCAATCCGCTTCTCCACGTACCCTTCTACTCCTTCTCCTCCTTGTCTGTTCACACTCTCTGTCAGACCTGTCAGTGTCTGACTCGTACTCCCAGCTACTTTCTCCTTCAGTAGCGTCGTCTGTTTCGCTGCTGTACTGACCGTCCTCAGCTTGGTCAGACTCGTTCCTTTCTTCCGCTGGCACCTCTACAGCTTGGCTAGCCCCCTCTATGGCTTCTCGGTCCGCAGCTGGACGTCTATCCGAGAGAGGAGCTGTGTCTTCCAGAGGTGCTGGTACTCTCCGCGTGTGCGACGCGTGGATCCAGTTGGGCAGGCCTCCCACTTTCACTGCCGTGTTCGTGATCAGGATGATCTGAAAGGGCCCACGCCAACGAACATCCAAGCAGCTTCTTCTCACGTGCTTTTTCACCAGGACCCAGTCCCCAGGAAGCAAGTCATGACACGGGTCCTGGCACGATGGTACCTCGGCAGCCTGCACCTGGAGGGACACAGAATGAATGGCGTCAGACAGCCCCTTACAATAGTCCAGGATCATATCATCTGTGATGCTAATCAGTGCAGCAGTTGGGACAGAAGGTAACCTCATTGCTCTTCCCATCAATACCTCATGAGGAGACAAACCAGTTCTCCTATCCGGGGTACTACGGAGGCTCATAAGGACCAATGGCAACGCATCAGGCCAACTCAAGGATGTTGATGAACACACCTTTGCAATTCTGGCCTTGATGGTGCCATTTATTTGCTCCACAATTCCTGAAGCCTCTGGTCGATAACTGCAATGTAGTTTCTGATCTATGTTCAAAGCTGCACAAATCATTTTCACAAGCGAGCTGTTGAAATGCGTTCCCCTATCTGATTCCAAAGAGGCCGGCACCCCGAAGCGCAGGATAAGCTCCCTAAGCAGTAACTTGGCTACTGTGAGGGTGTCGCACCTACGTGTAGGATATGCCTCAACCCATCTGGAGAAAACGCAAACAACCACCAGGATATAACGGAGGCGGCTGCACCTTGGCATTTCAATGAAATCTATCTGCATTCGATTGAATGGACCTCCTGACCTCCCAATGTGGCTCAGTGCAACTGGTGTCTTTTTCCCTACATTCAACTGCTGACACGTCACACAACGCTGGCACACTGCTTCGGCTGCTACTCTGAACTTAGGGTTGTACCAGGTCTGTCTAAACACTCTCAGCATAGCATCTCTTCCTAAGTGGACAGGACCATGTATGTGTCTGGCCATTGGGCTCACCATCTCATTGGGCAACACTGCTCTGCCATCTGCTGAGACCCAGAAATGGGCCTCACCCATCACACATCCTGCCTTTTGCCATGTTTCTTTTTCACAATCAGGAGCATTTTCTTGCATTTCCTTTAGTTCGTCCCATGTATCGACAGTTTCTAATATCATGGCTAATTCAGTCCTTACATTTATTCCACCCACTTCCACCTCTGTGAAAGAGTACCCTGTTTCCGCGCAATACCGTGCGACTTCGGCGGCATATCTATTGCCTTGTGACACGAAGTCCATATTTCTGGTATGTGCGGTGCATTTCACAACTGCGATACCTGCTGGACATTGCAATGCCTCTAACAACAGGCGCACAAATTCTCCATTGCGAATGGGAGAGCCTGAAGAGGTCATGAAACCTCTTTGAGACCACAACTGCCCGTAATCATGAACTACCCCGTAACCATATTGACTGTCAGTGTATATGGTGACTCGGATTTGATTGCTTGCCAGGCAGGCACGTGTCAGGGCAATAATCTCGGCTACCTGAGCGGAGTGTACTCCTTCCAGGCATCCAGCTTCCACTACTCCAGTAATTGTGCAAACAGCGTAAGCTGCTCTCAACTGCCCAACTTCGTCTCTTACACATGAGCCATCGACAAAGAAAATTTCATCTGGGTCAGTCAGTGGCTCATCTACGATGTCGGGTCTTGGTTTGGTGCATAGTTCAGTCACATCGAGGCAGTCATGGTCTGTACAATCTTCATCATCCTCAATATCGTTTGGAAGTGGCATCAAGGTAGCAGGATTTAAAACAGAGCATCTCCTGAGGGTCACGTTCTCTGCAGCAAGAATGACTTGCTCATAGCGCGTGAGCCTGCTGTTCGTCAGATGCTGTGTTTTAGTCCTGGTCATCAACAATTCAACAGAATGGGGCACGTGCACCTCTAACGGGTGCCCCATGACAATATTCTCACACCTCTCGATGCTGACACCTGTTGCGGCAACGGATTTGAGACATCCGGGCAACGCTGCGGCTACTGGGTCTAAAGTAGCCGAGAAATAAGCGACTGGTCTACGGGCATTCCCATGAATTTGGACTAACACAGACAGCGCGCAACCCTCTCTCTCACAACAGTAGAGCAAGAATGGTTTATCGTAATCCGGCATTCCCAGAGCCGGAGCACGACACAAGTCCTCTCTCAGCTGCAGGAATGCCATCAAACAGTCTTTGTCCCATGGTACCGGATCGCTCACCTCCTTGTGCGTCAGTTTTTGCAAGGGCTTTGCTTTCAGTGAAAAGTTTGCAATCCACTGTCGGCAATATCCCACCATTCCTAGGAACATCCTGACTTCTCTCTGTGTTTTAGGCGCATTCATCTTCATGATGGCCTCTATCCTGTCTGGTGACACTTTTCGTTTACCTTTCTCAATTCTGTGTCCCAAGTACTGCACTTCTGTCAGGCAGTACTGCAATTTTCCCGGGGACACCTTATGCCCATTCTCAGCTAGGTGATTTAACAAAGCAATAGAGTCTTCCCTGCAAGCTTCCTCTGTTTCTGACGCCACAAGGAGGTCGTCTATGTACTGGACCAGAACTGACCTCTGGGGCAGCACTAGACTTTCAAGATTTTTCTTTAAAAGCTGGTTGAAGATCGATGGGCTCTCTGTATACCCCTGAGGAATACGACACCATGTTAGGACGCGACCTTCCAGCTTAAATGCGAAAAGAAAATGGCTTTCTTCGTCCAGAGGGATCGAGAAGAAAGCCTGACAAAGATCAATTACAGTGAACCATTCTGCTTGGAACGGTATCTGAAACAGTATCACGGATGGATTCGGTACCACTGGACAACACGAAACGACTATGTTATTAATCTTTCTGAGGTCCTGCACTATCCGGAATTTCCCATTTGGTTTCTGCAAACCCATAATCGGGGAGTTACATGGACTACCCACGATTTCCTTCAGTATTCCCTGCTTAATCATGGATTCGATCACAGGTTTGATGCCTGCAATCGTTTCTGGAGTCAATTTATATTGAGGTGTTCTTGGAAACTCAGCATGCGGTTTCACTACAATTTTCACTGGGTCCACCCCTTTCACCAACCCAATCTCTTCCCCCGTGAAATCCCACACTTCTGGAGCAACCGTCTCTCTCAGATCCCAGGGGAGCTCATCTACTGTCAGAGTGGGATACAATTCCACACATATTCTGGAATTTGCGACTTTAAAATCTGCATCATCGTCATTAGTCAATACCTCCACGCCCTGTGGTGTGCAATATATGGTGCAATTTAACTTGCACAAAAGGTCTCTTCCTAGCAGACATACAGGACTAGAATCGCAAACCACAAACTGATGCTCATCTCTGTACTTCCCTATTTTCACCTGCACGGGTTCAGTCAGAGGACTGGTCATTCTCCTGTTAGCGACCCCCACCACTTGTATGGTCTCTCCAGACATGGGCAGGCCTGGCACTGCGGCTGACCTGATCGTGGATCGGGTGGCTCCTGTGTCTACTAGAAATGTCGTGGGGAACCCTGCCACTTCGGCCTCAACATAGGGTCCCCTCTGATCTACCTCCAGAGCTGCCCCGAGGGTGCAGTCATCCCTTTCTACCCTCTGTCCAGTTAGTGGGTCCACATAATAGCATTCCTCTCCCCCGACAAACAGTGGCATCTGTCTATAGGTCTTACCCATAGTCCCTACTCTGGGTGGCTGCGGGAACTGAGCTCGGGGAGGTGGGCCCCCCCCTTTGAGCACCTTTCCCTGGTATTGCGTTACCCCTCTTGCAGGCGCACTCTGGGTCACTTCCTCTTCTACCTCTTGGTCTCCTATCTCAACATTATAGGGACACTCGCGTTTCCAATGTCCCACCTCGTTACACTGGTGGCACCTAGTTGTTTTCTTTAAGGCAGCTATATCTATCCTGGGTCTAAAGGTGGAGTTCTCCTCATTGCCCTTGTTCTGACTGTACTGTTTCTTTCCTCCAGTACCGGTTCCTGGTTGCTGTTGCTGCTGTCCCCCCTTCCCAGCTGCCTGCATCTGTACCACCATCAGTTTCTCCTTTAGTTTCTTAGCCTTGGAGTCTATCTCATCACAGCAGTACCTGGCATACCTCAGTATTTCGTCTAGGGGTTTATTTTGCCAACAGATCAAGTGTTGCTGTATCATTAAACTAATATCCGGTCTCAGGCCCAAGACGAACTTGGACACAAATTGCCCTATGTCCTTTGGATCCATTACATCCAGACCGCTATACTGTTTGAACGCCTTCAGCAATCTCTCATAGTATTCGTGAACTGTCTCTTTGGGTTCCTGTCTTGTTCGGTCAATTTTTACCCAATCTATGTCTTGCATTGGCACTTTATCTTTCAGCCAAGTCATTACTCTCTCGAACTTTGCCATCACACTCTCGGACGGCCCATTAGTCTTAGCATCTCTCTCGGGCTCTATGGTGGGCCACTCAGCGCTAACCTTGCATGCGGTCCACAAATCTCCTGGCACTACTATGTCAAACAGCGTGTTCAAATCTATCCATAGGACCTTTGAGATTTTTACGAATCTCTCAACTTGCTTATACCACTCCACTGGGTTTTCCCGCAGTTTGGGGAAAGAGGTGGTAAAAGCAGCTAAATCCCCCCTACTCCAAGGGACGTGGACATAGGTCCCATTTGCGACTTCCCTCAAAGGGTATGTCTCTACTCCCTGCTGTCCTCCTGGTGTCATACCAAGTGTGCTTCTCCTGACGGTCCCTCTCTTGGACCACCTCTCTTCCCACTTATCTAGGGCCCTCCACGTCCTTATTCCAGTGATCAGCTCCCTTATGTGTGTTTTCAATCCGATGGTTCTCCTCTCATCTAGATCTCGGTCTGTGTAATGTAGTCTGTGGTTGCCCTGTAATGCTTTGGTTCTTGACAGGTCCACCATATATTTGCCTGCTAGTTCTACCAATTTCTCATGGGTTGCCCTCGCCTTTCGAGTTACGTCCTTTGCCATGAACAGAATTTCATCCTGCTCATACATGTCCATTCTTTCTAAGGGCAGGGTGCCGTCTACCATGTCATCCAGATCCGACTTTAAGCTGGAGACATCGAGTCTTTTGGCTTTTATTTCTGCTCGCAATACCTCCTTCGAGGGGGGTTCACAGGTTTCTCTCCCATCCCAACTTCGGGCCCTACGTTTGGGTTCGGGAGAGTTGGGGAGTGCTCTCTCTTGTTCCCATCTCTCCAGGTCCCATGCTCGGCCATCCGATCTGGGAAGGTGATGGAACACGGGCCTGTTACCCCCTACCTTACTTTGTCCATTCTCTCCTCTCTTTTCACAGTAAGCCTCTCTGCTATTCTCCCTTCGATCCCCATTCTCTCTTGGCCTCGTATCACTCAGTATCTGATACGATCCTTCCTGGTTTCCCATATTCCCTGGGCTGCGCTCATGTCCGTCATCACAGGGACTATGGTGCGGCCTTTCGCAACTCCCACTCTGTTCTCTATTGTCTGGCACGCAGTGGATACACTTAAAGCTGTCTCTGTACTCCCGAGCCCTTCTGTCTTCATCACTACGTATTGGGCGAGACACCCCCCCGTTTTCCAGGTCTGATCTACCTCCACTCCGGGCCCAATGGGTGCCTCTCCTACTGTCTTTCTCCCTCCCGTCCCACTCCGGACTGCTCTCTTCAGCCCCGCAGTGAGTCCGGGCTCTGCTGTCCTGCCTTTCCCTTTCAGCTTCCGCAGTTATGATGTTCTTGTGAGCCTCTACTGCCTCATCCCACTTCTTCATGTACTCATTTAACTCCTGAAAGGATTTCCGTCCTGATCCCCTCATATCCTCTGGCCATCTAATGTCCCCCAGATCCCCTGCCGTGGGTACTGGGGTGCTCCACTCTCTTGGTATCGGCAACTGGCTTGGGGAGTTGATCGTATCATTCCTCCTTGCCATCTCTGCTCTTTCTCTGTCCCTCCGTACCCGTTCCTCCCCTCTAGCTCTCTCTGGGTCATATATCGATACTATAGGACCTATGGTAACAGGTACCTGTAGTGCATCAGGTAATGCGTAGGATGTGGCACACTCCGTCTCTGGCGGCCTTTGCACCACAAACCTCCCAACTACCTGTTGCACCTGGCTAGCCTGGGACAGTTCTTTCCTTGCAGCGGGATCCCAATCGGGGCTGGGAAGCGGCCCATGCTCTCCTGCATTGCCCCCCCCTTTCTCACTATTCTCAACATCTCCCCCTGCACTGTTATACGGAGGTGGCCTGTCTGTCAATAATCTGTTTATCAGGCTGTCCTCTGTCTCGCTCTCGTCATCCTCCTCTAGGGGGCTTTTGTTCCCGGGCATCTCTAACACTGGATATAATTTATTTACTTCCAGGTTATGCACCCTCCATCTTTTAGCATCCGCATCCCACTTGGCATCCTGTACTGCCCTTACCGAGCGTTTCACTCTTTCTTGCCGTCTGTTCATGTTCTTTTCATGCGCTGCCCTAATCCATGCATTAAGGGCTTCAAACTGGGTTGGTCTAGGCAAGGGTCTCGTTGAGGTCATAATTGCTTTTAATCTGTGTAGCACCTCTAATCTGAACGTCCCGTACTTCGGGAACGTGAGTTCCTCATTTCCATCTGTCATCTTACTCCACTCTGTGATCCATAGAATCGTATGCAGCCCAACATTTGTCCCCATATAACGGGCTGGTGTACCCTCCGGCGGGGCTTCTTCCCCTTCATACGATCCCCTGCGCTCTCTTTTAAACAGCGCTCTTAACCATTTAAAACACTTCATAATTATGCGCAAAATTTCCAGCTTGAATACTCTGTTTACTTCCTGATGACAATCCACCAATCCTAGCGCGGCTTTGCTAGCTGGCCTATCGCAGCGCGGTCTTTCACCGGCCGGCCAATCCCAGCGCGGCACTTTCTGACGTCACTAGTCTCCGCTTCGCAGCAGCACCCCTCCTTTCTCAGCTCTCTTCGCGGTCATGCATGCGTCCCATTCATACTCCGAAAAATGACTACTTCCGACCAAGCGGTCACTTCCCTCGACTGTACGTCCACAGTCTATCTGTAATTGTCAACACAACTGACGAGATGTCTATCGTCTCTCTGATAGGTTCTTTACACACACAGTAACTTCCGACCAGCGTCCGTTACTCACGCACTCACTCTTACGTTCCCCCTATCTCGGTCCTTCGGGTGATCAGTGGTACCTCGTGACCCCCTTCACTCTAGTTAACAATTACTCTGGGTGTCCGATACACCCGAACCACTTAAGCTCTCCTTGAACTTAAGATTTCCACCGGTTGTGCGCGCTCACAACCTGTTCCACAGTCACTCTACAAGCATTCAACTCCGCCAGACATGTACAACATAGATACAATACAAAACACCGCAATCTTAACACGCATGACCCTTTATACTCACTCTCGACCGATACTGCTGCTTTTCTGTCTCACGTCATCCGGTCCTTCTTCGGCGGGCGGTTCTTCCGATCATCGATCTCTAGGGGCCTTGGGGTAATCTAACCTGGCCTAGATCACCTTCCTCAAGAAGGCAACCATTCTCTATAGCTACCAACTGGAAGGGCGAGATTTTGATCGATATCTTATCACTATTGATCTAAACCTCGATCTGGTCGACTGAATCTTTATTGCCTGTCATTGAGGGAAGAAAGTGCATCTCTTACCAAGTTAGTTCACCCAATAAAGGACTCCGCTTCAAAGGATCACAAACAACTTCTAGCTTTCAAGGATTTATTATAAAGTCAAGATAAGTTGCAGGTACAAGCATCTCAAGATGAGATTCACAAGATACACGGGCCCAACTACATACATGTGCTCTCTGAAAGCCCTCAGACGAGCAACGGAAACTACCAGAACCAGTTCTAAAAATAATAGGGCTATTAGCATAGACACATACTGAGATCTCTCAGTCATTTACAGCCGGAGGGAAAAGACAGGTTAGGCTGTCCCTACCCTGATCTAGATGGTATCCCTACTTAATCAGGTCCCTACCTAACAAAGGTGTCAGCAGTGAATGACCCCCAAGGGAAGTCACCCACTCTCAGTCTCTTGGTGAAAACCTATAGTTCTCCAATCATGACCCCTCTCTGCCTACCCATCCGCTCTCTTAAGGGTCCTCAGGCTTCTGCTCTAACTCCCCCCAGGGGTGCTGTCCCTAATACAAAAATACAACAACATTTAGGACGCCCCTCGTGAGACGCCCCTCACGTGGTGTAGCTTCTGGCTTTTTCCATGATGAGGCCTTGTGGTTAGAGTCGACCTTGCTTCTCAGACTCGTCTCCGGCCCGCTGATACCCCTTAAACATTCCGGAACCCTCCTCCATGTCTGGTCCGCTTCTTGAACAGACTTCTATTCATTTTATTTCTAATTGAATACCCCCTTTTCTCTTACAGACAGATAGTTGCAGCCAAATCCCAATTCTCATAGACTTCCAACATCGTTGCAACATTCCCCGGCCCAGACTAATATGTGTAAATCAACGTTAAACTTTTCAGGCCTACAACATTTCTCATAATGATTATAACTTTCGACTTTTTCTTTAATTATGGCATGTTAGTACTCTTATTCTGCTATTCAGTAAACACATCTATAAATCATGGTCTATTTGTTATTACTAAAACATTAGTGCAAGCCACGTTGTGAAATTGAACCACCTTCCCCCTCCCTTCTAGCTCTGGCCCTGAGGCCTACCACGTTCAGCGTTTCCGTATGCCATCTTATATTTTAGCAGCTACACAACATGGCTTCAGGAATAATCACGTTTAATTATATCATTTGTTTCACACATTTCTGTATTAGTTCCACTTCTACTTAAATCTCTACATTAACTACACATTTCAGAATATAGATGTAGGTACTATCAGCACTCATGGCATTTCTCTTCATGACTTGTGCTTACTACGTGTAAGTGTGACGCACTTCTACATTTTGGTCAGTTTGCGCTCTCTCAGTGCAGCTCTCCATATCACATACAGTGATTGTTTAAAATACGCGTAGCATTCGTTTTTATCTCCAACCAGAGGAGTATTCCTTATTCACTTCATGCTATTAGCTGTTTCATGTAAAATGTCACCTTGAAGGAAATGTTTCCATTGGTATGCATGAAGGACTATTTACATCTGAAAAGTACACTCAAGCTTCACGTTGTTAGTCATATTCAGTTCTTTATCACTTATATGCTTTCTATGCAGAAAACAATCCTGTTTTTGCCACATTTGTGCCATTGTTGGCAAATGCAGGCTGCGATAAACAACATTTGTGCATATCTCTGCAAGGCCTGGGCGGAGTCTGCAGAATTCTCCTACACGGAACACAGCAAAGTGACAAAAACACTCTGCCGCGTTACGCAGAGTTCCACAAGCGGCTGAGTGCATTTGGTTGTTCTGATTTTTAGTGCCGGGTGTTTGTCCTGCGTTTGAAAACCAGTGCGAAGGACAGCATGCACAGCACAAGCAGGGCACCGCTTCTTTCTGCTACTCGAGTAGATGTTCTACCTGAGAGGCAGCTTCCTCAACGTGAACGAAAGGTTTCTCAATGTGAGCGATCGTGGCCATCCGTGACTGCCTGCATTGGGAAATCGCACCGGGAGGTGGTCTGGAGTCTGATTTTCCTCTCTCGCACTCGCCAACTTAACATTTGCAGGCGCAAGCGAGGAACAAACTCAGTGAAGCTGAGTTTTTTGTAACTCAGAGCACTACGCGGAGCGCAGAGTAGGGAAAACTCAACCATCTATATAAGCGGTATACCCAAATCACCCTCCTATACCTGGGTATGAGACACTGTTGTATACAAAAGGAAGTTGGTATGGAGGAGTTAATATAACGTTTTTTATTTTTCAGTAGAGCACATTCAGTTACCCTCCTTCCAGTTTTTAGTCCTTCACACACATATTATCTAATTGATAAAGACACACATACACAATGGCACCTAGTCAATAAAGAACACATAATTACAAACAAAATGACATGTGAAAAAGGTATATAAAAAAACCATACAATCAACTATATGTCGCCAGTATCCAGAATCTCTTATTGTGTCATAAAAGAGTTATTAAACCACTCCATATAAATTTGCTAGAGACTCCTCCTTAATAGATGTCGACGCGGACGCGTTTCAGCTTTAGATGTTCTTTAAATACAGTAAAATTCAAAGCTTCCATCCACATTAAAAGTTGCGCTTTGAAAGCTATAGCCTCAATGCTAATAGCTTTTCATGCACGTTCAATTATGTGTACACTAAATAATGAAAAGATTGATTTACAAAAGCCTTGTGGACAGAAAATGTTTAGAAATTGACTCAAACGTTCTCACATGTTTCATGAACTCAGAACAATGGACTGTCAGGTCACACTTATTCGGTCAGACTAGTAGTGGTGGAAAAGGCATAAATAAAAACCCTTTTTAAATTTGAAGAATTTTTCAGCTCAGTTTCCTCAAATGGGAGCTGAACCAAGGCAATGTCCAAAGAGGGTCCAAAAAGTCTCAGGGTTGCTCAACAGGCGCCAATGGCCAATTTGACTCAAATAGGAAAAACTCCTAGACATTGAGAAAGTGTCAGAAAAGGCCAAAGTGGGATATGCAGCAAGCGGGTCGAAGCAACGGGATTGATTCCCTTGTTATCTTCTGTGCCAGATATTTTTCTATAGAAAGATTCATAAAGAAGGCTGGACAGAGCAGAAGTCTGGGGCCTAACACCATCTCTGTGAGGGTTTACAGCAGAGTGTTTTATAGATGGAGAAAAAGCTTGGAGTGGGAACAACCGTAGTCACATCAGGTCAACAGCACCCCCTGCACCATAACATACCCAACATCCCGCAAATAACACACAGACACCAGTGTTAGATTGGGAAAAGTTGCTGCAGGTCCTGGCAGAAAGCAAAGTCCCTGGATTGATGCCGCAGGCCCTGTTCTGTGTGATTGTTTTTTTTCCACGTCAATGCTCCTTTGAGTGGTTACTGGCTAGAGGCAAGCCCGATGCAGCCACGATGTTGTTAGATCAGGTTAATAGGTTCCCACACTGAAGTTGGATTAATGGCATTAATGCTTTTCATAAGTTGTGCCATGAAATGGCAAGACTCTAGCACAGTATTTGACCTTCTGTCACTTACGTGGTGTTATTTTATGGCTCTGCTTGTGTTGCAGGGCAGTTCATCAAGACCAGAACTCTGGGTGTTAACTAGCTCTCTATAGGACCCAGGGGCAGCTCCTTCGTTTGAGCAGAAATGCTCCCAGAGAGAAAAATAAAATGGTAATGAAGTTAATTCTTTACCATTTTATTTTTCTTCTCCCCGTCCCGGATGGAGCGTCATGACATGGGAGGGACTGCCAGTAACTGGCAGCAGCAGAGAGAGCAGGGCACTTTCAATTTAAAGTGCATATGTCCTTTTGCCGGCCGTCTTGCGATGGCTAGCCACACATGCGCACTTTAAACCTCTGGAAAACAGCTGTCTTAAGAATCCTGGGTTAGAGAAAGACAAAGCCTCCAAGCAATGTGGAATGCTGAGTGAGGCCACTCCCAACAATCCTAGCGCTGCTCTCATGCTGGTGAGAGAAGCGCTAGGATTGGTTCGGGATTTTGGAGCCTGCCTGCCCGGAGCGTGGAGGCCAATGAAGATGGGGGGTCAGGGTGTTTAGAAGTGGAACAGAGCCAGAGGTCGCCAAATCCCTACCAGGGGCCGCCACGCAAATATGTATCCATCCTCAGAAGATTATTATATTAAGGATATATATTGCCATGGTGGCCCCTGGGGTTTGGTGGCCCTGTGCAGGTGCACAGCTTGCACATGCCTAAGGCCGCCCCTAGTGGGCCTGGCCACTGCGTTCCCTCTCCCAGGGGTGTTGAGAGAACTCCCCCTCTGAACTCCTGTCCTGATAGTCACGACTGTGACGTAGGGATTAGAGGGTTTATCCAGCATGGCTTGGCACGTTGCAAGCCAGTTATTAAAGTAATTGAATACAGTAAACACAAGTCAATGTCGTGATTCCCAATACTAGTAGTGGGGCCTACTGACATCCATTGTTCCCCAATTGGGGAACACAACAAACTTGCGACTAGTGGGTGGATCCCGCAACTTACCCTGGTACGGTACCTGGTGAGGAGGAAGGTCATAACTGCTGGTGCGTGGTATGCCCTACCGGTGCTACAGGGAGTCATCTGGCGCTGTATGTGGTGGTGCGGCGCTCGTATAAGAGCGTGACTGTGCTCTATCCCCAAGGTTCCAGCCAAGTAGAGAGGTGCACCCATGGTCTGTGAACGGAAGCGTGGTGTGCGGCAACGGCCAGCCCAGGCCGGAGTGAAGGGGGCATGGCTAAGTCTTTCGATTGGGGAGGAGTAGGCCTGTGTGTCCGCTTCTGCAGGCAGTGACCTGCCAAGCGCAAGGGAGCCCTCTCTTTGCACATGGTGGCTGCCTGAGACGCTCTGGTCATCGCAAGTTCCCAGGCTGCTGTGTGATTGCCTACAAAACAGGGGAAGACCTGGAGAGATTGCTGCAGCAGCCCCACAGAGGACATCCTGTGGTTCCAGGTCCCGGGCTCCTACAGAAGGCACAGATCCCCAAAAGGTGCTAGACTCCCACAGAAGGCACCGCTGTACAAGGAGGCAAGTAAAGCACAAGGTGTGAGAGGAAGAGGGCCTATCCAGTTGCACGCTGCTGTTTGCACCAGGGGGTGGAAAAGAACACGCCTGCTGAGGGTGGCATCCGGACACATGTCTGCAATTCCCCTGGTGAAGCCTTTCCTGCTCAATGGTCCTCCCCCAGCTGAGGCAACCAAGTGGAAGGACTGGGTGGAGTGCCTGGAAACGTACTTCGCCACCATCAACCTGGAGGATGAGAGACAACATTCTATGCAGTTACGCTTGGGGGGGGGCGATTCACAAGTTGGGGAAGTCGGTGATCGAGGCGGGGCCTCCGCATACATATGACATGCAGAAAGATGTGCTTACAGCTCATTTTGAACTGCTAGCGAACCCCAACTATGAACATTTCCTGCTGTGTCAAGCCTGGCAGCTACCAGAGGAGTCAGTTGACACGTTTTACGCACGACTAAGAGACCTGGCGCGCACATGCACGTTTCTTAATGCTCAATGCAGCGGATGAGATCAGTGCTCAGTTTATTCAAGGCTGCTCGTCTACGAAGCTACGTGAGAGCATTCTGCAAGTCCCTGGGATGCCGATGGCAGGCATGCTCACCATGAGCAGATCAAAAGAACTATCTAATGTCCGGGCTGCTCATATGGAGGCGGCTCTTCAACAGGTGGTAAAGGTGGAACCGGTACACTTGGACAGCCCCGACAGAATAAAAACAAGCAGCAAAACACCATCTGACCCAAAAACCTGCTATAACTGCTGTGGTCTTTATCCTCACAAGGGTCCGTGTTCGGTACAGGGGAAGAGGTGTTCGAATTGTCACAGAATGAATCATTCTGTCACTCTCTCATGAAGCAGAAGAACCCTCGACCAAAGCCCATCCGCCAGGTATACACCAATGATATTCCGGCAGAGGAAGGAGACATGGACGATGACAAGGTGGAAGGAGCGGTTCACATCATCTATGCCCTGCAGCCAGGGGCGAGTAAACACATTTCCAAGTGTGGTGTACTGGCGGATGGCCACCAGGTGCAAGCCCTGATTGACACGGGGCATCTATCAATATAATGGTCCGGTCTATGATGCTCACGTTACCCGTCCAACCGGGCCTAAGCCACACTACCACAAGAGTCTACACTGATGGCTCTACTGATCCCCTCCCGCTGGCAGGCATGTTCACTGCCAAAGTTGCACATGTGTCCAGGTCAACACGGGCCAAGGCCTACGTCACAGAAGGAGGCCAGGGCTTGTTGCTGAGCTGCCTGACAGCAGAACGTCTTCAGTTTGTCGCTTTGGCGCTCAGCGTGCACCAAGAAAGTGTGGAGGGATTGATGGCCCAGTTTGCACCACACTTCGAGGACATAGGTCGTTTGAAGGACCGGATGATCAAGCTCCATATTGATGAGTCAATCCAGCCAGTGGAGTTATTACACAGAAGGGTGGCGATCCACCTTCTGCCAAAAGTGAAGGAGTAACTGGTCTAACTGGAACAGGCTGGTATCATCGAGAAGGTGGAGGGTCCGACCCTCTGGGTGTCTCCCATAGTCGTGGCACACAAGCCTAAGCAGCTAGGAGAGGTTCGGATCTGTGTTGACATACGCCTACCCAATCTAGCCATAAAGCGTGAATGACATCTTACCCCAACAGTGGATGATATTGTGGCCAAGGTCCGTGGATCAAAATGGCTCTTAAAGATGGATTTGCGTGCCGGGTACCATTCAGTTAATGCTGGACCCAGCATTCCGGGTGAGCACCACCTTTTCTACTCATGTGGGCCTCAGGAGGTATAAGCGCCTCAGTTTTGGGATTTCAAGTGCTGCAGAGCTCTTCCAGGACACCATCAAGGGAGCACTGTCTGGTCTCTAAGGGATGTTTAATATTACTGACGATATTCTTGTTCACGCTCCCACCCTGGAGGAACATTCTGCCCACCTGAAAGCCGTGTTTCGAAGATTGATGGACAATGGATTGACGCTCCATAAAGAAAACTGCGACTTCCTAAGAAACGAAATATCCTTTTTCAGCTGCAGCTTCTCACAGCTAGGGGTGTCACCTGACCCCCTCAAGGTCCAGGATATACAAACAGCTCATGCCCCCACCAACGTCACTGGAGTGAGAAGCTTCATTGGAACGGTAAAGTACTGTGGTCGGTTTATCCCCAACCTCACAGATCTTACGGCGCCTCTGAGGGAGTAGATCAAGTCCAACACAGCCTGGAACTGGGGATCTGAATAGATGGCTGCTTTGTAGGCCACGAAGCAAGCCCTTTCAGCCGACACGACGCTTGTGTATTTTAACCCAGCAAACGAATCTGAGTTGTCAGTGGATGCCAGTCCTACCGGACTGGGAGCAGTTCACTCTAAACACCAAAGCGCTCATGCCGGCCCCAGTAGCTCATGCCAGTCGAGCTCTAACGGCTAGGGAACACAGATATTCCGAAATTGAAAAGGAGGCCATTGCTATCCACTTGGGTTGCCAACATTTTCATTTATACCTGGAGGGTCACCCTTTCACCGTGAACAAAGACCACCAGCCTCTCCTTGCTTTGTTCATGAGATCGGCCTCTAAGCCACCACCTCGGATCGAGCAATGGATCCTGCAGCTACAGGACTATCACTTCACTGTGGTTTTCGGTCCAGGAACTCAGAACCCAACAGACTATCTGTCAAGACATGCCCATCCCGCCTCCCATAGGGAGGCACTGGATGCAGAGGAAGTGGAAGATTATGTCCACATGGTGGTCGAAAGGTCCAGGCCCCTTCCCATCGCCCTGGAGGAAATCGAGGAAGCCACAGAAAGGGATGAGTGCCTCCAGCTCTGTGTTTCGACTGTGAAGTCAGGAACATGGAATACCCTGCTGGACAAGACGAGTTACGCATGGGGGAGGCAAGATTGACTCTGTTGTTGTTACACAATGTGTGGAGTGAGTTGGTCATATCCCCTGAAGGGTGCTTGATGAGAGGACCTAAGTTGGTGGTTCCCGGATGTCTGCAACAGATGGTAGTGGATCTGGCGCACCTAGCTCATCAAGGAGTCGTTAAAATTAAGTCTAGATTAAGGTGCAATGTGTGGTTTCCCAATCTGGATGCCCTTGTGGAACAAACAGTGTGTCGGTGCCCTCTTTGTCAAGCTACAGGGCCTGCTGACTCTCGTGCACCTATAGTTATCAAGGCCATTCCACCTTCTCCCTGGCATCGTTCAAGCGCTGACTTTGGGAGCCTCCCAGATGGTCACCATATGCTGGTGGTCATTGACGATTTTTTAAAGCATCCGTAAGTAAAGCTTTTGGAGTCCACCACGGCGAACCAGACCATTCCCCGATTTGAAAACATTATGGCAACTCATGGGTTGTTCAAAGAACTGCGCACGGACAATGGCCCTCCTTTCTAAAGCCAAGAGTTTGCAGAGTCCGTCACAGGAAAATCACACCTCTATGGCCTCAAGCCAATGGAGAGGCCGAGCGTTTTATGCTCACTCTTAGCAAGGCTATCCGGATCGCAGTGGCAAACAGACAGGAAATGGATTGCGCAATCAATGGTTTCCTGCTGGAGTATCAGGTGGCCCCTCACTCTACCAGTTAAGTGAGCTCCATGTCGTTGTGCATGAACTGGCCCATGGGAGAATTGATTCTGCACCCGGAAGTGGTGTCGGACAAGCAAAATCAGGTGGCGGAGAAACTAAAGCAACACCACAGGCAGAATGAACAAGTGTCCAGGAGGCGTGGAGCAAGACAGAGTAACTTGAAAGTCGGAGATGTGGTGATGGTGAGAAACCGATACCCACGCTGAAAGTTCAGTCTGCCTTTTGAACTTGAGCCCTAGACAGTCAAAAAGGTACAGGGAACTAGGATCACCGTGGTGAGGGGTGGAGCGGCACTTACCCGGAATGTATCTTTTTTCAAGGCTTACCAGAGTCCAGGAGACAGTCAAGAAGGAGGTCGGGGATCCAGAGTTGTCCAGAGCTGGTGCCCAGCACTGAACTTGAGGGGAATACCCGGCCTGACGGTCTCGAGTGTCTGAGCCAGAGGCGGCTGCTGTCTGTGAGTGGCGATACCAGTCAGCCGGAAGGGTGGCAACGTGAAGTGGCAGAGAGAGACCAGTCATCTGGCCCTGATGAATCCCAGGGGCCCGAGGAAGGAGCCCGATGAGGAGGGACAGTGAGGTACTTGCTGCAGTCCTGTCCAGCTCGATCATCTTGTTGCAAGGACTTTGTAATGTATTGACCATTTTATTATTGTTTAATAGAACTGTGTGCTGATCTTGGTGTGGTGTTTCTATTTTACTACTGTCAAATACCCATTTTACTTAAATTTTTCATTTTGGTTTTATTTTTGCTGGTTTGGGAGGAGTGTTACGTGGGCCAGCGTGGATCTGGCCACAGTGTTCCCTCTCCCAGGGGAGTTGAGGCAACTCCCCCTCTGAACTCCTGTCCCAATAGTCAAGGCCGTGACGTCGGGACATAGGGTTTTATCTAGCGGGGCTCTGAACGTTGCGAGCAAGTTAATAAGGCAAGCGAATCCAGTAAACACAAGTCTGTGTCGTCATTCCCACTACTAGTAGTGGGGCCTACCGACATCCGTTGTTCCCAATCGGGGAACACATCACCACCCACCCTTCCACGCTGGGGACATGCCAGCTGTCACTGCTATGATCTCCCAAAAACCAATTATGGCTTCAGATCCATATTTGCACATAACCACAGGCAGGTTTGTTCTGCTTACAGGGTTTTCCATGCATAGGCCAGCAGGTTGTGGAAGCAAAGCTGTCTAGGAAGTCTTGGAAGAAACCTCAGCCCAGGAGGAATTACAGAAAACAAAATAGTTCTTAAACTGTCGAGGTATCTTGTGGTGGCACAGAGATGTTTATGGATGATACACAAATTACCATTTTATAGGGGACTGTGGTAATGGGCAGTAATAATGTAATAGAAGTAGAATGCAGAAGTATTGTAGGTCATATAGGATGTAGGTGCAGTCAATTCCAGGGTATTTACAGCATGTTTGTAGAATGTTAGGACAGATGATGCTGTGCATCACCAATGCTTGCACTGAGATGCTATGAGGTACGACGTTGCTAATGAAGAAGTAGTTTTGCACAGCTTCCCTGAGTAATATCCTTCTCCACCAGCTGCACCCCCACGGTCTTATCAGTACAGTGGGATCAGGACAGTTCATGTAAGTTGCTTGACATTCCAATAAGTCCCAATGCACTTATCATATTAACTCACAGGAACTGTTTGGGGACCTTTGCATAATCAAATGCTTTGTTCTCTTAACCTATTCTGGCATTTACTGACACTTGAGTATCAGGCAATTCACACAGGCCTCCTGTGCTAATTTTCAAGTGTTAATTTTTTCTAGAAGATGGAGCTGCGAAACACAAAAGGTAGCATTCATTCTGCCTCTGCAGTAATTAATCTCCATATTGGATAAAAAAAGAATGCCCCGTGGAAAATGTCCATGCAAATGATTTTTACAAATAACCAGTTCACAGAACTTATATGTCTCATCCTCTTCTACAATGTGCGTTTGGCTATCGTTTTCGAAATTGCCACTACATACTTGTGAGTTTTATCACAAGTCAATTTTATCACTGAAATTGTGATTCAATGATGTCACAGCTGAAGGGTTAGCTTTCTAGGAATACTTTACCACGTTTTACTAGGTGGTGAGAAACATTTTACAGTGACAGGGAATCATCTTGGTTTACTTATGACTCACCATCATGCAAGATAAGAACTTTTTAAGTTATGTCCAATTTAATTGCCTGGGCAGAGGACAGACTCAAGCTTTATAACTTTGTTTACTGGCTTTCACAGACATGTGACCTTTAATATTATCTTTTAATCCTCGATTTGTGTATTTTCATGCATTATGATATTCCTCTGGGTTGAAAGATTTATTAGGATATTGGACTAACAGTTTAATGTCACTCTGCACATTTCAGTTCTTGGATATATTTTTTTATGATCATGTTGTCTAACTAAAACAGTTGAGCACTTATCAGCTGCTGCATTGGTCACTTCTAACTCAGAGATCCATAATTGACCATTCGCCTGACTTATTCAAGTGGAGAAGTGTGGCTCAATGGTTAGAAGAGGCAGACCATGAAGCAGAGGTCAGACCCGGGACCAGGGCTCAATTCCGGACGCGGCAGGGTCTTGAGCCCAAAAATGTCCACGGACTCGATAATTCTCGCTTTGGTGCCTGCTCGAATCACGGGTTCACACTCTGCAACTCCAGGCAATAGCTTGCTTAATCTCCACTATGGCCCCCGCGGCGGGATGCCTGGCTTTCACCTTGGGGGTGCCCAGTAAGGGTTATCTCACAGGGAAAAACCAGGACGGGTTCCCAAAGCAAGCGCTTAGAGACCGTTGGTGATAATGCGCTATATAAATATAAATTACATTTACATACATTTATATTTATGTCTTCGAAGCCACTTTTCCTGCGCTTAGCATCATTGTTATTTTATTGCATAAAAACATCAAAAATAAAAGATAAAATACAGGTCTACTTGTCTACGACAGCTTTGGACACGCACATTTGAGTGTAATATATTTGTATTTTCAGGAATATATTTCTTTTACAGAAATGGAGGTATTATTAATGTTTTAATGGTATTGAGACTGGGCGGGACTTGTGGAGTTTCACTCCGCTAAATTCTGCGAGATTTCACTGAAATCTGCCAAAGGGCGGAAAATATGCTGTTTGCGCTGCATTTTAGTGGCAGTATTGCGAGCAGCTCTAAAAATCAGCACCAGCGGCACAAGAGCGCACAGCCATTCGAGCTGATTTTGCTGCAGCACGGGTAAATAATCTCCTTGAGCAGCAGCAAATCTACTTGAACGGCAGCCCTCTGACCATGATCACTTGTGAATGCTGGCGACCTTTCGCACTAGACAATCTCATTAGGGGATGCCAAATCTCACTGGTGTTCTCCAGAATGCATATTCTAAAGCCGTGCAGGAGAAACATTCCACCAAGCAGCGGTTGGAGGAATTTGTCTAAGACTGCATTAAAGAGTAATGCGAAGTGGTCAAAATTCCACCAAATCCGCAGGCGGAACAGAACATTGCACCCAACCCAAGTGAGACTCACATCGACTCTCCTACAGTTCAGTAAATAGATCCATGTCTATCTCTTCATCCATCAAAAAGGAAAGAAAAGGGTCCTCCTGTTTTTGTCCTCCTCTTTCCATGATCACAATCCTACCCATCATGTGCACAATGCACAGCACTCTGTTGCTTCCCAGGTAAGTCTGTGCTCTAGCATTGTCAATCCATGCATTCAATGTATTGGTGACAATGAATACAGTGAGGGTGAAAACAGAGCCTTGCACAATTGTGTCTATGTTTTGGAGGGGGTGGCTGGGTGAGGAAAATGAATCTACAGTATTCTTTTGTAAAAACAAATAAAACGTAGAAGACACATCAAGTAGCAGTTTCTCTACTAAAGATGCACTATTTTCTTATCCTTAGTGGGCTGCCAATGTTTTCTTCAATAAACTGTGAAAGTTTTTTCGAAAACAAAGGTAAGTGAAATTCAAAAAGACTTTCTATTTCTTTTTAAATTACAATATATATATATATATATATATATATATATATATATATATATATATATATATATATATATATATATATATATATATATATATATATATTCACAGAAAAAACCATAGGTTATAGTGGATATATAGTTAGGAATTTGCATTTACAAAACCTTGAAAATTCAATGAAAAAACCATAGGTTATAGGCCATATATAGTTAGGAATTAGCATTTACAAAACCTTATTTTACTCGCATAAAACCATTGAAATTCCATATATAGTTAGAAGCGCTAACTATATATCGCGCACCCGCAATCCACTGCTGATGATGTCACATATTACATCATTCATGACATGGTCAGTGACATCACTGATGACATCACTGATGACATCTCAAATGACATCACTGATGACATCACTGATCACAACATCCAGTGATTGTATGTGTCTGTAAAGTTTAAATATGTTTCACATATTGAAGAATGAGTGGATGTATAAGTGTCTGGATGAAGAATTTAGTAGGTGCATGACTGACTGTATGAGTGAGTGATTAAATGTGTCTCACTGAGTACATGGGTTAGTGACTAAACTGTCTTAATTCGTGCATCAGTATGTTTGTTGTTGTGTAAGCTGCTGCATGTGTTGATCAGTAGCTATAAGAGTGGCCATATGGGTTATTGATTGGTTGCCCAAGTATTTGAATGGGAGGCTGAGTGTGTGTGTGGGTGGCTGGGAGGTGCGTGACTCTGTGCATAGATGTGTAAGCAGTTGATTCACTAGGAGTATGAGTTCAAGAGTGCATGTGGAAACAGCTATATGGGCGGTTGACTGTGCATGGGTGTGTTGGTGAGTGAATGGATTTCTCATTGCTACATGTGCAAGTAAGTACGTATGTAAAACACAATACATGTGAGAGTTGAGATATATAAATAACTGAACATAAGAGCCAGTGAATGTGTGAGTGGCTGTATCGATCACTGTGAGCTTGTATCAGGGATTATATAAGAGAGTAAATATGTGTTATTATATGTTTGAATAAGTAAGATGTGTATAACTGTATAGTTGAGGAAATGGAGGTGTGATTGATTCTTTGCATGACTGACTAGGTGTGTGAGTAACTCCATGGATGACTGACAGTCTGTGAGTGTCTGTTTATACTGAGTGTATGTAAGGTTATATTAGAGTCTGAAGAGGTTCATTGTATTATCACATGAGTGATGTGATCAGTGATGACAAATGAGATGTCATCAGTGATGTCATTTGAGTTGTCATCAGTGATGTCATCAGTGATGTCATTTGAGATGTCATCATTGATATCATTTGAGTTGTCATCAGTGATGTCATTTGAGATGTCATCAGTGATGTCATCAGTGATGTCACTGACCATGTCATGAATGATGTAATATGTGACATCATCAGCAGTGGATTGCGGGTGCGCGATATATAGTTAGCGCTTCTAACTATATATGGAATTTCAATGGTTTTATGCGAGTAAAATAAGGTTTTGTAAATGCTAATTCCTAACTATATATGGCCTATAACCTATGGTTTTTTCATTGAATTTTCAAGGTTTTGTAAATGCAAATTCCTAACTATATATCCACTATAACCTATGGTTTTTTCTGTGAATTTCATTGGTTTTTTAATAGCAAATATGAAAAGCTTTAAAATGTCAAGTACGTGATAGATAAAAACATTTTCGTATTTATGCACGCTGATGTGCTTTGAACGCTGCACCCCCCCCCCCTCCCCTCTTTTGCCTTAGTAGTACTCTCTCTTTGCAGATACTGAAGGGTAGTTAACGCAGGCCTTTACCCCCGTTGTAATCCGTCGTGCCTCCTTGTCTCTCCATTTGATTGATTGTTGTCCAAGCATTTACTGTTTTAGAATTGGTTCTCTTTGGATCATTCTCTATTTACAAACAAGCACAAAGTCGCAATACTCTGTTTAGTCTTTGCAGATAGTGAAAAATCGTGTAAAAAAATAAAAGTAATCGAGCAAAATCAGTAGGCCACTAATTGGATCTCTTTTTGACCTCGCTAAAATAGAAATATTAGGAACAACCCTTCTTGAGAAATACGAAAATAGTGAGATGAACTGAGCTCCACACCATGAGGGCTGCAAGACAGCTCGGCTCCATCACCCATCCCGCACAAAATAACGACAAACCCTATGCAAATATTAAAAATATAGACAACACACCAGCAAAGAAACAGGGTAAAACATTTTATTAAAAAACTATTTACATAACGTTGGTTTATAAGATGATGTCAGTAGTGGACCGATGTGTGAATAGATCGAAAACAGCACAAGGCTCCAAGATCCGGATAGCAAGCTCCTGGATGTTGGGTGCCATAGTTTAGAGTTCTGAATTTCAGCCTTTTTCAATGCCTGTGCTTTGTTGAATCAAAATGGCGGCTTGACACAAAGCTGACTCAAGCGTTGTTACTGATGCTATGCAGACCAAAACTGGTTTTCAGTTTGTACATTTTTCTAGATTTTTCAATCCAAGTTTGGTTGACTTTGTAGAACGATGGCTTCAGATTTTCAACATACGGTGTGGTGGCGCTGACTGGGAGGGGGCGCTTCGCTCCTGCCCCCTCCCCAAGTAAGATTTTCATACGTGAAAGTACGTTAATGGTTTTGGTCCCTGAGATGCTTCGATGTCACTACCATTCTCAAATAGCATAAGTTCTGGATGTTGGGTGCCATAGTTAAGAGTTCTGAGCAGTGCTTGTAACACTGTCTGAAGCTTATTTCCACCTACTGCAGCTTCACTATTCTCAAAGTAAGTGAGTGTCGTTTGTGGACCTGACTGCATTAGAAAACAATGTGATATGTTACCTTCCTAAACAGCTTGACGGAGGCCCCTGAGGGGCGGTGTGATGGCCATGGACTCGGAGAAGACGCTTGGCTCCGACACCCTCCCCAAGTCTTATAGCACTGGTGTAGCCTGAGATCGCCCCCGACATAGGCGGCCGGCTCCCGGGGTCCGGCGGAACTTTTTGCCTTTTGATGACTCTTCAATTCTGGACCTTGTCCCACAATCCGTTTGACCTGAAGACAAGCTGTAGTGGGGCGCCCCTTTATCGTTTTAGTTGCCATTCCGCCCGCTTTTGCTACACTGTGCCTCTTCCGCCATTCAGCTGTTTACCGCCCGCTCTTGCGACTACAGCGTCTCGCTCACCATGTAGTTGAGATGCGCCCGCTCTTGCGGTGCAGCGATAGGCGGCTGCCACAGGACTCTCAAAATGGCGGCCGGCTCTTCGGTTTTGGGCCTGGTCCACTAAAATGGCCCTGGGACACCTTGGAACTCGGACGCTTGTCTGCTAGGGCTTGGGTCCCATTCTCGAAAAGCGTCCCCTCAGCCGTGAAGATTCTACAAAAGTCTTGGGGGCCTCCGACTCCCGCAGGCTTCTGGTGGGGAGCGGCTGCCATGATTGCTCGTGGAATGGCCACGACGGAGCTACGAGATGGTAGTGGTCTCATGCTGACGCCAGCTTTAGTCTGAAACATCCAGAAACACTGTAGACTACCAATTCGATCAGTTCCGGTAGCGCCCCAACATGACCCGGAAGAGAAGAACTTGCCCTCCCCTCTTTGACTGATGGTTCTTGTTGCCTGTCCCCTCTGTTGTCATTTAACAGAACTTTTTGGACTGCTGAAAGGGGTTGTGTTCTGAACGCTGGTTGGTGGAGACATTTAGACTATATTCTTGACCTACGTTGTCGCGTAATGCGTTTTATGACACGCCGCGTTAGCGCACCCGGAAGTGATCCGAGGCGCGGCGCGCAGCGCGTAACGTAAGCATAACAGGTCATGTGACTTGTTAATAAAACTTTTCATTGGTTCATTTTACTTTTGTTAATTTAATGATGAAAAGCTTGGTCATATGACCTAAAAATTACGCTTTTTATTATTTTCGAACAATATTTTTTTTTCAAACATATGTTATAATATTCCAGGCTAATGTACTTTCCCGGAAAATTTACAACTGTCTTGCAAGTAAAATATATTCCTTTTTCGAGAAAAAGGGCGTTTCTTCCTTCCATGACGGAGCCGTTGAGTAAAAGAGATTCGGCCTGCTGTCTTAGTCGCCGATACGCCTGATTATCAGATTCTTATCGATCACTTTATGTTGCAGACATGAAAAACACAACTGCCCTTGACCATTTATCTTTACTGCGTTCCTACATATTATACCTTTTATCCGTCATGTAATTGGACTGCTTTATTTCACTTGCCTTTTACTGATTCGAAAACAGTCACTAAAAGTAAAAACTTTACAAATGAAAATACTACTACCGTGTTTTGTTTTAAAAACCTTTATTGTGAAAATGTCAGTATACAAATACGGGCCTATAACCACGTGGGCCGGCCACGGAGCAAACTGAAATCGTATATGATGAGGAGACATTTACACTGTAGAAGAACGTAACGAGCGGGCCATTAGGTGACAAGAACAAAGGTGTCTAACAGTTGCGGAATCGGTGGACGTACATTTTGTAATTAAAATACGACAGGGCCACTTACAATAACATTTTCTAGATATACATTTGCGGGCAAAGAGTTACGAGTCCCATTTATACCGGCGCCATTTTGGGCGAGGCCGGGCAGGTCCAAGATATAGTCAAAATGTCTCCACCAACCATCGGCCAGACCAGAACCCCTTTCGGCCCTTTATGCTACAAGATGGTGTCTTCCATTCAGAAAATATTGGTGGCAGCATTTTGAAAGGAAACAGAAACAGCCGTTCTCCTAGTGAGTTTCACATTGTTACATTTAGGAAGAATGTTGAAGAGTAGTATGTGGAAAATCTGAAGCCATTTTTCTACAAACTCTCAATCAGACTTGGATGGAAAAAAAAAACCAGAAGAATG
This sequence comes from Lissotriton vulgaris, assembly GCF_964263255.1. NCBI lineage: Eukaryota > Metazoa > Chordata > Amphibia > Caudata > Salamandridae > Lissotriton > Lissotriton vulgaris. The sequence goes on from NC_141697.1 coordinate 121,737,997, forward strand.
TACAAACTGAAAACCAATTTTTGTCTGTATAGCACCAACAGTAACGCTTGAGTCAGCTTTGTGTCAAGCCGCCATTTTCATTCAATCAATAGCGTCCCCCTGCACACATTCAGGGACCTGGTCGTGTCTTCAGATGAAACGCATTGTAGGAAAAGAAGCAGAAAGGAAAAGGAAAAAAGTTCCGCCGGACCTAGTGAAGCTGCAGCAGGTGCAAATAAGCTTCAGACAGTCTTACAAGCACTGCTCAGAACTCTCAACTGAGGCACTCAACATCCAGGACTTGCCATTCGGATCTTGGCGCCTTGTATTTTTGTTTTGTTTTTGATGGAGGGAAAACAACAAAAAACAGGCATTGAAAAAGGCTCAACAGTGCAGGGCGCCTTGTGCTGTTTCCGACCTATTCACACATCGGTCCACTACTGACATCACCTCATAAACCAACGGGGCACCCCACGCCGACTTTCGGCGCAGCATTGTAGGATGGCCACACCAGTGCGGCAATTTGCTGGACACCACCTCGGTGCCATCCAAATCTCGGCGCGTTCATTCAATCAATAGCGTCCCCTTGCACACATTCAGGGACCTGGTCGTGTCTTCAGATGAAACGCATTGTAGGAAAAGAAGCAGAAAGGAAAAGGCAAAAAGTTCCGCCGGACCTAGTGAAGCTGCAGCAGGTGCAAATAAGCTTCAGACAGTCCTACAAGCACTGCTCAGAAATCTCAACTGAGGCACTCAACATCCAGGACTTGCCATTCGGATCTTGGCGCCTTGTGCTGGTTCCGACCTATTCACACATCAGTCCACTACTGACATCACCTCATAAGCCAACGGGGCACCCCACGCCGACTTTCGGCGCAGCATTGTAGGATGGCCACACCAGTGCAGCCACTTGCTGGACACCACCTCGGTGCCATCCGGATCTCAGCGCGTTCGAGTCACTGTGCCGGAAGAGTGACCGGAACTCAGCTGAACACGCCGTCTTTCGGCGCAGCATTGTAGGATGGCCACACCAGTACGGCAATTTGCTGGACACCACCTCGGCGCCATCCGGATCTCGGCGCGTTCGAGTCACTGTACCGCAACAGTGACCGCAATTCAGCTGGACACGCCGTCTTTCGGCGCAGCATTGTAGGATGGCCACACCAGTGCGGCAATTTGCTGGACACCACCTCGGTACCATCCGGATCTCGGCCCGTTGTGCTGCCTTCGGCCTATTCGCACATCGGTCCGCTACTGACGCCGCCTCACGTGCCAACGGATTTTCTACGCTTTTTGTAGCCCTATGTCGCATAACAGGTCATGTGACTTGTTTATAAAACTTTTCATTGGTTCATTTTACTTTTGGTTTCCTAAAGATGGAAGGCTTGGTCATATGACCTAAAAATAACACTTTTCATTGGTTTAGAACATTTTTTTTCCCAAACGATGAAAGCCCCACCTTGTTTCTGGATCATTCAGACTGAAGCTGGCGTCAGCATGAGAGCACCACCATCTCGTGGCTCCGTCGTGGTCATTCCGCGAGCAATCATGGCAGCCGCTCCCCACCGGAAGCCTGCGGGAGTCGGGGGCCCCCAAGACTTTTATACAATCTTCACGGCTGAGCGGACGCTTTTCGAGAATGGAGCCCAAGCCCTAGCAGGCAAGCGTCCGAGTTCCAAAGTGTCCCAGGGCCATTTCAGTGGACCAGGCCTAAAACCGAGGAGCTGTCCGCCATTTTAAGAGCCATGTGGCAGCCGCCTATCGCTGCACTGCAAGAGTGGGAGCAACTCAACAACATGGTGAGCGAGACGCTGTGGCCGCAAGAGCGAGCGCAACTCAGCTAGATGGCCGCCACCTGGGGAGGCCCGTTCACGCCGGCTCCCCCACGCCCCCCCCCGAGCCGCCGCACGCCAATTTTCGGAGCAGCATTGTAGGATACCAAAACCAGTGCGGCAGTTTACTGGACATCACCTGGGTGCCTGTCGTACATGTTGTGTCAGCCATGTGACACTGGACACAAACCGCTACTGACGAGGCCTCCCCCCGCACCACCCGGGACGCCCCACGCTGTTTTTCTGTGCTGCATTGTAGGATCCCTAAACCAGTGCGGCACCCAGGCGACATCACCTGGGTGCCGTCCAGAACTCTGCACGTTGTGCTGCCTTGGGACTATTCGCACAACAGACCGCTACTGACGAGGCCTCCCCCCGCCCCACCCGGGACGCCCCACGCCAATTTTCGGAGCAGCATTGTAGGATCCCTAAACCAGTGCGGCACCCAGGCGACATCACCTGGGTGCCGTCCAGAACTCTGCACGTTGTGCTGCCTTGGGACTATTCGCACAAAAGACAGCTTCTAACCATTGTTGCTTTTTGTGTTGAGAAATGTTTAAATGTTTTTAGTTTTTGTTCCGTTTGTTAAAGTTAGTAGTTAATAAAGTTTTATAACCTTACTTTGTTGGAGTGTTATCTATTTTTTTAAAAACGGGTGAATGGGGCCTTGAATCGGGTTATTGTCATGTGTGGGCTTTGGAAGTGTGCTGCTGCAGGATCGGACATTTCAAACTCAAATGCACGTTCTTTTTCTTACCTTTCCGAAGCATGGAGCGCAATAGCAGGCAGAGAAAGGGTGATGCACGTGTTGAACACTACCTGACCTGGCAAGTTGCTGGCAGTGCCCCCCCGCCCGCTCCTGAAAGAGGGCACACACACACCGCCGCCCCGAGTACTTCACAAATCTTTAAAAGACCATGCGCTTGTTCATGAGGCTTAAATGGTTTATCACCTCTTCTAGAACCCCTGCATCGACCCTCTGACGTTTCCTGGAAAAATTACCATGTAACACAATACCAAGCCCTGTCAGCTGAAACCCCCAAGGAATCGTGGGGCATATTATCAAGGGGGTTTATCTCCGCTTTTTTGGCTTTAAAAACCATGAAAGCGGAGATAAAATTATTTCCCTATTATCAAGCTGTCGCTAACACCAGTTAGTGACAGCTAAAAGGAGATAGCGACCATCTTGGGCCCCGCTTTGCATGTCAGTGATACTTATCACTAATGACATGCAAAGTGGCGTGCCAAGATGTTAGCGACTGGAAACAGTCCCTAACATCGCTACCTTCTATTACCAACTTTTGGAGATATTCGCGCTAAGCGCGAATATCTCCAAAATCTAACACCTGCCCTGAGCAGTTCTTAGCCATGTTATCCAATGGGAGGTGGATAACATGGCTAAGAGCATTAGGTCGATAATACATGAATATCGCTGACTTTTCTGCGATAATAGCAAGGTTTATCTGCGATAAAAATCGCCGATGTGCGGCGATAATTTTTGTCTCTAAACAAGTTAGAGACAAAAATTATCGCTAGTTGTTCGTAATATGCCCCCGGGTTTTTGCTTGCAGAAATCGGGAGGCGGGAGACTAGCACTGAAATCAGTACTCACACGCCTGAATCAGGAGGATTGGCATGTCTGAATTCTCTACAGCTGGGGCCATAAACTACATCCGCAGGGTTAGGTGATAGCCTGGAACCAGCCTGGCATCTAAAATGGCTGCCGTGCACGACAAAATTGTGGCATTCGAAAAAAGGCAAGATGGCGCAGCCGCTGGAAGAGATGTATCAACATATATCAGCCTCCTCAGCCACCCTCAGGAAACATAGGGGATTAGGATATGTCTCCCGCACCCCCTTATACCTAGTACTTTAATTAACGAAGCACAAAATGGCGAATTCCCGTTTCGCTACCAGTTTGCGGCCCAGTTCGCGGCCCGTGAAGCGCTTCTACCGTGAAAAATCATTTTTTTTTTATTTTCCCCACGGGACCCTTTAATAACCCCAACAACATTCCTAGGGGGTCAAGAGGGGGATACCTTGCCCCCTTTCATTAAATTCCCCCTTAGTTTTTCACCTTTTCTTCTCTCTCGATCCTACCGAGAGACAAGATGGCGGCCGCTCCGGACTGTCACGCAGCAAAAAAAAAAAAAAAGCTCACGCACAGCCGCTGGAAGAGATGTATCAACATATATCAGCCTCCTCACCCACCCTCAGGAAACATAGGGGATTAGGATACGTCTCCCGCACCCACTTATAACTAGTAATTTAATTTACGAAGCACAAAATGGCGAATTCCCGTTTCGCTACCAGTTCGCGGCCGCGCTTCTACCGTGAAAAATCATTTTTTTTTTATTTTCCCCACGGGACCCTTTAATAACCCCAACAACATTCCTAGGGGGTCAAGAGGGGGATACCTTGCCCCCTTTCATTAAATTCCCCCTTCGTTTTCCACCTCTTCTTCTCTCTCGATCCTACCGAGAGACAAGATGGCGTCCGCTCCGGACTGTTTAGAATGTTGACAGACACCGGAGAGCCAATCAGCTTTCTGCGCGCAAAGTTCCGATAAGCGAAAAGTAAGCGGACCGGATCGCTGCCCAGAGCGCTGTTACAGATATATATCTTGGTTTGAACGTTAATTTCTCAAAAACTACTGGAGCACATATATTGAGACCTAGCAAAGGCACATCGGGCTAACAGTCCCTACAATTTTGCCAAGTTTCGTGCAAATCCATTCAGCCGTTCGAGCTAAAAGTGAGTCCAACCGCCCTATGGAAAAATGAATGGGAAAAACGCGTTTTGGGACCCCCCTTTTTTCTCAGCCCCCCCTTGACGAAACCCCACCAAATTTTCAGGGGCTGCTCAGAAACAAAATGTGCCATTTTCCTGAAAATTTCAGCCGATTCCGTCCACAAACGCCAAAGTTATTAGACATAGAATTTTCAAAAATCCCATAGGGAATAAATCCTAACTATATATACCTACTGGCGATAGCCAGTAGGATATGGATATGGATATGGATATGGATATGGATATGGATATGGATATATATATATATATATATATATATATATATATATATATATATATATATATATAGTTAGATATCTCCGAACCTCTCTGTAGTGCCCAGCCGGAACACAACCAAAGGACGAAATACAGACTCCAAAGTATTGTGGAAAATGCAGATCTTTAATTCAGGTTTGTCAGACGAGTTTCGAATACCTTTGTATTCTTTCTCAATTAACAAACAAATAGTCCACTTTCAGTTTTTTTACTGTTTTTTGTGTGATGCTTTCACCTCCCCTATGTGATGTGTGGAGATAGAGGAAATACTACACAGGTATGCATGCTGGGACTTGTAGTTGTTTTTAAAAAAAAAGCCTCATTTGATTGCTAGCATTTTAAGTTTGCATAACATTACCGCATGAATGCAGTTTTATGAAAAATAGCGTAATGCACAATTACCATGACATTATTTCAAATGCACGTTTTGTTTTGAATAGGTTGCCAATTTCATTATATATTTTTTCAATGAGTATAAATGAATAAATATATACATTGATAAAATATGCTATACAAAAATATATTATTGAAAATATATATCTATCATTTTTCTTATAGTAAAAAACGACAAATAAACATTTCATATATACAGAATACAATATAAAAATAGAAATATGCTATTTAAAATATTGACACTCTACAATTTTATACATGGATATCACGGAATAAATTCCTGAACACATGTTTTGGCTAACCTTATTGACCGGAATTGGTCAAATGTCAAAATATATATATATATATATATATATATATATATATATATATATATATATATATATATATATATATATATATATATATATATATATATATATATATATATATATATATATATATATATATATATATATATATAATTAAGGCTCTGACCCAAAACATAAAAAATTAGAAGTATATAAAAAAAGTGCACAGCACAGTATGATGACACGTAGATGACAGCCTTACTCGATGCTTACAAATACAATGTAGAAATGGCAAGACTAATCAATGTTTTGTAGTATTCTTTCTACATTACTGAAAAATAACAATAGTCACCAGCCGGCGACTAAATCTGAAAAATTGCACCCAAGCTGCAGGCTAAGATGTGAAAAATGGAGAGTATATCAGCAAGCCTAATACCCATAGGATATTCGAGAACTCAAATTGAGACAATTGGAGAAGCAAGTTTACTAAAAGTTACTTAGGTCTTCCGTCAAGTTAAGGCCATTAGGGGCCTTAGTGTCTAAGGATAATATGAAGTGGGATTCTTTCTGCCTGAGTAGCTTCATGCGGTCCCCACCCCGGCCGGGCTGAGGTACCGAACAAAGAACAGTGTATTCAAAATCTTTAAGTTTTTTGTCATGCACCGCCCGAAAATGCTTGGCTACAGGATAGTTGTTATCACTGTTGATAATTGCGCAAATATGCTTGAGAATACGTTGATGTACAGGGAGCTTGATGCTCCCAATATATTCGAGATTACAAGTGCATCTCAATTTATATACAACGAATTCAGACCTGCAGGTTAGATGTTCGCGAATAGGTATTGGTATCTCACTAAATGCTGTTACATAGTGCGTGCTGTTTTTGGCAAAGGTACAGGCACGATAAGAGGTGCATTTGAAGAACCCTGTTTTGTTAATAAAAGTTTTTTTAGGTGGAACTTCAGGCATCGGTCTATCTAGTGCATCTCGCATGGAAGGCGCTCTTCTAAATGTTATTGTGGGTGTGCTGGATAATAATGGTCCAAGAATAACATCCGTCAGGATTATGGGCCATTCTGTACAGATGATGCGTCTAATCTTGCGCTTCTGTGTACTACAGGTAGTTATAAGTCTCACAGTGCATTCAGAAATTGGCGTATTGGAAGCCTTAGGTGCGAGGAGTGTTTTGCGATCTATTGAGCATGCTTTCTGGAGGGCCTGTTCCAGAGTGTGATTGGAATAGCCTCTATTTTGGAAGCGCTGTTTAGTCTCTTTAAGACAAAGATCTAATGAGTCTTTGTCACTGCAAATCCTGGAGATGCGTACAAATTCCCCATAGGGGATACTGCTGATGGTGTGGGCCGGATGAGCGCTCCGAGCATGCAAAATTGCATTGCCCGCTGTAGATTTGCGGTGAAGACGGGTTTCAATTTTGTTGTTTTTGATGAAGATTTGGACACCAAGAAACTCTGCTACATCAGTTGTTACAATGGATGTGAATTTGAGATTTAATTCATTAGTATTCAGATCCATCACAAATGCATTGGCACCATCAACTGAACCTTTCCAAATTATGCAGACGTCGTCAATAAAACGCCAGTAATTGACAATGTGAGGTAGCCACCGTTGGTGCATGGTTCTGAGCTCGTGCTCCTCCCACCAGCCCACATGTAAACATGAATAACTGGGGGAGAAGCACGAGCCCATTGCCACACCACGCAACTGTTGATATACATGGCCCTGAAAACGGAAAAAGTTAGTAGTTAAGCAGATCTTAATCATTTCAATCAACATATTGTTATATATATCCTACAAGATTAGGGGTTGCCCCAGTTACCTACTGGTAATTGCACTTATTCTGAGTCCTAATCCCTTGCTTCAATTCCTTATATTATGAGGCAAATCTACTTCTACAGACGCTAATCACCATATAAGGCCCAGCTCACCTTGATGATAACAAACCAAAAGATGGAACCTCAACAAGTTGGACTGGAATGGAACATAAGCAAATTCTTGTAGTGAGGAAGTAGGACTCGGAGTGATGTAATTACCAGTAAGTAACTGAGGCATTAGCCTTTCATCCCTCCCTTGCTTAAATTTCTTATGTAATGTAATGTAATGTGTTCTTGTAAAGCGCACTGCTGCCCTGAGGCGTCATGGCGCTGTAGAACGCTGGGGAACCCGTCCTGGCTATCCCTGTGAGATGGTCCCTACTGGGTATCTCCGAGGTGAAACCAGGCATCCCCGGCGAATGTGGGGAGCCGTTGTAGAGATGAGGCAAGGTAATGCCCAGAGTTGCCGAGTGTGATCCCTGGTTAGAGTAGGCACCGTTATGAGATGTACCAACTCAAATCCTGGACAACCAAGGTTGCATGCAGAAACACTTAATTTCATTTACAGTCAACCACATTCTCCATATTTACTTCCTAGAGAAAATAGTACCTTGGAACCAAAACTATCCTCTAACTCTAATTCTTGTGCCACCCTGTAGTTGACTAAACACAAACACAAAGCATCACAACTGATACTTCCTGAACTTCTGCAAGAGATCTTGATATCTCCATTGTGGGCCTGCCTTGAGCCATAAAATGTGACTGATGACCCAGTGGCTTATAAGCTAACTACACCAGGGTCCTTACCCATCTACTAAGGGAGGATGATAATGGTTTTTATCATATTTGCTGGTCCAAAATTGACTAACAAAGAATCAGTTACTCTGAAAGAGGAAACTGGGTCAAGATAGATTAGAAGAGCCTTTTTGATATCCAATCTAAGGAGCCTAATATCTTCCTTTTATTTGGTCTTACCTACTGCTGCCTATTCAATGAAGGATTTACTTCTGTCACAAAATAAGGACCTGGCTGATGAACACCCCTATCCTCAGAAATACTGCAAAAGGGATGTCTACAAGCGAGGGAGCCTACCTCCCACTATCTTCTAGCTGAGGAAATTGTTAAAGAGAAAAGTATTTACCATTAACAAGTTAATGTCCACTGAGTCCAGAGGCTCGAAGGATTATTAAGAGCCTACAAAACCAATGAAAGATCTTAAGCAGGAAAAATAGGAGATAAAACAATGCAGATAATATTTAATGTGCTGAACATACGCTGACCTAAATCCTTATAATCTGAAATGTTCCCCTAAGTGCTTCGATGGCTGCCAACTGTATCTTTAAAGTGGCAACCTTCTGACCGTGGTAGAAACCATCCTGGAGACAAGATAAGATATGGATCAATTCCACTACTCAAGTGTTAAATTGCTTTGCTACACACCATCACAGCATCTACTAAAAGATGCCCAATGTTTGGCTTAGACCTTTAAAATAGATGGCCTATTGGATATCTGAAGAGTAATTTCTTCAGGCTCTGACAAGCCCTTGGAAAGAAATTCCTGCCTTTGTCTCCACGTTGCCAATCTGAGCCTCGCTAGGGACCCTAATGGAATAATGGAAAAGCCAGAGGACATGAAATCATGGGAAAGAGAAACTCCTGCCCCCCCTCATAGCTATCAGAAGAAGAAACCAACAAGAGGAGGGATCTCTCTTTCCTCACTATAGACAAAACCCTGGGAATTAGAGTTTAGTAAGGAAATCCATAAAACATCCCCTGAGGCCACAAGCACGACAGGGCGTCTAAAATCCATTCTCTCATCTCTCTCTCTCTCTCGCATGCAAAAGCTCTTTACTTGTGCATTGAAGGGAGAAGTAAACTCCCTTCTTTGAGAAAATGCTCTATGATGTTAACAAAATGGAGACACAGGAATGCTCCTGCTCAGACTATCCGTAATCATGTTACATGCACTCTAAAATAAAAAATCGTAAATCATACGTTCTTATATAGCGCCTTTCACCGTAAGGTCTCAACGCGCTTGCTTTAGGAACCCGTCCTGGCTTTTCCCTGCGAGATAACCCCTACTGGGCATCCCCAAGGTGAAAGCCAGGCATCCCATCGCGGTGGGGCCGTAGTGGAGATTAAGCAAGCAGAGTATGAACCCATGATTGTAGTAGGCACCGAGGCGAGAATTATCGAGTCCGTGGACATTTTGAGCTCAAGACCCTGCCGAGTCGGGGATTGAACCCTGGTCCTGGGTCTGACCTCTGCGTCCGGGTCTGCCTCCTCTAACCGGATTCTCAGTAAAGGGGGTGGTGATGGACAGAGTATCTGAATTAAGCAGAACACTCCAACCCAGTCAACAGATCCGGGCTTGATCCATCAACGTTTTTTAGCTCACTGCACCATCCCAGCTCAGAACCTGGCTACATGCAAATTAGTCTGACCCTGGCCCAGTGCATCATGGGAACAGGGCATACCAAACTACCAAGCCAATTCTTTTACTGGAAAGGAAACAAGCTAACCGGTGAGCCACACTTCTCCACTTCTGAAGGTGAACTGTCGAAATTAAGACTGGATTATGTTCAGCCCAGGAAAATGTTTGTTGCAGGATCCTGGAAAGGGCTGTAGACCTTGTCTCCCCTGTCTGTTTATATACAACTTCGTCCATACTCACGAAAACCAACCTTCTCTCTAAAAACGGAGAAAAGGCCAACAGAGCTAGACAAATGACTTATAATTTCCTTTATTTGGCGGATTTGCACCTGATGAGAATCTAACCAGGACTTTCAGCCTGTTAATCTGTCATCCATTGTGACTATCACTGGAGAAGTAGGGGACTGAAGTACCCCCTTCAAAAGCCACCAATTCAAGCCTGCTGAGCAGAATAGGCGGATATCCATTTTTAAAACGTAGGATTCCGTGACATCATAATCGAACAGTACAAAATGTACCTCATAAATTTGTACAGCCAACACCTGGCCCAGGGAACCAGGAACATTGTTGTTACTAGATTCCTCTCAAACTGTAGCCATGAGGCAGCACTCTGTGCAAGCTGGGGAAGGAGATTCAAAAGATGACTGAACCTTGACAACCCTTTCCAATGGTAGGATCATGAGCAGCCTGTCCACGCAAAACCTTTTACCAATAAAGTGTGTGTTCTGAACAGGTTCAGCTACGACATTTCCCAACTTATTAGACACTGTGCCTCCTTGGAACGAAGCGTACCCTCTCTGTCTACTGCTTCAGCTCCATTCTTAAATGTGAATGGATTACCCATTCATCCAGGTAATGACGAAGGAAGACAATTGCTTCCTATTGTAGTAGTGCCACCATAAGTGCAAACACCTGTGTGAAGCATCAGTGAACAATTTCAGTCCAAAAGGTAGGACTCTGAACTGAAAATGCAGATTCTGTACTTCAAATCATAAAACCCTGTGGTGATCATTATCAGGATATGGAGATAAGCATATTGTAGATCTGTGGTAGTCATAGTCCTGGACTAGAACTAGAGCAATGATGCTCTCTAGTGTCACCAATATAAAGTACAATGTCATTAGCTAAGAACTGAGTCTTTTTAAATCTGGTGCTAGATCTAGGACCTCAAAGACTTTATAGCACCAGGAGCAAGGTTGAGTATATTCCCTACCGATCTGGTCCTGAGTGACTGGCATGATCGCACTCTGTTCCAACAGAGGACGCATGCACTTCTGCAAGCTTTGCACATGGCTGGATTTTACAGGTCAGGAGTGGGTATAGGTCCTGCATCTGGAGGATATTTTACGAAATCTATGCAATAACCTCTCTAGACGATGTTTAATACCAAATATTCTGAAATATACTTTTTCCAAACATAAAACAATTCATAATCCTTCCCACTATCGCTTTTGAGGAAGCTAGCAGGCAATTGCCAGGACTTCCATCTGGACTCCACTATCTGGTTGCATGAACTATTCTTTTCGTCTGAATTCCAAGTTTGAACCTTCTTTCTCCCAGCTGAAGAAGCTCTTATATAATTTTTATAAAGTTCATTAGAATGTGTATTTCATGACAAATCCTCCACCATTTTTTTTTAATCAACAAAGCAGAAGAGCAATTCTCTGGATTTTTAGCGGTACAGCCAATCAAAATAGCCAAAATTGAGTACGCCTTTAGATTGTGCCAGAGCACACCTTCTGTTCCATACAGAATATAAAGCGTTTGCAGAACTCCTGGTCTGTTTGGACAATCAACGTCCTTCCATTTGCCAAAGAGCAACTCTCTGATCTTCTTGTGTAGTGGCATTGCAAAGGATATAGGTTTGCCATACTGAGGAAACAATTCCCCCTCATCCTCTGTGACAGAAAACAGAGGGAATTCTAGATAGTCTCTGAATTGTTCTAATCACTCAGGTACATCATCTCTGTGGGTATACTTTCCTGATAATTAAGTATTGGACAATTCAGATTGAGATGAGCCATCCTGAGAAGCAGAACCACTCTGGTTCAATCCCTTTGATTACTTGGCCTTACATTTTTCATGTGTAGTAAAAGCTTTAGAGAGAGCTCACTCAAGAATTCTTTGCACCTTTGTCGCCTTTATTAATGCAGAGACACTTGGTGATACCTCTACAAACTAAGCCTAGGCGAAATTTTAATTAGCAGCACATTTTGGTAATTTCACACAGCAAATTTTACTCCAAATTACAGAGATGCGTAATCTCTGTTATTTGATGTAACATTTGCATAATCACATAATTTCAAGCAGAAATTTTTATGCAAGATATACACATTAAACTGTTCATGTAATTTTTTTACACCAGCGCCATTTTACCTAGGTGAGCTGTTAGGGGAATCTTTTAGCACAAAACTACAATCCCAAATGCGAGCAGCAGTGTTTTCAACGACAATTGCAATTCCTTTAATGAAGGTCAACAACCAGTTCAGGTAGATTATTTTTATCTGAGCCAACCGTTCAGGTAACTTTTGAGTGAAAAACTGCAAATTTGAACACAATCAAGTTGATTTTTTTACCTGAACGGACTGTATGGGTCAACTTTTTTAAGTACAGGAGAGGATGTAGCCTTACGGCTAGAGTGGTCGACCTCGAAGCTGGGGAACCAGGTTCCAGTCTCGGCAACGACGCTCAACATCCTGTGATTCTGGGCAAATCACTTAATCTCCCTGTGCCCAACAAAAAGGAATGTAACGAAACTGGTGCTCATGTAAAGCGCTCCTATACCTGATGTCTCCGGTCTAGTTCTATAGTTCTATCTAGTTCGCTATATAAAACTAAAAAAAACAACAACAAAAAACATACAAGATGCATTTTGCATTGTGCTATATAATTTCCCATTATTTCACTGTAATTTACGTTTGTTTGGCACACCACTTCCTATGATGCCAAAGTCCTCCTTCTTGTGGCTGGTACCAATTCCTCCTCAGATGAAGAGTCTGATGAAATATAACTCCTCCTTGAACGTATCTTGCCCTCCATTATGTCAATTACTGATCCCATTCGACTGCAAAGATGTCTAAAAATACCAGCGACTTACCAACACAAGCCGCCTTTTACCCAATCAAATCCCCACACTCGGGCACCATTGAGAACTTGTAGAGACAGATGAACAAATGACAAACAGGGGCTGGAGACTAACGCTAATGCTGGTGATTGTTGTCTTTAGAAGTGAGCTTGCCTCAATAACGTGAAGAATGTCATCAATGGAGAGGGACAATAGGGTAATGCAAGGAACAACTTACTATCTTTAGTAGCAGAAAATAGTTTTTTCATTAAACGGTTTGTGCACATGCTCTTTAGAAGCTAAAGTTTAATGAAGTTGGTAAACTGCACAAGTGAACTGGATATATTACACATTAGGAAAATTACATGAAAGTATGCATGAGTATGGGAAATGCAAATCTGTCATTTACCACTATATTTTAGCATAAAATGTCTCATCACGTACATGTTTGAAACAAGGACATATTTCATGTTAAAAAATTGGTGCAAAAAACCCGATAGCAACTATTCGCATTCTAGTTCACATTTTTCCTGCACTATAATTTTGCCCCCACCTGCAGTGTAGTTGCACAATGAGACACAATGACGTAATTTCAAGAATGTTGCCCTTCCCAATTCTTAGTCTTAAACTGATCACCTATCCTCACGGATATGAAGAATTTTCCCCTAAAAAATCGCAGCACTTCTATTTCACTAAGAGCGCATCATTGACAGCGTGTCATCTTCAGATCTTTCCTTTCCTAAAGACAAGAAGGAACTAGGTGTTATGACAAGAACAACTTCCACCAGAGCAGGGAGCTCAGTAATAGCAAACCATGAAAATGGACGAGTATAAACAAGCGGTGGAGCAATTCATCCTAATGATGATTTAAAGCCAATGCTTGACAGTCCGTCACCATCACATTTCATCTCTATGTGCTTTTGCTTGTATGTTTTGACATTCTCTGGTTTGTCTTTCTGCTTCTGCATGTATGTTACCTTAGGACAGTGATAACAAGTTAACAATATGGCACTAAAAAAATATGCATTCCTGCTTTGGGTGAGGAACTACAACTTCTAAAGCAAACCCTTCTGCATTATTGTCCCATTTCCGATTTGTCTGGTGGATCAATGAACAAAAAAAAAATGATGGTACACTATGTAACTTGTACAGTCTATTCTGCCAAGAAAAAGATTACAAATTCTATTTCAGGAAAAGTATAGCTGTTAAAAAAAAAGTTTACACCCAATCTGACAGTTCCCAATTAAAAATACAAAACATGATAATATAACAGAGAATTTCACGTGTAAACTGTGCTGCACAAATATGGTCAGTAATAGCAGGAGAACATGTTCAGGAATGATACTAGGTTATGATAGGCCAAACCTAGGGTTACCACTATTCTAGTACAAAACCTTTCCTTTCAAAGATCTTTCTTTTGATCAATTATTCTCAAGTATGCTAATCCAACTGCATTGATTACATTGAAGTGACTCTATAACTTCTCAAATGCAATAAACTTATAAATTGAAACAAAGACTGGAAACAAGAGATTCTAGTGGCGTGGAGAGATGGGTCAACTCAAGCAGTACCTGACCAAAGGCCTGATTTGTAGTTCGGCGGAGGGGTTACTCTGTCACAAACATCACAGATACCCTGTCGACCGTATTAAAGGTGCATTAGATCTGATGGCTCTTTTAATATGGCGGATGCAATATCAGTCACATTTGTGATGGAGTAACCCATTAAATTAAGCCTTGGCAGAATGTCGACACGGACGGAGTAATTTTGGTAATATCACATTGCTCTTTGACAAAGAAATACCAATAATTACCTGATTTCTCTTCCTCCTCCTGAAATTAACCCTTTAAGTGCTGCTGTCGGCCAACGGTCGTCACGAGCACTACCTTGCCAGTGCTGCGCACGACCGTTGGCTGACGGGTCAGCATTCGTTATTCGAACGTTCAGCACTGAGTGCTGAACGTTCGACGCTCGGAAGGTGTTAAGAGTAATTTAGGGAACAAAATCCTACCACGAGAGCACATTCCGCTAGCACAAGCGTCCTGCAATGTATGTTCTACAGCAAATAGCATTAAATGCGGGTAAGTTGATGAAGAATCATACCCCCAGAGTACATTTAGCAAGCGCAAGCGACAGCCTGTGCTCACTATTCGTATTAAGGTGCATTTAGTGCTATTTCTCAGTGCAAAATGCAATCTCTCTTCCATTTTTGGTGCAAGAAGGCATATTTGCGCTAAGAAATAGTGCTAAAAACAGAATTACTCTTCTTGTGTAATTCGAGCGTAATCTTGCAGACATCTTAGGTAATACCACGTGATTACACTACACATAATTATGCAAGTTACGCCCACCCCTATTCTAAATCCGGCACTGTGTTTTGAAACATCAAAAGCTGAAACAGTGACACTTGGTCGTTACTTTTTTGTCGCTGCTCCTGATCGCTGACCTGCTTTGTGGTTCTTGGGATTTTGCTCCAAAATTCTATTATTTTTCAGTAGATAGCCTATGTGAACGTTGTTGCAAAAGGCATTATGCCATAAAAGTAACACATTCATATCAATACTTGCTAGACTTTCAAAAAACTTGCTTCCTTCTTCTGCTCTGTGTTGCTTACACACTATCACCTTGTGCTTAGCCCCCAGTTATCCTGCTGTAAAATGGAGAGAGGTCACGTTTTACAAACCGGCTGTAACCAAAGCAGAGAGCAACTCAACTCAAGTAATTTTATTGTATTTTACCGGGGAGAAGATGTAGCCTAACGGCTAGGGTGGTCGATCTCAAATCTGGGGGCCTGGGTTCGAGTTTTCGGCAATGACGTTCAAAATCCTATGATTAAGGGCAAATCACTTAATCTCCCCGTGCCTATGTTTCGGGTCACGTTCGCACTATATAAAACTACTGGAAAAAATAGTAATTGTATTAATATAGTGCTTACTTCCTCTGATTAGGCATCAAATCGATTTTCGGCAAGTAGCACGCTACTCCAGAACCCAAAAGGATTAGTGGTGGATTAGTATAGGGAAATATGAGTTCATTTGAGTGGTGGACATGTGAGTCTTAAGTTTAATTGACCACGATAATGTGGAGGGATAGAAGATGGAAGAGTCTAGAAAGTGTTATTTGGGAGATCATAGTTGTAAGATGAGGTTTGGGATGCGTAAAATGGAGTGATGTAGTAGGGAAGTGTGTGTAAAAAGGGACTAGGGATATCATTGTAATAAAATGAGGTTTGGTATGAGTCAAAGGAGGGATGCTTGAGGGAGGAATTTCGAAATGGTTGTTTGGGAGATCACAGTACTAAAAGGAGATTTGGGATGAGTCAGAGTGTGGACGTAGAAGATATATTGATAGAAGTATAGAGTGAGAGAGAGCGATGCATTAAAGATAGTGATTTTTTTTTCTTCTTTTACAGTAGGAGTAAAATAATAAATATATAGATTCATGACTACATAGAAAAGGTATATATGTATCAGAAAAATAATTTATTGAGATTTAAAGTTCTATTGTATAAACTTAGACTTTCAAGTGTTGCTGTCCATGAAGCTAATCGATTTGTGTATTTCTTATAACTCATTTCTTGTCCCCAATATTCCAAAAGTGAAGTGCTTGTAGATAAAATAATTATGATAATATTTAAATATTGTGATGAAGAAATAAAACATATAACCATAAGCACCTAATCAAATAACTTGTTTAAAAACTATGCAGTGACCTTTAATCTTGTTAGGCATATAATAGCAGATAGCTATATTTAATCATAAGTAATATATACATTTGTTAAGTAGACCTAAAGAATATCTCTATTTTAAAAACCATAGTTATTATCCATACTTGTGCAAAGAAATACAAATATCTAGGTACACACATATTATCACATTATAAATGTTTACATAAACAAGAATATACTGTACATTATGATAAAGTTTTTGTAAAATTCACGTTCATCCGTGGCATCTTGGCACTGAATAACGGATGTTTACTGTTACACAGCAGTACTCATTTTATAAACCTCAGAAGGAAGGAAGGCAGCGAAGATTCGCTGGGATTCGAACCTGTGACCATGAAGTCAAACACAGGCCCCTACAGTGAATGCATTAGTCTACTAAGCCACCAGACCCAGCCATACATGTTTGAGTATGGTGGTTATGTAGGAAAGAGCAAACTCTGGAGTAGAATTCTGAAGATCAGATATTTATCTGTAGATATTATATTTGGGGGTAATGAATTTCATAGTTTAGCTGCTTGAACAGAGAAATATGTACCACCTATGCTTTTCTTCTTTTATGGTGGGGTTTTGAGGCAAGGGGCCAATCTTGAGCAGAGGTTCCTTTGTTGAATGTATTTGGTGGTTTTATTCCTGATGAAAAGCGGTCCTGTTCCTTGTATTACTTTGTGGGTGATAAAAAGCAGCTTGAAGGTGGATCTTCTGGCAACCTGGAACCAATGTAGAGCCCTCAAGGCAGGGGGATGTGGGCTTGTGGCTTTACATGTAGGAGTAATCTTGGTTTACTGGGACTCCCTAAAGTATTAGACTCTTCCTTCTAACATTTGTGAAAATGTTCACTACGAAAAGAACTTTCTACAGAAACTCTCCTTGTCTGTGAAATTCATCAGAATTGTATCTCAGTAAAGAGGACCATTTCTTATTGCGCAGAAAGATTTCCCTAGACTGGTGCAATTTTTTTTAAGTGTGGCAGGAAAGCTAATAACTGAGGGGATCTGGGTAATGTAGGGAAATTGCAACTGCTAACGACAGCAATTGTGACTTTGTAACACTTATGGATATAGTGTGGAAAATACTATGATATTACAGGGTGGTAATTGTAAAACTGGTGGTGCTAACATTTAACAGTAATAGATTATCATGCAAATAAAATGGGTACAGAAATTGCATCATCGAAAGAGACAATGGTGAAGACAATGGAGGGTGACTTAATAAATTCTTATTTATCCACCAAAAAAGGACACATTCAAAATAAAACTACCACTGTTTGTGGAATGCATGAATAAAGAAACAACTATATCACTAGTACTTAAGCAATACGAATATTCATGCTGACCCTTGTTATTTAACAAACTATTTTCACCAATCATGTAAGAGATTAATGCATTACTTTTAAATGTCATATTAATATTACTATACATTATATTTGTGTAGATTTTACAATTCTTACCATCTCATATTATTCCAATCAAACAAAACGCCTTTCAACTTGATTGAATCAATCACAGTAATAATCTGAAACCAAAACATCTTCATATCCAAAACTTCAACTCTAGCGGGTACTCTGCGATGGGATGTGGGTGCTCACAGATCCAGATGATGCACACCCAAGCAGTACATCTTCAGATTACTTTAGAAGTTCCTAATAGTTTGGGGCAGACCATGTCCCAGTTATTTCTGGGACAATAACTTTCCTTTTGAAAGATGGGAGCCACCCAAAACCGTATCTGCCTCCTGCTTACTAACCCCCATGGTAGACATGAGAAGGGTTGTTTCTGACAGCACTGTCTCCATTGTGTTTCTGAACCAGAGCATAGATCCTACACCACCTCCACTGCCCCTTCAGCAACTCAAAGACTCAGAGTGCTGCAAGTTGCATATTTCCACTCGCGCTGGGCCAAACAGCTGGGTATTTGACTACACAGCTCATTCTCAATGAGTCATAGCCTAGCTACTGCCAATGAGCCCCAAACTTCTTTAATGAGAGCATGGAGTAGCAATCTGGATGTGTGCAGTGTTATATGGCTGGGATGCCCGCCACCCCCTCCCAACACCAATTCCCCAAGGGGAGGAGACAGACACAAGATTGAGCTTTTGGAAGGCGGGGGGGAGTTACCCTCCCGGCCGTATTTATTAAAAATAGGAAACAAAATTTAAAACATTAAATTAAAACGTTTCATGAATTATGTACAATTTTACTTTCATTACATTTTGATGAAGACATGTTCTTTGGCTAACCTTAACAGATCTCTAATACAAAGGTTTCCTAGCCGAGTCTAGCATCCTGAAAATGCATACATTCTAAAATAAAATTGTACATCCTAGCATTAAGGGCCAATGGCAAGGTCTTAACCGGTGTCAGATCCCTACTACCAAACTCCCGCCCTCACGGTGTGAGTGGCGCATGCGCAGAGGACTTTACCCTCGTTGCCAACTGTAACTTCCCTTGTCACGGGGGTCCCCTTTCACTCGACGCCATCTTAGAGGTCGTCTGAGTTCCCGTGTGAGGTATCTGTAAGAAGGACAGCGTGGACTCCCCCCCTTCCCCACACTCTCTTCCGCCGGAGCGGATATCCGGCCCCCGGGAAATTCATAGGAGGGGCATCTATCCGTCTCCCCCCTGGGAGGGGCCTATGGCCGTCTCCCCCTAGGCGACTCATCCATAGTGGGTGCCGCCTCCCCGTGGGAGGGTCCAATGGCCGCCTCCCCCCGGGCGCTCCCATCCATTCTGGGTGGCGCCCCCCCTAGGGACCTTGAAATTACTGCTCACCGATCATGACCTTACCGCCACAGGCCGGATAGTTGACCGACTATCCGGCCCCCCCACACCCCCTAAAGGTCATGCCTCCTCAAACCCACTAGCCAAGCTATGAAGTCTCCTATGAGTAAATCATTCCCCGCCCTGGACAGGTGAACCCCATCATTCAAATAAAAGTGATCACCCCGAATACACCCATGGGGAATGCTATGCAAATGCGCGGAGCGAAACAATTTCCCAATTTTATTGTTGACCCTCTTTACCGAGTGGTTCAACGTCGACACAGAGAAACCCCCCCGCCAAACTCTCCTGGGGATCATGTGGGACCAGGCAATTGTGCACCCCGGGAGCCTCTTAGCCAACCAGCTGACTGCCGACAAAATGTGTTCCACTAACACTCGTCTTCCCAGTCTTACCAAGTCATTGCCCCCTAAGTGTACTATGATTATCGATGGCGGTGACCTTTGCCGCCCTAAGAGACCCTCCACAAACGATTGAAATTGGTCAAAACAGAGGCCTCCTTTCCCATGGAAGGTCACTCTGAACCCATATTCCCCAGATGCGTGAGTCGCATCACCTGCCATGAATACGTCCCCGGCGCGCCTCACGTATGAGTGGCCCACGACCCATACCACTTGCTCTCCAGTCGGTGATCCTCGACCGCTGGTCCCCTGGTGATGGGTTGATCCCAAATTCCGCCCCGCGTCACAGGCTTGCAAAACTGTAGTTCAAACAAAAGACAACAAGCGTGAGTGCATTTCATCAGTCTTTTACAACATGTGCAATCACACATACCTCTTGAAACAGTTCGAGGACCAACGGCCTAGCTGTTTCACTTCCTCCGCACCCAGACCCCGAGCCGTAGCCTCAGTAGCGGCCCCTATTCTGAATGAGTGGGTCCCAAAATCGCACGGGTCCATGCCCGCCGCAGCGATTGTAAGTGCTAGCACCCTTTGAAACTGAAATCTCGTCAGAGGGGTGCCATCCTTGTGCCTAAGCAGGCTCCCTCCCCATGTTGCCGGCCTCTGTGCCAAGTAGTCCTCTAAACACTTTATCGGACAGGTGGGGCTCCCTCGAGCGTGCTGCACAACAACACTATCCCCCGTATTTGAACGTGATCCCTGCATAAGCCTCCCTCCATATCTTTCTTGTTCCTCGCCACGAGTTCGCTTACCCGCATGGCCCCATGAAATGCCAAGGCGAAAGCTGCCCGGAACAGAACTGCTTCGGAAGGGGAGGAGCATGTCTCATCCAGCTTTGCTAAAAGCCGAGACAATCTCTCTAAACCAATCGGGCACCTCGTATCTTGTCTGCGACCATCCAGGCGTTGCCAACCGCGGAGCGCCTTTTTGACTAAAAAGGAACTCGTCGGGTCCCCTATGCCGTGGAGCTGTGCCATGAATGATATGGCCGCCCTATGTCTGTTGGCAGTTGCGGCTGATCGGCCTTCTCTATGAACCGCCACTAAGAACCCCCAGGATTCCTCCTGCCCCCAGCTATGTCTCCTTGCCGGGCCTAAAAAGGCGCAGTAAGAACGAAACGCTCCCTCATAAGCCTTCCTCGTCCTGGGCGCTAAGCTGGCTGCCACGAGGTCCTGTAATCCGGGGCACCGATCAGCCATAGTGCTTCGGGGAACGGTGCCGCCACTAGACCCGCTGTGGGTAGATAGCCCCTGAAAGCCTGCATGTGTGAACGAGAGAGTGCATCAGCTGCATTATTCAGTACACCCGGCACATGTTTTGCCCTGAACTGTACATTCAATCTCATGCAACGTAAAACAATTTCTTTCAGCAGTCTCAAGATCCACTTGCAGCGTGCTGCCTGCTGATTAATGCACTCGACCACTGTCATATTGTCCGACCAACACACTACTGAGCGGTCCCTAAAATCATCTAGCCATGCCAACAGAGCCACCCAAATGGGAAACAGCTCCAAGAACCCAATGTTACCTGTTAGGCCACTGGAGTGCCACCATGTCGGCCATACTTGTGCCGACCATCGGTTACCAAAGATGGCGCCAAATCCCACGCTCCCAGCTGAGTCAGTCCACAAACCCAGTT
Organism: Lissotriton vulgaris; assembly: GCF_964263255.1. Classification (NCBI taxonomy): domain Eukaryota; kingdom Metazoa; phylum Chordata; class Amphibia; order Caudata; family Salamandridae; genus Lissotriton; species Lissotriton vulgaris. The sequence goes on from NC_141697.1 coordinate 121,759,428, forward strand.
CGTCAGACGATGCTGGGGGCTTGTTCCACGCCACTCGACCGTTGAAGTCCGCCAGGAATGCCAACCAAATGTGCATATCCTGGCGAACCTCGGCCGATAGTTTCGTGCGGTGGTGTCCCTCCTTGAGGCCGACCATAGCTTGTGCAATGGAGCGTGAGAAGGGGCGAGCCATGGGTATTACTCTCAAGGCAAAGTTAAGCTGACCCACTGTTTGTTGTAACTGGTGCAGGGTCACTTTTTCTTTGCCCAGGCATTGTATTAAGGAAGCCCTGAACTTAGCCACTTTCTCCATTGGCAGACGGAAGCATCCCTCCACTGAATCGAGCTCAATCCCTAGAAACTCCAGTGAAGTAGATGGCCCCACTGTCTTACCTGGTGCTAATGGGACTCCAAATTCCTGCATGAGAATGCAGAAGTCCTGCAGTGCCTGTGCACATTCCGCAGTGCCGGCCGGTCCTAAGAACAGGAAATCGTCTAAATAGTGCATCACTTGTCTATGCCCTGTGGCCTCGGTGAATGCCCATTCTAAAAAACAGCTGAACATCTCAAAATAAGCACAAAAAATTGAGCAGCCCATGGGCATGCATCTATCCATGTAATACTTCCCCTGGAACGTAAATCCTAGCAAGCGCTGGTCCCGCGGGTGTACCGGGAGCAACCTGAATGCTGATTCGATGTCTGATTTCGCCAACAGAGCACCGGGGCCCAGGTGATTCAGTAGGGCAACGGCATCGTCAATCGATGCGTACCGAACTGAACAGACATCCGGGTCAATGGCTTCATTCACCGAGGCGCCCCTCGGGGCCGACAGATTGTGAATGAGTCTATACTCCCCTGGATCTTTCTTCAGAACCACTCCTAGAGGTGAACACACGAAATCCGCCACTGGCGGACATTGAAAAGGTCCTGCTACCCGCCCCAAGCTGACCTCTTTGGTAATTTTCTTGGCTGCCACTGCCGGGTTGTGCTGAACGGATTGCTGATTTTTACAAAAGGGGCTCCCCCGAAAATCCCACGCCGGGATGTTGAAGCCATATAGGAAACCATTCCTCAAAATCCCGGTGGATACATGATCAGGGTATCTGTTCAGCCAGGGGGTCAAAGCCATGACATCAATGGGTGAAGACGATTGCCTCCCAAGCATTACTTCAATCCTGCTTGGATCCCCCCTTTCCTCCCGAACCTCCGTTCTTGGACCTACAGCTACTTCCCGGGTGTGAGGAGTTCCCACAGCCCGCACAAGCATGCCGGAACCTACATGTTCCCTGGGGCCTGTTACAGTTACCTCTGTTGAAGCCCCAACAAACCCCGCGCTTGCCCCATTTCCGCCGGTCTTGGGCTGCGATTCCCCACCGGCGCTTGCTCGAAAGGGCTGCGCCGGCCTTTGTTGAACTGTCCCAGACCCGCTCCCGCCCGGCGAGGACGTACCTGCCGATCCAGGCAAGAGCTGTTTGTGCCACGATACTGTGTCGAGGCAATCCCACGTTAAAGTTGCATCAAACTCTTTTGACTTTTGAAAGTGCACATCATAACCTTTCCACTCATTCCCCCCGTACATGTTATAAAAATCCATGATCCTGTTCTGGTAACAGGATAGATCGGGCAACACTTCAGGTTTACGTTTACCCATTACTGCCGTAAATATAGAGAAGGCCTTCACCCAGTTCGCTACGGTCTCGTCGACCCTAAATTCCGCCATCTTGGCCCGCCATACGCTGGGGTGCCATTAATCTTTCTGGGTCTTTGCGTACTCTATCTCACGATGGTCAGTCAATAATGAAAACATATTAACATATTTGTCCCCCCATATCATTTCCTTCGTGGCCGCTGGGATGTGCTGGGCCACCCTTTCGCGCCTCGAAGGCACTGAACTCTCCCCCACCATTGGCAATGAGTTCTTACCGGGTTCAACCGCTGTGTCTGCTGTCTTTTCTCGGCCAACCGTTGTCACTCCCGGTGCCACCTGTGGGGAAATAGAAGGAACATTCGCCATCCCGGCTTCTCTTGACTGCCGTAACTGCTCGATTATTAATCTGGCTTCTTCGGCCGGATCCCCCGCAGCCACAGCTCCCCCCTGATTTCTTCTTCAGCCAGGGCTAAAATGCCGCTAACTGAAGGGCCAGTTCTGGGGGCATCTGATCATCATCAACCGGTGTTATTACAACAGGGATTGGTAAACCCACGTCTGGACTCGGTACCGGGGTGTCCACCGGTGTGACGGGCCTGCTGGGGGTACCTCCGGGACCGGGCCCTCCCCCGGAAATCGCCCTCTTCTTACTACGCCTCCCCCTATCCTCAGGGGCGACTCCCGGCAAAGCCAGACCTATCACCTTCTTAGGACGGCCCGAGAGGTTGTTCTGGGCTGCTATCTGCTTTTTCACCTCTGCCAAGCCCCGACCGATCGAATCTACTTTACCCAGTTTTCGGTCCATGACCGCCATTCAGTTCGACAAAGTGCGCAGTATCTTCTGCAACTCGGAGCTCTTTCCCGCTTTTTTGCCGGCCATGGCTTTGTTCACTCCGTTCGAGTTGCTCGACAGGGTCGTAGATCCTTCACACGCCTGATACTGAAAAAGAAACAACAAAGATTACAAGTTCTCAAAATTGCCGCTTGTTCCGTCGAGGGCTCACGAGCAACGAGTGGTGCAGCCTTCAGAGCACTGGAACAAGAGGACGCTTCCTTGGATTCCCACTCTATTTACCCGTCTGTGGGGGGGCGGGGACCCTCCTCAGGTACGCCCACTGGGCGCGGTCTTCCGGGCGGGTGTCTAGGACAACCCCTTCTGGGCGGGAAGGGCGTGCTCCGGCTACGCCGCTTTGGGCATACCAGCCGAACCACGCCCCCCGCCCAAAATGGTTTCCCGGGGGGATCGGGGCACCCATCCATACGTTCGGGGGGACCGAGTGGTCTTCCCTTTCCAATAGTTTGGTGGAAAGTTGTGGGGTGGGGGGTTAACAAAAACAAGTATGGATTTTTGTGTTGTAGTATGGGCCTTTAAGGAAGGCCTGGGAGTGTGTCTAAACAGGCAAATAAGATAAGTACCCTGGTAGGGTGCTAAAGACGTGTGTACCCACTTTCTGTGCCCAAAGGGAACTTTTGTATTACAAAAGGGAAACTTGTTTGACCCAGGTTTTTAAAGTCTTTATTGCGATTTTTACATCATAAAAGACAGCTTATGGCAAAAGAGAATAAAACATACATTAATAAGTAAGAAGTTAAGACCATCGTAATTACATAGAACATTTCATCGTTAATAGAGAATTAAACAGTATAATAAAGACCTCATATATGAAAACCCATTTAAAAAAATTTAGGAATCAGGATGCCTGCAAATGCCTGGCTCTGATAACCCATGCCCACCCCAGGTATTTGGCAACACCTACGACTACCGCCTCAGAGGTGGTGGTACGTAGCGCCCACAAAGCCTCAGCACTCCCTCGAACTTTAAGGTGGTGGCAAATGGGCCTAATCCATTTGTTTCTTGGTGCATGATAGGCAGGGCAAGCAAATAAAAAATGACCAGCACTCTCCTTGTGAACAGTACGCCATGGGCAGGAATCAGTTAAAAGGGGGGACCACTTCTTGGTAAAAGACCTTAAAGGCAGAGACCCAACTCGAAACTGATGATACAGTTTTTTATCAGGTGACTTGGTTATAACGTCCCAATAATTCTCATAAAAGGGATCCAGTTTGTGAGACAGGAATCTACCTGTTAAGCTAGTAGCATCTGAACTAATAACAGACTCTTGTCAAACAAAGGCCCAATATAGTGCTTTGAAATCTTGCTTGGAGGGAAAGATAGAGGACCCTGGGGAGGCCCACAGCTGGTTACAACCCATTTCTTCCAAAATTAGTTTAACTTCGCGCAGCCAGGGTATACTTCTGGACCCCCAAGCTGATCTTACTTCCTCTAATTCCCTCGCATAGAGGCTTAAATCTGGGGACGTCCAAATGCGTCTCCACAGAGCTACTAGCCAATATCGAGCCATCTCGTTGATAGGTTTGCAACCCAGGTCCAAACAGAGTGGTTTAGCCAGAGCGGATTGGGGATGAATTTGTTTTGAACTTTTACCAGAGTTGATAGGTCCATATACCCCCATAGATCTGCCCCGTACAAAATTGCAGAGCTGACCTTAGTATCATAAATCCTAAGAGCGGGTTTAACCATTATTAGAGACCTTTTTGCTTCTGCAGGATGCAACCAGTAAGGCGTACAAATCTTAGATGAAGTGTGCCAACCTGTGGTTTCCAGCTAAGGCGGTGATCCAAGGTTACTCCTAGATAGGTCATGACATCTACATGTTCAAGACTTTCTCCATTCATGCTCACTGAACTTTTAATGGGGCAGCTTTTAGTTAAAACCATAAATTTGGTTTTGCTCACATTAATTTTCATGTCGTTAACCTTGCAAAACTCGTCAAATGTATTTAGTGCAGTTTGCAGGTCACTACGGGTCTTTGAGAGGAGCAGGGTGTCATCGGCAAAGATGAGCATGGGGAACTTAGTCCCACCCAGTGAAGGAGCATCAGTGGGGGTGTCGGCAAAGAACTTCACCACCTGGTCAATATACAGCAAAAAGAGCGTGGGTGCCATTACACTGCCCTGACAGACGCCTCGGGTTATGGGGAAGCAATCCGTCACCTGCCCTTGGCCTCCCCACCTCACCCTGGCAAAGTTGCCCTCGTGTAATCTTACTACCAGGTCGAGCAATTCCGGCGGCAGTCCCAGGTTTTTCAGGACAGCCCACAGTTTAGCCCTTGACACAAGATCGAAGGCCGACTTTAGATCTACAAAGGCGGCATAGATGGATCCGCCGCCCAACAGCACCACCTTCCAGTATATCAGAGTGAGTCTAAAGAACTGGTCGATGGTGCTGGTGCCTGATCTAAAGACGGCCTGTAGGGGAGAAAAAATACTTTCCATCTCCATCCAACCCTGGACTCGGGCAAGGACCATCCTGGCAGTAATTTTTTGTATGGAATCGATTAAACTTATAGGACGATAACTGCCCGGGACCGAACGGTCCCCTTTTTTAAAAATGGGAAGAATTTCCGCCCCCTTCCAGGACACTGGGGTCCGTGTCCTCTTAGCAATGGCATTAGCTACCAAAGTTATGTAGGGAACCCAGAGATCAGGATTAGTTTTAAATACGTCGGCCGGGATGGAATCCATCCCTGGCGCTTTCCCACACTGAACCAAGCGAAGTGCAGACTCGGTTTCTGATGAAGTAAAAGTTAGCACTTGGTTATGAATGGGGTGGGAAGTTTCCCACTTGACTTGGCCATTATGAGATTCCAAATCAGGATCCAAAAACTGACTAGAATAGAATTCGACCCATGCTTCCACAGACACATGATTAACAGGGATTTGTGAATCGGGGTTCCTACTCCACTTCACTATTTCCCAAAATTTAACCTGGATGGGGAACTACAAGCCTCTAAAAGATCAGACCAATGGGGTTCATCCCACTCTTTTTTCACCTCCCACTGTACTTTTTTGTACCTTAAACGTGCCTCTTTTATATCACTTGTGGTCCTGGATTTAACGGCTTTAATTAATTCGCTATGCACGACTCTACAAGTTTTATTGTACCATTTTTCCTGACAACCCTGTGCCTTCGCCTTTCCTCGTGTTAATGGAAGGGTTAAAAGGGCCTTAAGTTTGTTGAAACACTGTTCATGAAGGTCACAGATCTGGTCAGTGGCAGCCGCGGTGGAGGATAATTTCAAAATGTCGCTCAGAGTCGACAAAACTACCTCCGTTATACCGTCTAAGAGGGAGGGATCCTCCACAACCCTAGACCATTTAAGCCTTCTTCTATCATGAGTCAAGATGGCATCACCCGTTAGATGTACAGCGGATGTAGACCCACCGGGGACACCTGGGAGTCTTAAACTAAGTGACAATGGGTTGTGATCGCTTTCGGGGCGAACCAAGACTTCCATGTCGACCAGAAAAGACCAATATTCCATTTTTAACAGAATATAATCTATTCTGTTTTTACTAACCCCATTGTCAAAAGTGGGTTTACCGGCCTTGTCAGAGGCTGTACGACCATTGGCTGCTTGCAGACCCCAATCCAAACACAACCCCGCCCAATGTAAGGCCGCCTCTGTGCCCCTTTTGATATTATTCAGGGACAGCATTGGGATATTCCACACAATGTCATCCTCCAGCCCCAGGTCCTCCCCCGCACTGAGCAAAGGTTCAAAAGTGCCGTTAAGGTCCCCTGCTAAGGGGAGTAACTTATCTCTCCCAATCCCTTCGAGGTAAGAATCTAATGCATTTAATATAGCTGGACATCGCCCTCTGGGGAGGCCTCGGGCATAGATGTTGATAACTACAACCTCTTGACAATTTTCCTTACATAATTTAATTCCCAGGAGATCTGGGTTATCCACCTCGATTTCCACTGGCCTATAGCCAATAGACTGTTTGACCCAGAAAACTAGGCCCCCTGAGGCTCTACCTTTATGACCCTTCACTGCTGGTTTGAAAACATTTAAAAACTCAACCCTGTGGATTGGATCAGGAGCCCAACTCTCTTGAAACAATAAAATATCAATGGTGTCGATAAAGTCTACCCAATCCTCTGAACCCATGCGCCCCTTTAACCCCGCTATATTCCATGAAGCTAGTTTGAGCAGCACAGCCTGGTTGGGGGATAAGGTGACATTCTGAACACAATGAACCATCCCAGAAATCTCCCACTTGTTGGATTGAGGACCCACCTCCAGATTAACATCCTTATTATAAATGGGGGCTGTCCCCTTCTCAAATTCCTGGGTACCTCGCCCCAAACTTAATGCCGTGTTACAGACTTCGTCAGCCCCACCAACATGATTGCTGGAAACACTCCGACTCCCAAGTCAGTCAATACCCTCCAGGCCAGAAAGGGATTTGAAGCGATTAAACAATATGGGATAGTACGGGGTAGAGGGAATTCTATCCGCTTGGAATCCTCTGATGGGTCTTCTTGGAATCATTTGGTTGGGGGGAAACTCACAGGATCGTTTGGGATAAAAGTACCCAAGACCCAATGTCTGCACATCACCCAGCCTACCAAACCTTGCTTCCCTGCATATAAAATCCACTACCCAAGGGTCCTTAAAAGATATAATGATACAATCCCCTTCTAAGTCCTTGGTAGAGTAGCCCACCCAGTCAACTCTTCTCACTTTCAATATCTGTTGAAGAGGGGGGAGGGAGGGGACAATGTTTGTTTAACCAAAATACAACTTTATTTTTGAGATCCCCATAGTATTCAGTTTGGCCCTCCCTGATGGGTGCGACACCTGTTAGAACAATCGTGTATGGGGAGGCTTCAACAGGTAAATCTGTGCGGGGGGGTCCCCTTTTATTGACCTTCGAGGAGAGAATGGAGGAATTGGTAATTCTACTCCCCAATACTCCATTACTTATTTTGGGTTGTATGGGTGTGTTGGAGTCACCCCTCACTTGGGCTTGAGCCGACGTAGCCACAGGGGTTTGGAGATACTCGGCTGACGCAAGAGGTTAGATTTGGAACTAGTCTTCTTTCGGACCTGTGAAGTCGTGGCCAATATGGGTATGTTGTCATTATTCACAATTCCTCCCCCTACCCCCGTCCCTTCAGGTTTATTTAAGGCAGGCCTGATGGGTGCTGGCTTAGCAGATACTATGAAAGACAATTCACCCGTAGCCACTGCTCCCTGGGATTTAAAATTACTAGAGGGGATAGGATTCGCCAGGACACTTTGAGGATTAACTAGTTTTTTTAAAAGCCCAGTATTGGTATTAACAAGATTCTCGAGAGCATCCAATTTTGATGTCATCACTCTAGCTCTTTCCATAACGGGCAGTAAAAGGGTTTTAAATAAAGCTTCTATTTTACCCAGCAAGCCATCATCACTATTAAAACACGTGGGACAGGGATCTGAAGACCCAAAAGGGATGTTGGGAGGACGCAGGGGATCATTTAAAACCAGGACAGGGAGTGAATTAGAAGTGGCTTCGGGAGTAGTGGTTGGCTGGGATAAGCCATTTGTTTTTGGGATCTTGGTGACACCTCCCCTCTGGCGTCCCTTACATCTTTTCCTCTTGCGAGATGAGTTTCTCGTAGAGTCCTCATCGAAGGATGAATCCAGCAGAAATTGACTAGCCAGAAGCACACTATCCTCAGCCCCACTACCGTGTGAATTACCAGGGTTTATATCAATATCGGAGGAGATCAGGGACAAGCCCTCCCCCCCGCCTCACAGTGCACGTCCACCGGTGCTATGACCAAATGATGACTAGCACTCTGTGCCGGTGTCGGTGCCTCGGGACTGGGTATTGTAGCAATTGAGCCTAACGAAGAACGTTTCCCACTAACTAGATCAATTGAGAGCCTTTTTTCAGCCATAGCTATCCTTTTTCCAATATGCCTGTTGCCCTAGAGATAAAGGCGTCCAAGGGCCCAGAGACCACCCCCTTAGACGTCTGCAACTGAACAGTTCGTACCTTGCCAGAGCGTAGGGGCATAATTAATTAGACCAATGGCAAAGTAGTATAATACAACAGATCCAGGGGGGGTGGCCCAACCCAATCTCGCCCGGCCACAGACGGTCCCCGCCCTTGTCCCGGGCTTCTCCCGGGACGCTCCCGCACTCTCCCGCGCAGCAGAAATTATGGCCTGTGAAGTATAGGGGGAGGCGACAGGAGGGGGGCGGGGCAAGCAGGGAGAGCGGCCCAGGTGTTACGGGTTAGGCTGTCAGGGACTCCTGGGAGATGGAGTCCCTCGTCACACCGCTCGCAGCCCTGCTGCACCAGCCACACACCCCAAAGCAGTTCAAGATTGCCCGGCCCCTCCTCCTCAGTCCCAGCTCACACGAGGAGCCGCGAAGCGGGACCCGCGAAGCAGGTCCGGTGAGATGTGGGTTTACAGGGGCAGCACCCAGGCAGCAGCAGCGAACCAGTCGTCAATCAACCAGCAGGTAAGCAAAATCAGAATTGTTTGACCAATTCTGTGATACATATTGCCCCAGCATACAAATGAGGAAATTGTTTGCGCCCATGCCAAAATAGAGGTGGAATGCAAAGCCATCGTAGACATCAGGGGGTGCCTAGTCATCGCACCCCACGCCCCAGTGGCCATCCTCAACATTTAATAAAAAAAGGAGCTGCATGGACCCCTCCCCCCCCCCCCCGAAACCCCCCCTGCAAGGAAATGCAGTCACTCGCTGTAGCCTCATCGAGGGGTATCTATGTCCTCCTTTAAAATCCATGCTACATTGCTGCCTGCACAGTGAAAGTCGTCTGGCTTTTCCAAACTGCTGGACCACCTTTCACTAACGTGCAGCCCCTTCACTGTGTACAAGTTCACAGCTGGACTGGCAACAGCACATTAACTGCAACAGAGCACCACACTGTCTGCACCAGCCTGCACTCACTGCACCCAGATACAAGTACGTCATGCCGCCCAAACGAGGACATTGAGCCCTATATGTAGTGAGGTCCCAGGTGGTTTCTAACACCGAGGTTGGAGTTATAAGGGTGGTGTCGAAGTGTTGGAAGTGCACAGTGCTTGTTTTTACTTTGCAAGTAAAGCTGTGTGTCTAATGTGCATGTTTCTGAGATCTGGAGCAAAAAAGGGGGGGTCAAGTGTGGTGGTAGCATACAAGGCAATAATATATACCTCCTGATGGGGGGCACTACAGGAACAGGTGTCAAGAGATAAAGTTGAAGGTTATTATAATATTGGGGTTCCCATGACATCTTCCCTTCACATCACATGCCAGTACACCATGATAACAAAAAAGACCGGGGGGATGTAAAGAATAAAATACATGATAGACAACCTTGCAGTCTACATATAAATAATATCCAGGGGTTTCAGGTGCGCTGCAGCCAAGTAAAGCTTTGTTCTTGTTTCCGGGGAATCAGTTAGGTCCACTTAATGAATGACATCTCTGTTGTGTGCGGAGTTGCCATCTGTTTTACTACAGGGTTTGTTCGTAGCAACAGTAGCTCTTTCACCGTTTGATAAATGGAAGGAAGGAAAACAACACATCTTTAATGATCAAATATATTTTGTTAAAATCTGACAAGATTCGGGAACCGAGGGACATATTACCAAGATGTGCGTTAAAAAACGCACATGGCATATTTCCCTATCGCCGGCTATCGCCGGATTTAATCGCCATGTTAGCGCGTCATTATCAACGCGCAACACTAGGCGATATTAAACCCGGTGATAGGGAACATTAGTGCGTGAAAACAAGCGTTGTTGTCACGCGCTAATGAGTGCCTTGATAATATGGGGGGGGTGGATTCAGCTTTATGATCCACTCCCCCATGTTATCAATGCCTAACACCTGATCAAAGCAGGCGTTGGGAGACCTGCGATAAACGAGTTTATCGCAGGTCTCCTTCTCCCAACTCCTGCCTTGGTAATAGGGTGTTACCACCTCCAACCACATTTTACATGTGGTTGGAAGTGGGAACGCCCACTTTGCATGTCATTAGCGATGTTTCTCGCTGACATGCAAAGTGGGCTTGAGGCAGGCGTTAGCATGCCCTTGTTAATAGGGCGCTAGAAGTATCACCGCTTTCTCTGCGCAATTTGCCGAAAAAGCGGCGATACTTGACCTTGGCAATATGACCCCGGGTTCCTTCTGTATTTTGGTGAATTTGAATGAAAGATGTTATGCAAAAAAGTGACCTTTTTTAAACTAGAATTAAAGCAATTCAATAGATCTTCTCAAAGCATACAATTCAGATAAATACAAATAACACAAACTGCTAAGCCAGGTCCTCCCTGGACCGGAAACAAGCATCCTAGGACCGGTTTCAGGGTTTCACCCCTCTCCAGCCAGGATAGCTTGAATCCAGTGGCACAGTGAGGCCGGGACCCACGTATGGGCATACCCAGAGGCGCACTTAGGACGAGGAAGCAAAAGACACACAATTAATGGACGGAATGCAGAACAAATCAAAACATTCACCCACTTCTAAGAGATCTGGGTTAAATTTATTATTTATTTCTATTTTATTTCTGAATTTGTATAGCGCCTGGTTACACTGTCAGTGTGTCCCCGCGCTGTCCGAAGAGTCAGTTTCTCCGTCAGTCAGAACGATACGGCTTAGTCTTTAGGAAAGAGAAATGTTTTCAGTTTCCTGCGGAAGATGAGCTCCGATGTGTCCATCATTCTTTTGCTCATCGTGCCACCCCAGTTTAGACCTGGCCATATGCAAATCAGTCTTGACCCTATGCCTCATGGGAACAGTCCAACCCGAACTCTAAGCCAAATCCTCCCTGGACGGTAAACAAGTATCCTAGGACCGGTTTCCGGGTTTCACCCCTCTTCAGCCAGGATAGCTTGAATCCCATGGTGCAGTGAGCCCGGGACCCACGCCTGGGCATACAGGGCGCACTTAGGGCAAGGAAGAAAAAGACACACAATTGATAGACAGAATGCTGAACAAATCAAAACATTTCGGGCTCGACTGTTTCCATGGGGCACAGGGTCAGGACTGATTTGCATATGGCTGGGTTCAAACTGGAATGGCATGGTGAGCAAAAATGATGGATTTAGGCTCAGATCTTTACAGGGGTGAATGTATGACATTGTTCTGCATTCTGTTCATCAACTGTTCTTTATTCATTTGTCACCCCGAGTGGGACAGGTAGGCTCAGACGTGAGTCCCGTCCGTGCTCTCCATGCCACTGGGTCAAGCCATCCTGGCTGATTAGGGCTGAAAACCCCAAACCGGTCCTAGGATGCTTGTTTCCAGTCCAGGGAGAACCTGGCTTGGCAGTTCGGGTGGGCCTGTTCCCATGGGCACAGGGTCAAGACTGATTTGCATATGGATGGGTTCAAACTGGAATGGCATGGTGAGCAAAACAAACGATGCGTTTAGGCCCAGATCTCTGTACTGGGGTGAATGTCTGACATTGTTCTGCATTCTGTCCATCAACTGTTATTTTTGCATTTCCCTTCTTTAACAAGCATGACTTCCACTAACTCACCGAGGTATGAAACAAGGACTGTGGATGTAAAGCCTGCCTATACTTGCAGGGCATGCCTTTTTACCTGTGGCATGCACGGGGTAAGCTGCTTACTGGTCTCTTTATTTTAAAATGGTCTTGCGGTGCCTACAATCAGGTCCTTTGCTCCAGTTATGTGGAGCATAGAGGGCATATGTTTGTTTACACTGGGCATGTGTAGCTTTTTTTTAACAATCTTTATTGGGTTTTCAAAAAGCACGTACAATTATTGCAGTTTTGAAAAAGACGTAATCAAATATTATCCAGTCATGCAGCGTGTAAGAAATGCACATACATGTAAAGCGGATTACGTTATGTGCTGCTATCTGCTCATTATACGAACAGTTTCCATGAAAATCTGCCCCCCTTCCCCACCTTTTTCATGTGCTGGCGGGTGTAAACTCATAATGTTGACATCCGAGAGGACATTTATGAGATGGATAGCGCAGATTCCGTTATCGTACAGTGGAGTGACCAGGGTGCAATAGGATATATGAAGAACACTGGACACGTGCAGCTTGACAAGAATGGAGCCTTTGTGATGTGTTTGGCTACTGCAGCCTAGGAATTTGTTTTGTAACTTGTATGTGTGAATGGTACCTACGATAGTGGTTGGAGCGAGCCTCCTAGACAGCAATGTGGATAGCAGGGCTCTTCCAAAGCCTTCCTGACATCATTTTAAATGGACCATATTACAAGGTATGGGGCGCAGGAGGCAGAGGGCACGTTTGAAGTTTACATTTCCTATGTATTATTTAGTTGCGTGTTGAATCACTTTCTTTTCAAGAAAAAGCACTCGCTAAACAATTATTTATTAAATAATGTTCTCTGCTTAGCCGAGTTTTGAATCTGTACACCACACCACCTACCTGGGTAAGCTTGGGACGCTCAGCCTCACCTCTCTGAGGGTCAGGTGCTAAGGGGTGGTACCTACTGCCCAGTTTTGGCTCCACCAGCAGTGTATGCTGCAGACATCAAAGGCTCTACAATAGCAGTTGTTATTTCCTCTGAAATATTTTGGAGGTCAGCGAATAATTGATTTACTATCCTTGCTTCCTTGTGCGTTGTCCTTCACACCATATAGGACTCCATTAAAGGAGAATCTTACAAGTCTTTCTTCGATGTGACAGAATGCACACGACCCAATTAATTTGACTATAGGCTAACCCTAGTAAAGTTCCCTAGGGTGAAAGCTTCAATAATATAGAAAGGTATTGCCACCTGCTTACATCATGTCGTTTCCCCATATCGTTCTTACATATCCATTGTGGAATATTACATTTAGCATTCAGGAACTGAGATGTGGATCTCCTCTGCCCAAGTCATTTATTATTTCAACCCATTAACTGTTTTCCAAGGATTGGCCTTTAATGTGTTATGCTGTTTTATTTGATCACACTCTGTAATAATTCCACATAGGCGCTAGCGATGTCAACAATTCTGTGTTACGGGGGCTGAAGGAGCTCCCAATCCATTAATGCATTTATAATACAAGTTACACTTTCTTATTCTTTTCGTCTAATAACCTGAAAGCATAATACTATAAATCAGTTTAACTAAAAGATTGCTCAGATTGATGTTGAATTTTCTTTATCTAGTTCGTGAGCCATAGCTCGAGCCAAATCTTAAAACAATGCAAAGTAATTTTGTAACTGCAATTATCTTCAGTCTTGAGCAACAATAATGCATATTTACCCCGCAGTTACAAAAAATATACAGATGGAGTATCAAGGATCCATTGAAGCCCCTGGAAACAGTTCCTTCTGTTGTAAGGGGAACGCTCTGTATAAACAGGGCCAGACAGGCATTTTATTCTACAGGGCATTTCCCCGGGGAAGGGCTGGAGCCCTTGGCCAGTTTTGAAAGCCCACAGCCGCTGTTGGTGCCTCAGTTACTCTCCCCTGATCCAAAAGATTATTTGCAGCAGGCATGGGGAAGCTTCAAGAAAGTGAGAGAGAGTGGGAGAGAAAAGACGCTGAGGAGGGATGGTTGGATAGCATGGGCGTCCGCAGGAATTTTTCCGGGGGGGGGCAAAATGTTAACGTCATCACCATCCTTCGACATGATATGTGCCAGGTGGGGCACAAGAAACACTGGGGAGCAGAACTGGGATAGACTCAATTAACTGCATACGCGCTAGCGGGTTTTCCCGCTGCGCGCTGAAGATTCGAAATTCGCGGGTTACGTGACAAAGCCAGCTCGTCATGCGCGCAGCGCAGGTAACGCCCATGACGAGCTGGCTTTGTCATCCGCATCGAAGGAGCTAAATGCCAGGAATCCAGGACATGTGACTGACCCTACCACAGGGCAATAAACACCACCTGTAGGGAAAACGCGAAACTTTCTGACAAGGTGCTTTATCTCTGTCTGCTAAGTGTGCAGACTTCCGGGCCCGCGATCCAACACCAATCAAGGCTGTCTTCAGCACGATTCGATTTTCATCACAATACTTTAAAACAGCCTATGATTAAAGAACCAGATTGAATATACTGTATGCACTGAAAATATAATGCATTACGCTGCAGCCTTTTTTTTAATGCATAATTTAGTCAACACTACGGCATAATGTTGTCATCCTTTGCTACATAATTAATTCCAGTGGCCCCACAGCAGGCAGCACATGTTAAAAGTGCTTGTGAATGAAGCCGGGTGACTTTAAGTTTGCAAACTTAGTTTGGTGTGTGTGCAAATCCCTGGTGAGTTGCAGCTACTACGGCTGAAACAAGGCCAATGGAGGTACCTATGGGTGAGGCAGACTGGCCTCAATGGCAGGGCCAGCCATAGCACTGGTGGTGTCCTGTGCATTAATGTTTGTTAGTGCCCCCCAATGACCACCTCTTCCATGGATTCCCTCACTACCACCCTTTAACTGTGCCCTCCAAGTTTCAATAACCACTCTCTCGCAGATGCATTTAATTTGATTTACAGTGCCACTCATACCATTGTAGGGAGTCAGAGTTTACATTACACAGAGACAATCAATATGTGTGTAAATCACTGTATAGAAAATGTTACTTAGGACTAAGGACTAAAAGGTGTAGGAGTCACATGACAACCATACTAGTAGCCCATATAGTTTTATAGTTATTGGTCTGGAGAAACACAATACCCGGAATTTAAAACGTAATACCATGGTTGGGGGTTCTCCTTAATAATCAGAATTGATTTCTGTCCAAAAGAACACTTTTTGGGACATTAGGATAATCAAAGACCCGGGGGACATAACACTCTAATTTATACCTTGCAGTTTGTATGCAGGTCTTAGATGACAGTTAATAGCTCACTGTTCTAAGTTAGGATTTTAACTAATAAACTGCAAGTAACAAAAGGATCTCTCAAGCAAAAGCAGTAGCCCAATGACCTATTTACATTATGTGCACTTTGTGATCTGCATGGCGCATGTTCTTTACAACCGGTACATTAACCCTCTGAGCTACCTTTCCATGAGTCAAAACTTCCACTAGACAAAAATCTGATCTCTCTCTCTAGGAAGAACATTAATCACCAGAGTCATCATGACATTTTTATTGTTGCCGAAAATTGCTGGAGGCCAGGAAGGAGGCAGCAAGCATTTTTAAAACCATAATATACTTGCAAACATGATGCCTCCACCTACAGTCAGCACCTGGTGCGGTCACACTGATTGCACCACCCTAGAGCTGGCCCTTCTCAGAGGTCCTGTGACCTCAGTGACTGTTGTTCTAGGGTGTGCTGCTTCATAGGCCTGCCCGCAAGACTGGAGGTAAACTTCAGTATGGATAGTGGTGGACAAGCCTTGAATGTTAACCTACACTTGTCATGCTAGGGTCCACCTGCTGGTGCGAAGACACCAGGGCTTCTAAGGTGCTGCGAAGCCTTCTAAGGTTTAGCATGTGATTGTGCTGCCCCTGGAGAGTGGTCTGGTTGACTGGTTATTAAGGCTGAACCTGGTTCCCAGTTCCAAATTCAGCAGCTCTGACCATAGTGCCACATCCTCTCCCCCACTGAACACTGTACTGCCCTACTGAGAAAAACTCCCACTGTCTTCAACTACAACCCAATTGTTGCCTGCTATAAACACCTGGATGCGGCTCAATTTAAATTGCGCACTAGACAAGAGCAATATGCGGCCTACAAACAACAAAAAAAACAACATCCTGGAAAAAGCAAACACTTATAGGGAATGCAAAATTTAGCAAACCATGGGAAATGTAAGCAGGAACAACATGGTTACCTTAATGCTTTTGCACTCACTATTCAGAAATCAGTTAGTGCTTTTGCCTGAAAAGTTAAGGACACGACTACAGGGCCCTGAATGGACCCATTTCAATGGCCATTGCTTATATCCTTACAAAACATAAGCAGTAGGGTAAAAAGACCACATCCCTGGACGCAGAGACGCAGCACACTTTTTGTTTTCCAATCCACACATTGCACTACCTCCAGGATTGGTGCACTAGTTCCAAGTCCAGGGAAAACAAAGACAAGATAACAAAAATAGCGCTTCACTGGCAAACTCTGTAAAAGTGGCGCTAATGTGTTTCAGTGTGAATAAAATCAGTTTGGCCAGTTTGCTACCACTCTGTCTTACTTTATTTAGTTATTTATCTATTTTTCATATTTTTTGCCTTTTATTCCCAATGCTGCACTTTGGAATTAAAATGTCAGAAAAATATAAAATTTCCAGCAAAAGCGTCTTTGTTTTTTGGATCCATTTCACAGGGAACAAATAAAAGAAAGGAGAGGAATAAGAGTGAGACCCCGTCTTGAAGTCACAGTTTTTATGGGCGTCTGCAGGGGGGGCAAGGAGGGTCACTCCAGGGGGGGGCAAGCGCCCCTCCTTGCCCCCCCCCTGCGGACGCCCATGTTGGATAGAGATACAGCGAAGAAGGCAAGGGAGCGGGGGAGTGATTGGAGCATTTTTGCAGAGATGCTTTTGGCCTCCAGTCCGGCCCTGCTCACAGATATTCCCTGCTGGACAGACCCATCTTGTCTGAACAGATTCCTGGCCCAGTCTGCCTGTACCGAGCCATCCACACAGCCAGTGTCATCATTGTTCTTGTCCCTTGCATTGCCCAGCATCTCTCTCTCTGTTGAAGGTTGCTGCCTTCAATAGCACCTTTTTCTTCTCCAGTAAGCCCTGCCTACAGAGGAGGAACTGGTCATTGGAATCTGTGCTAACACATGGTATACTTGGAGAAGATCAGGAAACTCCACAACTATCAGTAAAACAGAAAGACTGTGCATGCGTAATAAAACACGACCACACCCCTAAACCGGAAAATGATTTGAAAACTACCTTCGTATAGTATAAATCTAAAATAAAGAGGTTTTGTTCCCATGGTCAAAATGCAAGAGTCCACAGATTCTGGCCGCAGGACGGTACTTAGTACTACAGACTGAGAAATTACATTTCCAAATAGTGTGTGGTGTCTACCTGAAGACCAGTTGGTGACATGCCAGTCTCTCTGCACCTTAGAAAGAAATAAAGGTCCTTTCGATAAGCAAGAGTGATCCTGAAGAAAGCCTGATTATTCACATAATTACTTATATGGCCCAGCCCTGGCTTTCCTCAAAGAAACCATCTACATATACCTATCCTATACTCTCCTATGTAAAAGAGGTACCTGTGAGGCTGGAGAAAAAAGGTGAAGACAGGAAGAGGAAGCGAAGCAAGTGGAGAGAACGGTTGCAAGGGAAGGAGAGGGGTGAGAGGCAGTGGGAAGGTGCTGGTAAGAAGCAGCTAACTGGAGGAAGGGATGAAAGGAAAAAGCCACGTGCAAGAGACGCATGGTAGGAAAATCAGAGGAGAAATGGCAGATTGAGGCAGCAAGAGAAGAAGAAATCAGGGAATGAAGAGAGGCTGAGGATAGTGGAAGACAGACAGTAGAGAAGGAGCAGGGAAACAGAGGAGGTAGCACAGAAGGGGAAGGAGACCTGGGGACAAGGGTAGGGGACGTGGGAACGGTTTACTGTTAAGAGACAAGAGTGGTGGATGGGTAAAAGAGAACCCGGTGAGATGAGCAAAGAACGGAATAGCATAGGTGAGAGGTACAGGGAAGAGGAAATACAAGGCAGGGAAAGAGGAGAAAGAGCAGGGGGAAGAAGAGAAAGGGCAGGAAATATAGACGAAAGACACGGTGGGAAAAACGGTAAGGAGGAAAAGTGGAAAGGGGGAACAAAGGCAAATAACAAGGGAGGTGAGAGGGGGTAAAGGCAGGGGAGCGCTGTAAAAGAGATCAAAGAAGTGGAAGATATGGAGGATGTTAACAGAGGAGAAAGCGAGGCAGGGAAAAAGGGAAGAGCAAGTGTCAGTGATAAAGGCAAGTTAGAGATTATTAGAGGTATTAGTAGGTGCATAGCTGGGTCTCAGTATTTAGGAGACACTGAAAGAAAGAGTTGAAAGAGAATACATGGCAAGGGTGCTTACTAGAGGGGATGTGTGGAAAAGATACGCAGGTGAAGAGTGGCGAAGGAAGAAAGGTGGAGAGTGGTAGTTTAAAGCTGATGACAGGGATGAAGTAGACCATGGAAAGAAATCAATCAATCAATCAGGGGAATTGTAAGCACGCAACTCACCCCTGAGGGTCTCAAGGCGCTGGGTGTGGGGGGTGCAGAGCTGTTTAGCCGAAGAGCTAGGTCTTGATGGTCTTCCTGAAGGTGTTCAGGGTGGTGGTGCGTCTGATATCTGCCGGTAGCTCGTTCCTGGTCTTGGCTGCAAAGTGAGAGAAGGGCCTTCTGCCTGCTCTGTGGATGCGCAGGGCTTCGGCCAGTGCGAGGTTGGAAGATCGGAGGTTTCTTTTGGGTACGTGGAAGTTGATTCTGTCATTGAGTTATTTGGGTCCGATGTTGTGTAAGCATTTGTAGGCATGAGTGAGGATTTTGAAGGTGACTCTTTTCTCCATGGCTAGCCACTGGAGGTTACGTAGGTGTTGGCTGATGTGTTCGTGCTGGGAGGTGCTGAGGACGAGTCTGGCAGCAATGTTCTGTATTGTCTGGAGTTTGCAGAGAAGGGACTTGTTGGTTGATGCCGGCGTAGAATGCGTTTCCATAGTCCAGTCTGCTGGTGATGAGTGCATGGGTGACTGTCTTCCTTGACTCAGGGGGGACCCATTTGAAGGTCTTGCAGAGGATGCGGAGGGTGTTAAACCAGCTGGAGGGGACGGCGTTGACCTGCCGGTTAATGGTGAGTGATGAGTTGAGTACGATGCCGAGGATTTTGGCATGGTCTGCGAGGTCAGGTTGGCTTCCGAGGGTGGTCGCCCACCAGGAACTGTCCCATGCTGATGGGGTGGTTCAGAGGACGAGGACTTCTGTTTTCTTGGCGTTGAGCTTCAGGCAGTTGTTGGTCATCCAGATTGCAACGTCTTGCATTCCTTTCTGGAAGTTGAGTTTGGAATTGGCGGTGGTGGGGTCTTTGGTGAGGGAGAGGATGAGCTAGTTGTCGTCGGCGAAGATTACGATGTTGAGACTGTGTTGTCGGACGTTGGCTGCGAGGGGGGGGCCTTGTAGATGTTGAAGAGGGTTGGGCTCAATCATGACCACTGTGGGACTCTGCAGGTGATTTTCGTGAGATCGTAGAGGAAGGGTGGTAGTCTGATCCTTTGGCTTTTTTCCGGTGAGGAATGATCAAATCCAGTCCAGGGCTGTTCCTTGTATGCCGGTGTTGTGTATTCTGGTGACTAGTGTTCGGTGGGAGACGGTGTTGAAGGCTGCTGATAGGCCAAGTAGGATGAGGGCTGCGGAGTGGCCTTGGTCTAGGAGGGTGCGGATGTCGTCTGTGGCGGCAAGTAGGGTGGTCTCGGTGCTGTGGTTACTTCAGAAACTGGATTGGAACGGGTAGAGGATGGCTTTCTCTTCGATGAACGAGTCAGTTCCTTGTTGATTGTTTTCTCTGCACTTTGGCTGCGAAGGGAAGGAGCAAGATGGGCAGGTAGTTCTTGAGGTCGGTGGGGTCAGCTGTGGGCTTTTTGAGCAGGGGTCTGACTTCAGCGCGCTTCCAGTCGTCTTGGAAGGTGCCTGTTTTGAAGGTGGTGTTGATGGTGCGTTGTAGTTTGGGTGCGATGACGGCCGCGACTCTGTGGTAGATGTGAGGTGGGGGCAGGGGTCGGTGGGGGCCCCCCGAGTGGATGCCTTTCATGATCGAGGCGGTGTATTCGGTCATGATCGGCATCCAGTTGGAGATGGTGAGCTGCCTGGTGTCTCTGGGGGGCAGAAGGGCGGCAGTGGCGTCTGGTGGATGGTCGACAAACTTGTTGTAAAGTTTTTTATTTTCAGGTGGAAGTAGGTTCCAAGCTTGTCGCAGAGGTCTTGAGATGGGGTGATGTCTGTGGCTACGCTGCGTGGGTTGGTGAATTTCTGAATCACACTGAAGAGTGCCTTGGAGTTGGTGTAGTTGGCGAGGATTTTGTTGTGTATGAAGTTCCTCTTGGTGGTTCTGATTTAGTTGTGGTAGTACGTATTGGTGTCCTTGTAGGTGGAGTAGTTTTCGGTTGTCTTGGTGTTTCTCCAGTTCTTCTCCAGGCATCTGCAGGTGTGTCTGGCTTCTTGGAGGTTGGTGGGGAACCTGGCGGCTTTCCTGGGGCATTGTTTGTCGGGGTTGCTTAGTGGGGTGAGCTCGTCTCCGCAGTTGGCGATCCAAGTGTGAAGTCCTCTGGCTGTGATGTTTGTGTCGAATGCCCGGGTGTGGTTGTTCCGGGTGAGGGTGGAGTTAAGTTGCTCGTCGGTAACCTTGCTCCAGTTCCTTCGAGGTGGGCGGGGGGCTGGGTTGGGTGCCTTAGGTTTGTCGACAGTGAAGTGTACGCAGTGTTGGTCGGTCCATGGCAGTTGCATTGTGTGGCTGAAGTGAACTTTGTTTCCTGCAGCGAAGATGGGGTCGGGGGTGTGTCCTTCTCTGTGGGTCGGTGTGGTGACGAGTTCATCAAAGAACTTTATTCCGTTATTTGTACAAAACCATCAAAGTTTACAAAAGATAAAACATTGTCTATTTACAATTAAAAAAAGGATAAAAAAGTCCATTTCCAATAGCTATTAAAAAGAGGGCTGTAAAAATGACCAGCCAAGCATGCATCAAGATACATTGAGTAACAACTGTAAGGCATGCTTCCTACTATAAACCATCCAGCGTGCAAGTTCCAAAGAGATAAGGGGGGAACAGTCCTGCAGTCCGCAATACATAAAGTGCATATTTGACATGAGACAGTTTATATTACGATGCAATCTGTGATAAATGCTTCCGTCGGGTTATCCGGAAGGCAAATAAAAGGTGTCTCAAAGCAAAAACTATCAGCTCAGATACATCCGCTTTTAGGATTTGACGAGTTGTTTAAGTCCAATGTTGGCGAGGTTGTCGCGAAGAATGGTGGAGTTAGGGTCGGTGAGGTGGAAGTTCAGTTCTCCAGTGAGTATGTTTTTAATATGGGCGATGGCGTCGGTGATGGTGGTGGCGGAGGGTGTTTGGGGGCCGGGGGTCTGTAACTGAGCGTTCCTTGGAGTGTGATGTTGGGGCTGGTCTGGATCTGAAAGTGCATGTGCTCGTCAGAGGGGAAGGTTTCTCTGGAGGTGGTGAGGCTGAGGGTGCTCTTGTGGGCGATGGCGAGGCCCCCTCCTGGGTGATTGGAGCAATCCTTCCTCTGGATCTTATATCCGCCGGGGATGGCAGTGTTGATGTTGGGCGCAGAAGAGGCGTTGGTCCAAGTCTCTGTGAAGAAGGAGATGTCAGGCGAGAGAGAGTCTAGTAGGTTCCAGATTTCCATGGCGTGTTTGTGTACGGAGCGCACGTTGATGAGAATGCAACTTAGGCTGTCGTCAGTGCTGGCGTCGGTGGTGTTGGAGGCCGGGGTGGCGGTGAGGGTCTGGCAGCAGTGGAGGCAGGCGAGGCCTGTTGGCAGTGTCTGAGTCTTCCGTGGTTGAGCGCGAGAAGGGCGGTGTGTCGTAGCTATGGAAGGACGGAACTCCAGGGTTCCTGGCACTGGCCGCGGACGACGCAGACGGGCTTACCTTAGACACGCCTTTGGCTTGACAGCGGCACAACCACGCAACGTCCGCCATTAAATAGTGAAGGGGAGGGACGTGCAGCTGGGAGGCAATGATATGATCAAGAGATGGGGGAAAATATCAAAAGAATAGGATTAGGGGAATCAAGGGGAAGCATGTGAAAAGGGGAAGGACCTGGGGAAAGGGAAAATGCAGAATAAAAAGTGGTGAGGCAAAGGTTACAAGTAAGAGAGGGATGGGCAAGGAACAAGAACCGTGTTTGTCACTGGCAGGGTATAGGACATGGGAAGGGCATCAGGAGTGAGGGGGCTACAATAGACAAGAATCAAGGGGGAACAAAAGGTGAGGAGTTTACTGCCAGGGAAGAGTTTACAAGTGGAAGAGCGAGGGGGACGAGGAGCAGGGGAGAGAAGAGGCAAGTGACAGAGGAAAAGGGAGACAGTCTGTCAGTGGAGAAAAACAAGCAGACTACAGAGAGGGATTAAAGGGAGAAGAGACAGTGAAAATGGCAGCAGGTGAAGGGATGTTAAAAATTAAGAAAAGGTAGGTAAGTCAGTTGAATCAGAATGAAAGAGTTAAAGGGACCAGGATTAAGGGGGGTGTTTATAGGTGACTTCATCAGGTTGTGTAGGGACGAAATTGACTTACACGAGGGCAGAAGCAGATCCTGCCAGCCAGCTGTTTAGGACTCAGTTTTCCTGTCTGGATCCGGATGTGAGGCCTTTTAATACTGCATGCCATTACATCCTTTCATGGAGGCAACATAGCGCTAAGCAACATAGCGCTAAGCAACATAGCGCTGCATGATGGTTTTCAACATACCCGCCTTATAGAACATCCTCCACCACAGTGTCCAGCAATAGTGCCTTGCACTGCGGGTAAGAGCAAGACCCAAGCTGACTAGCACTGTAATCCTGTAGCTGCATCTCACACAAAGGAGGGCGGGGCCTGGCAATGCCACCACAACATGTTATTGGATGAATCGGTGTCAGATTTCACAGTTATGATTGTGAAAAAACACGACCTGTTTTATGAATGGAACAAAGAGGTGCAGCTGTGTTTTACTCTGCATCAGGGCTATGTTTAGGCAGACAAAGGAGAGGCAGATAAGGGAGGCTGCCTTTGAAGTGCCTAAAATAGGCTATTTTATCTGCAGGCTGATCAAAGGCAGAGGGAGGAATGCACACATTAGATCTGGGTGGTGCTCATGTTTCTTCCGCAGCATAAACAAGTACCTGTTGCCAGAAACTAAATGTATAGTGGAAATAGCAAGTACAGTACATTTTATGTGGTGTTAAAGCAGTGTAGATCAAACTTTCAATGCTTCTGCAAGATCCAAAAAGAGTAAGACCCCACAACCTAGGAATTGAACTGAGAAATCACATTACTTTTTTTGCAGCATATTCGTTTTTTGCGGAGGACAGTTCAAAGCCCTTAAAATAGATTCACAGGTGAGCCTGTTGTCAAAGGAAGCTGCAGCATTGGCAGTGTACTGAGGCGAGATATAACAGGTATCGGAGTATTGTAATATCCCCATTAACAGTGTACTGAGAAGAGATAACAGGTATCGGGGTATTGCAGTACCCCCATTGACAGTGTACTGAGAAGAGGTAACATTTAACAGGGTATTGCAGTACCCCCATTGACAGTGTACTGAGGCGTGATATAACAGGTATCGGGGTATTGCAATGCCCCATTAACAGTGTACTGATGAGAGATATAACAGGTATCGAAGTATTGTAATATCCCTGTTAACAGTGTACTGAGGCGAGACATAGCCGTAATTGAGTTATTGTAGTACCCCCGTTGACAGTGTACTGAGGTCAGATATAACGGGTGTAGTAGTACCCCTCATTAACAGTATACTGAGGTGAGATATAACAGGTACCGGGGTATTGTAGTACCTCCATTGAAAGTGTATTGTGGAGCATTCTAACAGGCAACGGGGTATTATAGTACCCTCATTGACAGTGTACTGTGGAGAGCTATGACAGGCATCAGGGTATTATAGTACCTCAATTGACAGTATGCTGAGGTGACACAGAAAAGGTAGCGGAATCGATTTACATTACTTTTAGACTCTTTATGTAGGTCATGGAAGTGTTTTTTTGGGCCTCAATACCCAAGAAACATCCTGCTTCAGTGAAAACAATCCTGAGTCATCACTCAATCCTGCCACCCTTCTTCAGGGCTCTGTTGCTTGATAGCTAGGTTCATGCTCTATGAACACCTATTCTTAGATTCAGGGTTAAGTCAATTCTAGGTAGCTATTGAGAGTAAATGACCTTTACCACGCAGTCTTCACCATGCATTCCTTGAACCATGCAATCTTAACCACAGGTAAGTCTTAACCACGCATGCCCTTGCAACTATTGAGGGGGTTTGCGCTTAGATTGGGCTAGAAATGAACAGCGATCGAGCACAGCCCTGTGGAGCAAGCCAGCTTTGCCATGCTGTGCAGCTCCACAAACCCTGGGCATAGTTATCCTGATGCCTTCAGACAGGTTCCTGCAGAAGCATACATTATGTTCACAAATGGGGGCATTATTGCTGAGACTGAAGATGGAGATTAATAATGACCACTATGAATGGACATTTGTCCTTCGCTTCTGACGAGGCTGGGGTGCTTAAACCAATGACGAAGACATTACAAATAAGGGTGAATGAGGGCATTATTGAAGAGGCCATTAATTATTGATTATCCCCACGGTGTGAGCATTCTTGCTTATAGTGATTCCAAGGAAAGTAACAAGAGGGGGGCTACTGATTGTTCTATTTTAAGCGTCCCTATTGTTAACAATTTTTTTTACGAATATTTAAATATAGTGGGTCTTGCCATAAAGACAATTGAGCGCTGCGCGTTCACAACACGCAATAGGGAAGACAAGATGGTACAGTAGGTCACAAGACAAACAAGTATTGACAAAGCCAGTAGGTCTCACTTATACAAGAGCTACTGGCAGTGTGGTTTAGCCATGATGTGCACTAGTGTGGCGGCTGTTCAGCATGTCTAAAAGTTAGTGGCTTGGAGTGGGATGTATGACGTTACAACCCATGCTTTTACCACGCATGCCTTTAAAAAGCGGTTTTTACATCGCAAACCTTTACAACGCATATCGCTTAGAGGTGCTGGATAGTTCCAACTCCAGTCCCCGTGGACACTGGGGAAGGTGTTGGATAGAAAATTAAACTTACTCCCTATCCTAGAGCGCCCCCAGCGCAATGCGTTGTAATGGTTTGCGTTGTAATGCCTGCATTGTAATGGTAGTGTGTTGTAAAAGTTTAATTGTAAAGGTTGTTCACCCTTGGAGTGTCATAGATTGGATTTGTTGTAGTAGAGTGTCAAAGGGGAAGTAGAGTGTTGTAGAGTTGAATAGAGGGCAGTGTGGTTCAGTGACAGAGAGTGTCATAGAGTGCAGTGGCATAAAGGGGGGTGCCATAGAGTAGAGTGAGGGCATTGGAGTGGGGTGGATTGAAGAGAATTGGAGTGGAGTAGATTGGATTGCAGTGTGAAGGATTAGATTAGGGTGGGATTTAGAAGAGGGTGGATTGGATTCTGGTTGGGAGAATTGGAGTGGGGTAGATTGAATTTGGCTGGTTTGGGGTGGGTTGTATTGGAGTGGGGTGGATTGGAGTGAATTGGATTGAGGTGAGGTAAGGTGTAATTGATTTGGAGTGGGGTGGATTGTAGTGGGGCAGATTGAAGTAGGGCTGATTGCTTTGGAGTGGAGTGGGGAAGATTGGTGCAGGGCATATTTGAGTGGGCAGATTGTTTTGGATTGCAGTGGATGGGATTGTAGTGGAATGGATTGGAGTTGGATGGATTGGGAAGGGAGAGGGGTAGATTGGATTGGGTGACAGGATTGGATTGGAGTGGGGCAGATTGAGGTGGATTGGAATTTGGTGAATTGGGATGGAGTGTGTGGATTGGGCTGATGTGGATTGAAGTGGGGCTAATTGGAGTGGGACAGATCGGAATGGGGCAAATTGCTTTGGATTGGAGTGTGAGGCAGATTGTAGTGGGGAAGATTGCTTTGGATTGGAGTGGGGCAGATTGGTGCAGGCCAGATTTGAATGGGCAGATTGTTTTGTATTGGACTGGGTTGGATTATGCTGGAATGGATTGGAGTGGGATGATTGAGGAGGGAGTGAGATGGATTGGGGAGGAATGGGATGGATTGGGGAGGAAATGGGGGATCGGATTGAAGTGACTGGATTGGATTGGGGCAGATTGAGGTGGATTGGAGTGAGTTGAATTGGGATGGAGTGGGGGGATCGGGCTGATGTGGATTGGAGCTGGGCGAATTGGAGTGGGTCAGATTAGAATGGTACAGATTGTTATTGGGTTGGAATGGTGCAGATTGTTTTGGACTGGAGTGGGGCAGATTGTTTTGATTGGAGTGGGGCATATTGGTGTAGGGCAGATTGGAGTGGGGCAGATTGCTTTAGGTGAGTGGGTGGATTGTGGTGTATTGGATTGGAGTGGGATGTATTAGGGAGGGCGTGAGGTGGATTGGATTGGGGTGAAGTGGATTGGATTGGGGTGGATTGGAGTGAGGTGAATTGGGATGGAGTGGGTGGATTGGTGTTGGGTGCAGTGGAGTGAGGCGGATTGGAGTGGGCCAGATTGGAGTGGGGTGAATTGGAATGGGGCAGATTGGAGTGGGGCTGATGGTTTTGGATTGAAGTGGGGCAGATTGGAATGGCAGATTGCGGTAGACAGATTGTTTTGGATTGGAGTGGGGCAGATTTTTTAGGACTGGAGTGGGACATATTGGAAAGGATTGGAGTTGGCAGATTGTTTGGATTGAGTGGGGCATATTGTTTTAGATTGGAGTGGGGCTCATTGTTTTGGATTGAATGTGTCAGATTGTTTGGGATTGGAGAGGGGCAGATTGCTTTGGATTGGAGTGGAGCAGATTGGAGTTGTGCTGATGGTTTTGGATTGAAGTGGGGCAGATTGGAATGGCTGATTGCATTAGACAGATTGTGTTGGATTGGAGTGGGGCAGATTTTTGTGGACTGGAGTGGGACATATTGGAGTGGATTGGAGTTGGCAGATTGTTTGGATTGGAGTGGGGCATATTGTTTTAGATTGGAGTGGGGCTCATTGTTTTGGATTGAATGTGTCAGATTGTTTGGGATTGGAGTGGGGTAGATTGCTTTGGATTGGAGTGTGGTGCATTGGAGTAGGGACAGTGTTTAGGATTGGAGTGGGGCAGATTGGTTTAGATTGGAGTGGGGAGATTAAAGTGGGTCAAATTTGATTGGAGTGGGGTGGATTGATAAAGGGTAGATTGCTTTTGAGTGGGTCGGATTGTTTTAGATTGGAGTTGGGCAGATTGGCATGGGGTGGGTTTGGTGGATTGGAGTCTGGTGGATTGGAGTAGATTGCATTGGGGTGAGTGGTTTGGGTTGGAGTGGGCTGGATTGGGTTGGACCTATTGGTGTGGACTGGCATGAATGGAGTGAGGTGGATTGGAGTGGGCTGGATTGGAAGAAACTGCACGATTATGTGTTGTAGCATAATTTTAGAAATTACACATAAGAAAGAAACAATGTTGTTTTGCAATAACCTAAAACATCATCTTTTGTGAAGAAAGTTCACAATCAAAAACAAAAGAAAAAATGAGTGCAGAGTGAGGAACGAAGGCTTGCCAAAATAAAAGAAAGTTACCTATAGAAAATAAATCTTTGCAAGTTTGTTTGTCCTACTGAGCGCTATTTTTGCCTGTCACACGCTTGTTGTGTGCAGGGCACTAAAAGTTAAAAAGAACAAAATATTATCTTAGGCAACGGACAGGCACTGATTAAGTTTAATCACTCAGTGCTTGGTCCCTGCTCCACAGATAGGAACATAAATGATGTTAGGCTCACCATGGTGAATTACGAGTCTGTAAATAAGAGTGCCATGAAAGCCAATAAATGGTGAGGAACAAGTAGGCTCCAAGCCCTTTTCTGTATACAAAAATATATCACAAGCGAGACGCTTGTGCTAGCACATACTTTCGCAGGCTCAACCCTAAAAAACATAGGTAGCTTGTGCAGTCTTTTAAAATAGTACTTTTATATTTTAACAGTGCAAAATAAGTTTGTCCTGTAAGATGTATACTGTGATTTATCACCAGCTGCCACACTGCTGTGTATTTCCAACTTTGTAGGGTAAAAAATAAATCAGTGAAAAAATAAAATAACTGATTAGACGAATTAAATAAAAGAAATTTAATTTTTGAAGCATAGGTTTGACGCCAGTAAGTATTTACCTGCTGCCCGCAGCCTGATATATATCAGTAGAACTGTGTTTTTGTTTTTCAGTCATTGAAAATGTAAAATTATTTCTAGATGCAACCTAACCGCAGAGCCGCCTAGCTTCTAAGAATGTTATCAAGGCACCTCATCAGCCAGCCTTTCCACGCTGCGAGCAGGGCCCGCAAGTAATACTTATTTTGGTTTCCTTTTCAAGAAACCCCTATTAAATGTCATGCCAAGATCTGGAAATTATTTCAGTTATGGTTTTGTCACTCAGCGGTGCTTATAGATTTTGAATATCAGATTTATGTTCATCTGAGCCTGCATCGTGCGAGGCTGAAATGTACCAGTGCGTGGGAAGCAGCTTGTTAGGTAAGGCTTGGGTTCTGGGGTGATTTCTGAGCGGACAGGGCACTTTAAACAACTGTTGCATGCAGCACGTTAAAGTGAAGAGCATCACACTTGAGCTGTCTAGCGCCTTATCTACTACTGGAAAGAGGTGATGTATTAGGTTTAAAGTCATGAACCTCAGTGAGGTGATTGTAAACATCATGCTTCAGTCTGACACTTCAAATCCTTTAATGATGCGGATACAATGTAGGAAAAAAAGACGCAATACATTGCAAGAAAGATACAATATATTGTTAGAAAGATGCAATACATTGTAAGAAAGATACAATACTTTCTTTAAGAAAGATGCAATACATTGTAAGAAAGATGCAATACATTGTAAGAAAGATGCAATACTTTGTAAGAAAGAAGCAATACATTGTAAGAAAGATGCAATACTTTGTAAGAAAGATGCAATACTTTGTATCTCCAGAGATGGAATGGAACCCCAGGCTGGGTAGATTTGAATAATGTATACACATTTGTAAAGCAAGCACAATGGACTCTACCATATGATGGCACTGCATTGAGGGTGAGTCCATTCATCTGTATTCCTTCACGTTGCAATTGTTTCGTGATTCCTGTTTGGGCTAGAGCAGAAATAGATTCAATCACTGGTCAGCTGACAACATTCTCAAGATTACTCTTCCAGGAAATCTGCATTAAAGGGCATTATGTGTGTGTCACATCGGATCCAATGACGGTGATGGTAAATGTATGATTTAGCCCTTAATGTAGTTCAACCACGGTAGACATGGAGAAAGAGGAGCCAGATACAGTAAATTATCCAATAAGTGTTACAATTGGTATTTGTGTCTCCTTCAAGCCGGCAAGGTCTCCATGAGCAAAGCTTTTTGCAATGCATTTAAAATCAAAAACCCTACTGGTGCTGCATGAAGGGGGTAAAAAACATAGGGCCCGAAAGTTCGTCCTCGATACACACCAGATCTAAGATTTTTGGTGGACCTCAACAGGTTCATCCGGTTGCGGTAGGAGTATAGGATATGTAAATAATGGGTAATTCTATGGGAGCTCCCTTGGTTGGCATTGCAATATGGTATGGGAGTCTACCTTGGTATACACCTTTTCAGGGTAGTTTGGACAGCGATGGGGTAAGGCAACATGGAGGCCAAAGACAGTGAGCTCTGATTATGTCTGTTGATGGTTATTAACCTTGTTAGTTTGTCTGTTGTGCAAGCTGATTATTCACATCTCTACTGCAAGTCTACTAATTCGGTGATGTTCCAACGTATAAGGTTTTCTTTTGTCTCCTGAAAGGCTGCCAAAAAACTGCAGTTATTAGTGTTGGCTTTTTGCTGGTGAATTGCGAATAATGCCACACAGCTGATTTTGACAAACATGTTAATGGTTGCTGGTAATAACCAGGGGTGAATGATGCATTTTAACTATATCCACTGTAGGAATCTGGGTCTCTATATTGTACACCAAAATGAGGTACACTGTGCAGAGAGTCCGCCAACCCTTAGTGGTTTACGCGGGTTATAATAAGAATCCCAAACACTCTTTTGAAATAGTGTGGGCAAGAAGTTTAGGCTTATCACAGGATAGTGTTAAGAATCTATTGCAAACACAGAGGGAGTATGCAAGACACACACTCAAAAAAATCCAACACCAATTTAAAATAACACCGATTTATATATGAATTTAACACAAAGATCATTGTAATCAACACCTTTTTCAGATAATGATTTTTCAAGAAATGGAAAATGCATGGGAATTGGTATCTTTAAATTGTTAATGTAATCCTATGGAGTAAAACATATTCTGCATACAGTCGCTTGTCAATGACTTACAAGACACTTGTTCTGTACTTAAGGTAAGTATGGGCCAAGGTCCAAGGCACCACCAGCAGGTCACCTCGGTCAGCTCTGGGGCTTCTGGGTGCAGTGGTACTTTTCAGTGTTGGGTGCCCCGTTTAAGTCAGTGGAGAATGGTACCAGTCAAAAGAGGCTGCAAGCAGGGACTGGGGACCAATCTAGTTCAGGTCTCAAGGGTCTTGAGCACACAGGGGCACAGTCGGCCCACTTGAAATTGAGTGGGGGGAGTTCATGTGCAGTGGGGCCTTGTCCTGGTCGTGCTGTGGAAGACTCTTGTGGTTCTTGGTCCCTGCAGCAAGAGGCTGCAGGCGGAGACTGAGGGACCAGTCTGGCCAAACCCAAAGGTGGGCTCAGCTCCTGAGGGTATTAGGACCATATTGGCATCATCCCGGACTTGAGCTGTGGAGTGCTGGTGCAGGGGTGACTTGAGGCGTCGGATCATGGTTGGTCAGAGGCTCATTCTGGGTCTTGGTGACCTGGTGAAGAGGGGAAACAGGGTAACAGGGCCACTCTTGGTGCTGGTATGGTGGATCCCAACATCCAACAACATTTGGTCATGCTTGGTGCTGTTAAAGTCTGGGCTGGACACCAAGCAGCCTTTGTTGAGCCAACTGCTTGTGAACCCAGGGTATTGGTGCTGGGCAGCTCTTGGGGGTCTGGGGTCTCCAAACATGGGAAGGGAATGGATCTGACCTGCTGGAGTATGAATATCTTCTCCTGTTGTGCTGCTCCTCTGGTGAGCCCGATATCTAGCAACATGATGGGCCAGCAGATGCTTTGCTGTGTCTGCAGGTGTAGGTGTGTTACAGAAACAATGTCTCAATAGGTAGTACTTATTAGGCTAATAAGTAAACATGCACATATAGTTGCAAACAGAAAGGAACAGGGAGACTCCAAGGTAAGGTTATGCCCCAAGGTCAATATATATTCTTAAAAACATAATGGGAAAAAAACAGAGGAAGCATTGGTATCAGCACTGTATTCAATCAATGTGGGCAACTTTGTGCACAAGATTGCTCGGTACACACAAGATGGACGGCGCTAGCGAGAAGTGACACAGCGATGGACGGCACAAGGTGAAATAAGTGAAAATATAGACAAGGTACTTTTGGTTCACAAATAAATATTTACACAAGTTACAGAATGTTTTTTTACAATTTGTGAACCGGAGTTAGAGTGCCAAAAGTTACGCTGGGAAGTCAACAGTGTTTCAACCAGTCTTTGGTTGGGGTCATTTCAGGACCATTTTTGGATTGTCCGTGCTGTACAAAAAAGGGGGTGGGAAAGGGAGAAAGTAAGGGAGGGGTAAGACTGGGACAGAGGAGGCGAGGGGCATAGATGTCAGAATGATGGAAAGGTACCTGATGTTGGGTCAGGATGAAGATGTAAACGGAGCAAGTGCTAGGCATTAGCGTGGGAAAGTCCTAAATTTAAAAACAGCCCAGGAGTGTATCTTGTGGGGGAAGAAGAAGAGATAAGGCAAGGTAAGAACAGGGGATGAAGGGAAGGGGGGCTGGAAGGGGTGGTGGGACTAGGCGGTGTGGGGTAAGTATGGGCGGAAAATTCGTTCTGCTTGCGGAATTTCCACGATTTGGCGATCTGCGAAATGCGCAAAATCTCAGCAAAATCCACGAATTCGCGAGCGGGACGAATTTTGCTCAGGAAGCACTTACAGGGTTACAGCAGGTGCCCAGGTTGAAGCTAATTTCTTTGTAACCATTTAGAAAATGGTTACAAAGAAATTAACTTCAACTTGGGCACCTGCGGTAACTCTGTAAGTGCTTCCTGAGCGACACCTCATTGCCTACTTGCAACTATTCTCTGACCCTGCTCTGACACTCGAAGCAGGGTCAGAGAATAGTTACAAGTAGACAATGATGCTCCGTGAACAGGAAGCTCTTACAGATATAGATAAAGCAGGTGCCCGAGTTGAAGGTCAAATTCAGTAACTCCTTAATCAGCCCCAAAAAATCATTTGCTTTGTCGAGGCTGGCAAGGTGTGCTTTCTCCCCATATCTA
The DNA here is from genome assembly GCF_964263255.1 of Lissotriton vulgaris. Lineage (NCBI taxonomy): Eukaryota > Metazoa > Chordata > Amphibia > Caudata > Salamandridae > Lissotriton > Lissotriton vulgaris. The sequence continues at coordinate 121,791,907 of NC_141697.1, forward strand.
CAGTCGAAAATTAGCTATGATGCTTGATGGAGGCCTTTGCCTTCTTAGACTTTCATGAGTGCAATCCCGTGCAGTTCCTGTAACCAGTAGCTTCTTTCTCCCCATCTGCTGCTCTGATCGGTGCCTGACCTTTTATACACACAAGAGGCATGTGAACTCACAAAGAAGCCCCCCCGTTTGCCCCTCCCCCACACACTAGCGTTGTGCACCGTCTTCCCGCCCTTTACCCACTATGATGAACAGCTCTCTCGAGAGACCTCGGCGCCCATCAGCGGGATGGCAAAGTTAATCAGCTCCAAAAAATCGTGACCTTTTTCGAGGCTAGGCAGGTGTGCTTTCTCCCCATATCTACAGTCGAAAATTAGCTATGATGCTTGATGGAGGCCTTTGCATCCTTGACATTTTCACAAGTGCAATCCCCATGCAGATCCTGTAACCAGTAGCTGATGGCAAAGTTAATCAGCCCCAAAAAATCCCCATCTGCTGCTCTGATCTGTGCCTGACCTTTTATACACACAAGAGGCATGTGAACTCGCAAAGAAGCCCCCCCTGTTTGCCCCCCACACGCTAGCAGTGTGCACCGTCTTCCCGCCCTTTACACACTATGATGGACAGCTCACTCGAGGGACCCCGGTGCCCTTCGGTGCGATGGCAAAGTTACACACACACATGGTCACTGGAGGCAACTCTTCTGGCCCTAAGCAGCTGTAGTGCAGGAAAAGCACAATACATTTACCCAACGAGGTAGCATTTACTGACTAGCCAGTAGAAAGTACTCCAGTTAGGTATGGTGCAAAATCGCAAAAAAATCAGCTATTTCGCTGGAAAATTTGCGAATTCGCAGATTTTTTTGCGATTTCCCGCAAATTCGCAAACCGCCGATACGCTAAATTCGCCCATACTTAGTGTGGGGGCATTGGCGAATTGTGGAGGAAATTCACCAGGGCTGTGGAACCTCATAGGGCACCAACATACCAGGAATAGCGTGTGACGTGCTCTGTACGGAAAAACCAGTTCATCAAGCCAGGCTGGTAACTGGCGTCAAGTGTGAGCGTTCAGTATCTGTAAGGCAATCAGAATTGGCCGGTATAAGAAGGTGATGGGGTGCTGTTCCTCTACTCCAAAGGAGGTTTTTCCTAGTTGGTGAGGTGCTGGGCAGTCCTCCAGGGGTTTTGGGGAGGATGTCCAGCTCTTAGCAAAGTTGGAAGTATATGCAGCCTGGCAGGGTTTTGTGTCAGCTCCACAGTGGGGAACACCTTTATGTTTTTAGGTCCCCTCACACACCAACAGGCCCCTTGGTGTCATGCTTCATCATCGGGATCATCGTACCCCTCTACGGGGTACGGCGTGCTGCGACCTACGGAGATGTGGGAGCACTTGTTAGACTATGTGTGGTGTTGGTGAGGGGGTATTTTGAATAAATGTGAGTGTATTGTGGGGTTTGGGAAATAGTGATAGTTATAAAGAACCTGGCTCGTGGGGTGACTAAAAATTATTTAATAAGCCCCCGGGCTGGTGCTGTTAAAAATGAGGGTGGGAGGTCACTACGCTGACAATGTGCGTTACCTCCTTTTTGTGTGCGTCGACATGTTTCGGTGCCAGAAGCACCTTCTTCAGGACGGGGTGCACAAATCCCCACCTTACTCACGTTTCTCTAACTAATACCAGAATTTTCTAATAAAAGTGAGGAAAAATTACAGTGCAGGTAAAAGTAATGCACCTAGCAAAAAAAGACGTTGTCTATTGATCAACCTGTAAAGGAAAGAAGACAAAAAACATTTTTCTGGTGGTCTCTCTCTCCATATCCATAGGTAAAATGTCCAGTGGTTACAGGTGACATACTATAGCTGTATTCCAGTGCTTATAGTGGGATAAAAATATTTTACAAAAAACACATTAGACTCACTGACACACAACATAGAGCACACACACTTAATGAGAAAATTTTTGATCAGATGTTTTCAAATCATTTCCTGGTCGTAACACTATTGTTGGTAAAGAGGGAAAGGACAAAGTTTGTGTTATATCCCTGTAAAGTGAGGAGGAAAAATGTCAATTTCATACCATTACATATTTAGAACATACTGTTTTGGAGTTGTAGATAAACCTCATGAGCCAAAACGTCAGGATCTGGTGTGCTAACTAGCACCTGTTTGAGAAAGAAAGGCATATTCAGGTCTTGGTTTAACTTATTTTCATGTAGTGGTGGCAGTGCTCACAATCATCAGACCTTTCTACTCACGATTTCTACGAGGAAATACCTCCCGATCGATCCCTACGTGGCTCTGGTGATAATGCCAGAAGGAATTTTGAAACCAGGGTTTTATACCTTTTCCCGGTTGGAGTTAATTAGTTAATTGCATGACTAAGGTTTCCTTATGGCCCTATATGGTCATTGTCGGTTTTAGTTAGTTAATTGCATGATTGTGGTTTCTTTATGGCCATATATGGTCATTGTCGGTTCCTTGCTCGCGGTCATTGTTTTCTCGCGTCTTTCCTTCGCGCATGCGTCCATGCGGTGTGTTTTGTCCTGCTTCGCATGCGCTGTTATGGGTGTCTTTGTTACCCGTTATGCGCATGCGCTATACTGCGCTTGTCTTATATCTCATGGTGGTTAGTTATGGCAATACAAATGATGTTTTTCCTCCTAACGGACACAAAGTGCATGGCGTTTCGTTGGAAAAAACGCCAACTTTGTTCATAATACTGTGTTTCATTGTTTGCTTGTTATCTTTTGCCAAGGGGCAGAGAATACATATTACCAGGATGAGTGGGTATATATTCTAAGGATGAATGAAAGATGCAGACCCCCGGGCATATTATGGTTCGTCTGGTAGGTGCTCATGTGGGGAAAGTCTGGAAATCTTCATGAGACACTCTGTTTACATAAATTGTATTTACGCCACGTTGAAGAGGACATTCATCAGGGCATCATCTAAGTTAACTGACCCCAGGGGATATTGTCATTTAGACCTGTAGTTTTAGTCCCCAGTCTAAAAACCCATCTCTGCTCTTTCTCAAAGAGTCCTTGTTCAGATGGGAGTTGTTCAACTACTGTCCACATGATGTCATTCACACAATGTCCATTCTCAATGAAGAGTGTGGCCATTTTTGTCGTCGTCTTCTTACAACGGATATTGCTCTTATGTTCCCCGATTCGTGTTTTCACTGGTCTTTTTGTCATGCCAATATACTCCAAATTGCAAGGGCAGGTTATCATATAAATTAAATTTTTGCTGTTGCAGTTGGTTAGTTTCCGTTGTTCCCACCTCGTTCCGTTAGTAAAAGTTAGATTCTTACTTTTCTGAGTCAGGTGACAGCTCGCACAGTTACCACATGGGTAGTGGCCTCCCAGTCCTTGTGGATGGAGTTGTGGCATTTGTTGCAGTTTTGGGTGTGTGTGTACTAGCATGCCCTTGAGATTTTTGCCTCGTTTGTGGGCAAATAAGAGTTTCTCAATTTTTAGTTTGCCACTTGTCAGGATGCACCAATGTTTATTCAGAAGTTTGGAAACCTCATTGGTTTGGGGGCTGTAGGTAGTCACGCAGATGGGTCTGGCTGATGCCTGATTGCTCTGGGGTTTGTTTTGCAGTAGTGCCTCCCGATGGTTATTTCTCGCCCTTTTCATCGCGTTGTTGATGACCTTCTCTGGGTACTGTCTTCTCTGCAATTTGATTGTTAAATCCTTTGCTTGTGCCTTGTAGTCCTGGATTTGTGTGCAATTACGTCTCAGGCGTAGGAACTGACCATACGGCAAATTGGTGCGTACGTGCCGTGGATGAAAGCTGTCATAGTGAAGGAGACATTTCCTCGCCGTTGGTTTAAAGTGGGTATTGGTATGTAGTTTCCCGTCTTTTGGGAAGATGTTAAGATCCAGGAACACCAATGTTTCTCTTGACACTGTATGAGTGAACTTTAAGAAATGGTTCTGCTGGTTTAACCAAACCATAAACTCAGATACAGATTCTTGGTCCCCATGCCATATCACAAGCACATCATCGATGTACCTTCTCCATGTGTGTATGTGATGTCTGTATGGGTTGTCGGTATGTAGGATTTTTGTGCTCTCAATGTGGTGGACATACAGGTTTACAGGTTGATCAATAGACAACGTCTTTTTTTGCTAGGTACATTACTTTTACCTGCACTGTAATTTTTCCTCACTTTTATTAGAACATTCTGGTATTAGTTAGAGAAACGTGAGTAAGGTGGGGATTTGTGCACCCCGTCCTGCAGAAGGTGCTTCTGGCACTGAAACTTGTCGACTCACACAAAAAGGAGGTAACGCACATTGTCAGAGTAGTGACCTCCCACCCTCATTTTTAACAGCACCAGCCCGGGGACTTATTAAATAATTTTTAGTCACCCCTCGAGCCAGGTTCTTTTTAACTATCACTATTTCCCAAACCCCACAATACACTCACATTTACTCAAAATACCCCCTCACCAACACCACACATAGTCTAACAAGTGCTCCCACGTCTCCGTAGGTCGCAGCACGCCGTACCCCGTAGAGGGGTACGATGACCCCGATGATGAAGCATGACACCAAGGGGCCTGTTGGTGTGTGAGGGGACCTAAAAACATAAAGGTGTTCCCCACTGTGGAGGAGACACCCTTAATCTCAAGGAGTGGATTCTAACTGTTATATAAATATGCCCAGGGAGAATGAATCCATTCTGATTTCTCTCTCTCCCCCCTCTGATTGTTAATTATAGGGTTTTGTGTCAGTCTTTGGTGCAGATCTTCAGTTCTCGCTCTCCTCTGTCCTCCTTTCTTCCTCAGTTTCCAGTAGTCAAATCTAATTTCCTGGGGTCAGTGACCCACCTAAATAGTCAATTTAGGGGCATTAAGGAATGTGAAGGGTAGTAGCCAATGAGCTACTTACCCCCTGAGGTCACTACACCCCCTACATGACCACTTATTGTGGGAAGTGGGCATCACCCTGTCCCAGAGTTCCTAATTTCACCACAACCAAGATGATGAAATCCTAATTTTCATGTTCACTTCAGGAAGCCCACACTAGGGGTGTGGCTAACCTGGTTGTGCAACATGCCTTCTTGCATCTAATTTCCCACTTGTCCTGATGCCAGATGGGCCTCAGGGCAGGGGGGGGGTATCTTCCATGTCTAGGGGGAGCCAGGCTCACAAATCAAAGGCAGTGTGCTCTTTGAAGCTCCCTGCCTTAACATGCTAATTTACTAGCCATCCTGCTGGAGAAGGTGTCACCACCTCCTGCCAGAGCAGGCTTTGTTTCTGACCTCCTAGTGTCCAGAAACGTGCCTGTTGTGGCAGGATAGACAGGACCAGTCCACCAGCACACTAGAGGACTAGTAGGGTTGAGGGTTACCTCTAAGGTACCCTCTGGGTTAATTTGTTAATACATCTATCACTGGAATCAGTGTTGGCTTAATAATAATAGGTGTTTAATACCAAACACCATAGTTACCAGTGAAGCCATTATGTAGCTGGGTAAATTGCAGACCTGGACTATGGCCTTTTATCAGCAAATTTGACATGTTCATGTTATAAGAGACATGGGCTTTAGAAACACTCTTTAGGCATGGGTTCACTAATAATAGCCTAGAGTCAGTACCATCCAGGGTAGGACGACCATCAGGGGGATTATTAACTGGGGTTAAAAATATGCCCGATGTAGAAATAAAAAGCATTGAGCTTGGATTTCATGATGTACTGGGTTTAAGTATGAGGGAGAAGAATGGGTACAAGGTGAAAGTTTAGAAAATATACAACTGCACCACACCTAGGAACACTGATTCACCAACAATAAAAATATTGGCTCATCACCTCTCAGAGTGCCCAGATACTTCATACATTATAATAGCAGGTGACCTTAATGCTACATATGAGCCCCTGGAGGGGCTGACCTCCATCACTGAAAGAGAAGATGAGGTAAGGGGCATACAGAGGTTGAAGGGTAAACTTCTCAAAAATGGGTTGGCCACAACTCTCCAGCTATTGTTTCTTACTTTAACCTTTGGCTTAAAGGCCTGCAAGGGCAGTTTCAGGTCCGATTACCAACTTGCTCCAACATTTAGAAGAGGAGAAAGTACGGATAGTGATCACAATGCCATGAGGATTTGATTTGTTCACAACTGACACAAATCCAGCTTCCCATTTAGGAACACCGTTATCACTCTAACATACGGGTACTCATAGTACGCCCCGGTAAGCGTTCCTTGGCCGATCGCAGACCTTTCAGACATGGTACCTGTGTTTAAAAAATATATATTTTTAATTGTGTCAGCAAACACTGCCTGCAGACTCTGCTCTGTGGGGGCCGGAGATTCCAGTGATTGTCAGCGTGGAGATGCAGGGGTGCTATGAGGTGAAATACACAACAAAGCTTAATTAACATCTAAATGGTTTTTAAAGACCTGTGAAGTACTTGGGTGTGACTGTGTGTGCGCACTGGGCAAGCTGTCTCAGCCCGGGCTGAGGGCTGACACACACACACACACAAACACACACGGGGTGAGATGACAGAGGGAGGGAGAGGGAGTCTGAGGGAGAGGGAGGGAAGGAGAGGGAGGGAGGGAGACAGAGGTTGACAGAGGGAGAGAGACAGAGAGGGAGACAGAGAGAGGCAGTTAGGGAGAGACAGAGAGAGGGTGACCGAGGGAATGAGGGAGACAGAGGGTGACAGAGGGAGGCAGGCAGAGAGAGAGGCAGATTGGGAGGGAGGGAGGAAGACAGAGGGAGGGAGACAGAGGGAGGGAGACGGAGGGAGACAGAGGGAGGAAGGGAGAGAGAGACAGGGAGAAAGACAGAGGGAGGGAGATGGAGGGAGACAGGGCGAGAGACAGGGAGACAGGGGGTGAAACAGAGGGAGGGGAGGGAGACAGAGGGAGAGGGAGGGAGACAGAGGGAGGGAGACAGAGGGAGACAGAGAGGGAGACAGAGAGAGGGAGACAGAGGGAGGGAGAGGGAGAGAGACGTAGGGTGACAGAGGGAGGGAGGGAGACAGAGGGTGACAGAGGGAAGGAGGGAGACGAAGGGAGACAGAGAGAGGCAGAGAGAGGGAGGTGAAGAGGGAGGCAGAGAGGGAGGGAGACAGAGGAAGGGAGATGGAGGGAGGGAGAGAGAGGGAGGGAGACAGAGGGAGGGAGACGGGAGACAGAGGTTGACAGAGGGAGGGAGAAGGAGGGAGACAGAGTTTGACAGATGGAGGGAGACAGAGGGTGACAGAGAGAGGGAGACAGAGGGAGAGAGAGAGGGAGAGGGAGACAGAGGGAGACAGAGAGGCAGTCAGAGAGAGGGAGACAGAGGGGGGGAGACAGAGGGAGGGAGACAGAGGGAGGGAGACAGAAGGAGGGAGACAGGGTGGGAGGGAGACAGAAGGAGGGAGGGAGACAGAGAGGGAGGGAGACGGATAGGGAGGGAGACGGAGAGGGAGGGAGAACGAGGGACAGGGGAGAGGGAGAGAGCGGGAGAGATAGAGGGGGTGGGAGAGAGAGAGAGAGATGTGTATGCCAGGTCTGGTGGCTCAGTGGACGAAGGCGTCTGCTGCAGGGACCTGTGTTCAACCTCAAGCTTCCGTCAGTTGCTTCCTCGTCGCATTTCCGAACGCCGGACTGCCCTCGAGCATGAAAACAATACAAACGTGATTGATTCAAACCCCATTGGAGACATGACATGCGGCTCATACTAAATAGACTGCGATTGAGGATCCCTGCTCCACCACCAGTGCCATAAAAATACCACTTTTGTTCCACCAGACCAGGGGCTATTTGTCCCTCGTCGGATTACATTTTGAGACTCCTCTTCAGGAAGGAGTCATGAGTTCGAAAGGCGTAGACCGCTAGTTTACACACCATATGATCTCAAAGAGTGGCAATTCTTTTGTTTAAGTATTACAAACACAAAAAAATATTGTTTATGGTGTAATGATTGTTTCATGCAAATGGGTGACTTTTTCTATGAGTATTAATTGTTCTATGAGTATGAAAGTGACTGGGTGAATGTTTGGATTGGTTGTGAATTAATGTATGTCTTGTATTGTATTTGAATTGTGCTTTTAATTACTGATTGTTAATAATGTTTGTGACTGCAGCGATGTAAAATTTGTAAAAAAGTGTATAAAATAATTGATATATGCATTTAAAGTGAATAAAACTAAATAATGATTCAATCAGACTGAACAATTAGTCTCAAAAACCACTCTGGTTTGATTCCATTGTGCCGTGAAAAATAATAGGAAAAAAATTAATTAATAGGTCAGTGGCTTGGCCTTACTGTTGGGAGCCACACCCAGTGGTGTTGTTTTCTATATCATAAATTCAACACTGAATGACTTGCGCACTCGAGCCACCGCAGACAAAAGCACCAGGCACTTAATCCTCACCTCACTCCACGCACTTATTTTGCAGTGGCAGTCAGCAATACATCCTTATTGTTTCCTGCTGTCTGTGTTCAATATTATTAGTAAGGAGTTGTCAGGCCCCAATCTCTCTTTAGTTCTTGGCCTTCACTGTCGTATAGCGGAACGTGTGTATCTAGACAGTAACCCTGCATCGATTAGAAGAAAGGAGGGTCCCCTTATTTCCGTTACTTTATTGAAGGATTTAGTCTGAAGGGGGAGCTAGCCATTTTGGCTACTCATGCAGGCCTTCTCCTGACTTTCCATCGCTCACACATAATCATTGGACTATTACATAGGTGGATCTGTTCCGGACCAGCCATTGGTACAATATCCCTCAAAGTTATCTTCCCAAACAAATTAGCTAGATCCTAGCTGGTAGTTTTCCCAGGTCTCCCAGAACTTACGTTTTTTACTAGGTGCTTTCCTTTTGTCTAGTTTATATATTCTTAGTATTGATGTTAGCCACTCACTGTGAGTCGGGGGGACTGCATTCACCCATTTCACACAGATCTCTCTCCTAGCCAACAATAATAATAGGAAAAGTAGATTTTCCTGCACTTTAGAAAGTTTTTCTGGAACACTTGGATTCATTACCCCCCAAAAATTTCTCTATTCCCTCTCCCCTCTGTTCTTCCCTCCGTTATGTTCCCATCTCTCTGATTGTCACCATTCACTGGCCTCGCCTCCATGCTCTCCGCTGGCCTCTCCTCACTCATCAGTGCAGATTCTCTACCTCAGAAGCAGGCTCTGGGGAGAGCTGGCCCCGGGCTGAGATATGGTCAGACCCGCCCCTGACCCTATGTCAGCGCTGATGAATTACTGCACTGGCTGTGCATGAATATTTCATACCGTCTAAGAGATTTTTACAGCAAATCACAGATAAAGGAAACATCAGACAGCACGTACCCGCAAGCACACTTCAAGTGCACTTCAATCCCCCCGGCCGTAGCAGCTAATGACCGCTGCAGTCAAGACTAGTATCAACCGCTATGCTGCACTGCAAAAACCGTGCATATGCACAATGCCACAGTGCGCACTGTAAACTAAATTCAACATTCTGCGGGTGCATAACGCGCAGCCACACTAAACCTTTTCTTTGCATATAACTCTGGTCCAAGTGGCCACACATACTCACAGCTACAGTCAGTCAATCTGCACTGTACACATTATACACTGACTGCACAGTGAACCATCTGCACGTTGCAGGCACAATGCCCATAGAGAACTACAGTGTATTTGCCCCGCACCATACACTGCTGACTGCAGTACAGCCACCCTGCCCACCTACAATGTGCCCACCCGGCAGAAAGATAAATTGCAGTGCATCGAAACTGCACATAAACAGGGCTATATTGCTGCCGACCACGAAGCACGTACTGAACACATCCATACTGAGCATCCGCAGTGCACATACAGGACAAACAGCTGCACTGCAATACTCCATTCCCAAACAAACAGACGTCAGATCTTCTTGAAAAAGACCCCACACACAAAGACCTTGCAATAACCCCGAATCAGAAAGAAAAAGGTAGTATTCACACTAGTGCACGCAGTGGAAATCCTAGAAGGCCAACATCCGGTATGATAATACTGTGCAGTGGGTCAGTGCAACAAGAGACATGACAATGCAACAAGAGAAAGGACAGCGCATCGAGAGTCAGGGCAGCACAACAGACAGTAACGCAACAAGGAGCAGTGCAAAGGGAGATATGGCAGCGAAAACGAGACAGGGAAAGCAAGACACAAGGCAACCAACAAGAGATAGCACAAGAGACACTGCAGCGCAACACGAGAAAGGGCAGCACAACAAAGGAGAGCACAACACAAAGCAAAGCAGCACAACGAGACTGGGCAGCCCAACATGAGAAAGTACAGCACAACAAGAGACAGGGAAGTGCAATAGGGGAAGGGCAGGCCAACAGGCAGGACAGATTAGTAAGAGACAGGGAAGTGCAAAGACAGGGCAGGCCAACAAGATGGGTGACAGTCAAATAGCCAGTGCAGAGATGCAAGAAGCAGAGCAGTGTAAGAGGAAGGAGAGCTTAGCAACAAACATGGCAGTGCAACAGGCAGAGTAGCACAAATACAGACAGGGGAGTGCAGCAGGCAGGGTAATGCAGGGCACATAAGGAGACAGATAAGCAGAACCAGAGAGCGGGCAGTGCAACGCAAGACCTCACAGGGCACGGTGACGCAAAGGCCGCGCGACATGCAGGGCTGTGCTCAACAACACAGTGCAGCAGAAACACAGAGGCCAGCGCAACAGAATAGATATCGCAACAGACAGGACACCATAACAACGCACGTGGTAGCGCAGCAACTGACAGTTCAGGGCAACAACCAGTGGGCGCATCAATATATAGGGCAGTGCAACATACAGTGTGGCAAAATAAACGAGAGGTCGATGCCACAGACACACAAGAAACAGGTCAGCGCAAGAGAAAGGGCTGTGCAAACAGAGTCAGGGCAAACTAAACACAGACAGTACACTGCAACAACCAGATGAATACAACAATATGCAGGCTAGTGCAATAGACACAGCAGCACAACCACGGGCAGGGCATGCCAACAGACAGGAGTCCGCAACAACAGATAGGGGAGGAACTTGAGGCGTTTGGGGTATTTGGAAAAACCCTGACCATTCGGTCAGAGTTCTGGTTGAGCACTACATGTCCTATTTAATTTCAATGTATAGTTTATTCGTGTGTGCGTTATGTTCTTCTCTACATGTTCAGCCCTCAGTTGAGAACACGTTTTTGGAAACCTCATCTGGGACACCATCCAAAAGCAACATTGAAGCCGACTAAGATTTCGATATATTATATCTTTTCAGCCACGTCATTCATTGGTACCCACCTTTCTTAGAGACTGGTGCACATTCAAAGTTTGGTGAAAGTGTCTGGCATTTCCTAACGTTTAAGCCCTTTAGCACATGTTAACACAACGCCCTCATTTAACATTAGACAAAGTAGCCTAAACCGCTCATCAAATTAGAAGGTTTGGCCAGCAGAAGTTGAAGTAATCAAAATCCTTCTCAGGGGTCTCACTGATACTTAGTCCTTTTAAACCAACAAAGAAGAAATTGGCACAGGAGCTGAAATATAAAAGATCATGTTTATTAAACTCAAATGATTTGAGACTACGCCATACAGAGGCCTTAGCAACTGAATGAGGCAGTCTAAGAGTACAGAAAACTGGGGGTTTATATATGCTTTAGAGTTACATAGTAAGCATAAATTTAAGGGGCAGTCCTGGCTCATGTAAGCATGCAAAATGACTAAGATGGGCATACAAGATCTACTTGCTCAACAAAGTGTGAGGAGAGTTACTTCTCCATACAGCAGTAAAAATAGCCTGAGAGTTATTACTAGAGAAGCAGGTGCATTCTACTAGCTAGGCCCTTCTGGGCATGTGCGAAGTGGAAGATGCTGAATATAGTTTGTCTCTAAGCAGACTACAAGAGCAGTTAACAGAAAGGTGGGACAGAGCACATGGCAAAGAAAATGGCTGCCAGAAATACAAAAAGGCATTCACAAAGCAGATAAGATAACTTCTAAATACAAGATGGCTTCAGCTAAATGCTAACCCATTGCTGTCAATTTATGACAAAGCCACTTAGCGGCTCCTGAAAAGATGGAAAATTATCCAGCCTTTTTTGTTTTTTTAGAAAAGTTCATTTGTGAGGTCGAATTTAATTATTAGTTTGCTATGCGCAGAGCAAAAGGTCACAGAGTTCCACACTCCACACAGCTACTCAGTTGCAGCCGGCAAGACGGGTGGGAGGGGGGATGGGGGTGTCGCGCGGGATGGCGACAGTAATGAAAATAAAGAAAACATATCTTCCTCCGCTCCTTCTCTACACTCCGGATCGGATCACGCGCCGGCTCAGAGTGTTCCCTCAATTTGAAATGCACCAGGCTGCGCGGTGTCTCAGCCAATCCAGGCGCTGTATTAGCAGCGCCAGGATTGGCTAGAGCAGGGTTACTCCCCGCCCATTTTGAGACCCAGGGCTGCTGCATGAAGTACCCTTGGTTCCCTCGCCAGACAGTCGCTCTCCTAAGGGCAAAGGTAGCAGTGGAGTAGTGTGTGCATGTTTGGACTGGTCCTAAAAATGACCAGCCCAAAAACTGATATGCGTACTACTATTGCTGCTGCCACCGCGCGTCAGTGACAGTCTGTCACTCAAGGTGCCACAGCCCCTCCCCTTTCAGCGCCTTCAGGTTGCCTTGGGGCCGGGCATGTCCCGGTAGCGTTTAATGTCAGCGAGACTGGCAGTCTAGCTGAAATTAAACACTACCGGACTGGTCAAACTGCTAGACTTTTACTGTGGCACGAAATACATTTTAGGGGTGATGGTGCTGTCCATGTGGCTCAGTGGGGCAACGCCCCAACACCCCAATGGATGCACCGCCACTGACCACTAACTTACTGCTGTATATCATGGCACAATATATATCTAGAGGACAAATTTGGGCTTCTATTGCATTACTCTTGCATTACGCAGTGTTGCAAGCTTAATGCAATACTTACATAAGATTTACTAAACAATGCAAAGCCACCATGTGTCACCCTGTTTTGCTTGGTACAGCTACAGAAACACATTGCAGCACAAATCACTTCTTCTGGACACCATAATCTACAGTCCTACAAAATTTAAACTACATCCATACCCCAATGCACTGTACACCACTTAACTATACACCACTCCGCTCTACAGTATCCCTCTGTACGTCACTCTAGTATACATAACTCTGCTATACGACATTCCACTCTACCCCACTCAACTCTATGCTAATCCACTATGTTTCACTCCACTCTACGCTATTCCACTGTATGCCAGTCCAATGCACGCAATTTCACTGTACGCCATTCCATTCTGCATTATTCCCTTGGATGACACTCCACTCTGCGACACTCCACTATATGCTATTCTGCTCTACCCCACTCTGCTGTACGCCACTGCAGTATTCACCACTCCACTGAACACATCTTCATTATACACACTACACTGGACACCAGTACAGTCTACGTCACTCCAGTGTAAGCTACTCCACTATATGTTATTCCACTGTACGCTATGCTACGCTATTCAACTGGATCACTGAAATAATATCGAGGGACAAAATATCGACTTGCCAAAATATCGTGGACAAAATATCGACAGTCAAAATATCGAGTTTGTATCTACAAACAGGTAAGTACAAAAATATCGAGTACAAAATATCGTTAACAAAAATATAGATGTAAAAAATATCGACTTTATTAAAAACAGTGTTAAATTAAATTAATATTAAATTTTAATTACTAAAATATACTTAAAACGACTTAAATTAAATTATAATAATTAAATAATAAATGAAAATAATAAAAATAATTTTTTAAAATCTTATTTGTTGACCCTGAACCCTAAAAATACCCCTTTACCCAAAAACCCAAAACTGACCCTGAACCCTAAAAATACCCCTTTACCCAAAAACCCAAAACTGACCCTGAACCCTAAAAATACCCCTTTACCCAAAAACTGAAAACTGACCCTGAACCCTAAAAATACCCCTTTACCCATGAACTGAAAACTGACCCTGAACCCTAAAAATACCCCTTTACCCATGAACTGAAAACTGACCCTGAACCCTAAAAATACCCCTTTACCCATGAACTGAAAACTGACCCTGAACCCTAAAAATACCCCTTTACCCATGAACTGAAAACTGACCCTGAACCCTAAAAATGCTCCTTTACCCAAAATTTATCAATATTATTTAATTACCAATTAATTATTAATTAACAATAACAATAAAGTAAATATATTAGAACATTAGCTGTAATTATTTTAACAATTAATATTATTTTTTCAAAATTAATTACTTAAAAATAACACAAAATTATATATATTAAAAATGTACTCTAATTAATGTAATTAACTAATTACAATTAATTAATTAACAATTATTTACTAATACAAAATATGTTCAAAATTATATTAATTAATTAACTAATTAATATTAATTAATTATCAATTAATTATTAATTAAAAATATTAACAAACATATATTAATTAATTAATTATTATTAAATTACTTCCCACCCTATTCCCCTATAAACCCACAACCCGCTACAGAATTACATTACGCAATTATTATAAAATCAAAATGCATGTAATAAAATATTTTATAACATTAATACACACTATTCACACATATTATTACATAAAAATACACTATAAAATATTATATATTATTAAAAAAATCGATATTTTTGCTATCTATATTTTATACAGTCGATATTACTTCACTTACCTGAAAAATGATATTTTTGTAGTCGATATTATGTCCAGTCGATATTTTGTCCAGTCTATATTTAAAACTCGATATTATGTCCAGTCGATATTTTGGAGTCGATATTTTGTCTCTATACCTATTCAACTGTATCCCACTCAAATCTTTTTTTTTTTTTTTAATTTTTATTGTTAGCAGGCTGAAGAGGAGAATAGACAACAACAAAAAAGATAATAACAGTACATAAAACACAATACATATATATAATGGCTGTCATACATAACAGATACACAATTAGGTCGGTATTGCAGTTGAAGGCAAAAGGAAGGCAAGAAGGGAGAGGAGATCAAAAAAGAAAAAGAAAAAGGGGAATAGTAATTTCATGTTAACAATCTCCAAGCACTATGAAAGTTGTCAAATAAAACAGTTTTCCAAAAGTGTGACATCAGCGTTCTATAAAAGTACCCCAGTTTGTTTCATAGTTTTTCATTGCTTTTGTGCCCCTAATGTTTGCTAAAGCAAGCTCCATTGAGTGTATTTCTGTTACCAATGCCCACCAGTCCCAGATTTTTGGTGTTTCTGAGCTGATCCAGGCTCTTGCCATCGTTAGTTTGGCACAGGACATTAATATTGTGATCAGAGCGGCATGTGGAAGTGGATCTGGATAAATGTCTAATAGAACTGACACAGCTGTTAGAGCTGGTATCTGTATCTGCTTCATATGCAAGATTTTTTCCACTTCGCACCAGAAGATTTTCAGGTTCGGGCATGAGAACAGCATATGTGTCAGGTCTGCCGCCTCAGTAGAGCATTTAGGGCATTTAGTTCGATCGCTATGAGTGTTGTTATGAGACCATTTTGAGATTTTTTCGGGGGTATAATATAGCATACATGTTGTTCTAAATTGTTGGAGTCTTAAGCTGGATGATCTTGCTCGTTTGTTAATATTCATTAAAGAGTTTGTTATCTGTGTAGGAGTTATATTTGATCCCAATATTCTGCTCCATTTATCAGCGAGCTTGCTGCAATCGTTAGGTTTGACAGCAATAAGAGTGCTATATGTCTCACTTATAACAGATTTGTTTTTTGATGAGTGTAAACAAGTCCAAATATCAGATTCTGGAGGTTCTGGAACTTCCAAGATTTGTTTTTTATTGATCAGGAAATCATGTATCTGTAGGAATTTGTATCTCATGTTTTCGGATAAGCTGTATAGTTGTTTAAGAGTGTCAAATTCCATGAAGCCCTGTGCATTATATAAGTCCCCTAAGGTGTTAATACCTAGTCTAGACCATCGGTGACCAGTATTATCATTGAAAACATTTGGCAGGCCTGGATTTCCCCAAAGTGGTAGATTTGAATAGAAGAAGTTAGTGTCACAAAAAGATAAAATATTACCCCATATCTTTGTTATATCTCTAGCGGTCTTAAATTTGACTCCTTTGTAGTAATTGGGATCATTAGTTCTAAATAAGAATAAATTTGAATCAGATTTTAACATGAAATAATGAAATAAATAAAACCCTTCCTTCGTTAAGTAATGAACGTAACCGATTAGTGAAGGCAGACCAAAAATATAATTTGAAGTCAGGAAAATTAAGCCCACCTTCAGATATGTCGTTTTTCATAAGGTTCAATGATCTTCTCGCCTTTTTATACCCCCATATAAAACTGCTAAATATTCCATCCAATTTCTTAAAGAATTGATTATTTAGTGCTAGTGGTATAGATCGAAATAGGTATAAAAATTTAGGTAGTACCTTCATTTTAATCAAATTAATTCTGCCAATTATATTGAGAGGTAGCCTGTGCCATTTCTTTCATAATAACCTAGTAGCTTTAATTAATTCATCGTAATTTATTTTATTGATGTCTTGTATATTAGCTGTTATTCTTATTCCCAAATAAGTGGCTATTTTGCATATCTCAGGCATTACCACAGGAGGGGCATAATTAACTATTATTTGTGTTTTTTGCAGATTTAATTTATAACCCGCTACTTTGCCATATTTCTCAGCTTCTAAGATTATTCCTTTTTGAGCCTCTACAGCATCTTCCGTGTAAACCGCTATGTCGTCGGCATATGCTGTTATTTTTAGTTCTTGGTGTCCTGATTTAAACGGTATGATCTGGGTTTGAGATTGAAGAGCTAGCAGAAAAGGTTCCAAAGAAAGTGCAAATAAAAGAGGTGAAAGAGGGCAGCCTTGTCTAGTTCCTCGTAAAATCCTGAAATCTGAAGATACCAGCCCCCCATAGCTAGTGAATGCAGTTGGTTTGTCATATAATGCTTTGATACATTTCAAGAATTCCCCGCCAAACCTTAATTTAGATAGTACGCACCAGAGAAAATCCCATCCCACTCGGTCAAAAGCTTTCTCGGCATCTAACAAAATCATACCGAGTGGGATGGAGTCAGTCTCCGCAACATCAAATGCTGTTATGGCCGTGTTGACGTGTATGGTAGTGTCTCTCCCCATAATAAAGCCATGTTGCTGTGGATGAATAATCATGGGCATAATGGGGGCCAGTCTTAGGGCTAAAATTTTGGCAAAAATTTTGGCATCTGTATTTATCAATGAAATAGGGTGATAAGACCCTCTTTCCTCTTTTGGTTTGCCCTTCTTCAGAAAAAATATTATTTTAGCCCTGTTCCAAGACGGTGGTGTTTTCCCTTCAAGGCCTACCAATTGAATTACTTTCAGCAAGGGTTGTTCAAGCTCTTTTAAGCATATTTTGTATATTTCTAATGGTATAGTATCTTCCCCTGCTGCTTTTCCTGAGGGTAATGAGGCAATAGCTTGATGAAGTTCTAGCATAGTAATCTCATCAGACAGCGAGTCTATTTCAGTGATATTTTGAGTGTCTATGGTATGTTTTTCAATATATTTCTGTATACCATCTATGCTGGGGGTTGCCTCTGGGGTATATAGATTCTTGTAATAGTCAGCAAATTGTTCTAAGATGTCTTGAGGTTTATTGTATATTTTGTTCCCTCTTCCCCGAATACTAGTGATTGCAGCATTTGCTCTATCTTCCGCTGTTTTATAGGCCAAAATTTTCCCAATTTTATCCCTGCCTTCATATTGATTTATTTTGAATTTATGTAGGCTGTTAATGCTCTTTTTAATAAATTTGGATTTTGCTTCATTCTTCAGTGACGTAAGTTTAAGCCCTATTTCTATGCTTGATGTCAAATTGGCCTGGAGGGATGATGACAAAAGTTCTTCTTGGATAGTTATTTTTGACATCAAAGTTTCATTCTTTTTTTTAAATTCTATATTCTGTCTAATCACATAGGTTTGAGTATAGCCTCTAATGCTAGCTTTACAAGCATCCCAAACTATTGCTGGTGATGCTGTATTTAAGTTTATATTCATAAATTCTGTAAGATGTAGTTTTAGCTGTGTTGTGTATTCTATATCTGATATAAGGTGTCTTGGGAAGGAAAAGGGCCTAGGCGTGACTCTATTCTCTGTTGTTTTAAATGATAAAATTATGGCGTTGTGGTCGGAGGAGATGCGTGGACATAAGATCATAGAGCTTGTATTCAATAAGTTGTCGCTTATAAATGCCATATCAATCCTTGAACATAGTTTATGGGGTGCCGAATAGTACGTATATCCTGGCTTACTAGCATATAAGTATCGCCAAGCATCTTTTAAGTTATGTATACGGCAAATATCCAATATGGAAGCCCTTGTTTTATGTATTCTTTGACCTCCCCCAGATCTAGTAGTGTCTATTCTATAATCCATGATGCAATTAAAGTCTCCCATAACAATAAGTTCTCCCGTCCAGTCTAGAAGTTTAATGTTCAATTCGTCAAAGACAGTAGGCTCATCTACATTGCTTCCATAGACCACACACAAAACATAATAGGCGTTCTCCAACCGTATCTGAGCAATAGCCCATCTGCCATTTTTGTCGCAAGATGTTTGTATTGTCTCAGCCTTAAATCGTTTATCTTTAAGTATAGCAACTGCTCTAATAGGTTGGCAATAGGATGAGCTGATGATAACTTAGTATCCTAGATGATTAAGTAGTTTTCTATCCTTCCCTGTAATATGTGTCTCAGATACAAGAGCAACATGTGAATTATGTAGTTTTATTTCTTCTTTTATCAGCATTAGTTTATTCTTGCTATTTAGCCCAGCAACATTCCAGGCTAGGCATTTTATTTCATACATCTATATATCAGTTTAACCCAAAAAAGAAACAAAATTAAGGCTCTGCTCTCGAGGCTTAACTTATATTTATCGAAGCATTGGCTTGGTCTCCTGTATTGTGTTCTACTAATTCGTTTGATATACGAGAAAATTCCAATATCGTTGTTTAATTCCTCCCCTTCAACCTGCAAACTGTTTTCTTTATTTTTACCTCCCCCACCCTCAACCCCCCAGAATGCGGAGAATACCCTCCCACCGCCCCCCACCCCCCTAGCTCTTACCCCAGCTGGAGTAGAGCCGTCCCCCAGCATCTGCTGCCGCTGGATGGGCAGCTGGTTGACAGGTCATCTCCGGAGCCCCCCCCTCTCTGCACTTAAACAATCCATGAGTCCATAAATCCACCGAAAAGAAAGTAGATTAATATTAATCTTGAGTGTTGTGAGCATACTACCTAAACAAATTTATAGACTTGAAAGCCAGAAGAAGAGAAAAAAAATGGAAAAAGGCTCTTAGCAAAGAAAAAAAATTCTTTTTACAATGTCTCTGTTGTAGTACTTAATTTTTCGTTTTAGAGTTGGTCTTGCTTGAGCCAGCAGTAGTGTCAGCTAAATATGCTTCTGCTTCTTTTATGTCCGTAAAAAAGTGGGTGCGGCCCCCTTTTATTACCTTTAAGCGTGCAGGTTCCTGAAGAAATACTTGGGCACCGCTTGACTTAATTGGATCTATCAGCTTGCGTAGCGACCATCGCCTGTCCATGGTTTCCTTACTAAGGTCAGAGCGGACAAAGATCGATATCGCACCAATAGTTACCGGGGTGTTAGGACGGGCTCTCTGCCAGATTGCTTGGCGAAGTAGAAAGTTGCCAAAAAAAACCAGGAAGGGGCGAGGGAACTGGCCCCCTCTGTTTTGCTGTATTATAGGTAGGCGGTGTGCTCTCTGGATTTGTGAGTCCCAGTCCCAGTCCCCTAAATCAGGAAAAGCTTTCTGAAGTAGCCCCACTAAATAGGCCCTCGGATCAGATCCCTCTGTTCCTTCCGGTATGCCAAAAATTCTTAAATTCAAGCGTCTCTGTCTGTTCTCCAAATCCTCCACTTTTTGCTGTAAAGTCGCAATCTGTGTTTCGTGTTTATCGGATGAGGATGCAGTTCTAGAGCTTGTTTCTTCCACATCGGCAACTCTTTGCTGTAATTCCACAATATCCTGTGAGATTCCTCCAAATTTCCCAGTCAATTCTTGTAGAGCTATCTGTACTTTGTTGTTATCTTCTCTCAATTGTAAATAATGTGCTTGAGCCTGAGTCCGTTGATTGCTTAATAGCTGAAGTATTATATCCAGCGGGGAGGCATCGGTTGAGTCTCGCGAGTTTGGCTCCTCTTCAGGGGCAGTCGTAAAAGCTGTTGTATGACTATTACTCTCCAAGATATTATCAGATAGTGAGAGTTCATAAGAGGGGTTCAGAGTGGATATGGAAAGAGCATCATTCTCTGTTGTATTTGCATTTGTTACATCTAAGGAGCATGTTTGTGACTCACACATCTCGCTCTCTATCGCAGGAGTTTCTATGATAGAATCTTGCGGCTCGAACAACATTGATATGGGCATTTGTTCAGAGATAGTGTCTGATGCATTGTTATCTGATGTGTTAGATAAGTTAGGTAGAGCAGTTGAGGGATCACTTTTTCCGTTATTGGCATCATCATTATTAGTATCGTTGGTAGTTCTTTGTGTGGCTTTTGTTAATATTTCTGTAGGACTTGCTCCAGACAGTCTTTGAGTCATATTTTTAACCAGCCCCTTTGTCACCATCCATCTTATTAGCGGGCTTTTATCTTGTAGAGTTTTTGTCGAGGTCTGGCTGTTATTTATCATAGAGCTGTTTATCGATAAGCTTGGTTTATTACTTTTTTTTTTGCCTTGGATTTATTTCTTTGTGTACGTCCTTTCTTACTTTTTGATTTTATAGTTTTACCAACATTGTTTTCTTTCTCCCCTAGTTCATCTTCTGTTTCAGCGTCACAGTCTTCAAAAGAGCTTAGTTCCATGATGTCTGTCTGTTCTATCAATTCTTCCATTAGCCCATCTTCAGCTAAGTCTATTATGGGAGCCATGGCCATATTTCCTTGATCAGTACTGGCTACTGAGCCTGTTAAATCAGCATCTGCACCGCCAATAGTGTTTTGAATATCTGTACATGAATTAAAGCTTGACTTACTTGATGTTTCTGTTTCTGTTACTATTTCTGTTGCTTTGGTTGTAGCTAAATCTTGGACCCCATTTGAGATATTCACCAAAGCTTCCTTGTCTGCCCTTACTTTTGTCATAAAATCGTTTTTAGCATCCTTTTTAGCAGTAGTTTTAGCGACCACTTCCCCCAGATGCCCAGTTTTTTTCCCAACTGCTGCCAAGGAAATATTAGAGATGTTAGTCTTTTTCAGTACCTGTTTTGTGATGTTGCCGTCCTCCTGTCGTTGAGCTCCCATCATGCCTAAGGCTGCAATCGTCTCTGTGCATTCTGTGAGTGCGGGAAGTTTAGTTTTTTTCCTTTTCTCCCCTTCCTTGCTGGCAGCTGAAGCATTTGACATAGTTGAAACTGCAAATGTGAACTCTTTCCGAGAAGTATTGTCTGGCACAGACTGTGGGGTCGAAGGGGTAACAGACACCTTTGCTGTTGTCAGGTTAGGCGCGCTGCTCTGTAGCTGTAATTGTATAGGTGAGTGAGGAGAGGGTGGCAGTTTACTCACTGTATTCTTGCTGTTCCTCGTAGTTCTAGGAGGGTGCTTCGGTGACATTCTTCTCTGTTTCAAAAAATTCGAAACCTGGTGACTCAGGCA
Source organism: Lissotriton vulgaris (assembly GCF_964263255.1). Lineage (NCBI taxonomy): Eukaryota > Metazoa > Chordata > Amphibia > Caudata > Salamandridae > Lissotriton > Lissotriton vulgaris. The sequence continues at coordinate 121,813,562 of NC_141697.1, forward strand.
GCTCAGGTGTGCCAGCCCAGATGAGTGGAGCCCAGAGCTTTTGAACAGACCAAAAATCGTCTGCCGAAGGAGCGCGGTTGTGGCAGCAAGGTAGAGCATCTATGCCGAGTTGTCACTCTTCTAACAACACCTCACAGGTTAGTGATAGCTACAAGCCATTGCCGTCTCTTTTCTCTGTGCAGCGCGGCACTATTTCCTCAGATCGGTGTCCGCTGCTGCTGCTGCTGATTCTGCTCTCAGCCTCGCGTTCGTTATTTAGTTTCGGTGCACCGATGCAGAACAGCCGACTCTGCTTCTTTCCTCCAGCAACCAGCAACCAACACCACGCAACATAAGCCCGCTCGAGCTCGCGCTGATGCCTGCCGGTTTCAGCTCTGTAGTTTAAAGTTGTCTCGTCCGCGTTCAATCATTGGGCTGCCGATTCTGCTCTCAGCATATGTGGTAAATTTAAATTACCTATACTTAATTTATGCGGTAAAGTTCAATAAGAATAACTCAGAAAAAATAAGAGGCAAAATCCGTGATATTTGAGGTTTTCAAAAGGGGTTTTATTCCTTAAAAAGGAATGGGTATTTGGTTCGAACCAAAGGTGGCATACCATTCCGTCACCACGTAGGTTCGGGAAGGGACTGACAGACAATACTTTATTGACAATTAATAGTATATATAGTCAATGCATTACAGTAAAAGCAGATGCAGAAGGCGTAACAGCTGAGAGGAGAGATAAGAATACACATACGTAATGAAAAGGCGTTACAATAGGCGTGCATGAAGGCGTGTACTAGAAACGTCATTAAGAAGATGTCACAAGTGGGTGGATCCATAAGAGAATCCTGCAGTGTCAGCAGAAATACATGGCAGAGATGCGCGCGCAGGCAGCATGACGTGTGATTGACGTGTAACTGGAGGGTGAAGGGGACTTGACATTTAGCCCTACATGAGGAGACAGAAGTCTGGGATGTCAGAACAACCTAATCCCAAATCGTATCTAATATCTCGTGTTTAAGGAACTATATTATCTGGAAGGAAAGGTCTCTCGGACAGAGGGTATTCTATACTAACTGTGAGTGCGTGTATAAGCGTCTTTGTGTCTGCATGAGATGCGAGGGGGCATGGGCCTACCATGGTAACAGGAGCTATGATTTACTTGCACGGAGACAGTGAGGTCGGGCCCTTTACTCTGCAGCTGGAAGGATGTTTACTTAAACCACTAGACAGGAATGTATTTTTCGAGGAGCGGAGCAGATAACTTGAAGGCTGAATACAGTCTTGGCAGGCAACAGGCTGAACCAAGCACCGTTAGCCGCGCAGGGAGTAAGACAGAGGTCATGGGTACAGATGCAGGCCCAGGCTGAGGCATTCAGAGTCAGAAGGCAGGAAAAGGCTCGATGGCAGAATTCAGGGCCTACTTCGCCAGAGCTGAAAAACGTGTAAAGTACACCATATAAAGACGTTGGCAAGGCATACTTAGGAACGGAATATTCGACCCATTCATGGTGGATCTGAAAGAGGACATGTTAACGTTGGACGCAAATACATTTGCGTCTTCATAACTGGAAGTGGAGGGAACATACATGTACTTGTAACGCGTACACGGAGTCGTTGGGGTCTAAGATAGGGGACACAATTGATCATAAAAATTCATATTTCCTCATTCCCTCCTTGTCCCCTACGGACCCTTCATGATATATCGATCCTCATGAATCGATCAATCTGTTCACGTAACATCATTTGCTCTTCTTTCTTCTTATGGCGTTTTGAATGGGAACTTGAATGTGGAATACATGATGTGGCACACAGGCCGCAAATCGCTGGCCCACATTGTAGACATAGGCAGCAACTGAATACTATGAGAAGGGCAATGCCTAGGAAGGATAGGACCTTCCATCCCCAGGCGGTCAACGTTGTCCAGAACCAACCGGACCAAGTCCAGGTGCCTGGATTTTGGTGTATCAAACTTGCAATCTTATGAAGACGGGTAATGGCTCTATATACTGATGGCGCATTTTCTGGAATGAAAACACAGCAGCTTGACCCGATGACCTTACAGGCTCCGCCCCTATCGGCCAGGATGACGTCAAGGACGAGACGATTTTGAAGAACAACAACCCGCATAGCAGACTGCTCCTCTGTTAGGTTGCCTAGGGCGGAAGTAGTTTCATTTACTACTGCTTCGAGGGTTCTAGTTAATTTGCGTATCAGTTTACTATTAAAGACAGCACCTAAGTAGGGAAAGAAACCTTTATTGAAGTCTGTGTATTGTTCCCATGCCGTTTCAGTGTAATCGACAATCGGGAGATCTCTTCGGAGTCTATGGTTTACTAGATTAGTGTTTCTATGATAATCAGGAGGGGCTAGGAAAACAGGTGGCAGAAGGAATGCAATGTAACAGGTACCATCCCAATCTAGAGGTAAGCGTATATATGCGGTATGACCACAAATGAAGTAGGAATGACGAGTAGCTCTGAATGTAGACTTGCCTTGATCACTGAATTCGACCACAGTAGAACATTTACTATGACCTAAGTGTACTGAACCATTCTTTCTGACACATAATTCACCTGTGACTGGTAATACTGACATGGCAGGCAAGACTGGTGCAGCTTCGGATTCAACATTCAAAATCATGAGGTTAATGGTAAAGTTACCTAATCCATATACTTCATTTTCGAGATCAGTTCCTGTCCTTGTGGGAAGTCCCTCCTTGTTAGGGTAGCAGGCTTTAAGCAAAACTAAGTTCAGATTTCCCCAGACCCAATTTCCTTCATAAACTATAGTATCAGAATCTAAAGAATGAATCAGTCTAAACCATGCACCACATGAACCATTGTGTGTGAACGGTTACGGAAAAAGGGGCAGAACTCCCTTGTATTTCTGGTAGGGAGGGAGTCGGCCACATATCCAACAATTTGTAGCGTTGTTGGTCAGATGGGAGTGATGTAACATGCTAATGAATGTGTTGTTGCGCAGCGCAAGTCTGTAAGACAATTCATGCGGAGGTAATTCGCTAAAAGAATGTTCAGCAGTAACGTTGAAAGCAGAATGTGCACGCTTGAAAATAGGGTAATATATATGCAATAATATACTGGCAGCAATAAGCAGCAGACTCAGAAAAAACATAATCAATAATGTCACTATACAGTGACTACGAAGTGATTTACGATATGCACGTTTCTTGAGCTGTATCTGTCTATCTCTCTCTCTATTTCGGTCTAGGGGATACATGTCAGAAACTAATTTAACCGATTCACCTAGGGGAGGACTTAAACAATTAAACTGTCTGACTTGCTAGACCGTAGTTTCAGTCTATATTCTTCGGAGGCGGTTTTCTCATCCAGGGGGAGTTTTGAGTCAGTCTGTGGAGGAGGGCAGGGCTTAGAGTCCAAGTCCTAAGGGAGTCCGTGAAACTTCTTAACGTGGCTTGAGTGTAGCCACCCTTTTCTGCCCTCAACCTTCACAGCGGTCCTCGTCGTCAGAAGAACCAATTTCGGGGTTTGCCAGCGGGGTTCCAGCGGACTTCTCCGGTCGAAATTACGAACAAAAACAAAATCCCCGGGAACCACTTCATGGGGCTTCACCTCGGTGTTGTCGGGAAAGGCTGCAGCTACCTGTGAACGACAAGATTGTAGTGCAGACATCAAGGAGGCAAGGTAATCTGTCAGCATAATACAGTCAACATCTGTGATTTTACGAGGTATAGGCGTCCCCCACATATTTGGTGGCCTACGAAAGACCACTTCATACGGGGATAGCCCGGTTCGAGAATGCGCTACCATCCTCATATAGAAAAGGGCAACTGGCAAAGCTACTATCCAGTCAACGCCTTTCTCTCTGCAGATTTTAGAAAGTCGGATTTTCAGAGTCTGATTATGACGCTCCACGAGACCTGTTGCCTCGGGATGCCGGACACAGTGGAATTTCCACTGGTAGCCCAACAGAAGTGTAATGTGTTTCACAAGCTCGGATGAGAATGGCTGACCGTTATCTGAGTACACGATACGGGGCAAACCATACCGTGGGAAAAAGTCACGAACCAGCTGCTTGGCAGTGGTCGGAGCAGTGTAATCTGGGACTGGATATGCTTCTGTCCATCGGGAAAGTGCACATACGACTACGAGGACATATTTGAATCCTCAACAACGTTCCATCTGGATATAATCCATCTGGAGGACTTCAAAAGGGTGATCGGGAGGCTGAAATCCACCTTGCTCTACTGGAATGCTTTTACCTGGGTTGAACTGACAACATATCATGCAAGTACGCACTTTTTGTTTGGCTGCTGCTCGTAAGTTTTTATTGAACCATATATGTTGAATACTGTCTAGCATGGCTTTTTCTCCTAGGTGTGCTGGGCTATGTATCGTGTTAATGATGACTTGAACCATAGAGTCGGGGAGAAACCATGTAGATTTTCCCTTCGTCATCCATCCCTGATCTGTTTGGATCCCTCCTAGTTCAGTCCATTTCTTGATTTCATCTGGTGTAGCATGTGTCTGTATGTCGATTACATCATGTGCGGGATCCCTAACTGTCATGCAGTGTGTCGATGTCGGAACTATTGTCTTTGTCAAGTTAGTTACATGAGTTCGATTCTGAGCAGTTTGCTTAGCTGTTCGATCTGCCAGGTCGTTACCCTGGGAAATGATATCGGTGACTTTTGTATGTGCTTTACACTTCATAATAGATATTGCAGTAGGCAGATGTATTGCATCTAACAGGGCTTGAATGAGGGGACCGTGTTGAATGTTGGCACCGTGAGAAGTTAAGTAACCTCTCTCTCGCCAGAGGACTCCGAAGTCGTGAACAACTCCGAATGCATAACGTGAATCAGTGTATATGTTAACTTTCTTATTTTTGGCTTGAATACAGGCTTGTGTCAGAGCGATGAGCTCTGCTGCTTGAGCTGACAGGGTGTCGATACAATTGGTTTCAATAACTTCGGTGTCTGTCGTGACTACGTAGGCGGCCACTAATTCACCTGTACCTGTTCTCATACATGAACCATCCACATAAAGTGTCAGGTCTGGGTCTGGTAATGGAACGTCTGTCAAGTCTTGTCTGGGTTTCGTCGTAATAGTAATGACTTCAATACAATCATGTGACAATGGGTCTACGCCACTTAATGGCAAAAGTGTGGCAGGATTTAACGTACTACAGCGTCTGATTTCTATGTGTGGCTGAAACAATGTCAATTCATAACCTGTCAGTCTTGCTATAGTCAAGTGTTGGGTCTGTGTACGGTTTAAAAGAACTTCCACGGAATGTGGAACTTGCACTGTCAATTGATGTCCTAGTACTAAGGAATCGCTTTGTCTGATTGCTAAAGCTGTCGCTGCAACTGATTTCAAGCACGCAGGCAGAGCCTGGGCTACTGGATCTAATGTGCTAGAGAAGTAAGCACACGGTTTGTGTGAACCTGCTTGTTCCTGAGTGAGCACTGACAAAGCAGTGCCTTCACGTTCTGTGACAAAAAGTGTAAAAGGCTTACTGTAACATGGTGTTGCTAAAACTGGTGCTTGACATAAGGCTTTCTTTAAGTCTTCAAAAGCTTGTGTATGTTCTTGAGTCCAAGGGAGGACAGTCGATGTCGCTGCCTCCTGAGTTGTCAACTGAATAAGTGGTTTTGCTAGGAATGCGTATTGGGGAATCCATTGTCTACAGTACGAAGTGAGGCCTATAAAGGCCCGCACCTCCTTTTGTGTCTTGGGTGGTGACATGTTTACAATTAACTGGATGCGATCAGGTGTGAGCTGTCTCCCCACTTTGGACAGCAAGTGACCAAGGTACACAACTTGCTGAACACAGAATTGCAGCTTCGAAGGGGATACCTTGTGCCCCTTGTCGGCCAGAAAATTTAAAACCGTCAGTGATGCTTTCTCACATTCGGGTTCGCTTCGGGCGGTGATCAACAGATCATCGACATACTGAAGTAGGGCGGTGTTAACAGGCATGTGGATACTGTCAAGTTGTCTTTTCAGTGCTTGGCTATAGATGCTGGGGCTTTCTGTAAATCCTTGAGGTGCACGTGCAAATTTGAAACTTCGTCCATTTAAACAGAATCCGAACAAGTATTGGCTTTCCGGATCTATTGGGACGCTAAAGAAGGCGTTCTTGAGGTCAATTACAGTAAAGAACGCTGCTTCTGGATCAATAGCTGTCAGTAATGAAGAGATATCTGGAACCACGGGATACTGTGGTACAATGCATTTATTCAATTCGCGCAGATCAATAACTAATCGATAAACCGGTGGTGCATTCGGATCAGTACGTTTAAGGACTGGAATGATAGGAGAATTACATACATTGGAGTCGGTTTCCACAACCACTCCTTGTGCAATGAGCTCGTCAATGATTTTCAGCAAAGCCACTACAGCATCTGGGGGTAACTTGTATTGTCTAATTAATACTACTCCTGCTTTGAGTGTGACTCAATATGGTGTAATGTGCATACAACCTACATCAGTGGGGCCTTGTGCCCACAAATGTGCAGGGACATTCTGTAATCGGTGATCCATGTCTCTCAATACATAGTGACCTTTAAAATCTCGCAAGAATAATCGTACTCCTTCCGGAGAACAGCATATTATAGCTCCTAGAGCTTTCAGTGTCTTTATACCTAGTAAGTTTTCTGGGCATGACTTTGTAAGCAATAAATCTGTAGTCCGTGTCAGAGGACCGACTGCAAGAGGAAGAGGTTGTGATACTTCGTTAATAATAGGTTTTCCTGAAAAACCAAGGGAAACATTCTGTGAGCCTGAGAGGGGTGCCCCTGGAACCTCGTCATGACTTATTGTTGTACGGCTTGCCCCTGTATCAATTAGAAACTTTCAGTCTTTCCCTAATACTTGACTGTGTACATAAGGACCCTCTTGATCTACAGGAACCTCAATAAGAGGCAAGCCAACCTCCCTCTCTAGGCTGTTTCATGTATATCGCTGATAATCTGGGTAGTCATTTTGTGCATACTGGTACATCTGTTGTGTCGTGTTTTGTGTTGCGGCAATAGGCTGTTGCTGTGGTACTGCTACGGTCTGTTGTGAAGCTGGCATAGGTGGTATATGCTGTATATTCTGGGGTACTTGCTGTTGGGCTTGATCTTGTCTAGGTGGACGTGGTCTCTCCTTGGTCTTACCCGTGGAGATATTGTGTTTCAGAACTGCACAATCGTTTATATAGTGACCTGGCTGTTTACAATAGTTACATACCCCTTTAACAGGAGCCGTTGAATTACTGGGCTGGGTCGTACCCTTTTTATGATCGTCAGCTGGAACTGACTGAGCAACTAACATTTTCATTTTCGTGTCTTTCATACGTCTTTGTTCGTGTTCTTGTTCTTCTCTAATTCTATTCTGGTGGTACTGTAACATTTGCAACATTTGTGAAGGGGTATTAGCTTGCCAAGTACTCTCGACTTTTAATACTCTGTTCTTAACCTGGGGCAGTGAGTTCTCGACTAGTTTCGTTACAAAAAGATGTGGATATGACTCACTACTTGCTTTCAGGCCGCTATTAATACCAAAACATTTTTCAAATCGGGAATAAAAATCACTAGTGTCTTCATCGGGTTTCTGTTTGCAGGCTGAGATTGCACCCCAGTCTTCCTTTTTCGTACTTAATAAACGTGGCAATACTTGTACTAATAATCCTGGTAACGCTTTAACTTTGTCTCCAAGCCCTAGGCCTGGAACTCGGGTATTTTCTTCGTTTTCTAATGCAGCCCAATCAATCTTTGCATTTCCCACTTCCCATTCTTTTTCTTTGAGTTTCTCGTAAATACCAGCAGGCAGTAGTACTTTCAATATTTTCATAAGGTCTGGATAAGTGTAATCACCCATGAGTAACATGTCTTTTATTTCACGGTGAAAACCTGCGGGATCTTTGTCATGGCTAGGTACTAGTTTTTTCATTTCCAATAATTCTATTTTAGGTATGGGCGTATACACAAACACGCGTCTAAGCGTATTATCAGTATTCTGGACTGGGTGCACTTCTCGTAACGGATTCTGTCTGTCTATGTAATACATTTTTCTTTCCATGGAGTGTGTTGAATCAGGCTGTGGACATAGGAAGGCACTATATCTGTGCCGATGTTCTAGAATTACTTTAATTAGATCGGTACCTAAACCTCTCCATTTATTCATAAGTAGTTCTGCTAATATATCAGGCAGGGGACCTGGATCAGAGTGTTGGCTTCTATACAATAGGAGTAGGTGTTGTATCATGTATGTACCAGCTAAACGCTGTTCGCTTGGTGTCATATTCATGAATGTGTGCGCTAACGCATCATCACTATATTTCTCGGGATTGTCAGCCCATTGTACTGCTGACCTAGCTAATTCTTGTTCGTCCATAGAATCGAGTACATGGTACCCCATTCGTTCTCGAAGCCTGTTGTCAGTGGTTTGGAATAAGTGTTCAGGAGTTCTCGGATTACACATGGCTTCTTGAAAAATTCTTTTACTTTCTGGACGTACTGGACGCATTGAATTATTATAGGATCTTCCTTTACCTACATAAGCTATCATTTCTCTAACTGGTAACTGATTGTCCTACTGCTTCTTCTGGTGTGTCCTCCTCCCCTGAGGATTCAAGTTTGTTTGAATCTATTTCCGGTGGTGGCTGTCTTCTTTCATGCATCTTTATTACTGCATTTCTGATCCTTCGGTACATATTTTCTATACAAGCCTGTTTATCATGATTCCCATCTGCTATATTCTGACCCCATCTATGAAGTGCTTTTATGTCGTCCGGGTTTGCACCCGGCCTATCCACTTCTCTTATTAGACAGTTTATAAGAAACCGTAATATCTTGCCTTGAGTATCAACTTTTTGGTAGGCCAATGCCTCGCCAATACTTTCAGGGCCTATCCCTGTTTGAACAAAATGATATATTCTATCTAGATGATCTACCATCCCAGGTAGTGTCAATAAAAAGTTTGTGACTCGTCGCAATCGTACTGATGCGAGCATCATTCTGTCGTCATTCTTTTTACCAGGTACTGGATCATATCTACAATCTGCAAGTCGTTCTTTATATATGTCAAAATCGGCTGCTTGAGGTGTACGTTGTTGTGCTAGATCCCTATAAGTCCATCGATGTGTTGGTGGCGGGGTCTGGAAACCTGTCTGGAAACCTGTCGCCCCTCCGGACGCGCCTCCTGAGGCGCCGGCTCCGAAGGGATTGTTTGGGTGTAAAGCAGGAGGAATAGGTGCAGGAAGAGATGGAAGAACGGCTGGAAGGGTTGGAACGTGAGGAGCAGGAGGAACGGGAGGAGGAGTAGCTTGTCGCGGAGGTGGGGGCTGACTATCTCGGGGTCGAGCGCCGCCAGGAGGAGGTGTGCGTGGCGGTGCGGAATTAACATATTCGGGGGCTACATCGTCCAGATAGGAAGAAAGGAAAATGTCCTTTGCGGTTTTCTGATGCATTTTAGTCGGGAGCAATGGAGGTGTCAGATCTTTTGGTACTTCCGGGGTGGCCTTAGGTAAACCCTCGGCCAGAAGAGGATACATACCATTCATAAGGGTGTTTCGCTGTCTATCTACTTGTTCTATTTTTACTCGGATACCTTCCTCAACTAATACATTTTCTCGGGCCTTTTCTGAATCCTCTCTACTTTTCTCTTCTTTTCTGTGTGCTTTTTCTGTACGCCTATGCGATTCTTTACGCCATAATTCAATGGCATCTTTCTGTGACTGTCTGGCTTTCTTTTTCCATAATGCTTCTTCTACTCTCATGATGCAATCTGCATCCCATGTCCCAGCAGCGGGCCATCTCTGATTCTCTGCTAGATCCTTGGTGTAGTCCACCCATAAATCGAGATATAAAACGGCATCTAGGCCATGTTTGTGGTACATAAAGTACCCTGGAGTGTCCCTAGGTGGAATGGGAACAGCTTCCTCGAGTATCCCTTTTCTAGTTTTTATCTGTCTTAATTTGGAGAATAACGGCATCGTTAAAAATCAGGCTACTTGGTCCTTATTTAGATATGAACACAATTAACACAATAATCACAATAATGAAGATCGAACAATCACTCATACCACGACATTTCGAAACCACATTAAAACATTTTAAAACGAACAACAATGATTAGAATAAAACTAGCTAACGACATGATACTGGATGTACTGCTAAACAGTACAGATACACTGCTAAACAGTGCAGACAGGATATACTGCTAAACAGTACAGATACACTGCTAAACAGTGCAGACCAGGTCTGTGTACCCAAACCCGTCTTGACCGGCACAAATTAATGCGCACGTCTAGATGCGTCCCCAGCAATGGTACTCACCGGGAAGCACGGAACGGAAGGCCTCGGAAACTGGACTGGACTGGACTGGACCGGACTCGACTCGTGACGCAGATACTTCGGAACTTCGGAACCTGGTGGGCCTCTGTATACCTCGGATCTTGCTCTCTCAGCTAGGCTCTGGTCGGGATCCTCCGCACTCCTCACCGCCTCGTCTGGGTGTTGATCGCAGCCTCAGTCACCTCCGTTGGCCTGAGGGAGATACAGGAAATCCTGCGGGTACGCGTAGTTGTCCGTCCGGCTGTGGCAGGGGGCTAGGCCTGCAACGCACCTCCGGCGCATCAGATGGGGGAGGGGTCCCTGTTCGGGCGCCAATTATGTGGTAAATTTAAATTACCTATACTTAATTTATGCGGTAAAGTTCAATAAGAATAACTCAGAAAAAATAAGAGGCAAAATCCGTGATATTTGAGGTTTTCAAAAGGGGTTTTATTCCTTAAAAAGGAATGGGTATTTGGTTCGAACCAAAGGTGGCATACCATTCCGTCACCACGTAGGTTCGGGAAGGGACTGACAGACAATACTTTATTGACAATTAATAGTATATATAGTCAATGCATTACAGTAAAAGCAGATGCAGAAGGCGTAACAGCTGAGAGGAGAGATAAGAATACACATACGTAATGAAAAGGCGTTACAATAGGCGTGCATGAAGGCGTGTACTAGAAACGTCATTAAGAAGATGTCACAAGTGGGTGGATCCATAAGAGAATCCTGCAGTGTCAGCAGAAATACATGGCAGAGATGCGCGCGCAGGCAGCATGACGTGTGATTGACGTATAACTGGAGGGGGAAGGGGACTTGACATTTAGCCCTACATGAGGAGACAGAAGTCTGGGATGTCAGAACAACCTAATCCCAAATCGTATCTAATATCTCGTGTTTAAGGAACTATATTATCTGGAAGGAAAGGTCTCTCGGACAGAGGCTATTCTATACTAACTGTGAGTGCGTGTATAAGCGTCTTCGTGTCTGCATGAGATGCGAGGGGCATGGGCCTACCATGGTAACAGGAGCTATGAATTACTTGCACGGAGACAGTGAGGTCGGGCCCTTTACTCTGCAGCTGGAAGGATGTTTACTTGAACCACTAGACAGGAATGTATTTTTCGAGGAGCGGAGCAGATAACTTGAAGGCTGAACACAGTCTTGGCAGACAACAGGCTGAACCAAGCACCGTTAGCCGCGCAGGGAGTAAGACAGAGGTCATGGGTACAGATGCAGGCCCAGGCTGAGGCATTCAGAGTCAGAAGGCAGGAAAAGGCTCGATGGCAGAATTCAGGGCCTACTTCGCCAGAGCTGAAAAACGTGTAAAGTACACCATATAAAGACGTTGGCAAGGCATACATAGGAACGGAATATTCGACCCATTCATGGTGGATCTGAAAGAGGACATGTTAACGTTGGACGCAAATACATTTGCGTCTTCATAACTGGAAGTGGAGGGAACATACATGTACTTGTAACGCGTACACGGAGTCGTTGGGGTCTAAGATAGGGGACACAATTGATCATAAAAATTCATATTTCCTCACATAGCGCGTCTGCCTCGCGTTCGTTGTCCGCGTCCACGTTCAATCATTGGGCTGCAAGCACCATGCAACAAAAGATCCCTTGCGCTCGCCGGTTTCAGCTCTGTAGTTTAAATTTTGTCTCGTTTCGGTGATTAATGCATTTCGCAAGCGAAGAGAGGGTAGACTCCGGGTGAGCTGCTGGCGTTGATCCTCACTCCGCCATCTTGGATCCGTATCCCACTCAAATCTACAGTAAACCACTCTACGACACTTCATTCTATGGAATTCCACTGAACACCACTAAACTGTACGCCACTCCGCTATATGCTCTTCCATTGTATGCCGCGGCGCTGTACTCCACTACATTGTATGCTACTCCACTGTATGGCACTCCACTCTACACTTCTATGTATGCTATTCCACTTTATGGCAATCCACTTTTCTACACTCCACTGTATGCTATTAGACTGCACTCTATTCCACTGTTCGCTATTCCACTATATGCCACTCCACTGCATGGTGCTCCAGTTCACACCACTACAGTGTATGCCACTGCACTCTCTGCCACTCGTCTGCTTCAACCTATTCATGAACACTTCACTGTCTAATTCTACAGCCCAATCTATGCCCATACACCTCATTAAACACTCTATTCCATTAAACAACATTTTTTAATAATCTACAATACAGCACTCGACTCTACGAGACTCCACTCCACTCCAATTTATAAAAGATTACTAGACTATACTCTATGCAACTATCCACTCCACGCCCCCCTAATGTACAAATACTAATACACTGTAGTATACTTTACTCCACACTGTTACCCAACTCCACTAAACTCTATTCCACCAAATGAGATTTTACCTCACTGTACACCACTGTCCAACCATCCACTCTACGCAGCTTCACAATACAACACACTACTGCACTGTATGCAGCTCCACTCTAGAACTCTGTACAACACGGTTTCCCACACTACTCCACTACATTCTACTACACTTCACTCAGTTCCACTATATAATACTCCACTCTTTGACACTCAACTGTACGAAACTCCGTCATTTTTGTACGACCCGCCAAATAAGAGACGTTAATAAATAACACTCAGTACTCAATGTGAAACACATTTTCATAAAAAATATTAAAAGCCAATTGAATTCCATTAAAAAATTAAAGGTTAAGGAGGAGTTATGGTTAATAAAACGGTATTACTTCCATACAAACCATTCTAAAGCTATAGTTCTAACTTATATTTAGAATTTACGTACCACCTTCAAATTACTATAAGTTGTGTACCTACATACACAGTGTTAATTCTAACTTAAATTTGAACTTAACACACCACCTTCAAACTACTATAAGTGGTACTGCTTTGTACACAGTGTTCTCACCTCACTTGCCATACTACAGAAACTATATAAGAAAGAAATCTTCCGAGTCCTCACGGAGCTTAGAAAAAATAAGGAGCAGTCTACGGAGTTCATCCAGGAGGATTGTCAAAAATTTCAGGATTTCTTTACTAACAAGATTACAGATCTTGTTGCTGAAATTACTGCGACCCCCAAGATTGACTGCCCGCCGCAGGTTATGCCAACTAGAATGCCAGTGACAACCCCATTAACTGCCTTACCCTTGATTACAAAGGAGAGGCTGTCTCTTCTTATGGGGCGGGTCAAGTCGGGCTCCAGGGCTGATCCGTGCCCACCTGAAGTGTTCAAATTGGTACTCCCTGGTATAGAGGAAGACGTGCTGAGCCTCTTAAATTCATCCTTACAGATAGGACAAGTGCAGTCCTCTTTCAAGGAAGCCTGGCTGATTCCCCTGCTGAAAAATACGGGGGCGGACGTGAAATGTCTGAAAAATTTCAGGCCAATCTCCCAGTTACCGTTCCTGGCGAAGGTGTACTTACGTACTCTGTCGGAACACCTGGAAAGTAACGTCCTGCTAGAGCCGAATGAGGCGGGTTTTCGTGCGAATCACAGCACAGAGCTTGTCATGCTGTCGATTGTAGATGAACTGAGGAACAGAGCAGACAAGAAAAGCCCCGGGTGCCCTGGTGCTGTTGGACCTCTCCGCGGCATTTGACACCGTTTGTCATAAACAACTACTGTCGCAGATGAGGGAGTTCGGCATTCAGGGCACAGCACTTGCATGGTTCACCTCCTTTCTCCAAGGGAGGATGCAGAGAGTGCAACTTGGTGACCTGTTTTCCACCACAACATCGATCACCTGTGGAGTACCGCAAGGGTCTGCACTGTCACCACTTTTGTTCAATATCTATTTACAGCCTCTGATTCTGATGCTCAACCAAATGGACTGCCAGGTGTACAACTACGCGGACGACACCCAGGTCATCATCCAATTAGATGATGGCCAGGATGCCTTTGCAAGACTGCAAAATATCCTGAGATGCACAGCCAACTGGATGTCCAGAAATTCTTTAAAGATCAATCCGGATAAGACCGAGGTGTTGCCAATTACCATCGCTGGCAACCCATGGAATGATCAATTCTGGCCTAGGGAGCTAGGTACACCCCCGGAACCAGCGGCGGTTGTCAAAAGCCTGGGCATCCATGTGGATGGTAAGCTGTCCATGAAAAAACAAGTTATGGCTGTAGTGGGCACCTGTGTCAGCCTCCTTCGACAATTTAGTAAAGTTTCCTCGTTGCTGTCCTTTTCCACCTTGAGGAGCGCGGTCTCTGCTTTGATTTTAGCCAGGCTTGACTACGGCAACTCGTTGTACATAGGACTACCGCAAAAACTTCTGAACAAGATGCAGGTTGTCATGAATGACGCTGCTAGACTCATCTTTAAAAAGCCGAGGAACACGCATGCATCCCCCCTCCTGCGTGAACTGCATTGGCTGCCAGTCAAGCAGAGGCTAACGTTCAAAGGGTTGTGCATTGTCCACAAAGCCCTAAATGGTAGGGCACCAAGCTATATGAAATCACGCCTGACTATCTACAGGCCGGGGAGGGCGTTAAGATCTGCAGAAGCTACCCTCCTTATCCAACCAAGTTGTAGACTGGCTACCGTGGGAGGTCGTGCCTTTTCCCATACACTCCCAGCTCTCTGGAATAAACTGCCATTGGAACTGCAGAAAGAAACCTGCTGCCTCTAATTTTTGACCAGCGGTATCTTAGTGGATCCTGACAAAGCGCTTAGAGACCCCTGGGTTATAATGCGCTATATAAATCAAATAAATAAATAAATAATTTGCGCTTTCTCAATGCACTGGTTATACATTTGCATGTGACATACCTTATAACATGTCAAATCATAGCTTGCATATGACATAACTTATAACATGTCAAATCATAGCGTGCATATGACATAACTTATAACATGTCAAAACATAGCTTTTATACAACACTTTATGGCATCTCAATTGAGAGGATTTCTCAAAACACAGTGCATAGGTGAGACCGAGTGGAAAAAGAGAAGAGAGAGAGGGGAGAGAGAAGAGAGTGGGGGGAAAGTGAGTCTGGCTTCCGGGCCAACCACAGCACTGAGACCGCCCTGATCGCAGTCACCGATGACATCCGAGCGCTGCTCGACAACGGAGAAACAGCGGCCCTCATCCTCCTAGACCTCTCCGCGGCCTTCGACACTGTCTGCCATCATACCCTAGTACAACGCCTCAGCAACGTCGGAGTCCAGGAGAAGGCACTGGAGTGGATCATCTCCTTCCTCGCCGGGAGGACACAGAGAGTCCGCCTCCCCCCGTTCAGATCTAAAGCCACCGAAGTCATCTGCGGCGTCCCTCAGGGCTCCTCGCTCAGCCCAACCCTCTTCAACATCTACATGAGCCCACTCGCAGACATCGCACGCCAGCACAACCTCAACATCATCTCCTACGCCGACGACACCTAGCTGATCCTCTCCCTTACCAACGACCCCGCCAGCGCCAGAGCCAACCTTCACGAAGGGATGAAAGAGGTAGCCGAATGGATGAAGAACAGACGACTGAAACTGAACTCAGACAAGACGGAAGTCCTCATCCCGGGATCCTCACCCTCCGCCTGGGACGACTCCTGGTGGCCCCCCGCCTTAGGCAGAGTACCCAAACCAACAGACCACGCACGAAACCTGGGCTTCATCCTGGACTCCTCCCTCCCCATGACCAGACAAGTCAACGCCGTCTCCTCGTCGTGCTTCAACATCCTGCGCATGCTACGCAAGATCTTCCGGTGGATCCCCACCGAGACCAGGAAGACGGTCACCCAGGCCCTCGTCACCAGCCGTCTGGACTACGGCAACACCCTCTACGCCGGAACCACCGCCAAACTCCAGATGAGACTCCAGCGGATCCAGAACGCCTCAGCACGACTCATCCTGGACAACCCCCGTCGCAGCCACATCTTCGGACACCTGAGAGATCTGCACTGGCTCCCGGTCAACAAAAGAATCACCTTCCGTCTCCTCACCCACGCACACAAAGCCCTACACAGCCAAGGCCCAGGATACCTCAACAGCCGCCTCAACTTCTACGCTTCCAAACGCCAGCTTCGCTCGACCAGCCACGCCCTCGCCGCCGTCCCCCGCATCCGTAGAACCACCACAGGGGGACGGTCCTTCTCCTACCTCGCCGCCAAGACTTGGAACTCCCTCCCCACCCACCTTCGCCTGACCCAGGACCACCTCGCCTTGAGGAAGCAACTCAAGACCTGGCTGTTCGAGCAGTAACAGACCCCCCCCCTCCCCCCCCCCCCAGCGCCTTGAGACCCTCTGGGTAAGTAGTGCGCTATATAAATTCGATGATTGATTGATTGATTGATTGAGAGTGTGTGTGTTCTCCAGTCGTGCATCATAAGAGTAAACATTTCACATCTTCCCCCAAAATGAATTACTTCAGTTAGTTTCCTCCAGACTAATCTTAAGACTTTTAAAAGAGGTTAACATGAATGAGTAACAGTATCCCATTCCCTTAGATGAACGACCATAGTCATAGTACATTGTTTGGACCACAGCAGACACATGTAATATAGACTGCTCCCAGATGTATGTAGTGAGGTTTCCTGGAGATTTCATAGAGATTTTGGGCTCTCTTTTTAATTGTTTTCTAGTTTTAAAATGTTCTTTTGCTTAGGTTAATGTCCTCTCATTATTCTTATCTAATAAAACATGTGAAGCTTCCAGCTTAAGAGTTGGCACAACCCGAGAGAGATGTTATCTTCTAATGATGCTTGAAGCCCAGCCTTTAACAATTAAGTGTGTTTTCTCTCTGGTTTATAAATGGAGGCCATGGATCATTGTAGCTATTTTAGTTTGAGCTATCCTTGGCACTACCCTTAATTCTGTGTATGCTGAACACAATAACATTCCTCCAGGAAAGTCTTAGAAACTGCTTCCTCAAATTCCTGGCAATCTAGGACAATACTAGAGCATTGGCACATTCAAGAGGAGGGTTAACGTGATCACATTAACTCGACTTTCCCTGTGAGTAGGGATTGTTGAATAAATGCTCCTTTTTCCCTTTGGTTAGTTTGGGATTGGCACAGCTGAGAGTCACTGTGAGCTACAGATAGGATACCTCCTTGATTATATGCTTGAAGAAGACACCTTTGACCCTATATAACATTCGGATCTATACAGTATGCTACTGGAGACGGTGCAATAATGAAGTCATTGTGCCATGTGTGTGCAGTGTTGCCTATCAAAAAGGAACAAATGCATTTACTTGCCCTGTCTGTCTTCTGCATCACCTTAAGGAGTCTGTCCTGCAGGGTGCAGTGATTGAGGATACAAGATACAACAATAAAGTTCTGTAATACCAGGCGTGGTTTCTTCTTCATCATCTTAAAGACCTGCCATTCTGTAAATTAGTTTCCCAGTGTGAAGAGGAGGAGGCAGAGGCTTGGAAGTGGCGTGGCCTTGTGCCGAGAGCAGCTACAAAATTCGAGCTGGAAATCCACTAAAAGCAGTGGTTAACAGCTTGCCTTGCCACCGTGTAAGTTCAGCTCCTCACCAGGTGACTGTATGAAGGGAGTCAAAATCTTGTGACACACGGTGGCACTGTGTGAGTTGGCAGGTCTGATCTTAGCAAAAAAGGAGGTGTTTGCTATACTACAGGCTGTTCTATTAGATATAAAAGTTAATGGCCCTTGTCAAACCCTCATCTTGAATTGATGCTGACCTAAAATTACAATGTGGCTGCTTTTCCACTAGTTTGTTTGCAATAGAGTGAGACACACCAGGCGGGATGGCTCTGGGACAATTAAAAGTATATTTTTGGTTTGCCAAGAGATGCTTGCAGTGAGACAGCTGATGCGCATGGTGAAAATGTGGGTGATATAAAGGTAAAGCATTATAGTTTGAAAGGGTTATGGCTATGCTGAATCATAATTAGATTCTGCTTTTGATTTTTTAATCACCTTAAAATATTTTTGGGAAGTGTGTGTCTGCTGGGGGGTCTTATATGTACCATGGCTTCTATGAATCCACAGCAACTGCTTAATCTGACTCAGCATGTGCAGACTATAAAGCATCTCTCAAATGGCATTGCCTGTAATTGTTACTACATTTCTACAAACCTTTTCTGGGACTGCCCAAAACATCTTACTTGGATGTAATGTCCCCTAAGCTGCACCTGAACTCAGGCTCCCTACTACTGCAGGTGGCGGTGTAGTAGATAGAAAGTAGTGGCAAATTTTACAGCAATCCTAGCCAGGCCTTTTCCAACCCTTACGTTCATTGCTTAAGAAGGCCACTTCTTTTATTTGGCACAAAGATGTAGATAAAGTATTTCAGGAGATCAAAAATGTGATTGTCAATGCTGCAGTCCTCTTTTCATTTGCCCCTGGTCAGAAATGTTTTTTAACAGTTGACGCTAGTCAACGTGGCTTAGGTGCTGTATTATGTCAATGAGTGTCTGGTCATCGGGAAGGAGGAGAGACGCATACCATAGGTGATCTCACGGGGAACAGCCCAACAGCCACTGAGTGTGACCACAGGGTATTTCCTAGTCCTCGCCTCCCATGGGGCAAGTTGTTCCTTTCTAATGGGTCATTGGACCCTCTGAGTGGACGGTGACTATAGGTCACATCCACTGAGTGCCACTACCAGTATTGTATGGTAAGATTGGAGCCCCCTAGTTCGGTCCTGATGAAAGCCATGTACCCACTGGGACTTTTGGCTGAAACATGTTGACCTATTTCTCAATATTCACATAGCAGTGACGGGATGATTGTTTTCTTATTCACCGTACCTTTGCTTTTAGATTCCACACAGTTCCCTTATTAAATAAAGTTGCATGGGGGAACTCTGATGGCTTTTTAAACTCACTTTTTCCTTTGGGCCCCCACTCACTTTAGAAAGTGCATCCCTGTCGTCAGGTGTATGCCCGCCCTCCACCAAATGGGGTTTCTGGAGGGCGAGGACTGGCAGATGATGAAGCATGACACCTGGTGGTGTGTGATGCCAGTCTATCACTTTTTGTGAGACGCCCTTGTCACTACTCGGCACTTCACATTAACTTGGTCATACTCTAGAAGGGGTCTCTATTTGTGATATCTGGTAAAGAACACCCTGTTGGGATTTCATCTAGAGCCCTTAATAAAGCAGAATCTCACTATAGCACTATAGAGAGGGAGGCCTTCACCTGTTCCTGGGCGGTAGAAAAGTTTAAGACATTTCTTTGGGGTACTCGCTATGACATTTACAGATCATAAACCCCTTGTTACACCTTCTAAATGACAATGAAACTGGGAAAGCATTGCCCAGGTTAGTACGGTATACACCTGTTACAACGCAACTTTTACAACTACCTACCATTACAACGCAACTTTTACAACGCATACCATTACAACGCATTGCGCTGGGGGGCGCTCTAGGATAGGGAATAAGTTTAATTTACTATCCAACACCTTCTCTAGAGTCCACGGGGACTGGAGTTGGAATAGTAAATTATACTTACCACTATCCAGCACCTCTAAGCGCTATGCGTTGTAATGGTATGCGTTGTAATGGTCGCGTTGTAATGGTAGGTAGTTGTAATGGTATGCGTTGTAACGTCATACATCCGGTTAGTACGCATTTTATCTCACCTACATTAATATAATTTTGTGATTAAATACAATGCTGGTGGCCATAATGTTAGGACGGATTGCCTTTTAAGATTACCATTAAGCCATACTGCTTTGGATGAATACATAATGAGTTTGAATGTTTTGTAGCCAACATTGAAGACATGTTAGGTTCTCAAAGGGTTTTCTCCTATAAGGATTAGGTGGATGGATGCTCTCAAAAACGATAAAGTTGTTCAAGCTGCTAAAAATATGGTGGTCCATAAGATGGCCCAAAGAATGGTCCCTTCCGGGCAACCCTGAAATCTTTTGCTCAAATTTCAAGTGAGCTGTCCATAGTTAAAGAAATTCTCATGTGGGCTAATCTATGTATGCCACCACTTACGTTGTGCAATAAACTCATTCAGGCTGTGCATAAAGGACATTTAGGAGTTGAGGGTATTTTCAGGAAATTTAAAGAACAATTCTAGTAGCCTGCCATGGATAAGGATGCTTTACAGTGGGTCAATGAAGGTCAAACTTGCCTTCTTTCTGACTAACATTGGAACACTGTAGAAATGCCTTTATATATTGTTTCAATTCCTGAGGAAGCCTGGTCCAAGTTAGTATTCGACTTTGCTGGCCCTTTTGAACTGTTACCCAGCAGTAAGAAATACAACATGGTGTTTTTTGATTACTATACAAAGTGGGTTGGGTTTGAGTTCACTTCCTCTCCTAGATCATCATCTGTAAACACATTTTTGTCCAGAATTTTAATCTCAGAAGGCACTCTCAAAAAGTTAGTTACCGACACTGGCACACATTTTGTTTCAAGGAAGATGAAGGAGTTTGTTTTTTTCATATCAAGTCAAACATCTTAGAGTTGCTTTGTATTCTCCTTCTTCAAATAGTCTTTTTGAAAAAATGAAAAGATTTGTGAAGGAGGGGGTACAATTGGCTTTGTGTATCTCTAGATGATTTTTACATAAAAACATCTGGTCATATGTATCTACTCTTCATTCCACCACTGAAATTTCTCCTTTACGGTTGCTCAAAAAAGAGAACCCAGGGGGAACGTCTGTCCAGATTGGGTAAAAGATTTAAAGAATAAAAGGGTTCCGTGTTTTGCTTGCAGTGTTAGACAAAGGATGAGGAACGCTGTTTTAAAGCATCAAAACATGCAGAAGAAATACTTTGACTCGAAACACAAAAGTGGAGATCAGGAATGTATCGTAGGTTATTATTTATTTATTATTATTTTAAGGTTTTATAGAGAGCGAACTTGACCCGTGAGGGTATCAGAGCGCTTTACATATTCAAAGGGTAGTATAGAGCGCAGTAAATCACGAGAACCTGTACATCATAGAGCTTACAGAAATTGCGGGGTCATAAGGTGGGCAGGAGATTACAACAAATACTGTACATTTGGGATAAGAGAAAAATATACAACGGGGTATTTACAGGGACACGAGTCATACAATAGGCAGGAAATCATAGGAGTACTGTACAGGGTCGCAGAAATGAGGCGATTGGATAATGGTCAAGACCCCTGTTAGGGTCAAGAAAGGAGATTCAAGATACTTACTACCTGCACAGGTGTTGAAAATTATGAAAGGGTCCCTCTTTTTAGATAAAAAGGGGTGGTGGAGTAGAAGAGCAATTGTGAAGTTGACGTCTGAACAAGCAAATTAGATTTTGTCATCTAAAAACTCTACTGAAGATGAAGCAAATAATGATTCACAATTTTTGTGTGATGTATCAACTATTGGTGAAAGAAATGGTCCTGATTCTAACTTGGACCCTCTCCCAGGTGTAAGTTCAAATGTTGCTAATGCTCTTAAACAGGAAGATGAGTTTGCTATACAGCAAGGTGATATCATGAGAGATGGCCGGTGTGACATCGAAAACAATTCAATATTCAATAATGTTTGCAGGCGATCGCACACTTGTTCATTGCCCCCTATGTTTAAAGATTTTTATGTGTTTTAATTTTATTTGTGTAATTAGTGGGAAGATGTAGTGTATACATGTTTGTAAAAGAATTTCTTTCATTACTTCTTCTTCACATATTAACATTCTAGAATAGCTTGTTCTTGCAGATGTTACCTTAGATGATGAACATGCCTACCATTGAATGTTCAGCCCGTGCCTGTGTTCTCGTTCAGTGAGATCCGAATGCTCCTGCCAGTCAGTTGCCGTCAGATCTTCATTGAATGAGGAGGCACAAACCATGGGTATTGCTCTAGGAAATAAACAAAGTCATAAGAAAAACAATCTTCTATTCTCTGGTGGTCTCATTTCAACCAACTTTACAGATGATTAGTATGCACATGGTGCTAATGGTCTGGGTTTCCTGCATGAAAAGAAAGTCTGTCACTGCTGGAATGTATTTTTAAACTGGTTGCAGTGGAGAAACTTTCTGCAGGCTGCCCACTTCATTGTGCGGCCCAGATGGGCAGGATTCTGTGGACTAGTTCTCATGCTCTGCATGTTAGAATGACACATGCTAGGAATCATGGGGAGAGTTGTCTTGCTTGGCAGCATCTTCCAACACCACATACAAAGGAAGTTATGTTCCCATAGTGTTGTGGGTGCTTACTTAGTTCTAATAGTCATTGTTTCTCCTAATATATAAAACACTTATTTGTACAATTGTTCGTGTTTGTTTCCCAATCCAAGATGGCTGAACCTTCTGTAAACTAGGACGCTTTCTGTTTGGAACTATTCCATTTGGATTCCAGCTGTGTCGCAATTGTTCCTGTATCATTGCTCGCTCACTGGATTTTGTGGACTCTCTACCGTCTCCAGTTCTAGTTGTTTTTTACCACTCAAAAGTTCCCTTCTTACTGAATCCACAATAAAATGTAGGCCCTTATTATCAGTTACCAGTGCCATCTGAATGACAAGTTTTTTACACTTGGATTACAATGCTGAATGCAGCTGAAAGCTGCATGTGAAAAAACTGTAAAATCATATGGAAATCAGTGATGGAGCATACCTTTCTATATGTTACTCCCTAACAACTTGTAATTCCCATTATTTCCCCACAGCTGTAATTGTCTGGACTTCCTGTAATGGTAATTCCACGAGAGAGGAATAACAAGACTTTTTAGGAGCCACTCATTCTGGGGGCCTTAAAATTTGCTTTACGACTAAAGCCCCCAGTAATAACAGTCTTTCAACTTTGATGAAAATCTGTATTTTTAACAACTGAAAAATTCAATATGAGCTCACCTGCATCTTTCTAACATGCTTCTTCATCCCCATCTTGCCTGCTTCTGTCGCTGATAATTGCACACACTGCGTTTCCCAAGGCAGCCTAGCCAATTCAGGGGCTAGTTCTTCACAGGTTATGCCACTCTCACATTCTCAGCCCTCTCATAACCTTATCCTGGAAGCATTCAATGCATGCCTGGGGGGACACCACATTCACCTGGTTAGTGATGCTCTTCCTGATTTGGCCGCTGGCTGCAGCACTTGTTTTATGTCCCGGATGTCTCATTAGCCTGGCGTCCTCTTTGACACCTCCAACACCTGCTACTTTATCTCACCAAATGTCACTATATTCACTCACGTGGAGGTCATGGGTAGAGTAGTCTAGGGTAGAAGTCTTGATTATGGCAAGGATCTTCACAAAATGCATTTTTGAAAAACGACTGATCAGGATGGCATAGGAGATGCAGATATCCACTAATTTGGCTTTGTATGGCTCAGTGTGATGTGGAATTCAACATATGAATTACTACAACTCTGGCAGTGTGCTGTCCTTATGATATGGTCTACTTCCTGCCTCATATGATGTCATTTCTTGTTTTTTCAATAATTAGTTGTCAGGACCTGTATCGCTTGTGCCAATCCTTTGTGTATTTTGACTGACAAAGATAGAAGAGTGCGTGGGGAATGCCACACACCACTAGGCGATCTGTGGTGTTTTTTTGGCAGAACAATGTGAGTCCTAGCCCAGTTCTTACGAGTGGACACCCTCAGAACAAAAGGTACTTAATGACGCATAGACATGAGGCGAGTGTTTACTATTGTGGATCTCAGATGTTTGGTCGGGCGGTGTAGTAAGCTTTTGCATCCCGGCAGCAGCTATTTGGAGGCCACGTCAGAAGGATTCAGAATTTGTTGGAATTTTGGAACCCTGTGCTCATCCCTGGGAATGGTGCAGCTAAATCGGGCAAATTGGATTGGGTGCTTTGCTCAGGCATATGGCGGGTGCGCGGGTGACCAATAGTTACTCTGGGACTGTGCTAATCTCTTTGCATACAGAGGAGGTGTGGGTGGGAACTTTTTTTTCCACAGCTGCCAGCTTGCAGCCTTCATGCCTCTCCTCAAAAGCTCAAGTCTTCAACCCTGGTGAAGCGCTGTGTGCCTAAGACTGTTCTTAGACAATACATTTTTATTGTTGGAAGTAATCCTTGTAGTGCAAAACAAATTGTGGCCAGCTTAAGCATATTGTGTGGTAAATTTGTTCTCTTGGCAATTTAGCTACGCAACCAACATTGAGTGATATTCGTGCATACTATGTGTATAGGCGTAATTGCTATAATTCTCAGGCAATGATCAATTACAGCTACTATGTCAATATGTTACCTGTTAGTACTGGAGGTTCATGCTGTTAATGTGGCGCTCACCTGGTGCTAACAAAGATATTAGATGACATTGAGAAACACCACTTTCTGCATTTTAATAATTTTTTTAAAATATGATATTCCTGGGAAAACAAGCATATGCTTTCTTATGTTTCCAGCACCGAGTTGAAGTGCTCCTTGAGTATACTTTCTTGAATGGCGCTTTTTTGAAGCCTGAGCAATAGTATACCTGCCTGTTTGTTGGTTGCCGCTTTATTTTACAGGTCTCCCTCCCAGGTGCACATACCCTATAACCCCTACCCCTTTGCCTGGCCACTCTTTTACTCTGGTGTATTATCTTCAGAGCTGGAGCTGCCAGAAGGAGTGCCTCTGGGGAGAACTGTTCCTGGGGATCTTGGGCTCTGACAGTGTATACGCAGATTGACCGTTAACTCTTACCGGGTGGTAATATCGTTCTCAGAAATATCACACGGTAAAGCTGGATATGAGAATAACGAGTGCATTATAGCACACTGCGAATCCGATTCTGCAAAACATGGTAAACACTTATGAGCGCGGATCTTGGATACTGGTCCAGCCATACATTAATAGAGGACATTGAGAAACACCATTTTCTGCATTTTTATAAATTTTTAAAAATATGATATTCCAATTGTGAATTAAAGTTATGTCTCAACTGAAAGGATAATCGCTTTATGACATTTTTCCCACTGCTACCAAAATATATGAATGCAGAATGAATGCAGCACATATCATAAACGTCCCTACATGAGACAGAGTACACCAAGGGCTGCTGGTCAGTCATTTCCTTGTTTGCTGCTGCTGTTTAGGTCTGGGTTTTTTACACCACATTTGCCAAACATACCGATTGCTAACAATACACACAATCTGCTTTTAGTCCAATCCTGTCAGCCATTTGCTTCCTTCAACCAGCCTTTTTCAGAGATTCTGTTAGAGACTTTATTACTCACGTCTTGACTCAGCCCATAAAAGTATTAAACTCACCTTGTACTACTGTCTAATGGGATGTATACTTCCGCTGACTCTAGTGTGCTTGCATTTAACTACACGAGGGACTCCTTTACAAATATACTCCACTTAGCTAGGTTCTCACCATACAAATATCACATGTATTAAGGCTATGCAAGTCAGAGGGACTTCTAAATTAAAAGGAAAATGGTACATTTTTATAATAATAACAGGGTGCAAAGATTCTGTTTGAGAGTTACTTAGTGCGTGTTAAAAGTTAAAAAAAAACAGACCTTCTATATTCGTGAAAGTGTTGATACATTTTGTAGCCATTTAGATATCCTGCTGTGGCTGAATAGGAGTGTCAATTTGTGTGCTTACCTTTGTCTGTATCCTTCAAAAACAAGCATCAACACGAAAAGGTAACATGGTACATTTTGCAGAGGAAGTTGAGGTAGCGCTGTATAAAACCGCACTATACAAATGTTTAAACTTTCCTCTCATGGTTTAAAAAAAAGCGTGACGTCCAAAAGCTCAGGAAACCACAAAGGAAATGTGCGCACAATAGCACAGCAGCACCAGATGAACAAATATTACAAGCCTAATGCACTGGAACTGACCTTGGACCCTTGTTACGTGGGTCGCTGCATAAAGATGCATCACTAATGCTATGGCAGGGCTTAGGAGAACCTGTGGAATTTGGAAATGATGGCTTTTGTGGTTGCTTTCTAATTAGTCACTGTTCCTCAAACACACAGACAGCAGGCACAGGCATGCTAAATCGAATTTAAAACGGACAGGGCCCATAAACCGCTGTGATTTTGAGATGGTTTCAATGGGACTCGACACCAC
The DNA here is from genome assembly GCF_964263255.1 of Lissotriton vulgaris. Classification (NCBI taxonomy): domain Eukaryota; kingdom Metazoa; phylum Chordata; class Amphibia; order Caudata; family Salamandridae; genus Lissotriton; species Lissotriton vulgaris. Next base: position 121,839,810 of record NC_141697.1, read on the forward strand.
CTTAATTACATTCTCCCGCCAGATAACTGACTCACATAAATTCGTGTTTCTGGGAGGAGAAAACAAAAGTGCGTGCTTTAATCCACAATTGTGTTTATTTATGGAAGTATTTATATACCTAGCCACACAGACCTAGCATAGTGGAGAAGTGTGGCTCAATGGTTAGAGTGGCAGACCCTGATGCAGAGGTCTGGCCCGGGACCAGGGTTCAATTCCCCGCCTCGGCGGGTCTTGGGCTCAATTTCACCGGAACTGAAAATTCTCGCCTCGGTGCCTATTCTAATCATGGGTCCCACTCTGCAACTCTGGGCAATAGCTTGCTTAATCTCCACAACGGCCCCAACAACGCTAGGATGCTTGGCTTCACCTTGGGGGTGCCCAGGAGTGGGCACTACACAGAGAAAGGCCAGGAGGGGTTCCTCAGCGGTATTCGTACAAGCGCCGAGATGCCTCATGGTGATTCGTGCACTATACAAGTACCACTACATTACACATTACATTGTGGACACAGGGTCGGTGTAGTCCATGCACCCAGGGCCAGCAGCACAAAGCCAAAGGCCATGGTCTGGCTATGTACAGCAGAGTTGCTGCATTGGGGTGGTGTATAATCTACCCATCCTCTTGACATGTGCAGCTGAAGTTTGTCATTAGGTGGTTTAGGCACAAGTGCTGGTCGAAGGCTAGGCTCTCAGATCAACAGACTGTGGGCACGGCCAAAAACTGCATACAGCAGTTGTTGCTAGCTCAAAGGCTAGGCACAGGTTCTGAAGGCCAGGTTCAGTAGCTTGGGGCTCCTGGGTTTTGGACGATTGGGTACATGGCCTACCAAAGGTGAGGCCCAATGACAAACCCAGCTGTACGTGAGTTGGGCATTTGTATAATGTGGAGACTTTGAAACTGTTTTTAAATACTTTGTCAAAATTGTCTTTTATGATTTTATCATCGAAATAAAGACATTAAAACCTGAAAACCTGAGTTGGGCATGAAACTCTATTGCAAAAGTATGCTGTGGGAACTAAGCACAGAGAACATTGTGCAGACATTCCTCTTCAGAAGGCCTTTGATCTTGCACAGCAGAGAATGTGCACACATCCTAGGCTGCCCCTCAGCCAGTCCCTTCACCGAGTCCCCTGCTGGATATGATCTCCTTAGGGCATGGACAAAGGACCTGGCTGTTGGCTGGGTTCTATTGCTACTCCTATGTCCCTCATATTTTACCACATGGCCTTCCCTTCTGCTGGCTTTGTGTCAGGCTCCACTATTGGCATATCAACCAGCACCTAACCTTTGGCCAACAACAGTGGGGATTGAAGGCTATCCCTGACCTTTGGCCAAGGCATTGGCCCTCTGTTTCCTTGATACGTATCCTGGATTTTGTGAAACCCTTAAACCCAAACAGCTCTTGCGTATGACAAAAACTGTGCACAGCGGTTAAAGTCCATACTGAATCTGAGTTCGAAAGCCATGCACAGTTGGTTCAGTCCATATGATCTCTTTTGCACACTCCACGTCACAAATCATGCTTCTTCATACATCAGTATCTTCATTGATGTCAAGAATTATGTCATTTTCAGGGTTATCAGTGATGTAATTTGAGATGCCAGTGGTATCATGTTTGAGGCTACCATAAACAGCCCACAGCTGTGATTTAATTTTGGTTTGACTAGATTACCTTAACTGGTGAATGCCAGTGGTCATGGTGCTTTGCATTTTAACCACAGTTATTTTTCTTTTAATGTGTGACTCCAAGTGCCCCTCCCTCCTATGTTTGAGCTCCTGGCGCCTGAATTTGGCATAAACCATGTATGTTGTTCTCAATACTATATACATTTCTTTTGCTCACTACTAATCTAGCCATATTGATGTACACATGTATGGAGTAGCTACCCAGGCTTCTCCTTCAGCATGTGGTAAACTACCAGATAGAGTGTTTGATTTATGTTAAATGTTCTGTATTGTCTTGTCTGTATTTATAAGGGTAGCACGACACTACCAAGGTTAATATAAGGATTAGTTGTGCACTAGTAAGAAAATATATCACGTTTGTTCCACAGTTGGTGATGTGTTTTAAATATAACTTTATTGGCAAGTTAATAATGACATAATGTCCTATCTTTCCAGATCTTACGCAGAAAATATACCTACTAGGTATTGTATTTGCATGAACATTTTTCTCATTAATATTTATTAAGACCAATAGAGTATTTTTCTAGGAGTGGTCCATGGGATCATTTAGTTTGGTCCTGATGTAAAGCATTAGGGAAAAGGCTGGAAACATGTAGACTGTGAGAGACACACCCATCAAAGTTTGTTTCTCCTCTTCCCCCTTATAATACTACCATCTACAGGATTTAATAAAACTTAGTTCCCATGTAGCCAGGTATTTTTAACCCACTAGTCTGACCCTCCCACTCTCCTATCACTATTCAATTTGAAGTCCGCACCCTACAATGTGCTCCCAAGTCTGTGTCGGTCGTAGCACTCCCCGTCCTGCAGCGGGGTGGGAAGAACCTGATGATGAAGCATGCCACCAGGGGACATTTTGATGGGTGAGGGTTATTTTAAGAACATTTATAGTTTTCTTTGAATACTTGAATACTATAAAGGTCACTGGGAAGATAGCTACTTAGAGCACAGTTGGACTCCTTTTGGTTGTTCATGTAAAGAAGGAGTCCGAGTCCACTGTAAACCTGACCTCTTTCTCCCCGTTTGTTTGATTCGTAATCAATGTGTTATTCATAAAAGGTAAGCAAAACACAAAAATTATAATGCCATTCACTGCTCATTGTTAGCTGCAGTTTGGAGAGAATAGGTTGAACATTCTTCTCTCACATTTACAGACAAAAGACAGTTTTTTAAAAAAAATCTACATTTTAACAATATAATTCAGCATTTTACTTTCTTACTCTGGACAATCAAAGAGTACAGTCCAGTATTTATCTTCCAGTTTTCAATAAACATGTCCCTGTTTATTTAAATATTAAATGAACTAATACACAAACACAAGCTCAGCTTATGTAATATTATCTAAATACGTATAAAACAGAAATTCTATTATATAACTGCGTTTAAAGTACAGTCAAGGGTATGAATTAAATCTGAAAACCAAAGAAATTTGCAAGCTATTGTTTACTCTGCAATCCAAGACAGTCATTCAAAGCTTAACTTATATTCCAAATGTAATGCTCATGACCGCACCCTTACGTAATTGCAATCACAAATGATATAGACAATGTTGCAGGTGAAATTACTTTTCACATTATTATAAACACTATGAATTAGATAGCATTAAATATAGTTTGTTAGGATTGTCATGTATAGATGTACTTTTATGGGTTGCTACTCATTGCTTTTTTGTGAGGTAACAAGCATGCACATCTGCAAAAATGCTTTATGTCATGCTGTTCTTTCACGTGAATTTGCTTTAGAAACAGGCTCAGAGCACAAATAGATTTATTAGGTCCAGAGTGTGAAGCAGTAAAGTTCTAGACAATTACCCTAGTCCAAAAGATCCTCTAGATGCAACTATTCTAGGACAACAAAAAATGGGTTTGAACTTTCCACTGCAGTAATAAATGACCCAATCAACAATTACTACTACACTTTCTCCAAATTACATGTTTTGTTGGACTATATTTAGTTTCACTTGTATGGCAAAAATGGTATATATGCAAATGTGCAGAATGCACTACGCTATTGATTATGATTGATGAGTGTTGGGAGGGGCCATGAAAAAAAGCATTTAATGGGTCTTGTTGCCCCTTCCATTTATCAATACTGATGATAAATAGTACATGAAACTCAATTGAACAGCATACATGGTTAATGCCATTCTCTTTTTCCATTTCCAGTAATTATAAATAAAGATAGTGGTCTATAACTAGTATACCTAGTGTTAAACCGGTTTCATGAATTAAAAATATTTTACTCATCTTTTTGAGAATGGCTCCAATTGCATTTGTTTCTGTAAAGTGATTCTTGAATAGAATCTGTGTAATAAATGTATGGATCTCTGTTTCTCTGTGCACTATTCCAAATAATTTGTTCTTGGACCACAATTTCTACCACCATGACATGTGTATGCAATCATATATATTCACAGAAAAAACAAAGGTTAAAGTTATGTTATAGTTAGGTGTCGTAATGAGACAAGAACTAAAGAGGTAATAAAAACAGAAATCACTGGAATATGCCAGTTATAATTTAGTCCACTAACTTACACTCCAATCATGCACTGCTTGTGACCTCACATATTACATCACTCATTGCATATGTACCATATCCTCCATGTGTGCTCATTCTACAGCCCCATTACCATTTCTTTCTTTACATTTTTTGGGGGGACTGCGATACTTATTACTATTTTGAACAATGCTATTCTTTACATCTAATGTCTATGGTCATCATTAATGATGTTTAACATGACACAACTGATGTAATACGTGAGGTTATGAGCAGTGAATGAGGGGATGCAAGTTCTAGTTACTGGACTAACTATGATTGGCAGTTCTCGTCTCATTTCAACCCCCCAATTTAACCTTTTTTTTTTCATTAGATCATAAAATGGCCCAGCAACCAACCGTATGCAAGTGGCCAATCCATGCAGCGCACAAAAAAATGTACAGCTCTCCCTAAACTGCTAAACAAATATATAGAAAAGGTATAAATACATTTCTCTGCCTTTTACTTCTTCAATAAAGTGCTAATAGGTAGGGAACAATAATAAAACCTATTGATTACCTTTATCTAAGCCCTAACCCAGAACACAATGAAATGCAGAACAAAGCCAAACGGTGCTTAGAAATGCATGGCTGCCTTTTACTTTAAGTAAACACAGTCATTAACCAATCACATACTGCTTTCTCAATCGCATGTACCACTGTATACCGCGAAGTTTATCATGGCACAATATAAAACTAAGCATTTTTAAACTTATAACTATACCTTTAACACTACTTACACATACTACCAACTAGTAAACATTTATTCATGATAATCTACATCCCTTCAAATACTTTCAAGCTACGGCTGTTTCAATTTCCGCACTATACCACTTGACCCTACGCTGTTACACTCTGTGCCCCTCCACTATATGCTACTGCACATTACACTAATCCACTGTGCAACACACCACTCTCCTGCACTAACATCTACACTGCTCCGGTCTAAACAACTCTACTGTAAGCTTTTACACTCTATGCCATTTCATTCTGTGCTCCACTCACTGTATACCCCTCCAGTCAATGCTACTCCATTGTATGCTATTATACTGTACACAACACCCCTCTATGACACTACGCTCTGCACCATTCTACGCTATGCCACTCCACTGTATGCCACTTCAGTGTACACCACTGCACTGTACTGTATTCCACTGTAAACTACTCCGGTATATGCCAATTCACTTTACAATAATCCACTGAACGCTTTTACACTATACACCACTCCATTCTATGCCACTACACTGTATGCCACTCCACTCTTCGCCACTACATTGTATGTCACTACACTGAATGCCAGTCCACCCTACACCATTCAACTCTATGCTTAACCACTGTATGCCACTCCATTCTATAGCACTCCACTCTATGCCACTAAACTGTACACGATTCCACTCTACACCACTCCACACTATTTGACTGTATACATCTACACTCTATTCCACCACAGTGTAACCCACTCTACTCTAGAACACACCACTCTATTCTCTTCCACTCTACACCAATGCACTTTATGCCTCTCCACACTGTGCCATGCCACTGTGTGCCACTCCACTCAGCTCCACTCTAATATAAGCAATTTCACTGCATGCAACTCTACTGTACACCATTCCACTATATGCCACTCTACTATATCCCGTTTCACTGAATGCCAGTCAACTATATCACTCCACTCTATGCCACTACAGTGAACAGCACTCCACTCTATACAATGAGATTATACGCTATTCAGTGTATGCCACTGCAATCTATGCTACTGCAATGTAAACTACTCCGCTGTGTGAACTCCAGCGTACGCCATTTCACTCAAAGCTATTCCACTGTACATCACTCAACTACACACTATGCTATTTCACTCTACACCTCACTCCCCTCTCTGCCACTCCACTCTTCCCCAATCCGCTTTACGGTGTTCAACTCTACACCACTCCACTATACCATACTCCTCTCTTTAACAGGCCACTCTGCCCCACTACATTCTGTTCCACTGCTCAACACTAGACTTTACCGCACTGCATTGTCCTTCACTATACTCTCCCAAACTCTGCTTAAAAACACTCAAAACAACGTTTTAAAGCACGTTTATTAAAAAATTAAACCCTTTGACATTTAAACAAAGGATGAAACTAAGTTATAGTTAGTAAAACTTTATTTTTTCTATACAAACCCAACATAAACTATACAAACTTTTAGAAATACTAAAGTTATAGTTATAACTTGACTTTCTAATTTGCTAATCACCAGTTAGAACTTACATTTATAATTTATGCACCACCTTCAATTTACTATAAGCCGCACACCTCCATACATAGACTTTTCACATGACTCACCATACTACATTAACTCTAACTTGCCACTCTACCATGCACTGTGTTCTCAGAAATTGTCATTTAAGTTGTAATAAGTGTTATTACAACTGCTATGATTTCTCACGCTATAAGTTATATAATATGCAACGCTGTAACCAGGGTATGGAGAAATGGTGAGTTATAGTTAATGTAGTGTGGCAAGTAATAGGACAAGACTGTCTACAGAGGTGTGCAACATATAGCAAATTGAAGGTGGTGTGTAAATTAGAAATGTAAGTTATAATTGAGGTGAGTACGACTACTTGCGCAAGTTAAGTTGTTTCCAAAGCGGCCCAGAATCTGCACTACACAGGACTCCTGCGGACTCAAAGTTGATACATTGTAGGGGGAGTGAACTCCATCAAAGGGAATAGCTTTTATATCAAAAGCTGATCACAAGTGTGGAAAATTAGTTCAAAGACAGACAGTGACATCATGTTTTTAAAATATAGAAGCTGTACCAAATAAATGTATGCACACAAGCATGGAAGCACTTAAAGCAATTAGACCTGCGAAAGCGGCAACCTTGTTTCAGGTAGAAACTTAGAAATATATTTCACCACCAGTAATGACACCAGACAGATGGTAAAGGATACACCTGTAAAACAGTTGTATTTTCAATTAGAAAGGATGTACATAAAAGAAACAAATAGGAGCTGGGAGTGATCACATTAGAAAAGTATATAGAGGTCAACAGGCTCCCGAGGGGATGGCAACACATCCTGAAATTAATTGGAAGAATGGGGACAAAATAATATGCAGTGTTCCTTAAATATGGTGAAAATCTTCATTATTCAGTATCCCACCTAAGGTATTCTAGAAGGAGTGCTGGGCAATCATAGTCTTTAGTATCGCACCGACTGCCTAGTAGCAGGAAAGGAAATTATTCATTTTCTTTAAATAACCCTCACACACTCATGTCATGTTTCATTATCGGGTTCACTCTGACTCCTAAATATCAGGGTGGGCTCAACCATCTTCCAGAGAGCACATGAAAGAAAAGACCAAGGGGTATAAAGATTAAAAATCCTTCGACCTACTCCAAGATATCCTTTTATTAGTAGAGTACTCAGTGGTTATTAAAACTAAAAATATATGTACAGTATTAGGATGTGATGGTCCTCTGAACCTATACCGACATATTTCAGCCCTACTCCATGGCCCAAATAGGCCTGGGGCTACCGTCAGGGTGATTTGGCTCACCTCCCTGGTGCGTGAACTCTTCAAGCTAACTTAAATTTATAGATTTAATGCATGTACCTTTGTGCATACCAGGGCAATGTGTATACTTGCCCTTTGTTTCTTTTCCAAGACCAACCTGTTGGTGTTGAACTTTCTGTTTCTCTGGAGTGAGAGGAAGAAAGGGCCGCCCTGTAGTCACACTTTCGTCAAGGGTCCTACCCTACTTCTACTCCTATTTGGATCTCCGTCTCTCGGGTTTTGATTCGCGGGACCAAATAGGCATGAAAGTAGAGTAGGACCCTTGATTGTCCCACCCAGGGCACTCAGTCATTTTTGTTGGGGACCGCACAGTAGCCTGAAGGCCTTCATGGTCCCTGCCAGCTTCCCGCATTCTGCAGGAGCCAGCATTGCTTTTGGACAAAGGGAGCTGCTTAACATGCAGCTACTTTTGTCCAAAAGAAATTCTGATCTGCTTCAAGTAGGCGAGAGCATTTGACATGCTCTCACTTACTCAAAACAGAGCAGAGTTTGCTATGGATTGGTGGGAAAAGCCATAGCAAACTGCAATTCCAGGTTTGGGCACCCTGGGACATTGCAGGAGCCGGTCCTAGGGGGTGGTGGGCCTCGGGCCATCTATGGCTCCATAAGGGGGGGCAACGTGGCCCCGCTAATGTTAGTTTAGCCTGTGGGAGGTGGTTGGCCCCTGGACTGTGGGTGGGACGAGTGGCCCCCACATTTAAATATACAAAAGTACCTGGAAGGAGGCGGTCCCCAGGGCTGCGGGGGGCACAAAGCCCCCTGCATTATTAAAAATTAAAGCACCTGGGAGGTGGCAGCCCCGAGCCTGGAGGGGTTCTGCGACCCCCCCCCCGGCATTAGCTAAACAAAGAGCCCTGGGTAGGTGGTGGTCCTGTGAAAGAGAGGCCCATTTATAAAATAAAAAGCCCTTGGGTCAGCGGGGGAGGCTTTAAGGGCCTCCCTCGCATTATTTTAAAAAAGAAACGCGAGGTAGGTTGTGGTCCTCAGGGCATTAGTAAGCCCCACGAGGGGGCCCATGTACCCCCTATAAATACAAATACCCCTGGGCTTTGCCTACCCAGGGGCCTATAATTAAGAAAGTGCAGGAGCTTGTGCTTATTTTTTTTATTTTCTGAAGAATTTGCACATCCAGCGCAACTCCCACCAACATTTTGTTTTTCTTAGGTCACAAGATGGCTGCTAACACTTCCTGGTTTGAAGTGTTGGCAGCCAATCAGATCTCAGGAGGAGATTAAGAGGAGTCGCAAATTTACCACGTTGCTCCATACACAACTTGATATTTTTTTTTAAATAACTCTTAAACTACTGAACGGATTTACACGATTTAACAAAAAGGTCGCTTTCTGGACTAAAAGCTACCATTCTGCCAAATTTGGTGTAATTCTGTTCAGCAGTTCAGCTGTAGTCTTGTTTAAAATTCCCTATGGAAATTAACATGGAGAAAACCCCCCTTTTTCTCTGCCCAGCTTGACAGATCACCCCGAAATTGTCAAGACAGCAGCTGAAGCGAGAGTCAAACTAGTTTTGAAAATTATGCGAGGATTCATCAAACAATGTCAAAGTTATTGGCAATTCAAAAAATGCTCTTCCTATTGAAAGTACATCGTAACTATAACTACCTACTGGCATGGGGGGGTAAAGGCATATTCATTGTAAAATCCTGAGTGGTACTGACTTGTGTGGTAATGTTGCCTGCGTGGTTCAGCCTGCATGGTAAAGGCATGCGGGTTCCGACTGCGTGCTAAAGACTGTTTCCCAAATATATCATAAGGCTAAAAACTAAGATCCCTAGTGGTCTTAATTATCTGTGATATGATTCCACATTCTAGCCAGCATCTATGATCATCTAGAAATTAGAAACTAATAGAAAAACGATGTGAATACAAAGTGATATGAAATGTGTAAACTAGTGAAACATTGAAAATGTGTACAGACCAATTCATAATTCATAAAGAGACAAAAGTACTGAACCATTTTGTAACATGTGACCTAGATATATGTCAATGAGATTGGCTTATGACTTAATGTATCTTTGCCATACATGTACTATAGAATGCTGCAATCAAAAGCACAGTTTTTCTAGATCATATGTCATGAATATAGATCTTGAGTACTAATCATGAAATGTTGGTAATTCACATAAGATACTTTTGAATTATGCACTAAGCATAATACCATCTCCTTTGTGATGAGCTAAAGGTTCTTCTTTGATTGTTCTTAACTATTTGTATTATGCAACTATTCGTATTATGTAACCACAGCTCCCACGAAGCCTCCTAAAAAGCTGCTGTGAGACTAGTATAAAAACCTTTGTGAAGAAAGACTCACCTACCGTGAGAAAGATCCTTTTAGGTCGAAACACATTGGTGGAATGATTTAAGCATGGGCGGAAAATCCGTTACGCTCGTGGATTTTGCAGATTTTCGGTAAATTCGCAATCCGCGAACGCTCGCAAATTTACCGAAAATCCGCAAATTCGCACGCAGCGGATTTTTTTTTCTTGGTGATACAATTTTGCGGCGCGCGGCGTTTACTTACCGTCATTCAGCGTTTGCCGAGTTGTTTTTCTCGATATTTTGCGAGTGCTGCGCCATTTTGGATCTTGCTGCGGGAACCCGCGGGAATTTGGCGAGCGCGATTACACCATCGCGGCTTGCCAACTTGCACAGCGAGAGTTTGTCAATGCGAGTACGCCGTGATCACGTATCGCGGGACTTCGCAATTGCGAGCTTGTAGATATGGCGAGCAGCAACAATCTCGCACTCGCGAAAATACAAAATTTGCAATTCTGGACAAGAAATCCACCAGCAAGCAGCATAAACCTTCTGGAAATGATGATTTTTATCTGAATAACTCCTCAGGTTGACATTTGCCTGCACTTTTTTTGCGAGGAGTCCATTTTGGGGAGGAGGGGGAGGGAGGAAGGAAGTGCCCCACAGTCTTCAACTTCCTGTTCCTGTCCAGCAGGCTCCTCCCAGTGCTTTGTCCATCTCCTGGTCACTTTTCATTTGGATCTGGAGCTGGAAGGATTACTTTTTGTGGATGCTGCTGGATATTTGGATTTCAGGCCTTTTTGACTTTCTTTGGATCACTTTTGGATTAGAAATTTCACAAGTAAGTTTGTTTGGGGCATTACAGTTGCTGCAACTACAATTTTGGAATTTACGATTTTTGGGCTGTTTTGGGGCCTTTTGCCCAGGGGTACTCAGTGGTGGGTGCACTGAGTCTTTCTGTGGGGTGTTTTGAATTTAAACATCATGGAGGGGCTGGATGGCTTGGGATTGTGCGGATTTTTCTGTGATTTTCGTTTTTTTGGCCTGTTGTTGTGGCCTTTTCAACCTGGGTAGTGAGTGTTGCATGGGCCTAGTCTTTCTGTGGGGTGTCTTGAATTTAAACATCATGGAGGGCCTGGATGGTTTGGGATTGTGCTGATTTTTCTGTGTTTTTCGATTTTTTGGGATGTTCATGGGACAGGCCATGTGGGTGGGGGCCATTTTGAGTGCTGGTACAGGCAGGCCATGTGCTGGGAGGCAAGTGGCCATTTTGAATGCAGGCAGTGTTGTTAGGCCTGCAACCATTTTGCCTAGTTTTCAACCTTTATGCCCAGGGGTAGTGAGTGTTGCATGGGCCTAGTCTTTCTGTGGGGTGTCTTGAATTTAAACATCACTGAGGGCCTGGATGGTTTGGGATTGTGCTGATTTGTCTGTGATTTTTTGTTTTTTTGGCCTGTTGTTGTGGCCTTTTCACCAGGGGTAGTGAGTGTTGCATGGGCCTAGTCTTTCTGTGGGGTGTCTTGAATTTAAACATCATGGAGGGGCTGGATGGCTTGGGATTGTGCTGATTTTTCTGTGATTTTCGTTTTTTTGGCCTGTTGTTGTGGCCTTTTCACCAGGGGTAGTGAGTGTTGCATGGGCTTAGTCTTTCTGTGGGGTGTCTTGAATTTAAACATCATGGAGGGCCTGGATGGTTTGGGATTGTGCTGATTTTTCTGTGATTTTCGTTTTTTTGGCCTGTTGTTGTGGCCTTTTCACCAGGGGTAGTGAGTGTTGCATGGGCCTAGTCTTTCTGTGGGGTGTCTTGAATTTAAACATCATGGAGGGCCTGGATGGTTTGGGATTGTGCTGATTTTTCTGTGTTTTTCGATTTTTTGGGGTGTTCATGGGGACAGGCCATGTGGGTGGGGGCCATTTTGAGTGCTGGTACAGGCAGGCCATGTGCTGGGAGGCAAGTGGTCATTTTGAATGCAGGCAGTGTTGTTAGGCCTGCAACCATTTTGCCTAGTTTTCAACCTTTATGCCCAGGGGTAGTGAGTGTTGCATGGGCCTAGTCTTTCTGTGGGGTGTCTTGAATTTCAACATCATGGAGGGCCTGGGTGGTTTGGGATTGTGCTGATTTTTCTGTGTTTTTCGATTTTTTGGGGTGTTCATGGGGACAGGCCATGTGGGTGGGGGCCATTTTGAGTGCTGGTACAGGCAGGCCATGTGCTGGGAGGCAAGTGGTCATTTTGAATGCAGGCAGTGTTGTTAGGCCTGCAACCATTTTGCCTAGTTTTCAACCTTTATGCCCAGGGGTAGTGAGTGTTGCATGGGCCTAGTCTTTCTGTGGGGTGTCTTGAATTTAAACATCATGGAGGGCCTGGATGGTTTGGGATTGTGCTGATTTTTCTGTGATTTTCGTTTTTTGGCCTGTTGTTGTGGCCTTTTCACCAGGGGTAGTGAGTGTTGCATGGGCCTAGTCTTTCTGTGGGGTGTCTTGAATTTAAACATCATGGAGGGGCTGGATGGCTTGGGATTGTGCTGATTTTTCTGTGATTTTCATTTTTTTGGCCTGTTGTGACTTTTTCACCAGGGGTAGTGAGTGTTGCATGGGCCTAGTCTTTCTGTGGGGTGTCTTGAATTTAAACATCATGGAGGGCATGGGATTGTGCTGATTCTTCTGTGTTTTTTCGTTTTTTTGGGGGTGTATAACTGAACTGATGTTCCTCTGTCTTCCATTGCTTTTAGGTGCACAAGACTCAAGAGAACCACCAGTGCCAGGAAGAAGTCCTGCAGCATAACGTCATGCGACGTCACATCTGGCCACAGACAACTCTGCAACTCGTGCAACTGCGGCCTGCTTTTCTGACCTGCTTTGAAGAAGATGGCCCCAAAAAAAGGTCCCCGTAGCTCCTCTAGCAAGAAAGTTGCCAGTAAGGAGCAGAAGAAGCAAGTTACCAAGGAGGCTGGTGTGCCGGCCGCCATGTTTTTTGGAGTAAAAAAACAAGTACGCCTGCAGAAGCAGCGGGATCTGCTGGGGACCAAGCTGGGAGCAGCACCCCCGCTCCATTGGGCTCAGTGCCGCCACCACCACGCCAACTTAAGTCCAAGCCCTTGAGTGCTGCAGAGGCAGTCAGTGTACTTCTTCAATCACCATCGACCAGTGATGTTGGCTCATCGCAAGAAAGTAGCAACAATGTCCCTGAATCAACACAGGTTGTTGTAACTCATCTGACAAGTGTTGAACAACCACAGCCGCAACAACAACCACATGTGCAAGTACAAGCCCAAGTACATGTGGAAGGAGAGGCAGCGCAAGGAGATGCGCAAGCAGAGGTGCATGGAGGGTCACAAGTGCCAACAATAGTGTTCCTCCCGAAGTAGGGGCACATCAGGAAATCGACAATCAAGCCGAGGTATCATTTGAGGAAGCCACTCCTCCTGATGATCATTCATTGTCTTCCACATCCCTAGCAAGGAAAAGATCAAGGGGGGTGTCTACATCTTCTTCAAGCCCACCTCCTTCTGATGATCTGGATGAAAATTGGGAACCACCACGGCCATCTGAGAGTGAGGCACACCATGATCTGACAAACGTACTTAAGCGTAAAAGGAAGGTCATCGAAAAACTCATAGTTATGGAGTGTGATGAGGCTCAACAAGAAGTGGCGGATACTGCTGCTGATAAAGCCTCTCACGACGACGAGCCAGTCATCATAAAGGTCACTGCAGCCCCAGCGGGCATGCAGCAAAGAGCCATTTTGACCCTAGCCCGAGAAGCTGCTGAGCATGATGATGATGTCGACGAGGAGGCAATGGAAACACAACAATCATTGGAGTTAACTAGTACACCAACACGTACCGCTTCCATATTTCTTCCTCGCAAGAAGGGACCTCCATCCACCTTGACCTCAATTAGTGGTGGTGAAAGTGCACAACGTACTAAAGTTCGGCAATCCACATCCTCCACTTCATCTGGCATTAGCAGCAAGACCACCGCCACCAGTATCGCCGCCTCTGGCCGCCACAGACAATTCAAGTCCCCAGCTTGGGACTTCTTTAGTGTTTGCCCAAAAAGGGAAAACTTCGCCATTTGTAGCATTTGTAAGGTTGCAGTTAGTCGTGGTAAGTTTGGTACCAACTATGGTACCGGAGGCCAGAGAGGTCATCTTAAGAGACAGCACGCTGTCCAATGGTTTGCGCACCTACAGGCGATCAAGGAAGCCCTAATTGCACATAATGAAAACGTTGATTTTTCATCTGATGATGACGAGGAGGAAGAAGATGTGTCAAACACTTCACTTACACCCAGTACCCCTGTTAGCAGCACACCCCATGTGAGCCACACTAAGAGTTTGGGAGAGAGTGAGTCACCAATGCGAAAAAGTTCATCAGCGAGCGTAACTGGGTCGAAGATATCATCATCATCATCATCCCGTAAATGCTTGGTCCAGGGCAACATTAAAAAGATGTTGTTTACAGAAGCGCAATATGAACGCAACCACCCACTGACGCGTCTGTATAACACTAAGCTGGCTAAAATACTAGCTCTGGACCTTCTCCCTTTTTCTTTTGTAGAAGGTGTTGGTTTTCTAGAATTAGTGGCAGCGCTCTGCCCTAAATGGAAGGTTCCTAGTCGGTTCTATTTTGCCAGAGTTGCGGTTCCAGCACTACATGAAGATGTGCTGGAGGTGATTGGGGCAGCTTTGCAGTAGAGTGCTGTTCACACTATACATCTCACAACAGACATGTGGACCAGTGGCGCAGGCGCTGATTACATGTGCATCACTGCACACTGGGTCTCTTTTTCAGGGGTTAAAGCAAAGCTAAACGCAGGTGTTGACCCGGACCAAGTTTTTAAAGCTGCTCGGAAACATGCAACACTAGCCATGTTTGGTTTGGAGAAACGTCACACAGCACAAAACATTTTGGATGAGTTTAACACAAAGGTCCTTGACTGGCTGTCCCCCAAAAAACGCCAGATTGGTTATGTTTCCACGGATAATGGCGCCAATGTAGTTAAGGCTATGGTGCTGGGTCACTATTTCAGAGTGCCGTGTTTGGCGCACTGTATAAACCTGGTTGTCAAAAAATTCTTGAGTGATAAAGACAGTGCAGCGTACGAGGTAGTGGAGACGTGCCGAAAAATGTGCAACCATTTCAGCCATTCCTTTAAGGCCCGGAAGCATCTGAGGAGCCTGCTACATGAACGTCGAATGCCAGTGAAAGCACTCATCCAGGAGGTGGCAACACGTTGGAACTCAACCTTCTACATGCTTGAGCGTCTGTATGAGCAGTATATGGTACTCGATCACTATTTCTTAAAATAGGGTACAGCTCAGAAGGACCTGAGGATGGGTGCGGCGCAATGGGACATAGTTAAAAGCCTGACACGCATGCTTTGTCCTTTTGAGGTCTTCACGCGTGCAGTCAGCAAGGAGGAATGTAATTTGGGAAAAGCTATCCCATTGTTGTACATGCTGGAGCACCAACTGAAGGAGGTGTCTTCTGTGTTTCAAAAAGATGAAAAAAACAAAGACCCTTTTGTTTTGGCGGAGAAATTATTAGAGCGCCTACGTGGTGATGAACGTCTTAAAATGATCCACTCAAACCAGCATTAAATTTGTGCTATTATTCTGGATCCACGCTACAAAAAGACGCTGGCAGGCCAAGCATTCTTTCCTTTTGCTGATGAAGATGTTACAAAGTACAAACGTTGGCTAGCCTTGTCAGCCAAGAGGTTTGAAAGAGAACGGCAGAAAATTGAAGGAAAAGGCAGTACATCAGCATCAGCAGGCTATCCCCAGTCAAAACAATCCACTTCTGCACCTGTGGCTGTGGCACAAGTGACCTCTCAGCCGTTAAAGACACCGGCAACCGGATCATCTGCACCAGACACAACAGTAACATTGGAGGCTGAAGAGGATTGGCTAGCTCGGCTTGGGTTTGGTTCTCAAAAGGTCACAGCAACAGCTAAGCAAAGTGGCGGAACCTTGGAGGAGGACCTTGAGTCGATGGTGAAGGACTATCTGAATGACTCAACAGAGGTCTATGTTAATGCTGACCCATTGGCGTATTGGCATGGGAAAAAAGAAGTGTGGCCACAGCTCTCCAACCTGGCTTTAAACTCCTTGTCTTGCCCACTCGCAAGCGTGTCTTCTGAACGTGTTTTCAGTGCTGCTGGTGGCATTGTAACTCCCAAACGGCGCCGCCTCTTGCCCAAAAATGTGGAGAGGTTAACAATGATCAAGATGAATCAGCACCTCATACCACCAGATTACAGAGTACGAGAAAGCACGCCGGATGAAGACGAGGTGGACAGCAACGTAGATGAGGGAATTTCTTCTCTGTCAGGTGACACTGAGCTCACCCTGCCTCAATTCGCAGAGTATGATGACGAAGCCTTATTCTTATTCCTGGACCCTGACACCGAGCCCTGAAAATGAGACAATGAATCAATAACTTTCTTTTTCGTCCTTATTCACTTTTATTCCTGTGTGTCTGTCTTTCTTTGTTGTGCACAGTTAATATAATTCAAACTTTAATCACCTAATCACAAAAACAAGCCCATCAGCAGAACTGTCTTCACTTGTTTGCTTATTGATTTGAAGGTGCCGCAGTCTGCATTCCTCAGGTTCACAAGTTCAGAAGAACATGCTCCTCTATCCTCCACCTCCAGACTCCTATTTCCATCAAAGCAGAGGGCTGGATTACGCCCAATGAAGAAAGACTCAGCACTTGTGGGGGTGTTCTACTTCTTTGCGGGTGAGTTGACGGCTCTGGGGCCATTGCTGGGAAGCTCTAATACCGGATAAAAGTGGTTTGGACCAAATCGGAGGCGGAATTTTTTTTGTGTTTTTGCTGACTTGCTTGCCTTTGAGGAGCTCTTTGGGGGGGTTCCGGGTGTTTGTGGGTGAGTTTTGGGGTCTGGGAGCACTGCTGTGACACTCTAATCTTGATTGCATTTGCTTTTCAGGAAATCCGTGGTGGAAAACTGGAGTTATGGCCTAGCTGCACAGCGCGTTTGGACCGAAGGCCGAGAAATATTGTAAGCATGAGATTTTCCTTTTGGGCTGTTTGGGGGTGTTGTGCTTTTTGGCGGGTGGGTTGGCGGGTCTTGGGGCATTACTGGGAAGGTCTAATACCGGATAGAAGTGGTTGGGACAAAATCCACGCGGATTTTTTTTGTGCTATTTCTGACATTTTGCTCAATGTAGCGTTTTCGGGGGCCTGTTTGGGGGGCTTCCTGGTGTTTGTGGGTGGGCTTCGGGGTCTGGGAGCACTGCTGGCTATGGATACTTTAGTTTGCAAGAGGTTTGAAGCAAATCCATGGTGGCAGAGGGGAGTTAGGGCCTAGCTGCCGAGCGCGCGCGGAGGGATTTGGCAAATTGGCAAAAAAATGACGAAGTCCCCATTTTTAGGTCTCGCCTGTCGATGCGCATGCGCATCGAGCAAGGCGAGAGTATTGGGACTTATCCACTCTTTATCCACACTGCAAGGAATCGTGGCGATTCCTTGCAGTGCCCGTGACTTTTAAGCTCAATGCGCATGCGCATTGAGCTTAAAAGCGCGTGCACGTCCGTCTTTGTTTACCCGCTCCGCCCCCTCCCCTTCCCGCCGTGTCGCATTTCTCCTCCCCCCTCCCCTCTCTTCCCTCCGTCTTGTTTATTTTACCCGCTCCGCCCCCTCCCCTTCCCGCCGTGTCGCATTTCTCCTCCCCCCTCCCCTCTCTTCCCTCCGTCTTTTATGCCACTCGCAACGCTCCCTGTTGCTGTCTCACACAGGTATGCGTCTCTCTCTCTCTCTCATGTCCTTCTCCCCCGCCCCTCTGCGCTGCTCTCTCCCCACCGCAGGAAGATCGCAGCCGACTTTTCCTACGTTGCCTGAAAGAAAAAGGCAAATTATGCAAGTTATTTCAGGATTTAGTGGCCCATTTGGAAACTAAAGCAAACGTTTCACTTTTGCTTTTCAGGATGAGTCACCCTGCGATCTGGGCTTCTTTATCGGACACCGCCCCTGCATTTCCCTGGCCCGTCAAAATTCACTGCCGGTATCGCTTACAAAACGCTCTTGCTGGGCAACCGAGGATGCATCAGAGAGTAGATCGTCGACACCTAAAACAACACCTCTTTTAAAGATCCACAACAGAGACAGAGTACGCTATAGCAATTATTTCCGGGGCGCTTTAAAATGTTGTTTCCGCAAAGGTGGGGGCGGGCACCTCCGGTAGATTGGGAACTTAGTTTCCGGGGTGGATCTTTTCTGACTTCCACCAATTCTAGGCTATGATGGACCTTGTCCGTCTCCCGGCTCCGCCTAGTGGAGCCCTTTAGCTTGTCAGTCCTGTAAACTTGCTTTTGGATTGGTTCCCACAGCCTTCAGTTTTAGGAGCAATGTTTAGGAGTCGGAAGCAAGGCATAGGGAATTGTGATTTTAAAAGACCATCTGAGGACGGGGTAAGTCCCAGGTTCGGGAGTGTCGACCTTCCTAGCGAAGGCTAATATTAATAAATAGCAAACGAATGTGATGCGTGCTTTCTAAAGTGTAACGACAAGATGACTATGTTTATTTATATCGCTATTGTGAAAGCATAGCAAGTTTCAGCACCTCCCTTAGAGAACAGTGTACATCTCCTCATCATTTATGTGAATTGTGGCAATTCAGCCTACCCTTTTTCTGAGTATACTACCATAGTACCATTGATCAAGGTAATAGTAATGTGTTTCAGTGCTTTTAGACTTCATCAATGCATTGCAGTGAAACCGATTATAAATTAGCTGTTGTTATTTCACCCACTTCAGTTTTGGGTTAGTTGGCAACACACAGTATGTGGGTGGTCTTGAGACGTTCATGTCTTTCGCTACAGTTGAGAGTGAGACATAAAAAGGGAACGTGCTAGCTTTTAGGTTGTAAAGTAGTAGGACTACTTTAATATATTAATAAACATATAACTTACACTGTGATAATATAGCAGATGCAATCTTTGTAACATAAATCGGACAATAGACGCCATAATGGCTATGCATACAACATCATGAAGCATAATAATATTCCATCCTTACTCTCAAATGCAGCATCTCCTACACACCTGAAACCTAACAATACCTAGTCAACTCTAGCATATCCATTTATCCCACAAACCCTTTGAACGAACTCGCATAACCCCACATCGGTTGATCATCATTCCTAACTCATCTTAATATAACCTTCCATAAAGAAACTGGAGGAAATGCATGAAAGAGTTTCCTTTTATGTACATGACTAATCCCAAGAACCAACTATAACCACTGGATTAACTTTTTATCTTGGGTTCCACTTTCCAGAGCTGTGCGCTCCTCAGCGAAAAGCCCTACAACTCCTCATGGGGGAGGGTGTCGGAGTAAGTGCTATACTTATGCAAATACAATACTGTACTACCTATCTTCTAAAATGAAAAGCAATGTAATTTATTTGTACAGTGCATTTTTTTTGTTTTTGTAGGATTGTTTGAATAGTGTTTTAATTATAGGAGGTACCTTTTCTTCCGTCAAATACATGCAGTATAATTGGTAGTAAACTGCATCTCGAGTACGTAAGTTAAAATGTTACAATTCCTTTTGCACTTTGCAAAATGTCAAAACGTCACGTCCTTCTCCCCCGCCCCTCTGCGCTGCTCTCTCCCCCTTGTGCTTCTCCCCCGCCCCTCTGCGCTGCTCTCTCCCTTGTGCTTCTCCCCCGCCCCTCTGCGCTGTTCTCTCCCCCTTGTGCTTCTCCCCCTACCCGTGTTGCTCTTACTCGCTTTTCTTGTGCATCTCCACAGCCTCTCTCTCGTGTGTTCTCCATTGTGTGCTTCTTGCCCTTCCCGCACGTGTTGCGGTCTCCCCCGTGCACGGTTCTCCCCTCACTCACCCTCACTCTCACTCACCCTCACCCTCACTCACCGTCACTCACCCTCACTCACCCTCACTCACCCTCACCCTCACTCACCCTCACTCACCCTCACTCACCCTCACTCTCACTCACCCTCAACCCCTCACCCTCACTCACCCTCAACCCCTCACTCACCCTCATCCACCCTCATCCACCCTCACCCTCACTCACCCTCACTCACCCTCAACCCCTCACCCTCACACAGTGCAATAGGTCTCGGAGCATTTGAGTTAGAGCTTTTAGAAATGTTTATGGCTTTTTTAAAAAAAATTCTTTAGCATTGGCTACAGGAAACAAAAATGCGAAAGATTTACAAAAAAACCCATAAACAATTCTAAAAGCACTAACTCTAATGCTGCGAGACCTATTGCATTTCCAATGCTTGTTGTACTTTTGCTTTTTGTCTGTTTGGGGGTCTTCTACTAGTTTTCCCCTGGGTTGACGGCTCTGGGGCCATTGCTGGGAAGCTCTAATACCGGATAAAAGTGGTTTGGACCAAATCGGAGGCGGAATTTTTTGTGTGTTTTTGCTGACTTGCTTGCCTTTGAGGAGCTCTTTGGGGGGTTCCGGGTGTTTGTGGGTGAGTTTTGGGGTCTGGGAGCACTGCTGGGACACTCTAATCTTGATTGCATTTGCTTTTCAGGAAATCCGTGGTGGAAAGCTTTAGTTATGACCTAGCTGCACAGCGCGTTCGGACCGAAGGCCGAGAAATATTGTAAGTATGAGATTTTCCTTTTAGGCTGTTTGGGGGTGTTGTGCTTTTTGGCGGGTGGGTTGGCGGGTCTTGGGGCATTCCTGGGAAGGTCTAATACCGGATAGAAGTGGTTGGGACAAAATCCATAAGGAAAAGTCTTTTGGCACTTTTTGTAACTTAGGGTTCGTTAGGGTTAGCCCTAGCAGCAGGATTGCATGTGTTTCGGGGTGTTCTAGATTTTTGCAACTGAGTTCTGGGGACTTAGAGCACTCGTGAGAATGTGTAATTTTGATTGCAAGTCATTTGAAGAAAATCCATGGTGGGAAAGGGGGGATTTGGCATAGTTAAAGAAAGCCTCTGCCACTATTCTTAACTTTGGGCTCGTTAGGGTTAGCAGTATTTCTATTGCATGTGTTTGGGTGGGGGGGTTTTCGAGTCTTGGAGTGATGCTGGCTATGGATACTTTTGCTTGCTTGCAAGTGGTTTGAATACAATCCACGGTGGGTAAGGGGGTATTTGGGCCTACTTTTACTTTCGAAGTACGTTTTGTCACCAGTTTTCTGCTAGGCCTCGTTTTTTGACATCTGATTGGGGGTCTTCTACATTTTTGCGACTGGCTTTAGTAAGGGTCTGGGTGGGAGCACTGCTGGGAAGGTCTAATTTTGTTCTAAAACACAGTTTACAGTACACCTAGCTTGAGGGGAAAGATCCGCTAAATTAATTTGCCCATACTTATTTAGCCTTCAAAAGGTGACTCAGACAGAGTACGCACTTTCAAAAATGTTGTACTGTCTATTAGGAAAATCAAAGTGTGACTTTTTGCACTACACAGCATACATACCTTATATTTATTCATCAGTGCTGTTTTTCGTTCAATAATTACAGGCCGGGTTTCAGTCTGTGCAATGGGGAAAAAAGGATGGAGTCAGGCTTCACATTAGCGAGCCGCAATTCAGCATCCGCCAGGCAGGCAGTGGACAGGGTGTCTTCTGGTCACCAACATTGATGGACGAAGCGTCAGCTGGAATGGAGGAGTGCCGCTAATAAGAGGAATTGTTTGCTGCATGCAACTTACTTACCAAATTCAACAGGACAACTACAACAATACAGATACAGTATCCATTCTTTTCTTCTATGCGTGTGTGTGACTGCATTTCTTGGATCTCTCTCTGCTTCTAAATTGATCCCTACAGCCATTCTATATGTTTTACTTCGGCTATTTTTTAAACCTAATTTAATGTAGCCCTGTACTGTCGCATTCTGTCATTCACGGTTGTCGAAAGTACTACTTACTTTTCAGTAACAATGCATGCAGTAGTGCATGCACTTCCTTTATGTCACGTAAAAGATTTATGGTTAGCTTTGTACCCAAAAATTTCTTTATGTTCAATTATTGTTTGTCAATGCTGTGCTTTTTTTTTTTCTCTCAACAAAACCTACCCAAAAAGAAACCCCCATTCCCATCCATTTTACAAACCCTAACCCTCTTCCCCCGGGCTGTGTGGTTTTGCTTGATGTGTGACTAAATGACATCAATAATTCCACACACTTGCTGGGGAGGATAAGGTCATAGCAACAGGCTGGTAATGGAATCCGAGGATATATTCTAGACTTACTCAGCTTCAGTACTATTTCTTGTAGTAGTAGCCAATGTCAAAGAAATCCTACACAAGTACAAGTTATACTATCAATACTTTACCATTGGTTAGGCTACATTGTGGCACTGTTCTAGTCTAGTGCACTGTCATCTGCTATATTCTCTATCGTACCGTTGTAATGCTACAGTAAGGACAAACCAGGTTTAATTTTCTTTTTTTCCATAGCAATGCAACTGCCACTGTGTCACACCACTAGTACCACCGCAATGAGGAGGAAATTTCATCCGCCCTGGATTGCCAACCTTAATCGCCATTTCCCGTGGAGCCAGCCCTGGGCCTAGCCCTACTTTCAAACACAAATTACAGGTAAGATAAGCGTTTGGTTGCTGGGCCATTCGAGCCAGCTCCCTCCTCCTTGATGGTCTCTTGGATTTGGAAGGAGCAACTATATGAAGAAAGAAAGACATAGTCTGTAACCAATGCTCCTTAAGATTAACACAAAATGATTGAGCAGAAAGTTGTGTCACAGTACAAGTAGCAAATTGAAAGCACAGTACATAACTATTGAGGGCAGTATCTATGTAACCTCAGACTTCTTCATCCTTGCTCTAACATTAGTGGGAGTTTAAGGAACAAATTCTACGAGCACTATGGACTTCCATTACAGTCGACTATGACAGTACACCAGTCTTATTCTTCTTCTTCTCTCTTGTTTAGGAAAAATGGTACGTTATCTTATGCAAGCCGGCATAATGCCAGCGCAGTGAACTTGCACCCGAGAAAAACAGACGCACACCATGGTGAGTGAGACAGACTTGCGTTACTGTACCGGTCCAGTACATGCAGGTGGTGAAGCTCTTACTTTTCTATTACGGGTGGCACTGAGAATACTCTGTTAAAAGGGCTACTGCTTAATTAATTTAGCTTTCACCCTATAGTGCAAATGAGTATTAGAAAAGGAAAATGAAGAAGCTAAATAATCTAATTATCTATCACTTCACATGGGATGTATTTGATGACATATGGGATGACTTTAGGTGCTTTGCTTATTATTGAGTGAACAGTGATACACCCACACATGAATGATGTACTACTACTAAACTAAAGTTATTAAGAGAGGTAGGGAGTGTCCACCGTAATAACCGGATATATGCTGTGCTTGCAGTTGCAATACAAACTACTGCTACTATTCATGGTAGTATTTGGACAAATTTACAACTTCTTTTCCTTGCCTTTCCTACACTGGAACGGACGTGCGGGTGCGGTGTTACATGCTCTTCAAAGTAACACTTAGTTCATCCAGTGACCGTCTACTCTCTCTAGATACACATATGCTATGTAAGAGTCAGATAGTACCATGAATGATCCAGGCATCCATCCATTCAAAGTATATGCACACATACAGTTTCTGTTTCACCCACCCAGGCTGTTCTCCTTCCACCCATCCTTGCTTCATCATTCACCCAGCCATGCACCATACCATATTCTTTCCTTCCCAGCCACCTCAGGGACCAAGCAAACACATATCATTCTTCTTTGCCAGTCATCATTACATTTCTCGTCCTTCCACACTTACTTACACCCTTCTTTCGCTTTTCGTTCATCCCATCCATCAAGTTCATCTCAGATCTGATTGGGATTCTTCTCGCCAAAAACTTCACAGCTAAGTCGAAGTACATTTAGAGGAGGCTACTACCTGGTTTATTTATAATACACCCGTGCAGAAAGCACACTCTGCAGTCTTCAATCTCAATAAGTAAGGAATATATTGCTTACCTCTGCCCGCCACCACCGTGTTATCCCTCACAGAATTGTCCGGCACTTCCTCCGCCTCCTCCCCAGAGTTGTCCTCGTCCAATGCCACCACCACCTCCGCGCTGGCCCCGCCTCCAGATGTTCCACCTACAAAGTACATTTAATAATGTTAGAATACACCACTCACTACTATATAATATTTGGTCGAGGAAGAAGAA
This sequence comes from Lissotriton vulgaris, assembly GCF_964263255.1. Taxonomy (NCBI): domain Eukaryota; kingdom Metazoa; phylum Chordata; class Amphibia; order Caudata; family Salamandridae; genus Lissotriton; species Lissotriton vulgaris. The sequence continues at coordinate 121,864,028 of NC_141697.1, forward strand.
AGAAATGTGAAAAAAACAGTATACAATTTAATAATTTGTGGCTGTCTACTCTAAAGTAAAAATGTCCCTTTTTCCAGGGAAGGCTGTTGTCTTGCTGCACTTTTTGGCACAACTGATAAATGCTTGCTTTTTATTTTTAACATGCACCACTTTTTCTCCTAACAGACAGAAGCTTGACTTCTAAGAATACGAGCAGGATCAAGTTCAAACCAGGTGAGAGCTCGGCTCGACCACAAGAAATGTGTCCAATTAATTGTCAGCACTAAGCATTTTTCCATTTTCAGTTAAACGTTTACTTTTATGACAAACTTGATTTTAATAAATGTGTTTACTTTTAATAAAGCTTTTAAACTTAAATAGACTCTGTGGTTTTTGGTCCTCCAGACTAGAGTGGATGAGCTAAAGGTTTTGCAATTTTTGCAAGCATGAGTCCGTGCCTCTGACATCATTGGGATTCAATCATCGGTGACTTTGGGAGCTAAATGACTCTGCCACACTATCTAGTCAGTAAGGAGATTGGGGGTTCAACTACAAAGTCTGTTATCACTGAGGTATGTGGAAAGTCTAACAGCACCTTTTATAATTGATAAGCTAAGCAATGCATTATTTAGTGTCCATAGTTCTGTTTGTGCAGATTTGTCCCTGCAACAGTAGTAGAATGGATTGTCCTCCTATCCAAACCAAAAGTAAAGTAGTATCTTATTCTTTCTTGGTGGTCATTCACCTTTTTATTGTTGGCAATTGTCAAAGCATAAACATTTAGAAGACTTGAAAAGACATTATGGACAATCCCAGAGGACTGCACTCATTGCATAGAGCTATTGCTGACTAGAATGGGAGTCCAATGGAATTGCCAAATGTGCAATCTTAGTTAGCTACACAGACAGACTAATAAGAATAATCTAGTAATACCACACAGAGTCATAGTCGAGGCAGGATAAGAATTTAGATCCAGTCTACAAGAAGATCAAAGACGATTTAGAAAAAATCGAATGAGGAACGCTAGGAAAAAATAAGTACTTTATATTAAAATTAAAACTTACTGGGGCCAGCAAAGGAGCCCTCGCCTGCCCGATCCTGGCCTGCATCCTGAACAGCACCCTCCTCCTCCTCCTCCTCCTCCTCCTTTGTCCTCCTCTTGCCCTTGGGGGAAGCTGATGTACAACATGAAAGAAAGAAAAACAGAAAACATGGATGATATTTGTCAACCAAATCAAACATTTCAAAAGAACTAACAAAATATTTTGGCAAAATAGCAAATAGACAACTATTCCGCGGGATATATTATTGACCAATCTCATGTGGTCTACTACGTCATTAGTATTGCTTGATTTGCGGACCGTCGAATTGGAAACTTCTTATGTAACTCACTCAACAAAGTACTAAAAAGGTTTGCCTAGGATTGGCAGGCAGCAGTCCGCAGCACGCGAAGTGACAGCCAAAGTCCATCGTGATTGCAGATCAGCGACAACACTAAAGTTTCCTACTACATTAACCAGTCATTAAAGTACTCAAACTATCAATCCACCACCACTATTTCTTCTTATCGCCATGTGTACAAAGGAAGGACTGGACTTGAGTCTGTAGGGGCTGATTTAGAAGCCCATTGCGGCTCTTTTGCTCCATTGTTGCGTGACTTTTGTGACGCAGCGGCAGCACAAAAGAGGCGCAATGGTGCGGCGTATATTAGCAACGTGACGCATATGGGAGATGCATCACGTTGTAAAGCCCTGCGCCATCAGGGGGTGTTCCGGCGCAAGGGAGGGCGTTCCTGCGCAGGAACGCATCCTAAAAGTGGCTGAGGGAAATCTACAAGATTTCAATCACTCACTTTAACGACAATGATGCGTGACTCAAACCCTGCGCCTGCTTGAAGCAGACGTACAGCTTGATGCAGCATTGGGGAGATAGGGCACCCCAGAGCATTGATGGAGCTGCGCCATCGTTGCGACGCAACTCCAGCAATGCGCCGCCTTTACTGCACAGATGCGTAACGCTTTGGTGACGTTTTGGGCCCATGGTGCGCCGCATTGTAAATACGGCGCACCATAGGTGATGGTGGCAGGGCGCACAATTACTGGCGCATCCCTGCTACTTTGCAGGAATGCGCCGGTAATTAAAAATCTGAACCTTAGTGTGTATCATTACGCATTTCTTTAAACTACACTCATACATAATTTTACAGGCCAATGAGATTTTGAAATATAATTTACCTACAATGTAATGAGCAGCATTATTGCTCTTGGTAAAAAACAAAAATTTGCAATATAATAACACAGCAGGAGAAAACAGAGTAGTAAAGAAATAGCTACTACTACTCACCAAGCCCGGGGATCTCAAGGCCAAGCAGGTTGAGCAGATCTCGTTCACGGGTCAGGACATCTGTCCAGCGGTGGGTGGCCTGGTTGTAGGTGCGCCGGACCCGAGAGTGGTGGTACATGGCCCGGCACACCTTATCCCACCGCTTCCGGTGCTCCCGGATTCCGTACCCGACACCGATCCTGCCGCCTGCCATGATGGTCCTGGGGAGGCGGCGCTGAACATAAAAATGAGTGCGGCCACCTCCTCCGGGCTAAAGATCTCCCTGGGTATGACCTGCTCCCCCCTCAAACGCCCGCACTGGAGCCGGGCACGGGGTGCGGGACCCTTCCCCTTATCGGGATGCTTCCCGGCTCCCTTCACCATGGTCTGGGCAGAAAGGAATAAAGAAAATAGAATAGGGAAGAGAAGAAAAGAAAAGAGTTTAAAAAAGTAGTTTAAAATTAACCAAAAGTAGCAGTAAACACAAAAATATAGGGCTAGAAAAATAGAGGGATAGATAATAAGTAAAATAGATAAAAAAAACTTCAAACAAGCAAAGGATGGCAGAGATTTAGAGAGGATACAAGAAGCATGCCCAGAACCATAGCAATGAATGAGAAACAAGATGGCCGCGCCCGTTCACGACCGCGCGGGTAAGTTCGTGCAAGATTTTCCTCGCGAACACTCGCGAAATTGTACTGGCGAGCCGCACACTTTGCGAGATTACACTTGGTGCCCGGAAACGGAAATACGTCATGCAAACAAGATGGCCGCGCCCTTGAACGACCACGAGGGTAACTTTGCGCCTTGCGCTACAAGCGGCTCGCGAAAACGCACAAAACCTTGCCAACTAACACGCCGCAAAAAAACAAATCGCATATTCGCATGAATTCGCGGCTTCCGAATCCGATCTCGCGCGTGTTCGCGCCCCGCGAATCCTGCGAAATTGCAGAAAAAGGAGTTTTGCAAAACTGAAAGCACTCGGCAGGTGCAAGAGTTCAAACTCATCATTAGTAACCATTCCCTGTAGTGCTTCCTGACTGGGGCCCCTCCAGAGTTCAGTTGCTAGTTGCAACAATTGTATGACCCTGCTCTGACCCTCACAGCAGGCTCATAGAATAGCTACAAGTAGGCCATAAAGGTCCTGGAAAAAAAAATTGCACTGCAACAGAAAGCAAATTACTGATAAGGAAGCAGGTGCCAGACCTGGAATTTTAAAACAGTGACACATTAATAAACTAACCCCAAATTAATTCATGTCAGTTGAAGCAGGGCAGGTGTGCTTGCTTTTCCCCCCCATAATCTACAGTGATGATGAACCAGAGGGTGGCATTGATGTAACAGAGGGTGGCATGGGTGAAGCAGAGGGTGGCAGTGGTGAAACAGAGGGTGCTGGGAACCTGTGATGATGAACCAGACGTAGAAACAACATAGTCGCGACCGTTGCGAGCCGACAAGTAAGTTCGCGATTGCGAACTGGTACCAAACCCTCGCGAACTGGCAGAAACCCTTGCGAACACACAAAAAAAATCTGCAAATTCGCGAGAATTCGCGGATTTTGCGGATTGCGAGTTCGCAAATTCGCAAAATTCGCGAACGCCAGATTTGCAAAATTCGCCCATGCTTAGAATGATTATGCATCTGAATAAAATCCTTTGAATGGAGTTCACAGAGTGTAATGTACATTTTTGAGTGTGTAAATAGTCTTTGTAGTTACAAGCATGTCAGAGTTTCAATAGGAAGAAAATTATTTGTTTTGCTAATAACTTTGGCACCATTTAAAGAATCTTCACAAAATTTCCCCAAAAAGTTAAACCACCTCACTTCCTCCATTGGAAATTTCAGAGTGATCCATAAAGCAAGGGCTCACAAAAAGGGCGGGTTCCTAAACATGTTTTCCCCCTCCATTTTCCATGGGAATAAGTAGGCAATGATACAGACGAAACCGCTGAACACAACGACAACAGATTTGGCAGAAAGCTAGATCGTTACCCAGAAACAATGATTGTATCATGTGTTGTAAATCTGTTCAGTAGTTTTTTTTTAAATTAAGTTTCAAAATGTATATATATATACATTGACAGTTGGTCGTCTTGCGGGACCTGCAGTGCTTGATTGAAAAATAAATGAAATGCAGGGCCCTCGTTAGAAGGACATTGCAACTTGCACCACCTACAAGTGTGACAGTTCAGACTATTCCAAGTGCCTTAACACTATAAGCATTGCTTGGGTGGCAGATATTAGTCCTTTATAATGTATATTTAATAAATGAACAACTGTTGTGTTCATTTCTAAATTAGACCGACAGTTCCACGATGTGGCATACTGTCATAAGTTCCATGTTGATAATTAAATGCTGATGCCAAGCACCGGAAATCACCTGCTTAAAATAATCACTGGCTCTGACTGCAAATTCAAAATATAAAGCACTTGATTGGCAAAGAGAGCAAAACGGTCCTGCAGGAGCTCTCAGTGTGATTGGCTGGTTGCAATCTGGCCAAACATGTTTCACCCACTATTACTGGACTTTAAGATATATATTTTCAGTTAATGTAAAAAGAATATATATATATATATATTCCTAACCAAAAACAGATTACAAAGGATTAAAACTGGGAAGTAATCTAAAATCGCATTTAAGGGCCTTGTACCTATTAGGAGAATTGTTTCCGTCTGGTAAGTAATTTTAATATGCAACCTGTGAGGCAGAAAACAATGAAACAATGTTTTTGATTATGTCAAGTTTACATTACTGTGGAAATAAACTACGATTTGACATTCAAACTGTAGTACCAACTATGTGTCTGTGTGTTTATTAATATAGTTGGATTTTTTCCATTTTTTGTGTGATCATTTACCACAAGCAAAACCTCCCTTATGCAACCAACCATTATCATCAAGACTGGCTGTGCATGACCTTTAGCTGTGCACACTGGAGATTCGCCAAAGGGACAGGCCTGAGGCCCTGCCTTGCACCCAGCTCTCTGGTCAAACCCCACTATACAGTTTATAGAAGCTGGCCATGGTGAAAGTGAATTCTTGTGGTTTATCCTAGAAAAATTTTAAATTGGTAAGAGGGGGAAACATTCATCAAAACGCAAAATGTGTGAACAATGGTATATATCTTACTTGAATACCGTATGGAAGGGCTTGAACTCGAAAGAGGAATGGGAGAGACTGATAGGGGCCACGTGAAAGTGGATTCTCCATGCCACCATATTATAATATCTGAGACTTTACTATAACGTGTTTCCTACCCCTTGTATGTGTGCTACCATGTACACAGCATTTGGGCTTCTATATGTAGTCATACAATTAGATAGAAGAGGGTTTGATGCGTAATCCGATAATGTATAGAGACTGAATAGTAAATGAGATTTTGTCAATAAAGATATATTACACGCTGAGATCTATATAGATCGAAGTAGTGTCAGTTTCTTCAATTTAGCTATGAAATTCACACCACATTGAGTTATATATTTTTTAGCCAACAAGCATTTAGTTTACTATTTTTTGAATCAGTGTAATTATGCAGTTTCTTCTATATAAATATTTTTTCGAGTTTTTTCTCACTGTCAATAGTTGTCGGTTGCCGTTTTAGTTTTCTTTTCTCAAACCGGATATGCAGAGATCTGTATAGATCGAAGTAGTGTCAGTTTTTTTTTTATTTAGCTTATGACATGGAGTTATATATTTTTTGCCAACTAGCATTTAGTTTATTATTCTTTGAATCAGCGTAATTATGTTGTTTCTTTCATATACATATCTTTGAGAGTCTTGTTTCATTGTCAATAGTCGTCGGTTGCCGTTTTAGCTCTCTTTTCCCAAACCGGCTATGCCCGCCTACACCGGAAATGGGAGAACGGTGTTTGTCTGTATTTGCCGCGTTTTTGGTGTATTTAAACGTGGTAAGTGTACGGCTCATAAATAATTTGCATTTCAAAGGAGGATTATGCCCCGGATGCCCGATTTTGCAGGTATGCACGCAAGACTATATGTAGGTTTAGCCGTTCGTAAAGAGTGAGGTTACATTATGGATCTCTGTAATTGTTTGATATTGCTGTTTTTGTTTAGACCGCTGGCGGGATCGCTTTTAATATATGTCGGGATTATTAAGTAACCCGAGACGCTGAAGTGAAGTGAACTTAAGTAATTTGGATCACGCGCTTATGACTTCTTTACCGTATTTTCAGGTAAATATATCGTATGATGCCTGAAATTAAAGCGGTGATAGAATTTTTAGATTAGGTATGTAGTAGCAGTGATATGTGCACGACAAGAAGCAACTTTGCGTTTAATATGAAAGTACTCTTTTTCATTTAGTGAGGGTCGCATTATTGACATTATATTGTGAGCAACAGGACGCCAATGTGTAGTTAGCCTTTACTGCAGCCTCAACAAAGGGTATCTGTCCTCATGGACTCTCAGTCACTTCTAAGATTTAGATGGAGACGGTTATTCTTGTGTTCCAGACCATAACTGATGTTTAAAGCTGCCAGTGCAAAGCACACTGAGTGACCTCGTATTTGAAAATAGCTGTTGGGATTAGCGACATTAACAAAGGTGTGTTTCGAATTATAACAAACGTTATATAGCAATACTCTTCATGTATATATTGGTCTATACTAGAAAAGCGTTTTTCTGTATTTTTTCTTTTGGATATGCAGAGATTGACAAAGTATCCCCAAATAAAACTTAAGAACTGGAGGTCTGTGTGAACCCCATAAATTAAGGTATTTAGTCTGTATGAAACCTCAAACATAGGTATTTATGTGTGGTGTTTTAATGGCTGACAATATAGTATTTAAGGTGTACTGGGATGTCTGCTTAATAGAAGATTATTTTGATTTTTTAAAGAAAGATTTTGTTGATAATGATTAAATAATGGTACCTTATTTAGGACACAGGGTATTTATTTAGCTTATATATCTACACCTTATGGCAATATATGGAGGCTCTGTGTGCCCCATGCTTGGTATTTTATAAATTTGTCTGCACTGTATGGCATCAATGAAGGAATCGTCCTAATTTTTTTGCACTTTATGGCACTAAAATAAGGTTTTTTAACCCCATTCTATACGGTTTACAGTTCATATGGACTGATTATCAAATATGTGAGATGTGAGTATGATTGTTGTTTGTAGTGTTATCGCTTCATACAATATTCAGTTTGAACAATGAGGTTATTTAAAAATAAACTCTGTATGTATTTGTAATATGTTATAAATTGTTTTTATTGTTTTTATATTACAGATATAATATGTTAAAGTGGGAATTAAATACTTTTTCCTGAAGAAGGTGTTGGCTACTTATTAACTTGTATATTACAAACAAAAATGGAGAGTAAAGGGATTTTATCCACCTCGGTGGATGGAAGGGTACTCCTAATCCCCTGGATAGGGAACTATATAACAAAAGGAGGAGTATCACCATAGATAAGGCTAAATGAAATGAAATGAAATGAAAGGGGTTTTATAGAGCGCAAATCTACCCGAAGGCCTCGTAGCGCTAAAGTTGCTTACTTCTGGGGAGACTTACTGAATTATGTGGAAAAAAGAAAAGTTTTAAGAGATTTACGGAATTTTAACAGATTGGGCTCATTACGGAGGGCAGGAGGTAAGGAGTTCCAGGTAGTGGCAGCGTTAAGGGAGAAGGAGCGTCCGCCCCACCTGGCTCGTTTAATTTTCCGCGCTGTTGCCAGAAAAGCAGTGCTTGACCGCAAAGATCTGTGGGGGTGGTAGGGAGTGGCCAAGGCGCAGATCATGGCGGGAGCATTTTTCCTCATGGCCTTATGCATGATGCACATTGCTTTGAACTTAACTCTGGCTTGAATGGGCAGCCAGTGTAAGTTTCTCAGAGCCATGGTGCCTGAGTGGCTACGGGACAGGCCCAGCAGCAGACGCGCGGCAGCGTTCTGGGTGACCTGTAGTGTTTTAAGTGTGCTACTCGGTGCACCCAGATAAAGGGCGTTCCCGTAGTCCAGGCGAGACAGGATAATGGCCTGGACCAGTATCCTGCGAGCCTGGAAGGGGAGGAGAGGCAGAACTTTCCGCAGCATGCGCATCAGTCCGAAGCAGGTGGCGGAAAGTGTGGTGGCTTGATGAGTAAAGGTAAGGGTGTTATCTAGCCACATGCCCAAGCTTTTAATTTGCTTTTTTGGTTCAGGGGGAGAACCCATGCAAGGTGGCCAAGGTAGGATGGGGCTGGGGAGGGCTGAGTTTCCCAGAAACATAAGTTCTGTTTTATCCCCATTTAATTTGAGATGGGAGGAAGCCATCCAGTTTGTGACCGCTATCAGACAGCTACTCAAGTTCGAAAAAGTGTGGTCTGGCTGATTCAAAGCTACCACCAGCTGAGTGTCGTCAGCGTAGTCACAATGTCAAAGCCAAATGGACGGACGATTTCTGCCAGAGGTTGCATGTAAACATTAAAAAGCGTTGGGCTCAGGGAGGAGCCCTGAGGCACGCCTTGGTTGAGAGGCCAGGTTTTTGAGTGGACTTCACCCTCTACCACCTGGAATGTGCGATTTTCCAGGAAGGATTGAAGCCATAGAATGGCGTTGCCCGTTACTCCAAGGAGCTTTAAACGGGAGAGAAGGATGTTGCTATTCACGGTATCAAAGGCGGCACTTAAGTCTAGCAACATTATTGCTGTAGTGCCGCCTTGATCCATGTGCCTGCGTGCTAATTCAGTCACCGTCAGAAGTGCCGCTTCTGTCCCCAGTTTAGGACGGAACCCTGCCTAAAGAGCGATATCGGTGGGATGGAATTCTAATGAAAAAAGAAGAAGTCCTTCTTTGTTTTTAATGAACCCCTCACTCACCGACATGGTCAGTGACATGCTTCATCATCGGGGCCACCTTGACAGCCGAGTGCCATCAAGGTGTGCTGCAACACCTGGGATACAGTGGAGCGGGTATGTGAGTGATGAATGTGAAGAAAAAAATCAGTGAGTTAAAATTTGTCCTGGTATGGCTTATACAATATTTTATTCTAAGACTACTGGACAAAAATAAAAACAGTGCGTGTCGATACAGTGATGGTTTTATTCTGACCAAATGTATCTGTGAGGTATGTGTGAGGTCTACATGTTTCAAACCGTCAAGGAAATTACCGTTTTTTCATCAGGACCAAAATAAAGGTGTTGGGTGGTCAGGGTACACTAACACCCTGCCATACCTGCAACCCTTTTTTCCCCAGATAACAAAATATGTTATATGTTATAGGGCAGAGAAAAAAGCAACCCAAAAGTGGTTGCATTAAAAGCAGAAAAAACTCCTCTTTAGGGGTTTAGAATGCTGCACGGGATTAGAGGGAAGGCCTCCCTTCCCTCTAATCCCGTGCAGCATTCTAAACCCCTAAAGAGGAGTTTTTTTCTGCTTTTAATGCAACCACTTTTGGGTTGCTTTTTTCTCTGCCCTATAACATATTTTGTTATCTGGGAACAAAGGGTTGCAGGTACGGCAGGGTGTTAGTGTACCCTGACCACCCAACACCTTTATTTTGGTCCTGATGAAAAACCGGTAATTTTGTATAAGCCATACCAGGACAAATTTTAACTCACTGATTTTTTTCTTCACATTCATCACTCACATACCCGCTCCACTGTATCCCAGGTGTTGCAGCACACCTTGATGGCACTCGGCTGTCAAGGTGGCCCCGATGATGAAGCATGTCACTGACCATGTCGGTGAGTGAGGGGTTCATTAAAAACAAAGAAGGACTTCTTCTTTTTTCATTAGAATTCCATCCCACCGATATCGCTCTTTAGCCTTATCTATGGTGATACTCCTCCTTTTGTTATATAGTTACTTATTAACTTGCCCACTGAAACGCGTTGAGGCATACATGAGTGGAAATTACGCTAAGTCTGTGGTGACAATAACTCTCACTAAAATTGGAATATGTACCAGAGCTGATCTCCTTTTGACTATTGTTTTTTCCCTCTTTTAATAGGAATTATTTTTCCTTATTCTGATTCCCATTTGTATGTCTTTTTATGTATTGTTTGTGTTTAAATATGTTTATATCTCCTTATTCACCAGTATTGTATTGATGATAGGATCATGTTTTTAACAATTGTTTGAATACATTTTATACCTTTTTAATAATTTTGTTACTAATTTATTTTTACATTTCCTCTTTGTTAATCTCTCGTTGTGAATTTAGAGTCTTTTATGAAAGTATGTCTGTTGTGTAATATTGCCCAAAGGGGATTTCTTGTTTTGACAAACCCCACTACACACAGCCTTTGGCTGTGCATATCGAGCAAGGACTACAAGACTTGGCCTCCAACGTATAATCCTCCATCCTGTTCACATGGACGTTGGTCAAGCGCAGCAGAGGTTGGCTGCATGCAGGCTACATATGGCCAAGCCCAACTACACAAGGCCCATTGTGCATAAGGCCCATCCTGCCGCAGGTAGGCAAACCCTTTTGCACACAGCCATCAGCTGTGCCATGGGGGAATGTGGAGGGACTACATTGTGGCCATGTCCTGCTTTCAATAGTGGTACGTGGTCGTTGGCCAAAAGCAGATATAGAGCTCTGCATCATTTTTTTCATTTTTTAGGATTCACAAACTTTTTGCTGCTATATTCAGGCCCAGGAGAGTCCGCAGGACCCATGGAGGGTTTAGGATTCACTGATCTTATCATAAAATGAATTTTTTTATATGTATTTTATTATCAGATCACCCACATGGTTGTAGGGTCAGCATAGGTTCTACCTGGTCCCTTCTGCCCGCTTTATTTTTATCAACACAGTGCTTAGTGCACAGTGTTAGGTAATGGGGTGCCCCAGAAATTCCTCTTTGACATCCAGCCAATCAGAAAGCAGCAGATTCTTGAATCCATGGTTAATCAACGATTTGACAGTGCGGATAGCCCTAAAAGCCTCCTCATCCCCAGGCAGTATAATTTTTTACCCCCTTCGCTGCTAGGCCTTTTCCCCTTGTGTTAAGCCTTTTTTGCTATTTGGGGTAGTTTGTGCTTAGGCGGCTGTAACTTCTTGACCACATAAGGTATCTGGGCCAAATTTGCGTTCTGTTCTTACAACATTCTGGGGATTCTAAAGGTACCCAGGGTTTGTGGATTACCCTTGAGGTGACCGAGAAATTAGCCAAAATACAGCAAAATGTTGTTTTTTTGGGGGAAAATGGAAAATAAGTGCTGCAAATGAAAGCATCTGGGTTTTTCCCTACAAATAGTATCAAAGAAAAAGAGTTTGTGGGGCTGAAATCACCATTTTACCAGCTTTTAGGGAAGGACAGCCTTTTGTCAGAAAACCAAAGTTTTTTTACCCAGTTTGCCATTTTTCTGGGACATAACCTATTTTTGCTATTTTTTGTGCTTTCAACCTCCTTCCAGGTTATGGTAGACATGGGTATAAAAGCAATAATGGATCCTGGAAAACTATACATTTTTTAAACATAGGCAAAATTCTGAATTAATCAAGAGGTCACTTGTGTAGATCCTTCAAGGTTTCTTTATTAAAACTAACAGTTAAATACAGGAAAAATTGAAAAGTTTTTGAAAAAAACAGCCTTTTGTGTAAACGTTTTCACCTGTAACTTCTTCAGGGATTGCCTGAAAGCCACTTTTAAACGTTTTCACCTGTAACTTCTTCAGGGATTGACTGAAAGCCACTTTTAAGTGGATGAATATTAATCACCTGAGATGCAACACCGCAAAGACTGAAATTTTACCCTTTGGCAAAAACAATCTGTTTTCGCCCCAGACCTGCTGGCCGTCAAACGCTGAGGCCCCGCCGAGCACTATTAAGAGTGCTCGAAATTTAGGAATCAAATTCGATGAGACATTATCCTTTAAGCAACAGGCAAGTGAAGTGGCAGGCGCATGCTTCAATGTAATAAAGAGTCTCAGAAATTTTTTGAACTTTCTCCCCCTATCAGCCAGTAAAACGGTAGCGGTGGCATTAATAATATCCAGGTTGGATTATTGTAACAGCCTTTATGCTGGGGTCAATAAAGCAGCCCTACATAAGTTGCAAATGGTACAACATGCTGCGGCAAGATTAGTGCTTAAAATGCCAAGAAAGACCTCGGCATCTGCAGCGGTCAATATTCTCCACTGGCTCCCCATACAAAAGCGGATCCTGTTTAAAGTTTTGATAATTACCTATAGAGCGTTCCATAAACGAGGCCCAACATACTTGTCCAAAAACTTCAATCGTTACTATCCCGGCCGACAATTGAGATCAGCAACGGAAAACCTGATGGTCATCCCAAAGTTCCGGCTCGTCACGAGAGGAGGGAAATCCCTAGCGGTTAGAGGGACTAAAGCATGGAACAAACTCCCTCACCAAATTCGTGAAATCTCCTGTGAGAGTAAATTTAGGAAATCCATCAAAACTTGGATTTACAACTTAACAGATACAACCTGCAAAACCCTGGTTTAGGATCAACGCTTCTGTGGGTATCACACCTCCCACCACCTGGAATACACAAGCCAAAAAGCGCCAAGATGCTCCCCGGAGTGATAGTGCGCTATAGAAATTCCCTATCACTATCACTATCACTAATTATGACAGCTCTTTGAAAGCAATATACAGTTACACCTGCTGGACCTTACTGGTTGTGGGGATATATAGGACTTGTAGGTTCACCAAGAAACCGACGAACCCAGAGCCAAAAACTGAGCAGCGACTTGCAATGATTTTTTATTATGTACTAGGTATATAGCAATTATTCTGGGAAAATGTATACATGTGTATACATTGAAAAATCGGTATGAAAGACACCTATGTAAAGACACCTATGTATTTCTGAGATGGGAACAAAATATAGGTTTTAGAAAATATAGGTTTTAGAAACAGTGGATAAACAGAAACAGTGGATATTTGCACATTTCCAAAATTGGGAATATTCATACTAGCATGAGAATATTATCTCATTTTTAAAAATGACTTATTTTTTACACATTGTCTTTCATTTGGAAGGCATCGAAAGTCAATGGGTAGTAACATTTGCTTTACAAATCTGAATTACCCTAAGTCTCCTGATAAAAATGGTACCTCACTTGTGTGGGTAGTCCTAGTGCCCACGACAGGAAAGGGTTAAAAATGCAATGTGAACCCACCACAATAAAAAATTACCCTATTTTTGCAAAATGCCTAGCTGTACTTTTTGAACCATAGCACTACTGGCACCTAGGAAAACCTAGCAAACCTATACATTTTTCAAAATTAGACACACAGGGAAATCCAGGATGGGGTGACTTGACTGGCTGACGCCAGGTTCTATTACCCAGAATCCCTTGCAAACTTAAAAATTGTCAAAAAAACAAATTTTCCTCACATTTCTGTGGTGGAAAGTTCTGGAATCTGTGTGGATCCACGAATTTCCACCCACCCCGCGTTACCCAAAGTCTTCCAAGAAAAATGGTACCTCACTTATGTGGTCAGGCCTAGTGCCCGCGACAGGAAACGGCGCAAAACGCAACGTAGATACACCACAATTTCACAGTGAAAAATTACCCTTTTTTGGCAAAGTGCCTAGCTGTAATTTTTTAACCCTAGCTCTGCCAGCACCTAGGGAAATCTAGCAAACCTATATATTTTTTAAAACTAGACGCCCAGGGAAATCCAGGATGGGTGACTTGACTGCCTCTCACCAGGCTCTGTTACCCAGAAACCCTTGCAAATCAAAGAAATTGTCAAAAAAAAAAAAATTCTCAAATTTGTGTGGTGGAAAGTTCTGAAATCTGCGTGGATCCACAAATTTCCACCCACCTCACATTCCCCTAAGTCTTCCGAGAAAAATGGTACCTTACTTGTGTGGTTAGGCCTAGTGCCCGCGACAGCAAAACGGCGCAAAACGCAACGTGGATACACCATAATTTCACAGTGAAAAATTACCCGTTTTTGGCAAAGTGCCTAGCTGTAGTTTTTTAACCCTAGCTCTGCTGGGACCTAGGGAAACCTAGCAAACCTATACGTTTTTGACAACTAGACACCCTGGGGAATACAGGATGGGGTGACTTAACTCTGTCACCAGGTTCTGTTACCCAGAATCCCTTGCAAACCTAAAGAATTATTATTTTTTTTTAACTAATTTTCCTCACATTTCTGTGGTGGAAAGTTCTGGAATCTGCGTGGATCCACAAGTTTCCACCCACCCCACGTAATCCAAAGTCTTCCAAGAAAAATGGCACCTCCCTTATGTGGGTAGGCCTAGTGCCTGCGACAGGAAACGGCGCAAAACGCAACGTGGATACACCACAATTTCATAGTGAAATATTACCCTTTTTTGGCAAAGTGCCTAGTTGTCGTTTTTTAACCCTAGCTCTGCCGGCACCTAGGGAAACCTTGCAATCCTATACATTTTTGAAATACTAGAAACATTTCATGGACATTTCCCAGGTTTTTCGAGGTTGTGCCAGTTATTCAGCTTTCCAGTTCGTACATACAAATAAAAAAGAACATGATGTGCTTCATAAAGCAGAATAAAAGCGTTTTATCAGATCAGTGAAGCGAGATAGGAAATTCTCAGGAAAGGAAAATTGAAACAGTGAGTATTCAAAGCAGACCAAAGCTATGTCCCAATGAGAGAATACAAGTGGACCGAATTACAATATCTCGTCTTCTTCTGTGGTGTTGATTGCATTACCATATTTTCCTTTAGTCACCAAAGTTGGCAATTTCTTGCAGTCATAACACCATTACGTTTCTTACGTTGGTTAAGTGGCCCAGATCCCATCACACTCTTCTGTTGCCCCTCTGCCCCCAACCCCTTGGGATGCAAAACAAACGTATCTTCCCAATTCCCTTCCTCGATGTATGCATCTATTGCTTGACAATGGCGCCAAGCAAAACTGGGTGTCCTACAGGCGTCAGATTGCACAGAAAGTTCACTGGTGCCTTGCATTTTCCACATACATTTACACCAACTGACTAATAAAATAACTACATTTACACTGACCAGACACTGAAAACATGGGGCCTCATTTACGAGAAGTGGTGCATCGCAGCGTGAAAGCAGTGATGGGCCACTTCTCAGTGCACCCTCCTTCCGGCACCAATGATGCGTCATATTGTAAATATGACGCATCATGTCGCAAGGAAGGACAGATACGTCAGTATAACTGACGTATCTGTCAGTGCAAAAAATGGCGCATTGCTGGAATTGTGTCGGAAGCCTGACCCAACTCCAGCAATGTTCCTTTCACATGGGGCAAGCCCCCATGTGAAAGGGCCCGCGTCACCCTCACGCCT
Source organism: Lissotriton vulgaris (assembly GCF_964263255.1). Taxonomy (NCBI): domain Eukaryota; kingdom Metazoa; phylum Chordata; class Amphibia; order Caudata; family Salamandridae; genus Lissotriton; species Lissotriton vulgaris. The sequence goes on from NC_141697.1 coordinate 121,879,561, forward strand.
GCCATGAGGCAGGCTCAAGGTTTTTGCCGCATTGGCGTCCTAGAAGTGGTGCAGCGAAATCTCATAGATATCGCTGCACCACTCCCACGACCCTTTCTTGCGGGAGTACGCCCACCCTGCATACATTATATCTGGCGTAGGTATAATGTAGCACTGGGGTTTACGAAGTGACGCACCTACCTAGATGCGTCACTTCGTAAATATGGCGCATTTTTACGCCACTGGTGCGTCACAAAAAAGTGAAGAGCCTGTGGCGCAAAAGTGACGCAGGGGATCATAAATAAGTCCCATGGTATTTGCACCTTACATCAATTACAATGTTTTTGTAGGAGCTAGTTGGGTAATATGTTGTTTTTCCAGTGGTCGGTCGATGCAAACATTGGTGCAAAAATCATTATCTATCCCAAATTCGGACGTGAATGTTACAAAAGGTATTAGAGCTGGTCATGAAATGATGGCGGGTTACATAGGAGCTTTGCCTTTCATTTTTAATATAATGCTTGTTTGAGGGGCATGCATGGGACGCAAGGACCGTCCTATGGTGACTTCCATCACGTGATAATCAGGGGCCCTTGAGTATACTGTAACCATTACATTCCATCACATTACTTTTGGTATTGACGGTTAAACACAGGCAGGCACTTTTCTAAAGTCTAAATATATTAGCGTTTTCTCTGAAAATAAGCAGACTCTGGCAAAATATTTTGTAAGGTACTAAAGCGAGACACCTTTCCCAAAGTTCAAAGCCGATTATCCTGGGCCAAAGTAAGCAATGTGCTGGGAAGGAGGGGGCTCAAAAACACACCCAAGTTCTGCCAAAAATCCAGGCAGCAGTGCCCCCAGAGGGCCAGTCCTGCTTAGAAAACATCTGTGACCAGCAGAGAAGGAAAAAACCTAGAGCGCTAACGTTTCACCGCAGCTGTGCTCTCCAAAAACAGAAATGCGAAAATATTGTTTTCCAAACTTGGGACCACTCGCTCTCGGCCCCGGGGCGGTCTCCACGGACGAAACTTTATTTTTTTCTTTTTCTTCTTGTGAAGGCAGAGCAGAGCTGAGCTTTGAAACGGCAACATTGTCCAAAGGGGTGAAAGGGAACAGATGGCCGTGGAGAATGCGGCTCTTAAGGCGACGGATGAAAAAAAAAAGCCTATATTGACAGATCGTGCTGCTCTCCATTGAGGCATGAAGCTCTCTGGCCGGGGAGGGCCGCGCTCTGCGCCCAGCAGCTCGCTACGGGCAACTGCTTCGGGGCTCGGTGAATAGGAAGGCACGTGGGAAAAGCCACGCTGCGAGCGAGGGGGCGCGCGGATGTGGCCGGGCGCCCAATAAAAAAGCCGGGAGGGAGAGAGCGGGAAAAAGAAAGACAGAGAAGGAAGAACAGCTGCCTTTCCTTGGCCGCCGGGCCTGGCAATGAGCGCTTCCCTTGTACCCGCTCCACGCCGGGGCCAGGATGCTACCCTCTGGCACAGACTGAGGTGCAAAAAGGACAGGTTTTTATTTATATATTTATTTAATGCATTTTTATAAAGCGCGGACTTTACCCGAAGGTGTCAGAGCACTGTACAATAGAACCAGTTACGTTACATGAGAGAACTGTTACTGGAATGGAACAAACAAAAAAATAGCAGGCCATACAATCAAAGCGACGCAGACATAAGGTACACAATCTCAAGTAACAAGCACAGGCTGTACAAGCAAAAATATGAATATATATGACAACATTTACAATGACTAAAGAACTTCCTGGCAAAAAATAGCAGGCCATAGAATCAAAATAACGCAGGCAAAAGGAACACAATATCAAACGCAGCAAGCACAGGATGTACAAACAAAAATATAAATATATGTGACAAATTTACAATGACTAAAGAACTTCCTGGCGGGGTCTGAGAAGGAGGGAATCTTTTATAGTGTTCCGTTCTTTTCTGTCCGAGTCGCCGTATGTTGGAAGTCATGCCAGATTAACCTGTATTTATCCCTGCACATCCCAGCATGACGGAGGTTCAATGCTGAATGTGGTTCCCTCAGAGGGAGAGGAACTTGTTGACATTCCACGTCGTAAGCGCATCCCAAGAGCGCAATCTCCCATTCCTCATTAAAAAATCATAAACAATTCCCTAACTATGCTAAGCTTACCTTCCGGTATTTGTTTACACATAGGGCCAGGGTTACGTTTAGGATTTTTGGGGCCGTAGGCAGAAGGGTAATGTGCGAGGCCTCCTCTAATTTGCATATAATGTGACATCACAGGAAATTACAGCACAATAAGTGTAACCAACAGACTATTAGACCTCTGGCATTGTAACAGCGACTTTGCGAGAAGCACCTTTCCTTGTGTGTATATTACGTAAACAATAAAAACATAGATAATAACCCTAATAAAATAAGTCGATACACGCTAAAGTTCTGCTAAATGGATATACATTATATTACCAGCTTCGTGGAGCGTTGCCGCACTGGCTCAGAGCTAGCACCTGAAAAATACAACAATATCTTTGTATTCTTTTATTTTATAACTGCGGCTCTGAGTCAACATGTGCAGGTAGGGGCGGGACTGGGCCATGGGGGGTGGGGGGGTGGGGTGGAGGATGAGTGGTATGTACACTTTAGAACCAGGTTGGAGAAACAGCACAGACTCCTTGTGCCTGAACGAGTGTCTTTTCAGCGCGCTCAGGCCAATCCCCACGCTGCTCTCATGGTTGAGAGTAGCACAGGGATTGGATGGGATGCATGATGAAGTATCAATTTACAATTACATGTTGACCAGGAACTATATCCGGCACACGCAATTCAGATGGCAGCACCAGGTAAGTGATTTTTCATTTTCATCATTTACACCCCTGACACAAGCTCCCCCATGTGCTTTCCACATGCCTCCCCCACTTACTCTCCAACCGCCCACCAGTATGTTTTTGTGTCGGCTGTCACAGTATATTAGACACACTCTGAAAAAATGTTTGTTCTAGGTCTCTCCAAAACATTCAACTGTAATCATATATTTAAAATCTGTTTCCAGATTAGAGGATTCGTTTATATGTACGTACATAGCGCAAACCTAGCCAAAAGGCGGTGGAGAGTTATACTGGGCCAACGCCAAAGAGCGTGTCAATATGAGATAGGAGGGGTAGCTGGTGTGTAGACTCATGTTCATGATGTGGTGTTATTGAAGAGCAGGCCCGGACTGGCCGTTGTGGGCACCAGGCAATCCCCCGGTGCGCCGCAAGGGTGGTGGCCGGTTTTGGGCCCAGGGGGCCATTTTTGTTACAGGGCCGTTTTTGCAGCATAGCTGAAAAATCGGCCCTGTAACAAAATCCGCCAAAAACCTGCCCGAAAAAGAGCTGGGTTGCACCCCCATGGGGCCGGCCGAGCACTTTGCCAGGGCCGGTTTTGGTTCTCAGTCCGGCCCTGTTGAAGAGACGAGAGAGGTTCTAAATTGGAGCTAGAGCTGGCCTGAGGTGGTGGGCATGTCATCTAAGAAGGCAAAGTTTCCAGTCTTTGTAGATGGTGCAGCTGGGTTTGAAGGTGATATAGGCTGCAAAGCAGCGGCGGCTCCTCCGCTAAGGCAGAGGAGCGTCACCCCACAGGAAAAATAAAAGGATAATAAAACAGCGTTATCATTTTATTTTTCTTGCACTGGTCCAGTTTTGTTTAAGGGGCGGGGCAGGGCTAGACTGTCACCGAGCAGGGAGACATTGATGGTTTGGCGGGCCGTCTTGGGCTTGCCAAACAATCTTGCACACCTTGCATGTTCTGTAATACAGCTTGGGTGGAGAACATGCACAGGCTCATAGACCCCATCTGAGCGTCAAAACACAGCTCTCAGACCAATCACAATACTGCTATTAGCAGCTTCGTGATTGGCTAGTGGAGTCTGGAAGCCTTTGTGATTCCTGTTCCTGCGTCTATGGAGGAAGAACGGAGGAGAGGTGGTGGTGACCAGGTAAGTGGAATTTTCATTCTCTTTTTTTTAAACACCATACCACCTACTTGCCCCCAACACCCCTGCCCACCTGACCACCACCACTGCCCCATAGCAGCCACCACTGCTGGCAAGAGGAGCCTTTTAAGGTCCATCATGGTGGAGTGATGTGGTCATATTCCTTTAGGCCTTAATGATCTAGAAGGGCAACTATTGGATCTTAAGGTTGATGGTCTGCTGGCAATCTCAGTGTCTCGGCATTGATTTGTGCAGATGATAAAGTTTTAATAGCTAGGACAGCACTTGGCTGACAGAACTTACTGGTTCAGTTTTGGACATTCATGGCAAGTCTGGATCTCGTGGTCCATCAGGCAAAAACTCATGTAATTGGTTTTGGATCCCAAAAGAAGGAAGGCATTGTCCACAGGGTGAGCAACAACAAAGTTTGCACTGTCCCTACATTTTCCTATCTTGTGATACCATTTGATGAGAAATTTATCTAGCGTACACTAAAGACTATCAGTGCTATTTCTCTTGCTAAAACAACAGAGGCAGTCGTTCTTTGGTTTTGCTTCCAGTTTAAGTAAATAGGCCATTAGAGGGCTTACCACTATAAACAAAGCAAAATGTTGTACAAATGCCAGTTATGGGGCTGATGTCTGGGGATTTAGTAACGAAACTGGGCTGGAGAGGATCCAATACGGCTTTATTAAAAGGTTATTGGCTGTGCCAAAATCCACCAGTTTCGATATTTGTCACTCTGAAAAAGGGTTAAGGTTAATCAGTGTCACTATTAACATGCAGTCACTTCTCCTATGGTTTAAGATCTGGACAAAGAGCCTAACCCCTTTTAATCGGGCGGTTCTTACAGAATGCCTAAAGCTGGACCATTGCTTAAAAATCCCCTGGATTCGATACATTTACAATACCTATATCAGCCTGAACTTGATTGATCTTTTTAAGACCCCGGGAACATTTGAGGCTAGAAAAGACCTTGTTTTTAGGCTAATGCAACTACAACAGATTGCAGATAGGAGTCAGCAAGCCTGCTGTTTTGCCATATACTGAATCGGTACTAGTAATGGCATTGAGCCATATCTAACCTCAGTCAGTACTTTGCATCATAGGTTCCTGCTAGCAGGTTAAGATAGAATAAGGGCCATTTTTAGTGGCCTATCATTTGCAGGGTACCTATTTTGAAAATGTACTACCAGGTCCTTGTGATGGCTGCTCTGCACTAATGCATTTTATGTTTTCCTGTACATTTTATTTATCACTGAGAAAGTTGTATATTTTACCTCTTTTAAGACCGGCAAACATCAGATATTGTAGGGCCGCTTTGGCATTTCTGCAGCCATTGTCAATTGTGAGGATCTGATTTTTAACTGCAACTTATATTCAACATGCTATATGACAAAGGGCATCAATGATATTGTGACTTAAGATTCTCTTTTATCCATGTATCTTTTATACTGTCTTGATTTTAGATGTTTTATGGTATTCTTTTTATAATTCTTTTATGGTCACATGTTGACGGAATAAAGATTGCTGAACAACTGGATATCATACGTGTTTAGTCACTGGGCAGATGCCCGAAAGCTGGAAAGTTTCTATATTACATGCAATATTTAAGAAGGGCAACAGATCCAGGTAGCTATCACCTTATGGCGCTCACTGATATTGAAGCCAAAGTATACTCCTCCGTCCACCTAAAAGATCTGGTGTCATTGGTGGTGGAAAATTAACTGATCCCATTTTGCCAATCTAGCTTCAGGACAAACTCCTCAACCATCGAAAATATCGTGGCCATATCCTTTTTAATCCAACAAACCCTACCCCACAATTTACACCCTTATATGCATGTTTTATTGATTACTCCCCTGTCTTAGATTCAGTGGACAGAAACACATTTTGGCAGAAACTACAGAATTGGGGTATTCCAAATAATCTTCTGTAGGCAATAATGTCATTATACATCTCAAACAGTAACAGCAGTGAAAATTCCGACAGACATAAAAGCAAGGATGCATCCTGGCCCCTTTATTTAACCCATACACAGCAGACACGCTTTTGGCCTTAAAACATACAAATTTGATTCCACCAAAAATCAGGGAATTTAAGATCATGTTACTACAATATGCTGACGATTTAGTGTTATTAAACCATTTGAGAAAGGGGATTTAAAAAAGCCTTGAACGCCCTTTATAAATATAATGAAGTAAATAAAATGAACATCAATGAACCAAAGACAAAAGTTGTAGTTTCTGGGTGAACAAAAAAGAAAGCGAACACTGTCTGGAGCTTGGGCCCCTTAACCCCTTCGCTGCTAGACCTCCCTGTGCTAAGCCTTTTTTGGCTTTTTGAGGTAGTTTGCGCCTAGGCCCCTATAACTTTTTGTCCACATTACGTATCCACATCAAATTAGGGTACACACCTTCCAACATCCTGAGGATTATAAAGGTACCCGTGGATTTATGGGTTTGAAGGGGACTGAGAAATTAGCCAAAAGAGAGCTACATATTTTTTGGGGGGGAAAATGGGGGGAAAAGTGCTCCAGAAGAAAGCGTCTGTTTTTTTCCCTGCAATTGGAATCACCAAAGGGTTTGTGGTGCTACAATCACCATCTTCCGAGCTTTCAGTAATAGGTAGACTTTTGTCAGAAAACCAACATTTACGACACAGTTTTGTCATTTTACTGGGACATAGCCTATTTTTCCTATTGTTTATGCTTTCAGCTCCTTCCAGTTAGTGGTAAAAATGGGTGTGAAAGCAATAATGGATCACGGAAAGCGATTACTTTCTGAAAAATAGACAAAAGTCTTAATTCAGCAAGGGGCCAGTTTTGTGGATTCTCCAAGGAATTCCTGTAGAAAAAAACTGTTGAAATAAAAAAATATTTTAATTCTGGCAGAGTTTTGAAAGCAATATACCGTTACATCTGCTGAACCCTTCTGGTTGCAGGGGTATATAGGACTTTTAGGTTCAATAAGAACCCAAGTTACCCAGAGCCAATAATTGAGCTGCACCAAGCAATGGTTTTTCATTGTGTACCAGGTCTATAGCAATGTATTTGGTAAAAATAGGTATCAAGAAAATCTATGTATTTCCTAAATGGAAACAAAATATAGAGCTTAGAAGCAGCAGTTATTTGTACATCTCCGAAATAGTGGGTACCTGTACTAGCATGTGAATTAAAGGACATATTTCAAAATGACTTCTTTTTTACACATTGTACTACATTTGGGAAGGCAGAAATGCAAAGAAAGTCAAATGGTAATAACACTTGTTCTGCTGCTCTGTGTTCCTCCAAGTCTCCTGATAAAAATGGTACCTCACTTGTAAGGGTAGGCCTAGTGCCCACCACAGGAAAAAGCAAAAAACACAACTTGGGCACATCACATTTTTCTAGTGAAAATGGCTTACCCAGAATCCACTGCAAACCTCACATTTAGCTAAAAAGTTAAATTTTCCTCACATTTTTGTGTGAGAAAGTTGTGGGATCACAACAACGGCATAAATTTCCTACCACTCAGTGTTCCCCTTGGTCGCCTGATAAAAATGATACTTCACTTATGTGGGTCGGCTAAGTGCCTGCGACAGGGAAGGGCAAAACTCTGTAGAGATTGTGGGGGAACAAAAGTGGGTCCAAAAGGGCAGTTGTTTTATACTTTTTAGGCTAACTCTGCTTTGGGTCCCCACAGAAGTGAGTTATCATTTTGATCGATAGGCCGAGGGGAACGCTGGGTGTTAAAAAATTTGTACTGGTGTGGTGATCCTACAACTTTCCACACACAAAGGAGTCAGGAAAATATAACCTTTTAGCTAAATTTGAGGTTTGCAGGGGATTCTGGGTAAAAAGAAAAAACGACTGGTTGATCCACACAAGTCACACAGCCAGTCGACGCACACCCAGGCACGGCCGGTGTGCTGGACGAGCAGCGGGGTGGGCGGGGCTGGCGGGGGAGATGTGGCGGGCATAGGTTTTACAGTGGGAAAAATAAATGTAAAAAATAAATAACATACATGCAGCCGGCGATGTCACACTCTTCTCTTCTTTCCATGCAGCACAGGCTCCCAGAATGCCCTGCGGCCAATTCTAAAGTTGCTCCCACAATCAATCAATCAATCAATCAATGACACTTATAAAGCGCGCTACATACCCGTAGGGTCTCAAGGCGCTGGGGGGGGGGGGGGGGGGGGGGGGGTGCCGCTACTGCTCGAACAACCAGGTCTTCAGCTTCTTCCTGAAGGAGAGGTGGTCTTGGGTCAGGCACAGGTCGGGAGGGAGGGAGTTCCAGGTCTTGGCGGCCAGGTAGGAGAAGGACCTTCCTCCTGTAGTCACTCTTCGGATGCGGGGGACGGCGGCGAGGGCGTGGTTGGCTGATGAGAGGTGCCGTTTGGGAGCGTAGAAGTTGACTCGGCTGTTGAGGTAGCTCGGGCCTTGGTCGTGTAGGGCTTTGTGTGCGTGGGTGAGGAGGCGGAAGATGATTCTTTTGTTGACGGGGAGCCAGTGAAGGTCTCTCAGATGTCCGGAGATGTGGCTGGTTCGTGGGATGTCGAGGATGAGTCTGGCTGAGGCGTTCTGGATCCGCTGGAGTCTCTTCTGGAGCTTGGCGGTGGTACCGGCGTAGAGGGCGTTGCCGTAGTCCAGTCGGCTGGTGACGAGGGCCTGGGTGACGGTCTTCCTGGTCTCGGTGGGGATCCACCAGAAGATCTTCCGTAGCATGCGTAGGATGTTGAAGCACGCAGAGGAGACGTTGTTGACTTGCCTGGTCATGGAGAGGGAGGAGTCCAGGATGAAGCCCAGTTTGCGTGCATGGTCTGTCGGTTTGGGTGCGGTGCCCAGGGCGGGAGGCCACCAGGAGTCGTCCCAGGCGGAGGGTGAGGAACCCAGAATGAGGACCTCCGTCTTGTCTGAGTTCAGTTTCAGGCGGCTGGTCGTCATCCACTCGGCTACCTCTTTCATCCCTTCGTGCAGGTTGGCTCTGGCGGCGGCGGGGTCGTTGGTCAGGGAGAGGATCAGCTGGGTGTCGTCGGCGTAGGAGATTATGCTGAGGTTGTGTTTGCGTGCGATGGCCGCGAGGGGGCTCATGCAGATGTTGAAGAGGGTGGGGCTCAGAGATGATCCTTGGGGGACGCCGCAGATGACTTCGGAGGCCTCTGACTTGTACGGTGGTAGGCGGACTCTCTGTGTTCTTCCGTCGAGGAAGGAGGTGATCCATTCCAGCGCCTTGTCCTGGATTCCGATGTTGCTGAGGCGCCGTACTAGGGTGCGGTGGCAGACCATGTCGAATGCCGCGGAGAGGTCTAGGAGGATGAGGGCCGCTGTTTCTCCATTGTCCATCAGGGCTCGGATGTCATCGGTGGCGGCGATGAGGGCGGTCTCGGTGCTGTGATTGGCTCGGAAGCCGGACTGTGAGGGGTCGAGGGATCCGTTCGTCTCGAGGAAGGCGGCCATCTGCTTGTTGACGGTCTTCTCGATGACTTTGGCTGGAAACGGGAGGAGCGAGATGGGGCGGTAATTCTTGAGGTCGGTGGGGTCCGCTGTTGGTTTCTTGAGTAGAGCGCTGAGTTCGGCATGTTTCCAGCTCTCAGGGAAGATGGTGGTGTCGAAGGATGTGTTGATGATGTCTCGCAGGTGGGGTGCGATGACAGCGTCGGCCTTGTTGAAGACGTGGTGAGGGCAGGGGTCGGTCGGTGATCCGGAGTGGATGGAGTTCATCGTGCGGATGGTGTCTTCGGTGCTGATCGGGGTCCAGGCGTGGATGGTGGTGGTGGGGGGTGGTTGTTCGGTCATGGTGTGCGTTGGTTGGTTGTTGAAGCTGTTGTGTATGTCCGCGATCTTGTTGTGGAAGTATGAAGCGAGGGAGTTGCAGAGGTCTTGCGATGGGGTGATGTCGTTGTTTCCTGCGCTGGGGTTGGAAAGCTCTTTCACGATGTTGAAGAGTTCCTTGCAGTTGTGTGCGTTGTTGTCCAACCGGTCCTTGAATGCTGTTTTCTTGGCGGCGCGGATCAGCTGGTGGTGTTTCCGGGTGGCAAGTTTGAAGGCGGTCCTGTTGTCCGGTGTCGGTTCCCTTCTCCAGACTTTCTCGAGGGCTCGGCAGTTCTTCTTGGAGCTCTTGAGTTCGTCGGTGAACCACGGGGCCTTCTTGCTGCCGGGTCTGCTAGGCGGGGTCCTCAGTGGGGCGAGTTCGTCCGCGCAGTTGCTGAGCGCACACATGAGAGCAGCTTCAGGATTGGCTGGAGAGCCCTCGATTGGCTCTCCAGGACAGAATTTGAGTCTCTGCCTGCTCTTTCCAACTCAAGTGAGCTAAAGAGAGCTTTCACTGCTCATGACGGTGTGGCCTGCCTGAGATTGCGGACCAAACCATTATGTGCAGTAATGTAATGTAAAATTGTAATGTAAATTGCTACTTGTATAGCACACTACTCACCCGCAAGGGTCTCAAGGCGCTTGTACGAATACCGCTGTGGAACCCATCCTGGCTTTCCCTGTGAGGCGTCCACTCCTGGGCACCCCCAAGGTGGAGGCCAGGCATCCTTAGCATTGTGGGGGCCGTTGTGGAAATTAAGCAAGCTATTGCCCAGAGTTGCAGAGTGGGACTCCATGATTGGAATAGGCACCGAGGCGAGAATTATCAGGTCCGTGGAATTTTTGAGCCCAAGACCCGCCGAGGCGGGAAATTGAACCCTGGTCCCGGGCTAGACCTCTGCATCAGGGTCTGCCGCTCTAATCATTGAGCCACTAGTCAAGAAAGGAAAAATAAAAATGAGTGCTTATATCTGATGTCTAGTGGGCTTTTTGCTCCTCTGTTGGGCAGATCGGGGCTTATAACCCCCACCTCGGCCCTAAGGAGGACAGAAAGACTATCCAATTTGTGTTAGGGCTCACTTACATGTTAATTTTTGACAGCCCAACCCCTACGTATAAAAAAAACTACCCCCTAGGGTCTTAGGGGCTTTCTGCCCGGGGGGTGGAGGAGATCAGGGTCTATTGTCCCCAGTTTGCCTCCAAGGGGGCGTAGAAAGACTTTGGCAAATGCTTTAGGGGATGGGGCCATTGACATGCCCATTCTAGGAAGCCCTCACCCCTTATCTTCAAAACAAAAATAGTCCCTGGCTTCCTAGTATGCTTCTCTGCCCCCTGGGGGGCAGATCCGGGGCAATTGCCCCCATGTGCCCCAGCGGGCAGATAGACTGTCAAATTCATTTTGGGGGATGGGCGCTCTGGCATACCCATTTTGGGCAGACCCACCCCTAAATGTACATAAATAAAAATCCCTAGTGCTTAGTGTGCTATCTGCCCTCTCCTGGGGGGCAGAAGGACTATTTCTCCAAAAATGTGGGTGGGGGTATGGTCTTGACAAGTTGTGGGCAGCCCCATCCCTCTTTTAAATAAAAAAAATCCCTGGTGTCTTGTGTGCTTTCTGAATAATCCTTCCCTAACTCTGTGCGGTGCCCGCTGAATAGTATCCCGCTCCCGCCTACGCTCTATTTTCTTGATCTTAGGGATAACTTTGCTACCAGGATCGGCATTATTTCAATCCAGGTATGGATTATTTCTGCTATTTAGCAATCCACACGTATCTGGGTAGATATGGAACACTAATTAGGTTTTTTTCGACATCCCAGGGCCGATTGACATTTATTCTCATCCCAATACTACGCTACAACCCTTGGCATCGATTTTACTTAAAGAATCGGTGAATTGTTTTTGGCATTATGCACCTAGATTTGGTTTTTGAAATACGCATTATGAACACACACTTATTCAGAAATCTTTTTCTGTAGGCTTTCCATTCAACTTTTTGTCCTGAAGAAGACCCGTATTGACATCCCCCATTAATGCTCCTAAGGGTCGAAACGTTGACGGTTTTAGTTGTCCATTTTTCAATAGGTCTCTTTGCTTTCAAATCAATGACGTTTAATTCTTGAGCTTGAGATATTTGTATATTTTTTAAATTGGACCATTTTCAAACAATTTTTCATTTGTAAATATATGTCTATGTTGTATGGCTTCATTTATATGTAAAAAATATTCTGTCACTTGGGCACATTATTCACTTTATCACTCACTTGCGAAGTTTCGCCGCTTTAATGACTGAATCACCAGACAACCTTCTCTTATGGAGATTTGTTGCACTATTAAAACTTTTTTGCTTAAAATTTCAAATATAAGTAGACTTATTGCATCTTTTGTAAATCCTGAATGAATCTGGATATCTGTTTGTGTTCCAGTGCTATTAGTTGATTCGTTATTTAACATAATGTCACAAAGAAATTGTACCACCTGACAGAACCGTTGTTTTTCATAAAATAATCCCAAACTCTCAAGGCATTTATTTAAAATAGATTTTATCTATGCTCGCGTTCACGACTATGTGCATTTCATGTACTGTTTGCACAGCTTAGCTATTTTTGCACATCAATGATCTGGTTTCCAGCCATAGGCACTGCTCACGAATATGTTATTTTCATGGCATTTATTTACATTTGGTTGATACATGTGTTACACCCTTGAGAGCGCTTATGCTGTGACAACTTCTACAGTTTTCTCTCTCTTCTGATAAACTTTGATATAAACTTAAGCTTTTGTATATATAGTGTAATAGTGTAATAATTGTAATTAATTTTGCAATAAAGGAATGTAGAGTAATATTCATTCTGTATTTGTGTTGCAATCCCTTTACCACCTGTGGGAGTAAGCCTGGACCAATCTCTGTTGCAACTTTTGAGAGATACGTTTAGAAAATTAAAAACTCTTGTATCCAAATGGAATGAAACAGTCTTAAACTTTGAAAAATCAGAGTAAATATCAAGTTTTGCAGCGTCTTCCTCCTAGCCACTGATAGGTACCTGTTTCACAGCTCATAAAAAGCTGAAAGAGTGAAAGCTGCTTGTCCTCCAAATGGTGTTAAAAGTGGTGGGCACCAAAATGCAGGGCATTGGGTTTTCTGCTGTTCCTCTCTGCAGGCAGTGGGCCAAGACCAATATGGTGGGACAAACATAACAGAAATATCTCATTGCAACTGAGCCCAAGGGAGAGCCTGCTCCTCTATGCCTCACAGCACTAAAGCCAGGATTTGGTGTCACTACTCTGGATCCAATCACAACAGGACATGCCTTGCTCTTATTTGGCGGGGTGAAGGTTTAGGAAGATTGATGTTAGAAAAGAAATATTGGAAGCAGTGGTCTGGCTTTGAAACACTGGTGTGTGACCCATGTGGGTTGGTGGAACGTGGGTCCCTAGGCAGGCTCACACAATGGCCATGCCTAATGCCAGCCCTGCATGAGGTATGTGTTTATTATGAGTTACGTGCTTATTTAAATTCTTTTTATATACCACATGGATTTTTTAGGTCTCGCCTGATCCAGAGCATGCGCTGCTCTGGCGAGACATTTAGTAACTGGTTTTCAAAGTGCTAACAAAGGCTTTTGCCGGCCTGTCTATGGCTCCTGCCATGTCTGCTTTTGACCCTCGCGAGTGCACGCACCACTCAGTCTCTCCATTTACCTCTCCCCCCTCACCTCTCTTCCCACTTTCCTCTCACTCCCGATGTCTCCCTCCTTGTCTCTGGCTCCTGCCATGTCTGCTTTTGAACCTCGCACGCTAGCACCACTCGGTCTTTCCATTCACCCCTCCCCTATCACTTCTCTTCCTTTCCTCTCGCTCCCTATGTCTCCCTCCTTGTCTCTGGCTCCTACCATGTCTGCTTTTGACCCTCGCGCGCACCACTCGGTCTCTACATTCACCCCTCACTTCTCTTCCCACTTTCCTCTCCCTCCTTGTCTCTGGCTCCTGCCATATCTTCTTTTGACCCTCCCGCGCGCGCACCTCTTGGTATCTTCATTCACCTCTCACTTCTCTTCCCACTTTCCTCTTGCTCCCGATGTCTCCCTCCTTGTCTCATGCTCCTGCAGTGGTGGCAGCAACTTATCTCAGTTGAGGCTGTGTCCGCCTCTGGCCTGCTGGTTGAAGAGGGGCTCTTGTTGCAGTGAGCGCTGTGGATCAGATTACCAATTGTACAGTGAGGTCCTCTGGGCTCCATTCAGTGACCTTAATTAGGATTATGGAACATCTGGGAGGCTGTGTGTTCCTGTTGTATGCTAGACAGCCCCATGACTTATGATGCCTCCAGGTACTGTTGAGTTTTCAGGATAATAATCATTGTTTTTCATTAGACAGAGACCTTCATACCATTGTTGTACGGTTGAAAGACTTTCGACTTTCTGTGCATGAACTAGCAAGGATTGTACAAACCCATCAGTTTACAGAGGTCTCGAAGAAGAACTTCTTCCTTGTCCCATCCTTCTCTAACCATTCATCTCTCCCTGCCACTCACGCACACTTCTCTCTAAACCCTCGTTTGCCACGTGTCTCACGCACATACACTGCTGCTGTATCACACTCTCTCCTGTCATGCTAATAACAAAGAGAAATGTATTACATAAGCACATCAACAAAAGATAAAAAACACAACGAGGCACTTCAGAGTGACACTAAATTACAACAGATAACAGGAAGGCAACAAAGACAAGCACAATTTTAAATGACAAAAAACAAAACACAATAGCTTTGCTGCACTGCTTTATTGATGTAATATTGTCAGCTGCATTGTTCTCTGGTGTAGATATAGTATTGTTTTGCACTTTAGACACTATGCCTGACAAAGTGGAGATATTTGTGGTGGCATTTGTTGTTATCCCTGGCATATTACTAGCATACTAGTGACAGATAGTGCACAATCTTGTAATTGTCTGGCTGACCACTTCATACGTTTTTTAATTAAAAAATAATACTTTACTATTCAAAATTCTTTCGTTGTCGCCATAAGAAATATATCTTTTTTAAATGAAAGCTGTTATTTTCACTAACAAAGCATTTTTTAAAAACATAAACCCATTATTTTTGAAGCATAGTGGTCTAGATCACAGACACAACCCAACAAGCATTGGCATAGCCAATATGTCTCGCCTTTGGGAACTTATAAGTGTTTAGCCATGCAACAGTTGATGTTGTTGCACCAAGGATATCGTGCTGCGCAACTAAATACCTATATGGTCCAAAAAGCGAGACCTATTGGCTATGCCAATGCTTGTTAATCTCTTTTTAGTGAACTATGCTGCCAGTTGGCCCCGAAAAGCAATCAAAATGCCTTTACAAGAGTTAATTGCAAAAATAACAGTTGATGGACAGAATGCAGAACAATGTCATACATTCACCCCAGTACAGAGATATGGGCCTAAATCAATCGTTTTTTTGCACTCCACACCACCCCAGTTCAGACATGGCCATATGCAAATCAGCCTTGACCCTGTGCCTCATGGGAACAGTCCAGCCCGAACTGCCAAGCCATGTCTTTCCTGGACCGGAATCAAGCATCCTGGGACCGGTTTCTGACTATCAGCTGTATGCAAATCAGCCTTGACCCTGTGCCGCATGGGACTCACGTCTGAGCATACCCATCCCACTCAGGGTGACAAATGCAAAAAAAACAGTAGGATGCTTGATTCCGGTCCAGGAAAGACATGGCTTGGCAGTTCGGGCTGGACTGTTCCCATGAGGCACAGGGTCAAGGCTGATTTGCATATGGCCGTGTCTGAACTGGGGTGGTGTGGAGTGCAAAAAAACGATGGATTTAGGCCCAGATCTCTGTACTGGGGTGAATGTATGACGTTGTTCTGCATTCTGTCCATCAACTGTTGCTTTTGCATTTACAAGAGTTAAAGCACATGGGGGATCTGGAAGGGATGAGACTGTTAGGGTTGATCCATATATAGATGGCTTGGCTCATTGGTGAGTGGCCTGGGAGAGAGGAGTCATTATTTTTGCTTCCAAAAGAACACATAAGAAAGACCACCTGACATACACTTAACACATAATAGATATACCATATAATTTGATGTCATTGTGATCACCTCATCGCTTCATACCATGACATGACAGACATTAATATCCAGCACTGCACAGAATTCAACACAACCCAGATAGGCCTTGCAGTCAGCATTCACTCTATCCAACACAATGCGAAACCAAGAAACACAAACAGATCTCCTAAATATGTCGCCACATATCCACCACCATTAGGTTTGCATATGTCAAGTCAAGTCAAGTCATAAAATTTGTATAGCGCACTACATACCCAGAGGGTTTCAAGGCGCTTAGGAAGGGGGGGGGGGAGGATTATTTGTCAAATATCCACGTTTTAAGCTGCTTTCTGAACGCTAGGTGGTTCTGGGTGAGGCGAAGGTAAGCGGGGAGTGAGTTCCAAGTTTTAGCAGCCAGGTATGAAAAGGATCTGCCTCCCATGGTGGTCTTGTTGATGCGAGGTACAGTGGCGAAGGCTTGGCTGGAAGAACGTAGTTGGCGGGAGGGGGTGTAGAAGGACAGTCGAGAGTTGAGGCAATCTGGTCCGATGTCGTAGAGTGATTTGTGTGCGTGGGTAAGCAGTCGGAAAGTGATCCTCTTATTGACGGGTAGCCAGTGGAGGTCTTTAAGGTGACCAGAGATGTGTTCGTTGCGTGGGATGTCTAATATGAGCCTGGCTGAGGCGTTTTGGATTGGTTGGAGTTTCTTCTGGAGTTTAGCGGTGGTACCTGCGTAGAGGGTGTTTCCGTAGTCCAGTCGGCTCATGACCAGAGCGTGGATGACTGTTTTCCTTGTTTCGGAGGGGATCCAGCAAAATGTTTTTCTGAGCATGCGAAGAATGTTGAAGCAGGAAGAGGATACGGCGCTGACTTGTCTGTTCATTGAGAGTGAAGAATCCAGGATGACGCCAAGGTTCCGTGCGTGGTCTGTCGGGATGGGTGCTTTTCCGAGGGCTTCCGGCCACCAGGAGTCGTCCCAGGCAGAGGGGGATGTACCTAAGATGAGGACTTTTGTTTCATCCATTCAGCGACTTCTTTCATTCCTTCGTGTAGGTTAGTTTTGGCGGTGCTGGGGTCCTTGGGGAGAGAAAGGATCAGTTGAGTGTCATCCGCGTAAGAGATGATGTTGAGGTTGTGTTGGCGGGCGATGGCCGCGAGGGGGCTCATGTATACGTTGAAGAGGGTGGGACTGAGTGAGGACCCTTGAGGTACGCCGCAGATGACTTCAGAGGCCTCGGACTTGAATGGAGGAAGGCGGACTCTCTGGGTTCTTCCGGTGAGGAACGAGGTGATCCATTCAAGTGCTTTTCCTTGGATTCCGATGTTATTGAGGCGTTGTAGAAGGGTGCTGTGGCAGACTGTGTCGAATGCTGCAGAGAGGTCGAGGAGGATGAGGGCGACTGTGTCTCCATTGTCCAGTAGAGTTCGAATGTCGTCTGTTGCTGCGATGAGGACGGTCTCAGTGCTGTGTTTTGCTCGGAAGCCAGATTGTGAGGGGTCGAGGGATTTGTTGGCTTCGAGGAAGGTGGCGAGCTGGTTGTTGACGGCTTTCTCGATGACTTTGGCCGGGAAAGGAAGAAGCGAGATGGGGCGGTAGTTTTTGAGTTCGGTGGGGTCCGCTGTTGGTTTTTTCAGAAGGGCGGTGAGTTCAGCGTGTTTCCAGTCTTCTGGGAAGGTAGCGGAGTTGAAGGAGCAGTTGATGACGTCTCGGAGGTGCGGTGCTATGGCGGAGTCTGCTTTGTTAAAGATGTGGTGAGGGCATGGGTCTGTGGGGGATCCAGAATGGATGGAATTCATCAGGCGGATGGTTTCCTCAGTGGAGATTGGGTTCCAGGCGTTAAGGGTGTTTACGGGGGGAAGATGGTCAGCAGATGGTAGGGTGGGTTGGTTTCCGGGTTGGTTGTCAAAGCTGTTGTGGATGTCTGCAATCTTGTTGTGGAAAAAAGAGGCTAGGGAGTCGCAGAGGGTTTGAGAGGGGGTGATGTCGTTGGAGTTGGCCGAGGGGTTGGAAAATTCCTTGACGATGTTGAAAAGTTCCTTGCTGTTGTGGGCGTTGTTGTCAAGTCGATCCTTGAATGCTATTTTCTTGGCTTTTCGGATCAGTTGGTGGTGAGTGCGGGTGGCGCTTTTGAAGGCGTCCTTGGTGCTGGTGGATGGGTCTTTTTTCCAGGCCTTTTCAAGGGAGCGGCAGAGTTTCTTGGATTTCTTAAGATTATCGTTGAACCATGAGGCCTTCTTTCTGCCAGGTTTGCTTTGACGTTTTTTCAGTGGTGCTAAGGTGTCGGCGGTGTTGGATAACCATAGGGTGAGGTTGGCGGCGGCTTCGTTGGCGTTAGAAGAGAGGGCTGGGGAGTTTCGAAGGAGCGAAGCGGAGATTTGGTCCGTGGTGATTTTGTTCCAGTTTCTTTGCAGGGTAGGTTGGAGGTGGATGTTGGGTTTTGGTTTGTTGTAGGTGAAGTGAACGCAGCTGTGGTCAGTCCAGAGGAGGTCCGTGGTGTGGCTGAAGGAGACATGATTGCTGGATGTGAAGATGGGGTCGAGTGTGTGGCCTGCGATGTGGGTGGGGGAAGTGACTAGTTGTTTAAGTCCGAGGTTGCCGAGGTTGTCCACGAGGGTGGTGGTGTTGCGGTCATTGATCCTTTCAATCTATCTATCTATCAATCTAGAAGATGCATTATAATTCGGCAAAGCCTTGAGTGCTTCAATGACAAAGTCAATTCTTTGCAGATGCCACAGCCGCCCTGATCTAGAAAATAATACCTGAAATGCGGCGTTGCACGTTTAAGAAGGCTCTTGTTTGAGGTGAGATTCCAAGAATGTATATACAGGGAAACTGCAGAAACTACTCCAAGGTTAATCAATGGCAGAACAAGCGCTATAAAAATTCGGATTATTATTTTATGTATATTGTTATAGCTTCCCACAGGTTTCACTGTGCTTCTTTTTACAGTCTGCTTTTCTAGAGGGCACTCATTGTCACAAAGTACACTGAAACATGATAGGCCAGCATGCTGCAATCACTATAATACAGCCCAAACAAAATTAACCAAAAACGTACATAAAAAGTGTACAGTGATGACTTACAGGAACCTGTCTTCAGAAAGGCACATCCAGGATTTTCCTAGGGCAAGGAACGGCAGTCTAGGCAGGCACATTTGGCTACTTTTTTATGCATCAAAGGCCCTTTTCGAGAGTGATTGGGAGAGGAGTCGAGGATGAAGGTGTGTAAGAATGAGAGGAAGTGAAGTCAATGCTCAGCAGTTGCTGCCAGGACTGTTATTCGTAACATTTTAACCCCATTGCTGCGGCAGCTATTCCGCCGCAGCGCTAAGGGGGAGGCAGGCCCGTGCGGCGGACCCGTGCCGGTGACGGAACCGCTCCGTCACGGCCCGCGGGTGAGCTGTGCTTGTGACGGAACGGTTCCGTCACGGCCCGCACGCTCTTCAGAACATCAGTGCAGGCGCGGAATTCGCGCCGCGCAGGCGCCGCGAGCGGGCCGTGATGGAACCGTTCCGTCACCAGCACAGCCCACCCGAGGCTTGTGACGACACGGTTCCGTCACCAGCATGGGAGGGCTTAAAGGTATTTCATGCAAGGCTCACGGCTCAAAACGTGCAGAGAACAACTGGGCTGAGTGCAAGCCATATTCAACACAATATGAAGTGTCCTTTGTTTGGTTGTTTATGTTGTTCAAACAGAAGAATCCTTGCCTACTAAAAATTAAAGTGAGAGTTTCTGGGAGGGGCTTTTGGGAGAGCAGGGCAGGTACCAACAGTTGTAAAGCAAAACAGCAAGTGCCTCTGGAATCGAAGAAAATGCATGCACCCTCAGCTCGCTGAATGATACATAGCCACCAGACAAAGAACATGACCAGAATACCATCTATGAAACACATCCTTACAATCTGATTCAGAATCCAGTCTGCAATAATCACCCCGCAGCCACAGGTAGTGACTGGACGCAAGAAAGCGTCAAGAGGCCATACCAGTGGCAGAAAACCCGAGCAACAAATGCACATAGCAGAATGTTACCATTTAAGAAAGGGATGTGGTGTCAAATGAAGGGGTACAGATGTCACTGCACATCCGGTTACTTGCCATGAAGCTTTTGTGATTGTTAATCTTGCAGTAGCTAAATTCAATGTTGATAAACAGGTTTTAATTAAACATCACAATGACAATTAATATCACTGATCTTCTGAAAAGTCTTGTATCAGGTGTATCCCATCATCCTTCAAGACAAAGTGGTTTATGTTCCTTTCAGGTTTGGGAATAGTGTTCAAAGGTGGGTTACCTTTGGAAAGTTAAGGGACTTGGGGTCGAAGTTGATATGGATGGTGGCAATCTTGTTATGAAAGTGGTCCGAGAGGGTGTCGCAGAGTTCTTGGGAGGGGTGGATGGTGTTCTCTGTGGCTGTTGGATTGGAGAATTCCTTGACTATTTTGAAGATTTCCTTTGGGTGGTTGGCTGCTATGTCGACGTGGGCAGTGATGGCTGCTCTCTTGGCTTGCTTGATGTGCAGGTGGTTGGTACTGAGGGCTGCTTTATGGGCAGCTCTGTCAAAAGGGTCCTAAGTGACGTACCATTGCTTCTCAAGTCGGTACTTGTTGTACTTGGTAGTTCTGAGCTCTGGGGTGCATCAGCTGGCTTGTTTTGAGGTTGTTGGCTTTTGCTGGTTTCAGTAGGGCGACTCTGTTGGCAAATTTGGTAACCCAAGCAGGAAAGGGCTGGACGTCCTGGTCCAGGTCTGATGAGGTTTCCGCTTGTTTGGTGCAGAAGGCCTGTGTCTATTGAGCCTTTGTTATCTTGCCTCAGCTGCTGTGGGTGGTGCTGTTGTGCTTGGTGTGGTATTTTGTGCGTCTGAGATGGTGAGGTGAACAATGACATGGTCGGTTCAGGTGAGTTCTGTGACATGGGTGAATTTGACTCTGTCGCTGGAGGTAAAAATGGTGTTAAGTGCTTATATGTCTTTGTGCATGGGGTTCTGTGACCAGTTGGATGAGGCCCATGTTGTTACAGTTCTCTAGGAGGATGGTGGAGTTGGTGTCGTTGGGGTAGTTGATGTGGAAATTGAGATCTCCGAGTAGTACGTAGTGGTGGGAGTCGATGGCTGGGAGGGAGATGAGGGTGAATATGGTTTCTCAGAAGACTGGTCAGGGTCCCGGAGGTCTGTAGGCTAGGGTGCCTCTTACCACTGTCTTAGCGTAGATCTTTAGTTTAATGAGAGGCGTTGGGTCGTTGTTGGTGACAGTGCATTGGATGGGTACCTTGACGATAATGGCGATGCCCCTGCTGTGTTTTGTTGGTGCAGTCATTGTGTATCATCTTGTAGGCATTGAGAGTGGCAATGGTGATGTCCTTGTTCGAGGAGGGGTTGAGTCACGTTTAGATGATTAAGCCAATGTCAGGGGGAAGGAGGTGATGGTGTCCCAGATTTTCATGGCGTGTTTGCAGAGGGAGCTGGTGTTGGTAAGTAGGATGCAGCAGAGAGGTTCTGGGTTGATGTGGTCTTCTGAGTGGAAGCAGTGTGAGGTCTAGTTTGGACCGAAGTTCCTGTGCGGCAGGAGAAGCGACAGCTGTGGCTGGTGAAGGGTCCTTATTGGTTGATTTTGGAGATGATATGAAGCAGCTGTTGCAGTGTCGGTTCACAATTTGCGAGTCACTAAATGACTTGTAAAACAGTGTCTGAGACACTGTTAGCGATACGTAATGGGGTCGCAAATTCCATGCCTCATGCACATTAATGAGGCACTCGCAATTTGCGACCCCATTAGGAATGGCTGGCCCTCCCGGGTATGGTGGGCTGCTGGGCTCTGCAGACCTCCATGTCAGGGACTGCTTTTAAAAATAGCAGTTTTTTTAAATACAATCCCTTTTCCTTAAGGGAAAATGGGCTGCATTTAAAAAAAGAAAAATGAAACGTTTTCGTTTCATTATTGTAAGGGCAGGTAGTGGTGCCTGGGACAGCCGCATGCCCCTAAAAAATATTTCCCCCTGCATTTGCAAAGGGGAGGTGTCTTATTTGCGAGTGCTTTACCACTGTCTTGAAGAGGGCGGCAAATTGTGAGTTTTTTTGGTCGCAAAACATTCGTACATAGGCCTCTGACTTGCTATTAGGAAGGGATGCCCCTTCCTAACAGTGACTGGCAATTCCTATTTAGTGAATCGCAAAAAAATGGAGACTCGCTAAATAGGGATTTACATGGCCCTATTAGATTTTGCATGCACAAACGGGTCGTAAACTCATTTGCAAATGCTAAATAGGGTTGTGCATCTGGCCCCAATAGGGAGGAAGAAGTGGTGGCTTGATAAATGAATCAATACATTTATTACAAAGAACCAATATGCCTTCAGGGTTGTACCAAACTAAAACGGAGCTTCAGTGGCAGGTCCACACTTCAGAAGATGCATGTGAAATGTAGTTGTGCTCATCTCTTGGTCTGGAGACATAATAGTGTTGAAAATAAATTCGAAACAAAGAAAGAAAAAGGTTTTGTGGACACTTTTTTTTCCGGAAGTACTTAATATATCTTTTGAAAAATTAGTGTGTTCTGTCATCAGACTATTTATATGAGTGCGACTATGCTTGTGTTTATACGGTGAGGGATTTACCCATGTTGACATGGACAGCTTGAAATCAAAAGGCCTCTGTCTACATGCTCTTAAGTAGATCGAGGGCTCTTAATGGCAGGCTCTAATTGTGTTGGCTCATAGACTGAATGAAAATGGGACCAGGCAATGCATGTCTGTAAATTAAACTAAAAGATCTGGGCTGCTCTTGGTCCACTGCTGTACATTGTTGAGAAACTCGTCCACCCGTCCCAGACAGATGGAATGATTCACTAGATTGGACCTTTTAGCAGACCCTTTATAAGACTTTTATGTTAGTAGGTATTTTCTTCCTATGTGTTCCTGATGAGACACACAAGTTGATGGAGCTGCAGAGTAACAAAAGGATCTCTGTGACAAAAGCAGTAACCCACTGAGCTATACACAAACTACTTTTCTGTGATCTGCATAGTACATGCACTTTGCAGTAGGTATAATAACCCTCTGCACCTTAGAGGAGTCAAAACTGACACTGGACAAAACTCAATCTCTCTCCAGCAGGTACATTAATCACCAGAGTTATCTTGGCACTTTTATTGTTGCCTGAAAACTGTTGGATATACAAGGAACTCTGCAGTGCTTTTAAAACTGCTGCACTACTACAAAAGCGGCCCCCACCCTTCCAGCCACCCGGGAAAACACCTGATGCCCAGTACACCCAGTATGGCCTTGATCTTTATCTTATTTGGCAGGATGAACTGGGTCAGGGTATACTCTTCTTTATATGTGTTTGAGAATCCTGCTTTGGGTGTGATGGTCTTACCTTTTAAAAGATGGTTGGGACTGTGTCATTTATAGCCAGATGCTGGCAAGAGCTGGGTCATGCTCTGTAATCTGTGCTTCCTGCTATCAATAGAACATTTATCTTTCATTCGAGGCAATCATAATATGAGATTTAAAACATCATGCTCCAATGCATTCCAGAGTGCTTTGACTGGTCTCGGGGCGAGATTGTATCTATTTGTTGGAGCATAGATACGTTCTAATCCTGGCTTTGCCATGCGATCAAATTCTGGCCTAATTACATCAAGTGTACACATGAGAAACATAAACATAAATTTCATTTGAGTTGCTCTTGCTACAATGACTTCTCTTCGAACTGTGCCCCCCTGCTCCTGGAATGTGTCTGCTGTAAATCACCTACTTGAAATAAATTGTTCCTGTTAGATCTGGGGGTCTCTAGTTGGCAGAGGTAGATACCAATGTCCAAATAGGGACCCTTGCTTCTAGTCAGGGCAAGGGGAATACACGCTTTAGATAAACCCCTGCTCACCCCCTTGGTAACTTGGCACAAGCAGACAGGCTTATCAAAGGCGATGTGTAAAGTATTTGTACCAACACTCACAGTAACACAGTGAAAAAACCACAAATGGACTCCACACCAGTTTAGAAAAATAAAGTATCTTTATCTAAACTACACAAGACCAAAACGACAAAAATCCAACATACACAGTTCAAGAACATGACTTTTAAAAGAGTTCTAGAGTGAAACCACACCAAAGATGCCAGGTCTAACAGTTCCTTATCTGAATGTTCTTCTGGACGAACCGCTGAAGGGACTTCGGTATCCTGTCACCTCCATCTGGTCTACCATCCAATCCCCAGTTTAATTTGTATTGTATCTTCCACAGCACTATGATAAAACGTAATAACACACCCTTTTAATAAATTCTGAAGTAAACTATTATTTTGATACTGAACTAATTTATTAATCTAAACTC
Organism: Lissotriton vulgaris; assembly: GCF_964263255.1. Lineage (NCBI taxonomy): Eukaryota > Metazoa > Chordata > Amphibia > Caudata > Salamandridae > Lissotriton > Lissotriton vulgaris. The sequence continues at coordinate 121,903,677 of NC_141697.1, forward strand.
ATCAACACATTCTTCCATTTAAACTATGTGGTAAGTAATAGAAGGCTGTCATTGAGTCCCCCCCACTGCAATCTGTAGAGGTGGTGAACATTAACAGGTATGACCAAGTGGCAGTTCTGCATATCTCTGCCATGGTAATATGTATTGCTGTTGTGAGGATGGTCCTACACACTCATGGTGCCCCATTGCACAATCAGAGGCAATTGTGGTTTTCCCCACCTGCATCTAGTGGAATGTCCAGACACTTATGCTAAAGATCTCCACGAACGAAAAATCAGAACATTTCGTCGTGACACGATCGACTATAAACTTGACGAGGTTTATTCATGGGCTGAAGTATACGCGCAAAAAAGAACCTGGCAGAAAAAAACAGGGACCGCCTCATCAGAAGAAAGTGTTGTCTCAGTCACAGATACTCAAATAACCCGTCCACCAGTGCCGTTACCATCCACAAGCGACCCCACCACTGGAGGTCCCACAACTTCTAAGGCTTTTTTATCCACCAGCCCAGCTTCAAACGAACCACCTTTAGAAACCATCCCGCCAAAAGCCGTCGAGGTCATATATTCAGGAAAACCAGCCAGGAAAAAAAAACACTAGTTGTTAATATCTCTTCTCGTGAATTGACCCCTACTCAACTACAAGTACTTAACAAAGGTTGTTCATTTGTACCCACCAACACAGTTAGATCTCTTGATCCTCACATTGAACTATTTAAGTTTACTCGAAACTTAGATTGCGTCACTTTTTTTCTACTATTGAGACCACCCAACCTATTCCAGCACCGAGTGAGTATCAGGAATTCAGGCCCAAGAGTACGTTTGTATCTCCTATTTCACACAAAACCATCAACCTCTTTGAGACCCTAGTTAAACAAGATCTCAACAAAATACCCTGCTCCTCGCATCCTCTTTCGAATCTGTCAAAAAGTGAGAAAGACGCTTTACGGTCTTTACAACAAGAATCTACTCTTCATTTTACTCGAGCCGATAAAGGTGGCGCTCTTGTAATCATGGACCAACATAAATATGACTTGAAAATTGAAGAAATGCTAGAAGATACTTCCACCTATCTCCCACTATTGGCTGACCCTACCAACGAATTCTTGAGAATTCTAGATACTATACTGACTAAAGCTATGGATATGAAATGGATCAATCAGAAAACGAAAGACTTCCTTTTCACCAAATTTCCCCGCAGACCACAACTATACATGCTACCCAAAATTCATACATCTCTCAGTAACCCCCCACTGAGACCAATAGTATCTGGATGCGGTTCTCTTCACGATTCACTTGGACGATATCTAGACACCTTTTTGCAACCAATTGTACAATCATGTTCAACCTACGTACAGTATACCACTCATTTTCTGAATATCCTAGACAGTATTCAGATACCTACTGAAACCGAAATATGGCTGTGCACAGTTGACGTTGTGTCTCTGTACACTTCCATTCCCCATCTGGAGGGCATTGAAACCATTGAATGGGCATTACTGAACAATGATCCTATAAATGCCAACCGGATTTTTTTGCTGGAAATTCTTCACTACTGCCTATTTCACAGCTATTTTCAATGGAAAGACCGATTTTACCTGCAGTGCAATGGTACTTCCATGGGCTTTTCAGGAGCCCCTAGCTACGCTAACACCTTCGTAATGAAATTTGAAACTTAAAATATCCTGACTGATCCAACTTGGTGTGAACATCTTTTAGTATTCAAGCGATACATAGATGATATTTTTATCATCTGGCAAGGTGCATGAAACCTCCTGGTTGATTCTATCCAAACACTCAACACCATCAACCCACACATTCAGTTCACTCATCAGATTGAATCCGATCACATACCTTTTCTAGATGTTATGGTTACGCTCAAAAATGGTCATATTGAAACCACCCTGTATACTAAGAAAACCGATCGCAATAATGCTTTATTGTATCAGAGCTTTCATCCTTGGTCACTAAAGCGTCACCTACCATTCTCACAATTTTTACGCATCAAACGCATCCACTCTAATGAGCAATCTGGTCTGCAGATGATTGATCAGTTTACACATAAATACGAAGAAAGAGGTTACCCTACCACAGTTATTGAAGAAGCTGTGAACAGAGCCAGTGTCTGCAAACGCATAGATCTGATGATCAAGAAGAACAAACCCACCTCCTCCAGAAGAGAGGTTTATGTTTCAACATTTTCCACATATTCCAAACAAATAAGAACCATCATACTGAACAGATGGTCGCTTCTACAGCTTGAACCTGACTTCAAAGACATGTTTGCTGAACCACCCATGTTTGCTTACAAACGAGCACGCAATCTAAAAGAGATTCTTAACTCACCAGCTAAATCTGTTCCACCCACTAAATCTTTCAAAGGTATGATGACTTGCATGAATTGCTCTAACTGTAATAATATCATTACTGGAAAAACGATACACCACCCAAGATCTGGCAAACCCATCCATCTTAATTTTAATGCCATATGCATCAGTCAACATCTTGTTTATTTTATAAAATGTCCATGTGACCTTTTTATGTAGGCAAAACTGAGAGAGCTCTACGCACTCGAATTACTGAACACAAGAGTCGCATTCGAACCAATACCATTAGCTCTCCTCTAGCTCAACATTGGTGCACATTTAGACACAATATCTCCCAACTTAAATGTGGTGTTCTTGAGATTATTGAACAACGCCCTGATCGTGATAATAGCAATTTTTTGTCACAACGGGAAAGCCACTGGATCTGGTTTATGCAAACCCTCACACCAAATGGCCTTAATGATAAATTTGAACTGGCTTGTTTTCTGTAATTATTTATTTACCATCTATTGTATTTTTATATAACTTGTATATACCGCATATTAGGACACTTTCTTCTGTGGATGTTTATTAAGTCACCTATGTTGTTTTCAATTTTTTCATAACATGATTGCAGTTCAAACTGTGTTACTGTGTATTCATACAACATCATGTAATCATTTCAATGTTTAATGTTCGCATTTATAGCAATAATATTGCTGGCAACATCCTCCAGTGGCATCAGCTCTTCCTGCCTACCCTTTTAGTTTCTTTACACTGATTACACTCACTATACTAACCTAATATGGTCGCCATCGTTTTCCCTAATTTACTCTTATGTAGTCCTTCTTTCATTCTCCACGTTATCTATGAACGTTAACTATCCCTGCGTTTCTTACACCGTACACGTTGCTCTTGGCGTCTGGAGACTTTGAGCACCGCTTACCGACTCTGGTGGTGAGTAATATGCACAGGCCTCTCTAAGTATCTTGTTCACTTTCAACTACCGGCGACTTAAGCCCGTATCTTTTTTCCTCAGATCGACTTGACCCCTCCTTCACCACTCGTATAATTGACATGCATCGCACTCTGGCATTATCGGCACTTTCAGCGTCTCCTTTTCTCTTCTTTTTCTCTTTCCATGACCACGCCACTTTACTTTACTCTTGGCTTCTAAACCTCTAAGTTATCAATACTTCATAACTTCTCTGTATTTCCTTTAATGTGGGGCCACTGACTTTATGCTACTTTGCCTGTTGCCTTTGTAAACGATTGTTTGACATGTACATATCATTTTGTACAGATGCCCCTGACGAAGGGCATGTTGTTTTTACCCGAAATGCATTAGGATTTATAATTTGAAAGTCAACATGAATCTTCTTGGATCTTATCCTTTGGATTTGGAATTTGAATTATCTGAATTTACATAAAGACTTTTGATTCAAAACCAAAAGGACCACTTTAGTCTCATTGTTTGAAACTGTTATTTGTGAAAACTAAAACAATGATGATAATGTTTTTTGAAATGTAATTGATATTACTGTTTAATTTAGTACACTCCGTTTGAGTGACTTGCAGCAGTGCACCCGGATGACTAGATCTATATCTCGTCTTCTTTGTTCATATTCCCAATAGGCCTGGAGAACCTATTTTCCAGCTGCACGCATAGTCTAATTTTGGTACAAACATAGTTGAATTGTTAACTATTTAAAAATTGGTTTACTGAGTGCAAGACGGTTGCTACGTCCTTTCCATTGTTTAAATTACTCTGCTCCGGCAACCACATTTGCACCACTTTAGTGTCACTTCTCTACATCATGGCATCATTTGAAGACATTGCACACCTCACAGATAATAAAGCTCAAACTAAAGCTTACACTACAGCAGAGGCAACAGACATCTATGGACTTATCAAAGAAGTCATAAAGTTCGATGTCACTTCAGGCCCAGTCCAGCAACAATTGAAACAACTAGAATACTTAATGCGACGTGAAATCAATTAACGTCTGCACGCCACGACACTCATTCAATATCACAGATTTAGCAGGATTCCTCGAGGACTACGATTAGCTATTAAACCCATGCTGTTTAAAATGAACAAAAAATGTATGGAAAGATGGTATTCCATCCTTAATAAGTGCTCGCTTGATCTGATTCTCCTCATAGTTGAAGAATTGTCTCAAGTACTTACTGGTCTAGAAACTGAGATCAAGGAGCTACAAGCAACCTTATCCTCACTTATGGAAGCAGAATCATGGTCAACAACTCTTGTAGATATTAACTCACGACTAGACACTTATGCTAAAGATCTCCAGAACGAAAAATCAGAAAATTTCATCGTGACACGATCGACTATAAACTTGACGAGGTTTATTCATGGGCTGAAGTATACGCGCAAAAAAGAACCTGGCAGAAAAAAACAGGGACCGCCTCACCAGAAGAAAGTGTTGTCTCAGTCACAGATGCTCAAATAACCCGCCCACCAGTGCCGTTACCATCCACGAGCGACCACTGGAGGTCCCACAACTTCTAAGGCTTTTTTATCCACCAGCCCAGCTTCAAACGAACCACCTTTAAAAACCATCCCGCCAAAACCCGTCGAGGTCATAGATTCAGGAAAACCAGCCAGGAAAAAGAAACACTAGTTGTTAATATCTCTTCTCATGAATTGACCCCTGCTCAACTACCAGTACTTAACAAAGGTTGTTCATTTGTACCCACCAACACAGCTAGATCTCTTGATCCTCACATTGAACTATTTAAGTTTACTAGAAAACTTAGATTGCGTCACTTTTTTTCTACTATTGAGACCACTCAACCTATTCCAGCACCGAGTGAGTATCAGGAATTCAGGCCCAAGAGTACGTTTGTATCTCCTATTTCACACAATACCATCGACCTCTTTGAGACCCTAGTTAAACAAGATCTCAACAAAACACCCTGCTCCTCGCATCCTCATTCGAATCTGTCATAAAGTGAGAAAGACGCTTTATGGTCTTTACAAAAAGAATCTACTCTTCATTTTACTCGAGCCGATAAAGGTGGCGCTCTTGTAATCATGGACCAACATAAATATGACTTGAAAATTGAAGAAATGCTAGAAGATACTTCCACCTATCTCCCACCATTGGCTGCCTTACCAACGAATTCTTGAGAATCCTAGATACTATACTGACTAAAGCTATGGATAAAAAAAGGATCAATCAGAAAACGAAAGACTTCCTTTTCACCAAATTTCCCCGCAGACCACAATTATACATGCTACTCAAAATTCATAAATCCCTCAGTAACCCCCCACTGAGACCAATAGTATCTGGATGCGGTTCTCTTCACGATTCACTTGGACGACATCTAGACACCTTTTTGCAACCAATTGTACAATCATGTTCAACCTACGTACAGGATACCACTCATTTTCTGAATATCCTAGACAGTATTCAGATACCTACTGAAACCGAAATATGGCTGTGCACAGTTGACGTTGTGTCTCTGTACACTTCCATTCCCCATCTGGAGGGCATTGAAGCCATTGAATGGGCATTACTGAACAAGGATCCTATAAATGCCAACCAGATTTTTTTGCTGGAAATTCTTCACTACTGCCTATTTCACAGCTATTTTCAATGGAAAAACCGATTTTACCTGCAGTCCAATGGCACTTCCATGGGCTTTTCAGGAGCCCCTAGCTACGCTAACACCTTCATGATGAAATTTGAAACTGAAAATATCCTGACTGATCCAACTTGGTGTGAAAATCTTTTAGTATTCAAGCGATACATAGACGATATTTTTATCATCTGGCAAGGTGCACGAAACCTCCTGGTTGATTCTATCCAAACACTCAACACCATCAACCCATGCATTCAGTTCACTCATCAGATTGAATCCGATCACATACCTTTTCTAGATGTTATGATTACGCTCAAAAATGGTCATATTGAAACCACCCTGTATACTAAGAAAACAGATCGCAATAATGCTTTATTGTATCAGAGCTTTCATCCTTGGTCACTAAAGCGTCACCTACCATTCTCACAATTTTTACGCATCAAACGCATCCACTCTAATGAGCAATCTGGTCTGCAGATGATTGATCAGTTTAAACATAAATACGAAGAAAGAGGTTACCCTACCACAGTTATTGAAGAAGCTGCAAACAGAGCCAGTGTCTGCAAACGCATAGATCTGATGATCAAGAAGAACAAACCCACCTCCTCCAGAAGAGAGGTTTATGTTTCAACATTTTCCACATATTCCAAAGAAATAAGAACCATCATACTTAACAGATGGTCGTTTCTACAGCTTGAACCTGACTTCAAAGACATGTTTGCTGAACCACCCATGTTTGTTTACAAACGAGCACGCAATCTAAAAGAGATTCTTAACTCACCAGCTAAATCTGTTCCACCCACTAAATCTTTCAGAGGTATGATGACTTGCATGAATTGCTCTAACTGTAATAATATCATTACAGGAAAAACGATACACCACCCAAGATCTGGGAAACCCATCCACCTTAATTTCAATGCCACATGCACCAGTCAACATCTTGTTTATTTTATAAAATGTCCATGTGACCTTTTTTATGTGGGCAAAACTGAGAGAGCTCTACGCACTCGAATTACTGAACACAAGAGTCGCATTCGAACCAATACCATTAGCTCTCCTCTAGCTCAACATTGGTGCACATTTAGGCACAATATCTCCCAACTTAAATGTGGTGTTCTTGAGATTATTGAACAACGCCCTGATCGTGATAATAGCAAATTTTTGTCACAACGCGAAAGCCACTGGATCAGGTTTATGCAAACCCTCGCACCAAATGGCCTTAATGATAAATTTGAACTGGCTTGTTTTCTGTAATTATGTATTTACCATCTATTGTATTTTTATATAACTTGTATATACCGCATATTAGGAAACTTTCTTCTGTTGATGTTTGTTAAGTCACCTATGTTGTTTTCAATTTTTTCATAACATGATTGCAGTTCAAACTGTGTAACTGTGTATTCATACAACATCATGTAATCATTTCAATGTTTAATGTTCGCATTTATAGCAATAATATTGCTGGCAACATCGTCCAGTGGCATCAGCTCTTCCTGCCTACCCTTTTAGTTTCTTTACACTGATTACACTCACTATACTAACCTAATATGGCCGCCATCATTTTCCCTTATTTACTCTTACGTAGTCCTTCTTTCATTTTCCACGTTATCTATGAATGTTAACTATCCCTTCATTTCTTACACCGTACACATTGCTCTTGACGTCTGGAGAGTTTGAGCACTGCTTACCGACTCTGGTGGTGAGTATTATGCACAGGCCTCTCTAAGTATCTTGTTCACTTTCAACTACCGGGGACTTAAGCCCGTACCTTTTTTCCTCAGATCGGCTTGACCCCTCCTTCACCACTCATATAATTGACATTAAAGTTACTGATCTGGTAAGCCATTTCGCTTTGTCCACTCGCTCACGGTTCAATTAGTGTAACGCTATTCAGCTTTTTAATCTTGAGTTTTTCTCACAGTTCCACCACTTATATTGAAGTAGAAGCTTGCCTTTCGACTTCTTAGTCGCATTGAGTGTTCTGGTAAGAACCGAATCCCTTCACTTAACATCTGCCAACTTTCACTGCCACAATCCCAGCTTTCACGTTAGCTCAACACAAATGTTTGTTTTCACGTATCACACTATGGTTTTCACTAACACCTTTTAACGCCTTTTTTTCTACGCACGTTTCGTTTCATGCATCGCACTATGGCATTATCGGCACTTTCAGCGTCTCTTTTTCTCTTCTTTTTCTCTTTCCATGACCACGCCACTTTACTTTACTCTTGGCTTCTAAACCTCTAAGTTATCAATACTTCATAACTTCTCTGTATTTCCTTTAATGTGGGGCCACTGACTTTATGCTACTTTGCCTGTTGCCTTTGTAAACGATTGTTTGACATGTACATATCATTTTGTACAGATTCCCCTGACGAAGGGCGTGTTGTTTTTACCCGAAATGCATTAGGATTTATAATTTGAAACTCAACATGAATCTTCTTGGATCTTATCCTTTGGATTTGGAATTTGAATTGTCTGAATTTACATAAAGACTTTCGATTCAAAACCAAAAGGACCACTTCAGTCTCATTGTTTGAAACTGTTCTTTGTGAAAACTAAAACGATGATGATAATGTTTTTTGAAATGTAATTGATATTACTGTTTAATTTAGTACACTCCGTTTGAGTGACTTGCAGCAGTGCACCCGGATGACTAGATCTATATCTGGTATTCTTTGTTCAGCCTGACTTTGAGGCATGGCCATTACTGATCCATTTTCTTGGTAAATGTGTATAAATGTTTTCCGGTATGGAATGGATGATGAGAAAACATACCTTGATTTAATGATACGTCTATGTGATCAAGACATACAGGGATAAGAACTGTTATCTTTAATGCTTTCCTCACTCTTATTGTACAAGGAACATAATTGTATGCAATTCCCTATTGTCGTGTATTTCTTTAGACTATTTAAATTGATGGCAAGGAGAAGTTCATCTTTGACAATAATATGTAGTACAAGGTACCCACTAATCCGGTTCATATGTTTCTCTCTGGCCTCCAATGATCCTATATTTAAACTTCCAGCTTGGATGCTAGTATAGGTCAGCTCAAACATGTTCAGACACTAGTTCAGTAAAATCAGATCTTTCTCACTTCACCTCAAACAATGACTGGACGTCTCTAACCAGGCAAGCTGTGTGCTGGGCCTGCATCTGCAGAAAAGGATCCAGCCAGACACACACAACCGAAGAAACATCTGAGACTTCATGCAGGTGGTGTCGGGAGGGAAGCAAACAGGCCCATGAACATCTCTCCACCACCAGAATTTTAGCTTGTAACCAGACAAGAGATTTATGTAAAACCTATTCATGAATTTCTTCTACCAACACCAGTGGCCTCAAACCTCTACAGAAGAATTTGCTCTATCTGGACTGGACTGTCAACAATGATTGTGATAAGGTGGTGAAGCTGCACTTTTCTTTCCTTCAGGTTCCTTTCAAGTCCGTACACACCTAAATATTTATATATTTGTTCGGTAAGGGTCATGACCAAGAAATTAACTACTACGCTGCAAAAAAGCATTCCACCTAACTTTCTTGAATCTCCTCCCATCACACAACCTGTTGAACTTAACATCTATCAGGACAACTAGTATGTCACATAAACAAAGTCTGGGTGAGTTTAGGAGTGTTTTGTCTAAAACAAGAAAGGAATTGCAGATTAAAAGACAAACTCCTAGGGTGTTAGCCGAGACCTTTTAATTTTTACTAAAAGTATGCATAACATATACTTGTTTTTAGGGGCCTTTAGCTAGTCCGCACCATTCATTGGTCTGTTGTTGTGTCATTCATATTTTTCTTCCACCCACTCCAGCATACAGCATAGGGCGTATGCTGGCCCACTTCAGCCATTACTAAACTTCGCTACGAGTAATAACATTTTGCCCTTCCCCAAGGAACACATCAACACAAAAAGTAGTTTCCCTTAATTTATTAGGGACTATCATGGCAATGTGTGCTTTTTTAAACCAACATTTTTTTGGGGGGATTTTTTAGACATTTTGCTACTTGGATTGGCGAGGGCCAGGCAGCTTTCCAGTACTAGTGTTTTATAAAAACGATTACAAAACGAAACAAGTATTGAAGCCAAACGCCTAGCAGCCAACACCTGACCTATTGGCTTTGCCATTGCTTGTTTATTTTTTTATCAATGTGAAAATGTTTGGCCATTAATCTTCTTGTAACGACCTTGGTGAGGAAGACTTCAAGGCAGCAGTGATCTTTCCCTCCGTCATCACAACCTGGACCTTGGAAGATTGCAATTCCAGCTGAACACGTTGATGCCAACACTCTGAGATACAGTGGTGTCTCGCCAGTGTACTGATGACAGCTGCAAATGTTGACCTGTACAAGGAATGCATTGGTTGTGGAATTGTGAAGAAATGCGGCTGTACGACTTCTGTGTCATGTTCCGCGGAGAACTTCCATTTCGCAATCACTTTATGATCTCCACAGGCTGAGAATCGCCAGCCGAATTAAGTTTAAGACTCTCGGTTACATATTTAAGATTAAACAAGGCACAGCCCTCAAATACCTACAAGATCTCATCCAATCCTACCATTCTACTTAGATCTTCAGGCAAAGGTGATTTTGTGACCCTAGGTTTAGGTTGGTGAAGATGGGCAGCCGCTCGTTTTCCCACCTTGGTCCTAAGCTTTGGAATGCCCTGCCCGCTGTTTTAAAAACTGAAACTTACCTTCCCCGTTTCCGCAAAGGACTTTAGACCTGGCTCTTTTGGCAGTGATATATGGTTGCTCTCTCTTCCCTCTTTTAATCTGTCCCTTGGCGCCGGGAAACCCACTGCGGGTAGCTGTACGCCTTATAAGTTAAATAAATTAAAAAAATAAAACAGACACCTTCATTACCATTGCTTTATGATTCTCGGGTTGATTTTACCAGAATGCATAAGTTTGTTTACTCCGTATTTGTGCTATTTTCAGAAATATACTTCCGGTAGAAGAAAGGTAGCAATGTTGTACAGCAGTAGGAGCATCTAACTTATTAAGTGGCACGGGAAGGTGGTGTGCAAAGGTTCATGGGATAGCATAGATAGACAATGATGCATTGCACTGTCAGAGGTAACATGCCATTAAACACCCTGACCAGTATCTACATGGATGATGCTACCTTGACACCCAACACACCCTCATCTTGCCACCAAAAGGGTGTGCTTGAGACCACTGGTGCACAATACAACTTACAACTCATGCTACATCTGGGTTTTGGATGGATGTTCAACTTTAGTTTACAGGCTGTCAAACTGGATATTTTCTCATGCACACATAAAAGATAAAATCCCAAACAGCCAATCTTTTCCTCAACGTCAGTAGGATTTAAACATTTATTTTTGATTTAGAATATCAAATACCAGATCTTCCTCTGCTTTCAGTGTGGTCTTCAGGAGGGACCAGGGGAGGACTGGCGGGAGGCCAAAGAATATTTATTTAGAAGAACTAATTACTTGAAGGTCAAAGGGCTGGTAGTATGAGCAGAATCCCGCCTGTTTCCATTACTCCCAAGGCCAGACGTGGTGCAGTCAGTTGTGACGCGAGAATCGTACCAAATGGGGTCTTATCCTGCAACGACTAAGAAAGGGGTGAGGAGCCAGGGAGCTCTGTGTAACTGTCCTCCTAGGTACATGGGTACATCGCTACATAGATACATAGCTACATAGTGGGAGGAGTAGAAAAAGTGCATGTGTTTGAGTGTGTGAGAGAGAATTAGTGTGTAAGTGTGCGTTTGAGAGAATGAGTCAGAGCGTGAGACAGAGAATAAGTGCATGAGTGTTTGTTATCAAGTGTGAGAGAGAAAATGAGTGCGTGTGTGAGAGTGTGTTATGAGAGAGAGAATGAGTGTGAGTGTGTGAGTGTGTGTTATGAGAGAGAGAGAGAATGAGTGTGTGTGTGAGAGAATGAGTGTGTGAGTGTTTGTTATCAAGTGTGAGAGAGAAAATGAGTGCGTGTGTGAGAGTGCGTGACAGCGAATGAGTGTGCGAGTGTGTGTTATGAGACAGAATGAGTGTGTGTGTGAGAGAATGAGTGTGTGTTATGAGAGAGAGAACGAGTGTGTGTGTGAGAGAATGAGTGTGCGAGTGTGTGTTATGAGAGAGAGAATGAGTGTGTGTGAGAGAATGAGTGTGTGTTATCAAGTGTGAGAGAAAATGCGTGTGTGTGTGTGAGTGCGTGCATGCGTGACACCATCTCTGTGAAGGATGGTCTCTGTAGTATGTTTAAGTATGTTCTTGTGCGAGTTGTAACGTGGTTGCGCAGAAATATTTATTTCAGTACTCAATCGAGCAAATACACACTTGATGGAGACTTAAGTGTGTGTCTGTGTGTGTGCGTTTGTGTACCAACGAACGATTGTTTGTGAGTGTGACAGTGTGCGCAGAGAGTTAGTTGGAGTTAAGAAGTGAGACATTAAAGAGCAGTTTTGTATTCACACGAACGGTATTTTGAATGTTAACATTTTGGCTCCGGGTGCGCTTATTTTTTTCGATTCGAAACAACAAACACACTTCGGCTTTTTGGTTTTCAGAGAAATGTCGTTGTTGAGTAATATGTTACTAGAGAAAAAAACTCCTTGAAACACAAACAAACTTTTTGTCACGAAGCCCATGGCTGCAGGGATAAGGATCAGTTCAAAGAACCCAATGTAATAAAAATAGTTGTGGTAAATTTAATTTTTCTACATTAAAAACGTTTGAGGTGTATTTGCCTTCAGCTACAATACAGAAAACCTACTCTTCACTGAGTGACAGACAGCAGACTTGCAGAGAACTCACAATCCAAAAGCATGTCTTAATGAAACAATAAATCAAAAATTAAACACTATACTGTGGATGTGTTCTTTTAAATTATTGATAATTTTATTGCTAAATATTAAAAGTGTGATTTCATTGCTCAATGATGCAACTTATTTTACCCTTCTCAACAATTGTTCCCATTTTTCAACAATTTCAGTAACTAATCAAAACAACCTTTGTTTTTACGATAATATTTTTTTCCTAAATGTTTTTGTTACAAATCCTTGTTTATGATATCATGCCTACAGAGGTCTTGACTGGGCGGGAGTCTTCTAGGCTACCAAGAATGTGATTTGATGAAAACGTATCTGTGTGCAGCAGCAATTTTGTACGTTTAAAATCTCGTGTTTGCCAAGATCTATGGATTATAGTAAAATTTGATCTAATAGGCCAGACCAATTGGCTTTGTCTGTGCTTGTTAATGTGAGTACCCAAGCTTTTCCTCTAATTTTTCAGGAAGCCAGGGGCAGCATGATATCATGGTAATATCTCCAGAGGTAATCACTTTTATTTAATAGTCTCCAGAATGGGGAAAACCAATGCATGTTACATAGAAGCGTGAACTTGGTCTTCACATCCAGTAAAAGAGAGGTATGTGAGGCCGGGTATGTGGGTTAGCTGCTCTTTGAGGTGATGCAGTGGTGAAAGGGGATACTATATGTTCTATCAGGTTTGAGTTTTGTGATCACATTTCTTCAAGCCTTTAATGAGAGGATGCCTCATGCCTCATGCCTCATGCCTCATGATTTATGTCTTTCAGGTGGGACAACATGGGGTCAAGGAGTGTTATCTCTATTCAGGTTAGAGAGAACAAAGGTATGGACTGTATTCTCAGAATTGGCATCTTGTAGAACAAGTTAAAATCATTCTTTTAAAGGGGAAGTTGGTACCAAGCTATCTTAGGGGTTGATTACGAGTTTGACAGTCCATGAGACCAACAAACTTAATGTGGTGTAGCGGGAACCAACGCACTGAAAGTCCGACTGCCGCATTACAAGTGCGACTGTCCTCCTACCACAGGACTGCCGTAACCACCAGGGATCTGTGATCCCTCAGCAGTGGTATGGCGGTCTGGCCCAGCAATATGCTGGTGGTGCCGCTGCAGCACTATCAAGCATATTCTGAGTTTCCTCACAGCCACAGTTTTCTTGGGGGTGAGCCTGCCTTGAAATGCTTGGTGGTGAGGAATCTAAGGGCCCTACAGGTTCCCTGTTGCCCCAGGGCCGTGGTGTGCATGCAGGGGTGCACATGTTGTGCCCCCCTGTGTAAATGCACCCCAGTTCCTGCACAGCCTGACCTGCAGCAGTGTGGAGTGGAGGTAGCCAGTCTGTAGTTATAGTTAGTGTTACCAGAAATGGGAATCCTTCAGATTGTTCATCATTGATAACTTTGAGCCCAATTCAGACTAGGCACTTTACAGTGTGGAAGCAGACATTGACTGCATCCCCCACAACCTGTAGCGCCAGGAGGCGCCCTCATCACACCCATCACGCCCATCACGCCAGAGGTGCATAAAGGCACTCTCGGGCGCCCGCGGCGTGGAGGCCCACTTTGGACCAGGCACTTTACAGCATGGGGGCAGACAGGGACAGCATCCCCCACAACCCTTAGCGCCAGGAGGCACCCACATCATGCCCATCGCACCGGAGGTGAATAAATGCGCTCTCACGCTCCCGTGGCGCAGGAGCCCACTTCGGACCAGGCGACAGGCACTTTACAGCATGGGGCTGACAGGGACTGCATGCCCCACAACCCTTAGCGCCCTCATCACGGCCATTGCACAGAGGCACATAATGGCACTCTCAGGCTCCCGCAGCATGGGAGCCCACTTCGGACCTGGCACTTTACAGCGCTGGGGCAGACAGGGACCGCATCCCCCACAACCATTAGTGCCAGGAGGCGCCCGGATTACGCCCATCACACCGGAAGGGCATGAAGGCACTCTCGGGCTTCAGCAGTGCAGGAGCACACTTCGGACCAGGCACTTTACAGTGTGGAAGCAGACAGTGACTGCATCCCCCACAACCTGTAGCGCCAGGAGGCGCCCTCATCACGCCCATCACGCCGGAGGTGCATAAAGGCACTCTCGGGCGCCCGCGGCACGGAGGCCCACTTTGGACCAGGCACTTTACATTGTGAGGGCAGACAGAGACTGCATCCCCAACAACCCATAGCTCCAGGAGGCACCCACATCTTGCCCATCGCACCAGAGGTAAATAAAGGCGCTCTCACGCTCCCGCGGCGCAGGAGCCCACTTCGTACCAGGCACCAGGCACTTTACAGCATGGGAGCAGATAGGGACTGCATATCTCACAACCATTAGCGCCCTCATCACGGCCATCGCACCAAGGCGCATAAAGGCACTCTCAGGCTCCCATGGCATGGTAGCCCACTTCGGACCTGGCACTTTACAGCGCTGGGGCAGACAGGGACTGCATCCCCCACAACCCTTAGTGCCAGGAGGCGCCCGGATTACACCCATCACACGGAAGGGCCTAAAGGCACTATCGGGCTTCCGCAGCGCAGGAGCACACTTCGGACCAGGCACTTTACAGCGCGGAGGCAGAGAGGGACAGCATCCCCCACAACAAAGGCTATAAGTAACTGTGTTCCATAGATCATGGGGAAAAGGAAAAACCCTAGTTCTCCGCTAGCTAAGTCCCCTTCAAGATCTCGGCAGTCAATTATGAACTTCATTACAGGAGCTACGGAGGCTATCGAAAAACAGATTTTAAGCGTGGATGAAACTCTAACTACATGCTCGGAGGGTGGTCCTAATTTACCAAGTCCTTGCTCAGCTCCACCAACCGTCATCCAACCGTGTAACCTGCAAACTGTACGGTCGGTTAATCTGGATAAAGATGGGATCACTCAGAATTCCAGCCCCCCCCACCCCAAACACTTTGATCTCTCACAGCCCCTCAAATGCCTTAAAACACAGAGGAAATGCAATGTTGATTCTGCCATAGCTTCTTCTGAAGGGACAATGAAGACCAAAAAAAAGGCACCAGCGCGGAGGCCAACAGGCATGGGTATGCTTACCCAAGCCTGTTGGCGATGGCGATACCCTACCATCAGCGGCATCTTCAAATTACACATCAAGGGCAGCATCCAGTCAAACTAACTGAATTAGTCAGGACAACATTTTGTTCCATTACAGACAGATTTAAATCGATTGAATGTGCCATGCAATCTTATATAGAGCGTTGGGTTGACTTCTCGGGGGGTCAATTGAACACTTGAACAGCACTGATTCAATTCCAAGTCACTCTGTAATCCTCCCATTACACCAGTCTGCCCTGGTGAATTACAAGCCACCCGCTTGCTCTGTGCCAAAACCGGTGTCCCAGCCTCAACAAGCAATAGATGTGGAGAATGGGATTTCTGATAGAAGGACTCTACCTAATACTTCGCTAAACAATCATAGCACAAGAGCAGTTTTTGCCCCTTTGCTGCCTACCCATGACAGATTAGATCTTCTGCCCAATGTGACTCCTTATGTGGTTATCTTGGCCAACATCCCAGATATATGGGCACCCACTGAAGTAGCATGGGACTCGCTAAGAAATAAATCACTTAGCTGGCTTAACAGTAGAGTCGGCTGGGGGGAGCTCTTGCCAGATTTTAAGATGGCTAAACGAATTGGTAGGGTTGAAAGAGGCCCTAAAGTACTCAAGGGGATTGTGTGGTGCTTTCTTTAAAATCCCCTGCAATAGTTACTGACATACTCAGCAAAATTGCTTCATCATTTTTAAACCCAAATCATATTTCAGTTTTACCTCTGGGATTTCTTTACCAATCTCCCCGGTAGCCCCCAATTCAATCTACTGTACCCATCCAGTATTCTTCCTACCCACAACCTTCACTTCAATAATTCTCTAATGCAGACTATGACCGTTCCTCTATGTTCCCCATTGCTACGTCTAATAGGTTTGACTGCCTTTCTAACCTCATTTGGGTGGATTGACTGAAGGCAGATATACCGAACTGCGATATCATCGGTGGCTACACCACTACAATCATGACCCTGGATAGTTGCTTTCAGATAGTTGATGCACAGACTAAATTATTACCAGAGGTGGATCATATTCCCTCAAGATACATAGAAAAAATGATTGTATGAACGTCAATCACAAATGACAGTCACCCATAAAAAGAGGAGCACCTCTCAAACCCAGAACAATCAATGGATTCGCCTCTCTTGAGAAGTGAGATTAGTATGGAAACTTCAACAACACCCATGGGTGAGATTACTGTTTTAAGTTGGAATGTAGCGGGGCTCCGCAATACGTTTAGTACATCAGAATGGTTAGATTTTACAACAGGTTTCAACATTATGTTTCTGCAAGAAACCTGGGCTATTGATCCTATTCATCTCAATGGATATAAGACGTTCCATTCTCCAACTATTTCTTCTAGGCATGGTAGGCCCAAAGGTGGTCTCTGTATATATATCTCCGATAAACTTACCTTTATTGATTTATCTTCAAAGTCCTCAAAAACCTTTTATCAAATTGTCCAGGTCGGCCTTTCAGCATCCTTTTCATTGATATTAGTCAATTTTTATAATAATGCATTTGATTCAGACATATTGGATAGCTATGTCAATTAGGCTTTGACCTGGAACTATTAACTGACAAGGGAACTAGAGAAAAAATTATTATATGGGGGAAACTTTAACATCCAACCTTGTCAATTGTTAGCTAATAAAATCTGTGGTATGGCGTCCCCTATAGGGACGTATGCACTTTTCCCACACAGAGTATGGAGAGAAACTTAATGAGCTACTTTTTAAATATGATTTGGGTTTTAGCAGTGAGTTTGGAGGGACGCCAGTTGAAGTATTATGTAAATTCAACGGCATTATGAGAAAAGAGGTAATGATTTTTTGCTCTTCCCTAAGCGCTATTCTGCTCTAGTTAAAATCTTTTTATTACACAACATTGTAATGAGCAACCACTTTCCACAGAGCTTAACGCTAGACACTGACCCTGTAACTAAGAAGGGCGTCCCTCACCACACCACTGCCGTAGAAAATATTTAGCTCTTCTGCATGAATGGTTTTACCCTGCGTTGGTCTATGGTTGATCCGTGCAGATTTTTAGAACAATTAATCCATCGGAAGAGAAGGGCTTTTGATGTATCTCTGGATAGGTCAGTGGAAGCAAGTACGATTATTAAGGCCTTAAACTAAATCACTAAGGAAATTTTGAGGCAGGGCTAATTGCCAATAAAACAAGCAGGGCTGGAAGAATCCAAAGCTGGTTTGATCACGCCTGATCCCAGGCCCACAAAAAGTTGAAACAAGCCCTAAAAGAGATACCTAGAAATGCCATGGCACTACAGAATTGTAGGCGGGTCTATGGGCTAGCTTTAAATAACCGTGAGAAAGGCCTTAAAGAGGAGGCCTGGGAAGAACTGTACATGGCAAGCCAAATAAACAAGACTACGGCATTCTGGCATGTCATAAACTCCCCCTTCTTTAGCGATGCTGACAAGCCTAGAATCGAGGTTAGCTCATTTTTCAAACTTATATTCTGGCCCAATAGATAGCAGTCGAAAAAGCTCTGGGCCCAAATCGGCTGTTGATTTTACCAGGTCTACATTTTTGCCTATAAACTTTGATTTTAGTTTCACGCTGGATGAGGTGATTCGGGCTTTCGGATCAAGCAAAGCACTAAGGGCCGACGGCATCCCAATTGACCTTTTTAAAACAAATATTGAACTCTGTGGCCCTCTTTTGACTCTGGTTTGTAGGTCGAGCGTCAGCAAAAGACCTATTGTTTTCACTTTCCTGGGAATCTGAGACAGCGTTCGGCCACGCGCCTCTGCTGTCTCAGATTTGTCCGTGTGAGCGCGCTTTCGTATCTGGCTTCTGGCAGCTTGCTGGAGACAGCTTGAGTGCTTTCGGTTTCGGAGTGCATGTCTGCTGAAAACGTACGGCATGTTTAAAAGACACAGTACACATACACGCAGGCAGGCACACACACAGGCACAACACACGCAGGCACATACAAGCGCAACCCCCCCACCACGCAGGGCTTACATACACACACAAACGCGCACACACACACACTCCCAACCCCACTCACCGGGCACACGCAGGGCTTCCATCACTGGGGGGGGGCGAGCACCATCAATGTGCCCCAACGCCCCCCCCCACCTCACCGGGTCTGTTATACTCCTCTCGTCCTGTTCCTCCGTGTCCAGACTCCGCAGCCCGCTCCGTTGTTTCTCCGCCCCTTCCGGACAGTTCGTGCGTGTCACGCCTCTCCTTTCTCCCGGCCGGAAATCCTATTTGCGTGTCAGGCCTAATTTTTACCACGCATTTACAGCAATGCTGAGAGCTTGCTAATGTAGCCTTCAGGAAGAGCTGTGTTATCCATTCTACAAACGATAACTGGAGACAAGCTTGATGTGAACTTCTCATTCGATTTGAATCCGATCAGGTGCAGTCATCCCTTATGCGTACGGATTTCCATTTTTAGTGTTCTGGCTTGTGACTCTCCTGATGTGATAGTGATTCCCCGTTAGTCTGCGTATCGCTTCAGGATTTTTACATATTTTGGGGGACAGCCTCTTGCCTCCTATACTGTTTCTCTCTGCTGACACACCAGCCGAGACCCCAATGCCATTCCTTAACGGAGGAGGTTTGATGTCTCTCCATCTGCAAGCTATGTCTCTTAGCCACTGTCAAGTACAGCCTAAGTAACATCATCGTGCTCTGGTTTTCTTTGAGGTCTGTAGTGATGTGCAACAGAACAGGCTTTGGATCCTGAGGCACATTACACCCTAAAACTGCCCCGAGGCACGAAAGCACCTGTCTCCAGTACAGCTCTATCTTAATGCAGCCCAGTACGCTGTTCAGCAATCCTCCCTCTTGTGTTGTACATGGAAGCAGGTGAGGGAAGCAATTACCTGCTTTTTGCACATTTTGTCTTGTGGGTATGTTCTATGAATGTATTTCAGCTGAGTGAGTCGGAACCATGTCAAGATTGCCAAGTGTCATGGTAAGGCTCTCGCCTCCACCCACTCTTTGTCCGTGAGAGACCCAACGGCCCTTCCCAGGCACAGCAGAGCACAGCAAACGTGACAGGCATGTGGCATATGAATGAGCTGGAAACATGCATTACCTTGTGTTCCTCCATAAGTAACAATGGTTCCAAGGGATTATTCTCTGGGAGCTCTTCAAGACTCTATATACAGGGTATTAGTGCATATCGTAATTGTAAGTAACAGTAGAGATGGATTTGTTTTTATAATTGCCGAACCTGCATTTCATGGGGAGGTTGTGCCATTCCTCCAGTTGGGTCTGAAGTCATTGATAGGCAAAGTCATAAGTCTTACATGCAAGACGTAACTCTTACATTCCCTGCTCAATGATTCTTTTAGATAATACTGCATAGGTGATGTTTTGTAAGAGGTAAGAGTTCGTTTGAACTGATCATAACATTTTCTAGGTCTGATTTGCTTGACCGGACCTCAACTTGTGTTTTTAAGATGGTGTTTAATACTGAATAGGATAGGAATTGCATGAGAGGGTGTTCAAATTCAGATCTAAATCTCTGATGGCTGTGTCTAAGTATTAAGTTAAATTGTTATCCAGCGCCTTAAAGAGCTCTTATAACACCATCTTTAGCGACCCATCTTATGCATGCATGCATTAACTGATAGTAGTATTTAATGAAGGGGGATTTGCTTTCTATATGACCTGTTTTAGCAGAGTGATTTCCAGTCGTATTTGGGAGTGGCGAGTATACTGAGGTAGCTCAAAGATTCACCTATATGTCATACATTGCAGCTTGTTTAATGTTGTGCTGATTTCAGTTTGAAAGGTTTGATAACTGTATGAGAGTGTGGGAATCAGCTTTGCTTGTATAACCTTTATGATCGCTTCTGCCGGGGGGGATATTTAGGTTTGTATTTAAGCAGCAGAGTCGAAGATTAGGTTGTTAGCTTTTTTCTTGATAGCTGTTAAGTAAGAAACCAGTTTGCCGATATCTGCAAGCCAGAAATCGAGGAAACTGTATGTTGTTGTATAAGTGATTGGAACTGGTCCCAATTTCCAAGGTAGCTTTGATTTATTCTTGTGTTTCCCAAAGACCATCACATTCGTTTTGTTTCCAGTTGCCACCAACTTATTGCTTTCATTGTATTTTTGAAGTTCTTCCAGTGATTGTGGCTGACCTATTTTTGGTTGACCTAAAATAATGAAGTTGTCTGCATATTGTAGAATCTGAATCTTTTGAGCACCTAGTCTTGGTGGGAATGCCTTCACATTTTTTAATGCACATCCATAATCAGGAGTACACAGGTTGAACAATAACGGGCCAATAAAAAGACTTGTTTATTGTCCCTGTTTGTTTAAGTCTTCTCTAAAACGTTGTCCCCATGTGTTAAAATAAAATGCTATTATTTCTTTGAGTAGAGCTTGAGGAATCCCCCAGTTGTATAATTTTCTCCATAATATTTGTAGGTCCGCACCGTCACAGGTCACCAAGTAATCAACAAAACATACAAACAGGGGTGGTTGTAGAAGCCGGAATGAGCTACATGCCATGTACGACAGTGTGAAGATATTGTCTATGACTTCTGCCTAAACCCAATCTAATGAAAACGTATAACATTTTGCTTTTCAACACATTGTTTTTGCTTATTTAGTAGAATTTTAGTGCATGCTTTTGCTTCCACATCTAATAGGGCTATTAGCCGATAACTTGTTGGGTTCCTGGTAGTCCCCTTTATGTGGATTTGGTGTGAAATGGATTCTCACATAATTGCGGGACCTGTTCATGCATGACAGAAGCTTGGTACAGCGATGTTTGGTGTGTAGCCCATAATTCTTTATCAGCTTTAAAAAGCGACCCATGCAGTTCATTTGGGCCTGGAGCTCCATCTACTCATATCGACTGTAGCACCTTTATAAGAACAGTTCCACTGATCCCGTCATCCTTGTTTTATGTCCTGGGGTTATTCTCTGATAATATAACTTCCTGTGCTGCTTCTGCAGTTGTATATAAACCTTTTATGTATGATATCCATTTTTAGGGGGGGCGTGGCTTGGGCGCCGATGGCGATGGTCGCCTGAGAGCTCGGCTCCGGGACTGAGCCCGGGATTATCCTGTTAATCGGAGACCGTGGGGCACCCTAACCCCCGCAAACTGTTGATCGGCCCGACTGGAACCTGCTGAGGCATCTGGCGCAGCCCGGACGAGTGGTGATCCGCCGGAAAATCGAAGTTTGTGGTCCCGAGGAGAGCGACCCAACATGGCGCCCGGACCCCATTGTCCCCTCGGACGGGACCATTAGACTGGAGGAACATCGCTGGTTACAGCGCGCCCCCCACCCATTTGTCTTCCTGGAATGTGAGGATCTGGACTTCGAACTGATGGGACTCTGGCATTGGAGATTGCGCCTGGATGGTCGGATGCCCCCACCATAGTGGACCTCGGCACACGGACGCCTGGAGGCCCTGACGGTGGCACCGACCCCCTACACAGCACTTGGCTGCATCTCCCCGATCGACCCGATCCCATGGGAAGCACAACCCCCTGGCGCCACAAAGTCTCTGGTGGTGTAGGTGGCCCTCGCTCCGGGTCCTCGTTAACCAGACGGGCCTGCCCGGCCTGGCGCCGAGTGTCTCCGCCTCCTCCTCAGTGCTCTCCGACGACGCGGTGGTGGCGCGAGCCGAAACTGTGGAGGTCCAACAGGCCCTGGAGAAGAGGATCGCCAGCCCTCAGCCCGAGGGCCAGCAATCGGGAGAGTTATAGCCAACGCCTGTACTCGGTGGCGCCTTTGCCTGGGCCCACACTGTGCGCTTCCCGCGACATGGGGAAACCAAGGGGGGCCAAGGGGACCACCCCAGCCGCCTCTGACTCGGAGACTCCGGACAAAGAGGACCATGGAGACCCGGGGAGTGCTGGTGGAGCGCCATTGCAGCAACAGTTTGACCGCGTCCTGGAGGCGATCGCGACCACACGCTCGGCCCTTCAGCAGGACATTGCCCAGGTGGCGACGAGCCTGGGCCTCCTTAGAACGGATCACGGCAAGCTTTCGGACAGGGTCAAAGACGTGGAAGGCTCGGTGAAAACCTTGGAGCCGGCGCAGCGATCCTTGGCCGCGACAATGAAAGATGCCCTGTCCCGGATTTCTGCCCTGGAACAGCGAGCGGAAGATGCAGAAGGCCGTAACAGGCGCAACAACATCCGAGTGGTAGGCCTGCCGGAGAAGATCGAAGATGGCGACATGGTGGCCTACTTGGAAGCCTGGCTCCGAGACACGGTGGCCCCAGAGGGTTTATCCTCCTTCTACACCCTTGAACGAGCTCATAGAGTCCCAGCGAGGCCACCGCAACAGGGCCGTGCACCTCGTCCGGTGGTGGCACGTCTATTGCATTTTCGCGACAGAGACCTTATCCTCAATGAGAACAGCCAGGTGAACATCTTCCCGGATTACACCTACGAAACCCAACGCAGGCGGTTTTCATTCCTGGCGGTCAAGCGCGAGCTCCGGAGCGAGGGCATCCAATACTCGCTCCTATTTCCTGCAAAGCTCCGCATCATTGTCGATGACAAGACTCAATTTTTTGATACCCCGGAGGATGCCTGTAATTGGCTTGAACTCTATAGAGCTGGGAAAGATGGTTTCACCTCCGCATCTCAGCTAGCGGTGGATCCGGGACAGCGACGGCGGTCTAAGAGGATACGGAATCGCTGGGGCCGGTCGGACGGCCCTTCAACTGCGGAGACTTCGACGGAGCGGAAAGGAGTATTAGAGGTGTTATCTGCACTATCTGGTTCACGAGACGGTACCATTGAGGAAGAAGAGGACCCTGGTGACGAGGGAGCACCGACGGACTCGGAGGACTCGGTGACGGATAGCGTCCACACGCCGGTGATCACACCGAAATCGGTTGAGGACCTTCTGGATGGACAGGGCTGACGGGGTGAGCTGCATCCTTTTGGGTGGTGGCCCGAAGCGGGGGTGGCGGGAGCCGATGGTTGATCACGATCTCCGGAGAAGGGGGGGGTGAGGTGCCTTGCTCTTGCCCCGAGGGTTTCCGATACTGTTTTGGGCTTGCTTTAGTCCTGGTAGCCAGGGCGTCGAGGGCCCGCTGCCACCACCCAGCCCGCACCTGGCCCTTAAGGCCTTCCTACGGTGGCGACCGCAGGATTAGTTGGGGACAAAGGGATTTTTGAGGACATGGTTTGGATGGGAACTAGATGGTGCTATTTGGGTCCTGTTCTGGGGAGGGTGGGCAGGGGTTTGGTTAGAATAAGAGTTGTTGAGTTTTGGTTGGGGAAAATGGACGCCATCAGTGCTGGGTTGATTGTTGTTCGTTCTTTGTTGGGACCCAGATGGGGAGACTTTGCACAAACAATATGGGACAATGGTTGATGTTGCTAATGTGAAATGTATTACTTGGAACGTGCGGGGGCTTCACACCATGGCTAGGCGTCACAAAGTCCACGCTTATTTAGTGCGTAGGGGAATACAAATGGTGCTGCTGCAGGAGACCCATCTGAACAAGGCAGAAGGGGCGGCGCTACAGCGTAGATGGAGGGGGCAGGTCTTTTACACATCGTACTCCGCGTATGCCAGGGGAGCGCTAATTTGGATTAGAGCTGGGGTTCCCTTCCAGGTCACAAACTCAGTGGTAGATCCAGAGGGGCGCTACGTGGCCATCTCGGGCACTCTGGGGGGGAGGGACCTAAACGTCTGCTGTGTATACGCACCTAACATGGACCAGATTGCCTTCCTTTCCAGGTTATCGGGCTCGTTGGCCCACTTTTTCACTGGACCCTCCTGCTCGGTGGGGATTTCAATTCAGTAGTGGATGTGGAGACCGACCGCTCGCATCCGCCCCTCCCTGACTCTCCGGTCCGCCGTGTGGCTAAAGGTCGTAGGGACTGGCAGCTACGCTGGGGTCTGACGGATATTTGGAGGGCGCAACACCCCTACACTAGAGACTATTCCTACTTCTCGGGCCTACACGAGTTACACGTTAGGTTGGACGGATTTCTTGGCTCGACTGAACTGGTTTCAGCGGCGGTCCGTTCCGAATATTTGACTAGGACCATTTCGGACCATAACCCCCTCCTGCTGGCCCTTCGCTGGTTTCCCGGGGCGCCGGCGGTGCCCACCTGGAAGTTACGTCCCGAGATCCTCGAGGACACTGTATTCAAAGCGGACTTAGGAGATAAGATCGCAAAGTATTTCGCGTCCAACAGGGGCACTGCGGGCTCAAGAGCGCTGGAATGGGACGCTTTTAAGGTGGTGGTGAAGGGTTATTGCATCACCAAGAAGGTAGGTATGAGGCGGGTTATCCTCGATGACTTAGATATTGCCGATCGGAGGCTCCGTGAGTTGGAACTCCGCCGCCCCGGACACCCTGAACTCCAGGGACGCACGGCGGAGGCGAAGGAGGCGGTGGCGGCGGAGGTCGAGCGGCTGCGCTGCTTCGACTACAAGGCCTATACGGTTAGGTCCCTCGCAGAGGGGGATAGGTCGAGCGCATTGCTGGCGTGGCTGGCTAACCCTACATGCCAGACTTCACTGACGACGTCCATGCGCATGGCGGACGGGACCTTGGTGCACACTCAGCCTGAGATTCTGAGCTGCTACCGGCACTACTACGATCAGCTATATCGCAGTCGTTCTGCCAGAGACCCTGACCTTCTCGAGGATTATCTACGGCCCCTGGAGCTCCCAACTGTGGAGCCTGACGTAGCGAAAGCCCTGGGGTCCGATATCGAACTGGGGGAGATCCGCAGCGCCATTAAAAAGATGGCGCGGAATAAGACCCCGGGCCTAGACGGCCTTCCTGTAGAATTTTATGCAGCCTACGCTGATCTCCTAGCTCCGAGATTGGTGATCGTATATAGAGAGGCGAAGAGGCTTGGCCGGCTCCCCGGCTCGATGCGCGAGGCCTTGGTGGTTCCCCTCCTCAAGCCGGGACGGGACTCGGCCGATCCGGCGTCCTACCGTCCCTTATCGATGCTGACGGTCGATTATAAAATTCTGAGCAGCATCTTGGCCTCGAGACTGCTGGGCCACATGAGCTCCCTGGTACATGAAGACCAGGCTGGGTTCATCCCCAAGCGAAACACGACCATGAACATCCGTAGGTTGTTCCGTTTGCTGGGGGAACCGCTCGTGGACGCTCCGTGCCCGGTGGTCCTTTCGGTAGATTTAGAGAAGGCATTTGATAGCCTGGAATGGGACTACCTGCACACTGTGTTACGGCGGTTCGGCCTCGGCGAGGGTTTCATCAGATGGACCACGGTCTTATATACCTCTGTATTGGCCAGGGTCCGGGCAGGCCCGTTAATTTCCTCACAATACCCGGTGGAGAGAGGCACGAGACAGGGCTGCTCGTTATCCCCACTTCTCTTCGCGCTGGCGGTGGAGCCTCTCGCGCTGCTACTCCGATCGGGGGCTCATTATAATGGCTTCTGGACACCGTCGGGCCCGCACTACATTTCGTTATATGCCGATGACCTGTTGCTCTTCCTTGAAGACCCGGTTGTTGCCCTGCATGGAGCTGCGACGGCGCTCACGGCGTTTGGGGAGGTCTCGGGCCTCCGGGTGAATTGGGCCAAGACATGCCTTTTCCCGGTTCGCAGAGGCACCCCTAGCCCTGTTCTCAATAGAGAGATTAGATGGGAACCTGACTGCTTTAGGTACCTGGGAGTGTATGTCTACCATGAACCATCTGACCTCCTAGACGGAAACATTGCCAGATGCAGTCGAGCGCTACGGGGTAATATGGACTTCTGGGCTACGCTACCGCTCTCGACGGCGGGGCGGATCGCTTTGCTCAAAATGGTGGCGCTTTCCCGGTTGCTGTATTATTTCCGGGCACTACCGATCTGGATACCACCGGCCACATTTAGACTCCTACGGTCAATGATAGTCGGATTCCTCTGGGGCTCGGGCCGCCGAAGAGTGGCCCTTAAGACCCTGATGAGGCCGAAAGCCGAGGGTGGGCTTGCGGTACCAGACTTTGAGAAATACTATCTAGCGGCGCAGCTCCAGACCCTCACCCAGGAAATTGCCAGGGAATTCCGGGGCCCGGAGGACAGGAGAGGTACGGGGATGGCCAGGCATGTTCTCTCCTTCATAGCGCTACGACAACGTT
This sequence comes from Lissotriton vulgaris, assembly GCF_964263255.1. Taxonomy (NCBI): domain Eukaryota; kingdom Metazoa; phylum Chordata; class Amphibia; order Caudata; family Salamandridae; genus Lissotriton; species Lissotriton vulgaris. Next base: position 121,930,542 of record NC_141697.1, read on the forward strand.
TGGCCTTGCAAGACCTGTCGCTGGAGGAGAGGACCACTCGCCTGTGTTGGAACCGAGCCCACGCCCGGGGCCAATTGCGAATACCGTATAAGCCTGAAATACCTTTAGGGATGTTGACGGCCTTGCCCCATGGCGGTGATTGGTCACGGTTGGCGGACTGGGAGGACGCGGGACTGCAGTTGGTGGGGGACCTCTATGAGGATGGGGCGCTCTTGCCCTTTCAGGAGCTCATTGACCGCTTCGAGGTTCCCCGCGGAGACTTCCTATTGCACTCGGCCCTGGTCCGAGCGATCCAGGCGCACTGGAAATGCGGGCATGAGGAGCCCCCTACGTCTCCGGTGTGCCAATACGTCATGATGTCTGCGGGCACGGTGAAGGCGGTCACTTGCCTCTACGGTAGACTGATCAATGAGGGGCTGACCCCCCTCACGACCTTGAGAGCCCGTTGGGAGGCAGACATAGGCAAGGAGATCCCGGAGACGACCTGGTCCCAACTCGTGCGGCGAGCTTGGAAGGGCACGCGCCACGCCCGCTTTCAGTTGGTCCACTATTACGTACTCCATAGGGCATATCTGACCCTGGCGAAAATCCAACAGTATTTCGCCACGGGCTCGGCGAACTGCCCCAGATGCCCGGCACCGGAGGCAGACCTCCTCCATATGTTGTGGGCCTGCCCGGGATTGTCCTCCTACTGGATGGAAGTGGGGAAGACCCTGACGGAGGTGACAGGGAGATCCTTATCGGTTGATGCGGCAGTGGGACTCTTGCATTGGTTTCCACATACCCCCAAAAACAAAATTTCCAGTAAATTCATAGATTTGGGGCTTCTCCTAGCTAAACGAGAGGTGACCAGGAACTGGAAGGCACGGGCTGGTCCGACTGGGAGCAGGTGGCACAGCGAACTCTTGAAGTGGGCAGCGGGAGAAAGCACGCTGAGATACCAATTAGCTGGTAGACAGCATAACGAGAAGGCACAGGAGGCAGCGCTAGAATGGGAGACGTTAGTGCAGGCCCTCAGGGACTATTGCGCCCCCAGCGACTCTGAAAGTGAGGGAGCAGCGCGCCCTGAATCCCGATAGGCGATTGCAATTCATGTTTCTGATGCTCTCCTCATGGGTCCTCTCATGAATCCTACTGCGGCTGCTACCATACACTGATGGCGGGGTTGGGTTGGGTAGGGATTCATTTGGGTCATAGTGTTTTGAGGGAGGGGTTTTCTTTGGGGTTTTATAGGCTTGTCTAGAAAAGCAGATGACGGACAGTGGATTATCCGGACCAGCTTTGCTTTCCCGCTGAGCCCCCATTGGATTTTGCCGCCCGACCGCTGGGTTGTGGGCTGAATGGCTGTATATGGGTACATGCTGCTGGGGGATGGTGGGATGCAGTTCATTGATTTTATTGGATCTATATTGCTGGTCGTATATGTAACAATTTGCTAATTCCTGCAATAAAAATATATTTCAAAAAAAAAAAAAATGATATCCATTTTTAGGTTGAGCTGGTTTACGCAGTGCGAAGCACTGCATCCAGCGAAGCATCTTTTGTCAGCCACTTCAGTGAAGCATCTTTTGTCAGCCACTTCCTGAGAATGTGAGACAGGGGATGGGCACGAGCAGGGGATTCTCCAATGTGATCGCACACGTTCACCCACATGCCGTGCACATCTCCTGTCCCACATTGCCAGGAAGCGGATAACACATACACACACCCACACACTCGCACACACAGACAGACACACGCACGCACACATAGACACACTGTACACACACAGACACACACACTCGCACACACACGCGCGCACCCCCCCCCCCCACCCAACACACACACTCTCACCGGGCTCTTTCCGCGTGTCCCTCTCTCCCTCGACAGCCAGCGGATCAGTCTTGGCAACATCTGGGCTCTCCACGAGCACGGGAGCCCCGCTAGCTCACACGCAAATCTTCTGGCTGGCTTCACAGGCACAGGAGCGTGGGGTAGGCTCCCGTCTGCTTCCTGTTTCGGGCCCCGCCCCGTCCCAACACAGGTTGCCTGGCTTCCTGTCCAAGCCGGGCTGCGGCGGTGAGTTTTTCAATACCTGACTTGTTGTTCTTTGCTCTTATTACCAGCTTTTTTATTGACATACAGCGAAACTGGCATCTACGGCGATATCTGAACGTGCTGCTCTACAGTGTTGATACTTTGTTATCCGGGATTTCCGATTATAGACACACAGGGACACTGGCACCTGTGCGTCGCTATCTTAGAGCTTGATATCTTGGAGCTTTGTTCTCCTGTTAGTGTGTTTTACCATGATAATACTTCACTTATTTGATCGGGCCCCTGTACAGTGTTGATCTTTTCGCTGCGGTTTCTTTTCTGTTAGATCTCTTGGAGCTTTGTTCCCTGGTTAGTGCATAGCTTTTCACACACAAGCATATGTTTTTGAGCATATATATATATTTTTTTTACAGTGCTTTGGTGCCACTGTATGGTGCGCCCAAGGACACTGGCATCTGTGCGTCGGTATCTTAGAGATTTCTTCTCCGGTGTGTGCGTAGGTTTTGGTGGTGGAGCGAAAATACTTCACTTTAGCACAAAGAAAGTTCAAGCGCACGGAAAACAACCACTTTCCCCTATAGGCATTGCATTTTTTTAAGCTGCACCAGTTATTGCCCCATCCCCACACACCTTAGTATAACAATAAACACACTTGCAAGAACAAGTTATAATGTAAAGATGTAAGGCACAAGGCACATGCTTCTTATCCAGATGCAGGTGCTTTAAAATGCAGCAGCCAGACTCCTGACGGGCATTCCAAAGTACGCATCCATGTCGGGTGAACTCACGAAATTACATTAGCTGCTAGTGCGGAAGCGGATTGCTTTTAAGGCCTTGTGTCTGGTTTTTAAGGCCCTCCAAGGCTTTTGACCGGCCTGTCTGAAAAATTATTTTCAATGGTATAACCCCCTCAGACAGTTAAGTTTGCGACTGGTCATAGTTCCTCGCATAAGGAAAGCGCAAGCGGGGGTAGGAGTTTTGTGTTGGGGGCCACAAAGGCCTGGAATGCCTTGCCCTTTGCCTTGAGAAATACCACTGATCTCATGACTTTCAGGAATGGCATTAAGACTTGGTTGTTTACACAGTAATCCCGTCAGTTCATACCCTTTTGGAGCATTTCATCAGCGCCAGGACACCTCCGGGTAACAGTGCGCTCTATAAATGTTAAAAATAAATAAATAAATAAAAAATAAATATACGTGCACGCCCACTGGGTTGGTCATCCTTCAAATGGTACTAAAATGATGGGGATTTATGAAATACAGCAGTTTGTGCCACTCTTTCACTTCTCTTTCGTTCTGTCTTTCCTTATGCTACGCATACAGTGTATCTCGATTTAATTATTGAGATATCGCTTATCACTTTCCCTCGACTTATAGATGTCGTAGCTTTGTTTTCCGGTTAATGCGTATTTCACTGGACACTGCTATGCTTTTTACGGCCTCTTCTTTTCAGCTTTAATTTGTTTTATGCACATATGCAAGTGTCTCTTGATTTAATTACTCTTGCAAACAGAAGTTTTAATTTAAACGTGTAAGGTGCAAGGAACAGGCTCATATACAAGCGTGCCCACTGGGTTGTTCATCCTTCAAATGTTGGTAAAATGATGGGGATTTATAAAATACGGCAGCTTGTTTTTTTATGGTGCAGTTTAACTACGTGCAGCATACCAACACCTCTCATGGATTAGCATCTGGCAATCCTTCTCTCTTACTTTCTACAAATTGCCCACATTGCTTATACTCCCAACTGCATACCCACAATAAACAAAATTGTAATTGAGCTACCACGAACAATGACTTCATAACGACTGGACCTGCGGTTCTAAACCTTTGACTGTTCTGAACCTCCACTGAATCTTTAATAGTATCCAGAGCCTTTACTGAAAACGTGAGACCCTCTGCCTCAATTGTGATGATTTCAACCACAAAACAACGTGCACAAATAAAGAAACAAGCATTAATCAAGCAAAAAACAAATGGTAAAATATTTAATTACATTCCCATCCGGATTTATAAATTTAAAGTTGAGCTTTAGAGTACTTACCCTACCTACAAATGCCTTTATTAATGGCTGACTCACTCGCACTAACTATCACACTCTCGCAGACTCTCCCTCTCCCTCTCTCACATTCTCACTCTCTCACTGACACTCTCACTCTCACTAACTCTCACTTACTCACACTGACTCTCTCACTCACACTGACTCTCTCACTCACACGGACTCTCTCACTCACACGGACTCTCTCACTCACACGGACTCTCTCACTCACACGGACTCTCTCACTCACACAGACTCTCTCACTCACACAGACTCTCTCACTCACACGGACTCTCACTCACACTGATTCTCTCACTCACACTGATTCTCTCACTCACACTGATTCTCTCACTCTCAATGACAGACTCTCCCACTCTCTCACTCACTCACTGTCACTAACAGACTCTCACTGACTGACTCACCCACTCACTGACTCTCCCACTCACTGACTCACTCACTGACTCACTCACTCACTGTCCAGACTCACCCACTCTCTCTGACTCACTGACTGACTCGCCCACTCATTCTCACTCACTGACTCACTCTCAACACACATTGCATTACAAATGCAATAGGTGTCACATTTGCGAAAGTTTAAGCTATTGACATTGTAAATGACAATGCTATTAACGTATCTATTTTCATAACCAACACATAAATAAAAAAATTGTAATTTACAATGCCAATAGCTCAAACTTTCCTAATGCGAGACCTATTGCATTGCAAATGCTTGTTAGATCTTGTCAGAGTGTTGGATTCCCAAGTTCCTGGTCCGAATCCCACATTGCGCCGATATTTAAAAAGGGAGCCTGTAATTGTCCTGTGCACTACACACTCATCTCTTTGCTAGACTCATTAGTCAAAGTAGTGGGTTGCATACTTTTATGCAGATTGCAGGAATGGGCGGTCGCTAACAATATCATCTTGGATTTCCAATACTGGCTTTGCAAGGGAATTGGGGCCACGGAGCAAGCAATTAATTTGAAATTACTGGTTTCAAATGCACACATATTAAGCGTGACAATTTTTGTTTTTGTTTTTGTGGATTTGTCATCCGCATTCGACTGTGTTGTTCATGACAAACTAAGGTGTGACATATCTTCAATGGATATAGATATCGCTATTATCAACTATCATAGACATCTATACTCAACTGGTTCCGCTAAGGTCCGCTTTCGGACAAGTGGTGAATGTACATGATCTTTTGACATCAGAAAAGTTGTACGTCAAGGATGAGTACTCGCTCCTTTTTTATTTAATCTATATATTAATAGCTTGTGTAGCACCCTTGTGAATGCATGCACCGATCTGCCCCAACCTGGACATTGGCCTATACCGGTTTTACTCTACGCAGACGATGAGGTGCTTATGGCCCGCACTCCACTGGCTTTACGTCGTTGTTTAGACAAATTTTTACATTTTATGGAGAATCTGGGATTAATATTCAATATCAGTAAAACTTTTGTCATGAAAGCAGGCCGAAGACTATCCAAGGGACGTAACATTTTAATAGGTAAACTGATCTTATCTTACCACAAACGCCATCTTTTTCATACTTGGGGATTTTATTTAAGGATGTAGGGAATTGGAGAAGTGCAGTAAACTCGAGAAGGACGCAATTTCTTTGTTCAATTACGGGCCTGTGCAATTTTTTGAGGAAATTGGGATGTAAACCATCTACAACACCAAATGCTGATCAATTGCAATATATGGTTCCAAGCTAAGGGGTTATGTAAATGTGGACTCTTTACTAACCCTGGGCATAGTACTATGTAGTGTGGCTCACTGGTTAGAGGCGGCAGACCCGAGAGCAGAGGACGGCCCGGGACCAGGGTTCGATTCCCGGGGCGGCAGGTTTCTGGACCAGGGTCAGCGGACTCGATAATTCTCTCGCCTCGGTGCCCACTCTGATCAGCGATCACACTCGGCAACTCTGGGCATTAGCTTGCCTCATCTTCACTAACGGCCCCACCAGACCGCCGGGGATGCCTGGTCTCACCCTGGAGATACCCATTAAGGGACCATCTCTCAGGGAAGCCAGGAAGGGTTTCGCAGCGGTCGAAGCGCCTTGGGACCCTCAGGTAAGTAGTGCGCTATATAAATGCCTATACATTTACATTTACATTTACATACATGCTACGCTAATGGAGCATACGTAGTTTGTACTAATTTGCACTCCGAAAATAGCACGTAGCACAGTACAAAAACTGTGCCTAATCATGTAGCACAGCAGCTAAATCAACAACATCCTCAGATGCTATGATAAAGCAATTTTATACGCTAAAAAGTATATAACCAATTAACAAAAGTAAACTTTTTAAATGAAAACATTAGGCAATGAGAGAGGTGATGATTTTGGGATCCCCCCCTAACCTAGGGGGGGACCAAGCAGATGCCTTGAACACAAAGAGCATAAACAATAAGCACATCTTGTTGAACTTGGGTGGTGGTCCCATCCTCTTAGGACCACCCCAAGCACAGTTATTGGCAAAAAAAACAATCCCAACCAAAGGCCCTGCAGAACATTATGGGACGAGATTAGCAGTGGACAGTGAATATTACAGTATCCAATATCAAAATATTTCTACAAAGAGCTGCAGTTCAACTAGTTGTTACTAGGTGTCCCTCACGAGTCAAATGGAAAAGCATTGAAATTATTCTTACATCAAGCTGCAGTTCCACTAGTCGTTACTAGATGTCCCTCATGAGTCAAATGCAAAACCATTGAAACCTTTTCATCAAGCATTTGCATTTGCCTCGTGACCGACAACTAGTTGAACTGCAGCTCTTTGTAGAATTATTTTAATATTGGATACAAAAATATTCACTGTCCACTGCTAATCTCATCCCATAATGCTTTGCAGGGCCTTTGGAAGGGATGTTTTTTTTGCCAATAACTGTGCTTGGAGTGGTCCTAAGAGGATGGGACCACCACCAAATTGTTCAAGAAGATGTGCGTTCTGTTTTCAAGGCATCTCCTTGGTTCTCTCCCTAGGTTAGGGAGGATCCCAAAATCATCACCTCTCTCACTGCTTGCTAATTTTTCAGTTTCACTTTTGTAAAAGTACTATATGCTCTTTAGCATATAAAGCTATAGATGCCTATTTTTTAATAGCTGGCACTGTGTAAGACGCCATTTGCAGTGCCATCAGCTATGCTACGCAGTACTACATGTAGTTCAAAGTATACTACGTGCAGTTACGTGTAGTGCTACTAAGCAAACTACGCCCAAGGTTACTCTTTACAGCTGCTAGAAAACATGTTTTTTACAAAAATCTCCTTGGGCTCCCAACCAGCTGCTCGAACTTTGTATGTCACTCGGAACTGGGAGCAATTCATTTAGCTGATTTGATAAAAGTGCAGCCAGTGATCCTCTGGCACAAGATTTGGACTTCTGACTATATGGAGCTTTTTCCATTTTAATGCATTTAATTCTACAGTAAAAAGTCTGCGAAGTAGTGTAGAAATACCTACAAATTACTGCGCTACTTAACTTTAAAAAAAAAAAAAGGTTTCAGTTCTTCCTAAACGGTAGTAAAGATATGTAGATAATTATAAATATTTATCGACCTAGTACCACTTTAATAAAGTGAAAATAGGTTGGGAACTACAATAGAACCTACTACTTATCTAGATCTAAGATGCTAACCCAGAACGCAGTCAAATGCCGAACACAGACAAAATGTGATAAAAACAACATGGCTGCCTTTTACCTTTGGAACACACTGCTATTAGCCAATCACATACTGCCTTATCATGTGCATATACCACGGTATACTGCAAACTTACCATGGTATCTCATGGCACAATATATAAGTATGTTTAAAAGAAATTATAACTTTAACACTACTTACACTATTCACACATATTACCAAAAACTACCATTTACACCAAATAATCTATTTTCCTGCCACATCACATCTACTTCATTTAACACACTTTTCCTCTACAACAGTTTCAATTACCACACTCCACTGTACACCACTACAATATATGCCACTTCACGCTCCTCTATTACACTTTACACCACTCCGCTATGTGTCACTCCACTGTACACCACTCTACGCTTATCCACTGAATGCCATAACACTCTGCTCCACTACGTTCTACCCCACTCTACACTACTGGACTGTACGATTTTATAATCTATGCCACTATATTTTATGGCACTCTAGTGTATGCCAATACACTGTATGCCCTTCCACTATAAGTTACTCCACTGTGCGCTGCTCCACTCAACTCTATTCCGCTGTATGCAACTCCATTCTACTACACTACGCTCTATGCTATTCCACTCCATGCCACTCTGCCGTCTGCTACTTCAGTACGCAACTAAACTGTACACTACACACCAGTGCATTTTACGCCACCACTTTTTACACCACTCCACTCTACGACAATCTACTGTACACTATTATTCTGTACATTGTATTGTGGTATACTTATATAGCGCAACCTGTCACCACCAAGGGCATCCTGGCGCTTTTGACCCATGATCCAAGCAAAAGCAATAGCTCAACCTGTCCTAGGGAAAAGGTAAGTTTTCAGAGCCTTTCTGAAGGCTAAGAGATCCTCAAGACTTCTCAGGGATAAAGGCAGGGAGTTCCAAAGTTTGGCCGCCGCTACTCTGAACGAACGACCACCCATCCTCACTCTCTGGAAGCGCGGAACTACAAGTAGCCTGGACGACGAGAAACGTAAAGCTCGAGATGGAAGATACCAGGCAAACATTCGCCGCAGAGGGATTGGGCCCAGGCCATGGATAGCCCTGAACACAATACACGCTGCTTTATAGCGCACGCGTAAATGGACCGGCAGCCAATGGAGTTCCTGCAATGCTGCCGTGGAAGAGCTGTGGTAGGGGCGGGAAAGGGCGAGTTTGGCAGCCATATTTTGCACCCTTTGAAGCTTGCCCAGAAGTGTTAACGGGGCCTCCAGAAGCAGTGCGTTGCAATAGTCAAGTCGACTTAGGATGGTACTTCGCACTACTTCTGGTCTGGCTTGCTCAGGGAGAAGGGGTAAAACCTTGCGCAGCATGCGGATCAGCATCATGCACGTTGAGGTGGTTTTATTCACGTGCAGATCCAGCTGCAGGTTGGGCCCAAAAATGACGCCCAGATTGCGCGCCGATTGTGCGGCTGACACCGTCTCTGAAAAGGACGGGGGCCAAAAGTCATCTGGGAGATCTCGGGGAACTCGGTCAGTGGAACAGTGCAGGACCTCTGTCTTGGTTCCATTGAACTGTAACGAGTTCAAACAGAGCCATTCCGCTGTAGCCTGCATGCACCGGTGAAAAGTCTCCAATGGGACTGCATCCTGTCCCTCCAGAGAAAAGACCAGCTGGGTATCATCCGCATAATTAAATGCGGAGATACCAAATGATTTAATGAGCTGGACTAGAGGGCGGAGGTAGATATTAAAGAGTATGGGGCTGATGGCTGAGCCCTGGGGTACTCCTTGTCCCACTCTCCGCTCCTCTGAGCTGAAGGGAGGTAGCGAAACCCGTTGCTGACGGCTGTCCAGGTAGGAGATTAACCAGTCCCTGGCCTTGTCTTTGACCCCGCATTCTTCCAACCTTGAAATCAAGGTAGGATGACTGACCGTGTCGAACGCGGCCGACATATCGAGCAACACCAAAAATGCTGCCCGACCACTGTCGACTCGCGCCCGCAGATTGTCTAACACGGTCACCAACGCGGATTCCGTCCCGTGAGCTGGGCGAAAACCGAATTGCGTCTCATCCAACCAGGTGTTCCCTTCTAAGAAGCCGGACAGAGTGCGGGTAACCAATTTTTCCATGATTTTAACCGGAAAAGGAAGCAGGGAGATTGGCCGGTAATTAGAAAGGCACACAGGGTCGAGCGTAGGTTTTTTTAAGAGCGGAGATACCACTGCCTTCTTCCAACAGCCCGGTACAGTCCCTGTTTCGAACGACTGGCAGCAGATGGCATGCAAGGGCTGGAAGAGATCCTCTTGAAACACCTTCCATAGTTTTGGAGGAAGAGGATCCAGAGGCGAGCCAGATGAAATCGTGAGGGCTAAACTGCCAAACTCCTCCAAAGAAGGAAGGGGAAAGCTACTCAGCTGGGGTCGACTGGTCACAATCGCCGGAGCTCCCAAGCTGAGAGCCGGATCCAGAGAGGGAGAAAAGCTACTCAGCTGGGGTCGACTGGCCACAATCGCCGGAGCTCCCAAGCAGAGAGCCGGATCCAAAGAGGGAGGAGAAAAGCTACTCAGCTGGGGTCGACTGGCCTCACTCGCCGGAGCTCCCAGACTGAGGGCCAAATCCAAGGCTGGGGGGGGAGAGCCACTCAGCTGGTGTCGACTGGCCTCCATCGCCGGAGCTCCCAAGCTGAGGGCCGGATCCAAAAGAGGGGAAGGAAAACTACTCAGCTGGGGTCGACTGGCTTCCAACGCCGGAGCTCCCAAGCTGGGGGGCTGATCCGCTGGACGGGGTCGACTGGAGGGCGTGGCCGGAGCTCCCAAACAGAGGTGAGCGACCCTCTGCAGGGGTCGACTGGCCATCTCCTCCGGAGCTCCCGCATCAGTGGTGGGATTAACTGGATCCTGCAGACCCGCTAAGATTTTACGGATTTTCTCCTCGAAGGCATCCGCAAGTGAGTCACAAAGAGCTTGCGATGACGGGACTGCACTAGCCACACACGTAGGGTGGGCAAGGTCCCTAACGATTTTAAAGAGGGCCTGGGCCTTGTTTGGGGCCTGATTCAAGGTAGATTCAAGATAGGTCGCTTTAGCCATCTTGATTTGAGCCTTATATTTTTGCATAGCAGACCTAAACACCATTTTCTCAGAGTCTAAATACTGTTTCCTCCAGACCCTTTCTGCGCGTTTACAGTCAAGTTTAAGCTGGCGTAGTTCACTCGTGTACCATGGGCTGGCTCTTTTCACCCTTCCTCGTGACTTCCGATGGGGTGCCAACTTATCCAGCGAACTCGATATGGACTGGCAGAAGAGGGTATAGCTCTCTTCAGCTGTGTTGCCAAGCTTAAATTCCTTACCTAAGATTTTCGGCAATGGAGAGGTTTTAAGGATTCGGGACCAAGGTCTCTCTAGCTTAGCTAGGGCTAATCCGGCCTTTCGCGAAGTGAGGTCCTCAGAACAGAGGGAAAACATAATCAGAGAGTGGTCTGTCCAATACTGGCACTTGATATCAACTAATGATACCCACTGTGGGTCCGCAAACACTAAGTCCAGGATGTGTACATCACTCCATTATATGACACTGCACTCTATGCCACTCTACACCGTCAACTGTACCATACTACACTTTGCACTATTTTACTGTACAACACTCACATCTATGCAACTGTACTCTACTTGGCAGCCACATTACATAAACCACATTAACTATAACTCTACAATCATTCTCACAAAAGATTTGATTTGTGGCGTCATAAATGTTCTTGTAAATGCTAGTATTTTACATGGTGTAGGTGAGATCAGATAAAATAAAACAGTATAAAAAGTGCATGGAGAAGGCATGAGTGATAGTTAATGTAGTGTCTCTATGGATTTGAATACACTGTGTAAGCAGGTACATGAGTTGTGATAATTTGAAGGTGTTGGTTAAATTATAAATGAAAGGTATATGTGTAGAAATTTACATTTTTGTGCACTTTAACTTTTGTGAGTAGCTAAAGAATAAATAAAGGTATATTATTTAAGAGTGGCAATCCATTTACCATAGGAAGAGCATTTTTTTTGTGAGTTCAGTAGCGCGTATAGAAAGCGGGGCAGGGGGAGGCAAGATGGCGGTTGTATGAGACCGCAGTGCACACCTATGATCGGAGCTCTCGAAGATGAATATGCCGATAATGCTGAGCTAAGGATCTTTCTGATGAAATGTAGAAGAAATAATTGTGGAAAATTGCCCTAAAGAGTTAATGCCCGTCAGACATCAGCTGCTGACAGTAGGCACTATAATTGGGCTTGCGGTCCACCGCTATCTGGGAAGAGAATATCCCAAAGTGAAAATGGGAGTTGAAGCTCACCCGACGTTGTGTACTAGCGCTGACGTTTCCATGGCTCCTAAAGTTGCAGCTGCATCGGCGGCTGCCAAAGCGAGGGCAGCGAGGTTGGCGCAGCTCGAGACCACCGAGCTGGGGGACAAGGCAAGCGGAAAAACAGCAGAGGCGCAGGGGGCCGCTCCTCTTAACGTCTAAGACGCGGAAACGCGGACACGCCATGGCACAGAAGGGGAATGCGGCCGACCCTACTGTGGCTGACTTTCTCCGAAGGACACCGGTGAGATCGCTTCCGGGTCAGGAGGGGAAGAGCAAGGCCAGACTCGTTGAGGGCACTGAAACTGTTGCAGCAGTAGCAATTGAGGATAAACACAGAGATGCCTGCTTAACAAATGCTGTACCTGATATGTTTTGTATCCCTGAAGCACAGACCCTGGCGGGGGCTGGAGAAGGCAATGGTTTGAAGCCAACGCCTAAGCAGAGTGTGAGTTTTTACCACTACCCCCCTGGTGTTAATAGATTCTGATGCCAATGGGGCAGTATGCTCTGATACTCTGATTAAATCCACTGGAATTATTCAACTGACTCAGCCAGATAATCCAGCTCATATCCCCCAAATACATCAGACAATGCTGGATGATCCTATCTGGGTACAAAATATAAGCTGCACTACTGATATTAATGAGAACAGCGCTGAACCAGAGCTGGAAAAGGACCCCAGCGATTTCTTTTCCTGCTCTGACAGAGGCGAATGGTCCGATATCTCCTCCTGTACTACAGATGAGAGCGGTAGTGAAAAAATGGATGACCCCGGGCCTAAATCTAAAACTGTTCTGAAGAAGAAAAGGATGCGCCACTGAACAAAGGAATTGGCCTGGGATTATACCCCAACTAATGAACTTACTAACCCCACTTGTGTGTTAAATCCTGAACAACAACCAGGTCAGGCAGCACACCCAGACTCAGCTGCTCCAACGTTGGATACTATTCTTCAGGCTATTGCATCGCATCGCGAGGAGACTTGCCAGGATGGGCACAAAGCTCATGCTGCTTTGCGCAAAGTACAAAGGGTTGTTCGTAAACTAACCAGGACCTGTAGTACATTTGGGGATCGATTGACTGACTTGGAATCAAGGATTGTCTCCAATGAATCAGAGATTGCTGTGAACCAGGAACGGGTTGACTCCCATGAGGCTGAGCTAGCAGATGTTAGATGGAAGCTGGAGGAGTTTGAAAACCGCAAACAGAGGAGTAATTTGCGAGTACTAGGGGTCCCCGAGGGGAAAGATGCTCGCTCCTATGAAATGGACCTTTTTCGTGACTCTATGCCAGAACTCACTGGGTGGAATAGGGCTTTAGAAGTCCAACGCACCCACAGCGTACCCTTCACTTTAATGCAACCAGCGAAACCCAGGGCCTATCCCCGTGCCATTCTTGTGTTTTTTAGCAATTAATTGCTCCGTCAGGCGGTTTTTGAGAAAACTAGACCTGAGTCGAAACGAACCAGGAATGTTGTCTCCTACTTTGTGCGCCCAGATGTTTGTCACTCCACCGTCGAGAGGTGGTGGAGGTTGCGCCAACTAATTAAACCGTTCCAAGATAAGAAAGCACCGGCTTACTTAAACAACCCTGCGCGGTTTAAAGTGAATTGGGGGGGGGGGAGACAAGTTTTTTCTCTCCAAAATAAAGGCCAAACAGTATCTTGATGGGCTAAGCTAGATTTAGCTCAGAAATGTTTTGATTATGATACTTTCGAATTGGGCACAATGATAGTATTTTATAATTTTTTGCAAACAAAAAACGGAAAACTAAAACAAAAATAAGGATGAACTTGGAGCTCAGCATGTGTTATATATGTAAAGATATAGTGACTGAGCTCTGGTCATGTGTTGCAAGTTCATCATTAACAAACTCTAGTTGGAGTCTGTACACCTCACATTGGGTGCTGGGGGTGTTGTTGGGGTGGGTGGAAGGAGCGATGGTGGTGGGGGGGCAGTGGTCTAATACAAAAAAAGATAAACTGCAATAATACTGATATAATGAAACCGGTACTACTGACAAATGAAAAACAAAAGGCACAATGTATTTTGAAAGTTTATCAAGATTCTAAGATTAGGTTGGTAGGATCCTCGAAACTATGTAGCAAACTGTAATGGGGAAATATTTGTTCGTGGAATGTGGTGGGTCTAAATGATAGTGGTAAGAGGGCTCGCTTTGGCGAAATAATCAAACAAAAACCTGTGGATATAATTTTACTACAAGAGACACACTTGCCCTGGGAAAAAAAGACTTATTAAGGGTTGGGGGCTGTAATATTCTTGCCTGCACAACACAAACTTCTAATACTCATGGGGTAGCTATTCTAGCCAAAACATCTTTAGGATTAGCTATGCGTAAGGCAGTGGATACTCTGGGGAGGTGGGTGATTTTAGAATTGGCATCTGGTGTAACTATTTGTTCTGTTTATGGCTCGAACCAAGACGACCCATTAATATTTGAGGATCTTGAATTAGAGCTTGCCTAATGGCCAAGGTCGTTGGTTTTCTGCAGCAATTTAAATATTTCCTTTGGGTCTGCATTTAGGAAACAAACACTGGATATATATTCAGGTCGGAAACCAAGGTATATAGAGCTATCATCCAACTCAGAGATAGTTATGATCTGGTAGATATCTGGGATGTAAAACATCAACCTGACCCTGGGTATACGTATTTCTCATACCCTCACAGTAAATATGTCAGAATTAGTGACAAGTGATTTGGTTTGTCAAGCAGAAGTTATGAAACATCCACAAATAATCTTGGACCATAATCCCCTAATCCTGACATTAAACTTAACCAATTTTACCAGACACCGTACAAATTGGATGTTTGATTGAAAGCTCCTGGTAAACAGAGATTATATAAAATTCATACGAGATTGGGCACAAAGCTATTTTGACATGAATCGCTACAGTGCATCTAGGGGGGTTGTTTGGGACTGTTTTAAAGCTGTCCTTAGAGGGGAAACAATCAGTTATGTGGTTAGAACAAAATTGCATGATATAAAAAATCACCTATTGAGGCAAGATCTGTCCAGAGCTGAGGAAGAACATGTCTTATCGATAACCAAGGGAAAAGATGGGGAACATACTTTGCGCCGTATACTGATCTTAAAACCGTAATTAAACAGCTGGTTGACCCAGAAAGCAGCAGAGACTTTTTAATCACACCGAAGTAGCATGCATGAAAATGGTGAGAGGGTGGGTAAACAGTTGGCTTTACGCACTCGGCAGAAGATCTCATATAACACGATAGCCTCTATTAAAACAGATGGCCAGGAATATACAAACCCAGAAGATATTGATGAAGCATTTCAACGTTATTACCAAGAGTTATATCAAAATTATACTTTAGCTGATCCGGATGAAATTAGGAAAGCTCTAAGGGAATTTACAGTAAGGCCCTAGAAGATCTGACTAGAGAAGATCTTGAGAAAGAAATTAGTATTACAGAGTTACAATTAGCCCTGTCTGGTTTAGCTTCAAGGAAAGCTGTGGGCCTGATAAAATCCCCCTAGAACTCTATAAAATACTAGGAACACAAATATTACCGCTCTTTTAGGATTTGTGTACTTGGATACAATGAAGTGGAACCCCTCCGGAGTCTTGGAAAGAGACGAATATAATCATTTTTCCATATAAAGGGTAAACCTGTCGAGAATCCATCTTCATACCGACCAATCTCCATGATTAACTCTGACTCTAAACTCTACGCTAAAATTCTGGCTAATCAGCTCGGGAGGGTCATTGAACATCTGGTCTCCCCCTGGCAACATGGTTTCATTGCTGGCAAGGGTACAACGGATCATACCCGCAGAGTCATCTCGCTGTTTGATATCATGTCCGATACTGGGGGCCAGATGTCGATGATCCTCCTTGATGCCGAAAAAGCTTTCAATCGGTTGTCATGGGAGTTTCTTTGGGGTGTGCTTGAACTAGATTTAGACCTGGGCTTATTAAATCGATCAGAGCCATGTACCAACAACCTAAAGCTAGGCTCCAATTAATGGGTACAGAATCTCGTGCGAAAAATATATCGAGAGGAACGAGACAGGGATGTCCCTGTTCTCCGATGCGGTTTGCCTTGTACATCAATCCTTTGATTATTAATCTATACAGACCCAGAAAATCAAACCAGTTATTGTTGGTGCTTATGAAACTAAAATACTAGCTTACGCCGATGATGTGGCGGTATTAACATTGAACCCCGCAGAGGCAATGTTAGAAATAGAGATAATTACTCCGCAATTTGGTCGATACTCTGGATATTCCCTCAATAAAGATAAAACGGTTATCTTATGCACTGACAATATTGATTATTTTGACCCCAGGAAAACAGATAAGGCTACATACCTTGGGGTGTGCTTAAGACCAAAGATTGAAAATATTAGCAATTTGAATTTTGAACCCCTAATTAAGAACATAGGAAAGGATCTTAGGAGAGTTAATAGTTTACATCTATCAATTATCGGCAAGGGTTATTTTTTTTTTTTAATGCATGTACTCCCTAGGGCATTATATCTGTTTCGAGCTATCCCATTAATTGTCGAAGACAATGTTATAAAAACACTTGAATCACAATTGTCAAATTTTGTTTGGCAATATGGGAAGATTAGGAGATCCTTGAAATATGTATCCCTACCACAAAATAGAGGTGGCCTAGCAATCCCTAATATAATGCTATATTATTAGGCTGCTCTTCTTCATCAAATGGCACCTCTTTTTAATACCACGGCCTTAAATGAAAATATGCTGAGCACAGAAATACCCTCCATATATGAACTATCAGTTGGAAAGAAAGCTTAAGGACTCTTATTGAAACAACTAGAGCCAAGTTACTACAAAAAAAGTAAAATTCAAGGTAATCACCAGTGCTTGGAAAATTTGGAGAAAGGTTTCCAGATTCATGGCAATTCCGAAGTTTAACAGATATACCCCTCTTTGGCATTGCTCTTTATTACCCCTACAAGCTAATGACGACATGGCTAAAAGGTGTGAAAGCATGGGCCTAAGAACAATATGGGATTTCTTGGGGGGAGAGACAGATACCCGCTTCTTGACCTTACAGAGAATTTATGAAATTCCTAATAGTCATTATTTTAAATTTATCCAGGTTAACACTATTCTTAATTTAAAAGCTCCTAGGATTACACTTGAAAAGATTCCATTTTTAGATATCATAGTTAAGAACTCAACTAGCATTGGGACAATATATGGTTTGCTTCTTGAAAAACTCCCTGACGACTTGGAACACATAGAGTCGTCCTGGGCTGCCAAACTAGTTAATCCTAATATTGACATTGATATGAGCCTATATCTAACATGAAAAATACTTTTATCCTATAACTTAAAAGCCCAGCTTTATAAAACTACCTTTAATCTATATTTTACCCCTGCCAAGCTGTTTGCATGGGGGAAAAGAATAAGCGACTCTTGCCCCAGGTGTGGATCAGGGCCAGCTACCTTGCTCCATATGTTTTACGATTGTGTTAAATTAATGCCACTTAAAAGGATGCTGTCTGGATTTTGGGAGGAGGTATTTGGGCATATCGTGGCAGAATCATGTACACTTTTTATTCTTAGCTATGATAACACTCTGGGGCTAGGCGGGGAGGAGGTATCATGTCTTTTTGTTGGGACAGCGGTATATAGAACATTATTGGCGACTAATTGGAAGCATGCCAATCCCCCAACCTTTCAAATGTGGTTAGCTAGGTTTTCGGGGGTGTATAACCAGGAAAAGCCATTTACTCCACCAGAGGGCGACACTCTAGAATGCGCGGCAATAAGATCTGGTCACCAATTGCGGCCTGGACTAGTGGTGTAAGAGGGCCGTAAGAAAAACGCATTTGTAGAAATACGTTTATTAATGTCTCTTACTGAATGATTTATCTCTAAAATATTTTTAAAGTCATTACCTATTTTGGTTACCTACGCTTCCTTTTGATCTTGTCTGTGTATAGAACTGGTGCCTTTATTTATTAATCATGAATGTGTTTATATATTTATTCGCAGATATGTATTTCTATGTTTTTTGTATGTATTAACTGGAGTTGCGTAAATAAAAAATAAATAAAAAGGAAGAGCATTTCTTTGTTTTGTTAAACTGTGACAACATTTGATGAGTCTTCACAAAACTTTCCCAGAAAAAGTTCATCCACCTCAGCTCCTTCCAACTTTTTGGGGTGATCCTTCAAGTGGGTGCTGAGAACAATGGAGGGTCCCAGTACCACCCATGCATTTTCATTTGAAAAAAATAGACAATGATATAGAGAAACAGCAGAATAGAATTACATCAAATTTCACAGAAAGCTAGATCTTTACACAGAAAGTGGGATGTAGTTCTGTTAATCCAGGTTAGGCAAATTAAGGTTAAAACATATAGATATTTACTGCAGTGGTACACCCATGGGAAAATACATCCAAACACAAAATCGGATTGGTAGTGCCAGAAAGGATTCCTATTGGGACCAAACAATCTAGTTGGTAGGTGCAACATGAAAACATTTTCCAGCCACCATGATAGGACTCTTGGGCTTGGTCCCAGAGTCCTGAAAATGGGTCCCAATATTATGGAAAGGGGCCAGGGTAGGGATATGCTGACCCCCCCTAGACCTTGGGGCAGTGGATCCCACCCCAGGGGCAAAAGAAGAAAAAACATTTGTTTCATCTGTCCTGTTCCTGTGGTAGTCCTGCGATATACAGTGCCCTGCTGCCCACGGGACACCCAAATGTCTAAGGTTTTTTTGTAATCTAAAGTTTGAATTTTGTTACCTTTCACATGTAGAATGCCACTTTAACCTTTCATTTTTTTCAGTGAAAATATATATATATGTATAATTATTAATTACACAGTGAAAGTCACTACTGTGTAGTAATAGTTATGTTAAGTTTTCCATAGGAAGTTTGTTTTTGGTTTTGCTTGAAATGTTGGTACAGTTTGAAGAAACTGCACAAAACTTATTAAAAAAAAGTTCATCCATTTTGGCTCCTTCATGGAATGCTTCCGCTGAGTGGGGGGAGGGGGAGGGATCAAAAAAGGGGGTTCCTTAAAGTGCAATTTCCAATGTTAATTGCAGCAGAAAATCCACTCTTCAATACAGAAAAAAAAGGCAGAACGAATTTAACTAAATTTGGCAAAAAGTTGTAACTTTACTCAGAAGGCATGCTTTTTGTGATTCGGTGCAAAGCCACTCTAACTTTAAAGAGGTATTCTTATAGGCTAATTAAAATGGGACTAATCAGTCCTTATCAGTTAGCCAACATATAAACAATATTTGTGACAACCATTACAGGACTCATGGACATAGGTAATGTGTCCTGAAAATGATTAACAGATTTTAAACATAGCAAAGATAAATGCAGGAAGTATGCAGCCCTTCATGTGGAGGCAGGACACAGCCTATTCAAGTATAAGTAGAGCTGTGCCCAGCTCCCCCTCCCATCCTGCCAGTAATGGGCCATCCAGGCACATCTGAGCTCTCTCTTGTGTGTGGCTGTCTTGGAGGAATATACAAAGCCCAAATGTCAGCTACACTCAATCATGTGACCCACAGAAAGGCTAGGAACATACTGTCTAAGGCAGAAAAATGCCAGATTTCTAAAAGTAACTAGCAGCAGGAGGTGCGGCCTATCAACAGTACGGCTGGGCCTATTAAACATACCAACAATGAAATTGCCAATACTGTGCACTATTTATTCTCTTTTTCAAATGGGACACATCCTTGACTCAATGTGACACCACGTGTTTCAACTTTGTATCTTTTTATTTATTATCTTGTCAATTTTTGAAAACTTATTGTACTTTTTTATTTGTATCAAAAAAATCATTCAACAATGTACATATATATACAACCCACACCCACTTTTCACATTTTTACAAAACAAAAACAACACATAATTGGACATAAGTTCAACATCACAAAAATAATAATACAAACAAACACACCTCCATGGAAAAATAACATAAAAAATCACTACATTTCAGTTCATTATATAGTCATCATGAAACCAACAGTGCCTCTAATCAATATACTCTCTGAACGTATTGCATACTTTATTAACTTAATGTATTTGTCCCAATTGATTGGTATGTAGCCCGGGGGACTTTTTCTTTTTACTGCACTTGTTGTGAATAAAAAACTGTGTGGTCGACGCGTTTCAAACCCAATAAATCGTCACTAGGGTTCTCATCAGGACCAAAAAGGCTTTTTTGAACGAGACCAGCCGATCTCCTTATTTGTCCAAATGATCAGTGTTTCCACAATTGTTTATTTCTGGGGGGCGGGGGGGGGCCTACCCAGCCATCCTAGTCATATTTACAGCTTCTTTCTCTGTTCGGCCGTCCGGGACAGATAAGTGTTAAGTTTCAACTTGATACTTTAGTAGATGTCGAGCTGGATGGCTATATTCATCATTCATTCATTGAAGGATGAATACAGCCATCCAGCGCGACATTCATTGAAGGATGAATACAGCCATTCAGAGTGACATCTACTAAAGTATCAAGTTGAAACTTAACACTTATCTGTCGCAGATGGCCGAACAGAGAATGAAGCTGTAAATATGACCAGGATGGCTGGGAAGGCCCCCCCACAGAAATAAACAATTGTGGAAACACTAATCATTTGGACAAATAAGGAGATCGGCTGGTCTCGTTCAAAAAAATGTTTTTGGTCCTGATGAGAACCCTAGTGATGTGTTATTCTAGGTAATTGGTCTCAGGAAGTTGATGAAGCCAAGGGCGTAACACAGGCCCCCGCAGCACCCGCGGTGCACAGGGGGCCCCCTCAGCACAGTTATCAGGTCTGAGAACTATGGATTAAATCCGGAGTGGGGGCCCCTCCGTGTACCTTGCAGTGGGGGCCCATCAACTTTTGTTATGCCACTGGACGAGGCAGTACATGTGTTAGAAGATAAACCTTCAGGCAAGTCAAGAGCTAATGAACAGCTGATGAAAAAGTGGTACAACCTGAAAGTTGGGCTGACTAGGTTTTAGAAGGGTCAATAGGTGTTGGTGCTTAAACCCATTTGTCCAAGAGCTTTGGAAAATAAGTGGTGTGGGCCATGCAAGACAGTACAGAAGGTTTTTGAGACAGGCTACTTGGAGGACACCGGTACCACAAAGAAGTCAAAAAGGGAGCTCCATGAGAGCCAGCTTAAGTCATACCCCCAGAGTTATTTGACAGTTGGCATCACAGTAATTACAGAGGAGATCGAGGAAGATAGTGACCCACTTCCTGACCTACTGCAAAGTGATGTAGAGGATGGTTCTGTGTATCTGGGGCAACCTATTCCCGAATTAATGTATTCGCAACAAAGAGTGAAGAAAGGTGCTGGGATAATTTCCCCAACTCTTTTTTACTGATGGCAGGGTGCCTCGGGTTGTTTTCACCACAGAGAAGAGAAAGGTTTATAGAATGTCTGACAAAGAAGAGGAGTGCATAAAGACAGAGGCTACAAAGATGTGGATGGTCCTTGGTCCAGTTCAGTAGTGTTGGTACCCATACATGCATCCACAGACTTTCACTTTTTGTGAATAATGGGTATTCAATGAGGGGACCATGACTGATGTAAACTCAATTCCCAGAGCCGATGAGCTTATTGACCAGCTGGGTTCTGCTCGCTACTTGAGAGTGTTCTACATTCTATCTTACAGGGCAATTCACAGATCACATTAACTCCATTAGACCGCATTGTCTATGCCGGAAAGATTTTACCAGCTTAGGGTCATGCTGTTCTCCCTGGCCTAACTTGATGACATTGCCATCTTTAGGAATTTATCAGAGGACCACCTGAGATATGCAGAACAGGTGTTGGTCTGGATACAGGGAGAAAAACTGACCAAGGCAACAAAGGTCAGCTGGGGTCTGTAGTGTAACTTGGGCATCAGAGAGGCAACAAGAAAATCCATCTGCATGAGATCAAGATTCAGCCCTTATTTGAGTGGAAGGTTCCCACTACCCACACCTAGATGAGAACCTTCATAGAACACTCCAATGATTACAGAAACTTTGTGGTTAACTATGGTACTGCTGTTATGCCCTTGACAGCCCTCACTTTCAAGAAGCAGCCTACGAAAGTGACCTGTAATGCAGAGTATCAAAAGGCTCACATCACTTTTTTTCCTCAACTCTTGAACAAATGGGTTTAAGCACCAACACCTAATGACCCTTCTAAAATCTAGTCAGACCAACTTTCCGGTTGTACCACTTTTTCATCAGCTTTTCATTAGTTCTTAACTTGCTTGAAGGTTTATCTTCTGAGACATGTACTGCTTCAACCAGTGGCATAACGAAAGTTGATGGGCCCCCACTGCAAGGTACATGGAGGGCCCCCCACTCCGGATTTAAGACATAGTTCTCAAACCTGAGTAGTGTGCTGAGGGGGCCCCCTGCGCACTGCGGGTGCTGTGGGGGCCTGTGTTTACACCCTTGGCTTCATCAACTTCCTGAGACCACTGTACAAGCTGAAGACTAAGATAAAGGAGTTGGAGCGGTAAAGGTTCACCTTGATAGCAAGAGTAGAGAGTGTCCAGTGACCTTTAACACCTGCAGACTGCTTCCTAGAGATCCGGCCAGCTATTCTAAAAGAATGCTTTGTGATAATGTGGACTTTGAGGCAGGTCTGGAATTATTTGTTTGGCACTGTGATTATATTCCAAACTGATCAAACGCCAATCAAGGGGTTCATGACAACAAAGAGTGAACATGGCCGAGATGGTCTATCTCATTACAAGGCCTAGATTCCACAGTGGAGCACAACACCAGAATGAATCATGGTATTCCAGATGGTTTTGCCAATCTGATGACTGGAATTCTCGAGTGGTGCAGTATAGTTTGGGTATTTTCATCTGGGAAGAGCCTATTTTGGGAAGAGAAATTCAACTACATTGTAAGTGGAGCATGCTACTCTGCACAGAGCCCGACTGCATGTAAACTTGCATGCTCACTTTAATTTTAGGCCCTGGTGTCACGTTAATCTAAAGTGAGCACAGAGGCCTAGGTCTGTCCATGACAATGCAAGACACAGGACTTGGGAAGCATACCTTTATAGTAGACAGTGGAGCAATGTCCAGGTCCTGGAAGTAGTTCACAAAGAGGTGGTGACATTACACTGTGTTTTGTAAATCTTCACTGTACCAGAACTCTTTAACTGTGACAGTGGGAGTTTGGCCTCTTGACTCCTCCTTTCTAACATTCTGGGAAACCCAGAACTCTGAACTGTCATCCGGTGTGCATGTTGAGTGCATGTGTATTTACAGGGAACATGAGGCACAAGTATGGTAGTAGGACTGTGTGTGTAGATATGAGTCAGAAGCCAGTAGGATCCATTTTGGGTGCCCCTGACCATAGCGTGGATTGAGCTTGAGGATAGCTTACCCAGAGACATTCATGAGGCTGGTGGGAGACCCAGACACTGAAGAGAGGAGGATGGAGACAGGACTCCCTTTGTAAATTGCATAAAGACGTTATTAGCAAGGAGCTGCTGATTCTTCCTGAGCACTGGCATTTGGCAGGGGGGGTCTGGTGTGGGGCTGTGGTTTTTTGTTGTCTAAGGTGAAGATGTTTCTTTCAGGTTACTTCTTCAGGAAGCCTAATGACAGCAAGGTGCAGAAAACTCAAACCTCATTGTGCCCATATTGGGGATCCTCTTGCTTACAGCCAGCCCCTGTGCTACCTGCTGTGAGAAGCATCACTTTAAATGAAGGCCGGAAAGCAGCCCAAGAAGGACACTTCGAAAAAACCCAATGCAAAAAGAAACAAGCATTTACAATGCAACGGTCTCGCCTTTGCAAAAGTTAGCGCTTTTGGCATTGTAAATGACAAATGTTTTATTTATGTGTTGGTTTTGGAAACAGATAAATAAATGGCATTGTCATGAGCAGTAGAGAGTGAGTAGTAGAGAGTGAGTAGTAGAGAGAGTAGTAGAGAGAGTAGTAGAGAGAGTAGTAGTGAGTAGTAGAGAGAGTAGTAGAGAGAGTAGTAGAGAGTAGTAAGTGAGTAGTAGAGTGTGTAGTAGAGAGTAGTGAGTGTGTAGTAGAGAGTAGTGAGTGTGTAGTAGAGAGTAGTGAGTGTGTAGTAGAGAGTGTGTAGTAGAGAGTGTGTAGTAGAGAGTGAGCAGTAGAGACTAGTGAGTGTGTAGTAGAGTGGTGAGTGTGTAGTAGAGTGGTGAGTGTGTAGTAGAGTGTGTAGTAGAGTGTGTAGGAGAATGTGTAGTAGGGAGTGTAGTAGAGTGTGTAGTAGAGAGTGTGTACTAGAGAGTAGTGAGTGTGTAGTAGAGAGTGTGTAATACAGAATGTGAAGTAGAGAGATTGAAGTAGAGAGATTGAGGTAGAGAGATTGAATTAGAGAGATTGAGGTAGAGAGATTGAAGTAGAGAGTGTGGAGTAGAGAGTGGAGAGTCTGTAGTAGAGTGTAGTAGAAAGTAGTGAGTGTGTAGTAGAGTAGTAGAGAATGTGTAGTAGAGTAGTAGAGAGTAGTAGAGGGTGTGTAGTAGAGTGTGTAGTAGAGCGTGTGTGTAGCAGAGTGTGTAGTAGAGTGTAGTAGAGTGTGTAGTGTAGAGTGTGTAGTAGAGAGTGTGTAGTAGAGAGTGTGTAGTAGAGAGTGTGTAATGTAGAGTGTGTAATGTAGAGTGTGTAATGTAGAGTGTGTAATGTAGAGTGTGTAATGTAGAGTGTGTAGTAGAGTGTGTAGTAGAGTGTGTAGTAGAGTGTGTAGTAGAGTGTGTAGTAGAGAGTGTAGTAGAGAGTGTAGTAGAGAGTGTAGTAGAGAGTGTAGTAGAGAGTGTAGTAGAGAGTGTAGTAAGTAGTGACTGTAGTAGATAGTGTGTAGTAGAGATTGTCTAGTATAGAGTGTGTCGAAGAGAGTAGTGGCTGTAGTAGTGAGTGTGTAGTAGAGTGTGTAGTAGAGTAGTGACTGTAGTAGAGAGTGTGTAGTAGTGTGTAGTAGAGAGTAGTGACTGTAGTAGAGTGTGTAGTACAGTGTGTAGTAGAGAGTAGTGACTGTAGTAGATAGTGTGTAGTAGAGAGTGCCTAGTATAGAGTGTGTCGAAGAGAGTAGTGGCTGTAGTAGTGAGTGTGTAGTGAGTGTGTAGTAGAGAGTAGTGACTAGTAGAGAGTGTGTAGTAGTGTGTAGTAGAGAGTAGTGACTGTAGTAGAGTGTGTAGTACAGTGTGTAGTAGAGAGTAGCGACTGTAGTAGAGAGTGTGTAGTAGAGTGTGTAGTAGAGAGTGTGTAGTAGAGTGTGTAGTAGAGAGTAGAGTGCGTAGCAGAGAGTAGTGACTGTAGTAGAGAGTGTGTAGTAGAGTGTGTAGTAGAGAGTGTGTAGTAGAGTGTAGTAGAGAGTAGAGTGCGTAGCAGAGAGTAGTGACTGTAGTAGAGAGTGTGTAGCAGAATGTGTAGTAGAGAGTAGTGACTGTAGTAGGGAGTGTGTAGTAGAGAGTAGTGACTGTAGTAGAGAGTGTGTAGTAGAGAGTGTGTAGTAGAGAGTGTGCAGTGATTTGAGTTTTACATCAAATTAAAAACAGGAACGGAACAAACTCATCCTATACATTATTGTGGTAGGTGCCCACGCATATAGGGTTAAATGATGCGTTAGATGCCACAGGTCCCACCAACACGCTTCCTTTATGATAGGAGAATGCCCAACATCGCGGAGATTTGCTCTCTGCTCTTCCCGGATATTTGTATTTTCAAATGTATAATGTTATCCTGCTAAACGAAGACGATGCTCAAACTATAAAAGAAGAGGGTTTCACAGATATGTTAGTCCTTCCGGGCAAACGAAATGACCCAAAGAAAGATCAAGTGACAGTTTAGAGCTCCAAGTGAGTCTTAATAAAATCAGTGTCTGGAACGCATAGCATCAAAAAACGAGCGGGGCATCAAACTGCAGTGTCATTCAATCAAAGCTTCAAGGCTTCTGAGCGCTAGCCGAGAATTATTTTTTGTGAAGCACTAATCACTGTGGAAGGTGCCCCTGCTATCCCAGATGTGAGAAGTCAGTCTGATATGAAAATAAGCAGTATTTGGAATGAATGTATTTGGCAGGGGGAAGGTGGGGCGGCGCAAGACCGTACTGACGAGTGAACAGGAGCCATTTTGTACCGAGTGATTCTGCCTGTGTGCATGTAGACAAACCAGGCAGCAGCATGAGCATGTGATTCGGTAAAATAACAAGCATTTACAATGCAATGGTTTTGCCTTTGTTAAAGTTAGAGCTATTGGCATTGCTCTTGACACTCTGAAGCTCCACTCTGCATTCTGAAGCTCCACTCTGCACTCTGAAGCTCCACTCTGCACTCTGAAGCTCCACTCTGCACTCTGAAGCTCCACTCTGAAGCTGCACTCTGAAGCTCCACTCTGAAGCTGCACTCTGAAGCTGCACTCTGAAGCTGCACTCTGAAGCTGCACTCTGAAGCTGCACTCTGAAGCTCCACTCTGAAGCTCCACTCTGAAGCTCCACTCTGAAGCTCCACTCTGCACTCTGAAGCTCCACTCTGCACTCTGAAGCTCCACTCTGCACTCTGAAGCTCCACTCTGCACTCTGAAGCTCCACTCTGAAGCTCCACTCTGAAGCTCCACTCTGAAGCTGCACTCTGAAGCTCCACTCTGAAGCTCCACTCTGCACTCTGAAGCTCCACTCTGCACTCTGAAGCTCCACTCTGCACTCTGAAGCTCCACTCTGCACTCTGAAGCTCCACTCTGCACTCTGAAGCTCCACTCTGCACTCTGAAGCTCCACTCTGCACTCTGAAGCTCCACTCTGAAGCTCCACTATGAAGCTCCACTCTGAAGCTCCACTCTGAAGCTCCACTCTGCACTCTGAAGCTCTACTCTGAAGCTCTACTCTGCACTCTGAAGCTCCACTCTGAAGCTCCACTCTGAAGCTCCACTCTGAAGCTCCACTCTGAAGCTCCACTCTGAAGCTCCACTCTGAAGCTCCACTCTGAAGCTCCACTCTGAAGCTCCAATCTGAAGCTCCACTCTGCACTCTGAAGCTCCACTCTGCACTCTGAAGCTCCACTCTGAAGCTCCACTCTGAAGCTCCACTCTGAAGCTCCACTCTGAAGCTCCACTCTGCACTCTGAAGCTTCACTCTGAAGCTCCACTCTGCACTCTGAAGCTCCCCTCTGAAGCTCCACTCTGAAGCTCCACTCTGCACTCTGAAGCTCCACTCTGAAGCTCTACTCTGAAGCTCCACTCTGCACTCTGAAGCTCCACTCTGAAGCTCCACTCTGCACTCTGAAGCTCCACTCTGAAGCTCTACTCTGAAGCTCCACTCTGCACTCTGAAGCTCCACTCTGAAGCTCTACTCTGAAGCTCCACTCTGCACTCTGAAGCTCCACTCTGAAGCTCTACTCTGAAGCTCCACTCTGCACTCTGAAGCTCCACTCTGAAGCTCCACTCTGAAGCTCCACTCTGAAGCTCCACTCTGCACTCTGAAGCTCCACTCTGAAGCTCTACTCTGAAGCTCCACTCTGAAGCTCTACTCTGAAGCTCCACTCTGCACTCTGAAGCTCCACTCTGAAGCTCCACTCTGCACTCTGAAGCTCCACTCTGAAGCTCCACTCTGAAGCTCCACTCTGAAGCTCCACTCGGAAGCTCCACTCGGAAGCTCCACTCGGAAGCTCCACTCTGCACTCTGAAGCTCCACTCGGAAGCTCCACTCGGAAGCTCCACTCGGAAGCTCCACTCGGAAGCTCCACTCGGAAGCTCCACTCGGAAGCTCCACTCTGAAGCTCCACTCGGAAGCTCCACTCGGAAGCTCCACTCGGAAGCTCCACTCGGAAGCTCCACTCGGAAGCTCCACTCTGAAGCTCCACTCTGAAGCTCCACTCGGAAGCTCCACTCTGCACTCGGAAGCTCCACTCGGAAGCTCCACTCTGAAGCTCCACTCTGCACTCTGAAGCTCCACTCTGAAGCTCCACTCTGAAGCTCCACTCTGAAGCTCCACTCTGAAGCTCCACTCTGCACTCTGAAGCTCCACTCTGAAGCTCCACTCTGCACTCTGAAGCTCCACTCTGAAGCTCCACTCTGAAGCTCCACTCTGAAGCTCCACTCTGAAGCTCCACTCTGCACTCTGAAGCTCCACTCTGAAGCTCCACTCTGAAGCTCCACTCTGAAGCTCCACTCTGAAGCTCCACTCTGCACTCTGAACGGTCAGACTCCAAAAATCGGCCCTAATCACAATAGTATTATTTCACCTGCGTGAATATAAGTCTTTGAAATTCTGGCCAGTGGTAATACACACAAGTAATATAAAATTGTTGTTCCAAAGAGCATTAAATGGAAATAAAACAAGTACCAGACCCATTGACGCCTGCACCTTAAAAGTGAAACTGACTGAAGCAAGCGCCAGGGCCACGTTGAAAAAAAAAGCCACACACATTAGATGCAGTCAAGGCGCGCTCACGAGGTCAGAAGGCACTCCACATGAACAACTACCAGACACATTGTTTCATTTCACTTTGAAAGTGCAGGCGTCAAAGTGAAACTGACTAAAGGAAGCGCACGGCCCATTAGATGCAGTCAAGGTGCGCTCACGAGGTCAAATCTCCAAAGGAGAAGCTCGTGACAGCCTGACTACAGCAGAAAAAGCTCGTAACAGTCTGATGTCCACAATATTCCCAGAAAAGTGGCAACATAAGTTGTCTTGCATAGACAGCAAAAGCTTCGCTTTTGCTTTCGTCTAGGCGAGACCTAAAAAGGTGTACAGACATGGTATACGAAGCACCACACTTTTTTGCAGTTCTAGGTTCTTCTTTGTCAAGGAAGGGAGTGCTTCACAGAGTACTTTATGAGCTGCAGAGCAACCAGGTCTTCTAGAGGAAAGGGTCAACAGTAATCTCTGTACCCGCTTCTTGTTGGGGAAGTTGGGAGGAGAAACTGTCAAGGAAGAGAGGCCTATGTGTTTCCAGAATGTATAAACCCAGAGAAGCGATAAACCTAAGAACATCTGCCAAGAGACCTGTTCTATGAAAAGGTTCCCCATGGCTCGTCACAGTTCAGGAAGTGAGCTGTACGTTTGTGCCAAAGCATGTCACCTAGCAGCTGTCTGTGGGGTTTTATCACCTGGTGCTTACACCACAGACAAGGAGTTAAGGACTGCATCACCATTGGGCTAACAGCCTGATCTGTCCAAAGGCTAACATGGCCCTCGGGTATCACACTTAAGAGATTCAACTTGGGGGCTGCTATTACCTCTGCTGATGCCTGCTGACTGACAGGGTTGTCACGGCTAAATCAGCACATGCAACGAAGACCCGCCTACAGAAATTCGCCTTGCAACGTCATCCAAAAAGTCTGCCATAGCAGTCCCCCATCAAAGGGTTCTACACTGGGAAGGTTGGAGGGTGTGAAAGTATTCTCCACATGCCTAGAACTCTCCAGAGCAAAAGGCACAGCAATGTAGAGGCATTGCAAGCTTCCAACAAAGATTAACAACATGGCACCATCATTGCCTACAGATAGATCCAGCTAACAGCGGTGTTAACATTTTCTTCACACAAGCACACAAAAAAGCCCCAATTCATACAAGATTAACACAGCATTTCCAGGTCTGTAGTTGGTGGGTTCTTATTTAGTAAGTGCAGTGATCAATGGTAGCACTGTCTGGGCTAACAGAAAAAAGTGGACTATGAAATGAAATGAAATACCAGCATTTGTAAAGCGCACAGTACCTCCGAAGTGGTGTCCCGGCGCTGGGGACCCTCGGAAAGATTAAGCGAGCTATTGCCCAGAGTCACATGGTGCTGGTCTCACCACACCGCTTCCACAAGAAACACGTTTCCTTTCTACATATAAAGTTTTAGATTCTTGAAAACTAGTATTAGAGAAGAAGTGACAAGACCCATCTACACACCCTATCCATTGTACACATTCTCTCTCTATCCTTCTGTTTCAATTGAGACAAATATTGATCAAGCATGTTCTTTTACAGTATGATTAGCAACCAAACGATGCCCACTCACACTAAGCAACACCACCGTGCTGAATTGTCCACTCCCTTACTGGACCCTGTATTGCTAAGCCTGGTAGCGCACCCCAACTGATGCAACACTCCATCATCTGGCCATGCATTATTTTCAGCCATTGTTGCACAAAATCTGCACCACCCTCCCGCGTGATTCTCTACGGCTTCCTGCCACTGTTCTAATGTCTGCGGCTGCATATTTTCTGCTGCACTTATTGTGTGTAGTTATGTTGGGGACCTACATACCAAAGTCAGCTGCACAGTTCACAGGTGGCCTTCGATCTGAAATAGTTGCATGTACTTTTTTTTACCCAAGGGCCTTGAAGGCAAGAGCCAGGAGGAATGCTAAGGTGTGGGAGCCATCTGGAAACATACAAAGAAAGCCAGCACGTGCCTTCACATCCATCACTTTGTACGATTCTTTCAATTGTAAAGTAAAATCCTCATAATGCGCTGTGCAGTTGGAGACGCAAAATCAGTGAGTAGTGGGGTGAGGTGGGGAACAAAGCTACACTGCAGCCCATTTCCTCTAAACTTAAGGCACAACTTTTGCTTGCAAATACACTCTCATCCATGCCTCAGCCTTTATTTATAAACCCCCACACCCAAGCCAAATCCCTATTGACCAATCAAATGACCTAATTTTGGTTCATCACTAGGTCAACCTCAACCTAATTCAAGGAGGGTCAGTACACCATAAAAGTGGAGTCACAATTTTCAGCTTACTGTACATTCATATTCTTCCTGCAGATGCTACCAACACGTCCTAACTTTCATATATATTCACAACCCGGCCACAACCTGTTCCCAATACAACCCTGCTAATAGCAGCAAGTTGCTCAAAGGTGTATACATGTAACCAGTTAACCCTGGTCCACATACTAATTTCAGCTAATCACACAAGGCTAACTTCAATCTACATAAAAACATCAGCGATACATGATTCACTTTGAAACACAGATGCACTGTTCAATGTGGACCCGCTATTTTAAAATTAGTAAAATGCCCCATGACTTACATCATACGTACAATGTCTGACACACACCTAAAGCCATTAACATGAATAGAATGAAGTCTGAAATATGGTATAGATTAGGTTTTAGGGCGCGCGAGAGAGGAATTTTCATAATTGCGTTGTATATCCTCCAACAATTATGATACAACCCGACCAAAATCTTGCATCCCGAAACTACTGGGTCAGGTTCAGCTAACTTCCTTCATCATAAATTCATAATTCAAAATATAAATGTATCTTCTCTGGCATTCTCCTTTATATTTGGTCTCAATGTTTCATAATTGTTGTTAGTGCAACGATCTAACCCACTGTAGTCTAAATCCTTGCTCACAGAGCCCCAGTCTGAGATTCAGGGAGAGAAAATTGGGAATAAAACAAGCCTTCATATCAAGCCCCGGTGAGGAAGAAACAAGAGTCTGTGGTGTTCTTGTAAAGCCAGAGCAGGCTTCCTTTTGCCATTTTATCTGTAAGCTCCAAGGATAAGAAAATTCAGAAGGCATACACCCATGTTGGTATTTTTCCAATGAAGCATCTGTGCCTTCATTAATTTCTAGCTCAAAGTAATTTTGACTTGTACCCTTGGTGATAGGAACTTTATTCAGCATTATTTGTCCAATGTGCTGGATTTTCAATGCTTAAATAAAGTTTCATTAGGACAGGAATGTCGGACGCCAAGGTCCTGAACTGATAGCATGTATTAGTAGGAGAGAGAATGGTAACCTACACAGCTGTCAAATGGACACATCTTTAGGATATGTTAAGCCAGCCCTGTAAAAGGTCCTTGCATATAAGAGAAAACATAAAACCGGAGGTATACCAAGAGGCCGAGACTCTTTTAAAGGCTGCAATAAATAATGATGAAACACACACACTTGATTACTGTGTGGCCGGAATGCCTCGAGCGGCCGCTCTGACGTTTATTTATCCCCTCAGGCCTTGCCTGGCCCTTTGGGTGCATTTGCAACAAAGAATTGTAGAGGCCGGGTGGCACTCTACATCCTTCCCAACTTTTATTAGATAAAAATCAAATGTTATTCAAATCTTGCAAACAGTCTCTAAACATCTGGCCAGGTGCGGCTCCAGCCGGTGAGGCAGCCAAATTGAGTGGCCCATAGGTGGTGCCCAGGTACGGGTGTTCCCTAGTGGGAACAGTCCGGTCAGCCAATTACATATTCTGGTGGTTGTCAAGGCCGCCTCGGGCACCATCATCACTGGGGCTAGCTGCCACAGTCTCCTCGGGCAGCATCTCATCCTACTCCATCTGTTCTCATTCTGCTCCTCGAGCATGGGTAACATTTGCTTGAACCAGAGCACATTCCTGGATATCTTGGTGTGTCCTCGCTGGACCGTGACCATGGTCCTCTGGATATTTATGACCTTCCATATTTCCTTCTCAAAAGGCGTCTGAATTTCCACCCAGGGTGGCGGTCCTGCATGACCTCCAGATCACCCACGCACAGCGCTGGGGCTGTTGCCCGCTGTGCCGGGCTGGCACGACTGCTGTTGTTCCTCCATTTTTCCTTAGTCACTTGCATGTCAAGGGTTGATGGCTGTCATGTCGGCCCTGCAGGGATATTGTCTCTGATGGACCTCCATAGCAGCAGATCCATAAGGACACATTTTGTGGTGCTATACATGGTCTTCCGATACTCCCGCAGGAACTCCCTTGATCCACACCTATGCAGAGTGCCTGATTCAATATGTGCATAACAAAATCCACTTCTCCATTCACCTGGGCCACTGTGAGGGTCACCTTGCATTGCCTGATGAGCAAGGTGAAGTACTCACAAAAATCCTGCCCTTGTAATGGGGGCCTGGTGTCAGTCTTTACTTCGTCTGGTAGCCCCAGCATGGTGAGTACTTTCTCCAGAACTGGCTTTACCTTCGATGAGGTGGTGGACTGTACCAGCTCTACCGCCAGATATTTTGTATGACTGTCCACTATTACTGCTGCAAGCAGACCATCAGGGAATCTTCTGAAGCCCATGCTGACTTGGGTCCAGCGTTGTAGGCACTGTTCCTCAGCAATATCCAGGGCAGGCCATGGTTCTCCCTGGTGATCAGCAAAAGTGGCAAGCCTGCGCCTTTTTAGCTACTATAGTTTAAATTCCTGGGGACCAGACCTTGTCTTGGTCTTGGTCTTCATCTTCTCGTGTGACCTTGGTGAGCCAAGTCAACAACCCTGGTCAATTGGCATTGGGGCATCACAATGGCCCTACGCCCCTATGGAGAAACCACCCCTGGTTGGGGCATCGAATTAGACACACCTTGTGGGCAGAGGGCTGCCATCTGCCTTGTGGACATTGGCAAATATGCAGCTCGTTAGTAACTGTGCAGAGATTACCACAGTGTCTTGTATGACTGCTCCCTACCCCCTCCACCTGCCTGTCACCCCACTGGGGACTGGATCGTGCACCTCAGGTTGTTGACTGCCCCACGGTACACGTCATTTGGAATGTTTCCTGTCATCAGTGGAAACAGACAGAAGTTGAGGACTTACTAGCGCTGTCCGTGATGCGGACAGTCTGAAAAGGTGCTATTCTACATTGATGTGTCACTACAGAATCTGTGAGCAGAATTTGTAACTCACAGGTGTTTTATTGTCCTTTAGTCTTGAAAAAGTCCAGGAGAATGAAACACATGCCGGCTGCAGTGTTTTGGATTGCTTTGCCTGTGACTTTGATTGTGAAATAAAAGAGGACACAAAACTTCAGTGGATTGGATTTATTTCTCGTCAACAGCCTGTATACTCAATAAAAGCTGAACTCTAAAATACTGGGACTAGTGTGTGCTTGAATGCCTATTTTCTCCTTGGACACGCATGAGATGTGCGAGCTGCCAGTCTCCAGACCGCTGGACCGACAGGGGGTGAATGCCAGAAGACACCCCCAAGCAGACAAAGTCAAACTGTGGATGTCCTTGTGCTTCAGGACATCCACTCACCACATCAGGGCTTCCCCCACAAGGGCACAGTCCTCTGTGACAGCTCGAGACCACACTTTAGCCCAGAATCCTTCAGGTGGCGTGGTGCACACCACACACCAGTAGGTGGCGCTCCTCATGCCTCTCCAGACCGGGCCTCCAACCGCGTTGCCTTGTCGCACAGCAGGGCTGGTCCGGACAGCTCTGGATGCCCAAGGGCTTCTGCAGGCAGCAGGAGAGAGTTCAGTCCTGAGACCCCCCCCAGGAACGGCAGAACCAGCATAGGTGGAGGCCTAGCCGCAAGCCTCAGTGAACTGCACCTGCAGCTAGACTGTTAGCTCTGCCCCCCTGTACTAAACTATAACTCTCAGAACCCTGAACTAAAGTACAACTCTCAGAGTCCAAAGTGAGTTTGCTGAGAAGCCAGGTTTATCTGAAGATAACACTGAGGACGAGTCTGTTGGCAGATCAGAACCCATGTTCTGAAGAATTTGCAAAAAAGTACTTTTTCTAACTAATGAGAAAATGCCTCTTTGCATGTGGGCAACAATGGAAAGTTATTTCAAAACAATTCAACTTAAGCAAGTATGTCAAGCATTCAGAGCCTGTAAATTGAATATGGACATATTTCTTTGAAATCATAGCTAAGGAAGGAAAGGCCATTGGGATGAATGGAGGCGAAACTGAATGGAAAATCCTATTCAAAACTGCTTCAGTAAAGCTAGCTAATGACAGTAACAAACACCAACATTTTTTTTAAAGGAAATAAAATTGTCTGTTTTCCATATGTACACGTAAGTGAATGAGCTGTTCCAAAAGGCTTTGCAAATTCGTTTATTCGATTTATTCGTAGTACCCTCAATAAATCGACTATGTTCTCCAGGTTTATTTTTGCACTGATGTGTGGGAATGGACAAGCAAAGATGAATCTTCTATTAAGAAACAAATAGTAGCAGAAAGGGCAAACAGCATAAATCATACAGAGCATCAAAGATGGGAAAAACCAAGGCCTCTAAAAAGACAATCACACCCATTAATAGTGGTTCTGAACCTGGCATCTGCCACTTTTATGGGATGAAAACAAGAGGCCACAGGCGGTTCCCGAGCGGGCTACGCATCCAGCTTCTGCATTTTTAGTCGTAAATTCACTGCTGCTGCTGTTTCCAACTCATTCAGATAAATGTGAGAGGAGTGTTTTATTGCCTGGCTTGTTTCTACGTCACAGGGTTATAAATTAGTTTATTCCATGTGGTTACTAAGCCTCAGAACATTCTCGGGGAGGCTTAAAAAGTTGTGACCGCCTCTGTCGAACTGACTCCTCTGTGTAGGAACATTTAAGCTAGGGCCTACATCGTTTGCATTCAGTGTACTTTCTAAATAATAGATCATACAACATTCTTGCGTCTCAGGAACAGCTGTAAAAATGTAAAATTCAAACATTGTAAAATCTCAGCTTTTGTAAACATGCCGAAGACCTGAGGAACTGAACAACGCCCTCTTTAGAAATCTATAGCTTAGCGTTAAATACTGTTTTAAGAGACATGTATTCGCAGATAACTGGGTATATATAACTGCACAATTTAACATGTCAAATAAATATTTTTTATTAGGAAGCTAATTTCAAACATGCAAGTAAGCAAAAGATAAATGTTTTGCAAAATGTAGGAAATATATATTTTTTAAACCTAGCTTCTTCCAAAGTCCGTTTTCAGATTCATGAGCAAAACCATTGCAACATATTCAATTTTTCTATTATTTTTACTGCTTATGATTTTTTACCAGGAAGAGAGCAGGCTGTCGTGTATCAAAGAGCAGCCATTATCGAACCTACATTTGAATTATGCAATGCTTCAGGGGTTTATTACATCCACTGCAGGAATCTGTGTTTCAGTCACAGGTTCAAAACTCTGTTAAGGCTTTCATCCTTCCTAGGCCAATAAGCATCTGATATATGACACCACAATACCATTACTAAAACCACCTGCAATATTATGTTGATGTGTATATATCTAACTACGTGATATGTCTCCCTCATGTCTTTGTTCAATAAACTAGGCTGGCAGGAATTAATCATTGGGTCCTAGTTAGATACAGGTTGGTAAAGTCTATAGAAAGGTTCTTCAAAGATGACTGAGGAGCCAGTCAGGTAGAGGATGGTTTCCTCTTTACTCACATGTTGACTTTAAGTAAGTTGATAACCATAAGGGAGCTCTCAACGTGGTAGCTGTGGCTCATCTTGAACGAGTGTAAAGCTGCTTGTTTTACCACATTTAATCGACCATGTAGATTAGATTTAAAAGAACCAAACAGTGTTTATAAAAAAGAAGTCTATTTATTATGCAACACAATCATTAACACATTGATATATTTCCTACCCGGAGATATCAACAATACACACAAGAATACTTCAAAATAATCAGGTAAGTAACACAAATATACACTGGTCTCCAGGGGAGACCAAACATTTACTAAGAAAGTGGAATGTAAACTGCAAAGGAGAACAGGACTTAGACCAGAAGACTCAGGAGCTGGGGGAACATGGAACCACCCAAGGTAAGTACCCAGAAACCCCACGGAGGCTGTGTGCAGATGAGAAACATAGCTGCGTGCCCAATGGAATTCAACGGAAAAATTGCGGTTTCAGTTTTAAAGAAGAAGGACCCTTCCCAGAGGACCCCGAAGAAACCTTTGGAGGACGGAAGGCAGGAAAACCACTCCACCTGTGGATGCCCCAGGAACCAGGTTACCTGCACCAGGAAAGCAGGGCACATAAGGTTGAAGTGACCAGAAGACTCAGGAGCTGGGGAAACAAGGAACCATCTAAGGTAAGTACCCAGAAAGCCCACGGAGGTTGTGTGCAGAGGGTAGACACAGCCACGTGCCAAATGGAAGTCAATGGAGAAATTGCGGTTGCAGTTTTAAAGAGGAAGGACCCTTCCCAGAGGACCGCGAAGAAACCCTTTGGAGGACGGAAGGTTGGAAAACCACTCGACCCATGGATGCCCCAGGACCCAGATTGCATGCACTAGGGAAGAAGGTGCATATGGGTGAAGTGATGTCAGAACCTGCCGTAGACGACAATGGACCACTTCGAAGAAGAAGACTCTGGAGAAGCCTGTGAAAGAGTCCAGTGAAATCTCCAAGGGTGGAATCTTGAAGAGGAGAACGTGCAAGCAGAGAGGACAGAGTCTATGCGACTCGGAGTTGACCAGGAGTCACGGAAGCACAATGTCCACCGAGGTTGAGAGGTTCAGGAGGGAAGAAGCAGACATTGTTGCTGCAGCAGAACCAGGCGATGCTGAGGAAGACTTGGAGCTATGTACAAGCTGTCCCACGTCGGATTTCGATGTCCAGGTGGTCGGTGTACAGCGGGAGCACCAACAAGCCTTGGTAGCCGCAACTGGCGTGGAAACTGAAGAGATGCAAACTTTGGGACCAGCAAGGTCCAAGGGACTCACCAAGTGCAGAAGAGTCAGAGCAGGCCCTGAGCAAGCAGGGGAGCCAACTGAAGCAAAGGAAGACCCTCATGAGGACCCAAAGGACGAATGCACAGGAGTTACAAGGTGACCTCAGGAAGCTCACCAAAGATGGAGGTCCACGGTGGAAGGGATGCAGTGAGGATGTTGATCTTTGAGGGATGAGCTTCTGGAGACTAGAGCATCTTGCAGCCCGAAGATCTCAGCAGTGCAGAACCAACAAGCCTTGGCAACAGCAAGTCAATGCAGTGTACGGTGGTTTGGTCCCTGCAGCTCCAACAAGAGATACTGTTCTCAAAATTGCAGAGAAGACAGGTCAGGCCTCTAGGGAGCTGCAGAAACACCACCTGTGCTGCTGTGCCTCGGGAAGTCTGTAGGACAACAGGAGCAGCAGACCAGTCAGCATATTTACGGAGCCTACAGATCCAGGGGAGTGACTTCTTCACTCCAAGGGAGAGTACTTCAACTAACCTTGATGCCCACAGGTCTTCTGGTGAACCTGGATGAAGCCTGGCAAAGATGAGGCAGAAGACTTGAAGAACACCGAGACCAGGAGCAGCAGAAGTCTTCCTTGATGCAGTCTCGGTTCCAGGTGAAGTCCAGTGCAGTCCAAGTGTCCAGATGGTCGAAGAGTGTCTTGGTTTCAGAGGTAAGTCTCGTTCCACAGCAAATCTGGGGACCCACCCACAGGGGAGCCCTTAAGTACCCTTGTCAGAGGGTTGGAACGACTCAGGGGTCCCTCCCAAAGGAGGGGCTGGACAGAGGAGAGGATACTCCCCGGTCCTTTGTCCAGTTTCATGCTAGAGCGGGAACGAAGGATCCCTGAACTGGCTCAAACCGGAGTATGTTAGGAGAGCACCAAATGTGCCCCTCAATGCAGTCTGGCGGCGCTAAAAATGCCCCACCCCAGCCCAATATACTAGGCCCTGTCTGTAGGGTGGTTACACCTCCATGTGACAGGAAACCTATTGCTCTACCGTCCTCTGCTCAAGCTCAGTTGAGCAGCAGGAGGGCAGAATCGTGTCTGTGGTTGGCAGCAGGACTTGCTTGCAGGCAGACCCTGAAAGGCTGGTACCAGGAGTACAAGGCGGTCCCTAAGAAACCCCCAGTACAGGGTATCATACTTCCAGCACCGGAATCGGTGTTGGGATATGATTCCAACATGTTTGATACCAAACACGACCAGGTTAGGTGCAGCCATTATATAGCTAGACATCTCGTAATGACTGATGTCCCCACTTACAAAGCCTGGAGAATCGAATCTGGGGTTTGTAGGGGGTGTCCTGCTCACACTTGTAACCAATCACCCCGCCCTCAAGACTGAAGGACCTACCATACTTATAGGTGACTTATAGGCTTTAAGTGCAGTGACCTCAGAAATGAGCGAACTTATATCTGTTGTGAGAGGTGCAAACACCAACTCACACAGGCTGCAATGGCAGGCCTGTAGTCAGAGTTTAAGTGGACTCCCATGGGTGGCACAATACACGATGCAGCCCATGTTAGACCCCTAGTGTACGTATGCCCTGGGTACATCAGCACCATATACTAGTGACTTATAAGGGTACACCAAGCCAATTGTGAATGTACCAATGTATTTATCAGAGCCAATTTAGGGATGTGAGCACAGTTGCTGGGGTCCTGATTAGCAGGATCCCAGCATACTACAGTCAAAACACATGGACATCAGGCAAAAAGGTGGGGTAACCATGAAAGCAGATCCTACTTTCCTACAATCCGTCACGCTGAGTATTCTAAACAACTGCTCAAAGTACAGGGAATGGACACACAGAACAACCCTTTGAACAATGAACAGAACTAAAAACTGTTCTTTCGCTACACATACAGTACTGGGACAAACATTCACAATCACTCCGCAACAAGTCTAAGTAACACATTCTGTCAATTACACACTGTTACTTTCTTACCCCCTCCCCCACACGCAGACAATAACAGTCATGGTAAATTCACAATGGGTTGGAGAGTACCTTGCTATCATACAAGACATGAGGCGTCTCATATGTCACTTCTAACAAAAACCAGCATTGGTAAAGTCAATAGGTCTCGCCAACGAAAGCTATAGGCTATGTAAATGATTTTTAGCCATGCTGCACTCGAGCTTAGCTGAAAATAATGTATTTTCCTTTAACTAATCATTATGACTTGGCTATCATGTTGTTTAGTGAGCATTCACCAACACAGAAATGCATGCCTACAAAATGAGGAAATGGGGGAATAAGTTGGGAGTGGGCAGCAGGAAGATGATACGGCAAAAGAGAAGGGTATGAATATGGGAGAGAAGGACAAGTGAGATAAAACAATGGGGAGCACAAAGACAAAAGAGGGCATACATAGGGAAGCACCTGGACAATAAAGGGTGAGCAGGTGGTCAGTCAAAGAGAAGCACACGGACAACAGAGGCTGGGGCGGTATAGTGATAGGTAAGCAAACGGTCAACAGATGGTTTGAGAGTACTTATGGGGAATGAAACGGACAATGGAGAGGCCATGAGGAAGCAAGAATAAGAACTGAAGATAGGCAGAAGGGAAGGATTCAAGAACGGCAAATGAGGGAGAGAGTTTAAGAGGGAAACACATGGGCAAGAAACAAGAGCATGAATGAAGTAAATGAGGGAGACAGCTGGAAAACCCACATACTCTCATTGAGCACTAATACCTGAAAAGGGAGCAGTGGATGGACACAAGTATTGGGCGCATGCTTTAGGGGAAGGACAAAGATGGAAGAGGAAGAAAAGCCCATGGCAGCTGACAAATAGGAAATAAGCAAATGTGAGAGACAAAGCCAAA
This sequence comes from Lissotriton vulgaris, assembly GCF_964263255.1. NCBI lineage: Eukaryota > Metazoa > Chordata > Amphibia > Caudata > Salamandridae > Lissotriton > Lissotriton vulgaris. The sequence continues at coordinate 121,970,838 of NC_141697.1, forward strand.
CAGTAATAAGGAATGAGCGGGCTCTAAGCCCACTGTAAACTAACAATATGTCTAGCAATAGACAGCCTTTGAATGACTTATACGAGACCTAACAAAGAAACAACAACTAGGCCATGTCTAATCTTGTGCAGTGGTTTAAGAGATGCAAACCTTGCATCCGCTTTAGACATGAGGGCCTAATACCACATATAGGTACACTCATAATAATGTCACACATCATTTCTACATGCAGGGCATATAGTCACCCATATTTATAGACTCCCCGTCTTGGGACAGGCAGGGCACTCTGTGATGGTATGCTTCAACATGCTGCAGCGCCTGACAAGTGAATAATATAATCACTGTGCAATGGTTTAACGATTCCAGGCGAAGTAGTTACTTACTGGTGCCTCTCGCCGTGGACCTCTTTTCTTACCTAAATAGGTCATCCTAAAATCTCACCCTGTGCTGACAACAATTCAGAAGCGATCAGGATTAGGTTTTAAGATGAATTATTCAGGCTACAAAAGGGGGCCATCACATTTCCTTTAGTAAATACCTCGAAGGTCTGCAAGGGTTGCCTCTTTTCTCATCTCCCACACATCGTTTGCAGGATTTGACTAAGTAAACAAAACATCGGCTATATCCTGAAACTCACAGTACACCGGCCACAGCAGTTATTCAGGTTAACCCTTGGGAAGTCCTATTTTTATGTTTCCAATGATGACTTTATTTCACTTTCTGGCACCCTTCTCTTTTAATGAACATGTATTTACCCCAGTTATCGTAGGCAGTGCTTTCTCTCGCTCTACCCAATCACGATACAAAATGTTGATAGTCTTTGGTTCTTTCTACTACTAAAGACATACCCTACTCCAGGGGTTTGCAACATTTTCTGTACTGAGAGCTACTTATGTTCAATGAACGCATTGACAGCTACCAATATTATTAGTGCTATATATATATATATATATATTTTTTTTATAGGTATGATTATTCAACCAGGCAAAAACTGTCTAATATAATATGCTGGGCTGCACACAGGTGAGCTACTCAGAGGCAGCTGGACTGGTTGGAGACCCCTGCCCTACTCTTACCTCACTGTCTTCTGAAATACGGCACAGTCAAGACTGACAGCATCAGAGAAAAATAGAAACGCAAGCCTCATTAAATTTCAGAAGATTTGGGCCCCTCACACAAGAAGCCTGATCCATCTACCAGTTACTACTTCACGCATACATATTCACATTATATATTACAGTATAATTCAATCTCAGCATTCCAGACATAATTTCAGACATAGCCGGTATGGGGACACACAAGTGGTACTGTTCTTCCCACAAAAATGTCTTGTCCCTTGGCACAGTGTTTCCACTTGTCTATGCATTAATAGATGCACTATGCAATATTTGCCAAGCCTAAAGTAACAAGCATTTACAATGCAATGGTCTCGGCATTGTTAAAGTTAGAGCTATTGGCATTGCTCATGACAGGGACGGGTCAATAGATACTTCTATAGATAAAGCAAGGCCCACATTTACTAAAGGTTTGTGCAAGAGATCTTGTGACACAAGTAGCAGAGTAAATCAATTTTTGCATGAAAAACGCCAATACAGTCAGGCACAAGCAATCGGTATTATGGTATATTGCCTGAAGTACCTATTTGTACTGGGGGGTTTTCCCTGAATCACGCATCTTCCATGTCCGATGTCTGTGTGGCTGTCTAAAAATAGGAATGTGTACTGGAGGATGTACAGTGAGTATACGCTAGGCATGGCTGGCTCACTTAGTGTGTGTGCACAATGGAGTGAGGAATAGGAAGCGGTGTCACCGAGGCTGCTCACTTTCACTCTGTATAACCCGCGGCTCGCCGTGGCACACATACTGCGCAGTGATGTCGGGGTGTGCGTGGGGAATGGGGGACTACCGATTTTTTATTTTTTATTTAATTAATGCATTTCCCATAGACTGACCGTCTGCTATAAATCATAACTACAGAGCACACATTTGTCCTCTGTAGTATGTTTGTGTGTGGAAGCTGTTCACTCGCTCTCGTTCACCCGCTCCCGCTAATGGCTGTAAGTAAGAGAAGCACTAGTGCGGTTTGGCTGGTTGAAATGTTCTGTACTGTGGGGCACCACAAAGGTCAGGGATCTTCCTTGCCATAATCAAGGTTATTATTAGCTCTCTGGTACAAGAGAGTCATGCAAAGATAAACAGTTCAAGCCACACATGAGCGGTCAGGCATAGTTTCCAACGACATTAAGTGGAAAAGGCAAAAGTTAAGCATGCATGTGGCACAAAGCCAAGACTCCGGCACCATTTCCCCTGAAAACCGTGTGCAGGGCGTGTGAATGAGGAGCATGGGCCCTGGAGTTCAGCGCGTCGCGTCACGCTCAGCATTCTCTAGAAAAAATGTGGCCTACGGCGAAATACGGTACTTGGAATTTCTGAAATGGCGGGAAACCAGAAGCGGTCCAGAGCTTGTTAGCAGCAACGGTCAGCCTTTGAATGTATAGCGGGCTCCGATATATACTTTCCAGAGCAGTATATTTGCCATTGTTTTATACCAGATATGTATTTAATTTTTAAAGTTGCCAATAGGTTGCTTTATTGTGCGTCATGACTTCGACTTGTTAAATAACCGGAAGGAAATGTTTCCATCCATTTTTTAGTGGCTTTTCCCATTATATTGTTATAGATATTGCAGCCTGTTTCTGCATCATTTTCTTATGGTAAGAACGCACGTAAAATCTGCTGGACCTATTTAGGTAAAAACAGCAACATTATTCCAAAAATAGCTTCTATATGTTTAATTGCCCAAAGCTTATTTTTGGAAGCGTCTGGAGGGTAAAGTGAGGGAATTGTTACATTGTTATTTCTTTCTTAAAAGACTTGATCATAGAGTTAAATATTCAATGTCTGTAAGCCTGCCTTTGCCTCTCCCGCACTCAGTCTCCTCTTTAGCAGTGCCGCGCGCTGGTATGCAGACTCCCCCTGCATTCCAACAGGCGCGCGTTGCGATCCGGGCTGCATTAGCACTGTGGAGACAAGACCTGGCCGCGCGCACAACGTTATCCTATGGTGAAACGCTGCGCGCGGCCAGGTCTTGTCTCAGTTCGGTGTTCTGAGACTGCTGAGACGCCGACAATAGTTCTCTGGCGAGAACGCGCTTTCAGCGCGTTATAGCCGAGACCTAAAAAGGAGACTCTTCCCACTGAGGGTGCACTGCCTGATAACTGGTTAATAGATAAATACAACTGATTATTTACCTCTCTAGCTGGTTGTTAAAACTGATAATCTTCAGGTAGTGTTTCCCTAAACTTTTAGTTTTTTTCCTACTGGGTTTTGCTGATTCTCTTTCAGTGGCCTCAAGGCTCCAGGCCTTTTCCCACTGTAAATGCACATGCCCTTCCAACACGTTGGGAAGTTGTGCTTACCTGTGTGTGCGCACTTGCACCTATGGTGCTTAACACCTTGGCTGCTTAAGATATTCCAAATCAATTGGGGGGGAGGGAAGGAATTTGTGATCCATTCAATTCCCTATAATTAAATATCAGCTAATCAAAAAGGAAGGATCACATTAGTTTGCCTCAACATGAGAGAGTTGACCTTACCCATGCCATAGGGAGTCCGAGCAGGAGTATAGAGATTTATCAATCACTACTCTAATGAGCATTGTGTGTTTTTGGTATAGTCTATACCGATTCAAACGTCTTGTGTAACCCCCCCAAAAAAAACCTTTGTTATGTCTCTGAAAATTCCTTTTGTAAATATCTTTTCACAGGTACCATTGGGCCTTTTGGAACTACAACTAAATCAAGTTCCATTATATTGTTACACCAAGTAATACTTAGGAGTAACTCTCACCTTTTTACACCTCACCCCCTGGTCCTGAAGAAAGCCCACCCGACCTTCTGGCGACTGAGGGCTGAAACATGTTGACCTATTTCACATATTTAGCGTGATTGAGTCATAATAACTCTAAATCACCTACGTTGATTTTATTGCCTCTTAGAACCCGGAAAGAATAAAGAATTGTATCTGGAACCTAGAGACTTTTAACACACCTCACCCTATCACGAGCACCATTTCTGGTCACTACTGTTTTAACAAAGGGTATTACCTCCTGGTGGAGGTAGCATAACTACTAAACCCTATGATTATGCAGACACGTGTGAGGGAAAGCGGAGAACAAAGATATACCGCTCAACGTTACCATCAATCAACACGTGCATGAGGGTTTTTTATTGGGATTCAAAAGAACCTCTCCCGCATACCCAATGTTATGCAGGACAAGTGATCCTTCCTTTTTGCTTAAGATATTCCCCTGCTGTGCTGGACCGTAATAGAAATGGGTGTGGTGAGCACACGAGCACCGTGCCTCATGACGAGCTGCGCTCGTCATGATCACCGAAGGGGTTAAAAATGGGTCAGACCGCCATTGCAGGCCGTTGTGCGCACTTGCACCAATAGTGTTTTTTTTTAAACAGGTTTACAGCCTGCCATTTGCGCTTCAGCTCAGACTGGCCTTTTTAAATCACTAGCTATCCAGGGAGAACCTTTCACTACCACCAGAGTGGGTGAGCAAATGGTAGGTGAAAGGCAGGGCAGGTACACATGCGTGTTCTCTGCCATGTCCGCTTATAATTGGGGTGTCCAGGGTGATAGCTGTTAAATGGCTTTACGCTTGTTTATGTAGAAAATGAGTAGGATAGGGGCAAGTACACACCCTGGCACACTCTACGCTTATTATGAAAAACATCAAGCCAGTCAACATCTTTTATGACGGCTGTAAGGAGAGTTTGTTGGAGAGGGTCTCCCCTACAAAATCATCTTCTGTCTTTATCCATGTTTTTGTGTCAATCTATACTTTAATTTCATACACCCCCTCCCCCCCAGCAACTGTATGTATTCCCTTAATCAGCACATTATATTCGATGTCAATAGCAAATGGTTCCAACTTGGGTTGGGTGGACTTACATAAAAACTCTAAGAGATTCCACAGATGACTGCAAGCAGGCGGAATTGGCACATCATGCCGATTTTTAGCGCTGGGAGCTTGTTCCATGTTACGAAATCAGCACGAATAGCACCACATGAAATGCCAGAGTACACTGCTTCTTTGCTGCTGCTCAAGTATATATTTTACTCAAGAGGCAGCTCGCTGCGAATGGTCACGACTTCCTGCAACCGCCCACACTGAAGAAATCTTGCCGGGTGCAGTCCTAGGGCCTGAACATCATGCTAGGGGTTGTTAGGTGTATCAGCCATCTGATGCTTCTTTAAGGAGATTAGCTAAAATCTTTACCAGGATTTTCATATCCAACTTTATTAAAGACTATCAGCCTATAACTGGCCCAGACAAATGACGTTTATTGGGCTTATGTATGACTGATATCCGGGTGTGGCCATGTGCTCACTGTGACACTGGAAACAAGCTATACCTGGCCGCTAAGCCCATAAAAAGGGCAAAACCAGTCCTAGGTTGCTTGTTTTCCATTTTCAGGGAGGACCTAGCCTGGCAGTTCAGGCTGGATTGTTCCCATTGGATCAAGGTCAAGGCTGATTTGCATATGGATGGGTCCAAACTAGGGCAGCATGGTGGGCGAACATGGCTCTTTAGGCAATAAGCTTCGGGGCTAGTCTTGGGAGTGGTCAATCAGCGCCAGGACACCGGCTGGTAACAGTGCGCTTTATAAATGTCACAAATAAATAAATAAAAAATGATGCTTTGGGTGGCGGCCTGAGTGATTATCAGTGGATGAGATTCGTTCAAGCATTCCATCCATCACTTTGTTTTTGGAGGTTTTTGACCACAGCATTGTTTTAATGAACCTAAAAATCACAAGCTGACCAAGAGTTGTCAGTTCTGGTGCCCAAGCTACTTTCACCAGAAAGAATAATTTTCTACTGTTCTTTCAGAAAGTCTAAGAGAAGTTGTTGGTTTGTTACTCTGTTTGTTCTACTTGACCTTTTCAGTTCTCCATCTCAACCCCTAGACGTGATTATTTCCATGTAGCACATGTAAAACATAATTTAAATCATAGGCAGCAAAGTACATATAACCGTGATAGAGGGATAGGAGGGTACGTACATGGGCCCATTGGAAACTGAATGATGGCACAAGAACACAGAACACTGATGGTGGAACACCAAAGAGACCTACAAGAGGGGAAACAGACTAAGAAGCAGGCTAAAGACACCTGGGGCACAAGCACCAAGGGGCCGGGGCACACAGGTACACTGACATTGAATGGGCCATGGAGACACTGACATTGCAGAGCGAACAAAGAGGTATATGTCAAGCGGTCACTGACCCAGGAACATGGAGACTAGGTTGGTAGGCTGCAAAAGGCAGACCATGAACATTGGGATAGCACAGACAGTGAGACACAATGGGTACAAAGGCATCTGCATTGCCAAGATAATAACCAGAGCTACATAAATTGGTCCTACAACATCCCTTCATATCAAGAAGCAGTTCCAAGTAATGCCGTGGCAAATGCTATACTTTACAAATAACTACATACGTTATTCTTATGGCAATTAAATCTGAAGGTAACAATGTTGTGCACAAGTGTGGCTAAGGTCAAGGCTCGCTAGTCCTATAGCACAGTCCAGCTCTGCTCATGACAAGTGTCATCTATTTCACTGTCCTTTTAACACAAAGAAAAGTGACTGTGCAAAATTTTCTATGTGATCAAAGGCAACGGGTGTTTACAGCAGCAAAGTATGGATCTTGCACTCATCTTCAGTGTAACTTCTTAAGACTTGGAGGACAGTGGTGGCTGAGCCTGCAGCCACATCTCGGATGATAAAGGGTGAGGCTTCTTATGACACCCACTTATGTCCACCCATTAAACGTTTGGCCCCTTTCACCTTGAGCCCCCATTTACATCACTGTGTCCCTGCTGCATATAAAACTGTGCAGCACCTCTAACACTCCCAATCTGGGTCCCATGAAATAAATAAGTAGCACACAATACTCCTCAAATACACTAGAACCAGTGCATGTTTCAACCACAATAGCAAGAGCTCCCTAAGGCACAACACCCAGAGCTTCTGTGAAACAAATCATGCTGCGCTTCCTTTAAGCACATCACCAAGTGCTCCCCCAAATCACATTACCAGGTGCTCCCAAGATGTCAGCCAGTGGACCCACCGGAATCAACAGTCAGTAATCCTCGGTGGATCATTACCCAGTGCTCTCCTGGTGCCCCTTATGATGTGCCCTCAGTCCCATGGGGAACCTATGACAGTGCATGGATAGCAATAGTTTTTTTTTTGTACCTTTGCACGTCTTCAGCTGCAGGATCTGCTTCATGCTCAGCATACTCTAACGAAACCTCTTCTTTCAAGCATAGTCCTAGCCAGACTATTCTACTGCTCAGGATTGTCCTCGGTGCCCCACTGAAGACACTGAGGGAATTAGAAATAGTACAAACTACAGCGATCACAATCATCTTTGGTCTGGAAAATGCACAACCAAATATTCGCCTTTTTAAGTAAAGCAATCTAACTGCCAATAAAAAAAAACGAGTCTAATTATATTATAAACCTTCTACGTCTTCTGGGAATCAGCTCACCAAAATGTCAACAAATACCTCCATGGAAGTATTCCTGCCAACCAAGTCTGGAAGATCCCTGGTTCCAGAACGACACCAATCTCCCTACTTCCAAATGGAAAGAAAACACACAAACCAGCCATGGCAATTTGGTTGGGCCTGCCACTGTGGAGGGAGGGGGGGGGCTGCTAGTTAGAAGCACTGCTGTTGCTTTTGTTACGGGGTCAATATCTCAGCACTGCTGCAAAACTGGACCCCAGTAACGCACGCTGCTGGCCCACAGGAAAACGCCTGGTGCCCGCTATTGCCCGCCCCGGCTCTGGTGGGCACAAAAGGATACAACCACCTGCTTCCTTTTTGCAAAAAAAACTTCTGATCAAGGAACTTTCTCCTGAGACCTACAAAGCACCTGAACTGTTTGTAGGGGGGCACTCTTCTTGCAGCGTCCCTCCCTGCAGACGTCCTGCTTTAACCCCCCCCCCATCCCGCTTTATAAAGTATATGTTTCTGCTCTATGTTGCACGTCACAAAAGCCTAGATTCAAATGTACCTGCGTGTTGTGTACTTCTATAAGCAAGGACACTTTTTGGCATCGTCCATGTTCTTTTTATTGACAGTTCCTTAAGATGACGGAGCAGCAGAGAATCTCATGGGAGTTTCAATTCATGAGCAGCAGGACGATATGGTGGGATGTTTGAGGCGACTGCAACATTGACTAATATTGGGCATGAATTATTATCCTAAAACTGAAAGCTTACCAGCTGATTTTTGCGGGTTAAGGGTACCTGCCTATGAAATGTTAAATTAGGACTTATTAATGGTAATTTTTTTCATTTTTCTTTCAGTTGTATATATAACACTAAAACACATCTGTCCGATACCTGGTTAGTTGGGATGTCACAGTGAAATCAGTTGTTCTTACGTGTGTAATTTCACCACTGGTAATATTGTTATTATTACTGTAACGTTTGTTGTTTATACTCAGTGTTATGCTATATAGTAGTGAGAAACTGATCAGTCAAATTTGCAATAACAAACCAATAGTTTCATTATGCATGCCTTTTTATTGACAGTTCCTTAAGATGACAGAGCAGCAAGGGATTCTCATGGGACTTTGAATTCATGAGCAGCAGGGCGATATGGTGGGAGGTTTGATAGGGGACTGCAACATTGACTAATTTTGCGCATAAATTATTATCCTAAAACTGAAAGCTTAGCAGGTGATTTTTAAGTTCTAGAATGAATTTTTTTTAGTATAGTGCAGCTTAAGGGTGACCTGCCTATGACATGTTAAATTATGACTTATTAATGTAACCGTTGTTATTTGTAGTCTGTGTTGGGTCTGCTTCATGCTATATAGTAGTGAGACACTGTTCACTCAAATTTGCAATAACAAACTTACAGTTTAATTATTCGTGCCTTAGCAGACTCTAGCCTTGATTTGTAAGCAGCTCGTTTGTGAAGCAATCAGCTGCAGAAAAACCCCATCAATGAAGCCTACATTGTTCTGCCATCCCAAGAGAAAGAGCCATGCGGCATGGTATGTTGAAAGCTAGAAATATGGCAGGCAGACATGGGGAAGCAAGAAAACAGTATCCCTTTAATATAGATGGCAGATTATGTTTGTTTATTCAAGCATCAACTGCCAAAACTGCTTGACACCTGATTGGCTTGTCATTTCAGATTCTAATCAAAGCTAAAAACAATAAATGCTTTGCTAACATGATGTTGTCACCAGACCCAGCCCGCCGCAGTGGGTGGTCTCTGCTTACCCATCCCTGAGGATTAAAGGGAGCTCAATAGGGCTGTAGTTTTAGAAAGCCCTGGTGCGCACATTGGAGTCACCTTTCAATGCCACATCTCACTAAGGCTGACACGCTCACCTGAGGTACATTTCTACTTCTTACTCAGTCCATATTTTTGCAAACCGAATGTAAATGTAAATGTATGTATACTTGTAAAGTGCACTATCACCTTTCAGGCATCCTGGCGCTGTATACCGCTGTGGAACCCTTCCTGGCTTTCCCTGTGAGATGCCCCCTACTGGGCACCCCCAAGGTGAAGTCAGGCATCCCAGCTCTTTCAGGGCCGTTGTGGAGATTAAGCAAGCTATTGCCCAGAGTTGCAGAGTGGGACCCATGATTAGAGAAGGCACCGAGGTGAGAATTATCGAGTCCGCGGAAAATTGAGCCCAAGACCCTGCCGCATTGGGAATTGAACCCTGGGCACGGGTCAGACCTCTGCATCAGGGTCTGCCGCTTCTAACCAGTGAGCCACACTTCTCCAGACTGTGACAAACCAAGAAATTTTAAGAAAAGGCATTATTGGTCACCAAAAGCCATGCACTGCCTTACTCAGTGTGTTTTGTGTTATATCAGGGGACGTACTCAACTGTCCCCAATTTGCAGAGACAAATCACAGTATTTTGACATATGTTGTGGCATCATCTAAAATTTGTGTTGGTGACATGCATGTATCAGCCTTAAAGTTGGCGATGTGAATGAGTATGCGGGCTGTCTATTCAACGTTGCTCAGATGTACCTTGTTGCATGCACCACAAGTAAGATGCTCAGTTGAGTCTGGGCTAGCAAGTTCTGAGAGGGAGACCATTCTTCATGTTGTACCAGTGCGGATGATACTTTGTCTCCGTCAAGTCTGCATTTAATTTTAATTACACTGGCTACACAATGAGGTACATGAGAGAAAACAAGTGAACATTCACTCAACTAAGGACCACAAAATCCAAGGTGGGTACAAGTAGCACCAACAAATGGAAAATAACTGCTCACACAACCTCTCTCAGGTCCAAGCAAATCATGATCTTGAGTTAAACTCACTGTGCACTGGTGTACTTACCCCAAAAACCTTGTCGGTATTTGTGAACCGTATTTGTGCAACCAGTAAACAATTTAGCGAACTGACCTATGTATTAAAAAGCCAGTGGCCTAATTTATGATTCAGAGTGAGCCACAAGTTGACCTTCTTCTTAAATATTATCGAGGTAGATCACAAATTGCGATAATGATTGCTTTCCATCACAGGGATGGTGGCTTGCTAGGGTCAGCAGATCATCATGTCTGGGATTTACTTCAATAAAGACTTTTTTTTTTAATACAGGGAGGTTTCCTTAAAGTTCTGGGTTTAAAAAGAAACTTTTCATTTTTGTGAAAAGTATGCTTGACACTTGACAGCTCAAGCAACTTGCCAATACACTGTATTTTGTTTTGACATTCAGAAAGGGGAATCAGTTACCTCCACAACTAAGGAGTCAATGTTTTGCGCCTGGATTTGGGTTGCAAAACATGGATATATCTCACACCAAATCAGTATTTGGAAGGGACCACCTACAACATCCCCCTTCTAAACAGCCATTCAATGTGGAGTCTCAAGGCGTTTAGGAGTCTATAAAAAACTGACAGACTCCCATAATGGCATCAGTACACAGCAGAAACATGTTTTGGCAGTCGCAAGCATTAGTTCCAACTGTTTGCAACAGAAAAACCTTTATTACATCTAGTGCATTGTTCTTTCGTTTGTATAAAATATGATTTCAAAGCAGTAAAATATCTCTCAAATAAGAAAGGTTTTAAATCTTTGTGGTAAACCATGACCTCTTCTGATATCTGCCATACTTCCCAGAATAAACACAGAGCTAATTTCATGAGGGTTGTATTCACTAACACTTTGTGCCTTAAGTGCTTTGCCCCAAAAGTATTAACCTCACCAAGGAAAACCAGCATTACATTTCAGAGTCTGCATAATAACGTGTAGGCCAAGAGAATGTGTTACTTGGTGCAATCAACAGCCATTGGGAGTCTATCTTAAGCAGTAAGGAAAACCTCAAAATAATGCAAAATAAAATGTTTTAAATTGTCTGTTTTCTTATGAAGGGGCTAGAGCTTGAAAGAACAGGACGACCGCGATACTAGTATGTTCAAAATTCCGAATAAGCTGGATCACCACGTTAAATATGGTATCATAGGCAGTTCTACGTCAGTTACACCACCATTGTCAATAGAACTGCTCCATTTTTTTTCTAATTGTCATGAAATTGGGTAATGTTCCCATATGTTGGCCGCTTCTGAAAACTGTGGGTGCATTTCATAAAATTGCTTGGCTATTCTATGGCTCAGAGCGGAGGTATGTGTGCAACATACATATCAAATGTCCAACTCCAACCTGGGGAGGAGTCACCCTTCCTCTGTCCACAGGTCCATAAATGAAGCACCACTGAACTGTCTTATAAGACCTGTTACTTTCTGTGCTATGAAACACCGACTGTAACAGCAAGCACTTTATAAACGTTTTATCTTTATATCCACCATCAGTCAAAAGTTGTTATTGAAGCCAATTCTGTGTCGTAAAAGTACCAATTTCCAGTCACAGAAACAATTTGTGTGGCCGTGAAGGGGAGAGAACATTTCCAGGGTATAGGCAAGTTTCAATAACCACTATATAAAATACAAATGGGTATCCTATCACCTACGATCCAAAGATGATTAGAAATGGAAAACAATGACAGGTAACTGCACGGCAACCTTATTTGTTGCTGTTAAAGACCCTCGCCCACTCTATTAGTGGCATGGTTCATCGTTTGGTCTCATCCTAGTCCCTAAAACTCAGGATGGCCTCAACTATTTTTCAAGGAGCATTTATGATATTTTCCCACAAGTGTCTTTTCAGAGATAAGAGTAAATAAATATCACCTCTACAACCTGGTATGGCTAAAACTAGAGTTGGGATGTCTACAGGGTATTATGGCTTTACTGTAGACAGGCCCTTTTAATATATACATATATATTTTTTCCGAAAAAAACAATGGATAAAGTGACGTTACAGTTAGGCTTCCTAAACAATTATATTTTTTTAAACACTAACATACAACAGTTCTAATTTAGTGAGCTAACTAGAACATCCACCCCCTTCATGCACCGATTATCACCTCCTTCAAAGCATACTGTTTTTCCTGTTTTCAACAAAATGGTCTCCTGGGTGCTGTTGTTGTTTGGTAAGGTTTCTATTTTTGTACCTTTGTCTTCTGTTAGGAAGTAATTCTTTCTTTAGGGAACACTGCTGTGCGGGGTCGGCATTCTCCTAGCCCAAGTTTAGACTTGGGGTACTGCCTGGATACTGCTTTGCAATCACTCCCCTCGGAATTGCGCTCTGTTGAATAAGACCTTTGCTATGCAGAGGCATCATTTATGTTTCTATGTTCTGTCTCTTCTCAGTCACTTGCCTGAATTCTGTAACATACTTTGGTGGTCTGGTACAAGAGCAGCTAAGGATACATTTCCGTATGTATTCCACTCCTAGTCTTAATGGGAGCCTCGTCTTCAAATAGGCAGACGATTCCTCTTTGAGCTATTATAAGTCATGACATCACCACCCAGATCTGCTTCTTCATTCATCTTGAGGTGAGAGCAGGAAGAAGACATCAGGAGAAGTCATCTTAAAAATATTACACAGAGGTCAAGTGTGAGTCTTGACTGGTTTCATTTTTTGTGGAGGTTATTTTACTTCTTCCTTCAATTTGCTGGGGAGAATCTTTATCATGATTGACGTTCTTCCCCAACATACACGTGCTCCTCCAGGTTGAGTCAAAACATGAGAAACGTTGGCCCTTCCATAATTGACACAAACATTTGCATTGCTATCATGAGTGTTCTCCATCTACACCAGATTCTGGAATTCAAGTCCCTCCTGTGCCTTGCCTCCCCTTGATGCGCCTCCGTCAATTGATCCTGTGGCTTCAAAGACATCTTATTGAGGAGATTGTAACCTTTGTGTGTGTTCAAGTAATATTATCACAGCTTGTGATTCTGTTATTGCGCCTCTGCTACTGACGTTCATTCCTTAGGAGGTATAGAGAATCACATATTTACTCCTGAGATTTGATGGAATCCGGACACTGAGGCTGGAGGCTGTTCAATTAAAAGGAAGGTCCTTGATGAGTCTGAACCTGAGGTCTCCTGACATTGTTCTTTCTTCTACATCTAAGGACTCTGGACAGAACAATTCTTTTGATACCTACCATCAGGTTTCCCGGGTCTCCCTCCTCCTCCAGGGTATGATGCGGGTGCTGCTTCAAGATGAAAAGATCTAGAAGATACCACTTTTCCCGGATAGTGAGCAAAGATGGATCCCAGGATGAAATTGACCAGGATTTCCCAGATTCCCTCAAAGCCCCCTCTCTTTTTCCTTGTTTAACTGGTCACTTCTTTGTTGCCTATGAGAATTCTGCCCCCTCTGATTCCATTGACATGAGGATTTAATTTATTTTAGTGCATGGTCAACAAGCTCAAACATGTGCAGCCTACACTTCTTGGTCCCTCGTGAGATATTTTCAGTCCCTACTTTAGGATTTCAAAGATGAGCCTAAATGTGCTATTCTTTTTTATATTATTGTGAAACAGCTTCAATTAATTGCTGACATTGCCTTGGAGATCTGTAAGATTACCTCCTTAGAGACTGTAGCAACTCACACAAATGTTTGACTTTGTACTTAGTGAAGAAGTAATCCAAGTCAGAAAAAATCTTCTGCTAACATTTTCATTTCTTGGGCCAACATCTTTGTGGGCATAATTTAGAGGAGCTAAACACCTCTTCCTATTGCATGGTGCTGTCCTTCACCAAAGCCTAACACTTTATGTCCTTAGTTAGGAGTATAGGGGTACCTCACATCCACAGCCTCCTATTTCAAATATCTTTGCTCCTGACTATTTTTGGGTGCTGCCCCTGCAGCCTGCCTACGCTGCAGTGCAAATCTGTTATGTTTTTCCTCAACATGTCAATTTCGCAATCAGCAGGTGACAGACATTTGGACTTTAGACATTATGAGAATGGGGCATGGCCTTGAATTTGTTGCCTCCTCCATATTTCTACCTCAATTCTTTTCTACTGGATCCGCTGGAGCAACTGACATTTCGTCAAGAGGTTCTGGATTTGTTACAAAACAGACTCTTTACACCTGTTCCTGCCTCATAACATGGCCTGAATGTTTATGACATATGCTATCTGGTGCCAAAACCTTTAGGGTAGCTTTTCTCCCATTATTATTAAAGTTGGCGAATTCCTTTCTTAGAAGTGCACTTTTCCAGATGGAAAAATTGCAAAAAATATATCAACTGTCTTTTCTGGGAGATTTCATGTCTCAATAGTCCTGCAGTAGGCATATTTTCAAATTCCCATTCCACTCTGTGATGGGGGCATTTCCAGTTTGTCTCATCCTGTTTGGTCTCAAGTCTGCTCCCTTGATTTTCACCAAGATTCTGGCTCCTTGGGTGCTTATCCTTTGTCTGGAAGGCATCCAGTTTTCCTCTACCTGGATAACTGGCTCCTGCACATAATCAGACATCTGTATGCACTTGGTGTGTATTCTTGATTTTGCTGGAACAAGGGTTGCTGAAAAACCCGGAGGACAAAACTCACTCCCAATACTGCCAGTGCCTAGATTTAAATTGAGGTCTTTTTATTCAACTATGGAAAGGTTTCCTTCCTCCTCATTGGGTTGTGGGGTTAGAATCTTGCCTCAGACTCCATCGAGAAGTGAACCAGCTGCAGCTCATCTTTCCCTTCACTCGGAGGTAGACAAGGCTGCATCAGTCGATATGGTTCTTTGGGCCATCCATGCAAAGGTGCTGGTTCGCCTTCAATAAAGCCCATCCTCAATTAACTTAGAGACCCCGATTCTTATCTCCAAGTCCATCTTTCACTCCTTGAAATGGTGACTACTCTCAAGTAACCCCATCAAAGGGGATATACCTTTCTCCTCCCAACCTGCTGACCATAACAATTAATGCCAGTCCGGAGGGTTGAGGAGCAACTCTGGCTTCTTTCTCTTGACAGAGTCTGTGGACAAGGGTATATTCCACTCACTCATCAAACTGCAGGGAACTTTCTACTTTCCTCAGTGCTCTTTGCACTTCTGTCCCATTTTTTTTGTGACATGCAGTTCTAGTTCGGATAAACAGGTGGCCAATGCTATGTTAACCGACAAGTTGATGTTTGCAGACATATAGTAGTGCACAGCATCTCTTTGACACAAGTTCTTCTTCTCCTGCCATTTGCCAGCTATATCCTGGGGATAGAGAATGTGACTGCAGACACCCTACCAATGTCTCCAAAACTGAGTTCTCTCTGGGAGTGGCCATCTTTCAGGAGATCTATCTTAGAGTACTAGTGCATGAGGTGAGCCTCTTTGTGGATTCCATCTATTCATAGCTTCCCCTGCACTGCTCTTGTGGAAACGTTCATGACACTGAGAGTAGGTGCTCTATTATCCACCAGGCCTCATGATTTTCTGTTTTATTGTCCTTCTTTTACCCTGTTACGGAGGGCGCTTCTCTGAATTCAGAGGAAGAGGGTTTGACTTTGGGCAATCTCAGTCCCTGCCCTCATGTGTCCAACAACCTTCTGTTGGGGTCAGATTAGAATCTGCCTTTCCATCCATTTTTCAATTGCCTTCGCTTACTCTTCAATCTGCCTACGGTTGACGGTAAGTCATTTCAACTATTAGGTCTCTGTAATCTGAGTGTTTCTCTCAAGGTAGCATTAGCCTTTCAGCATTCAACAGATCATCCACCTTTCATTCTTGCAATAATTGCTAGGCTTCCTTTGGCCATTGGTGTTATTCTAAGCATTTGGACCCCCACTTATGTGATCATGCTTTTTTTCTGGATTGATTGTGGGTGATTTTCATTGGGTTTTACATTCTGTACAGCATCATTTGGCTGCTTTTCAGGATTTTTGTTCTCCCTGGGGTAATCTCGACTCCTTGTCCAATTTAGTTCCTTTCTTCAGTATAGTGGAGAAGTGTGGCTCAGGGGTTAGAGGCGGCAGACCCGGAGCTGGGATCGACCGTGGACCAGGGTTCGATTCCCCGCCTCTGCGGGTCTCGGGCTCAAAATTCCACGGCTTCGACAATTCTCGCTCCGGTGCCTACTCCACTCACGGGGTCTCACTCTGCAACTCTGGGCAATAGCTTGCTTAATCTCCACTCCGGGCCCTCGCGGCGGGATGCCTGGCTTTCACCCTGTGGACACCCTGCCGGGGCCTCTCACAGGGGAATACCAGGACGGGTTCCCTAAGCAAGCGCCAGGATGCCCTTTGGGTGACAGGTTGCGCTATATAAGTACACCTACATTTACATTTACATTTACATAGTTTTGATTTACCAAATCTAGGGTTTGATATCTGTCCCTGTCCAAGAATCTTCCTTTGGTTCTTATAGCCCTTCAATCTCCCCCTTTTGAGTCTTCGGATGAGATTCCCAAAAAATATTATTTCATCTAGGGTAGTGTTTATGGTGGCCAATGCTCCAGCTCAGAGATAGGGTGAGATATAAGCACTTTTTTTTAGCCTTTTCTTCAGGTTCAGCCAGTAGGGTCGGTGTTACATCTCTTTCCTGATTTACTGCACAAGGATTTTTCTAATATCCCCCTTCATTTGAGTCCTCCGAAATCGACCAATGAATGTGCTTTACATTAATGAACGGTTGGATGAGCTCTCAAGGTGTACTTACAGAGCATATCTGAACTTTATTTGATCTTTTGGTCATCTTCAAAGCTGTCAGTGATGGATGCCTTCTGTCTCTATCCTTATTCACTGAACTTGCATGCCAACCTGCACCACATATGATTAGGTTGGGGTTACCTCTTCCTGCGCCTGCTTTATGTCAGCGATATTTACTTTTTTAGCTGAAACTTTCGAAAATGGAATATTTGATGTCTTTTGGGCTGTGACTTGGGCATCTCCTAACAGTTTTGTACAACACTGTAGTATACAGCTGTTGGGTAATGTGAAGTATTTGGTTCAGCAGGTCTGAGTTTGGTGAATAAGTAATTTGTTACATGTTTGCATTGATTTATGGTTAAAACGTGTGTGTGTGTTGCATGGCAGCTTGTTTTTTATGGTACATTAATCATTAATGATTAATGCCATATGAGTCAGCTTGTCATAGCGTCATTGATTAGGACAGGGACGAGTAACAGGGACACAGCGGTAATACTCAAATTACTTTCCAGTAATCTTCATTAAGCTGACGTCTGTTCTCCCTCAGTCTAGCCCTACTTCCTATCACCCCCTCCCCAGAACATTCGACATTGAGATATTCTTGCTTGTCATTCAGAGATGATCCACTTTTTCATCCCAGGAAAGGAAAAGTTAAGAAACATGTATGTATAATAACAAGGAATCCTGCATTCCTTGTGTAAAAGCCGGTTCACTTTAAAAAATAAAACAGAACATAGCTCAACTGCAGAGTTTTTTTTTTATCTGATTGGTATTAAACTGATTTTAATATCTTTTTGCAAACAATACCTAAGTGCCTTTTGGTGTGTTTAATTTTCCACTAGAGATTATAATTTTATTCTTGATGTATACAAACATTCTGTGTCTTTCTTATCAAACAGCACCACAGCAGGGCTTTCAGTGGTTTGTGGTAAGGGTGATAGTATGGCCATGTTTTATGAGGAATAAAGTACAACAAGTTGTAAATTATAACAATACTGCAAGTCGCCTTAGAGTTCTAGAACCTTAAAAAGGAACTCTGCTCTTGTCATTGTTCGTCTACATTGTCTCTGAACTTCTCTGTGACTTATAATGTATGAGGTTCCATATATAATAGGGGAATTAGTGCTTATAGTGGCCTGATTCTGCAGATGGATCCCCTCCTTTATTAGGACCGGGAAGGAGAAGAATTGGAATGCGTTTAATTGAGATGATCGGTAAGGATGTGGGGTAAGGGTCAGAGAGGCTGACTTTGGAGCTGGGGAACCGTTGGCTCAACATCCTGTGAATCTGAACAAATTTCTTAATCTCCCCGTACCTATTAACAGCAGGGAAGAAAGAGACCTACTAGACCTGCTTCTCACAGCGGCCCTAAAGATAATCTTAACGAACTGGAAGAACACGGCGAAAGCAAACTTCAAAACATGGATCAACTGGGTCACCTTCCTAAGAGGAGCAGATAACATTACAGGCAACTTCTCGAAAGAACACACCCCCAAAGAGCTCATGTGGGAACCACTCGACGAACACTTAAAGAAGGCACAGTGAACACCCCCAATTGCCAATGTATATGCCACTTTTATTTTTCAATAAAAAAAATTTATAAATCAAAAAAAAAAAATAACAAAATAAAAAATAAATGTGACCTTATATAATGTAATTGGTGCTCTTGTAATTTGGTACAAGTCCTTCCGGTCGAGTTTGTGCTATGTAAAACTACAACAACAAAAAAAGAAGAATTCAGAGCATTCTCAAAATAAAGAAAACCACATACAATCAGATAGCTGCTTGTTGGCAGATTTTGACTTCAGATGATGCATGAAGCTCTCTACAGCGCTTATCAATGTTTGAAAAGCACAGTGAGCCTTGGGCCACACCAAAGTCTACCACATTTTACAAGTTGTGTTCATCATTGGTAACGTTGGCCTTTGCGAGTGTAATAGGTAAGAAAACAATGTAATTATCGTCGAGATGCACTGGAGGACTATGAGAAGGTTACACCATGGTGCTGCTACGTGAGCCAATCTACTACCGTAGGCGCTGCATATCCCGTTGTGGTCTATAGACGTGCAACTCCCTCAAAAAAGGTCAAATTCTGCATAATCTACTTTTGTACAAAAAATGAGTTCCCACACTGCAGCAGGTGCTGGTCGAGCTCTAGACGTCTACAGCAGGCGCCTTCCAGAAGTCTCAGGTGCGGTTTGTTCAGTCCAAATCTGCAACAGGCACGTTTGAAGGACATCATGTTGGTACCACTGCGAGTGCACCGGTGATATCACTTTGTTTCCACGCACATCATTTGCAAGTCATCTGTTGAAATATGGAAAATGCTCACTAGTCATGTGTCAACCCAGTGGAATAAGCAATACTGACTCCTTTAGTCTGAGAAAATCATTTGCCAATTTTCTCAAAGTTCTAGGAGATCATTCACACTGTTTCTCAGCCCTTTCCCCAATGGACCTCACTACATGGAGTACATTGCCTTTAATTGAAACAGCAGGATTCACAGCAAAGCTGGACAGAGAAGGGAGGGCTTGGGGGAGGGGTCCAACAAACAGAGCCTGATTTTTATTAATTATTTGACTACAATGGGAAGAACAGAGGAGGAAAGGGCGCAAAATGCAAACCCTGCCTGTCTGGCAAGTCCATCTACACGTGCACTGATTATGTGTTGATGTCATGGTCGAAATGAGCGCGGGACCTGGCGCGTGACAGGCCATAAAGGCCTGACAGGCAGCATCCGGCTGCATCACACCTATCAGCACAGCAGACATCTGCTGGCATGACTCACGCGCCAGAGAGTTGCTCATCACACTGCAGACGGCGAAGCGTTCTCTGAAATATTAACAGATGAGGACGCGACAGGCACGTCTCCCCAAGTACGACTTCACATTTTCCTCACTCGTGCAGGGTTTCTAAAATTGCAGTTTTTTTGTTTTCAGAAATTGCAGCTCCTGTTATGGTGTCCGTTGCCATAAGCGACATGCAAAGGCCCTTTCCTCAATCGCTCCCATTTCCAGGTTCGTTTAATAGGACAGAAAAAGTAGTGGGAACGAAAGACTGTGTGTGCAGCAGAAACAACTCTTTTTTTTTTTGCAGGTTTATATCGCGCAAGCTCGGCCCGAGGTCTTCAGAGGCTTCACAAGTGAACCAGAAAGTTACCTCACACATTCTTTTTAGGCACGAAGAGATTTAGGGCCATATGTATTTAGGTGGAGTTGCATAGTTTTGGCTCCACCATTTTATTTATTTATTATTTATTTATTTATTTGAAAGTTTTATATAGCGCGAACAGGATCTTTGCAGATATCAGAGCGCTTTACACGGCTGGGAATGCCAGCAAGAGATTGGGGTTACACATAGGTAGAACAACACATCAATAATACAGATATAACAGTTAACTGTGTGCATAGATAGTCAGTAGCATCGATAATGCCAGCAAGAGATTGGGGTTACACATAGGTAGAACAACACATCAATAATACAAATATAACAGTTAAATGTGTGCATAGATAGTCAGTAGCATCGATAATACAGGTGAGATACATAGTCATAAAGTTCGAACAGCGATTTAAATGTGTGCGTAGATGGTAGTAGCAACAATAATTCAGGTGAAATACATAATCATACATGATCATACATGCATAGAGTTCGAGCAAAGTAATACAGGTCGGAGTAGGGTCTTCCGAAATCCAAGCTAATCGGTCAAGTGTATTTGGCCATAAAAATGGCTTTTACTTCTTTCTTAAAAAGAGTGAAGGAGGAGATGAGCCTAGTTTCAGGGGGGAGTGAGTTCCAGATCCTGGGTGCCATTCCTGAGAAAGAGCGTTTATATGTTTTTACCTTCCGGAATCTTCGAGGTTTTAGCAGAAGGTTGTCTGTGCCTCTAGTGATTCTAGAGCCGCCAGAGATTGACAGCTTCTGAGTGAGGTATCTGGGAGAGCTCAGGTGTAGAGCCTTGTGTGTCATGCAGGCGATTTTCAGATGTATTCTGGCTTCAAAAGGCAGCCAGTCCAGTGTTTTCAGATCAGGGGTGATGTGTGAGTGTTTTTTTGATCCAGTGATGAGTCTGGCTGCAGCGTTTAGAGAGGCTCTTAGGGGTGCAGTGCTGGTTAACGGGAGACCGCAAAGGGCGATGCTGCCGTATTCAATTCGAGGGATAACTAGAGCTTGTACTGCAGTTTGGAAGTCTTTGGCTGGCAGGAAGGGTTTAAGCTTCCTCAGTGTATTGATTTGGAAGTTTGCTCCCTTAGTAGCCTTGCTGATATGATGTTGCATGTTAAGGTTGGAGTCGAGGGTTATGCCTAAAGATTTCGCTGAGTCCACTATGATGGGTTGGACATTGAGTGCAGTTAACTGTTTAAGCCAGGTTTGCGTGATGGGGATCTTCGCCGGGGGTGAGATCAGCAGGAATTCTGTTTTCAGAGCATTGAGTTTGAGATGATTATCAGCAAGCCAGGATTGAGTGCTTCTGATCGTAGAGTTCAGTAGTAAAATGTCGTTGGGGGATTGTAATTTGAGATATAGTTGGGTGTCATCTGCGTACATGAGAAAGAGTACATTGGATGCTTGGAGCAAGGTGGTGAAAGGTTCCATAACTAGGTTGAAGAGGGTTGGTGATAGGGAAGATCCTTGTGGGACGCCTAACGATACAGGTATTGGAGAGGACATCCGGTTGTTACTCTTGAATTTCTGCGACCTGTTGTGTAAAAAGGAGGTGAACCACTTGAGAACAGTCCCAGAAAGACCCATTCTTGTGCTCAGAAGCTCGAGTAACTTCTCGTGTTTGACAGTGTCGAATGCTGAAGAGAGATCAAGCAGGATGAGGAGGCAGGTATCACCTTGATCTAGAATTTGAAGGGCGTCGTCAATTATGTGCGTCATAGCTGATTCAGTGCTGTGTCCTGCACGGAACCCTGATTGATGCGGGTTGAGGAGATCAAACTGGTCGATATGTTTAGTCAGTTGTAGTTGAGCGCATTTTTCCAGTAATTTGGCGAGAGTGGGAATATTGGTAATGGGACGGTAGTTGTTTAAGTCGGATGGGTCGGCAGTAGGTTTCTTTAGCAGGGGTGTGACTTGTCCAATTTTGAGGGAGTCAGGGAAAGTTCCTTCTTGGAGCGAGCTGTTGATGATTTTAGTCCAGAGGGGAAGGAGCAGTGGGATGAAATCTTTGACAGCGTTGGCAGGGAGGGGATCCGAGAGGTGATTGGAAGGTTTCAAGGTGCTGAGCAGTTTGCCTATTTCTTCTTCGGAGTAGGTTTCAAAGGTTGACCAAGTTGCATTGTTTTTAGGTTCGGTGGGTGTTATGCAATTGAGAGTGCTGTGGAGTCTTGCGTCCGCGCGGAGGTCATTCTTTATGTTGTCAGTTTTTTGGGTAAAGAAAGTGGCGAAGTCATCACATGAGGGTGCTTCGTGCAAGGTACTGAGAGGTTGGGGTTGTTCCTTGGCTTGTGTTCTGATTAACTCAAACAGTTTTCTAGGGCGGTTTTTTGCTTGGTCAAGCTGGAGGCTGAAGAAGTTTGCTTTCGAGCGCTTTATTTTCCTGAAGTAGGCGTTTCTCTTTGTCTTCAGGGTTTTTAGGTGTAGTGCAGAGGGAGCTGTCCTCCAGGTGCGCTCTGCCAGTCTCATGGCTCGTCTATCTTCATTGAGACTCCCGTCGTACCATGGTTTGGAGATTTTAGCGGGGACTCTTTTTAGCTGCATGGGAGCAGCCTCATCAATTATTGAGGTCACTGCACTAAGATAGTGGTCAGTCAGAGATTGGACATCTGTAGCGCCAGTAGGGGGGAGTAGGAGGTCGCGACTGTTCTGAGGTAAGGATAATGGGTTGAGTCTTTTCAGGTCTCTTTTCCAGACTTTAGGTCTGGTGGGTTGAACAGAGTTGAGTTTGACTTTTTCATTGATGTGAAATGTAACAATATGATGGTCTGACCAGTCACAGGGTTGAATAGCTTTAAGTTGAATAGCGCCCTCTTTGGCGATGATGAGGTCGAGGATGGAGCCTTTCACGTGGGTCGGGCTGTTGCATAATTGTGTGAGGTCCAGGGCGCTGAGGAAGCTTTTAAGACTATTTACCACCGCATCGTTAAGATCGTTCCAATGGAGGTTGAAGTCGCCCAGGTATATTTGGGTGAGCTGTCGTCCTGCGTTGGTTGAAATCAGGTCCATCATTTGCTGGGCGAAGGTGAGATGGTCTCTGGGAGGGTGGTAAATGCTATGGAGAGAGCAAATCGGTTTGCCATCACTGATGATATCGAGGCAGATGTATTCGTAGGAAGTTGGAGTTTGTCTGGGAGTTCCAGTATGTCTTTCACTGGTTTACTCCCCGGCTCTCGCTGTCTATCTAGTTTGCCGAGTTGGTCCCAGGTACACATGTCTTTACATTTGGCCTTATGTATTCGTGCAGTGCAATAACGGCAATGAGATGTGGTGCACTGAAGGTATAGAAAGTGTATTCACTATGTGGTTTTAGATATGTGTGTGTGTGTGTGTGCATATTAACCTTTTTACTTTTCAGTAAAACGTCCACTGGATTGCTGATATTAATCTTCTATAGGTTTATATTATAAGATGGCGCGCTGAAATGCATTTAATGCAGTGCATTCACTAGGAATTAGAGAAAATGAATCATATGTGTCCAATGTTTACCTTATAAATTGTGACCAGCTGTCACTTTTATTTAATAACAAATGTATAGCTTCTGGTGTCTCCAACCAGCTGATTGCCAGCTACCAGTAGCTGTCAATAACATTCAGAGTATCTCCTAGCCTTGAGTTCATTTTAACTAAGAACTGCAATAAATAAATGTTGAATTTTCCTTTTAAAGTTAAGGATAGGCTATGTTCATTTTACTTTATTATCAGGCTGCAGATAGTGGAGGCAGATAATAAGCAGTGCTCCACACAGATGTATGACCCCATGTGGGTGACAGAGTTTCAGAACTGAAGCACTGAGGTATTTAACCCTTAATCCTTTCTGTGCTGAGGACAGAATGGCTCAGTCCTTAGTCACAGTGGGTGTGTGCTGAGGGCAGAACTAATACGTCCTTACACATACCCATAGGGGAAGCACTGGTGCTCCTCCGTGGGTCCCCATTTTCACCACCTCACCCGGGACCACATCGGAAGCGTTTCCGCTGCCACCACCAACACTCCCATTGGCTATCTGATAACTGTGAGCCTGCCAAAATACTCTAATGCAAATGCAGCTGGGAACGAGCTGGAAGGTATTTACTTCCAGAGAAAGTACCCATTCTAGTTGAGTCCTACTTGGAGGGTGGGGGTGGGTTCAGGTTTACATCCACAGGGGGAAGGACTTTCCCCCCGTGCCTGTATAGAGTAGATTCCTGCTCTACATCGTGGGTGGGGCCGCAAATCGTGGAGCAGGACCCCACCACCATGGTTTTGGGTGATTTTTTTATAGATTGTTGGGGGAGCAACCCCTTAGGCAAGCGTCACATGGGGGCATGTATTACTATGTTTTGTCCCACCCCCCCGCCCCCAGGGGCTGATTTGGTCTTTTTTTAGGCCGGTCAGCCCCCGGGCAGGGTCGAAGCACGCTGCAAGCCAGGAAATATTTTATTAAGATGATTACTGGGAGCAACCACTTTGGGGCATTTGTTTGAGGAATTCAGACCGACCCCTCCACCAGAGCTCACATTGGTGGTTTTTAGGCCGATCTGCCATTGGAGGGAGGGGGGGCTAGGTCCAGGGTCACTCCCCTTTATTGGGGAAATGTTGTGGCTGTTTTCTGCCCCACTGTGGTCAGATCGGCCTTGTTTTTAGGCCCATCAGCCCCCACGGGGGGCAGAAAGCCACTAGACACCAAGGATGTTATTTTTTATTTATATGTTGGAGAGCGGCTCCTTTGGCAAGGGTCCCTCCCCATTTTTAGGGCATGTATTTTGGTCATTTCTGACCCTAAGGGGGCAGATCAGCCATATGTTTAAGCTCATCTGTCCCCAAGGAGCGCAGATCACCACTAGACAATGGGGAAAGTTTCTGTGTGTGTGTGTTAACTGAAGTTCGGCTGACGGACTGCATGTACTGGGTGTGTGTTGACTAGCACTTTGCCACCAGTGTGTGTAGACTGGTGCCTGCCTGGTGGTGTGTGTAGACTGGGGCTTGGCTAGCCATGTGTGTGAACTATCGCTTGGCTGGTGGTGTGCATGGACTGGCACTTGGCTTACTGTGTACCTGAAGTGGCGCTTGGCTGGTTGTGTTCATAAAGTGGCGCTTGGCTGGCGCTGTGTGTAGACTGGCACTTGGCTGGTTGTGTTTGTGGGCTGGTGATTAGCTGACGATGTGTGTGGCTGGTATTTGAATGGTGATGGGCAGACTTCATAGTGTTTTAAAATGTTAACTGTATTATTTCTGTCATTTTTAATCGTGATATTTAATTTCTCATTTTTTTTCTAGTGTAAAGCTTTTGTTTTCCTTTGCTGCAACTCCTGCTCGCAGTTTTAGGAATGGTAGATCTGCATTTTGTGTAGTTGCATGTGTTTGGTAAGAAAATATGTTTTGCAAGGTTTTCTCCATAGAAGTATCATTGCCCTGCATGAATGCATTTTTGGAAATGATGTAATAATAGCAGCATATGTAGCTTCTGTTTGATTGTGTGTGAAATTCTTCTGGGATTTGTCTAGGGGATATTGTTTGTGCTTGCTGTGTCTGTGCAGAATAGATGCTGGTGAGTCTAGCTGTCTCTGGCAAGTGAGGAGTATTGTTGTACAGTATATAGGTGTTTGTATGCTTTGTTTTGATTGACTTTACCTTTCGAGTGCTACTTGCCAGTAGTTTTAGGTTTTGTTTGATAAAGCCACACTTTGTTTATTACTTATTTTACAGTGTTGAGTATTGCTGACTTATTTGCCAAGTTACTTTTCTTAGTAAGGATTATGGCAAGCTGTAGTATGAGTTCTCAGAAGGTTGTTGGTATGCTTTTCGAGTATTCCTCTGATCAGGATCAGGAGACTGAATCTGCATCTGAGGAAGCGGAGGAAGTCCAGGATTCTGGTAGTACATTTTCTGTCTGAGAAATAAATCTGATGATAAAGCCCCTATCAGTGGAGGAGGTGACTCTTTTAATGTATTGATAGTGCAGCAAGAGGCATCTTGATGGCAGCCTGGGCCTGAAAGGCTTCTCATTGGAAGAGTTGAACTCTAGGTTGTTCCAAACATGGTGCAGCCTGCCTTTAGTGGTGTCACAGGGTGCACAGTGAATACTGAAATTGTTTTGCCTATATATTGGTCTACTAGTCCCTTAATGTCAGCGGTTATATTTTCTGCAACCATAAGTCGTTATCGGAATTTGCTTCTTTTTCAGATGCTGCATTTTGTTGTTAATGCCTGTCCTTCAGGTCTTTGTAGATCAATTCTCAGAGATTTATGTTCCAGGGAAACAAATAGCTGTGGGTGAGCCTTTGGCCCTGTTCAAGGGCTGTTTGGTTTTTAGACAGTACACTCCTAGCAGACGACACCTTATAGAATTAAGATGTATATGCTGTCTGAGTAATATTGAATATGTCTATAATTTCAGGGTGTACACTGGTAGCGATTCCAGTATTGACCCCCCTGGATGTCTGTTAACTTTTGGAAAAAATTGTGTGGGAACTTGTTAGAAGTCTTTTTAACAAAGGTCACCATTTATATTAAATAACCTGTACACTGGTGTGCAATTGTTCAGGGAATTGTTCAAAGTAGACACTGTTGCTTGTGGCATGATCCCTTCTAACCATAAAGGTGACCTAAAAGAGCTTTTAAAAAAAATTATTTAGATAGAACAGTTCAGTGCCTTGTGTAGTAATGAACTACTAGCTGTGAAATTTTCATATAGGAGAGATGTCTATATGCGGACAACCATCCATGATGAAAGTACTTCATCTGTGACTGTTTGGGGTCAGGTTGCAGAAGTGCGGAAACCTGTCTTCATTTTAGACTAGAATAAGCACAAGGGTGCTTATTGTAGATCAGAGGATGGAGCCATACACTGCTGTTCATAAGGCTTACATTTGCTATAAGAAGTTTGCTATCGATTTATTCTATTTAGCAACCTTCAATGCTTTTGTTGTACTCTAGGATTGCTCTCCAGAGTCAAAAATTACATTTGTTCAGTTTCAGAAGTCTGTGATAGGTAGCCTTGTTGTAGTGGAAAAGGCAAGGGTTCCTAGAGCTATAGTGGTGGAAGATTTGGTAGACTGAAAGTTCACCACTTTCCAGATCACATTCCTCCCACACCCTAAAAATACTTTCCCAGTAGGAGATGTAGGGTCTGTATCTACAGTGGTGTGCGGAAAGAGAGTCGTATGTACTGCTACGATTGTCCTTCTAAACCTAAGCTGTGTGTGCCCACATGTCTTAAATTGTACCACACGCAATGAAGTTATTGGGAGCAACTGTGAGAAGAAAAGTAAACTGACTGGTTTGTATCATTTTTATTTGTTGTCCAGATTTCACGGTTAGTTAGAACTGTTGTGTTGGTAGTTATAATTTTTTATCTACTTCCAATTGGTTTGTTTTTTCTCTTTTGCTAAAAGAAATGTGATGGCAGTGTGTGTGGACTGGCACTTGGCAGGTGGTGAGGGTGGACTGGCGCTTGGCTGGTGGCGTATGTGGACTGGTATTTGCCTGACGGTGTGCATAGACTGGCTCTTAGCTGGTGGTGTGTGTGAGCTGGCATTTGGTTGGCAGTGTGTGAGTAGTGACTTGCTGCTGGTCACTACATACACTGCTAGCCAAGCGCCAGTCCACACACTTCATCAGTCACCAGCCGGTGTGATTGCTGTGTCAGTCATGTGGACATATATATTTTTTTTTTTTAAAGCTTTATTCGACTTTTAGTCATAAAAGCAACCTCCTAACCCTGATACAATAAATACTAAGCATAAGAATAATTCACTAAAAACATATTAAACAACAAAAGTCGAATGCTGATAAATACCAATAAATGTATACATACATTTTGTTAAAAATTCATTAAGGAAAATTAAAAAACGAGCAAGTTTAGACAGGCAGTTCACAGTACATATTAAACGATAGGCTTTAAAGTACGTGATCTTATTACCCAAGCCCATGCCAAGAATTTTGCTACGCCTATTACTATTGGGGTTGAGCAATCAGATACTAAAATTCTTAAGGCTTGTGAACAACAGCGAGTACCCATATTTTTGCAAACAGGTTTTAGCCACTTTCAGCGGGGAATAACGTACAAGGGGCAGGAAAAAAGCAGGTGCGCAATATCTTCTGTTTGATTTTTACAATGGTCGCAATATGCATCCTGTAATGGGGACCAGTGTTGTCTAAAAGCGTTCACTGGGAGTGTTCCCACACGGAATTGGAAGTATAATTTCCTGTCAAATGGACGTTCAATTACATCCCAATATTTTTCATAAACTGGAAGTTGTTTAATGTCCAAAAAACCTGATGACAGGGTTGATTGCAAACCTTTACGATACACTGATACATATACCGACTCCCAATAAATATCCTTCAGTTGCTTTTTCGATGGGAATGAGGCAACATCCTTATTACCCCACAAGTGGTCGAGGCCCAACTTCGACAATGTACCCCGAAGCTCCTTTAACCATGTAATGCAATGAAAACGGTCCCAATTCACAACATCAAACAGAGCTGATACATAATGGCTTAACTCTGGGGTTACCATTAAACGCCTCCAATACAGCAGAGGACGTAGGCGGGCAATGTCTTCAATATTCTTCCTACCTAGGTCCAACTTTAGTGGGATTATGGGGGTACTTTGTGGGGCCCTAACAAGCCCTCGCAGAAATTTATTTTCCGCCCGCCCCAAGTCTCCTAAGTTTGAAAAACCCCAGAGCTCAGACCCATATAAGCATGCACTCAATACTTTCATACTACAAACTTCGAGTGCACAATTTATAGGTCTTGTCAGAGATGTATTATGTTTGATGGTAACTGCGCCTGCTAACTGGCTAAATTTTAAAGATGCCATGTTAATATGTGATTTCCATTTCATGTCATGTTGTAGGATAATTCCTAGATAGGAAAAGGCATCTACTTTTTCCAGTGGTTCACCCTTGTATTTTATCACCCCCTTGAAAGATGATTGGGGACTCAGGCACATAAATTTGGTTTTGCAGGTGTTTAGTTCCAGACCCCGGCTGTCACAAAAATCCCCAAAGGCGTCAACCGCTTTCTGCAGTCCACTGGGCGTACGCGATAGTAAAAGCGTATCGTCCGCGAACATTAGTACAGGGACGTGTTCACCTGCTATAATTGGAGCGTCATTTGGCGATTTATTTAAATACTCCACAATTCCATTTATATAGATTGAAAAAAGCGTTGGGGCCAGGACACACCCTTGCCTCACCCCTCGTTCTACTGGGAAAGGCGCTGTTACTTCCCCTTGTTTGCCCCACCTTATTTTTGCAAAATTATTTTCATGGAGACGCACCAACAAAGTAAGGAGTTCATGGCTTATTCCCACATCAGCCAGGGTTTCCCACAGTTTTTCTCTCGGGACCATGTCAAATGCGGCTTTTAAGTCCACGAAAACTGCATACAGTGTGCCGTTTCGCAGCGTGACATTTCTCCAATAAATGGCTAAGAAGTAGAAAACTTGGTCAACACTACTAGTCAAGGAGCGAAATCCCGCTTGGTATGGCGACAATATATTTTGATCTTCAATCCACTGCTGTAATTTGTTCTGAACTAGTCGACCCATTATTTTCTGCGCAGTGTCAATTAGACTGATGGGTCTATAATTTTTTTGCCTGGGATTTGTCCCCCTTTTTAAATACAGGGATGATTTCTGCCCCTTTCCACGAGGCTGGGACTTCTCCACCCATAGCTATTGCATTTGCCAACCATGTGAAATATGTGCACCATGAAGGCCGGTCTGATAAAAAGACATCTGCTGGAATGCCGTCCATTCCCGGCGCTTTTCCCCCTGACACGCAATCCAGTGCCAAGCTGACATCTTTTTCAGTAAATATTTGATCATTAAAAAAGACAGTTTGGGGGGGGCGATATGGATGTATATATCGGGCATCTGGCATACTGGGGTTGAAAGAAAGCATTCCAGCCGTCTTTTGACACATGGTTTTGTGGTTGGGCAGCTACCCCACCCCTGTTCCATTTAACTAAGGCCCAAAACCGTTTGGAATCTTTGTTGGTACAGGCCTGTTTTAGCTCACTCCAGCCCTCTTCATCCCAACGCCTCTTTGATTGCTTTTGCGTCAGCCTATAGCTATCTCTTGCCCTTTTAACAGCTATTGGGTTTCCTATTTTCAGTTCTATACTTAGATTTTTCCTTGCCAATCTGCAGCTTTTGTCATACCAGCCTTTAACGGCTTGCTGTTTTTTGGCTGTAGTTGGAACTACTGTTTTAATAAAAAAGCTTTGCTGTTTGCTAAATAGACTTTTATGGGCCTCCATCATGTATTCCTGGAAGTTAGGATTCCCGTAATGGGCCTTGATAATATTCACTTCTTCCTTTATTAGTTTTTTCAAATATTCTAGTTTCCTTTCATCCCCTAGCAACATTCCCCATTTCAGATGTCTTTGATTATTAGAGCACACAACATCTTGTGTTACCATCTGATTATTATTTGAAAGTGCTCTGGGCTCTTGATCAGGGTGAAATGTCATATACAGGGGATGGTGGTCACTCTCTAATCGTGATACAACTGCCATGTCTACTAATTTAGACCATGCTCTTACATCAATTAAAAAATAATCAATCCTGCTTGTTGCACGACCATTATTAAAAGTGAAATTCCCATTTAAATCCGATGGTGTCCTCCCATTCGTGGCTCTCAATCCTCTAGAGAGGCAGAGACTCTTTATCCTAATGGCCGTAGCACTCCATCTTTTTATGGGAGGAATCTCCAATTGCGGTATCCCCCATTTACTATCTTCCTCTTCCGTTAAACTCCTATCCTCTTCTCCTAGGGGCTCAAAAGTTGAATTAAAATCACCCCCCACAATGATATGAGGATTAGGTGGAAGGGTTTCAATATCTTGTTCTAGAGTGGTAAATACTTCAGATGGAGTACCTGCTCCAACCCCCCTAGCGTAGATATTATACAGAGCTACTTCTTGGCCATTAGGCCATCTGATATTCAGTGCTAAGATATCGTTGGATATTATTTGCCTTTGTGATATAGTGCAAGTCATTGCTTGGCGGACCCATATCAGCAGTCCTCCAGAGGGACGGCCTTTTTCACCTCTAGATGCAGGTTTATGAAAATTTAAATACCCCATGCGAAATACTGGATTAGTTGACCAAGTTTCTTGCATCATAACTATATCATGCTTGTCAATGTAATCCGCCCATTCTGGTGTTTCTAGCTTACTTGCTATACCTGCTATATTCCAAGATATAAAAGTCAATGATCGCTCTCCTGAAGTTAGGTCTAATGTAAATGGCACCTCCATATTTCCCCTAAAGTCCACACTTAATATTCCCCAGCTCTTAACTCACCCCCATCTATTAATCTATTATTAGTAGAGCCATCTGACCCTATTATAGACGTATTGCTACTTGGGCTTGAAGGTACCTTATAATCTGGTGCTAGATTGTTTAAATCTTGATCTAATAATTTGTCTAATTGGCATATGGGATTGCTCGACTGGTGTTCCACTAATGATCTTTTATCTATTGTGAGTCAATCGCACTCGTTTAAATTAGACAATGCTGTAAATCTATTATCCAGATCTAGCCCCCAGTCATTAGATTGACCCTCTCTTGCACTTCCACTGGTCACTGTAGACCATTTGGTTCTCAGAACACTCACATTTGACACTAGGCCCTTCCTATTATAGAAAAAGTCCAGAGTAAGAGGAATTAGTTCTGCCGTTCTACGTTGGGGAGGGAAAAGATTGTTCAGGATTTCCGGTAAGACTTCGGGGCTTTTAAGGTTCAAAACCACACAGTCCCCAGGGAATTTCTTAATCCTGTTGCCTATCCATTTTACCCGTTTTGCCTTTAACAAATCCTCTGCCAGCTTGTGTTTGCCTCCAGGACACATATGCATATTATTACTTAGCCATTGGAGCGCCTTATTTAATAGAGATTCAGGGTGTTCTATCTGGCCAGGTTTTAAGGGGGGAACATTGGCAAGTACCAGAATGAGAGGTGAAGCTTCTACAATTAACTCCACAGGGTTATTTTCTGTGTTTGGTCCTTGTACTATGCAATTCCCTTTAAGATCTATAGGGGCTACTCCAGCAAGATTAGTTCGATCTGGACCAAAATCGAGTCCAGCCTGCTGGTTCAGCTGGTTCTGTGATAGCTCTACTACAACGGGACCTATGCTTTCTAAAGAAGTTTTTTCAGCCAGTTTTTCTACTAACATATTCAGCAGTTCCTCCACTCTATCATTAGTTGTTTTTATATGGGCCTCCAATTTGTTTATTTTGGCCGTAAGATGATCAATTTTTGACAGTAGGGGTTTTACTATCTGATTCAACTTGATGTCCAACATACCCATGAGTCTTTTTAGTAAACCATCATCCCGACCTTGGCTCCCATCTCCTTCACCCGCACTCCCATCTGCAATTTTCTTATTGGGCGGGGTGGCAGGCCTTTTCCTACTAGACCTTAACCCTCCCCTTTTTGCTGGAATCTTAGTGGTCACTTTTATGACTCTTGGGGCAGGAACAGGGGGTGAGGGGGAGCTGGGATCTACTACCTCTATTACTGGGTCTAAATCATGCAAGGAGCCATCTAGATCCCCCAATATCATTTCAGCATTAATGTCAGGATTTGCCACAATCAATACATTTTGTATTAGCCCCATATCCAGCCCATCTGGAGCTGGGGATAAGTCAATTGGAGTGCCCGAAAGAATTGAGTCCATACTTAAGTTCACAGTTTGAGGCAATGTCAGTGGTCTGGCAAGTCCCAGCGATGACCTCCGCTCATGGTTAATTTTTTCCACAACTTGTACCAAGTAGTTGTCCATGGTATTACCAGGGGCAATGGGATTTCTATGTTTAGACATTTTCAGTACCTAAACAAGTTTCTTTTTTAAACCTTTGCCCCAATATAATCAATGGAAATCACAGTAGCCTCGTTACCTTCCGAAGTAGTTTAACCAATGTTTCGAGGTCCGGAGCAGGCTAGAGTGGGTAGGAAGAGAAAACCTTTATGAGCAGTAAGTAGGTGAAGGTCCGGGTTATCCAAAATATGTGGAGTCTATAGTATAATAGATGGAAGAGGGGTGGGCCGTCCCGTCACCTTGGGTCTCCGGAGGGCTACAGAGGGCCCTCCCTTTGCCCGGGCTTAGCCAGGCGCCGACCCGCGCGGAGACCCTGCGTCGCGGGGTCACTGTGGTCTTTATCGCGCCTCCGGTCGCACAGGTGACGTTGCGACCTGCGGGGGAGCCTGGGTGTTGTAGTTTCCCTCCTCGTCAGCCGGCGGTGTACAACGGCGGCGAGGGTCCAGGAGTCAGGAGCAATGCAGGGACAAATCAGCACAGTCAGTTGCCAGGAGCCTCAAAGGCAGCAAGGAATCCGGCGAACACTCAGCAGGTAATAGACAGGTTCCTAAGTCGATGTACAATGTCAATATCAAGGCACCTTTGGCAGTTGCGTCCGGGGTTTTTTGCAACCACGTCCGAGGAATCAGTCGCTTTCCAGGACCGGCCGCCCCCGGGACTCTGCTCGCGGTTCCTGGCCCTACCACGGCTAGGATACCGGCTGGCGTACTTTCGGCGGGGTGGGCATATGAAAGTGATGGGCCAGTGAATGGTGCTGTCTGTTGATGTGAGTGTTTTAATGTGCTGGGCTCGTAACTGCCATCGTGAATGGTCTTGCGAGTATTGCGTGTGAAAGGTGTGTGAGTTGCCTGTAAAGCAGTTGGTGCCTTGTCATGGCTCTACTGCTCACAAGCTGTGAGTTATTGGTTTAGTTTTTTGACCTTTCAATTATTAACAGTGTATTTCATTTTTGTGAAATCTCTTGTTAATAAACGTTCATGTTCTGAACCCTCACTCACCCTGGTGCCAAATCCAAACAGTATGTGTCTGTACTTGAGGATTAGATAGTTGTGAAGTAATTTTTGCCCTTTTCTGTCTTTCTCTGTCAGGGTGTACATTGTCTCTACATTGTCTGTTGATGTGAGTGTTGTAATACGCTGGGCCCATGACTGGTGGTGTAAAGGGTCTTGTGTGTGTCACTTATGAAAGGTGTATGAATGGCCTGTAAAGCGGGTTTTGCCTTGTCGTGACTTTACAGCTCAAGAGCAGTGAGTCATTGGTTCTGATTTTTTACCTTTCAAATATTAACATTGTATTTCTTTTTTGTGAAATCTCTTGTTAAAAAAATATACATTATGAATCTTTCACTTACCGCCCGTGCCAAATCCAACCAGTATGTGTGTGTACTTGAAGAATAGATGGTTGTGCAGTAATATTGGTCTTTTTTGTCTTTCTCTGCCAAGGTGTACCAACCCTAGATATTTCCTTAAATTAGACACCCAGGGGATTATAGGGTAGTCTTTCTCTCGTGGATCCCAACTAGTTTTCTTACCTGCAATGCCCTCCAATCCTCAAAATGTGACTAAAATCACATCTTTTCCTTACATTTCTGTGTTATATTCTTTCAGAATTAGAAAGAAACCACACATTTATTACCACCCAGCATTCCTCCAGGTCTCCAGATAAAAATGTACATCACATGTGTGGGGTGCCAAGTTCCAGCAACAGAGAAAGGTCCAAAACCTATAGTAGAGACATCAAAATTATCTATCACAAAATGCCTTGGTTTTGCGAGGGGGGGGTACCTATGTTTTTGGTCCTGGGCTACATGGACATCTGGGGAAACCTACCAAACCCAGACATTTTTGAGAACTCGAAACCCAGGGGAAACCATGGAGGTGTGGATTGCATTGTTTCTTCAACGTTTTCTTACCTAGAATCCCCTGCAAAACTCACATTTAGCCAAAAATAAATAAATCTTCCTCACATTTCTCTCTGGCAAAGTTGTGGGAACACCGGGCCAGCACAAATTTCCTACCACCCAGACTTCCCCTCAGGTCTCCTGATAAGAAATCTACCTCACTTGTGTGGGTGGGCCAAGTGCTCACGAATGGTAAGCACCCAAATCATGTTGTGGAGACATCAAAATTATCTATCATAAAACTATCTGGTTTTGCAAGAAGACACCTGCATTTTTGGTCCCAGCCTCAGTGGTCATCCAGGGAAACTTACCAAACCCAGACATTTCTGAAAACTAGACACCTGGGGGAGTCCAAGGAGATGTGGCTTGAGTGGATCCCCCAACGTCTTAGCGCCGGGAAACCTCCGGGTAGCTGTGCGCTCAATAAATGCAATTATAATAATAATAATAATAATAATACCCAGAATCCCCTGCATACCTCAAATTGAGCTAAAATGATCACATTTTACTCCCATTTTTGCGCAGGAAAGATGTGAGAACACCGGTCCGGCACAAATTTCCTACCACCTAGCACTCACCCTAGGTATCCCAATAAAAATGCTACCTCACTTCTGTGGGTAGGCCAAGTGCTCGCAAATGGGAAGGGCCCAAAGTGTTGAGGAGACATCAACATTGTCTATCACATTGGTGGCTGAAAAAGGTCTACAAATCTGTGGGGCAAAAAATGGGGTGCCTGGAATGTATATCGAGGAGAAATATGTATTTCACCAACGGTAAAAATGGAAATGTCAAAAATGGGGACCACAGAACTGTAATGTTGGATTGCAGCGCTAAGGACGAAAAATGTCAATTTATTCTTCTTTTTCTGTAATGGAATGTATATTAATGCATTTCTGATTGCGACAAGTTTACATTGAATACATTTTTTTTTAATTGTCTATCACAAAATGACCTTTTTTTGCAAGAGGGACAGAAGTGTGTTTGGTCCCAGGCTCAGTGCCCATCTAGGGAAACCTTCCAAACCCAGACATTTCTGAAAACTTGACACGCGGGGTAGTCCAGAGAGGTATGGCTTGCGTCCTACCCAACACACCCTGCAAACCTCAAATTTAGCTACAAAATGATATTTTCCTCAAATTTCGGTTTTGGAAAGTTGTGGGATCACCGGACTGGCACAAATTTCCTACCACCAAGCATTCCCTAGCTCTCCCGATACAAATGCTACCTCACTCGTGTGAGTGGGCCAAGTACCCGTGACAGGAATGCAAGAGCCAGCCTAAAAAATTATAAAAAAGCCCTGCCCTTTTGGACGCATTTTGTTTCCCCCCTCAATCTCCAATTGTTTTTGGCCCTTACCTGTCGCAGGCACTTGGCCCACCCATACAAGTGAGATATAATTTTTATGGAGAGAACGTTGGGTGGTAGGAATTATGTGGCTGACTGCAGATTCCAGAACTTTTCCTAACAGAGATGCAACACAAATGTTTTTTATGGGAAAGTTTAAGCTTTGCAGGGGATTCTGGGTAAAAAAATAAAAAACCTGGTGAGAATCACACGAGTCACCCCACTCTGGACTCCCCTGGTTGTCTAGTTTAAAAAAATTTGCTGGTTTGGTAGGTTTCTTAAGGTGCCAACTGGCCTGGGGCCCATAATACACAGCTACTCACATAATTTGTCATTGGAAAAATGTGATGCGCCTACGATGCATTTGGCACCCTTTCATGTCACGAGCACTTGGCCTACCCACACAGATGAAGCACTGTTTTTCTCGGGGGACATGTGGAAATGCTGAGGCGTGGGAAATTTGTGGTTGCTTCCAGATTCCAGGACTTTTCCTCACAGAAAGGGTCTGTTTTTGGTGGAAAAATGTTATGCATCCATGTTGCATTCTGGGCCATTTCCTGTAATGGGCACTAGGCATACCTATACAAGTGATGTACCATTTTTATCGGGAGACTTGGGGGAATGCTGGGCGGATGGAAGTTTGTGGTTCCCCATAGATTTCATAACTTTCCATCACAGAAATGTAACCTTGGGGTTTGTCAGATTCCCTTTAGACATGGAGAGATACAGACTTCTCAACATCTGTGATTGTGTGGCTTCATGCTATACATGACTCCTTACCTATAGAACTTCTTCAGAGGTTCTAATTTGGTCACCTTTATTTCTGCCTTGGTTCAATAGGGTTTCCTATCCTTAGGTTAGTGTAGTTTCTAGTAGATCCTGTGAATCTTTTCCATGTATAAGGAGAAGGATCAAAACTATTTGTCTAGTCATCAAATTATTTTCCTTATTTTCTAAATCGCTGCAACAGAAATCCTAATATGCTCTTTGTTGTTTTTCACTTTTCGTTACGTGTTCTTAAGATTCTTTTTTATTAGCTTTGAGTTTGCAATACATCTTTTAACTTCAAGTTACTCACTCAGACTTTTATTGTGTGTCCTTAAAGATCACACTGTACTTTGAGATTTAAACTGTTGTTAACCCCTTTTCCTCTCAGGCTACTACAAAGGTCTATTGACCAGAGTCAAATTGGAAGAAGCGACCCAGAGCGTTCTCATAGATGAGGGTTTGCAATTACCAAATAGCGAATTTTTGCGATTCACTATTTGGTAATTGCAAAAAACCTATGTAAGAAAGTGTGCTTTATACTTTCTGCTATTCCCAGTGGGTCGCAAATAGACATAACTCATGAATATTAATGCTGTAGGTCTTGGTTTGTAACCCATTGGGAATTGCAAAAATCACAGGGATGGTGACAGAAGAGAACCATGCCTGTGATTGCTTTTAAATAAAGCAATCTCTTTTTTTTAATGCAGCTCAATTTTTTTTAAAGAATAAAGGGATGTGTTTCAAAAAGAAAATGAAAACTTTTCTTTAAATTTTTAAGAGTTGACAGTGACCCATAGGTTCACCGCCTGCTCTTAATTTTTTTTTTTTTTACAAACATTTACAAACTGAGAAGGGCTTATCACCTACTTGAGGTAGGTGGTAAAATGTGGATGTTTTGTGAACTCATTTTGGTCACAAACCATCCACACATCCCACTGCGTTTTGGTATTTGAAAGGGATGTCCTAAACATGACCCTTCCTTGATTCTCTAATAAGTTATTGCATTGCACATAGGGCTTAGTACATTAAAAAAAAAAATTTTTGCGGTCGCAAATGGCCCGATTCTGCATATCGGGCTGTTTGTAATCTCAAAAATGCTTTGTACTTCTGGCCCTAAGTGACTTGCCCTAAACCACAGGATGTCAAGACAAGGCCGGGATTCGAACTTGGTTCAACTGATCCAAGATGACATCTCCTCCCCTTCCTCGGGCTCAACCCTTCAGTCATAATCATGTGCATGTCTAATCCTGAAAGTGTAAAGTGCGGTTACACATCCCATCGTGAAACAAGGGACATCTTATTATAGCATCTCTAGAAGGTCATCAATGCCTGGGTCTGACTGCTGCCGTTTGGAGCAAATAAAGGCATGCAAAGAGCAGGCCTATAAATGGGGTTTTAGCTCTACAAGACAGAGAGCGGAGAACCGTTGGAGGATTTGGTCAAGTATTTTATGCTTTAGAAAGGCAATACAGAAACGTTGATACTGTGGTGAGTAGTTGCTTCTCCAGTAATGACAGGTCAGATCACAAGTAGTATTCTATATGAAAATATATTACAGTTTATTGGCAGTATCTTGAAACTCCTTAAAGTACTACGCCAAATAGTGGATTGTGATTGAGCCCTCTTATGATCAGAGACACCCTGATCCTGCTGTTGGGCATACATAAAAATAAGTTTAACATAAGATTAACATAGTGTCAAATAATTCCTGCTGCCTGAATCAGAATTATTCCATCAGCATTTCCTCAATATGCATAAGTACAATGTGTGGTAGCCCGGGCTGGACCTACATTTTTGATCTGTTGGTGCATGGATCTTTTTAGATAGGAGCAAAATGAGATTACTCAGCGCAAGAGATCCAATCTCATACAAACCTTTTGTGTTTATGTCTCAAATAAGAATCTTTGGCACTGGTACAAGTGCGTGCAACAACACTACCACTACTACCTGGAGGAAAATTCAAAAGTATTATCTTCAGAGTTTCAAAAGTAGTGTTGATATCCTTAGAAGGGACTAGGAGTGAAGAAGGTACTCAGAGATACATTTTTCATCTGGGTTTTTTGTACTCATGCTGATACCCTAGATAATTTACCTTGTCTTACTACCACCTACTCGATCGCACCTCACTCTCTGTTTCCTTGTATATTACCCCTGCCCCTCCAACAAACTATGTGGGCTGAAGATCTGTTCTGCGATAATCCTTCCTTGATGTCTCCTTAGCGGTGTATAATTTTTTACCAACTGTAATTTTGTACATATTTCTTACTGTTTGCTCACTATTCAGCTACATGTGTATTAAAGCACTTTTTAGGTCAAATCTGAAAACTTAGGGTGTCTGCCAGGCCCTTACAACACAAATATATATATAAAAAAAGTATATATATATATACATGGAGGAGCTTTGGATTAGATGTCTTCAGCCACTTATCGGTCATAATGTAGGAATGTATGAAAGTATTTTGTATTGTGTGCGGCTGCTCGTGAGAGTGCCCCTCCACTAAGGACTACAGGGACAGCCCAAAAAAAGGGGGAAAAACCAATCTGAAACCTACTGTCAAGCAGAAGAAAAAAGCCAAGTTTTCAGTTTTAAGCAAAGAAAAGACTCTGAAGGCAGAGACAGAAGTTCTAGTGAAACTGGTTCCATGCCTTATCATTCAGAAAAGTGAAGGACTGCCCATTCAAGGCACGATCACCAATGCCAGGCCCAGAGATCTGACAGGACAGTAGGGGAACAATCTTTCCTAAATATAGCTAGGGTTGGCCAGAAAAAGTGCTCGATGGGCCAAGGCAAATTTCAAAAGGACCCCTTAATCAGTAACCAGTGGATAGATCTTAGAAAAGGGGCGATTGATGCCTGTTTTGGAAGTTTCAGGATAAGGCGAGCAGCAGCATTCCGAATAACCTGCACCTGACCAAGCAATGCTTCTGGCATCCGCAAGTAGGGGACATTCGCATTATCCAGTAGAGACACGACCAATGCATGGATCGTTGTTTTCCTGCGTTGTTGATGTACCAGAAACAGAAATGTCTTAAACGTTTATAGCAGCCCAAAATATATGCCAATTACTACCAAGACATGTGACTAAAAAGAGAGTTGTTTTTTGAATTTGACTCAGATTTTTTGCCACTAAAAATTGAAGTGGGGAACTGGCAAATAAGAAGGCCAGCCCACCTCCCACCAAGTGACTTGATGGGAGTCAAGATTAAGAATGTTTGTCTTATCTGAGCTGCATTTCATCTGGCAGCTATGCATCCATCAAAAACTGCATGTATACAATATTTAATTATATTTAAATGACTTCTCCACAAATGTGAAGGCGCACTCAAGGGCCAAGAACAGCTGAATGTAATCTGCGTACAAGATTATTTTGCAACCAAATGATATTACCAGCACTGCCAATGGAGCCGTAAAGACGTTAAAAGGAGTACGGCTCTGTGAGGACCCTTGTGGCACCCCCTGCTTACTGAATTTAAAAGTGGATGTAAAGGGCACCAACCAGACCGACTGTCCTCTGGAATCAAGGAACAATTTCACCCAGTGTAGTTATGTACCCCAACTCACAGTTAGTGAGACATTGTAAAAGGATAGCATGTGAGGTGGTATGGAATGCTGTTGAAAGATCAAGTAGAATCAGTGCAGTATTTTTACCTTCAGTCAGGGACATCTTAATGTGGTCAGGTACCTCAGATAATGCTGTCTCAGTCCAGTGGCGAGGCCGAAACCCTGATAGACAGGGATGCAAAAGCTTGCCCCGCTCAAGGTATTCAGATAGTTAGGTATTACCAATTTTTCCAACATCTTGGTAAAGGCCGGAAGCAAGGAAATGGCCCTACAATTACTGAAACTCTTGGGGTCAAACAATGGTTTCATGAGCAGAGGAACAACATTGGCCAGCTTAAAACAGCTGGCACATGACCAATTGATAATGAAAGATTCAATACCCTGTTTTTCACCGGTTGATGACCTCTACCGCCAATGCTAGCATTGCAGGGGGACATGGCTCAAGAAGTGAACCAATGTCATTCACATTATGCTTCAGCGTATTATAGCATATAACATGGGGCAATGGGTCAGTCCATTTTAACCACTGGCTTTAATGCTCTGAGAGTGTTGTTATATGCCTGATCACACATGCACAGCACCCAGAAATGAGTGTGAGCTGCGTGCCTGTCTGGTGAGCTGGTTCTTTAGTTTCCATTTTCTTCTTTTATATGGCAATTTCATTTATTTCCATTTTTTATTTTTGTTTTTTTTCATTAGCGTGCCTGACAGCTACACAGGCACTGCTACTTGTCTACTTATTTACTGCTCATTTCAGCTGGAGGGCACCTCACCCTCATCGACCACATCTTCTTCCCGAAATAGCCATCTTCACACAATATGTGCATTTATAAAGATCACATTCACCCCTTGCAGCACCTTGCCTGAATACCAGGAGTTTATTCTTAACCAGCTCAGTGGTACTCATTTTGTTGACCTCTGAAATATGAAAGGCTGAGTGTATCCATGATCATAAAGTCAAATATAGGTGTTTGGAGTCAATGCATTAGTTCACTGAGCTAACAAACCCAGCTCCATCTTGGAATGTTATTGTCTATAGTGCATCCTGTCTTTCACATTTGAAACTGACCACTATGTTTAAAAGAAACATGGTGGCCATCTTGGATAAGTGCAACAATAATTACACTATTGACAATTCCATTCTTAGATGGTGGCCCAGTGCTAACTTTACTGGGCAGCTTTCTTGTAATCATTTTTGCATAGTAAATCATTGTTTTAAAATTTCAAGAAGGCTGATACATTGCTTCTAAACATAGCAACCAGGTTGGAACTTTAAAACGTTGCCACACCATGTAAGCAATTAACAGCAACTAACTGTGATGTTTAATATTTGTACTTATTTTATATTGCAAGCCTATACCTGCGAACATAAGACAGATTAAAGTTCTATTTGTTTTACTTTTGGTCTCAATTTGTTTTACATATATTTGTTTAGCTTGTACCTCTGTTTATACTGTTCTTTGGAGTCGATTCCAGTAGTAGGATTGCAGAATATCTGCTGTGGTTGGTATAGAAAGAGTGATACTACATCCTGGGTCACTATATTACCATATGTATGCTGGCCATGATTTGATGACCATTTGTTTGTTTTTAGGTCTGGTCCCAAGGCAGTTTCAACTGTCTTGCCAGTCTCATATTTTCCTAAACAATATCATACAGATAATACATTAATATATTGGGGCTTCCAATCAACACTTTCACCATTGGACTGTTGACAGGTCTCTCAAATTATACTTCCTCCCACCCCTGCAAAATGTGTAGATCAAAAGACCAGCCCACTCCAGCCATTGGATAAGTGCCTTTAAAATAGTTCCTTAAAAACTAAAATTGTTAGACCTTTGCACTTCCCAATGACACATAGTCCCCATTTATGATAGGGTTACATAAACTATTTTCATAACTCTCAAGACATTTTTTTTTGTAAAACTTTTAATTAAGAAAAAACATCAGCATTTCAGTCACATTGCAAAGGAAGTAGCAAATCAGGCTTCACGGGAACAATAGGCAGTATACACTTTACAGAATATTTCTTGGAATGTCTAGGGTGAGGGGGGTCTTCGTTGCCGACCATACACGGGTCCACTTCTTGGGACAACCACGGTCTTTATATACAGTTTTTTCCTGAAACATTGCCCAATCCAAGTCTTTCTCCCAATCTCCCACCGTAGGAGGGAGTAGCGCTCTACATCTCTGAGCAATATTTCTCTTGACGAGCATGAGCCCCAAGGTGACCCATTGTGTCATGCAGTCATTCAGATCTGTCGGCTCGCAGACATTTAATAAGCACCTATGGGCTTCCATACTGAGACGTACGGGCAGGACAGTGTTAATGATATTGTGTATGTTACGCCAATAGGGTTGAATGATATACCATTCCCAAAGAATGTGCATGAAGGTACCCAATTGACCACACCCTTGTGTACAATCCCCCCACCTACTCTCCCCATCCGTACCAGTTGGGGCCCTGTCACCTAAACCCTGTGAAGGAGTTTTAGTTGGACAAGCCGGAGACGGGATGGCATTGCCACTACTCTGGGCGAGGAAACAGCCTCCTGCCATACCTCATCATCCATCTCTATGCCGTCTTTAGTCCATTTTTTCTCCAAGAGCATGAAGAGGAACTGGCATGTTGTTGACCTGCTTCTTATATAGCAATGAAATGGTTCTATCAGGGATGTTACCGGCTAGTACTCTATCTTCTAGCAGGAATGATTCAGGTGGTGTGGCCCCACGTTCCAAATGGGTGCATAAGGCGTGCCTAACCTGTGTATAACGGAAGAATTCCAAGTCAGTTAATTCGAATTGCTGTGGCAGATGATTTAATATCTGACTTTTCCCACAGATCACCTATACGTAAAAGGACTACAAGATCCCACTTGTCAAACCCTTTGCTCTTCCACAAACTACCCAGCTGTTCAGAGTCCCATAATGCTGTTGCGAGTGTGAGCCTGCGCCCCCAACCAAGGCATTTAGAGGCAGTGTGCCAAACATGTACTGAGTGTTTGGCGGGGCCTGTGAGTGTAAAACGCCGTGGCTTAGAGTAGAGGGCTCTATTGAAGTTCCTCCCAGGGAAGAGCCATCTGTCCATTCTGTAACCCGGGTCCCCAAGTTGGGCATATGTGCAATGATTGACGGAGGCCAAGTGAGCTGCCCAATAATAAATTTTAATGTCGGGAAGACTGATGCCCCCATCATACCAGTTCAGGAAAAGCTTACTGAGAGCGATATGCGGCTTGCCATTCCATAACAGGTCTCACTGGAGGCCTTCCACCTGCCTGAAATAGGACGCAGGTATTGGGTCAAAAGAATTCTGCAGGACATATAAAAACCGGCGCAAAGACATTTTAAAAAGAGCTGCCTTTCCCAGTAGGGAAAGGGGGAGTGACTTTGATCTGTTAATATCTATGCGCAGCCTGAGCAAGGGGGGGGTGTAGGTTATGGGTATAGCGAAGGGAGGGTCTGGTGTTTTCTGTAAATAATGTTCACCAGGAAGACAATATCTGGTAAAAGCACAGTGGATTTATTTCACCTCATCCACCAACAGCTCAGGGATTACTGACTCCACTAGAATCTCTCTAACATTCTTGGTTAACATTCCTAAGAGAATGTCAGGCAACATTCTGCATAGCTAATGCAGACATAAGGTTTGAACATAAAACTGGAAGAAATACTGGAACAAATGTCACAGAGGGGTCCAGGGAAAGAAAAATCCCCAGATATTTAAAGCCCTCAGTGCATATCTGTATGGGACACTCCTGCGGTGGGATCGGCGGCTCTCCTGCCACCACAAACAACAGGGATTTACTCCAGTTGATAGAATATCATGAAAATCTGCCGAAGATCATGAGAATATCTAAGACCACAATCAAGGATCGCCTTGGATAGGTCAAATAAAGCAGGATATCGTCCGCGTAAAGGAAGATACGGTCCTCCCATTCTGGAGACCAGCGCATGCCTCGAATCATCGGGTCGCTGC
The DNA here is from genome assembly GCF_964263255.1 of Lissotriton vulgaris. NCBI lineage: Eukaryota > Metazoa > Chordata > Amphibia > Caudata > Salamandridae > Lissotriton > Lissotriton vulgaris. The sequence goes on from NC_141697.1 coordinate 122,015,424, forward strand.
ATATCCAGCCTGCAAGGGGCTCCAACGCCAGGGCAAACAGGAGGGGAGATAGTGGACATCCCTGCCGGGTCCCTGACCCAACTCAAAGGAGGCCGATTTTTTGTTATTAACTACTACTTGGGCTAGAGGCTTAGCGTATAATAGTTGCACCCATTGTATATATTTCAGGCCAAATCCCATTTTTTCCAACACCGCCCACAAATAAGGCCATTCAATGGTGTCAAATGCCATGGGGGTATCTAGGAAGACTATGATAGCCGGTTCCAGGACAGAAGCCGCCCTGCCCAACATGCCATGCACCCTGCGCAAGTTGAGCGCGGTGTTACGATGCGGAATTAAACCGGATTGGTCTGGATGAACTAGGGTCTCGATCACTGTTAGAAGCCTATTGGCCAAGAGTTTAGCCAGAATCCTGGGCTCGGCATTCAATATGGAAATCGGCATGTACGACCCACAATCAGTTTCGGGTTTCCCCTCCTTATGAATTATGACAATGATGGCCGTCCTCTGATCTAGAGGCAGGAACCCCTTGTCCCTAGGTTCCTCGTACATAGTTCTTAGATACGGGGGCCAATCTATCTAGTTTAAGTTTGTAGAGTTCGATCAGCAACCCATTAGGGCCAGAGGCCTTGCCCGAAGTGAGGGATCTGATTGCTGTCGCTTTTTCGTCGTTGGATATATTGCTATCCAAGAAATCATGGTCTTCCACTGACAGTTTGGGCAGTGTTATGTCAGCTAACATTTGATGGGAGTCTTCTTTAGAGTAGGGAGCAACTGAAGAGTAAACAGTTTCAAAATGGGTCGCAAACAGGTCCACAATGTCTTGAGGATCCGTAAGGGGCCTACCCCCTAGGCAATAGAGCTCCGGCACTAGTCGGTTTGCTCATTCCTTCTTATCCAACCATGCTAATAGTTTCCCGGCTTTGTCACCCACCTCATACAACCGTCCCTGCACTGCTCTCCCCAGGGCTTTAGCCTGGTCCATCGCCAACGCCCTGTATTCCTGCTGTTTGAGTTTGAGATGGTGAAGTCTTTCGGGTGTGATATCTGATACCAAGTCGGATTCCAACTGGCTAACCTCAGTGTGTACACAAAGAATTAAGGGAGCGACAGTTCACCACAAAATCAGAAGGTTCACAGATGTGATTTCCAAAAATTGTCCTTTTATTTGATGATTTTCAACAGAGATGATGAAATTCAGATTGATAGCAAATCTTCATATGAATCAAAGTGCAACATAAACAGCCGACGCGTTTCGTCCACAGACGGACATCATCAGGGCTGTAATTGATAAATAATACATGTCAGATTTAAACAGTCAAAAAACGTAGTACACCAAAAAAGACAATAGGACACCTGCCTATATAACAATCTATTACTCACAAACAAAAAAAAATATTTTTGGACACATTAATGATACAAGTATCTGTACATTCCCCAGAACTCCTCAAAAAAGATAACTGTTAAGAATAAATAGTCCTTCTGCCTACCTCCTGTAAGAGCGAGTTTCTCAAAGAAGAAATCTTGACTTCCTATTCACACAATTCCACTATAGTGCAACCTAGTTAAGAAATTATGAAATGCAAGATTTAGAAATCATCATTAAAACAAATATTTAGTCTATACCGCCCAATAAGCATCCACTAGCAATTCCACGATAAAAACAAGCTGTTCCTTGTTTCAACAGGACTATCGCTTTTGAATCTCTATTGTTACTAGGTGAGGTTATTTACCGATTGGGTTTTTTTGTTGTTATGGGTTAAATTTAGTGACCGGGCTTGGACAGACAGATTTTCTTTGTCCATTCCCTTTGCCAGCACAACACTGGGTGAGATGATTAGATCATTTAGCTATTTGTCCGCCCATATATATATCTTTTCTATGGTGATTTTGTTAATATGTTACCTTATGGTTTTGCAGATGTTATGTTCTCCTTATGTGTTCTAACTGATTAACTCGCGGTCACTTTGAAATCTTGCCTCCTTCTGCTAATATTGCTTTGCTATGCTCTAATATTAGATACCTCCCCTTTTCTTTTGTACCTTTACAGTGATATCAAGAATAAGGACTGTTTCTACAAGAAGGGAAATACATTTAAAGGGGGGCTCAGGCAATAACACTAATTTAGTATGAAATGCCAGGTGAGATGCCATGTTGAACTAGTTGTTGAATTTCTAGTGAGTTGTTATTTAATGACGGTCATATATTCCCATTTCTTTTTTGGTGGGGGTTAATTAATAATATTCAGGATGAGGATTATCTTTGCATATTATCCTGTATCTTAATAGGTTTTATTAGACATTAATTACCTTATATATATTATCCAAATGTGTGTCGTTGATGCTCTGTTTTATTCAATATTATGTGTATATTAAGTTAAATTTTGAATAATTTCTTAACTAGGTTGCACTATAGTGGAATTGTGTGAATAGGAAGTCAAGATTTCTTCTTTGAGAAACTCGCTCTTACAGGAGGTAGGCAGAAGGACTATTTATTCTTAACAGTTATCTTTTTTGAGGAGTTCTGGGGAATGTACAGATACTTGTATCATTAATGTGTCCAAAAATATTTTTTTTAGTTTGTGAGTAATAGATTGTTATATAGGCAGGTGCCCTATTGTCTTTTTTGGTGTACTATGTTTTTTGACTGTTTAAATCGGACATGTATTATTTATCAATTACAGCCCTGATGATGTCCGTCTGTGGACGAAACGCGTCGGCTGTTTATGTTGCACTTTGATTCATATGAAGATTTGCTATCAATCTGAATTTCATCATCTCTGTTGAAAATCATCAAATAAAAGGACAATTTTTGGAAATCACATCTGTGAACTTCTGATTTTGTGGTGAACTGTCGCTCCCTCAATTCTTTGCGTACACATCAAGGACATTGCTGGATTTTATCGGTGGATTCAGATGAGGTGTTGAGCGGACTTCTGAATACTTATTCTTCTTCTAAATATTGTAACATAAATTTAGTTATTGTCTGTGCTGTCTTTAAACCCTCACCATTCTTCGCACTTTGAGTATTTGTTTGTTAGGGCTATTAGCACGACAATAACAAGTGGTGATTTGTATTACTGTTTGTAAACAAAAATGGAAGATGATAGAGAGAAATTGGCAGCAGAGATGTTTCAGATGAGTAAGGGCGCCACCCCAATATCTAAGAATAAGACACCGGTCAACAGTTTGAGAGATAAATTCCTGAAATTAGAAAGGTTGAAGAAAGCTGAACTTTCAAAATGGTGGGACGGGGTCACTTTACAGAATTACTTAGATGTGAGGAGAATTCCTAGAGGTCTACGGATATTAATTTTTCCGACATTTGATGACCTTGATATTGATTTATTAAAAGATTGGGAAGAAAATCTTTACAATTCATCATTCACTATGAATAATATTTTGTTAAAGAATGCTAACGGAAAAGTGGATAAGCTTAAACAAGAGATTTTAGATCTTGAGTCAGAGATCAAGGCCATGAATCTTCCAGAACTCACTGAAAGAAATTATGCAATTTTGAAAGATGTGATTGATAAGTTTCAATTACAGATTAAAGATAAAAAATGAATAAGATCAGGAGGGATGAAAGAGATTATGCCCAGGGCAGGATATTCACTTTCGCCAGAGGATATGACGAAATAGTCAGACCAAAAGGTCCTGCTAAGGTCACAGGTCAGAGTGACTTGAGCTCTGTTAATTATAGCAGCTCTAGCGTATCATCGGTTGAGGACTTGGGAGGTGCAGGGGGAGCTACTGCCACCCCCCCTGTTAATTCGTCTTTTTTCGACGAAATTACTCGTATCAAGAAAGGCAAAAGAAAAGACCCTGTAGGAACAGGAGGTGCAGGAAAGATAGGAGGTACGAGGATGGGGACAAGGAGCCAGGATGCTCAGAGGAAATAATGACACAAGCGCTAGAGGCTAGATCAGGTGAACTTCAAGTTATCAACTTGTCTGATAGGACTCTCAATAAGAATGAGTTATCAGTTTTGAAGAAAGGCTTATCATTTTGTCCTATGTATAAATGTAATTACACGGATTTGGAAATTGACCTGTTTCACTTTGTGAGAAGATTGAAATTGAAAACATTTTTTTCTGAACAAGAAAGATCTATGAATGTTAATCCTCAGTCAAATAAAGATTGTGCTATGTCTATCAATGATTTGAGGAATACTTGTTTATTATTGTCTATCTCTGAAGGTGAGGATTTAAGGGAGGAGGATGTTGCCGAATCATTGAACATTATGACGGTTTACAGTTGTTCTAGTGGTCTTAAAACAAAATCTAAATTTGTTCCACAAGGTGGACAATTCTTTGCTATTGATTTGTATATTAACAGAACTCTGGAGGAATTATACAAAATACAAGATTGTGATTGTAAAAAGGGTTCTGGTAAATTTCATGATAATCTGTCTTATGGAGAAAGGGCGGCTTTAAGAAGTTTGAGAAGTGATAAGAATATTGTAATACAATCATCTGATAAGGGGGGTAATGTAGTCATTATGAATAGATCTGATTACAGTGCTGAAATTCAACGTCAGTTACAAGACCCCTCTTGTTATCGTAAGCTAACCCGTAATCCTATTCCTGAGGCATCCTCTTTGATTAATGACAGATTATATAATTGGAAAGAAGAAGGGATGTTAGATGAGGCAGAATTCAAATACCTTCGCATTTCTAAACCTATTTTCCCCTTCATTTATGTTTTACCAAAACTGCATAAGCCAGACACAAACCTCCGGGTAGACCTATAGTAGCTGGTATTGGCAGCATTACTGAACACGTCAGAATTTGTGGACATGTTTTTGAAGCCTCTGGTGGTTAACTTGCCCGCATATATCAGGGATACCATGGACGTCCTCAATAAATTGGAGGACGTAACATGGGAGGAAGGGTACACCCTGGTCACTATGGATGTGGTAGGGTTGTACACTTGTATTCATTCGGATATGGGCTTAGTGGCATTAAAATACTTCCTGGGAAGCAGAAATGTGAGCTTGAGAGAGCATTCAGACATGTTGTTGGAAATGACCAGATTGATTCTCGATAATAATTTCTTTTTGTTGGAGGACGTCTGGTATCATCAGACGAGAGGTACGGCAATGGGCTCCAGGTTTGCTCCTTCTTACGCCAACCTATTTATGGGTTGGTTTGAGAGGGAGCATGCCTGGGGCCGTAATGCCGGCAAATGGCATGATAATATTTTGTTTTGGACTCGTTTCATTGACGACATTCTCATGATTAGGAGGGGGTCGGAGAATGATCTACAGGAATACTTTAAGTATCTGAACATTAATAACTTCAATGTATCGCTGACACTTGAGCATAGTAACTCAAGGATTGTGTTCCTGGATGTGGAACTATTCATTGAAAAGGACAATATTATGAGTAGGTTATACAGAAAACCCACTGCCACTAACTCCATTTTAAGGTATGAAAGCCTTCACACTAAAGCTGTAACTAGGGGCATCCCCTATCGTGAGATGGTTAGGATTCGACGAAATTGTAGCAAGGATAATGACTTTGAGATAGAGCTTAATTCTCTACAAAATAGGCTCAGGGAAAGGGGGTATCTTGAATCTGACCTCGTTAGAGCTAAGAACAGAATTTATAAACTTGACAGGAAATCCACTTTGATTCAGAAAGAAAAGAAAAACAGTTCCAAGGGACCAGTAGCCTTTATTACTAAGTATTGTATTCAGAAGGATACCATATTTAAGGCACTTGGTAAACATTGGAACATTTTGAAGGGAGTCCCAGCACTTTCTGGGTTTATTAATGAACGTCCTGAGGTCATTTTCAAAAGATGTCCTACGGTTAAGGAACTCATTAGTAGCAATTATCTTGAGCCAGTGAAAGAAAATAATTTCAATTGGTTAACTAAACGTCCATCTGGTTTCTTCAAATGTGGCTCTTGTAATGTGTGCGACTATGGTTTGAACAAAGTGAAGAGCTTTTGTTATAACACTGATCAGTTGTATACAATCAGGGAATTCATCAATTGTAACAGTGAGGGGGTAGTTTATGCCATTAAATGGCAATGTAACAAGGTTTACATGGGGAGTACAAAGAGGAAACTCAAGACACGAATTCAAGAACATGTAAGGGCTATTCAGAATCAGGATGAGAAGTCTCCTATTTTCCAACATATTAAAACTCATCATCCTTTGGAGACTATGATAACATTCCATGGTGTGCAAAAGGTTCAACCATGGAAAAGGGGGGGGACTGGATCCTCCTTCTGAGACAGGTTGAGGTGAGATGGATTTCCCGCTGCAGATTAGTGAAATTAGGGTTAAATACTGAGAATGAGTTACATTACTTTTTGTAATTGGGGGATGAACTCTATTAGGGTTAACAGATCTTTTATATGTTGATCTGTTTTTTCCGTGATCACTTGTAAACTTGTTGTTTCCAGTGGGTGTAATTAAGTAATCCCTTGCAATTGCTTCTCTCTTTTATCAGAGTAAATTCTAGATGTACTACATATTATTTACCTTTGAGATATCTCATTATGAATATGCTCCTTAGATTAGGGAGTTGTATATAGGAGCCTGAAGACTTATTAAGTAATGATTTGCAGTTCTATTACATTTTTCAAATTTAATGTATCGATGTATGCGGATATCGCACTTTGGATTTATCCTGAATATGGGCATCTATATATCCTAATATGTTCAATATAATTCATCGGTCTGCACATTATAACCGTGTCTCATGCATTGATCTTCGAATATATACTCTTACAATGCGGCAGCATAACCTATCTATTGTCTCTTACTATACTTTATTTTTCTTTAAAATATATTTGTACATTTTGTTTGCTCCGATCGAATGTTTGCGTTGTGTCATCTTTATAGCTATGGTGACGTTTACTTGGGTATCTTAATTGTGATTTCGACACCGGTAATGATCGGCTACTGGGTACTACACGCTTTCCTTTCAGTGAACCGGATACAACACGTATATTGACTGCTTCTTACCACACTTCATTTCTCTTTTTAAGTAATTTACTTATTTTTGATATTCCGATAAATATTTGTGTTGTGTTGTTTTCAGAATTAGAGTGACGTTTGCACGTGTATCTCATTGGTTACTTCATAGCCGGAAACACTTTGTCATTGGGTAGAATACGCTCTCCTTTGACAAACTGGATATGCAACAGTGGACCGGATATAATATGTCTTCGGGTCTGGAGCTGCGGACCTAATAGAGAGCCATAGTGGAGTTTTTCTAACGCGTCCCGAAGTCAGGATTACGAGGTTGGGCGGACCAGTTTGGGAGCTGGGTTTGTCTAAATGAGCGGGAATAATTACGACGTTTTTGATTGGTGAGACAGTAATTTAAAGGGAAGCAATGGGCATAGTTACTTTGCACGTTGTCGCCGTAGACATCGGACGCCGCCTGCCGAGACTCCCCATTACGACATTGTATTCATATTTTTAAAAGGTGAGGTGCTGACAGGAACAGCTAGTTTTTATCGTGGAATTGCTAGTGGATGCTTATTGGGCGGTATAGACTAAATATTTGTTTTAATGATAATTTCTAAATCTTGCATTTCATTTGTTTCAACAGGACTATCACTTTTGAATCTCTATTGTTACTAGGTGAGGTTATTTACCGATTGGTTTTTTTTGTTGTTATGGGTTATATTTAGTGACCGGGCTTGGACAGACAGATTTTCTTTGTCCATTCTCTTTGCCAGCACAACACTGGGTGAGATGATTAGATCATTTAGGTATTTGTCCGCCCTTATATATATCTTTTCTATGGTGATTTTGTTAATATGTTACCTTATGGTTTTGCAGATGTTATGTTCTCCTTATGTGTTCTAACTGATTAACTCACGGTCACTTTGAAATCTTGCCTCCTTCTGCTAATATTGCTTTGCTATGCTCTAATATTAGATACCTCCCCTTTTCTTTTGTACCTTTACAGTGATATCAAGAATAAGGACTGTTTCTACAAGAAGGGAAATACATTTAAAGGGGAGCTCAGGCAATAACACTAATTTAGTATGAAATGCCAGGTGAGATGCCATGTTGAACTAGTTGTTGAATTTCTAGTGAGTTGTTATTTACGGACGGTATATTCCCATTTCTTTTTTGGTGGGGGCTAATTAATAATATTCAGGATGAGGATTATCGTTGCATATTATCCTGCATCTTAATAGGTTTTATTAGACATTAATTACCTTATATATATTATCCAAATGTGTGTCGTTGATGCTCTGTTTTATTCAATATTATGTGTATATTAAGTTCATTTTTGAATAATTTCTTAACTAGGTTGCACTATAGTGGAATTGTGTGAATAGGAAGTCAAGATTTCTTCTTTGAGAAACTCGCTCTTAAAGGAGGGAGGCAGAAGGACTATTCATTCTTAACAGTTATCTTTTTTGAGGAGTTCTGGGGAATGTACAGATACTTGTATCATTAATGTGTCCAAAAATATTTTTTTAGTTTGTGAGTAATAGATTGTTATAGAGGCAGGTGTCCTATTGTCTTTTTTGGTGTACTACGTTTTTTGACTGTTTAAATCTGACATGTATTATTTATCAATTACAGCCCTGATGATGTCCGTCTGTGGACGAAACGCGTTGGCTGTTTATGTTGCACTTTGATTCATATGAAGATTTGCTATCAATCTGAATTTCATCATCTCTGTTGAAAATCATCAAATAAAAGGAAATTTTTTGGAAATCACATATGTGAACCTTCTGATTTTGTGGTGAACTGTCGCTCCCTCAATTCTTTGTGTACATATCAAGGACATTGCTGGATTTTATCGGTGGATCCAGATGAGGTGTTGAGCGGACTTCTGAATACTTATTCTTCTTCTAAATATTGTAATGTAAATTTAGTTATTGTCTGTGCTGTCTTTAAACCCTCACCGTTCTTCGCACTTTGAGTATTTGGCTAACCTCAGTCTCTATGGCCTCGATCTCCCTCTGGTGTTCCTTCTTCCTCCCGAGATCAAAGAGAGGGCCTGATCCCGAATCGCCATCATGTAGGCCTTCCACACTGTCTGCAGGGATTCTACTGAGCCTTCATTATCCATAAAATAGTTGTCTATGGCCGCAAGGAGTTACTTATGAATATTGGGATCCCGAAGGTACCACGGGTTAATGGGGGCCACCCGTCCCACCTGTTTGTAGTTAAGAACCACATGAAGCCAAACCGGGTTAGGCTCCCATGCGCCCTGTAATGGAAGGTGTGATGCAGTGTGTTCGGGTGATAGGCCCGCCAACGGTCCGCCAGCCCCATAGGCTTGAGGAATTCGGGCAGCCAAGCAAAGGAGTGAGCAATCTCACGAGGAGGATGACGAACTGTGTACCTGAAACATTTGAGTTTAAGCCCCCCCTAACAGTAACAGACTATCTGGGATGTCTAACAGTAGTGTTCCTAGGTCCCTAAAGGTGATGGCTTGTAGGCCCGGGGGTATATAAACCGACAAAAGTGTAACTAAGTGTCCTTCCCATGTGCCCAAGACCTCAATATATCGCTCCCTGTCATCTGTCCAGGTCGCCTGCAATACAAGGGGGATAGATTTCTTTATCATAATACCTACCCCTCGGGAGCCCGAGCTGAACCCTGCATGAGCAAACATTACATAACCCCCTATGTGCAACGCCTTGCATGCATTACCAATAAGATGAGTTTCCTGAAGTAGGATAAAATCTGGGGGCTGGCGCTTTATGTATTGGAGGACAACACTAAGTTTTATCTTGTCCCCCAGCCCACTGACATTCCAGCTTAACAATTTAATCCGACCGTCCCAACGTGCTGCCATAGTAGAGTAAGAACATTCTCCATTTCCTTTACAGAAGGTGAAGTACATGTTTCCACTTCCCCTACTAGAATTGCCATAGAAGTTGCTGATGCAATAAATGCCACAAAAACACAACAAAACACCCTCTCCAACAATCCCCCACCCCGCTGCCCTGCACTCTAAGCCTAGAACTGCTCATCGAAAACTTGCAGAGTGCCTGTGCCTGTTGCCCCTGTAAAAAGTTCAAGATAGAGGAAATTAAAGGGCTCCACTTCCCATCCCCATCCAGGTCAAATGTACAACCCTATGAAAGTTAACACCCCAGGTCCAGTTGAGTCCACGATCCCCAACAATACGAAACAAGAAACCCCCCTCCCAGGCAAACCCCACTCCAGGCACCATTTACTCAGTTCAAATTCCGCTGCCAACCAGGTTTCTGTCTCAGGCAGGGCGATTGTCCGCACACTCTCTGCCATCGCGATCGTCTGGGCTCCTCATTCCACGGCGTTCAATCTATTCTGTCACTGCTTCAGGATGTTCGAAGAACCATGCTCTCCCCTCTGCTTCAATCCGTAGACGCGCCGGGAACAACATCGAGTATTTCAGACCCAGCTAATACCAGCACAAAAAACATACCTGCTACAAACCCACACAATACTGATCACTCTTCTACAAAACAAAGTCTCACTATCACCAATGAACATTCTCTAAACTGTCTATTAATAAATGCTCGATCGCTCTTGAAAAACAAACATCACATCTACGACCTTCCCACCGATGCAAAGCCAGACATACTATTCATAACTGAATCATAGTTGGGAGATGATATGGCTCCAGTACTGCATGAAGCCATTCCTCTAGACTCTCAAACGATCACCTAAAATCGCATAGGCAAAAAAAAGGAGTTGTGTTCAGGCAAACATTACATATCACTAAAGATGACGACATCTCCATGAAGAATTGTCATGCTCTTCTCACCAGATGCAATCCCACACCGTCTTTCTCCTGTAACTTCCTGCTCCTTTACAGACCTCCACCTAGCAAGGTGACATTCCCAGACGCGCTTCTAGTTTCAAAGCTGATAACAATACACTGCATCCTACGCGTTCTGGGTGACCTCAACATTTGGTTTGACAAACTGTTGTAATCTGCTTGTTAAGTAATGCATCCTCCCTGTCCTTGTTCTATGCCTTGCTGCTCAGCCAATGTGATGTCATTAGACTGTTATTAATGTTTGTACTTGAAGGGAATTCAGTTGGAGATGATGAGCTGAGCAGCAAGGAGGCAGCTCCTGGTGGGGTGTATATTGGAACTTACTAAGCTGTAACTTGATGAAAAACCACCATCTACAAGAGCTGTCTACGAGACTTCTTTGATTGCTACATTGGCGATGATTAAGAAGCAAGTACCTGCGTGTGCCACCTAAAGAAAGTTGAAATTACCAAAGATAATACATTCAAAGAAACAGTAACAGAGGTCAAAGGAAATTCAAAGGTAAAAGAATTTTTACATAAATTAAAAGCATGCGTTTGAAGTTATCTGGCACTTCGCCCCACCAGTGACCCGAATAACGGTCGCCCTAAATCCAAGAGTGCCAGATCCAGCTGTAAGGAAAGCCTGATGTCCATTATAATATCGTGGGAGGCTATGACTCCTGTGAGGTGCTACCGTGTTGCTCGGGGGCATACATTCAGACCCGGTGTTGACACCTAATTATGTTGATCGGGGCAAATGTAACAATTGAAGGCAGTCACTTTGAAATATTCTGGTCTTGGACAAATATCGAGCCCCGGTGTGCTAGCACTTGAAGTATGGCTGTTGTGAGAAAGCTTCCAGTCCCAGTGAGAAGTCATTAAGTGCTGTGAAGATTCACACCTTAACTCGGGGGCTAGGATCGAGCCCCTCTTTTGCCTAGTGGTGCTTGGCAGGAATGGAATATAAAGTGATGGAAAGATCGTAACCCAGTTTAAAAAGTACTGATTTCTGGGACGCAGTCCTGATGTGACGTGTTGGGCGAAAATTGAGCCCCGGTGTATTTGGTTTCCACATGTTAAAATATGAGTGAGTTCAAAGATCAACAGGTTGCTAATCAGAGTTTGACTGACTCTAGCTAAATTCTGTTTTTTCGAAGTGTGGCATTTATGTGGTGTTTTCTCCTCAATAATGGACCAACTGTTACAGTTTACTTTTAAAAAGGTCTAGCACGAGATGAGGAGTACACTCGGCGCTTTACCTTCTCACGGAAGCCTTCTGTGATGACTCCTCACTCCATCCACATTTGTACTCCTTTGTGGCAATATGTAGTGCCTGTTAGTGCCGAGAACCACCCGGTTCTACGTCAATATGCGTGCCTCCATTTTGTGTCTACACGACCAAGTATAGCCAATAAAGTTAATTTCATGAACCAGATACTGACGATAAAGATAATTTAAATGTGAGGATTGCTGTGAGCGTTGCTGCCTGAATATCGTCAAGGAGTCACAGGTACTGCCAGTTAATTGAAAACTAAATATTATCGGGAATGTCGCTGTGAAAAATTTAGAACTAGTACAACAACGCCATCTTCTGGCTATTTAGCGCCACTGCATTAGGACAAGGAAATAAACAGTTCACTCGTTTAAGACACAGTGAAATTTAGAGCACCGATTGAGGAACTGTATTTGAGTCAAGACTTTGTAATGAATAGTTAGCTACATGGAGATCGACAATGACTCAGAGAGCCAAGAACCCAGAACAGGAACAGTATGAATTATAAAATCGAGAGTAACTCCAGAATTGGGACAGCGATTTCAGAAGCGGGTCTGAGAGCCATTGTTGAAGACAATGGTCCCAGAACTTGAACCACGACGAAAAGCCCAAATAACAGGGATGAACAGCCTGTGTGGGGATTAAGGTCCCAGAACTTGAACCGCAAGGAGGATTGTTGCGTATGAGTTGATGTTCCAGGAACTGGAACAAGATCACCGCCGACCAGCTCACCACCTCTCTCAGCCAGAACCCTCCCGCCAGCACAACGGACCCCAACGAAGCAGCCAGCAACCTCACACAGTGGATCACCAACTGCGCAGACGACCTCGCACCACTGAAGACCCCTCCCAGCAGACACTGCAGGAAGAAAGCCTCTTGGTTCACCGACGAACTTAAGAACTCCAAGAAGTACTGCCGCACCCTCGAGAAAGCCTGGCGCAATGATCAGACCACAGACAACACGACTGCTCTCAAGCACGCCACCCGCAAACACCACCAGCTGATCCGCACCACCAAGAAGACAGCATTCAAAGAACGACTGGACACCAACGCCCACAACAGCAAGGAACTCTTCAGCATCGTTAAAGAGCTCTCCAACCCCAGCGTCGGAAACAACAACATCACTCCCTCGCAAGACCTCTGCGACTCGCCTCGTTCTTCCACCCCAAGATCGCCGAAATACACAACAGCTTCGGCGCACCAACCACGCACCCAACCACCGAACCAACGCCCCCCACCACCACACTCTGCGCCTGGACCCCGGTCAGCACCGAAGACACAACCCGCACGATGAACACCATCCACTCCGGATCGCCAACCGACCCCTGCCCCCACCACGTCTTCAACAAGGCCGACTCCATCATCGCACCCCAACTCCGGGACATCATCAACACCTCCTTCAACACCCCCACCTTCCCGGAAAGCTGGAGGCACGTGGAGCTCAGCGCCCTCCTGAAGAAACCAACAGCGGACCCCACCGACCTCAAGAACTTCCGCCCCATCTCGCTCCTCCCTTTTCCTGCCAAAGTCATTGAGAAGACCGTCAACAGACAGCTTGCCGCCTTCCTCGAGACGAACGGATCCCTCGACCACTCGCAGGCCGGCTTCCGAGCCAACCACAGCACAAGACCGCCCTCATCGCAGCCACTGACGACATCAGATCCCTGCTCGACAACGGGGAAACAGCGGCCCTCATCCTCCTGGACCTCTCCACAGCGTTCAACACTGTCTGCCACCGCACCCTAGTGCAGCGCCTCAGCAACATCGGAATCCAAGAGAAGGCACTGGAGTGGATCATCTTGGTCCTCGCTGGTAGAACCCAGAGAGTGGGCCTCCCCCGTTCAAAAACCGAGGCCACCAAAGTCATCTGCGGCGTACCACAGGGATCATCGCTCAGCCCCACCATCTTCAACATCTACATGAGCCCCCTCGCAGCCATCGCACGCCAACACAACCTCAACATCATCTCCTACGCCGACGACACCCAGCTGATCCTCTCCCTCACCAACGACCCCGCCACCGCCAGATCCAGCCTACACGAAGGGATGAAAGACGTCGCCGAGTGGGTGAAGAACAGCCGCCTGTTGGGATTATCCTGTGAGACTCTTCTGATGTTTCCTCTCGAGCTGCAAACTCCCAACTCCCTCAAGGATCAACCAACTCAATCAGGAATTCAACGCTGACTGAGCTAACTTCTCCCAAAGGGAAAGGGGAAGTGGACAGAGAGACTAACAACAAATAAACCTTGCAAGAACTTCAGTTGTTGGTCTCTCAAGAAAGTGTTCCAGGCCGCTGACCTTTTACTTATAGGATGCACAACACTTGACCCATGTTACACATAAGTTTAGCTGGCCCTTGATCACACTTAAACAAAGGTTTTGCACTGACTCAGTCTCTTGACACCTGAGACTACTATTATTCTTCAGTTCAGGAATTTCTGCAATTGGAAGACAAGAAATAGCAGCCTATAACTTGAACATCATTGCTATAGGTTAATGTACATTCCTAACTGTCTTACAAGAAGAATAAACCTTCTTAACATTAATCTATACAAGCTCCTTATTTACACAGGTTTTAAAGCATAGTGAGGATAACCCCCAAAAAACCATTTGCTTTTGTCAAGGCTTGTTAGATCTCTAACAGTTTAGTCTTTGAGCACCAAGCCTTAAACTTCGAAGAGGTTTAAATGCCCTTTGAGAGTGTCTTCAGCCAAAAGTCATTTGTCTCTACCAAGGCTTGTTTAAACCTTCACTGTTTGTCTAGCGCTAAGCCTCTAACAATGTTTTAACATTAAATTCTATTTTTAAGTCTTTGTCCTTAAAGCGCTACGCTTTTCATTCTGTTGCTGCAGTAATTAGAAAATCTTACTGTCCTTTACAAGTCACGTAGCGTCCAACAGGAGACTCGAACTGCCGACTGAGAGGAGTTTCAGAATCAAACCTCCTGGCAGACATGAAGAAGAAATGTAACCCGATACTGCGTCCTCAGCGAAGCTCGTGACACAGCTGATGCTGTCTTCTGAGGAGTTTGGGACTCGACTGTGGGTTAAGAATTGTAGATATTTTAGAAGGGGGAAATTCAGAATTGGCAAGGAACACGGGATATGCTGAGGACCAAGGAAACCTCCAGCGCAGGATCAGAAGCTCTCGTCAGGCTCAACGAGAGACGAAGCGTCGAGCCGTTGACAGAGGCATCTATTTATAGCTTCTGCCACGAGAGTCAGCGCGAGCCCCCTTTCAAGAGATGACACTGGACTCGTGGGCTAGCGCGAGCCTGTCTCTTAAAGAGCTCACACTCCAAACTGTTAATCCTTCCTATTCAGATAGGCAACAAACAAGCATTGCTAAAGGCAATTTCATAAGAACATAACTAAAAGGATTAACCTTGTAAAAATACACATATACACTATTCCTAAAATACCAACTAACCAAAATTGACTTAAAAGATTCACCAGAGGTAAACAGAATCTGTTTTTAAAACTGAATTTAGACAAGACGACCGGTAGCACCTCTAACAGTTCCTCCCCCCAAAGGTCGTCTTACAGGTCGAGGTTTTTCAGGATGCAAAGCATGAAAAGACCTAACAAGTCTAGGGGCATGAACATTTCTTTCAGGTTCCCAAGATCGCTCAGAAGGATCATAACCCTTCCAATCAACCAAATAAAACAAGGTACCCCGAACTCTTTTTGAATCTAAAATAGATTTAACCTCTTATTCAATATGATCCCCAATAACCACAGGCGGTGGAGGATTATCAGGTCGAGTGGTAGGTTCAAAAGGTTTCAAAAGGGATACATGAAAAACTGGATGAATGTTATACTCATCAGGCAAAACTAATTTTACAGAAACAGGATTCAAAATTTTCTCAATTTGAAAAGGACCCAAATACCTAGGTTTCAACTTCCTAGGACCCTCTAATTGAATGTTTCTAGTAGACAACCAAACTAATTGACCTTCCTTATACAGAGGGGAAGATTTACGATGAGAATCAGCAGTACGTTTCATAGTTAACTTACTTTTAATCCACTGCTTCCTAGCCCGCTCCTGAATATCCATCAAGGATGACAACCTATCAGACACAGCAGGCATAGACTGTTGTTCCTCAGGTAAAAGAACAGGAAGTGATCTAGGATGTTGACCAGTGAGGAAGTAAAAAGGAGAACAACCTAAAGCTGAATGCGTGGTGTTCTTGTAAGAGAACTCCGCCCAGGGTAAAACTTCATCCCAATGACCCAAAGAAGTAGTTAACAGACATCGTAAACCCTGTTCAACATGTTGATTAACCCTTTCAGTTTGCCCATCAGTCTGCGGATGAAAAGAAGAAGACAAAGCTAACTCAATTCCAAGTTGTTTACTAAGCTGTGACCAGAATTTAGATATAAACTGAGGACCTCTATCTGAAATAATCTTTGAGGGAAGCCCATGAAGTTTGACAATATTTGATAAAAACACCGTACTAAATTCTGCTGCAGTTGGAATTTTGTGTAACGGAATAAAATGTCCCATCTTAGAAAGTAAATCAACCACCACAAGAACCGTAGTGTAGCCATTAGAATTAGGAAGATCAGTAATGAAATCTAAACTAATTGTGTGCCAAGGTTGAGGAGGAATTGTCATTGGATGAAGTAAACCCATAGGAACTGCATGTAAGGCCTTTTGTCGTGAACAAACTGGACAAGCTTTCACAAATTGCTGAATAGCAGAAATCATTTTTTCCCACCAAAAATGACGTTGACATAAGTCCAAAGTTTTATTAATGCCAGGATGAGCAGCAATAGCCAAATCATGATTCCACTGCATAACCTTATTCTGTAAACTTTTTGTGGGAATAAATAACTTACTATTGTGATAAAACAGACCCTCTCTGACTGAATTCCCTTTCTAGGACAACCACTCAAGAATATTATATTTTTTTAATTCATCCTTAATAGAATCCAAGAAAATTTCAGAATGAATCTCCGCAGCTATTTTCTCCTTAGGCAAAACACTAGGTGACTCTTTTACTGAAATTAAATCTTTTTCACAAACTAATCGTGAAAGTGTATCAGATAACAATTGCTTATTTCCAGGCCGATACGTAATTAAGAAATTAAATTCACTAAAAAACTGTAACCATCTCATCTGTCTGGGAGTAAAAGCCTTAACCGTGGAATAAAATTGTAAATTTTTATGATCAGAAAATACTGTGATAGTATGTTTAGCCCCCAAAAGATGATGTCACCATTCTTGAAAAACATCCTTAATTGCTAAAAGTTCCCGTTCAGCAATAGTATAATTCTGCTCTGCCAACAAAAGCTTCCTAGAAAAAAAAGCAACTGGATGTAAATGACCAGTATTTGAATCCTTTTGAAGCAACACACCACCAATAGCAGTCTGAGAAGCATCCGCCTCAACAAAAAATGGCCTGTCAGGATCTGGATGAACTAAAATTGGAGCAGAAGTAAAGGCTTTCTTTAATAAAGAAAAAGCTTGATCCGCTTCTTCAGTCCAAGAAAAAACGTTCCCTTTTTTTAGCAATTGAGTAATGGGAGTAACAATTTCAGAAAATTTGGAAATGAGACGCCTATAAAAATTGGCAAATCCTAAAATTCTCTGAGTGTCCTTAATAGAAATAGGAATTGGCCAAGTTAGAATTGCTTCAACCTTTTTAGGATCCATGTGAATTCCCTCAGGTGATAAGCAATAGCCAAGAAATTCTACCTTAGAGGCATTAAATACACATTTTTCCAATTTTGCAAATAAAGAATGATCCCTTAACCTCTGCAAAACCGCCTGAACATGTTGTATATGCTCCTCAGAATTTTTAGAATAAATCAAGATGTCATCAATATAAACAATACAACAGACATCTAACAAATCATGCAAGACCTCGTTGATAAAATATTGAAATGCTGCCGGAGCATTACAAAGACCAAATGGCATAACAGTATATTCAAAAAGACCAAATTTTGTACGAAAAGCGGTCTTCCACTCATCACCTTCCTTGACTCGAATCAAATGATATGCTCCTCTAAGATCCAGTTTGGTATAGATACTGGAGCCCTTAATTTGATTAAGAAGTACAGGAATTAAAGGTAACGGATATCTGTTTTTAATTGTTGCTTTGTTTACAGCTCTATAATCAATACAAGCCCTCAAATCTCCAGACTTCTTCGCAACAAAGAAAAGTGGAGACGAAACTGGGGAAGTGGAGTGACGGATGAATCCAAGTTCCAAAAGTTCACCCAAATATTTCCTCAAATAATCATTTTCAGGTTCAGTTAAGGCATACATTCTGCTGCAAGGTAGAACAGCTCCAGGGACCAAATCAATTCTACAATCATAAATTCTACTAGGTGGTAGTTTAGTTGCTTCAACTGGATCAAATACTTTCGAAAAATTCTGATACTCAACAGGAAGCCTATTTACCTCTGAGTTCAAAGTAGCGCAAAAAAGAGGCATTACTGGATCACTTATCTCTTGATAACAATGCAGTTTACAAAAAGAAGATTCCAAGGTAAGTGTTCTTTTAATCCAATCAATTCTAGGATTATGTAACTCCAACCAGGGAATACCCAAGATTACTCCAAAAGTTGGAGCATCAATCAGATCAAAAATCACCTTTTCAGTATGCCCGTTGTCAGCCACTAAGGTCAAGGGCTCCGTGTTAAAACGAATCATTCCGGAAGACAATACTGAACCATCCACAGCTCTCACAGGCTCAGGTTCCTTCTTGGCCACAAACTTCAAATTTAATTTATGAGCAAACTCAATATCGAAAAAATTCCCTGTGGCCCCAGAATCCAAAAGTACTGGAATACTATGTCTTTGTAATGAGGTTAAAATAAAAACCATCCGAATTGTGAAATGTTTGGGAATAAGTGTTGCTACGTTAGTGACAAACTGAGAGATCTTAGAAGAAGATTTACTCGAAGAAACGATCTCAACTTTCTTCGAGATTTCTAGTTTTCCGACTGAGTTGATGAAGAAGTCTCGACCACCAAGACTTTCTTTTTAGTAGGCTTAACTGTACAATCCTTAGCAAAATGCCCTGGCTTGCCACAATATAAACACAAGTTACCCTTGCGTCTTCGTTCCTTTTCCTCAGGAGTCAAGGGTCCCTTAAATCCTCCCAACTGAACTAGCTCAACCAAAGAATTCTTAACATCAGACTCCTTTTTCTCAACTTTAAATTGCGAACTTCTAAGGTCACTCCTTGTTTTCTCATTTCTACGTTCACTTAACCTATGTTCAAGTTTAACCACTAGGTCCTGAAATTCCTTAAAATCCTCAGGCAGATTAACAATGTGCGCAAGAGAATCTTTTAAGTCATCTTTAAGACCTCTATAAAACAAAGAAGTTCTTTTCTCTCAGGCCAATGTGTCTCGGACAAAAGTCTGTTAAAGGTAGTCATGTATGAAATAAGATCTTTAGATCCCTGACGAAGGTTCAATAACTCATTATCCGAAGCCTGAACTAAAGTATGTTTCGCAAATAATTTTGACATGGCCATTTTAAAATTCTGTAGGTTATGAAGCAATGGGTCATTATTATCAACTAAAGGCATTGCCCAGTTAGCAGCCACCCCTCCAAGATAAGAAATTATAAAATCTACTTTAGCAGTATCAGAAGAAAAAATTTGAGGTTTGCACATGAAATGCAACTGGCATTGACTGAGAAAAGTGGCATATCTACCACTTTCTCCAGTAAATCTTTCAGGATTTGCCAAAGGGACAGGAGCTGGAGTAACTACCGTGACTTGAACAGGTTGAGCTGCTGGCTGTTCCCCAGAAGAATGAACATCAGAACCAAATCTAGTTGGTGTTAAAACTGGTTTCCTTTCTTTAGTAGGATCCCTCCAAACTGTAAACCCCGCCCTAGTTTCGTCTAACTGCTGACGAAGGGATTGATTCGCCTCACGCAAATTCTCCATCTCCACATTCATTTTCTGTACCAACTGAGTCAACTGAGAAACATCCATGAGGGTGAGTTTACAAGCTCAAGAGGAAACGATTTTTTTTTTTTAAAAAGTAGGCTTCGTCTACTGTTGGGATTATCCTGTGAGACTCTTCTGACGTTTCCTCTCGAGCTGCAAACTCCCAACTCCCTCAAGGATCAACCAACTCAATCAGGAATTCAACGCTGACTGAGCTAACTTCTCCCAAAGGGAAAGGGGAAGTGGACAGAGAGACTAACAACAAATAAACCTTGCAAGAACTTCAGTTGTTGGTCTCTCAAGAAAGTGTTCCAGGCCGCTGACCATTTACTTATAGGATGCACAACACTTGACCCATGTTACACATAAGTTTAGCTGGCCCTTGATCACACTTAAACAAAGGTTTTGCACTGACTCAGTCTCTTGACACCTGAGACTACTATTATTCTTCAGTTCAGGAATTTCTGCAGTTGGAAGACAAGAAATAGCAGCCTATAACTTGAACATCATTGCTATAGGCTAATGTACATTCCTAACTGTCTTACAAGAAGAATAAACCTTCTTAACATTAATCTATACAAGCTCCTTATTTACACAGATTTTAAAGCATAGTGAGGATAACCCCCAAAAAAACATTTGCTTTTGTCAAGGCTTGTTAGATCTCTAACAGTTTAGTCTTTGAGCACCAAGCCTTAAACTTCGAAGAGGTTTAAATGCCCTTTGAGAGTGTCTTCAGCCAAAAGTCATTTGTCTCTACCAAGGCTTGTTTAAACCTTCACTGTTTGTCTAGCGCTAAGCCTCTAACAATGTTTTAACATTAAATTCTATTTTTAAGTCTTTGTCCTTAAAGCGCTACGCTTTTCATTCTGTTGCTGCAGTAATTAGAAAATCTTACTGTCCTTTACAAGTCACGTAGCGTCCAACAGGAGACTCGAACTGCCGACTGAGAGGAGTTTCAGAATCAAACCTCCCGGCAGACACGAAGAAGAAATGTAACCCGATACTGCGTCCTCGGCGAAGCTCGTGACACAGCTGATGCTGTCTTCTGAGGAGTTTGGGACTCGACTGTGGGTTAGGAATTGTAGATATTTTAGAAGGGGGAAATTCAGAATTGGCAAAGAACAGGGGATATGCTGAGGACCAAGGAAACCTCCAGCGCAGGATCAGAAGCTCTCGTCAGGCTCAACGAGAGACGAAGCGTCGAGCCGTTGACAGAGGCATCTATTTATAGCTTCTGCCACGAGAGTCAGCGCGAGCCCCCTTTCAAGAGATGACACTGGACTCGTGGGCTAGCGCGAGCCTGTCTCTTAAAGAGCTCACACTCTAAACTGTTAATCCTTCCTATTCAGATAGGCAACAAACAAGCAATGCTAAAGGCAATTTCATAAGAACATAACTAAAAGGATTAACCTTGTAAAAATACACATATACACTATTCCTAAAATACCAACTAACCAAAATTGACTTAAAAGATTCACCAGAGGTAAACAGAATCTGTTTTTAAAACTGAATTTAGACAAGACGACCGGTAGCACCCCTAACACCGCCTGAAACTGAACTCAGACAAGACGGAAGTCCTCATCCTGGGGTCATCGCCCTCCGCCTGGGACGACTCCTGGTGGCCCCCTGCCCTGGGCACCACTCCCAAGCCAAAGGACCACGCACGTAACCTGGGGTTCATCCTGGACTCCTCCCTCTCAATGACCAGACAAGTCAACGGCGTCTCATCATCGTGCTTCAACACCCTGCGCCTGCTCCGAAAGATCTTCCGATGGATCCTCACTGAAACCAGGAAGAAGGTCACTTAGGCACTTATCACCAGCCGACTGGACTACGGAAACACCCTCTACGCCGGAACCACAGCCAAACTTCAGAAAAGACTCCAACGTATCCAGAACGCCTCCGCACGACTTGTCCTGGACATCCCCCGACACAGCCACATCTCCGGCCACCTGAGAGACCTGCACTGGCTCCCCGTCAGCAAGAGGATCACGTTCAGACTCCTCACCCACGCACACAAGGCTCTCCACGACCTGGACCCCAAGTACCTCAACAACCGCCTGACCTTCTACACGCCCACCCGCCAGCTACGGTCGACCAGCCTCGCCCTCGCCGCCGTTCCACGCATCCGCAGAGCCACCGCCGGAGGAAGATCCTTCTCCTACCTGGCAGCCAAGACATGGAACTCCCTCCCCATCCACCTTCGGCTCACCCAGGACCACCTCTCCTTCAGGGAAGCAACTCAAGACCTGGCTTTTCGAGCAGTAACGGACCCTCTACCCCAGCGCCTTGAGACCCTTCCGGGTGAGTAGCGCGCTCTACATATGTCATGATTGATTGATTGATTGATTTATTGATGTTAAGATGCTAGTCCACTCATCGGTTCGATGTGGTGTTGAGATGACTGTGAAGTCCTATGTCATTCATTAATTTGATGTGTGGTGATGTTAAGCCACTTATTACTTTAATGTTGTGCATGAGAATGTGGTAGAGGATGTTAAGCCACTCATTACTTCAATGTTGTGCATGAGATGGCGGTAGACAATGTTAAGCCACTCATTACTTTAATGTTGCGCATGAGATGGCTGTGAAGCGTTAAGCATGAGTATGCAGTAAAGGGTAAGGGGACAGAGTATGACTGTGCGAGTGTTTTATTTCCCTACTCTAGCATGAGTATGTGGTAGAGGATATGCTTTTGGATCTCTGGTTCTTCATGAGTATGTGGTAGGGGGTGTGCTTTATGTCCCTAGTGAGTGGACGTAATATTACAGTGTGTGCAGTAGAGGGCATGTGATATTCCCTCGTCCTATTATTTGTTTGCATTTACGATTCCTATCTTACTGTTTGATTACGTACCTTATTGTTACATTATTACATTATTATTATTACATAAGGAAGGTAATTTATTATCTACATTACTATTTGAAGTGGGGTCCCGCATCGCTGTCCAGAGCGGGTGCACACTGTGCTGTTTCCTGTCCAGGGAGGGGTTCAGAAAGCTCCTGTCCCGAGGGAGAAATCTGCCACCCCAGGAGGGGTTTGTTACCTTGGGAGAATTGTTGCTGCCTAGCGCACGGGACTCCACTGACCAGGTGCCCGTGCGCTCCTCACCTGTGACAGAGGGGAGGGATGCCCTCGCAGCTGACGTCACGACAGCCAGGCTACATCACACCTCGCGGAACCCGCTCGGGCGGGTCCCGCATCGCTGTCCAGAGCGGGTGCACACGGTGCTGTTTCCTGTCCAGGGAGGGGTTCAGAAAGCTCCTGTCCAGAGGGAGAAATCTGCCGCCCCAGGAGGTGTTTGTTACCTTGGGAGAATTGTTGCTGCCTAGTGCACGGGACTCCACTGACCAGGAGCCCGTGCTCTCCTCACCTGTGACAGAGGGGAGGGACGCCCTCACAGCTGACGTCACTATTTAACGCCTAGCAGCTCACGCAGCGCGGGTCGAGCTGGGCGAAGCCCGGGCAAAGGGCGGGCCTTCTGTGGCCCTCAGAGGGCCGTGGAGGACGGGACGGGCCACCCCCATTGCACTCCGTATGCTTTCTTACATCTAATGGACACGTAGTTGTATACATCAAACTCTTGCCCCGTGATGATGACACACATTACCCCTATCTAACTGAATGGAACCATGACTCAGAAAGGGCCCTCCAAAAATTCTATCAACCAGAGGGGTTCGTGTAATGGTATTCAAGACCATCATTTAACCAGGATACCATGGCCCACCCCCACTGATTCAGATGTGAACTTTTTTCGGCAGGCGATAGCTAGTACCCCCAGTGAACAATCTCCCTCAGAAACAACGGGTATCTCGCAAAACTACTTACTGCTAAAGGAACTTAATAATCTGTGTAATACCAAGTATGCCCAAATAGATTGGAGATCTAATTCAGATAGTGCTTCTCCCAGTACGGCTAAAAGCCCTAGTTCTTCGCTCTACAATGAATCAGCGCAGGATTCCACCCCATTATATACTAAAGTTAACACTCTAAGCTCAGCGCCTACACAGACCTCACCCGTTAAGTGCAAACGTGACAAGGCGCAAGATAATGAGAACGACCTGAAGGGACAAGATTTCCACTTAAGCTCGCCACTGACTGTTACGAACACACCTTTGATCCCAGAGGTTGCAGAAGAATTAGATAGTTTAGCATCCCCCCCTTCAATTGGCTCTAACATCCCTGATTGAGCCATTGCTTAAATCTCTTATATCGCCACTGTTGGAGAAAATAATTACCTTGGAGAATAAGTTGCTGGAAATAGAGGAATTGATTAAGATTGACTTAACTCCCGCTAAAATCACCGAAATAACTAATCTGCATCAATCCCCTGTTGCCCCCATAATGCCAATGCAACCTACACTATGTAACAATTTTAAAACTCTCCAACTAGCCCCCAATAAAAAAACCCCTATGATCGCCCCCAAATTGGTATCACCACAGCATACTATTGCTAGAGATGAGAAGGCACCTTCGATATACCTTCCACCTGAGGCCGCCCCATACGTGTGTGTGCTCTCTGGAGTACCACCACTCAAACATGGGAAATCCGAAAGGCAAAATTACCTACTAAATAAAGTAACCTCCTGGTTATCAAAAAACAGACCCTTGCCACCGGATTTGAATGGAACAATAATGTGTGTTAGAAGGGTGGGCTGGTTAGGCTCCCTCCCAAAAGACATCCCTGGTGACTTAGTGTTGGTAAAATTTAGATTTAGACATATTGTCCCGTACCTACGATCTTGGCAGCCACAAGAAGACGATGGCCCAATATCGATCTGGGACTTACATGATTTTTATCCCAGAGTGCCATACATACCCCACTTAAGACCAAAGGTAGGGTACAATTTTAAATACGTGATGGGTAGAAAACCTTATGCCTCCGCACCTAACTGCTTCCCCCCAGCGCACAACATATATAAACATGGAATGCGCTATTAACTTGCCCCTATTAAGGGTGAACATGACGCAAGGGTAGTATTGTGAATGCCTACCGTATGTAAATACGTAATTCTAAAGGAAAGTATCACCACTGGAGGGCATATAGAGATCAACCCTTTCTATGTTTCCCGAATAATAGCTGCTTCCACGGCAAATTAATCCTTTAATTATTACATGTTTTTACCGAAACCTGTGCTAAGTTCTAAGAAATCAGTTAGTTTTAATTTTATTACCTGACTTTCTATTTTTAAATTATTACTTGTACTTACAATGAATTCTTTAATGATTGTGATTGTTGTATATGCTTTTATGAATTGTTTTTACATTTTGAATAAAGCTTTATCGTATCGTATCGTACTATTTGTTATTTACATTACTATTATTACATGGGGAGGATTTTTCACATATTACTACTGTGTTCATGTATACTTATTTCTGAATGTCTATATCTTCTCTCCTTATATATATGTGTTAAATACTGCTTGATTTTTCTTTAATCAATATAAAGGGAAAGATTTGTTGTAATCTGCTTGTTAAGTATTGCATCCTCCCTGTCCTTGCTCTATGCCTTGCTGCTCAGCCAATGTGATGTCATTAGAATGTTATGAATGTTTGCACTTGAAGGGAATTCAGATGGAGATGATGGGCTGAGCAGCAAGGAGGCTGCTCCTGGTGAGGCGTAAATTGGAACTTACTAAGCTGTAACTTGATGAATAGCTCAAGTTCAGGAATTTGTATAGCGCACTACTCACCCAGAGGGTCTCAAGGCACTTGAGGGAGGGTGGGCGCGTTACTTATCAAATAGCCATGTTTTTAGTTGCTTTCTGAAGGAGAGGTGGTTCTGTGTAAGTCGGAGGTGGGTGGGGAGAGAATTCCAGGTTTTGGCCGCTAAGTAGGAAAAGGATCTTCCTCCCATGGTGGATCTGTGGATGCGCGGAATTGCGGCGAGGGCTTGATTGGATGATCGTAGTTGGCGGGTGGGTGTGTAGAAGGACAGTCGTGTGTTGAGGCATTCGGGTCCTAGGTCGTAGAGGGCCTTGTGTGCGTGGGTGAGGAGACGGAACGTTATTCTCTTGTTGACGGGAAGCCAGTGGAGTTCTTTCAGGTGACCGGAAATATGAGCTTGACGGGGGATGTCCAGTATGAGTCTGGCTGAGGCGTTTTGGATGCGTTGGAGTTTTTTCTGTAGTTTGGCTGTGGTCCCAGCGTAAAGGGTATTTCCATAATCCAGTCGGCTGGTGACCAGTGCGTGGGTGACTGTCTTTCTTGTTTCGGTGGGGATCCAGCAGAAGATTTTTTTGAGCGTGCGGAGGATGTTGAAGCATGAAGTTGAGATGGCGTTGACTTGTCTGGTCATCGAGAGGGAGGAGTCAAGGATGAAGCCCAGGTTACGTGCGTGATCTGTAGGTGTGGGTGCTGTGCCCAGGGCCGGTGGCCACCATGAGTCGTCCCAGGCAGAGGGGGATGATCCTAAGATGAGGACTTCCGTTTTGTCCGAGTTAAGTTTTAAACAGCTGTTCTTCATCCATTCGGCTACTTCTTTCATTCCTTCGTGTAGATTGGTTTTGGCGGTGTTCGGGTCTTTGGTGAGGGAGAGGATCAGTTGGGTGTCATCTGCGTAGGAGATGATGTTGAGGTTGTGTTGGCGTGCGATGGCTGCGAGGGGACTCATGTATACGTTGAAGAGGGTGGGGCTGAGTGAAGATCCTTGTGGTACACCACAGATGACTTCGTAGGCCTCTGATTTGAATGGGGGGAGGCGGACTCTCTGGGTTCTTCCGGCGAGGAACGAGATGATCCAGTCCAAAGCTTTTCCTTGTATTCCGACGTTGTTGAGGCGTGTATGAGTGTGCTATGACATACTGTGTCGAAGGCGGCGGAGAGGTCGAGTAGGATGAGGGCAACTGTTTCTCTGTTGTCCAGTAGCGTTCGGATGTCGTCTGTAGCTGCGATGAGGGCGGTTTCGGTGCTGTGTTTGGCTCGGAATCCGGACTGTGAAGGGTCAAGGGATTTGTTGGATTCAAGGAAGGCGGCGAGCTGACTATTGACGGCTTTCTCAATGACTTTGGCAGGGAATGGGAGGAGCGAGATGGGGCGATAGTTCTTAAGTTCAGAGGGGTCTGCTGTGGGTTTCTTCAGGAGGGCGCTGAGCTTGGCATGTTTCCAGCTTTCCGGGAAGGTAGCGGAGTTGAAGGAACAGTTGATGACATCCCGGAGATGGGGTGCGATGATGGAGTCTGCTTTGTTGAAGATGTGGTGGGGACATGGGTCGGTTGGCGATCCTGAGTGAATTGAGCTCATCAGGCGGATGGTGTCTTCAGTGGTGATTGGGTTCCAGACGTAAAGGTTGTTGGAGTGCTGTTTTGGTTCGGAGGTGGGTGGAGTGGGTTGTTTATCGGACAGGATTTCAAAGCTGTTATGTATGTCGGCGATTTTGTTGTGGAAGAAAGAGGATAAAGAGTCGCAGAGGTCTTGGGAGGGAGTGATGTCGTTGGTACCGGCGGTGGGGTTGGTAAATTCTTTGACGATGTTGTATAGTTCCTTGCTGTTGTGGGCGTTGTTGTCGAGTCGATCCTTGAATGCTGATTTCTTGGTGGATCGGATCAATTGGTGGTGTTTGAGGGTGGCGTCCTTGAAGGTGGTCAGGTTGTCAGAGGTTGGGTTTTTTCTCCAGGTTTTCTCAAGGGTACGACATAGCTTCTTGGATTTCTTAAGGTCATCGTTGAACCAGGGGGCCTTTTGCTACCTTGTTTGATCTGATGGTTTTTCAAGGGTGCTAATACGTCAGTGCTGTGGGTGATCCATTGTGTGAGTTTGATGGCAGCTTGGTTTGGGTCCGATGATATGGCAGGAGGGTTTTGGTTTAGCGATGTGAAGAGTTGGTCGGTGGTGATTTTGTTCCAGTTTCTTCGAGGAATAGGTTGTGGGGGGTTGTGGGTCGTGGTCTTTTTGTAGCTGAAGTGAACGCAGCTGTGGTCCATCCAATGGAGAGATGTGGTGTGATCGAAGGAGATGTGTTTGCTGGAGGTGAAGATAGGGTCGAGCGTGTGTCCGGCAAGGTGGGTGGGGGTGTCAACAAGTTGTTTGAGTCCGAGATTGGCCAGGTTGTCCAGAAGGGTGGTGGTGTTGCTGTCGTTTTTCTTTTCCAGGTGGAAGTTGAGGTCTCCCAGTAGAATGTAGTTCTCGGAGGTAAGGGCATGTGGGCTGATGAAGTCGGTGATGTCTTCGTTGAATTGAGTGCGGGCTCCTGGTGGTCTGTAGATGAGGGTGCCTCTAAGTGTGGTCCTGGGGTCGGTGTGGATCTGGAAATGGAGGTGTTCAGCGGTCGCGGGGTTATCGTCGGAGCTGGTCGTGATTCGGATGGTGTTCTTATGGACGATGGCGATGCCTCCTCCTGTTTGGTTGGTGTGGTCTTTTCGGATGATCTTGTAAGCATCCGGGATGGCTATGGCGATGTCGGGCGCTGATGAGGCGTTCATCCAGGTTTCATTAAGGAAGGCGACGTCCGGCGATGCAGTGCCGAGTAGGTCCCAGAGTTCAGTGGCGTGTCTGTGGACCGAGCGGGTGTTCAGCAAGATGCACTTCAGGTGGTTGGAGCTGTGTTTGGAGGTAGTGGATTTGGTGTGGGTCCTGGTGCAGGCGAACTTGCAGGAGAGGCAGGCGAATGGACCATGGGTGTGTCCTGTGGCAGCTTCACAGCATTCTGGTGTGCGTCCGGGGTTAAGGGCAAGGAGGGTAGCAGCGTCATACGTTATGCGGGAGGAGTGGGTTTTGCGAGGACCAGGGGGTCTGGCGCTGGGCGCGGTCCAGGCGCGGACGGGCGTAGACGGGCTTACCTTTGGCGCACCTTCGGCACGCATGGGGCGCGACCGCTGCGCGTGAACGCTGCGCGAAAAACCATCTGTCATAAGTGGATAATGGAGGGGGCGGGGGCGAGGGAGGAGCAGCTGGGAGGCGGGTGCGTGCTGGGGAGCCTTGCTACGAGGCACAACAAACAAAATGGCAGCGATAAACAACCTGATGCAGGACGAAATTGGGGCAGACAGATAAGTGGCGATATGGGCGGTGGTACCAGCACAATCAGGCAATACTAGATATAATTCAGTCCAGCAATGCGAGCGCAGAAACAAGCAAGCGTCAATTTTAATGCAGGCAAGCAGTCAGAGCTACGATGCAATCAGGCAATAATATTTGTAATTTTGAATCCAGCAATGCGAGCGCAAAATAATCAATCTGCACAATTAATACTGCCAAGCAGTCACAACTACATTACCCAGGCAGCAATCTAATTTGATCAAGCAGTCAGAGCCAAGCGCTACGATGTCCGGCCAGGGAGCGTGGGGGAGCGACCTCTTCTCACGAAGATAGAGAGGTCACAGCGCTGCATACAACGGAGCAAGCTGAAGACAGTCCGTGGGAGGGAGGAGCAGCTGGGATGCGGGTGCGTGCTGGGGAGCCTCGCTACGAGGCACAACAAACAAAATGGCAGCGATAAACAACCTGATGCAGGACGAGATTGGGGCAGACAGATAAGTGGCGATATGGGCGGTGGTACCAGCACAATCAGGCAATACTAGATATAATTCAGTCCAGCAATGCGAGCGCAGAAATAAGCAAGCGTCAATTTTAATGAGCGGTCTATGAGACTTCTTTGATTGCTACACAAACCCAATATGACCCATCCAAAAACAATGACTAGCCTAGATGCACTGAACCTGCATCAGATTGTTCACAAACCCACACAGATCACTGGACATATCCTAGATTTTTGCTAATACCGAGCTAGTTACCTTTCAAACTATAACTCCAGTCACGTGATCAGACCAACATTTGCTTGCTTTCCAACATAAAACAACACTAAGTGACTCTCCTAAAACTGCCTTACATGCATCCACCTATCGACTGTGGAACAAACTCAATTTGGAACACTTAAAAACACAACTAACATCCAGTACCGATCTGGAAACAATAGATTCTGTTCAAAAACTATATGAGTGGCTACAGGAAGCTTTTGACATCCTGATACCACTTAAAACCACACAACAGAAAAAAAGAAAATAAGCCCCTTGGAGAAATATAGAGATAAAAGATATAAAACAACAAATTAGAAAGCTGCAACGTGCCTGGCTCAAAACAAACGGCAGACAAGACAAACTTCACCAACTGAAAATTAACAGATTATACAAGTCAGCTACCAAAAAGCTAAGAAAAGGTACTGTGCAGACAGAATTCAAAATGTTAAATGTGCAAATAAAGAATTCTATAAAATACTCAATGAATTTCGTAAACCAAATTGCCTAGAAGGAACTCATCCTGTTAATCAAGATTTTACTGACAAACTGGCAAATCATTACATGGACAAAGCAGACACATTGGACTCATACTTAAAACAGAGACAAAGCACCAGCAGTAACCCTTTTACAAAACAACAATCCAAGAATAGTCTAACCGAGCCTCTCTGATCCTTCCAACACATCTCACACAATGAATTCATGGACCTGGTCAAAGCAAGCAGGCCTGTCGGCAACCCTTCTGACCCGTGTCCACCGAACACTTTCAAGACAATTCTTTTAACAACCTCTGCTGGCACTCCAGTAAGAAGAATCCTCAAAGATTCCTTAACTACTGGAATATTTCCAGAAGAACTAAAAAAGTCATACATACGCCCTTTACTGAAGAAAACAAACTTGGATCCGCTGAACCCTGACAACTACAGACCCATGACAAATGGACCTTTTCTGGGCAAACTGATAGAAAGAGCAGCCATACTTTCAGACTTCCAAACAGGATTCCGTCCGGGAAGAGGCACAGAATCTGCCCTTCTTGCCATCTGGGATGACCTGAAGAACACAGTGGACCGCAATGGGGTTGCTGCGCTACTCCTCTTGGACATCTCTGCTGCCTTTGACACGGTTGACCATGACACTCTGAAACAAAGACTCTATGAATCTGGCAAGGGGGACTGCTCTAGACTGGATTGCGTCCTACCTCCGAAACAGAACTAATGTCATCCATACCCCACCTTTCTTGTCCAAAATATACTCCACAAAAGGAGGGGTCCCTTAAGGTTCTATCATCTCGCCCATGCTTTTCAACATCTACATGAAGTCATTACCGGTACTGATCAATCAATTTCACCTCATGTGCAGATGGCACACAAACACTCCTTCAACTGGAATGCCGCAAAGACATTGGAAACTCTCCAATTTTCAGTTGTCTCAGAGCTGTGGATAAGTGTATGACTTGGATCCATCTCAAATTGAATGCCTCCAAAACGGAAATACTCACGTGTGGCAATTGGAAACATCATGACTCGCTTGCGCCTGGCCTGATGAACTGGGATCACCACCTAAAGTATCAAAGGAAGTAAGAAACCTCAGAATGACCATGGACTCCAATATATCGATGAATGCCCAAGTAGACAAACTAGCAAGATCAAGCTTTGTCACTTCAAAAACTCTGCAACAAATTTTCCCCCATTTGGGAATTCCACCCAAGGTCCAAGCTACTATCGCCCCTGTTCTGTCCAAACTCAATTACGCCAATAGCCTCTACCACGGATCACCTTTAACAATCATGAAAAGACTACAAAGGATTCAGAACTCGGCTACCAGACTACTCTTGCATATCAAAACACAGGACCACATCTCACCTGCTTTGAAAGCCCTGCATTGGTTATCGGTTGCCAGAAGATCCACGTTTAAGCTGCTTTGTATCACCCACAAAGCAAAACATGGAATGGGAATTCTCTTTATCAGGAATAAAATCCCAAAACACATTCAACAAAGGAACCTCCGCTCTAAAGTGGTAACTCGCCTCAAAATCCCAAGATACAAGAAAAAAAATGGATGGCACATCCTTCTCTATTCAAGCAGCCAAACTATGGAACTCTTTACCCCCCAACATAAGATCCATGGACAACCACCATATCTTCAGAAAAATACTCAAGAATTGGCTCTTCCCCACATAAGCACCATACGCAAACAGAAATTTACAGCGTATCCCTCTGTATATAAGCATTTATTTGTACTATAGATATGTACCTAACTTTGGGTATTGCTTTGTATGAACATTGTTGGATTCCACGGGCCCAGACACTGCAGGAACGAGGTACGACCAAATCCACTACCCCGACTCAAATGCCTCCCATGAAGTAGACAACCATGCGAGGACACCCGAGCCCAGGGCAGGGGACAGGATTTCAAATAAACGGGACGTCAAATAAAGCTTCACCCCTGAGATGGACTGGACAATGAGACTCGACCACCACCTCCACGCCTCTGTACCTACGAGACAATGTAAACACAATTACTACTGTGTCCCACTCCAAGAAGTACCCTCCTTCCCATAACCACACTCCACCATACAATAAGAAAAAACCCCTCCTTACTTGAGTGTTGTACAGGATTAGCCTCGGGAGGTCTTTGGCAGCTGATAGGATGAGTATTCCATAAACGTGAGAGCCTCCAATTCCATACAACGATAGGGGGTAAAGGGATTACACTTCGAGGACAATGTCTGCCAAAAACGGAATTGTCAAGGGGAAAAAGCCATGAACTTCGGCATAAAAAACCCCAGTTGATGTCCTTGTAAGTGTCTATAGCTCTAAAATCAAGGCGGGGGACACAACAAACAATCGGGTCCTTCTTCCAGGGACTGCAGCTCCTCTGTTCTCAGCGCGACTGAAAGCGCCCAAACAGCACACAATGAGGCGAATAGCCTACAAAAAACACGGAAGTAGAGGATGCTGCTTAGACTCCACGCAGCTAAACACGCCGGCCGGCGTCCCTAGGGGAAGTATCCCTGACTGTCCGAGGAGCCGTGAAACGAGGGGACCGGAGCCCCAGGTCCCTCGAGTTACAAACCAAACACCACAGCTCCAAAACAAAAAACGAAGGAAAGTGGGAGCAAAGGAGGGAGGAGGGGGGCGGGGTGGGATTAAGGCTTCTCCTATCTCCTCTAACTGAAGTGAAAAAAAGGAACAACCAGGAAAACGGGAAGGGCAAGGCAAGGGCAAGGCAAAACCAGGACTAAAGAAACAAAGGGGATAATTTAAATAGGAACACGAGCCCGTGAACCAAATTTTCTTACTACGTGGATAACAAGACCCAGAACCTGGAACCCAAAGCTAAAAGATACCAAGCACTGAGCAAAGGTAAGGGCGGTTCCTAAATACCCTCAAAGCCAATCATGTGATGGTGGAGCATGGCCATAGAAGAGAGACTAGACCTCATTCCTAACAAACATGTTGAATAATTATGTTGTTAAAAAATAAATAAAAATACATTTTTAAAGTACAATAAAACTTGAAAACCAGAGTTTATCTAATTCATCTTTAATCTACATATACTTACTTCCTTTATGCATCTATATACCTTCCATGTACTTGGATCTATATATTTATTACTTTCTCCTAAAAAAGCATATCCAATGCACTGCCCTATTTCTCATCCTATACCTCTATCAATATCTGTTAATCTACATATGCCTACCTCCTTTATGCATCTATGTACTTTCCATGTACTTATGGATCTATATATTTATCACTTTCTTCCAATTCAGCATATCCAATGCACTACCCTATTTCTCACCTTATACTTCTCTCAATATATCTTCTACCCCAGCATTCTGACTCATCTCAAACTTCTTTCTACTACTATTTCCAATGCGCTACCCTATTTCCCACCCCATACCTCTATCAATATATCCTCTACACCCACTCTCTCATTTATCCCAAACCCCATACCACTACTATGATCCCCAAAATAACCCTTACTAGACTGTCCCCTACTCTACCCCTCCTTGCATCATCTGACACCTCTTTTACTATACCGATTCCCAAAACAAGCCTTTCTAAACTCTTCCCTGTGACTCTTCCCCCCACATCCCCTTTTTACTCACTTCAAAGCCTCATCCTACTGCTATGACCTCCAAAAAATAATAAAAACAAAAACGAAGAATACATTCTTTACTCTTCTATCCCCCCACTACCCTTTTCAATCAAAATAACAGACTAACATGTTCACTTCTGAAATTTCATATTTCACTGTACTAATTCACCACTAATCCTTTACGGGTTCCAGAGTAGTGTGCTTTAAGCCAAAAAAGCACTTCAACACCTCATCAGCGGTAGCAAGCACTATATAAATGCAAACCTTTTTCCCTCTTCTATCCCTCAGCTACCCTTCTCTATCCAAATAACTGAATAATGGATCCACCACTCAAATTACTTTCATATTTCATTATACTAATTTTAAACACTAATCCTTAATGGATTCCAGAGTAGCGTGCTATACGCCAATAAAGCGCTTCAACACCCCATCAGGGGTAACAAGCACTCTATAAATGCAAACTTTTTTCGCTTTTCGATCCCTCCCCAACCCTTCTCAATCCAAATAATTGACTAACATATCCACCACTCAAATTACTTTCATATTTCACTATACTAGTTCAACACAAATCCTTATGGGTTCCTGAGTAGCATGCTACGTGCTAAAAAAAAGCACTTCAAAACCCCATCAGGGGTAGCTAGCGCTATATAAATGCAAACTCTTTCCTTCTTCTATCCCGCCGCTACACTCAAATTACTTTTGTATTTCACTATATTATTTTTCAATACTAATCCTTTATGGGTTCCGAAGTAGCGTGCTACTCGACAAAAAAGCACTTCAACACCCCATCAGGGTTAACAAGCACTATATAAATACAAAATTTTTTACCTCTTCTATCCTTCCGCTATCCTTCTGCATCCAAATAATTGACTAACCTATCCACCACTTAAATTACTTTCATGCTTCACTATACTAATTCAACACTAATCCTTTATGAGTTCTGGAGTAGCGTGCTACTCGCTGAAAAAGCGCTTCAACGCCACGTATGGGGTAGTAAGTGCTATATAAATGCAATTACAATACAATACAAGCATGCAAATCATCTTATTGCACTTGTAGTTCAGAGGGAGGTCAACAAAGTTCACTTCAAGGAAAAAGATATTTGCTACTTTCCACAGGGCAAGCGCAGAATGATGGAAAGCATGTTGCACTTATTTTTGACCAGGGCATGAACCAAATGCTGAAACATGCTTTTTACAGATTATGAAGAAAATGCAGCCATATCAGCAAAAGCTGCCAATATCATGCAGGAAGACATCTTGGGATCTGATGGATTTCACTTTGATGCCACCTTCCCACCAAACTGTCAAAATAACTCTGTACCACTGACATTGAAAATGCTTGCTTCAGTGCTGTTGGATGGGTCTGGCATCAACAGCGGAATCTCACACAAATCCCTGGAAGCTTTTACTATCTCCCAAACAATCCTCTTCAATTGCTAGAAGACAACAAAGTATGTGGTGCAATAGCCCCATTCTTCGTTATTTGCCCTAAAACAAAGCTATATGTCTTGTTTAGTCTGCACTGTTGACACCAATGTCATAATGAATCTGGCAGGAAAGTTTCACAAGCTACAAGACTTGTGTCCAAAGGCAAATACCTGGGCAGCATTCAGTACAGGAAGGAACTTTTCCTACATCCACATTAATGTCATTGCTCAGAGCTTGGGAAAGGAGAATTCTACAGTCTTGAGGGTGTTTAACAACTTCACTGGCAGTGACACTGTCTCGGCATTCCTTGGGAAAGGAAAGAAATCAGTTTGGATGGCCTGGAAATCTTATCCGGAAGTTATAGCAGCCTTCACCAACATTGCCAGGAATCCATTCATAGCAGTGGACATTCAGAGTGACACCTTTAGAATTCGTGAACGCTTCACTGTAATCTTGTACCAGAGAACAAGCCAACTGGAATCCGTGAATGAAGCCCAAAAAGAAATGTTATGTCAGCAAAACAAGACAATGGAATATATCCCACCAACGCAGTTTTCTCTTCTTAAACATACAAAGCATGCTAGTTGCCAATCCTCTGTATTGGAGCAGCATAGAGTGGAGTCGCCGAGAGTGGTGTACAGTGAAGTGGCATAGAGTAGACTGGTGTAAAGTGCATTGGCAAAGAGTGTTCAATCAATCAATCAGTCAGGACATTTATAAAGCGCACTACATACTCGTGAGGGTCTCAAGGCGCTTGGGAGGGGAGGGGTGCTGCTACTGAACGAAGAGCCAGGTCTTGAGGAGTGTTGCAGACTATAGTGGTGTAAAGTTTAGTGGAGTAGAGTGAAGTGGTACAGAATTCAGTGGCATACATTGCAGCTGACGTAACATGCAGTGCCACAGATTAGAGGATGGTTGTGTTACAGAGTAGGGTGCAGTGGTGTAGAGTGAAGTGCACAGAGTGGTGCTGAGTATAGTGGCGCAGAGTGGTGCTGAGTAAAATATAATACCCTAGAGTGCAGTGGTATAGAATTCAGCGGCGTATAATTCGGTGGCATAAAATGCAGCAGCATGGATTAGAGTGGTGCATAGTAGAGGGCAGTGGTGCTGAGTAAAGTGGCATGGAGTGCAGTGGGGTAGAGTAGAGTGTGTATAGTGGCAGAGAGTTCAGAGTGAAGTGGCATAGATTGCAGTGGCATAGAGTGGAGTGATGCAGAGTGCAGAAGTCTAGAGTGTGGTGATGCAGAGTAGAGTGGTGTAGAGTGCATTGGCATACAGAGTAATAGTGCAGAGCAGAGTGTCAGAGTGCAGTGGTGTAGAGTGGCATAGAGTGCAGTGGCACAGAGAGCAATGAAATAGATTACAGTGGTGCAGAGTAGGGTGCAGTTGTGTCAAGTGGGTGCAGTTGTGTAGAGTGCATTGGCGTGGAGTGCAGGGTTTAGAGTGGCGTAGATTATAATGGTGTAGAGTAAAGTGGTGTAGAGAGCAGTGGTGCAGAGTATATTAGAGTGGTGTACAGTGGATTGGCGTAGAGTGCAGGGAAGTAGAGTTGAGTGTTACAGAGCAAAGTGCATTGGCGTAGAGTGTATTGGCAAAGAGTGCAGTGTTGCAGAGTGGCGTAGTGTGGCATAGAGTGGTATGGTATAAGAGTTATTGAATGATTATTTAAAATCTTCACAAAAAGGTATGCTAAAACGGTACAAAATGTGTTATGAAAATCATTATTAAAACACATTCTACAACATCAAAGGTATAAATGAAAAGAAATGCAATGATCATTAACCCTTTCGATGCTGATGACGAGCTCAGCTCGTCATCACCCACGGGTGT
Organism: Lissotriton vulgaris; assembly: GCF_964263255.1. Taxonomy (NCBI): domain Eukaryota; kingdom Metazoa; phylum Chordata; class Amphibia; order Caudata; family Salamandridae; genus Lissotriton; species Lissotriton vulgaris. The sequence goes on from NC_141697.1 coordinate 122,052,446, forward strand.
CGTGTGCTGATGACGAGCTGAGCTCGTCATGGTGCCACTAAAATGGCATTTTCCAGCACAGGGGGGGAAAACGCCCAGCAGCCATGTGGTTAAAGTCTATTCAATTGACAAATTCTTACTCTATGCTTAAAATGCCATCTGTACTGACGAATGACCATAATAATATTCATATACAAAGCGCAATAAAAGTTGTGCGTACCTTGCTGCGCAACTAATTTTCCTGACTGTGTTAATTACTGACCTTTCCCTTAAATGTGGGGTGCAGTTTATCCTGACTGATGTTATGGAGTCTTTCAAGTGGTATATAACATGCTAAGTCAAAGTCAAAGTCAAATAACTATTTCGATTCCATATAGAAATCATAAAAGTGTACATAGAAAATTTTAAAAGACATTGCAATTAATCCACCATAGAATCACAGTACATGTTCACACCATTTTTAAAACTGATTTCCATCAAGATTCAGTATCTATTTCTAATCACCAGAGCTGATCTGATAAAGTTTAAAACGGCATTACAAATATGTGCAGTTGACAAAGATAACAAGCGGTCATACGCTTCTTTGTAATAACGTGTTCCAAATGATTCTAATAATGGTTTAAGGAAAGTGTTTCTTGGAACTTTATACAAAGTGCAAAAAAGAAGAAGGTGAAGAGTATTTTGCGAAACCCTATTGTTACAGGGGCAGCAGGGTAACTTCTCCCACCAACCCCCCTGCTTTGGGAATGCAAACAGAAAGTGTAAAGTGCCAAGGCGAAATCTTGTAAGATAAAAACGCCATTGCGTGTTCATAATATATGACAAATAAAACTGGCGAACTGGTTTTCCCCGTACACTTAGTTCATGATCATTTGTCTTAAAACAACCTAGGTTGACACTATAGGCATTTTTGATAATCTCCTTAGCATCCTTACCAAGCATTTCAGGATTTGCAAACATCTTAATTAGACCTATTTTATTAAAAGTCTCTCTGACATATCGTAGCCACGGGATTTGGGTATAGTGTTCAAGTTTAAGGCAATCTTGAATAATGTCTTTTGTTAATTTCAATTCTTCAGATCGCCAAACTTTGGCCCATAATGTTAAAGGGGCAACGTGAATAATATCACTTATAAACTCAATTCCAACTTCTCCGTGGCAAAATGTGTTAGATGTGCCCATTGGAACAGATAATAAACGTTTTACAAACTTATTTTCCACAATTTGTATTTTTTCACAGTTTTGTGAACCCCAAACCCCTGCACCATAGGTCAAGGCAGAAACACACTTAGCTTTGTATAACGATGTAATTTCCGCTACACGTCGCTGGCCTAATTTGCTGGCAAAACGGAAGAGGGCTTCAATTGACTGTGCAACCTTCTGAACCCGGGCTGTCAACAAAGGTTCCCGAATCAATTTTTTGTTAAAAAGGTTACCCAGATAGTAGAAGTTATCCACTTTCTCAATAATAGCGTTCTTCACCACATACTTCCGTATTTTAACATTTTTTTGACCGCAAATCATGGCAAAGGATTTAGTAAAATTGACACCTAGTTCTAGTTTGCCCATAAATGTATCAAAAGCATTCAGAGAAATCTGCATGCTATTGGGGGTGAGTGCCATTAAAACAGTGTCATCTGCATAAGACAACATTGGGATTCTTTTTCCGTTTATCTTTGGGAAATCAGCAGTCGTTTCTAATAAGAAGCCCTCTAAGCCATTTGTATAGACCAAAAATAAAAAAGGTGCTAAAATACATCCTTGTCGGACACCTTCAGTGGATAATATAGGTTTTGATTTCTCTCCACCACGGCCATATCTAATCCTAACCGTTGTGGCGGTATGTAACCTGCGGAGCAGGGTGACTAGTGGTTCTTCAAAACCCATAGAGTCCATCATGCGCCATAATTTGTCCCTACATACCGTGTCAAAGGCGCTGGACAAGTCCATGAATGCCAAGTGTATAGAACCATTCTTAGCACCCATGTACTTGCCCATAATCAATGCCAGGTTCAGGCACTGCTCGGTAGTTCCTTTCCCCTTCCTAAAACCATATTGAGAGTCTACAATAACCCCTGACGACTCAGCCCATGTTTCCAGCCGTGCCAATATCACCCTACCCAATAACTTACATGTTGAGTCTATTAGTGATATTGGCCTATAACATCGTGGATCATACTTGTCACCCTTTTTAAAAATTGGAACCAAAACAGCCTCTTTCCAAGAGGTCGGAATAGGCCCAAGTATTAATGCCTTAAAAACATTCATAAGTAGAGGAGACCAAACCTCTCGATTATGTTTAAAAAAAAATCTAAAGGTACTGAATCAGGGCCTGGGGCCTTTGAGGGCGCCCCCTTAGTCAAAGCTAGCTCTACTTCTGAGAGCATTAGTGATTCACTAAGCTTCTTAGCTGATTCCATATTAATATAACAGGAGTCATCCTCTTCCGAGGTAGCAATCTGTAATATCTCTTTGGGATTAAAGATTTTATTGTAATGAGTTACCCAGGTTTCCTCTGGTAAATGAACTCGAATAGTATTTTCTTCCCCTGATTTTAAGAAGGGCCTATTTATTACCTCCCAAAAGAGTCTATTATCCCTTAAATCAACTGCTTTGTCCAGGTCTTCCCATGCTTTGGTCTTCAATTCATTTTTCCTTTTTCTAATTGCCTGCCTATATTGTTTCCTAGCCAATATGACCATGTTTCTATCTCTTGGGTTTTGGCGCAATGCTTTAGTTAAGGTAGTTTGTGCTGCAGAGCATTCAGCGTTGAACCATTTGGGCCCCTGGTCTTGATTCTTCCACCCTACCTTTACAAGTAGATGGGTAGCTACATTTTCCATAAGCTTCTCGAAACTCGTAATTATATGAACTGGGTCAGGATTGAGTGATAGGCAGGTATCTAACTGGGCCACATTTTCCTTGAAAATATCCATCTCCAGTTGCCTCACAGCTACTTTATTCCACTTTACAGTGACACCCTGGTTCTGAGTGTATACTATGGGTTGTTCCTGGTGCAGTTTTAAGTCAGAAACAATGGTAAAACTCAGGATTAGGGGGTTATGGTCGCTGGCTGGATTTGCCTCAATTTTAAAATCTTTCAAATAGTTGAAAAAACCCATAGATACAATTGCAAAATCAATTGTACTTGTTCTGCCCCTCGTGCCCTGAAAGGCGGGTATATTCACATTACCCGAAAAACTAATCATATCGAGAATGCATAAATTATTACTTATTAAAATACTGTTTATGGCCTCCCCTTGTTTTGTGTGAGAGAAATGGGCCATAGGATGGTCATTTAAATCCATCATGCCACAGGCTCTAGACCCACTAAACTTACACAATTCACAATTAAAATCACCTAACCATATAATAAGGAGAGGAAAAACTCTATTTCTCACATTGGCAATCTCTTCCTGTAAATTATCAAAAACTTCCGTTTCATTATGATCAAATATGTTATAATACCAATTAATAAGAAGAACAGTTTCTAAAAAAAGGTTCTTAATGGTAAGTAATTGGTACCAAGGTGTTTCCACCACTTTATTAACATTTCTTAAATTATGTTTTACCGAGATTGCTGTCATAAGCCCACCCTTGGCTCGCCCTGATTGTGACGGTATTGCTGGGATATTAAATGCTTGAAAACCATCCAAACTCAAATCCACAATACTCCAAGTCTCCTGTAAGCAGGCTAGGTCAAAAGAATCTACAAATTCTACCCAGGCCGGATCTTCCAACCTTTGGCCAAAACCCGCTATATTCCAAGAAAGTACACGGAAATTGCTAACCTTCTCACAGGAATTGCGAGCCTTCACACAGTTACCCTCCTTTTCCACTTGCAATCTATCTGGAGAAAGGACTTGGGCACATTCATCTGCACTATTTCCTATGTCATTAATTCCCAGGTCAACAGCCTCATCTATATGAATATCTTTATCATCATTTCCCACATTCACATCATCGCCCATATATGCAACTCTACAAGTATCTATACTGTCCCCCCGTCTTGGGTCCAGGTGAGAGTTTGCACAAGTCTCTATACAATTAATATCATCATTAGCTGTTGGTTTCCTATATCTACCTAGTATACGATGATGATAGTTCGAGGCCTGCATGGACATATTCTCTTCCATGAGAGGGGAAAAGGTTGATCTATTATCCTCATCTAATGTATTTTGTTGTTCAGACAAGTGAAGTCAATCGTTTAAGTTCATTGGAGTCAAGGGATAGAACATGTTTGACAATGGGATATTCCAGAATTCCCTAGGATCAGTGGGGTAGTGATTGTTTGAACCAGGGTACAGATTTGGGTGGTTTACCCTAGGGTAGAATCTAGTGTTTCTATTAGAATAATTGAAAGTTGGGTTGTTTGTAGGTGGTTTCTGATGATGGATGAAATCTAAACCATATCTCTGCCGGTGTTTGTTTGTGGGAAACATCATATTTTCAGGATAGAAATATGTCAGATTTCGTGTGGAAACTCCACCATCATTGCCACTAACAAACCAATCATTTATATAAGATACCACCCTACGGTCCTTAAAATTCACTATAATCAGGTCACCATCTATATCCTTAGGGCGTATGCCTACCCATTGGCACCTCCTAACTGATACAATATCACCATTCAAATGTACAGGTAAAGGCCTGTTCATGCGCAACCAATGAATCACTTTATTTTTTAAACTTGTGTTCGATTCAGTTTCTCCCTCCACAACAACTGGAACTCCTGTTAGAACAATAACAAAGCCAAAAGACTCTGGCGGTAATTGTACCGTATTTTTGTAGTGTAATTTTACCTTATTGGTATGAGTTGTTTGTGAGGTAGAAGCTTTATTAATTTGGGTAGGCTTCAAGACCACAGCAGGCGGTTTTTCTTTAGCCGTGTTTTTTGAAGCTGGATTTACTGGTGTATCTAATGAGGGAACAGGGTTTTTATTGGTAGATAACTTTTTAGATTTGTTAGGGGAGTTATGTTGGCTGGATGGCTTATTAGTGTTTTTTTCCATAGGCATAATAGCTGGGGTAACTGGTGTTACGTTCTCTGGGGGCATAGTCTGAGGAAGGAGGCAGTCTAGCTTTTTATCCAACCTTTTTAGTCTTTCTACAAGAGGAAGGAAAAGAACCTTTAACAGTTTTTCAACCGCTTCCAGGAGCTCAACATTAGAAACATTTTTGTGCTCCCTGTCTGCATTCCTTTGTGTTGCTTCTATCCCCTCTGATGTCTTATCCCTTGTGTCTGCTGGCAAGGTTGGTTTGGGGGTTACCATCTTGGAAGGTTTCCACGGGTTGGTATACCTGCTTTTATTTTTCCCTCCCTTCTTCCTTCTTTTCCTAACTGGGGAAGATACATCACTTTTACGCTTTTGATCATGATGTACATCGGTCGTTATAGAGGAGGGCGGAGAAGGAAGCAACGTAATAACCTCTGTTTGTATCTTCAGGGGGGGCGGAATAACATTGCTGTGACAATGGGTATCGGTTTCCGGGGGCAACGGGGTGTTAAGGTCTATAAGATTGTTTGATATTACCGTGGACAAGTCGCTCAAACTTTCCACCGTCATATCTCGAGCCCCCAGGGGTGGCTGGCTTTCCTGAAAAATTATAGGAATACTATCTGTATTAAAAAGCTCTGCATCCATGTCCGCCTGTTCTGCTGTGGATGCGGAAAGTGTCGCTTTATTAGAGGAAGGAGTCTGTCTCTTAAGTGCCTCAACAGATAGGCGCCGTTCGGCCCTTCTTTCCGCCAGTAACAATTCACGATCAATATCCTTAGTTACTTTGGCAAAAAATTTATCGAGAGGGCCGAGTATAGAAATACTCACACGGTCAGGAAGAGAATTAGGGGTTGAGGAAGACATTTTAGAACAAAATAAAGTTAAAATTAGATATACTAATAGGATAACAATCTGATATTCCAAGCAGTAATGACCAATAAGGGTAACGAAGAATAATAACAAAATCCCACAAAAACAGTCAGCTTATCAGAGGAGTGGCCCAGCCCGGCCTCCCTCGGCCCCGGACGGCCACAGACGGTCCCGCCCTTGTCCCGGGCTTCTCCCGGCACGCTCCCGCTGAGCGGGGATAGTGGTCAGTTTTGAACTCTGTTGGTACTTGCTAATTGGTTGTTGGACAGGGGGGTGTGGCCAGCGAGGAGAGCAGCCCAGGTGTGTCAAATGGGCGCGCAGGGGCTCCTGGACACTGGAGTCCCTGCCTGCGTGCTCGCAGCCCCGCCGGCTCTCTCACCTGCCCGCGCCTCCTGTTCTGAGCTCCCACAGTGTCAGCAGCCTCTGAAGCACAAGGCGCTGCGGGACCCGCGAAGCGGGTCCGGCGAGGTTAGTGAAGTTCAGCGGCTACAGCGGTCTTTGGTCCTCTGGGGGGGCCGATTTTCGATCCAATGGACGGCTGTTAGGCAAACCAGTAGTAGAAAAGGATTCTGTAGATCTGTGCAGGCAACCGGCTTTTCAGGCTAACAGGCGGGGGCGTGGCCAGCGGGGAGAGCAGCCCAGGTGTGTCAAATGGGCGCGCAGGGGCTCCTGGACACTGGAGTCCCTGCCTGCGTGCTCGCATCCCCGCCGGCTCTCTCACCTGCCCGCTCCTCCTGTTCTGAGCTCCCACAGTGTCAGCAGCCTCTGAAGCACAAGGCGCTGCGGGACCCGCGAAGCGGGTCCGGCGAGGTTAGTGAAGTTCAGCGGCTACAGCGGTCTTTGGTCCTCTGGGGGGGCCGATTTTCGATCCAATGGACGGCTGTTAGGCAAACCAGTAGTAGAAAAGGATTCCGTAGATCTGTGCAGGCAACCGACTTTTCAGGCTAACAGGCGGGGGCGTGGCCAGCGGGGAGAGCAGCCCAGGTGTGTCAAATGGGCGCGCAGGGGCTCCTGGACACTGGAGTCCCTGCCTGCGTGCTCGCAGCCCCGCCGGCTCTCTCACCTGCCCGCGCCTCCTGTTCTGAGCTCCCACAGTGTCAGCAGCCTCTGAAGCACAAGGCGCTGCGGGACCCGCGAAGCGGGTCTGGCGAGGTTAGTGAAGTTCAGCGGCTACAGCAGTCTTTGGTCCTCTGGGGGGGCCGATTTTCGATCCAATGGACGGCTGTTAGGCAAACCAGTAGTAGAAAAGGATTCCCATGCTAAGTCAATCAGGTATCAGTAAGAGAGTCCTTATAAGTATCCATCTGAGATAAGGTGCTATGCAGCTGGGTAAGTGCGTTAAAAAATATATAAATCTTTTGCACAGTTCATAAAAAAACCTCCAAGGACACGGAGCCACAAAGTGCCAGAGTGCTTGCGTACAAACAAAGAGCCCAGGTAAGCGAGCCTATTCATGAGGATCTATCACATGCACAGTAGCCCTTTGGATGCTAGGCATTTTAACTAACAAGGCCCAAAGCATCAAAGAATATCTACATGGGAAAAATAATCCGCATCTCAAAGTTGAGTGGAGTTGTGCAGAGAAGATTGGAGTGGCCTAGACTGGAGTGGTGTGCGCTGCAGTGGCTAAGAGTGCAGTGGTGTAGAGCAGAGTGGCATAGAGTGCATTGGCATAGAGTAGAGTGGTATAGATTAGAGAGGCATAGAGTCCAGTGATGTGGAGTGGTGTAGAGTGCAGTAGAATGCAGTGGTGCAGAGTGGTTTGAAGTAGAGTGTTGCAGAGTAGAATGCAGTGGCGTGGAGTGGTGCAGATTAGAGTGGCGTGCTATAGAGCGGAGTATGCCTGGTGTGTTGGCATTACAGACAGTACATTTTCAATTGAAAAGACCATTACATTTGCACAGCCATCAGATTTACTAATAAAACTATACATTGCGCAGACAATGTATGGAAATGGAATAACCAAGTGTAATGATTTATTTTACTCATATTGAAGTATTTGTTTCCAACACACTTCAGAATTAACAAAAATGTGGTTGATGTGTTCTCCTCAATCTGATATATTCTGAAATATTTGCACATAGCAATAGAAAGACGATTCATTTTGATTTGCAATTGGTACAAGAACAATAAATACATAAATAAACAAACTAGCTAGTATTTTATGAGCCAAACACAACTGCAATGGTAACTGCAACCAAAGTAACACCCAGTAAATACCTATCCGAACACAGTGCTTACCAGACTCCACACACTACACTGTAATGCAAGCCTTCTGCTAAAAGGAAAACCACAAAGGGTGTCCAATGCAACACTTGGGAAACTTAACAGTGCAATCCCTGCTTAGAATACAAAGGATACAAAATGCATGAAACATAAATAAAACCGACAACATCACCACACACATTAAAAGCAGAGTGACTGTTTGTAGCCCCAGGTTGGAACAACTTAAGCAGAGTAATGAAATACCTATAGCATAACAGTCATACCTACAGCAGACCATTCAAATGCCAGTAGCAGAACAGTCAGATGACTGCGGTAGACTGATCAAATGCCCAGAACAATCAAATACCCACCGCAGACGTATCAAATTCCCGTAGCACAACAGTCAAATGCCTGTGGTTGACTAATTGAAAACCCAGAGCATGACAGTCAACTGCTTAAAGGCACAACACTGAAACCCTGTTAGCAGCATAGGGAAAGTATACGTGAACCAAACACACCACACCCAGACACATGCACTCACTTGTAATTGAGGGTCTAGTGACATGCCACACCCTATAACACACAACTGACATCTCAGTAGCCGAAGGCATTTGCACAGTAGCCTAAAAAGCGATCAGCTTTGTCGAGGCCCCGAGGCTTACGTTAAGCACATACATCAAAACAAACTTAAAGCATAAGGCCCCACTAATGTAATCCAAATGCCTTATGCAGCTATGCGAGAAACATTTAAACAATATAAACAATTATTTTAAACGTAGCAATGAACATGTTCTACTTTTCAGGTTCTAACTATCAAAAAGGAGAAAAAACTAATTCCAACAATATGTAAAATGTTTAGCATGTCATGGAAAATTACTTTGCTGTGATTAGCCTGCAAATGTATTTGTATTTTTGTTTGTCAATTAAAAATGATTGCATTTTGTAATGGTTTCAAACATGAACTCAATTGCCAAACGGTTTTCTGGTTCCAGGGTTACATTTTCAGTTCAAGGGGATCCTGGCACTTGCAAAACATTCTCTCCCAAGCGAATGTGCGTTTCTGTTCATTCGCCAGCCTATGTCGAAACCGAAAAAAAAGCAGTCGCCTGAACCCACAGCAGCTTCTCTGTAAACTAAATCACTGCCAGTTTTTGGCTAACGAGTTAGGCTTTTGCAAAGATCATAATTTCAGTTTTTGAACCTTAAATGTGTATTTTGAAGCTTTGCAATCGAACCTGTCTGAGTAATAACAATCTGCCTTCAAACGCTGGAGGTGGTAAAGGTTGCATTTAATAATTGGAACTTTCAGGTGATTAGAGGCTTCCCAAAATCTTATTTTTTGTGCCTAGACTTCGAGGTGTTTTAAATTCCGAATCAGATTTCCCACGAAACAAAAAAATGTGATTAGTTCAATGCACTGTTAGCAAACAATATTTAGAGGCTGAACTACCTTGGAGTACCAGGAATTTTTAATGTATATTGAATTAATAATTGCCTGTTGTTGTGGTTATCTGAGACAGCATCACCTTGTGGCAGAGTGTCACAAACACCATTGCTGACAATTAAGTGCCAGCGCCGAGCACCGGAAACCACTGGCTCAAATTAAGCACTGTTTATGTATGTAAATATGAGATGATTAATCCTCGTCTAATCTCTTTGACTTCCCCTGGAGATCTTGCAACTCGATCATCCAATAATGTTCAGCACTTGGCTACCATCAAGGCTCCACATGTAACTATAAATGGTTCATGCTAATTTTTCAAGTAACACCCTTTACCGTAACACACTTGCTCTTTTAATCTTCGATAACTTACTTTTCTCTATGTGAAAATTCTCTTAATTTTGCTATAGCTGAAAACTGAATATGGCCACCTTGCTCTTTCTCTTGGTGATGGTGTGAGATGGTCATCATTGCTTTGATATGGTCTCAGCCTTCATCCATGACATTTGTTTTTGATTTGAACACCGCACCTCGTTATAGAGAAAGCAGAGGCTGGTAGGCAATCTTGGGCCTTTTGGATGAAGAGCAACAAAGAGTAGGCACTAAATCTGCGTGTCTGATTAACAAGGACCTACACCATTGTCTGTAAGAGTTCGAAGACAAAGGCAGGTGATACAATTTGGCATTCGCTAAAGCAAAGCCATATACTGCCATCTCCTTCTTATCACAGATGAATTAAACATACAACATTGCCCCTCTGAAGACTTATGGTCTAAAGCAGATTAAAGAAGGACAGGTGCAGAAAGAGTACAATGGACAAAGAAGATGAGAGCAAGTGGAGATGGTCTGTTACCTTGTGGAAACCCCTGATTTTGTAGGCAACCTCAATGGAATGGAGTGGGCTACAAGAGTTACTGCTAATGCTTTGTCCAGCAGAGTACATTTTATTTATTTATAAAACACACAACTACCACATAGATTCTCTTTGTGACCAGGATGCAGCAAATCAAGCAATCAAGGGACCCCCTGACTTAGTATTGTAAAAAAAACAGGTTTTCAGAACTCTGAGTAATGTTAAGAGATTGGTCACACTCCATTATTCCATCCAGATAAAACTTCTTAGGATAGTCACTTGCACAATGAAAGCTAATCCCCTCTATTTCGAATATGCCAAACCTTTGAAGCACCAATAGGAGCTTATATATTGACCCAAAGCCTGAGTCGGTACATATTGCTCAGATTGATCTACCAGGAATGACATAATAAACATAGCGCATGACCTTATCTTTGACAAATGTGGAGGAGATTGAGACCACAATGTTGGCTGATATATTCAAGAGATGCTAAATCTTTGCTGGTAATTTAAGCAGCATACCAAGACAAAGATGGTCATAAAAGTCCATATACATTAAGTTGAAAGGGGCAGTTTATACCACTGCATGAATATGGGAATTGTTACTGAGCGAGCCTTCAACTAATACTCTAAGGCTCCTCACTACTGCAGACAGCACTGGGAGCTACTACAGAGTGGGCCAACAGTTCAACATCAAGAGAGATCTTCAAATAGGATGAGTTCTGTTCCAGTATAGTTTAATTTGAGGAATTTGTTTTGACTCAACTGGAAAACAGTGCAGAGGTAGGATTTTATCTAATTGCTAGCAGATGGATTGCATGCATCCATGTGACAGAAAAAAGGCACATCATCTGTTTAGTAAAAGAAGCACAGACCACACTGCCTAATTCATTGGGCCAAAGGATTAACCGATATTAATGAAATATGGGCTGACGGCAGAGCCTGTAATAACTTTTCAGAAGGGAATTTTCTCATCAACCTTGTAACACATCAGGCATGTTTGTGTACTTTTGATGAATATCGTAATACAATACTGGAACATTCAATCCAGAGTTTAATCAATCATGAGTATTGCCAGCATGGTATTACAAGCAGTGCCAAATTATGTAGGTAGATCAAAGAGGATCAGAGCCTCTACACCACTTACATCTTCCATGGGGGTCCACTCCTGATTAACAGCATCGTATGAGGCGGGCAAAAAGAGATCAACAGGAAACCCAGATAGGCAAGAGGTTGTGGTGCATTACATGGATTTGAATGTTAACATCGATTAATCTGGCAATAGAGTAATTGTTTCTGCTTGCAGTGACAGCAATGTTTCCACTATTGTCTGCTCAGTTGGCAGCCACCTGTTATTGTTTTGCCCTATAAGTGACTTTAGAAGGAAGTAAAGACCTGGCAAATGCAAAGTCATATTTAATGGCCAGTATTCAAACTGTATTTATATTGCAACTAATATTTTCTCCTCCTGAATATCTTGTTGTGGCATTAATGTTCAATAAACCAAGACAATGTTATTATGCAAATGGAAGCTATTTATGCACGGAGATGGTATTTTTCATAATTTTGATCAACTAAATGAAGATCCTTATTTATATTGTAGCCAACAGTTTTAGCACTAGTTTCTGCTACAAACCATTACAACTACTAAATCAACTTTTTCACTTGTCCAAATTATGACATACTTAGCAGAAGATGCCATTATTTAATTTTTAAAATAATTGTTATTGTTTGTTTGTGAAATAAGAATATTCACCATCTTATTCATACATACAATCTAAAATAGAAGATGTGGATATGTTATTTTCGAAGCGTTCTATATGCACATATTGCGTTAGCACCTAGTTGATGTCTTTGTCCTATCACAGAGAAGGTGTATGCTTGACGTGCTGGTCTTGCTGTGTTACAAAGAGAACAAAAAACATGTTTTTAGCTCTTTTATGAACTTTATGGATGCCTTTCCTCATGAATCAACTTAAGCAAAAAGTTATTTGGGGGATAACTCAAAAATATTTCCCCACAAGCCGTATTCATTCAAAGGAAGGGGCTATTAGCAGGTGAACAATGTACAACGAATGCCAGTTGATATTTCTGTACTGTGATGCGCAGAGAGATCAGACAGAGAGAGTTGTGCATAAATCGCTTCTGCACCAGAAGCCAAAAGAGCTAATGTAATGGTGTGGAAACATGTTAAAACAAACACTGGAAAAGCCAAGTTGCCTGGCTTCCATTTTGAGTTCTGACTAAAGCATTAAAATAGTCTGTTCCAGTTAAAACCAAACGCTGACCAGATTTCTTTCCAAAAATGGGCTGAAAATATATTTTATGATGATCAAGTGCACTTTTGAGATTTAAAATAGAATCTCACATATTGCAATGCAAGTACTCCATGGGCAGTGGAATGAGACATCAAGCCTCTAAGAGCGCAAGAAGGAAGGAGGAGCTACCACACACACACACATCTGCACTTTCTAACTCAAGCTCCCCTGCACCAGCCCATACACCCAACCAACTGATACCCCAGACACACACTCATCCCATCACCTCCCTCCATCATAACCACACCAGACAATAGATTAGATGAGATCATGTCCACACTTCATTATATCAAAGAGGATCTCCACGCTTTTAAAGTAATGCTTTCGAGTCATCCATGGCTCTCCAGATCCTACATCCTACATAACCAATATACCTAGCAAGTCTCCTACTCACCTCTCTAGCACCCCCAAACACAATGCTCCCAGTTGGAATTCAATACCCTCCCGTAACCTATCCTCCCGCCCATCGCGTACCAACAACCATTTTTCGGAGACCGATCTTCGCTCTCCTGCTCTCCTATGAACCGGTCATTGCTACCCCCGATTCTCTCACACACATGCCCATCCCTTCTATCCTCGCAAACCCTCTCAGGCCATCTACCCACAACAACAGAGTAATCATCGACAATAATCTCTGTAAAATCCCACTCATCCAGGAACACACCACTTCCCCCGTCTCCCCCGCCTTAAATGCACACTCCTGAATTGCAGATCGGCTTCGAAACACGCCACCGACATAGCCGACCTCATTACCTCTACTAATCTTGACCTCATAATTCTCACTGAAACATGGCTTACAGAATCTTCCTCTCCCCTCATCGACATCCTAGTGCCCCCTAACTATGACGTCATCAGACTAGACAGGACTGGTAAGATTCGAGGAGATATTGCATGCATACACCGGAGCAACATCACCGTAAACAGAGCTATATCCTTGGTACTCCCTTCTTGTGAATACATAAGCCTCAACATCAACAGTAATGGTAAACCTGTCTACTCGCTACACATCATCTATCACCCACCAGGTGACAACCTCCTCTTCACAGAACACCTCATGGATTTGATCACAACACACACCGGTCGACTAAACACACACAATTTCCTGGGTGACTTTAACCTCCACTGGATTGACCCCAATGATACAGTGGTCAACAGCTTCAAAAACTTCCTCAGCACCTTAGACCTCAACCAATTGTGCAACAGCCCTACATACAATAAAGCCGCAATTTTAGACTTAATAATCTCGTAGTGCGATTCCACTCAGTTGGAGTCTATCCTCACTTGTGATTGATTTGACCATCACATCATCACCTTCTTTATCAAGGAAGCAGTCAAACTCAATTCGGCCCAAGCCACAAAACCTAAAGTATGGAAAAGAGATTGGAAAAATCTAAACCCAAACACATTATCCACTTCTAGCCAGAATCTACTTCTACCCCCTGCTGGATCTTCTAACGTAATTGATCTCACCAACCACCTCCTGAACTCCACGACTTCGATAATTAACAAATTTTCTCCCCTGCAACTAAAGAGAGTCTCCACGAAACACCCTAAACCCTGGTTCAACGGTCTCCTTAACAATGACAGACGTTCTCTCAGAACAGCCAAACACAACTGGAGAGCAGTCCCATCCACCAAGCTCCTTGTGACTCTAAAAGGAAAGAGAAATGCCTACTATCGAAAGGTCAAGCGCACTAAAGCAGACTTCTTAAGCCAACAACTTGACCAGGCAAGAAATCGACCCAAAAAACTTTTTGACTTAATCAAAACTCAATCTAATGACCAACCTCAACGTCCACAAGATCTAACTCACCCACAACCCACATGTGAGGACTTTTCTAACTACTTTAACCTAAAGACTGAGAACATCAAGAAGGATCTCCTCAATTACCTAATTTCTCACTCATGCCCGCTCACCAAAACCTCCCCTCTACCGCCAATTGCATCACAACAAATCCCATCAAAGTTTACCCTAAAAAACGACGCAGCATGGTCATACTTTCACACCTATTCTGAAGACACTTTATGCAAACTTTTCAATGCCCTGAAGCCTTCTAACCACCTCACTGACCCTATCCCCGCAAATGTGGTTAAAGATCTTACCCCTTTGCTACCAAGATCATCAACAGTTCACTTCTACAAGGTTGTAACCCTGACTCCCTAAAGGTAGGGCAGGTGTCTCCCATCCTTAAGAAACCCACAGCTGACCCCATGGACCTAAACAACTACCGCCCAATCTCCAATATTCCCACCTTGGCCAAACCTCTGGAAAAATGTGTTCAACACCAACTGATAAAACATATCGATCACTTCAACCTCCTAAACAAACACCAAATCAGGCTTCCGTGCAAACCACAGCACGGAATCAGCCATGACACACATCATCGATGATGCACTTCATATACTTGATCAAAATGAACCTTGCCTCCTTATCCTACTCGACCTCTCCTCAGCGTTCGATACGGTCAAACACGAGCACTTGATAGATCTGTTGAAACATAGAATGGGTCTTTCAGGATCAGTGCTCAATTGGTTCACCTCTTTTCTGCAAACCCGGACTCAAAAATTCAAGGTCAACAACACCCTGTCCAAACCTGTTCCAGTTCCGCTAGGAGTCCCACAAGGTTCCTCGCTATCCCCTACACTCTTCAACTTATTCATGGAACCACTCACGAGCTGTTACAAACATCCAACGTGCAATTTCACATGTATACCGACAATACCCAACTGTGCCTCAAGATCAACTCCTTGGACGACATTAGTCTGCTTAACAATACTCTCAAGACCACCTAAACATGGCTGGCTGAGAATCACCTCAAACTGAATGCTCTAAAAACTGAATTCCTCCTTATTGCCCCACCCGCCAAGGTCCCCACAATGCACAACTTGATCAAACCCCTTACAGCACTCAATGTTCAAGCAACCATTGTGGATTCAGTGAAATCACTGGGTATAACTCTGGACTGTAACCTCAATATGCAGAAACATATTAGAAATGCTACGAAGGGAGCAAACTTTCAGATTAATACACTAAGGAAGCTGAAGCCCTTCCTACCTCACAATGACTTCAAGATTGCGATTCAGGCTCTAGTTCTACCGCAGCTGGACTATGGAAGTGTCTCGCTATGCGGTCGAGACTCATCACTGGTTCGGCACACAAAAACTCACAATACCTGGAGGGACAAGATCAACAAGAGGTGCGGAAAACCTCCTTCTGAAACCACAAAAATTCAACAAGAAAAAAACGTATTATCGAGCCTTTTCAGGAATGGCACCCAGGATATGGAATGACCTTCCCTCAGAAATAAGACTGAACTGCTCCACCTCTTCCTTCAAACTGGAAGTAAAAGGCATCCTTATGGCAAAATTCACATAAGCATAGCCTCATGTGTCTGTATCTTTACTGTACTACCATGTCCTATCAGACTGCTCCGGTTCTGCATGCTGTTTGATTTGTCCTTTTATATGTTATGCTTTCTGATGCTAATTTGATGGCCCTGCTGATCTTTAATGTTTGATGTGTCCTTCTGTATGTTAAGCTCTTTGATGCTATTTATTATGGTCCTGCTTATCTCTAATGTTTGATATATTTAAACACACTGACTGTAAAACGCTCTGATACCCGCAAGGGTCTTGTCCGCGCTCTAAAAAGCTTTCTAAATAAATAAAAGCAAATTCTACATATATTTTTAAGCGTTGGTCACAAATTGCCAGGCAGATTGCTATTCTGTCAACTCAGATCTAAAATTGTTAAGTTGAAGACAACTTTTGTACCTGAATTCTGAACACATCCAACACACTTGATACAGCAGGGAAGATCATGCAATATGCCATAGCCACAATCAAGGCATAGCAACACAGAAGCATTTACGTTGGTAGCTTGCTCTGAAAATGTGAGAAAAGGTAGAATGTCTTTCAGTTGTTGAAGTCATCAAAATAGTTTTTCAGAACCATGCATGCAAGCAATTGACTTCAACCACAATATCCAAGATGCTAGTCTCAATTGTGGGAGATTTAATTGATCACTTATTAGGTGGCCGATTGCAGTTTCCCCAAAATGAGGGTCGACAGATCTATGGAATTTCTGATTTCATAGATTTATGCTTGAGAAAGTTCTCCAACCTTAACTACTACAATACCGTAAGAAAAAAAAGAACAGATTTGAAAGGGGCTATATTTGACTTGTTTTTGAGAGGCAAAACAAGCTAAGTAAGGGACAAATATGCCCTCCCCACACAAACATAAATAAGTATATATTAAAAGGTCTCTGATAAATATTACAAAGAGTTTGAAATTAACACTTTCTGGATTGCTCTACATGCACAGGATTAGAGGTAGCCTTAAAAGGGAAGAGAACCACTGATTGAGATCCAGCTCATTCCATACCTCTGTGAGTACTCTAGTGGGAGAAGATGCTTGACACATAACCCGATTAGATCTTTTTGACGCAAATGCTGCACAAAAATCTAATAGGATGAGGTTTGGTATGTTGCACTCATTTGTCTCCAGTCTCAGTCAGCTATTGCCAAGAGAACTGTAGCTTAGTGTTCGGACCAGGCCCGTATCCTGCTTGGATTGGATTCAGGATATTCTGCCTTTAAGCATTCACATGCAATACAGTTGTGGAAAGAAGAACAAGATAGTGTTTCAATCGGGTAGGGGTACAGGTCCACTGACGACTTTAAAATCAGCACCTCAACAAAATGTAAGCTTAGCTCAGTGGTCGCTTTAGAGCGGTGCAACAAGTGCTGCAGCACGGGGCACTGACCTCAGGGGGCTAACTTTTGAAATACCTTATGGAGTTAAAACACCTGCTGCCGAGTTCTTTATGTGACCGGCACTTTTCAGCAAATACAAATTTCAAGACAACTCTGGTAATTACTGAACATCCTGTTCATTTGAGTTTTTTTCTAATGGTAGGTTTGACACATCATAAAGTACCACAAACGGTTAAGTTCACTTCATAAGTTGCAATTTCTTCAATATTGCATATTGAGCCACAAACTAACATAAAAAAGCTGTTTGCAAATTGCAAGGCCAAGGTTTAGAATGCTATATTTCCCCCAGTCTTTAACTATCCTAATGTCACTAAAATGGTTCCTTTTGGTAGGAATACATCCTTATTAGTAAAGCAAACTCCTACCATTGTGTTATGTATTAAATCCAGAGTCTGTGCTTCTCCAGACAAAGCACTCTTAAAGTAAACTGCCTAATAGTATGGACAACGTCTGACTCCTACACCTTGTAGTACTCATAGTGTTATTTAACATTTCCTATACATTGATGTATACACTTTTGTATGATTAATTGTATCTTCATGATGTGTGTGTGTGTGTGTGATATAAAGTGTTCTGACACCCTACATTTGTGTGCGTAGTGATCAGTACGCATGAGAGAGAGGCGAAGGAGAGATGAGGGGTGGTAGTGAGGCAATCTGTGGATAAGGTGGTCTTAGGTGGGAGTGAACAAAGAATGTCGCACTGGGCACCACCAGAGCTAAAGCCTGCCGCTCAGATATAAAACAATGAAAGTGTCTCGAAGCTGTGATTATTAAATTCCCTTGGTATTTTTAAAACTTTGCAGAACTGTTGCCAGAACGCGAGCTATATATCAATGTGAGATGCAGAGTTAGATTAACAATTACTTCAATGAGAAATTCAAAATGGCAGAGAAATGGACAGAAGACCTCCTCTACCAGATGTAAAAGTAGTTCAAGGGAAGAAGTTCAATGTCAGCTCTGTTGGACAGACCTTAGTATAGAAGTAACTAGCAAGGTTTTTTCAAATACATCGTAACTGAGATCATCAGAGAAAATAAATACCTACTTGAGAGAGATAAGCAAATCACTGAAGTTACAGTCGAGTATGATATTAAGCTCATAGTACAGCGAACTGCTTTAATTCCTCAGTTTTCGAGTTGACGCTGTATGGCAGAGTTGTGTCGTCAGATTATGGCATTTCCAGTTTGTAAAGCAATGCATTATATATTTAAAGTTAATAATCCCATATATGAGAGGTTATTTGATCGTGAACAACTCCTCTGTAATCATATTGATTTATGCATTGAAAAATGGATTCATAACCAAACTATGTGTATGGGTAGGAGTCTAAGGATCTGATTACTCGAGTCATAATATACGGAAAACATCAAGTCTATAGCCTCATATTTTAATGTTCTCAGTAAATGATGATGCACATTTTAAATTAATACATTCGATGTATCTCTCTGTGGATCATGACTATTTCAAAATGTGTGCATTTTTACCTATTTCTAAGTCGCACTTGATATTGCTGAGGCTCTGATTTGCGTCAACAATTCTGTATATTGTTTCACAGATATCAGAATTGACACTACATAGCACTCTTCTGCCTTTTTGTTAGATTCACACTGTATAAATCCCATCTACCTACATTAATGAAACAATACAGTTCTCTTCTCTCAAACAGTTGTATAAAGTGGTACAATGTATGGAATGCAAACTTGTAAGTTGGTTGGTAGACTGAGACCTGTAATTTCCAACTATATTTTCTCCAATCAATTTGGCATTAACCTTGGTCATCACTGCATTAAATGTACCAAACATACAGCATTTTGTTCTGGGCATGGCACAATGAGTTTCTAATTTCAAATGTAGTACCTAACAAAAAAACCATGTAACTAATCTACTTTCAAAACTCCACCTAAATGCATAGTTAGCTCTGCCCCAGGAGCTGTATCAATATTAATCTCTATCAAAGTGACCAGGATTTTCCCCTTGGTTTCTGAACATATTAACCCCTGCTAATGGATGCATGGGGCATTAATCAATAGTAGATTGTGCAAGACATTTAGGGCCATATGTAGGTAATCTGATTTTACTGATTCCTAAATACCGAATTTTATAGATTTGGTATTTAGGAATCAGTAAATTGAATATAGGTAAAAATTAAGTAAATTTTACAGAATCTATAATATTCATTATTAACGATTCTGTATTTACCGATTCGGTAATTCCCATTTATTCCCATGGGCCTGAAGGCCCATAGGAATGAATGGGAAGCCATTCACTATTAGCGATTTGGTTAATACCGAATCGGTAATTGGGGAAGCATATTCAAGGGTGGCAGGGTGTTACATTGACACCCTGTTGCACCCCTGAATCGTGCATGTGTGCACATGTGGCGCACATATATGCCCTAAGGGCATGTATTTCTGCCACCTGGCACTTTTAAAAAAGCACAAAATTGTTTTTTTAAAGTTATTTGATATTTACCACCAACTTGTAGTTGGTGGTAAATAACGAATCCTTAAATCAAAAATGCATTCACTTGAGTGCTCCCTACATAGGATTTAAGGATTTGGTAATTTACCGATACGGTAATTAAAGGAATCGGTAATTTACAGATTCCTTAAATTACAGATTCGGTAAATTACAGAATGCTTAAATCCAGCCACCTACATTAGGAAAAGCTAAATACCGGTCGGTAATGGGAAATTTACAGATTTTCGGCCGTTACCGACCGGTATTAGGCTACCTACGTATGGCCCATAGTATGAGCTCTAACAATTATCATTAATTGAACAATTAGTTAAGTGCCACATATAGGGCCTAGTTAACACCCTGCCCAAAAGGGCGGTGTTATTTTCAGCTGAATGCTGCCAAGATGAATGATCTGTCAGTGCCCAGCAGAGTTCAAAAGCCAAAGGTCATGCAGTATACCCAACATGTTTTGTAGAAAGAAATCAACAAACAAGAATGAACTAAATGCCGTTGGAAGTTCGTTTTCATTTGTACTCTGCTGAAGAGAAGGAACTATTTAAACAAAAGAGACAATCAAAAGATGACTTTACAAAAGCTGTACTTTGAATGCACATTTGTTTAGGACTGTTGAATACAGTCATAGGAGTTTATTAAAAGTGAATATTTATTGTTTGGAAACAGAAACCCATATGTAGGCAGGCACAATGAGAGTCTGAAAGGAAATACACCTAAAAGGTTATGTTACTGAAAGACGCGAAACAATATGTAATCTGATGTTACACTTATCAAACTATTTATTTAGTCAATTATGAGTGTTAGTATATGAATAAAGAATATTTTGAAACAACTGCCCAGTGATTATATATGTAGGGTTTGGAGGAGCTTAGGTAATTATACATGTTTATTAAATAATGCACTCCTTTTTTAAATACTATTTGCAGACTATGCATGAATTAATTATTAATGATTTACTCAACTTCCTTTGGCTGTACCCAACTTGCAACAACATGAAAAATAGTCATATAATTCTGATTAGATTGTTGTTGTAAACTGTACTTATGTCATGTGTAGAAACTACTACACAGTACAGTGAATGCTATGTGAATATGGCTCAGGTTAGCTTCCCCCAGAATAGGTAAGTGAGTGAGGCCTTGGCTCCTGCTGTCTTACAGCCACAGTGCCAAATATACAATAAAGGGGAAGGTCACAGGTAGCAGTGTGATGTGAGCTTCAGTGATAATTGTTATTGTGTAATTTGTTTTTATCAAGGTCTGATAAACCACCCACCCCTCCTCCCCCTAAATCTACATTTCTCTGCATTCCCATCCCACTTAGGTTTCCTATAGTAATTGTGGATTCTTGTAAAGAATGTTTGATGAATTCCAGGGCATATTTATGAACCGTTAAAGAAGGTTCAGGGGAATTCCAATTTTAATAATAGATATTTTGCTAAGTTAAATGATTTTAAAAGATGCAATGTTCTTAAGTGAATTCACCTCTTAAAGTTACAGAATGCAATTAGTTATTTATATATTAATGCAAATTACGATTTATATGTGTTGTATAAACCCTCAGTTAATTTTGTAATTATTTGCCTAGGTCAATATTCTTGTATGTTTTATTTCCCTTAATATCAACATTATCTTGACTGATATTGTCAGAATTTGGGTTTGATATTGATATGCTTCAAATCCGGAGACATTTGCATGCATTTCAAGATCTTATGAGCATTATTATAGTCAGTATAGACATTTTCACATTTATTTAAATCACACATGATTAATTCAAATCAGTGCATGTATAAAAGTGCAGTTATGTTAAAAAAATCGTTTTCAGACTAAGCAATGAATCATTTGAGCCAAATAATTTCCTACGCAATTAAAGCCATTTCATGATTAAGAGTGTAGATGTTAAAACCAAACATTTTAAACTATTTGAAATGCACAAAGCTGGAGTCGTCTTCTAAATTTCAATAGAGTCCTAAATAATTAGAGCAGTGTCCTAAATCAAAATGCAGATATTAAAAGCCAGCATTTTAAATGATTAGAACGTATAGACAACTCAATTAGTGATCCAAATGTCTTTAGAAAACACAGTCATTCATGTGTGTGTTTCCTGTCTGGATTGTTGTTTGTGATGGGTTGGGAGACTTTTTCCTCGTCGAGAGCCAGGAATGGTAGTAACTGAATAATCAGGGCAACATGTTACAGATTTAGATCCTTGATTACAGCTTGCCTGCATGTTTGAATGCCCAATTGCTTGAAATCCATGTGCAATAGTCTTTTCCTC
The DNA here is from genome assembly GCF_964263255.1 of Lissotriton vulgaris. Classification (NCBI taxonomy): domain Eukaryota; kingdom Metazoa; phylum Chordata; class Amphibia; order Caudata; family Salamandridae; genus Lissotriton; species Lissotriton vulgaris. The sequence continues at coordinate 122,074,641 of NC_141697.1, forward strand.
TTGTTTAAGAGCACTGGGCAAATGCAGACAATCTATATAATTGGTTCAGGTACATCCCCCACGCAATCTATATGTATTATTGAAGTATGTTTTAGCCAGTGTGGGCTAAAGTCCAGCATAGGTAGTTCCCCAAAGCAATTTAATCATAAATATCACCAGTTTCTTTTTTGCAAATTTGAAGTTGCCAATTTACAGATAGGATTGCTTTTTTTGGACTAGCGTAAGAATTCATTTTCATCGAGGTATGGGAACACCATGCAAGTTTGTTTTTGATCTCAATCCTGGATAACTTACGAATGAGGACTCTTAAATACAGAGTGGGTGATGAACAAAGTCCAAAGAGGAAAGGTGTGGCGCCGCGGCTAGGGCGACTGACTCCGGAATCTGGGGATCACGGTTCGATCCCTGGCACCAGCAGCAGGTTAGCCCAGCACCATGTGACTCTGGGCAATAGCTTGCTTAATCTTCCCGACGGCCCCCAGTGCCTAGAGACCCTGATGGGTGATTGTGCACTTTACAAATGTGGATTATTATTATTATTAAGATAGCTTACTAGCAAGATGTTCGGAGATTCCTCCATGAAAAAATGGGTGGGTGTTTTTCATGTTTCAGTTGGCAATTTCCTCCCGATAACCACCGATTTAATGGATAGTACTTTAATGTCCTCATTCTGTGGCGCCTCTTCAGAAAGGACCCTTGTTTTTTGCCAGTACTTGTTTAGCGAGGCTAAATTTGAGCCGCATGTGGGAACTTGAGAGGATAGATTATGTAGGCGAAATGTTCTAGCAGTTAAAATGTCAAGGAGTTTGTTAACTTTACGATTTAACATTTCACTGCCAGGACCAAAAGCTCTAGGCATCCCACTGAACACCTGAAATTGATATATTTTATATTAAACAGGCAGTCACAAGAGCAGTTACCTTGCAAACGACAGGCCCTTGCTCACTTTTCCATTGGATTCAAGCAAGCCGGGCTGAAGACGGCTGAAATGCCAGAAACCGGTCCTCGGAAGCTTGTTTCCGGTCCAGGGAAGGCATGGCTTGGCAGTTCGGGCTGGGCTGGACTGTTCCCATGCGGCACAGGGTCAGCCTGATTTACATATGGCCGTGTCTGAACTGGGGTGGCAGAGTGGGCTAAAGAAAGGTGATGGATTAAACCCAGATCTGTTGACTGGGTGTGAGTGTTTGATTGGTTCAGATGCTTCGTCCATCACCACCCCCTTTTGTACTGCTTTGCAAACAACAGGGTCATGATTTGAATCGTGCAGCAGGTGCAGCGGCACCAGGCCCAAAAGTTGTCAGTACTCCTCTAAACACCTAATATTGCTATATTTTATTACTATACAGGTAGACACAATTGCAGTAATCTTGCAGTTAAAAAGGGCAGTATTTGAATGGTGCAGCAGGTGCAGTGGTACCTGGGCCAAAAGCTCCAGGGACTCCACTAAACGCAAAATGCTAAATTTCACTACTAAAGAGGCCGTCATAAGTGCAGTTATCCAGCAGGCACTAGGGTCATGATTTAAATGATGGTTCAGATGCAGTTGCCAGAGCTCCTATAAAACACCAGGTATGTATATATCTAACTAAGAAAAAAGCAGTCACAAGTGATGCTACCTCACAGGCACTAGGGTCATAATTTGCATGGTGTAGCAGTTGCAGTGACATTAGGGCTCAAAGCTCTAGAAACCCATCTAAACACCAAATACTGTAATAATGTAATAATAAATAGGCTGTAACAAGTGCAGTTACCTTCGAGGCAATAGGGTCATGATTTGAATGGGGCAGCAGGTGCAGTGGCACCGAGGCTAAAAGTTGTCATTGCGCCTCTAAACAACAGATATTGCTATATGTTACTAAACAGGCATTGGCAAATTCAGTTATCTTGCAGGCACATAGGCCATGATTTGAATGGTGCAGCAGGTGCAGTGGCACCAGGCCTAAAAGTTATCAGAACTCCTCTAAACACCTAATATTGCTATATTTTACTACTAAACAGGCAGTCACAAATGCAGTTATCTTGCAGGCACTAGGGGGATGATTTGAATGGTGCAGCAGATGCAGTGGCACCAGTCCCAAGAGTTGTCAGAACTCCTCTAAACACATCATAATGGTTTTACAGAAATTAATTCTATTATTTCCTCTTTCATTTTATTTTTCAAAATGTTGCTGTTTCTTACCTGCACTATACCACCAGTATCAACACAATAAATTGCCTTTTAGTACACAAATAAGTCATAACACTTAACAGACTTTCTGTAACTTAAATTGTACAACTACTCAGCAAGCTGCAACTTACAACAAAAAACAGCTTAGTATGAATCACGTAGGCAAAATCTAATGCATTTACCAATGCTTGTTTGAATTGGATTCAGAATTGATTGCCAGAGTGATCAAGAGAATGTAATGAAAAAGCAGACGACAAAGTGAATCTGATTAACTTTTTATGCAGATGGATAGAGCCTCTTGAATTGACTGCGATTCAGAGATACTTGCATTCATTTTCTTTGGTGATTTTGCTGCCATTAATCGTCCACTTTCCATGATGTTTCTTCAAATTGTTACCGAATACAAACATTCTTGTTCTACTTATATTGATCTCCAATTTATTTAATTCAGTGTAATCGTGCAATTTATGGACAACATTATTAGACCCATTTTAGTTTTACTGAATTGCACTAACTCATAGGCATAAAGATTTGATATTAATCTGCGACTCAGTATTGGTGGTTGTACATTTACTTTGTCCAGATCGGATGACAGTTCTGCGATACACAAATTCAAAAGGGCAGGCAATAAAATACATCCTTGCTTTAACCTCTTCGAGGCTCATGACGAGCTGAGCTCGTCATGAGCCACGGCGCTCCGGTGCTCATGACGAGCTCAGCTCGTCATGAGCCGTGGAACGCTCGCATGCGGGAATAATTCCCCCGCTATGCTGAGCGTTCCACAGGAACGGGTGTGGCCGTGACGAGCTGAGCTCGTCATGAGCACAGGAGCGCCGTGCCTCATGATGAGCTCAGCTCGTCATGAGCATGGGGGGCGCTGTGCGCGCACCCCTCCCCCCCAGCACAGCGGGGGATTAACCCCCGCAGCGAAGGGGTTAAACTGGCCATTGTGTGAACTTTCCTGCATAAGTTGCTGCCCAGTTTGATGCAAATCCATGTGTTGGTGTATAAAAGCCCTTAATAACCTTGGTGAAATTCCCCAGGTGTCAAGCTTTTTCCAAAGGATGTCTCTTGGTTCACAATCAAATGCAGCTTTGAAGTCAACCAAGCAAGTTTACCGAAGGGTGCAAACCCAAAAGGTTTCCTCCATGATTACTGATAATGCCAGTAAGTTTCTAATGGTCCCCATTCCTTAGTGGAACCCTGTCTGATTTCAAGGAATCACCGTCTGATCATTTGATCAGCTCTTAAAATCCTGAGGTAGGAGGCTCGCAAAGTATTTTATTTCATTATCCAAAAGTGCTGATAAGCGTTAATTGCCAGGGTCTGACTTGCTGCCTCCCTTATAAATCAGGTTGACCATTGAATCTCTCCAGGAGACTGGTACTTCCTTACTACACAAAATAAGCTTATAAAGTGTGAGTAATCTATTTGACCAGAAGGCCAGTTTTGGCTTAAAAAGGCCCTGCAGAGCTCCGTTTTGGACCGGTGCTCCATCAGTGGAGCTACTGATGACTATTTTCTGGAGTTGAGCTTCACCATAATGAAATCCTATTATGTTTGGAGTATCTGAAATGTACATTATCTGCTTCTCCATTTCAATGTCCCTATTGGACTGAGCTAGTCAGTATACCACATGTCTGGATGTACAAGAATGCTCTTCTCTAAGGAGTCAAACTCTACAACCTTAGTCTACAATTAAATTCATTTGGACAACTACAAATATTGGATTGCAAATATCATTCTCTTTTGTCTTGCTTTAATGTATTAAGACAGAGAGAAAATGTAAACAACTGTGATAGTTTGTCAGCTAAGGGTAGATCCCAAGAAATAAGTGGCAGCACAGTGAGTTATATGAAAAGTAATCAGAGAAAGCTACACAAACAGATTGCTACTCCCAAGGTAGACAACGAGCATAGATCTAAATCTTACACATCTTAAAAGGTCAGTCTTGTTATGGTTGGGTAATGACCACTCTGTATGAAAGAAGATTCTTCATTTTAATAGCCACTTCAACTGTCACTCCCACAATTTACTTCACTGAAGCAGCTGAAACCTGTATCAACTTCAAAGATAACACGTCTCCCTACAAAGATCACGCCATCTTTTCACAGGCAAAGCCTTCAGAGAAGAGAAGGTGGCCCTCTCATCCACTTATCCCACCCAGTCTCAGTAACCCATCTGATCTTCCCTAGAACACAATGCCATCACCGTCCTCCTTTCGTGCTGATCAATAGTGTTGAAGTCCACCGTCCCATGGCGGTCTTTTGTTCCCTCTTTGAAGATCATGATATGATTCCGGTCCTGCTGCCACCTACCACCCACACATGGTTCTGTCACCTGAATCCCATTTGAAAGAATCACCAACAGGGCATTGTCTTTGTTCGGGTACTCTTCAGCTACTCTCTTCCTACACTTGTTCACACCCCACACATTCTCAAACCACAGTCTTTAACCTCAACTCTCTCTCTGTCTTTAGCTCCTTTTAATATTGCAATACAGTGAGCAGGGTTTGCCTCATTCTTCGGGGAATTTAATATTGTGCTGCATGGAAATAAATGAAATGCAAGGAAGAAAAATAACATAAAAGCTGGAAGAGGGTGCTAAAAATAGTAATGTGGATTATGAGAGTTATAACAATATTTATTTTTATTTAGAAAGTTTTATATAGCGCGAACATGACCACCAAGGATATCAGAGCCGTTTACAGAATATGGAGCAAGAAGGGTACAAGCAAAGGAATAGCACAATAGCCTGGCAAACAATCTGCACTGCTCTGCCTCCCGGCTAAGTTTAAGAAGCAACTTTTATATACATTTTACCCTTCAGCCTCGCGACCACTGATTTAATGAGACCTGATGAAACGCCCACTGTGCAAGCATTCAGTTGCTGATTGGTTGCCGGATAAAGCAAGTGCAAATGGCAGGTCACCCAGAGGCAGGCCTGTTTTTGGGGAGCCTGCACTGTGTGCTGCTCAGCCAGGATGAACGGTGCAACAGCAAGGTAGCACCAAGCTGCTGTTGCACCGATGCTGAACGCTGGTCGCTCACAGTAAGTCATGGCCAGTTGCCTAGGTCAATGATTTAATTTTGTTTTACATAATATAAGAACAAACAGTACGTTTCTTCTGAGATTATCTTGTTCGCTTGATGGGTATTTCCGAAGTCCAATGCTGTAATGCCAACCGGAAGACATTGAACACTTGGAACTCTGCGCGACTCACCGGCCACCTACTGATTTTCTGCTTCATGAATATTCAAGAAGGGTATTAATTACAGGGCCTTGGCTTCATTAGAATAATATCAGTAGTAGGAAGGAAACTTTCTAATAAGCAGTATGTAAGTAGAGCACGAATTACATCAGAGAAATGAACATCGAGAAAGCTGGACAGAAGACCTGACTGAATACTAGAGATGTGCGGAGGTCATGTAATTTGCTTTTGCATAATTATGCAAAATTACAAAATTGTGCATAATAATATGAAATTCTGCTCTTTGCACTAGAGGTAGTGTAAAGAAACAAAAGCACCATGAACAAGAGCCCTATGCATTGTGGTCCACATGTTGGGTGTAAACTCATGCCACATATGGCGCTTTTGCAGTACATTTTTCCATGAAGTGGCATAATTTTGGGAGTTTCACATAACAAGCATGACATGAAATTCCAGAAATTATGCAAATTATACCAGTGTAAATTACAGTTTGCTCAGACCTACGGAATACCACCTAAACAGGCATATTTACCACATTTCCTGTCATGTTTTTCTAATGGTCTTGCTGTAGATGGGCATCAAACGTAGGGTGTCCCGATGACTCTTTGCCACCAGGCCACAACTTTCCAAGTCTGGGTTTTGATTTAGCATATTGCATTTTGGGACTTGTAGTCTTGGTTCAGGTTAATTTAGCCAATTGCACTAACACGCCTGATAACAATGATGTAAAAGCAAAGTCCAGCAATGGAAAGTGGTGTCCGTGAGACATAGAGCCATCTGGTCAAGGATGCTATTCATCTCTGATAACAGTTGTAACAGTGCTTGCATCCTGCATGGATCTCCACTAAGCCCACTTGTTCAAACACCAATGTGCGCTTCCCCGTTGGCACCGCCTCTTCTTGTCAATGCAGAACAAAAGTGTGTGCTATTGTCGGAGTATTATGGGTACGCACGTCTTACAATAGTCCATCCGTAATGCAGGCCAGTTTCTTCAGTTATCTTTTTGTGAGACTACACAGTTTTGACCCGCCCCACTTGTCCAGAATGTAAGGAAGCAAATTGGAGAGATAATCTCCATCAAACCCCAGATGGAACTCCTCTGGCACCCCTTGTCAGCCTGCAAAATCTTCCAAACCAGCTGCATCACTTACAAAGTCATCACTAAGGAGCATCACTGCCTACCTGTATGACTCGCTCACCAGGGCTGGTGGCACTCACTTAGCCCAAACTCAGCCAGCATACCATCAAACGGGAGATGAGCAAGTGAAAAAGATAAAACATGGCAATACACCTTTCAAGTTATCACACCAGAATCTGGAACAAGTCCCGATACCCATCAGAACTGCCCCAGCACATCCTCACCTTAGGAAACAGCTGAGGACACACATCTTTAAGGAACTGTAGACCACAATGAAGCAATAGTGCGCCTCCCCATGCAATCACCCATTGTCTCTGGGTTTATGGGGATCATGGTGCAACGTAACACCAACGATTTTCTAATTTGAGCCAGTTGTTGCAGGTGGGGTCCACGAGAACTCTTTTCTGGGAACGGAGCTTATATTCAACCATCAGACTTTGGCTCAGAACAAGAGACAGAACGTCAGTAACAGTGTAAAGAGGACAAGGTGGAAAAACGGTGACTAAGGGAGAAAATAAGGGTGAAGAAGAAGCTGCAAGAGTTAGTAGGTCAGGAACAGTATGTTGATAGAAGATAAAGGCACTAGGTGAAATCCAGAATAGACAGCTCGGGTATTCGACAACCCCGACATTTGGCAGCGGTGTCAGCGGGCTTTTGGGATGAATGTGGAAGGCGACACTTATTCTTCTACATATAAAGCACTGGGTACTGTGTGATGCTGCAGAGATATTTTGGGGACCGGGCAAAGTGGGCAGTTACCCAGATTCCCACCTTCGAAGGGACTCCCCGGAATACACACTTTTATAAGTTTCACCACTGCTTATTTTTGTTCTTTCTCAACCAATTATGCATAAGTCAACATTGTTCAGCATCAAAGGCTTGAATTAGTTGAATATAGGTCACAAAATTCAAACTTATTAGGAGCAGGGGCACTAATATACTTTTTCTCTGTGGCCCTCAACATCCTTAAGAAGACACTTTGTTGCTGTGATGAGTGTCAGACACAACTACTGCGCTTGTGTGTTTCAAGTAAACTAAAACTTATTTAAGCTGATGATCATGTTGCATCCTGTGTAGCAACCTTCTGGTTCACACCCAAACCACACCAAGATGACCCGAAATGGAACGTCTACGCCTTCTGTCTTTGTGGTAGGTGTGAGCGTGCTCCTAAAGTGCAGTGAATGACGCCTACACAAATGAGTAGAAACCCACAACTTTCCTACTGAGCTGATTCTTGTGTGCTTAAAAGCATATATAAGCTAGACCAAACTCAGCATTTATTACATAATGAGAGCATGCAAGTCTTCAAACTGGATCATAGGGCATTATTTCTTTTTGAGGGACTTTGTTCCCCAATGCAAAGGCAGGAGTGTGTTGATTACTATTTGTGCATATATCTTTTTGTAGCAAAAATGTCCAGCTTGTCGAGGTTCTCCATCTACTGCAGATTAACACCAAAACACCCTTGCCAAAGCAGCAGCCCAAATCAGGTATGTAATAGGAAGCATGCACAATGAACATCACAAGAAGCATTGATAAGGCCAACTGTTCTCACAGTTGTCATTTAGTTAAAAAAAAACTATGTACCAATTTAATATGGCGGAGGGCTGAGTGGGAGAAGCACAATAGGGACAAACACCACAGAAGCGTACTTGTGAGAGCACAATAAAGAGTGTGGAGTTGGGGGAAAGAAAGCACATGGAAAGCACATGGATGAAAGAGAGCAACACAGAACAGGAGAGGAGTGTTAAACACGAGGGAGACAGTTGGAAAACACATTCACTCTTGTGGAGTGCTAAAGCAAAATAGAAATGTAATTCCCTAAAAGTGAGCATTGGAAAGCAAAAGTAAAGATGGTGTGGTGCGGGGAGAGACAAATGCAAGAAGTAAAAAACAGGCCATTGAACAAGAAGAAAGCAAATGAGAGTGGCAATAAAGCCAGCCAATTTAAGCGATGAGGGGGCTTTAAGCTGACAATAGGTCTTTTGCAAACGGACAACTTGTGCTGTTTGGTTGACTCGACCTAAAAATGGCTTCCACACACACCGAGTATGACACCTAAAGCGGAGTGAATGAGTACACCTCATATTTTAATGAGGTGTAAAGAATTATTGTGCTTACGCTAACGCGCTATTTAGGTGCAAATACTTTACAGCTATAATCATAATGTAAGTGCAGCCATATTTATACAATATTGTAGTCGCCCCAGATTTCTGCAGATTACAGAAGGGCTAAATGAGATATGTAATTTAGTGGTACAATGAGGGTGTGGGGCAGAGACCAACAACTGACAAGTGGTATCGATTAAGAGAGTGTATAATCTATGGTCTTGATTATCACTGGCAATTAAAACTAATTTGAATTAATGCTGGAAAGAAAACGAATGTATTAATTGGAATTCACCTGCCAGTAAGCAGAATATTGTTTTAAAAGCATATCCCTTGAATGACGTTGAAATACCATATGCATTCCCTTTTTAAAACGTATATATATGCCGCTGTTGAATATCAGAATTCCGGTTGACACAGAATCCCAAGGCATCGTGGGGAGCCATTTACATGTATACTTTCCATTTAGGACTGTACATGGAATAAATATTTTAAGCAAATATTGAATAAATACTTCATTGGTCTAAGGGTGGGAACAGTCCCACCTAAATCAACATTTAAGGAGATGTTTCATACATCTTCCCAATCTGGCACAAGTTTTATGATTTCTGCTCTATTTTCTAAGAGTCCCCAATCAAACAGAGCCAGCCTGCTCCAAGTCATTAGCTGCCCATGTGCTTGTGGGGAGTACAGACAAGGAATTTGGGGCCATATTCTTTACTAAGCAGTCCTCAGGATGTCGCCCTCAGAACTGTCGCTCTAGCCTGAGATGGACTCAAATCTCATTCCTGAGTTCATCTTTTAGCTGCTTTCACAAGTCAGCTATCCCCATACACCAATCAAAATGAAGCACAGTAATGGTAAACTACAGCTCCCAAGGTCCTTTGCTCCAGTTTACCCATAATGCGGGTCTTAAGCTGCCTATGACCAGGAGAGGTTTGGATGAGTACAACTGATGGCGGTTACTTCTTCAGCTAGCAGCAGGCCAATGGTAGGGATACTCAGTACAGTAGGCCCACATAAAGGCCATAATCAAGGGCTAGTACTAGTCTGCCCTTCCCAGGGCTAACCAGGGACTTTATGAGGCCAATTGACCCATGCCTGGTGGATCGCAAGACTTCCTTTCTATAGAGATTTTCCTCCAGTCCTTTCCTATATTTCTAAAGTACATGTAACGTCTCAGTGATGTCACCTATGTGCAAGCTACTGCTCAGCCATTCTGCTATTTAACTAGTGCATTATAGCCTATATGTACCTCCTGTAGGGAACCAGAGTGATAGGCTATAGTGGAGAGAGTCTACAGGCTTGACGGGGAGCTGTGGCAAAGCTACCATAAGATTCTGCAACGATCAAATTTGCAAAGGTAGACATGGTTTGGGGAGCCATCTATGACTCACTCTTGCTAGTGTGAAATATGCCCACAGAAATGGGTCGATATTTGGTCCAGATGAAATGTATATAGGGGTCACATTTGCGAACCCCGCCCCCAGATCTCCCGGGCTGACGAACCACTCGCATTGTTGAATATCTGATGACGAAATGTGTTGAGTAACACCATATGTTTGTAACCTCCTTTCTTTTGCTTTGAATTCCCATGGTACAACTGTAAGTTTTTAACTGTATGACTGTGATGTACACCACTGTTTTCTGCACAGTTAATGAAAAAAAGTTAAAAATACATAAATAAATAAATAAATAAATAAAATAAAAAATAAGCAGGGTATTTTACTAACTGTGTAGAATTTTATTTTGAATCTGGTAGAAGACCTTTAGATGGGGAAAGCTTTGTCGGAATTTTTAATCTTAACTTTTTTATTTAGTAAGTGCAATGAAATGCCTTGTCTATAAATTGAAATGTTTTAAGTGATTTTATTTTGAGTCATAAACTGTGATGACATTATTTAGGATATTAGATTGGTCTAAATTGATGAATTGATGAATGTATACAAGGAGATGGTACATACATGTATTTGCACTGTTTAAAGACCACCGATCTAAATAAACATTAATTTGGCTGACTGCCTCTTGCTAGTGTGGCTTAAGCAGTATGACATTTACATTTCTCAGAGAAAATACATGTGGTGAGTGTACAACAACCAGCCAAACAACAAAACAGTTAGGAAATAAACAACTTGAAAGGGCCAAGCCACGTTGGTTAAATGATAAAAACTAAGAGGGAAGATGTTTTACAAATGAAGTAATGAGAAGTAGGGATCAAAAGTTATAAAGAAAACAATAAGTGTCCCCTAGGAATGCTTTGCAAATAGCCATTTGCTATCTTTTTGTTTTGCAACCTTTGTTTATATTTTCCGAGGAAATACAATGAGCAAACACCACAAACATGACAACGATCAGGGCAGAGGACCAACGGAACATCACCCAGGGAGCCAGTATAGCTTGTGAGTCAGCTTAGCTCCGGTGGTCCGCAGTAGTGACTTTTAATCACAATGCACTGCAATTCCTTTAAAATGTTTACTGTAAGGTTTTATAATCTTTGTTTTATTTACTATCGATTGTAAGTTGATTTTAAATTGTATGTATATCTCATGATCTAAGTAGATCGAAATAAAGATTGAAATGATTGGTAGGCAGTTTTTTCGATCATGTCAATACAGCAAAAACCAGAGCTGGTATCAACTGTGGATGGGGGTGGAAAGGGGGGGTGAGTCATGGTGAAAGGGGTGATGTTGGAGAAAGGGGTGGAAGGCAGAGCATGGACGTCATTTGGGAGTTTTCAGGGGTCGCAGCTGTGACCTCTAGCTTGCTCCCAGCTACTCTCAGAGGGGGAAACATTTTTAGATCCTCTGGGCCCATGGGTCGTAAGCGAAGTGCCAAGAGTAGCAGGGAGCAAGCTAGCTACAGGTCACAGCTGCGACCCCTGACTACTTCAAAAGATGTCCATAGGGCAGAGGGACAAAACCTCTGATTCTCAGAACGGCGACTGTAGCAGTGGTCTGTGTCGGAAGGGGGGACAATAAAGGAATCAAGGGCAGATCGGTATCTGTGTATGTGCAGCCTGCCAGCAACAAAAGAGGGAGGGGGACATAAGGACGATCGAGCGACACTTCCCCAATTCACTGGGGGAGGGGCATTTTATATAGGCACTGCTAGATTCAGACTATTTGCTCGACCTCCTCCAGAAAATCATCCCTAACCCTCTCAAAGTCCTCCAATTTGTCATTAATTCTATATGTTAATCTTTCATGTAAGGCCACCTTATGGAGCTCTACCATCCATTCCGTCAGGGTAAGGCCCGTTGTCTGGCATAAATGACGGAGGATACATAACTGGTCCACTATTAAGGCAGTGGCTAACCATCAGAGGGTTGAGTATCTAGCATGAGAGTGTCACTAACGACATGGAGGAGGGCAAGGTGGGCCAGCGGGGAGGCACACTGGGGGAGGAACCACAGAGGTGCGACTGCACCCCAGCCCAGTAGGGTTGAATCTGTGGGCAGTTCCACAAAATAAGGACTACATCACACTCATCCGCTGTGAATCCCCAGCAGCGGCTAAGGGGCAATAAGCCTGCCTGGAACAGTTTTTCCGGGGACCAGTACCAATTGTCTAGTACCTTAAAATACAGGGATTTGAGGCGACCATCTCAATTACCCGGTTGTGGGAGCAGAGCAAATCTTCCCAGTCTGTTAGGGTATAGGGTCTACACAGGGTGATTTGCCATGTGGTCCTGGTCTCAGTCAAGTTGGGATTTGAGTGGACTTCTCAGTTAAGAACTCCATACAGTCCCGAGACCAAGCGCCTATGTCCCCCTCGCCCTTCACAGACGAGATAACGTTGGGTGGGGAAGTTTAGTAGTTCTACTGGTAGTGGGCCCAGTGTGGAGGAGAGGCATTTGTAGAGCTGGTGACATTTCCAGTAGTTAGCTTGGGTTAGGTTGATTACCCTCCTGAGCAAAGGGAAGGGCTTGAGGGTGCCGCCATCTAGAAGGTGGTCGATCTGCACCACTCCCTTTTTGCACCAGACACTCCAGTAGAAATGGGAGCCAGCAATGTTGAAAGTAGCTTTGTGCCAGACCGAAGCGGTGCTATGGAGGAGAGGATTAACCCCTATAAGGCTGTGGGCCGATTTCCAGGTTGCAGCTATAGCTGCCAGAATCGGGTTGTCCATCCAGCGGGAAAAAGATGGCAGAAGAGAGCACAGGGGAGTAGAGCATGCTGAGCCCCAGAGTTGATGCTCTACAGCTATCCACATTGTGGTGGATTTGGAGTCACCCATGTGGGGCGCTATTTGAGAGAGCTGGAAAGCCAGATAAGAAGAGATGTGCGGGAGGGGAATACCTCAGCTATAGTATCAGCTTACAAGACCCAAGGCCTTCAGTCTAGGGCATCTGCCACTCCAGATGTAGGAGGAGATATCAGTTTTTATGCCCAGCAGGAGCGCTCGGGGTACTTTCAGAGCCAGCATGGCAGAGGCATAATTAGATCTGGGCACCACTGTAAAATTAATCATCTGCACCCAACCCCAAAGGGAGAAGCTCAGATGGACCCACTTAAGAAAGTAATGCCTGGACCTTTCCCGCAGTGGCAGGAGATTATCTTCCACCATCCTGCGCATTCCACTATTAATACAAATGCGCACATATTTCAACCCCCTGGGAACCCACCAGGACTCATTTATATGAAAGCAATCTCTTGTTGTCCCTGTTGATAAGGGCATTGCCTCGTTTTTGTCCAGTTAATTTTATAACCATGTAGTCGGGAGAGCGAGCTATGAGGGGCCTTACTGCCTCCAGGGAAGTATGTGGTCAAGAGATAAGAAGAAGGATGTTGTCCATGTAAAGCAGGCCCTTCACCTCTAGAGGGCCTATATTAATTCCCTTCACCTCATCTTATTGGAGCATGGTAGCTGAAAGGAGTTCCATTGCAAGGAAGAAGAGCAACAGGGAGAGGGGGCAACCCTGACAGGTGCCCCAATGGATCAGGAAGCGTTGGCACACAAAGACCCCACGTTGAACTTCGGCTGTGGGGGTATCATATAAGAGCCAAACTTTGGAGATGAACTCATTACCTAGGCCATCTTCCGATGTATCCTGAAAAGATGTGGCCATTCCACGTGACCAATTGCCTTTTTGGCATCAAGGGAAAGTGATTTTCTTTCCTCCAGGTCCTCTCGAACCCGCCACAGAATGTGGGATAGGGTGAAGAGATAGTCATGCGACATAGGTCTTGTGACAAAATTCACCTGGGTGGGTGAATCAGTTGTGGGATCACCTTCTCCAGTCAGATGGCCAGGATTTTGGCAAGCATCTTAAGGTCAAAACTGATGAGGGAAATTGTGGTATTCCATTACATGTCATTTAGAACTTTCCTATGTCACTCAGCAGTGTGCCTACTGTTGGAATGTTTATTCTTGAGTTGTACTGGTCTATGATTCCTGGATGAGGATACCTGTTACCTGCTGTGGTTGTTAAGCTGTCTTCCTGTATTAAACCTGCTTGAACCTACTCATTGTGTAGTCCTCTTTACTACACAATTATTGGCGACGACGGGAGCAGTGCTGTTTGGAAGACAGCGTTCACTCGTTTCAATGGTTTCCTTTTTCATGCAAAATTGGATTTTGCCTACCGACAGTAATGTTTCTGAGAAGTAAGGAGCTTTATCACGTTTCTGAGAAGTAAGGAGCTTCATCAAAAGCAAGGAGTTTCTCTTGTCACCCTCGGCTACCAGAGTTTATTTGTTTTATCGCCATCATCAAAGCCTCCTACAGTTTCAGCTCAAACGTGAGTTATTCAGACTTTACTACCTACTTTGAATTGCTATTTTCGACCGCATTATCGAGCGGTGTTATTTTCCAAGTAATACGAACTTCACATCAATTGCTTAAATACGCTTCTCAATCAAAGCGCTGTTGTTTATTTTTGATTAAGTTTACCTCGAGCGCATTGGAGTCAGCCGTTTTTCTTTCACGAGGCATTTCCCGACTCGCTCTCCTCACGGGGCATCTCTCGAGTCGCGCTGCCTTTGTTTTCACCCATTGCATTCTGGGTCACGCGTCATTGCGCACGTCATCGCGCATTACAGACGCTTTTGGCGGCCATCTTTGTAAAGGCTGAGGTATTATCTTCGTCAAAACGTTTTCTGATTACATTCAAGTACAGCGTTTGGCAATTTAAAGCGATTCTTAAACAGAAAAACACTGACTTTCAAACAAATTAACAGTGACCTAAAGAAAGAGAAACTACACTCATTTACAAGAAAAAAAAATAAAAAAAATAAACGACTTTTAAAGATAATTTCAGCAAATCTTTTTCTACGGTGATTTGCACACCAATTACATTTATACTTCAGCAAATCTAGTATTACTGTGTTTTGCACATCTATTATTATTATTCCTTTCATCCTTGTTTTATGCTCATTCATTTGTTCACGTTGTTCATTTTACCTCTTATTTACAAATGTCTAACATTGCAGCACCACCTCATTTTCTTCAAGTTGCAGGTGATCCTCCTATTGAATGGGATCTTTGGTTTCCAATGTTTATTGCTTACGTTGATGTATTAGAGAAAGAGGATTGTTCAGCAAAAAGAAAACTTGCTCTTTTAAGACATTGTCTTGGTGGTGCAGGAATAAAAGAATTCGATAATTTACCACCCTTGGAAGATGCCGGTGATATGGATGTGTTCAGTAAAGCTTCTAAGCAAATGAAAATTCGTTTTGGTAGATGAATAAATACCGTTATGGAAAGATTCAAGTTTTATTCTCGTGAACAGAAACCTGATGAGACAATTGAGGATTACGTTGCAGCTTTACGCTCACTTGCTTGCACTTGTTCTTTCGAAACTATATCATACGAGCAAGTTCTCAGAGACCAAATCATGATGAAAACAAAAAGCAAAAAGATTCAAGAAAGGCTTTGGTTGGGGACTGAGACTACTCTTGCTGCAGTTGTGAATATAGCTAAGGGTATAGAACATTCTGAAATGTTTGTATCTGAAATAAGAAGTAAAAATGTTAAAGGTAATGTTCCTGAAGTTGAAGTAGCCATTGTTAAAACTCATTCCGGTAATTCCTCTTCGAACACTTTCAATGCTAGACCTAACTTTAAGAAGGAATATGTAAAGAATTCGAGTGATAATAGGAGTTTTACTAAGAAAAGCACAATAGTTTGTTATAGATGTGGTAGCACCAACCATGTTGGCAATTACAAAGGTTGTCCTGCCTGGGATAAAATCTGCGTCAAATGTAAAAAGAAGGGACATTTTGGCAATGTGTGCAGATCTGGTCTTAGAATTAATTATATTTCTCCTGAAGAAGAGGAAGTTTTAAATAGTCTAAACTGTATACTTTCTGTGGATGAATGTATCCAAAATAATTTTCCTTCTTGTACACTTCACATTGATGACAAACCCATTGAAATTTTTGTTGATTCCTGTGCTTGGTACACCATCATTGGTAAGGATATTTTTGAACAACTTTGGAGTAAGAGAGAGCTCTTAAATCCAGACATATATCCCGGTGGGTACACAGGACGCAAAATAGCTTTAGAGGGTTGCTTTTGGGCTAAACTGTTTTTTAAGAACTGGGATATCAAAGCTAAGGTTTATGTAGCTACCAAGGGTGTTTCCATTCTCGGTTGGCCTCATCAACGCACTTTAGGAATAAAGCTTGATCCAAATTCTGTTCCACCAGTCTATGTTGATGAGCCCCGGTTTGAGAAACATGTTACCGACTCATTAATCAACTTAACTTTGAACACATCTAGCAATACCGATTTCACCAAGAGTGTACTGAAGAACTTTCCTGAAATTTTTAATGACAGATTGGGAAAATATATTGGTTTCAAACATAAAATTGTTTTAAACGATAATGCTGTCCCTGTCAGGCATAGGGTAAGGAATGTCCCTTTAGCCTATAGACCCAAGTTAAAAGAAATTCTAGATGATTTAGTAAACAGGAACATAATAGAACCAATCGAATCTTCCCCTTGGGTTTCACCTATTGTTATTTCTCTTAAGAGTTCTGGCGAACTCCGTTTATGTGCGGATTTGCGCAGTCTCAATAAAGAGATATGGATTGATAAACATCCTTTGCCAAATATTCATGAGTTAATTTCCGCACTGTCAGGGGCTACTGTATTTTCCTCAATTGATTTGGCTAGCGCATATCACCAAGTAGAATTAGATGAAGATTCAAGGAAATTTACTGCTTTTGTTACCCCAGAGGGCATGTTTCAGTATTTACGCATGCCTTTTGGGTTGGCAAGTGCAGCCTCTGTCTACCAGCGTCTCATGAAAGAATTATTAGCAGACTGCAAAGGGGCCATAGCTTTTCAAGACGATATTTTGATTTTTGGGAAAGACCATACTGAACATGATGAGAATCTTTCGTGTGTTCTGGCTAGAGTCCGTTCCAAGGGTCTTACTCTGAAATATAATAAGTGCAAATTCAGACAAGACAAAGTTGAGTACCTTGGACATGAAATATCAAGTCATGGAATCAAACCTAAAATTAATCATGTTCAAAATATTGTGAATGCCTCTTCTCCAAGCTCAAAGGAACAGTTACTTTCCTTTTTAGGGTTGACTGAGTTCTACGGCAAATTTGTTAAAAATTATTCTGATATTGTGCATCCCTTAAGAATTCTTCTAAAGAAAAATGCAAAATTTGTTTGGGGGAAAGAGCAAGAGAATTCCTTTGGAATATTGAAGAAAAAAATTGTTGAAGCCCCGTTTTTGAAACCTTATTCTGTGGGTAAAGAATGTATCGTTTATGTTGATGCAAGCAATGTGGGCCTAGGGGCCGTTCTAATACAAAAAGACAAAACTGGCGAGTTTGTTGTTTCTTACGCTTCTCGAGCCCTACGTGATGCTGAGAAAAATTACTCCACTATAGAGAGAGAATTACTTGCTTGTACTTGGGCTTCTCAGCATTTCAGACAGTTTCTGTGGGGAACAAAGTTTTCCTTAAGAACTGACCATAAACCTCTGATCACCATGCTAGCTGCTGGTGGTGGGAGAGTTCTTACTGCTCGTTTAGCGAGACTAGCAGCCAAATTACAGGAATACCGCTGTGAAGTTGTTTATGTTCCAGGTCGTTTAAATGTTCACGCGGACTGTATGTCCCGTTTCCCAGCCAGTGTGGAAGTTGGTGAGAGTATAGACTGTGATGTTGCGTACTCATTTGCAGATATTAACATAACTTCAGATCAAGAGAGCTCTTTAATTCTTTCAGAAAAGAATTGGTCAGAAGCTATGGAGAATGACGTTGTCTTGAATCTGGTTAAGCAATATTTGATTAAAGGTTGGCCTGAAGAAAGGAAGCTCTCTGGTGAGTTGGGCTCGTTTTACAAAGTGAAGGATGATTTAATGCTATGTGAAAACAATATTCTCAGGTCTGATAAGATCATACCTCCCTCTAGTTTGAGAGAAAAGATTTGCGAATTAGCTCATGAAGGGCATATGGGAATGTCCACCACCAAGAGAAGGATCAGGGAACACTATTGGTGGCCTGGTATCGATGCCATGGTTGATAATTGGGTCAGGAATTGCTCTCCTTGCTCTTTAAGTGATAAATCTGTGAAGAGTTTGGCTGTCGACATCACACCCATTGAGTACGCTAATGGTCCTTGGCGTAGGTTAGCAATTGATATTATTGGACCTTTCAGTTATCAGTCTGGTAAGGAAATGTATGGTTTAGTTTTAATTGACTACTTCTCTAAGTGGCCTGAATTAAAAATTGTTGAGAAGATTTCCTCTGAACATGTAATTGATTTCCTTGATGAAATTTTTGCTAGAGAAGGTTTGCCAGAGGAACTTATCTCAGACAATGGGCCACAGTTCATCAGCAATGAGTTTGAGTGTTTTCTGAAAAAATGTGGGGTCATTCACAAAAGGACTTCTAATTATTTTCCACAAGCCAATGGCCAAGTTGAAAGGTTCAACAAAGTCATCAAAGAATCTTGTCAATTGGCCGTTAAGAGTGGTTTGAAGTGGAAGAAAGCTCTCCAGGCTACTTTGTTAACTTATCGGTTGTCTCCCAATTCTGTCACTGGTTTATCCCCATTTGAATTATTGCGAGGGAGAAAACCAGGTTCTCAACTCTTTCCCTGGTGGTTAAAAAGTGATACTCCCTACGAGGTAGATTTCAAGGCATTAAAGAATAGGATTGGGAAATACCAAGAAAGCATGAACCAGCACTCTGCCAAAAAGAAGTTTAACTCTTGTAGTGTAAAGGTGGGTGATCGAGTTCGTGTTAAAATGGGTGGTTTGTTTCACAAGAATGTCTCTAGATGGTCTGACCCCATCAAAGTAATTGAAATCTTTAGCAAAGCTGTCAGAGTTGAAGGGGGGAAAATATGGAATTTGAGAAGGATTTCCTTATGCAAACCCTTTGTTACTCCTTCTCAGAAGGCTTCTCTTCCAGAGAAACTTGTTTCAGATTGTCCAGAGAAACTTGTTTCAGATAATTCCTCCGGTATGCAGAAACTTCTCTCAGACCATGTCTCAGATGGGTTCTCTGGTACGCATGAAGTTTATGACAATTTGGAAAAAAAAACTGTAAGTAACTCTGATTTTGGAATCAATCCTGATACTCGACCGATTCCTAATGTTGTCATAGACAATCAATCAGATGTTGTGTGTGAAGAGATCTCATTAAGACGTAGCGAACGTGCCAAGTTTGCTCCTTCTAAGTTCAAAGATTTTATTAGAACTTAAATTCCTTTTGCACTTCATTTTTTTTTATTTTTTTTTTGTTTTTTTTAAAGGGGGGGAGGTGTGTGGTATTCCATTACATGTCATTTAGAACTTTCCTATGTCACTCAGCAGTGTGCCTACTGTTGGAATGTTTATTCTTGAGTTGTACTGGTCTATGATTCCTGGATGAGGATACCTGTTACCTGCTGGGGTTGTTAAGCTGTCTTCCTGTATTAAACCTGCTTGAACCTACTCATTGTGTAGTCCTCTTTACTACAGAAATGGGGCAGTAGCTGGAACATTCCCATGGGTTTTTACCATCTTTAGAAATGACTGTGATAGTGGCAGTATTGGAGACCATGCCCCGGGAGCTCGTATCAGTGGCTTTCTTATATGTGTGGGTGAGGAGTAGGGTCAGGAGGGGTTTGCCTGTTTTGTAGAACTCACCAGGAGCCCATACTACCAGGGCGATTTACAATTGGGGAGGAGAGAGATGGCCTCTGCTATTTCTTCTGTGATCTCCCCTTCTAAGAGAGCTCAGCCCTTATCTGTAAGGGAGAGCAAGTTTAGTGGTAGGCAAACCTCTCCACATGTCTTTAGGGTGTGTCAGCAGCGTAGTGGCGCTACCTCAAACAGCTGAGACCATGAGCTGTATCTCCCGCTGATGCAGCTGCGCTGCCAGAAGGAGTCCGGTCTTTTCACCATAATCATATTCGCGCCATTAGAGGTTCACCAATGCCCTCTCCGCCACAGTTGTGAAGAGTGCATTCAGCCGAGTGTTGGCGAGTTCGAGGGCTCTATAATGGGAATCGGTGGGGGCAAAGTGTAGCATTAATGGAGGGTGGCCACTTCCCTCTCTGCATCACACAGGGCATCTTGGGCTCGGGGTTTAGCTGCAATGAATCCTTCATCAAGGAGCCCCTCAGTGCAGCCTTTCCTGGTGACCCACAGCACCCGGTGTGAGGCCACAGAGCCCTCATCCTCCTGGAGATAAGTATGGATGAGTGACCGGCGAGTGTCCTTATGTGTTGGGAGCGTGTAGGTAAAGGCCCTCATCTGCCACCACCTGGGTGGGGGAGAGGCTGGCCCTTGGTCCAAGTGGACCATGCCGTGGTCCATGACTGCAGCTTTGAGGATGGTGCAGTCTGGAACATGCGGGAGAGACGGAGTCCGGAGAAGGAAAAAGTCAATGCGGGATTGAGTGTGAAGTGGACAGGAGAGAAATGCATCTTCCCTATTTGATGGATGTAGGAGATGCTACACTTCAAGCAGGGCATGATCCGACATGAGATGCCACAAGACCTCTATCGGGGCCAGTGCAGATGCCCATTCATACTGTCCGGTCCTAGACGGGGTCCGGGGCGAAGTTCCAGTTGCCACCCAGCAATAGGGGGTCTGACCGGAGGCTAAAAGCCCATGGGAAAGAGCATTGCATATCCACATAAATCGAACCCAGCATCAGGGTCCAATCAGGGAAGTGCAGCTTGGGAAACACCCAGCGGTAATTATTGTCAGTTGAGGATTTGAGGAGCTTGCAGGTAATGTTCTGCCTGATGAGGATGGCCAGTCCTCATTTCTTAAGGTTCAGGGGAGGAGGTGTCTGTCACTCGGTGCGACTGCTGCTGATGACAGTGCCCACTCGGTCTCGTTTGAGCTTTAGGTTGTCAGGTTCAGGTGAGTCTCCTGTCAGAAGATGGTGTCTACTCGTTGCGTGCAGAAGTCCTGGAGGATTTTTATCTGTGTAATAAAGCTGGAGAGGCCACTGGTATTCAAAGAGGTGATCATAAGGAGCAGGGGTATCTGACTAAAGGAGTGGTGGTGAAGCTCTGGGGTACAAGAATGTCAGCTCCCCATTATAAGCAGGGGAGAGCTCCAGGGGATCCCTGAGTATACGAGAAGGATAAGGGGAAATGAGTTTGGGCAAGTGGGGATTGCAGGGAAAGGGTGTTTGTGGTATGAGGGGGTGTGGGAAATAAAACTCTTTAATGTTAGCAGCACAGGCCTCGGTCCACCGGTACCATACACCGTGTGCACCAGGGCACTCACTAGAGTGGATGGAGGGGCTTGGTAGGGGATGTGTCAGTCGATTACCATTGGGCTAAAGGCGGTGTGGCAGGGGAGTGATGAGGAAAATGTCACTAACGAAAGTCCCTAGTGGAGCAGCATGCCAGAGGAAGCAGTGTATGCTGTTGGCAGTGTGAGGAGAGATAGAATCTGAGTGAGATGCGGGGAGGGGGAGGCCATGCTTTGTGAAGTGTCGTAGATTGGGCTGCCCAGGCTATTAATCGAAAAGGAAATATGAATGGGTTTGTGGGATCTCAGCACAAAGCGGAGGTGCAACGAATGGAAAGAAAAGCTGGGAGACTGAAGCAGGCAAGGCAAGAAGAAAGCCGTGCAAATGGAGAATCAATGGTTGTAAGTCTTTTCAGGCAGCGGATGGGCTCTCCTTGACTTGCAACAATTTTAATTAATTGTGCAAATAAAATTTACTTACTTACTTACTTGACTTGCGTTTTCCACGGTTTGAGGGGAGACCTAGATTTGCATCTTTCCTGTCTTCTGTTGAGGGCCTCGTTTACCTGGTTGAAGACCTGATTATCTGATTCTCGGTGTTGCAGAGCTTGAGGATGATGGTGCATATGGCGCTGGAAATGGCGGGATACGTTGTTTGGGCATTGGCATGAGGTGTTCTTGTGTCCACTGTGGAGTCCTCTAAGTTATCCAGGAAGAGTTCCAGTTCACCAGTGAAATGTCCGTGTTTTTCCATCCCAAGTGACTTTCATTTGCGCGGGATCCAAGAGGTCATATTTAAGGTCGCAGTGGTGAAACCGAGAATGGAGCACCAAGAATGTTTTGCACTTCACGTTGGTGGCCTGTGAGTGGTCTGCAGCCAAGCAAATGTGATGCCTCTCAAAAAGCTGCAGCTCTGCCACTCCCCTGGCAGCCTAAATGATATTTTGGCTGTGTTAGCGGGTACAAGACAGGTGATTATTTGATGGGCGCTCTATAAGGTGCCTTTAAGGGAAAGAAGATCCTGTGTGCTCACTGAAACTCCAAAGATTCAGTAAAGCTAATGCCCAGAAGCTTAGGTTGAAAGACCCCCAGGAAAGTCAGCATAAGAACTCCCACCGCCCCTTCTGAGGCTCCAAAAATGCAGTTATTGTGCCTGCAGGACCTGTACTTCAGATTCATGACCTTGTGGAGAAGAAAACCAATGTCCTCGCCCCAATCTGGTAGAACTCTGTATTGAGTGTCTAGTTGGTCTACCCTTATCTCCAGGGTGTCAAGGCGGGTGTGAAAGGTGAACACCTCAGTCTGAAATGATTTGACTTCTGTGGCAAAGTCCATCATTTTATCATTCATGGTGGAGAGAGTAGAGGTGAAGGCAAGGGAGCTCCTTCAGTAGAGAATCTATCTCCTCTGAGGCCAAGGGGTGCACCACAGGGGGTGTGGCACCAAAGGCCTCAGGTTTAGAGCAAGTTACCACCTCTGAAAAAAGCAGCTGACGGGCTGCCGATTTAGAATGTTACATGAGATGCGAAGGGGGCGCCAGGGGAGCACAGCCGTGCAATGATGGCAGGTGTCAACTGTGCCCCCGTGTGCTGCGGGTACTATATATGCCACAGTGAATTTGGGGTCCCAGTCCTGGTCTTGGAGGGAAAGCAAATTGTCCCGGTATCTCCCCCTATAGAGGAGGTTAGGTGTGATGAATAGGCCACAAGCCAGGCCGCAGTACAAATTCACAGTGCGGGTCTTCAGATGTAAGAAAGACAGTTCACACGTTTGTTCCAAAAGGAGCGGAGGGGAGTCCCCTTGGAGACAAGCAACAGGGCAAAAATCAGCCGTATGAGAACGCAAGGCAAGGAAGCTTCCCAGTAGTGTCATGTGGGTAGATCACTAACCCAGAGCAGGATATGAGTCGCCAGCAACTTCAGCAGCGCAGAGACCAGGCACTCACTGCAACCTCTCCTAGGTGCCCAGCCCGTCATGAGTTGAGAGGAGATGATGTCACACTATTGAGCAAGATGCAGCATACCAAATGAGGGTTCGGGCTGGGGGCAGACCCTCTGCTGCCACTATAATAGAAAATCAAGAGCCGGGGTAGACATAGAGGTTCGGAACGTGAGGTGGGACATCACCCCTGCTGTTGGAGAAAGTGCTCCTCGAAGTTGTGAGGCACTCAGGCCTCACGGGGAGCAGCCAGGTGGGGCAGAAGTCTCCCCACGGGCCACCATACATGGGAAGAAGTTCAGCATTGGTCCCAGGGAGGGTGGGAACGGTGTCCTGTTTGGTCCATAAAGCAGAGATCCCACCAGGTCACAGTGTGGGCAGCTCTACAAGGTGTGTGGGGGGAGCTCCTCAACCCGCCAGTGAGCCAATGGCCTGGTACAGGCTGCTGTGTCAGTAGCACTCAGATGCAACTAGAGGATGGCAGCCTTGGGGCTTAGGCCAGGGGCAGCCTACCCAGCCCAACATACAGGAACAGGAAGTGGTCTTTCCCCACAGGCGTGCAGCATCTGCCGGGTCACCACCACAGTTGCCACTCCTCTCCCCAGGTACTCCAGGGGGGGTGCGACCTCTAGCGCAGGATCAGGTACAGGATTGGTCCCATCAAAGAACAACAGGGGGGCCTTAGGGGAGATGCAAGATGGGAGCATCAGATGATTGCGGCCATTATGGTCAGTACCGAGCTCTGCCTCCACCATTTGCTATCTTAAGGGAAATGTAAAAAATATTCAAATAATAAAAAAAAGTGTCCTTGTAGTGGTTGGCAGGGATCCAGGCACATTTTCGTTGGCTGTTGTGGGGCTTTCCAAGAACTCTGCTTTCAGGTTGGGATAAAGACGGCATGCTCCTACCTAGCCTTGTGACATTTGCCATTTGTAATCTGTATGTGTGAGAAATTGGGTTACTAGTTGAGGGGGCTGAAACCCTAATCAAGCAGCAACCACAATCCTTGTCAGGCAATTGGTAATGTATTCATGCAGCACTTTAAACCGCAATAAAGTGGAAACACAACACAAGAAAAATACCACACCAATTTAGAAAAATAGAGCAAAATCTAATAACTAAATCAAGACCAAAACAACAAAAATCCAAACAGTAGAAGCGAAGATATTCAATTTAAATATTCTAAGTGAAAATAGCACCAAAAAGCCCAAAGCGCCACTTGCGGCTACCTCGTTGTGCGAGACCCCGAGAAAGGCCCCCTGTGATGCAGCGTTGGTCAGATACAGGCACCAGGTTAATCCTGCTGAAAAGTTACCTTCTCAGTTTAGCACAGAGTCCCAGTTGAGGTTGGTGTGGCTGCAAGGTGCAGGGAAGCGCCATGTATGGTCCTCATTCAAGCATGAAAAACAGACAGGGTGTCGCAGGCGGTCATCACTGTAGCACAAATATCCTCTCATCATCGCGAGTAGTCGGCTTCACAGTGACACTCCCAAGGAGCAGGTAATGCTGTATCATGAACGGTCGAGTTGAAAGAACTTTGCATTGAAGGGCAGCACAAGCAACAAGGTTTTGGCCAACAGGCCCATTCCCGGTCGGGAAGAGCCCAAAAAGCTTCATTTCAGCTCCACTGAGGCAATACCAAGGGTCCAGGACCTGAGGGGCACCACTTGGGGGTCAGAGGGTTGCTCCAGCTGGATATGGGTTCTGGTACAGGTAAAGGGGGCCTGTTATGTCCCTGTGGCTCTAAGCAGGAGGTCAGCAGACTAGCCCTTGGGGTTCAGGTGCAGGTCCAATCCCTCTGAATCAGACAGGAGGGCTGCAATCCAGCAATGCAGCAGTCCAGAAGAGTGGCAGTCCTTTCAGCAGCACAGCCGTCCTTCTTCCTAGCACAGTATCCACAGGTCCAGAAGTATACTGACAAGTTGGTGTCTGAGGTCCAATATTTATACCTGGTGCCTCATATGCAGTGGGAGAGGCTGCTAGACATTTCCCAGTGAAGTGCACTGATTTCTTGTGTCCCCTGACTCCAGATTAACTACAGGGGATATGCAGCCCTTTGTGTGGAGGTAGAACACAACTTATTCAAGTGTAAGTAGGGCTGTGGTCAACTCCGCCCTCCCACCCTGCCAGTGTTGGTCTATCTAAGAACACCTAAGCCCTCTACTCTGTGTGGCTCTCCAGGAGGAATACACAAAGCCCAACTGCAACTAGTCATGTGACCCAGTGACAGGCTGGTGGCACTAAATGACTGAGGAAGAAACATGCCAGCTTTCTAAAAGTGGCATTTTCAAAATTGTAATTTGAAGTCCAACTTTATTATAAGATGAATTTGTATTACAATTCCAAAGGCACCAAACCTAAACTGAACACCTGTTCCCATTGGAAGTTACAGCTAATGAAGTTAAGAGTTTTTCACTATCTTAAATACACTGTGCACTGCCCTCTGGGCTGTCCAGAGCCTAACCTGGGGGTGACTTATATGTATTCTTGTATTAAAAGGAAGGTTTGGGCCTGGGAAAGGGTTCATATTGCCAGACTGAAATGGCAGTTTAAAACTGTACACTCAGGCTGCAATGGCTGGCATGAGACATGTTTAAAGGGCTACTTAAGTGTGTGGCACAATCAGTTCTGCAGGCCAACTAGTAGCATTTAATGTACAGACCCTGGGTACATGTGGTACCACTTTACTAGGGACTTAAATGTAAATTAAATGTGTCAATTTTGCTGTAAGCCAATTTCACCATGTTTTAAAGGAGAGAGCACAAGCACTTTAGCACTGGTTAGCAGTGTTAAAATGCGCAGAGTTCTAAAAAATGACAAAAACAGGCTTAGAAAACAAGAGAGTGAAGGCAAAAAGTCTGGGGATGACCCTGCAGAGAGAGTCAAGTCCAACAATATGTTTAAATGTCCATTATTTTGCACAATACGTAACTAGTGACACAGTGCAACATATTTACAACTCATTTCAGAGTCTAAACGGAAGCTTCTTTCAGAATGCGCTCATTTGAGTGGAAACAGTGATAACAATGACAAGAATTGGCTAGATAAGCGACGGGAGCACTGACCACACAGATTAACAAAGACAGAAATATTGTCTTCCTGCAGATGGTAAAATTATATCCTAAACAGTAATGTGTGCTTTGCCAGTGCCCCTCCTCACTGGCATTTACCCATGGTGCCCAGTACTGTAAAAGCTGACCTCAGTGGCGGCTCCTCTGCTAAGGCGGAGGAGTGTCGCCTCACTGCTTTTAAGCAGTGTAACTAAAGAAAAATTTAAATGATAATAACTCAATGTTATAATTGTATTTGTTCCTGCTTCTTTGCTGCCTGGCTGGGCAGGGCTGCTCTACTCTCAGAGCAGCAGAGGTGTGGTTTCAATTGCCCACTCCAAGTGCACATGACGCTTGGGCCGTCCAAACAGTCTTGCGCACTTTGTATGTTTCCTTGCAGGCTGCATTACAGCCTAGGTGAAGAACATGCCCAGGCCTCCAGTCCTCATCTCAGCACCAAACCACAGCGCTCAGACTAATCAAAATGATGTGATTGGTCAGGGGAGCCCGGGAGCTTCCTGTTCCAGCCCGCGGAGGAGAGACAGAGACGCGGAAATAAGGTACGTTTTTTTACATACCCCAGCCCCTGCCCCTTGCCGCTGCTTATAGAGAGGCTCGCTCAGCGACTACTGTTGTGCCACAGGATGGTAAGCAGATGACAAGGGCACTATCGCAGCCTGACGACTCTTTCAAGATTCAACCGTAACTTTAGCAGTGCACAGGAGCACACATCAGTAAGTATTGTCCCAGGCAAGTGGACATGGGTGGCTTTTTCTGTCACTTCCGAGTTTTTTTCTACATGTGAACCAATAGAAAAGCCATTGGCTGAAAGTCAGTGCTGGCATCGAATGAGAGGTGAAATTGGAGCCATCTTGAAGTGACACCTGACGACTAGCAGAGACTCGAAATCTAGATTAAAAGGAGGGGGGGATCTTTCCCCATGTAAAACACAAGTAATGGCCATTGTTGGGTCAAACTTGTTTTTGCACACTTACAGAAAGGATTAAAACAATTATGTAGTAAAATGCAAAATAACTGATTTCTACGTAGAGCATGTATGTAAGATGTAACTAAATGTGTGTTTTGTGTGTGCTTTAAAGAAGGAAAATAGTCCATCCCACATTGTAATGGAAAGCGGATGTATACATTCAAAGATAAAATAATATGAGGTGAGAGTAATACTCCCCTGAGTCAAAAAGAAAGTCCAGTCTATATGTAAGTTAAAGCAGTGGTAGCACTAGGCCTACCAGACAGCCGAACCTCTCTGCAATCAAGCCTAAAACAAATTAGGACAGTAAGGGATTAATTAGAACCACCGGGCCAACTAGTGTCAGGGTACACAGAGTGCAGTGGTACTGTTGCAATGTGGCACCATCATTTCTAGATTACATAGAGTTTACAAGTCCCAGTTGACATTTTGTACTAATATTTTCAAGGGCGTGTGAACTGACCAGTGCAATCTATAACAAAAAGTGGCCTCATAGAAAGCAAACCCACGCAGCACTGTACTTCCAACAGGACACACAGAAACGTGGGAACAATTTACTGTAACTTCTTAACGCATCCCAGCTCAAGAAAATACAAAATATTTGAAGCTGTGTTCCTAATTTGCTTGATAATAATTTTCAACCAGAGAGACGCCCCGCCCCCCACGGCTCCCCCCAGATACACACTTGCTAATCAAGTGAGAGTTACAAGCAGTGGCGTAGCGAGTGGAGGGAGCCGGGGCGGGCGGCTCGAGGTTTGGGGGCGGCGGCATCCACCGCTCTAACCTACCGCCCTCTGGACACAGGGGTCGCCACAGGCGGCCTGAGGCGTAGCCACGCCACTGGTTACAAGTTTGGGCAAATCAATCAAACGTTTCCCATTTAGGAACATGTTTGGCATGAAACTTGTATGATTATGTGCATATAATAGCATGTTCACCCTATTGTTGTACATTTTGATGCACAGCCTTTTCTTCGCTCACTGGTAGACAGGGCCGTCCTTTCAGCAATACCTCTTCCGAGCAGCTGGTTGGAGGCTGATGAACAGGGTGTGTGCAGTACAGAAAAAAGTCTGTGAGATAGCCGAACAACACCCTCAAGGCTCCCCAGCCTGCTTGCACCACTTCCTGCCTGCATGCATTTGCACTCCAAACGACTGAAAGGACACGCTGTAATTTTCTGAGCCATAAAATGCTGATTACAGTTTGCGCCAGCAATGATTGACTCCTTCTACCAGGCTTTTCTGGTTATCTTTTGATTATAATGTTCTATTATAGTTTGCATCTAAACCTGCATGTGCATTTGATAATCTCTGGACCTGATAGCGCACGTACCCCCACACACACACTTGACCTGAAAACACAATCTCCGAGAGAGTGCATTGAATGTCACACGAACAAATGCCTCGAATTTCGATTGCATCAGTTCTGCTTCGTGTTAGTTCCTGACCTTCTGAAGAGTGTGTCATGGCTGTTGGCATGGAAGCACTGTTTGATTGTTTTTTTTCTAATATAAATGTATTGCATTCATTAAATAAAAATCTAGCTAACAAAGCAATTGTAGGCCTCAGATTCTATTTGGTTTGTGCTGCCAAGGTTCTGTATAACGTGGACAAAATGGCATTTTCATGTCTCATTGAATATTTTCACAGGCAAGACAATCACCTTCACAAGAATAAGTGAAACGTATTTATTTATTTATTTATTCAAGTGTTTTATAGAGCGCGAACTTGACCTGTGATGGTATCAGAGCGCTTTACAAGGTTTACAGAAGAGAAAAGGCAAAAAAGCACACAAGAAGGCATATCTATACAGAAGCATACAAAAATAGATACATCGGAGAGGTGCAGTGGTGCTGGACCCATGTGGAGTAAAGGAAACAAACTTGGATGGTTACGTTTACAGTTAGTTTCAATACAATTGTATATGCTCAAGGTTACAGCTAGCTGTCTTAGCAGAAGCATGCAACTGTAGCAATATTTGTTCTACTACAGGTGGTGTCCATTGGAAGCTCCATGTTGTAGAAAGATAGATTTTTTAATGCATTTACTTGCAGCAGTTTTGCTTGTTTAGAACCCTATAAAAGTGTGCTTTTTTAGGTCTCGCCCTGGCGAAAGCGCGCGAAAGCTATAGCTATAGCGAGAGCTATAGCTGTCGGCTCAGCCGACAACGAGGGGAGACAAGAGCTGGCCACACGCGCAGCATTGTCTATGGCAGCGTCGGATCCCGACACGCGCCTTCGGATTGGGTCGCACGCGTGAGCTTGTAAAGTCGACAGCTCACGCGCGTGACCCAATCCCAAGGCGCGTGTCGGAATCCGACGCTGCCATGCTTCTGAATGATGCGCGTGGCCAGCTCTTGTTTTAATGAGTTTCTCTTCGTGCAGGCACGATGTGCGCTGCTTCAGCTTGTTTTGTTTGTTATTATTTTAATCTTTCCTTCGTCCGGCGGCGAAATCCTCTTTTCCCTGAAAACCGTTCTTTGAAACAACGCCGAAAACCCCAAACTGCCCCATAAAAGGTAATAAGTTATAGAAGGAAAACATTTGAAAAATAGAAATGCTCCGCTTCACCGGGACGTGGGATGTAGGAACTGGGGGAAAGAGGCCCGCGTTGATAGCGGTATGCCAGCTTTTCGGTTTTCGAGGGAGCGCTATATATATTTTTTATTTTTCCAGTTTTTTTCTTTCCTCCTTCTCTCCCCTGCTCCCCGAAGCCAAGTGGAGACGTGGTCGCTACTGAAAGTAATTAGAACCAAAAGGGGAAGGGAAAAAATTCAGGGAGGGGTCTGGATATGGACTTTTTACTTTTTTCTCCTCTGCGGTCAGGCCGCCCTCTGCTGGTAAGAGAGGGTTTTTTTTATATTTTGATTTTTGGTCATGTCCCATAGCCCAAGTATGGCCCGAGGGCATCGGAGAGCGTTTCAATGGGTCACTTTTCAACAGTCACCGAGGCGGATGTCGAACTAGCAGACCTACTCAATAGCTGTATTTTTTCACTGAAGAAGCATGGTATGAAACGACACATCTGTTCTGTAGTAGATGATCCGTTGGCACTTATGCCGCCCAAAGCCAAAGAGGAGAATCGTGGCCACAGGGCTAGGTAGAGTTAGTTGGCCCTTCATCAAGGTTCCCTACCAGACAGGTGAGACGGATAACCGTGAGGATAGTTCACTCGAGTGGAGCAGTGTGGCTCAATGATTAGAGCGGCAGACCCTGATGCAGAGGTCTAGCCCGGGACCAGGGTTCAATTCCACGCCTCAGCGGGTCTTGGGCTCAAAAATTCCACGGACCTGATAATTCTCGCCTCGGTGCCTATTCCAATCATGGAGTCCCACTCTGCAACTCTGGGCAATAGCTTGCTTAATCTCCACAACGGCCCCCACAACGCTAAGGATGCCTGGCCTCCACCTTGGGGGCGGCCAGGAGTGGACGCCTCACAGGGAAAGCCAGGATGGGTTCCACAGCGGTAGTCGTACAAGCGCCTTCAGACCCTTACGGGTGAGTAGAGCGCTATACAAGTATCAATTTACATTTACATTACATTACATTTACATTTACATTTACATTACATACATTTACACTCAGTCAAAGTCCCTGCTGCAGATATCGGAGTGACGCCTGCAAGTCATCCGTTACCGTCCCTATATTATAATTTAGCGTGCTAACGTACCTGTTGTAGGAAGTTAACTCAGTGCAACCTGCAGGCAACAGATGTCAGCCTAATCTTGCCACTGGTGAATGCGGTATGTGTGTGGCCCACACCTTCAGTGCTAGCTTTCTAACCTAACGCACATTGCATGCTGGGGGTTTAGAACCCCTCCAAGCTGCACCCCACAAGTCACACAGTGCGAGCAATGATTTACAATAAAGTTGACTGATTGACGCTGTCACACAAAAACGGCAGCTCTGTCAGGGCAGGACACTCCGGCAGATTACTACCCCGACCTCGGAGAGCTGCTTGAGATCTACAAAAGCACAGTTTCTCATTTTTTTTAATGGAACTTCTGATCGAGACTTTGCGACTTCCAAAGTGTTTGCTTGAACATGTGAGCAAAACCTAGCTTGACGGATACATTATCATGATTTTAGTAGCGCTATGAAGAAACAAAGACCGTGGCAACAGGCACTATACAAAAAAGGCATTGTTATTCTTGAACAATAGAAGCTAACCACAATCATAGGAGCACAACATGATTTATGCTATTTTGATTTTTTTAGGAATGGGTGGGTCAGAAACTAGAGGACAAAGAGATGGGAGGAGACAGGATAAAAGAGGCGGGGAGAGGGAGGTGAAATCGAGGGAAGTGGTCAGAGAAGGGAAAAATGGATTTAGAAAGAAAAAAGACAAACCAAAACAAGCATTTGCAATGCAATAGGTCGCGCATTTACGCAAGTTTGAGCTATTGACATTGCAAATAACAATGCCTTTTATATTTGTTTTTGTTTTAAAAACATAAATAAAAGGCATTGTCATTTACAATGCCAATAGCTTTAACTTGTGTAACTGCGAGACCTATTGCATTGCAAATGCTTGTTTTGCTTGTGACAGACCCTTTTCTTACTTACCTCAGGAGGTGAATCCATGCTGTTGATGGAGCGGGGATTCGAAAAAAGAAACCCGCTCTTGTTGAGTACCCCCGTAGCATATACTAATGTTAATAGAAAGAATACTAATGTGCACATATACATTACATGAGGATACACCGCTTAGCAAATTACATGAAATTAATCTTAACCAAACCTAAATAACTAAAGATGTAATAATATGGGGAGTAGAATGGGTTTTGAATGGCTTACATTGCAGATTGTGCTTATAGTATATTAGAAGGCATGTTGGGTGATGCTTCAGTAATACTAATTGTCATTGGTCTTACTTATGCTTTGCTGAAATACCTGCTAACTTGAATCTGGGTAAAGGAGGGGGTTAACAGTTATGTTTCATCTATACTACTATTATAAAGGAAGAACTTTGAGGCTTTGAGGCGGGTAAACTCGGGAACCACAGCGCCAATCCACACACCCGATACATCGTTGGAATCCTCAGGGTGTGCAGATGGACATAGGCTATATAAAGTTAAAAAATAAGTTATATTTCAAAAATATACATTATAAAAATAGTAGTCCCCTTGAAGTAGCGCCGGCCGCGACCTGCGTGCTGACGTCAGGAGCACGGGGAGGAGCGGCGGACATGGCACGGGGGAGGAGCGGCGAGGAGCGGTGGACTGAGGAGCGGCGGCTGAGGTAAGGCAGCGGGGGTCGGGGCAGGCGGGGGACGGGGTGATGTAAGGCTCCAAACTACCACGATCACGCTCATTAGTCTTACCTCAAACACAGCTCAGGAAGTTCAACTGCAGAGCGCCAGCGTTTCAGCGTTTCAGCTTTAAGGGTCATTAGGTTGACACTCGGGCATTATGTTACCATGCTGGAATCTCGGCACGCCGAGCTCCGTCAAGGGTAAACCCCGCTCAAAGAGACCCCACAGGCGAAAGTGATCCGTCAACCTCGGAGCCGTGTTTAAATGTGCCCTCTTTTCGCGGTACTTTTCATGTGGACGGGGAAAGCAAACAGCCCGAAGCGCACTGCTGTGACTATCATATGTCCCCTTTTTAAGGCTCCGGGGGACAATGTCGGTGCAGGCGGGGGTCAGGGCAGGCGGGGGACTGGGCGGGCGGGGACGGGGAAAGCAAGCAGCCCAAAGGAAAGCCAGGAAATCTGGTTCGGTTTATCCCCACTCTATACACATGGAAATGGTAATTTCCAGGCAAAGGCTGGAGTAATAGCTGCAATACAGTGAGACGGTTTTACATTATAGTGCACTGCTGTGACTATCATATGCCGCATTTTTAAGGCTCCGGGGGACAATGTCGGGGCAGGCGGGAGTCGGGGCAGGCAGGGGAAGGGACGGGCGATGGGCCTGAAATACTGGACAATGTCGGGGCAGGCGGGGGTTGGGGAAGCCTGATTGCTCCCTGACAAGGTCGGGACGGGCTGCTAGTTACCATATCATTAATAAATGCCTGTTTTTGGTTCTTTTAGTAAAAGGACAAATCGTCATGTTTTTAAAATTGACCAAACTGTGATGAGTGAGACTTAAAAACTAATGTGATACTGTGGAAAAACTTGCTGAGCCTGCTGAAAGAGTGTGATGCAGTGAAGGACACAACACTTGAAGAGCGGCTTCTGTGCTTACGTAGGAAAGTCTGCGAATGTAAATGTATATGTATAAACTTTATCATTAGAGAGTAGGAATGCATACTGAATAGGTGGGCAGTGAAAATGAACAATGGGGCAGTTAAAGAAAGCATGATCTAATGTTGCATGGCCATCCACCCCTCGTTTTTGCCAATCCTGTAGCTAGAATGGATGACATTACCAACTTTAGTGGGATGGACATGTATGAAAAAGGGTATAAGAATAGGTGATTTAGGGGTGGGGTTAAGAACAGGTTGCTGCTGAGAGATCTTGAGGGAGACAAGAGTGTGAGGGTGCTTTGCCGATTGTGGGATTGCAGAGAGGCCTAGTCGATCCAGTCCTGTCCTTATCCTGATCAAAGACCTGATCCCTGACACTCTGATCGGGGGTCCCTTGCCGCTGCCTAGGCCAGGGTGGTGATGTTCCCCATTCCTATTCTCTTGGGTTGGTATCTTGATAACTCGAGAATTCATTTTGTGCTTTGTCTCTTCTTCTATCTTACTGAAATGGCAATTTTGAATTGATGAATATTGCCTGATGTATCTGCATCTATTCCCTCCACGTGGCAAATGTATTTGCTGATATTGGGTATATGCAAGTTGATTATTAGATTGTACTCTCTCTCATGAGGTGTTTTTCGAATTAATGCATTGAGTTAGATAAAATGTAATACCTTACAAAAGTTTGTGGTTATTTGCGCCTGTCAATGATTTGAAATGACATTTGACCTTCAATTAATCAACTAATGGATCCATCGATCAAGTAGATAAAGAATTGATACAAGGTGATTATATGAGAAGTTGTGTAAATTAATGACTATGTATTGTCTGTTAAAAAAATGCTAACTGGACCCCCAGCGCAACATGGACGGATTGGGTGTATGTATATGAGCCACAGTACATGGAATTATTGAATGCCCTGTCCAATAATTATTGGGTCTGCGCTGCATCACTGTTTTGCTCTCCCATTCTATATTCAGAATGTTTTTACCTGAACTTATGCAGCGTACTCCAATTGATTCTGTACCTTAACTGAGTATTACAATCTGATTTAAATGATTAGGTTAAATTACTTGATTTCGGTAGAATTTTTTTTTTTTGTTTAATTTTTTTATTGTAGAAAAATATATATTTACATGGAGCATACAGTATACATGGATGAGAAAAGAGGAAGAAAGGAAAGGGAGAGAGAGAGAACAAGAAAAAGAAATGCCCGGGGGGGAACATAACTGTTCGAACTGTTCGTTTCCAGTCGTATTGACGTTAGTCCGATTTCCGGTCTTCCAGTTCAGATTTCCGATGTCGTCTTCCACCCCTTCGTTATGCTTGGTTTTCTTCTCCCCGGGAGAGAGGAGGTAGGGAAAGATCAAGGAGCAGGTGCTGGTTGTAATTGTGTTATGCGCACAGGACTGGCTAGGTTGTCTAGCTTCACCGCCTATGGAGGTTTGTGCCATGCTAGGTAGTCATCTAGGGAGCCCCACATGTTCGACTGCCTGTGTGTCTTTGGTGTGTGTGTCGCTGTTATGTTGTCAGCCGCTCATAGAAAGGTGATCCAGTTCAGCTATGCTTTCGGCGTGGCTTTTGCTGTGTCTTTCCTATTACTTAGAACCATTTTGACCGCCGCGGTCAGCAGTAGATCAAATAAGTTGCGGTCCTCTTTGGTCGTGATTACTGAGGAGGTGAAACATAGTGCTAGGCTCTGGAAGTCTATGTGGATGGTTACCCCTATAATCTCGGATTTCGGTATAATTTATAATGTGAAAATAAACCTATAGGGTTTAAGCCTGTCCTATCCATCGTTCTTGAAGGCCCAAATGGGTCTTCTGTGTTTAAATTGAAATTGCCACTTAAAGTGCTATAAAGAGAGATAGCTCTGGCAAGGAGCACCAAACTCCACTAAGAGATTAAGACTGCTCCCGGTCAATCAGTCTTGCAAGGGAACAAGTTGGAGCGCTTTTCCGTACCTACACAGATGTGTAAACATGCACCCATTGTTACTTAAAATTCTGGTCCCCAAACTTTCCCCTTGGTAAGTGTTGTGTCCTGTGTAACCAGGCGCTATATAAACGTCCTTATTATTATTATGTGTTACTTGGGGGCTAGACATTCTAACCTATGTAATGGCATTCTCATTGTTGCTATGGTAACATGGAATCCCAGGGCTGGTCAGTTGGACTCTACCTGCCTGGGGTCGATTATGTACATCTGAACTAAGAAATAAACTTCTTTAAAAGCCCATTTGCATGGACTTAAAACTGGTGCAGAGGAAGGTATGGCCTGGCTACAAGAAGCGGTACAAAAGGGGGTGGTAATGGACGGAGCATCTGAACCAATCAAACACTCACAACCAGTCAAAAGATCTGGGTTTAATCCATCACCGTTCTTTAGCCCACTCTGCCACCCCAGTTCAGACATGGCTATATGCAAATCAGTCTGACCCTGTGCCTCATGGGAACAGTCCAGCCCTAACTGCCAAGCCATGCCTTCCCTGGACCGGAAACAAGCTTCCGAGAACCGGTTTCTGGCATTCCAGCCGTCTTCAGCCCGGCTTGCTTGAATCCAGTGGCAAAGTGAGCAAGGGACTCATGTCTGAGCATACCCTGCCACACTTATGGCGGCCAAAAGCGGTACAAAAGGAGGTGGTGATGGACGGAGCATCTGAACCAATCAAACACTCACACCCAGTCAAAAGATCTGGGTTTAATCCATCACCGTTCTTTAGCCCACTCTGCCACCCCAGTTCAGACATGGCTATATGCAAATCAGTCTGACCCTGTGCCTCATGGGAACAGTCCAGCCCGAACTGCCAAGCCATGCCTTCCCTGGACTGGAAACAAGCTTCAGAGGACCGGTTTCTGGCATTCCAGCCGTCTTCAGCCCGGCTTGCTTGAATACAGTGGCAAAGTGAGCAAGGGACTCACGTCTGAGCATACCCTGCCACACTTATGGTGGCCAAAAGCGGTACAAAAGGGGGTGGTAATGGACGGAGCATCTGAACCAATCAAACACTCACACCCAGTCAAAAGATCTGGGTTTAATCCATCACCATTCTTTAGCCCACTCTGCCACCCCAGTTCAGACATGGCTATATGCAAATCAGTCTGACCCTGTGCCTCATGGGAACAGTCCAGTCCGAACTGCCAAGCCATGCCTTCCCTGGACCGGAAACAAGCTTCCGAGAACTGGTTTCTGGCATTCCAGCCGTCTTCAGCCCGGCTTGCTTGAATCCAGTGGCAAAGGGAGCAAGGGACTCACGTCTGAGCATACCCTGCCACACTTCTGGGATGCCAGTGGGTTGCATGTGGAATCCCAGAAGAATGCTGCCACTGGGTGTTGCGGGGTGCACGATGCACCACCGAAAACAAGAAACCCATTGCCGCCGGGCGCATCATTTGGAACTGTTCGGATTGCAGCGTTTAAATAATGAGGAATATGTTAGCTCTGAGTGCCCTGCTTGTAAAAGTCGGGGTTTCCCTGGGAACTTGGCGAGCTGCCACTGAGAGTGGACATACAAAATGGAGAGCTCACCGCCGTGTGCGCGGCAATATGTAAAGGAGTTAATGGGAATCATGACAAGAACAAGTCAGAGCAAGGCAGTGTGAATGCGGTGCAGACGGGTGGGTTTGGGAAGGATAGGCAAAAGGGGGAGAAAATAGACAAGGAACTCCAAAGGAAGGTATCAAGGTAGCAATGTTACAGATGTGGAAGCACACACCATTTGGCTGAGTCAAGTGCGCTTCCGGCTGTGAATGAGCGATGTTAAAGGTGCAAGAAAATAGGACATTTCTCCAGAGTATGCAGAATCAAATGGAAGCATATTGACAAAAGCAATGTGAATCTAGTAAGAGAGCATCTGCAGGATAGTGATGACGACTCTCATAGC
The DNA here is from genome assembly GCF_964263255.1 of Lissotriton vulgaris. Lineage (NCBI taxonomy): Eukaryota > Metazoa > Chordata > Amphibia > Caudata > Salamandridae > Lissotriton > Lissotriton vulgaris. The sequence continues at coordinate 122,111,979 of NC_141697.1, forward strand.
AATGACGTAGCAGTTTTAGTACTGTGCTGTGTCGAAGGGTGTGAATCTGTAAAGGAAGATGTGTGCTGTCCTCCTAAGTGTGTGATAGGAGTAAATGGTGTGAAAGTACCCACGTGGGCTGATTCTTGTTCTCCTTATTCTTTGGTGGACAAATCCATTTGGGTGAGTATGAACAAAACAACTGAGTTGATTCCCAGCAATGTGGATTCACTTGGTTATTGCGGGGTCAAGTAACCCGTGTTAGGTCATTTTCAGGTAGAATTACTATACAAGGGAAGAAGCGCAAATGGAAGGGGGTTATGTTGTAAAGAGAGGTAAAACTTTGTTAGGATGGAGGGAACAGTGGGTGTTGGGAATTGTATTGGATCCCAACAGCCAGGTCAGGTATTGCTGACTGCACAATTGGTGGTAGAAAAATGGATGATCAAACATCCCACACCATTTACATTTCCCCAGAGGTTCAGGGGTTTAAAGAAAGTTGAATATCGTAGAGTCATGACAGAACGGGTTGGTCCAAGGGTACATGGAGTGAGTATGAAAAATTGTGAACCGTGCGTAGGCCGAGACAAAACTCATAAGGAGTTGGGAACGTCCATTACTGCGGTGAAATTTCACAAGAGGCCGTGGGAAAGAATTGTGATTAGAATATGTGATCTTTTGAGTGCTTGAGACCTGAGAGCAGGTTTGGTGTAGTCCTAGTAGACTATTACTTGAAATGGCCAAATGTAGCATTTGCCAAGGACATCAATTCTCACAATTTCATGGCATTTTATGAGAAACTTTTCCAGAGAGAGGGGTGCTCGGAAGTAGTGGTATCAAACATCGGGCCACATTTTGCCAGTGATGAATTTAAAGGCATCTCTCAAATGTGAATGAATCACTCTTCGTAAAAACAAGGTACATGATCCTCGTGAAAATGCGATGGGAGGTTTTATTGAGTTTCGAGTGAGTGCATTCAAGTGGTTTTGGAAAAGGGTTTAAACTGGAAGAAAGAAGTAAGTAGGGTGTTATGGAGCTACGGAACTCCACGTTTTGCCACTGAAAGAGACTCATTTTTATTTGTTGAAAGAAAGAGTAGTGTGCACGGTGGGCATGCCACTGTGGATGGATAGAGCAAACACACTTAAACTGGACAAACAAGCTGTGAAATTCAGGGTGGGACAATGTCAAGAGAATTATTTTCATAGGCATAATTCAAGTTTGAAAAGTAAAGAGTTTAGAAAGGGAGAATGAGTTAGAGTGCAAACAGTCATTGGGGTCAGGAAGGGTAACTCTCACCTACCTCAAAAAGTCAAACAACCACATGCATAAAATCTTTAAAGTAATGAACGAATGAATCATTCAATCAGTTTTTGTATAGCTCAACTTAACGCCCATGAAGGTATCTATGCGCTGTGCTGTGGGTGTTCAGTTAAAGGGCCAGGTCTCGAGTTCCTTTGTGAAGTCTGTCGGAGATGGTGCAGTTTGGATGGGGAGAACATTCCAGGCTCTGGTGGCGAGGCAGGAGAAGTAACGTTCTTGGTGCGGCAGCGATGGAGGTGTGGTGTCTGGGCAAAGGCGAGTTGGATGGAGCGGAGGTTTCTGGTTGGTAGGTGGAAACTGAAGCTGTGGTTCATGTATGCAGGTCCTTGGTCATGGAGGCCTTTGTAGGCATGTGTCTGGAGCTTGAAATGGCATCTCTTCTGGGTAGGGAGCCAGTGGAGGTCTTTCAGGTGCTGAGTGATTTGGGCAGGTTGAGGATAAGTCTGGCTGCTGTGTTCTGGATTATCTAGAGTCTTCTCATGAGTTCGTTGGTGGTTCCTGCATAGCGTGTGTTGCCGTAGTCAAGCTGGCTGTTAATGAGGGCGTGTGTCACTGTTTTCCTGGTGTTGATGTGTAGCCACTTGAAGATTCTGCAGAGCATGCGAAGTGTGAGGAAGCAGGCTGAGGAGACAGAGTTGAACTTTGGTTTCATGGAGAGTCTAATGTGTAGGACGATGCAAAGTTTGCGGGGAAGGTCTTTCGGAGTGGGTGCTGGGCAGAGTCTGATGGCCACCAGGAGTCATTCCAGAGAATGGTGTGTCTGACAAAGATCAGCACTTCAGTCTTGTCCCTGCTGAGTTTCAGACAGTTGTCCTTCATGCAGGCTGTAACACTCCTCATGCAGTTGTATAAGTTAGCTTTTGCTGTGGTTGGGTCTGCTGAGAGCGAGAGGACGAGCTTGGTGTCCTCGGCATAGGAGATGATGTTGAGGGTTCTAACTAGGTCTGCTAATGGCGTCCTGTAGGTTTGGGGTAGGGTAGGGCTGGGGGATGAACCCTGAGGGACGCCGCAGATGGTGCGCTTGGGCTGTGAGGTAAAGGGAGGGCGGCAGTGCACTCTAAGTGCACCCAGTGAGGAATGATACCATTCATCTGAGCGCCTCGTCTTTTAATCAAATCTGGTGTAGTCAACTCAATGCAGTGTTCCAGGGCCTCCTTTTTCGTGACTATGAGGTGGTGGTGGGAGCGGTTGAGAGCAGTTTTGAAGGTGACTTGGTCATTGTTATTTTTTCTGCTGCACAATTTTCTTTCCAGTTGTTTGCATCTTTGTTTCACAGCGGTGAGTCCTGGGGTGTACCAGCAGGCTTGATTGGTGTGTTTATGTGTTTTGGCAGGTTTGGTGGGGTAATTTGGTCGGCTGCTCTAGAGACCCATGTGTTGAAGTTCTGTACCACTTGACCCAGGCTGGTGGAGACATCTGGCTGGGAGCGGCTGACGGCATCAGTCCCGTGGTGCTGCATGACCTTGGTTATGCTGCGGAAGGGTGTGCTGTGGTGACTGGGGGTGGTGACTGGGGCTCCGGCGATGGTGACATGTAATATGGAGTGATCGGACCAGGTGAGATTCGAGGTATGGCTGTACTTGACTCTGTTGCTAGAGTTGAAGATGGGTTCCAGCATGTATACTGCTCTGTTCATAAGGTCTGAGAACAGCTGTGTGAGGCCGATGTTGTTCATTTGTTCCAGGAGGTCTTGGAATTGGTGTCGGTGGGGTTGAGCCAGGTGGAAGTTAAGGTCTCCCAAGAAGTAGTTGTATTCGGGTTCGATGGCCAGTTGGGTGATGAATTCTGTGATGGTGTTGCTGAGGATGGCACGTGGTCTAGGGAGTATGTATGTGAAGGTGCCTCTGAAGATGGTTTTGTTGCCGGTGTGGAGTTGGAAGTTCAGGTGTTGCATGATCTGTGTGGGTTTGTCTTCTGTGCTCGTGCAGGTGATGGATTCCTTGTGTACGATGGCAATGCCACCTCTGTGTTTGCTGGTGTGGTCGCAGTACTTCATCTTGTATCTGTTGGGTGTTGCAATGGCAATGTCAGGGGTAGATGCAGTGGTTAACCAGGTTTGGGTGAGGAAGGTCATGTTGTGGTTGAGGTTGGAGATGGTGTCCAAGACTTCAGTGGCTTGCTTGCAGAGTGATCTGGTATCAGGAGGCATCTGAGTTGCTCGTTAGAGGTTCTGATGTGCGGGAAAAGCTTATCAAGGATTTCTGTTTTGGTGGTTGGTCCTGGGGTTGAGGTGACCCAGCAGCAGAGGCAGGATAAATGTCCCGCTGTGGATTGAGATGTGAGGCAGCAGTTGTTGCGGCCACGGTCCATGGCGCGGAGATCTGCGGTGAAGTACCTGCAGGAGTTTGGTGGGCCAGGGTTCATGCGGCTGGGCGCAGTCCTGGCTTGGACGTGGGTAGACAGGCTTGCCTCTGGCACGCCTGCTGCGTGCATCCACCGCGCATTCGGGCAGTGGCACCCACAAGAAGTCAAGGGAGGGGCTGGGCGGGAGGGCATGGAGAAATTCTGCAGGGACAGGAGCTCATGGGAAGCGGTGGGAGGGGCGGGCTATTAGGCAGGCAAACGGCGGGAACGGGGAAGTGCTACCAACCCCAGTGAAAGACTATCCCTGTAACAAAATGCCCAAAAACTACAGTCATCCCAAATTAACAGTGTAATTAGCAAGCTTGAACAGTAAAGCACCAATGATTACAGCCCAAAAGGAAATTTAGAATTAAATGTAGAGATGCTGGGGTCCAGGGGAGGGGTTACCTGTGGCGGTGAACTAAGAAAATCCCTGGCAGTGGGGGAGAACTGGCAGCTGCAGGGAGGTGAAAACAACAAGGCAGCACTCTATCAGGGAGCCAAGGTGACTGCAGCAGAGGTGGAGGGGGAGCGGCGGGCTTGATCAGAAGTCAAGTAAGGAATCTGGCATGTACCAGAGAAGAGCCAATGGTAGCCCATGCTTGCTCAACATGAAAGCCTACTGCAGAGCACCTTTGAGAAATGAGTGGTCACCTGCCTGTCTGTCTGTTGCTTCCATCTTGCCAGAAAAGTACCACCTACACATCCCAGATCTAGAATGGGGAAATTATATCCGCACTTGGTGGTTGGTGTTCTTTCCACACAACTTTGGGAAAATATCATGCTACTGGGCAGTCAAAGATGAGAACAGAGAATAAGGGAATCCTACTCACTTGGAACCAGGGTAATAAAATTATTATCAAAAAAACAAGGGCTCCTGTGGACAATAAGTGAAGCAATCTCATTGTATACATGCACAATGGCAATGGAAAGGGTTAATGTGATGTTGGAAAGAGAAGGAGTTGAATACACCTTAGATTTGTATTACATACTTACTCATTGATATAATCTTCAAAACAGTTTACATAACTGGTATTACATTAAACACTTGGTATTCAGTGATTGGTGTCCCAGTGAAATAATGGAACCTAGAAAATTAGGAAATTAGTGACATTTTTGTGACATATGTACAAGGTTTCCTATACTTCATAAAAACGACCATTAGAAAGTATATGTTCTGTGAACCGCGCTTCATACAATGATAAGTGCGGGTTTTGAATGGTTCGCTTTTGAAAACTGTTGACGGCGTTTCGATCATGTGCGAAATATAGGGTCTCTTCAGGACTTAAAAACATAGGGACACCTATGAGAAGATGAGGGATAATATCAGTATGTGGCTCATTAAGAACAATTTGCTTGAGAAGGAGAATACGTGGTATGTACTAAGAATTGTACCTGAAGGGTGAGTTTGCACAGTCTCGAATGGTAGGTGTGACACCGTGAAAAGGTACAGAAAAAGATACTGCCGGCCGCGCGCTGCACATGTGAGAGATTAGAATGTATTTATTTTATTTATTTATGTCATTTCTAGAGCTCATGAATCACCCCAACCGGGGTATCGCCGTGCTATGACGGCTGTAGACAACTAAACCCAGGAATTTAAAACAGCAAGGTTTTTTATTGCCTTCTGAAAGATAAGTAGCAGGGGGAGAGACAAATGTGTATGGGAAGATGATTCCAGAGAGATGGTGCAACATACAAGAATGATGCACCCCCCAGTCGGGTTTGTTTTATGCGAGCTACACAGAGAAGCTCTTTGGCCCCGGAGCGAAGGGTCCTCGAGGGGTTATACCGGGTCAATTTATCTGCGATGTAGTTGGGTCCTAGTTTATTCAAGGCTTTGTATACCATGTAGCAGATCTTAAACTTGACCCGTTTCCGAATCTGTAACTAGTGAAGTTTATGGAGTAGAGGGAGTTGTGAAAGTTGAAGAAATTGATGTACATAGACAGCATTCATTCCCCTTCTTCTCCCACTCCTCTCCCTGTGAGCACCATGAATACCGTAAACTATTGACCGTATCACTCTGCCAGTAAGAGCCCATACCCCTATGCATATGTACAGCCAGTTTAGGCACCATGGCCTATTTACCCATTGGAACCCCCGGCTTCCCTCCTGCGCATATCCTAAACCCCCTCTCTTATGCGTAAGCCATGAAACCCTCTCCCCCTGTGCGACCCCGCTGCGAACGGCGACTCTCCTGCTTGACCCGCACAAAACCCCCCATTCCCCCTTGAAGAAGCATCCTTCGCCTTGGCTGACGTAGCCCTCCCCAGCTGCACCTGGCTGCCCCCGCTCTCTCATGTACTGGTCATCAGATCTCTCTCTCTCTCTCTGTGTGACTCTGTCCCTGTGTCCACCCTGGCTACCCCTCCCTTCTCCTCACATGGGCAAGTCATAAACCTTCTTCTTCTGCAAGGCCCTGTCCTTGAGAGTCACGGCCGCGCCTGACCAACACCTCCTTTCCTTCCATGAATACCCCTCTGTTGACGAGCCTTCCCTCCGCGCTCGATTGTCCACGCGGCATGAATACCACTCCTTTGATGACCCCTTCCCCCGAGTCCGGCTGACCACACATGTCCGAGGCCATCGCCTAAGCCAGGAGATACCATTTACTGCCCTTATTGTATGAAGTCACTCCTCCTCAAGAGACCCACCATTGATCCTAGCCACCCCACCCCCTGGGCTATGATCAGGCGTACACATCCTACGAAACACTCAGCTGCGTGATTGCCCTCCCCTCTTATCAGCAGGTCAAGGGTCCCCATTGTGAACACATGTGGGGTAGGATTGACACGAGGATTATAGGGATGTCTTTCTTTTGCGTCATACTGTCCTGATTGTGTTATCAAGTGTTCTGTAAGGTATAAAAGCAAGAGTCTCAGCTCACTTGTTAGAGCACCTCCCGAAAGACACTGTGTTTCGTGTCCGAAATGACTGGCTCTCCTCATGAGAATTAAACTCTGTTCTTGATTCCTGCTTCCAGCGCCCGTCTCTTTATTTGGTAATTATTCACATGGGAACTAAGAGGCGGTTTGCGCCAGCGGCCTGGGCATCGATAGGATTATGGGCTCATTTTCCACAATTGGCGTCCCAACGCGGGGTCCATCAGTGACATAGGGTCCGATAAGAGAGATCCAGACGAAGAAGTGAACATCTAAATGATCGGGGTATGCCTGCCTTGAGAGGGCCCTCGCCCGGCTGCCGATCGACAGAACTTCACCAATTCTGAACTGACCTCTCTTGAGTGACCTATTGTCCTGACTGGAATCCCATAGGAATGCTACATGGAGTAAGAGAACGATCGGGCGCTGGAGGAGGGAGTCGAAGAACTATCCGTATGGTCCGGTCCGGGTAAGATTAAGTAGGGTGTTTTTACGCCTGATTGGTAGGGTGGCTCTGTCCACCTGATTGATTGATTGTTTGTATTGGAATCGGTATTTGTATACTGATATTGTTGGTATTGGTTCATTTAGCTTTGAAGGCTACTTGACATATTGGTTCTCTTCTGAGAACGAGACATTCTCTGTTTGCAAACAGCGGCGAATAGGAACGTCGTCCCTCTTTGCAGATAGAGAAGGGTAGGTAATGCAGACTTTTTGTCCCCGTTGTAATTCGTCATGCCTACTTTTCTCCCCACTGGATTGTTTGAAGTCGATTAATAATCGATTGTTGTTCTTTGAGATCTTCCCTGTCTACAAACTGAGACGAGTAGAAATATTCTGTCTTCCTTTTTGGATAGCGAAGGGCAGGTAATGCAGACATTTGTCCCCGTTGTAATCCGTCATGCCTGTTTTTCTCCCCACTGATTGGTTGGTTGCCTGGACATTGTTGTTCCAGGAATTGTTTCGTTTGAGGTATTTTCTGCCTGCAAACAACGTGGAATAGAAATATTCTATCTAGTCTTTGCAAGTAGTAAAGGGTAGGTTATGCCCCTTTGTGAATTCGTCAGTCCTACCCACTCCCCACTGTTTGGTTATTTGGGGGGTAGCTCGCATGGTCCGCCCAGGAGACTACCCTTATGGAGGACATATGCTCCCCGCTCATGGGCCATTTAGTGGAAGTAGATCATCTGGTCCGTCCAGGAGGCTACCCTAGTAAATGGAAGTACATCGCTCGGTCTGTCCAGGATGATACCCTAATGAAGGAATATATGTTCCCCTTTCGATCGATAATCTCGTTCCACCCCGGACCATTTATTGGAGGGAACTCGTCTGGTCCGTCCAGAAGTACCCCCTAGTGAAAAGGACACATAAAAAATATGAAGTGATCACCGTTCCCTACTAATAGAAAGCTTTAGCTCGAAACACGCTAAGGAAGAGAAAGAAAAATAGAAAAGGAAATCAGGCTAAGTCAGTAACCCCCTGATGAGCTTTTAACTTCACTAAAAATAAGAAACATTAGAAATAGTTCATAATAAGAAATATAAAATGGCGAAAAGTTTGGCACCAAAAATAGCCACGAGGTAGCTAGGCTTCACTGCCTGTTCCTGCTCCCAACATGCCTGCCTCATTGCCCGCCACGCCCAAATAACGGTCACATGAAATAGAAACAATCCAATAGGTACCTACCCCCATTCCGGAAGCTCCCGAAGTGCAACAGGTCCGCGGTTACGCCCATCCGGAAGGCGAGGCCTCGAGGCACGAGGGGCTCGCCTGGCCACGGTCAGGAGGAGATGATGTTGGGCAGGCGGTCCAAAGAATGACAGAGACCTCTCCTTCTCTCCTCTTCTGCTGCCCTGCAGGCCACGGGGGGGGGCTGTCTTGCCTCAGCCACCGACCACCCCCCCCCTTCTGTCTCTCGCCTGGTCCGACCCACGAAGAAGGCCGAAGCCAAAAGCGAGAATGGCGGCGCTTTCAAGTAGTCCCGCCATATGTCAAATTCCTGGATAGTTACAGGTAGTGCCGCCACATGTCGACGCCTGGACAGTTCCAGGTAGTCCCGCCACATGTCAAGAGAAAAGGGGGGCTGTCTTGCCTCAGCCGCCGACCACCCCCCCCCATCTTCAATAGCCAGCACGGCCAATATCGAAGCGACGGAGCCGAGGAACGGCGCGGGGTCGCTGGAAGGGGGAGGTGACGCGAACGAGCCTCCCCCACCTCCCTCCAGGTGGAGGCTTCCAGCGACACCCCAATGCTCTTACTTAAAGAGGGTCAACATCAAAAAGCGGTCTTCTGCCCAGGACGGGCACACGCTCCATGCCTTCTCTCCTCGACCTTGAAGATTCTATGAGAGCCGAGGGGGCACCCCGATCCCTCCTCATGGGCGCCCCCGCCCCCTCACTGGGAACCACGACATCGGTGCAACTCCTGCCGGCACCAGCCTCGGATTGGAAATGGCTAAAATGCAGCCACGGCACAGACTTGTTCAGTTCCGGAGGAACACCAGGATGACCCGGTAGGAAAATTGTTGCCGCCCTTCCCACTCTTTGACTCATGGTCCATATTGTTAGACTGTTAACCACATAGCACAAAACTTTTTGAACTGCCAACGGAAGGTTCTGGGCCAACCATGCGAGACTAGAGACATTCTGACTATGCTGGAACTCGCCTGACCCCTCCCAAAATGGCGCCGACACAAAATGAGACGTTTTGAATAAACTTTGTTGCACCCTGATTGCGCAGCTTGTTGTCCCGAGATCTATATGCAGTTTTTGGATAATGAAAGTAGATATGAAGGATGTTGAGTATGTGCTTGGATAATGAACTGACTTAGGGTGGGTACTGATTATGATTTGGAAAATGAATTGGTGTAATTTAGATAAAGAATGAGTATTGGATAATGAATTTATGAATTAATTAAAACTGAATTCTTGACATGCATCATGCTTGCTCTGTAAGAAAATTTTAATACGATTTTATTGCACTGCTGCACTTTATGCAATGAACTGCCACCAATTTCGTTTATTAAAAGTATTTTGAAAAAGAAAGCATGGTTGTAGCAGTTGCATTAATGAGTTTTGGATGCCCTACTACTGTGAGCAAAGAATAAGTATGATAAAGGATGTAGATCAAAAGGGATCAGATATTTAGCAGCTACATTATGTATCGCAGGCAGCCAGGAAAAGTGTTTTAGACACCCTTAAAACGACACCACAGAAATGCCACCTGGCCGTCACCCTTGCCCCCGACAGAGAGGGTTACGACCGAGTAACTCATGTAGATATGTAGATCGTCAATGATCATCTATCTGACATTACTGGCCCCTCTAGGCTTAAACGCCGAGATGGTAAAGAAATGCAGTACGCGGAGATAGGTCGAGTAGGTGGTAGGTAAAAACATTTTTGGACTACTACATGCTGATGTACTTTGAATGCTGCCCCCCCCCACCCCTTCTTTTCCCTCCCTTCTGCAGGTCACGTCAGAACGTCGGCTGAAGTGTGGAAGAGCGACGGTCGGACCACCGACGAAAAAGGGAAAGAGGGAATATGTGTGTAGTCGTTATAACGATAAGTTTTTAAAAGACGTAGGCTTAACATGACTGTTCCTCCTTAGGACATAGCGTCTGAGAGGATGGACTGACATAGAAACTGGACAGGTACTGAATGACGAAAAATTGACTAGAAATGACGTGTTAAATAATGTAACTGGACGTTTGACTAGGTAGGGAAAGGACAAAGAAAAATTATACGGGTAAGGGTTGCCACGGCACCACCCGTCTAGGAAGTTAGAAATGTTGCTGATGTTCAAAATGCACTACCCCCTTTCTCACACTCTTATAGATATAGCCAAGCTGTCCGACTGTTCTCCCGATCAATACTTGCCATTGCCTCAGCCTGGAGAACTTCCCACCAAAGGAGGGAACAGAAAAATGGTTTAAGATCCAGCCATGGGTAACTAGCACGACCAGGTTAATTACTGATCGACCAACCGAGGTGTGAGTATTGGTAATTGGGAACGCTCGCAGGCGTGACAAGCGAGAAGGGAAAGGGGGGGAGGGTAGAAAGAGCTAAGCACGTAGATAAATAGGATAGTAAAGATACGTAGGATATATATATAAACAGATCTTGTAGGCTAACAACTGTTTCCTGTCTTGTCGTGAATGTCTTGTATATGTGTAATACATGTGCCGTCTTCCCTGTCTGAGTTTGTGTGTGTGTAATGTACGAATTTATGTCTTCCCTCTGTCTGTATCTGCGTGTTACCTGACCTTTGCTGTTCCGTGTTGTGAGCGCACTAAATGACCTATTTTCGTACACGTCTCTCTCTCTGTCTCTCTCTCTCCACCCCCTTATCTCTCTCTCTACATGTCATACGTGTACCGAATGGCTCGTTTAGATTGCGGATGACTCTCACTCTCTATGAGAGTCTCCCTATTTTCTCTCCCTCTTTTTGGTAAAACTGTACCCCACCGGTACAGTCTGATTTGATACATATTGAACGCGAAGGTGTTCAGCGAAATTGACCGAAAACTAAAATGACTGTATCTCGCCATATTACTGCCTCTCCTTTCTGCAAAATGAATGAACTTGAATTGGCTGAGAAGGAAAGGACAGGTAAGACGACTAAAGTCCCCCAAATCTGGCCATTTATAGGGGAACTGTATGTCAATGGCACCTTATGTCTGTTCTTCAGAGACGAACGCCAACGTCTAGATTGACCCCCAATGCCCAGATTGCCCCACCCCCCTTTTTGCACCGAAGCGTAAGCGCCCGAAGCATCCCCGCCCCATTTTGATAGAACCCGGTTGCTGTCCCGGATATAAACATGATGACCATGAGTAGCTGTTGACCCTCGAGAAAATCTTGTTTTACCTGACTGTCGATGATGGCACCCCCGCCCTGTCTGAAAATGTTAGCCAGTCCTGAAGGGAAATGCTCCGTAATGTTGAATATGATGTAACGCACAGTTGATGGGAATCTCATTTATCCTCACTTGAGTTATAAACAGGACAATGAATAAACCTGCCATAAACTCAGTAGGAATGCTGACACATGCACTGCTTGGTAATAGGACCTCTGACTGTGACCAATGAGCGTATCTCCCAAATGCGTAGAATTGAGGGAGGAATTCACATGCGTAGATATCTTATTCTGCCATTTCTCTAAAACCTTGTCTTGTACCTATTCAAAGATTCACGATCACCGAAGGAGATGGGTCAGATGTGACGTACAGCCTGACTGCGGATCTTGGGACTCGTGTGACCTCGACCAAAGGTGGAGCCGCAGAGCAACAGGATACGGGACGAGACCGCAATTTCAACGTGGAAAATGAAAAACGATGGGCCGCCTCGAAGCCCCCCGCCTGCTAACCCACGTGTGCCTGGAGTCTCCGTCCCCCTTCTTTGGGCCCGATGGATGGGCCTGCCTGCTTGTTATCCTTTGCTCCCTTGGTCCCTTTTGCGTGTCCCAGGAACTCTGACCCAACTCCGCCCTCTCACCTATCGACTATTTGAACCACACTCACCCTCTTTTCCACGTGACTTTTTGCCAAGGGAAAGAACCGCATTCCACTGGGAATAGGGTGCTGCCATAGAACTATGGGTGCCGAGCATAAGGCGCCACCAACCGGATTGTTTAGGGAACAGGACTGTGGTCTAACAGCAGAGGACTGACCGCACCCTGCAACGCGTAAGGATAGAACCGAGCTGGACCTATAGCTCCACCGCCGGTGCTCAACAGCGCCAACGAAAGTACACGGACTAGAGCCTACCAGTGATGGCTCACTGACAAAAAGACACTGTGACGAAGAAATATTGTGTATTGAACTGAATTCCGCTCTCAACTACCTGGTCAAAACTGTTCATTGGTCACATTTTTTAAGTCAGAAAGATTTTTTGCTATGTAGTGCGTTTAATTGTTAGGAACTCAACGAAAAGCAATTTTCTATGTACTGCATTCTGCCCATCACCTTAACTGTCTATGATTGTACGCCAAATGTTAGTATCGACAAAATGCTAATTCATCAACGATGCCTGTCTACCTGTAAACCCATCAATTGCAAAAATGACTGCTGTTATGTAAAAAGGGGCGACTGTGAAAGTTGAAGAAATTGATGTACATAGACAGCATTCATTCCCCTTCTTCTCCCACTCCTCTCCCTGTGAGCACCATGAATGCCGTAAACTATTGACCGTATCACTCTGCCAGTAAGAGCCCATACCCCTATGCATATGTACAGCCAGTTTAGGCACCATGGCCTATTTACCCATTGGAACCCCCGGCTTCCCTCCTGCGCATATCCTAAACCCCCTCTCTTATGCGTAAGCCATGAAACCCTCTCCCCCTGTGCGACCCCGCTGCGAAAGGCGACTCTCCTGCTTGACCCGCACAAAACCCCCCATTCCCCCTTGAAGAAGCATCCTTCGCCTTGGCTGACGTAGCCCTCCCCAGCTGCACCTGGCTGCCCCCGCTCTCTCATGTACTGGTCATCAGATCTCTCTCTCTCTCTCTGTGTGACTCTGTCCCTGTGTCCACCCTGGCTACCCCTCCCTTCTCCTCACATGGGCAAGTCATAAACCTTCTTCTTCTGCAAGGCCCTGTCCTTGAGAGTCACGGCCGCGCCTGACCAACACCTCCTTTCCTTCCATGAATACCCCTCCGTTGACGAGCCTTCCCTCCGCGCTCGATTGTCCACGCGGCATGAATACCACTCCTTTGATGACCCCTTCCCCCGAGTCCGGCTGACCACACATGTCCGAGGCCATCGCCTAAGCCAGGAGATACCATTTACTGCCCTTATTGTATGAAGTCACTCCTCCTCAAGAGACCCACTATTGATCCTAGCCACCCCACCCCCTGGGCTATGATCAGGCGTACACATCCTACGAAACACTCAGCTGCGTGATTGCCCTCCCCTCTTATCAGCAGGTCAAGGGTCCCCATTGTGAACACATGTGGGGTAGGATTGACACGAGGATTATAGGGATGTCTTTCTTTTGCGTCATACTGTCCTGATTGTGTTATCAAGTGTTCTGTAAGGTATAAAAGCAAGAGTCTCAGCTCACTTGTTAGAGCACCTCCCGAAAGACACTGTGTTTCGTGTCCGAAATGACTGGCTCTCCTCATGAGAATTAAACTCTGTTCTTGATTCCTGCTTCCAGCGCCCGTCTCTTTATTTGGTAATTATTCACATGGGAACTAAGAGGCGGTTTGCGCCAGCGGCCTGGGCATCGATAGGATTATGGGCTCATTTTCCACAGAGTGAGGGAGTTCTGGGGGGAGCATTGGTCCCCAGTCGAGCCGCTGTGTTCTGGACCACTTGCAATCTGTTAAGGGAGGATTCTTTAGCAGAAATCAGCAGAGCATTGCAGTAGTCCAGACGACTAGTGACGAATGCTTGAGTCAGAGTTTTCCTAGTGGATATCGGGAGTAGGGGGAAAACTCTGCGAATTAGACTAAGCATGTGGAAGCAGGTCTTAGCAGTTGTGGTGGGGTGTTCCTCGAGGTTACGTTTCCGGTCAATTTTTATCCCTAGGTTCTTTACCACCGTTTTGGGGGAGGGAGTTGGGCCCAAGTCTCCTGGCCACCAGTTTGGAGAACAACTTGTTACTGCATCTCTAAAAAGCATTATTTCCGTTTTCTCAGGATTCAGCTTGAGAAAATTGTCGCTCATCCATTCGGTGATGGATCTCATTCCCTCTGAGAAGGTGGTCTGAACGTTGGAGCAGTTTTTGTCAAATGAGAGTAGTAGTTGTGTGTCATCGGCGTAGGAAATTGGGTTTGTGACAACCTATTGTATTTACTGGTAATCATACAGCATGACTGCATAATTGTGATACATACAGGGCAATACTTACCCCATGTGAGGTTTGTCGTGAGCTGGCAAAAATCGATTGGGCTCTGTAGGAAATTCCACGTATAGGGTTTGGAAAACACGTTGATTGTGCTGTCCAGGCGTCTACCTTATAATATCAGTTAAGATCTCTAAAGAGTCTTCTGGGCTTACCGATTTGATGTAATGTGCCTGATGAAAACAGGCTCCTTCTTCGTTACTTTAGGATCAATAAGAATGAGGGGCTCAGTGGCCCTATATGCTTCCAATGTAGGAGAATGTTCCCTTCAATGGGGCGTCTGGAAATAAGTAAAATGCTGTTTTAGAACAGAGAGCCTGGCAAGTCTGATATCAGTCAAAAGTGTTCTGTGCAGCAGGTGTGGGTCAAAGCGGGGCCTCTAAACGCTTATCTCATTAGCTGAATGGATCTTCACAAGCCTGTTTCTGGATACTCACTGAATGGATCTTCACAAGCCTGTTTCTGGATACTCACTGAATGGATCTTCACAAGCCTGTTTCAGGATACTCACTGAATGGATCTTCACGAGCCTGTTTCAGGATACTCACTGAATGGATCTTCACAAGCCTGTTTCAGGATACTCACTGAATGGATCTTCACGAGCCTGTTTCTGGATACTCACTAAATGGATCTTCACAAGCCTGTTTCTGGATACTCTCTGAATGGATCTTCACGAGCCTGTTTCTGGATACTCCCTGAATGGATCTTCACAAGCCTGTTTCTGGATACTCGCTGAATGGATCTTCACGAGCCTGTTTCTGGATACTCGCTGAATGGATCTTCACGAGCCTGTTTCTGGATATTCGCTGAATGGATCTTTATAAGCCTGTTTCTGGATACTCGCTGAATGGATCTTCACAAGCCTGTTTCTGGATACTCGCTGAATGTATCTTCACGAGCCTGTTTCTGGATATTCGCTGAATGGATCTTTATAAGCCTGTTTCTGGATACTCGCTGAATGGATCTTCACAAGCCTGTTTCTGGATACTCGCTGAATGGATCTTCACGAGCCTGTTTCTGGTTACTCGGGCAGCAGAACAGCATCTGTCTGTCTGCTTTGGTACAGTTACACCGGGCCTTTGACTGCTTAGACTTATATATCTGCCGGTTTCCCGCCATTTGTGGGTGGATTCTGTGAAAAGACCTGACTTCCGAGTGAAATAAGTGGATCTAATCTGCGGCTCTGTTATCTGTAATGAAAACAGACAACAGACCGCTGCTCGCTTTGCCAAGAATAAGTCAAAGATGGCAACTCTCAACTTCTGTTTCCGAACACTGGATAGAATGGGGACTTCATTTTGGTTCTGGATAATGATGCATCTAGGGTTATGATAATAGAGAGCCTGTGGCCACAGGTAGCACTGTTGTTTTACAGGTCTCTGTAACATGGCAGTTTGGTCTGTGAAGGAGTCTGACTCTCTTGAGGCCTAAGCTTTTACCAGGCACTGGTAAGATCAAGGACGCTGATAACAGTAGTTAGAATGTGAACCACAGGACCCCTATAAACAATTTAGGCATTTGGTGGCTTGATGTGCTGTGTGCCTTCATGTTTGCTTTCACTATTATCCTGACTTATGAGTTATGGATCTTTGACATGGTTGGTTAATGATGAGCTTGGTATGTTTTATGTAGTAGGCTTCTTTAGAAATTCAGAGAACTTGAAAGAGGGGAGCTCTGAGGGTCTCTCGGGGGCAAGGAGTGAAAGCACATAAACATATACATGCCCTATTTCAAATCGTTTGAGACAAACAGAGGAAGCCACCTTTAAAGGGTTTTTCTTCTTTGTAAGGGGAATGTTCAGATGTTGCTGGTTCTGGATATAAACTCTGAAAACCACAGAGATGGTTAGCTTCTGTGGAGATGGTGATAGTAAGACAATTTAGGTTGTAATGGCAATACATTGAATGCTGAAGAAATGTGGGACATGATAGGTATTCAGGGAATCGATATTAGGAAAGGAATTTATGAGGTCTTTTGGGAGCACTCAAGACAATTTAGGGAGACCTGAAAGTAGTGTGCTCTCGTTAACTAGGTTAAAGAATTCCAACGCTTGTTCTATTGACCTGAAGTTGACATCAGCTAAGCTACTGTAATAATGTTTTAGCTAATAAGAGGCAGACTTGTAAAGTTTGACAATATGATCTAAGCCAGTGCTTCCCAAAATTTTAAAAAATACAACCCTCTTTTATTACGACAAACCTTTGCGACACACTTAGCTTTAATGTACATGTAATGTAGGCAGTTTTTTAATGTAACGTAAGCATTGTGTGGTAGAGCATAGACATTCACAGGCACCACATTTCCCTGCACAGACAGTTTTACTAGTAAAACCGCACTGATGTGTGGAAATCGGATTTCAGTGAATATTTATTATTTGTCCATCCCCAAGTAAACTGCCTTGATTTGTTCAGATCCTGTTTAATCCTTTGTTTCCATCACAGTTCATAAATAAAATGTGCCTCATTTTTGCTTTCCTCAGTGCAGCATGTGTACAGTATATTTACATTTTATTGTGTGTTATGAAAACATTGCATCCTTTCATACTTTATGTACCCCAGTGAGATCGTCACATAATTCACTTTACTTTTCTTTCTCTGACTACACAGTGAAAGAAGTTTGTAAACACCAATCCTCATGTTAAAACAAGCATTTGCAATGCAATCAGTCTCGCCTTTGGGACCTTTTATGTATTTAGCTATGCAGGACATTAGCCTGGGTGCTGAAACATCTACTGTTCTTTAACATGGAGGGAAAGTAAGCACCAAACTGCTTGACACGCCAGATATGGGAACACATGGAGAGAAATATTTCCTTTAATCTGGAAATGGTATTGTCCAAAGCTCTGTTTTTAAAATAAAATGAAGGCCTTCGGTGGTCTTATCACTGAAAATACAAGATTTGAAAAAAATATTATTGCCTACGGGTGCTCATGGAAGACAATTTCTATGGACTGGAATCTAGAGATAGTGATTCTGGTATTTTACTGACCTCTGCTGGTCGTTTTCTATTAAGAAAGTTAAATAGCGGCAGTTGCCAGAAAAATAGAAAAAAGAAAGTCCCTCAGCCGAAAGCAGTTCTGGTATTTTACTGACCTCAGCTGGTCGTTTTCTATCAAGACAGTTAAATAGAGGCAGTTGAACAGAAACAAAGTCCCTAACTGGAAGCAGACAAGTCCTCGGGCTGTTCTCCAGAGCCCACAAAGTGCATACACATTTAAGTATATACTAAGTATATAAGTATATACTAAAGTATATACAAGAGGTCTTGAATGCTCGACCTAAAACTATAGGCAGCAGAAGACATCGCCTGACATTTGATTTCAGTCTTTGAAGGGCAGCAAATGCGACAAGTTAAAGTCTTAGTTAAAGGAATCTTTATTTATTGCTCGGACTCTTAGGACCCACCACAAATTGTCTCTCAACCCAATAGTCGGTTGCAACCCACAGTTTGGGAAACAATGATCTAAGCCAGTGGTTCTCAACCTTTTGATTTCTGGGGCCCCCGAATCATTATTGGAATCCGGGGACCCCCCACTAAGTCATGACTACTAGCCGAGGGCCTAAGCATTGTTGATAATTTGAACTGCAAAATAATACACAAAAAATATAGAAAAAACGATCAAACTATAACAAATGACATTTTATTTAATTTGCAAACGCATAAAAAAATAAAAAAAATATGATGGTTGCAGCTTTTCGAAATGTAGTTGAGGCCACTCATCATCCATATTCTATTCTATTTGATGCACTTGTATTGCACCCTCAAATCAATCTGAGGAAACTAATTTAATTTTTAGTCTCCAGTTTCAAATTCCTATACATTTACAGTACATTTAAAAATTTTCAATTGTACGTTTAGCTTCTTTATTTATATAAATTGTATTAATCTCTTTTTCTTATTTAATTTTCTGAGTATTCGAGGACCACCTGTGGGGCCTTCGCGGACCCCCAGGGGCCCTGGACCACCGGTTGGGAACCACTGATCTAAGCTAAGCAATCTGGCTCAAGTAACACGAGTGGGAGTAATACTTCAAGGAGTAGAAATTAAGTTTTTATCATTTCTTACTTTGAGATAAAGTGATGCCATTCAGTCAAAAGACAGGCACATCAAGGTTTCAGCATACTGAAGTCTCCACTTTCAATGTTTCTATTTATTTAAGAGTGGTTCTAACCACTATCCATCATTTGCCTGTAATACGGTCAACTTTTAAAATGTTGGGTACATTAAAGTCGAGTTGACATTGTCGAGGTAAAATTATTACCTATGATAATTCCAAAATGTGTTTAATTTTAAATGTCATTTTTATTACATGCATTCTTTAATTAATCTACCTGTGCCCTAATAACCTCTTAGCACTCCTTAATGCTTCACATTCCTCAACCCTTAGAGCCCCGAACTACACCTTAATGCTATTCTTCCCTGAACCCTTAAAAACCCATTCTAACCCTTAATGCTAGCCATCCCTGCACCCTAAAAGCTAATAACTATCCCTTAAGTATACCAATCTCCTAACACTACCAACCCCTTAATGCTATCCTTCCTTAAACCCTAACAACCCCTTAGTACCCCTTTATGAACCCTAAACACCCCTTGCTACCCATTAGCACTA
Organism: Lissotriton vulgaris; assembly: GCF_964263255.1. Classification (NCBI taxonomy): domain Eukaryota; kingdom Metazoa; phylum Chordata; class Amphibia; order Caudata; family Salamandridae; genus Lissotriton; species Lissotriton vulgaris. The sequence continues at coordinate 122,130,964 of NC_141697.1, forward strand.
CCCTTTACTGAACCATCAAATCCTGTTAATGCTACCATTCCTGCAAGTCTTCAAAAAACTCTTAGTTTCCCTTAATTTACTATCTGCTGAAGCTAAAAACCCATACTTCTCCTTAAGTTACCCTTCCCTGAAACCTAAAAACCCATACTACCCCATAATGCTACCCTACCTGGAACCCAAAAAACCCTTTATTATCCCTTGGTGCTACCCTTCCCTGAATCCTAAAAACGTACACTCCCGTAATGCTACTCTATTCACTGAACCTAAAACCCCTCACTTCCCTTAATTGCGATCCTTCCTATAACCTCAAAAAAATCCTTACTACCCTTTAGCACTACCCTTCTCTGAACCCTATAAAGCCATACTACCCTTTTAACCTACCCATGCTTGATCCCCCAAAAACCCATAACACTACCCTTTCCTGAACCCTAAAAAAACTGGTATTATCCCTCAACGCTACCAATCCCTGAATAAAACCAACACATTACTACCCTTTAACACTGCCATTCCCTGAATCCTAAAAATATCGTAGTAGTCTCCCACCCCATTCCCCACCTCACTGTAAATGCAAGAGAATGCCCTGTTTTTTTTTGCAGCCACAACTTTTTTCTTTCTATTTTTCCAGTAGGCAACATTTTTTTGCAGTTGACTTTTCCCCACAATATTTTTTACTGCACATCTATCCATTGCCTATGCATAGTCAAAGCAGTGGACAGAAACAGAAAGATTGTTGCACTTCAAGTTCAGAAAAGATAGGAGATTAAGTCCACCTAGAAAGGCAGGATGAACTTGCATTCTTCGGTCACTCCCACTCATACACAGGGCTAAATTGAAATCCTTTTTGAAGAATTTGTTTTTCAAGAATTACCATGACTGAATGGGACTACCTTCTGAACAAAGAGGAGGGCTAAGGCTGTTCCCTTATTTCAGAAATCAAGGTTCACATGCCACCAGTCTCTTAAAGCTTTCTGAAATAGTGGCATACTAGTTATCAAACGTCACCAGGACCTTTGCCCCAGTATCCTTTGTGCATATTGCATATTGGTTTGAACTTGATTCACATTTCAGCCAGAAGCAACCGAAGAGCTTTCATTTTCATTTCTTTGAATGCAGGCACATTCTGGCTACCTGGTATTGACTCTATTCAGCCTGGAAGTGTGTTTTGTGGAGGATCAGCGTAGGCTATGGCGCAGTGGTTAAATTAGACCATGACACGAACACAAATGACCCCTATTTGATGTCTAGTTTGGAGAAATAGTAAGATTCTAGGGGGAGAAAGAGAGTTGGTAGTTAATTCCTTCACTACTGCAATTATATATGAGTTGAAGTTTGAGTCGAAAATGATCCTCAGACTTCTGACGGGATAGGAATAAATAGATGGGATGTGCAGAGCAGGAAGCCAGTAGAAAGGAGATGACTCCCAGACAACCTACGATTAGGATACAATTCTCTGATTAATTCAGATGACTTTCCTTCATCCTAAACTAGACGCGTCTAGAAGATTCGCAATGCTAGCATGTTTCTCCTTGCTGTTCTATAAAAAGATGTGTATCTGGGTGTCATTCATGTACATCTGGAAATGTATTTGATGACAAACTATTGTTTGAGTTAAAGGAAGCATGGCGATATTAAATAGTAACAGTGAGCACTTTACAGGAGGATGAACAGAAGTTCATACATGGATTATTTGACTCTGACTGTGAAGAAACACGCTGATCCATTTAAGGGCCACCCCTGATATCCATACCATGCATTGAGCCTGCACTACAGGATGGTGCGGTTGATGTTGCCATAGGCAGCAGAGAGATCTAGGAAGGTCTTAGCTCCTTGCTGGCCTTCATGAAGGGTGTCAGGGAGGCATTCTCCAACGCCTGCTTGCATGGATTATTTGCCTTGGGAAGGATTGACTTCAGATTGACATTTTTTCAAGATGTTTTGCTCAAAGGACACTTCACTTGGATTTTCTTTTGTTTCTAAGGTTTTGCTAAGTTATGTAATGTCAGATCCCATTCAATGGGCCACATGACAGAATGAGCTGCTGGGTCCCGACCGTGGTGGCTGCGGTGATTTGCCACCGACCTCCTGGGGGTCATCCAACCATGGATCTGCAAACTGGGCAAAGTTAAATCCTTTCTGCACTGGAGTCTCAGGACAGTGAGGGCCAGCAGTATCAAGATTCTCATGGAGGTAGAGTAGGGGGGCATGAGCTCAGAACTCAACAATAAACCAAAAGATACACTAACTTTAGTGTCCAGCCCAGTGATTGTCTTTTAGAAAAAGGGAGTACTTTTAAATACACAGCAGTCCTCAATACTACACAATTCAATCCAGCATGAATGGTGATTCCGCTGATCGCGGGTCTATTTTAGGGGCTACACACCGTAACCACACTTCTTGTAGTACCTCCCACCAAGGTAAACCTAGTTTATCTGTCCCCCTACAAAACTATAGTAAAAGCATGAATAAAGCTGAGGTGCACAAGTAAAATGTGCAACCTGTTACTTAGGTTTTTACCCTTGGTGATGGAGTGGGTAGGAAAATAGTGTTTAGCCCTTTGAGCTTACTCCCACTGAAGATAAAGGCCTGTGGTAATCACATAGAGAAAGCGCAAAATAATTTGGATGTGGCTCATGTCTTCCCGGAACGCGGCTGCCCTAGATGGTCTGACGTTGCTCAGCAGGCTCTGAAACCACTGTGTAGGCAGTTCTGGAAGCTGTAGCGCAGATTGCTTGTCATGGCAGTTCCAGGCTCCATCTCGGCCGATGCCATGTTGAGGCAGATTAAGCACAGCCCAAGCAGAAACACAGTCAGGCAGTTGCAGCCGACGTAGGACAGTACACATGGCAAAGAAGATGAGTCTCCGCACTGGGCCATTATACATGGCAAGGAAGATGCCCCCACCTGGCTGATACACAGGGCATGGTAGATGGGCTGATGTGCAGTAGTATGTAGACTGTTGCGGTTATTGCTGAAAACTGTAGAGAGACCAAAAGACCCACTGCAGCATAGGGCATTTCTGTCTTCAGTCAACCCGGCAGTCTGCTTTCCCTGAGTGTTCCTCAAGCCCGGAGCATGCTGCTGTTCTCCTCCTTTACAGTCTCACCTCCTCAGGGCGAGACAGACTCTTTTTGCAGGCAGACAGGCTTCTAGGCAATAGGCATCACTTAAGCTCCCCCATAAGAAAGTTCAAACTTCAGGTGAGGTCTCCTCACCTCTGGGACTCCCGCAGTTAGGCGGGGTTGTCCATCACTTCTCGATCTTTAGTGGCTACAGTTTTAATTCACTTTTGCATACCCCCTCCTTCAGACGAAAGCGCACAGGTGGCTGTCGATTTGCGACACTTGCCCCTCGCCTCTGGAACTCCTTTTCTCTTGAGATCCGAATCTGCCCGGACCTTATGAAATTCAGAGGAGCACTTAAGGCCTGGCTCTATAAGCAAGCCTACCACTGAACTCAAGTATACAACTAAAAGTCCTTTGAACCTGTTCCTTGTCTTCTCTGCAGCACCATGAAACCAATCGATGTGAGTGCGCTCTACAAGTCTTTTAAACATAAACATAAACATAAACATAAATTGGTCCAAAAGCGACCCTCTGCCCATGAGTCAGGCTATGGCAATGGACTGTGTACGAGGCTTTCAGTTTTGCTGGATGCCGACGGGGCTGAAATACCTGGGAATAATGATTCAATCCAATCCACACCACATGGTAACTGACAACATTGATTCTCTCATGAGCCAGATGCAGAAGACTTTCTGAAGTGGCGTCATCTTCAGCTCTCTTTGTGGGGGAGAGTGCGGACTGGTAAGATGGTTGTGGCCCCTCGCTATTACTAAGTCTTTGAAATGCTACTGGTGTCAGTTCCATTGCTAATACTTCAACAAATTGATTTGGCTATCAGATGATATATATGGGAAGATGGAACCCCAAGGTTGTTGGCCTTTAAACTGTACGCTGCTACCACTAATATGATCCTCAGACTTCCAACCCTTGAGATGTAACACATGGCGATTAGACTTTCACAATTTGCTTACTATTTTCAGCCTACTCTGGGAATCCTGTACTGGGTGTGACTGGATAAAATGAGGCTTGAAAAGCCAGATAATATTTCAGTGGTATAAGTGAAATTGTCGGCACCAGAAGCCTGCACCAACCCAATATTACAAGGGATAAGAAAGACTTGGGAAGCAGGTCATAGAACGCTGCGGCAAAAGGGAGTCATCCATAGTTTGGCTTCAATATGGCACAACACTGAACTTACAATAGACAGAAATGTTTTCCATGGCCTCTATTGTCTAATAAAGGCATTTGATTGTTGGATATTTCATTAACTGACACTTTTTCTGATTTACAGCAGGAATATCATCTGCACAACACGGGCACACAGCTATTACATCTGGTTTGACCCTACATCCCCAATAGGACATTACAATCTACTGACTTATTTCTACTGACAATTCCTAAGATCAATAAGTCAGGAAGTGGTGCTAGGTCTTTAGCCTTCTTAGTTCCGAAATTATGGAACTCATTGCCTATGAAGTTGCGGAAGATCAAAGATGAACTAAGCTTCAGAAATGTATTGAAAACTTTGTTGTTCACCCAATTTCATTACAAGACCGGAGGCTACTATTATGCAAAGGATTTTATTGCCACTTCCAACTGCAGCCCCTTTAAAGAACGTTAACACATCATAAAGATAAGAATGTTCAAAGCGCAGTATAAGTATCTGGTGCACAATGTCATCTTCCTCTTTTATTAGCTGCTTCCAGCAAAATAAGAATACTCTCTATTACTTACGCAAACTTTGGTTATTAAGAGCTTGTCTTTTTACAGATCTTAGATGTTAAGTTGTTCCAAACATTGACCTTGTAATGGATAAGGTTCTACTGCTTCATCTTTTATAGTATTTCTAATTGATCGTTTTCTTGTACATATTGTGTATATACTATGGTGTTTAAAAAAACTCATGCTATTTATGGTTAATATTTTTTTTAATGCTTCACTTCATGTTTAGTCTGTACTACCATGCTGCAGCCAATTTACGGCTGGGTTAGGTATTTGTGAGCTTGATTAAGCTGTCATTCACTTTGCAAACAAACGATACTGCCATTTTTTTATCGTATTTGTGCCCAGATATACGAAGGAACGCGGAGAAGCGACCTCTCCGAAGCGCGTCCCTCAAATCGCCTGCACTGTTTAAAATCATTGAGCCAAGGTGAGGAGCAGCGCGTCTTCACCTCATGCGTCCAGACACCTGCCTCCACCCTAGACGTCACAATGGCACGGTATGACAATAGCCCATCCTTCCTGTTGACGCCTACGGTCTAGCAACATGGTTGCCAGGCAACAGCTTCAGCAAGCTGCAACAGCCATCCCAATCGGTCGAAGAAGTAGCTTACAGAGAAAAGAAGGAAAAATATATCTTTAAACACTACGCTATTGCCAGCTGCTGGCCGCTAAGCAAACTAAACATCAAAGAAAAGATTTCCTCTTTAATAATATTTAAAATCAAAAATAGTTTCTCATGAGAGGAAACACCTTGATAAGGCTTCTTACGACGCCTTCGGCAATGGCAGCCCTCGTGCTGCAATAGAAGTTGGTGCTCGTAGCAGCACAAGAGAGACTGGCCACCTGACCGGCACATGGAAGAGTTGCCCTTAGAGGCATATCAAGAAAGAGTGACCTTCTTGGCACAAAAGAACTTGGAGACAGCCTTACGTCGGGAGACAATTTTTCTTATGATGCGGAGGTGGGCAAATTCGTTTTCGATCCCCAGGATCATGACACCCTGGAAACATTTAAGGAGGATATAGAACAGCCCTCTCATCACAAGAAATCCGAGACCCATTTGGGGGCAAAATGTTTAATCCTACTAAAACGAGACATCAGCTAAACGCGGAGTGGTGGCCAATGGACCACGTTTCAAAATACCTGTCACACTGGGTTAAAAAACCTAGACAAGAAAACCTGTGACCTCCTTAGGAATGAGTGTCCAAGACCCTCAACACTGACAAGGTTTGCAACACTCCTAAACTAGATTCAGAATTAATAACTTTTCAGTTTAAATTTGGGAAGGACCTTATGAAGCGAATTGAGAAATGCCTGAAACAATGCCAAGACAAAGTCCTGGACATTCTAGGCCCCCTTACTCGCATCCTCGACATTGCTGAGGACACTAGCGGTAATAAGACCCCTATTCATGCGGACCTCTAAAGAGGCTGGGCCCAACGAGCAATATGCATTTTAGGTAACGCTAAGGCAAATCTGATTACGGAAAGATGCAAAGGCGTCCTAATGATGATGAACCCCAAACTTGCGGACTTGTCAACCATAGAAAAATATGGCTGACACCGAGGGGTTCCTTTTTGGAGATGACTTTGTCAAAACCTTGGGGAAATATGTGTCCCCCTTTACGGCCTTTAGCAAAGCACAAAACAATATGCGCAGAGTGTTTGGCTCAAGACCGTTTTTGGAAGGGATGACAAGAGAGCCATGTCAGCCGTGGAACATTCAGGTTTCAGTTCTACCTTCAGGAGCAACGAGGGTTCACCAATTTCGGAACGGGCTACCGTCAGAGCTCAAATTTCTACCCTCAAAGAGAGAGAAACCAGAGAACCTGAGGCGGAGCCTCAAACCAAGGATCTAAAGGTGAGCAATAGCATTTCTTCTTCCAGGAAAGTAGGGGGAAGACTAAGATTATTCATTCAAAATTGGGAAAAGACCCATGGGTACTGCAAACCTTGGCAGGTTTCAAGATAGATTTTTGGAAATACCCTGTACATTCGCTAAGAGCCAGAGAATTGTCCTTAGATGTAGAAAAAAATGAGTCTAATAGAAAAGGAAGTGACCCAGATGTTAGAAAAAGTAGTTTAATACAAGTGAGAACAGATCAGGAAAAGATAAAGGGATTTGTAAGTACAATTTATTTGGTGCAAAAGAAAGAGAAGGGTTTGCGACCTGTCATAAACCTAAAAGAACTAAACAAGTTCCTAATATACAGACATTTAAAAATGGAGGGACTTCACATCTTGAGAAAGGTTTTAGAAGCCAACAACTGGCTGGTGAAACTGGAACTCAAGGATGCTTATTTTACTATACCAATGGACAGAGACAGCCAGAAATTCCTACGGTTTACTTGGAGAGGTGTGACTCACTAGTTCCGATGCCTACCCTTCGGCCTATCCTCAACCCCATGGTGCTTCACCAAGGTCCTTCACCCAGTGACCAATCATCTCAGAGAAAGGGGAGTTCATTGTATCATATATCTAGACGACATTCTCATCATGTCAAAAGACAGGTCAGAACCTCTAAAACACCTATCATGGGCCTTAGAACTCTTAGGGAACATAGGTTTCATTGTAAATTCAAAAAAGTCTGTCATGATTCCCAAACAGAAGATAGAGTTTCTGGGGATCAATTGAATTCCATTCTGTTCCAACTAATCCTACCACATAAGAAAGTATTAAAGATAGAAAAGGAAGTGAGGTCAATCCCATCAAGAGAGCCTGTAATTCTGAGGGACCTCGTAAGCGACTTGGGTCTCCTATCATCCTCTATTCAGGCAATATCCCCAGGAACCCTCCACTACAGGAGTTACAGAGACTAAAAACCTTAAATCTAATGAAGGGCCTGTTGTACGGAGATTTTATTACCCCTACACAAGAGGCTCGGGAAGACCAAAACTGGTGGCTAAACAACCTAGAGGTGTAGAATGGCAAGGTCATATTCGGAAATGTACTCAACTTTGTCGTAGAATCAGACGCGAGCAACCGGGGCTGGGGAGCCCGGTTAAAAAAAAAAATCAGGAAAGTGGAGGAAGATGGTCCATAGAGGAACAGTCACTACACAAAAACTGTTTGTAAATGTTAGCCAGCTTGAATGCCCTTATGAGCTTCAGGGCGAGCTTACAAAATTCCAACACACTGATCCAATTAGACAGTTTCTCAGCAGCATCTAATATAAATCGACTGGGGGGGTACAAAATCACCAATACTCTTGAGTTTAGCAAAAAGAATTTGGTATTTCTTCTGGGATCACAATATTATGCTATGAGCAGAATTTATTCCAGGGCTGATACTGCAGAGATTTCAGTGATTGGAAGTTACATCCGGATTTTTTTTCAAGGACACAAGAACTATGGAGTTCATTCCAAATAGATTTATTTGCCAGACTAACCTTTCAAATTCCAACATACTTCAGTTGAAGACCAGGACCAAAATCAACAGCTGTGGATGCCTTCCTTCAATCACGGGACATGAGCAAAGGTTATGCCTTCCCCCTTCTCCATGATACAAAGGGTTTTGTGAAAAGTGAGCCTAGAGTTGAGAAGTTTTATCTTAGTGACCCCCTCCTGTAAGTCAAAAGTCTGGTTTCCCGGGTTGATAGAACTAACTGTGGATATCCCACACCTGGTCCGATGTCCTTGGGCCTCCTACAAGGCCCAGATGGAAAAGAACACCCGTTGGTTCTAAAAGGGAAAATGAACCTTTTTGTTTAGAAGATTTCAGGAGATCAGTTAGATATATCCAAATCTTTCATCAAAAGCTAAAAGCCTTTGGACGAATCCTGGGCATATAAAGGAGTGTGGATCAAGTGGAGCAGTTTGTGTCTGGAAAGGGATTTGGATTCTGTGAAAACTCTGTTCAGTTCATAGTCAACTTCTTAGCAAGTCTTTTTGAATCCTGACCTTCTTATAGAACTATCAACTGCTATAGAACAGCTGTTTCTTCTGGTCATGCCTTAGTTAATAATCTGGCGATCGGGAGTGATGCTTTGATTAAAAGAGCAATGAAAGGTGTGAGACTTAAAAGACCACCAAAGACACGTTATGAATCCATATGGAACGTATACTTAATTTTTAAACTATTGGGTTCTTGGCTTAACAACACCTATCTCTCCCACAAACAAATTTCCATTAAACTTGCTACCTTACTTTGTTTGATATCGTTTGAAAGAGTATCTAACATCAAAGCGCTAGAAATATCCAACAGATTCTATTCTAGTGAGGGTGTACACTTCGATGTCTGGAAAGGAACGAAGACTAAGTCTGATTCCATCTTCTACCCTTTCTTTCATGATTGCGAAAAATTATGCGTGGGAAGATGCATGAAAGAATATGAAAGTAAGATTTTAGAGCTCAGATCGCATGGGGTTGATCAGCTTATTTTGTCTTATGTGAAACCTCATAAACCGGTTTCTACAGCGAGTTTTGCCAGGTGGATACGTGTGATTATGAGTGAAGCTGGTGTCGACCTTTCAAGGTTCGGCGCTCATTCTTCAAGAGGAGCAATGTCTAGTAAGATTTTTTGGTGGATCATTTCCAGAGATTCTGAAAACAGCTGACTGGTCAAACACAAGCAATTTTGAAACATTCTATCTAAAACCAATAGAGCATGTTAATAATGTAGCTTTGAGGGGCTTTGAGCATGCATAATGGTAACCTCCGATCTTGTAATGAAATGTCGATTCTCCAATTAATATGCATATAGAATCTTGATTTCATTAAAGACAATGGAGGCTAACATTATCCCACCCTCCTCTCCCTTGAGGAGTGGTATACATATATTTATTGGGATTTATCTTAGATAACCTGTATAAATTGAAATCACAAAATGTTTAAGATTTCCTTTCACTTGGGACTCTTTCCCTCTCTCTAGAAAATACCGTGTAAGATGATTCCAAAGTTTCCAAGATGAATTTGAATTTGAATTTGAAGGGATTTGTATAGCGCTCGTACACCTGGCGGTTTCTTGGCGCTAACTGGCAACTGCTACTCAGCGGGTCGGAAAGGGGGAAAGGTGAGCATTCAGGATGGGAAGGCTTGGGTGAAGAGGAAGGTCTTAAGGTCTCTGCGGAAGAGGGGGTACTGGGTGCAGGTTCTGAGGGACAATGGAAGAGAGTTCCAGAAGGCTGGACCCGTGGTTGCAAACTTGGAACCACCCCACTTCTTCCGTTTGAAGCGGGGAACCAAGAGAAGGTGGTGAGAAGAGGATCGGAGGTCTCGTGAGGGAGTGTAGGATTGAATGGCCGAGTTGATGAAGGAAGAGGCAGAGCCTGTCCGGGCTTTAAAAATGGTGCAGCCGAGCTTGAATAAGACGCGTTGCCGGACAGGGAGCCAATGCAGGGAAAAGAGAAGAGGGGTTACATGATGTGATTTGGAAAGGTTAAAAACCAGCCAAGCGGCCTGGTTTTGAACAAGCTGGAGACGCCTCATAAGGTAGTCGGGCATGCCATGGTAGAGGACATTGCCATAATCTAGGCGAGATGTTACCATAGCTAGAACAATTAGTTTGAGCGCGTCTGGGGCAAAAAATCGAGAGACTCTGCGGATAGTCCTGAGTGAGAGGAAGGCTGAGGAAACCACAGCGGAGACTTGAGAATGTAGGGAGAGTTGGTTATTGATTTTGAATCCAAGGGTTTTAACAGAGGATACAGGAGTGGGAGGGGAACCTAGTGAGGGGGGCCAGAAGGAGGAGGTCCAGGGACTGGAGCAACCACCTGTCAACACCAACTCCGTTTTATCAGGGTTGAGTTTCAGGTGGTTGAAGTTCATCCAGTCCTGGATGAAGGTCATGATGGACTGAACTTTAGACATAGACTCAGGGGTAGAGGAAAGGGAAAAAATGAGCTGGAGATCGTCTGCGTAGTTATACACAGAGACCTCCAGTTGCTGTAAAGCAAAGATGAGGGGGGCAATGTAAAGGTTAAATAAAAGGGGGGACAAAGAGGAGCCCTGGGGGACACCACACTGGATGGGTTGAAATTCCGCAGAGAACTCTCCCAGACAGACCGCTTGAGTCCGGCCGCTCAAAAAGGAGGATAACCATAGTAGGGCTGTTCCTCTGATTCCCGCCGCTTCGACACGTGAGAGTAAGATGGTATGATCCACCGTGTCGAATGCGGCGGAAAGATCTAAAAGGATCAAGGCCTGATGTTGATTGGTATCCATTCCTTGTCGGAGGTTGTCCAGAACCGATGTTATAACGGACTCAGTTGAGTGGGCCGGGCGGAAGCCGGCCTGTCTTGGAGCCAACACACCATGACTTTCCACGAAGTCGCTCAGGGTTTTTACCACGTGCCGTTCCAATACCTTAGCCAGGAAAGGCAAGAGGGAGATTGGGCGGAAGTTGACTGGATCGGAGGGATCCGCTCCAGGTTTTTTTAGGATCGGAACGATCACTGCCGATTTGAGTGCAGGGGTAACGATGCCCTGAGCCAGCAAGCTATTTAGGAGCACTAAAGGTGGTGAGGGGCAGTAGGTGTAAATCTGCTTTAGGATGTAGGCGGGGCAGGGGTCCAGCGGGGAGCCGGACTTGACCAGCGGAAGGAAGGAAAGAAATGAGTCGGTCGAGAGGGGATGGATCAACATCTTCTTGTGTTAGCAGCTAAAAGAGGAAGATGACATTGAGCAGCAGATACTTATATTGTCTTATGAACATTCTTATCTTTATGATGTGTTAACGTTCTTTAAAGGGGCTGCAGTTGGAAGCGGCAATAAAAGCCTTTGCATAATGTTAGCCTTCGTTGTCTTTAATGAAATCAAGATTCTCTCTGCATATTAATTGGAGAATCAACATTCTCTGTGATGATATGGGTACTGGTATACTTGTTAGCGCTGGGCGGCACGTTATGGGTAGTCATGTGCTCTAGATATGCCAATAATAGAATAGAAATAAGAAGGCTATATTACACATTACAGAGTCCATCAGCTCTATCACTCCGCACTGTTTATTTCAGCCAAACTCACTCTCGCAATAATGTATAGAGCAGTAGCCTTTTGAAATAATTTTAACGAAGATCTGGAAATCATCATGAGTAAAGCTCTTTATTACATTTCCCCCCTACCCAACTCTATTCCATCTGCCCAACTCTGTTTAGAATTTTATCTCTCCAACATAGCTGACAGGATTGATGCCCAGTGTAGCGGCTGCTGCACAGACTGAAGAGAGCAAAAGCAGATACTTAGGAATCAATGCCACTCATTCCGATAACAAAACAATATGGCTACAGTGCCTAGAATAGTTTATAATAGAGTTCAATATACAAAAAGAATGGCAGACAACTTAAGCAATGCAGATTTTAAAGCAAAAGTGAAAGAGGGAGGAACTCAAACTGGCCTTTTGTGATAATTACGATGGAATATTACATTATAAACAAAGAAAAATATTCCTGCTTCTTATGAACTATCGGCGCCTCAGTATCACCTCTAAGCTCATTATAAAACAAGCACAAGCAAAAACATGTTAGATTCTGCTTTCAGTTGATGGCAATGCCAGAACTGAGGGCATCTGGTATTTCAACATCAGCAGTGTTCAGATTCTGCGGCTATGCTTTGCGATTCCTTAAGTTATTTGATGTGCAGTTGTCGGACTTTAAGTCTAATAAGGAAACTGATAATAGTCCCTATTTAATTGCATGAGCATTCATTCATCCGCTTAATCATATGACAACCTGTTTTCAAGGCACAGATGCTTTTTTGAGGGGCTGTTTGGTCATATTCTTAGATGGGGCCATCCGGCAGCTGGGAGATGTATGGATTTACTTTGAATTTGATTGGTTTTAAAAATAGTATTTACTCTTTAATTGTATCAACATTTTAGACAAACTGTTCTTTTCACATATCTAAAGCAATATCTTTCATGTTAACAGTGATAATCTAAATTGATTTACAATAAAGTATTATTATTATTATTCTGAGTAGTAATTTTAGTATTAAATCTTTTTATTGAAAAAAGAAAGGCTCTTTCACAAAGCAGAAAAGTCTTGTTGTACAAAGCATGTAAAAGTCTGTCAACTTCCATAGCGATACCAACGAAACACAGCCTTAGGGTACACTCACACAGTCCAATAAACCCCGGCAAGTGTGAGGCCATCAGTCGGAGCAGGCCCATTGTCCATAGAGCCACAACAGGAAACAACCCCACCCACATCCCACCCCTCCCAGAACTACCCCCTCGGCCTACCCACCACCCACCCTTGTTCCAGATCCAAAGTCCTGCACCAGGCATCCAACCAGACATACCTAGGCAGTTCACTCATGCGTGTGAGTAGTAATTTTAGACTTCGCCTGGAAGATAAATATGAAGAGTTGACAAACAAAACATCTGGATAAAGCACAATGCTCAAACCCCGCACCCCATGCTCCAATTGGCAATGATAAAACTATTCATTAAGCTTCTTAAATTGGTACAATTTCCCATGATACCCCAGAAGGGGCCTCTCACCCCTATATGCTAAAATGGAGACCACTTGGAACCTAGTAACTACAGATGTATAGATTAAATATTTGTCAGCATTGCTACAGCATTTACAAGAGTTACTCTATAAAAGTACATTATAATGAAAATCACAATAGTAATAGATGAAAACAGTTGATTATGCTGATTTTACAGCGAAGCGTAGTCATTTTTGGGTTCTTGTCCTATGTTTGTTCAGTTCCCCTGTACAGAGATGGTGGCAATGTAGGCAATGCATGAAGCAGACAATAGTTATCCGATTATCGATATTGCGCGGTCATTTGTAACCTAACACTACATTTTCCTTCTTCCCTCAATTTAGTCTTATAGTTGGTTGGCCAGATGCCCAGATGCTAGATGCTGTGGTGAAGTACATTGATATTTGGTTTGTTCTTCAGCAAAATGCAAGTGTGTCAGTAGGTTGAACAATCTTATAGGTTTAAAATTGAAGTTGCAACCACTTTTTGCCGTAGGACCATTTCTTGCCCTATGGCTCTATGGGCTTCCAACTGGAATTTTGCAGCCTAAACTAACGCTATAACCTGCAAAGGGCCTCAAGTTAGGCCCAGGCTAGATGCGTTTCGGGCCTGTGGTTCTCTTATGTATAACAGGGAGCTATGTTTGGAAACATGGACTGTTCTCCTTCATTTTAATAGCCAGTAATCCTCCTGGGATAGAGTTGCTGTATTGTTTGTGAGTAGTGCTGGATTTCCTAGTGGAGCGTTGTATCTTCTGGAGGGTAAAGCTGCGTTGTACCTTCAGGAGGGTATGCTTTATATGGGCCATCCAGCTATCACAGCAGCTCTATTGTAGGATGCCTCCTCCAGCATGGTGCTGCAATACGTCCTGACCTTAAAGTCCCTGCACAGCCATATCCAATATAAAATGGTGCACGCATAAGAAGAGCCAGATGCGGAGGCCGCTCGCTTTCCTACAACCTGGCCAGGATCTGGAATTCTCTTCCCCTCGCAATTAGGTCAGAACCCAACCTGCTTACCTTTCGAAAACTCTTAAAAACTTGTCTTTTTAATAAATCCCACACTTAACCTGCTCCTCTGCTTCCCGCACTCCCACCCCTACAGCTCAACACATCAGTTTCTACAGCGCTGGGACGCCTCCGGGTAGCCATCGCGCTTTACAAATCCTCATTCCATTCCATTCCAGGGCAATGACATTTGTTATGGATTTGATGGCAAGCTCTAATAGGTGTCTCAAAAGGGTGCCCTGCTCCAGCCAGGGGATCTTAAGAATGTTTTTCCACCTTCTGTGACTACTGTGCCTCAGTGTATTCCCATAATGCTGCCCTATTGATGCTTGTTGACACTGCGCCCACCCTGTACACTTGGACAATCTTCCTACTCTCAATCATAAGCACATACTCAACAACAGTAATGCAGCACAAACAGCAAGTTGCGCAGCTTAAGTGCTTTTTTTCCGTTGGCCCCAGTGCTTGTTTTGGGCTGGTGGTTTGCATCTGCTCAAGAGACACTATCATAGTTACTGACCCTCAAAGAGCATTGGGGCGTAGCTATCAATTATGCAATAGGTGCAGTAGCACTGGGGCTCAAGGGTCTATGGGACACACTAAACCGTAACAATAGCAAGTTGTATGATGACAGCAAGGAATGCATGTGCTTTAGGCCCCTGGCACTCTTGTGCATCACTACAAAAGAGGCTTCAGTGGCTCAGGAGTGTTGCAGTTTGTGGTTAGATTAAACCCAAGGCTTAGCGGCCTCTCCGTCACTCAGCAATACGTCAGCATAAGCAGCCAGGAGAGTGTGCAGAGTTTTGCCTACTCTGCGCTCCGCTGAGAACTCGGAGTTTAGGCAAAACTCTGACTCCGGAACGGAGTTAGCCAGTCACCCCCTGCTAAAATAGGCTCCCTGCCTCCAACCCCCAAATACAAAATATTTTAAAATGAGCATTTCTCTCAAGATGTACGTGGGACGTAGGGGGTTTGCAGGACAGAGATGGCGAGTAGGAGGAGGGCAGTCCAGCGACGCCACAGTACAAGTAAGTGTGTTCTTTCTTTTTATATATGTTTTATTAGGGGGGGTGTAGTTTGGTCTAGGGCCTGCTTTACACGCATGCTATGTTAGCATGGCTTATTAGAAGTGTAAACGCCATTTTACCTTTTGCTACTTTTTCACACGACACTGCATAGCTGTTTTTGTAAGTTAACCTTGCGAAGGTCTTCACATGAGAAAGGGTTTTGTTTTCGACATCTCTAGACTTACATCGTGCCCCTAGTCTGCACAGTGAGTGCTGAAGCCGTCAAGGTTATCAAAACATGGTAGCTGTTTTTCGACATGCTCGAGTAACGCTTTCTAGACACAACAATTAGGCAGCTGTAAGCCAACTAAGATTCTGGTGCCCTTATTATTGCACACTAACCATTATTTCACACACTTGGAGGATTTCTGTTTCCAGGGATTCAGAGAGCTTATGCTGATCCAGATGTAATTTACTCTTACTGAGCGGAAAGGTAATGGAGTCACCCAGACAAGCCTAAGAGTTCTTCTGTAGTTTATAATACATAGTTTCTATATAGGGAGGGTGCTAAAACTAGGCGCTATAGGACCGGTTTTCAC
Source organism: Lissotriton vulgaris (assembly GCF_964263255.1). Taxonomy (NCBI): domain Eukaryota; kingdom Metazoa; phylum Chordata; class Amphibia; order Caudata; family Salamandridae; genus Lissotriton; species Lissotriton vulgaris. The sequence goes on from NC_141697.1 coordinate 122,146,789, forward strand.
CATCCTTGTAATATGATTTCTCCTTTTATATGTTATGGTATTGTAACAATGCTAACCATATTATTTCTAATCATATGTCTGCTTATGTTGACTAAGGTACTGCACATGAGATCACGTCGTTAAAATAAATATTTTACCCTTACCGTGTCTCTTATTTACTCCTGTTGTGGACTGGTATGAGAGTATAACAAAAGAGTGTTCTCACTTCCCACCATTCCTGAGATGGTCCTAAGTCGCATGTTCTAGGTTGTCTAATCATTGGTTACTTTGCTATAGGACAAAGAGTTAATGTGACACTGATGATAGCTGGTTGGGGTTTTTCTAGGTACGGAGGTGAGTTTCTGGTACACCACAATTCACTGATGTCCTAGGTCTCTGTGCACAGTTCTGTGTATGAGTAGGATCCTTGTAATACGGGTGGAGGGGTGGAGGCGTGGAGCAGAGCAGAGTTCCACTGAGTATTTTCCCAACTCCGTGGAACTCTGCATAGTGGCACTACGCCAGCTCCTCCTAGGGTTAAAAATAACAACTAATAACCAAATTTAACAAGTACCTAGTGGACTAACTGCTAACTTTGGGTTTTGAAGTAGCGTGCTATCTGCCATAGAGCAGGCCAACGCCTCACCAGGGGTAGTAAGCGCTATTTAAATGCAATTACAATACAACACTGTAGAGAAGCGTGCTTCGGGTTGTATTCATATCAGCTACCAGCTAGTAGTGTTTGCCGAGCACACATATTTGGAAACGTTTTAAATGAATCAGAAGCAGGTACAAGTAGCATCTCAAACCACTTTTAGATGATGTGATTCTAATCAACCTGCTGTTTTTACTGTGTACAAAGCTGCGCTGGTTATTGTTTCGTTCTGATAGCTCCAATATTTACCATCATAGAGCCAGTGTCAGTAGGATAGAGAGGTCGCACCCAACAGAAGTCTCAGCAGCTTCAGCATCACTTTTTTAAAGCTCCGCATTCTGTGGCACAGCCATTACTATGCAGCATACAGTCGCTCATCTGTGAATTAATTAGGGCGCCAAGATTTTTACTGACTGAGTCTGGTGCTTAATGTGTAAAGTAATAAGTGCCAGGTTCTGACCAGGAGGCCACTGCAGCTTGCACCACCCATCGCCCTTGTCATCGCTGCCAAAACAACTACTAACCATCTATCTCACCTGCAAGTGCTGCAGCTCAGAGTATAGCAGGTCTCCAAAGCTAAAGGAATGGCTGGGGAGGCAGGTATTAGCAATTTTTAGTGTATATTGTATTTATAAACAACAGTCGTTTAGCTAATCTCTAAATTAGATGAACAGCGCCTCCATGTGGCAGTCTGTCATAGGTGTGGTGATGATAATTAAGTGCCCGTGTTGAGCAGCAGAAACTACTTAAGTGCTGATGCCGAGCAACGGAAACCACCGGCTTAAATTAAGCACCTATAATTGTACACAGCAGAAGGTTTCTGTTTACTACAAGAATCTTCTACCCATGTATTGTGTGTGTGTGGTGTTGGGGGTGTCCTATCAAATAAATAAGGCACACACACGCTAGATGTGTTAGGTTATCAATGAAGACCACACATATCTTATCACATCTTGCAAAGAAAAGGCAGGCAGTCTGGTACCCACCCTCACTATAGAATTCAGAAAGAACCTTTAAGCCAAGCTCACCTCCACCCTGGATGGTTGTAAAGTTCTACTCATCACCAAAAAAACCACAATGAAGGCAGCGCACAATCACCATTCAAACCCTCCCCCATCTCCCTTTCACCAAGCATTGCTCACTCCACCATGACTGCTTCACTGCGGATGGAAGCTGTTTTACATGGCGGAAGGATCTCCCACTGGAGAAAGCTCGTCAGTGATTGAAACAGAAGATGCATCTGTCCTACCAGCTTAATGTGGCTGCAAACTACTTGCAGATAGATATTTGCCTGGACCCCTGAGAGTATGCAGACAGAATTCTTATTCTTATCATTGCGAGCCACTGCAACTGGTCTATAACTAAGCAGCAGCTTTGTGCCTTTCGGACTGGTCTGGTGCCGCTGTCCTCGGCCTCCAAATGGGAGAGTTCTATATCTTTGGGTCTCTTCACAACCTCCTCTTTCAGATGCAAAGACATTAAGTCTATTATACATATAAATTGTCAGCCGACTTTTAGGAAATGTGTGCAGAAAAATCCACTTTGCCATCATAATTTCAAAGAAAGACTTATTGGGAAGGGTAAACCCCAATAACTCCTGGGGTGGTGAGGCTTGTACCGCACACCACACAATTTGCTGTCATATTTTATTAGCGCTCCTTCAGAATCACTAGATTTTAGCCCATTTCTGTAAACATGGTGTTCTAAAATTCACCATGGGGGGCCCATGCTAATCTATGCGCAGACCAGAATTTAATTTAAGTTTATTTTCATCGATAATATCAATTTTTATTCCTGTGAGCCTTTAATGCTGTTAAAACGGCCGTGTCGATAGATAATGCCGGATGGGGCATTGGAGTGCCTAAATGTGGCACGCGGGTTCCATGGGTAGTTAACCCAAATATCCCTCAAAGAGGAGAGCTTTGACGTCCGTTTTGAAGGTGTCATGACATGTGGCCTGACGAAAGTTTGAAGGGAAGGTATTCCAGATTCTTATTGCGCTTCCATAGAAGGACTGGATCTAAGAAACATTTTGTGCCCAGGTACTTTTTTTTCTTTTTTTTCTTTTTTTTTACAAATTAAGCATTGTAAAGGGAATAAAAATTACATACACACAAATGTCACACTAAAAATGCCTTCATATATTTAAACTACATCGAGAAAGTACAGACTAGCGACTGCAAACAGTAAGCTTTTAAAAGTGTCGTTCAGTTTTCTTTCTTTTGTTTTTTTCTTTCAACCTTCTCTCTCTCCTTTTATCCCACATTTCCCCCCTTCTCCCGCTTCCCTGTCACAATATAAACATGGACGCCTGGTCAAGTTCACACGGGGATTTGTAGGATTCGACTCCATTTTTGTACAGATAGTACACCGCTGTACACCGCAAAAAGATTTTTAATCATGTTATTTTTTCCATGATGTGCCAATAGCCCTGTCCCTTTCTTTCTTGAGACAATAAGACCTATGTTTTTCCCTGGAGGTCACCTGTAGCGCACCCCACAAAGCTTCTCAAATCTAGTTTCTCATAGATAGAATTGCTGCAGGAGTCGCCCACCATACCCTTAATAAGGTTTGCACCCGCTGTTCCAAACTGTTTCGCAGGCCTCCAACAGAGAGCTCTCTGTGCAAACTGTGCTGAACAAAAGTTTTGTGATTTTCCTTCTTTTCTTTTTTTTTTTTAAAATACGGGCTACACTGAATAGAAACTCACCTCCAATGTACCACCGAGGCTGACAACAGTGAAGGCCCTTCATTAGCAGGGCTACACATCTGTGAGGGCGGTCCACACTCAGCCCCACTCCAGCAGGGGTGAGGAAGGGCCAGCATAAAAGAAATCTCTCTGAGGGACCATTGTCTCCTCTGTGCTTCAGACTCCCTGAAGCTGTGGGAAACAAACGACCTGCACAAGTGTTTGCAATGGCAGTTCAAGAGGCCTGCGGTCCTTCTAGCAGCGAATGCGCGCATGCGCATAGAGAGAAATACATGAGTGGGCTGCCAAGCTAATTTGGTCCGAAGGTCAAGATGACTTTGAATGAGAGTTAAGCATCATATAGATCTTTTCACACAAGTTATAAAGTAATGGTTAGGGATGTAGGACAACTAATAGTTCAATACTAGTTTTCTAAATCTCTCCTGCCCGTTAGAGGGAGAGCACCCGCTGCCAGAAAGCTTGATAATGCCGTCTCTCTCCCCAACCAATAAGTCGGACCTGAATGCTCCGCTCACAGAAACCAATGTTGGAAGTGCAAGAAATGCCAAATGGGAAGGCGCCTGGCTCCTAATTCCGCCGCGGTGCTGGCGTTTTCGTGCACGGGCGGGGCCGCGTCGGCCAATGGCCGACGGCAGCACTGGGGAGGTAGTGCTGCCGTCGGCCAATGGCCGACGGCAGCAAGAAAAGGGTTAAGAAATACGCAACTAGTCTAATCGTACCTCTCCTTGCAATGGTTCTAAGGTAGTAACCCAGGATAGTTTTGTGGCCACGTGGAGGTTATTCTCAAACCTTACAAGCCAGTAGCGGACTGTGCCTCATATATTCTGATCTCACTGATCAACATCAAGGCTCAATTAGTAGAGAAAGCTCTTCCCAACAGAATCATGAAGGAGATGGCATCTCTTGTCAAGTAGGACCAAAAGGGTGTCATGTCAGCAAATGCATGAATGCAAAAACAACAATTGATGGACAGAATGCAGAACAATGTCATACATTCACCCCAGTACAGAGATCTGGGCCTAAATCCATTGTTTTTTTTTTGCTCACCATGCCATTCCAGTTTGGACCACGCTATATGCAAATCAGTCTTGACCCTGTGCCCCATGGGAACAGTCCAGCCCGAATGCCAAGCCAGGTCCTCCCTGGACTGGAAACAAGCATCCTAGGACCGGTTTCGGGCTTTCAGCCCTCTTCAGCCAGGATGTCTTGATTCCAGTGGAATGGAAAGCACAGGACTCAAATCTGAGCATACCCGTCCCACGGGCTTTCAGCCCTCTTCAGCCAGGATGTCTTGATTCCAGTGGAATGGAAAGCACAGGACTCAAATCTGAGTATACCCGTCCCACTCGGGGTAACAAATGCAAAAACAACAACTGATGGACAGAATGCAGAACAATGTCATATTCACCCCCAGTACAGAGATCTGGGCCTAAATCCATCGTTTTTTGCTCACCATGCCGTTCCAGTTTGGACCCAGCCATATGCAAATCAGTCTTGACCCTGTGCCCCATGGGAACAGTCCAGACCGAACTGCCAAGCCAGGTCCTCCCTGGACTGGAAACAAGAATCCAAACTCACTATTGTGGTAATTGGTGGAAAGATATCTTCCATTTATACAACTCCCTGATGATTAGCGCCCCAGATCTGATGCCGAAACTAAGAGATCAATGGGAGTCAGACCTGGGGAAACTGGACAATGAAGAATGGACCGAGGTCAAGATGGCTGCTAGACAGCTGGTAATCCCAGCCTTAGACACATTCAACTTCCACAGGATTTACTACACACCTGACTGACTGTGGAACGTGGGACTAGGTAGCTGCCCGATGTGCGTGAGTGAGGAGGACTTTGCTGCATGTGATATGGGACTGCCCCATTTTCCTAAGATACTAAGCCACAATTCTGGAAACACTCGAAGAGGTGGTGGGATACTAATAAGGGAGACACTAAGATGACCCTTCTGGGGGTGTGTCATGCTTAGGATGGTCGTTGTGTTCAGAAACAATTCATTGGAATTGGTTGCTGTTCTCTAAGCGATACATTGCTAGTTAATGGCAGTTGGTGAAGGCCCCACTCTTTCTTAAATAGCTTAGAGGGATGTACTTTTGCTCTTTTGAAGAAGAATTACAACAAAAAGCCACAGGATACCCACAAAATCGCAAGAAGGCATGCAGTGCCTGGTGGGACCGTTTCAAACCTGGCATGTGCAGGAACGGCTTGGGTCTGGCCGGGGGTGGTCAGGTTAAGGAAGACGACGCAGAGTTGTTGGTCTGAAGTTGTATTTACTTTCTATTATGGCCCCAAATGTTATCTTACTATAATTTGCACTGGGGTGTGGAAGAATATGGGCATAATTTATGAAGATGATCTTTTATTCATGTATGAGTGTGACTTCTAAAGTTAAAAATGTAAATTAACAGAATTTAAAAAAAGTATTGGTTTTCTATTTCAAGTGTTCTGAGTAATATCACAATGACAGTCCGGATAGGAGAGATCACCCTCTGAAGTGAGCATGTTGTTCATTGTTTAGCCTTCATATCCCACATAGAGCTGAGAGAGCGTAGGTCATTCAGCCAATTGGAAGAGCTACAGGAGCACCAGACAGGAAGTTAATGAGATTTGCTTTCTGGTTGGTCTTGCCGGGAGAGAGAGCCTGCTACTGAGTACTGCTCTTGGGTCATGGTTTCCCCTCTTGCTGGCACACTCCTGAAGACTAGTTGAGGATGGACTAATCCTTATCAGCCTACAATGAGGCACTTGTTACTGCTCAATGCCTCGGCTTGGAAGCTACCAACTAGTCGCCATTTTTAGAGCCTTCTGAGACGCAGGCATTACCAGCTTATCTAAAGAGGAAACAAAGATACAAGCTGCCATATTACTTAAAACTTTTCAAGCCAAGAGATCAGACTCAGTGGGAGGGAGTAACAAAGGAAGACAGGGATCCTTTTCAGCTTTAATGTCAACCACTCTGAGATCACATTAAGGGCTCATGGCCCATTTTTTAGGTTGAGCTGGAGAAAGCAATGCGAAGCATTGCGTCCAGCTCAACAACTAATTTGCCCGCCTCCTGGGAATCTGAGACAGGGGTCAGGGACGCGCGGCGATTGGTATCTGTGAACGCCCACGTCCAGGCCGGCGCCGTGCACATCTCTTGCCTCAGATTCCCTGAAGTGCGCAAACACACACACACATACACACACACAGCCACGCACCCCCCCCCACCGCTCACGGGGTCACGCGCACACACACAGCCACGCACGCACCCCCCCACCACTCACGCGCACACACACAGCCACGCATGCACCCCCCACCACTCATGGGCTCATGCGCACACACACAGCCCCCCCTCCCCCACTCACCGGGTCTCTCAGGCTCCTCTCGTCCCGCGGTGGTGGCAGCGGCATTACACACGGACACATTCATTTTTGATAGGCACCGGGGGATTAAACGATTTGCCCACAATTACAGGATGAAGAGCAGACGCGCTACGCCGCATTCAAGGACTCTCTAGCAAAACAGGGATTTCCTGGAAGTCCGCCTTACGTCACAGAACGAACTCGCTCTCCTATTGGGCGTCCTCTCTGTCACGTGACATTGTTCAAGACCTATCCTTAGCACCTTAGCCCTGTTCTCGTAGGCAGGTGAAGCTCCCACATGACACCTTCTGATAATGTCGCACTATAGAAAATCGCATTAGATAAATAAATAAGTGCTGAGACTGGAAAACATTAACTGCGAGGACCTGTATGTTAGGGGTTAAGGTAGGGCAGCAAAAAGGAGTTGGGGTTGAGTCGTGAGTAGTCTGACAATCAACTTATACAATTAATTTTTGTTTTTTCACTATGCCAAGGAGAATGTGTCCACAGGGAGAAGCGTGGCGGTAAATCTGTTGTGGCTTGTTCAATGGGTCACCAGAGGCCGCGTTTGTCACGTGGGCCTTGGTGGTGGCAGAGCTACACATGGCCTGCTTCTAATGTACAGCTCAGTGCGACTAGCCTGCCTATAATGTTGCGATGCGCAGGTTTTTATGTTATAGTGCCGTGTTCGCCAGTTCCTGGGCCTCTTGGCACTCTAGGGCCAAGGGAGCTGTTGAGGCAACAACTGAGGCATGAAGGGAAGTGCAGCGAGCAAGACCGAGTTTTGTGACGCGCAGCTCGAAGGGCACGTGACGCAGCGTAAGTACCTTTAAGTCCACTACAATCACGTGTGATGAAATGGAGAAGTTTAGCGGATAATGCTCCCCCTCCCCCATCTGAGCAGGGGGCGGGGCCTGTGCTTCCAGCTCCAGTCCATTTCTATTGCACTCTAGCGTTCAACTTCGATTTTTGCAGGGCTCGTTTTTAACACTTACCTGATGTCTTCTTGGCGCTGGCAAACGTGCTCAGAAGAGGGGAAGTGCTCTGCGCCTCAAGGCGCTGCCCCTGTGTGTCCTGTCACCCTCCAGACCTCCTGCCAGCGGCGTGACGTCAAATGATGGGACCACCTATAAAATGGGAAAGGGACCCGGGTCTCCCATCTCTCCCAGATGTCCATAGAACTTGGGACAGGATGGGGCCCTTCTGAAGGGTGGGGGCCCTCAGCTGGCTCCTGCAGGGCGTGCCAGGCACTAACAGCCAACACCCCCCCTACCTGCATGAATAACTCGCATCTCAGGAGGCCAACTCCATGCAGGCATGGCTAGACTCGAAATGAACAAGCACTGGCAAGGCCAACTTTGCCTGTATAGTGAATATGTATTTCAGCAGTCTTAGTGAATATGTATTTCAGCAGTCTTATCGGAGGCCACGGCTGCAACTAAACCCGAACTTGGGGGTGGGGGTGCTGGCACATCAAGCGATGCAGTCTAACAATATGATGAAAATCCTTAAAATCAATGCAAGCAAATGGTGGTGAATTCTGCATTTGAAACACATTGTTCAAACCTGATACGATAACAACACACATATTTTAGTGGATTTGAGGATGTTCATAGGCTACTTGCAGAGGTCTTTTAAAAGTCGAATGTCTAAAAAGCAGCATCTACAGATTTTAATACAGAGAACGGTAGAATCCGTTTTTTGCAAATTGTTTCAAGACAATGACCCTTTGGCCAATGTTCCAAATATTCCTTCGTGAAATGACTATGACCTCATGAAACTATTTAATTCCCTCTTCAGAAAGGAGATGCTGCCTTACTTTGACCAAATGTACGTGTTCAGTCTGCAAATTAGGATGTTGCGACACGTTTGCCGCTGCGCACATGTACAGGTCTCAGACTTTTGCACTTAGTGGGTAAAAAAAAGCACCTGGTTTGGAGTTGCAAGTCAGAGACCTAATTTTAAATACATAATTCATTCCTCCTGCGATTGAATGAATCCGTGCCAATCAGTTGGCCATTTCACCGCCTGCTCACTATTCTGCCATGAATCTACGCTATTCTGAATCAAAATCAAACAGCAAAATAGCATCTCAGATTGAGCAGGTCTCATACAAGATGACTGAGCCACATCCAAGCAGGAAGCCACCAGGCGTAAAGAACTGGCAAAATAAGTGCCTTGAAATAACTTAGCAACAAACTAAGTTCTGGCATGCAGAGGACACAAGCATCCCTCCAGTCTCCAGAGTACCAGAGTGGCTGATGGGCAATGTCCTGCAAAGAGGTCACTTTGGGAGAAGCAAAAATGATGCCTCTTAATGGTTGTGCCTAAGTGTAACAGTTTTTTTTTATATATCGCGCATTCGACCTGAAGGTATGGGAGCACATTATATGAGCACCAGTTACATTTAACAAGGACATAATTATTTTTTTGGTAGGCACAGAGAGATAAAGTGATTTGCCCAGAAACACAGGATGTTATAATAATTATAGCAGTAAGCATGGCCTAAGTGGCAAAAGGTGCACCCTGAATGGAGCACCAGAGAGACACTAGGCAGACAGCATGGCTACCAGTTTGTCCTCCAAACATTTTTTTTTTTAGTTTTCTATTGCGCAAAGTAGACCCGAGAAATCGGGTCTCCGAGCGCTTTACATAGCACCAGCCACAGCATCACTCGTCGCCGCCACAACATCATTCAGAGCCGCCACAACATCATTCAGAGCCGCCACAACATCATTCAGAGCCACCACAGCATCAATCTGTGCAGCTATTCAACAACAACTGATTCAAATATGTTCTCTCAATGTTTCAAGCTTTATTACAAACGTCACAAAAAGATGTTGATATTTATTTAGATTTTGTCACAATAAAATACACTGAACATAATCTTCACAAAAGTTATTTACAAAAGTTTAAACTATTAAGCTATTGCCATTATAAATTACAATACCTTTTATTTAAGTATTAATTATGTAAAAAAATTGAAAGCCATTGTTATTTGTAATATCAATACATCTAAATCACTTAAATACAACACATATTGCATTAAAAATGCTATAGGTGTCACATTTGCGAAAGTTAAAAATATTGGCATTATAAATTGCAAATCTATTATTTCGCTACTTTCAAAACCAACACATAAATAAAAAGTTTGTCATTTACAAGACCAATAGCTCAAACTTTCCTGATGCGAGACCTATTGCATTGCAAATGCTTGTTAAATAAGATGTTCCAGAACTGAAATCCTTCCCTTGCATTTCTTCAGGACTTGTGGATAAAAATGCCAGTTGTCTCTACTCAGGCTAAATACAGATGTAGTATTGTTGCTGTCCACAAATACTGAACTGTTGTTGATGCATGTGTCTTTCTTTGATTTTAAGAAGCCCCCAGTCTAGTGAGAAATGGTACAGCCTGTGTTGGACCCGGCCCGTTGGGCAGGTTCACCCCTAGCCTTTTTGCTTTTTCCTAGCCTGTTTATGGAACCTGGTGTTGGTGATTTTAGGCCTCTGCGCACTTTTTCACTGTGGTACAGTGTAAAGTGCTTGAGCTCTCTGTATGTGTGGTGAGTGACCTGCCCTCCCATAGGAATGAATGGGGAATATGTATGCCCATGGTAGTTCCTGATGTGTGGGGAGTGCAGGGGCGATTTTGGTATGTATGAACTCGTGAGAGTGAATGCTGCAAAATGATGTATGCGGCATGACTGTGTCTAGTCTAGAAGTACTACTTTTGGAAGTTGGAATATTTGTGTAAGTTGGTGCTAGCGTGTGATTGGCTGGTGAGCCTGGCCCAGAGTGCCTGGGCCTGCTTGTGGATTGACTGTCTGGTTTGAGGATGACAGGGGCTAGAGAGCCCAGGAGGTTGTCTGAAGTCAGCCCATGGATGAAAGGCAGCATCTGCTGCCAGGGAAGTGGGAGGAGATGGCACCTGATAGTGAAGGGCTGTGCCTGCCTAACTACAAAGCTGGCTCCACCTCCCGCTGGGCGACTGACACCTCTGTCCCTGATACTGAAGGGGACTTCCCTCTAAACCAGTCCAGCTGGTTCTCACACTGCCTGCTTCAAAGGACTTCAAAGGACTTCAAAGGATTTTCTGTGTATAAGAAGGGGCTGTGCCCCCTTCCAAAATGTTCTTGTTTCTGACTTGAATCTGCCAGGGGCATGCTGCTGCTGGGGCTCAGGGGAATCCCTGGGCCCTGCCCAGCTCCTGGACCTCTGATGGACATTCCTGGACTCCTGGGGGACCCCTCTGCCTTGCTGGGCTGTTGGGGGGACTTTGCTTGCCCCCTTGGAATCTCTGGGACCGTGTTGCAGCATGGAGGAGCTGCATTTGCCTGCAGGAAGCGCTGTGCTTCCCCCTGAGCGCCTGGGAGCGCTCTGCCTGATTTCTAGCGCTGTAGAGCGCTTTATTTGGATTATAGCGCTGTGGGTCGTCATCTGGTTAGTCATCATGTGTCTTCTTGCGCTGCACCCCTGAATCTATTTTATTGCATCATGTGCTCTATTCTTAACACCTCTGAATGTGTATGGCATCATGTGTTTCTCTTTATTACTCCTCTGAATGTGTTCATGCATCATGGGTAAGGTGTTCTGGTTTATACCCCTAAATGTGTCTATTCTTAGGTGGTTGTCTTTATTACTCCTCTGAATGTAGGTTATTGCATCATGGGTAATGTGTTCTTTTCCTAGACCCCTAAACGCTGAGTGATACTTAGGTGGTTGTCTTTTCTACTTCTCTGAAAGTAGGTTTATTGCCTCATGAGTAATGTATTCTTTCTTAGACCCCTAAATGCTGTGTGATACTTAGGTGGTTCTTCTTTCTTAGTACAGGTGGTCCTAGTAAGGTCCTGGTTCCTGTTACCAGTGGTTACTGGTTGTTATCTTTGATTATTATTTTATGTTACATTTATTCTTTATTCTAGAAGTGATTTTACATTCTACGTTTTATCTAGAAGTGCTATATCTGAATACGACAGTGGCCCATGTGGCCCTGTCTTGTAAATAATCCCATGTGAATATTGCCCGTGCCAGTTGGCACAATGTATATGTGTGATTTTATCTGATATGTTTTTACAATACAAAAGTTATTTTTATAATAACCTTGTGTGGAGTCTCTTTTGTGGTGTGCCTAGTATGTTGTTGCTGTTGTGCGCTGGCGCAAATGCTTTACACATTGCCTCCGAGTTTAGCCTTACTGCTTGTGCCAAGCTACCAAGTGGGTGAGCAGAGGTTATCTTGGCGTGTGACTTCCTTGCCCTGACTAGAATGGTGGTTTCTGCCTGGCTTTGGCGTCAGCCTTAGCCTACCAGAAATAGCCAGTTCTAACAGCCTGGTATTGTTTAATCAAGTATTAGGATATTTACATTGTACAAAAATACTGTATTTAACCTTATGCTATTGCGCTTTGAATATCAATATTGATTCAGAAAATACATCTGCAGCACAAATGTTACACATTCTGCCTGCATCCAACCTCAAGCTCACCATCACAGTTTAGAGTTTCAGGTGATTGTTCGCAGTAGTTTTTCTTGTTGTTGCATGATCCTTTCTTCAAGGTGGTAGGTTGGCTGGCGTTGTCATTCCACCCAGTTAAAGTTCTACTGTACGGCACAATACCATGTTATGTTCCATCCGTTTTCAACAACTGGTTGTGAGTACTGCACCTTTACACTAACATCAAGTGCCTCAACAGGTCTCCACTTTTTAAACCTTTTTTTTACAGAAGGTACTCTTAGGACTAGGGTTTGGGACTGTTGTAAATGACCAGCTTTTATCTGATATTCACCCAGAAGTTTGCTTTGGCTGTTTTTGTTGGCCATAGGAACTCGGTAAACTTTACCCCTGCTAACAAGTGGTAAAGTGCATGTGCTCCCCCTTTCAACAGGATGGAATTGGTATACACCTGATTGGCATATTTAACTTATCTATATGTCCCTAGCATATGATACAAAGTGTACACAGGGCCTGTAAGGTAAATGTCACCAGTGGGCTGCAACACACATTGTGCCACCAGCTGCAGGGATACAACAAACACGACCCCAGGCCTGTTATTGTAACCTGCCAGACCAGTTATTAAATTGCCATTTTGATCTGTCAGAATCAACCCTGTTGACAGGCCTAAAACGTTACTTCTAAATATTAATAAGTCACCCCTAACGTAGGCCTTAGAGCACATAAAGGCAGACTCTATAATATTTAAAAGTTGGACATGTAAAAGTTTAATGTTCCACATGTCCTTACAGTGACAAGTCCTGTCCTGGACACGAACGGTCGCTCCCCTTGCCTCCTCCTGCGAAGACCTGGTATTGTAGCGCCTGACTCTGCTGAAACTTCATCGTAGCGCTGACTGCTAACCTGTGATTGTAGCGCCTGACTCTGCCTCTGCAATTACTATCGTAGCGCTTGAGTGCAGACCATTTCCCATATAGTAGCGCTTGACTGCACTGTCTCTATTTAAATCATAGTGCCTGCATTGTTAGTGCTTTTTATATCGCTAATGCGCACTTCTTGGCTGTGCTTGTTAGAGATACTTGATTATTTAAAAGCGCCTCCGTTTCCCCTGCTGCAAAGCTTGTTGTTGTTGCTGCCTTGTTGTTGTTGCTGCCATTTTGTGTGCATCCCCTGGCCCTTCCCCCACCTCGCTCCCACCTCCCGGCTGACCCTCCCACCCACGGAAACCATAGGCCGTCCTCGCACCCTCTTTGAGCTGTGACCGTCCTGTCCTGGACACGAACGGTCGCTCCTCTTGCCTCCTCCTGCGAAGACCTGGTATTGTAGCGCCTGACTCTGCTGAAACTTCATCGTAGCGCTGACAGCTAACCTGTGATTGTAGCGCCTGACTCTGCCTCTGCAATTACTATCGTAGCGCTTGAGTGCAGACCATTTCCCATATAGTAGCGCTTGACTGCACTGTCTCTATTTAAATCATAGTGCCTGCATTGTTAGTGCTTTTCATATCGCTAGCGCGCACTTCTTGGCTGTGCTTGTTAGAGATACTTGATTATTTAAAAGCGCCTCCGTTTCCCCTGCTGCAAAGCTTGTTGTTGTTGCTGCCTTGTTGTTGTTGCTGCCATTTTGTGTGCATCCCCTGGCCCTTCCCCCACCTCGCTCCCGCCTCCCGGCTGACCCTCCCACGCTCCGCCCCCTCCACTCTCCACTTAGGCAGATGTCCCAACGCGCAGCGTCCACGAGCTACGGCCGCGCCGAAGGTGCGCCAAAGGTAAGCCCGTCTACGCCCGTCCGCGCCTGGACCGCGCCCAGCGTCAGACCCCCTGGCCCCCGTACCACCCACCCCACCCGCATTACATACGACGCCTCCACCCTCTTAGCCCTAAACCCCGGCCGCATCCCCAACTGCGCCCAAGCCGCTCCTGGACACACCCATGGACCCTTCACATGCAACTCCTGCAAGTATGACGGCACCAAGACCTACTCCTCATCCACTAACACCAAACAGAGATCTGACCCCAACCACCTAAAATGCATCCTGCTCAACACCCGCTCGGTCCACAAACACGCCATCGACCTTTGGAATCTACTAGACACCATCTCTCTGGACGTCGCCTTCCTAACAGAAACATGGATGAACGCCTCCTCAGCCCCAGACATCACCATTGCCATCCCGGAAGGCTACAAGATCATCCGTAAGGACCGCACCAAGCAAACAGGAGGAGGCATCGCCATCGTCCATAAGAATTCCATCCGCATCTCAACCAGCTCAGACGTCAACCTCACGAGCCCCGAACACCTTCACTTCCAGATCCACACCGACCCCAAGACCACACTCAGAGGCACCCTCCAGGCCACCAGGACCCCGTGCACAATTCAGTGAAGACATCACTGACTTCATCACCCCACACGCCCTCCCCTCCGAGGACTACATTCTATTGGGAGACCTCAATTTCCACCTGGAAAAGAGCAACGACAGCAACACCACCACCCTTCTGGACAATCTCGCCAACCTCGGACTCAAACAACTTGTTAATACCCCCACTCACTACGCAGGTCACACACTCGACCCTATCTTCACCTCCAGCAAACATATCTCCTTCAGTCACACCACAGTTCTCCATTGGACGGACCACAGCTGCGTTCACTTTGTCTACAAAAAGACCACAAGCCACAACCATCCTCAACCTACTCTGCGAAGAAACTGGAACAAAATCACCATCGACCAGATCTCCTCATCACTTCTTCAAAACCCCCCTGCCCACTCCTCAAACCCCAACCAAGCAGCCATTAACTTCACTCAATGGCTAACCAACAGCGCTGACAACCTAGCACCTCTGAAAAAACGTCAAATCAAACTAGGCAGCAAAAACGCCCCCTGGTTCAACGATGATCTTAAGAAATCCAAGAAACTCTGTCGCTCCCTTGAGAAGGCCTGGAAAAAAGACCCAAACACCAATCCAGGGACGCCTTCAAAAACGCCACCCGCATACACCACCAACTGATCCGGACTGCAAAGAAAGCCGCATTCAAAGATCGACTAGACAACAACGCCCACAACAGCAAGGAATTATTCAACATCGTCAAAGAGTTTACCAACCCCACTGCCAACTCCAACGGCATCACTCCCTCTCAAACCCTTTGCAACTCCCTAGCTTCGTTCTTCCACGACAAAATCGCAGACATCCACAACAGCTTCGACAACCAACCCGGAGTCCAACCCACCCAACCTTCTGCCGTACCTTCACCCCCCTTGAACATCCTTAATGACTGGAACCCAATCTCCACTGAGGACACCATCCGCCTGATGAACTCCATCCACTCAGGATCCCCCACAGACCCATGTCCCCACCACATCTTCAACAAAGCAGACTCCATCATAGCACCACACCTCCGAGACGTCATCAACTGCTCCCTCAACTCCGCCACCTTCCCGGAAAGCTGGAAACATGCCGAACTCAGCGCCCTTCTGAAAAAACCCACAGCTGACCCCACTGAACTCAAAAACTACCGCCCCATCTCGCTCCTTCCATTCTCGGCCAAAGTCATCGAGAAAGCTGTCAACAACCAGCTCGCCGCCTTCCTCGAAACCAACAAATCCCTCGACTCCTCACAGTCCGGCTTCCGAGCCAAACACAGCACTGAGACCGCACTCATCGCTGCAACAGACGACATTCGAACTCTACTGGACAATGGAGACACAGTCGCCCTCATCCTCCTCGACCTCTCCGCAGCCTTCGACACAGTCTGTCATAGCACCCTGTTACAACGCCTCAGAAACATCGGAATCCAAGGAAAAGCACTGGAATGGATCACCTCGTTCCTTGCCAGAAGAACTCAGAGAGTCCGCCTCCCACCATTCAAGTCAGAGGCCACTGAAGTCATTTGCGGCGTGCCACAAGGATCTTCACTCAGCCCCACCCTCTTCAACGTATACATGAGCCCCCTCGCGGCCATCACACGCCAACACAACCTCAACATCATCTCCTACGCTGATGACACTCAGCTGATCCTCCCACTCACCAAAGACCCTAACACCGCCAAAACCAACCTACATGAAGAAATGAAAGAAGTAGCCGAGTGGATGAAGCACAGCCGTCTGAAACTGAATTCAGACAAAACAGAAGTCCTTATCTTAGGTACCTCCCCCTCCGCCTGGGACGACTCTTGGTGGCCAGAGGCCCTTGGAAAAGCACCCATCCCGACGGACCACGCACGGAACCTGGGCATCATCCTGGACTCCTCACTCTCGATGACCAGACAAGTCAACGCCGTTTCTTCGTCTTGGTTCAACGTTCTTCGCATGCTCAAAAAAAACATTTCGCTGGATCCCCACCGAAACTAGAAAAACGGTCACCCACGCACTGGTTACAAGCCGCCTGGACTACGGAAACACCCTATACGCCGGTACCACCGCAAAACTTCAGAAAAAACTCCAACGCATCCAGAACGCATCAGCCAGACTCATACTAGACATCCCGCGTAAAGACCACATTTCTGGTCACCTGAAAGACCTCCACTGGCTCCCCGTCAATAAGAGGATAACATTCCGCCTCCTAACCCACGCACACAAAGCACTTTACGATCTTGGACCCGAATGCCTCAACACACGACTTTCCTTCTACACCCCCCCCCCGCCAGCTACGCTCTTCCAATCAAGCCCTTGCTGCTGTACCTCGCATCAACAAAACCACCATGGGAGGAAGATCCTTCTCCTACCTGGCGGCTAAAACCTGGAACTCACTTCCCATTCACCTTCGCCTCACTACCTAGCATTCAGAAAGCAACTTAAAACCTGGATATTCGACAAGTAATTCCCCACCCTTCTTCAAGCGCCTTGAGACCCTCTGGGTATGTAGCGCGCTATATAAATTCTTTGACTTGACTTGACTTGACAAGCTCCTGAAAACGAATTTCCCTGTAGCAGGTTTAGCTGTCCCATAGAAAAGCATTGTATCTTGGCAATGGGTCTAGCTAGAAAAATAATTAAACAATTATTTTATTAGCTATTTAAAATCCAATTAAATGGTGAAGTTGTATATTTCGTAGAAAGCATGAAACAGTAACCCAGGAGCCAAATGCGCAATTTGCTCTCCTGCTTCTGAAAGCCAGTTATAACCATGTGAATAGGCGTGCAGAAGGTATGAACTTCCAGAACAGGAACAAAAGGCTTTGGAGGTGGGGAGATGCTGTAGAGCTCTTGAAAAGATGACCTGTGGGTTGGGCCCAGGGACTTGATTAACTTCAAAGAGGCCTGCTCTGTCACAAACAGATGTGCTCAAAACCCGGGTCTGCACCCTTCTTTTGCCCCCCCCCCCCCCAGCCAGACCGACATCCATCACAGGAGGGTATGGGGTGCCTGGTGGAACCACTTGAATATTATCAGACCTGGCCAGAACAGAAGGGCTCCAGACTGGGAGGGCAGGGTCAAAGGGGATGGTGGGTTTCTGGTCTAAAGTTGTATTTATTTTGGGTTGTGGCCCCAAATGTTATCTGACAATAATTTTCACGGTGGTGTAGACGAATGTGTGCAAAATTTAGAAAGATTATCATTTATTCATGCATAAGTGTGGACATATAAAGATGAAAATTTCAATAAACGGGATTTCTTTGGCGGATGTTGTGAACAATACTGCACTGACATTCTGAGTATGGGAGACCACCCTCTAAAGCCTCTGAAGTGAACATGTAATTTGTTGTTTGGGCCTTTTTAATTTTTTTAAGAGGTGGGCTTAACTGTCATAATTGTTTTGTAATTACTGCAAATTTACTCTTAATTATGCGTAATTGTGTAAGAAGCATAATCCAGCATTCAACAATATGTTCTTAGTTCAAAATTTACCCTCTGCTCCAAAATGGACCAGAGGCTTGTGGTTCCGTGGTCCCGAATTGGGTTCGATAGTTCCGAAACCCGATTTATAAAGATCATCGGAAACGGACGATTTTGGTCTCTACAGACCGCAAATGGCGAGTGTAGCGTGTCTGAGTGTTTTCGTATGAATCGATATAGGAGAACACTCTGCATTTGAGGATTTAGTCTGAACCCTCGGGTTCCATTTTGTATGTGGCAGCCATTTTGTGTGGTTGCCCTAACATAGGCCCGATGATTGTGGCCGAACGAGTCCTTGTCACGTACACCTTAGTTGACTTCTGGTTGACCTGGGCGAACTGACTCCTCGCCTGGGGCGAATCCCGCTGAGCCAGTTCCTTGTTCAGCAGCTGGCCTGATAAAGATCAAAGGGTAGGACGTGCCCGAGTTTATGGCACACCGTTCCCACTCCTCTATCTCCTTTCCATCTGTTTCTGCCTTTCCTTTATGACATGTTCATCGATCTGGGTTGAAGGTTTTATGATGGGTTTGTCCGGCCTGATCGAACAGGAAACCAAGCATGTGTGCGATCGTTTTGGTGGGCTGGACAACGGAAACTGGGATTATCTTTGACTATCGTCATTCGCTACTTTTTGAAATGCTACTTGGTCATTGGTCAGTTTGTATGCACCAAATGTAAATTGTAATGCTGCCAGAGGCGTAATTTTTGGCATAAAAGACCGAGTTTCGTTCATTGAGGGTGTGCAGTCTCTGTCGAACTACCCGTGTGTACTTCGTAGACCTCTGTCCCTGGTTGCAACCAATAAACTTTGGTCTTTGACGTCATCAAGAAGTATCCCGTGTCTCTGTTTGTCAAGACAGGGGAATCCGGGGTCTTTGGGTGTTGCCCTGACACCGCTGGGTTACCGTATTAGTATCGGTTCCGAGAAACCCAGTACCTCAATTGGCGCCCAACATGGGGCGACTTCAGCGGTACCGGTCCAAGCCAGAGGTTCGTGAGGAGCTTCGTGTGAAAATTCCGGAGGACGGCCAGCCACTTCAGCGACCCCTGTATGTCGACGTGGTTCCGAAGGTCTTTGCTGCGAGGTTTCCCGCATCCCGACGGCTACGAAGGACTGCTGCCCTGACTGTCGCCCTGTTTTGGAGCCTTAGACGTTTTGTAGAGCGAGACGATTGACGGGTCTTCTGGTGACGCCATCGACAACTCAGTTAAGTATAAACGGAGCGTCTCCTAGTTCTTAGTTTGTTTTGTATCCTTTAGTGGATAGCTTTGATTTGGTACAAGCAGGCCCCAAAGCCAAGGGATTCGTGTATTCACGAGATTATCGATTTAGATTCCCCTTGTTGTTTGAAGCTAGACTAGTGAGCAAGATGCCTGGTTTTAGCAGTCTTAGGAATTTGTTTAGTTGTGGTACTTTGAGGGATTCCCGGTTAGAGGATTCGTGTCCGGTTCTTCCGATTGGGACTCCTACCTACGACCTATATGTGAAACATGGTGTGGGTCCTATTAGCTATAATGAGATCTGGGTTAGATACACGAAGAATGACGGTGTCCTACAGTGGCCCCGTTATGGTAGTTTCGAGACAGAAGTCTTAGATAACCTTGAAGTGAAGTTGTTCAAGAAGAAAGCCCGGCCGGCGATGTTTGACTCTTTCCGCATATGGCGCAAAGAAGCCAAACAGAAAGAAATTAAGTTAGCGAAGAAAAATAGGAAGGGTATGTCAATGGTGCAAGCTGCCGTTGCATACAGAGATAATGAAGAAGAGAAAGAAAGTGAGCAGATGCTTAGAGTGAGGAAGTTAGCGGTAGACAGATGCTACCCAGTCTTGCTGGCTAAAGAGAAGAAAGACGAGAAGGATCTTGTGAAAGACCCTTTAATGTCGCATTTGCTAAATTCACCGCCACCTTATGTGCAGAATGCTACGGCACCACCACCACCGGTTGTGGCCGCGCAAGTACCTATTGCTCTGCCTCCTGTTATTCCTCCACAGCCAGCTTCTTCGTTGGCTGTTGTTCCTTATGCGCAGCCTTCTCAAGGGTTGCCAACTTTGCCTCTTCCTGCTACTACTGTCTCTATGCCTGTTCCGACTATGGATCCTACTACTATTGCTTCGTCTCCTCTTGTCCTTCCGACTGCTCCTTCTCCTAGACAGCGGATGACCGCTGCCTTTTCTAATTTTCTAACTCCTCTGTTGGGACAAATGGGTATGTCTCCTGTGAGTGAGCGTAGACAGTTGCGTAGCCAATTGCCCGATACAGATGAGCGAGTGGTTTTGGATCATATGGCACGTAGATGGGTGACGTATAAGTCCCAGTATGATCTAGAAGGTATTATGGATGTCTTCCGACAATGGGAAGCACCAAAGCAACGTTATGTTTTTGAGCTTATGTGTGCGTTCCTCCATGAACAATGGATGGACGAATTGGGTAGAGTTCCTGCAGAATTGTTCCGATTGCGCTCCGAGTTTGCTAAAGGAACGATTATGAATCTACATGATGTCGAGAAAGCGGTGTCGACGTTACTGTCGCTCCGAAGCAATGTCCCTACTGAACGGTTGTTTGAGCCAGATCGTCAGTTGGGAGACATGCGCGTCAGTATCCGATGCGAGAAGTTCCTCCGGTTTGGAGGCCTCAAAATGGAGCTGTTCAAGCACACTTTCAGCGTGTGTGGGTTCATGTACCATGGGAGCGTGCAGAAGTTTTAGCGCTTAAGCAGACTTTACCAGATCCGCGAAAGAATCCGGCATGATATTATAAAGAACTTACGCAAACTGTGAGTTTGGAATGTCATTCGACATACAGATCATGATAATGAATTGGGTGACTCGTGGGTGAATCTTGTTGCTGCAAATGATAGACAAGTTGGAGGTGCTAAACCTGAAGATGTTATTGCTGAACTTCCTGGTAGGATTATCACTTTCATGAAGACTTTAATGCCTGAGGCTCGTGTTAATTGGGATAAATTGCCTGCTCGTAAGCAGAAGAAAGATGAGTCTGTTTCGGACTTTTTCTCGCGTTTCGAGGAAACATTTGTCGATCATAGTGGTCAGGATATGGCTACCGAGGGTGGCCAGAGATTATTTGTTGATAAATTCGTGCACAATCTTCTTCCTGAGTTGTGTACTAAGTTGAAGGATTCCGAGAGTGCTTGGCCTGTTTCTACTTCGGCGCAAATTCTTGCTACGGCTCAGTACTACGAGAATAGGCGTAAGGATGAGTTAGAGAAAGCGGATAAGAAGACTAAGGAATTGAAGACTAAAGTTTCTCTACAACAAGCTTATCCACCCCGTGTTAATAATCAGCGCGATTATCAGCAGCCTCAACAGTATTCGAGGAATTCGCAGAGAGACGAGACTCCTCAACAGCGTATTCAGTATGGACCTAATCAGTGTGCATATTGTAGAGAAGAAGGCCATTATAAGAACAGTTGTCCGGTTCTGTTGCAACGTGCAAATAGTGCTCCTGGTGTCAGAGGTAGAGGTGCTCAACAAGCGCCTAGAGGTAGAGGTCGCGGACAGAACGCGCGCCCTTTGCCTCCGCAGAATTCAATGAACAGTTTTGACCAACAGCAGAATTCGTCTGGTAGGACTACACAGTACTATGTAGATGATTACTATGCTGAAGGCGATGGAGAGCAAGGTAATGATTGTTAGGACAGTCATAGACAAAGAGAGGGAGTTGTTTCAGTTCCGGTAGATCAGAGTGGACCTTACGTGGAAGTGATTGCATCAGGTGTGTCAGAGCCTTTTCTGATAGACACTGGTGCTACGAAGAGTTCTATTATGCATTCTAAACTCCCTGGCGCACCTTTGTCTGGCTTTAATAATGTTTCTATAGGTTTTTCTGGCGCCCCCGTTATGAATCCGATTTCCGTTCCATTGCCTCTTTCTGTTGGTCCTCGTAGGTTTGAAGCACCCCTTCTTTTGACTACTGGTTGTAATGAGAACTTACTAGGCCTTGACTTGTTGAAGAGATTGTATGCGACTTTGTACTGTTCTCCGTCAGGAGTACATCTTACTTTGGGTAAGAATGTGGTTTCTCCAATATATGTGTCGAAAGATTGTCTCCCACCTGAATTGTCTTTGTTACCAGATTCGCTATGGGCTACGGGTCCAAATGATGTGGGCCTGTTAGACATTCCCCCATATGTTGTGACATTGAAGGCGAATGCTCAGTTACCGCGCATTCTGCAATATTGTATTTCAAGTGATGGTGAACGAGCGCTTTTGGGGATCATTTATGATCTGATTGACAAGGGCGTTATTGAAGAGACTCGAGGTAATGTGTGTAATAGTCCAGTTTTGCCTGTCTTGAAGAGAACTGATTCTTCACAGCCTCCTGTATATAGGTTCGTTATCGACCTCCGTGAAGTGAACAAAATTGTTGTTCCGCAATTCCCTGTTGTACCCGACATTACTGCATTATTGACATTGATTCCAGCTTCTGCTACTTGGTTTTCGGTGATCGATTTGAAGAATGCTTTCTTCAGCATCCCGATTGCCATAGAGAGTAGAGATATTTTTGGATTCTCTTTAGGAGGACGAAGTTTCCGCTTTAAGCGCGCTCCTCAAGGCTATTGCGAGAGTCCATCGATTTACAGTCAAGCTCTGAAGACGCAACTTGACTTGTTAGCTTTACATGAAGGTGCAGCCCTTATCCAGTATGTTGACGATTTGTTGGTCGCTGCCAATACCGAAGACATATGTAAGGATGCCACTGTGTCCTTGTTGTCTCATTTGTCTGAATGCCATCATAAAGTTTCTCTCTCAAAATTACAATTCTGTCACCAAGAAGTTACCTATTTAGGTCACCTCTTATCGAAGGAGGGAAGGAAACTGACCCCAGAAAGAATTCAGACTATTGCGAGAATGAGTGTCCCTACGACACAGACAGAAGTACGTGCGTTTTTGGGCATTACCTCGTACTGTAGACAGTGGATCCCAAATTTTTCTCTTCTAGCGAAGGCTTTGATAGCTCTTACGGTTAAGGATACTCCAAATCCGATTCCTTGGACTGATGAATGTCAAAAGAGTTTCTCTGAATTACGCAATGCGTTGTGTTCGGCCCCTGTGTTGGGTACTCCCGACTACAGTAAGCCTTTCACATTGTATGTCCATGAGAGAGAGGGATGTGCATTATCGGTTTTGACTTAACAGTTTGGCGGGAAGCAACGCCCATGTGCGTACTTTTCGTCAACTTTAGATCCTGTAGCTAGAGCGTTGCCGAGTTGCTTGAGAGCCACAGCAGCAGCGGCTGTTTCGATTCGACAATCTGCTGGTTTGTTAATGGACAATACGCTAGTGGTGATGGTTCCACATGCAGTGGATACCTTGTTGAATTGTACGAAGACACAGCACTTAACTAGTGCTTGGTTGTCAGGGTATGAACTTACATTGTTAGCGAGCCATGTGCACATCAAGAGGTGCAATACCCTAAACCCGGCTACATTGTTGCCGATTTCGCTTGAGACAGACGATGATAGCAAAGAGCAACACGATTGTTATTTGAGAACCGAAGAAGAGACGTAAGGGAGAATAGATTTGAGGGATACCCCTCTTCCTGACTGTGATGATGCTTTGTGGGTTGATGGTTCGTGTTTTAAATTACCAAATGGCGATATGACTGCAGCATATGCTGTGACGACTTTGCATACAGTTGTCGAAGCTGCACGTATCCCACACAATTCCGCGCAAGCGGCTGAACTGATTGCACTTACGAGAGCATGTGTGTTGGCGAAAGGGAAACGAGTGAATGTGTATACAGATAGTCAGTATGCGTTTGGTGTGGCTCATAGTTTTGGACGATTGTGGCGTGAACGTGGATTTTTCACATCGCATGGGACGAAAATCCAGCATGGACAACTAGTGAATGAACTCCTTGAATCTCTTACGTTACCTTTGCAAATAGCGATCGTGAAATGCAGTGCCCATAAAAAGGTTACGGATGATGTTGGTCGTGGTAATACGTTTGCGGATGAAGTTGCAAAAGAAACTGCTAGGAATGTGATGAGTCGAATGTATGTTGCGGGTCCAGCGAGATGGGTTCCAGAGAAGAGTATGTGCGAAGACACCATTGAGAGCGTGAAAGTTATTCAGAGTGAGGCTACAGAGAAAAAGTTGGATGAATGGAGAGAGAGTAAGGGTAGGTTGGATTCGAATGGTTGTTGGACTGATTTGTCCGAACATCAGAGTTGGTTGTTGCCTAACGCGTATGTGCTTCCAGTTGTTACAATGGCACATGGATTGGCACACATTAGTGTGAAAGGGATTTGCAAGTTGTTGGCTCCAGTTTGGCAGAATGTAGGGATTCCCAGATGTGCAGAGAATTTGGTCAAGAATTGTATGGTGTGTTTGATGCATAATCCTGGTAAGGGAACTCCAACACCAGCTGGTCATTTTGCTCCTCCTACGTATCCGTTTGAGGCTTTGCAGCTAGATTTTATCCATATGGAAAGATGCAACAACTTAAAGTATGTGTTAGTGGTTGTTTGCTCTTTTTCTAGATGGGTAGAAGCTTACCCCCTTAAGGACAACACTGCTTTGTCTACTGCGAAAGGTTTGATGAAAGAATTTTTCCCGAGGTTTGGTTTGCCGAGAATCATTTGGAGTGATAACGGAAGTGAGTTTGTGGGTCAAGTGATGAAGAGAGTGTGTGATGGTCTCGGGATTAGGCAGAAATTCCACGCTGCAAATCATCCCCAATCAGCTGGTTTAGTCGAGTGCTATAATGGCACTCTTAAGTTAAAGTTGGCCAAAATTCAAGAAAGCACTGGTTTACAATGGCCAGATGCACTGCCATTAGCACTTTTGTCCAGCCGAATGACTGTGCACTCGAGAATGGGTTTGAGTCCATACGAAGTTGTGTTTGGTCGCCCGGCGAATATTTGGGGCGTACCAAGACCGACGAGGTTTAGTGACCTCGAATACCCTGTTTTGCTTGACTATTTTCGTGAATTGACAACTAAAATGAGTGTTTTACGCCACCAGGTATACGATACTCTTCCTCAAGCTACAAAGGATCCAGGCCACGCCATTGAACCTGGTGCCCTGGTCTTCGTCAGAAATTTCCAGCATACGAAGAACGAACAGCCCCGCTGGACTGGACCCTTCCAGGTCCTGCTATCTACAAGATCTGCGGTGCGAGTGCGTGGGAAGCGCCATTGGATACACGGCTCCCATACCAAGAAAGCACCCTTACCTTTGCCTTATGACAAGTGGGTCCAGGATGGTTTCGCAGATTCTGAGACTGAGACAATCCCGAAGTTTGTACCGTTCAGTGATGCTCGCTTGATTGGAACTAACTCAGAACAGGAGAGTGATCGACTTTTGCAAGCATCAATACCTCCTACAGAGCGATTGGACACTACCGAGCCTCATCTTTTGTTTGCCGATCAAGAACTACCTGGAAGAAATCGATACAATTTGAGATCGAGAATTAAGGACAAATAAAGATTAATAAAGTTGATTTTTTTACTGTTTGCAGGTTAACTCTCCACCAAGGATCTACTTATTTTTGTTTTTCTGAACTGCCATCCGGTTCTTGCTGCTAGGGTCGCGGTTGCTACCAGTCTTGGGAGTGTAAGCCTGAGACATTAGGTCGAGGGTTCTGTTGGTCCGAGGCAGCCTTCCTGGGTGCAGCAGAGGCACTCTCAAGCAGAATCAACCAACCACCGCGGGTAGCACCCTTAGTTTAGAATGGATTTCTTTGAGTTGGAGAGACCTGTGCATACACTGACTTTTAGAAAACGTATATGTAAGATAATGTCGAAGAAATGCTTTTTGATGCCATGCATACTTTTGCTATTGAGTTTCGTAATTCTCATAGTTGGTTATGTAGCATTTGTTTTTAAAATGACGTCTAATTCCACTGTGCAACCTACACCTTCACCTACTATTTCTTCTCATTCTTTCCACCCTTTGCCTGAATATCAGGTAGTCAGACGTAAGGAATTCTCTAATAATTCTTTCATACAGCTTTTGCACCAGCATCAGTTAGTGATCAATACAACAAACTGCTGGATTTGTGGTTTGATGCCTCACACAACCGATAAAGGTATTCCTAATTTGGTCTTGCCCTTTAGTCTGAATGGTTCGATTCGAGCTTACAGAACCATGTTCATATATGCCCACAGTGTTGACCCCGTACGTTCAACGAGAGATAATCCGAAGAATAGTCCTATAGCTAGAGGCATAGTCCACATGATTAAAGGGACTAATGCCATAGAGACTATTCCAAAAGATCAGAGGCAACCATATAGTGGTTGGAACGTTACTGGATATGAAGTAAGTCTGAGTATTAACCAGCGAGCGAAAAGTCCTCTACCGATCTGGATAGTGCCCCATAAGGGCTACTATTGTCTGCAGGGCAACGGTAAGAATCCGAAGGCTCAGTTAGGGAAGAGCGTTTGCACTGAGACTTACGTGTTTCCGTCTCAGTCTTCCCCAGCGTTCTTAGCTGCTAAGGGTACCTACTTTGTTTGCTATGACAGAGCGTATACATGGTTGCCCCATGACTTTTCGGGCACATGTTTTGTTTCCTTTCGGTTACCCCCCACTTTTACAGCTGCGGCAGATTACCACAAGACGAGAATTGCAAGAGGTGTCTTTAGCCAAGAAGACACTGTAGGACAAGAATTGGGTGATTTCTTCAAGGGTTTTCTGCCGTTCTGGGGACCCATGGCTAACAGTAGGAACATTCGTCAGCTTACGAGAGTGGTTGAGTCCACCATAGTTGAGACTGCCGGTGCCCTTGGTAACCTGACTGCTGAGCTCCAGTCGGATAGACTTATGACACTTCAGAATAGAGTTGCCCTAGACGTTATTCTAGCAGATCGAGGTGGAGTATGTAGATTGATTCAATCAAGCTGCTGCGTTTTTATTCCAGACAACGCTCCGTCAGTTTTTCAGGCCATTTCCAATTTGCACAAAATCTCCGATTCTGTCCATCTGGACAAAGGAGATTGGTCTTTGATCGGATGGTTATGGGGATTGATATCCACTTGGGGTTGGAAGATTCTGATGGTCATTGGGATGATCTTAGCGATTCTGTTCATGTTCTGTCTCTGTGTACAGTGTGCTCCGGCTATTTGTGGCTTCTGTGCTACTTTGTGCGTACGGAAACCTGTTCGGAGAGAGATGCATAGTAATAAGATGATGCTACAGCAGCATATCGATGACCTGATGAATATAGATCCAGATTCAGATTAAAGTGGGTCTAAGTTTCTTGCCTATGATAGGGCAAAAGGAGGGCCTGTGGTTCCGTGGTCCCTATTGGGTTCGATAGTTCCGAAACCCGATTTATAAAGATCGTCGGAAATGGACGATTTTGGTCTCTACAGACCGCAAATGGCGAGTGTAGCGTGTCTGAGCGTTTTCGCATGAATCGATATAGGAGAACACTCTCTATTCGAGGATTAGTCTGAACCCTCGGGTTCCATTTTGTATGTGGCAAGCATTTTGTGTGGTTGCCCTAACATAGGCCCTATGATTGTGGCCGAACGAGTCCTTGACACGTACACCTTAGTTGACTTCTGGTTGACCTGGCCGAACTGACTCCTCGCCTGGGGCGAATCCCGCTGAGCCAGTTCCTTGTTCAGCAGCTGGCCTGATAAAGATCAAAGGGTAGGACGTGCCCGAGTTTATGGCACACCGTTCCCACTCCTCTATCTCCTTTCCATCTGTTTCTGCCTTTCCTTTACGACATGTTCATCGATCTGGGTTGAAGATTTTATGATGGGTTTGTCCGGCTTGATCGAACAGGAAACCAAGCATGTGTGCGGAACGTGGGATTATCTTTGACTATCGTCATTCGCTACTTTTTGAAATGCTACTTGGTCATTGGTCAGTTTGTATGCACCAAATGTAAATTGTAATGCTGCCAGAGGTGTAATTTTCGGCATAAAAGACCGAATTTCGTTCATTGAGGGCGTGCAGTCTCTGTCGAACTACCCGTGTGTACTTCGTAGACCTCTGTCCCTGGTTGCAACCAATAAACTTTGGTCTTTGACGTCATCAAGAAGTATCCCATGTCTCTGTTTGCCAAGACAGGGGAATCCGGGGTCTTTGGGTGTTGCCCTGACACCGCTGGGTTACCGTATTAGTATCGGTTCCGAGAAACCCAGTACCTCAGGCTGCAGTCTGTGCTAGGAAATCGGCACAAAATGCTACAGGACATGAACAGCTGTAGCCAGCAGCTGCTTGTTCTCTCTTAGTTCATTGTTCCTGTGCTCCTGAAGCAGGATTTGTGCCACAAATTACTCATAAGTACTCAAAATGGTGTAACTGCAAAATTTTGGTAATTGGCATCACAGGAGTATTATGTAATTACTCCGGTGTAATTAAAAAGTTGTCCGGTCCTACTATATTTTTCATACTGAGATGGCCAGCGGGACCTGTAGTCATTCTGCGAAGTGGAAGAGCTAAAGAAGCCTCTAGTTTGGATAACTCAGAACAATGTCCTGGATTATAAGATTAGGACAGGGTGGCTGCCTGGGTAGTATTACACCTGGCAGAAGCATTTGATGAGGTTAGACATAGGGTTCAACTTGGTCGTCTGACCTGGATTGTGGCTACAAGGAAGGTGCTTTGGTTTGCTTCTGGTCCTTCCTTACATGTCTAGCTCATCAAGGTGAACTAGTGATGAACTAGTTGAACTAGTGATGTCTATAAATAGGTAATCTGTTGTCTTCAACAAAGATCTGTTTGTCACTTCAGCTGTTGATGTATATATGTAACTTCTGGATCTGAAGATTTGCTCTCTGTTGTCTACTTTTGGTTGACAACACTCCCATAGCTATTATTGCCTCTAAATTGTCACGTTTAAATCATTGTTCTTTAGTGCATTATTGAGCATATTAATTTATTAACCAATTCCCCATTTCTTACTCGCGTTATCTGCGCCGTGGTTGGGGGTGTTGCTCTGAGCTTTTTGAGGGATCGTCATTGTTGGGGATTAAAAGTACCAATACAATGTATGTGCCGGCCTATGCCGATCATTTTAGGTTGACACACTAGCAGTTCTTGAGCTCCAATTGGTGGGCTGGAAAAGCCCTATAAAGACATAGCTGAGCCAAAGCCAAGCCCGTCTCCTCCGGTCCATGCACAGTTACAGCCATGCTTCCATTTTTCAGTAGAAAGGCCTCATAAATCCCAAGTAAGTTAATACAGGGAAGCACTCTAGGATTTAGGCTGAGTGGCTTTGCCCTCAGACGTTTGGTTAAACTATGTCAATATATACCATGGCTCTCCTTTCAAGGGAGGCATGGGCAGAATGGGGAGAAGGAGCAGCTGAATGTGTGGACTACAGGTGCTGAGGCCACTTTGGACAACATTGGTCCCAAACATCGGAAAATTTCAGCACACTGTCCGGCTGGACATGCCTTTCTAAAATATAGATTGACTCTGTCTATATTTCATTGTGTGCTGAAATTTTCCGATGTTTGGGACCAATGTTGTTTGATAAAAGTATGCTCCCCTAGGTCCCTTCTGACTAATATTGGGGTCCCTTGTTGTTGTTGAATTAGAGGCCACTTTGGAGACTGGAGTTATGTGGCCTATAACCCACAAAGAGGGGACTAAGAGGCCATATGGGGACCTGACTGCAGTGCACATGTGGGTGAATACTGGGAGATGTCTGGTGGAATGACTGGAGGACATTCGGGCTTCTTTTCCCCAACCTGGCTAAGACTGGCTAAGAAGGTTTAAAACCTGGAGATATATTTGTACTCTGAACTTTCAATACTGGAACAAGTTAGGCATGTTGTGTCAACCTGCTTCATCTCCTTGAAAGTTATCGGGAAACTATTGCCATTTCTTCCAATGAATGTCCACCTTGTGATAATCCAGGCAACCATATTGGGTTGCTTGGATTACTAAGAATCTCTTCTTCTCAAGTATGAACATAAGCCTCATAAGGAAGCTGCAGAGGGTCCAGAAAGAAGCAGTAAGACTGGCCCTAGAACTCCCAAGCTTCTCTTCTGCCTCTTAAGCCTTAAGGGTCCTCCACTGGCTTCGGTTGGAAAAAAAAGAATAGTGTTAAGTCCTTATGCAATGTCTTCAATACCATTCACAACACTTGGTTGGGCTATTTATCACAAAAATCCACCAACTATCCACCTTTTGCTGTCTACATTCCCCAGAGGCCTTAGTGCTACCCGTTCCTAAAGTTAAGCAGTCTTGCTCAGGGATGCAAAATTGTGGAATGCATTGCTCCCTTACAATCTCCTTACCATTCTCCTCTTAATGAAATTCAGAAAAACCTTGAAAGGCCTGAATTTTTAGGAATCAAGACTTTTTCCTACGCCAGTCTTGTTTTTGTTGCTGCTCAATTCTAATGCTAGTACACCACTCGAGGTATTTGTTGTGACTTAGAAATTATATAACATAATATAACATAGTACTGGACCACCATGGGGGCTCAGCTGACAGGCTGGCAGTTGTTGAGTGCTTGGACAAGCAAAGTTAATTCCATCCTTGGATTACGGTTCCGTTATTTTCCGCGGCAAAGACGCAAAAATTCTCATCGACATTGAAAGAAGGACATATGAATCAGTTTTTAGGATTCCTAGATATATTAGCCGTGCCAATATAAGACTAGACTTTGGTCTAAAAAGACAAATATTGGCCCGACAATCTACATTTTAAAAAACCTTATTGTCATTGTCTCGTGCTGAAGAGCGTTCCTTGCAAATCATGAGATGATGAGAAGTGAATACGCGAGTAGTTGGCAAACATACTTAAATGAGTGTCTATGTAATTTTGATTGTCCAAATCTAGAAGATAAAATTAGGAGTAAAGTGGTTTAAAAAAAATTAATTAACCAATCAGCTATTTTATTTTTGAGTATAATAGATAAAGATGAACATAGGAAAAAAAAAACACTTATGGTCAATAGAAAATTCCTTTGGTAAACTGGCTCCCCAACCATATCTGCTGTTACATTTAAAATCCTTAATTAAGAACAAATGTATGCTACTACGGTTCGGGAGATATCCGACTAAAGATGGAATTCCAAAATGGGAAAACAAGTGGCCCTCTAAATTGTGTAGTTTATGTGGTTCTTGTGAGGAAACCTTAGTGCATATAGTAACTTTATGCACCAAATTGTTAGAAGAGCGGAAAACTATATTAAAGTCAATTTTTAATGAATTGGGAGTAAGATCTTGTAGAAACGCCATCATCTTATGTCTAAATGGAGCCACCACCCGTCTTATTTCCTGATTTGTTAAGTTTATTTTTATAGCTGAAAAGAAACTGCAATATTGACAATTGAAGTGAAGATATTAACGATACGAAATTGTTTAAAATGCTGCAATGTATTTCTTGGGTCTATGCACGGTCTTTAAACCGTAGTCGTTAGGGTTTGATAGCCCAAGTATACTGTTGCTGTTTGTTATATTGCTATTAAATGGTTTTAGGGATAGTGCTAGCATCCTTTAAATTAAAACAGTTAAAGTTTGCTTAGCGGAAACGCACACGATCTCCGAGGTTTCAACAATTGTATTCTATTACGACTTCTACTTCCTTGTCTCTGCTTACATTGTTATAAAGTACCTTTTAGAGTGATGTATGGTATATTGTAAATCAACGTTGCCAGCACTAAGTAGTTTATTTTAGTTGCTAAAATCTATTATTACAAATGCACTTTATTGCTAACGTCGTTCCTAATGCAATTCTACTATGGTTGGTTGTTTTTTATGTATCTTTAACTGTTCTAAAGTTCTTTGGTATATCGCCAACTTTAGCTGCTAGCACAAGGCACTTTAGTTTCTGCGGCTAAAAGTTTACTCGCACAATTGCACTTTATTGCTTAAGCTGTCTTAAATGTTATTTTATTGGGCGTTTTTTACCTTCGCAGTTCCCACTGTTATAAAGTCTTTCTTAGAGTAATGTATTGTATACTGTAAATTATAGCTACTGGCACAATGCACTTTATTTTTGCATGCTGATCATATGCAGTCAAATAAACTATGTTAGGGCTTAGTTGTAGATTTTTCCTTGGATATAAATGTACACTGTAGCTGCATTTTTTTAATCTAATTTTATTTTGTATATGTACTCTGCTGATTGTAATGATTTTAAGTAATCAACAAATAAATAAATTACTACTAGAGTGCTTGGACAAGGTGCAGTATTGTATGCCAAACAGCGTGCTATGTCGTAATCATGGGTTGCATGAAGTGCAGCTGCGGCGTCCCTTAGATAGACACCACTACCAGATCCTCCTGTGCTACACAGTGTAAGTAGTGGTGCGGTATTAAACATCTGCCGTCTACTTGCACACCAAGTGAAATTCATTATAAAAACCGGCTTCCATCCTTTCCACCTGAATGAAAGTAATCCAACCCTGCAACATGACCACAGATGACATATCAATGATATAACTAAGTGGCGATACTGCATGTGAGTTGTGTTGGCCACTACGAAGACACTATTTTAAGCAGGGCAGACTAGAGCTCTAGACATCATCCAGAATATGAAGCGGTCGGACCATTTTATTGTGCGCTGAAGAATGTCCGCTGTTTGCAAAGTTTTTTGGTCCGTCTGTAGGAAGACCTGCACATGACATTAAGGGTGGGCAGCTACTACACAGGTCTGTTGCGCTCTCTCGCCACTTTTAGCGGTTATTGATGCTGCTTGTATATTCAGGACACATGAATGCGAACTTGGGATATTTAACTTACTGCCACTTGCGAGGAAACGACAGAGATTCAGTACTGTGGGCTATCAACCCCTACTCCATTGGCCTAATTGAATTCACTTACCTACTGGTTGCTTTATGAAATTGAATTACCTATGTTACTGCGACTCCGATCTTCAGATATTGCTGCCGAGACTTTGGCCTTTCATAATATCCACTACGACCCAATGA
Source organism: Lissotriton vulgaris (assembly GCF_964263255.1). NCBI lineage: Eukaryota > Metazoa > Chordata > Amphibia > Caudata > Salamandridae > Lissotriton > Lissotriton vulgaris. The sequence goes on from NC_141697.1 coordinate 122,179,633, forward strand.
TTATTTTTCTCATCACCACGCGACACTATATATGATTAAGAGAATAAGGCAAAATTTGGACCATACTCTTTAGAAGCACCATTGGACTTACAAGTGATAAAAGAGCCCTGACGAAGTTCAAAAGAACGAAACGCGTTGGCGGACTGTTTTTAAAAGACGGAAAAGAATAAAGAATTTTGGACTAACTCGAAGCTCCTCTGTACTCTGCTTTTCGACACAGACTAGAGCTCTACAAATCATCCAGATCATGAAGCGGTCGGACCATTTTATTGTGCGCTGAAGAATGTCTGCTGGTTGCAAAGTGAGTCTTGGATTCACTGAACCTTCAGCTTCTTGTAGACAGTTGTTCAGGATTCATCTCCTATCAGCCTTCATAAACCTGGAGGACACCTTCCTTCCAGCTCTGATGCCAACACTGAGGGATGTCCCACTGCTAAAATATATAGGAGTGCACATATATTTATGTTTCAATTACATAAATTGTGGGAAATGTCTGCCAAAACACTGCTAACTGGTACATTGCATCTATAAAGGAAGGTTGAGTGTCTAACCAGCCCTTGGTAAAGCTCACCTCAGATGAAGTGACAGTGGGAAGATGGCCATGTTCTCTTTATCCACTCCCAGGAACTTTGGGTCTTTTCATCAAACACTCGGTTAATCAAGTCCTATCTCGCTGCTTTTTTCCCCTTTAAATTCTGTGACCTGGTTGTACGTATATTTTGGTGATCCACTTCTGCACAGTGCCTTGAAGCTAGTCTTCGAAAGGCATTAGTGCAGTGAAGTAAGAAATAAATGAAAAACTTTCCCCAGTAGAGACAGAAGCGGCCCGGGGGATATACATATATGATATATATATGAAGTTATTCATAAACCGACGTTCTGATAAATTTACCATACCCACTAATACATTTCTGCAATATTAAAAGCCCTGGACTCAGACGACCCACAATTAATCTGTCAATTAATTAAAATTTTTACGTATATTGAGAATCTACCAAAAGAATAATACAGGTCATAACATAATTCAGCAATTAATTCTTGTTTTAAAAAAAAGCTACATATTATGTAAACTGAATTCAGATTTTAAATGTGGTATTAATTGTTTATATCTAACAAAGTACATGAAGGAAATATATGTTATGCTTTGGAATATTGTAATGGTTTTAATTAACTGTACAATAAAGATTTTTTTCCACTTCACTTCACTAATACCTTTTAATGGAATAGGGAAAGTTTTCATAAACATATATATGCTCAATATGTTTGAACAGTTATTATGAGGGAGGCGTATGTGTTAACCATTTTATAGCCTGGATTGTCATACAGCTGTTGAGTACAATGTGCACTTTCAGCCCGTTTGATCAGGGCAGATGGTCGCATTTTATGTGCCAGTTTCATAGCCAGTCACAACAACAATAAGGTGGGGTCCCCTTCCACGGGGTGGTCTTTTCAACAAGCTGCGAGATTCAGAGACGCATACCGCGCCCTGGCCCAATACACTGTTCCTTCTTGTTTACATGAGGGCATTCTGTTTAGCCTGAAATGACCAACTGGGACTGACGAGCTCGAATTCCCGGATGTGAAGCACTTCCTAGAGTTAATTAGATGTTTGCAAAATCTCCTTCTATGTTTAGTGCCCTGCCCCCCAGCCTGCCTTTTCACAATCCTGTTCTGTAGAATATATACAGCAGCTGTTTGTGTTTACTACTTCCAGGAAGCCTTTTCAGACCGGGGATTTCTGGGTGTGGGAAGTGGAATTAGCTAAAGCAGTCCAGCCACCCTGAAAAAACGAGCGAGCCATTATTGTATGCTTTTTTGGGGCCATAATTTCCTTGGAAAACATTAGGAGGCGGAGTCTCCTTTCCCAGAAGTCATGTTTACGTAGTTGTCTTTGTCCACCGCCTGGCTGCTGGGTTTCCCCCTTTGTTTTGTATGCAGGAGGGGGCATTGTTGAGAAGTTTCGCTGTTAACATCTTTTCATGGGCTATTCAAGTCACGGAATCTCCATATGGCCTAGTTAGCCCTGCTAATTTATAAAATGTGGAGGGGCTGAGACGTGGATGGGCGTCTATAACGATGAGCACAATCAGCGAGGGAAAAGTGAGCGCTGTGATTTGTAAAAAAAGAAATACATACAAAAAAGCGAAAGGGCAGCGTAATGAAATTCTCTGTTAAATCATAACAATGTAGCCACGATAGGAAATAAGAAGGTTCTTGGGTAATACAATAATAATTTTTGTATAATACTTCATAGGATTTCTAAGATTTCATTCAACTAGTTTAGTGGGACTCACTTTACCTACTCTGGAAGGATGCAAGGCAGAGTTGTCCCTGATAACATTCAAACTTATTACAGGTAAATCACAGCAGACATAACAGGCTAATATTAAACTCAATGAGCCATCTTGCTGACATAATATAATAAAAACCTGAAGATAGATTAAGAAAACAGGGTCCGGTTCATGTAAAAAACTTAATTTCGCAAACAGTCCCAGCACTATGCCTGGAAACTTGTGCCATTCACTGGTTTGAGTCACACTCTTGGAGAGGTCATGTGACTATTACTGCAGGATCCTAGTTCCTTTTTCCAGGAATAGGAATAGTATTGTATATAGAAATATGATTTTTGTTTCCTTATGCCGTTCCATTTCGACCCTAGGAATAGATTTACGCCACACATGTGCTGGAATACATTTCTAGGTGATCCCAGGGTGAAAGGGGGAAAGGTGATGTACAAGAGTGTGAGTTTGGAAATGCCCAAAAATGTACATGTTAAGAGCCGTTCCAAAACATTCAAGGCAAACCACCTCGTGGAACCTACCCTTAGAGTGGAATTTCCGGCCGTGGAGATCTCTGCACTCATAAATGGATTTATGCATCTCAGGAATCCTTTTGTGAATTCCTGGCAGGCATAAAAAAGGTGAAGCTAGTTGTAAATGTGCCTTTACAACCCAATTTATTTTCGTGAATACCCCCATCAATATTTTCGATTAGCAAACACCAAGTTTAATTTTCCGGTAATTTGTGTAGGTGTTAAATGCTTTTAAGTAATATGCACTTAAATGGAATTATATTTTGTCAGCCTATTTTCCAGTTTACGTAATACCACTATTACTACTATAACGTAAACGTAAACTATCCACGATCTCTTCCAATTTCCTTTTGTTTCCAACAGCGTCTTTGTTGCTCCATGTGAGCACTATGAACCATCTCCAGGTGTATTAGCTTCTAAATAAATCATGTTCGTTTGTTAGATCATCGAGGTTTGCTATATACCACCAGGCGGGTGGGCCAGGCCCACCCAAACATGAGCCTGGCCCACCCAAACATAAACCGTGGCCCTGAAGTCAGGGGGGCAACAGAAAATGGCCACAGCAATTAAAACATTCATCTGAACGTTATTTTTCTAGAAGTTGCGTGATTGGGGGTGCCTGTGAGAAAAAGCCCAGGCCCAATCACGCATCTCCTTTTAGAAAGGTGGGTTGTGTCCCCGCCCACTTGTGCAGGCACAGGGGCATGGCGAAGGGGAGAAATCCTCTTTGGCACCAGGTAATGTGCAGGCACTGTCCTACTGCGTGGATATATCCATTTCAGTGCTGGAGAAAAGGAGTTTGTTGATCCAGATTCACCTTTCCTGACCCCTTTTCAGCTTTTTATGAGATTGGGCTGTGCCACAGAGTTTGAACGGAGCAGTTAAGAGAATGTGTGGCTATTGTTCCGTTTTTTTTTAATCTGCAAAGCCCCTGCTAGATGTATGCTTCGAGGATGTGTGTATATTAGTTAATTTTTAAAAAATCTATGAGGGCCCAGCACGACACATACTTTGTGTATGCTGTGTATATTTTATATTGTTGTATTGTTATCATAACGGACGCAAGACACAACTACTAAAATTTCCAGATAACTCTGGTGACAGCCTTGACCCTGTGCCCATGAGGCACAGGGTCAAGGCTGATTTGCATATGGCCATGTCTGAACTAGGGTGGTGTGGAGTGCAACAAAACGATGGGTTTAGGCCCAGATCTCTGTACTGGGGTGAATGTATGACATTGTTCTGCATTCTGTCCATCAACTATTGTTTTTGCATTTGTCACCCCGAGTGGGATGGGTATGCTCAGACATGAGTCCCATGCTCTCCACACCACTGGAGTCAAACTATCCTGGCTGATGACGGCTGATAGCCAGAAACCGGTCCTAGGATGCTTGATTCCAGTCCAGGAAAGACATGGCTTGGCAGTTCGGGCTGGACTGTTCCCATGAGGCACAGTGTCAAGGCTGATTTGCATATGGCCATGTCTGAACTGGGGTGGTGTGGAGTGCAAAAAACGATGTATTTAGGCCCTGATCTCTGTACTGGCATTGTTCTGCATTCTGTCCATCAACTGTTGTTTTTGCATTCCTCACAGACCCTCTGTCAGTTTCTCGAGCGCCAAGAGATCCCCTTGGGGATGATTCGTGCGCAATAAAAAGGACCTAAAATAAAATAAAATATGTTTCCATTTCACTACATACTTGTGGATTTTATTTACAGGTATTCACATTTTGCTCTGTAATAGTACCAAATTGACATCCTACTCTCTTTCTTTTAGCACTCTCTGTACTTCAGTGAGATTGTGGCATAGTTAACTTTACAAAACTCTCATTCTGCTGTAAGAGAAAGAAATCCAAACAACATCTCCATGTTAAAAGAATAAGCAGAAAATTGCCAGAAGACAAAGCCTGACAATTAACCTCTGTCTTTGAATGCACAGCATATTTGACAAAATAAAACCAAAATTTAAAAAGGCAATTTTATTGCTGAGTCACCTTCTTAACTCCAGCACCTTCACTTCCAGCCCTTTCAGATTAACCAATTTTGTCATAGATGCTGTGCCAGCTGCCTGGGTCATTTGGAGGGGGACAAAAAAGAATATGGGCTGGCCTGGACATTTAAATTCCACTTGTATGCTGTGTGTTTAGTGCCTGCTGCCTCAGCCTAAGCTGTGAGGTTATGTAGAATCTCAGTGAGCAGTGGATATCATTAGTAAGTTGTAAGAGTTCAGAAACGTTTGAGCTGAGCTGGTGTCAACATAAACATGCTGGGGTGCCATAACATGTAACTTAAAATAAATCAACTTAAACCTCGATCTACATGTGGAACTTCATCATCCTAACAGCTTTTCCTGTTGTGTAATGTAAAAGAATAAACAATGATGGTGGAGTGTTGAATTAATCATATTTAGAACATTGGAATGTTGGGAGCTCCATTCTTGATAATGGAGTGCTCCATGCTTCTATGGGCCGGTAAAGGCCAGCAGAGCACCATTCCAATATTTTACCAAGGCATCTCGGAGCTCGAGGGGATTTAAATCCCCTTGAGCTTCGAGAGGCCTTGGTTTTATTTGTTAGTTCATTCTGCCTTCTTGTGGCAGAATTTTCTAATAGCCTTATAGCCCTTCTTAGCAGGGCTATACCGGCTACGAAGCTCGGGCCTTTAACGCAGGAGCGGGCCTTTAATATCCGGTATAGCTGGCTGCGGCGGGCTATAAGGCTATATTCGAACACTAGAATGTTGTGAACTCCATTGAAAACAAGGGCTTATAATGGCTGGTATAGGCCTATAGTCCTTCTGCTTCAACATTCCACTGATTGTTCTCAATTAAAAAGAGAGAAATAGTAAGACAATCTACCCAAAGTGGGTGGAATATTCTAATAGCCGTATAGCCCTTCTACCTCAGGCTATGACAGTTGTTAAAAGCCCTCTCTCTCGTTATAGGCCCGAGCTGCAGGATCATGGGCTTTAATAACCAGTAGAGCCCTCAGAAGTGGGCTATATTAAAACCACTGCATGGTGTTCCATTTCATCGCATTGATTTATTTTGCTCACAGTGCCATTACAGGCAAAGTAGTCTTGGCCAGCCCTAACTGCTATGCAGCATCCCCGTTTAACAAGAAACATACCAGTTTTTGCTTGATTGGGCCTCCACTTTAATGCACAACTTGAGTCCCAATTGCACAGAGAACAACATGATTTATGAGCATACCTATGTTGCAAACGATCACCATGGAAAGACTCATTGAGAGAAACATATGAGCTGATTGGAGGAATAGTTGAATTATTCATACCTACTGGCATTGCTCTGGATAGCATTCCATTCCAACGGGAAATCTAAATACAGGGAACGAATGTGTATGGAAGGCAAGCAGATTAAAATAAATCATCCTTTGCCAAGTGTGCCATTTCTTCCAAGCTGTGGTAAACACATTAAAACGCACGAGCGTCTGAAATAAAACATGTCAGAATGTCAACATGACAACATGTGATTTTATTTGAAAATTAAAACTGCTTTAATCAATATTTTTAGAAACTGTGCATTACACAGAAATAGAGGTCATAATGAGCATGTAGGGAATGAACTGAAACATAATGCAGGATTATGCCATATAAAAATCCGGCAAATTAATCACCCCAAAGGCTGTCAAGGCGCTGGGGGCCGTCGGGATTATTAAGTGAGCTACTGCCCAGAGTTACAGGATGCGAACATGTATGTTTTCTATAGGAAGATATCCACACTTGTAAGTTTACTACTTGTAATAAATGTGGATGGCCCAAGGAGTTTGGCTGGAAAATGGGGAATATTTATTACAAAAGAGGAGGGGCTTAGGGACGTATAAGGAGGGGTTTAAGGGGAGACATACTAAGACAAACACCAACACACAAAAGAGTATGGCCACTGCTATTCACAAACTACACTTCTAAAGTTACTACAGGCCAAAAGGTTACAAAACAGTCATAAATGTACTCCAGCCCACCAATGGAATAAGTCTAGCACCACACATGGTGCCTCCAGGTACTGCAACACAGTCTCATTGCATCGCACCAGGATTGCAAATAATGGAGACAAGGACATAATATAAAACCATATAGGAAGTAATACTTTTAGGGCTTTATATATGTACCATTGTTGTGGTGTTAAAAGTTTTATTAAAAACAAAATATATAAGTTAACATTTTAAACTGGTTTAAAAAATAATAAAATTAAACTTTTAATAAACAAATATTAAGTTAAACAAGGTTTAATATATTTATTAAAAACGAATTAAATAGTGTAAGTCTATTCATGGTGGGATTTAAAAAATATATTTTTTAAGATAACATTAAGAAATTTAATTTTAATAAAATATTTAAATGATTTAATACATATTTAATTTGATGTGGTAATATGCAGTAGAATTGTATTTAATTCGTTCTAGGTTAATAATCATTTAACATTAATTTAGAATTGTATTTAAATGTAACATATTGTTCATTGTTTTTAAAGATTACTAAACAGTATCACTATTCATTATAATTTACCAAAGGGAAATCTCTTCCTAAATGGTGGCGATCACCTCCCTTATGGTGGAAATTTTCAGTTTGAACAGTTACCAGTAGTAACTGTACACTCAAATTCAGAGTTAGATATTTCCCCCCTCTAGTTTCAGGGGGTGAAGAATTGTGAGTCTACACTTCAGGGTAAATCTATAGGCAAAAATGGCAAGTAGCAAAAAAGTGTAGACTTACACTATGGTGGAGTAGTACATTTACTAGTGATTAAATCTGGAAGTGTATATTTAACTTAGCGAATGGGGTCCCTAAGTGAGCAAAAGCTTGCATATTCCTGTCATCAATTATATGTATACCTATCTATTGACCCGTGTGTTCCTGTATATACTTGTGCGTATGTTGTCTGTGTATGAATGTTTCTATGTTTTCAGTCTGTAAATGGGCACCTGTCAGGCTGCTGACCTATGTAGTGTGTGCATAGAGGCTCACGGGTGTTTTACTCTGTTTGCTTGTGGCATGTATGAATGCTTCAAGTGTGTGTATGTGTTTGTGTATCCATTACAAAAACATTTTGCCAAATTTTGTGCCGAGTTTTTTTTCTATTCTTCCAGTCTCGCATGCTAAAGGCTGCATATGTTTATGTCAGTCTGTAGACGTGTGGAATGCCAGTGTGTGCATTAGGGAGGTATGCGGTCTAGCAAGTAAATTACTGACCTTACACCCCGAGACCTGGGTTTTTAATCCAAACTTTAGCGCTTGACCAATACATTATGAGATTCTTGACATATCACTTCATCTCAAAGGGCCTGCAATTGAAAATGTGGACTCTAAAAGGGTGTAAAATCAACATGAGAAGGAAAATGGCTGCGAAGTGTGGTGTCTAACACAGCCAGGATAAAAATTTCCCATCCTGCTCACTGTCATACCCTGGTTCTGTCATCTGCATCAGTCCTGCTATGTAGAGCCTGCCTACTTCCAGAAGAATATTTAGAATTTCCTGATGAAAAAATAAGCCAAAAGGGGAATTGTCCAAAACTCAGAGACTAAGTAAGAGAGAACATGGAACTGATTTGTGTAGAGAGGATATGTTCTTGTAGTGAAACCTCTAAGAATCGGCCAAAAGTTTCCCGATTTGACATAACTATGTGTTACTTAACTAAAATGTATTATACCACATCACTATCCCTCGGTGTGACATCCTAGAGTGTACATAAACTTGTATGGGCAGCCGGCACACTTCCACACCCGGCAGGTTTGATGGAGGCCAAGGACAACCAGATCCATTGTACCCCCGAGTAGACCAAGGCAGAAAGGGTGTAATGCAGGCACCAGCAGCTCCAGGGAGCCCCAAACCTTTTAGTGACCACCCCAATCTTGGCGGTCGTCATATCACCCCAATGCACACACACTGTATTTGTTTATTTTTTTTTGCTTTTGCTACTGTTTTTTTTACATGGTTTAACAGAGGTTATAGTGGTGAAAAATATTGAAATGGGATGATTTCTATTGTTTACTTCTATATATTGGTGTCCATATACTTCACGATATGAGTAAGTGCAGGCCTGCGCAAAATTGCTAACTTTTATTTCATGAAACTTTTTGAAAAAGTCTTGAAATTCTATGGGCTTACAAGAAATTAAACGTTGCTGCAAAATACATGAACATTTAAGGTGTGCCATTCCTCCCCTTTGAAAGATATCGGAGGGGGTTGTTTCAAGGGGAACATGTATCTTGTTAGACATTTTCTGCTCCCGCTACATATTTTCTGCTTGAACTGGTCTCCACAGAACAATATTGTGGAAAATGTCATAGCTGTTTAATTTTTAGAATTTCAAGCAATGTTAAATTCTTAATTTGTGTTTATTTTCCATAATTGTAGCGAATTTCAATATAGTAATGGAAATGGAGTACTATCAAAGACCCCCCTTCAATATTAGCCGTCTACCCTCTGCATGTTTTGAATTATTACTAAAAAGCTCAGTTTGGATGTTTTGGTAAGGGTGTCCAAGTTCAGCAGGGGATTGTAGATGGCAACATGTTTAAAATATTAAAATAATAGGAATAGTTAGAAACCCAGCTGAACAACAAATTGAATGGGGGCACACAATTTCAGGAGGGAATCTCTATTGTGGTTTATTCCCTTACAACAAAATATATGGAAGGTTCCCCTGATTATTAGACACGGGTAGGGGGAGAGTACTGCAACAAAAAGGAGAGACCTGTGTTTTGTAGTAGACTCAATAGGGTCAGGAATACTGACTAGAACAAAGCAATACTAGGGCAAGACTCATAACTAGAGGGTCCTTAAGTAATCACAACATAATATAGTGGTAATGTAAATGTCAAGCACTATCCCTTTATGTACCTCCAAACAATATTTGATCATCAAAAATATATACAACAGGTAAACACACCAGTGAAGTGAAAAGTATAAACACAATTTATTAAAATGCCTCCCTGTCAGGGTTACAATCTAAATAAAATCCAGTAAAAAAAAAAAAAAAAGTGAAACAAAGTTAAAAAAAGGGTCAAAGTACAAAGGTCGACGCTGCGTTTCGGTGTGAGTTTATATTGTTTACACCTTCTTCAGGACACTTTGACAGTTCACAATTAATCTAAAAATTTTAAAAACATCATTTTAGATATATGTTCTTTCAACACATGATCATTCATCTATATACAGTCTTTAATATCCTAACTGGTGTACATTACGACATATAGTGTATTCTACCTGTTATCCAAAGGACGTGCTTATATGAGGACCTCTATTAGCTCTCAAACTTAACAAGTAGCAATAAGCCCTTTACTTTCCAGCATGCAAATGGTGACGTGGAAATCCTTACATTGTAAGAAGAAATTTATCTACATTGCAGTGAAAGTGAATACCTGATATTGTTGAAGTTTCTCTTTTAACCATTGAGAAGACTTCTAAACCAACTGGATATCTGTAAATCATCTGTTCCTTCAATTTGCATAGTAGCCTTGATGGGGGAAATTAATAAAATATATTTTATATGAACTACCTTGGTTTGTCTTTTATTTGTACATTGTCATTAATTCTTAGCAAAAGTTACCTGGTCTCAATTTAGGGTACAAGGTAAAGAACAACGGAGGAGCCACCGGACTTCTCAAAATGAATCTATGGGGACAGCGTTAGGTCCTTTTCTGAATTTAGAATCCCTGTAAATTAAGGCATATATATGTAATAGGATTCCCTGATAAGCTTTCTTTAATGAAGTACATATAGGTGTCACCCACTTACCACAGCTATATGTCCAATTTCAAACGCTGTGTTTTATTCAGTTAGTTGTGATTCATCACCTGTTTGGGTAAAGCGAACGTATTTGAGTATCATGCTAGACAAATTTGAACAATTAATGTATAAGAGAGCATATTGTGCTGTTTTCTCATACATGTTGGCAGATATTTAGCTTAATCTTAGAGGATCTATTATTTTTCTGATGTTGCAGGTAGGTCCAACTTGTCTCTCTGTTTTTAATGTTAGCGTTATACTTGCAAGAGCCCTTTTAAATGAAAAGTGGGGCTTGTATTGTTGTAGCTAATCTGCCTATTTGTAGTAAAATGCAGTTAAGGGCACAGTTTACTTATAACTTATTTCTATGTTGCCAATTCGGCCTCACGCATAGCGTTTCACAATTTAACGAGACTTTTATCATGCTAGTTCGAACCTAAAACACGCATTCTCTAGTTCGCCTACCTGATGGGTATTGGTCGGCCTCCCTGCTCCTCCGTGTTCTGCGTCATCCGGGTAAATGATTGCCGGGACGCGAGGTCTGTTAAAGTACTGTCACTTCCCTCTTTAACCCGGAAGTGGAGCGATTAGGCGATATAATTTAAGGAGTATGTTATTTTTTCTTTTGCCCATTTGTGTTATGTATTGTCTAAATTGTTCCACAACGTGTTGGGGACTTTTTTCTATTTCGGGAGTCAACAGGTCTTTTTTAAAATCGCATGGATTTCCATATTTCTCCGCTTTCGTAACCCGGATGTAATACCTCCGGAGCGTGTTTGTATTTACAGCACCTAGTCTTTCATGTGCCCTTCTTATGAATAAAAGGATTAATAAAAACAACCCGCAGATGTTTTTGCTCGCCTGGCGCTGCCCCGTTTTATAATTTTTTGGACGCTTTAAAGTGTTTATATTTGACTCGTTTTCATTATTAAAGATGGCGGCCATTTTGCATTGGGGAAGGTTCGATTCTACTATTTACTTCTCAATCTTTTATCATAGTAGTGTATGACATGCACAGTTTACTGAGCCCCCCATTTTTCGAACAGACTGCATCTCTGCATAGTTTTCCTAGATCCCCCACAGGACATGTAAAACGATAAGGTTAATCAAATCATCGATACGATGGGGCTTGATTTTCTTATATGCACTTTGTTATTCTGCCCCCAGTGTTATAAACCATAAACATTAATAGAAATTTCGCAGAGTATATTTCTTACAATAAAAAGATTACAACACTATACGATAAAGTAGACATTTTGTTGATACATAACACATTATCTTCTGCTGTTATCATTACCACTTAGTTGATATCTTTAGGCGATTTACTGCAGTGGTCTCATCGTGTTCAAACTTTGCACAAGAAACTCATAATATAACATCTTCATAACATGGGTTTCATAAACTGAAATATTTAATCATAAAGTATTCACAATTAGACTTTAAACTGGCCTAGCGGTATTTAGGCCTGCATAGGGTGCTAAAGTGGCCTAACAGTTCTATGAATGCAGGTGGACCCAACGTCCCTTAGTTCCTTATAAACACTTCCTAGGGTGTTAGATCCCATTAATTGTAGAACTAGGGCTGCTTTGTATTTTGTTGGCTGCACCGAAAACTCTTTGCCTATGTTTATCATCCTTTATTACAAGTTGATGCACCTGACTATGTTGCAGCAATGTGTATACCTATGTGATCAGTTTTTCCCATTCCTCTCTATTATTCAGCCCTGTCCTAAAAGTATTAAAGAGGGACATAAAAAATTGTTCCCTTCTTTTCCTTTTCATCTGTATATCACCGCCTCTCAGGGTTTGCTGTATAACCTCTATGCCACACCATTTCAGGTCTTCAATTTGATGATTGTGGGACGTCCTCATATAAGCACGTCCTTTGGATAACAGGTAGAATACACTATATGTCGTAATGTACACCAGTTAGGATATTAAAGACTGTATATAGATGAATGATCATGTGTTGAAAGAACATATATCTAAAATGATGTTTTTAAAATTTTTAGATTAATTGTGAACTGTCAAAGTGTCCTGAAGAAGGTGTAAACAATATAAACTCACACCGAAACGCAGCGTCGACCTTTGTACTTTGACCCTTTTTTTTAAACTTTGTTTCACTTTTTGTGAATATTTTACTGGATTTTATTTAGATTGTAACCCTGACAGGGAGGCATTTTAATAAATTGTGTTTATACTTTTCACTTCACTGGTGTGTTTACCTGTTGTATATATTTTTGATTATCAAATATTGTTTGGAGGTACATAAAGGGATAGTGCTTGACATTTACATTACCACTATATTATGTCGTGATTACTTAAGGACCCTCTAGTTATGAGTCTTGCCCTAGTATTGCTTTGTTCTAGTCAGTATTCCTGACCCTATTGAGTCTACTACAAAACACAGGTCTCTCCTTTTTGTTGCAGTTTATTCCCTTATCCATTACTACGATATGCTATATTATGTACATTCGTTTTGTGTATTCTGTCCACTTGTGTATAATCCTGAAAGGGCTTTGGAATCTTGTGCCTTTACGGTTCTGGATTTTTCGTTGACCTCGGTCAAAGGGTCTCTTGGGGCCTTATTTTGATGTCAGTGGGCCCGCCACCGACAGGCTGTCGGTGGCGGGTCCACCGATATCTAAAGAAGCAGTCCAACCTCCAGATTCTGATCCGGCAGTTGGAGGCATTGGACGGAGAGACAGACCGGTGCTTTTCCGTAGGTTTCAAGGATCCCGTTGGTGCAGTGGTGGGACCGTAATCCCTACAATTGGGGCAGTGTCTGGCTAGGCACCACCATAGGCATTGTATGAAGAGGGATATCTGACTATATGGTTACCCCAACTTTTTACCTAGTGTATTGCGGGTTTTTAGGTCTCGCCTCTCAATGCGCATGCGCATTGAGCAGAGCGAGACTATAGGCACTTAAACAGACTTTACCCAACTGGCGATTTGGTGCTGTGCCCGTGCGCTTTTAGGTCAATGCGCAAGTGCATTGACCTAAAATGCGCGTGCACAGCATCAAATTGTCAGCCATCTGTTGCCCAGCTTGGTGCCGCTCCACCCCCTGTGGCATCAAAGGCTTTCACGTCCGGCCGGCCGTGCTTTCAGTTTCACAGCCGGCCGGCCGTGTATCCTTTTCTTATAACTTGTTTAATGTGTATTTTTTTATCCCCCCCGCGTTTGCTTGGCTCACAGCCACTTCCTGTGGCTCTCACCCAACTTCCAGGACTTCTCCACACCTCCTCTCTATTGTTTCCCACTCCTCCCGTCTCGTTTTATTGCAGCAGATGCACGAATTGCAAGGCTCACAGATACAACCTTCCAGTTTCACTTCTTGTGCTTGCCTCCTCCTGTTGCTCAACCACCTAAAAAAAAGCTTCTCGCAGTTACAGATCCTAATGCAGTTAGAAACTTAGCATTATTAGAGCTACTTGTTACTCATATTGCCTTGTTTTATTAATTGCTTTAGCTTTAAGCATGCCGACTCACTTAGCCCTCCCACAGCTCTGCCTGCCCGCCCCCAGGACCCCTCCGAGATCACTTCTTTTTTTTTGTGTTAAATTAATATTAATGCTTCTCAGTGCTTCATAATATAAGTGTGTCACAGCACCCCAGTGTGCTGTAAATAGTAGCCAGGGGCGCCGCACCAAGCACTCTGTTTGGAAAACAACAGATACACTTCATCACGTAAACAAGCCTAATCTGCAGTAATGGACCAGCATTCACTGTGTTGTGAAAATCACCCGCTGCTGGAAGCCCTGGCCTACTACTTCCGTACGCTGCGATACACAAATTTACATACATCTTTTGAATAAAACAAAGTATAGGCTACTCTCAACTAGCACAATGTGCAGTGAGCGGGGCTTTAAGCTGATTCATGGCACAAGTGTGAATCACGGTTGTGGTGTTACTGCACACAACGTGGCAAAGGCGTTTCTTCTGAACGTACCTGGTGCAGAATCTGATCGCTATTAGTGCAGGGCAGGTCAGTGTCACAAAAATTAAACCTCAACAGGAAGCGCTTACAGAAATAAAGAAAGCAGGTGCCGGAGTTAAAGCTCCACTTCTGTAATTTATTAATCAGCCTACCTTCTCGCGCATGGTTAAGGCTAAGCAAGGGTGTTTTCTCTGCATTGCCGCTGTAAAAAGTTAGCTGTAATCCTTAAAGGGGGTGTTTGCATCCTTGCTTTTCTCAAGCGCAAAACCTCATGTTGAGTATGTGACGAGGAGGTTCTTTCTTGTCATCTGTTACATTGAGCCAGGTGGCTGCAAGGAGGAGTGAGCACGGACATATTCAGTTTTTATTTTTTTTACACTAATGTCACTGTCCGGCCTCACATGCTCTAAGGGACCACGTGATGCCAATTTACAACCTGATCCACACGGGAGCTTTGTCTGCACTGGGCAGCCCTCACATGAATTGACACAGCACTTTTTTAATCAGCAGTAAGTTAAACTTGTTAACTTTGGCAGGTATACAGGCAACCATCTCAGAGAGTCACTATCAAGATGGCTGGTATGGTTAGCTCTTTGTGCCACTGGGCATGCTCCAAGAGGAAGAGACCTCACCAAGATGGCTTCTCAGTTCACTCCGGAAAGACTTATGTTTCAAAGCTACATTACTTTGCAAGTGATGCTAATCAACACTTCAATCTGCTACTGCACCTGCAGCCTTGCTTTGCCGTATTTGTTTTTTATGGCGGAGAATTCAAATTTGTTTGTGTGATAACAAGAGCTGCAGTAGTGTTAGGTGCGGCATCAAACGAAATCGCTGCAGTATTAGAAAACAGAGTGGAACCTCTGCTGCTGTTCCTCTTCAATGCAATTTTTATTAGGTTTACCATATGCTTGCTAATGTATAATTATTAACCAACATCGTTGCAGAATTTCCATTCCCAGCATGCGTTGCAGGCGGGGTGGGCACCTTTTCACATGTTTCATAGATCCAGCACTACTGGTGGGGTGCACATCTCAGCATAACTGTTGCTGCTGCCATGTCAAGTAAGTGGTCTCAGTGAGAGTGTGTCCAAATGAATAGTTACTGTCTACATATTCTCCAGTTTTCGCTCTTGGAAAGAGCATGCATGAAAATCGGTATCTGTGCGTCGCTGCATAAACAAATTTGGCTACAAAGCGTTAATTCCGCAAACGATTGGCATGTGCACACTTCCTCTATCCACCCTCCTAGCTGTGTCTCTTCCGGGAACCCAACTGCCTCGCGGCGCACCGAGGCTCCCCTTCCCACTTGCTTTTTAAAATTTCTTGTTTGTTGCACGGGCATTAAATATGTAGGCACAAAGAAAATTCAACGCTGCCTATGTGGAGCTTACACCAGGAAGGCTTTGGCAGGGGGCTGGGAAGATGGTAAAACTCACTTTCATGCCGGACAAACATGGGGGCTCCATAACAGGGAAGTTTCCAGCAACTGATAAAAGACGCAATAACATGGCTATCAAGTCAAGCACAAATACCTCATAAATCATTTGCTTGTCTCCAGGAAGTGCATACCTTAGCTGCCCTCGAACCAAGGACTGGTTAGAAAGGTGCAAATAAAAAAAGGTTGAGAGATTTTTTTGAAAGGCTTTTTGAAAAGTGAAAAATAACTCTCCCCCCCTTCCCCCCTCCCATCTCCCCTCTCTCCTCAACCTCCCCTCCCCCCTCTCTTCTCACTCACCCCTCATTCTCTCCCCTTTCTCCCCTCGCCTCTCCTCTCTCACCACTCTCCCCTCCCTCTCTCAAAATCCACTCTCTCCTCACTCACTCCTCTCTCCCCTCTCCTCACTCACCCCTCTCCTCACTCACCCCTCTCCTCACCCACCCCTCTCCCCATCTCCCCTCTCACCACTCACCACTACACTCCCTCTCCAATCCCTCTCTCTCTCCTCACTCACCCCTCTCTTGCCTCTCTCCCCTCTCCTCACTCTCTCCAGGCCTGACTCTCTCCTCCCCTCTCACCACTCTCCTCACCACTCTCCCCTCTCAACACCACTCTCCTCACCACTCTCCCCTCTCACCACCACTCTCCCCTCTCCTCACCACTCTCCCCTCTCCTCACCACTCTCCCCTCTCCTCACCACCCTCCCCTCTCCTCACCACTCTGCCCTCTCCTCACCACTCTGCCCTCTCACCCCTCTCATCACTCTACCCTCTCACCACTCTCCCCTGTCACCACTCTCCCCTCACCACTCTCCCCTCTCCCCTATAACAACTATCTACTCTCATCCCACCTCACCAGTATGCACTCTCACCACTCACCACTCTCCCCTCCCTTCTCTTTTTCCCCTCACTCCTCACTCTCCCATCACTTTCCCCTCCCCCTCTATCCCCACTCTACCCTCCCTCTCACCACTCTCCTCCCTCTCACCACTCTCCACCCTCTCACCACTCTCCCCTCTCACAACTCTACTCTCTCCTGTCTCCTCTCTCTCCTCTCTCTCTCCCCCCTCTCCTCACTCTCCCCTCCCCTCTACCATCTCCCATCTCTCTCCACACTCTTCCTTCTCTCTCCTCTACCCTCTCTCCTCTCTCTCCACACTCCCCTCCCTTTCTCCCCTCTTACCTCACTCTCCCTTCTCTCCCCTTCCCTCTCCCATCTCTCCTCAAGGTACACACGATTGTCAATGAGCACTAACACAGCATCATTTATACCATTTCGGCATTAGTCAACACCACTACTTTTTCCCTGTTGTTCTCATCTTCATCTTCCCCATGGTTACTCCTTTCCCAGGTCTATCTCCATTGCTCTGCCTTCCACCTCTCATGCCTCTCTCCCAAACTCATCTTCTCCCTTTCTATACTCAACTCTCTCCCTTTCTATAATCTCAGACTCCCTCTCCTGCTTCTCTCTCTTGCTTCGCTCTTGGGCTCTCTGTCCGTACTTCTCACCCCTGATACACTCCGACTCTCTCTCCATGCTTCTGTCCCCTGCTGCACTCTCAGGCTCCTTGTCCGTGCATCTCACCCTTGCTTCACTCTTGGGCTCCCTCTCTGTGCTTCTCTTCCTTGCTGCACTCTCTGCTCCCTCTCTGTGCTTCTCTCCCCTGCTGTACTCTTGTGCTCTCTAGAGATGTGGCCTAACGACCAGAGCTGCCATCTAAGTCACGTAAATACAAAACATGTTGCATTCCAAATGCTATGGGTGTCACATTCGCGAAAGTTATAACTATTGACATTGTAAATGACAAAGCTATCCATTTAGCTATTTTAAAAACCAACACATAAATAAAATATTTGTCATTTACAAGACCAATAGCTCCAACTTTTCTAATGCGAGACCTATTGCATTTCCAATACTTGTTGATTTAGTTGGCCTGGGATCCTGCTATTCAGGGCCCCAGGCTATCTGCTCCCCCTATAAAATGGACCCCATGTACTTTAGGTACATACCTAATTGGGTATTAGGTCACCTTTGTGAGCCCCTGTATAAGTGTACCATAGGTACCCAGGGCATAGGTACATCCAAGGCCTACCAGGGGCTGCAGCATGTATTATGCCACACCGGGCTGGCCATCCAAACTGACACCACAGGCTGATCACTCAGCTTGGGTAAGGTGGTGTAATCACCCCTTACTTAGATATAGTATACCTATATTTACCTTTATATATAGGACACATATGCATCTATAAGTCACTCCTATGGTAGGCCTCGACAATCCTGGAGGCAGAGTACTTGGTTTTATGTGAGAGGGTGCCCTAGCATGAGCTGAGCCCCTCTGCAGCTTTCGGAACCATCTCCTTATAGCTAATCTATGATATAGCCATACCATATACTCTTAAGTGCATTATTATACTCGCGGTTAATGCTAACCTTGGTTTGGCTTTATCAAACATGTTGTGTAAGGTGTCAAATATTTTGGAATACTACCCCCTCGCCAATTCTGGCGACGGGGGTAGCATTCCACCCTTCTAGAGGGAAAAGACATGTAGGTTACTGCTTTACCAGGTTAAAGTTAAACAGAGCCCCAGCATCACAAAATGGATGCTGCTGCCACAGACACAAGTCTGACCTCCTGCTGCTGGACGAAACTCTGGCAGGGGAGGCCTGGACAATAGGTTTCCTGTTCAGGAAGGTGCCAGCACCTCCCCAGACAGGCAGATGTGTATTGGGAAAGGGAGGGATGCATCAGCAGACGCTTTTTGAGACACTGCCTGGGGCACACAAGGTGCTCCATGCACAGCCCGGTTCAAACCAGTTGCTGGGGCACTCCAGTCCCGTTCTGGCCCGAAACTGGACAAAGGGTAAGGGGTGTAACCACCCCCTTCCCAGGTCCACCCATAGGAGGGACCTAGCAGGTAATCCAGCCCCTAAAATCTGTATAAAGATAGGAGCTGTGTCCCCAGGACGTTAGATTATCCTCGAACGAAACTTTGATACAGAACGCTTGGACCTTCGACGTTCTATTTTGACTAGAAGACTGAAGACATTTCCCTTGTGGTCAAGGAGTGACCACCCTGTGCAAACAAGCACCACCAGAAACTTGCCGGTCTGCTTTGTCGATGCTCCTGCCGGAACCCGAAGACTCAGCGACACAGGAACTAGACTTCCAGTCTTCTCTGACTTTGACCCACATCCACAGCAAAGATGAGACCCGTGGCGGACAAGAGAGATGTGGGACTGGACACCCTGGACATCCTGCATTTTACTAACAGCTCAACTACTGAGGATCTTGGACCAACTCCATCATGGTCCCCATTTTTAAAAAAGGGGACTGCCAGGATGTGAAATGTTACCGCCCCATTTCATTGCTGGACTCTCTGGGTAAGGTTGTTGGCAGAGTAATACTTGAGCGACTCCAGCAATGGGCGGAGGAGGGAGGCATTATTTCCTACCTTCAGTTCGGTTTTCGAGAGGGATTTGGAATGGTAGAACAGGCCCTTAATCTTAGTCTGATATTGGGCAAATACACCCAGGCAAAGAAGGACACGGTTTATATGGTCTATGTAGACCTGTCCGCCGCTTTTGATTGCGTTTCGCACGCAAAACTCTGGACGGTCCTAAGACAAATGGGAGTGGATCTCCCTCTATTTGATTTTTTGAGGGAGCTCTATTCTAAAGCATTGTCGAGGGTGCGCTTTGGTGTAAATGGTGAGTTGACAGCATCTTTTGGAGTAGAGCGTGGAGTCAGGCAGGGGTGTGTCCTGGCCCCTTTCTCTTCTCACTGTATACTAACGGCTTGGAGCTAGAGATGTTGAGGGGGGCCAGGATCTCCCACGGGTAAAACAGCGCCTGATTCCCGCTCTGCTTTATGCAGATGATGCTGTCATCCTGGCGCGCACTCCGCGAGAATTACAGAAATCCCTGAATAGATATACGGCCTTCATGGGTGGATTGGACCTACACGTGAACGTTAAAAAAACGTTCGTTATGATAGCAGGTACAGGGAAAAAACGAGCAAAGGACATCTATCTCAATAACCAAAAACTCGAGGTAACTGCCCAGTATCCATATTTAGGAATTATGATCGATGAAAGGCTGACTTGGAGGCCAGCAGTAGAGGCAAGGTGCCACCTGTTTAAAAGATCTATAGCGTCCCTGAAGAGCTTCTCCCAGAAATTGGGGAGGAGTGCACCAGTGGAGCTAATAAAAATTTATAGCGCCAAGTGTCAGGCTATTGCCTTGTATGGAGCGGGCGTTTGGGGACACATAGATGTTAGCACCCTTCAGGTAGCAGAAAACACCTTTCTCGGATTCCTTTTATCTACTCCGAGACGCACTTCAATCTATGCATCCCATTTGGAACTCGGAATCCCCTACCTAGAGGACTTGCTAAAGATCCAACCATTGATGCTATGGCGGCGCATTTGGACTTCAGACAAAAATGCGCTGACACAGGCAATCATGGTAGACACAATGGCTCTTGATCAATCCTCAAAAGTAAAGTGGCTTTGCTATATCAGAAACTTCCTTAAAGACCTTGGTATTGAGAAATATTATTTCCCACCTGAAGCTATTATTGACCTCCCTAAGGGAGTCCTGAAACACCTGGCCCTCAGACATTTAGAGTCCTTGAGATTGACTTCTGAGTCGTCTAAACCCTCGGTCCTTCATGCGAATCTGATTCAGGTTACACACTCTATCCAGCCGTACCTAACACTACAGATTAGAACACATGAGAGAATGTTATTGACTAGATTCAGACTGGATCTTTTTTATGGACTAGTAGCTTTCCCTGAGAGTAACAGATGGGACTTAATCCCCCCTCCCTTTCCCTGTGATGAGGAATCTAAACAGTCCAATATACACACAATACTGTTCTGTAAATTCCATCATCCACACAGGAAAATTTGGCTATTACCATTACTGAGGCGTTGGGGATTTAGACAGTGTCGTCCTGCAATGCTACGTCTCCAAATGCTAGAATCTGAACCTGTCTGTTATCTTGTCCTCAATTTCCTAAAATGTGTCATGAAGCACAGGAAAAATCTGTAAAAAGTATCTCGGACCTAGCTCCAGTTGATGAAATGAAATAATTTGACACTTTGTTTTAAAATATATTAACCTGTCTTTGTATGAATTTTACCAAATTTTGTAACATGTTCATTTGTCTAAATATCCAATTGTATTTTCAAATGTTGCTTTTATGGTTTTCCTCTGTGCAAAGCCGAATAAAGAAATGTATTATTATTACTGAGGTACCCTTGCAGTTGTGCATTGGGGTACGAGAAGCCCCAGACCCGAGCGCCATTTGCACCGAAGCTCAGCCCTCCACACTCCACGAGTGCCGCGTGGGGCCCGCTCCTGCATTTTAGATCAACGCATCTTCCTGGTTGCTAGCCCGCTGGCTAGTGAGCCCCCTTTAAAACCAACCTGCTTTCCTGGTTGCTCCAGGCTTGCTCCAGCTTCCCTGCAAAGGAAAAGCAACTCAGACCTTGCTGGTCTGGCACGAAGCCCATCTTCACTTCCGGCGTGGATTGCGTTTGCCAAGGCTTGCTGGGTCCAGTCTGGATACCGACATGGCAGTCAACTAGATACTTTGCGGGACAGCTCGAATCCAGCTCCTGGTTGTCTTTGACACCACCTGGTCACCTCTTCACCTGAGATCATCACGACATTGGCTGGTTCCTTCCTGGTCACTGGCTAGTGACCCAGACTCTGTACGCTCTGCTTTCAGGTTCTTCACTTCTCCAATCCACCCTTGGATCCACCCAGACACTTTTCCTCTGGTCGCCTGCAGCACTTCTTTGCAGATCTCCATAGAAAACGACGACAAAACCAGACACGAAAAGACACCTATGCACCTGGCTTCCCTGGGTGAGGTAACACGAGTACTCCGGTGCTCCCGTGGATCTTGACTCTTGAAGTGTCTTAGTCTAAAGGGGTTTTACCGTAGTCCATCCGGAAGTGTCCTTAAACAGTAACTTTGTAACTTCTTTGTTTTCCATTATAAGTCAATGGTAACTCACGACTTTGTTTAGACACTGCACGAGTCTCCCGTGGGTCTCCTACTTCCTAACCTTTGGTTGTTTAGTCTAGCCCCAGCGATTCCCTAGGCCATAGGCCTACTCACTATTTCTGTAGTGGTTCTTATACCACTTACTTAGTATATGGTTTGTGAGGCTCCTAGGGCATAACTGTATTTGTGCAACTTATCGTATGCTAATTGAGTAACTTGTGATGTACTTCAATCTCTGACCTCATAAAGAGTGCAGAGGGGTTGTGTTAGAAATAAATACACATATATTTGATATATATCTTATGTGGTGTCCTTTTATTTGGTACTCAAGGGATTATAATTAGTAAAACAGCCTGCTTCACATGCTCTCTGAAGTCTTAGCCTAAGACTGCTGGTCCATGCTACCACTAGGATAGCTTGTCTATAAGGTTAACTTTACAACCACCATCAATAAGGGTCGTTTAGACTGGTGCAAGGTGCCCACTAGAATAGTGGACATCATATGCCAGGCTAACTTCTCACAGGCATTACAATGCCCGTTTCCCTCTGCAAATGGCAGGCGGAAAGGGACTGTGGAGGCCCCTTGCAGGACCCAGCCCCCCCTGGGCCTCCGCTATGTGGTCTCGGCGGCACATGTGGTGCCCTCCCAAACACTCATGCACCATGTGCCAGGCACCACGTGAATGGATGCTTCAAAATATGCCCTTTTCAATTGTAGCTTGTGATGCGGCCCTTTTCCGTGAGCAGCACAAGCTGCACCCGAAAAAGGCATATTTCTGCATTGGAAAGGGAGGGGGGGTGAAACAGCTGACTTCTTCTCCGATTGGCAGCATCGTAATGAACCCTTAGATATCGAATGACTGGTGCTTTGTATTGGTTAGTGATAGACTATATTGGATAGCGGTTGCTAGCTCCTTACAGATTAATGCAAGGTTGTATGTGCTTGCATGTGTGTATTGATGAGAAAGGATGGCCATTTAATTTGTTCCATTGTGGTGTAGAGCTATCCATTGCTCGCCACAGACTTTTTTTTTTTAACCAGTTTTCACTTACGTGGCCCGATGCCCTTTTAAGTGTTTGTGGGTGCCATATGATTAAGCTAAATTGTTGAAAACAGTTGATTTGTAGTTTGAGGGATGATATAACTTTCTCAGTATAGATTGAAGGTATGTGGGAGCCTTACAGCCAGAGCTGCCAACTTTGGAAATGGAAACTGTGTCCGGGTCCCGGCATCAGCCCAACATCCTGTGATTCTGGGAAAATCACTTAATCTCCATGTGCATTAAAAAATTAATCTCACCTTGTGTAATGCATTCTGCGGCTCATGTAGATCACTCTAAGGCTGTTTTGGGCAAGTTTATGCTACATAAAACTGTGAGTAAAAAATGCAGAAAACGCATACCTACCTACATGGCTTGGTTCTGTGCGGGGCGCATGGTGGTGCCAGGAAATGTCACTACGGTGTGTTATGTTGGTTGTCGGGTGATGGGTGAAAATAGCTTCTCCTGCATGTGTCTTTAAGGAGGCCAGTACTTTGCCAGTTGGATGGCTTGTAGCCCTGTTGTGTACATTTTGTTTACAGAGGATGTGTCTCATATGTACTCTTGTGTTACCTGTTTGCACAAGGTTCTGCTTCATGTGATCTGCCCAGGAGTTATGTTAATGTTGGTGTATCCCAGTGACAGCCGGCTAAGAGGTATCTAGGCTGTGCTGGCTGTGAGAGTTCTGTTCTGTTCTAAGGGTATCATTGGACTAACCTGTACAGCATCTCAAGGAAAGTAACAAAGGTCTTAACCAGCAATGGTTAATAGAAGTCACTTCCATTACAGGGCGGATTCCAATGCTAGTGAAGGCAAAGAAACCAGACATGATCAAGAGTTCAAAGGACAAAAGTTATATATCAGCTTTCTCATATGATGCCTCTTAGGGCACTGGTAATTATCAAGGGAGCGAGCAACCCGGAATACCCTTGAGGGCTTGGGTAATAAAAGTAGAAGGGTAAAAGTGCCTTCAAGGGACTTTATTCAATCTATGTTTGTTAGTTGAAATTATTACGAAAAGAACCAATTGATCGTCCTTACAGTGAATTAATCAAAACAAATCAATTTGTGTTATCAACATATAACATATAAACAAAGACACAAGGTGTATACGAAAAAAATGTTTTTATCAAATAATTCATTGAAGAAAATCAGCTTCATATACAGATAATTAAACAAATAAGATTTTAGGACTGTGGGTACACATAAAAATAAATTACTAGGTGACTCAACAGAACCTAAAAGACACCTATCCCAGAACACATTGAGTAAAACAAAAAGAGGGATGAGGTGTATTGTCGACGTTTCGGTTTCTTAGCGGTTATTTGATGAAACCATCCTCAGGACTGTTATCAGTTCAGATCTGTATAGAAATATTGTAGTCTGCTTACAGATTTCTGTCACAGTTCCCCGCAAGGAAATCGTGGGAGAGTCACAGTATCCCAGTAACCTATTGAATGCGGAAACCGCTCATCAAAGCTGGATGTGAAGTCAAAACTTCACTCGCATATGGTTCATGTATTACATACAGAGAAATTCGTCCGGTATATATCAGACGGGGTCTTATCAAGTCTCAAAACTAATCAGGAGACGTTACGACCAGTTGAAGCTTAATTAGGCTTATGAGCAGTCTCAAGTCCTGCAGCGCCTAGAATTATGACGAGGTGGAGTCAAACCGCGTATCATCAGAGGCTCTGATGATACGCGGTTTGACTCCACCTCGTCATAATTGTTGATTATGTTTTCAGAGGCTCTGATGATACGCGGTTTGACTCCACCTCGTCATAATTCTAGGCGCTGCAGGACTTGAGACTGCTCATAAGCCTAATTAAGCTTCAACTGGTCGTAACGTCTCCTGATTAGTTTTGAGACTTGATAAGACCCCGTCTGATATATACCGGACGAATTTCTCTGTATGTAATACATGAACCATATGCGAGTGAAGTTTTGACTTCACATCCAGCTTTGATGAGCGGTTTCCGCATTCAATAGGTTACTGGGATACTGTGACTCTCCCACGATTTCCTTGCGGGGAACTGTGACAGAAATCTGTAAGCAGACTACAATATTTCTATACAGATCTGAACTGATAACAGTCCTGAGGATGGTTTCATCAAATAACCGCTAAGAAACCGAAACGTCGACAATACACCTCATCCCTCTTTTTGTTTTACTCAATGTGTTCTGGGATAGGTGTCTTTTAGGTTCTGTTGAGTCACCTAGTAATTTATTTTTATGTGTACCCACAGTCCTAAAATCTTATTTGTTTAATTATCTGTATATGAAGCTGATTTTCTTCAATGAATTATTTGATAAAAACATTTTTTTCGTATACACCTTGTGTCTTTGTTTATATGTTATATGTTGATAACACAAATTGATTTGTTTTGATTAATTCACTGTAAGGACGATCAATTGCTTCTTTTCGTAATAATTTCAACTAACAAACATAGATTGAATAAAGTCCCTTGAAGGCACTTTTACCCTTCTATTCTTAGGGCACTGGACATTCTCCAGAAGGTTTCATGAGGATATCAACTCCTACCCGTAGGATAAGACTAGAGCTGCGTAGAGTCTGATTGGTTGGTGGCGCCTTGAGTTGGTGCTCTGATAATCTGCAGACTGTCGCATCCTCTTGTAGATATACTAGGAAGATTCACAGGCCGTGGGAGGTTCCTTCACCCCGGCTAAAGGGCTCTGAGAACGCACCGTAAATATCCATGAATTTATGACACGCAACAAATAATAATTATTTAAGCAGACACTTAGGACAAGGCTTCCAGACAGACTTATTGCATATAGGGTGGGTAAAACAAAAATGCAATCTGCCTCGGAGTCATGCGATAGGCAGTGTCGACTGGAAGCTGCCTGGATATTCGAGAGGCTTACCAGGTATAGGGCAGGATGCGGGATTTATGGGGGTTCAGCTTCGGGCATGTTCTGGGGCTATCGGGGATAGCGGCTTTAAATGGCGCCTCGGGGAAAAGCAGCTTGGGAGACAATATAAGAAGCTTTGGCCTGTACTGCACACAGAAGTAGGATACCCTAGTTTGAAGAGACCAGGAACACAGGTTTATTTATGCTATTTTAGGAAGCAATATTTGCTTTATCTCATGGACAAGGTGTAGGTTACACTGCGGAACTTTAATATCATGTTGAAGGTGGATTTGCCTTAACATCAGGTGTTTACATCTGTTAATCAGAATATCAAAGCAGGTTTTTATTTTTATATTGTATATGTTGATTATGTTTTTTTAATATATGTAAAACCGGAATAACCTGATTTAGGGTTGCAAAAGCTGCCTGGTTCTCAAGCACACATCAAGGTGGCGTAGAGTATAGATGTCACGTTATGTTTAAGCAGACTTGTCACCTGACAGGGTAAGTTGAGAAGTGTAATGCTTGGTGCTTTTGAAAGGGGAGTCAGGAGAGATGCTGACAGTCCCAACATCTTCCATTACTTTATTTGTAGCTTCAAACAAAGCACAGAGATGCCTGGGGTGGAGCCAGACCACACACAACTGCCTTCCTGTGTGTCAGTCCACACTCCTTCTCTCCTTTTAATCACTGTTCACCCTGCTGCAGGCATTACCCTGCCTTTCAAGACCTCATGTAGTTCAGTACACAGCACTGCATTACTCGTGTGTGTGAGCAGACTGCACGCAATATCTGACTTACACCAGACATCCAGCACTTTTTATTCTAGCAAAGTTTCTGTATAATCTGGAGTTGGCACTTTCACCACGACCCATTCTTGTTAGAAGCATTGTTTAAGCTGTATCCATGGGAGATTTCCCGTGGTGGAGATGTTGGTTAATTATCAGTGTGGCAAAATCAAGATTTTGAAACATCTTCTTAAGTGCTAGTGAGAAGGTGTCCAAAGACCAAAAAAAAACACCTGTATTAAATACTAAAAGACTTGCCCAGGAGCATGCAAATATAGTAAGGAAGACAACACTCCAGATGTTACATTAAGCCTTCGTAACTCGAAGTGGATTTCGTCACCCAGGAGAGTGGGCTCGGTGTGGACCTTCCCCTGCTAGTGCTCCGGTCTAGGAGCAGATGTACTTGCCTTGTATTCTGGAAGGTCCTGCACATACCTGGTCTAGACTGTGCTTGTCTTTTCTCTTCTTTGACTAGCTCCTTCAGTTGCATGCTGGGTCCTGGCCTGTCTGTATAGTGCTCTTCCTCCCAGGCCACCTTTTAGCTTTACCCTCACATGCATACACCTTTGGGCTGGGTTTTTTCCTGATATGTATCGGACACTGACCTGCGGCCTATTAATGGCTTTTGCCTCTGCTTCTCGTTTCCACCTTGGGATCTTGCTCAGGCCAGGGTGGTCTAGTGCCCTATTTTATGTATGGTGCAGTACCTGTTGTGGCCTTTCCCATACAAATTAAATTCAAGGGTGTTTGGAGCTGGGTTTGTTTTGGGACTCTGTCTTCCAACTAGGAACCTGTCCAATGACTGCCAGCAGGTCTTCTGAAATAAGAGAACTCCATATTGCTACAGGCTACTTCCCCAACCATTCCCCTGCTTTCCTTCTCCAACTCCACACTCCCATTTTTCCAGGTTCACCACCAGATTCCTTCATACTCCCGTTCGTACCCATCCTGCAAGGCACAGGGGTACCCGCCCATCTCATTGGTCTCCTGTCATCTGCGGCTCCTCAGTCTGGAACCTTTCCCTGTGACAGCTGGTGCTTTCCTCTTCCAGTCTCTCTTGCCTTTCCTCCCGTTGTCATCTTGCCATTCTGTACCCCTCTGTGGCATTTCGGTACCTCCTCTTCTGGTCACCCTTTTGCCCTCACCCCCGCCATTCATGCAATTGATTAGCAGCTCACCTTCTTCCTTAGACCCACTTGC
The DNA here is from genome assembly GCF_964263255.1 of Lissotriton vulgaris. Taxonomy (NCBI): domain Eukaryota; kingdom Metazoa; phylum Chordata; class Amphibia; order Caudata; family Salamandridae; genus Lissotriton; species Lissotriton vulgaris. The sequence goes on from NC_141697.1 coordinate 122,207,495, forward strand.
TTCTTCACACAATAAGTTCTAAATTTCTCCCAGCCATTCCTTCATGCAGCCTCTTGGCTCTACCATCGCACATCCATGCCCTGTGAATCCGTGACCACCTGTTCAGGGCCCTCGCCCACTCAGTGGATTCTCACTGATGCCACTTCCTTGGCGCCAATTGGCAATAGCACCCTAAGCCTACTCACGTTCGTCCCAACTCCCCTACTTGTTACCCCCTTAGTCTGTGCAAATATTCTCTTTTTGAGGTGGGGGTGCCTCTTCCCCCCTCCAGCCTCTCTAAGTCTGCTGGGTCCGCCATCCTGTGCTGTTCCGCACTTCCAAAGTGCTGCTGGTGGATGTCCCACTGGTCTTCTCCTCCCATACAGACATCCTCAACTCAAATCAGATGCCCTTTTTTGGCTCGGTTCTCTTTTCGTCCTTTTTACACTCAGTGATGTTGCTCTCTCATCTCTGTACTCACCTGGACTCTTGTGCCTTCAGCCTCTCTTTTGGTGACCTTTCCTTTTTTACACCTCTCAGGGACTCTTCACCATGGCCTACCTCTCATCAGGGCCAAAACTGTCCATCAAAACCAATGGTCCCTTACAGCCCAGCCTGCGCTTTGGAGCTCTTGCAACACCTCCTATTTCTCTCAAGGTCAGCGGCATCTCACTTTGGGGTCTGGCCTGACCTTTCCTTCTACTGGGTGGGGTCTTCACTCCTCCCTTTCCATGGGAGGTGGGACATAAATACCATCACTAATGTGGGAACCCCTTACTGACTCAGTCTTCCTTGCCTATACTGACTTGTCGGGTGCAGGGAAGGACCTGGTTGCCTCTGGCAGCCTCCACCCCACTGGCAGTAAAACGGGCTCCGCACAGCAATATTGCACTGCGATGGAGCATTGCTTAGGCCACCTCTCCTCTCCATGACAGTGTTGAAAGGGATTGAGAAGTCCCCTTGAGTGATGAAGCAGCAGCCAAACAGCCACTTATGTCTTACCACATCCTTCATTTGTTCCCCAAAGTCCTTCTGTGGAGATGAGGCCAGTTGCAACTCATCTGTGGGTTGGGGGTGGGAGGGGGTCAGCTTATCCCACCACCCTATGCTCCTTGTCTCCTCATCTTAGTATTGCAATTATTTTATTTTCTCCCTTTGTCACCATTTTCCTATCTTTCTCTTCTTCAATCTTTCTCTCCTTTTTTGCTTTTCACTCACTTGCTTGCTGTGGGTCAAAGTCAGATTACGAAAAATATACCCTGATCTCCAAAAATGAGTGCAAGTTGTTACTGGCCACACCCATTTGCACACATTAAGCTCTGCAGTCATGCACTCTTTCTCTCTTTTTATTATCCTCAGTCCTGTATCTTTCCTGTCCCTCAGGGTCTCCCATGTGGCTTTGCTGCTCTCTGGGGCTCATTGCGACATTCTCGAAGTAAGGGGATTCCATTTGTCCAAGAGGTTTTGATTTCTGTGAGTAGAAACATTGATTTGATGTGAGCAAAGCACAATATTCACAATGGCTCAGGGAGTTAACTCTACCCATCGTCAGAATTCGATGTGTAATAATTCAGTGTACTTTTGATATGTAAAATAGTCCCTCGTGAGTTGCAATGCTAGCACTCCGTGGGAGCAGATTGCTACACCAAACAGCCAATAGCATGAGGTGAGAAAATTATTTATCTGATAGAGCCAGAGCCAATTTAATGCAAAAATGAAGGAAGTTTAACAATAGGTCAAGCAGACAACTGCCCTGACAAAGCAAGATAAAATATGAATTACTAGATAAAAATGAATAAATGTACTGTGCTAAGAAACATCAGAGGTGTGTTATGAAGCACTACATAATGACAGGTGACCACTTGTCCTAGCTCCTATTTCTTGAACCCCCAAGCCACTTTGGACGGACATTTCAAGAGGGAACAGGCCAGAGGTGAGCATCAATGTGCAACTACAGTAGCACAGTTCCTCCAAGCCCACACACCCTCTGTACAATACAGATCTCATTCATTCAGCACTTTCTCCTATTTTCTTTGTTCACTGTGGGAAAAACGTGATTGAATTGAGGCCTTAATTAAAGGAACCGCCTACGTACCGTGCACCAGGCACTGCAAACGCGTACTCTTAAATAACTTTCTTTCTTGGTTTCTTGCATTCCCTTACAGCACCGCTTCCTCTCCCTGCTGTGACTTACCATTCGTTTGCCCCAGAAGTGATATCATAGGCATTGTCCTTGAATGGCCAATGAGGTGCCAGTTTTGAACATGAAAGAATGCCATGGAAGAAGAAGGATACTAAATGTGATGCAACAGCTTACTCCACTGTTCAATGCAGTGAACTCCATTGAAAGCGTGAATGATTTACTGTGCACACACAATGAGCCCAAAATGTACACACAAAAGACTCTGTGAAGGAGGCCAATTAAGTCCTCTCTACCTCTTCCTCCTCCGGCTTAACTAAAGTCCAGTTTACTGGGCAGATTCTATATTTTACCATGAAAGGCGAGCACCTATTTAGGAGTGACAAGGCTCAATAATCGAGCTCCGCACGTAGCAAATGGAAAGGGCATTAATGAGTTCTCAAGGGTGTAGGAAACACAACATTTCTGGGTGGGGGGGGGATACAGAGTCTTGGGGAGAACCGTGTCAGGGTCTGGCTTGACTAACAGCCAAGGCACATGATGAGCCATCAGAAGATGTAAATCAGTCAATAAATGTCATGAAAAAAAGAGACTTTAACATTTCTCAGTGTTGCAAATAAGTACACATGGTTACATCACTCTATTCAGTGACATTTATTGAAAGTAACATATTTTGAAACAGGAAACATTGAATGCCCTGGCTACGTTCCGCGAGTTACTGAAAATGTAATGCTCTATTTGTATAGCCTTTTTTCGCTACTGAATGTGAAGCAAGATTATTATAGCCTTATAGCCCACCGTAGAGGGCTATACGGGCTATTAAAGGCCCTCTCCAGCGTTAAAGGCCCCGAGCCGAAGGCGAGGGCCTTTAACAAGGGAGAGGGACTTTAATAGCGGTATAGCCCATCTACGAAGGGCTATAAGGCTATTAGAATATTGCCACTAGAGGGCAGAATGTTCTAACAAATTAAACTTGGGGTTCTCAAAGCTCGAGGGGATATAAATCCCCTCGAGCTTCAAGAAGCCTTTGTAAGACATTGGAATGTTGCTCTGCGGGCCTTTACCGGCCCGTAGAAGCAGGGAGCACTCCATTGTCTGCAATGGAGCTCCCAACATTCCAATGTTCTAATTTATATTAGCCATCTACAAATGAAGTTTTTATAGAGTGCTGAAACACTAAATTTTGAACTCAAACTGGAAGGTTAAGGAAATGGTACATAGCAAGGAATGGGATGCAGTTGGTCAAGTGAGGAAACTAGTACTTAAGTCTAGGATTGCATTTTGTGCAGGTAGAGAGATATAGTTACATCCTTCTCTCTTCCATTTAATACCAAAGATCTGTGCTATGTGTTATGCTGTTCAATTAGTGTTATTATATATAGCTCAATAAATATACTTAAAGCAAACATAGTGGCAGAAAATACCTGTCAGAAATCATGCTGCCATTTGCTAGCTTCTCCTTGAAGAGCTATATCATAAGAAGCAAACACTTTGGGACCTTTAAGACCTCTATAAGTTTTCTCCAAGATCAATATCTATGTATCTCAATAAAAATTAAATGTAATTTGCCTATTTTAAAGTTAATCAAAATAAATCTTTAGTCTTCAAATTCCCATGCATATATCATCACTTATTTTCTATGCAATGTGCATCCGAACTGTTTTCTACATTGGCTTCTGAATATGTTTTTCATCTTAAACTCAATTTTCATTAAGATAATTTTGACAATTTTCATTGTGGTCTCAAAATTGTCCATCAGATTATCTCAGAGCCATTCTCTCCATTTATCCAAGTTCATATATAATGAGGCAAATCCCAGTTCAAGGTCAATGCTACATTTCAGCTGTGACAAATTTATTCTGTTACAGCCTTCTTCAGGATTTATGCTTTACGCATATATTTTAAATCGACTGGGATTATTCTTGGAATGAATACCTATAATTTATGCATAGAAATCTGATCAACCATCAATAAATGTATCCTTATGCATTACTTGGCTTTAGTGCATTTAGTGAAATAACGTTTCAAATTGAGATTGCATTTTTGCTACAGCTTGATATATCAAGTATCAAATATCTAAAATATCCAAGTTGTCAAGAAACGTCTACATGAATATTGCTTACATCTAACCATATGTTGCGAATCATAAGTCATATATGATAGAGTACTTTTACAACTTCTTTTTTTTTGAACCGTTTTTATTGCAGAACCAAGCTATACAGCATACACTTATAAGTCTCTTACAATGCCAACCCTAGTGCGTATTTCTTGTTCAAATAAGTCGCTTACACGGCCCATAAGCCCACAACCCGGAGGTCAGGCGGCGTCAAGCAGCGGATCTCCACTCCCAGCAACTTCTGAACATCATTATTTCCCCATGCAAGGATATTTTTAATCTGCTTTTGTATTTTCTGTCCCCCTCCTCTCAAACCCCTCCTCCCCCCAAAATCCTAACTCCCCAACGCCCTCCCTCGCCAACCCCCGAGTGCCCCCACCTATGCCCGAGCTCGCTGTTAGTGTATGTGTATGAGTGCTATCAGGAGTGATTGATGATCTACAAAGAAAGTGCACCTGGTGTGCCTGTGGGGGTTTCAGCACCTGAGTTGGAAATTCCGTCCTCCTCCTCCAGCATGCGGTCTCGTAAAGCCTTCACCAGCGTCTCCCATGCTGTTGCCGCCTCAAGTGCCCTGTCGTCGGACCTGCGGCGGGCCAGTTGATACCTGAGTGTGCTTTCGCTCGCCGCCCACTTAAGACATTCGTTAACCCACCTTCTGTGCGTGGGACCCTTTTTCGATTTCCAATTTCTAGTTATTTCCCTCTTGGCCAGTATCAACCCCATATCAATGAACTTACTCGTGATCCTATTCTTGGGTGTGTGCGGATACCAATGCAATACACCTACAGCCTTGCTATATTGCAATTCTCTATCCGTTACAACATTTAATGTCTCACCAATCTCCTGCCAATAGTCCCGTAAACGTGGGCAGTCCCATAGCATATGGCCCAGGTCCGCCTCTGCTGTGTTACATCTGGGGCAAGCCGCATCTTGCACCCCAAAATACTTCCCGATTTTCCCTGGTGTGAGGTAGGCTCTATGGGGGATGTAAAAATGTATCAGTTGAAAGCGTGCGTTCCTCGTGCTCTTCCTTGCTCGCCTCATTATTTGCGCCCAAGTTGTATCAGGGATCTCCATATGGAGGTCTAATTCCCATTTGGCTTTCAGTGCTGTTAGGGGTTGTAATGTTTCTCGCAGCATTCTAGAGTAAAGGCATGTTGCTGCTTTATAAGTACCAATGCTCTGGTAACAGCAGCATGCATCAAATAGTCCACCCTCGGGAGGTCAAATCGGTCTTGCAGGGTTTGGTATGGAATTAATGCCCCATCTTCATACAGGTCTCCAAGCATTTGCAGCCCTGCATCTTCCCACCCCTGTAATCGCGACCAATCGCCACCGCGAGGGAGCGCCGTCACCATCCCCAGCGGTATCTCCGGCGCGTACATACGCCGCACCCACGCTCGCTGTCGTGCTCGATTCCAGCAGAGCTTGAACGTCTGCTCTTCTATAGATAAATCCCTGAGGATGAGCTTTTGCTGTAGTGTGATGTACGCCAGAACATGGCGGGGGTGCCCTGTCCCTCTCATGCTCCGGACCTCGGTACACCCTCGCCACTTCTTGTGTGAAAACCTGCAATTGGGCCGCAAGATAGTAAAATTCAAAGTCCGGTACCGCCATGCCCCCCTCATCCTTTGGTCGGATCAACATAGCTAGGGCTATTCGACGTCTGCCTGTGCCCCACAGAAACAATACCAACAGTGATCTCAGCTGTTGGAAGACAGAACCGGGTATCCACACAGGCAAAGTGTGGAAGTAATAAAGAAGGTGTGGTAAAGCGATCATTTTCACTAATGAAATGCGGCCCGTTACCGAAAGCGGGAGGGTGGCCCAAAAGGACATGTTGCCCCTCAGTGCCCGGATACAGCGGACTACATTTCCCTCCAGCATATCTGCAGTCTTGTGATACACATGCAGTCCCAGATATTTCAAGCAAGTAGGCTCCCAGTTGAGCAGCGGGGGAGTGGTTGGTCGCGTCTCCCCCTGTCGCAATGGGAACAAACAGGATTTAGACCAATTGGCTTTCAGACCCGACAGCCTACCGAAGAGCTCGAGGAGTCTTTCTGCGCCCTCCAGCGCCTCGTTTACGTCCTCAAGGAATAATAAGAGGTCGTCCACGTATAGTGAGATAACCTGCGGGCTTCCCCTGTAGACTATGCCCTTGTAATAACGACCCGTCCGGGCTTCGGCCGCAAATGGCTCTATCACCAAAGCAAACTGCAGGGGGGATAGAGAGCACCCCTGCCTAGTACCTCGGCACACCTGGTATTGATGCGAAATAAGGGAGCCCACCCGCACTCGTGCCGTCGCCGACGTATAAAACACTCTCGTCCAGCCTATGTAATCGTCTCCAAGGCCAGAGTGCTTCATAACCCTGTAGAGGTATTCCCACTCCAAGCTATCAAACTCCTTCTCGATGTCGATTGATAATACTAAGGGCGTTCGTGCCTGCGGCAATGGGTCGCCCATTAACCGTATCAGCCGGCGTACATTGATAGTAGTATTTTGCGTGGGAATGAATCCGGATTGGTCGCTATGGATCAGCTCCGTCATGTGCTGCAGTAGTCTGGTCACCAATATGGTACTCAGGATTTTGTAGTCCGTTGTTAGCATGGACAACGGCTGATAGGATGCTGGACTGTCGCTCTCCCTCTGCTGCTTCAACAACGGGATCATCAACGCTTCGCACATGGATTGAGGCAGCCTGCCTCTGGACTTAGCTTCGTTGTACACCACCTTGAGCTGCGGGGCAAGTTGCCCTAGTTATTTACTGTAAAATTCTATGGGCAAGTCGTCCAAGCCCTGGGTTTTATTTCGAGCCATCTGCTTCACCGCATTCCCTATCTCCCCCAGCGTGATGTTCCTGCCCAGGTCTTCTGCCTGCTCTTGGTCTATCTGCGGTAATTGTAGCCCCTCCAGAAAAGCGTCAATGTCACATTCTCGACCTTCCAGCGCGCTTTCATAAAGCGTTCCATAATACAAATGGAAGCTGTCCAATATTTCTGTTTTGGTGTTGCATATGCGGCCCCCTTCCCCCTTGATAGCCAAGATCGGGTGGCTGCGCCTAGTGGGGTTAGCCAACCAAGTAAGCATCGTCCAGGCGTTGTCCCGTTCAGCGTGCGCTCTCGTCAAATAAGTCTTATGATCGAAGCTCCGGAGCCGCTCCATTTCCACGGCCACTGCCTCTTTGGCCTCACAGACAGCACCCTGTAGCTCATGATGATTAGGTCGCGCCAACTCCGCCCGCCGCAATGCCCTCTCTGCCTTATCCAAATCATCTACTAGAGCCTTGCGGACTCCTGCAAATTTCCCTATGCAGTGCCCTCTGATAACCACCTTGAAGGCATTGCACTCTATTGCTCTGGATGTCGTGGTGCCATTATTTTCCTCAAAAAATTGTGTAATTCTCTCTCCCAACGCCCCCCGAAATAGTGGGTCGTCCAAAGTGTCCGGCCGCAGTTGCCACGTCGGGACCGGCGAGGTCTCAGACATCCAATTTAGCGTCAGTAGCAAGGGGTTATGATCGGACTGCGTACGAGTTAAGTACTCAGTATGCGCCACCTCAGAGATCACAAGCGGGGAGCACAAAAAAGCGTCAAGACGGACATGGAGGTCATGCAGGCTAGAATAATACTAGTAGTCACGCAATGATGGGTGTTGTGCTCTCCAAGCGTCCTCCAACTCCCATCTCTCCTGCCACTCAAGCCTACGCTTCGCTAGGCAGTTCACTGGGGATGTACCCAGCGGTGGGTGGGACCTGTCTAGTGTGGTGTCTACTACTGAGTTAAAGTCTCCTCCCATGAGGATAGGCCCCACCAAGTAGCTCGCCAGTGCACCGGAGAGCTTTGTCAAGAAGGCCGATTGATCAACATTAGGTGCATACACGCTACATAGCACTATATCCCGGCCCCTTAGTTTCCCCTCTACAGCTACTTTTACAACTTCTTGAGACCTTCATTTCATTTAATAATAATAACTTTCATAGTCTACCTTTTCTCTATTTTCTCATGATGCACCTCTTAGCATTTGTGCCTGTAAAATGTAAGGGAAGACCAAAGTCTATATACAGGAGACAATAGCTTAACAAAGTAAAAAAAAACATTTGTTGTCATTATATGTAAGTTTTGTGTTAAAACCATATTATTATGTTCAAAAAGGAAATATCTAGAACTTTGAATATGGTAATCTAAGAGTAAACAATATACTTACAGTTAAGCTGTCTAAACAAGTAAAGTTTATAAGGATGTGACTGAAGGCTCACTGCAACAGGCTTGCAACAACTCACTATTCAAAATAGAGAGCAACTCTAGAGACCAAAAATGTGTTATTGTAACTATTACTATGTACTTTCAGATATTCTTTAACGAGTAAAGCCTCTTACCACGACAAGAGGTAGAAGAAAAAAAGCTTCTAGCTCCTCCTGCTGCCCTTAGTCCAATCGTAATTCCTAAATAATTGGTTAGTCTCATGTAATAACACTATGAAGTACATGACTACATGTGCAACTCATTCAGAGCTGGTACAGGTGTTACCTGCTACTGAAAGACAGGAGAGCACGATTACCTGTTTTACAAAGAAAGGTATGAGAACAAGGATGACTATAGATTGTGCACCCTTCTAGTGTTCCTTTGTTACTTGGATCTGAAATATTTGAGAAAGTGTAAAGGTTTAGGGATGGTGTGAACCTTTTAAAAACAAAATCAATTCAGGTGATGTGAGCATGGGGTGTAACGGTACCACATATACTGAAGATCTAGCATCAAATGAGTAAAGGCATACTCACCATTTTGGATTACTTAGCTATCTGAAAGACCTAAATACAGACATACAGAAAAAAAGCTTCACAACTAAGCACTTTCCAAAAGACACACTATCAGTGTTTATAATATGTAGATGTATTATGCTTTGGGTTATCAAACGTAAAACAATATTATTGAAAAGGGAATCAGCTGCTTGTACACCAAAGCTCCATACACTATGACATGTTTTAATCCTATGTGCACAAGATTGGTTATTTAATAGGTGTAATCACGGTGATCCTGTCCCACATATGTAGGGAACACAGAAGTGTTACGCATAAAAAACAGGCATAAAAACTGTGAGAATGTTTTTCCCCTTTTATGTTCATCTTTCTCTAAATAGTACAGATTTTGCAACAGTCTTAATTCCATTGGAAGCTTATTCCATAGGAGTAGAGCCTGGATCTGAAAAGAGCGACCCTCCCTATCCGCGCTTGACGGTATTTAGGGACCCGTGCCAGCTGAAGTGACAAGGACCTTAAGGTCCGACCAGGACAGTAAAACTGGATTCTGTTCCTGATGTACCCGGCCCCAATGCCATGAAGGGCCTTAAAGGCCAGAACCATGGATTTAAAATAGATCCTCTTGCGGATTGGAAGCCAATGCAGAGAGTGCAGACAAGAGGACGTCAGTGCTCTTGGGCTAAACAAAAGAATTGTCCTAGCTACCGCATTTTGGGCAACTTACAGTCTTGACAATAAGTACTCTGGCAGCCCCAAGTACAGATTATTAACATAGTCCAGCCTAGAAATTATCAAAGCCTGGACTACCATTTTTCTGTGAGAGATGGGTAAAAGTGGCAGGAAAAGTCTTAGCATTTTCAACATGCCGAAGTAGGAACCTGCCACAGTCTGAATTTGGGCCTGTATGGATAATTTCCAGCTTAACCCTTAGATTTTTCACGATGTTGACAGAGGTGGAAGGGGGTGACATATCAGCCGGCCACCAAGTCCGCCAAACATTGCTGGGGGAGTGGCCGAAGAAAATAATCTTGGACATTTCGGGATTACATTTGAGCTGGTTGTCTTGTAACCAGGAAAACACTTTGGTCAAACAAGAGTTGATCAAGTCTCCCTTAAAATCAGATTCTTTGTTGCAGAGGAAAAACAACTGTGTATCATCTGTATACAAAATTATTTTAGCACCATAAGCCCCGGCCAGGGATGCTAGTGGAGCCATATAAATATTAAAACGAGTGGGGCTCATAATTGATCCCTGTGGAACTCCCACCTCCATAGAGGGGATGGGGGCTGCCAAAGGTGGAGACCAAACTACTTGATTGCGGTCCTTTAAAAATGAAGCGAGCCAATTAAATACCGTATCCACGATGCCACAATCCTGGAATCTAGCCAGGAGCCGATCATGGGGAATGGTATTAAAGGCCGCAGATAAATCAGTAATATCATTGTGGCCTTTCCACCTTTGTCGAGAACTTCCTTAAAAGCTTCTGAAACCTCCAGCAATGCTGTCTCGGTACTAAAATTCGACCGGAATCCAGACTGACTCTGATGGAGGATAGAATTAGTCTCCACAAATGTGGTGATCACCTGGTTCGCAGCTTTTTCCAATGCTTTGGAAAAAAAAGGAAGCAGAGATATAGGCCTGTAATTAGAGGGTACTTCAGGGTCCAAAGTTTGTTTTTTAAGAAGGGGAATAATTTTTGCCCTTTTCCACCTGTTCGGGACCCGTCCGGTCGCAAAGACAGATAGAGGATCTGATTAGCCGCAGGATTAATAATCTCTGCTACCGATGCGAGGATACTAGCCGGACAGGGATCAGAAGGGGAGCCTGATTTAAGGCCTTTCAAAAGGGATCCATGGGAACTGATTCAGGGATGTTTGATTTCCCAGAGATTGAGAGGGGACAATCTCTTCATTGTCTTCCTGCACCAGGGTAGCTAAATGGAAGGACTCCTGGATAGTCTTGATCTTATCGTGGAAGTATGTGGCCAAATGATTAGCCTCCGTCGGAGTAAGTGATTTAGGTACAACCGAGGGGGAGGAGAATTCATTGACTATTCTAAAAATGTCCTTATTTTAATTTTTTGCTAGATCAATTTTCTTAGTAAAAAACAGTTTTTTCTCCTCAAGGATATGTTGATAGTGGGACTTCAATGCATTTTTATAAATAATTTTGTCATTGGGGTCGAAGAGTTTCCTCCAGGACCTTTTTAAGAGTTTACAGAGCCTCTTGCTTTCTTTGAGAGCCGCTGTAAACCAAGGAGCAGAGGAGCGAACCATTTTCGCAGAACGCGAAACTAGAGGTGCCAATTCTCCCACATGGAGCTGAAGCCAGTTGTCCAGACCTTCATCATCCGCCTCTAGACCGCCACTAAAACCTATTGGATGTTTCTTAATAGCAGTTTTCAGAGCATCAGATGGGATTAGGTGAAAAGGTCTAAAGTTACAAAGCTGAGACTTTGCAGAAGACTTAGACCGATTGGGTTTCTTTCTCATCTTGAAATCCAGAAGGAAGTGGTCAGATCACACAAGGGGAAGCGGTTGTGACATTTCTATTTCAATGGTTGAAGAAATCTGATCGAAAATGTGACCCTTCTAGCCCCTCCAGAGACTCTTGGAGTCTGATAGAGTCAGGGTCATCTGACTTATCCATATGTAGATTAAAATCGCCTAATACCAGACAATGCTTAGGTTTCAAAGCAAATGGGGAGACTTCGTCAGCAATGGAAGATAAAACATTCCTGCGGGCCAGGAGGCCTATATATTAAAATCCCAGCCAGGGATTGGTGAGGGATACCGCTGGATGAAAACCGAGGCATTCCGCTCGCTCTATTATTACCGAAGGAACTGTTTTACTTAAGAAGTTGTTTTTAAAAATGATAGCAATCCTGCCCCCAACCCCAGTCTGTTCATCCTTCCTGGATATTTGATAGCCGATCGGGATGGCAGAAGCCAAAGTAGGGTTGGAGGTTTCATTTAACCAGGTTTCAGTCAAAAATAAAGAGTCAGTAGAATTCTCCACCAGCAGGTCATGACTATTAAGGGCATGTTTGGTCAAAGATCGGGTATTCAGAAGCATTTCGCGAAGTTGCCTGTTATTTTGAGGTGCTTTAAAGTCGCTTCCTCCATAATGACTACTACGCTGCCCCTTAGGCCACTGACCTGACTCTGTTACAATAGCATTCCATCCACATACCAAGCAGCCCTTTAACTCCGGGTGCTCGTATAAAGCAGCAGAGACAGACGCATATCTATTTACATACCTTCCTATTTCAAGCAAAGTATGTGCAGTGTAGCATATGCGGGCCCCATCAATCCGCTTACAATCAGAGTGGCCGACGCCGTCCGCCTCCGGGATGCTGACTGGCCCAGACGGGCTTGCGTTTGGCGCGCCCGCTGCGCAGATGATTCATTGCCATATTTTATATGGCGTAGGCAAAAGCAAGAGACTAGAGCGCTGACCGAGAAGGGCGGACCCACTTTAACAGGCGGGTCCCGCCAGACGCACTAAAAGTTAAAAATTGAATTCAAAACCAATTACAAAACATCAATATTACAATTGCACAATGCTGCATTTTGTGTTAAAACTGCACAAAGAGTTCTAAGATAACTTTCTAAGGTGAGCAACTACCCACCCCACATTCAAATAACCAATGAATGATCTGTAATTGTAAACAATATTCCCTCTAAACCACACTTCAATTAAAAGTCTTACAGTGTTCCCTTTTTATTCATATTTCCTCTGGCTCATGCCACATGAGTTGGAGCTGATCTTTGCAATCATTCTCCATTGTAATTCTCCCAAGTCGTGTTGAGTTTTAGCAAAATTGGCCTCAACAGGGACAATCAATCTCTGTTCAGTAATTCTGCGTCTAATTTCTCGTTTAGCCTTTCCCACATCGGGGAGCCAATATGGACACAACATCAGATAATGAACATTGCTTGCCCTACAATTCAAATGTGCCACACTCTTTAGTGTTCTGCCCTTATTTCACAGAAGTAGCAACATGTGGAATAATCTTTGACTTTGAGTAACGCCTAAAAAGCGTTCCTCTTAATTTTCTTTTAGTGCGGTCATGCTTTAGATAATCTCTCAAGTTGCTGTTTCTTCTCAAGACAAATAGAGGTATGTCTAGTCTTTTAAAATCATTTATATTATAATATGCTATTTTGTGATGACAAGACTTTTAATCTAATTTGTGAATTGACTATAGCGTGTTACTCAGACTAGTGTTTATCTTTCTAACTCTGAATGTCAAGAAGGTAGCTCTCTGATAATACCTGGTTTATTTAAGAGTTTGACTCACTATGTAGCCACATTCTTTGTCTTATTTGTTTATGTTTTCAGCACGTGTCAAATAGTTTGTCACATTAGTACAATTGTGAACGGACTGAGCAAGGGGCTTGGAAACCTGGGCGAAGAAGACTTGAGACCCGCCCCTCCCCCACCTGCATCCTTTCAGGATTGTGGTGAACCAGCCTGTGGCTCTAAGGTTCCAAGACTATAAGGCTGGAAAAGTCAAGACATGGGGTTTCCAGGGTGCTCTCAGCGGAGGTGTCACTTGAGAATTGAACTTTACCTAGAGAGGTGAACGGCAGCTTTTTTGATGCATTGGCGTCAACCACTTGCCATATCAGTTCATTTACCGTTTTTACGCCCCTCACATTTGCTATTTCTCCCTCTATCCATTCCCCATGTTTCCGGACGTATACATGCATTTTTAATTCAATACGGATCCTGCTTTGTGCTTTGTTTAATGTTGCCCTAGTTTTCTTGAGTGCAAGTGACCTGGCTTCTGTTAACTAATGCATGAGCATCATCTCGACCTAGTCTTTCAGGGGCCCGCCATTCTGAATTTGGTAGGCAAACACTTCTATACTGTCAAAGTATTGCATACCTATTGATGTCTGTTGATAATACTAAATGTATCCTAATTTTGTTTACATTACATAAATACCCTGCAGAAAGCATCAGTCTGCGAAAATCATAATATGAAAGACCTAAATCCAGAGAGAGTAGTGCTTAATGAGACGGTGGGGTGCTGGCTGTATCTTTTCTCTCCCTCACCCCAATTCCACTTCCCTGCATCCAGTATTTCACCTTGTACTAGCAGAGCCATATTCTAGTGAGAGTGGCGGCTTGCCATACAACATTTATGAATACTGACAAACTGTGAATACGATGGCGAAATTGATCAAAACACAGGCCATTCTTTTGACTTGGGTAATTGGCACAGTGTCGTACGCTTGGTAAACAAGTTAACACTTCGACATCTCCATGCTGCTATCCTGATGTTTAAGAATGTATATGACTGTCTGTTTTGGTATGGTTTCTGTCTCCTGCATTCAGCCACTCTACCAATTGTTGTAACAGGCGTTACATTCATACAGGCAGCTGTGTCAAGAACTTACAGAATAACATACATGCTACTTATTTTGGAGTTTTATAAAGCACTGTTAGTAGGTTTACAGCTTCTTCCAAGAGTAAGACATGAGCAAAAACCTGGGTATTGATTCTAAGGGAAGAGCTAGAGTACAGCCGATACCAAAGAACTCTGTCGGATTTTTTTCCTTTGCCCCCATTTGTGTGAAATTCAGGTAAAAGTGGTTCGAAATAGTTCAATTTTCAGACCTCTTTTCAACTGCATGTAGTTCTGCTGTGCCACTGTAGCACTTCCAATACATACTTGAAATGTTCATGTGTTTGGAGTTTCAGGCATAATCTGGTCACTCATCTAGGATCCTTTGTAACCTGTCAATCATTATCTTTGGCAGTTTGGTGTAGATGAAGTTGTAACATTCCAGCGTGTGCAGTCATCAGTACTCCCATTCACTTTCACTTGATTTATTGTGGATTCATGGTACTATTTCCAGATGAGGGATAGATGGAAATGATGTTATTGACTACTTACTTTGTTTGGGGAAAGAACACATGTAAAATGACACTCATGTTCTGGAGTTAAGAGTTGTGCATGGAGGCTCACCCAGGCTTGAGGATCTATGAACTTTCAAATACCCAACAGCATCCTCGCTTAGTCCCAAATGCATTTCTTTCTTATAAAATCTTCCATTAAAATATCCTAGAAAACACATTGATCTCCATGTGAATCCACCACACAGGAACAATTCTACCATTAGCAGTAATTTAGATAATCTCAGTATTTATTACAAAAAGAGTCAAAGAAATTGCATATAAAAAACACACTATTTCTGCAACCCTATTAGTAATTCCCCCTTCAACTCTAACAGATAATAAATCAATGAGACATATAATTCTATTCTACTTAAACCTATCTCTAGGTATACAAGATGCTGTCTCAAAATCTACCTAAATGCTCTTTCATTACAAACAGAGAAGAACTGGCAGTGAAGAACAATGGAGCAGATTATGTTAAGGCAATGAAAAGCGCAAAAGATATATATAAGATAAAGGGCTACATTATTAGTTGACTTACTGATTCATTACACACTAGTGAAGGTAAAACAATGTTAAGCAATGCACCACAGAGGGCTTAATATCCCACATTTACCATATTAAAGGAGGAAGCACTGAATGTAACTGAACAAATTATTTGATTCTCATCATCCCATTAGTCATGTGCTTGAACGTAGAAGCTATGGTACTTGGTACAATCCCCTTATACTAGTTATCAGACTATTCTTTTTTACTGCCGGAGGGGGGGGCGGGGGAGGGCGATGGGTCCCCCAGTTAGGGCGCAATTGGCCTCCCAGGGGAAAACAAAATAGCAGGCACATTCTGCAAAAGGGTAGGCCAATCTTGCAACCAGGCCAACCCCTCTGGGGGCATGATTTTTTTATAAAGTATGTTTTTTTTTGCCTGGTGGGGTAATCGAGTCCCCAAGGAGAGCGCAATCGGGCCCCCAGGAGAAGACAAAATAAGTGAAAGCCACTAAACAGCCAGGAAGTTATGAGCATGCTTTTACTGTTGATTATCCTGCTATTCCAACAACATTGCCTGCAGCAACCACAAATGCATCCAGTCTTCCAAACCATGCAAAACACCTGTTCAACACTCCCTTACAAGTTCAAAACTACCCCAGTGTGGTCTGGCGTTAGTCATGACTTTGGATTTCACTAAAATTATGCATACATACATACACACTTTTAAGGCCTTTCAGCCGGCCCTCTTAGTCCTTTGGTGTCAATACATTGGCCTGTTGTAGTGTCATTCACATGTTTGTTATGCTCAGTACAGTATACATTATGGGGCACTTCAGACACTGGCTACCTTTACTGGGAGTGACGACATTCTGCCCTTTCACTAGGGGAACATCCACATACAAAGTAGGACTCTTCAGTTCCAGGAGCTACTACAGCAATGTGTGTTTTTTTAGACCAATGACAAACTTTTGCAAAAGCCATGACAAGACAAATCAAGCATTGAGAAAGCCAAAAGACTGCCCACCAAACTCGACTTATTGACTTTGCCAGTGTTTGTTTAGTTATCTGGTTTGCTAATGGGGTCACATTTAAAGGTGCCCTCAGGCCTAGTTTCTGTCCCTGTTTGGCTCTGATATGGCTTTATTTTAGCCGTCTCCTGCTTACAATTGTCTCTTCTTCAATGTAAACTACCTTTAAGCCGTTCCGTTGGCAGACTGGTGCACTAACTGGCTGGTGCTGAGAACGAACGTTGGCCGTCGCAGCCCCGCCCGTTTCTTCGAACGTTCCGCACTGGTGCGGAACGTTCAAAGCAGCTAACGAGTTAAAGAAGACCTGGCTCTGTTTCTCCCGAGCCAGGATAGGTGAAGGGCTAGTCGCCACGCTGCCTGAATGTTGTGGGTATATGACGGGCTCTATCTTCCTTTCCGGTCAGCTTAGACCTAACTAATGTGGGGGTCATATAATACAAGGTCAAAGCGTATCTTGTATGAATTCGCATGGCTGGTGACTTGGGCATCTAGTCACATTGGTAGCACTAGTCTTGCAGCAAGAGTTCCATATTATTCTTGATTAACCGGTCCTGAAGAATTGCCAATAGACCCCTTAGGGGCTGACAATGGCAAGAAACATGTTGACCACAACACACAGCACGCTCACTCTATAGGACCGTTGCCTCAAAATAGGGCCACATTGTTTTTACTTAGGTTAGTAAGTCTCCTGAATAAAATTTATGAAATAGGATCTTCCTAAACCTATTTTAAATCACCGTTTTCACATCGCTACACTACTCACTACAGTTCACACATCCCCATGCACCCAATGGCTTTATCTAGTGCTAAACACTTGAGAAGATACATTGTTGCTGATAGGACATGCCGCGATTCGGGCACAGTAGCCATATACAATGAAGTTGAGATGCGACTGCTGACATCTTTTGGAATTTGCGAATAGCGGACAAAGATATCGCCCTGACGAAGTTCTTTGTAAGAACGAAACACGTTGGCTGCCCGTTGAAATTTATATGACTAAAGAAGATTAAAAGAAAGTTTTAAACCATATCAACACTGGATGGACATTTCTTAATCCATTTGTACTTTTGTTACTCATGCGAGGTGGTGCAATACACGGGGTAGAAGATTCGACTTTGATCATCGAGATAGCCCCTTGGGGACAACAGGGGCAGTGGAAACGCACACCATGAGAGCTAGGAGCTCATAGTTTAAGTCTTACTTTGGGAGGGCGGGCGTGTTGCTTTATGAGAGGTGCGTCACACAAAACTGGGTTGTGTGTAGTGTTGTGTTGTTTCATTGTTGGGTTTGCTCGTATGGTATTATAACTGCATTTATTTAACAGTGATCCTGGAGGTGATGCATTGAAGTACTTTACAACAGGTTGCACCAACCAAAAGTTATTGTATAACACAGTACATATTGGTTATTGAACAGTGGCTGGAATGGGCTCACGCCCCTTCCCACGAAGTATGCTGTGGTATTCCATATGCGGCAAGTTGAAGTAATAGTTTCTTCTTTTTTGTCTCTTTTAGCGTCTTAAGAGAGGTTTTTTGGAAAAAACCTTTGGATCACGGCATTATGATCTAAGTGCTTTTTGCTTTTCCACTTTCTTGGCCTATCTCACATGTGCACAACCACAAACTGATTTGTAAGCATACTTCTTCCTTTTTACATTCGACATAGCATTTTAGATGGAAGGCTTTAGGTAGTAAATAGAGGTGGTGTCTCAGTGGATGACTGCTGCCTAGGTTCTAACTCCAGAAACAGAATACAGCTCTAAGACAGGATATGCTATTAAGACAGCATCATAAGGAGAGGATAATGAAGCAGAATCTGGAAGGAATGTTTCAGTTGGCAGAGCTCCATCCAATGACTTGTCTTCCAGTGATTTTGAGGAACATGGTCATGGTAGTCCAGATGGTCCTTTGCAAGTACATTATGTGCAGTGGAGAAACAGTAGCAGGGTAGCCCAAATGAAAGAGCAGGCACTTCAGAGCCAGACAGAGTACTCGATTGAGAGGATCCTAATTCTCCCATACAGGATGTAATGTCTGCACTGTAAATATTTTGCCTATATATTATGTTTATCTCTTTATGGACGTTTCCTTCCTTGGGGAAACTGTGCACCAAGCAAATGTGCATGTGAAACAGTTCCTGAGGGACAAGCATACAGTCCTTTTGGTCTGCTGGTATGATTGGGCATCATACCAGGCATGAGCAGATATAGGTTTTTGATTTTTCAACCTATACTGCATTTCAGTAATAATTTTGCAGCATTGTCCCGTGAACATTCAGACCATGACATGTTTTTTAAGATGCGGCCTATCATGAAACATTCATCTGAAATGTTTCCAGAGATTTATAATCCTGGAAAGAACACAGCGGATGATGAGTCCTTTTCCTGTATAAAGGGCAACTGCTGTTCAGGCAGTAAATGCCAAGCAAAGGAGCCTGTTATGGCATGATGTGCGAGAGCTGTACTGGTTATGTATACAGCCTGAGAGTATATACAGGGAAGAACTCTGCTATTAAACCTTTAGGTTGCCCTCCACGCTAGGAATCAGTACAAAGATTGTATGCGAGCATGTCCAATCACTTTTTCATAAAGGTTCATAACCTTTATGTAGACAACTTCTATACAGGAGTCACGCTGTTCAGTAAACTGTGCAAAGCTGGCACTGTGGTAGGCTGTGCAATTTGATGTTGCTGCAAAGGATTCCCACAGGAGCTTGTTTGTAAGAAGCTCTATAGAGCCCAGAGCACTACCCTGCATTTCAAAGAACTGCATGTGGCCAAATTCTCAGATAAGCGGCATGTATACTTGTTCATTACAATCCATGATGTGAGCACTTTTCTGATCACTGTTTGGTGTCATTTAGCCGAAGTTCACAAGCCCAATTGTATACTGGATTACAATATTTACATGGGTCAAGTGGATAAAAATGACCAGGCACTTACAACTCGCACAAGTACAGGAAGTGTGTGGTGACACTGGGTGGCCTAAATTTCTTTCATACAAATGTGAGAAAAAGTTGATGTTAGAAGAGGCTGCTGGCAAAAAAACCTTGTGAGACTCACACCACCCCAGACTCATGAGTGCCTAGCTTTTAAGCTTTTGGAAATGTCTGGGTCATGTAGGTTTCCCTGGGTGGCAGCTGAAATCATGCCAAAAATCCACAGCTACCTACACTCCAAAAAAGGGCCAGTTTTGAGTGGAAAACATTGATCTGTCCATGTTGCATTTTGGGACCTTCCCTGTTGCAGGCGCTAGACCCATGCACACAAGTATGGTAGCATACCTAACGGGAGACGTGTGGAAATGCTGAGCGGTAAGAAATTTGTGGGCCTTCTCAGATTCTAGAAGTTCCAGCTTATAGAAATGTGAGAAAGATATGTGCGTATAGCCAAAGTTTGAGGCTTACAAGGGCTTCCGGGTAAAACTTGCAAGATCAACAGGTCACACCACCCTGGACTCCTCACACATCAAATTTTTGCAAGAAAATTCTGGGTTTTGTTGGTCTATCTGGCTGGTGGCTGTGTTCAGGCCCAGCATCCAAAGCTACTCACAGTGCACAAAAGGGTTGTTTTTTAGTTGAAAAACTTGCTTGTTCATGTCGCGTGTTTTGGGCCTTTCCTGTTGCGGGCTCTATTCCCACCCACACAAGTGAAGCAGCTTTTTTATTGGAAGAAACGTTGAAGCGCTGAGTGGTAGGAAATGTGGATCCAGCAGATTGGACATTTTTTGTTTTTACCCAAAGTTTGAGGATAGCAAGGGCTTCTGGGTAAAAAAAAATTCTCATGAGATCCACAATAGTCACACCACTCCCAGGTGTCTAGTTTTCAGAAATGTCTGCATTTAAGGAGTTTCTCTGGGTGGCGGATTAGCCAAGTCCCAGATTAAGATGCTGCTCATTTTGCAAATAAAACTGATTTTGCTGGGTGAAATGTGTTGTCTCCAGATTGCATTTTGGGGTGTTTTATGTCCCTAGCATTAGGCCCAGACACACTTGGGGTATGGTTTTTTATTGGGAAACAGACTAGTAGAACATTTGTTATTACCAATTGAATTTCTCTGCATTTTTGATTTCCAAATGTAAGGCAGTGTGCAAGAAAGAACAAAGTTAGCAAAATGCCATCTGAAGTCCATTATTGTAAGGGTAAACATAAATTCAGAGGTGTACCATTAACCACAATTCCTAAGCTCAGTATCGTGTGCACGTTAAACAAATATCTAAGTTTCCTTCATACCAGATTAAATTCTGTAGCTTTTACTAAACAAATTGCAGTATGGCTGATACACAATGAAAAATTATTACAAACTTCAGCTCTGTTGTTGGCTCTCGGTATTGCGTGTTTTTGAAAACGTTCACACACTCTTTCTTGCACCCGACAGATGTAATGCTATTTTGCTTTTGTAAATTGGCCATTGTGACAAAAGAAAAATGCAGATGTAAAGGTCACCAACTGCTATTGTTTCTTTTTAACATATTTTCTTTATTTTAACAAATAGCTTATTTAGAAAAATGTCCAGGGATCTGCACAAACGACCCCTGGCTAAATGAACAATTTTCTATACTTTTCAGCAATTTGCAACTTTCCAAGACCGCTCATGGGTCATGGGTTTCATACCTGGTTCCACCACAAACTGCAAGTAGGTTGAAACCATAAAAATTAGGAGAAATTGACTACCTTTTAGGCAAATGCCAAAACTGTGGTAAACATGCTTTGTTGATACAGCTCTGCTTGGTCCTGAAAGTTGGGAATATGGTGATCTTATCACAGCAAACTTTTTGTTGATGCCATCAAAAAACAAAAACAAAAAACTCTATATTCAATTAACTATATTTTGGCTATTTTTTCAGTTTTTTGGTCAGGGGAATCTACAAATCCTGGGTACCTTTGGAATTCCTTTGATGTTGCAAAAAAAGATTACAATTTGGTATGGATACCTTAGGTGGAAGAATTTCTATGGGGAGGTAAGTGCAAAGTACCCAAAATACCCAAAAAAGGTTCAGCACTGGGGGTGGAAGAGTCTCAGCACTAAAGGGGATAAAAGGAGAAATCTTTTTAGTTTCTTCTCCAGAGCACGTTGCACCACTTCTCTTGGCCTTGAGAAGGGAATAAACCTCAAAAAGACATCAGGTATCAGAGTCAGATGCTTCTTATTTTCCAGGGTCACTAAAAACGCAATTTGTTTGGGCAAGGGCTTTTTGGTAGGATACCTCTCTCCCTACTTTCCGAAGACATGCTTGGCTTGATCGCATCTTTACAAACACTTATACTTACCTTTCAAATTCTCTTTTCAACAAGACATTTCAACAATGTCTGGGAGACAGGGTCTCCTTTACTCTGCATGCATGACAAATAGTTGATGAGCAAACCTGTCTTGATCAAGACATGCTGAAAACAAGCAAACAGTGGATAGTCCCACAGGAAAAGAAGAGTGCCCATAAAGACCAAAAGGTACATGCAAGGTAGAACTCATGCAAAACTTGATTTAAAAACCAGAATCCTGTCCCCAACTTCAGGTGGAGGGATACTAACTGGTTGTAACTGTAGTACAGACATAATGTAGGAGTAGCTAACAATAACATCATTCATTATCACAAGGCGGTGTAACTAAATACATGAGATAAAGATAAATATCCATCACACTTGTGCACTAATCATAGGTGTAACAGAAATAAGAACCTAAGCATATCTGCAGCTCAGAGAAAGTTTGCTGTTCTCTTTTCAGTTTACATACTTTCCCAAAGTACAATTTAGAAGGTTTGCACACATGGGTAATTTGCTTTTAATGGACTATTCTTAAACAAAATGTTTCTTCTTTGCAGAAAACACAGAACACCTTCTCTAATAATGGAGCTTAGTTTATTATGAAGTGCTGGCCTTGCATTGGTAGCTTCCAGTATCGATAACTGGACTTTATATCACATTATCTCACACTGTCTTTATTATATAAATCTCTGCATATGCATATAGAACGATTTCACTGCCTTCTTAACGTAAGGCCCGACTATTTTATGTAAGCCCGACTCCATTGTAGATAATGAGGTCACCATCTTCTCAATCATAGACAATGGAAGTCACCATAATTCCTAATTTGTGCCGAATCCTTGTTATGTCTACCCTTTGACATAGAAGTCGCCTGACCTTATCTAAGAATTGTGAAAGCGTGAAGTCATTTGACCAATGACATAGATACAACATTAGTCCGGGCAAAATTTCTACTTTGCCCCATGTCAAATACAGAAACATAGCCTAAATAGTGTTGTTCGAATTGATGTCCTTTTACCTTATATGTTCGGAAGGAAACGTCTTGGACACACACCTTGATGCACATAATCTTTGTCAGACATTCCTAAACTTATGTAAGAAATTCCAATTTCTGATAATACTTAGTATATAAGGGCTGTCACTTGACCGGAGAGACATATGAAGAATACTGTTCCAGGAGGAATGACATACAAAAATGGAATTGATGCTACTGCAGGGACTAAAATCTGTAAAATAATTTCTGTACTGTATTCTATTTTGTATTATGTTGTCTGCATGAGTAAGACTTTGTTATATTTGCATCTACATGTTCATACTCACAATTTTATTTTTCATCTCCAGTTTATTTGCACTTGCACTGTGCCATCATTTGTAGCACCAACTCTTTAATAAGGAACTGTCACTGTTGTATGTACATGTATGTGGGTGCATATACAAGTACAATCAATGTACACGTAAATGACATTATGAATTTGTAGCATATGGATTGTGTTAGCAGGGCTTTTTATGTCAATTAATCCCTACAGTAACATCAAAAATTCCAAAGGGATTCCTTCTGGAACTGCATTTCTTATATGTTTTTCATTACCCTAGTTCCATGGGAATACAGGTTGTCCTGTACTTTGGTTTCATATTTGACAGGAGATGTCCTTCTCCTAGAGTATGTCACAAGATTCTGCCAGAGAGTCTGACCTACTACCAGCACTTTTCGCAAATGTTACAGCTCTCCTGAATCTGATAAAGCAGAGTCCCAGAGGAAAATCGCTACAGGAGCATGTTTGTCCTTATCACTGAACACTGTCTTCACACCTCTGCTGATAAAGACTGCCTTTGCTGTCAACAGGTGCCCAGTGCATCTTTTCTCCCTAAGAAACTCTAGACTACAAGTTGCTCTCCCTTCCATGCTCTCTTAGTGTAGCACATAAAACTAGGCATTGGGGTGTTAGGTTTCATCATAGGTGCATTGGACTAAGTTCACCCATGTCACCTGGATGGAGAAGCACACCTTGTAGAACTACGCCAAATTCGTAGTTTCCACAACAGTTCTATTTAGTGAAGTGGATCAATAACAAGAGAGTAATTTCCCCAATATCAAATTATCTGATAGGTGGTGGAAGTGGCATCACATGCCCTCTGACCTGGGGTGGCTCCACCGCTATGGCAGAATAGCGTTGCCTCACTACTTTTGAGCAGTGCAATGTAAAGGAAATATAAAATGATAATAACTTCGAGTTATTAGCATTTTATATTTCCTTTGTGGGTGGGCAGCTCTGCTCTCGGTTTGCCCACTCCTAAGCGCACAATGACTGTTTGGTCCACCCTCTCAGGCCACCCAAACCAGTTATGCGCACTTTCCCTATTCTTCATGCAGGCCAGGCCCGGACTGGCCATAGCGGGCACCGGGCAATCCCCCGGTGCGCCGCAAGGGTCGGAGCCGGTTTAGGGCCCTGGGGACCGTTTTTGTTACAGGGCCGTTTTTGCAGCATAGCTGCAAAATCGGCCCTGTATCAAAATCGGCCGAAAACCGGCCCCGGGAAAGAGCTCGGTCGCACCCCCAGGGGGCCGGCCAAGCACTTTGCCAGGGCCAGTTTAGGTTCTCAGTCCGGCCCTGATGCAGGCTGTATTACAGTCTGCACGGTGAACATGCCCACTCCCCAGTTCTCTGGCAGAGCGTTCAACCAGGACTCTCAGACCAATCACATTGCTGCACTGTAGCATTGTGATTGATCAGGGGGCCTGGTTGCTTACCAAGCATAACTGTGCATTGCAGCGTTTTGATTGGTCAGTGGGGCCAGCTTCCTGTTTCTCGAGTTCCACAAGGACAGTAGGAGCAGAGACTAGGGACCGGGTAGCAAGGTACATTTTTTTTTTATATTCGCACCATGCATGACCCACCGCCACGTGATAACTCCCCCAACCGCGCTACTCCCCCACCACCCACGCCTTCCCGCACCCACGGCCATGCCGGTCGCCACTGCCTTTGACCCTTAATAATGACATCGTAGCAAATGACATCACAAACCCCAATAATTGCCCAATTAACTTTGACCATTCTTGATTGAAAAAGAGACAACATTTGTATAGCCATGAAAGGTGATTGATAACTAATACAGCAATCAAGTTATGAAACTAGAATAAAAAAGCCACTTACTTTCTGAGACCTGCAGGCAGGTTAGTAAATTCAGAGGAAGAGATTTTCACTGCAGGTTGTGGTTGAGAGCAGCAAACTCTCTGTGATAGATCAGTGCAGGCCTAAGGTGTGGTAGGAACATTCTTATTGTACACGGTGAGGACTGTGTTTGTTAAGCACTATACAAATGCAGTTACAATCACCTCTGTGCCAGTCTCTGTGTGGAAGTGTGGCAGGGAACCAGAGCACACTATACGTTTTCAAATGATATCTTCTTCATCAAGTGTTCATTCATTCGGGATAGATCACACCAAATGGAGATTTTTCAAAAGATTTTATTTATAAACAGTGTCCACCTCTCGGGAATCACTGTACCTGTCACTTAAGCCTACACGTGTTTCATCACAGCATGTGGCTGTGACTCTTCAGGGCTAAATAAAAGATATAACGAAATATAATGAAAAACATAAAAGGATATTACAAGCACACGACAAATACGTGTGACCAGAAGGACACCAGTGAAGTGGAAACCCAACACAGAAGGGGCGGGAAAAGAAATAAAATATAATGGTGACTTATGCACTGCAATTGAAGCGAAAAGTTTCGCACGTTTGTTGATCATTCTACAACTGTGTAATAGAGTAGAGTGTCGTGACATACGGCGCAAATGCTCTTGTCTCTAATAGACCAAAAGTGTATTGTGAGGTGAGTTACCAAACTTGCTAGTCATAATATGAAATATCAATATTGAAAGACACAATTTCTTCCTAAGCGCTACTCAGAGTATGCATAATTTAGTCCAAGATTTAATAGTAGAATACTGTACAATGGTTTCTAATAACGCTCAAAATAGTCAAAGCACATCTTATTGTGAAAGTTTATAAATCATGGTTCAACGTAATCTATAGGTATGCTCACGCTCGTTTGCGGTACTTAATAATTAATTAAAATTATCATTGCTACCTTCTGAAACCGACAATATTAGTGTGAACACTGTTTCCTTGAGAATACCCAAAACTAACATTGGTTTTTAGAAGGTTTATAATGAACGCAGCCACAAAATTCTACTTTATCAAACACAACTTGTGTGCGCAAATACCCAAGTAGCACTTAAAATTAACGTGTACAGTGTAAATCTAACCAAGTGATTTATACGGTCCTAGCCTTAACTTGAATCAACTTATTTAACATCTCCTTTCAAATTTACATCACATAGGTACCGCTCGGTTTCGTCATTCAGTGAACATGAAACATAACGCCGTGTCATTACATTTATTAATAGTGACTGGGATTCAAACCCAACCATTCCAATCAGATCAATGCTTAAAAGTGACCATTATTCTGGAGGCAACTGCGAAAGAAAACTATACTTAAGGAAAATTGGGTAATTACCTGATCTTATTGATCGAGGCGCGTGGTCTGTAAAAAGGGAATATAAAGGGATTGTTGGTGTACAAGTTCGACACGCAAAATGGTGGATAAACAAAGTTCACGCACTCTAATTCAATGAACTCACCGGGGAGCCGGTGATAGTTCCAACCCGGTCCTTATCGGGTAGTTTTGTTGTGTTGTAGATTTAAGGCACTACTCGGTATTTCCGGGTGCCGTCAGTAAACTTTTAGGATTTTCACAGTGAGTAAATGTCACTAAATTGTGTTCAGGCTGGAATTTTAAAGAAAACGGAAATTGAGGGTGGCAATTATTAAGTACCGCAAACGAGCGTGAGCATACCTATAGATTATGTTGAACCATGATTTATAAACTTTCACAATAAGATGTGCTTTGACTATTTTGAGCGTTATTAGAAACCATTGTACAGTATTCTACTATTAATTCTGGGACTAAATTATGCATACGCTGAGTAGCGCTTAGGAAGAAATTGTGTCTTTCAATATTGATATTTCATATTATGACTAGCAAGTTTGGTAACTCCCCTCACAATACACTTTTGGTCTATTAGAGACAAGAGCATTTGCGCCGTATGTCACGACACTCTACTCTATTACACAGTTGTAGAATGATCAACAAACGTGCGAAAATTTTCGCTTCAATTGCAGTGCATAAGTCACCATTATATTTTATTTCTTTTCCCGCCCCTTCTGTGTTGGGTTTCCACTTCACTGGTGTCCTTCTGGTCACACGTATTTGTCGTGTGCTTGTAATATCCTTTTATGTTTTTCATTATATTTCGTTATATCTTTTATTTAGCCCTGAAGAGTCACAGCCACATGCTGTGATGAAACACGTGTAGGCTTAAGTGACAGGTACAGTGATTCCCGAGAGGTGGACATTGTTTATAAATAAAATCTTTTGAAAAATCTCCATTTGGTGTAATCTATCCCGAATGAATGAACACTTGATGAAGAAGATATCATTTGAAAACGTATAGTGTGCTCTGGTTCCCTGCCAAATTGATATAAGAGGGGGGTGGTTGTACCACTTCTCTTTACAGAGGTTAAGGTTTTCCTCTGACCAAGAAGCACCTACCTTGATGCTACGACAAGCTAATACTTTACCGTAAGAAGTTGAGCGCCAAATTTCTGAACACTTAAAAAACCTACCCACAGACTTAACCAAAATCTGTGTGGAAGTGATTATTCAGCAGTGGTTTGACTTGCAGTAACATTCTCAAGAGTTCACCACTTACTATTCTGATGTCTACAGAAATCTTCAGCTGGGTATGGAGAGTTCACAAGAGATCAAGTTTTCAAGAGGAATGCTTCTGTATGGGGCTTCTGCTGAGTGGAGCTTACAGTCAGGAAGGATTTATCTAGTGCGAGCTGCTGGCTTTGGAAACATGTAAAAGAGACTTGGATGAGAGACCAGGTTCTCATGAGTCGATGGAAAGGACCGAAGGAACATATTTATCAATCAAAGAATGCCTGTTCAAGTTTATGGGTGCCAGACGGACCAGTCCGGCTATGCAACACTCATAAGTCAAGCTTCAGCCTGCTGATCAGGGAGGCTGGGACATGTGCTGATGATAAACATCAAAAAGCAAACTATTTCATAAAGTCAAACTTGTTTACTGATTTTAGTGTTCTGCTGGGTGCAAAGAGGAGAACGCTGGGTCTCCCCTGGTTGCCACGGAGTCAACATCCTGACATTTGCATGTCACGGGCTTAGTATATCCTTGTAAACACAATGTATACATATAACTGTATAGAGAATACCTACACATGGATGTCACAAATCCAACTTAAACAAAATGGCGGGAAAACTAAAATCCTTGCTTCGTTTTGTAAAACCAGAGTTTTGTTTTTTCCCTGCTATTTTTGTTCACTCAGCCAAAAGCCAGAACCAGTGCAGATTTTTAAAATTTGGGCATTAACTTTGAGTTATACCTGACAATGGAAGATCTGGTACAAGCAGCTGCAAAGACCTGTTTTTCATGGGGTATCAAAGCATTGGTTTCCAGACAATTATGTGAGAATCACCAGGAGAGGTGATTTGACACCACCCACAAGTTGGGGCCCTGGAGTTCATGTTTTTGATTGGGCAGAATTTGTGCGCTTCCCCCCCAAAAGCACAACCACGCAGCAGTGATGATTTTGTTTATTTAGCCAGGTGCCTGAGCATGGCCTTTAACCTCTTAGCTGCGTCGAACGTTCACCACCCAGTGCTGAACGTTCGAATAAAGAGCGCTGGCCCGTCGTGCGCAGCAGTGGCAAGGTAGTGCTTGCGACGACCGTTGGCCGACGGCAGCGCTTAAGGGGTTAAGGGTACACACGACACAGAAGTAGATAATTTATGGTGTTTGTTCTGGCAGCGGGACAGATGGGAAGAATGCACTTATTAACCTAAATGGATTTTTAGGTCTGGCTTGACAGTGCATCTGGCACCAGAACCTTCAAACCTACACCAATATTATTGCTTTTCCACATATGTGCATTAATTCCTGTGCTATTTTCTTGTAAAGCTTCACTTTCCCTATGCAATATTCCTTTAAAGCCAGACCAATTGGTATTGCAAATGCTTGTGTTCACAGTGAGAACTGGAATACATAATCTGTCCCTTTACCATCCAGAAGAGACAGATCAAAAATGCATTGGTCTTGGCAAGACTATACTATTTCAACACCTTTTACCCTGCAAAACCTGTGAACGTCATAAACACACGTCAATTGCTACAAATGGTGCTGCCAGAACAATACTGAATATCAGGAAATACAACTCAATAACGCTTGAGCTGACCAAACTACACTGGCTCCCGGTGACCCAAAGAATAATGCTAAAGTCTGTATGACTTGCACATAAATCTCTCTATGACCCTGACTCAGTTCTTTGTTTGATAGGTTTTGTTTTTACAGACCAACATGGACAGTACGGTCAGGAAAGCCATTTCCATTAAACATCCCAATGTTTTGCCGTGTCATCCTGGGAGGCAGAGTTTTTTCAACCGCTGTAGCAAAACTTTGTAATATGGTGCATGTGCAACTACTGGAAGAGACACTCCTTCCCGGATTCAGGAACCTATTGAGGACCTGGTCTTTCCCTGCTTCTTACTGTGCTAATACGTATTCTCTGCATGTCTCAAGGGGCTCTCCAGTCTAGGAACCTCAACGCAAAGATACCATCAGGTGGACGTGGCGCTTTATAAATTCTAACATAAATAAACTTGAGAAGTTATACAACAGTTAAAACAGGATCTGTATCAGAAGGGTAAATGTAATTCTTCAGGCATTAAACTGATTACCTGAGCTTCAACGTGAATTTGATATGCACCATTGTGCATAATCCTCAAACTGGACAGATGGAGAAGCTTTTACATTCATCTCTCTGACATATAATTACATTTTACAACATGATCAACTTACACACTCATAGTTTGAAGAATTGTTTTACTAGGCAAGTAGATGCATAAGGGGCAATAGGGTTCGCTTGCAATGCAAGCTTCAGCGTGCTCTGAAAAAGAGCCAGTTTGGGTTTGTTGTTTATGTCTTTCACAACTTTGCCAACAGTGGTATAGAATGCAAACACCCCATTATTCCCATGGCAGTTGCACCAGCATTGATGCAGTGTAGTACTAAGATTTAAAGAGGGAAAAATAGCCAATTTGAATCCACTGTTTGGCAAAGACAACACAGGCTTCAGCTTGCATAACTCAAGAACCAGGACAGGCAGTCATCTCTGTGCCAGGGAAGCGAGGGCTGGGAGTCATGTATTGTCTGAAGCTGCGCTATTTATGAGCTTCACAAAACTTCACCTGTGGGCGAAATGTCGACGAAAGAAAGGTTTTCTCTGGGAGATTGTTTTTTGTAAACCTTTTATATTTGCAGTAGAATTCTGAAGTTTTTTTCCCCTTGAAAGACTAGAAATGTTGAGATATTCTAACCACGTTTTTATTTTTTAACTTTACCAGCTAGGTGTAAATATTTAAATTTTCACGCTTGTTTAAAAATTTCAAAATACCCAAAGCTGTCGAAAGCCTAGTTTACCAGCATGGCACAACCCTACTTTAAGCACACATGAGCTGGAGAAGAAGCAGCACAATGGCCAGAACCAGAGTTTTTTTTACTAGAAGCGTGTCAAGTGTTTACAATTGATCAAAATCTTTATTCAGATTTATGTTCAAAACCATAAAAGAGACAAAGATCATTTGCATAAAAGTGGCTTATATCCACAGATATAAAACAAACCATACAAAATATATTTAAAAAAAAATGAATATTACAATCAAATGAAATCCAAATGTAGCTTTTTTCGATTTAAAAGCAAACCATAAAAGCACATATGTGATACACAGATACAGAAAAACATTAAAAATCAATTGAACATAACCTTAAAATAGATACATCAGATCATAAAATTAGAAACCAGCATATTAGGTACACATAGATTTCCTGCACTTTATAAAAATAATTCCAAAAAGTTACAACAGCGTTTATAAACACTTCAATATCCAGGTTTTGTAGTATCAGAACAGCTCCACGACATTCTCTTAGACCCAGAGTTTTCAAAATGGGTAGTATAAACCTTTTTTTGGGGTTAGAATAAAACGTACAAAATAAAAGTACCGTATTTTCCGGCGTATAAGACGACCTTTTAAGCCCTTAAAATTTTCTGAAAAGTTGGGGGTCGTCTTATACGCCGGATACAAAATTAGACTGTTTGTTTTCGTGGTTTTTTTCAACAGCGCGGACTACTCCTGAAGGTTCTCGCGCTTCTGGCCCAGCCGGAGGTGGGGGAGGGTGGCTCTAATCCAGCCGGAGGTGGGGGAGGGTGGCTCTAATCCGCCCGCCAGCCACAGAGGTGAAGAGTTGAAGAGCATTGCATCCTGGGGGCTCCCGCGCACAATTGGCTTTCAAGCCGCAACTTCGCTCCAACTTCGCCCCTACTGCCTGGTGGGTAACCCCGAGGCCTCCCGCAGAAATTGGCAGCCATAATGCCGGAGGATTCCCGCCGGAGCATTGCATCGGTGGACAACGCTGAGGATCCGCGATAGCATCCACGGAGTCGGAGGACGCCGCCGGGCACTGGAGCTGCTTCACTGCGGTAAGCTGAGCGTACTCGGAGGACTAGCGGGTTGAGAGATTACGGTAGGCTTGCAATATTCCCAGCATACAAGCAAGGTGGAAGAAACATTTCCCGCCTAAGTTACATGGTTCAAAAGTGACAATAGCGAGCAACCAAAATACATGAGGTAGCAATCGGTACATTACAAGAGAAAAAAGTGATAAGTGTGCAGGTTATAAAAGCGTACAAGGTACAAGTAGAGCGTTGGACTGTGCTGGAAGTGGGGGTATTCTTGGGGTAGTCTTATACGGCGAGTATAGCACAAAACCTAAATTTGATCAAGCAAAGTGGGGGGTCGTCTTATACGCCGGGTCGTCTTATACGCCGGAAAATACGGTATATGCAACGTAGACTGGCTTGATACATCATCACAGGGGCATGATCTGAGATTCCTACACCAATCATTCAGAACTGGGAAGCTAGTGAGTCTGTGAAATATCCCCAAAAGAAAGCCTGTCAATAGCATTCGATCATAACTTCCCAGCACTTGAACCAAGTATGGTTGAATGCCATCACATGACAGTGTCAACTGATTAGCCATAGCAGTTGGCTTGGCACTCTCCTTGTTCCATTTCTTAGATTGTAAAATTGCAAGACAGTCTATTTTCAGTAACTATCTCGAAATGGCTCCCAGACTATCTGGTCTCTCGTAGTATTCCTGGTGACCCATTTCACTCGATAATTGCAACAAGATGGCTGCAACAGAACCGATCACCCCTCCGAACCTCACCCATGTAACCCAGAGATTTTTTGCAGGCCACAATATGAAGCCACAGTCCACCAACCACGTGTGACAAACAGGATTGCCTTTTCCCGAACCACCCGGAGGCGCTCCAGTGCCTTGTAAGTGGTATGAAGCGCTATACACATACTGCATGCATTACAATGTGCAGGTACTTTCAACAACTGCTTTTCAGAGGGGATAATATGTTAAACAGTCTGCAGTATTATTCAGCCCATTGTAAATCCTATTCGAAACCATGCATCAAGCCATATTAAGGAGACATTTCTAACTGTAAGGGGGTGGCTTTTATTTCATGCTTTGAGGCGGAAGGAGGTTGCCACTACTAGTAACAAAGTTGAAATCTTTTTTTTTGTTTATCTACATATTTTTTTCTTTCGCTATTGCGAGCTATGACATTTCGACTTCAAAACAATGCAATTTTGTAACTAGGTGTAAATTAGCAGATTCCCATTAGGAACATTGGATTGGAACTGTTGAATCTCCTGGTTCCAATTGAGATTGTTAGTGTTTAATTTGAGCCGGTGGTTGCTGGTGGGAACTACTGGCAGTCATTTCTGGGGAGCTGCATTTACTTTTCCTCATCTGACATTGTTCTCGAGCAAGAGAGGGAAAATAAACACAAAGGGGAAGAAAGTACGAAGAGAAAGATGGAAAACCCATCACAAAGGTAGAAAGTGGAGACCTGCACAAGTGAGGAAAGGTGCAGGGAGCATCCGACAGTACTCAGCCTTGGTATTCAGTGGGCCGACATTTAAAAGCACAGGCCGTGGATTTCTGATGGAGCTTTGAGCACCAGCACTCCTTTTTTGCACATTTCCATGTCTTTTTCTAATGGCAGGTGTTCTGATACGTGATTCAATATCAGTTCTCTCAGTTTCTCATTTAAACATCTCAAAGACTCTCCTTGAAAACTGTTAAAGTTTTTTGACTTTAAAATATTGAAAAATGTAAGCATCACTGGTGACACCCATGAAGAGTAGAGCACACGTCTCCTCATAACTTTGTAGGATGAGTAGACAGAAAACCAACTTAGAAGTAAATATTCCAAACGTATTCAAGCACACCAACAAGTAATTAGCAGATGAACTTCCCAACACTATACTATGAACTGACATTTTTCCCCGTGTATAGAGGGGCCCTTTCGTCTCAGAAAAGAAATTATTGATTAACAGCGGTTCAATGTCTTCACCACCAATGCGCTCTTGGGCATAATTTCAAGTTTGTCTCTCTTGGATCCACTACAAAACACTTTAATAAACTTCTCTCCCAACCAGGGCCATATTACAGAAAGTGCCCCAGGGGTGCAACGGGCATGTGAGCCCACTTTTTGTGCCCCCGGGGCACTTTGGTATTACAGAAGGGGCTGTAGACACTTGTGCGGCCCCTTCTGTAGTACAGATAGCACGGGTGCACATGTACCACCAGCACGATTTCAATAGGGCATTCCCTCATTTACATGGGTGTGTGTCCCCATGCAAATGAGGGAATCTCTTTGCCTCTGCGTCCACAATGTATTATGGATGCAGGCACAAAGAAGCTGTCAGGAGGTGCACTGAAAGTGAACTACAAAAAGATAGCACAGTTAATAGTAGCCCTCTGGAGGTGGGAAAGGGGATCCCATGGATCCCTCGATATCCCCTTGCAGGCGGGTGCAGAGACTCATAGCACCCGCCTTGAAAAGGATCCCGAATCCTTCTTTAAAGTCCAGGTGGGTGCTGCCTGCACAGTGAAACACGGAGCAAATTTGAAGCAGCTGTTCTGTGTTTCACTTGAATAAGCTGCCCCCATGGCAGCTTGAGTCCGCGGCTGCCCTGAGGGCAGCGCATTCACTGGAATAGGACACACTTTCCTTGTTTGACCACGGCAACCTATTTAAAGATGTGCCATGGGGAAAACAGAAGAAACGAGCCCTATGCATAATACAGGCCTGGGGCCGTATTACAGAAAGTGCACTAGGGGTGAAACAGGCATGTGCACCCGCATTGTGTGCCCCTGGGGCAATTTGGTATTACAGAACGGGCCGCAGACACCTGTGAGGCCCCTCCTACAATACAGATAGTGCTGGCGCACTTGTAGCGCTGGCACAACAATGAGAGAGCCTTCCCTAATTGGCATGTGGATGTGGCTCAATGCAAATGAGGGAATCACTTTGCTTCTGTGCCTGTACCGTATTATGGAAGCAGGCATGGAGGCATACATGCATTTAGGATGCACACTGAAATGGTGCCATACTGCCATTAAAAGGTAGCACACTTTCAGAGCTCCTCCAAAAGGCAGCTCACTGGAGTGGAGGACAGGGGTCCCACAGACCCCACACATCCTTTTGCAGGTGGGTGCTCTCACTCATTGCACCCACCTGCAAGGGTATCTCTAATCCCTCTTGAAAGTTTAGGCGGGTGCCGTCTGCACCGTGAAACACAGAGTGGATTTGAAGCAGTTGCTCTATATTTCACTTGTATGCGTTGCCCCAGGGCAGCACAAGATCATGGCTGACCTTTTTGTGCCTGGTGCATTTTGTTTAAGTTGCACCGTTGTGCAAACAGGGAATGTGCACCCTTATCGGAATACGATCCCCGTTATCCTTGCCTGTTGGCGGATGAGGCTTATTCCTGGTCTGGTGGCTAAGTGGACAAGCAGACTAATGCGTCCACTGTCGGGGCCTTTGTTCGACCTCATGGTCACAGGTTCAAATCCGGGGGGTGGGGGAGAGGGAGAATTGACTCCACCTTTGATCATTCTGAGGTCAATAAAATGAGCACTATTGAGATGGGTAACACTAAACATCTGATATTCAGAATCAAGACACCCTTTTGTAAATGTGCGCTTTACAAATGCATGTTATGCTATACATCTCAAGTGTTGCAAGTAATGGGTCCAGGCTGTATAGAAAGAATGCTTGAGATTATCCACCAGCAAAGCAAGCTGAGCACACCTCACCAGCTGCAAAGGTAGCATATTGAAAATAAAAAAGCCACTAATTCTTTATGTGGTGTGGATGACCAAGAAATATTTGAGTACTGTATGACCAGCACCACAAGCATGACTCTTCACAGTGTACAACACTACATGCCTTCCAAGGAGACGACACTAGATACTCATGTGAGTATTATAAAGCTTCTTCAGACACTCTTATTTAAATTGTGTCTAGATACCATACTTCTAAATAATTCATTGACATAAATATGAAAAGGAAAAATCAGAAATTGCTAGAAAGTCAAAGCAATAGCAGCAAATACCCCCAAAATACATAAAAATCCTGAATCACTAAATATCACTCATGAGCCAAAACAATACAAATGTAACCAGTGTATGGCAGTGCAGTCTGCACTTTGGTCACCGCCAGTTTCTTATAATGCACATGCAGCGGCCCAGTAGATACTTCATCATTATTGAATCGCCCTCTCAGCACAACCAGCCTGCTTTTAAAACTATTCTCCATTTGAAAACAACAAAAAGGATATTGCTTCCTTTTCAGTGAACTAGAGAGGGCAGGTGGGGGGTAATCCTAGGACAAGTTACCAGTGAGAATACCAAGCATTGGCAAAGCCAATAGGTCTCACCTATGCAACACCTATTGGCTTTGTCAACGTTTTTAAGACATGTTGAGCAGCAGTTTAAGCTACTGTGTAACATGGCTTAAAGTCAAGAAAAAAAAACAACCCTATGACACAGCCAGCGTTGACCGCGCCATAGATCTTTTTTTCTAAACCATGTGGCTCAGCAGCGCAGGCTCATGTCTTAGAAAATAAATATGTAAAAACAAAGCGCGAGGGGGAAGCAATGACAGACAGCGGGAGTAGGGCTATGGGGAAAACAAAATGAGAAACCCATGCTGGAGGAAGGAGGGAGTACCAGAAGTAGGGGAGTAGTTGAATGGGGGAAGAAGAAATAGTACCTCATTCACAGCACGAGCATTGGACAGGCAGTAATTAACTTCAATCAATTTGTTCTTGATCCTTACGCTCTAGAAAGGAACAGAAATGATGCTCGGCCTGTGCTGACCAATTATGATGCTTGTTTCCGGTCCAGGGAGGACCTGGTTTGGCAGTTCGGTCTGGACTGGTCCCATGAGGCACAGGGTCAAGACTGATTTGCATATGTCTGGGTCTAAACTGGGGTGGCATGGTGAGCAAAAGAACGATGGGTTTAACCGAGATATCTTGACTGGGGCAAATGTATGATTTATTCAGCATTCCGTCCATCATTTGTTTGCGTAGCACTTTTCACCCTAAGAGGGATGGTATGCCCAGACGTGGCTCTCTTGCTCACTTTGCCACTGGATTCAAGCTAGCCTGGCTGATAAAGGGCAGTACCCAGAAACCGGTCACAGGATGCTTGTTTCCAGTCCAGGGAGGACCTGGTTTGGCAGTTAGGTCTGGACTGTTCCCATGAGGCACAGGGTCAAGACTGATTTGCATATGGCTGGGATGGCATGGTGAGCAAAAGAACAATGGATTTAACCCAGATCTCTTGACTGGGGCAAATGTATGATTTATTCAGCATTCCGTCCATCATTTGTTTGCGTAGCACTTTTCACCCTAAGTGGGATGGTATGCCCAGACGTGGCTCTCTTGCTCACTGTGCCACTGGATTCAAGCTAGCCCGGCTGATAAAGGGCATTACCCAGAAACTGGTCACAGGATGCTTGTTTCCAGTCCAGGGAGGACCTGGCTTGGCAGTTAGGTCTGGACTGTTCCCATGAGGCACAGGGTCAAGACTGATTTGCATATGACTGGGTCTAAACTGGGATGGCATGGTGAGCAAAAGAACAATGGATTTAACCCAGATCTCTTGACTGGGGGTGAATGTATGATTTATTTAGTATTCGTCAATCATTTGTTTGCGTAGGCCGATTATGAGGCTGCAAAGAAAAGTGTCACTGAAGCCAACAAATGGTAAGCAAACTGTGGACTCCAAGCCCTTTATTGTCAAGAACAGTGTCTTGTAAGTGAAAGGGTATGAGACACATGCGCTGTCACTGGCTTGACCTAAACATCCTGCCAGCTTTTTGTAATATTACTGAAGGAAGAGTCCTGTCTGCCAGTCTAGTATTCCTATCTTTTGGGTTCCCGCCTGTGCCCCTTACAGAGAGATCTGAAACTAGAAAATTCCTTTCAGACATTTGCAAAGCAGAATATGCTCCAAGAACATGTGTGCCAATCCACAGGATTGTGCAAGCACTGTCTTCGGTGAAAACAGAGAACCGATTGCACATAAAAGGAAACTGGGTTTTAGACCAGATGACCTAATTGGTAAGCACCCTCAATTGGCTTCACTCAAGGCCAGATTCCAAGTTGTGTGAAAATCTGGGATATTTACAACTTCCAATAAATACCATTACACCATGGTTTGTTATTTATAGTTACAGTTATGAGTTACTGCAATGGGAATGAGGCTTAACATGTGGATGTGATATGTACTGCATCAAAATCCCCCTGCTATTCATTTTTACTGGTCACCTTCTCTGATATATTGCACCAAGTTTAATATGTCAAGGGAAAGCTATGAGGGTGCAATCATTTTCACACAACTTGGAATTCCGACTCCTACACACACTGGTGTTTGCATAAGGATTGGAATTTATTTCAAAAGATAAATGAGAATATGGTATACGTAATCCTATGCTAATCATATTGCATCACTGTTCACTATTCCCACTTGATTCAAGATATGATGGAAGTATTACATTTGGGGACACTAATCTATTTTGATCCTGAATCTTGCAATCACTTCTCTGTACCTTATTCAATAAGCTATCATCTGTAAATTCTTAAGGGAAGTCCAAGCCCATGCAATAAGGCCAAAAATATCCAATAAAGACCCAGCTTTTAATATAAGCACCATGAGGTCAACGTATTATACACCTGCCCAAGCACCAGGATACCCTCTCAGGTCATTAGTGTGCTATACAAATCAACGTAACAGAACAATATCAAATCTTTGCTGTAAATTCAAAACAACTTGAATTGATCAAACGTAATAATGCCTTGTTTATTAACCTAATTTCTCTCCCCGATTGAGAATTGCTCCTGACACATCAAAATTGCCTCAAAGAAGATTACATTCATGTATTCAAGGAATGCTAGTACATTTACTATATGTCTTATACAGCAGTACTATAAATTTGCATCTCTTAAATATATGATAGAGTTATTTTGTCAAATTATAGCACACAGTCAGTTAAATAAATGGATCTATCAAATTTTGAATTCTGCCACTAAATTGTCCTGCTGCCAAATTACACTGAGATGAGGACCTGGCCCCTCTTTCTTTACAAAGTTCCACATTTAGCCACTCACTCACCCCTCTCAGCTCTTAAGGTAAGATGGAGAGCATGTTCTTCTTGCAGGAATGATGGGGACATTTTTCTTCAATGGGCCTTTCATTGAGCATTTTTCAACTGCACTGAGCACTGCACGATACAAGACATCTCAATTACTGAGAAGTATTATAACTACACTTGGTGGGTATACTTATTCTACAACTTAGACTGGTGTTAATAAGTGAACTCTAAAATAGTGGTGCACCAAACCCTACTTCGGCTCAAACAGAATGAAACTGAATGTTTAAAAGGCAATATATTAACTATTTTAAAGGCTGATACATGGTATCCTTTGGGATGAACAGATGATGTTGGTAATCATTTATTTAAAATAGATACAAAATTAAAAATAACATCATATTTTGAATATCTCATACTTCAATAATTTAATACAATGATTGTTTAATTGTGGATTATTTAAAATCAATCACTTAAGACAAGGCAGCACATGTAAAATACGTCTAAAATATAGGTATATTTACAACAAGGGGTGGTGAGGGACAGAGTCTCTGAATTAAGCAGAAAGCTCTCACCCAGTCAAGAGATCAGGGCTAGATCCAACACCGTTTTGTAGCTCACTGCACCATCCCAGTTTCAGAACCTGGCTGTATGCAAATTATTTTAAAAGAAGGTGAGCAACCCAATATACCCTTGCGGGCTTGGGCAAGGTTTGCAAGAGAAAAAATGGCCAGCAAGGGGTTTTATTTATCTAGGTTATTTACAGCACTGTTAGGGCTAAACAAGACTTAATCATAGTACCTAAACATGAATTAAATCAGTGGCTGTTTAGATTCAAATAGAATAACAGTCATAGGATGTTACCACACTAACATCCAAATTTAGCAAAAATGCTCAATGAAACAAGAAACCAGGGTGTATTGTCAAAAAGTTATTATTAAGCTTCAAGACAAAATATATAAATGTCTGTACAAAAACAGTGAGCAATCATAAAAATAGGGTGCATACATAGATACAATGTGGATATTCAAGGTCTTGGTTGCTTTTCCTTGGACATATCCAGATTTAAGTCCAAACTGTTACGTCACAGTAGTTGGTTTTAGCTCAAAGTCAGATGAAAATCAAAAGATGACTTGAGACAAACTAGGCAGAATTGGACTGAACAGGTCGACGTTTCGGTCTTATTATGGTTACTCCTAAGACCATCATCAGGACTATAAAGTGGTATATACAGTTGAT
The DNA here is from genome assembly GCF_964263255.1 of Lissotriton vulgaris. Lineage (NCBI taxonomy): Eukaryota > Metazoa > Chordata > Amphibia > Caudata > Salamandridae > Lissotriton > Lissotriton vulgaris. The sequence goes on from NC_141697.1 coordinate 122,247,084, forward strand.
GACCCTCTGTAAAAGAACAACAGTGAATTATAATATGTACAGTGCGAATTAAATACCTGGTCAATGACATACATTTGTTATGACAACATTGGAAATATTTACATTTTGGTATTTTAACTAAGTAAGTATCACTATACTAACTGGGAATTATAGTGATACTTTGTTCCCTCTAGTGTACGCTTGGCGCTATTGATTCATTTTTGTGCCTTACCTCATTGCCACTATTCGTGAGTACTGGTGCCACCAAGATCCTTTCATTGACACCGCCTCTACTTATAAAAAGTAAGTGTTAGCCATAACTCAATGCCCAATACCAACTTCTGAAGTAGACCTGTCCTACTTGGCTACACCTCTATATAAAAACAACCTTTTAGTCATAAACGAAACATTTTAGTCGCCACACCGACTATTTTTACTTATCTTCCATGAAATGTGAAATGCGAGATAAATGGTACTAACAAGTTTAGTTAAAATACCAAAATGTAAATATTTCCAATGTTGTCATAACAAATGTATGTCATTGACCAGGTATTTAATTCGCACTGTACATATTATAATTCACTGTTGTTCTTTTACAGAGGGTCATCAACTGTATATACCACTTTATAGTCCTGATGATGGTCTTAGGAGTAACCATAATAAGACCGAAACGTCGACCTGTTCAGTCCAATTCTGCCTAGTTTGTCTCAAGTCATCTTTTGATTTTCATCTGACTTTGAGCTAAAACCAACTACTGTGACGTAACAGTTTGGACTTAAATCTGGATATGTCCAAGGAAAAGCAACCAAGACCTTGAATATCCACATTGTATCTATGTATGCACCCTATTTTTATGATTGCTCACTGTTTTTGTACAGACATTTATATATTTTGTCTTGAAGCTTAATAATAACTTTTTGACAATACACCCTGGTTTCTTGTTTCATTGAGCATTTTTGCTAAATTTGGATGTTAGTGTGGTAACATCCTATGACTGTTATTCTATTTGAATCTAAACAGCCACTGATTTAATTCATGTTTAGGTACTATGATTAAGTCTTGTTTAGCCCTAACAGTGCTGTAAATAACCTAGATAAATAAAACCCCTTGCTGGCCATTTTTCTCATGTATGCAAATTAGTCTGTTCCTGTCCCAGTGCATGATGGGAACAGGGCAAACCAAACTTCAAAAGCCAATTCTTACACTGGGAAGGAAACAAGCTCCCGGGGACCGGTTTCTGGCATTACAGCCGTCTTCGGCCCGGTTTGCTTGAATCCTGATGGTGCAATGAGCAAGGGTCTCACATCTGAGAATACCCTTCCACGCTTAGGGTGGACAAAAATATTTACAACAAGGGGTGGTGAGGCACAGAGTCTCTCAATTAAGCAGAAAGCTCTCACCCAGTCAAGAGATCAGGGCTAGATCCAACACCGTTTTTTAGCTCACTGCAACATCCCAGTTTCAGAACCTGGCTGTATGCAAATTAGTCTGTTCCTGTCCCAGTGCATGATGGGAACAGGGCAAACCAAACTACAAAAGCCAATTCTTACACTGGGAAGGAAACAAGCTCCCGGGGACCGGTTTCTGGCATTACAGCCGTCTTCGGCCCGGTTTGCTTGAATCCTGATGGTGCAATGAGCAAGGGTCTCACATCTGAGAATACCCTTCCACGCTTAGGGTGGACAAAAATATTTACAACAAGGGGTGGTGAGGGACAGAGTCTCTCAATTAAGCAGAAAGCTCTCACCCAGTCAAGAGATCAGGGCTAGATCCAACACCGTTTTTTAGCTCACTGCACCATCCCAGTTTCAGAACCTGGCTGTATGCAAATTAGTCTGTTCCTGTCCCAGTGCATGATGGGAACAGGGCAAACCAAACTACAAAAGCCAATTCTTACACTGGGAAGGAAACAAGCTCCCGGGGACCGGTTTCTGGCATTACAGCCGTCTTCGGCCCGGTTTGCTTGAATCCTGATGGTGCAATGAGCAAGGGTCTCACATCTGAGAATACCCTTCCACGCTTAGGGTGGACAAAAATATTTACAACAAGGGGTGGTGAGGGACAGAGTCTCTCAATTAAGCAGAAAGCTCTCACCCAGTCAAGAGATCAGGGCTAGATCCAACACCGTTTTTTAGCTCACTGCACCATCCCAGTTTCAGAACCTGGCTGTATGCAAATTAGTCTGTTCCTGTCCCAGTGCATGATGGGAACAGGGCAAACCAAACTACAAACGCCAATTCTTACACTGGGAAGGAAACAAGCTCCCGGGGACCGGTTTCTGGCATTACAGCCGTCTTCGGCCCGGTTTGCTTGAATCCTGATGGTGCAATGAGCAAGGGTCTCACATCTGAGAATACCCTTCCACGCTTAGGGTGGACAAAAATATTTACAACAAGGGGTGGTGAGGGACAGAGTCTCTGAATTAAGCAGAAAGCTCTCACCCAGTCAAGAGATCAGGGCTAGATCCAACACCGTTTTTTAGCTCACTGCACCATCCCAGTTTCAGAACCTGGCTGTATGCAAATTAGTCTGTTCCTGTCCCAGTGCATGATGGGAACAGGGCAAACCAAACTACAAAAGCCAATTCTTACACTGGGAAGGAAACAAGCTCCCGGGGACCGGTTTCTGGCATTACAGCCGTCTTCGGCCCGGTTTGCTTGAATCCTGATGGTGCAATGAGCAAGGGTCTCACATCTGAGAATACCTTCCACGCTTAGGGTGGACAGAAATATTTACAACAAGGGGTGGTGAGGGACAGAGTCTCTGAATTAAGCAGAAAGCTCTCACCCAGTCAAGAGATCAGGGCTAGATCCAACACCGTTTTTTAGCTCACTGCACCATCCCAGTTTCAGAACCTGGCTGTATGCAAATTAGTCTGTTCCTGTCCCAGTGCATGATGGGAACAGGGCAAACCAAACTACAAAAGCCAATTCCTACACTGGGAAGGAAACAAGCTCCCGGGGACCGGTTTCTGGCATTACAGCCGTCTTCGGCCCGGTTTGCTTGAATCCTGATGGTGCAATGAGCAAGGGTCTCACATCTGAGAATACCCTTCCACGCTTAGGGTGGACAAAAATATTTACAACAAGGGGTGGTGAGGGACAGAGTCTCTGAATTAAGCAGAAAGCTCTCACCCAGTCAAGAGATCAGGGCTAGATCCAACACCGTTTTTTAGCTCACTGCACCATCCCAGTTTCAGAACCTGGCTGTATGCAAATTAGTCTGTTCCTGTCCCAGTGCATGATGGGAACAGGGCAAACCAAACTACAAAAGCCAATTCTTACACTGGGAAGGAAACAAGCTCCCGGGGACCGGTTTCCGGCATTACAGCCATCTTCGGCCCGGTTTGCTTGAATCCTGATGGTGCAATGAGCAAGGGTCTCACATCTGAGAATACCCTTCCACGCTTAGGGTGGACAAAAATATTTACAACAAGGGGTGGTGAGGGACAGAGTCTCTGAATTAAGCAGAAAGCTCTCACCCAATCAAGAGATCAGGGCTATGTCCAACACCGTTTTTTAGCTCACTGCACCATCCCAGTTTCAGAACCTGGCTGTATGCAAATTAGTCTGTTCCTGTCCCAGTGCATGATGGGAACAGGGCAAACCAAACTACAAAAGCCAATTCTTACACTGGGAAGGAAACAAGCTCCCGGGGACCGGTTTCTGGCATTACAGCCGCCTTCGGCCCGGTTTGCTTGAATCCTGATGGTGCAATGAGCAAGGGTCTCACATCTGAGAATACCCTTCCACGCTTAGGGTGGACAAAAATATTTACAACAAGGGGTGGTGAGGGACAGAGTCTCTGAATTAAGCAGAAAGCTCTCACCCAGTCAAGAGATCAGGGCTAGATCCAACACCGTTTTTTAGCTCACTGCACCATCCCAGTTTCAGAACCTGTCTGTATGCAAATTAGTCTGTTCCTGTCCCAGTGCATGATGGGAACAGGGCAAACCAAACTACAAAAGCCAATTCTTACACTGGGAAGGAAACAAGCTCCCGGGGACCGGTTTCTGGCATTACAGCCGTCTTCGGCCCGGTTTGCTTGAATCCTGATGGTGCAATGAGCAAGGGTCTCACATCTGAGAATACCCTTCCACGCTTAGGGTGGACAAAAATATTTACAACAAGGGGTGGTGAGGGACAGAGTCTCTGAATTAAGCAGAAAGCTCTCACCCAGTCAAGAGATCAGGGCTAGATCCAACACCGTTTTTTAGCTCACTGCACCATCCCAGTTTCAGAACCTGGCTGTATGCAAATTAGTCTGTTCCTGTCCCAGTGCATGATGGGAACAGGGCAAACCAAACTACAAAAGCCAATTCTTACACTGGGAAGGAAACAAGCTCCCGGGGACCGGTTTCTGGCATTACAGCCGTCTTCGGCCCGGTTTGCTTGAATCCTGATGGTGCAATGAGCAAGGGTCTCACATCTGAGAATACCCTTCCACGCTTAGGGTGGACAAAAATATTTACAACAAGGGGTGGTGAGGGACAGAGTCTCTGAATTAAGCAGAAAGCTCTCACCCAGTCAAGAGATCAGGGCTAGATCCAACACCGTTTTTTAGCTCACTGCACCATCCCAGTTTCAGAACCTGGCTGTATGCAAATTAGTCTGTTCCTGTCCCAGTGCATGATGGGAACAGGGCAAACCAAACTACAAAAGCCAATTCTTACACTGGGAAGGAAACAAGCTCCCGGGGACCGGTTTCTGGCATTACAGCCGTCTTCGGCCCGGTTTTCTTGAATCCTGATGGTGCAATGAGCAAGGGTCTCACATCTGAGAATACCCTTCCACGCTTAGGGTGGACAAAAATATTTACAACAAGGATTCAAGCAAGCCGGGCCGAAGAAGGCTGAAATGCCAGAAACCGGTCCCCGGTAGCTTGTCTCCTTTCTGGTGAAGAATTGGCTTGGTAGTTTAGTCTGCCCTGTTCCCATGATGCACTGGGCCAGGGACAGACTGATTTGCATATAGCCAGGTTCTGAGCTGGGATGGGGCAGTGAGATAAATAACGGTGATGGATCAAGCCCTGATCTTTGGACTGGGTAAGAGTGGTCTGTTCAACTCAGACACTCTGTTCATCACCACCCCCTTTTCTAAATCATTTTTGGCCACTATAGGTGTGGCAGGGTATACTCAGACATGAGTCCCTTTCTCACTGCTCCATCAGGATTCAAGCAAGCCGGGCCGAAGAAGGCTGAAATGCCAGAAACCGGTCCCCGGTAGCTTGTCTCCTTTCTGGTGAAGAATTGGCTTGGTAGTTTAGTCTGCCCTGTTCCCATGATGCACTGGGCCAGGGACAGACTGATTTGCATATAGCCAGGTTCTGAGCTGGGATGGGGCAGTGAGATAAATAACGGTGATGGATCAAGCCCTGATCTTTGGACTGGGTAAGAGTGGTCTGTTTAACTCAGGCACTCTGTTCATCACCACCCCCTTTTCTAAATCGTTTTTGGCCACTATAGGTGTGGCAGGGTATACTCAGACATGAGTCCCTTTCTCACTGCTCCATCAGGATTCAAGCAAGCCGGTCCGAAGAAGGCTGAAATGCCAGAAACCGGTCCCCGGTAGCTTGTCTCCTTTCTGGTGAAGAATTGGCTTGGTAGTTTAGTCTGCCCTGTTCCCATGATGCACTGGGCCAGGGACAGACTGATTTGCATATAGCCAGGTTCTGAGCTGGGATGGGGCAGTGAGATAAATAACGGTGATGGATCAAGCCCTGATCTTTGGACTGGGTAAGAGTGGTCTGTTTAACTCAGACACTCTGTTCATCACCACCCCCTTTTCTAAATCGTTTTTGGCCACTATAGGTGTGGCAGGGTATACTCAGACATGAGTCCCTTTCTCACTGCTCCATCAGGATTCAAGCAAGCCGGGCCGAAGAAGGCTGAAATGCCAGAAACCGGTCCCCGGTAGCTTGTCTCCTTTCTGGTGAAGAATTGGCTTGGTAGTTTAGTCTGCCCTGTTCCCATGATGCACTGGGCCAGGGACAGACTGATTTGCATATAGCCAGGTTCTGAGCTGGGATGGGGCAGTGAGATAAATAACGGTGATGGATCAAGCCCTGATCTTTGGACTGGGTAAGAGTGGTCTGTTTAACTCAGACACTCTGTTCATCACCACCCCCTTTTCTAAATCGTAAAATATAGGTATAGCATGGTGTATGGGAAAAGTCAGTTCAGGTAGTAAAATAAACAAATTCAAAATCCACTTTTCCCCTTCGGTTGTAATAGTAGGTTTTCTCATGAGCACTCTTGATGTGTTAGATTTTAATATCCTCTACTCAGAAGAGACTGGGCCATGTCAACCCATTTAAAAAACGTTACTGCCAGTTGTTACTTAGCATATGTTTTTCAGAAAAACTGGTCTGAGCCAATTCAGTTGTTCCATTAATGACGATTGATAAACACGTGGAATGTGTGGTAATGGTTCGAAGTTATAACCACGCAGGTGACTGCATTTGGAATAGCATCTATATGTTTGCCAACCAGGTCTAGTTTCTAATAAAGGTGGGCATTGAAAATCAATGCGCATAAAGCAGTGTTTTGTTGATTTACTGAGAGGGCATTTTAAGTCTTTTAATAGTTTCTTTTCAGAGAAACCACCCCAACTGAATATTTTCTTTCTGTTCAGTGCTTTCATGTCACAGCTTTAAGCTGTTATATGCTAGCTATTTCAAATGCCCTTGGGATATTAAAATAAACCATAGTGCATGAATCTGTTAAATGCCCAGTGCCTCATTTAAACATGGGGTGCATCTGGGGAGGTTGCTTGAAAATGTTTACCAAATAAATCCTAGAGAATATTCGCTAGCATGCTGCTTTAGGACGCAGCTGATGAGAAATGTAAGTATCAATTTTAATAATGGCTGCTACAGGTTAAATCCAGGTGTAACTTGAGATTGACTGCTTGAGTTGGCTAGATTAACAACTCTCCTCAATAAACTGCTCTGAGTTTGATCCACCCAGAGACCAAACTTCCCTAGAAGGGCTACCAGGCTATAACCTACAAATGAAAGAAAGTTTGCTTTTATAACGGAGTGCAATGGGTTAATATGTAGGCAGCTAATAGCACAAGTCATGGAGATAGATTTAATTTTTAATGCACCCAGTGTTCTTCCAAAGATCCCCGATCGACAATCCATATTGCTAATTCTATATGCTCTGTTTCTCAAATGGGATGTCATCTTTATACCTTCTACTCATGTGACACAGTTTGCTGCTAAAGATCAAAACTGCAGAAACTTTTATTTTAAATGCAAGTTGGTTGGCAGTGTTATATTTATTAAGGCTGCGAGAGTCTTCTCCAGGCCTGATGTAAAATAATGATGACATCTGCATTGAAGAATGACATCTCTGCACTTTGATGTTATCTGATAATCTGGTTTAATAATGATGGTGCACTGGTAGTTATTAATCTCTTCATAAAGTAATCAAATATATTTCCTTTTCGTTGTTTGGACCTTTGTTAGTTGACTTTAAGCGCGTTAAGGAAGATAACATCAGTAATACATTTCCAACTTGTGAACCTAAATGTGACTCCACCTTTAGTACCAGGAATCAATCATTTTGAATAAATTGGTTTAATTATTAATATCTATCAATCCAGTGTCTATGAAGAATATAAATAAATTCTGAGAATACAGCAATGCCGGTTGAAGGCAGAAATGTGGCAGTAAATTAAGCTGTAATAATATGAGATACAGAACGGTAACAGCCACAACACAAATAAAGCATATTGTCGCAATCAGGTGTTCCATAAAGAAAATTCCCTATCCTAATCTAGTCTAAGGATAGTCTAATCATTTTACCCCAACCCTACATCTTTCTACTTATACCACTTAGAACAAAGGTCCCAAAATTACAGTACATTTAGTTATAGAGCAGACACCTCTCGTCCTAGCCAACGCTGATTCCATGTCGTATATCTGCCTTACTAGCAGCCACCAATCCATTACAGTTGGAGATTTTGGTGCTATCCACACTCTAGCTATGGTTAATCTTGCTGCAAATAATAAAATAGCAAGCAGGCTGTTATACTTAGAATTTACAGAGCTAAATCCCATCATGATTTCAATGGCCGACAAAGGCGTTTCTATCCCTAGCTTTTGATGCAAAACATCCCCAACCTTTTGCCAAAATATTGTCCGTTCTGGACATGTCATAAACATGTGTTTAATGTCTGCTGCATATAGATTACATCTAGGGCATTTTGTCAGTTTGCTACTTGTACGATTATACGTTGACCATTTAGCTATTCTTTCTGGGGTATAGTAAAAGAGACGTATCGTGCGATGGTGCTGCAGCCGCAGGTTGGTAGCATGTACAGCTTTATCTATAGTGCTAAGGGCTTGTGATATAGTGCAAGCCGCTACAGATACCCCCAACACCCTACTCCAAACATCAGCTAGTCTCTCACAATCGTCTAATCTGCGGCTGCTTAGCCACTTATAAATTTTGATTCGGCTGCGTACAGAAAGCCACATATCTCGGAGTCAGTTATATTTATCAATTTTAAATCTTTAAGAAAGTAATCCCAAGTTGGATAATACTTAAATAGCATATGCTCTGGTAGCTTATTCTTCATCTGCAATCTCTCAAATGTGGTAAAGCCACTATAACCATACACATCTCCTAAACATGTTTCTCCACATCTAGCCCATTTTATACCCGCAGCATCATGAAATATCTCCGGGAATCCTGGATTCTGCCATAGCGGCAGTTTATTATGGTAAAGAGATGTTATCGCTAAGCGGAATGGCTCACCAAGTAAATATATCATCCCATATGGTCTTAAATGTTACCTTTTTAAAGTAATGTGGGTCGTTGACTCTATACAAAAACATGTGACTTTCTCCCCCCAACATAAACTTATGGCTAAAGATAGTATTGACAAGACTAACCAGACTACGTAGGCGGGTAAAACAAGCTGAACAAAAATATGTTTTAAAGCCAGGAAACTCTAGACCACCTTGACTAAAAGAAAGTTTTAGCCGGTCTATTGCTCTTCATGCCTTCTTATATCCCAATACAAAACTACCTAGTGTTCCATCTAATCGTTTAAAGAATGAATTTGGGACGCACAACGGAATAGAACGAAAAAAATAAAGAAATTAAGGCAGAAACTTCATTTTTCTGATGTTAATTCTGCCCATAATACCAACAGGCATTTATGCCATTTTTTAAAAGACTTCTTCATCTCTTTTAGCAGAGCTTCTTAGTTTAGAGAAAATATTCTTTCTACCTGCGCTGCTATCCTAATCCCCGAATAAGTAACAACTGGACAGACTCCCTGCACAGGTGTCAGCGGTTTGTAGTTAAGGAGGACTTGGGTCTTATTAACGTTTAATTCATAGCCTGAATTTATTCCAAACTGACTAGCTGCTTATGTATTTGTTTTTAATGCTTCTCCTGGTTCTGTTGAAAAAAACGCTATGTCATCCTCATATGCGATGACCTTAAGAGAGCTTGTCCCCGACATAAAAGCCCTAATTTACGTACTATTTTGCAAAACCGAAATAAATGTGAGAGGGGACACCCCTGGTGGGTACCACAAAGTACCCCGAAGGTTGAGGATTGCAGACCTAAATATACTAGTTTAGTGCACGGTTATATCTGCTTCATAAATTGACCCTTGATCCCAAAAGCTGAAAGTGTAGCCCACAAAAATTCCCATCCCACTCGGTCAAACACTTTTTCTGCGTCTAACAGAATCATACCAAGTGAGGTGGGTCTTATATTTGCCATATCAAAGGCAGTCACTGCCATGTTGACATGAGCGGTAGTGTCTCTTCCTTGAATAATCCCATGTTGATGTGGGGAGACCAGACTAGGCATTATTGGGGCTAGGCGGTTCGCAAGAACTTTAGCAAACATTTTTGCATCTGCATTTATAAGTGAAATTGGTCGATATAACCCACACTCCTCAGCTATTTTTTTTTCTCAAAAAGAAAAGAATCTTCATCATATGCCATAATTCAGGAGTTCTGCCATTAATTCCAACAAAGTCTATTGCCTGACTAAGTGGTTTCAGGAGAACATCTTTAAAAATGTTGTACAATTCTAGAGGAATAGAGTCTTCCCCCGCTGCCTTGCCAGATGGTAAAGCTCCAATTGCTAATTCTATCTCATCAATTGAGATACCCTCATCTAGAGAATCAGATACTTCAGTCCCCATATTTATTAAAGAACTATTCTGAATATAGCTACAGATATCTTCCTGTTTTGCCTGAATCGTTGGGGTATACAACGTTTCATAATAAAGAGCAAACTGTTCGAGTATCTGTTGCCGGTGTTTGTATAATAAATCATTTGGCCCCTTAATTTCTTTTATATGGGCCTTAGCCCGATCGTCTGCCACTTTAAAAGCAAAAACCATACCTATTTTCTCCCCCAATTCATATTGTGACCTTCGGTATTTACTATACCTTGCCACACTTTTCTCCCTAAATACATTCTTCAGTGTTGAACGTAGATCAATTAAAGCTAAGCCCAATTGTTCCATATCATTGGTGCCCTTCATGACTGCCTCTGCAGGTCGGTCTTCTGCCACCCGTATCGCTGGTGTTGTTTCTTTGTTTGCATTTACTTGATCCTTATTTTGCAGTAAGATAAATTGTTGTGTGTACCCTCTAATAACAGCCTTACATGTGTCCCACACTACTATAGGGGAAGCTGATCCTATATTTTCTTTAAAAAAAAGTCTCCAATTGACCCCTGAGCCTGCCCACATACTCCTGATCGATCAATAAATACATAGGAAACGAGAAGGGTCTGGGTACTTTATTCTCATCTGGAATCTTAATTGTAAGGAGAATAGGGCTGTGATCAGAGGTAATTTTCAGACAGATTTCCATATCTGTTGACCACACGATAGAACCTGTAGCCCAACCCATGGCTATTAGAGAATATAGCTTGTGTGGAGCGTAATAAGAAGTACAGCCAGGTATATTAGAATATAAAGTTCTCCACACATACCTAAGTGCCTATAACCGCCCTAGTTACCTAATTGCAGCCCATGTCCTCCGAATTCTCTGGAATGCACCCCTTCTTGTTGTGTCAATTCCATAATCCATAACACAGTTAAAATCACTCATCACCACCCGCTCCCCCTCCCAGCTTAACATTTCTACATTTACAGTGTCAAATATAGTAGGGTCATCTATGTTAGGGCCGTACACTGCACAAAATACATACTCCCTTCCCTTTATCAGCATTTGTGCCATTGCCCATCTCCAGCTTTTATCTGCCATTGTCTTGCAGGTTACCCCTGCAAACCGTCTCTGCTTTAATATGGCAACCCCGTATAGAAGCGCTTTGTGCTGTGCACACTATTACTTCAAAGCCTAGCTGCTTTAATTGTCCGCGATCCCTATAAGAGAGATGCATTTCCATCAACATAACTATTTGAGGATTATACATTTTTAATTCCTCTGCTACTAATTGTCTCTTAATCTTACTATTCAATCTTGCCACATTCCATGATAAGCACTTTAACCAATCCATGCCAAAAATAACATTCTATCAACCATAACATCTATTTTGATTGCTTTAATACTATTTTCAGCTGCCTTATCATAACCTTTTTGTTCCTTATTACCCTCCCTTTGATTTTTCCCTTTATTTGCACCCTCCCATCCCCTACCCCCCTGCCTCCCATAATGAAAAGCCCCCCCTCCTACACCTAGAAGGAAGAATCAGCCTCTTTCTATGCTGCCGCAGGGATGGTGCAGTGAGCTAAAAAACGGTGATGGATCAAGCCCTGATCTTTCGACTGGGTAAGAGTGGTCTGCTTAATTCAAACACTCTGTTCATCACCACCCCCTTTTCTGAATCGTTTTTGTCCACCATAAGCGTGGAAGGGTATTATACTCAGATGTGAGTCCCTTGCTCATTGCACCATCAGGATTCAAGCAAGCCGGGCCGAAGACGGCTGAAATGCCAGAAACCGGTCCCCGGAAGCTTGTTTCCTTCCCAGTCTAAGAATTGGCTTGATAGTTTGGTCTGCCCTGTTCCCATGATGCACTGGGCCAGGCTCAGACTAATTTGCATGTAGCCAGGTTCTGAGCTGGGATGGTGCAGTGAGCTAAAAAACGGTGATGGATCAAGCCCTTATCTTTGGACTGGGTAAGATTGGTCTGCTTAATTCAGACACTCTGTTTATCACCACCCCCTTTTCTGAATCGCCGCAGGTTTTGCAGCAAACTCAGACGCTAGTCTCCACAGAGTCCCCTGAGGCTAAACTTCCCCTTATCCATTGCTGATGTGAACTAGCAAAGATAAGAATAGGCGAGAGAAAGATAAAACCCAAAGAGGATTAGCGAGGTATGGTCAAGACTAAGGAAGAGATTTTACCATACCCATCTAAATGTGTGGGACTAGTAAAGCGCACTGTTGCCCGTGAGCGTCCTGGCGCTGAAGACCACTGGGGAACCCGTCCTGGCTTTTCCTGTGAGATGGTCCCTTCTGGGTATCTCCAAGGTGAAGCCAGGCATTCCCGGCGTCTGTGGGGGGCCGTTGTAGAGATGAGGCAAGCTTAATGCCCAGAGTTGCCGAGTGTGATCCCTGGTTAGAGTAGGCACTGAGGCGAGAATTATCGAGTCCGTTGACCCTGGTCCATGACCCTGCCGGGTCGGGGATTGAGCCCTGGTCCCGGGCCGTTCTCTGCTTCCGGGTCTGCTGCCTCTAACCAGTGAGCCACACATCTCCTAACTTGAACATAAACCAGCTCTAGTCCCTTATCTTTATGCCACCCCCCTTTCTGCCATCTACAAAGTGCTTCCAGCTCAGATACAAAAAACTATGAATGCCCCTCCTGTATTACTTTCAGGCATGCCGGTTCCTGTAGATACAGTTTTACCCCAGTGGATTTTAATGGATCAATCAATTGTCTGAGTTGCCAATGCCTGTCCATTGTTTCTTTACAAAAATCTGACCGAAAAAAAAAGAGAAAATGATTCAGTTGAGACCGGTGCTCTAGGTCTAGCCTTCAAAGAGACTGCTTGTCAAAGCAAAAAAATACCAAAAACAAATAAGAAAAGGGCGTGGATAGCGAGCGTCCTGCCTACGTTGTACCAATGGCAATCTATGAGCTCTTTGTATCTGCCAGTCCAAGTCCCAGTCTCCCAGGTCTGGAAAGGCCTTCTGCAATAGCTGTACCACAAAAACCCTAGGATCTGACCCTTCTTGCCCTTCCGGAATGCCAAACATTTTCAGATTATGCCTCCTCTGGTGATTTTCCATGTCCTCGATTTTTAACTGCATTATCCTAAGCAAATCATCATGTTGCTGCACCGTGTTTGTTATCTTAAAAATTGTTTCTTCCGTACTAACTACTATTGATTGTAATTCTGTTATATCATTTGTGAGACTCCCAACTTTCGATGGTACTTCCTTTAATGATTGCTGGATGTCATGATTATCTGATCTTACTTGGGCGAACAATTCCCGTGTTTCCTCCCTTTGATCTTTGAGAGACTGCAGGATTAATGAGAGTAGCTACGCTTCGCAACTTTGAATGTCTTTACCTTGGGCGTTTTCTTCTTCACAGGGGTTACACACAGCTTAATGTAAACATGCTACCTCAGGTGTCCCCTCAGGGGTCCCTCTCACCGACAATCTTAGTACCCCACATACATCATCCGCCAATCCAGCATCGGAAAGTCTCGATATCAGGGTTTTAACCCCTCCTTTAGCTTGTACGCATTGGCGTATGGGGCTAACTACCCCTGCATTTTTCAATTGCGTCGCTCTCTGTATATCAGATGACTGACCCGCTGTAGCCTTCTTTATTTTCTCCTGTGTATCTCTCAGTGTTTTAGGTTTGGTGTTTTTCTTTTTACCGCCCATGATCGTGGGGTTTGCTTCTGTCTTGCCCCTGTAACATTCTGCAACACATTATTATTTGGTCCCTTATGCCCTGGATCACCCCCAGGCTGCCCAAGTTTATGATACACATTATGGTTACCCAGTGCAGAATTACTAGTACTGAATGTAGTAAGAGCTATAGCATTCTCTTCTGATGTGTATGAGAGTCTTTCGGGTAGCCCATTATTCAGTGTTGGGGTACCTCCTTCCATGTTGTGACTGCTACCCTCTATTGGCCTTAATTCTGTGTCTATCTCGAGAGTAGACGCAGCTGTTGGCTCTATTGTTGTAGTGCTAATAGCCCGTGTCAACTTTCCTGTCTTTTCCAGCCCCATAACATTAGTGTCTAAGGGCACCGCCTTTTGTTTCTCTTTAGCACCACATTCAGAGTCCAATTCTAATTCGATTACCATGCTTTCAGCAGATTGGTCTCCAGCCTTAAAAGCTGCATCTGGTTTTCCTCCATAGTTCTCGGGCTTTTTAGGGCTACTAAAAAACTTGGCTACATGCTTGGATCTCCATTTTTACCGTATCCTCGGATATTCTGTTACAGTCTACTTCAGCAGCTTGGTGTTGAATTAAATAAGTCTCTGCTGAGTCATTTATCGTACTCAAACCTGGGGATACCGGCGCTGTGTTACTTTGTTGCACGCCTATAGCGTGTATTAGAATCTCCGCAAGTCAATTGCCATCGCATGCCTCCATACCACCCTCTGACGAGAGTAGCTCTACTGAATGCATTGATTGTAGAAATCGCAGCACCGGTTTCCCAAGCTTCCCAACAGCTTGGCCAGATCTGCTTTCACTTCTCTGAAACTCCGGGCCTTGATCCCCCCCTGCATCGCCTGCAACACTTACTGGCATGCGGCTGGTTGCGCGAGTGTTCCTCACAGTGCCCTTCGGCGGGGTCATAATCCAAAAAACACAGCAACTCGCGTGGACTGCTGGCGTTTCTTTCCGATTCGCGTATCGCCTGCATTCAGTATAGAGATTTGGCGGCTCCCGGCGGCTCCCAGCGGCTCCCAGCTCCAGAGAGGTAAGACTTTCCAATCTGCTATTTTGTAGCAACACGTCATAGAAGCAGACCGGTTTCAGCGTTTACAAGGCACAATTTGTACTATCCCGCTTCTTTTCCCCAAATCTCTCCTATTGTTCCTCATTTTCCATATCAGACATCAGGCATCAAGCTCTGGCTCCATAGCCTCAGCAGCTCCTCCGTGTGCTGTTGCTCAGAGAGGGTGTCAATCCGCCATCTTGTCTCCTCCCCGCGATGTTTTTCTTTTCAACACCAACTGATATACAACTCACTAATACATACACTGACTCACTCATGTATGCACTGATGCATTCTCTGACAAATTCACCCACTCACTCATACACACACTGAGAAATTCAGGGACTCACTCATACATACACTGACACACACATGGATACACTAATCCATTTACTAATATATTCACACATACACACCCAGATACCATAGGAATCACTTATACCTACACATAGACACACTCAGGCATTCACTGAGAAAGTCACCCACTCCCTCATACACACACTGAGACACTGTGGGACTCACTCATTCATGCACTGACACACCCATGAGCACACTGATGCCTTTAATGAGATACTCACAAACTCACTTACACACTGAGAAACTCTGACACGATCATTCATACACTAACACACCCTGGCACACATTGATATATACAGTAACACACTCATGCACACTTACACACTATATTTACGAGGACATATATTTACAAAAAATGAATAAATGCAGAAACAAGGCTCATTTTGGATGTTGTATGGTTCTTAATAGAACCGTTTTTTAATGGTTCTTCATATTTTTTCAATATATATATTTAAAGTACCGATAAGAATATGGTACAAAACTCTAGTAAAAGAATTCGGAAGAAAACAAATGTTTTCAATCTTAAACATTACATCAGAAAATTCTGAATGATGTAATTCCCCAAAATGTTTTTTACAGGGATGAGAGTTCACTGCCTGCAAATATAAAGCCACAGACATAGTGTACAAACCCACTGGCAAATGGCAGCGCAAACAGTGGATGGTCATATGACCCAAATTAGGACAGTCAGCTTGTACTGTGATTATAGCTGAAGTTGAAGCTCCACGTGCAGTTGATGTAGATGTGGAACCATGAGCAGTCGCTTCCTTTTTACACATTATTTTGTGGTATGCCTTCTCATGAATTGTCTTCAGATGCTCCCATATGGAACACGTGCCATGAGTGCATTTCATTGATGTTCCACAGGATAACTCCTTACTGCAGATAGTACACCTTACTATCTTTGCACTTACTTTCTTCTCAGTTTAAGGGATAGTGAAGTATCTCCAAACATCACTCAGCTTTCTAGATACTGCTGTTTCAACCTCATAGGCCTCCACCAAAACAACAGGATCCTCCCCCTCTGCACATGGTGTTGTTGCAGCCATTGGAACAGATTTCCAAATGATATAATAGAAGAACTCCAAAAGCAGTAGTTTCCAATCTATAGGCTCTTCTACTTTAGTCTTCTAATAGAAATTAAATCTCCAGGGTGGGGCTTCACTCAAATAAGGGGTGGTCCCTAATCAGTGAAATGAGCACAATTTGCTGTGTACGTGTGCAGCACCACAGTGTCGATCAGCAGATTTACAGTGCCGTAAAATAGCAATTTGAGGGATTTATACGTAAAAATAAATATAATATGGTACATTGTACACCTCTAATATGTCTACCCTATTGAGTAAATCAGAAATAGTTTTGTGTATAGGAAGAATTTAATTTGTTAAAAGTTTTGGATAGTCTGCGGTGCCGGCACCAAGGTTTCATTGAGTATGTCTCATGAGAACCGCGGAAGTACCACGGAATGGGTACCAACTTATTTTCAATAACATAAAAAACAAATATTTTTCATTTGAAAAAACTGTGTAGAAATGTATTATAAAATATAAACAAAATCTTTCAAATAAAAACAATATATACATATATTTTTTTCAAAAGAAACTAAACAAGAAAAAAATGTCGTTTAAATTTACTAAAAAATTATGAAATATTGCATATTTTTACAAATAAGCCAGAGAGAATACAAGCATTTGAAAAAAATGAGTGCTGTATGAAAAAACCTCTACAAACATTTAATTATTTTAGAAAAAACTGCTACTGAAATAGTGCATTAACTCCTTGGACGCTCATGACGAGCTGAGCTCGTCATGATGTACACCTCCATACACTCATGACGAGCTCAGCTCGTCATGAACAATGGGATTTTAAAAAAGTCAGCATTGATGATGAATGTCATAAGCATTGATGTGGAATAACAAAATTATACAAAAAATCTGACAAAAACTTGTAAAACAATTTCAACAAAAAACAATACGTTATAGTGAGAAAATTAAACATTAAAAAACCATAGATATTCACTGAAAAAAACAGGGATGATATAGTTAGGGTCTATTTCACGCATACAAAACCAGAGGAATTCAGTAGTTACAGTTACCTGAGCTAACTATAACTTGCGCACCCGCAATGCACTCTCATATTACATCACTCATGGAGGAATGTGTAGCGTGTAATGTTATGATCATCGACTGTCCTCACATAAACTAGAATGCCATGACTGACATTTAGGATGCCAGTCATCCCAGGGAGAACATCCCAGACAGTGTTTTGGAAAACGTCTTCAGCACGGAAGATGTCGAATTTAGTGGTTTATACCTCTGTAAACAAAGGGGAGTCAAAATGGCCTGAGGTTGGGTCAAACTTTGAAAACCATCAAGTGCTGTTCACCTCCACTATGAGGTCATCAACCTTCGGAGTGAAGTAAAGGTCCCTTTTGATGGATTCATGTGAGAGGCACATTCAACACATAAGTGCACTTTGTCAGCAATTTCAGGTTGAGAGAGATGACAATCGGCCGTCTCTATGGAGTACGCCCTTCAACTCATTTGATGATATTGGCTGAATCGAGCTTTATCAATCTAGCCTCTACTTCATTCTCAGGTGCAACACTACTCAGCGATGATGTTGCTAAAGGTTGGAAGGAATGATCAATGTGTAGTTGGGCTGTTTTCCATTTTAGTTATCTTATGCTATCAAATAGGTCGGCAAAGGCTGGAAGAATATCACCTAGGTCATAAGTGTGTATGCTGCTACCAAACTGTATGAAACAGAGTCTTTCTCCCATTTGGATGGCAATGCGTGTCACAGCTCCAGTCTAAGTTGTACAGTAAGGTGGTGATCTTCATGGGCAATCTCGGCGGAGAACACGCCAAAAAGTGGGAGTGGACTGGTAAATCCATAAGCAAAGATTTAGATGCTTGTGGGGCTTAGTACCAGGGTGGGCAAGATTCGAATTGTGACTTTGATATGACAAATACCAATGCCCTGGTATCTACTTAACTGAATTCGATATCTGTGCTGAAGAAGCTTTGTCTTATGCTTTTTACTATGGCACACACCACATTTACTGCACCTTCACCCTCATCATCATCCTGCAAGTTGTCTGTTGACAATTCTGGTGGAGTCAACATGATTGCTTTTTTATGTGTTTCTTGGTTGCTGGGAGAAGCGACAGTCCTTAGTAAAATGGTTCATCTTGCTGCAGGTAGAAGTTTTTTTTTTTTTTTTTGCTGGGACATTTGCAGTATGTGAGAACCCCTGCCACAATGCCCACATGTACCATTTCTTGTTGGCTGTTGTATTGTTTTAGACCTGTTGGCTGCTCTGGAAATTTGGTCAAGATGTTCCAACTTGGTCAGAATGTTTAAGGCCTCCTCCATATGAGATGCTGTAGAGTTAGAAAATTCTCTTAAGCAGCGGAGTGTCAGGATATCATGAAGCGTCCTGCCTGGCTCTCTCAGGATGTGTCAGTGCAATCTAGTGGAGGCACAACGTTGGATTTGGGCAGTGGTTTCTTCATTATGCTATGTGCATGTGCTGGCAAGTTCCATTAGCCTGGTATAGAAGTTTGATACCTCTTGTTTGGGACTTTGCTTGTCTTAGTGGGAACTGCCAGATTACCCAAAGAAGCAAAATGCATGTTGAGCACTTCCACAGCGGTAACGTAGGTGAGCGGTGGCCCAGCTTCACCAAAGGGGCAAGGCAATCTGTAACTGCCTTCTTCAGCTCAATGCGGGAGCAGAGGACTTCCCTTGTCTTTGGCACGGAAGTGGCTGAAAAGTACATTTCCAAGTGATCATACCAGCAATTTTGGGTGGGGCTTGGATGAACTCAATGACCTATTCATGGTAAACTGAGACTCTGCTATGGAAGAAACTTGATGACATGTAGTATGATAACAGTCTTAAGGGAGACCCGAGAATGCCAGCTCTGTCAGCTTGATGAGACAGCTGTGGTTGCAGTAGGAACAAGGCTTAGTCGCCATTAAGTACAGACCAGACTCGATGAGAAGAGTTCGAAAAAATAGGGACTTTATGTGTGTAATCAATACCGAGCCCTCCATGTGCTGCCTGGTGCATAGTTTTCCTTCCTGTCACCTTTCACCACATGGTTCAGAAAAGGCAGGAGCTGTATGACACACACCATCGGTTGGCCCCGTTGGCTGCTCGTGATTAGAGTGACAGCCGGTGGCCTGAGGCGCAGAAGCAAAAAAAAAAAAAAAAAAAAAAAAAAAAACATACATCAAAAGCATATATTCAGGCACATTTGCAAATAATTATCGTTGCTCGTGTCTCCAGCTCACCTCGTAGCCCTATGTTCTGTCCATATAAACTGCCTCCTTCGCATGTGCGACAGTCACATGTGTAAATGATGTAGGTGCACATGCATGCAATAGCCATGTCCTGGTCTGGAATGAATTGGGGTTCAGTGGGGAATGAAAAATGGCCGATACCGAATATTCTTTCACTTGAGAACCTTAGCATCAGAACTAGAAAATAAGCACAACTCCAGCAAACAAAAGCAGGTCGGTGCCCTTGAACACCCGAGGCACAGGCTATGTTTAGCCAAGAGAGGGGCCATGTGTTCCATCGCCCCGTGGTGTGCCAGTGGCTCTGGGCTGAACACAGATCTCCTCTGATCCCGGCAGGGGATGCTCTGAACCTGCAGCTGGCAGGTCCAGCTCATTCTTTCCCTTTGTTGACTGTCTCAGCAAATCACACTTTTGTTGGCCTGTGTTTATTTTGCTTCCTCTTTCAATTAAACAAAATTCCCTCGGCCAGATCACGAGGTTTCAGGTGTCATCAGAACAGAATAAAGCCGAGGTGGGCCTGCTGTGAAATCCCGGATTTCTTTGTTGGCACTTGGCGAAAAGTAAAACCAAAGGTACATATTCAGAACGCGGCTGCCCGTCTGGCTGGAAGGGAGCATCATCCAGCAAGGCTCTCGAATCTCTGCACTGGCTCCCGATGAGGAAACGGGTTCTGTTTAAGGCCATGTGCATCAGTCACCGGATTTTGCAGAACAGAGGCCCTTCGTACCTACATAATCTCCTCATCCCGTATGTTCCCACAAGAGGTCTAAGATCCATACCTGCTATTAGAAGAGCCAGGATGGGCGGACGCTCCTTCAGGTTCCTTGCAGCATCTCACTGGAATAAGCTGCCAGTGGAGCTTCGTCTGGAAGCATCTGAGACTGTTTTTCGGAAAAAGCTGAAGACGTGGCTCTTTCCATCGGATAATTCTATTGTCTGACTTCTTCCCTGTTTTGTCCTCTTTTTCTGGTCTGGGACCTTGTCGCAGCGCGGGGACGCACAGGTTTGTGCACCCAGGCGCTTTATAAGTTTAAATTGATTGATTGATAAATTGGTACAATACAGTAAAGCTATTGTTGGAAATATGAACCATGATTGCGTCTTTGTAAGTGGCACCACTTTATTCCCGCCTAGCTTCCACCCATCCGAAGAAAATACGTACAAAACAATGCAGGAAATCATTTTAAACGCGATGCTTGGGTGGAGGGATGGGGTAAAGGGAGATTACAGAGAAAGCCACTACCCTTACTGGAAGAGTTACTACTAGGTTGCAAGTATGCTCCAGGGCAGGCGCGCAACACCCATTGAACTCACCGGGCTTCAGCCCCCCCCCATCGTGTGTGGCAGCCCGGGATGAGACAGATCCCGAGCGCACACAGAACCGCACCCGAACGTTTCACAGGTCTTTAGAAGACCATTTGAATGTTAAATAGGCCTTGCAGTTGTTTCACCCCTTCTAGGAGCCCCTGCAGCTCCACTCTGCCTACGGACTAAAGGTTCAGCCCCCCCCCCCCCCGAAATTTTTTCTTAGCCCCCCCGAAATTTGGCTCTAGTTGCGCCTCTGCTACAGGGGCCCTAATCAATGTAAAAGTAGTAAATGTGGACTGTAGAAGTATGCCTTCGTAGGGGGGGCAGACTTTCTACATTTGGGATTGACTGGGACTCCCAGTAGCATGCCTGCGAAGGTGTACCAGCTGCACTGCTAAGAATGTCACGTGACAACCCTTGAAGGCTTCTAGACACCTACAGGCACAGCGCCTGCACACTGGTCATCAAAGCGCATTGAAACAAAACTTGAAAAAGACGCGCTCACAAAATGAAAACTGGATACCATTTCCTACAGACTACCTACTAGGACAGCACAAGTGTAACAGCACAAGTGCAGCACTGTGCTAATTGGTAGATGTCCATTCAGCTGAAGAGTTTTTCTTCCCTATTCATTGTTGTGGCAGGCTACAAATGAACATAACAGTAGTGCTTAATCTGTAAAAAAAAAAGTGCCTGGGCACTTGTCATGAGGCAACTGTAGTTTGCGACACCTATTGCCACTGCCAGCACTGCTAATGACAGTACCAACACAACTACTAACCATCACACTCCTGCAACTGTGACAATTCAGACGATTCCAGGCTCTCAAAGCTATGTCATTCTTACTGTATATTGAATAAATAAACTGCTGTAGGGTTAATCTCTCAATTAGATATACAGCGCCACCATGTGGCAGACTGTCATAAGTCCTGGTGTTGACAAGTAAGCGCTGGCGCCGTGCACCGGAAACGACCGGCTCAAATTAAGCACTGCATAGCAGTATAAAAGGACACACAGTAGAGGATTTATAGCATAATGTATTTGAAGATATAGACTCTAAAGTGACTAAAAACACCTTTTCAATATGGCTCGAGCCCTCACCATTCTCCAGTCGGATCCGCTGACCTCCTCAATCTTTGGCTGTTCCAAGACTTAGCACTGCAGGACTTCGAAGCCAAACATGAGCAAGAACATGGTGGCAAGTGGGATCCCAAGGCCATATGTCTATTGAGAAGGCAACATTGAACTGATTTCAGAACTGCCTGCCTGGCTAATATTCCTACTTTACCATCAAAGTAGGTGGAAAAAGAGGCCTACCAGCCCATAACCGAACTTTGACGCACCAAAGTACGGAGGCTCGTACACAGACTACGCACTTCACTAGGAGGCCGTACTACACCCTCTGACTCTTCTACTGCAGCCACCGTAATAGCCACATCCCAAGAATTCAGAGAAGCAAAATGTTAAAAAGGTGCCAGACCAAATTCACAGGATTAAAGATGATGTACTGAGCCTAGAACTAAAAACGGTAGCCATGAGTAAGGGAGAGAGTGTGGCTTAATGGCTGGAGCGGCAAACTTTGAAGCTGGGGAACCAGTTAGGAGTCTGGTGGGAAGCTCAAACATCCTGTGATTCTGAGCAAAGCACTTCATCTTCCTGTGCCTAAAAATGAATGTGTCCATCTGTAATGCAACTGGTGCTCATGTAAAGCGCTCAGATACCTTCGGGTTTTGTTCGCGCTATATAAAACTGCAAAAAAGAGTGAATCTTGTGAGGTGTACTTCATCATCGCACACTGTTTCATATAGCGAAGGCCCTGCACAAGGAAGTAGTACTTACCACACATTATATATGGCTGCCACGCTTGCTGGGATGGCTGCTGAATATGCAGACGCCATGCGGCCTGCTACATATCAACATGGACTCAAGCATATCAAACACAACTGAGCAGCAGGTATGACTGCTAATGTAACAAATGTGTCTTAACAAACATCGGACAGAGCAAATCATTTAGTTGAAGAAGGAACAATGCAATAATGGGTAGCATGCATCAACAGCACCATGGAAACTTAAGCAGCAAGACACCGGCCTATCAAAAGTGAGCCTGGTAGTCATACCTGATACTCAACACCTGATGACATGTGATGAAGGTTTCATCAATATCCTCTTTTAATACCATTATTGTAATTACTACACAATTCAAAATTGTTCTCAGTCCACACGTTTCGGATTGGTGAATAACTGATTCAGATAGAAAATATTGTTGTCCTAGAACACCATGCCAATTCCCAGTAATTGGAAGCAAGAAGGGGGTATAGACCTGTGATCCACCGGTTACAATAAGGTTCTCATGCAAGCAGTCACCTCCATAATCTGTACTTCATACACTTACCTTTCGGCGTGGCCGGTACTTGCAGAGTTTCACTCTGTGGAATTCTGTGGAGTTGCATAAAAACTCTGCGATAATCAACTGAGTTCCTCCCACAGCCAGAAAATATGCAGCTCGTACTGCTTGCACTGCAATTTAGCGCCTTGAAAATAAGTGCAAACTGCACCATGCATTGCTCAAGAGGGTGCAGCCAATTGAGTTTATTTTGCTTCTGCTTGAATAGAAAATCTACTAGAGCGACAGCAAATCTGCTCAAGAGGCAGGCAGCCCTCTGATAGCAATCGCCTGATTTTTATCGCTTTTGAGATAAACCTTGCTAATAGCAAGTTATCTCAGCGATTACAATCGGTTAAGCGCGGCGTTAATAATTTTGCCGCTAACCCTACTTAGCGATAAATATCGCTGGTTGTAGGTAATATGACCCTAAAGCACCAGATTTTCATAGCGCTTAGCAATGAAGTACTACAAAAAGTCAGTGACTGGTGGTGGTGCCTGGAGTGCAAGGTTCATGATGACAGACTGTAATCCTATTCTCTGTTTTAGAAAATACATAATAATGGTAGACCACTTTTAAACTTAGTTTTTAGTTAGTGTAAAGTTCCATTAACACTGTTCACACAATGTCACCATGCTGTTTACAGATTTGGAACAATCACTCAATGCAGTAGCACCAACAAATCGGCTCATACATAACCCCCCCCCCCCACCTTACCCGTACTCCCTGCCCCATACCCCTAAACCCACACCCTCCTCCTCCTAGGAAAGCTGTGCTAAATGTAAGCAATTGTTCAGATTTGGGACCTACCGGCACTCATTTTTGTGGACAGGCACTTTTGTCCCCTCAAAGACAACTTTGATCCAGCACAAGAGAGAGAAATACAAATGGGGGAAATACGGAGGATGAGAAAGACAGTGACTAATGATATAAAGCAGTGTTGAAAAAGAACCTTTAAGAGGTAAAGAGGCAGGGAGCATCTGGTGATGGATGAAAGAGGCATGAGGTGGATTCTAGACTAAGCACTCTTCGATTTCAGCATCTCAACCTTTGATTGCACCAGCCCCGGGCTTCAGAATAACACTTTGGTCCCGGGCACTTATTTTTTTTTCAAATTAAGCACTGGCGCAAGCCAATAAGGCTGCCTGGTTAGCAGCAAAAACATTTAAATGAATCAACCATTTCTCAAGAGAAGTGGTATTATTAGACTGAGTGATGCACCCACATTTGCTTCATTGCATCTCAGTGATGTTCTATATATTAGCTATTTTGAGGTGGAGCTCCAGTACCCCCACCTGGATAGCAACAGTTAGTAGAAGACTTCGATAGAGTGACAGCGCAGTCAATAACATACTTTAAGTCAATTATTAATCTGTTCAACTAACAGTCATACAGAAATATCAACATTTTCATTCTCCTTTATACTAGTATAAAATACAAGTCTAAAGACTCATTGGCATATGCAACAACATTGCTTCATCTTCAGGAGCCTGCCAAGTACTGCTATCATCATTATGAGACAAGCAAATCTCCAAAAATAACATAAGCTCAAATGTAGTGTACAGATGGTGGCTTTCTGCAGGGTTGTAATTTGATGATCTAGTGTGAGAGTAAAATCAACATTGCTTTCTTAATCATAAAAACTGAGCGAGTGCAACCAATTTTACGGAGGCCTTAAATGTGTGAAATTTGCCTTTTCTGCATGGTCACCTTAGATTATTTGCCTTTTGCTGTTTTTTTAGATTCTGTTCACTGGGGTCAGTATATGTGTTCCGATCTCTAAAACATGATAAAAATCGGCTAATCCCGGAGTAATATATTTACCTTTTCAGAAATACACCCTTGGAATTGAAGGTTGACTATCACCTGTGGACTGCAAAGCTTATTGTGCCATCCACTAGTGTAAGAAAATAAAAAAGTCTTCGAGCCTATGCTGTGTAGCCTGACTGCTGCAGTTTAAACCCTCAGTGCGACCTGTTAAAATAACTTTCTGGAGAGGTAAAAACCTCCCTTTTAAATATTACTAAGTCACCTCTATGTAAGCCTTGTAGCCCACAAGGTGGGGTGCATGGTATTGAAAAGGGAGACATGTACAAACATTATATTACTATGCATCTACAGTGGCAAGGCCCAAACGCTATTTTCACTGTGGTGAGACTGGCTGTCCTATGTAGAAAACCAGAGTGATTAAAATAGTGTATACTGCTAACTTGGGAAAAGGACCAGGTAGAAAAATAATTATTTCACTATTTATAAAAGCTATTAAAAATCCAGTTCAATGGTGAAGTCTGATTTTTAATAAATTGTAAGGAAAAGTAACATCTAGAAAGTTACCTTTTCCCTGACTGATGTTCCTGGAGGCAAATTTGTTTCAGCTCTCCGGCTTCCCTCAGCCTCTTGTGGTAAATATTTTACCGTATACGAGTTTGCCAGATAATTTCTGAAATTTAAAGAAAATAGCTCAATTAAATGAGAGGCAGAGTCCGTGGTGTCTGAGTCATAAGGGCTTTAATCATAAATGATGACTCGAGTCATGGAAATCTATTCCATCAATACAAGGGTTCGGGTATGCAATGATGGCAGGAAAGATGTCAACGATTTATTCACAGTACATGACATATATAGCAAAATGACACAATAGCATTGAATACAGTAGGCGTGACAAGTGAAATGTATATGATAAGAACACATGTGCGTAGCAAAAAGGCGTGAACAAGGGTGTGCACATAGGCGTGTACTAGAAACGTCACAAAAAAAGTGTCACAAGTGGGTGGATGCTTAGAGAAATCTTGCAGAGTCAGCTGAAACCTGTGGCCTGGATGCGTGCGCAGCTAATATGACGTGTGATTGACGTGCAACGGGAGGAAGCTAAGGGTCTGACTTTTAGCACTAGTAGAAGAGGCAGAAGTCTGGCATGTCAGATCGACCTGTCCCTATAACATATCTGATATCTAGTATTTGGAGGATGTTTAATCTAGAGGAAAAGTTCACTTGGGCAGAGGCTACTCTATACTGAATGTTAGTGCGTGCATAGGTGTCTGCGTGTCTACGTGCGGGGCCATGGGCCTATTCTGGTAACAGGAACTGTAAATTACTTGCACGGAGACAGGGAGACTTGCTCTGTGCTCTGCAGCCGGGGATATGTTTACCTAAATCACTAGACAGGAATGTGTTTTCGAGGAGCTGAGCTGGCTACGCTGATAACTTGAAGGTAAAATACTGTTTTTGGCAGGCAGGCCAGGCCGAGCCGGGCACCGCTCACTTGGCAGGAAGTAAGGCAGAGGTCAGGGATGCATCTTCATGCTGCAGCTTTCAGAGGCAGAGACAGACGTGGCTCGAAGACAGAAAATCAGGGCCTAGCTCGGCAGAGCCAGGAAAAACGTGAAAGTACACCATATGAAGACGGTGGCATGGCATACTTAGGAACTGAATTATCAACCCATTCATGGTGGATCTGATAGAGGACATGTTAACGTTGGACGCAAATGTATTTGCGTCTTCAGATTCGGTCGTGGAGGGAAATTACATGTACTTGAAACTCGTACATGGAGCCGTTGGGGTACACGTTAGGGGACACAATTTGACCATAAAAATTTCAATTACCTCACTCTGCTCAGCCTTAAATAGGAATACTTGTGTGAAATGCCTCACAGGAGAAAACAATATTCTAATCAGAATGGACAGAGATGACTCCTCTGAGCGCAACATAATATTCGGGCTGGGCCTATGGGCCTCTTTTTGAAAGCACAGTGTCAAGTCCTGCATGACATGCCTGGTGAGCTGCATGTAACACTTGGGGTGCACTTGAAATGAATAGAACAGAATGCAAAGACAATTAGTATAGCACCATGTTGAAGGACCAGGCTTTTGTCCTACCAGGTGTCTGTCTTTGGGTTTATTGGGAGTACAGTGCCTGCTTAAAACTGGATTTTAGTGTTAAATGTGGGAGGATACTAGGTTTATCATAGTACACTCCCCCTGCTCACACCCCCAGCCTCAGAGCCTAATATTAGTGTGGCTTAAGGCTTTCGCAATATTGAAAATACCCTGACACATGGCTTTTTGGGCCTTATTGCAGTAAAGCCAGCAAACAGGATCTACTGAAAAAATGGCTCGTGTCAGGCATAAAAGTAGCATTCCCAGACGCACTCTTCATAACAACTTATGGCGCTGCAGAAGATCAGAAGAGGATAGGACTTGTTCTTTGTGATCTAAGGGGATCCCAGAAGAATTGGACCTGCTCCTCCTTGTACACAAAAGAAAGATCCTGACTTCAAGGGTCAGTTGGCTGGATTCCACGTGTGGCTAGAGTGAATTAAAAAGCTGCAATAGGCCTTTTCCTGGAAGTTCCCAGCTCACTAGTGCAACTGGGCCTGGACTGGACACTTCTGTTGGCCTCTGCCTGGCACCCTGTGAGCCTTTAAGTGCTTCCTCTGAGGTCCCAGGGACCTTAGAATTGGATTGGTGTGGTTGGTTGAGACTTAAAAGACTAAGGGCCATATGTATGAAGCGTTTTTCTTGTCGCAAACGCTGCGAATCGGAAATTCGCAGCGTTTGCGACAAGAAAAACGGGAAATGCGATGTATGAAATTATCGCATCGCAAATGTTAAGGAATCGCAAATGTTGCGATTCCTTAACATTGCACAAGCATTTAGGAAATCGCAAAATGCGATTTCCTAAATGATATGTATGAATTATTTAAAAATTGCGATTTTGGAATAGGATTTCGCAAATTACCACCAACTTGTAGTTGGTGGTAAATTGCGAATTCTTTAAAAAAAACATTTTTTTAAAAAACCAAAGGTGCCATGTGACGCTCACACATGCCCTTTGGGCATGTATGTGCGCCATATGCGCACACATGTAATTTTCAGGGGTGCAGCAGGGTGTTCTTGAGACACCCCTGCACCCTGAAAAATTCGCAAAATTTGCGATTAGCAAATTGCTAATCGCAATTTTGCCTTTCATTTCTATGGGCCAAGAGGCCCTTAGAAATGAATGGGATGTATTCATTATCTGCGAATTCGCAACTTGCGAATTCGCAAGTAAGGAATTATTGGAAATCGCTAAAAAACAGCGATTATTTACATACATACCGTTTTGCGATTTCCAAATAGCGATTCCTTAAAATTTGCTATTTGGAATTCGCAAAACGACAGTATGATACATATGGCCCTAAGTCAGAATGTAAAATATTTGAACAGGGCAACCTGGTTGCCATATCCGACTCACAGTTCATTGCAGTGAGCCACAAATTGTGCCTAGTTACTGGTCTACTATGACCATTGACTATTGTTTATTTGCAAAGTTTTATATAGCACAGGCTAGATCCACAGGTATCAGGGGGTTTTACATGAGGGTCAGAGCGTTACAGGATACATAGTTACATCAATGTCATGCTTCACGTAAAGACATAGGAGAAAAATAAAAACATGAGATGCAGGGGAGGGGAGGAAACACAACAGGGCGACGAGCAAAACAATGTTAGGTGTCCGACTGGGTAAGTGTCGGCAGAGGGGGTGAGTATTGAACTGTAATTAAAATGACCCACGAGACTCCATTTTGTGATGCCATGCTCTTGGCAACCTGGTGAAGAATTGCTTTCCACGTCCCTGTTGAAACTTGCACAACCCTCTTTCCTCCTTGTGGTCGAGCCAATTCCGAGAAGCTGCCTGTGTGCCTCACCCCCTCAGTTGTGCCAGAGACTTAGCCACATCCTGTCCATTGTTGATAACTCAGCCGGTCATGACCCACTCCTGTGCCCTGTGACCACACCATCTGGTCAAGGAAGCACGAGGCTGTGCTCCGTGACCACACCATCTGATCAAGGAAGCACGGGGCTGCACCCTGTGACCACACAATTGAGCAAGGAAGCACAAGGCTGTGTACATTGTGCAGTCAGACAGATGTCCCCTGGCCACGATTGCGCAACAAGACTGACAAAAAACTTGTCAGATGAGGATATGAATTGACTCTCTTAGCCACTCATATCACCATCCGCCGCTGCACTACGCTCAATACAGCCACATTGCTAGGCTTTGTTGATGATGACACTAATTCTGATCCGCATGATTGTGTCCTCCGGACGGAGGAAGAGACTGAAGGCCGTGTGGATTTGACTGACACACCCCTAACTGACCCTGATGTTACCCTCTATGTGGATGGTTCTTGCTTCAAACTTCCTGATGGTAGCACGACTGCTGCCCATGCTATCACCACGTTACAGACAGTAGTGGAGAGTGAGGGAATACCTTACCAATCAGCCCAGGCTGCTGAGTTAGTGGCACTGATCAGAGCTTGTGAACTAAGTACAGGGATGGCCGTCAACATCTACACTGACAGCCAGTATGCCTTTGGCGTAGCCCATAATTTTGGGCGACTATGGGCTGAGAAGGGATTTTTTACTTCTCACGGTACTAAGATACAGCATGGACATCTTGTCAGCAGGCTGTTAGAAGCATCGACTCTTCCTTCAAAGATAGCTGTGGTCAAATGTAGCGCCCACAAGAAAGTAATTGATGACATAGGAAGAGGTAATGCATTTGTTGACCAGACTGCAAAGGTAACAGCTAAAGATGTCTCTGCCCGTATGTATGTAGCTGGCCCCTCAAACTGGGTACCGGAGAAAGGGATGCACGAGGGTACTATTGAGAATATGAAGGAAATACAGGCAGAGGCGACTAGAGAGGAAAAGGCTCTCAGGGAAGAGCAAACAGGCCTATTAAATGAGAATGGCTGTTGGACGGATCTGTCCGAACAACAGCGATGGTTATTACCCGATGCCTATGTTTTGCCAGTGGTCACTATGGCTCATGGCCAAGCTCATATTAGTGCAAAAGGTATTTGCAAATTGCTAGCTCCGGTATGGCAAAACAAACACATCCCAAAATATGCTGAGACGTTAGTCAGGAATTGCATGATTTTTTTGATGCATAACCCGGGAAAAGACACACCAACAGCTGCTGGGAATTTTGCACCCCCATCTTACCCCTTCAACGTGCTCCAAATAGATTACATACAGATGGAAAAATGCAAAAATCTCTGATATATCCTGGTAGTTGCGTGTGCCTTTAGTAAGTGGATCGAAGCCTACCCCCTTAAGGACAACACTGCTATAAGCACTGCCAAAATACTGTTGAAGGAATTTTTTCCTAGATTTGGGATGCCCAGAGATATTTGGAGCGACAACGGAAGACACTTAACAGGGGAAATAATGAAGAAAGTGTGTGTGGAGATGGGGATCAGACAGAAATTCCATGCCACCAATTACCCCCAGTCAGCAGGTTTGGTTGTGCGCCACAATGGAACACTGAAAATAAAATTGGCAAAGATCCATGCTGACACAGGACTGTCTTGGCCAGACGCCCTGCCCCTTGCCCTCCTATCAACTACAGCCACGGCACATTCTCGTATCGGACTATCTCCGTATGAAATAGTGTTTGGTCGGCCAGCAAATATTTGGGGAGTACCCCGCCCAAAGAAGTGCTCTGACATTGAATACCCATTGTTGATTGATTATTTACATGAATTGACCACTAACCTATGTTTCATTCATCGTCAGTACAAGATATCCTGCCACACAAACCCGAGGGCCCTGGTCACACCATCCAGCCAGGCGACTGGGTCTGCATCCACAATTTCCAGAGAACAAAGAACTTGGAGCCGAGGTGGAAGCTGCCCCAGCAAGTGTTGCTGGCTACCAGGTCTGCAGTGAAGGTGGCAGGAAGAAAAAACTGGGTTCACGGAGTGCACTGCAAGAAGGTGCCTCTACCACTACCATACGACCGGTGGGTCAAGTAAGGCCTGGGAGATGACAAATGTGAGAAAGTCCTGCACTTTGTACCCTCAAGTGACGCCAACATTGCCTGGGCTTCATCTGAACGAGAGGACGACGACATCCTGCAATCTGCCGTTCCTCCGCATCTGAGATTGCTGGACACTCAACAGCCAGAGCCTTTGTTTCCTGAACAAACAACGCCAAGGTCCACCCGGTACAACCTCCGACCCAGAAAAAAGGACTGAAGAGACAAAGGTCTCTGCCCTCTGCTTGACATGGTCCGACAATTCGCTGCAGGGCTGTGATACACCAGTGCATTTTGACCGGAGCCGGTACAGTGGACCAGAACGTGCCAATAGGACCGCCGGAATCACTGACCAGTGAAGCAACCACCAATCACAGGCAGCAACTACGGTAGACCAAGTGAAGCAGACGATGAACAAAATGAACACTGAAAGCTTGAAGAGCAAAGAAATAAAGAAACAAGAGTTCATACTCGATCGGTACTCGATCTGTCTAATCGTACTAATGACTATTTCACTGGAACTGGCCTGCCTCGGATGGGTAATGCACGCTACCCTTGCAGCACCTTAGCCTCCTACCTCTACAGATTCACCTCATCAACATGTGTCATTCCCCACCCATGAGAAGAACAGAAGGACAGGTTTCTTTAACAACACTTTCATTCAAATGTTTCACTAGCACCAGCTTGTGGTGAACACAACAAACTGTTGGTTATGTGGGTCGCTGCCCCATACTGCAAGCACTGGAATGTCCCTGATTCCTGCTCCTTTTTCTCGAGCTGGTTCGGCCTACGACTAGTACACTGTGTTCTTTGATGCATTTTATTCAGGTGACACATCCACACGATCCCTGGGGAAGATCAGTAGCAGCCAAGCATTCCGCCACATTATGGCTGCGGAGTGGCCAAGCATGCATAAAGATTCAGCAGAAAAGAAAGAATATGAGAACAATCATGGGTCTTTTCATCCATCGAACATCTACAATGGTGGGGGAAAGAAAAGACTGCCACCTCTCAGGGATCTCCCGGTCTACCCACATCCCGGAAAATACTGCATGAAAAGCAATGGAACACTATGGGTGGGGCAAAGTGACTGCGCCTGCTCAATGGTTCGACTCTCCCAGCTATGGTGTCTTCACTGAATACCTATTTTGTGTATGGGATTAAGGCCTACACCTGGCTGCCCAAGTCTTGGGCAGGCACCTGTTACATTGCGTGGTTTCTTCCCCCCACCTACACAGCAGATGTAAAACACCACATCCAGAAGAGAGGTGTGGTTGATAATAAAGACACAGCTGGCCAAGAATTTGGTGACTTTGCTAAAGGGTTCCTCCCCTTTTGGGGCCCTATGGTCAATAGTCGCAATCTCCGACATCTCACCAGGGTGGTAGAGGCCACCATCAACGCAACTGCCGGTGCCCTGAGTAACATCATGGCTAAACTTCAAGCAGACTGCCTCATGACTTTACAGAACAGAATGGCACTTGATATAATACTGGTGGATCGTGGAGGAGTCTGCACATTGATCAAAACAAGTTGCTGTATTTACATACCTGATAATGCACCGACAGTTTATCAAGCAATCCAGAAGCTCCATAAGATTGCTTCCGACATCCATCAGGATGAGGGTTCATGGTCCCTAACAGGCTGGTTTTGGAGCATGGTATCTCAGTGGGGATGGATTATAATGATTTTCATTGCCATCATTGCAGCCGCATTGTTCTCTTGCTACCTCTGTGTTCAATGCATTCCCGCGCTGTGTGGGCTCTGTGCCACCTCTTTGGCACACAAACAAGCGAA
The DNA here is from genome assembly GCF_964263255.1 of Lissotriton vulgaris. Classification (NCBI taxonomy): domain Eukaryota; kingdom Metazoa; phylum Chordata; class Amphibia; order Caudata; family Salamandridae; genus Lissotriton; species Lissotriton vulgaris. Next base: position 122,279,939 of record NC_141697.1, read on the forward strand.
TTCACACCATCACAATACCATGATGATGATCGAGAAAGAGGTCCAGGAGATGATGGACATTGACCTAGATGACGACTGATTGTTGCCTCTGCATGGCAAAAGGAGGGACTGTTGAACTGTAATTAAAATGACCCACGAGACTCCATTTTGTGATGCCATGCTCTCGGCAACCTGGTGAAGAATTGCTTTCCATGTCCCTGTTGAAACTTAAACAACCCTCCTTTCTCCTTGTGGTTGAGCCAATTCCGAGAAGCTGCCTGTGTGTCTCACCCCCCCAGTTGTGCCAGAGACTTAGCCACATCCTGTCCATTGTTGGTAACTCAGCCTGTCACGACCAACTCCTGTGCCCTGTGACCACACCATCTGGTCAAGGAAGCACGAGGCTGTGCTCCGTGACCACACCATCTGATCAAGGAAGCACGAGGCTGCACCCTGTGACCACACAATTGAGCAAGGAAGCACGAGGCTGTGTACATTGTGCAATCAGAGACAGACGACCCCTGCCACGATTGCACTACAAGACTGACAAAGAACTTTTCAAATGAGGAACTTATCAAAATGTGGAACTATGTATTGTGCAAATGGGCGAGGCTAGCGCTATAGGTATGTGTGCGCTGCGGATTGAAGCAGCAGTCTCCATAGAATTGTCTTTGTCACATTCTGGCACCCTGTCCTTAGCTCGAGCTAAAAAATAATTTACTTCCCTCCACGGCTGGTTGTCCTGGTCTCTTAGGTAATGCATGATTTAAGCAAGGAGAACCCGTAGATTCTAGGTGTCCCCTGCACCGCTGGCTTTGATTGTCCTAGTGGGGGAGGGGTCTCCAAAAAGCCAGTTTTACAGTGAGCCAGAGCCAAAACTCCTCTATAGCTGCATAGGACTGCTCCACCGGGCACCAGCCAAGGTTGCTCGGGCTCCGAGGTAAGTACAGTTATGGTATCCGTCCAGGGGGCTTTGTCAAAGTTCCTTCAAAAGGCACCGGTCCTGGTGTTACTGGTGCTACTCCAGGAGGTCAAGCCAGCTTCCCAACAAGACCCACCAGTGAGGAGCTCTCCTCCAGTGGCAGCAAGGGACGTGCTCACTTGTCTCAGTCAAGTAACATTATTACTCAATGTGTCGGAGATGGTTAGAAATCATGTTACGGTCAGGCAGGGTGCAATTTCTGGGGCATCCAGTGTAGCCGTGCCAGAATGTCTCACCCTCATTCTGCTTGGAGGCCACTGTGCCCACAGATGTTTCCTCATCAGTGGCTGGAGGAAGCCCACTGGGCTCCTCCGCAACCCCCAGCCGCAGTCCAGAGGGTCTGCCATTTTGAGGACAGGCACCACCGTCTTCAGAGTCCCCGCCTTCTCCTACCTTATGCGGTAGCTACTTCTACAGTAGCCCTCTGTCACGTCGCCATGTGGGTGTATGCAGCTCAGATCAGGGGGCAAACGCTTCCCCCTATGAGGTCCCAGGGGTGCCAAGCCCATAGTCTTGGCCGGCTTTGTACGTCACTACATTTCCTCGATATCGCCGCCCCTGGGGCTAATCAGACTCCAGTAATTCATCCTTCGCAGGAGGGATTCCACCTTTGACCTTGCTCTCCACATTGTTAAAGATTCCACTAGTGTTGCAGAGAACCTTGCGGGTGTCGCTTCTCCTCAGAATCTGCTCTTGCGGCTACACGCCTCCATCTTAGCCTGCGCAGAGTCTCCCCTGTCAGACTTGCGGAGCTCAGATCTGCTCTCGGGGCGTATTTAATGTTTTGCCCCACAGGTCATAGATCGCCTCATCTCCCTCTGGTTATGTCACAATCAGAGTGTCAACCGGATCACCAATGGCGGAGGGGGTTGACCTTTGTACTCACTTCCCAGACAGAAAAGTGCTGAACCACAGAGGACCTTAGCTTTGGTGGTGCCTGGTAGGCCCCAGCTGCCCATTTTAGTGTTTGGACCACCACTCCGAAATTATGCTGGCACGTGTCATTTTGTTTGTTACAACGGTGGGTTTAAACTAAGTGCAATTTTGTTGACATAAACAGACTATATTACCAGCAGAGCAAGACCTGCTCTGCACTAAGGGCTGTATGCATGGTCGATGGATGGTGAGGAGTGCTGCAACAACTCACTGGTCAGAGAAGAGGTGGTTCTTACAGCCAGGGTTATTTAATAGCTGCCTTTGATTCAGATCGGATTCCCTAAGGGTTGCATCTTAGCCCTGCATCCTGCACTGTGTGTTCATTCTTTGGCACTGCTGAGATCTACAAGCTCCTTAAAGATGTAACTCATGCAGCATATGTGGCCAGGAAAAGCAAAGAAAATGAAGACTGACATAGGTGCAAGATGAAAGCAATGCACTAACTCAACCAGATGGTCTGCCTTCTTCAATGAGCAGTTTTTGTGCGTCAGTATGGTATAATGTGTACTTTTCTCAGAGTGTGTGTGTGAAATTAATGAGTGCTGTGTAGTACATAGACTGATCATGTGAAAAATGTTCCCCTGCATGTGCCTTTATTCCATCATTAAAAATTGTTGGATTTCTTACAAACAGCCTGTATTAAGCTGTTGTATGATTCCTACTTTCTCAGTAAAACTGTGCGCTTGGGCAACATATGCGTAAAAATTCCATCAGAATATGTTGACCTAGTTTCTAGGTAGATCACAGTGTTCCACCAGGACCCCTAAACCTGACAGGGTATTGGATAGTGTCTGCAACCTCAGAACATGACAACTCTGATTCCTCAAGGAAATCATGGAAAGAGCTCTCACCCATTTATTAGTAACTCAGACATGCCCAAAAGAAGAAACAAGAAGTACACAGATTGGCATTTCAAGTATTTATTGAAGCAATTGGACTCTTGTATAAAATACTTGCACTGAAATGTTTAATAGAAAGAAACAAAACAGAGTAACCAGTATTACTAGAATGGTGAAGAAAATAAACAGTTCAACCATTGTGCTGTTGCATTGATTCCATGAGTTTATGTAATTTTACTCCTATCTAGCGCGTCCTATCCTAATAAATACAGGGTGTGCTAATCTGTCAGAATCCCTTAGAGTGGTCTAACTCCCCATTTACCTTCATGGGTGTGTCATTTTGTAGTCAGTCTCGCAATAGACACTGTCCTTCTCAGGATAGTGTTTGGAATTCAGCTGGGCTGGAATTCAGGTATGGGTCAAAGATCAACAATCTATCGAGATGCTTCTCTGTCTAAACAAAGGCTGCGTGAAAATGTAAAAACAATAAGGAGGACCCCACTCTACGTAGTAGAGGACGGTGGGGAAAATGTCATTAAAGAAAGAACAGACGTCCGGGTTCGTGGGACAAAATGTTGTCTCTTGGTATGGAATCAGTGGGTATCACTTTCTATAAACGTGGGTATTTATTACCCTGAGGAAGGCAAATTGAGTACACACCTATTTTAACATTTTCACTCAGTGCTCAGAAAAATTCTGCTGTATAGAAATATTTGTATTTAAAATAAATGTTGGAAAATTGCACATAAATGGGTTTTGAAGGACAGTTCTAGGACCTTGACAATGTTGTGGGCTATTGGTTTAAGTATCTATAGTCAAACTAGTACATTCACTTGTTAAGTGCACACACATATGGGAAACTCTTAGATTAAAAACATATATCAACTCAAACGTTTGGTCACAGTATTAGATTTTATTACACATTGCACAATGTAAAAAAACACATTAAAAACATTTATCCATAAATATGATCATCGCAATGTTAAAAAGGTCAAAGAATCAAAAGGTCGACGCGGCGTTTCGGCTTTTTTCTAGTATGCCTTCATCAGGACAGATTCTAGACAATTAAAATCATAAAACACAGAGTTACCAAACGAGTAAAATACGTACAATACATTTTTTCAGTGAGCACTCTTACATCCTAAGCCCCTTGATTTAGAATAATCAGCTATTTTTACTTTACAAACATATTATCAGTGCAATCCATTCACCATTTTTTCTTTCTATTTTTCAAACAGTGCAATTGACAGATTTTCCATATATCTCCTACTATCTCTTTTTGCCTTCCCCTTGCACCTATGTAACCCACTGTCGGGGACCCCCAGTGATTCCAATTACCAAAAAAGAAGAAGTACCTCCCATGAATCAGGTGCGTACCTTGTTTATCCAAATGGATATGATTATCCATGTGGTTTGAACTGTATGGTTCTACCAGGAGTCCTTTTTGGTTATATGGACCTCGGTGCTTTGCTTCACTATTATTCGCAAAGTTGCTCTGTTTTATAAGTAAACACACAAATGCTCAATAAATGTTGTGTTAAATCATTTTATACCACAATCTTCATTATTTATTTAAAATTGAGAACCCTCTTTCCTACCGAAGTTGTGGGTGAGTTAGATTTGCACTCCTTCAACTTATGCTTGTATTCCCAGTGGTCAGAAGGTTTCTTTCCCTCCTTAAGTCTGCCTAAGGGTATAAAGGTACAGATAAATATCCCTGTTTTATACCCATAAACTTGTATTTGTGTCCTCACTTGTATGTAGGTAGACACATACCTTGATGGGGCTATGTCTCTGCCGTGTATTTAACTGCCAGGAGGAGCCACCGTTCTGTAATTTAGGTGCCGAGTTCCCTGTAGGGTGAGTTTATCTATTAATAAAACCATTTTTCTTTGTAGTTTAATTGTACATTTTATAACCCAGTGTGGTACATATCCTTTTCTAGCTACTCACCGTGGGAATTGTATGGATAATTATAGACCTCAACCTCTTTCAATTAGGTCAGGTAAGTTTCGCTGACATCTTCTTCTGTCATTAGCTGATATCTGTAGGGATTGTATTACCAGCATTAGCATTTTTATTTACTCAAAAGCTTCTGTTACTTAAAGTGCTAAAATTTAAAAATAGATTTTGAGTTCTTTGGCTGCTTCCGCTTTTACACTACCATTTATTTGCCTTGTTGGTTTTTAACATTCTATGTTATGTCCTAGCGCTGAGCCAATTCATAAAGTTATTCTTACAGGGACGTTTAGTCTAAAAACCCTGTTAGCGCCTCTTACCCGTGATATATCAGTCGGCCTCCCTGCTCCTTGCTTCCTGGCAGTTCTTGCTTCCGATCTCCGCACGGCGTTCAGTTAAGAATGAACAGACCGTGTATTTCGCTTGCCTAAATAGTGGTATTGTAATTGATTTGGCGCCAAAAAGACGCCGCGGCTGTATGGACTCTCACGGCCGCCTGGGCAGGGGCGTAGCCGAGTTGCCGCGTTGTCATGGTTACGTTTGATGACGTTGCCATGGTAACGTTGTTCTTTAGACGGCGTGTAACTTGTGCCGTAGTGGATTTCCTCCCCGTACCCCGTCTGAGTTCCGGGCATTTTATAAACAGAACGTGAAATTCCTCGGTGCCCCTATTCTCTTTATATTTCGATGGTGTTTTGTTTTATTCATTCGATTCGTTCTATGGGCGGGTTAGGATTCTCGTAACACTACCCCCATTGGTTATCTCCGCATTATAAAGCCGGCCGCTATTGGTTAAGTTAGCGACCGGACACATGATGAGTACTGTATATACCACGTTGCTATGGAGATGGAGAAACTCCATTATTAGGAGGTAAAGGAACTCTATTATTCGTAGGGTGCCTAAGGGTATAAAGGTACAGAGCCCTTGAGTAAGTATGTCGAAGTATTTTTACAGCCCATAGTTCAAAAACAAAAAGCATACATCAAGGATACAACGCATATGATTCAGAAAATTGAGGGCCTGGCGTTCAATCCAGACAAACAGACACTAGTGACTCTGGACATAGAAGCGCTATATACGAACATTCCGCAAGATAGTACCATAGAGATTATGGAAGAAATTTTGGGCACCCAACAGAACATAACTGAACACCATCAATCTTTCATCCTGGAGTGTATTACATTAATCCTAAAAAACAATATTTTCCTCTTCCAAGATAACCTATTTAGGCAGATCAAGGGGACCAGCATGGGGGCCACCTGTGCCCCGAGTCTGGCATGCCTGTACGTCTCCAGGTTTGAGGATGTGCATATTCACAATCCTGTTGCCCCTTTCTATGAGAATATCTCAGAATGGGGAAGGTACATAGACGACATTTTTTTCATCTGGTCAGGTGAGGAAGAAATACTGGAGGAATTTCTCCGTTGGTTAAACCTTGGAGATCCCAATCTTTAGTTCACCTCACATACTAATAAATAATATGTAGAGTTTTTGGACATTATTATCAAACACACTGACGGCCACCTAACCGTGGAATTGTACACAAAACCCACGGATAGAAACACAATGCTGCATTTCCAAAGCAATCACCCGGCGTCAACCCGGTCGCTAACTTAACCAATAGCGGCCGGCTTTATAATGCGGAGATAACCAATGGGGGTAGTGTTACGAGAATCCTAACCCGCCCATAGAACGAATCGAATGAATAAAACAAAACACCATCGAAATATAAAGAGAATAGGGGCACCGAGGAATTTCACGTTCTGTTTATAAAATGCCCGGAACTCAGACGGGGTACGGGGAGGAAATCCACTACGGCACAAGTTACACGCCGTCTAAAGAACAACGTTACCATGGCAACGTCATCAAACGTAACCATGACAACGCGGCAACTCGGCTACGCCCCTGCCCAGGCGGCCGTGAGAGTCCATACAGCCGCGGCGCCTTTTTGGCGCCAAATCAATTACAATACCACTATTTAGGCAAGCGAAATACACGGTCTGTTCATTCTTAACTGAACGCCGTGCGGAGATCGGAAGCAAGAACTGCCAGGAAGCAAGGAGCAGGGAGGCCGACTGATATATCACGGGTAAGAGGCGCTAACAGGGTTTTTAGACTAAACGTCCCTGTAAGAATAACTTTATGAATTGGCTCAGCGCTAGGACATAACATAGAATGTTAAAAACCAACAAGGCAAATAAATGGTAGTGTAAAAGCGGAAGCAGCCAAAGAACTCAAAATCTATTTTTAAATTTTAGCACTTTAAGTAACAGAAGCTTTTGAGTAAATAAAAATGCTAATGCTGGTAATACAATCCCTACAGATATCAGCTAATGACAGAAGAAGATGTCAGCGAAACTTACCTGACCTAATTGAAAGAGGTTGAGGTCTATAATTATCCATACAATTCCCACGGTGAGTAGCTAGAAAAGGATATGTACCACACTGGGTTATAAAATGTACAATTAAACTACAAAGAAAAATGGTTTTATTAATAGATAAACTCACCCTACAGGGAACTCAGCACCTAAATTACAGAACGGTGGCTCCTTCTGGCAGTTAAATACACGGCAGAGACATAGCCCCATCAAGGTATGTGTCTACCTACATACAAGTGAGGACACAAATACAAGTTTATGGGTATAAAACAGGGATATTTATCTGTACCTTTATACCCTTAGGCAGACTTAAGGAGGGAAAGAAACCTTCTGACCACTGGGAATACAAGCATAAGTTGAAGGAGTGCAAATCTAACTCACCCACAACTTCGGTAGGAAAGAGGGTTCTCAATTTTAAATAAATAATGAAGATTGTGGTATAAAATGATTTAACACAACATTTATTGAGCATTTGTGTGTTTACTTATAAAACAGAGCAACTTTGCGAATAATAGTGAAGCAAAGCACCGAGGTCCATATAACCAAAAAGGACTCCTGGTAGAACCATACAGTTCAAACCACATGGATAATCATATCCATTTGGATAAACAAGGTACGCACCTGATTCATGGGAGGTACTTCTTCTTTTTTGGTAATTGGAATCACTGGGGGTCCCCGACAGTGGGTTACATAGGTGCAAGGGGAAGGCAATAAGAGATAGTAGGAGATATATGGAAAATCTGTCAATTGCACTGTTTGAAAAATAGAAAGAAAAAATGGTGAATGGATTGCACTGATAATATGTTTGTAAAGTAAAAATAGCGGATTATTCTAAATCAAGGGGCTTAGGATGTAAGAGTGCTCACTGAAAAAATGTATTGTACGTATTTTACTCGTTTGGTAACTCTGTGTTTTATGATTTTAATTGTCTAGAATCTGTCCTGATGAAGGCATACTAGAAAAAAGCCGAAACGCCGCGTCGACCTTTTGATTCTTTGACCTTTTTAACATTGTGATGATCATATTTATGGATAAATGTTTTTAATGTGTTTTTTTACATTGTGCAATGTGTAATAAAATCTAATACTGTGACCAAACGTTTGAGTTGATATATGTTTTTAATCTAAGAGTTTCCCATATGTGTGTGCACTTAACAAGTGAATGTACTAGTTTGACTATAGATACTTAAACCAATAGCCCACAACATTGTCAAGGTCCTAGAACTGTCCTTCGAAACCCATTTATGTGCAATTTTCCAAAATTTATTTTAAATACAAATATTTCTATACAGCAGAATTTTTCTGAGCACTGAGTGAAAATGTTAAAATAGGTGTGTACTCAATTTGCCTTCCTCAGGGTAATAAATACCCACGTTTATAGAAAGTGATACCCACTGATTCCATACCAAGAGACAACATTTTGTCCCACGAACCCGGACGTCTGTTCTTTCTTTAATGACATTTTCCCCACCGTCCTCTACTACGTAGAGTGGGGTCCTCCTTATTGTTTTTACATTTTCACTCGGCTTGTTAGCTGAGGAGGTTTCATCTTGTAACTGCAATTGAGCAGTTGGGCAATTGATTGAACAGCCCTTAAACTTTATAAAAGGTCTTTATAAAATATAAAATTTAAATACTAACTGGGAGAATGGAGGGAATTAAGACATACACATTCTCGGAAGATCAATTTAATAAACTAATACACAACAATAAACCCAGAAACACAACAACCCCGGTCAGATTAGACAAATCAGATGAGGAACAATGGGAGAAATTATGGAATAAGAAAAAGAAAGTGGTTAGAGCAGATCTCCATGCGGAATTCTTAGTAGACTACTGCAAGAATGGAGTAATACCGAAAGGTTTACAGGTGACAAATGAGCCAGGCATCTTTATCACAGATAGGAAGTTTATAGAAAGATGGACACTGGTAGCGAATCGCTGTAGCAGGGATTGGATCCTGTTAATCATAGAGACAGCAAATGAGTTTCTAGTGGTGGAACGGAGAGAAATAGAAGAACTGGAAAGTCAATTAAAGGATAGTACAGCGGTAGAAGATGCAAAAGCAAAATTGGAAGAGATACAGAATGACATAACAGGCTATAGTGAATATCTGGTCCAAAAAAAGAGTAACAAACTAAAGAAAGATATAGAGAACTATAATCCGGAATTCGTGTATCCCTATCTGCAGAAGGACTTTTATGACCGTCCTAGGGAACAATACCATCCCCGTAGACAGTGGCACAACCAACCGAGAAATTTCCCTAAAAAAAAGGTGAGGTTTTTTGACACGTCTTACACAAGCAGTGACTCAGAAGGAGAACAGAGTAATGACAAAACCAAAAGTGGTGAACATAACAAACAACCACAGATGAAAGAAGGTCTATCTTTTTTAGGCAACCGCAATCAGCAATTTGGGCAACAAAGGGGGAGGGGGAGAGGCCGCAACAATTACAACCAACAAACCTCAATACCCACAGGCCCAACACCCTCAACGTCCACGTACCAGGAGCCAGAAACAATGGGACTAAATAATATACAGAAAGCGGCAGTGATAAATCTATCTAACCATGACCCTACCCCAATAGAAATGAGACTACTAGAGAAAGGGTTGGGTTTTGCAATCTGCTCCCCTGTAGATAAATATGCGTTAGAAAGGGATCTACAAAATTTTTTTAGGAAAGTAAGACTTCGTGTGTTTTTTGAAGGAAAAGATATTCCTCCGAGACATAACAAGTCGGGTCTTAAAAATAAGTCCACTTGGACTCCATCCCTCAATTTAGTACACAAGGATATAGAGGCTTTTGAAAGATGTATAGATAAGAGCATAGAAGATCTCCTAAAACAAAAAATCTGGAATCCACAAAATCTCAGCAGAGAAGAGAAGAAAGCATTGGAACTCTTAGAAAAAGATGTAACCCTAACCATCAAACCAGCAGATAAGGGGGGCAGTATTGTATTGATGGAGACTATGGACTACAATAACAGAATGTATAAACTCCTTAACAACAAAGACCATTACAGTAAATCCAATAAGGGAGAATGGCAGACCTTGAAAGAAGAAATAGGAAGGATGTTGAGACAGGCCAAAGAGGACAATATAATATGTGAGGATGAATTTAGATTTATGATGAATTTAGATCCGCTAATTCCAGCGCTATACGGCCTTCCCAAGGTCCATAAAGACTTAAAAGATCCGCCCATGAGGCCTATAGTTTCATGTATAGGGTCTCTTACAGAGCCCTTGAGTAAGTATGTCGAAGTATTTTTACAGCCCATAGTTCAAAAACAAAAAGCATACATCAAGGATACAACGCATATGATTCAGAAAATTGAGGGCCTGGCGTTCAATCCAGACAAACAGACACTAGTGACTCTGGACACAGAAGCGCTATATACGAACATTCCGCAAGATAGTACCATAGAGATTATGAAAGAAATTTTGGGCACCCAACAGAACATAACTGAACACCATCAATCTTTCATCCTGGAGTGTATTACATTAATCCTAAAAAACAATATTTTCCTCTTCCAAGATAACCTATTTAGGCAGATCAAGGGGACCAGCATGGGGGCCACCTGTGCCCCGAGTCTGGCATGCCTGTACGTCTCCAGGTTTGAGGATGTGCATATTCACAATCCTGTTGCCCCTTTCTATGAGAATATCTCAGAATGGGGAAGGTACATAGACGACATTTTTTTCATCTGGTCAGGTGAGGAAGAAATACTGGAGGAATTTCTCTGTTGGTTAAACCTTGGAGATCCCAATCTTAAGTTCACCTCACATACTAATAAAGAATATGTAGAGTTTTTGGACATTATTATCAAACACACTGACGGCCACCAAACCGTGGAATTGTACACAAAACCCACGGATAGAAACACAATGCTGCATTTCCAAAGCAATCACCCGGCGTCACAGAAGAACAATATCCCTTTCGGCCAGTTTTTAAGGCTCAAAAGGAACTGTACATCCATGAAGGATTATGAGAAACATGCAGACAACCTCAAGGAGAAGTTCCTGAATAGGGGTTACCCCAAAAAAATGATTAGACACGCGTATAAAAGGGCCAAATATTTTAATAGGGACAATCTGTTTCAACCCAAAGAGAAGATCCAGGATCCTCAAGATCCCATCATGTTTGTCACTAATTTTTCTCAAGTGAGCCACAGAGTTAAAAACATCATAAACAGGAACTGGCACTTAATAAGAGACAAAACCCAGACCCCGATACCCAAGCCTATTTTTTCATACAGAAGAAACAAAACCATCAGGAATTGCCTAGTTCACACCTATAGAGAGAAGAGCACTATCAGCCAACGTACTATTGACGATACCCCTATGCCAACAGGGACATTTCCCTGTTCAGGGTGTAGCAATTGTAGCAGCATTATTAAAGGCAAAATAGTGACTGTAAATGAAAGATCAGTGAACATAAAAAGTTTCATGAACTGCAGGACGAAAAATATCATATATCTGATCCAATGTCCTTGTCAGAAATCCTATGTAGGAGAAACGTCCAGAGAAGTTAGACTGCGCTTGAATGAGCACAAGTCCGCAATCAGGACAAATAAATTAGGGGCACCTCTCACTGAACACTGGAAGGAGGCAGGGCACCGAATTGAGGACTTGAAATGGTGCGGACTGGAGAAAATCATAGGGACCAAAAGAGGAGGCAATCTAGATAAGAAGAGGAAAAAGAGAGAGCAGTTTTACATGTCTTCCCTGAACAGCGTAAGATGTGGGCTGAACTCGAGGGAGGATTGGGAGAAGATAATTCTGAATTAAGAGCATAACTTATGGAAATAAGTTTCTCCCATACTCCAAATGTACCAGTTTCCGTTGAAAAATAGTGGATAAGTTAGAAACTAATGGGAACCTTTCTAGAATGCGCCCGTAAACAGTGAAGAAAATAAATCACTTATTCAAAACAAAGCGCTTAAATGGTGTCCCCTTAACCACAGACATAAACAGCGAGTTTCAACAATATATAAATCCCCAAGAAAAATTATACTCAGTAATCAGTAATAGAACTACGTGGTCATATTTGGTCACCTTAGTCTAAGCGCCTAAGAGCGAACTTTAGCCATGGAGCAGGGGCCTTAGAAACACTGTCTCTCGCGAGTAAATCCGAAACACAAAAGAATAGAGTGTATATAATAATATTTAAAACAGCATCGGGCAGACCGACCCATAATAAATACGAGAGACGGGGTCGGGAGGCACCCTACGAATAATAGAGTTCCTTTACCTCCTAATAATGGAGTTTCTCCATCTCCATAGCAACGTGGTATATACAGTACTCATCATGTGTCCGGTCGCTAACTTAACCAATAGCGGCCGGCTTTATAATGCGGAGATAACCAATGGGGGTAGTGTTACGAGAATCCTAACCCGCCCATAGAACGAATCGAATGAATAAAACAAAACACCATCGAAATATAAAGAGAATAGGGGCACCGAGGAATTTCACGTTCTGTTTATAAAATGCCCGGAACTCAGACGGGGTACGGGGAGGAAATCCACTACGGCACAAGTTACACGCCGTCTAAAGAACAACGTTACCATGGCAACGTCATCAAACGTAACCATGACAACGCGGCAACTCGGCTACGCCCCTGCCCAGGCGGCCGTGAGAGTCCATACAGCCGCGGCGTCTTTTTGGCGCCAAATCAATTACAATACCACTATTTAGGCAAGCGAAATACACGGTCTGTTCATTCTTAACTGAACGCCGTGCGGAGATCGGAAGCAAGAACTGCCAGGAAGCAAGGAGCAGGGAGGCCGACTGATATATCACGGGTAAGAGGCGCTAACAGGGTTTTTAGACTAAACGTCCCTGTAAGAATAACTTTATGAATTGGCTCAGCGCTAGGACATAACATAGAATGTTAAAAACCAACAAGGCAAATAAATGGTAGTGTAAAAGCGGAAGCAGCCAAAGAACTCAAAATCTATTTTTAAATTTTAGCACTTTAAGTAACAGAAGCTTTTGAGTAAATAAAAATGCTAATGCTGGTAATACAATCCCTACAGATATCAGCTAATGACAGAAGAAGATGTCAGCGAAACTTACCTGACCTAATTGAAAGAGGTTGAGGTCTATAATTATCCATAAAATTCCCACGGTGAGTAGCTAGAAAAGGATATGTACCACACTGGGTTATAAAATGTACAATTAAACTACAAAGAAAAATGGTTTTATTAATAGATAAACTCACCCTACAGGGAACTCGGCACCTAAATTACAGAACGGTGGCTCCTCCTGGCAGTTAAATACACGGCAGAGACATAGCCCCATCAAGGTATGTGTCTACCTACATACAAGTGAGGACACAAATACAAGTTTATGGGTATAAAACAGGGATATTTATCTGTACCTTTATACCCTTAGGCAGACTTAAGGAGGGAAAGAAACCTTCTGACCACTGGGAATACAAGCATAAGTTGAAGGAGTGCAAATCTAACTCACCCACAACTTCGGTAGGAAAGAGGGTTCTCAATTTTAAATAAATAATGAAGATTGTGGTATAAAATGATTTAACACAACATTTATTGAGCATTTGTGTGTTTACTTATAAAACAGAGCAACTTTGCGAATAATAGTGAAGCAAAGCACCGAGGTCCATATAACCAAAAAGGACTCCTGGTAGAACCATACAGTTCAAACCACATGGATAATCATATCCATTTGGATAAACAAGGTACGCACCTGATTCATGGGAGGTACTTCTTCTTTTTTGGTAATTGGAATCACTGGGGGTCCCCGACAGTGGGTTACATAGGTGCAAGGGGAAGGCAAAAAGAGATAGTAGGAGATATATGGAAAATCTGTCAATTGCACTGTTTGAAAAATAGAAAGAAAAAATGGTGAATGGATTGCACTGATAATATGTTTGTAAAGTAAAAATAGCTGATTATTCTAAATCAAGGGGCTTAGGATGTAAGAGTGCTCACTGAAAAAATGTATTGTACGTATTTTACTCGTTTGGTAACTCTGTGTTTTATGATTTTAATTGTCTAGAATCTGTCCTGATGAAGGCATACTAGAAAAAAGCCGAAACGCTGCGTCGACCTTTTGATTCTTTGACCTTTTTAACATTGTGATGATCATATTTATGGATAAATGTTTTTAATGTTTTTTTACATTGTGCAATGTGTAATAAAATCTAATACTGTGACCAAACGTTTGAGTTGATATATGTTTTTAATCTAAGAGTTTCCCATATGTGTGTGCACTTAACAAGTGAATGTACTAGTTTGACTATAGATACTTAAACCAATAGCCCACAACATTGTCAAGGTCCTAGAACTGTCCTTCGAAACCCATTTATGTGCAATTTTCCAAAATTTATTTTAAATACAAATATTTCTATACAGCAGAATTTTTCTGAGCACTGAGTGAAAATGTTAAAATAGGTGTGTACTCAATTTGCCTTCCTCAGGGTAATAAATACCCACGTTTATAGAAAGTGATACCCACTGATTCCATACCAAGAGACAACATTTTGTCCCACGAACCCGGACGTCTGTTCTTTCTTTAATAAACAAAGGCTGCCACAGTTTATATAATAAGCTGGACCCATTCGTTTTGTACCCGAGCCGCTCTCCTGTTGTCATTGTTTATTCTATCCATCCACAGCTTTTGCCAAACGGACAACAAACAACAACATTTTGCTCAGTGTACTAAGCCCTTGTGCAGAATTTTCTAAGGTCCGATAATGTGCTAGTGTGGAGGTGTAACTGTATGCAAAATAATCTCTGAGAACTTTATCTTATGAGGCTGGGCAAGCAAATCTGTGTTAAAAGTCACCGTTTAAAAAAATGTCAACTTTAAATGTGAGCATGCAAATATGGAAGTGGGTGTGCCCAGAGCCTATGTAACCACACAACAATGCATCATATACGTAACTGAATATTTACATTTACTTTACCTTTTTGCAGTCGCAGTTAGACATGCCAGGACCCTATGGCTGTTAAGTCTCACACCTGCATATCCCTTTACCTTCCTGACGGATATTGACTGAGGGGTGGTCAGCGGGCAGAGCCAACACCAAGGATGCCACAATTTTTTAAAGGGACATTACTGGAATTGGCATTAGGGATGTCAGATTTTTAACAGGGTAGAACCAGCATACATTAGCAGCACTGTTATACTTTCTCAGCATGGCCGTTTCTTATACTTCGAAAGGCATAGTGCGAGAATTTCATTTCAGGTCCGCAATGTCTACATTTTCTCTTTAACCCATTTGTTTCCCACAAATTTTAACTGGGAGTAAACCGTTACTTCTCAGCAGAGAATCTAATCAGTGAGGAGCAAAATTCCAGTGCGATAGGCAAAAAGTGCAAATGTTGTCATTTTGTCCTCACCCGAGGAACAGAATTGAGGCAGATCCACTCCTCATGGGTGGACAAAATAACAATTGCTTTTAGAAGCATTGCGATGGACCTGTTCTCCTGACAATGCACTTCAAAGCAACTTCCCCAGCAGGGAAGAGTGTGTGAGGGAGATGTGTGTGCGAGCAACACCTGCCAGCAGGGTCGTTGTGGAAGGCAGCTGCCACACTCAGGCTCCACTGCTGGGAAACCCATTTTAAAGAGCACTTTCACTTAAAGGAATTACCATTAAATCAATTTCGTTGTCTGAGTCCTGACAGGTCAAGTCCGCACGAGATTTCCTAAGCCAATGTTTTCCTTACCGCACGGAATGAGGAATTTGTGACACTGCAGGGCATTTCATCTTCATTTCTCCCTTTTTCAATAGGTGGAAACCGTGAAATTACCAGCTTTCCACGGACTGCAAAAAGGAATTAATCCCATTCCCGAAAGCAAATATTTTAATGAGAGAGTATCAAAACTGCAGAACATGGCTGCTACACTTCTAATAAGAAAATGCTGCATATCTCATCAGGGCTTCAGTAGGGTTAATGGAATATCATTTCTTCGAAGGGCTGTTAAATATTAAAACATTTAACCAGACTTGTGCTTGAAAGAATTGTGATGTGTAACATATGGTCACCTCTCACCCTGTCTTGTCCGTTCCCGTCATACCTGCTGTGTCTGTGCGCGTGACCCCCGGCGCGCATTTAGAACGTTCAGATTGAGTAGTGGAAGCCGTTACTCAAAGAGGACGGCTTGGAGACCATTCTCAAGGAATTTGAGGGGGTTTTCAATGAACGATTGGGATGCCTAAAGAACTTTGAACATCAGATCATCCTGAAGAGTAAAGCATACCCAGTGAAACAGAAAGTCAGGAATATACCCTTATCTGCTCGTGCCGAAGTCAAGACAATCCTGGAGAATTGGTGCAAGGATGGTATTATTGAGCCAATCAATGCATATGAGTGGTTGTCACCCATGGTTAAAAAAGGAACGGAAAGATCCGTTTGTGCATAGACCTTCGCGAACTGAACCGCCAAGTGGTAGCGGATTGCCAACAACTGCCTTTAATTAACGAAATGGTAATGATGTTAGGTCAAATGAAGATTTTTACGACACTAGTCTTCAGCGCCACCTACTATCAGATACACTTGCAAGATGAATCAAAGGAATATACAGCATTCATCACACCGGAAGGAACGTATCAATTCCACAGGTTGCCCTTCGGGTTGTGTTCAGCGTCAGCTGTATTTCAGTGCACAATGAACTAGTTGTTCAACGGCATGGAAGGAGTCAGATCGTTCCAGGATCAGTTGGGGGTTGTGCTTAGCCAAATGACTGAGAACGGGGAGAAAATCATCGCATTTGCATCCAGGAAGTTAAGGGGCCCAGAGACAAACTACTCAGTAATTGAGCGTGAATTGTTGGCTTGTGTTTGGGCTGTCACAAAGTTTAAAAGTTTCCACAAACCGTTGGTCTGTATACTTGTGGGAAAGGGTTCCAGCCAGCCTTTGCTGAGAATTGCATAGTTGGCATGCAAATTGCAGGAGCTTCAGGTTAGGACGGAATACATTCCCGGCCGAGTGAGTATATCGACAGATTACTTGTTGCGTGCCCCACGTGAGGATGATTCTGAATGCGAAATGAATGAAGAAGATGATGTACTTGTTGCATGCTTATTTGAAGCTCATGAATCCAATGGTACCATTACTAAATCAGAATGGTAAGAAGCTATGAAAGATGACACAGTGTTGGAAGCAATTAAAAAATATGTGATCAAAGGTTGGCCATGTGAAAGGGCACTTGACGAAGCACTCCGAACTTACTGGAAAATTAAGGATGATATTGGTGTTGACGAAGATATCATTCTCTGGGGTGGAACCTTAATAGCACCAGTGTCCATGAGAAGCAGATTGGTGGCTATAGCCCACGAAGGGCATGTAGGAATGACAGGCACCAAACAGAGGTTGAGGGAAAGGTACTCGTGGTCCTCCATGTATCGTGACATTGATGTGTTTGTTAATCACTGCAATGAAGCTGACAAAATTTTGACAACACGCCGTTGCCCCATGAGCTCCGTTGAACTACCAGAAGGTCCATGGATCAAAGTCGGCTTCGACTTCATATGTCCCATGAATGCTTTGAGTCTAGAATTACGCTAGCCATAGTGTTGATTGATTATTTTAGCAAGTGGATGGAAGTCAAATTTTTGTCTCAACCAACGACATGTGAGGTAATTGACTTCTTGACAATGGAGTGTAGTTTGTGTCCTCTGAGTTAGTCTCATTCTTTAAAAAAATGGCAAAGAGCATGTGAAATCCTCTTTATATCACCCTCACGGCAATGGCCAAGTGGAATGGGCCTATCACCTGCTTAAAGAAACCATACAAATGGCCTTCAAGTCACATATTCCTGTTGAGGCAGCACTACGCACTAGGTTGCGGTCGTACCATACCACCCCCCACAGTACCACTAGTACAACCCCATTTGAACTCATCAGGGGTAGGGCATCAATCACACGCTTGCAACCACATTGGTCACTGGCTTGGAAAAAATGGGAAAATGAGAACCATGAAGAGAGTGAGAGCAGGATGAGAAGTCTGGTGGATGAGCGCCAGAAGCGGCAAATTATGACACAAGGAATGCTGTTCGAAAGATATTCATGAAGGAAAGTGATGTGGTGAGAGAGAAGTATCCCAGGAAGGGTGTCAACATGAGAAGTATAGTAAACCTAGGCGTGTGGTCAAAACCAAGGGTACTGCCGTTCTTCTTGACAATGGTCAATGGTGGAATGGTTTGAAGGTTGCCAGTTTCAGGATCTCTGAGCTTGTGAGCAGGCCTAGTGGATTGCATAATGATAGTCTGGTGTCCTCTGCTGAGTCACACATGGGTGGAGCATGTGGGGAATAACACTAATCCTGTGTCTATTGACGATATGTGGGGATAACACTAATCCTGTATCTATATTCCCAGAGTATCTCTTATTGGGGGGGCTTCTGGCCCTGTTGATACCATTTGTGATAGGAGATCAATTGTTCTGCCCATAAGATTTAAGGATTATGCAATGTATTACTTAATTTTAGGGAAAGCAAAAAAATGTTTCCTTTGCCTATTTTAAAACTATGTATTCCAGAGTTGTTTCTTAAAAAACGGGAGAAGATGTAACATGCTGTCACCTCTCACCCTGTCTTGTCCCTTCCCCGTTCCCATCCTACCTGCTGTGTCTGTGCGCGTGACCCCCGGCACGCGTTCAGAACGTTCAGATTGAGTGAGTGGAAGCCGTTACTCTAACGGGCATTCCGTGTTGTGGAATTTTAGTTTGCGATCTGAACATCATCTGCGCCAGCTTGTCACCTATGCACTACGTGCACGGCAGCCATTCTAGGTCACCTATGTACTACGCGCACGGCAGCCATTTTAGATATCATGGTCTCCCTGTCCACGATCGATCGCCAGCGTGCCCCTCTGACCCAGCAAGCATCCTCCGCGCACCCTGGCTCCCCCTCCCTCCTCCTTATGAGCATGACCCTTCTGCATGACCCTGTCCTTGGGAGTCACGCCAGCGCCTGACCAACACCTCCTCTCTTCCCATGAATGCCCCTCTGTTGATAAACCTCCCCTCTGGGCTGGATTGTCCACGCAGCATGAATACCCCTCCATTGATGGCCCCTCACCCCGTGTCCGACTGTCCACACAGGTCCGAGGCCACTGCATAAGCCGGGAGATATCATTTACTGACCCTTATTGTATGAGGTCGCTCTCCTTCAAAGGACCCTCTATTGATCCAGGCCTCCCCACCCCCTGTGACATGATCAGGCGCACACATCCTAAGACTCGACGAAACACTCAGCTGCGTGATGACCCTCTCTCTTATCAGTAGGTTGAGGACCTCCATTGTGAAGGTATATGGGGGTGGGATTAACACGAGGATTACGGGGATGTCTTTTTCTTGCCTTACAAAGTTGTGATTGTAATAAAGGAAGGTCACATGCCATAAACCAGTGTATAAGAGGCCAGGCCTCCGAGGGGCTGCTAGAGCACCTCGAGACGATACCTTGTTGTCTGATCTGATGTGTTCTGCTCCGTCGGAATAAACTTCTGTTTCCTGCCTTCTGGTCTCCGGCGCCTGCCTCATTGCTTGGTAAACTTGAATGGTACAAGGGCGGTTAGCGCCGGGCAAATCTTGAGAAAGGTCCCAGCCCTACCTTTTTCTACAATTGGCGTCCCAAAGCGTGGGGCCCATCAGCGACACGTGGATCCAGTGGGAGAGGTCCCGATGACAGAGTGAACGACTGCAACGATCGGGAAGAGCTCATGTCCGATAGACCCTCGTCTGACAGCCGATCATCCGACCTTCACCAGTTCTGAACAGACCTCTCTCGAATGATCTACGGTCCTGACTGGGAACCATCAGGAGTGCCGCGAACATCACGAAGGAGAGAGGACGATCGGGCGCTGGATCCAGAGGACAGGAAACCGTCCATGCGGTCCGGGTAAGGTCGTGTAAACACGACAAATTGAGGAAACTTGTTTTGTTTGGATAATACTAGTATTACGCTTTGTTGAAACCTCTGGAGATTCGCTGTCTGCAAACGGGGAAAAACAAACAGGCTCTCTCTTTGCAAACAGTGAAGGATAGGTAACGCAGACTTTTGTCCCCATTGTAATCCGTCGTGCCTATCTTCCTCCCCCACTGTTTCCCGAACTGTCGTTCGTGGATTATTGTCTGGAGATTCTTTGTCTGCAAACAGGGAAGAACAAGGTCTCTCTTTGCAGGTAGAGAAAGAGTGGGTAACGATAACTTTTCGTGCCCACTTATTCTCCCCACTGAATTGTTTTGATTGACCGATTGTTCGGTATTGGTTCGTTTGAGGTATTCACCGCCGGCAAACAACGGAGAATAGAAATATTCTGTCTAGTCTTTGCCCGCCGTGATAAGATAGGTAGTGCAGACTTTTGTCCCCGGTGTAAACCGTCATGCCTATCTTCTCCCCACTGGTTGGTAGCCTGTTTAGCCCGGACCGCTTATTAGAGATGAACCATCCAGCTCCACTGGAGGGCACCCCTAATAAGGACATGTTCACTAAGTATGGACTAGTCGCTATGGCTTACACTAGACTATGGCATAAATATACGAAAAAGAACCCTGAAAGTCAGTGGCCACTGATAGGTTCCTTTAGTGAAAATAAAATAAAAACATTAGAAATAGCGCTCCAGAAGAATAAGACCACGCCCACTATGCTCGACAGTATCGGCATGTGGCGCAAAGAAACGGAACAACGAAAGAAAAGAGAAGAAGCGAAAATAGGGAAAGAATTACGAAAGGCAGCCCACCTGGCCGCAAAGCAACTAGAAGAGGAAATAAAAGAAAGAAAAGAAGCTACACAAAACCAAGAATCAGGGTCAACAGGCCAATGTCCTGTTAGGACCCCCTCTGCGCTCTACCCTGAACTACCCTCCAAACAACGGGCAAACGATGAGTTATTGCTAGGTCCCCCAATCATCTACATGCCCCCTCCATATGCTCCCAGCCAACAAAACCTGCAATCCCCGAGTGTGAGTGAAAGTGACCCTAGTGCTAGTGCACCGGCCCTCACGGCCTCCGCACCAGCCGCATTAACAACTTCGTCAGACGACCCCGAGGCTAGCAAACAATCATCAGCCAGGTTAAGTAGGTTAAGTAAAGATGAGCGGGATGGGATCAACGAAATAGCAAAGACATTGGTAGAACGAAGGGAGAGCGAAGAATACACAATGAGCGTATATAATTCACATGCCGACAGCCACAGACGGCATTTCATTTTGCGATTCAGCTACCACACCCTGAACGCGTATGAAGATAGGTATCAGAGTAAGGGTCCCGCTAAACTAACAACACTGTATAGAAAGATTGATGTTGGAGATGGGACTGAACGTGAGGCGACGGAGCTCTTCATGCAAATGCTTGAGGTCTTCCGCCACCTCGCGGAACAGAAACCAGAAGCCAAGGTTACGGTCCCTGAAACAACCTCGGCAGAGGTAGCCAATACTATGATGCCTATCAGAGAAGCGGCTCCTTACTGGATCCCGCCACGGGGCCAGGGAACGAGCGATGATGTTAATAGTGAAAATGCAAAGGGGAGGGTTGTGTACAATTGGGTTTACCAACCATGGGACCGACAAGACATCCTAACCTTTAAGCAAACCCTGCCCGACTTAAGAAGGAACCCGACGGCATTTTATACCGAATTAGGCACAGCCTTGGGTTCAACAATAATGACTTTAGCAGATATTGACTTGTTCTTTGGATTATGCCTGCCAGCTGATGTGTGGAAGCAAATCCGGAAG
This sequence comes from Lissotriton vulgaris, assembly GCF_964263255.1. NCBI lineage: Eukaryota > Metazoa > Chordata > Amphibia > Caudata > Salamandridae > Lissotriton > Lissotriton vulgaris. The sequence continues at coordinate 122,301,719 of NC_141697.1, forward strand.
GTTGACCACACGGATCTGTTTGGACATACCTGGTACCAACTCGGTAAACTAGATAGACAGCGAGAGCCGGGGAGTAAACCAGTGAAGGACATACTGGAACTCCCAGACAAACTGGTCCAGAAGTTAAAAACCCTGGTCCCGGAAAGAAAAGTAGACTGGTCGATAGTCACGGCCTGTCGACAGAAACCCCAGGAAGATGTGTCAGAATACTTCTCCCGATTTGAGACCGTGTTCTCCGACTACAGTGGCCAAGACATGACCACCGCAACCGGACAGCACCTGTTTGTGCAAAATTATGTAAAGGGACTAACACAAGAAGTCTCCCAAAAACTGCAGACGAGTGAGAGTAGTTGGGGGGCCTCCAAACCCGCAGCTATCCTTCAGATGGCTCAGTATTACGAGCACCAAAAGAATGAGAATGATAGGGCGTCCGAGAAAAAGAAGAAAGATTTAAAGGAAAGGGTAATGATAGCCCAGATACAAGGTATAGCGTTAGGACGGGAACACCAAAGGGGGAACTACCAATCAACCACCCCCAGAGATCTACCTCCTAAAGATCACACCCCAGCACCCCACACTGGACGTAGAGACGTTAGCAATGACCAATGCGCCTTCTGCAAAGGGCTCGGCCATTGGAAATTCCAGTGTCCAGTTCTGCTAGAAATGAATAGAAATAGGGATTCCAGGGATGTGGCGGGTGGTCCGAGGAATAGAGTACAGGGACGAGGGAGCCCCAACGACACCAATAATGACAGATCAGGAAGACCGAACACATTTGACCGTCCCCGACAGAACCAATATCAGCTATCCGAAGGTGAACATGCCCCCGACTTTGCATAGGACTGCCAGGGGCAAGGGAGGGATCCAGTCGAGCTCTGTGTTGACCAGCAAGGTCCTTATGTCACCGCTAAGGTCTTGGGTACAGAGTCTCCATTCTTGGTAGACACTGGGGCGACACGTAGTGTGTTATCGAAACGACTGATTCCAAGGGCACCCTTGTCTGGCTCACACATAACGTCGATAGGTTTCGATGGGACGCCCTCCACTAACCCCCTGTACGTACCTGTTACCTTTGACCTAGAAAACAACACTACTGACGCGACATTTCTACTCTCCTCCAACTCCCCTGATGCCATTATGGGCATTGACTTACTGAAGCATTTCCGAGCTACCATTAGGTGTTCCCCAGATGGAATACGAGTCATCCTGTACGACAACCCAGACATGCCCAGATCCCGTCCCCCACGACACATGTGCTCCATAACTGACGCTGACCTGTCCCTGCTTGACACCCTGCCTTCGTACCTGTGGGCCAAAAATGACTCTGATGTGGGGCGAATGATGATTGATCCTATTCACATAACTGTACGACAGGACGCTACGCTCCCGAAACTCCCGCAATATCGGATATCGCCAGAGGGTGAGAAGGCACTGGTAGCGATCATTCAGTCTCTGGTAGACGCAGGAGTGGTTGAAGAGGTGGTTAGCAATGTCTGCAACAGCCCAATCCTACCTATTGTTAAGAAGCAAGGTGAAGGAGATGAGAAAGCGTACCGCTTCATCATCGACTTGCGAGAGATTAACAAAGTGGTTGTACCCCAATATCCTGTGGTCTCTGATATCACCACCATTCTGACCCTCATCCCATCCACTGCCACCACCTTCACTGTTATCGACCTTAAGAATGCGTTTTTCTCTATCCCCATCCATCCAGACAGCCGTTATCTCTTCGGCTTCACTTTAAAATCCCGTTCGTACCGATTTTGTAGAGCTCCCCAGGGGTACACTGAAAGTCCCAGCATTTATAGCCAGGCCCTCAAAAGACAGCTGGATGCCTTCCAGCTACCAGAGGGAGTGGTGTTGATCCAATATGTCGATGATATCCTTTTGGCGGCTGACACCACCCCGCTTGCAACGACAGCCACCGTCCAACTCCTACACTTTCTTGCAGAGAATGGCCATAAAGTCTCCAAAAAGAAGTTACAGTTCTGTCAGCCACAGGTGACTTACCTAGGCCATCTTCTGTCCAAAGAAGGGAGGAAACTTACACCCGACCGAATCCAAACCATCCTAGACACCCCCATCCCGAAAACACAAAAGCAGGTCCGCTCTTTGGTTGGCCTAACCTCTTTTTGCAGACAGTGGTTGCCTAATTACAGCCTCATTGTGAAACCATTACTTGCCCTACTGACCAAAGATGTCCCCTCCCCGCTCCCTTGGACCGCTGAGTGTCAAGCCTCCTTTAAGGAATTACGGGATGCACTCTGCTCAGCTCCCGTCCTCGGAACACCGGATTACTCCAAACCCTTCTCCCTCTTCACCCACGAAAGGGAGGGATGCGCATTGTCTGTCCTAACTCAATCAATTGGTCCTAAGCAGCGCCCTTGTGCCTACTTCTCCGCCACTCTTGATCCTGTAGCCAGAGCTTTACCTGCCTGCCTTCGAGCAGTAGCCGCCGCTGCTGTCTCTATCCGTCAGAGCGAGGGAATTGTACTTTCCAACCCTCTCACAGTGCTAGTACCCCATGCAGTCGACACCCTCTTGAACCAGACCAAAACCCAGCACCTGACTAGCGCACGACTGACAGGGTACGAGTTGACTCTGCTTGCACCCCACATCACACTAAAGAGATGCACGACTTTGAATCCTGCCACATTGTTACCCCTGCCTGAAAATGACCCCGGCATTCCTCCCATCCACGACTGTGTGACCCTCACGGACGAACAAACTAGGAGTAGGGTTGACCTCCGAGACACTGCTTTCCCTGACCCCGATGGAGAGCTATGGGTAGACGGCTCTTGCATCAAACTCCCAGATGGCACCACTTCAGCTGCCTATGCAGTAACGACAGCCCGAACAGTAGTTGAGACAGCCTGCATCACACAACGATCTGCCCAAGCAGCAGAGCTGATAGCCCTCACCCGAGCATGCATCATAGCCGCAGGGACCACCACGAACGTATATACGGACAGCCAGTATGCCTTCGGGGTGGTCCACCATTTTGGGCTCCTGTGGAGAGAGAGGGGATTCCTGACATCCCACGGCACCCCGATCCTCCACGGAGATCTAGTCTCCGCTCTGATTGAAGCAGTTCTTCTCCCCAAACGATTAGCGGTAATCAAATGTCAGGCACACAAAAGGGTGACAGACTTAGTTGGACAAGGGAATGCGTTGGCCGACATCACTGCACGAACCACAGCTGAGAATAGGACGGTGACACGCATGTATGTGACCAGGTCACAAGCAGAAACATGGAGTGACACAAGGGTAATGATCAGAGACATACAGTCGGCCAGCACCCCTCACGAGCTGACTAAGTGGGCAAGGGTGGGTTTGAAGGATGAGGAGGGCTGTTGGCGAACGAAGGATGCAAGCAAATGGTTGCTGCCCGACTCATATCTGATTCCCATACTGACAATGGCTCACTCCCCCGCACACATAGGAACTGCACCCATGATCGAACTCATTTCCAAAGTCTGGCATAACGACAAAATCCCTGACTCAGCCAGACGCCTAGTTCAGCAGTGCCTTATCTGCCTGCAACACAACCCCGGGAAAGGAACTGTAGTGCCCCGGGGAGGGTTTGGGACCCCCAATCACCCCTTTGAGGTCCTACAGATGGATTACATCCAACTAGAGAGATGCCAAAACCTGAAGTATGTACTAGTCATCGTATGTGCCTTCAGCAAATGGGTAGAAGCCTATCCAACCCGTGACAACACTGCCATGACTACTGCCAAAGTACTACTGAAGGAATTCTTCCCTCGCTATGGCCTTTGCCGAATTTTATGGAGCGACAATGGCCCCCACTTCATAGCTGAGGTTATCCAACTAATCCTGAAGGGGTTGGGGGTGAAGCAACGATTCCATGCGGTCTTCCACCCCCAATCCGCTGGTCTAGTGGAACGCCATAATGCCACACTAAAGCTGAAACTGGCGAAAATAGTGGCCACCACTGGACTTAACTGGCCGGATGCCCTCCCACTGGCCTTGTTATCGATGCGCTCCACTCCCACCAAGCACCATTTGACCCCCTACGAGGTCGTGTTTGGGCGACCGATGAATCTCTGGACTGCTCCCAAACCGACCTCCATTCATGACGTCCCAGACGTCCTACTGTCTGATTATTTGTGCAAGTTAACTAAAACGTTGTCTGTCATTCATCAACAGGTGCAGCAGGCCATCCCCGATGCTTCCAGGGGCCCCGGCCACGACATCCAACCGGGAGATTTCGTATTAATACGAAATTTCCAGCGAACCAAGAGTCTGGAACCTCGGTGGACGGGCCCCTGGCAAGTGCTGATCACCACCCGAACGGCACTCCGGGTGGAGGGGAAGAAGCACTGGCTGCACGCGCATCATTGCCGGAAGGTCTCTGCAAACCTGGCCACGACAGAAAACGTCAGCACCCAAGAAGAGCTCCTGAGCAAAGACCGACCGATATTGGACTGTTATCCCGATACTGAGGTACTCGAACTTGCAAAATTCTCTGATCCCACTGTGCCATCCAGAGAAGGGTATTTCCTGCGTCGAAAGGAGGGAGCTTCGGCTAAGTAGGCCACGGACTAAGTTAAATCTCAGAACGGTGACCTACACACAATCGAGGGTCGCCGGGAGAGAAGCTAAACGAAGTCTGTGGTTCTGCCCACTACCGAGCCCCTTGAAGGTGATGGAAGCGCCAAATAAGAAGATGATGGAAGCGCCAGATAAGAAGATGATGGAAGCAACGGGAAATACCCAGTATAGAAATCCAAAGACTGACAACCTGCACAAATCAAAGACAATTGCACTCTTCATTGTCTTCCTCTTCTGCCTCCTCCTCATGACCTCCTTCTGGATTCTGGAGGAAAGCACACCGGCTCATGAGACATTGCTACCTACTGCACAGCCAACACCCCTGAAAGAGCATCACCTAATCTTTCTGTCGCCTCAGCTCCGAGAAAGGCGCAGGGAATTCTGGAACTATTCCTTCGTGCAACTGTTGCACCAACACAACCTTGCTGCAAATGCTACGAACTGTTGGATCTGCGGGTTGCTCCTGCATGCCACTGGACACTCCATCCCCTTCATCCCTTCACCCTTCTCAGTTCACGGCTCTTGCCTCGCCTGGTTGATCCTCATGCAAGAGAGCCACAGGGACAACGCCACCTCCAGCCGGACAGTGTCACACTTCTACTCTGGGTTCTGGCTGAACAAAACAGGAAAGACCCCAGCTGCCCTGTGTCCTGCGCTCGCAGGCGCCGCCTTCATCAAAGACATTCCAGCCAAAGAACGAGTCGAAGTACAGGTGCTCCACAATCCGGCCAGAACCACCTTCACTAATCTGCAAAAACAAACTACCGCCACTTTAACCGTGGCCTTGTCTGTTATCAATGTCACCGGTCTCGTGTGTCTCGAAGGCCAGGGGACGCAGCTGGTGGGTTACAGCGCCTGCCGAATCACCAGAACATTGGACTCAGCTGAACCCCCTTCTTTTGTTGCTTCTCCAAACATGTACTTTGTGTGTGGCACCAAGGCTTACACCTGGCTCCCGAGAGGTTGGAAGGGCACCTGTTATATTGCCTTCGTTCTTCCACCCACATATGTAGCCCCTGCCAACCATCACCGGCAGAGGCGTGCAGACGACCTTGGACAAGCCGACTCCACCGGAGCACAGTTCCTGGATGCAGCAAAGGGACTTGTTCCTCTGTGGGGTCCAATGGCAAACAGCCGTGCTATCCGACACCTGACCCAGGCCGTAGAAACAACGATCAACATCACGGCTGGCATCCTCGCCAACAACACTGCGGAGCTTCAGGCGGTCCGCCTTGTGACCCTTCAAAATCGACTCGTCCTAGACGTGGTCCTAGCCGACCGAGGAGGAGCATGCCGCATCATCGGATCCAGCTGCTGCACCTACGTGCCAGATAACTCGCCTTCAGTCTACAAAGCCATCGAACACCTCCACAGACTTTCCTCGGAGGTTCACCAAGAACAGGAAGGATGGTCGCTTGGGAGCTGGTTTTGGGACACTTTGAAAAATTGGGGTTGGAAGTTGTTTTCCTTCGTGCTGGTACCTGTTGTGATATTATGTGGGTGTTGCCTAGGTATCCAATGTCTGCCACCTTTGTTCGGCCTTGTTTCTAACTGTGTGTGCCCAAAGACTGTGGACTTCCGAAATGAGTACATGAGCCCCCTCTATGAAGTAGAAATACGTGGCCTTATGGGGATAAATCCGAACTGACAAGTTGGCGAGACATGTTAAAAGGGAGGACTGTGGAATTTTAGTTTGCGATCTGAACATCATCTGCGCCAGCTTGTCACCTATGCACTACGTGCACAGCAGCCATTCTAGGTCACCTATGTACTACGCGCACGGCAGCCATTTTAGATATCATGGTCTCCCTGTCCACGATCGATCGCCAGCGTGCCCCTCTGACCCAGCAAGCATCCTCCGCGCACCCTGGCTCCCCCTCCCTCCTCCTTATGAGCATGACCCTTCTGCATGACCCTGTCCTTGGGAGTCACGCCAGCGCCTGACCAACACCTCCTCTCTTCCCATGAATGCCCCTCTGTTGATAAACCTCCCCTCTGCGCTGGATTGTCCACGCAGCATGAATACCCCTCCATTGATGGCCCCTCACCCCGTGTCCGACTGTCCACACAGGTCCGAGGCCACTGCATAAGCCGGGAGATATCATTTACTGACCCTTATTGTATGAGGTCGCTCTCCTTCAAAGGACCCTCTATTGATCCAGGCCTCCCCACCCCCTGTGACATGATCAGGCGCACACATCCTAAGACTCGACGAAACACTCCGCTGCGTGATGACCCTCTCTCTTATCAGTAGGTTGAGGACCTCCATTGTGAAGGTATATGGGGGTGGGATTAACACGAGGATTACGGGGATGTCTTTTTCTTGCCTTACAAAGTTGTGATTGTAATAAAGGAAGGTCACATGCCATAAACCAGTGTATAAGAGGCCAGGCCTCCGAGGGGCTGCTAGAGCACCGCGAGACGATACCTTGTTGTCTGATCTGATGTGTTCTGCTCCGTCGGAATAAACTTCTGTTTCCTGCCTTCTGGTCTCCAGCGCCTGCCTCATTGCTTGGTAAACTTGAATGGTACAAGGGCGGTTAGTGCCGGGCAAATCTTGAGAAAGGTCCCAGCCCTACCTTTTTCTACAGTGTCATGCCATGAATAAAATTAGTCGCTTCCTTCACCTTCTGTCGCCTCGTTATTACAGATGGCTCCCTCTCCTGTCCAGATTCCATCTCTGCATCTGCTATCTGATCTAGTAGACTCTACAAACAAGCACACCTACCTACCTTGCCTCTAAACTTAACATTTTGGATGACACAGGAGTCCCTATGTGGCCAGGCTGGAAGAACAGAAGACTCATAAAAACACACACACAACAACAGGATTCACCTGCCTATGCTCCTGCGGGGAATGAGATTTTAATATCTTTTTATGATCAATTTAATAACTTATCTCATTCGTCAATTTTGGATCGCTTGTTTTCTGTCATTGAGTAAAAGACAAACCCCGCATAGGTTAGATAAAACCCATAAACTGACGCAACTCTGAAGAACCACTTACAACTGATAAAGTTTAAAAGTTTTAATATAAAATTAAGAAAAGTTGCAAATACAATCCTCTCAGGATAAGATTCATCAAATATACAGGAACTAGAAGGAACCTATATTCCCTAAAGAACCTCAGTCTACAAACGAATACAATTAAAGTCAGCTCGAGAATCAACAAATTAAAAAGCATAGATATGATGTGGTTCCGTCGCGTCATCTAAAGAAAGAGAAAAATAATCAAGTTAATCTGTCCCTACTCTATACTAAGTGACATCCCTACTTCGCAAGTTCCTAACCTAAAAAGGTGTCAGCAGTTTGACTTCCAAAGAAGTACAAACTCTCTTAGCCTCTAAAGGTAATTTCTATCGAGAAGCAGTACCCTCTCTGCCTACCCATCCGCTCTCTAAGGGTCCTCGGCCTACTGCTCTCTTGCTCTCTGATCTCTCTCAGCGCATCTGCTCAAGTCATCTACTCTGAGCTCTTCGCCTTCGCCCTCGCAATTCGCTTCGCCTTTCGCTCTTCGCTCTCTTCTTTCGCTATCTTCTCTCCGGGGTGCTGTCCCTAAAATACACAATCACAGTATGGGTGGAACGCCCCTTCGACGCCCACCACGGACTTTCCCCATGATCTCATTCTTTGCCCTTTTCCATGGCTTCATCTCTTTCCGTCGTCCGTTAAGTTGACCCTTCTCCTTAGGCGCCATCTTCGTCTTCTTGCTGGTGACTTCATTGACATATCAGTTGTCCTTTCGGAGCAAAAGTCTATCACCTCAGCGGAACTTTACTCTTTACAACTATATGCATAACCTTTCTTGGTCCTGTGAATGGTCATTTCAAAACAAGACTCAAATTCCAAGCGCCCCTTATCACGTTTAGGCCATAAACTTCGTCCGGCATTGTCACCTTAAATCTAGCAAGAACTAGACTCCTTGGCTCGCACGTTCACATCAAGGCTATTCACGACTCCTGTGAGCCCACTAAATTACAAACAGCGGACTACACTCCTGCGAACCCTTGGTCAGCTAGGTTAAAATCACACATGACCTAAACCCTTCTAACATTCTTACAAGAAGCTTTCTACACAGTATAACCTTTAACACACATTTATATATAATCGCATTTAGTAAATCGTTTGCTTAAATGAATACATTCTACATAGAATATAAATTACATAGGATACAAATTACATAGAATATAACTTTATATTCTCATTCGTTACATCGTTATGTATGTTCTCTGCACATCTCTCCATGTTACATTTCTCGCCGTTTCTCCATTTAAAGTTACACATGTACATGAATTCTACTTTGCACGTTCTTCAATTCGTAAGCATTTCTACACATTTCTACATTAGCCCACTATGTATACGGGCCTTCTAAATCTAATGCATGTTCAAGAGTAAATACAGTTACATTTCCTATATTACTTTGGTAACATCAGTTGATTATATGCTATAGGTGTTAACTTCACGTTACAGTATACATTTCATTCCTACGTTATACGATATGCTTGTAAATATGGCTCGGATATACGTTTTATTCAAATTGCGCTCTCTCAGTTCCCCCCTTTGATGACTTCTGGGAGTCATCACTAAAAGCAATTTGAATAGCACCCTTACACAGAACTAGTTACAATATTCCCTCTTTTTATCGTTTCGAGAGCTCTTAAACTTTTGTATTGTTGATCTTGTAAAGCAGCTAATCTCCTTTCTTGCTCTCTCATGGATCTTTGTAACCGGTTCGACCTATACCATTTATACAATTTCTCTAACCCTAATATTGTGATTATGCAAATCAATACTATCAATACAGGTTTTAATATATACCATATTATGCTTTTACCAAGGTTGGCAAACCAACTTCCAACCTTTCCTACTCCATGACCTACTTTTTCCCAAACATTTATTTTTGATAAATCTTCGATTTCTTTATGTATCTGTGTAATGTTCTGTATGACTTTCTCAAGTGGTTTTGAATTGTCAGGAATGTAAGTACAACATTCTTGGACCTTCAAAGCCTTGCAAACTCCGCCCTCTTTTGCTAGCAGTACATCTAAAGCAAGTCGGTTCTGAAGAACCATTGCTCTAATCGACTGCATCTCTCCTTCTACTAGCATTAATGACCTTGCAGTACTTGCAGATAATCTATCTACGACTGTAGCTAGTCTCCTGATCTTAACATCGTTAAGTATCAAACCTAACATAGGAAACATCGCTCCAAATATGTCTCCAACTACTTCTGCATCTCCTACTTCCCTTTTCATTCTTGTCGAAGCCTTTCCTTCTATAATCGCTAAATCCTTTGCATGATATATTTTGGGGAAGACAATTGCCAAGTAACACGAACCATACCAATTGTCAGGTAGTTTTACATAGGCATTTCTTCCACATACAAAATATACATTTGGAATCGCTTGCATCCCTTTCATAAAATCCTAACCTAAAAGCATGTTCGCAATTTACTTCACCTACAAATACACTCTCATAATACGTCTTGCTTCGAGTTAAACATAACTTCCCTTTCTGCGTTCTATCCAAAGCTATTGGACCATTGCTACCTTTCTTCTTGTGTGCCTTTTCTTCTTCAGTCCAATCTGTTTTCCACTGTCCTGACATTTTCAGAATCTTCTGCCTTCTGTATCTGTCGTCTACTTGTCCTATGAACTTTTTCTCTACTTCTGACACTGTGCAAGTCAGATTATTTCTGCGTGCATATGATGTATCTAATGTATCCCAAGGAAGAAAGAATTTAGCTAGTCTATCCTCCTTTTTATAATAGTCCCACTTATTCATTTGTTTATAATTCGGAACTACAGGCAGTACCGAATCATAATTTGAAAAGTAGTACTCAAATCCTTCCCTACCATAAAATATACTGAGCAGTAAACTACATGTTATCCCATAAGTCAGTGGGAGATGATGATATCGGATGCCTTCATCTACGGAAGCCGGCAATTGCATACAAACGTAACATTCTTTGGCCTCCATGGCATCGATATACTCGTACAACAATTTGGCATATGCATTTGACCTAAAGTTTCCCTGTGACTCGTCTACGTGTAACCTACGAGCTTCATCTGCTAGTAACGTCTTTTCACGGATGACATTGCTCTCCTCCTCCTTCCCAACAAGAGCAGGTTTCAAAGTCGTTACAGGCTTTACATCTTCTGTTTCTTTATCACTTTCATGTCCTACCATGTATGATATGGTCACTACCGTAATTATGAGAAAAATTACTACTGCTATTAGTGTACCTACTATGCATCTAGCTTTTCGGTTTGGGTTGCCGTTCTCCATGTTATCAAAACAGCTTAACTCCTTCCTTTGCGAGGAAAGTTTTTCTTTTCAGTCTTTGCTTTAATTGCCTTATTCGATTTCTCAGTTTATAAAGTGCTCTTTATCAACAAAAGTCTCTTTTCACAACAATGTCTTTTTCTCTTTAGCAACAGACAACCCTAACCCTTCTCCGTCCTCTAAATGTAATCCCTAAATGTATTCTTCTTTCCACTCGGCTCTAGGTTATCTTCTTCTTTATAGCTTATATACAAAAGTCTTTATGCATCTACAATTATTCTCGTACCTGCAGCTTTAACAACAAGTTCCAATAGTTCAAAACGAACAACTTTTTCTTCTTCTTCTGGAATTTGATGACCAAAAGTTGGAAACTGTAATCGATTTAGCACTAGATCTTTGATCCGACTTAGATATGGGGGTATGGGAAGTGTGAAAGTCAGTAACCCCTCAGTCTCGAGTCCAGGCGTCAACATCCATATCTCCACTGCCACAAATGGATCGAGATCGATTACCTTCACTTCTTTCACTCTCCCAGATTTCTGTCCCCAAGACATCTGCTAGATAGGTCCACTCTGGGGTGGCGTACCTTCTGCAGGGCACACGTACCCTTCTCGATCTCCTTGGACTCTCAGTGCCTGAGTCTGTAGTTTCTTCTTCTTGGTCCGACTCTTCAGCGATCGGGACAAGGGTTCTTTCTTGGTCTGCTTTTAAGCTTGGCCTTCTCCTTCTCTCCGGCCAACTAGCTTCGTCACTCCTTGTCCTCCTACTCCTTGTTCTTGGACTTATCTCTTGGTCACTCTCAGCTTGTTCGGTATCTGATTCGGACTCCCAATTACTTTCTTCTCCTGAGGCGACTTCGGTCCCACTGGTGTCCTGACCGTCGTCAACCTGTTCCGACACCGGCTCAACCTCTTCGATCACCTCTACAGCTTGGCTTTCCCCCTCTGTGGCTTCTCCGCTTTCCGCTGGATTCTCATTCGAGAGAGGAGCTGTTTCTTCCAGAGGTGTTGGTACTCTTCGGGTGTGTGAAGCATGTATCCAGTTGGGCAAACCTCCACACTTTACTGCAGTGTTCGTAACTAGTATGACTTGGAACGGTCCTCGCCAGCGCACGTCTAGACAGTTCTTTCTAACGTGCTTCTTCACCAGGACCCAGTCCCCCGGACACAGGTCATGGCACAAGTCTTGTGCTGATGGAACCTCTGCAGCCTGGACCTGGAGGGACACAGAATTAATGGCATCAGATAGTCCCTTGCAGTAGTCCAAGATCAAATCGTCTGTGATGTTCAACAACGCTGCAGTCGGAACCGATGGCAATCTCATAGCTCTCCCCATTAGCACCTCATGTGGAGAGAGGCCTGTTTTCCTATCGGGTGTGCTACGTATGCTCATAAGAACCAATGGAAGTGCATCTGGCCAACTCAGGGATGTTGATGAACAAACTTTGGCGAGTCTGGACTTTATCGTGCTGTTGATTTGTTCTACAATCCCTGAAGCTTCTGGTCGATAACTGCAATGGAGCTTCTGATCGATACCCAAAGCTGAGCACAACATCTTCACTATTTCGCTGTTAAAATGAGTTCCTCTGTCCGATTCCAAAGAGGATGGCACCCCAAACCTCGGTATCAACTCTCTAAGTAACAATTTCGCTACTGTGAGTGTATCGCACCTACGTGTCGGGTAAGCTTCAACCCATCTAGAAAATATACAGACAATCACTAACACATATCTGAGTCGATTGCACTTGGGCATTTCAATAAAGTCCAGCTGCATTCTATTGAAAGGCCCCCCAGACCTCCCAATGTGACTCAATGTGACTGGTGTTCTCTTTCCTACGTTTAGCTGCTGACAGATCGCACATCGCTGACATACTGCTTCTGCCGCTATTCTAAACTTCGGGTTAAACCACGTTTGTCTGAATACTCTCACCATAGCATCTCTACCTATGTGTGCTGATCCATGCAATTTCCTTGCCATTGGACTAACAAGTTCGTTTGGTAAAACTGCTCTCCCATCTGCAGAGATCCAAAAATTCATTTCACTTCTAGTACATCCAGCTGTCTCCCAACCCTTTTTCTCATCCTCTGGTGCATTTTCCTGAACGCTCTTTAGCTCATCCCACGTATCTACAGTGTCTAACAACATTGTCAATTCAGTTCTTTCCTGTATTCCCCCCACTTCTACATTGGTGTGAGAATAACCTTGTTCTGCGCAATAACGCGCTACCTCGTCAGCATAACGGTTGCCTTGCGACACAAAGTCTACGTTCTTCGTGTGCGCGGCACATTTGACAACTGCTATGGCTGACGGACCTTGCAATGCCTCTAACAATAATCTCACGAATTCTCCATTCCTAATTGGAGAACCCGAGGAGGTCATGTAACCTCTTTGAGACCATAACTGCCCGTAATCGTGAACTACCCCGAAACCATACTGGCTATCGGTGTATATGGTGACTCGAATTTTGTTACCTGCTAAACAGGCACGGGTCAAAGCAATAATTTCAGCTACCTGAGCGGAATGTACTCCTTCCAGGCAGGCGGCTTCCACAACTCTGGTAATAGTACAAACTGCATATGCTGCTCTCAGCTGACCAATATCGTCTCTTACACATGAACCATCAACGAAGAATATTTCATCGGGGTCAGTCAATGGCTCATCTACGATATCTGGTCTCGGTTTGGTGCATAGTTCAGTCACATCAAGGCAGTCATGATCTGTACAAATTTCATCATCAATCTCATTTGGAAGTGGCATCAAAGTTGCAGGATTCAAGACGGAGCATCTCTTTAGGGTCACATTCTCGGCAGCCAGTATGACTTGCCCGTAGCGTGTGAGCCTGCTATTTGTCAGATGCTGAGTCTTAGTCCTGGTCATTAACAATTCTACAGAATGCGGTACGTACACCACTAACTGATGTCCCATTACCACACTTTCACAACGTTCAATGCTGACACCCGTTGCAGCAACGGATTTGAGACATCCGGGCAACGCTGCGGCTACTGGATCTAAGGTAGCCGAAAAATACGCCACTGGCCTATGCGCATCTCCGTGTATCTGGGCCAAAACTGCTAAGGCGCATCCCTCTCTTTCGCAGCAATAAAGCAAGAATGGTTTTGTGTAATCAGGCATTCCTAAAGCCGGGGCACGACATAAGTCCTCCCTCAGCTGCAAAAATGCCATCAAACAATCTTTGTCCCATGGTACCGGATCACTTACTCCCTTGTGCGTCAGTTGTAATAACGGTTTTGCCTTCAGTGAGAAGTTGGCTATCCACTGCCGACAATAACCGACCATGCCTAGAAACATCCTGACTTCTCTTTGTGTTGTAGGCGCGTTCATTTTCATGATCGCCTCTATTCTGTCTGGAGACACCTTCCGCTTTCCCTTTTCAATCCTGTGGCCCAAGTATTGCACTTCAGTCTTACAATACTGCAATTTACTTGGAGACACCTTGTGTCCGTTCTCGGCCAAGTGATTTAGTAAGGTAATGGTGTCTACTTTGCAAGCTTCCTCAGTTTCTGACGCAACTAGGAGGTCGTCTATGTACTGGACTAGAACCGAGTTCTTGGGCAGTACTAGACTTTCAAGATTCTTCTTCAGTAGCTGGTTAAAAATCGATGGGCTTTCTGTATACCCCTGAGGGATACGACACCATGTTAAAAAGCGATCTTCCAGCTTAAAAGCGAAAAGATACTGGCTCTCTTCATCTAAAGGAATCGAAAAGAAAGCCTGGCACAAATCTATTACGGTGAACCATTCAGCTTGGAACGGTATCTGAAATAATATCACTGATGGATTCGGTACCACTGGACAACATGAGACAACAATATTATTAATCTTTCGAAGATCCTGCACTATTCTGTATTTTCCACTAGGCTTCTGTAAACCCATAATCGGGGAGTTACATGGACTTCCCACGATCTCCTTCAGTATTCCCTGCTTAATCATGGACTCGATCACAGGCTTTATTCCTGCAATCGTCTCCGGTGTCAACTTATATTGTGGTATTCTCGGATACTCGGCGTTGGGTCTTACCATGATCGTTACTGGTTCTACCCCTTTGATCAATCCTATTTCTTCTCCAGTAAAATCCCACACCTCAGCTGACACTTTCTCCCTCAAGTCCTGTGGAAGCTCCTCCACTGTCAAGGTAGGATATAGTTCCACACATTCCTGCGAGTTTACAACTTTAAAATCGGCATCCTCATCGTTGGTCTGCACTTCTACTCCTTCAGGTGTGCAATGTATTGTGCAATTCAATTTACACAACAGATCTCTTCCTAGCAAACACACAGGGCTAGAATCACAGATTACAAACTGATGTTCGTCACTGTAATTCCCTATCTTCACTGACACTGGTTCTGTCAGGGGATTAGTCATCCTCCTGTTTGCGACTCCTACCACCTGTATCGTCTCTCCCGACATTGGCAAACCTGGGACTACCGCTGATCTCAACGTGGATCGAGTGGCCCCCGTGTCCACCAATAAGGTCGTAGGACATCCAGCTACTTCAGCTTCTACGTATGGCCCTCTCTGATCTACTTCCAGGGCTGCACCTAGAGTACAGTCTTCTTCCCTATTCACTCGTTGCCCTGTAAGAGGATCAACGTAGTAGCATTCTTCTCCTCCTACGAACAATGGCATTTGTCTATAGGTTTTTCCTCCATTTGTAATGCGAGGCGGTTGAGGAAACGGGGCTCGAGGAGTCTGATTCCCCCCTTTGATAAACTTTCCCTTCGGGACTGCTGTTCCCTTTACCATGCTGGGTTGAACCTCATCCTCCTCCTGTTCTAATTCCCCCGTCTCGACATTATATGGACACTCGCGTCTCCAATGTCCCACCTCGTTACACTGATGACACCTCGTTGTCTTTTTCAGTGTCGTGATATCCATTCTCGGTCTCGGTCTTTCTTCCTCATCTCTGCTCTGATTATTCTGTTTCTTTACTGGTGTTCCTGTTCCCTGTTGCCGCTGTCCACCCTTTCCAGCTGATTGCATCTGCACCAACATCAGCTTTTCTTTAAGTTTCTTTGCTTTTGAGTCTATTTCGTCGCTACAGTACCTTGCATATCTCAGAATCTCATCTAACGGTTTGTTCTGCCAACAAATCAAATGCTGTTGTATCATTAGGCTTATGTCTGGTCTCAATCCTAGAACAAACTTCGACACAAACTGTCCTATGTCTTTAGGATCCATGACATCCAACCCGCTATACTGTTTAAATGCTTTCAGCAATCTCTCGTAGAATTCGTGAACTGTCTCTTTAGGTTCCTGAGTTGTTCGATCTATCTTAACCCAGTCTATGTCTTGCACCGGTACTTTCTCTTTTAACCATGCAATTACTCTTTCGTACTTTTCCATGACTCTATCGGATGGGCCGTTTGTCTGGGCATCTCTCGGAGGCTCACAAGTGGGCCATTCGATACTAAGTTTGCATGCCGTCCACAAATCTCCGGGTACTACGATATCAAACAGAGTGTTCAAATCGATCCATAGCACCTTAGAGATCTTCACGAACCTCTCTACCTGCTTGTACCACTCTACGGGGTTCTCTCTAAGCTTGGGGAAAGAATTAGTGAATGCCGCTAAATCCCCCCTACTCCAAGGTACATGAACGTAGTTTCCGTTCGCGATTTCTCGCAAAGGGAAACTTCCATTCGCATTAGGTCTCCATCCTGGGACTTCACAAGTGCACTCCTTCTAACAGATCCCCTCTTGGACCATTTTTCCTCCCATCTATCCAGATCTCTCCATATCCTGATACACATGATCAGTTCCCTTATGTGAACTCTTATCCCAATCGTCCTACGCTCATCTAGATCCCGATCCGTGCAATTCAGCCTATGGTTGGCCTGTAAGGCTTTAGTCCGTGACATGTCTATCATATACTTGTCTGCCAATTCGGATAATTTTTCATGAGCTGCCCTTGCTTTCCGAGTAACATCCTTAGATAAAAACAGTATTTCATCTGGGTCGTACAGCTCTAATCTTTCTATTGCCACCGTGCCATCAATTATCTCATCCAAGTCTGATTTTAGACTCATTACATCAATCCGTCTTGCTTTTATTTCAGCTCTCAGTACGTCAGTCCTAGGTTGTTCTCTTACTTCCCTCTCACCTCCACTATGCGCCCTACGCCTAAGCACAGGTGAGTTATGAGGAGTTTTTCTTCCATCTCTTTGTTCCCACCTCTCTAGATCCCAAGCCTTTCCATCTTCCCTTGGGGTGTGGTGGAACATTGCTCCATTCCCCATCACTACATTCCGTCTTTCTGGCTCGGTGTCTCCAGATACGATATAGGATCCACCGTGCTGTTCTAAACCATTGTAACTCGCTTGCTGTCTGGTGTCGCTCAACAACCGATAAGATCCTTCATGGCCCTCCATGCTCCCGCGATCTCGTTCGTGATCACCGGATGCATGGCGAGACGTTTCGGGACTCCCTATATTCTCGTGACTTCGTTCGTGTTCACCGGATGCATGGCGAGACCCTTCGCGGCTCTCCATGTTTCCGTGATTTCGTTTGTGATCACCGGAGGCATGTCGAGACGTTTCACGACTCTCCATGTTCCCGTGATTCCAATGTCGCGCATTTTCATCTGGGGCATGGTGAGTGCATCTGAAACTATTTCGGTACTCCTGCGTCCTTCGTTCTCCCTCACTAAAGGTGACGCGAGGCACTTCCCCACACCCTGCACTCCTATCGTCGCACATTTGCCTATTGCCACTGGTAGTAGGGCAAGTATCTCCTCTGCTTCCTTGACTCCCTCTCTCCCACTCTGGGATGCTTTCGCCAGCTCCACAATGAGAGAGGATCCTGTTATCCTGATCACTCCATTCTGCTCCTGTTTCTAATTTCTTATTCTCAGTTTCTTCGGCAGTATCCCATTCTCTCAAATATTCCCTTAATTCCTTATAGGATTTCGGTTTCGGTCCCCTTAAATCCATCTGTCCTCTTTGGCCCCTTTGTTCTACCCAGGGACCCGTTGCAGAATCTAGTGGGGTACTCCGACTCATTGGTCCTGACAACTGCCTTTGGGAATTGGTCGTGTTATTCCTTCCCCCGGTCTCTGCCCTTTCTCTGTCCCATCGTGCCTGTTCCTCCTGCTGGACCCCTTCTGGGTTGTAGATTGACACTATAGGCCCTATGGTAACAGGTACTTGTAGAGCATCTGGCATTTGATACGACCTTGCATGCTGCGTTTCTGGCACCTTCTGGACCACGAATCTTCCTACTACTCTCTGTTCGGAACTAGATTGAGGTACTTCCTCACCCTTCTTGGCATCCCACTCTGTTACAGGAAGCGATTTATATTCCCCCCATCTAGCTCCGTCCCCTTGTTGTAGTAAAGGACTTTCGGCTTCTCCGCTGTACGGAGGTGGTCTATCTGTTAGTAGTCTCTCTATTAGATCCTCATCTGGCTCGCTATCCTCATCTTCTTCTAGAGGTTTCTTTTCTCCCGTAGCTTCTAGCATTGTGAACAGTTTGTCTGCTTCTATCTTTTGCACCCTCCACTTTTTAGCTTCATCGTCCCATTTAGCATCCTGCACTGCTTTTACCGATCGCCTCACTCTTTCCTGGCGCCTCTTTAAGCTCTTTTCATGTGCTGCTCTAAACCACGCACTAAGGGCTTCGAACCGTGTTGGCCTCGGTAGAGGTCTTGTTGCAAGCATTACCGCTTTCAGTTGGTTCAATACTTCTAGCTTAAACCTCCCGTATCTCGGAAACGTCAGTTCCTTATTCCCTTCTGTTAGCTTATTCCACTCGGAGATCCATAATATCGAGTGTAAGCCTACATTCACTGCCATATGATAAGCTGGTGTGCCTTCTGGTGGAGCTTCTTCTCCGGCATACAAGTTTCCTCTATCTCTCTTAAAGATCGCCCTTAAACGTTTAAAACACCTCATTTTTGATAATCTACAAATTTCCTTTACTCTCTTCCTTGTTTACGTCCCGATGACAAACCAACCAATCCCTACGCGGCTCTTGCTAATCGGCCTATCCCAGCGCGATTCTACGCTGACCGACCAATCTCAGCGCGGCTCTACGTTGACGTCACTCGTTCTCTTTGCAGCAATTCCCTTCCGTTCTCAATTCGTCTCACGATCTTGCATGCGTTTCATTCATACACCGAAAAATGACTACTTCCGTCCAAGCGATCACTTTTCTCTGACTGTACGGCCACAGTCTAACTGTAATTGTCACCTCTACTGGCGAAACGTCTTCCCTCTTACGGTCAGACGCTTGCCTCACTGATAGGTTACTTACACACAGTAAACGTACGACCAGCGTCCGTTACTCATACACTCACTCTTACGCTCCCCCTATCATCGGTCTGTCAGGCGATCAATGGTACCTCATGACCCCCTTTCAATGGTAGACAAATTACTCTGGGTGTTCGATACACCCGAACCACTTAAGCTCTCCTTGAACTTAAGATTTATCCGGTTGCGTGCGCTCACAACCTTCCCTCAATCACACTACAGGCATTCAACTCCGCTTGACATTACAACACAGGTACAACATAAAATACCGCAATCTTACAACGCATGACCCTTATACTCACTCTCGACCGACTCTGCTGCTTTTCTCTCGACGCACCGTCAGCACCGTCTTCGGCAGGGATTCTTCTTCTGGTCGTCGATGACTAGGGACCTTGGGGTAATCTAGACCTGACCTAGGTTGTCTTCCTCAAGAAGAAAACCATCTTTCTCTGCTACCAACTGCGGGGAATGAGATTTTAATATCTTTTTATGATCAATTTAATAACTTATCTCATTCGTCAATTTTGGATCGCTTGTTTTCTGTCATTGAGTAAAAGACAAACCCCGCATAGGTTAGATAAAACCCATAAACTGACGCAACTCTGAAGAACCACTTACAACTGATAAAGTTTAAAAGTTTTAATATAAAATTAAGAAAAGTTGCAAATACAATCCTCTCAGGATAAGATTCATCAAATATACAGGAACTAGAAGGAACATATATTCCCTAAAGAACCTCAGTCTACAAACGAATACAATTAAAGTCAGCTCGAGAATCAACAAATTAAAAAGCATAGATATGATGTGGTTCCGTTGCGTCATCTAAAGAAAGAGAAAAATAATCAAGTTAATCTGTCCCTACTCTATACTAAGTGACATCCCTACTTCGCAAGTTCCTAACCTAAAAAGGTGTCAGCAGTTTGACTTCCAAAGAAGTACAAACTCTCTTAGCCTCTAAAGGTAATTTCTATCGAGAAGCAGTACCCTCTCTGCCTACCCATCCGCTCTCTAAGGGTCCTCGGCCTACTGCTCTCTTGCTCTCTGATCTCTCTCAGCGCATCTGCTCAAGTCATCTACTCTGAGCTCTTCGCCTTCGCCCTCGCAATTCGCTTCGCCTTTCGCTCTTCGCTCTCTTCTTTCGCTATCTTCTCTCCGGGGTGCTGTCCCTAAAATACACAATCACAGTATGGGTGGAACGCCCCTTCGACGCCCACCACGGACTTTCCCCATGATCTCATTCTTTGCCCTTTTCCATGGCTTCATCTCTTTCCGTCGTCCGTTAAGTTGACCCTTCTCCTTAGGCGCCATCTTCGTCTTCTTGCTGGTGACTTCATTGACATATCAGTTGTCCTTTCGGAGCAAAAGTCTATCACCTCAGCGGAACTTTACTCTTTACAACTATATGCATAACCTTTCTTGGTCCTGTGAATGGTCATTTCAAAACAAGACTCAAATTCCAAGCGCCCCTTATCATGTTTAGGCCATAAACTTTGTCCGGCATTGTCACCTTAAATCTAGCAAGAACTAGACTCCTTGGCTCGCACGTTCACATCAAGGCTATTCACGACTCCTGTGAGCCCACTAAATTACAAACAGCGGACTACACTCCTGCGAACCCTTGGTCAGCTAGGTTAAAATCACACATGACCTAAACCCTTCTAACATTCTTACAAGAAGCTTTCTACACAGTATAACCTTTAACACACATTTATATATAATCACATTTAGTAAATCGTTTGCTTAAATGAATACATTCTACATAGAATATAAATTACATAGGATACAAATTACATAGAATATAACTTTATATTCTCATTCGTTACATCGTTATGTATGTTCTCTGCACATCTCTCCATGTTACATTTCTCGCCGTTTCTCCATTTAAAGTTACACATGTACATGAATTCTACTTTGCACGTTCTTCAATTCGTAAGCATTTCTACACATTTCTACATTAGCCCACTATGTATACGGGCCTTCTAAATCTAAAGCATGTTCAAGAGTAAATACAGTTACATTTCCTATATTACTTTGGTAACATCGGTTGATTATATGCTATAGGTGTTAACTTCACGTTACAGTATACATTTCATTCCTACGTTATACGATATGCTTGTAAATATGGCTCGGATATACGTTTTATTCAAATTGCGCTCTCTCACTCCTTGGCTCTAGAATTAGATCTTAACTATATAGATGCTGTGGTGTAGCTAGACCTTTTGCTACCTGTGGTGGTCCCAGTGTTTGCTGCCCCGCGACGGCCGCAGGTTAGAGCGAAGAGCCCCACCCCAACTTGCTATGCCACTGTATAGACTTGCTCTATTACTGGTGCAATTTGGAAATGGCCTCTAAACTGACAATCCTCAAGTCATCCGGTCTCGCCCTCTTTGCCTCACCTCACTGTGATGTTGTGGTTCTGATCCGTTCTGTTTTTAACACAGTTATGTCCTTAGTTCACATTGTAAACACACTTGAAGCCACTGTGTCCTTATAGTTCTCCCAGTATACTGTTGTCGTACACCCTGCTCCACTGTCTTCTTGGGCTAGGATCACATCCTTACGTTAAGTTAATTTGAAAGGCCACTGAAATTAAGTGTATGGCTTGAATTCAGAATGTTGTAGCAAATAGTAGAGAAACTCGAAAGCAGTGGAAAATGACAGTTAAGAAAAAAGAACAGAACTTTGACCTTGCGTGGAAAGCTACTGAATGCAAGTTAAGCAGGTTCCAATCACCACCAAAGAGCTGGCGAGAATGCAAAGGGGCACGAGAGATAGGGGTTTGCCCAGAAATAAGCAGACAGATGGTACATGAAGCACAAAGGGCCCTCCACTAGGTGGCGCAGAAATCCACAGATTGCTAACGGGAGGTAGCCAGGTTGCTAGAGGAAGATTGCTTTATATGACAAAGGATTCAATGAAACGCTACATTTCAAAGTGTTCTATGTAATCCCCTTCTTGGCATTATGCAAAAGCAGCTCGTCCAAATCCTTTTTAGGGGGTTCCTAAAAGACACTGCACACAGTCAGGGCCATTTTAAGGATTGTGGTTGCCCGGGACCACGCCTATTAAGAGGGCCCCTGTTTGCAACAGCTTTGGATTTGTGATCCAGTGTCAGCTCTTTCATGCCCTCTTTGGCCCGGTCACTGACAGTGCACAGGCACACTTGTCCACATTCTAAATGTGTTGACATCTAATATTCAGGGACGGTGATATGTTTTCAATACTGTAACACTGCAGCAACTCACTAATTTTGAAAATAACCTAGATCAATGCAAAGAAAGGCTTGCATATGTATTTAACAATGTTTTAGACGTCCTTACACAAGCTCTGACCCACTCAAACTACCGACTGCCACTCTGCTTTCATCAGTGTGGCCCTCGGTCACACCACAGACCGTACTTTGTGGCCCCTGGGCAAATGTTTGTGAGTACCCATGATCTAGATGATATCCCTCCATTTCCCCTATGTGATGTCCTGTTTTGATCTAAAAGAATCTTTTTTTATGGATAGTGCATAAAACAAACAACATTTCTCGGCAAAATACCTGTAATAGACTCTGACACATCACTCACATTAAAAATAAAGGAACACAGTATTTAAAATAATCTGTTTAAAAGTTCATCAGGACAAGACTCTCTGCAAGGCAGCACTGGCTCTATCAGGGAAGGGGCCAGAGCCCACTTTTCCCATGCCTTAAAACGTCTTTGCACACTGTATTACAAATTAACAGAATTAGCAACGAGTTAAATATTATAAAGTAACTGTTCAGGATCGAAATGTTTAATTTCATGAGCTATGTGTACTATAAACCTTTGGGTTGAAGACAGATGGCTTATTTATTCTCAAATGTTTTGAAATCCAAAGGTAATAGGGCCAACTGATGTTCCAAATATATATTTATTTTTCAAAATAATAATAAGTCTGAACTGAGATGGATCATCAGAAGTATCACATAGTAGACATTATGAGAAAAAGCATTGAAAATAAATACATCCTGATCTACTTCAGGTAATGTTAGAAGATGCTAATGCTTTCCTTTCTTGGGTAAATAACACAATGGTGGAGGGATAGAAAGCAGAAACATTTGTCCATAGTGTTGGCTCCTCCGTTATGGGAGAGGAGCGTCGCCCCACTGCTTTTAAGCAGTGTGAAGAAGAAACATAAAATAATATTAGCTTTTAGTTATTATCATTTTATGCTTCGTGCTGCTTTGCGGGTGGGCAGGCGGGTGGGTGTTGCCGTTCTGTTCTCAGAGCAGTGGAGGGGAGGAGTGATTTGCCCACTCCTGAGTGCGCATTGACTGTTTTGGGTGGCCCGAGAAGTCATACGAACTTTCCCCATTCTCAATGCAGGCCGCATTACAGACTTCATGGAGAACAAGCCCAGGCCCCCATTACCTGGTTGGGCGTCAAACTAGGATGCTCAAAACCAATCACAACGTTGTGATTGGTAAGGGGAGCCTGGGTACTTACCAACCACGATGCTGCGATTTGTCAGTGGGGCCTGCTTCCTGTTCCTCAAGTTCCACGAGGAGAGCAAGAGCAGAGACGCGGGACCGACGCAAAGGTACGTTTATTTCTTTTAATGTTTTTTATATGCGTGACCCCGTGCAATCCCACCAGGACCTCGCCACCCCCGAGCCATGCCGGCTGCCACTGTTTGTCAATATTTATCATTATAAAGGGATAACTGACATTAAAGCCATGTATGACTATATGAACTAGTACTACCTGAGTACTAGATCACAGGCTCATAAATACTTTCTTAATTCTGCAATAGATGCTGCAGGAATCAGGACATGTAGGAAGCAAGAAGCCTCCTGGGGATGGGGGCTCCTCTCAGAGCTGCTGAGGGATTTTCTGCCCATTTATTCCCAAAATCAGCCAGAGTAGAAAAATAGCATTAGGGAAGATGTGCCGTGTCAATTTAGGAATCCTATGAGAAACTATTTTTTTAATGCTTTTAGAAGTTATTACTAAAAATTAAAATGTCTCTGCTAACACCGCTCTCTCCTTCATGTGTTTCTACAATGATAATTAAGTGAATTTGTAAGCAATTAGTTAAGATTATTTGGTAAATAATCATTAGGTTCATCCATTGGGGGCACACACAGTTTGTCTTTTCCTGGATTGATACATTTGATAACATGTATCATAAAAAATTACAGTTCTGTTTGCACAAATTATTATTAAAAGAAATGTTTGGTTATCTTCTAGACAGGAAAAGAAAAAGTCTCTTGAGAGGATACAATCAGAATTTCCACTAATTTTGTGTACAAGAACCAAAGGAAATGATGGTAGAAGCTGGTAAACGGGAATAGGATGAAATGACTCCACATTTTGTCGCATAACGTCTGGGGGCCATAGGTGATATTATATATATAATCTGAAAGGGTATTGTATTGACTTATACTGGGTGCTCCCTTGTGTCTGGACAAAGCTAAACCTCTCTGAAGAGCTATAATGATAGCGAAACATGTGTCAGGGGTTGCTTTTACTCATTCCAAATTGGCTTGGGTGGTATTTTACCAATCCAAAGTTGTAATACTGTGCCTGGAGTGGTGAAATAATTTTGTCATTTTACAGCTCAGTGTGGAGGACACTCTGCTAATCCTATGCTTAAAAACTTTAATAGAAAAGCAGACATTTGAGGTGAGAAAATTCAGTGAGTCACTGATGTTTTAGGGTGCTCTATAAAGGAGCTGCTCTCCACCTAAACTTGGGAATTACCCAGAGTTCTCTGCTTCCTTTTTGTATGTATATATATATATATTCATGCTCCAGCTTGTACCAACAACGTGAGATGCACTCGAGAAACACCACTGAGCTGCAAGCTTCAGACTCACTGTGAAGTATGGAGAACGCTGGCCCGCTGGTCTCTTTCACAGTCTTGTTACCTATGCCTGATGCGTTTCAAAGAAAGTCTTCTTTTTCAAAGGCTTGTTGGTGAAATGAGAATGCATAGTCCAAACCACACTCTTCTTATTAATACTAGTTTGCGCGCCCCGTTATGGGCCGTTCTGTATGAAACTGCGCAACGCATACTGGGAGTTGTAGTGCGGAGGGAAATAAGTTCCCTATAAAGATATATAAATGTCCTGCTGAATATATGAAAGCCCGCAATGGGCCCCGGCGGGATAGGCTTCTCCTCAATGCTGTGGAATTCCTCCTCCAATGGATGCCAATAGTTAACAGCTTCTGAGGCCCCCAGCATTAGATAAGGTGTTGCATTCTCGGCGGTATGGCATAGGTGACAAGACTGTGAAAGAGACCAGCAGAGGATTCTAGGTAGTTCTCAAGTTTAGATGGATCATATAGCCTTATTCTTTTCTTATAACAAATGTGCAAAAATAGGCCAATATCCTGTAAACACAATTTACAGGATATTTCCCCGACAGCCACAGGTGTCCCTAGCGACTTTGACATTTGAAAAACAATATCCATGTAGCGAGGTTCGACTACAGCGATAGACAGGACAAATAGCCTAGGAAGGGCACCAAACACCACCAAGAATGTTTTACCTAATGATCTAAGATGGCCACTATCTCTTTAGCTGGGTGAGAGTCTATGGGCTATTGGGAAATGCAGTTCACTGCCCATGCTTTACTGTTCAGTGTGTTCCCAATGTGTACATGGATCGATTTGAGTCAGTGCCCACACTGTACTGACCACAAAACTTAGCTTTGGTGGAAGGCCGTCAGCCTAGATGATCTTAATGTACGTGGTCTTGT
Source organism: Lissotriton vulgaris (assembly GCF_964263255.1). Lineage (NCBI taxonomy): Eukaryota > Metazoa > Chordata > Amphibia > Caudata > Salamandridae > Lissotriton > Lissotriton vulgaris. The sequence continues at coordinate 122,327,575 of NC_141697.1, forward strand.
AAAGCGCACTGCTGCCCTGAGGCGTTGTGGCGCTGTAGACCGCTGGGGAACCTGTCCTGGCTATCCCTGCGAGATGGTCCCTACTGGGTATCTCCAAGGTGAAACCAGGCATCCCCGGTGAATGTGGGGGGCCATTGTAGAGATGAGGCAAGCTAATGCCCAGAGTTGCCGAGTGTGATCCCTGGTTAGAGTAGGCACTGAGGCGAGAATTATTGAGTCCGCTGACCCTGGTCCACGACCCTGCCACGTCGGGAATTGAACCCTGGTCCCGGGCCGCTCTCTGCTTCCGGGTCTTCCGCCTCTAACCAGTGAGCCACACCACTCCATCTTAAGGCACTGTATCCTCACAAATAGACCTGACATGGCAGTAAGCGGCACATCCAGCCATGCATCTTGACACATGCCTACAATGCAGCACAATTTGAATAATGCAGGATGCCATCAGAATACTGGTGAATACCCCTCCAAGTTGTGGAAACTGAAGTAAGATTAACACATAAAATAGACTGCTAGAAAACAAACACTTCTGGTTTATGGTAGGTGTAGTCGGCACACTATGAAAAGACAAGTTTTGGGTTTTGTGTAGTGCAAGGCACCATACACAACTTTCTGCGAGGGGGACAGCATTTGTTAACCTGTAAGGTTGCTGTTATGGACATGAGTTTGAGAACTGCAATACAAACTTCTTATAGTTGTGATACCATTAAAAGGTTATATTTACTGGATCCACTTTTACTCTTACAGTAACGACTGCTGCCTAATCTCAAGTAAAGACTCCTGTGTACCTTAATGTATGAAGACACAAGGGCAGTCAGTGAATACAACAGAATGTTTAGGACAGGCTAAGGCATCCAAACAACTCACACTCTCTAAACTCAAAAAACCATAAATAACTAAAATGTTGCTGTCTCAGCAAAGTAAATGCATCAAGGAGAACACTGTGGCTTATGACAATGTGCGCATCATTTTGATTCAGCAGTCTAGCAATTGACTACTCCATAAACCTTAACCACAGCTTGATGGGAGCTGAACTGGGACAACATTAACAGGTTAATTGCTGCATTTTTGAATGAAAACCAGCACATGCACTTTCCTGCCTGATCTACAGTGAACTTATATTCATGCATTTTAGAAACCATCACAGGTGGGCATGCTACCATGACCTCCTTGCGAACATGTTCCTAGTGGTTTGTGATTAATTCTTAAAACTGAAATAACCTGTTTAACTGCCCAGGGAAAACAAGAGCTGCCCACTTATTGTTGGAAAAGCTTTTTTTGTACTTCTTAGTGGTAAACACACATATTCTATTAGATTTCAAAGTATGATTACATTTTGCAACACTTATTAGACACTGCTAAAATATGCCGTCCAAGGTAACTTCACACTCAGTGCCACTATCGTTGGGTCAGAGTGCTTTAGCAATCTCAATATTACTCATTAATGCTCTAAACATTTCTGCTTTTCATAATCCAACATATTGTTTCCTTAACTTCTTTGCTTTACAATGAAACTAAGGAACACATCTGATCAGTATACAGATATTGCCAGAAAGTAAATTATTCTGCAGTGCCACAGCCCACATAGCAACATAAAGCTGGAGCTCAATGCTATTCGGCTGGAGTGTGTGGCCCTCTTATGGTTGTTTTTATGGCTGCATTTCATAACTGGAAAAATGCTAAAAGAAAGACTTACATTTGTGTACTTGTATTAAACATTCTAGAGTATTAATTGATGAACTATATATTAGGCATAAGTGGAGTTTGCAGAGTTCTGCTATCTGGAACTCTAAGAAGGGACAAAAAACTCCGCCAAGCTACATGGAGTACAGCGGTAGTTTGTCTTGCACTGTAAAATCAGCATGAACAGCATCATGCGCAATGCAATAGGGCGCTGCTTCGTTCTGCCACTCTGGTAGAAGTTCTACTTGGGCAGCAGCTTCCTCAACGCGAACAGAAGAATTCTCAATGCAAGCGACAGCGATCATCCGTGACCGGCTGCGCTGAGAAATCTCGCTGGGAAGTGGTCTAACGTGGATTTTCCTCATTCGTGGAGCAGGGTTTTTCAGAACTCCGTGAGCTCAATGGACCACGGAGTGCGAAAAACTCTACTAACTCCACAAACAGAGCAGATCTCACCGCCCAGGCCTACTATATATTTGATTATGAATATTGGTGATTTTTTGACAAAGACAATAGGTCTGCTTTATATATGTTGATATTTTGGCCCCACTCTTGATAAACCCAACAAGCACACTGCTTATATTTTGGTGTTCTGACCATTTGACAAATTCAGTAGGTCTGTTGTAATTAAAATGACACCCTTAATATTTGTCAGCGATGGACACCTTTGGACATTTAGTTCATGGCGCCAAACCCCAGAGCGCACCTGGCCAGAAGCCATGTACATTGCACAGTTAGGCACCAGTGGGTTTGGCCAGGTCCTGCACTCAACTGCATGTCGAACACTGTCAAATACTGTGCGCAGCGGGTGGTTGCATGCAAGGGCCTGGTGAAGGCCTTATGAACTTCGGAGTCCACTTTTATGTCCTGGTCAGGAGAGAGCAGGCCTAGTCCTTCAGGGCTCTTTTCAGGTTACAGAAAACAGGTTCAGTCCCCTTCTGAACTTGGTCAGGTTCAGGAGTGTTGTGAAATGGATGTCTGAAGAGGACACATTTAAGGCTGGCATGAGCAAGCAGGTGGAACGATCTCTTGGACACGCCCTAACAAAATGAATAAACGTTCCCTTGGACGTTTACAAATTGATGCAAGTCTTCTGCAACCCTCAATCTGGGTTCTGTTGGCTGGGGAGCCACTGTACGCACAATAAAACCAGAGACAGAGGTGTGGTAGAACCAAAGCAGGATTTTCCAGCAACCAGATAATGTATTCACAAGAATGGTTTTGGGATCCTGTTTCCCTTCTTTTCAAGTGAGCCCCCAGTGTTATATATAAAAGCCAGCCACAGAAGTCTGGTAGAAATAGGTTTTGTATTCCAGCAACCAGGCAGTGGATACACAAGGATTCTTTTGGCACCCCGTTTACTTTCCTTTCAAGTGCTCCCCAAAGTTTTACTTGTAAATCAAGCAGACCTGTCATGCAGGCTTTGACACTCAGGCAGGATCTGACATTGTAATATGAAAAAAGATGCTCACAGCCCCCTCCCTACATATTCTGGATGAGTCAGAGGAGTTAACTCTGTTCATTTAGGTCACCCTGTTGTTTGGTCCTGGAAGGCTTTTCAAGCCTTTTAACACTTATTCAAATGCTAATTATTAGCTGTCAGAAGTGGGAGAGCACATGCAAACTTAGCCTCCAGGTACAGCAGGCAGAGAAAAAGTAATTTTCTAAAAGTTACTTTTCCTTAATTGTTTATTTAGAATCTGGATTCACATTGATTAGCACTTTTCATAACTATTAGAAATAGCTGTATACTTAATGTTCTACATTGTCCCATTCCCAAGGTACAGTATTAGGAGTTTAATTTAGGAGTTTAATTTATACCCTGGTGGTCTACATAGGCTAGTTAGGCCTGTGCAGTGAATAATATCTTTTGGGTGCTAGTCGCTGTAAGGACAATGTAATGCAGTACTTTCTTTCTAAGAAGCGCATCAGGGTGAATCTGAACCTTGCATGAAAGACATTTAACACTCGTTCACAGTCACTTAATGCATTAACACCAAGCTACAACTTTCAAAATACTCAAACGGTCACCTATCAAGTTTCAATGCAAAAGTGGACCTATAGGGAGACAGGTCTTGCCAATCTTTGCTCCAAGGGACTGGAACATCATCCTCATCAATGTAAGAATTGCGCAATGCCAATTCCAAAAAGGAGCTGAAGATAACTCTTCATAGATCACTACTTTTCCACAGGCTAGAGCTCATGTCAGCCCCTGTTCAGGGGGCCACATGGCAGACAGTGACTACTGGACCCCAACTCTGATACCTGAGGCCATTTGTCACTGGTGTGGCGAGGTCTGGCTTATGGCTCTACAAACTTGGCCAAGTGCAACCCTTTCTGCATTTACTCAGGGTAGCAAGGATGAGTGGTGCACAGTGGTGTAGCAAAGGGGGGGGCATGAGTTTTGGGGGCAGAAGCCTATCACCCCATCCCCTGCTCTTATCTGCGGCCGTCACGGCAAAGCAAAGGCAGGAATTACCAGCACCCCTACTCTTACATGCAACTGCCGCAGGGACCTCCATGGGTGGTGAAAGGCTAAGCTATCCCACTGGCGGTGCAATGCTTTTCATGAGGATAAAGAGGGGAAGAACTGTCTGAAACTCAACAGCAACCCCGGGCGTAGTGGGTGTAGCGGGGCTATGCGGAACACCACGGAGTTGAGAACAAACTCCGTGAAACTCCGAGTAGCTCCGCTACGCCACCTGCCTCCCACGCCCCCTATTAACAATTGGTACACATTTTTAAAAATTAGTTTAAAGTTAAAAAAAGCACCTCACCTTAGCTGCAGCATCCCCGGGCAGCCCTTCTCCTCTTCATTGCGTTCTCAGTGAAAACTGCGCATGCGCGGGTGCCCGTGCATTTCTCGCAAGAAAAGAACATATGCAGGTGCCCTACCCACACAGAGGTGGCTCCTCTCCTCTGGTGGCAAGAACAGCAACTTTGCTTCACAAGTGTGTGCAGGATGAGATAGTGAGGCAGCTCTGTACAGCCACCCATGTCTTCAGAAACAGTGACCATCCTTTTCGATTGCAGATAGGCTCAGATTCAGCAGTTGTAACTTCTAGGCAGAGTATTCTCTGTTGGCTGACCTTTGGCAGATGTGACCTCTATGCTGAGCAACACAATCTCCCCCCCGTCCCCCCACATGTTGGCATCAGTAGTGCGTGTCTCTCAAGTCCTTTGCCTATTGCTGGGCATCATAGTAGTACTTGCTCACAGCGTAGGCCACTCCTGCTTTGCTCTCTGGAATAGTCTGCTTTCTTTGGGTGTTCCACATGCCTGGCTTCTCTTCCTGGAGAGTCATTCCTACTGCAGGGCCAATCATGCTCCTCCCCCCTCTCAGCAGGCAGGCAGACCTCTAAAAACTTCAGGCAGGTGCTCAGTTCCTCCAGCAGAAAGTGCAGGCGTCAAGTGATGTCCACTCCAATCTTCAAGACTGGCTGTCAGGCAGACACTAGTCCTGGTTACAGATCAACTCTTTAAGTACTGTCTGGAGCACTCATTTCCTTGATCAAGAAGACCTTAGGAATGAAACAACCTGGGCTGATTTGGATCCCACTTTAATACACATTTTCCAACCAGGGGATGTGGCTACACTTTCTAAAGCTTCAGAACCGGTTTGGGATGATTCTCTTTCAGATGTAATTTTAAGGCTTCTCCACAAACAAAGCCATTGGGCAAAGTGCTTGTTCCCACAGCAGGTAGCAATGAGGCTGCTTTCAAGCAGGAGTATCCAAAACACAGGCACAATGAAGCATGAGATCTCTGCAACCGTCAACTGCCTGCTTGCAGCAAGGGACATACAAAAGTCCAGACCTTGCCTTGCATTGTCCTCACCTTGAAGACCAGAAAATGCAATGCCAACCCTCATACGCACCATCTACCAAAATAATGGCAGTGCTTCAGGAGAACTAATCAGTATTGCTTTGCTAACACTGTCCCCATTGAATTTCTAAATGTAGTCTGTTTGCATCCTCCCTCATTTCAGTGCATCAGTCTCAATTATCCAGCTACGGGAATGTATTGAATATACTTTCTTCGCCAGCAATCCGCTTCATTGTAAATGGTCCTGAAGTGTACTGCAGAGCTCCTGTCCTTATTCATTACACTGCTGCCCTCAATCTAGGATCAGTGTCTACATACAATCTGATTTGTTTTTTACCACATTCACTCTTTCCCAGAAGAACAAATGTTTGATGTATCTCGCCCTTGCACAGTTTTTGCAAACACAGTGGACAATGGACACACCTGTCTCTCTTGCTGATAGCTAGAAAATAATTTCACTCTTTCAGAATGCAAACCACCCCCAGTGTATCGTCCATTTTTTTCCAGGCTTTTTTTCAGCACTCCTCACTTGCATAACATGCATATTTCCTCATGAACACCTTTGCATTCGGTGTAATTCTTTTAAAGTTGTGCGGGGGACATACCTGCATGGGAGGCTCTTTGTGAACCACTGCCTGGCCGTCACTTTTGGCTGGGGTCTCCTGCTGCTGCGGAAGCACTAGAACATCGGAGCTCGGCCGCAGTACAAGGGGATACCGGCCCGGGGGAACTACAATATCCAGCGTCCTTTGCGGCAGGAAGCCGCTTTGACCCACGCCAGGAGGCGCTTAAATTCAAGGCTACCCCCGGTGGAGCGGGGGACATACCTGCATCAGCCCTGCTCGTTGTTGGGGGAAATTTGGGAGGCTCTTTGTGAACCACTGCCTGGCCGTCACTGTTGGCTGGGGTCTCCTGCTGCCGCTGAAGCGCTAGAGCATCGGAGCTCGGCCGCAGTGCAAGGGGAGACCGGCCCAGGGGAACTACAATACCCAGCGTCCTTTGCGGCAGGAAGCCGCTCTGACCCGGGCCAGGAGGCGCTTAAATTCAAGGCTACCCGAGGTGGAGCGGGGGACATACCTGCATCAGCCCTGCTCGTTATTGGGGGAAATTTGGGAGGCTCTTTGTGAACCACTGCCTGGCCGTCACTGTTGGCTGGGGTCTCCTGTTGCCGCCGAAGCGCTAGAACAACGGAGCTCGGCCGCAGTGCAAGGGGAGAACGCCCCGGGGGAACTGCAATACCCAGCATCATTTGCGGCAGGAAGCCGCTCTGACCCCCGCCTGGAGGCGCTTAAATTCAAGGCTATCCCCCGCGTCGTGGGATCGCGCGCGGGACGGCGCCGGGAGAAGCCCGGGACAAGGGCGGGGCCATCTGCGGCCATCAAACCACTGCCTGGCCGTCACTGTTGGCTGGGGTCTCCTGTTGCCGCCGAAGCGCTAGAACATCGGAGCTCGGCCTCAGCGCAAGGGGAGAACGCCCCGGGGGAACTGCAATACCCAGCGTCATTTGCGGCAGGAAGCCGCTCTGACCCCGGGACATGGGCGGGGCCATCTGCGGCCATCAAAGGCCAAAAGAGGCCGGGACGGGGCACCCCCCTTTGATTTGAACTAAGGAAGGAAGTAAAACAAAGACAAAAGGTACAAATACCTATTGACATTCCCCAGTTTCTTACAGGTCCTTCCAAAGCGCCACCATAGGGTAACAGTTGAACTATTTCCTGGTGGTTAATGTTGATCCACTTTTAATTCATATAAGCCATTACGCTATGACCCGCAAGGGGGATACCAGAAATAATCCCTCCCAGAGTGACTTGCTTAAGGGAACGATGGACTACTACATAAAGAGGGCAACTCTCCCCATTTCCAGTGAACTAGAGAGAATAGAACGATCCCCAGTCATGGATAGTTCTTCCAGTATATGTTTTCTCTCACAGACTGCCGATGCAGCACCATATATATCACTGCTGGAGGAACTAAATAAAATATGTAAATCCACGTTCGCTCCTGTGGAATCAGGAATTGTGCAAACTAGTGCTCCTACTTGCACTATAGCAACCATTAGTCCCCAGTCCTGTAGACAATTCCAACTAACTGAAAGCTTCCAGGGTACTCCTCTTTTAGCACGACCAAAAGTAAACCTCAAATCTACAGTGTCCCCACAGGTCTTTTCTGCTAAAAGGAAGAGAGATGGGGTTAAACAAATGGAGAGCCAGGCAAAGCAACAAAAACTAAACCCAAATCCCCCACTGCCCAACACTCCCAGCACTGCCACCCCTAAAGCACCTATTCAGGCTTCTTTATTGGCCTCGATCGAAAACATGATGAAATCAATAATATCTCCCCTGATTGAAAAAATGATCAGCTTAGGGGATAGGCTCACGGGTGTCGAGGAAGCGATTAAGTCCAACTCGCTACTCATAAAAACTCTGGCAGGACCCTCTCAACCACAGTGCCCAGCCTCCACAGAAATGCCTAAAACTACCACACAAAGTAAGACCACCCATAACTAATTAGTAACCTCACAAATGACAACTTTAAACTCCTCGAAAGCAGCCCCAACAGCACGGAGTTCTTACCCTAGAGTAGAGCCGAACAAAGCATCTATATTACATAAGGGGTTAGCGGCTAACCATGGCAATATGCCATATAAAACCAATCTCCTACACTTGCCACCGGAGGCCGCTCCTTTTGTGTGCGTCCTCTCTGGAGTACCAGAACTCACTAAGGGGAAAACGAAAGACACCAGGACCTAAGAAACAAGGTTGTGTTCTGGCTAACTAAAAATAGACCTCTGCCACCCAACATCGATGGTACTATACTAAGTGTTAGAAGGATGGGCTGGCTAGGACCTCTTCCAAAAGACATTGCAGGCGATTTGGTACTTGTAAAATTCAGGAATAAATACGTTGTCCCACATCTCCAATCACGGCAGCCACAAATAGGAGATGGTCCTATATCCATCTGGAGCCTAAGTGAATTCTACCCCAGAACATTATATGTCCCGTCCCCATGTCAAAAAGCACAGAGCAATTACCTGATGGGTAGAAGTGGTCTTGCATCGAGTGGTTACATCTTCCCCACTTCTAATCAATTGACCCACTCTTGGGCCTAACTCTGATGGATTAAATTGCATGGACATAGATATTATCCATATGGGAATTTTAAAATGCAATGAATTATAGATTCTTTCTGTAGTAACAATTCTTTTATCACCTAGTTTATTCACAGTCTGTGACTATGGAATTACGTTTTTTACTGAAATCTTTGGATATTTTATTTTTCTTGTGAATGTAATATTATGTGTTATGCTTTTATGGTTATATTTCTAACCGAATAAAGTACTTTGAGATTATGAGATTAAGTTATGAGAATATACTTTTTATTTGGGGTAGTTTTAATTGTCTCAACTCTAAAGACCATTCTAATTTTGCTAAGGCATTTGTGTAATGCTGACAAATCGGGCATCAGATCTCTAAACTGTTGACACTAAACAATAAAATTACACAGATTTTTGTTTTACATATCATAAAACAAATAGACTGACCCTGGATAGCCTGCATAAATAAAACAGCAAAGCACATCACTGCGCACCAGTCAAAGCTTTTGCACCAATGTATGTATACCCATAGTAATCTGTAAGGGGTTGTGCGCATTATGGTTTAAGGCATGAGGAGGCACAGAGGGGTGGAGCATAGAGTACAGAACCAAAGGGAAAGGTGCGGTGCAAAGCGTAGCAGTGGATGGTTGGGTGAGAAGGAGGAAAGTGGAAAGGTCAGGGTCATTGCTTATTTGTTTATTTATTTTTGCATTTTTATATAGAGCAAACTTTACCCGAAGGTGTCGGAATAAACTCTAAACTCACCAAGAATGGTAGCAAGTGTATATGTCAACTACAGATTCTAGTGATTAGAGTTACATATATATAATATACTAGCAGCCCGTCCCGACGTTGTCCGGGAGCAATCATGGCTCAGGGCCCCCGCCCGCCCTGATGTTGTGTAACCTGCCCACGTCACTGCTCATGTCACTTTTTCCTGCTGTAATGCCCCATTTGGTACCTGCCCACGAGACACATTATTAGGACTTGTTGACTGTTCTCCGCAGAGGGGTGACCCGGGTGCTCTGCGTGACGCACAGGCTGTGTCCACTACCTTTTTATATTTTTGATTCCCTCTATTTTTATTGTGTTGAACGTTACCCATCCACCTGCCAGTGATTAACATAACAGAACAGATTGTCTACTTGTGCTTTCTCTTTCTTTCTTTATACATTCTTTGTTTTTTTTATTTTTTTATAAATGCTCTTTTTATTGAGCCTCCTGTGTCTCCTTAAAGGAAAAGTGCAGGTAGTTAGCGTCACAGAGTACCTGCTTGCCCCTCAGAAGACCCTGTACTGTTCCGTCACTTCCCCCGACAACTAATTGATTCAATTTCAAAGGAAATGCCTTTTCTGAACAGCAGACACGCTTTATATTCACTGTGCTCATGGGCCTGATAGCAGTACTCTGCGCGTTTCACAATTCCATGTTATCAGCACCTTACGCTCTCATCCGAGAAGAACACGGCAGCTGCTCCACTCTGGCGCACACCTGATGATTCGACATGATTTTCAGCGGTTAGAAGCAATCCATGGCTGCCACAGGTGCTATACAAACAGCCTCTACCTTAACATAAAACAGCATACCAAAACAATGCAGAGATGGCATGCTTGTACCTTCCCAGCACTGGTGGCGATGTCCGGGCGGCTGCAGCGGGGGGCTGAAAAGATGGCAGTGGTACAGTGGTTGCCATGGGGAAGAAAGCGTAAGAGCTCGCAGTGTTTGCAGCCTTAAAAACCCAGGTGCGGGCCCTTTAATAGGAGAGCAAGTGCAGCTCCTCCGATAGGCCCCGGTACCAGCTCTCACTAAATTATTAGAGCCGTACAGTACAGTGAATATTCAATCTCTGCAGCCCCTCACTGTCTGCCCGCCGATCCTCACCGCCTGTCCGCCAGTCATGTCCGCTGCTCCCCTGATCTCCGCCGCTCCTCGTCACTGCTCCTCCCCGCGCTGATCTCCGTCGCTCCTCCCGTTCTCTGCCGCTCCTGTACGCCGCTCCTCGCGTGTACGCCGCTCCTGGGGTCAGCAAGCATGTCGCGACTTGCGCTACTTTGAAGGGACTACTTTTTTTTTTACTTATATTTTTTAATAACGTATTTATTTTTAATTTATATAGCCTATGTCCATCTGCACACCCTGAGGATTACAACGATGTATCGGTTGTGTGGATTGGCGCTGTGGTTCTCGAATTTACCCACCTCAAAGCCTCAAAGTTCTTCCTTTATAATAGTAGTATAGATATATACATGTACTAGCAGCCCTACCCGACGCTGTGCGGGGGCAATCAGGCTTACAGCGTAGCGCTCCTCCCTGCGCTCCAAAGTTTAACTTTCCTCCCCGCGCTCCACAATCCAAGGGCCCCTAAGCACCTCCTCAGCCCACCGCGGGCGTCCGGTGGCAATGAGGCTTACAGCCCGCCCCAGTCACCGCTGTTCACCTCTCCTCCCCGCTATCCTGTCCACCGCTCCAGTTTACCGCACCTCCCAGCCCGCTCCAGTCTGCAAAGGCAATGAGGCTTACAGTCCGACAAACTTTACAGGTCCTCCCCCAAAGTTTACCGCTCCTCCGTTTGACGTACCTCAGCCCGCTCCAGTCACCGCTGTTCACCGCTCCTCCCCGATATCCTCCATTTTACCACTCCTCCCCACGCTCCTCATGATGTCAGCACGTTAGCGCACACGGCCGGCGCTACTTCGAAGGGACTACTTTTTTTTGTAAGGTATATTTTTTAAAGAAGGTATATTTTTGGGGGGTATATAGCCTATGTCACTCTGCACACCCTGCCAATTCCAATGATGTATTGGGTGTTTGGATTGGCGCTGTGGTTCCCGAGTTTACCCGCCTCAAAGGTTCCCAGTTCTTACTTTATAATAGTAGTATAGATATATGTATATATAATTCACTCAAGATTACATTTTAAGAAAAGTTGGATCGATTATGGTTGGACAAAGATTAATTCCATATTTACAGAGCAGGATCTTCTCGCCATTGCTGACGTTCTTGCGGTGCTCGTTCATCCAGGTCTTCAGGATGTTGTTGCGGCCATGGGTGATGATCTTGGGCCTGGAGGGATCCCCATGCTGGTGATGACCAGATGTTATCCATGCTTGTTGTCCCGGTTGTCTCAACATCTCCAAGACAGCACCAAGGGCCCGAAGGGTGTTGATGGGGGAACAGGAGTTTTTTGGGGTAATTTGCTTAAAGTGGTACAGACGTAGAGGACAGGGTGAGGAAAGGTATGGTGAGTGCCTTGGGCTTGGTTAGATGGACAGGAGTGACATGTGACGGCTGGAGGCCAGGCAGCTGCTGCAGAAAATCATGATTTTACATTCTCTGATCAGGAATATGTAGCCTGAAAGCAATATTGATACTACTGCACTCGTGCACACAATATGCCCCCTACCCAGGGCTGGAATGGAGAACTCAAAACTCAGTGAAAGACTGCAGGAGGGAAGATCCACATGTGGGGCCTAGCCAGACCCCCTGCCCCTCAGTGCTGCTTCCTAAAGCTCCTTCTCTGTTGATGACCTCAGATGTGATGACAGCTGTGCTGTCCAGCCGGACCTAAACAGCTGCAGGACTGGCTGAAAATGTCACATAAGATGAAGTCACTCAACACCTACTTAACAGAACTCCACACTGACCCATCTTTACTACTGCCTCTCCCACTTGTCAACGCCCTGTACCTCACTCCTTCCTTTAACACAACAACCTCTCCTTAGACTCTATACTCCATATGTTTGAAAAACAACAGGGGTGGATTTACAAAAGCGTTGAACAGTTTGTAAAACGAATTAGAAACATTGTATACACCCCCATCATCCCCGTAATGACACTCTTAACCATATTTAAACATTTCTTACCAGCATTGGAAAAACAAACTATTGGTAATGTCACTCTGTGGGTACGAAGACACATTACATGCTGAGATGCAGCATTCGCAGACCACATACCACACTGCCACCAGGGTGAAGACGTGTTTCCTGCTGGTGAACACAACTGGACACAGCAGCATGAAATGAGCTAAGTACTGAGGAAACGTGATTTGCAATTGCAGCTAAATAAAAATATTAGCTGCAAAAATGATAGGAGTTATAATATGCTCCAACATAAACAGCAGCAGTCACTGCAGATTTGTATTTGACACACTTCCAACAACAGCCACTATACATTTCTCAGAAGCGGAGGTCAATTCCTCCTGCACAAATACTTCATACAGTCACCAGCCACTGAGTGGTAGTTGTCGCTGGCCAATTAGGCAATGACATTTATACTTCTTACCTCCGTTAGGAACTTTAGTGAGGTCACCCTCCGGTCAGGGAGCAAAATTTCATACATAAGGCCCTCAACACGTCCCAAAGTCCAGTGAAGTGCCCGGAACATATGGGAATTCAAATGTGACAATGGATACAAAAACATCTTAGCTGAGTACTGAGTTATTAACTTCTTTTTAACATTAACTAACGCCAAGGACTGAGTTATTAGGTCTCGCCTATGCAGCACACATGCGCTGAAAAGGAGACCTTTAGTGATCGATTCTGTTTCGGCCCCAAAAACGTACAAACGTTGCATTGCCTTCAACGGCAACGCATGCACGTTTGGCAATTCCTTTGCGGGAGCGAGCCTTGAAACCATATGATTACTGCTCGCTCCCGCAAGGGAAACAGGCGGAGGCTCCATCCTCTCCCCCCTCCTCCTGCTGCCAGCCGAGGCGCGGGTGCTTGTCTTTTTTGGACCCATTTCACAGGGAAGCAACTAAGAAGGAAATAGAGGTTGTGAACCGTTTCTTCAAGTCACGGTTTTAAGTAAGTGAGGAGCAAGACAGAAAGAGCGGGAATAATAGAAAGAGAGAGGGGTGGGGGCAGCTGCCAGCACAGAAAAGAAGAGGACATTGTCCGTGTCTTCTCTGGGCAGTAAGGAAGAGACAGAGTCCTTTTCCTTCTCTCCCGTCCCGAAGGTCCACGAAAGCAAGCAGAACCTTTTCTGAAGGCCTTCACTATTTCTGCCGTCTTGGGCGTGCCCCTACTTCTTTTATTAAAAAGATTCTGTTCCAGTACTTTTTCTTTTCAAAACTGTGTCCCAGGACGGCAGAAATAGCAAAGGCATTCAGATAAGGCTACCCCTCTTCCTATTATTCCCTTTCCTTCTGTCTTGCTCCTCACATACTGAAAACCATGACTTGAAGAAACTGTTCACAACTTCTCTTTCCTGCTTTCATTAGTTGCTTACCTGTGAAATGGATCCAAAAAAGAAAAACACTCTTGCTGGAAATGCCTTTTTATAACATTTTTTTATTCCAAAGTGCAGCCTTGGGATGGAGAGAAATAAAAGGTTTTAAATATGAAAAATAAACACATAACTAAATAAAGCAAGCTAGAGCGGTGGTTGCAAAGTGGCCAGATTGGTTTTATTCACATCAAAACACATCAGCCTCACTTTACAGACTTTGCAGTGAAGCGCTACTTTTGTTTTCTCCTCTTTCTTTGAACAGCATTGTTGTCCCCAGGTGGGGAAGTGCACCATTCCTGGATGTATTGCAATACCTGGTTCATGGGTGGATTAGAAAACTAAATGTGGCTCTTTGTTTATGGATGTGGTCTTTTTAAACTATACTGCGTACGTTTTGTATGAATATAAGCCCTGTAGTCATGTCCTTAACTTTTCAGGTAAAACCACTCGCTGATTTCTGAATTAGTGAGTGAGAGATTGTTAAGGTAACCATGTTGTTTCTGCTTACATTTCACATGCTTTACTTAACCCCTTCCGTGCGGGGCGTATTTTCCGCCTGTGCTGACTCCGCCTTGCGCGGGCGGAGTCATGACGGAACGGTTCCGTCATCAGCACAGCTCAGCCGATGCTGATGACAGAACCGTTCTGTCATCAGCACGGAGGGGGTTAATCTTGCATTCCCTATGAGTGTTTGCTTTAACTTTTTTTTTAGGCAGCATATTACTCTTATCAAGTGCATAATTTGAATTGAGTCACATCCAAGTGTTTATAGCGGGCACAATTAGGTTGTAGATGAAGGCAGAGCGAGTTTCTCTCAGTGGGGCAGTATGGTGTTCAGTAGAGGAGAGGATGTGACACTATGGCCAGAGCTGTCGAATTTGGAACTGGGGAACTGGGTTGAGCCTTCATGACCAGTCCACCAGACCACTCTACTGAGGGAGCATATTTCCATGCTAGACCTTAGAAGGCCCTACTAGACCTTAGAAGGCCTGATGTCTTAGCACAAGCAGGTGTACCCTAGCGGTGTCAATTGTGGGTTAACCTTGGAGGCCTGTCCACCACAATCCATACTTAAGTTCATCTCCAGTCTTGCGGGCAGGCCTACGAAGCTGCACAGCCCAGAGCAACAGTGATCCGGGCACTGTGACTCTCTCACTGAGGTCACATGAACCTTGAGCAGGTTAGGGCAGTGCGAACAGTGTTACTGCACTGGGTACCTATTTCGGATGGGTGCGTAGTGTTTGCAAGTATATTATGGTTTTTAAAAAACTTCTGCCTCCTTCCTGGCCTCCAGCAATTTTCAGCAACAATAAAAATGTCATGATAACTTCGGTGATTAATGTCCTTCATAGAAAGAGATCAGAGTTTTGTCTAGTGGAAGGGTTGTCTCCAGGAAAGGTAGCACAGAGGGTTAATGTGCCTGCTGCAAAGAATATGTACCATGCAGATCACAAAGTGCTCATAATGTTAACTAGGTTAGTAGGTTACTGCTTCTGTCAAAGAGATCCTTTAATTGCTCGCAGTTTATAAGGTAAAATCCTAACATAGAACTGTGAGCTATTAAACTATACTGCCTACTAGTATAGTTGTTGTGTGGCTTCTACACCTTGTAGTCCTTTGTCTTATGTAGCATTTCCTATACAGTGATTTACACACATATAAATGATTCTCTCTGTGTCGTGTGTGTGATGTAAAGTGCTCTGACACCATACACTGGTATGAGTGGTGCTGTAAATAAAATTACATGCATCTGAGAAAGAGTGTGGTTATGGAGACTTGGGGGGGACTGTGAAAGGGTGGTAGTGAGGGAGTCTGAGGCATAGGTGATAATTGGGGGCACTAACAAACATTGTTGCACAGGGCGCAACCAGCACTAAAGCCGGCCCTACCATCGAGGCCAGTCCGCCTCACCCATTGGTACCTCCATTGGCCTTGTTTCAGCAGTAGTAGCTGCAACTCACCAAGGATCGGCAATGCAGGATTTGCACACACACCAAACTAAGTTTGCAAACTTCACAGTCTCTCCGCTTGATGCACAAGCACTTTTATCATGTGCTACCTGCTCTGGAGCCTCTGGAATTATGCAGCAATGGGGGACGAAATGATGCTGCACTGTTGACTAAATTATGCAACAAAAAAAGGCTGCAACGTAGTGCAATGTATTTTCTTATACTTTATTATTTAGTCAATTTTACACATATTAAGTCTGTAAAGATTCTGCCTCATTAGTATCAGTATAGCATACAAATGCAGCAGTGAGAAAGGTGATCAGTCAACCTTTGCAAAGGGCCATCCACTTTGCAGCAACTCAAGTCACATTTTTTAATAACTTTTTATCCGATTGAGCTACAAAAATGATTAGTTAAAACTGTAAGATTATGCAGTGGATAATGTATTATGTGGCAAATATGGCAGAGCCATAATTATATAGAAAAAATTTGCAAACTAGGATATTTTCCCATTCATGTGTGAACTGCTCTTGTGGAAGAAGGGAGGAGAAGTGCTAATGAGAGAAACTGCATGGCTTGAAGACAAATGGCTTGTGATTCCACTTTTAAGCGTATTTGGGACATTGTGTGATTGGAAATATATCCCACTTTGTGAATGTATTTAAATGTCAATAACTCTTATTAAACCTTAAATAATCAAGTGTATCCATTGGTTGAATTAAATAACACAATAAGCTGTAACTGGTCTGTGAAATGCCAAACAAATACTAAAAATTGGGATGTTTGGCACATTCTGGCCACACCTCTGACTCCGCCCACTGATCCAATCCTTGGGTTATCCCCGCCCTCGGAGTCTCCGCCCACAGTTTCCTAACTTTTTTTCCCCCACTTCGACCCCTGGCTTCGAGTCGTTTGATGTTGAAGTCAAGCGCTGTGCTTTAATCCTCTCATGACGTCAGGTGGCTTCTGCTGAGGAGCAGCATCCAATCCAATATATGAACCTGGGCTCAGGTCCAACTCTGACCCACTGGGGTAAGATGCTGCCCTTATCACTGACCATCCATCGATTGTAACAAGGCCAGGGAGTCTGCTTTGATTTCTTAATTAAACCGCTGTCAGTGGAGTGAACAGACGGTTGGGCCGGGGGTCCCAAAGCTCCTAAGATCCACCAAGACCTTTTTAAAGGTGCTGGGGTAAGGATTAAGGGTCAAGACATTTTTATCTCTGGAGGAAATTTACCCCAATCAAGGGTAGAAGGAGGGATGCGAAGTGGCACCCCTGTTGGCACCCCTGCTGTTCGATCTTGAGACAACTTCCACCGTGTCAAACTCAGTGGAAACCAGGATATTTTCCCCCAAGCGAGGAATCCGATGATTAAATGAAGCCTGGAGTGTTTGTGGCCTCCGTGGGCGGCTTCAGTCCTCGTACCCCCCCAGCACCTTGACCGCGGCGATCATTGATGAGTCACAGATATCGTCCAAGTCTCCTCTTTGTTGAGGCCGCTGTTAATTCGGACGGGTAGTCCCAGTCGTCGGAGCCGCCCTCAATGTCCCCGCCGCTAGTCCTATCTGTTTTGACACATTTTGGGTCTCCTACAATGCCTGCTTGTGACAGATCAGTGCAGAGGAGAGCGGAGCCTGAGAGGATTGCGTCCACATGCCCATGACGGTGGGCCACGACACGAGCCTGCTTTTTCATGCTGTCAGACCTGGTGCACAATGTTCAGCAACAGTACCAGATTCCTTGTATGTGTATGAATTGAGCATTAGCATAAGTAAGCAAACAGCTTTTAATGTACAACATGACAATTCCTGAATATCCTTCTTACGTAATTGTACATATTTATGTTTTATTTTTACTCAGTTTACATGTATGTCTGTACATTTTCACAGGTATTGCATTACAGGTTACAATAAAAACATACTTAACAATGAACCCAGTGCTTCAGTTATAACAATGTCAACATGCATAAGCCTATATATGTTGCTCCCTTCTCCCTTAAGCATTTAAATAAAGTTCTCCATGTACATGGTAAATATTAGACTCCTTGGCTTTATCGCTGTATGCTGGTTAGGCTCAGAATGGAAATAATAATCATTTACCTTTTATTTGAACAGAGAAAGTTCCTAGGTAAGGCATTTACCCACCTTCGACACACAGCTTGCCAAAACAATGTACCTGCATGAGTGAGTTTCAATTAATTCTATACATTGGATACAGGCTGGGATTTCCTCTAATCTATAGGGATGACTCCACCTGACAGTCTATGAAGGGCTCTCACCATAGGTTTTAGGTAATTTTAAGGCAAAACGAATACAGACAATGTGTTTGCAGTGCATGATTTTGCTGGCTGTAATCATAATCTTAAACACTCCTATGTAACTCCCAGTCTCCCACATATAAACTTTGATCCCTGGTTTTCAAGCTGCCTTTATTGAGGACTGAAGGCTCCAGATTGGAATCACTTTAAATAGAATGACGTTGCTTCTTGTATTAAAAATAGGAATGACTCAAAATTCTGATGTCGTTTACGGACAGAAGTTCGTTTGAGGACACATTTGTTTTCTATGTGTAAATTGATACAAGAAAGCGCATCATCTGAGCGTAGTATTTTGGCAAATTAACTAGAAATGCTCACTCCATTTTGAAGTTGCAGCCACTGAACTTCAGCAGTGCATTTCTTGCATTCTGTACTATATTATTAAAGACTTAAAGATGGATATTTGTTAACACAAGACAGACTTTGCAGGTTTGATAATAGAAATATTTGGTCAGTACTAGTGCTTCATAATGTGTAGGTGCTTCTTTGGACAATTGTGAAGGTTAAGTATGTGGTTGTGCAAATGATTTTCTCCACTCTCACTTTCTCCATGGTCTAATAACAGCTGCAGGCAGAAATGTTAGTTACACCCCTTAGTATCCGCAATTTGCTGGAAAAGACAAGTGCCCCAGAAGGCAGACGCATTTGATTGGAAAATCCAGAGCATACTTGATTCTGTGATTCATTTGGCACATTGCTATATGGTCCATTGGGACTTGAATGATGTTCCTTCTCTTTCCCCAAATTCCCCAAACAACATTGGTCTCCTTGCAGGAGCCCTAGTGCAGTTGCGGCTGAAGATCTTTGAAAGGGGTGAGGTGCAATGCTTGCACTGCACCGAGTTGCAGTAAGTAAGTGAAGTGAAGAACATGGGATTAAATAGTGCATTTTAAAGCTAAATGCTCACATACATTTGCTAAGGAAACAAGCATTGGCATGGCCAATAGGTCTCGCTTTTTTTGGGACCTTGTAAGTATTTAGTTATGCAGCACAATATCCTTGGTGCAACAAAACCAACCGTTGCATGGCTAAACACTTATAAGGTCCCAAAGGCGAGATCTATTGGCTATGCCAATGCTTGTTTTTCTCAGTGCCACAGTAGATTTCAGGAGGCCTCAATCCTTTCCTCCGGACTGTAAGGGAAGATAGTTCTGGGGCTCAGGGGCATAGCTATCAGTAGTGCAGCATGTGCAGTGGCACTGGGGTCCAGGTGTGTGAGGGGCCCGCTTTACGACTATTAGGGGCTGCTTTTTGCTGCAAAATCCAGCCCCCTTGGAGAGGAGGGGATAATTTTCTCCTTTTTAATAAGGCCCATAGTACCGTTGCGTCACCATAGCTAGGGCACCAAAATTATCTCTCCACTCTCTAAGCACAAGGAGTTGTACTTTTCTCCTTCGATTATTTCTGCAGGCCACAAAACACTGTTTTGGTCGCCCTGTAATTTCTTCATCATAGTGTCTGAGGAAAGTTAGCCATCAGACCTTTCCAGGAGGAGGAGGGAAACGCGAGATTCCTATTAATTTGAAATACTTTATCATAAACAAGTTACAAGTAGTGATATACTTGTCATATTACAGGCATGTTCTGATGTCCGATAATGCCTGTAATATATGCAAATTATAGATGGTATCAGTGAATTACTGGGAGGTTTCTCACAGAGGGGTTCCGAGTGGCATCACATACGCTCGAGATGTCCATGATGTCACCCAGAACACCGAGGTGAAAAACATCCCCGTAATTCACTTTTTACTCAACTATAATTTTCTTTTCTGTTATCAAGGGCCCCAAAATCATCTGTTTCTGCTTTTAATTGCTGCCTAGCGGAGAGAACCAATGGGGAGCCATACATAACATGGTCTCCCCTCTCGAACCCAAATGTAAAAATAAAATAGCTTACCTGCTACCCTTAGCCAACCCCCAACTCCTTCCCAGCCTTCCTTGCCCCTCCTGGAGTTGTGCTTTCTGCTTGCAGTCATAGCAGACAAGCAGCGCTGCTCGGACAGGCCTGGGAGGCCTTTGTCACATAGCAACAGTGGGTGACCAGTTTTGTTATCAACTGCTGCTACATCATGGCAGGGAGTTACCAGATTTAGAACCTGGTACATACAATAGAGGCTTCTTATGGAAGCCATGCACAACAAGAAAATAAATGACAGAAATGTATATGTTGAGATTGTTATATTGCAGTTAGGTAAACAGCCTCCCTTGGTCCACTGTGAAGTGCATGTGTGTTGTTTATGAATGTATATTCTTTTACAGTAAACTGAGGTGTGGTACTGACAGATGTGTTGACTTTGTTTTGTAAAGAAAATCTATTGAAAAGGATCCTGCATTTATTTATAAATATTATTGGTACCAATGAACAAAGCAGGCTGCAACCCATGTAGAGACCATTGCTATAAAAATTTAACAAGCTTGTACCAAGTACCACAGCAGTGTTTCTTCTCTAAAGGTTATTACTTATTAAGTTATCCACACTTTGCAGCAAGAACATAATACAGGGATTCCTGCGAAGGGCTGGTCCTGCTTCATTACTGCTAATATTAGTTTACCAAAATAACCATTGGACTCCTCTCTGATGAACATGGCCACCGGATATTATAGACCGGTTGTAGTCGCAGACAGTGTAGCTGGTAATAGCAAAACATGGGACTTTATTAGCCATTGGTCAAAGTTAGGTTGTTGGCGTGCCTTTCCACTCCATATAGTGAATAAATTTGCTTCTTTCATTAAATTTCACTGCAGGCTTTTACACTTAATTGAGGATTTCCACATTAACCACAATTTCGTAAAGCAGTTCTGCATTCACACCATCTTCTGTTATTTCAAGTCCTTAAGACTACCTTTTAGAGCACTAAAGGGAAGTTTTTAGAGAAAGATAGGAACAACATGCATGTGCCTGCCTATGTCATTTACACCTAGCAGGATCCACCTGTATATGACGTGCAACAAACCACAGGGTGCAGTCGCCATAGCAACACTCCTAGCTATAATGACAGGTCAAACAAGGCAAAAACCAGAGTACGATCCAAAGATAACGTTTTAGAAGTAGTCTTTTCCCCATATTTAGGCATAACTTGCTGTGCGCGTCTTCTGTTTGACTTGGCTCCTAGCCATTGGCCACTATGTGTCAGTTTCAATTGTAGACAGCAGGGTAGTGATGCCATCTAGGCGTATAAGTGTAACTACTGGAATAATTGTTTACTTACTCCTACTTTGTGAATGAGCCACAAACGTTCAACTCACTATTAGCAAAAGTGCAAAGAGGGCACAGACCTTTATATTTGTAATAAAGGTATATAAATAGTCACAATATATTCTCATTCAAGATGTTTTAGGGCAATGCACAAAGGTGTGTGTGAATATGTAAAAGATACTACAAGAGTACTAATTTACATACTCCAAAATGCTTCCAAGAAAAGGTTCCAGTATTTTAATCTACACAGGCATTAGAATATAACCCAGAAACAATTCTGCATTACTCTGTAGTGTAAGTGCTAAGTGTGGGAGAGGATTAGTGCAGGTTGCATGAAGCACAGAAACCAGGGCAGAAAAGTTTAGTACACCGCTGGAAAGCAAAACGCAGCACAGAAGTGTACCGTATCTGGCTCTATTCCATACTTACTTGATATTCATGCTACCTGAGTTACTGCTAATAAGAGACCCACTGGAGACAGGCAGTGACAGTCGTGAGGCCTGCGGAGGGGTAGGGTTACGTCGGCGTTACAAGGGCTCTTTTACCTTCTGACAGGGACAAGTCATCAGCCGCAGACACCGGGTCTGCCCGTGGAGCGTGGCCTCTGCTCAGCCGTGTCGTAATCTGATTTGTCAAAATAACCTGCGAACAGATATGAGAGAAAAGCGTGAGCGCCCGGAAGGGGAGATGGCGGGAGTCACATGAGAAGATGGCGGCAGCAGACAACGCGCCTTTGAGGTCGACAGTTTCATATCCCTCTCACAGCCCTGCAGCGGACATTTCCGACCTTGTCATCAGTCGATAACCTTGCAGGCCCATGCGGGTGCAGAGAGAACCAGGGCATTTATTCTAAAGTTTCAAACATATATCTTTATTTTTTGTTATACTTTACTGTAAACTGTAATGTTTTGTTTAATCTCACAATCATAGTTAAGATCTTTCTTGGGAATGCTTAAAGGGGCGGGGCATTCAGTGATGCCACAATACTTCTCAAAACCCATGCATACATCATAAAAAGGGTACATTCTAAAACGGCTGTTGTTGGCGACTGTTCGTGTGTCAGGACGGGGTAAAGTAACTTTTTTTCTGTATACTAGATGGCCCCTTTAAATGTTCACCTCATTCGTTTCCCAGGAAAAAAAATTAACCCTTTCATTTGCTTAAATATAAAACAACCCAAGTATGACACAAACAGACGTTGCTGCATTTAGCAAATATTAGAGCAGGCGCATCTTTAAAACGTGCATCTTTGTAATAGGGAGACATTCTACAATTTGGAAGCTGAGAAGAAATGTAATGTAATAACAGCCTTATGAGATGCCATCATGTGTTATCATCGCAGCCCAATGCAGATCAAAGGGACAGTCCTACCGTTCAATGACCTTACATTTATTTGGATTCATCAGCTGCCAATGTGTTTAAGACTGTTTTCTGAATAGTTTATGGCTTCTTTTTTTTAGATTAAATACACATTCAAAGCACACAATTACCATTACTCTGTAAAAAGGGATCGACATGGCTGGTGGAGGCGAAGATGTAGAAACCCCCTGTTTGTAAAGTGCAAACCATTGACAGCTATTCAATATAATATCTGAACTATATACCATACGTTGCATAAGCAGTAAAATGTTTTCTGTTTTGGAAGCTAAACTTAAGTTTGGTGGACACTAACCACATATCTCTAAATATAATGACAAGACATTATCCCTGAGTCGTATTGCAGGTTTGCATGGCATGTGGTGGGAGGTCTGTTAAAGTCCAGGACCAGTGTTAAGACCATCTTTATCTGTCTACAGACAGGTAAATGGCTGCTTAGTAGGTGTAGCCTGAAGTTAACTCAGATAACTGAGCTACAGTAGGGATCACTATCCTAGCACTGACTGTCACCAAAGGATATGCAGCACCAAAAAACCTAATGATTAGTATATTAAATTCTCTCCCAGCATCAGGATTTATGTTCGAAGGGGACTCTTTCTTTTCAGCTCATCAATAAAACTAGAAATCAAAAGAAAAATGTCACATCTGTAAAGGGTACTGCCAGAAGGTGCTCATTTATGCTAGCACACGATGGTCGCGCCTGGGATAATTCCAAGGCAGGACTTTACTGTAGAAATGTTCTCAACAATCAATATAGTAACTGATCATAAGAACACATATTAACCACTCTACAAACTGTCTCTAAGGGGTGATAATAGGTTATTAGCCAACCCAGTCATGCTCAATGTATCAAACTCAGAAGCGCGAGAGGCAGAGGGAAAATGTTGGGACGTGAACCTCAACTTTAGTTTCGATGATGGCTCTGTTAATTTGACACCTAACTAGCTTGTGGTGTAGCACACACTCCTTTAACAAGAGTAGAGTGAAAACAGTGGCTCCTGCACACCAGCCCCCTCTGGGCATTATCCCGTTTCTCCCCCTGTTGGACCACTGTGGACCGGACATGGTGATCACTGAGCCACCAAGCAGAACCTTGTACCCACATCCCTCATTCCCCTGGCGATGCACATAAGCCCTTCAGATTCGGAGTTGCTGCCTCTTGTTCATCTGACCCAATCTTGGCCAGAGGATGCACAGGTCAATCATCCTACAAAGTTACACTGCTACCATGATGCAGACTACAGGTGAATCCCGTATTACAGATACACTAACTACCTGCCCACACTTAACAATATTTAACTTTGGCATTTAAAAGCCACGTTCTACGCAGACACCAGATACAAAATCCTACACCACCGAACCCAACAACATTTGTCATGGAGAATATTCATGTTTCTTCATGTGTCTAACTACAATGAGACGGGCAATTGAAGCAAACCGTGGTTTTTCAATGGAGAGTAACTTTTACATCCTTCAAATAAGTTAAGTATTTCTCCAGATGCTGTCATCTCCACTCGTTTCTTTTGCATTAAGATGCTTGTTATCAGTGGCCAACAAATTAGAATCCCATTTTAGATGATTATTATGTATCTTTTAACAAACTTGTGAAATATTTGTTTTTTAGGTTCTGCAACAAAAATTTATTTATTAGTATTTATATAGCGCAAACCTAGCTGTGAAGCAATGCAGCCTTGTACATTACATAATGGTTGTGATGCGATCTACAAGACCGTATACATCAACTGGTGTCCTAGAAGTGCTGAATCAATATCTAACAATTAGTTATGTTCCAAGGGCTTTTACATAAGGTATAATATTACTCTTGCTAAAGAAACTCACACAGAACTGGCCAACTGCTTCCCAACATGCAAGCTCAAATTTCTAGAAAGAATTTGAACGGAAAGATCTGTAAATCGCAGACCTGGGTGAAAACTCAATACCAAATAATCCTCAGTCAGTATTCCAACCTTCGACGGAATCAAAGCCCTCCTGGCGTATATCACAGAAGATCTCACTTATCATTCAAGTTGACTGATCTTTTGATATCATTTCTTGATCCCACTCAGCCTATTGGAGGTGTATGATACAGTCGACCATAATATGGTTAAATACTGATTGGTGACGTTGGCCGAGGTGAAAGCAACATCTTGCTCAATGTCTCACAGATCAGAGCCGCCAGATATTAACAGAGACTACTCCTTCCTCTGTAAAATATCTCTTGTTGGTCTACCAAGGACTCATGACTCTTGCCACTGCCTTTTTATGAGACATCAAGCACAGTTGAGTGGGCAGCTCCAATATTTGTTCCGAATGAAGGCAATGGATACACAGAGCCACATCAGGCTTGAGAATTAGCATGAAAATGGGTCACTAAATTTTTCTTACATGATGGTGACATGGATCAGCACTGAAGAAAGCCAATCATTCAAGCTTGTCACATGTTCCAGAACAGTAGGGAAACATACAATGATGATATGTTAGGGTTGCTGCAAACCTGTCCTTTACCCAAAGGTTTCAACAATGATGCCAAGTACTGATTTCCAGCCATGGTGCACAGTAGGGTGCTGTAATTGCCTCACATAGATTGTAGAGTGATGCTTGCTAGGATCATAACATTCATTAATATATTACAAATATGTTCCACATTAAGATAACAAATGTAACGTTGACGATTCAGAGGCTTTGGAACAAGTCAGTCACATTGCATCAATTTGAGGAAATCAGATGGCACCATATTAGTGATACAACCTTGGCTTACAGTGCAATAATGTATAACATCTTAAATTCTGTAGACAAACTACATTTTTTTATATTAAACAACACAAAATACAAAATAGTTGCCTCACAATATACGGCCAGTGTTGTCGATGACTGGCTCTGGGCCTGAGACAGCCGGCCAAACCATCATGTGCACTGAAAGCCCAGGATTCGTCAGGGAAGGAAAAATAAAAAGATAATAAAACGTGTTTCTTACCGTTTTGTTTTTCCTTTCCTGCAGTTTTTTTTTGGGGGGGCGACACTCCTCCGCCATATCAGAGGAGCCGCCACTGCTAAGACCTCCTATGTATGGCTGGAGATGGCATCTGTGATCTCAACCACTAACGAGAACATTGTTGTTCCATCCATTTATTCATGAGGCATGGCCCTGGCCTCCTCTCCCCTTGTGCGCTTTTTTATTGTTTCCATTTATTCATGCGTGGCTCATGCACAATGTTTCGTCAATTAACTTACATTTCTTTCTGTGCAATATTCCTGTAGAACTGGTTCAAACTGTTTTGTGTTTTACTTGTAAGTGTCTTTTTTCTTGCAGTAGCCTGTACTCCTCTAAGTATTTTAGTTTTCTTTCTTTTTCTCAGTGTTTCGTGTCTTGAGGGCTTTGTTTTGGTGGACAAGAACTCTTTGACAAAAGCACCTCATTGTTCTTCCTCCCCTTTGTCTTCTAGGACTACTCAGAAACTGCTTGCTGCTGCACCAGGAAATTAAGTGCATAGTAAAGTCCATCTGCCCACAGAATCAGTGCTTCAGCACTGGGAGTCTTCATAACCTAAGCTTGTCAGTTCCTGTTGTCTTGTAATTTACTTCTGTGATGGGGAGAAAATAGCTTCCTAAATATTAGATCTAAAGATAAATCTTTCATTTGGTTGTCTTCACTGCAGCATCTCTGGTTAAACCACTGGCACCCATATTATGGAACTCCATCCCCCTAGGAATCAAGACCTCTAACACCCTACTGAGCTTCAGGAAGAGCTTAAAGACCTGCCTCTTCTCGAACTCCAACTAGCCTCTGCCACCACCCACTATCATCTTTATCTCAGCGCCAGGAAACCTACAGTGTCAGTGCGCTTTATAAGTGTAGCCTAACATTAATATTAACATTAACCACTGGTTACTCAATTTACCTCGATATGTGATAACAAACCCTGCTCATCAAAGTCATGCTATTATCTCCTCTCTCCATGGCTCGCCCTCCCTCTAAATTTATGACCTGCACCAGAGAACATGAAAGCAAACATCCTTCAAAATTAAAACAAGAATGAAGCTCCTACCAACACAACAGTTTGTAAAAGTTACACTTTCAGGTACCAAATATATTCCTCACGTCGGTTGTGAGAAGAGGACTTGTGGAACATACAAAAACTAACATCAAGAGAGGGATGTGTGTGGGTGTATGGCTGTCCTCACATATAAGAACAAGGCACTCTGGTGTGATGTGGTGGTGGCAGTCCGAAACAAGCAAGGAATACCAAGAGAGGGATGTGAGTGGGTGTATGGCTGTCCTCACATATAAGAACAAGGCACTCTGGTGTGATGTGGTGGTGGCAGTCCGAAACAAGCAAGTAATGTCAAGAGAGGGATGTGAGTGGGTGTGTGTCAGTCATAAGATGCAAGAACAAGGTACTCTGCTGTGAAGAGGTGGTGGCAGTCCAGAACAAGCAAAAGATGTCAAGAGAGGGATGTTGGTGGGTGTGTGGCTGTCCTCACATATAAGAACAAGGCACTCTGGTGTGATGTGGTGGTGGCAGTCCGAAACAAGCAAGGAATGTCAAGAGAGGGATGTGAGTGGGTGTGTGTCAGTCATAAGATGCAAGAACAAGGTACTCTGCTGTGAAGTGGTGAAGTCCAGAACAAGCAAAGGATGTGACGAGAGGGATGCTGGTGGGTGTTTGGCTGTCCTAAGATGCTAAAACAAGGTACAGTGGCATGCAGTGGTGGTGACAGACCGGAACAAGCAAAGAATGCCAGGAGAGGGATGTGGGTGGGTGTATGGCTTTCCTAAGATGCAAGAACAACGTACTCTGGTGGGAAGTGGTGGTGGCAACCCAGAAGAAGAAAGCAGGAAAAAGCTAGAGTGGGAATGGAGCCAGAAATGGTGAGGTCTGTGCAAAGCGAGCTCACTGTGTATGTACTTTAAGCATTTTAAAACCTTTATCTGTAATAAGGAAAAAGAATCCAGCAGAGACATTGGCTGAAAAGTGTCCTCATGCAAAATACATATTTTAGATTTATGGTACGATGAAAGACTACATGGCCGACTCACCAACAAACAGAAGAGAGTTTTATTTGACACACAGTAACGTTTAACAGAACAAATTACTAGTAAGAAGAAGGCACCATGTGATCACTATTATATTTTCTCATGGTATTCCCATTTTCTTTATTAGATTGGAAAATCTATAAGTCGAAAAAACTGCCCGATTCTTCATCGGTTGAAAGTACATCAGCGTGATTGAACATTTCTTCGTGTTTTACTGTGAAAATAAATTACTACCAAGGTAAAGTTATCAGACAATATTTAAACCAGGCTTCTCCAACCAGTTGCACGTGAGCTAAGGGTAGCTCTCCAGTTACCTGCAGGAAGATCTCCTGTGTGCTGCCCAGCCTAATAAATTAGAAACGTTTGCTTGGTTGAAATAATATACGTCTTCCAAAATTGAAATGCATGTTTTCAACATGGACAAGTGCCTATTTTCTGAGCTCATTACTACTGGCAACCTTGCTTGATGCACTGAGGTGATCACTGCAGACACTCTTGCTTGCGGTGGCCTCTAATAAATTCTTGCCTGATGTGGGCACTATTATAACGCTAATAATATCAGTAGCTAAGGATGACTTTCATTCAAGGTTGGAGACCCCTGATTTAAGCCAATACATGATTACATATTGATGTAACAAGGTAGCGCACGGCTGCCAGGAGCGTTCTGCGCGCTCGCTGACTAGCGTATTTTTAAAATTATTTTCTTTGCTTTCAGGTCTGCTGGGACCCTTCGTTTTTACCTCCCCTTACTTGCACGGTAAATTGTGACCTTCACCGCCGCTTGGCGGGTCCGGTGCCTGGGGTGGGCCGCCATCTTGGAGTGGGGTAGAGGCGCTGACATCCGCCAGCGCTTCACTGCGCATGCGCCAGCGAGGGAACGCCTACTTAAGGCGAGTCCCTGGTCTCCCTCCCCCTGACAAGGTAGCGCACGGCTGCCAGGAGCGTTCTGCGCGCTTGCTGACTAGCGTATTTTTAAAATTATTTTCTTTGCTTTCAGGTCTGCTGGGACCCTTCGTTTTTACCTCCCCTTACTTGCACGGTAAATTGTGACCTTCACCGCCGCTTGGCGGGTCCGGTGCCTGGGGTGGGCCGCCATCTTGGAGTGGGGTAGAGGCGCTTACATCCGCCAGCGCTTCACTGCGCATGCGCCAGCGAGGGAACGCCTACTTAAGGCGAGTCCCTGGTCTCCCTCCCCCTGACAAGGTAGCGCACGGCTGCCAGGAGCGTTCTGCGCGCTCGCTGACTAGCGTATTTTTAAAATTATTTTCTTTGCTTTCAGGTCTGCTGGGACCCTTCGTTTTTACCTCCCCTTACTTGCACGGTAAATTGTGACCTTCACCGCCGCTTGGGGGCTCCGGTGCCTGGGGTGGGCCGCCATCTTCGAGTGGGGTAGAGGCGCTTACATCCGCCAGCGCTTCACTGCGCATGCGCCAGCGAGGGAATGCCTACTTAATGCTCCTCCCCTAGCGTAGCGGGATCGCGTAGCGGGCGCGCCTTCGCGTGGCCGGAGTCGTGCCATAGTCCTGCCCGTCTGCGCCCGTCCGCGCTAAGGCCGTGCGGGACGCTGCGGGTAGGTGGACTGTGGCAGGCGCGACATCTTCATGCGAGCCGCAATGCTTACATACTCCAGAGAGAGTTTATGCTCCATCGGTCAGGCCATTCATCGGTGCAGGTTCCCTCCTGTTCACCCGCTCTGCGGTCCGTACCGTTGCAACGGATGGGCGCTTGACCTCCCGGGGTCTATCCTCCGAAAGGGCTCGCTAGCTGCCCCCCGTACTAAGGGTTCGCCGCCCTTTTTGTGGGTATTAAATCTGAATGTTAGATCGGCATTGAAACATCATCAAGACATCTATGATCTAATCGAGGATGAAGCTCCCGATGTTTTTGCCATCACAGAAACCTGGCTCCAGGATGTGGATGCTGCTATTTCCAATCTAGCATGCCCCCCTGAGTATTCTATGTTCACTCTAAACAGATCATCGAGAGGTGGTGGTATAGCCCTTATAGTCAGGTCCTGTTTTGCCTGCGTATGGAGCGGCCTTAACATTGCCGGATGTGAAAGTGCCTCCTTCAAGATCTCAGTCAGCCCCCAGTTTACGTTCTCTGGGATGGTTGTCTATCGTCCGCCGGGTAGCGATGTGGTGTTCAGAAATTCTTTCCCCGATGCTGTTAGCACACTAGTTATAGGTTGTGCTAACTATTCCATCCTGGGTGATCTGAACCTACATTTCGATACTCCTACCAACTCGACGGTACGCAGCATTTCTGCTGATTTAGAGGCCTTTCAGCTCTCCCAGCGGGTATCTCAGCCCACCCATGTAGGGGGACATATCCTGGACCCCTTCTTTACTAATCTGGCTGAGACTAAAGTTATATCCATCTCCCCGTTAGCGTGGACAGACCATTCTCTGCTGACCATCCAATGTCCTTTACCCGTGACCTTCTCCACCTCTTCGGTCAGACGGGTATCTAGGAGGCATTGGAACAAACTTAGGCTAGAAGACTTTCACCGCCTCCTAGCGGTAGAACCGCTGGGCCCACTGAATGACGTGGAAGAGGGCTATGACCATTTCTGCTCTTGGATTGCCAGGGCCCTGGACTCTCTGATTCCTATTGTATCGAGTAAAATCAGCGCCAGAGAGTCGAGCCCCTGGTACGACAGCGTCTTACGTGCCTTGAAGGGAACCTGTAGACGGGCGGAAAGAGCATGGCGGAAGACTTATGAGGCTGATTTGAAAGCTGCATATGTTGCTTCCGTCAAGACCTACCACCGGGCAATTTGTCGAGCCCGTGCGGCATTTTATGCTGCTGAAATTTGCAACAGCTCAAACCCGTCAAAGACCATCTTCAAGGCCGTGAAAGATCTTCTGGCGAAGCGGACTTCCTCTGTGGCTGTGGTATCCACCTCCCATTGCGAGTCCCTTGCCTCTTACTTTCTGGGAAAGGTCCAGGCTATTTACCGGGCCTTCCCCAGCACAGGGATTGACCTGGGAGTCTCTAATGGGGCACTACGCCACCCTACCCTGCTTTCATTTCCCCCACTTCTACCGGAGGGGTTTGACAAACTTGCTTTGCAGGTTAAATCTGGCTCTCCATCGGATCCAGTAAGACATGCTCTTTTCAGAGATCAGGCCTTTATGGGACGTTCTGTTGTATGTTCCTTAGTCAACCTCTCATTGGATTCGGGTGTGGTTCCAACTAAATGGAAGCAGGCGGTGGTGTCCCCAATTATCAAGAAGCCCACCTTGGACCCATCGAAGCCCGAAAGCTAGCGCCCCATCTCACTGCTACCCTGGCCGGCGAAGATAACGGAGGCTCATGTTAACCTGGCCCTGTCAGAACATCTCGCCCGGACCAATGCCCTTGACCCCACACAAAATGGCTTCCGTGCTGGGCACAGCACGGAAACCGCCCTCCGCGTGATGGTAGAGCATCTACGAGCGGTGTTGGATGCTGGTCAGACGGCGGCGCTGATACTATTAGACCTCAGCGCCGCCTTTGACACGGTCTCTCATAATATCCTTTTGCACCGGCTCGAGGAGATTGGCGTTGGGGGCCAGGCTCTGCAGTGGTTCCGCTTCTTTCTCGACAATCGTTCCTTCTGTGTGGCCATCCCTCCTTTTAAGTCCAATTTCCAGCCGCTGGCCATGGGGGTTCCGCAGGGATCCTCGCTGAGCCCCACGTTATTCAACCTGTACGTGAGATCGCTGGCTGAGGTCGCCAGGCAGTGGGGCCTGACCTTGGTCTCATATGCCGACGACACACAGCTGGCGGTTACTCTCAGCGGGGATGCAGAGCAAGATGCCCCCAGGTTTCAGAATGGACTGAAGGCGGTGGCCAGCTGGTTGACGGGGAACTGTCTCCAGCTTAATGCCACCAAGACAGAAGTTATGATTGTCAGGAGGAGAGTGGAATTATGGGGTGACCAATGGTGGCCGCCGGAGCTGGGACCAACTCCGACTCCGGTGTCTGAACTGAAAAACCTGGGAGTCTGGCTGGATGCTGGTCTTACCTTCGTTGGCCACACCAAGAAAACAGCCGCTTGCTGTTTTGGCCTGTTGAGAGGTTTAAGACCTGTCCTCAAATACTTTGATGCCCCAACCAGGCAGCTGGTAATCCAGGCCACTGTCATCTCTCGCCTGGACTACGCCAGCTCTCTCCTGGTTGGGGCCAATCAGGCAGAAATCACCCGTTTACAACGGGTACAAAATGCTGCGGCCAGAGCGATTGTTGGCCTGCCCAGATTTTGTTCTGTGTCAAGTGTCCTTCGCTCCCTGCACTGGCTTCCAGTGAGGAAGCGAATCCATTTCAAGGTCCTTTGTTTGACCTTTAAAATTTTGAAAGGTATAGGCCCCCAAATTAGGTCCAGCTTTCTGTCCTTTTATGTACCCACACGCACCCTTCGTTCTCAAGGCCAGGCTCTTGCTGTGGTCCCTAGATTCAGACTCTGCCGTGCGGGAGGACGCTCTTTCAGCGTCAAAGCTGCAACCATTTGGAACTCTCTTCCGGTTGAAATCCGCCTGATGGTGGACCTTGCGCTTTTTCGGAAAGCTATTAAAACCTTCTTGCTTTAATCACTCATCTTAAAGGCCTTCCGTCTTGTTCCTGTTATGTTATGTCCTACCTTGTCACTGCGCCAGGACGCTCCTTAGCTGGAGCAGCTGTGCGTATAACAAATATCGATAACATAACATAACATGATGTCATTCTAAGGAACGCTCTCATTGGTCGTCCAATACAGCACTTCCAAAGAGACGACTGCAAACATGTTTCCATATGTAATGTGATGTTTGTTTTAATATGGTGCTTGATACCATGGTGGTCATTACCCACTTTAATGGCACTCAATTGATCCTCCTTAGACTTTTGCATTTAAGTTGCATTATAACAGCCAGTCAGATTTTGCTGAAATTAGCAAGCATTACCTATTAGCGTGTACAGATGATTCTTTTTGGTACTGCAGGTAAACAGTGAGAACTCTTTCTTCACAAAATTTAACAGAGTAGCATGGTACATAGTGATGACGTCATTAGTTGATTGGCTAAGGACTGCCTTTACAAAAGTTACAGCCAGCTATGTTGTTTTTAGGTCGAATTTGACTATGTTCTGCTTTGCGCCTTTCTATCTAGGTAAGTATATTTATACGTTTCTATATATTTAAAAACAAAAAAAGCACCGCAATACTAAAAAAACTGAAATTGTAAAAAGATTGTAAATACACTATAAGACACTATATATTACAAATATAGTGTGCTAAAGTGTGTTTTCCATTTTTAAATATGCACAATAAAGTGTACTGAGTAGTGCATTAATCACTACAAATTGGTACTAACAAAAAACTGTTCAACCTAGACTGCTATGAAAATATATATACATTTAAAAAAAAAACAATTGTAACGTATTAACACTTAAATAAAGTGGAAATAGGTAAGACCCTAACCCAGAATGCAGCAACATGTAGACTGCACAACATAACAAAAGCTTTGGTAAACACAGCAATTAACCAACAATATAATCACTTCTCAGCTACACTATACTTCGACACTATACTTCTCTGGTATACCCTGAACTCAATAGAGTATACATTGGCACAATATACAGCTATGTTTTTTAAAACTTATAACTTTACCACTACTTACACTATTTATATATACCACTAAAAATGAACATTTACACATTATAAAGTATATTCTGGATACATTACATTTACATTCCTTCACACACTTTCATGGTAGGTCTACTTCAATGTAGACACCTCACTCTACGCCATCCCACTCTACGCTACCCCAATCAGTACAACTATACGCTATCATACTGTTCATCACTCTATTCTGTGAGACTACAGTATATGCCACTTAACTGAACACCCCTCCATTGTACTGTTCGCAACTGTCTGGTATTCCACTGTACCCTACTCTAGACTACCATTCCACTCAGCACCACTTCATGGTAAAGCACTGGATTCTACGCTATTACACTGTACACCACTCCACTCTATAGCCTTTCATTGTACTCAACTACAGTATACGCCACTATGGTCTACCACAATGCACTGTATGCGGTTACACTTTACAACACTACTTTCTATGCCACTCTACGTCATTACATGCTACACTTCTACAGTAAACACTACACTATATGCTACTCCACTACATACCAGTCCACAGTATATCACTAGACATAATGCCACTAAACTGAATGGTATTCCACTCAACACTACTCCACTGCATGCTCCACTGTAAGCCACTCCACTGCATGCTACTCCACTGTATGCCACTACACTCTAGGCTATTACAGTCTACTACACTCCACTGTATGTTAATCCGCTGTATGCCAGTCGACAGTACGCCACTTCACTCTGCACTATTCCACTGCATACTATTAAACTTTAAACTACTACAGTCTACCTCACTTCACTCCACGCAACTCCACTCTATAGCACTTTACTGTATGCTGCTCCACTGTCTGCCACTCCACTCTATACCACATCACTGTATGCCACTCCAGACTACTCTATTCCAATTTACGCCACTCCACTCTAACGCACTGCATTGTATGCCAATGCACTGTACGCTATTCCAGTATACAATATTTCAATATATACTGCTACACTGTAAAACACTCCAGTCTCTGGCACTCAACTGTACACCACTACACTCTACGCTATTCCACTGTACGCCACTCCATTATACGACCCTCCATTCTACCCAACACCAGCAGACTCCACTGTTCTGCACCACAATACACAGAACGTTATTTCACTATATTCTACCCCACTCCACTAAACACCGAACGTCTAAAGACTTAACACGGCTACACTCAAAGGTTTTTCCACTCAAGACTACTCCATTGTATGCTACTCCACTGTATGACACTCCACTCTATGGTACTCCACAATGCGCCACTGCACTAAACCCCATTACACTCTACCCCACTCCAGTGTATGGCATTCCGCTGTGTGCCACTCCAGTATATGCCACTCCAACATCAGCCACTCCACTCTTTTTCCTATTTGACTTTACAGTACAACACTGTACCACACTCCACTCTACGCAAGTCCACTGTACACCACTCAACTGTACGTGACTCCACTGTATGTCACTCCTCTCTACCCCACTCCAGTCTACGCCACTTTTCGCCACTCCACTTTACCACACTGTACTGTACTCCACTGCACTGTGCACTAATTCAGTATAAGATATTCCAATATATGCCCCTACACTGTGCAAAGCTCCAGTGTCGGCTACTCCACTGTACACCACTATACTGTATGGCAATACACTGTCAAATATTCAGTAGACATATCTCTACTGCACCACACCACTGTATGCTATCCCACTGTACGCCACTCCACTCTATGCCACTCTACTATATACTCGTCCTTTGAATGCCGCCCCACTGTACGCCACTCTGTTCTATCCAACTTGACTGTAATGTAGTCCACTATATGCCAATACACTCTACGCCACTCTAGTGTATGCCATTTCAGTGTATGTCACTCTAGTCTACCTCTTGCCACTCTACTCCACTGTACCACATTATACTGTACAACAGTACACTTTAAACCATTATCCTCCACTATTTTGCACCACACACCATTTAATGACACTCCACAACAGTAAACTGTCTCTTTATTTAAAAATTGTAATTAAAGTTATAAAAACCATTGAAATTCCAAGAAAAATCAAAGATTATAGCTGAAATATAGTTAGGAAAATGTTATATATTGTTGGGATACAAAGTCAACTTGAACTACACAAACAGAAATTATAAAGTGAAAGTTATCTCTTACATTTATCATTTACGCAGCACTTTCAAATTATTATAACTCACATTTATACTT
The DNA here is from genome assembly GCF_964263255.1 of Lissotriton vulgaris. NCBI lineage: Eukaryota > Metazoa > Chordata > Amphibia > Caudata > Salamandridae > Lissotriton > Lissotriton vulgaris. The sequence continues at coordinate 122,363,123 of NC_141697.1, forward strand.
ACCTTCAAATTAATATAACTCTCGCACCCCCGCACACAGTCTTGTCACCTCACTCACCACACTAGATTAACTATAACTCACCCCTTCTCCATGCACTAGCTGTATCCTTGCATATTGCTTAAGTTATATTATGTAAATTATGTTAATAACAACACTTGTGACATCTGAAATTACAGGATTTGCCAGAACACAGTGCATGGTACAGTGGCATGTTATGCTTAATGTAGTGTGGCGAGTAAGGTGACAAGACTCTGTGCAGTCACATTCAATTTAAACTAATTTCCAGGGGAGGTGGTGGTCCCCAGAGCCCCAGAGAGGTGGCGGCCCCTGAAGCTGCAGGGGTTGGAGAGGCCCCCTGTTTAAAATGAAATAAGCCCTAGGGAGGTCGCGGTCCCCGGGGCAGCAGGGGAGGCCATACAGGCCTCCCCCACATTTATATTTTTAGAAGCACCGGGGAGGTGGTGGTATGCCCCAGAAGGGGAGTTGGTGCGCCCCCCACCCCTTTATTAACAAAATGCCTCCAGGACCTGGCCCACCCGCAGGCCAATAACAAACAAATCACAGGAGCCTTCTCACTTTGTTTTTCTGGGGGTGGGGTGTTTCACTGGGTCTGCGGATCCCGCCGAACATTAAAAAAAATGCTTTTTTGGGCACTGGGGGGGGGGGGGGGAGGGGGGCAGTGGAACCCCCACAAGAGGCCTAGGAGTTCAGGGGGTTTCAACTCAGTCCTCTTGTCTTTTTTAAAAAAAGAAGTTGTTGGATTCAGTTCAACTGAGTCCCAGAATGGCTGCCAACACTTCCTGGTTGAAGTGTTGGCAGCCAATCAAATTTCAGTAGCATCTCAGTAGACTGTTGGGGTCTCCGATATCTATATCTTTTATACTGAAATATCTCTGAAACTACAGAACAGATTTACATCAAATCACAGAAAACACGCTTTCTGGACCAACATCCTGCTTTTTGCCAAATTTGGTGTAATTCAGTTCTGCGGTTTGGGCTGTAGTCCTGTTCAAAAAATGAAAAATCCCCTCAGACATAACATGGAAAAACGCGTTTTGGGGATCTCCCTTTTTTCTCAGACCATGCTTGACGGATCACCCTGAAACGCTCAACACAGCAACTGGACCAAAAAGGGAAAGTTTTTTGATAACTTTGTTTAGATTCATCAAGTGACACCAAAGTTAATGGAAAAAAACCCAACGCTTTTCCTATGGTGGCTTTGGTCCTAACTAGAACTTCCTTCTGTCGACCGATATAGAATCCTTTGTGGAGGTGAAAGCATTGTTCATCTATTGGAGCGCCATCTGTATGTGACTCTGATGAGTGGGTTATTTATTGTCCTGTTGTGGTGAAAGCAGAGTCCATGGTTCTCCCTTTAACCCCTTCACTGCGGCGGCTATTCTGCCACAGTGCTAAGGGGGCGAGGCGACTCTGAGTAATTTAACCCCTTGAGCGCTGGTGACGGAACCGCTCCGTCACCAGCGTCGGTTGAGCTGTGCTTGCGACGGAGCGGTTCGGTCATGGCCCCGCCCACTCAATAGAACGCTCAGCGCAGGCGCGGAATTCGCGCCGCGCATGAGCGGCGGGCGGGCCATGACGGAACCGCTCCGTCATCAGCACAGCGCCACCTCAGCTGATGACGGAGCGGTTCCGTCATCAGCGCTCAAGGGGTTAAATTACTCAGAGTATGCAAATGTGCAAATCACTTGGAAGCTTTGTCCCACCCACCTTAGTAGTATGCAAAGGTCTACCTGCCTTTTGCCAAGATGATGTACAGCTTAACAAGTGGCCCCCCAGCACGGTTCCTCACAGTTTTTGTGAGGAGTTCTTGATGCCACGGAATATGAGGACATGTCCACCAAACAGAGAAACACTTACTTCATATAGTTAAGAGGAAAGACCCTTCTTTGGTGGAGATTTACCTCTTGGTAGTCTTGGTGTCTTCTCTATAGGAGGATTCATGTTATCACATACTCCTGGATAAAAGTGCACCGGGAACAATCACATTGCCAAAATGCATACAAGGTCACTGGTGACATTTCCTCATGTTCCATTAGGCAGCTGTAGTGTAGAATACGTACTAGACATTTACCCAAGGAGGTAGCACTTAGTAATTAACCAGTAGAAGTACTCCACTTGGGTAGATATTTTCGCAAAATTGTGAACTCCTTGGATAAAAGGGCAGGTGCGGTTCCTCTGTGGCTGAGTCACTCATACAGCTACTGACACAGCCACAGTCACTTATATGCCCACTCAGGCACTCAGACAATCACACATTCACTCACAGATACACTCAGACGTTCACAGACCCATTTGATACTCACAGACCCATTCATACACTCATGCATCCACTCACTGACCCATAAAGCCCCTCACACACCCACTAACAGACCCACTCAGAGACTAACACACCCACTCACAGACCCACTCAGACATTCATGCATTTACTCACATACTGACTCACAAAGTCATGAAGGCACTCGCAAACCCACTCAGACACTCACATACCCACTAACAGAACCACTCAGAGACTAACACACTCACTCACAGACCCACTCAGACATTCATGCACTCACTCACATACTGACTCACAAACTCATGGAGGCACTTGCAAACTCCCTCACACACCCACTCATGGACCCACTGAGCCTCACTCAGGCTTTCATGCACCCACTCAGATGCTCATGCACCCACTCACACACCCAGTGAGACACTTTTGCAGCCACTCCAATACTCTCACATCCATTGAGACATGCACTCACACACTCACCCAGACACCCACTGCATTCACTCACTCAAAGGTTACAGTTAGGAAATAACATTTTTTCTAAACCTCAGAAATGTACTGAAAAAGACAAAGGTTGCAGGGACATTATAGTTAGGAAATTGAATTAAAAAAACCTTTGAAATTCACAGAAAAATATTTTTAAAAGTTACAGCAACGTTATAGTTAGGCTCAAATTTCACTGAGCTAACTATAGCTTATGCCCCCACAATGCACTGCTTATCACCTCACAAATTACATCACTCATGCTACGGTCACTGACATAACTGATGACATCTTATATGACATCACATCATCTTGTGAGTGTTTTCTAAAGGTTTATGAGTGATAAATACCAAGGAACCACAAAAACAAAAATAGTATACTTTGTGTACTACTAATGAATTATAATATTTCTAACATATATTGTGTGAGTGGCTGTATGTATCCATTGTGTGAGTGGGTGTCTGAGTTTCTGTATGGGTGTTTGAGTAGGTGTGCGAGTGGCTATATGGGTATTTATGTAGGTGTGTCAATGGCTGTGTGGGTGAGTGAGTGGCTGAACGAGTGGCTGCATTGATGAGTGAGTGTGTGTGTCAGTGGCTGCATGGGTATTTATGTAGGTGTGCCAATAGCTGTGTGGGTGAGTGAGTGGCTGTATTGATGAGTGAGTGGGTGTGTCAGTGGCTGTATGGTTGAGTAAGTGGCTCTGTAAATGGCTGTATGGGTAAGTGGCTGTATGGGTAAGTGGGTGGCCGTTGGGTAAGTGATAAGTGTGTGAGTAGCTGTATTACAGAGTAAATGTCAGTGTGAATCGGTGTATGGGTGACAGTATCGAGGACTACATACAGTTTAATATCCTAATAAGTACCTATGAAATGAAAAGGTAGTAAAACTGATCTACTCCTTCAAATGCCTTAAACCTAACTATTAGTAAAATCCCATCAAATCAACATCAGTCTCTTATACTAACCACCAGCCCATAACAATTGTTTCCTAAGCATCACTTACTACTGGGGGATTTCAACTTACATTTGAATGACAACAATGACGTATCCATATGATACGGTCCTCATTCCTATTAGACAAAGACTCAACCCAAGTACCACTTAAATATACCAGTAATTTGGAAGATACTCTAAACCTAACTACTACAGATGCAAAATGAATAACTGTTGGCAACTCCGCTTAACGTTATTGGACAGAACGCTTTAGAATCTCATTCTCTATCACCACCTCTGAGCCATGCAAGCAAGCCTCACCCAAATCTGATTCATGAATGCAAATAATGTACCTCCGGCTACCCTCAGACCAGAGGAAGGAAGCCAAATTTAAACTAGGAAACTGTTTGACACTGCTAAAGTTTAACCCAAGACTGCATTATACACCTGGAAATGATCTTAAACATAGAGATCCACAATAGCTGTATTGGAAATAATTCAATACGGATGACCTCTGGCTAAAATGTGATCAATCTATTCTCAAAGTGAAATGTGACACCCGACATCACCTGTGAAACACTGATAGACACAATCTCCTAAACAAAACCACTACTCTTCTCTGGCCCCCATACCACCTATAATTGGTAAATAAATAAACTTCTCTCTTCTTCCTAGAATAATCATCAATGCCGCTCTTAACCAGGGTTTTAACCACATCTCTTTAAGAAAAGGCATTGTAGGCTCTGCTCTATAAAATCATAAGTCTCCATGCAAACTTTTTATTTTATTTTATTGTTCTGTACATGATGGGAACCATGTTTGCCCTTCATCAGCTGCTTTGTTGATTATTTTTGCTTCAGCCCTAAGGACAGCATAAGTCTGTCACACAAACAATTGGATGCATGCTGCAGTGAAGGTGGAAGGACCCTTGATGAAGCACAAACATACTGGAGTCCTACCTTTACACCAATGCAGTATGTATGATTTTAACTAGGTTACACAAATTAATTTCCTAAATCACGCCTTTCTTATGAAGAGAAGACCACTTGCAGTCTAATCCTCCACCTATCAACCATCAATGCCTTAACTCTTGCTTCAAAATGTGATCAGCACTCATCGAAACAATGCATTATGCAGGATGAGGAGCTGAAGATGGAACAGAGCTGTTTCATTTAGAAGTTATTTCAATATTTTTCCTTAATGTGGTCCTGTCTCAGAAACAGTCCAAAATTCTTTTTGTGAGGCCATAATTTGATCCAGTACTTGAGTCCTTTCTTTATTTACAAGTCCATGGCTATATATTGCCTAGGAGGAAATACCACTTCCCCCTCTGTGATAAGGGTTCATTGTTGAGAAATTCCACAATGTATATGGACAATGCTGTCTCATCTTTAAAGAGCACATGATCTATATTCTCATCAGTTTCTATCCAATACCTTGAGCATGATACGCTTTTAATTACGTTGCTTCCGTAGACTGATACAAAAATGTTATAGAACAGAAGTAATGAAGACAAACTCAAAATTGATGGCAATATCTGGGGACCATTGTGATACTTTTCTTGCCCATACTCCTTTTCACCATGAGGAATACATTCTATATGGTCTGAGTGGTAAAGAAAGGACAGTGGAATTCTATACACCTAAGCAGAAACGCAATCTAATAGGTCATATTAATATTTCTTAAGCTAGGCTCTTCAGCTAAACTCTTTAATTTCACATGTCAAAAAGGGCTTACTACTCACTCATGGACACAGAGTATCTACAGACAAAAGGAACATGATCATGTCATAGTCAGAAATATAGATATTGGATTGGATGGATAGCTTCACTAATATATTTTGAAAAAGTGATGAACATAATACCAGATAGATAACAAGGCTATAGATGGACAGCTGAAGACTTATCTATCGACCAGTTATATCCGTGATCTACTCCTCTCTTATTTCCACCCATTAGATACTGGCAAGACCCTATCGGGTCAAATCCAAGCCATTCACGCTAACTCATACAACAAACCCCTAGCAGCGGCAGAGGTATAAATAGCGACAACCACAAGCGCGTCAGCATCCTTCAGACTTCTACCTCCCACTCGAATGATCAATTGGAATGCGTACTACTCAACTGGAGATCACCTAGTAAACACACCCCGATATCTATGATTTCATCCTAACTAAGGAGCTTGATATCACTATCCTCAACGAAACCTGGATAAATTGCTCTTCCACCCCTATCCTTGACTTTCTAGTTCCGCCTAGCCATGACTTAATTCGTCAGGACAGATCTATGAAACAGTGTGGAGGAATAGCTTGTATACGCCGACATACAATTAGTTTCACAATCAGAAACCACCACTCTGACCTCCAGCAAATATTTATGCATCAATATTTCAAGCAAACACCTCCCTGTCTTCAAACTACACACATGTTACCACCCCCTGGAGAAAATGTTTCCTTCATTGAGCATTTAATGAAAATCATCTCATCCAATGATGACCCGTTAGTGTCCCAATTCTTCCTGGGAGACTCCAACCTCCACTGATCTAACCCAAATGATCACGCAGTGAACTGTCTAAAATCCTTCCTATTGGATCCCAAGATGAGACAATTCTGTGACAGCCCCACTCATAATAAGGGTGAAACTCTGGACCTCATCATATCCAAAGGAAACACCATTACACTGGATTCCATTATCCCATGTGACTGGTCTGACAATGACTGCATCATCTTCTTTATTAACAGGGTAGTGTCCCCGAAGAGGGACCAACCCAAGAAAACTAAGCAATGGAAAAGGAAATGAAAGTCTTCTGGGATAGGGTTTTTCAGGTTAAGGGGAAATGCTGGGCGCTCAGCTATCGCAGGTTTAAGTCACAATTCGTTAAGGAGTGGTGCAAGAGGGCAAGGGTAAAAGCCTTATAACCCCTCCACGGTTGTGTGTTGTGGTCAACACACTGAGACACAAAAACAAAATGCCCACTGCACTCAAGGATATAGCATAGTAAAAGGTGTGTCCTTGTGGACACCAGAGCTTTACAGTCACAGCTGCTAGAGAAAAAATAACAATGTCTTTAAAGGAAATCTTCTTTTAATATTCTTAGTGGCCAGCCGACATGTGTTTCGTCGCAAAGGAATGTAATTTCCATGACTCCTCAGGGCTGGGAAAGATACAAAATTAAAAATGCAATATACAACATGAAAATACTTCTCAGAGAGCACATAGGTTACGTGGTTTGACTATGTTTCAGGTGTTGCACGCTCAACCCACAGCGAGGTGCAAAAATACTAGGGCCACGGGAGAGTGGAAACGAGTGGTGAGTGTCGAGGTATGGTTCTAGAGAAGGAGGGAGATAGCGTAATAAACGGCGAGGAGTGGTGAGGTAATTGGAGAAGTATAAGGAGAGGTTCGAGGCCATAAAACCGGATGTAGCAAGATTATAGTAAGAAGTTCAAGCAAGGAGGCCTGAGAGCAAAGACTGAAATAATGTTATGTTATGTTATCCGAATTTATTGAGCTCACAGATGCCTCAGCAAAGGGGCGTCCTGGCGCTGGCAGAACAGAAAACCGGATAAAGCAATACCAGAATGAACAGACACAACAAAATTAGAGATCCAGAGGAAAGAGGAAGGTTTTTACAGCTCTCCTAAAACCCAAAAGGTTGTCAATCGCACGAATATGAACAGGGATATATATCTCCAAATCAGAGAGTACACAGAGCAACAGTCGTGGGTGTCTTAGTTACCAATATAGTTAGTGTATGGCATGGATTTACAAACTCAAGGCATGCTAGTGCTCTAAATATCGTGCTACTATTGGTGTTACTACAAGAGCTGCGAGATGTACCTTGCGTAGTCTCTGTGCCCCCTGTAAGGACTGGAGTGAAAAAAGGGGGACAACATCAGGGTCAGCAACCAAGGGGTAGTTAGAGGGGGCAAAGGTAAATAAATAAGGAGTTAATGTGGATGCTCACTGCTAAGCCGGTGATACTTCCGACCTAGCTGGGCTCTGGACCTGGTAGATGTCGTGGCCCCAGTTGCAGGACACATGTCTCAAAATCCAACTTATTGAGGCAAAAAGGGGGGGAATGAACAAGGGGATAAAAGGAAATGAAGGGAGGCTGAGGTTTGTGAAAGAAAAGTAACAAGGCATGCGATATGGAAACGATCAAGTAAAAGGTGAGCAGATGAAACTCACCAGAAAGGAAAAACTTGAATATGAGTTTAAGGTGATCCTGTTTTAGCTTGTATTCCGCGTAGCACAGATGTCTGCTAGACTGAAAAAATTAAAAGGGAGACAGAGGAATACCAGTGTCCTGTAAGAAAATGTGCAATCACACGCTCCATTACATAGAAAGTCAACCAATCAACCAAAAGACATCCCGGTTGTAAAAAACGGGACACTAGTAATTACCCGTTTGGTCTGTAAAAAAGGGCGCGTGGTCCCGCAGGTCAGTAGGTCGGTGAAAAGTGTTCGATGAGCGAGTCAACTCCCGAAGTGTTAAAGCCCCATGGGAAAAAGTTACAGTGAAGAGTATTAAAGGCCTCGCTGACCTCGGGAAATTGTTTCAAACAATGAACATGTAAGCAAGAATGCTAAGTAACAGAACAGGATCTCTTTGACTTACCCAGTTAGGGGAGTCCGTAGTGATTTGGGTAATGCGGGTTGCGCGTTGCCGGTTGCCGTGTTCCTGGTATGGACAAGTGACCCGCAAATCGGAAGCGGCATGTGTTACTACGTCAGGTACCCGGATATAGAGAACTAGAGCGCTGATTTGGAGTGTCGGGTATGAACAGCGTTTCCTAGTCTAACGGGACTCGTTAGTGTGATTAGTTAAAAGATCCATATCCATGAAGTTTCCGCGGGATCGGTGTGTGTGACCCTGAATCTGTTGCGAGGGTTCGTAAAAGGTATTAGGAAATTAGCAAGGTCATGCTGGTGAACTGTAAAATTTTTATCAATGGTAGTAAAAGAAATTTAAACGAAGGAAAATAATAAAAAAGCCTGAGTCAAAACATCAGGTCAGTGTGTTTTGAGGGCTCTAAAATAACACAAGAAAAACGCCATATCTGCTGTAGATCTCGGAAGAAAGCGAAAGAGTAACTGTTGAACGGTGGACACCGTGAGAGCGTATGTGCTTAGTGCGTCTTGGTATTTTGGCATGCTAAAATATCTGGTGGAGTGTTCACAATAGCATGCAACTAGCATTAAAATTGTGACTTGGAATACATCATCGTGGTTGGTCCAGACAGTTAATGGCACTATGTTGTGTATAATGTCCAGTTGGAGTGTTCAAAATAACATGCAACAGCATTGGATTGATGACTTGAAATACATCGGCGTGGTTGGTCAAGACAGTTAATGGCACTATGTTGTATAAAATAGAGAACAACAAACGTATTGCCCGAAATCGGGACATTGGTAGAGTGCAAGCAAGACATCCTCATAAATTACAGTTACAAAATTAAGGACATACATTCAAATCAGATGTATGTTTTGAGAAATCCCCAGGGTATAGGGAATAAAGACATCCTATCCCCACTGTGTTTCGGAAAAGACACTTGAATTACAATGGAGCAAATCAATCTCAGGCCTCCTTGCTTGAACTTCTTGCTATAATCTCGCTATATCCGGTTTTATGGCCTTGAACCTCTCCTTATACTTCAACAATCACCTCGTCACTCCTCGCCGTTTATTACGCTATCTCCCTCCTTCTCTACAACCACACCTCAACACTCCCCACTGGTTTCCACTCTCCCGTGGCCCTAGTATTTTTGCACCTCGCTGTGGGTTGAGCGTGCAACACTTGAAACAATGTCAAACCATGTAACCTATGTGCTCTCTTAGAAGTATTTTCATATTGTACTTTCTATTTTCAATTTTGTATCTTTCCCAGCCCTGAGGAGTCGCGGAAAATACATTCCTTTGCGAAGAAACACGTGTTGGCTGGCCACTAAGAATATTAAATGAAGATTTCCTTTAAAGACATTGTTATTTTTTCTCTGGCAGCTGTGACTGTAAAGCTCTGGTGTCCACAAGGACACACCTTTTGCTATACTATATCCTTGAGTGCAGTGGCATTTTGTTTTTAAGCAATGGAAAAGGAACCTCAAAAACATGAACACTGAAGAGCTAGCAATACGTTGTAAAAATGCCTTGACTTCCCAAGCAGACATGAAAGATGTTCATGTGCTCACAGATTTCAATAATTTCTTTATCTCTGGTATCCTGGACTCCATGGCCCCTTTACAACAACAAAAATGCTTCCTCCAAAATCCCCAAACCTTGCTTCAAGGACAACCTAAACTCGGAATACTGCAACCTAAGGGCAGCAAATGATCTTGGAGATCCATACCCTCCACCGAAATTCTAAATCACTTTAGATCGGTTAGGAACTCTTACAACAAAAAATTAAGATTGCTAAGGCCGACTTCTTCAGAACCCAACTTAATCAAGCCAAAAGCAGCCCCAAGAAACTTTTTGAAATTGCAAAACATCGGACAGGCACCCAACCACCCTGACCTTGGTGACGGCTTTCCAATATGCGCCAAATTGTCCGCCTTCTTTGCTGAGAAAACAAAAAGCATCAATAATGACCTAGAATCAAAGAGGGCTCTTCTTCCATTTTCTGGGATCACCGCTCCTCTGACTCACCAGAAGCAGCTCATTCCCACTAGCATTAGCCACAAGAACATTTCCTCTTGGCACACCTTCACTCCCCTCACCCTCTCACCAAAAGCAAAAACTACAACACTCTTCTTGCGATCAACCCATCTAACCACTTCAGCGACCCTCTACCACCTTGCATCTTCAAATAAATAAAAGCTGTCATCCTCCCCTTATGGGCAAAGATTGTCAACGCATCACTATTGCAAGGCATGATACCCAACTGCCTAAAAGCAGCGCATGTATCCCCCATTCTAATAAAACCTAACACAGACATCTCTGATCTTAATAACTTCCATCCTAGCTCCAACATCCCCATGTTGGCGAAACTTCTAGAAAAGTGAGGGCAATTACAACTCTGCTTACACATTGGGAAATTTCAACTTTTGGATCAACATCAATCTGGCTTTCGGAGAGGTCACAGCAAAGATTATGCACTCATTTACATCATGGATGACATTTTAAAAATGTTAGACCAAAATGATTCATACCTCCTGATTCTCCTTGACCTATCTTCTGCCTTTGGTACTGTTAATTATGACAAACTACTATCTATTCCAGAAAACAGGATATTCCTTTCAGGGCCAGTATTGCAATGGTGTACTTCTTTCCAACACAACAGATTCCAAAGAGTCAAGGTGAATCAATCCCTATCTCAGCTCTCTACAGTAATTATGGGGGTTCCACAAGGGTCTGCCCTTTCACCCATACTCCTCAATGTATTCATTGAATCATTAGCAAATGCTCTGAACTCCGCGAACATTCTTTTTCATATGTATGCGGATGACACTCAATGTCTGAAAATCACCTCCCCAGAAGAATTAATTTCACTCAACTTCACACAACTTCACTCAAAACTGGCTCACTGAGAATCACCTCATGCTCACCACCTCCAAAACGGAATTCTTCCTAATCGCTCCTCCTAATCATACCCCCAAGATCCATCTCTGGATGAAACATCTTATAGCCTCCAACTGCTCTCTCTACATTATTGAGTCAGATAAATCCCTCAGAATTACGCTAGGCAGGCACGTGAACATGCAGAATCATATCAGAAATGCAACCAAGGGAGCTAAATATCAGATGAGTTTACTAAGGAATCTCAAACCATTCCTTTCACAGGAAGACTTTAAGCTTGCTCTGTGCTCTGTGATCTTCCCAAACATAACTTGGCCCCACTAAGGGCTTCCATTAATGGCGCAGTCAGATTGATTACTGGTACAAAAATAAACAATCACATATCCCCACCCTAAAATCCTTAAACTGGCTGCTATATGAAGCAATAAATCAGCTAAAGATTGGCTGCAGGACGCACAAAGCCCTACATTTCAAGACCCCATTTTATCTCGCTCAAAAACTAGAATTATTAGGGAGTTTTAGACCATCACGAAGTGCAAGTTCACCTCTCCTGAAACTAATGGCTTTCTCAGCCATTGCCCCGAAGATTTGGAAATCTCTTCCACCGGAAGTCTGTCGAATCTCATCCACGCTTCTTTCAAAAACGAAGTGCAAGAAATCCTAATGAACAAGTTTCTGCCCTAAAAGGCCTTGGCTCCACTGCTTACTTATTGCCCTCTATTCTGATGTCCTGATTGACTACTAGTTTGTTTCGAACCTGGGAATCCCAACATTAGCATGCTAAGCAGATATTTGAAACAAATGTTCTTTTACCCACTATAGTATCCTACCTACCCTAATTGTGAAGCACTCTGATACCCGCTTGGGTCATGTTTGCGCTATACAAAACTTTATAAATAAATAAAAATAAACTGTATAAGTAAAATGTATCTAAGAAAAGAACAGAAAGTTCCTCAAAACTTTATATCACAAAAAACCGCAATTATGTATGCTCCCAAAAATGTGATGGTCCACCTTTTAAACCAACCCTTCAAGGCACAGTTTCAACAGATGAACCTATCAGAACCTATGGGAAAGTACGTAGACTAATTCCTGCAGCCAACTGTACATATCACTAAATAATACATAAAGGAAGCCACTAATTTGCTTAAGAAAATATCTAACATCAGATTTGATAAAAGCACAGAATCAGTCATGCATAAATTCCTTACACATCCATACACACATCAGTATCACACCAGGAAGGAGTTGAGGCTGTAGAATAGGCGTTACTGTAAATTAAGGATACAAATGGCAACAAAATTCTTCTGCTGGAGGGAATTTTCCTAATACTACAGCTATTTAAAAAAGAGACAACCTATTCTTTCAATAATGAAACTGGAATTTAAAGGAATAATCAGAACCACCCAGCTATGCAAACATCTTCAAGGCCAGATTTGAAGAACACCCCATTTACAATGGCAATAAGTGAAGAAAGGACCCAGACATCTATTAACAATAGAAAAAGCATTCATCACTTGGAAAGGTACACTTGAAACACGCATTAAGAAGAATAAGCACATACAATTCAGTCCTTACATAGGCCAAGATAGAATTTCATTGCTAAATGTTTTAGTGAAGGTAAAACATGGTCAAATTCATACTAGTATGCGCCGGGAACCATCTGAAAGAAGCAACTTTTGGCACTTTCAGAGTTTTCACCCTTAAATACTTAAGAAACTGCTTCCTTATTCACAGCTTACTAGATTCAAAATTCAAAGAAAAAGGATACCCAGAACAAATCAGTGAAGGCAAAAAAAGAATCAATATGAAAGGTTGCAATTAACTTTTTCACAATACTGAGAAAAACAAGAAAGCACACAATGTATTTGTATCCACATTTTCCACTCTCTGCAAAACCATAAACTTTTAACAAGGACTGGGAAATCTTACAAACGGTGACAGATTTCAAAAGTATATATTTTTTAAAAAACAGGATTTTCTTAATAAAGATAATAGAAAATCAAAGCTATGTAACTGGAGAGTAAAGCAACACATTGAGCATAAATACTAACAACAAGAGGCCAACATTTGTGTTTAACTTGGAATTATTGCAATAATGTGCTCAGGAGCTTCCATTTCTCACCACCACAGTGGTATGAAGATAAAGGTAAAAGACAACACCACATGCAACTCCATTAATTGCTCACTTAAATACCCAAGTTGTTTGTTATACACATCCAAAATGAAAGACAAAGGAAAATTCGCAACTCAAACGCAACATCCACAATAAATATCTCTAATCGAGAGTGGAATAGAGACATGATATAAGTCAATTGAAATTCCTAGTTCTTGAAATAATAACAGCTGATGTGGAAAATGATATGTGCACAGGGTGAAAATGTTATGTTGTTGTAATCTTTTGAATTAAATAAAGAAATCTGTGAAATTTTACCTATACCTTATACTTAAGTTCTCTCAACATCATGATCAATGCAGCTTTATGACTTCTTAGATGACTGCACATTTATCATTGTATTGTCTCTTAATAGCCTGATATTTCTATACACTCAGTTCTGTCTATGGTCCTTCCAACCCTTGCATAATATGTTGCTCACACTCCCAACTGACCTGCTTTTCCTTTTATTCTTGTTCAACTCCTGTTGTTCCTGTCTTTCACAATGTAGTTTTCCTCCAGCTCTTTAGTTATAGTATATTCTGTTGCTTTTGCTTTACTATATTCATTGCAAATTCCTTCCCTTCAGACTATGTTTTACTAAGATTTCACTATTCTTTTTTATTAATTTTCCGTTCTTTCTATCCCCTCTGCCTTTGCGCACTTTATGGCCAGATAGATTAGTACAATGTATTATCACCAGACCTAGCCAATAATCCTAAATAGGCAAACTTTTTTACTTATTTCATAATTTTGCAAAAAACATTTCAATATATTCAGACATAAAGCATACCCAAATAGCGACATTCACATATAACACCATAGTACATATAAACATTTCACAGACAATATAAATAAAAAACATTCATATAAACACCATATACAAACAAGGGGAAAGAAAAGATGCCTCTAGTCATTCAGTTCATGGGGCACCAGTCCTAATACCATGAATACAGACAAGCGGCCGATCACTCCTTTCTGCAGGCCTGCTTGTTTGGCTATGCTGGAACCTCTTAGTTTTAGGGGACTAATAACAGGAGGACTATATCCTAAATTGTGATCCTGTAACACCCTTTATAAATCCTGTTCCAGCACAGGGTCAACGTGTTTCGGACCCGGGCCTTGTTTGGGGGTTCTCCTCAGGACATGGACTGGAAAATGGCCTTCACTGTGGGACATACAAATAAATACATGATTGGTGTGAGGAAAGACTCGTAGGATTGCACCCATTCTGACTCAGACACCATTTTGCACCACCTATGTGTACCTGTAAATCTTTCGGTCTTCCCAGGGCAGCTGTATATTGTTCGTGGGGAAGCAATGACACTCTGAAATTTTGTGTAGAGACAGTGACAACGTCAGTGTTATATTTAAGATACTAACAGACATGACCAGGTATGAACATAGGATTCCTTAATTCGACTCCTACCATTGACCCTGTGCTGGAACAGGATTTATAACGGGTGTTACAGGATCACAATTTAGGATATAGTCCTCCTGTTATTAGCCCCTTAAAACTAAGAGGTTTCAGCATAGCCAAACAAGCAGGACTGCAGAAAGGAGTAATCAGCCGCTTGTCTGTATTTATATTAGGACTGGTGCCCCATGAACTGAATGACTAGAGGCATCTTTTCTTTCCCCTTGTTTGTATATGGTGTTTACATGAATGTTTTTCATTTATATTGTCTGTGAAATGTTTATATGTACTATGGTGTTATATGTGAATGTCGCTATTTGAGTATGCTTTATGTCTGGATATATTGAAATGTTTTTAGCAAAATGATGAAATAAGTAAAAATTACTAAATTAAAAGTTTGCCTACTTAGGAATATTGGCTAGGTGGGGTGATAATGCATTGTACTAATCTATCTGGCCATCCCGTTGTTGTTTAATAAATTAGAGTGGTCTAGGCCAGGTAGCAAATAGATCCAAGCCTTCTTTTGTCCCACTTTGCGCACTTTATGGCAGCTCAAACCATGGCTCTTCTACAGGACTGCTCTTTTTCTTGGTCTATATATCAGGAGCACACCCTGAATGCCACATTTGGATGTCTTCAACTTCCTTGTTTCCATAAGTAAGCATCTTGGCACACCTTTCTGGTGTTGTGAAACCCTTCTTTAACTTGGCCCTCCTCATTTGTTTCTCCTTGCAGTGTGCTTCCACAATTAACCTTTCTCAACTAAGGTAAGTCTTTTTGTCTCCTTCTTGGCTTAGGCCTTTTATTCCATAAACATATGCCTTTCTTATTCACTGGTGCAATGCATTTTAACCGCATGAAAGGCCAGCAATTGTTCCTTACACACATTTCTCTAATTGTGATCTTTTTTGTGACTCGCAATTAGAGACTCACAAAATGAAATGTACTAATGTGTCACATAAGCAATTCCCAAATGGGTCCCAAGGGACCTGCATCATCAATATTCATGAGGCAGGTCACAATTTGCAACCAATCGGGAATGTGCAATAACACAGGGATGGTGGTCTGCAGGGGACAGCAGACCACCATGTCTGTGATTGCTTTTTAAATAAAGCCCCTATTTTTTTTTTCAAATCCTGCCCATTTTTCTTAAAGGTAAATGGAATGCATTTAAAATAAAAAAAATGAAGTTTTCTTTTAATTTTTTAAGAGCAGGGAGTGGTCCGTGGGACCACTGACTGCTCTGAAAAAATGTCAGCACACCCATTCACAAAGGGGAAGGGGTCCCTCATTTACGAATGACTGGCAAATGTGAATGTTTTGTACCGCATTCCCTGTCGCAAAACATTCCTACATACCAGTGTGACTCGCTATTAGGACAGGGATTCTAATAGCAACTCACAAACCCTATTTGGGGAGTCAGTAATAGGCCTTTGGAAACTTCATTTCTTCCTCCTGCATGCACAAGGACATTTTTTCACCTTTCTGTTTTTTTTTTAATTGTGATCAATACTAGTTTACATTTCTGAGCCCCTTGCCCCCCCCCCCTTCATTTAACAGGCACTGGCTGCATTAATCCCCCAGCACTTTGGCATGCTCCTTCTTTCTTTCCTACTTGAGACCATCGTCCATGATGTGTTTTTAGTACCTTGTGTTTGCTTTGTTCATCCCAAGTTGGCAGGGTATGCCCAGAAGTGGGTTCCCTGCTGACTTTGCCACTGGATTCAAGCTAGCCTGGCTGATGAAGGGTGCTACCCAGAAATCAGTTATTCTGCATTCCCAGGCCCGGACTGGCCATAGCGGGCACCGGGCAATCCCCCAGTACGCCGCACGGGTGGGGGGCGATTTTGGGCCCCTGGGGGCCGATTTTGTTACAGGGCCGTTTTTGCAGCATAGCTGCAAAATAAGCCCTGTAACAAAATCGGCCGAAAACCGGCCCTAGAAAAGAGCACAGCGGCACCCCAGAACACCCGCAGATTGGGTGGGGGCGGCGGACGTGCACTTTGCCAGGGCCGGTTTTGGTTCCCAGTCTGGCCCTGTGCATTTCCCGTGGGGCGGAGAGTCCCTACATTGGCGAGTGCGGCGCATACATAATATGCTTACTGGAGGTGGCCATGTCAGAGTCAGGAGGGCCCTGTGAAATAGTCGACGTCGACCCGACCCCTTTCAATCACTGGAGCCTGTTATGAAAATGGCTACCCGTTGTAACTGAGTTATGCCCCCAACGCATGCGCAGAATGGATTTATCCAAACTCCGTCCACACTAGAGATTGATGGCATTTGCTGCTCGGCTTCCGCTGCTGAGAATCCTCCTCGCTCCCGGTGTTGGCCTACAGTGTAGTGCACCATGCTAGTGCTACCAGTACTCGCCCTGGCTTTGCTGGCATTGGGCAGCCGGTGCAGGATGGAGCCCCCGACCAACTCTGCTCGCCATCTTATAAATAATTATGGCCCGGGCCGCACCGACTCCACTTTGGAAAACTGCTCACCACTGCCATGGGCTTGGCTGTGTGTTTGTGGCCTGGGCTGCTGCCTGTCTTTTCCCAGAGAGTGCTAGAGCTCGTAGTGCTACCAGATGGAGGCATGTCACAGGTGGAGGCTAGAGCAGGGGAGCTGCATGCGGTTGACGACAGTGATATTGCCAGGCCAAACAGCTTGGTCAGAGCGCAGACTGAGAAAAAGTTATCCACGCAAGAGAGGTGAATGCGTGACAAGTGCATCAAGACTCTCTTGAGTCCAGACAATCATACCTACCAAGGTTTTGTCGGTTGGTGTGGCACAAGTTTGGTACTCCGCCTGCTTGCAGAACTCCATGGAATTTGGCAGAGTTTTCTGGTATTGCATAGTGGTTTCGGATGCTGCCATGTATTTTGCCCTAAAAAAGATTTCTATGGCAGAAAATGTTTTACTATTTTAAAAGCAGCTGTAATAAAAACATATGTCTTCTTCGTTCTACTGTAACTGTAAAACGCAGAAAAGCCCTATTGTGCATGTTTTAGTCGAAGATGACTATTTCCACTTACAACCTATAAACAATGTACTGTAATGTGCTGGAAGGAACACTATAACAAGTAGATGAAACATGTATTGAATCACTATCCTGGCATGTGTGATGACCATGCCAGCTACTATACCAAAGAACCATTGCACTTCAGTGATATAGCTTATAACTGCTTGATGTGTACCTCTGAAGCTGGTCAAATCATATATTTATTTTAATTTGTTTATAAAGTTTTATATAGCGCGAATGCATGACTTATTATACTTGTCCTATTTCTACTTTTTTAGATCTGGTCTTTAAGGCAGCTTTAGCTGTTTCACTAAACTATTGTTTATTTAGAAAAAATCGTACATGAGGTACACATATAGTGGGAGTTTAGACAGCAGTCTTTATCCATTAGTCTGCTATACTGTCATTCACATTTTACTTCCGCTCACCCAAGAATACAACAACTCACTTTACCCATTGACTCCCTTCACTTTGAGTGGCTGCATATTCCCTGGGCACATTGTTTACTTCCACATAAAGTAGTTAATCTCTCCACCGGGACGTAGCTCAGAGTGTGCTTATTTTTCATATTAACTTTAAATGGTACTTATGTTTTGATCCGTACTTTTGGTGCCCAGTTAGATGGTGATTAACCCCCAGATGCATCAAGCACCCATTATGCGAATTCTAAATAGCGAAAAATACCGAATCGCTATCTAGAATTCGCAGAAAGGGCTGCATCATAAAAATCGCTAATCAACTGCAATTTGCAATCGGCCGCAATTGCCGTATGCGAATTACCCAAAATCGCTAATAAATCGCAGAATCGGCTGTTTCCCAAACCCAAATTGCGATATCGCAAATAGCGATCTCGCAGATTGCGAGATGGCAGAAACGGGAAGTCGAATTTTGAGCCCAATAATGACATCACAACCAGGAAGTAGGCAGCTCCATGCCTCATTTGGAACACAGAGCTTGATAGAGGAGGAGGCACAGCACTGAGCTCCAAGAGACACACCCTGCAGTCCCAAGACAAGACACACATTGATACCACAATGTCCCAGGATGCAGCAGGATCCAGTGACACAGGCAGGAAGCGAAAAATCAAGTTCTCTGAACAAGAGCTGGAGTACTTGATAGAGGGAGTCAGCAGGGACCATGACCAGCTATTTGGTAAGGTATCCCGGAAGCTGCCCGAGGCTACCAAAAGCCAGGCGCATCTGGCTGCGCATCAGGTCAAAGGTCAATGCCGTAGGAGTGACACAGCGGTCAATCGATGACCTCAAGAAGAGGTGGTACGACCTCAGAGGCCGTGCTAAGGAGCGCATTGCGGAGAGAGTAGGGGAGAGAATGGCCAGGGGAGGAAGAGACTCCACAGTTCCTGCCAACACACCACTGGAGGACTTGGTGGAGGACACCATCAACCCTGCAGCCTGCGTGGGGTTCACTCAGCTGGACAGCTCCCGTGCCACACACCAATCACAAGGTAAGAGCCATACAACTGCGACCCCGTTCCCTAACAATGCCCATTCCCCCAGAGCAAGCCATATTGGGAACCCCAGTAATGCAGTCCCTGCCCATCCCAAATGCCCGATTGCATTGTGGGATCTGTAGTGTGACAATGTGTCCTGACAGCCACTCACAGCCAAAATAGTCAAGTGAAACATATCCCTAAAGCCAGTCAGGGAATGCAAGCCTGCATGCATGTTGCTATATCCCATGTGACAGAATCATATCATTAATCATGCACTCATTCACATCACAGGTGCTGCAGATGCGGAGACCTCTGACAGCTATACACTCCACATCATGGAGACTCAAGATGACACGGAGGGAGAGGGCCAAACAGCACCAGCACCTGGAGCATCACATGCAGCTGCACCTGCGCCAGCACCTGGAGCATCACATGCAGCTGCACCTGCGCCAGCACCTGGAGCATCACATGCACCTGCACCTGCGCCAGCACCTGGAGCATCACATGCACCTGCACCTGCGCCAGCACCTGGACAAGCACCTCCCCAAACGCAGAGGGCCACCCCTGCAGCCATAGGAGGAGCTCAACCACCCCAGGTGTCACGCGTGGCAGTGGAGCAGACCCCACCACCACCCAGGAGGCAGACACGCCGCACAGCCACTGTGCGGTCCCAGGCAAGTGGCAGGAGGAGGCAGCAGCGCTCTGTGGCCACACCACCAGACATGGCGCTACAGGCACAAAACCTAGGGCTAGGAATTGAAGCTCGGATGCTTGCTGTGCACCGCAAACAGGCCCAGCACATGGCAGCCATGCAGCTGCAGCTGTACAAAACTGGACGCAACATTAACCATCTAACTGAAAATGTGCAGGAGCTAACTGCAGCTGTGAAACAGAGCAACCAACTGATGGTGGCGCAGCAGGACATCACCCGTTGACGCCTCCCCCAGCTGCTGACACGGCTATCTGCCTACACCCAGTCAAACCACCTCATTCGGAATGCCACTTCACAGTGGTCGCGTAGGTCACTGGCCATGCAGCTACAAATGGTACAATGCTGCCAAGATGTACCAAGGGCCCTGGAGCAGGTAACCACCGGTGTGGTGAACCAACAGCGGCCATGGCCATGCAAGGGGGGGTGATGATGCCAGTGAGGGTACATCGAGCCTGAGCAGCCTGTCTGTGCCGGTGCTACCTGAAAGCCGCCGCTGTTCCAGGCCCAATGCTGCATCACGGCAGGCCACTCCCAACGTGGAGTTGGAGAGGCGACAGGGTGCGTCCGGCAGGAGGCGCCAGTGACTGACAATACATTACCGGCAGTGCCATTGTGACGTACCA
Organism: Lissotriton vulgaris; assembly: GCF_964263255.1. Classification (NCBI taxonomy): domain Eukaryota; kingdom Metazoa; phylum Chordata; class Amphibia; order Caudata; family Salamandridae; genus Lissotriton; species Lissotriton vulgaris. Next base: position 122,383,715 of record NC_141697.1, read on the forward strand.
CGCACGCCTGCTCTGGATACAAGAGCCTGTATGACTAAATACAGTTGCACAAATTATTTCTGGTTTAAAACTCATCTAGCTTGTTGATCAAAAAAATAAGAATTTATTTTGAACACAAATCTTCCTAATGTCATTAATTCATGTGGCATGCATGGTGCAGTGTTGTGATAGGGATATGGGTGCACTAGAAATAGTTCTGTGTGATGTTGTTGCGGCGCCTGTGTCCTTCGGCAGGATTCTCCCCGCGTGCATGATGCACATGTGCAGGTGGCAGGTTGTCCCCCTCTGACTCACTACCAGACACCTCCACAGGAGTATGGCACACATGGCCACGATGCGGCAGCAGACCTAAGGCCGGTATTTAAGGGCCCCGCCAGTCTTGTGGAGGATGCGGAATCGACTCTTTAACATGCCAAATGTCTGCTCAATAACATTTCTGGTGTGTATGTGCGCAGCATTGTAACGCCGTTTCTGTGGTGTCGCAGGGTTAAGGTATGGGGTGAGGAGGTATTCATGGAGACCATAGGCGCTGTCACCTGAAGGTAGGAGCAGAGGGTCAGTGCCTGTTATGCGCAGAAACATTGGCTTGACATTCTGTATATGGGCATGTGTACTTACCTAGGAGATGTCCGTCGCAGAATTCACCCCTGGCAAAGCGGGTGTGTATGCCGCTGTGCCGGAAGATGAACGAATCATGCGTGCTCCCCGGATATTGGGCCACAATGTCTGTGATGATGGTCTTTGCATTGCAGACCATCTGGATGTTGAGTGAGTGATATGACTTGCGGTTCCGGTACATGTATTCGGTCTCTACGGATGGACAGGTGTGAATGTGAGTGCAGCCAATGCAGCCAATTACATGGGGAAAATTGGGGGTGTGATTGAAGTCCAGTTTTGTTTGCGTTAAGTCCTGTTAGGTTGTTGGGAAGGTGATGTAGTGGTGTATCCGGCTCAGCATGGCGTCCAGGAAGCTCTGTAGGCAGCGTGACAGTGTACTCTGTGATATACCCCCTGCATATGCGACTATCCCCTGGAAGCTTCCGGAGTCCAGGAGGTGCAGGCAGCACAGGACCTGGACATGGGTGGGCACGGCATTTGTCCTCCGTGTTGGGTGCTGCATCAGGGTGTCAAGGTGAGCTTATTTATCATTGTCCCATTGAGCCTGTATTTGGAGTAGATCTCCTCTTCAGTCTGGCCCAGGAGTGTAATCCGCAGTTGGAAGATGCGCTCCTGGATCCTGCGTCGGTTCTGGCCTGGAGCCTCAGCCGCCTTGCCACGATGTAGAGACCTGGCATTGTGACTTTCCTCATGCTACTACTGAGTCTCCTTAAGTGTGTTTGTTTTACCCTACACCTGTTTCTTGTTTGCATTTTTTTTCTTCATATTTGACTTCATGTTTACCACCTGGTTTGGCTTCTCCTTAAATTGCGACTCGTTTTTAGCGAATTAGGGTATTTTCGCAATTTGCGATTTATGATGAATTGGAATAGCAAATTATTAGCGAATTTGCAATATATTTGCAAATTCGTATTTTATTTTGCAGAAAATGGGGGGGAATCGCTGTTAAGGAATCGCAATGTGGGTTGCCAAATGGTTTTGCGATTCTTTGTTTTGCGAATTCACTATTTGCTACTTTTGTATTTGACGAATTGCGGGAGCGGTAATTGCAATCGATGTTTCGCAGTCATTGCGATCGCAATTTCGCTTGATAAATCTATGCCTACGTTTTTTATCTCTTTTTTCAACATTGCAGTAATAAAGCATGTGTCATTGTAATAATGTAGGTGCCTGCAACAGGAGTGCTTAGTTAGGTAGTGTTTCATTCAGTGGCGTAGAAAGGAGGGACATGGGTTTTGGGGGCCGCTGTTATATGCCATCTCTGGTAGGCAATCGTTACACCACCTCTCTACAATGCGGCCATAGCGGGGCGACAATCAGCTGAATCTTGCCACCACCCCCTGCTCTTCATTGTGGCCACCGCGGGAGAGCAAACGCATGGCGCACCACGGGCGGCCAAAGGGCTAGCTACGCCACTGGTTTCATTCTAGTCTTCACATGGCACAACTGAAAGGCTTGCTGTTTTGAAAAATATCACTAGTAAATCGGCCACATCAATGAACGTTTTTAATTTTTTAAATCTGTATTTCAAGCATATGCTCGTCATGTTAAGGAGGCTGCATGTTTTCTTTTTGTATTTGTATTTAGTGGCATAGAATTGCGATAGAATAAATTACATTGTAACCATTGCACATGCTAATAAAGTTCAGGCCTATTGGCTTTGCCAAAGCAAGTTTCTAGTCCAATCTTTGAGTTCGTGGCAACATACACCCAACTGTCTTCTAATTTCTTGCTCTCCCAGAATCCCAGGCCATGGTTACATGTGGTCAAAATCTCTCAGTGGTGCGAATATAAAAGACAAAAGCAGAAAACATGGAAAATACCAGAACGACAGATGTTCTTGTGGTTTTTCTGGTCCCTCTCATATTGAAATATCACAAGAGCAGCTGCTCGTGCGGCATTTTGATCCAAATCTGGTTTTGAGTACAGCTGCGGTTTTGAGGCTTTGTGGTTTGAAACCCACAACACAGATTAAATTCTGATTCCTCCACTCCCACCTCACTTAACAAAAGTCTTGGGAAAGCAGTTTCCGGTTAATTACTAAGAAGGACTTTATTTTATAGACCCAAAGGAAATACAAAGCTAAATCGTGGCAAAGTTTGAAATGTACATTCCTTCGAAAAAAAGCTGGGTGCGACTGACGGGGGCCCAGCCCCATTGGCCTTTAGAGGCACAGATCTGTCACAAAATCTCCTGTATGCCCCACACTCCAATGCCCCTCTCTTTAGCAACAAATTAATATTATTCAAATGTGGCTTATTACTATTTGTTTGGTTAAATTCTTATAATTTTTTTTATGAAAATGCCCCCCCCCCCAACTCGTGGTATGTGATAAGTTTTGAAATGCACATCCATCGCTTTAAGCAATGAAGTGTCTGAAGGAATTCTACAATTAATTGAAAACCTACCACTACAGCTTTTGACTTTCTTGCACTTAACGTTAATTTAAATACTCCCTTTGGCTGCTTAAAAGTATGTTTAAGAAAGTACCTAACTTTGTTATCTCATCATGAAATAAAGCTTTCATAACACTAGATAACCAGCCCCAGGGGAGCAAGGAATCACTGGGAGTGCCTGGTCCTGTTTCCTTACTCATCATTATGGCTCTGCAGTACTTTGCAATTGTTGCTTAATTATTTGGCTTGGAACAGAATATCCTTTAAAGTGGAAAATTGCATCAACTTGTCCATGCAGAGCTGCAAATTGGAACACGAAGCATCGGTGTGGTGGAAACAAGCCTTGCTCGGTGATGAATCAGCGTCTTGCGCCTAATGAGCAATGCTTTGTGACCCATGCTCAGCTGCCCCTCTGGTGTGATTAGTGCATCTCAGTTCATTGGCCTGTTCCCTGGGTGGACAGATGAGCCCCTTATTAAAATGCTGGGCCCTGCAGACTCGAAGAATTTGCAGTTTGGACTGCAAGTACATGGTTCGAACCGGCTATGAATTTCCACTATTAAAAGTGTTTTGTTTCATTAGGAAGCAATGAAAAAAAAATAAACTAAAGTTCTGAGGAAGGTGCAACTCCTAATTACCGAAGGATATGAAAACTTGGGAAAACGGACAATGTAATAAACACTGTATTTATCATTCTGTATCTACATAGGTGACTTACTCAACAGAAACCTATGGGCAGATTTACATGCCCCTTGCGACATCTTTACGGCGCCGTTGTGTCACTTCTGTGATGCAGCGGCGTCGTAAACAATGCGTCACGATGCGACATATTTACAACGTGACGCATCTAGGGAGATGTGTCACGTTGCAAAGCCCTGCGCTACATTATACCTGCGTCAGGGCATTCCGTCGCAAGGAAGCCTTGTAAAAGAGACGCAGTGAAATCTACTAGATTTCACTGAGTCACTTTTACAATGCCACTTCATCAAAACCATGCGCATTCCTGACCATTGCTGGAGTTGCGTCATGCTTGCGACACGACTCCAGCAATGCGCTGCCTTTCCGCCAAAAGATTTAGCCCTGATCTTTGGACTGTGTAAGAGTGGTCTGCTTAATTCAGACACTCTGTTCATCACCACCCCCTTTTCTGAATCGTTTTTGGCCACTATAGGTGTGGCAGGGTATACTCAGACATGAGTCCCTTGTTCGCTGCACCATCAGGATTCAAGCAAGCCGGGCCGACGACGGCTGAAATGCCAGAAACCGGTCCCCGGAAGCTTGTCTCCTTTCTGGTGAAGAATTGGCTTGGTAGTTTAGTCTGCCCTGTTCCCATGATGCACTGGGCCAGTGACAGACTGATTTGCATATAGCCAGGTTCTGAGCTGGGATGGTGCAGTGAGCTAAATAACGGTGATGGATCAAGCCCTGATCTTTGGACTGGGTAAGAGTGGTCTGCTTAATTCAGACACTCTGTTCATCACCACCCCCTTTTCTGAATCGTTTTTGGCCACTATAGGTGTGGCAGGGTATACTCAGACATGAGTCCCTTGTTCACTGCACCATCAGGATTCAAGCAAGCCGGGCCGACGACGGCTGAAATGCCAGAAACCGGTCCCCGGAAGCTTGTCTCCTTTCTGGTGAAGAATTGGCTTGGTAGTTTAGTCTGCCCTGTTCCCATGATGCACTGGGCCAGTGACAGACTGATTTGCATATAGCCAGGTTCTGAGCTGGGATGGTGCAGTGAGCTAAATAACGGTGATGGATCAAGCCCTGATCTTTGGACTGGGTAAGAGTGGTCTGCTTAATTCAGACACTCTGTTCATCACCACCCCCTTTTCTGAATCGTTTCCGCCAAAAGATGTGTTACGCATTTGTCTATCCTTGTGCCACGGTGCGCCACATTGTAAATGCAACATATCCATGGTGACGCAAGGCTTTTTTCCATCACGCAATTTAGCTGACGCATCTCTGCTAATATGCAGAGATGCACCAGTTCTTGTAAATCTGCCCTCTAGTTCCAAAGCAATGGAGTGCGGTAGATGAAAGGTGTCTAAGTGGGTGCTATAGACGTGGCATGTGGGTACGCACCACGGTTTGCAGGTGAGTAAGGAAGGTCGCTACGTGAGGTTTGCAGCGTGGATGGGGCAACAAGGGAAGTGCTGAGTTGCGGGTTGGAGAGGAGGTAAGGTCAGAGTGTGTGTGTGTTTGTGTGTGTGTGTATGGGGGTGGGATTGGCGGAGATTCTTAAGAAATGCCCAGCATTTGGGTGGTTATGCCCTGGCAAGGAGTTGCTTCAAAATGCAGAGAAGCTATTTTTCCGGATGGATGGCGCTGGGGGTACTTGGAAAAGTATACTGGTAAAAGGTGTTTAAAGCTCTTGAATGGCTAACTCGCCGGATCATAAGGCTGAAATGCAACGATTTAAGGGTGTATTTTGTAAAGCACGCATATCTTGCTAAAGAAACAATACATATTTTATAGGTCACACACTCATCATGTTTTTCATATTTAAAAGTTTTCTGTTTCTCGGATTACTTGTCCCTCTTTTATGTTTTTTTCATCACAGAGCCAACATTATGTGGTCTTTCACCACCGCTGTGAAGATGTCTCTCTAAGCAAGACCTGTTTTTGTGCCTGTGGTTCTATTTTCCATGTTGATTCATTGGAAAATTACAGGGGACTCTTTCGGAAACCTTCAACCAGTTATCAAAAGCGGAATAAACCATTCTGGAATTTATTGTATGTTTGAACAAAACCCCTCATGCAGTGTCTGTCAGGACAGAGAGCGGTCAGCCTGTGACGCGCTTCATCCCGAAAGAAGGTAGAGCGATGAAAAGGTTCTCAAGCAGTGAGGGCGGACCGAGGAGGAAGCATAGCATCCTTCAGGTGAATCTTCTCCCAGGCTGCCACCCTTCCCACTTAGCTGCAGCCTAATGGAATGCTATCAGAGAAGAGTGGGTCCTCGTGGCACCATTCTGATTGGTGCTTCCTGAAAAGTAGAGCTGATGTGAAGATTGTATCAGGGCTGATTTGGTGTCAGTCCGCCTCTAGGGATTCCTGAGGGTCTGTTGTCCTAATTTATTGATCTACTCCCTTCTGGAGTCATGGGAAAGTATAATTATATCACATGATACCCTGATAGAAATTGAACATGATGGGGAAAAGGAAAGCTTCAGCAAAGAAGACTTGTCTGCAATGTTCATAATAATGGAAACAAGCATTGGGAAAGCCAATAAGTGTGCTAATTGTACGGTGACTGAACATAAATAAGTCCTGTTTGCATGTTTGTTAGTAGAAAAATACATACTATCCTGGTGATACAAAATCCCACCTACCGGAAAAAACAGAACACCCCTTCCAAGTGCGGTCAGAAGGCCAAATGCAGATACAGACTGCCAGTCAGGACTGTGTACTGCTAACAGGCAGCACGCAGCGTCGGCCTTCAACAAGGCCGACGCTGTCATCGCACCCCACCTGCGAGACATCATCAACACATCCTTCGACACCACCATCTTCCCCGAGAGCTGGAAACACGCCGAACTCAGCGCTCTACTCAAGAAACCAACAGCGGACCCCACCGACCTCAAAAATTACGGCCCCATCTCGCTCCTCCCGTTTCCAGCCAAAGTCATCGAGAAGACCGTCAACAAGCAGATGGCCGCCTTCCTCGAGACGAACGGATCCCTTGACCCCTCACAGTCCGGCTTCCGAGCCAACCACAGCACCGAGACCGCCCTCATCGCCGCCACCGATGACATCCGAGCCCTGATGGACAATGGAGAAACAGCGGCCCTCATCCTCCTAGACCTCTCCGCGGCATTCGACACGGTCTGCCACCGCACCCTAGTACAGCCCCTCAGCAACATCGGAATCCAGGACAAGGCGCTGGAATGGATCATCTCCTTCCTCGACGGAAGAACACAGAGAGTCCGCCTACCACCGTACAAGTCAGAGGCCTCCGAAGTCATCTGCGGAGTCCCCCAAGGATCATCTCTGAGCCCCACCCTCTTCAACGTCTACATGAGCCCCCTCGCGGCCATCGTACGCAAACACAACCTCAGCATAATCTCCTACGCCGACGACACCCAGCTGATCCTCTCCCTGACCAACGACCCCGCCGCCGCCAGAGCCAACCTGCACGAAGGGATGAAAGAGGTAACCGAGTGGATGACGACCAGCCGCCTGAAACTGAACTCGGACAAGACGGAGGTCCTCATCCTGGGCTCCTCACCCTCCACCTGGGACGACTCCTGGTGGCCTCCCGCCCTGGGCACCGCACCCAAACCGACAGACCATGCACGCAACCTGGGCTTCATCCTGGACTCCTCCCTCTCCATGACCAGGCAAGTCAACAACGTCTCCTCGGCGTGCTTCAACATCCTACGCATGCTACGGAAGATCTTCTGGTGGATCCCCACCGAGACCAGGAAGACCGTCACCCAGGCCCTCGTCACCAGCCGACTGGACTACGGCAACGCCCTCTACGCCGGCACCACCGCCAAGCTCCAGAAGAGACTCCAGCGGATCCAGAACGCCTCAGCCAGACTCATCCTCGACATCCCACGAACCAGCCACATCTCCGGACATCTGAGAGACCTTCACTGGCTCCCCGTCAACAAAAGAATCACCTTCCGCCTCCTCACCCACGCACACAAAGCCCTACACGACCAAGGCCCGAGCTACCTCAACAGCCGAGTCAACTTCTACGCTCCCAAACGCCACCTCCGTTCAGCCAACCACGCCCTCGCCGCCGTCCCCCGCATCCGAAGAGCGACTACAGGAGGAAGGTCCTTCTCCCACCTGGCCGCCAAGACCTGGAACTCCCTCCCGACCGACCTGCGCCTGACCCAAGACCACCTCTCCTTCAGGAAGAAGCTGAAGACCTGGCTGTTCGAGCAGTAGCGCCCCCCCCCCCCCCCCCCCAGCGCCTTGAGACCCTACGGGTATGTAGCGCGCTCTATAAGTGTCACTGATTGATTGATTGATTGAGCGTCTACCCTGTGCCACTAAAAATTGTAAATTGCACCACTTTACGTGTCCCTCTGCCCCCCTGGAAGGCTTATCCAGCAGTGTCTCCCTTGGTCAAGCTCAGAGCAGACAGGGCACATTTTTTATTTGGTACCTGGTGAAAAGATCTGGTGGAAGAGGAAGGGCACACCCTGCCAGCCTGCAAGATGCAGAAAGTTGAATGGATTGAGTGACATATCAGAGTGCGGTGCTCAGCCTCCAGCCCAACTGCAGCCAAACAATTCAAGATTTCTATACCATTCTTACAAGACTAAAACTGCTGAAGTACCATGGAATATTTGGGTGGGGCTCACTGATAGCTTATTAATATCTTTGACTGTAAATTCAAGTCAACAGAGACATGATTTGAGTACGTACATCACTCCAATGATACCTAGTAGCACTGGTGTGCAGTTACACCCACAAAAGGATGGAATTTGGCGAAAGCACTACAAAAGATCCTCGCTCATGAAGGCTGTGAACATTCTGGGGACGCCTGGGCTGATGTCAGGTGCATTATGGAAGTTCCCTAAATTATCAGTTGTTGAAGTCCATTTTTATAGTTTAATATGGGATTTTGATGGAAGCACTGTCCATTTGGCCCTGGACACTCAAGAGCTACTCTCATTACCATCTGTGTGCAAGCCGCTGAGGTGATTCGCATCAGCAGCTGAGTGTACGGGCCTGAGTAAGTGTGAGGGCAGTGACCTTATCTCTGGCTTTATCATCTGCTTTGGCCACCTAAAAGGTGCCTAATGAAGGACAGATGGAGGCTTGAGTCAATTTCCCCAAAGTGGCCTCATATATAAACAGGCAAAAATGCAAACGCCCAATGGCTGTCCATTGGTCCACCCAAAATGTGAATGACACTGGCACCATAGTTAATGGCAGAAAGGGGCTGACCAATTGCAGCATTCTACATTTGCTGTCCTCTGCATTCATCCAAATTGTGAAAGACACAAACAAAGCATTGGCTTGAGGGGGCTGGCCTAAAGCTCCCTTATGTAGCTATTACTTTCATGCCTAAATTACAATAAGTTTGCCATGAATGGCACAAGTGCCATTGCACATCAATGCTAAATAGATGGCAAGTCAGAAATTGATTTACCTTTCTGTTCCCAAAAATATATAATTTTAGAACTCAGAAATTTGTACTAGAACCAAAAACAGCTTATTCGGACATTCGAGGGGGTTTATGCATGTTCTGCAAAATATTTTCTACGAAACACCTTTACTCATTTTAAGGCAAAATCCTCAAACTTTTGTGCACTTAAGTTAAAAGATTCCTTTTTAAAGGTTGAACTTTCTGTTGTAGAAAATCCACCAGTTGTTCCACTTACCCTTTGGAGTTAATTTCAAGGGGAACGGCCTTTATAACGCTGGTGGAGCCATGGGTTTCGTTTCCCACAAGCAGAACCATGCTTGCCTTAACCGCATATATACATGGTTAAGGCAGTGCATGGTCTAGATGCTGGAATGGGCAGAAACAGGTAGAGGTAGAGGATGTGTCTGGTAAGTGGGGCTGGAGCCAGGTTTTGGGGGTTGTTTTTGAGGGTCACTTTTAGGGCCCACGGGGTGGTTGGGTTGTTTTCAGGGCTTTTGGGGGGTCAGATAGTTTTTATGGCTCTGGGGGTGAGGATAGTATTTGGGGGTCAGGGTAGTTTTTACGGCTCGGGGGGGTCGGGTAATGTTTATAGGTTGATGTAGTTTTTAGTGCTCAAGGGAGGGCAGGTAGTTTTAGGGCTCGGGTAGTGTTTAGGGTTCAGGGGGGTCGGAGTAGTGTTTAGGGCTCAGGCGGTTGGGGTAGTGTTTAGGGTTCAGGGAGTGGCAGGGTAGTTTTTAGGGCTCAGGGTTGGGTACGTTTTAGGACTCTGGGCAGGGGCTGGGGTGTGATCTTTACCACACATCCTTTACCACGAAATTGTGCAGTAAAGGCGTGAGTGGGACAGGCACTCGTGGTAAAGGGATGCATTTGTCAGACAAATTTGTTGTCCGGGCAGTGTTGTAGCTATGCATATCTCTGTCATACAACCAAATGCCAAGGTAGGATAGAATCTTTTCCTTGGGGATTTTCCATTTAATACATCTGATCTTCAGGAATTGTGTAGGTGTGAGGTTATTCACTAAGGTTTGTTTTTAAGTTCAAAAAGAATTTTATTGAAGAAAAGTAAGGTGTCTGAGTTTTACATACAATCTGAGAAATGAGTTAAGACAAACATTGCTTTTACATATAAAATACAAATATTGGACTTTGAGCAATAGTATTAAGGATGTGTGAACTTAAGTACCACTGGGAGCTGAAAAGAAAGTAATGGAACCATTAAGGCAATCAATGAGGCTTAAGAACTTCCTGTTGAGAGGGTTTTACCATAGAATAATTGTTTGCACAAACATCAATATATTTTGTAATTGGTGACTATAAATCCAAGCGTTTTGTTGACAAATTAATAGGATAAGCAAATGCAGTATCTAATCTTTGATTGTGACAAACAGTGTGCCACCAGGCTTTATAAGAAATGTTTGTGGAACATTTCCAATTAATCGTTATTTGCTAAAAGGCAACTGCTAATAATAAATCAATAATTTTAACCTTAAGTCGGACATTATCCCAAATAGGGGAGAGACTGCCTAGGAAAATGTAAACAAAAAATAGGGTTTGAGTAGTATTTGCAGCCCTAGAAGATTTGTGGATCTTAGTCCATATGCCCTTCAAGAGTGATAGTTGCCAGCAAGTATCCATGTCAAGCTCCCATGCCTCTTCTATTTTAGTCTTTTGTCTGACTGAGTCAGTGTTCCGTAAAAAATTATAAATAGTAGAAGCTTTGGGTGTAGATTTTAATAGTGTGTGAAGATTTGGAGAGGACTGTGGGATGATGAAGGTGTCCTGTGACTCTCGAAGTCGATTACATGTGTCCAACACAGCTATTTTTAACAAGTTATATTTATGCTTAAAAGAATCTGGTAAGTTAAATGTTTGTCTGAGAGTTTCAAAAGATAAAAAGTTTGAATCTCGAAATAATTGATGAACCCATACTAAACCTTTGTTTCTCCAAGATTTCCAATAAATGGGTTTATTTCGTATCGTTAAGTGTTTGTTGTGCCAAATTGTTGCGTCAAGGAAAGAGTCTACGGTGATGTAAATGTGAGTGGGAGGCAATTCAAGGAGTTTAGAAGTTTGTTTTATTATCGGAGTGGAAACGGATTGTGGCTTGCAAGAGAAGGAAAGGTACTCTTGGAAGGAGAAGGGAGATAAAAAACGCCCTTCTAATGTCGTCCAAAGAGGACATTCATCTGTGGAGTCAAGCAACCACAGAGATGCTTGGCGTAAAAGGAAAGCTTTCTGATTCCAGAAAGTTTACACCTCCTTCTGCTTTGGGCCTTGTTAATTTTAATAAAGACATCCAAAGTTTCTTATTGTTACATAAAAAAGACGATAGGATAGAATTCATTTTCTGAAATAATTTGCCGAGGATTGAGACCGGTATGTTAGAAATAGAATAGAAAATAATGGGTGTGAGCATCATTTTTATGGTATCTAAGCGACCCCACCATAATAAAGAAAGGGGATGTCATTTAGAGGTGAGATCAGAGAGTTTTTGGTTACATTTATTCATGCATATAAGTACTGTATTTCAAATTGAAGGTGTAAAATATAAACCTAAGTATTTAATATGATTAGGACTTAAAGAAAATTTAGAGGCAATAAAGTCAGTGCTAAAAGTATATTTTGTCGGAGGTAGAATTTCACATTTGTCATTGTTTAATTTGTATCCAGAAATAAGAGAATAAGATTTGACTTCTGTAAAAAAAAAGTTAGAATTGAGTCATTAGGTTGTGATAAAAAAAGTAAAATGTCACCAGCCTAGGCCGCTAGTTTTATATGTGCATTTGATGTTTGAAATCCACGTACATTTGGATTCTGCCGTATTTTGGTTAAAAATGGGGAAAGGGCCAAATTAATTAAAAATGGGGAAAGGCGACATCCCTGACGAACCCCTCAGCCTAAATTAAAAAATGAAGAGATCATCCCGTTAGCACATACAGCGGCTCGAGGGTTTGAATAGAGGAGAGAGATTAGATTTAAAAAGTTGGTTACCAAAACCAAACCATTTGAGGGTATGAAATAAGTACTTCCATTCAACTCAATCGAAAGCCTTTTCGGCATCTAACGCAATTGCTACTAAAGGGTAATTTAAGTGAGTGGATTTGGATAGGGCATTAAAGAATAACCAAGTGTTATCTGTTATAAACCTACCCTTAACAAACCCAGATTGTTCTTTTCCGAATAATTCCGGTAAGTATGAATCTATGCGTATTGCCAAGGTTTTAGCAAAAATGTTATAATCAATATTGACCAAGGAGATGGGCATATCATTTTTACAATTTCTGGAGTCTTCACCCTCCTTGGGGATGAGACATATGTGTGCTTCTGAAAATGAACCAGATGAGTTTTTTGAGGAATAGAAAAACTGTGTCAAAGAATGCAATTTATGGAATTAAAAGAATGGAAAAGTGAAGATAAATTTAAACAATAAGTCCCTCTGGACCTGGTGATTTTTCTTTTTTCAAGGTAGAAAGGGCTTTTAAAAGCTCTTGTTGAGTTAGGTCTGCTTCTAAAAAGAAAGGTCTGGTTGGTTTTGTTGAGATTTTTATTCACTAAAGTTTAAGAGGTTCTTTTTTATGCTGAAAATGTATTCCTATGTAGAGTATAAGTACGTGCCTATACAGGGTGAGATAGAAATGGATGGACCCTACATTTCATGACAGTTGTCAAAAGATTAGCTTGTGTACATTCCTGCAATGTGTAATCCAAAAAGTCCACCATTTAGTTCTCTCACTGGAGTACAATTTGACAACATTGAGTATATCTGTGCGCAAACATTCCCTACCATTGGTCTCACATGATTCTGCCTATCCCACTAAATGTTTGTTTAGGAAAATCACTGGATGAATTTACACAGCATATATTTATGCATTTTGGGGAATTACGACACCAGAGGCTGAAATCTGAAAGCAGAGGTGTGGTCATGAATTCTGGACAGTTACATAGTGCAGTAATGAACTCTTACTTTATTGGTGACTCAGGTTTTTAAATATCAGAGGGTCTGGAACAACAAAGAAAAGAACGCCGGATATGCACCCACAAGGGACTCTATTACCATGCCACAAGTATAATATAGAAACACAGGTCACCCCTACACTAAACCCACAAAGTGGTCAGATAAGGATGCCCATCAGTCACCACACGGAACCGCCCTTCATCATTTGGGTTCCCTTTAAGACCACCATTGGCAATGTCTATTGTCTTTTACATGGAGGGCTTAGATTGTAGAAAGACCCTCAATGATCAGACAGATTTTCCGTGGTCCTACTTCTCAATTAAGAGGATGTTAGAGTGTTAAAGGGGGACTGATGTGGCAGTGCAAAAATTAGTGAAAAAACAGAAGAGAAAACGTGTGTGATAAAATTGGATGAGGGGTACTGAGCGTAAACTTTATTCTGGTGCTACCCACTCTACCAATGTTAAAAAGTAGTCAGTGACAACCACAACATTCTTTGATTGTCTAGATGTATTCTAAGGTCAACATGTTTCAGCAATATATGAGACAGATTGTCATTGCTTTCATCAGGACCACAACAAACTGATTGCTACTACGAACAAGTGATAATGAAACAAAACCATAATTATCAAAACCGATACAGAGATCACCTGAATCCACTAAGTGTCCACATCAGTTGCTTCACCTTTCCAAGTTATTAAGGGTTTCTGGGAATAGTGAAAACATGGAAATATTAAAATAGATATCTTGTTAGTAAACACCGCGTTCATATACTTCTGTAAATATACTAGGTTCTGACTTGACAATCCTAGTAGTAAGTGTCATATGCTTAAATACACCTATAGCAACATTTTATTCAGTGCTGATATCTCGACAGTGGATTGAGTTGTCAAAATTACCAAAGGAGATGGCATCTTACCCCACTTGGAAGATGTATAGACCTCACCCCACCTGGCCACAGCTCAGGAGAAAGGGGAAGCACCGCTCTACAGAAAAAAGAGGCAAAAAAACAGCAAGCTGAAAATGCCACTCATTTCTCATATGTTCAGACAGAAAAAGATCAGCGCCGTACACTGCTCTGTGCTGCTTCACTCAAAAGAGGGATTTGACCCAGCACGGTTAAGTTGAAGTTAAAGTTAGGGTGTCTACCACGACCCAACACACTTGAGTTAAAGTTAAAGTTAAGATGTCTATAATACTATATGCAAATGGTAATAGTCAGAAGCGAGCGAGACCTCTGTCTCAGTGTCCATCGCTTCAAAACGATCTCAAAATACCGGCATCTGCACAGCAGGCACCCTACCTGTCCGTCGGTACTTCGGAGCGGCGTCCAAGCCGATCGGGGAGGTGCGTGAACTGGCATCGGCTGCTATATATGACGCATCGCGTCATTGGCCGATTGTTAGTCACGTGAGCCCCGAGTTCATAACTCGAAGTCTTTGATTGGTTGGATAGGCGGCCAATGAAAACACTTGAAAAGCGTTACCTCGCTAAACTGTAAACAAACAGGTTTTTTAAAATTACATAAAACTTTAGCCCCAGATTGTAAGTAACAAGGAACAAGCCATTTCGCTGTGCCTAATCTTATTCTGGTTGTACAGTATTATCATGAATACCGTGACTCTAGCCACAGAAATGGGGGGTGATCGCATAATCACGAAAAATGCCCAACATGTTATTAGAGAAAGATAACCATAACACCATGTAGTTATGTCAGTGATGTGAGTCGGGATGTGAGGTTGGTCAATCACAGTCCATTGAAACGCCGTGGATGGATGGCATGCCTCCAGGAAGTGGTTAGTTAATTTAGTGGCTTGCCTCTTACACCTAATGGTGCTCTTATGTTTGGATATTCTGACTCGAATCTTGCGAGTGGTCATCCCTCCGTACTTGAGTCCACACGGACATGTAATGAGGTAGACCAAGTTGTCGCTGTTACAGTTTGTGAATTTATTTTGAATCCACAGTCTTGTTGTTCCTATGTCTATTTCAGTAGATTTTTTTGACTGCGGACAGGAGTGGCATGATCCGCAGGGATGGTGACCCTTAACCGGGGGAAGGTCCCAGAGAGAACCCAGAGCCCTGGGTTCTTTTGTGTGTGGTCTTGTATGGACCAAACGATCCCTGAGATTGGGGCCCCTTTTGAAGGAAAAAAGAGGGGTCTGTATCGCAGACTGATCAGAATTCAGAATGGACCAGTGGCGCTTAACCGCTTTCTGTATCTTGTTGGATAAAGTCCCAAACGTGGTGACAAAAGTCAACCTCTCAAGGGGAGGCTTTGGGGTTGATGGTTCCAAGAGCGCCATACGGTTATTATTTCTGGCCCTTTTGAGGGAACGTTGTACCAGTCTTGTTGGATATTTCCTTGAAATCAATTGTTCTTTGAGAGCCATGGAATGGTTTTTAAAGGCCCAAGCATTGGGATATGTCTTAAGCTACTGTTGTATAGGACTCTCACTACATAACACCTAGGGTGAAACTGACATTAGTGAGAATCGATGATGGTAATTATTTAACTCTGAATGTACGAAATGTTAACTATGTCATTGCTCTCCTCATGTGTGATCAATATCTCCACATGAGTCCTGAATTCCCCTGCTATCTATATAAGGTAGAAAATACTGAACCACTCTTGGGCTAACTACATGGCGTTATGGTTACCTTTCTCTAATAACATGTTGGGCATTTTTCATGATTATGCGATCACCCCCCCTTTTCTGTGGCTAGAGTCACGGTATTCGTGATAATACTGTTCAACCAGAATAAGATTAGGCACAGCAAAATGGCTTGTTCCTTGTTACTTACAATCTGGGCCTAAAGTTTTATGTAATTTAAAAAAAAACGTTTGTTTACAATTTAGCGAGGTAGCGCTTTTCAAGTGTTTTCATTGGCCGCCTATCCAACCAATCAAACACTTCGAGTTATGAACTCGGGGCTCACTTAACTAACAATCGCTCAATGACGCGATGCGTCATCTACAGCAGCCGATGCCAGTTCACGCACCTCCCCGATCGGCTCGGATGCCGCTACGAAGTACCGACGGACAGGTAGGGTGCCTGCTGTGCAGATGCCGGTATTTTGAGATCGTTTTGAAGCGATGGACACTGAGACAGAGGTCTCGCTCGCTTCTGACTATTACCATTTGCATATAGTGTCGTGGTAGACATCTTAACTTTAACTTCAACTTAACCATGCTGGGTCAAATCCCTCTTTTGAGTGAAGCAGCATAGAGCAGTGTACGGCGCTGATCTTTTTCTGTCTGAACATATGAGAAATGAGTGGCATTTTCAGCTTGCTGTTTTTTTGCCTCTTTTTTCTGTAGAGCGGTGCTTCCCCTTTACCCTGAGCTGTGGCCAGGTGGGGTGAGGTCTACACATCTTCCAAGTGGGGTAAGATGTCATCTCCTTTGATAATTTTGACAATTCAATCCACTGTCGAGATATCAGCACTGAATAAAATGTTGCTATAGGTGTATTTAAGCATATGACACTTACTACTAGGATTGTCGAGTCAGAACCTAGTATATTTACACAAGTATATGAGCGCGGTGTTTACTAACAAGATATCTATATTAATATTTCCATGTTTTCACTATTCCCAGAAACCCTTAATAACTTGGAAAGGTAAAGCAACTGATGCGGACACTTAGTGGATTCAGGTGATCTCTGTATCGGTTTTGAGCACAATTTTTGTTTCATTATCACTTGTTCGTAGTAGCAATCAGTTTATTGTGGTCCTGATGAAAGCAATGACAATCTGTGTCATAAATTGCTGAAACATGTTGACCTTAGAATACATCTAGACAATCCAAGAATGTTGTGGTTGTCACTGACTACTTTTTAACATTGGTAGAGTGGGTAGCACCAGAATAAAGTTTACGCTCAGTACCCCCTCATCCAATTTTATCACACACGTTTTCTCTTCTGTTTTTTCACTAATTTTTGCACTGCGACATCAGTCTCCCTCTAACATCCTCTTAATTGAGAAGTAGGACTGAGGAAATAGAAATTTTACGTGGCCAGTTTGTCCCCTACATGCACCCTATATATGTACATGTGCCCCATGTATGTCCATGTCACCATGCAATTCCCTTCTCATGCCTGTAATAATAATGCCCCTGCATTTCCGTCCAATGTTAGCATGTCAGTTACCAAGCCCTCCATGAAAGAAACGTTAATTCTGCACTGAGGCCTATGTTGCCAATGCATTTACATGGTGCACGTTTAAAAGTCGTTTTTGTGGCTCAGCCGAGCCAGGACCCGAATTCAAGCTCCAAGCCTCCTGACACTCTGAAAACTGCAGTTTAGTTTAGCTATGTATCCCTGACCTCTCACATACTTCCTGCTCAGCCGAGAGGTGCCCAGACAGTATTTTGCTTACAGTTATCTGCTCTGCTCCACAGAAACACATTCCTGCTTAATGAAAAGGGTAAACATATTCCGCCTGCAGAAGATAGGGCCTAGCCTTTCTGTCTCCATTCAAGTGATTTACAGAACTCGCATCCATAGAAGGCCCATGGCCCCACGCAATGCACGCAGAAATATATGCACACACTAGCATTTAGTGATGAGCAGCCTTTGCTCGAGCGACCTTTACTTCAGACAATACATCCTCTAAACTCAAAATATCAGATAATACCAGAAGTGCAGGTCGTCCTGACATCCAAGACTCCTCTACTAGCACGAAAGTCAGCTCCCTCCAGCTTCCCCCAGTTACACGTCAATTCCACGTCATGACCAAATTGCGCGCAAAAGTAGGGTAAAGGCTCCTGCTGACCATGCAGACCCCCTCCATGTATCCACCCATCTATGACACACCTATGACACATCAAGGGAACACCCACGTGTACGCCTTCTTACACGCCCTTTTTCACGCCCATGTGCTCTTATATCTCTCTCTTTCACTTGCTCCGCCTGGAGCGCTCCGCCTTCTCTATGCAAGTTAATGTATGTTTTAACTATAAATAATGAACTCTGTGAATAAAGTTCAGATGACGATCCTTCCTGATCCCTAGTGGTGATGGAACCCGATTCTCCCTTAACTCGAGTTACTGAATAATGCCCTTCTGAATCGGACACCACGGACTCTGCCTCTCATTATATGCATGATCCTTGTTAATGTATAGAAATTCCGACAGGGTAATTATTTTATTTACCACATAAATCTGGCGCCCGAACAGGGATCAGTCCCCTTCCCCACGTGCCGGTGATGTAGGTCCAGCCCCCTGCCCCCTTCTACAGCCGTGACGGACTTCAAGTGTACACGACAGCGGGACTTCCTGCCTACTCCCTCAGGCCCGCGGAGGAGACGGAGACTGCGACCAGGCATCCACACGAGGCGGTGAGGATTGCGGACCATCCCAACCAGAGCCCAAGCCGAGAGAGCAAGGCCCGAGGTATCCCGAGGCCCACCTGTTCCGAGGCGCATGCGCAGCAGCCGCAGCAGTATCGAGTTCACGCAGTATCGAGTTTCCGAGGCCTTCAAGTTCTGCTTCCCGGTGAGTACCGTTATTGGGAACGCATAGAGACGGATTCATTTATTTGAGTCCGGTAAAGACGTGTCTGGGTACACAGACACGGTAAAGACGTGTCCCATTCAGTGGACGCGGTAAAGACGTGTCTCTTTATGAGACCGGTATGGTTGTACTGTTTTGCAGTACATAAAGTAAACCGTTTTTCGGGATCATGTTTTTCCTATGTACTAGTTAGGATCAATGTTCCCTCTAATTTTTTTCCTCTGTGTGCGGCAGTGGAGGGTCTCTGTGCGCTGCAACCATGGCTATGTGCGCTAGGAGCTAGACCGCGCGCACAGCGCCAAATGTCACCCCAAACGTTTACTTAAAAAAGTGAAAAGATGGTGCATTTTCACACATACAGCGCCAAGTTAAGGGTTTTAAGGCCGGTTTGCAAATTGGAAATACATGCCATAACATGAACTGGTTACACAGGCAAGTACAATTAATGGTTAGAAAAGCACAAGACTCCAACGATGGTACCATCATAAGATTTTACTAAATATTCTTAACTGGAGCACTGTTCACTGGGTGGGGAAGTGCACTTTGCTAATTAGATGGCGTTTCAGGTAATCCAGTTTCCAGCCATCACTCCATTTCTTCCTTGTAGAAAAGTCCCCAACAATCTTGGCTTCGGCTCATGTTTTGCAAATCAAACCCACGTCTGGACTGTATTGAAAAAGTTCCCCAAGTTGGACGCGAACCTTGCTTCGTGATTTCTGTGTCTCAGCCTCCACAATTTCTTTCATCCACTCTTCCTTGAATACAAGGCAACATTTCTTCCTTTGTGGTGAAGCATCGCACTCTGCAGAAGGTACAGCTTTGCGCTTGAACATATTTGTGAGAACTGGGTTTAGCCTGCTACGCCACAAAGCCTGCAAAATAAAGGAACATGGCTAAAGTTGATGCCTATGCTCATGATTGCAATGTTTCACATAGTACTGAGGCTTTGCCGGCAAAATGTAGAGTGCAATTACCTGGATTTTTCTGTTCACTGCCCTGCCCTGCCAAACTTAAATGTAGCACTGTCCGTAGAGCCTACAATAGAAGTAAAGATTAGATCAGCACATTGCGAATTTGTGATACAGCAATATGCCATGTGCACCATAAGGGAACTCTACCAAATAATTACCTGTTCTGCTTGTACTCAAGTATGACCGTTCAAATGTGTGGGGTACTGTCTGCGAAACCTGCAAGGAAGAAAACAAAGGTAAGGTATGTTGTTATACTACAATGTTCAAGAAGCACCACAGTTTAACTCGACCAAACAAATACCTGTTGTGCTTGTACTCACGTATGCCCGTTCAAATGTGTGGGGTACTGTCTGCGGAACCTGCAACGGAAGAAAACATAGGTAAGGCATGTTGTTAAACTACAATGTTCAAGCTGCACCACAGTTTAACTCTACCAAACAATTACCTGTTTGTTCTGCCTCTACTCACGTCTGCCTGTACAACTGTATTTGTAGCACGGTCTCCCAAACCTGCAAAAGAAATGGGGTGCAGATTGTGAATCTATTTACCCAGCACCCCCTAAAATCAAATGTGGAACATAAACAGAATTACCTTGTCTTTGTGGGTACTCACGCCTGACCATTCAAATCCAAATACCTTACAGACTGCAAACCTGCAATTTAAAACAAGATGGTTAGCAAAGGCTCTAGGAAGTACAAACAATGAATGGGACTGGCCAGATACTCCAATAGGAAAAACGACCAAATAGTTACCAGGGATTCCAGTTTAGGCAAATAGGCATGTGCCCATGTGCTTCATTATTAGCATTCATTACGTTAAACTGGTCTACAAATCTGCATTATGTGTTACACCTTCTGTGATGTGTAAAACGAGCTCCAAGGAGTCACCTACAATTTTGATTGGGCTGGAGTTTGGTGCACTGATGAGCTTTATATCCTGATTGAAAGGATCCTTGAATGTGGTTGTTCTTGTTTCTTGTTGTACTCCTCTATGGCAGTGGAACATCCCCCACTGCTTTTAAGCAGTGTAAAGAAAAGAAACCTAATATGATAATAACTTTTAAGTTATTATTTTATGCTTGCTGATGTGTCCTGCTGCTTTGCGGCTGGTGGGTGGGCTGGGCTGCTCTTCGATCAGGGGAGGAGTGGTTTGCCCACACCAAAGTGCCCAATGACTGTTTGGTCGGCCCTCTCAGGCTGTCTGTGGGTGTGTGGGTGTGCGTGTGTCTGTCCGTCTGTGTGTCTGTGTGTGTGTCTGTGTGTCTGTCTGTCTGTCTGTGTGTCTGTCTGTCTGTCTGTGTGTCTGTCTGTGTCTGTCTGTGTGTGTCTGTCTGTGTGTCTGTCTGTCTGTGTGTCTGTCTGTCTGTGTGTCTGTCTGTCTGTCTGTCTGTGTGTCTGTCTGTGTGTCTGTCTGTGTGTCTGTCTGTGTGTCTGTCTGTGTGTCTGTCTGTGTGTCTGTGTCTCCTCCGACTCTCTCCTCTTCTCATGCCACTCTGTTACTTGTCCGGTCTGTTTTCTGTCACCTCTGTTCATCTCAACATTGTCTCTCCTTCTCATCCTGCTACCCCCTCACCTTCTGTTTCAAATGTTCTTCCCGTGTCTTGTCTCTACACTCCTCGACCCTGTCTCTCCCACCTACTGTCTCCTTTTTCATGTCCATCCCTCTCTCTGTCCAAAATTCTTACTCTATTCTCTCTCTTGTTTTTTTCTCTTCTTTACGCTACTATCTTTCGTCTTCTCCACTTACCACATTCCCTCATATATCATTTTTTTTTCATTTACAAAAGCCAACTTATTCAATTATTTGCTTTGAGCAAGAAAAGTGTGCTCAGTAGCATTGCCTGCTATTTATCTATATTTAATGGTGCGAGTCAGCACATGTCTTAAGCCCTGGTGTTTGTCTGGAATAGCCCATGTGATGTTCAATAGGATTCTATACCCAAGTTGCCTTGTGCCAGTGCACCAACTGTGGGCAAAAAACTAGGCTGCATTTACTTTGTATGTATCAAGGCCAAATTTATATCGCACCTCTTTCACCCTAGGTTTCCGTTTGAAAGGGGAGCTATTGAGTATTCTTGCATCATAACGGTGGCATGTTCAACAAAGGTCAATTTGTCAGTGAAGTGTGCACGTGGCACGATAGCCACTCTACAGCCAATCATCTGAATAAGGGCTGCATAAGAGAAGTGGGAGACAATACAGTGCAAATTAGGACCAGCTGTAGTCCAAGTGGTTTTGTTTTGGTTTAAAGATCAGGCCCCATCTAAAAGAAACAGAATTCTACATATTTACGTTTAAGTTGAAAACTGTTAATTTTATCAACCATTTTATATTGAAACTCTAGATGTACCTTGATCCTTAAGCACATCGTGTTTTTAACTGTTAGCAATAGGTGATAGAATACAAATAAGACTCCCTGGAAATGTAATTTTATTATTTGCATCAGAAGTGTGACCCGATCAGCCAAAGTATAGATAATGTTTTACTTTTCCTATTAATAGTATCTCTCAATGGAACACCAGTGACTGTCTAGCTATAATACCCCTAAACCCAAGTGTTCTGCATAGCAGACAGCCACTGTTGTACCCCCTTCTTTACTACATCAATTATTGTTCTGGAATCCAACGGTTGCAATGACATTATACTATTTGCAAAAGATGCATTTGCTGAGGTTAGAGTGTGATATGGGCTGTACAGAAATAGGCAAAATAAGCAATTTCTTACAGCAGATGGGAGTTGGGGGAGAAGGGAGAAGCTAGAGAATAAAAACTTACTAAATAAATTGAGTTGCGGTATGAACGTTATACCGATTCAATCAATTACTGTTCACAGCAAATCAGTTCTCTTAAACGGAAGTGTGTCTGATAGTCAATGACGGACTTCAGAGCTTCGTGAATGGAAACGCAAGCCGACTCCATCTGAGTAAGTGCAGTGACTCTGTTTTCACTTGGAAGTCGAAGTATACGGTTTTGTGTGTGAACGTGGAAAACTCATTGCTGAAACAAAACTTATATGTGCCATTTCTAGAAGCAGTAAATGTAAAGCTGTCATACTGCTTCGTCATCTCTTTGTAGAGCACAATGCCATCAGGGTCCTCCAAACGGCAGTCTACATCATAGTGGCCTCCAGTGATCACCTTAAACTCCAGAGTGCACTTGGTGCCCTGAGCGATATCTTCATAGAAACACTGCTTGGCTTTGTCAGGCAGCTCAAACGTGATCTCCGAGGCAACAGCGTAACCCAGAAAAAGAAGAAAAGTGCAAACGAATCTCCACATGGGCGCAATCCTCAACAGCATCATAGTTACCACGTTTAATGCATTGATATGAAGAGCCCTTGCAGAGGTACCCCGGGCGCTGATACCAGCAGATGAGACGGGAGACGGAAAGCGGCTCCCTCATATATCACTCCTCGTTGCCGTTGTCACACTTTCTTTATATATATATTATATTAGGTGTTCTTCTAGCGCTCGAATGCCAAAAAAGGCTTCTTGGCGCTAGCTGAGATAGCAGGAAGCAATGAGATACGTGGCAGTTTAGCAGGAAGAGAAAAGCCCGGCCTGATGGGGTAAGGAAAAGTACCACCCCCTCCCCCAAAACACCCGGCACCACCCGCCGCTGTCCCGTGTCCTCCTGCATGCCTGCCAGTAATGAGTGCTAAAAGCCCCAGCCTGCTCGGCGCTGTTTAACTCGTCACCAATCATGGCCGCTGGACTTCGATTTAAATAAAGTACATGTTGTCATAAATGAAAAGACCTGTATAAGTAATGAGCAAAATGCTACATACACAACATATTTAATTTGCAGCGTGGGCCACCAAATGCAATGACACTGTGCAGCGGCTTGTTTGAGCAAGGAAATTGAACAATGTAAAAGGGGCTCGGCGGCGAAGGAAATTAAAAGTGTAAACTGAGCTCGGCTGCTGCATCATTTCTTAGATGGAGATGGCATCCTAATACTATTATTTTCATGCTCATACCAGACCCGGTCCTGCCTGTGCACAAACTTTAATGCAGAAAGCAGGCCGTCAAAAAAAACGAAAATGCATTATACAGTGTTTATTTTTTGTTTTTGGTGTTGCTCGTGTACAGCGCTAGCGCTCCAATGCCTTTGGGTCGATTTCCCACTATATAACTGCGAAAAATAAATAAATCAAGGTTCTCCTCCTCAGAGCCACATGTAAGACTTCTCAAGAAGTTCCTTCAAACGCATGGCTGGCACCCTGTCCGCAAAAGTTGCATATAATCAAAACGATACAGTGCGTGCGCTTCAGCTGAAACCAAAAGCGCCGGCGGCAGGTTTTGCTGCTGGGGGAAGCAACAAAAGCAAGTGCCCAGATTGTAAAACTTACCTGGCACTTCAAGGTGATCACTTTCGCCGTCTTCCGTTCACCGCAATTAGGAAAGTCTTCCGTCCACCGCAATCAGGAAATGCCAGTTTTTCGCGCCGCTCGCCTTTTAAAAGCGGCGGCGCGAAAACTCTCGCGGTGTGTGCGCGCTCCACTCATGGCACTGCGCGCTCGGGACTACAGAAGCGCGCGGCCGCGCGCCCGCGCGGCTTATTGGGAACATAGGTTAGGATGTATCTGTTTTTAATGTTTTAGCGTTGTTGTGTGAATGGCTGTTTTCAGTTTATTCTTGTGTATAATGTGTTTTCGTTAAAGTTAGTTCCAACATGCCACTGTTTTCGAAACTACGTCAGATAGGGACCAGGAAAGGGATACTCGAAGAGTCAGTTCCAGTCCCGCCTAGAGACACACCTGGTCATTTCATGTATCAGAAGCATGGGCTAGATGCCATACTGTTTTTAGACTTATGGGTAGATCACACAAAGGATCTAGAAGAAAAGTATAGATGGCCTGCCTCAGGAACATGGGATGCTGAATGCATTATGAGAGTAGAGGAAGCACTATGGAAAAAGAAAGTTAGACCGTCCCAGAAAGATGCCATTGAGTTATGGCGTAAAGAAGCGCATAGGAGAACAGAGAAAGAATTCCACAAAGCAGAGAGAAGTAAAGAGGCAGCAGAAAAAGCCAGAGAAAAAGAACTAAAGGAAGAGGGGGGAACGGGTCAAGGCGGAACAAGCAGATCGAGAAAGAAATGCCCTCATTACAGGCATGTATCCCATCCTCGCTGAAGGACTAGCTAAAGTGACCCCCTCAGAAGAACCCAGTAATTTGCCGCCACCACTGATACCGACTAAAGTACGTAGGCATAGACAGACAGAAGCTGAGGCTTTTATTTCCTCCTATCTAGCGGAGCCTGCTCCGGATTATGTAAACGCAGAATTCCCTCCTCCTGTCCCTTCCGTCAACAATCCTTTTCTCCCTCCGCCCCCACCACAGGATCAGCTTACACAACTGCTTCCTCCACCGACCGTGAAAGACGACTTAGGACAAGGGGCAGTGGGAGGGGGGCCACCAGCATCACCACAAACACCGCCAGCATCCCGAGCACTGCAAGGGTTAGGACCACAACAAACGCCACAAATGACAGCATCACCCTATAAGCCTAATTTAACGATTTCACATTGTATATACGATCCAGTACCAGGTGTGGGTGCAATGCTCGTGTTCTCACTACGACTAAGAAGCGCTGCAGAGTATCTGATCACATTACCAGGCATGAAGGGAAATTTAGACAAAATATACCATTTCATTAGAACGGGGAAGGGACCCGAGAGTATAGAAGAGGCCATGGAACAAAGAAAGGTAGAGGTTAAAAACATAAATTTACGTTTTTTGATTAACTGTCTGATCAGGGAACAAGACCAGCCAGACAAAGGAGTGACTAGAGGTATGACTGATTGGAGTGACAACATAGCTGCCGGTAAAGATGATACAGTGGGAAAGACAGAATGCATGTACAGGAAAATACGGAAAGAGATTCAAAACTTACACAGGAAAGAGTCTGACAAGAAAGAGGATTCGGCATCAGAAGATGCGGAGCATGAAACAGAGGAAGTGGATAAAATGAATTATGTAGGCAGAGCACGACAGTTTGACAGGCCCAAGTGCCTCGACTACCGCAAACAGGGACCTCCTATAAAAGAAAGATATTCCCTCGAAAATCTATTCCAAGCTACTGAGAACGCGCTGAAAAGACGAGTAGAGTGCAATAGACCCCACACCCTACATGAGCAGGAATTAGCACGGTCAGTCGTTCAATGGGTGTCTAATGCCAACATATATAACGGCGACGTAGTGGCTCAGACCTTTTTGAGCCTTCCACAGAACGAACAGCGTTTGGCTGGTATTTACATGGTTCAACATCTGATCACGTTGTACGAGAGTCAATATTCTGATCCCGGTCCTTTGTATACATTACTGGATGATATATTACTATATAGATGGATAGGCCTAGGTACCGAATTAATTAATGTCATTCTAGACCAACGACATAAGTACTTGACTTTTCTGACCACGTGCAGGATTCCTGCCCCACACTACGACAGAAAGGGTTTACACATAGACAGACAGAACCCCGTACGAGAGGTTCATCCCGTTAAAAATGCAGCGGGTGAGATTCAGCGAGTATACGTTTACACACCCTTGACGAAAATAGAAATACTGGAAATGAAAAGGATGCTGCCCTGCCATGATAAAGACCCGGGGGGGTTCCACCGTGAATTAAAAGACATTCTCCGCATAGGGGATTACACGTATGCTGACATTATTAAATTATTGAAAGTACTGTTACCTGCTGGTATTTATGAAAAACTTAAAGAGAAAGACTGGGAGAGAAAAAGATAAGTTGGGCAGAATTGGAAACAGAGGATAAAGGACGGCTCCCTGGTGTTGGTCTTGGGGAAAAAGCTAAAGCACTACCTGAACTCTTGATACAGGTCCTGCCGAGATTATTGATTACTAAAAAGGAAGATTGGGATGCTATTTCAGCCTGTAAACAGAAACCAGACGAAGACACTAGTGATTTTTATTCCAGATTTGAGAAATGTTTTTCTATTAATAGTGGCCTTAAGCCAAGTAGTGAATCATATCCACATCTTTTTGTGAGCAAACTAGTAGAGAATTCCTTACCCCCGATCAAGAATAGAGTACTGAAGGTTGAGAGTACCTGGCAAGCAAATAGCCCTTCCCAAATGTTGCAAATGTTACAATACCACCAGAACAGAATTAGAGAGGAACAGGAACATGAAAAGAGACGCATGAAAGATACGAAAATGAAAGTGCTGGTTGCACAATCGGTACCAGCTAATGGGAATAAAAAGGGCACGGCACCTGTTAAAGGGAATTGTAATTATTGCAAGCAACCAGGTCACTATGTAAATGAATGTGCTGTCCTGAAACACAATATAGCTACAGGCAAGACAAAAGAAAGACCGCATCCTCCTAGACAGAATAGCACCCCACAGAACACGCAACAGACAGTAGCGAATTTTCCACCCCCACCAGCAGCTGCCACACAACAAGTCACGCAACAAATGTACCAGTACGCCCAGTCAGACTATCCAGAATTCCAGCAGTTCTCATGAAATAGCCTAGAGAGGGAGGTTGGCTTGCCCCTTATTGAGGTTCCTGTAGATCAAGAAGGTCCCTATGTACATAGTCGTGTATTGGGAAAAGACAGAAAATTTCTGATTGACACGGGGGCGAGCAGAACTACCATCAGTCATGACGAGGTTCCAGGGGCACCCCTCTCAGGCTCACAGAATATTTCCCTGGGATTTTCAGGAAAGCCTATTGTTAACGAAGTGTCAAAGCCAGTTTCCCTAGGAGTCGGTCCATTGTCCCGTACCACAGACTTGTTACTTACTAAGTCATGTCCAGAAAATTTGCTTGGTATAAAGACATTGAAAGAACTAGGAGCAGTTATTTGTTGTTCTCCGGAAGGAGTGCGATTGTTTTTACGTGATTTTAAAGGACATTATGTGTTGAGAGATTTTGATCCCAGACTACAGAATGTACCACAGCATTTATGGGCACAAGGTCCGACTGATGTAGGTTACACGCACATTACGCCATATCGTGTCACTCTCAAACCAGGAGTAGTACTGCCACGAATCCGACAATACAAGTTGCCACCTGATGCCGTAGTAGCATTACTGAAAATTGTTGACAAACTCATTGCACAAGGAGTGGTAGTAGAAACTGACTCGAATGTATGTAATTCACCTGTCATCCCTATTCTCAAACGAACAGACCCTAATGCACCACCAGTCTACAGACTAGTGATTGACCTTCGAGAGCTGAACAAATGTATAATACCCCAATACCCAGTGGTCCCAGACATCCCTTCATTACTGACTGCAATTGATTCCGAGGCGACGTTCGTCACTGTAATTGATCTAAAGAACGCCTTCTTCAGTGTCCCAATACATCCAGAGAGCCAATACCTCTTCGGATTCTGTTTAAATGGACGCAGCTTTAAATTTACGAGAGCTCCTCAAGGTTTCACAGAAAGTCCTAGTATTTACAGCCAAGCATTGAAAAGACAACTAGACAGTATTCACATGCCTGCCAACACCGCACTGCTCCAATATGTAGACGATATCCTGATCACAGCACGTACAGAACCAGACTGCGAACGTGCATCACTGACAGTCTTATACTTTCTTGCAGACAAGGGGCACAAAGTGTCCCCTTCGAAGTTGCAATTCTGTGCACAGCAAGTGGTGTACCTTGGACACTTGCTGTCCAAGAGGGGTAGACAGCTGACACAAGACCGTATTCAGTTAATTGCCAATCTTTCACAGCCCAAGACACAAAAGGAAGTATGGGCCTTTATTGGCCTTACTTCTTACTGCATACAATGGATTCCCCAGTATGCATATCTAGCCAAACCACTCATACAGCTAACAACACAGGAGGCAGCGTCTTCGACTGTCCTCCCTTGGACACAAGAACATACCCTTGCATTTGAAGAATTGAAAAAAGCCTTATGTCAAGCACCAGTTTTAGCGACTCCTTGTTACAACAAGCCTTTTACGCTTTTTGTCACTGAACGAGATGGAACAGCATTATCTGTTGTTAGAACCGGCTGTCTCTAGTTGGCAGAGGTTTGCACTTCTGACAAATAGGGACACTCCTTTTCTAGTCAGGGCAAGGGGATCACACCCTTCGATAACCCCTGCTCACCCCCTCGGTAGCTTGGCAGAGCAGAACAGGCTTATCTCAGAGGCTGTGTGTTAAGCAATTATGACCACATACAGTAATAAAGTGCATACACTACAAATGGACACGACACAGTAGTATTATAAAAATAAGTATTTTTATATAAGGCTTAGCACAAGACCAAAATAACGGCAAAACTGTACACCACAATCGGAATAAATACGTTTGGGAAGGAAAAAGGATAGTTCAAAGGTAGTTTCTTCTGTAGCACGAAAAAGTCTTTTAGTATCAAGCAAATCTTCTTCTTGGAAACACAGTTCTTAGCAACAGGGTAACTCACACGGGAGCTACACAACGCCGGGGCAAAGATAATCCACAGGTTCGGCGTCAACCGCGAGGAGCGCTACGTCGGGCCTGGAGTCACACGGACCCCCAACAACACAGTACCTTAGGAAAATGAAGCACACGATGATCAGCGGCGTCGAGCAATCCGGCGTCGCGTCTTCGGTGTCGATCAGGCCTCAGCAGGCGTTGTCGATGATGCAGTTGCACAGAGTGAGCAGCGCTCACGGCGTCGAAGGGCACACGGTTGATGCGATCAGCAGCGGGGCAGACACGAGGTCCTCTGGAGTTAGAGCCGTACTCCCACTCACTGGCGTTGCTGCTGGCGTCGGTCGGGCCCAGCGTCCGATCGTCGTGATTGCTGGTCCTTTCAGAGGTGCTGGATTCACACTTCCAGCAAATAGCACTTTTAGCAGATGAAGTCCTTTAGCCCTGTGACTTCAGCAGGAGACTGGCACTCTTCCAGTCCTTGGAGATTTTCTTAGCAAGCGTGAGAGTACACACACAGTTCCTCTCTCCTGGTTCCTTGGCAAAAATAAAGAAGCACTGCAGGATTCCCCCAACAACAGCACACTGGCAGAAGGGGTCGGCAGTCCTTTAGATCAGCAGGCTTCTTGTCCTTGGTTACAGGGTTCCTTGTCAGAAGTGATCTGATTTCCTATTTCAGGGGTCCTTCTCTTATACCCCTTTTCGTCTTTGATCCCTTTGTCTATGCCGGGGATTTCCCAACATCCTGGGTCTGTGGTGGGCGGAGCTAGGCAGTAGCACCTGGCCTATTCATTGAGCCGGGCTGAGTCCTCAGACGCCCCGCAGGAGGTGGAGCCAGCATTGATACTGGCAGGAGCAGAGCTATCGCCCTCCTGGCAGGAGGTGGGGCTAGGATCGTCCATGGCAGGCACAGAGCCATCAGTCGCTTGGCAGGAGGTGGAGCCAGCATTGTATCAGGCAAGGCAGGCTATCAACAACTACTCTCCCCCTACTCTCAACGTAAATGTCCCACTCATCCCACACTGACTCATCCAGACCTCTTGGAGCCACCCAGCTCCTGTCACACACACGTAAGACCAGCAGAGACCAGATATGGTTAGACAAGAAAATAGACACTTTCTGAAAGTACTATTTTCGAACCCAGAGTCCAAAAACCATCCACACCAACGGATGCGTAATTAAACCCCGAGTTCAGGGATACCAAACTCGACATTGCACCATGCTCCCCGAGCCAGCTAGGATTATAGCGTTAACAATCCCGGCGGCCCATTCTATCCAACGGAGAGCAGGCTACCTCGCAATAGTGAAGCACGAAGATGGCGGCACGTCACTATCAGGACATGCCAACTTGGTCAGGCGTGTCCTACCTTACACTTACAATGCACCCTGCCCATGGGCCTACCATAGGGGTGACTAACATGAAGTTAAGGGAAGGTTGGAGGGGCTGGCAAGTAGGGATACCTGCGCAGCCGGCGTGACAGTACAAGACTGCACGTGGGTCTCGCAATGACCGACCCGTAGACATTCTTTTACAAGGCCGCTCCTGTGGGTGGCACAACACGTGCTGCAAGCCCACGAGCGGCATTTGTATTTACAAGCCCCGGCACTCCTGGTGCACTAGACTAGGGACTGACAGTAAACCAAATAAGCCAAACATGGATACAATAGATACATCATTTTAACATAGGGAGCACTTGCACTATGGCACTGATCAGCAGTGACACGGTGCCCAAAGCATATACCAGCAAAACATCGTAAAACAGTAGAGGCAAACAGAAAAAATGGAGGAGAGACTCAAGCCAATGATGTCAGGTCTAACATCTGTCCTTACACAAGACCATGCAGGAAAACACAAGCCTTGTGCTTATTTTTCAAGTACATTGGATCCAGTGGCCCAGGCTCTGCCTGCGTGCCTGAAATCAGTTGCAGCAACAGCCCTAGCAATAAGACAGAGTGATTCCATAGTATTAGGACACCCCCTGACAGTACAGGTTCCACATTCAGTGGAAGTTCTCTTGAACAGAACACAGACACAACATCTGACTGTAGCGAGACTGACAGGATATGAACTGACATTATTTCAGCCACACATAGAAATCAGACGATGCAACATTTTGAACCCTGCTACACTTTTGCCCTCAAGCACAGAGGACACTGCACCACATGACTGTGTGGAAGTAATTAATACAGTGACGAAACCAAGACAAGACTTGACAGACATTGCATTGCCAGACCCTGACCTGATACTTTATGTGGATGGTTCATGTATGAGAACAAGCACAGGAGAGTTAGTGGCCGCATATGCTGTGACCACTGATACTGAAGTCATAGAGACACAAAGAATAGATACACTGTCAGCACAAGCAGCAGAGCTCATTGCTCTGACACAAGCCTGCACACGAGCCAAGAACTTGAAAGTAAACATATATACAGATTCATAGTACGCTTTCGGGGTCGTTCATGACTTCGGGGTGTTATGGCAGGAGAGAGGTTTCCTGACCTCTCATGGGGCCAAGATTCAGCATGGTCCCCTTATTCAGGCTCTGTTAGAAGCCATACACTTGCCTACAGCCATAGCCATCATGAAATGCAAAGCACATACAAAAGTCACAGACACCATTTCCCAGGGTAACGACCTGGCAGATCGAACAGCTAAACTTACAGCCCAGACTCCAACAGACACTCCAACAGACACGACAAAGACAGAAGTACCATCACTGACGAACTGCATGACAGTCAGGGATCCCTCACAAGATGTACTCGATATACAGACACATGCCACTCCAGACGAAATAAAGAAATGGACTGAACAAGGAGGGGTCCAGACTGACCAGGGTTGGATGACAAAAGGCAAAGCTACATGGTTTCTCCCTGACTCTATGGTTCAAGTCATCATAAACACAGCACATAGTCCAGCACACTTAGGAGAAAAGGCTATGCTAGACAGTTTACAGAATATTTGGTTCAACAAGCACCTGCGTGCAGCAGCAAAACAGAAAGTACGCACCTGCTTGATTTGTTGCCAGTTCAATCCAGGCAAAGGCATTCCGGTGGAACAAGGTGGATTCCATCCTCCTGACCACCCTTTTGAAGTCCTCCAGATGAATTATATCCAGATGGACAGATGTCGAGGATACAAATATGTCCTGGTAGTTGTATGTGCACTATCTAGATGGACAGAAGCATACCCAGTCCCAGATTACACTGCTGTAATCACTGCCAGGCAGTTGGTTCGAGAGTTCTTTCCACGTTACGGATTGCCCCGTGTCGTGTACTCAGATAACGGTCAGCCATTGTCCTCTGAATTAATGAAACAATTATCTCTTCTGTTAGGGTACCAGTGGAAGTTCCATTGTGTACGACACCCAGAGGCAGCCGGACTTGTAGAGCGACATAATCAGACACTTAAGACAAAATTAGCGAAAGTCTGTGCAGAAAAAGGCGTGGATTGGATGGTAGCCTTGCCGGTTGCCCTCTTTTACATGCGTATGGTAGCTCATTCCAGAACAGGACTGTCCCCTTACGAGGTGGTTTTTGGTAGACCACCGAATATGTGGGGTACGCCTATGCCAAAGAAAATTACTGATGTTGACAGTAATATGCTGACAGATTACCTGGTTTCCTTGATGTCTGCACTCCTCTCTTGTCGTTCACAGGTTGCAGCCGCTTTCCCCGACAACACCCAAGTAAAAGAACACACCATCGTTCCAGGAGATGTAGTTCTGGTCCGGAATTTTGATCTTTCAAGCCCTCTCGAGCCCCGCTGGCGAACGCCGAAGTTAGTACTGCTTACCACGAGGACTGCTGTCAAGGTCGAGGGAAGAAAAGGCTGGATCCATGCCCAACACATCAAGAAATTCCATGGAAACACCGGAACTGTGATCGAAACTAAAGACTGCCCCGAAACCAATGACTCAAAGCCCCCTTTGCTAGAAAAGACTCCGCAACAAGAATATAGGTCTAAATTACGGTCTAGTAAGTCAGATAGCGTTTATTGTTTAAGTCCACCCAGTGGTGAATCGGCTAGACAGGTTCCTGACATGTATAAGATCGTAGACCAGAATAGCAGACAGAGAGATAAGAGAGAGAAATACTGCAAGACCTTACGCAGTAGATGTATAGTAACTCTGATTATTATGTTTCTTCTAAGTATATCGATTATATGTATCAGCTTGACGCTACATGTTTTCTTTCCTCCTATTGCTTCACATATACACTCTTCCTTCCAAGACACTGTAGAGCACACATTCAGTGATCTGCCACCCCATGAACTGTCATATCGACTAGCACTGCGCAACAATACTTTTATTCGGATGTTGCACCATTCTCATCAGACCAGCAATGTAACGAATTGCTGGGTATGAGGCCGACTCCCACCTTATCAGAAAACGAAGGGAGTTCTGCCCCTCTTTCCTTTCCCGTTCTCGCACAATGGTTCGTGCGGAGCATGGTTTGCTTTAATGTCATCACAAGACAGAAAGTTCATAGATTCCCAGAGTGATTGGATCTGGGGAGATTTGAATATAGTAATGAATAAGGCATGTTACCCGGACAAAGATGGTTTTCCCCAGAGGAAAGGAACCGATCTAGAAAATGAAGTGTACGAACAAGGAAATGCTTCCCTTAACCTTATGATTTTGAATGTCCAGTCAGAGAAAATTACAGGTCCACCGTTCATATCAGTCTTACCAGTAAAAGGTGAATTATGCGTTAGAAAGAAAGGGTCCGTGCATTTAGGACACAGTGATTGTAATACTGTAGTCGAGTTCAATGATAAAGGAAAGTCTACTTTCAAAGCTTCCCGCCATTCCTATTTCATTTGCGGTCAGACAGCCTATGTACCTCTGCCTTTAGACTGGGGTGGGACGTGTTATATAGCGTTCCTACTGCCACCCGTTCTTCTAGCCCCATCCCGTTATCATCGAGATTCACGACTAGTACATGTTAGACACAAGAGGGAGACCGATTCCCCAGTTGTTGATCAGACTGAGACAGCTTGGGAGCAATATACAGATTTAATTAAAGGATACTTCTGGTTCATAGGTCCCGTCCAAAACAGTAAACTCATACGCAGGTTAACAAGAACTTTGGAAGCAGTAGTGAATGAGACTACTTCTGCTTTAGGGAACTTGACGGAGGAGCAGTCAGCTATGAGACTTGTTGTTCTTCAGAACCGCCTTGTTCTTGACGTCATCCTGGCAGATAGGGGCGGGGCTTGTAGAGTGATCGGCTCCAGTTGTTGCGTGTTTATTCCTAATAACGCGCCATCCGTGTATGCAGCAATAACAAGGCTCCACAAGATAGCTCATGAGATGCATCAAGACCCATGGACTTGGTCCAGTTGGCTCTGGAGTGTAATATTAGGATGGGGCTGGACAGTATTAGCGTTCCTAGGAATAATACTGCTTATTATATTCAGTTGCTGTCTCTGTCTGCAATGTGGCCCAGCTATTTGCGGCTTGTGTGCCACTGCCTGTATTCCCCATCCACGTATACGAAAGAATAAAGACGAGCAAATGATGCTGTATGATCAGATATATGGTATCATGAATATTGATGTGTCCTGAAGGGCACAGTAGGGGACAAGGAGGGAATGAGGAAATAGAAATTTTACGTGGCCAGTGTGTCCCCTACATGCACCCTATATATGTACATGTGCCCCATGTATGTCCATGTCACCATGCAATTCCCTTCTCATGCCTGTAATAATAATTCCCCTGCATTTCCGTCCAATGTTAGCATGTCAGTTACCAGGCCCTCCATGAAAGAAACGTTAATTCTGCACTGAGGACTATGTTGCCAATGCATTTACATGGTGCACGTTTAAAAGTCGTTTTTGTGGCTCAGCCGAGCCAGGACCCGAATTCAGGCTCCAAGCCTCCTGACACTCTGAAAACTGCAGTTTAGTTTAGCTATATATCCCTGACCTCTCATATACTTCCTGCTCAGCCGAGAGGTGCCCAGCCCGGCCTGCCAAGACACTATTTTGCTTACAGTTATCTGCTCTGCTCCACAGAAACACATTCCTGCTTAATGAAAAGGGTAAACATATTCCGCCTGCAGAAGATAGGGCCTAGCCTTTCTGTCTCCATTCAAGTGATTTACAGAACTCGCATCCATAGAAGGCCCATGGCCCCACGCAATGCACGAAGAAATATATGCACACACTAGCATTTAGTGATGAGCAGCCTTTGCTCGAGCGACCTTTACTTCAGACAATACATCCTCCAAACTCAAGATATCAGATAATACCAGAAGTGCAGGTCGTCCTGACATCCAAGACTCCTCTACTAGCACGAAAGTCAGCTCCCTCCAGCTTCCCCCAGTTACACGTCAATTCCACGTCATGACCAAATTGCGCGCACAAGTAGGGTAAAGGCTCCTGTGGACCATGCAGACCCCCTCCATGTATCCACCCATCTATGACACACCTATGACACATCAAGGGAACACCCATGTGTACGCCTTCTTACACGCCCTTTTTCACGCCCATGTGCTCTTATATCTCTCTCTTTCACTTGCTCCGCCTGGAGCGCTCCGCCTTCTCTATGCAAGTTAATGTATGTTTTAACTATAAATAATGAACTCTGTGAATAAAGTTCAGATGACGATCCTTCCTGATCCCTAGTGGTGATGGAACCCGATTCTCCCTTAACTCGAGTTACTGAATAAAGCCCTTCTGAATCGGACACCACGGACTCTGCCTCTCATTATATGCATGATCCTTGTTAATGTATAGAAATTCCGACAGGGTAATTATTTTATTTACCACAGGACCACGGAAAATCTGTCTGATCATGTGAGGGTCTTTCTACAATCTAAGCCCTCCATGTGAAAGTCAATAGACATTGCCAATGGTGGTCTTAAAGGGAACCCAAATGATGAAGGGCGGTTCCGTGTGGCGACTGATGGGCATCCTTATCTGACCACTTTGTGGGTTTAGTGTAGGGGTGACCTGTGTTTCTATATTATACACGTGGCATAGTAATAGAGTCCCTTGTGGGTGCATATCCGGCGTTCTTTTCTTTGTTGTTCCAGACCCTCTGATATATTTTGTCTCTCAGTATATGCATGGGGAGTATCAGAGTCTGGTCTTAAAATCCCCTTTGACCCTCATAAATTGATTTTTGTTCTTGACTCAGGTTTTTAGCCTGAGGTGCTTTGATATGACTACATCAGAAAAATTGAAAGATATGTTAAAAAATAGCCTTCCACAAGACAAATTAACAATTTGCCTATTCACAGAAAAGAGAGAAAGGAATCCCTCATAACGTCCAAGGGGGTTGAATGTCTGACCCACATCTACCAATGCAGGCATTTGACAAGCAAGAATCTGCACAGCAACAGCACATACACTTGGCAAACAATGATCTGGCACTGGGCACGTACAACAACTTGGCAAAAACAACAGTGCAAGAATTGAGAAGTAGAAACCACAAAACAAATGTCATGCCATCAAAAATGTAAACAATGTGATAAGAGAAACAGTAACATAAAAACATCCAAGAAAAACTGCGGTCTATATTTTGAAACCACGAGCAGGAATAACAAACCATAGACTAATACAGTGCTTCATACCACACTAACAGCTGTAAATAATAGTTCTTACTTTTTACCCCATGCAATGGTACCTGATTAAAGCAATTGTATTAATTGGTGTATTGCTGGGCAATAAACAGTAATTTTTTACCTAGCAGTAAAATCCATTACCCCTGGAAGGTCAATTTTCTGCCAGTAGAAAGGGCTTTAATTGTAGTACAACTGAAATAGCAGAAAGCCACTACCCAAAAAATAATGGCATTTACCACCAAATTTATGACCAAAATTAGTCAGAAAATGGCTTACCGCAATAACCTCAATGTCTTGGTTTATTACAATATACCCTACTTAAGGGGAATTTTGCCACTCAAAGCTCACAGTCACCAGCTTGTAATGCTGAGCAGAGACTGAGGGCAGCAGGAGTCAAGCCTGATGCAATTCAGTTTGGGAGAGGGAAGGGGCCTACACGGACTGGAGGAGTTGTTGGGCCTGAACAGCACACCTTGCAGCTCATCACCAGGGGCCCATGTGGATGTGTAAGACCCCACACTGCAACAGTCCATCTTCAGAACTGTCACACCAGAGCTAGTGTTCCAGGAGGCCGCAGCAGACTAAACAAAGACTGGCATCGCTTGCAGACCTCTCCGTGTTCCCTGGTCCATCTTTGAGTAGATTGTGCAGTCCAGTTTTTTTTCCATTTCATTTTGCAGCTTGTAGTTTCAATTAGTTATTGTCTGTGTTCCCTCCTTCACGCCGCTCCAGGTCAACCTCCAAATCAGACTATGCTAGTTAGCCTCCTGATCAAAGTCAGACACGTTCCGTCTGATCACCTGTTACCGCCCCTCCCTCCACCCCACCCGTCTATGTGGCAGCCAGGAAATCTCTGGAATGACTGCCTTCAAAGTGATTCATCACAGAGTTGCTACGTGGTCAAACATGTCTCACTTCCATTGTCTATATGGAAAGCCTGCCCACAGCACAGTCCTGAGCAGGCGTCCCCGCGCCTAGAGGAGGGGCGCCCTTAGTAGCACCACAGGAACGAACATCCCACTGGGAGGCTGGATTAAGGAGGGGGACTGGTTAGTGACGTTACGGTTTCGCGATTGGTCAAGTTAGCCTTCCCAAAGCGCAGTCCTATTAGCTACAATTAATTATGCAGGAAGCTACTCTAGTGCTCTGAAGTAGGAGAGAAAACTAATTTAACATTTCATTTCAGGAGGCTCCCAGCGCAGTTAGCAGGCTGAACCAGTTTTGACATTTGCAATGGAAATGTCAGTTCATCAAAAAAAAGTGTTTTAAGTA
This sequence comes from Lissotriton vulgaris, assembly GCF_964263255.1. Lineage (NCBI taxonomy): Eukaryota > Metazoa > Chordata > Amphibia > Caudata > Salamandridae > Lissotriton > Lissotriton vulgaris. The sequence goes on from NC_141697.1 coordinate 122,421,521, forward strand.
ATTAATGAGATTTTAAGGGGGTTCACAACAAGAGTGGCTGAAATTTGTAAAACATTAGGTAAACTTTCCCAATGCGAATGCTCGCAGCCCTGTTAAGAAATAGTTCAGAGGTAGCCCACACGGCTCGATTTGAATAGTAATACAAGAAGTCCCTCTGTACCCATAAAATAGTCCAGAAACAGTAAAGGCCCGATTCCTACGTACAAAACAATATTACGATTCGGTAACACATTACGAATCATAATTAAGTTTGCAACTAAATCGGGATTTGTTATTTGGAAGGGTGTTCTTTCCAAATAACGCATTGTATTGGTATTTATTGAGGTTTTGCAATTGAATTCTGGCCGCAAAACATTAATCCTTTATTGAAAGGTAGAGGTAAGGCATTCGCAAATGGGAATGAGTCTCCAAGGGACCCTTTCCACTTTGAGAATGTTGAAGAAAATATTTTTAAGAGTAGGCGGTGGTCCCATGGAAACTTTTATGTACACTTTTCTTCTGAAAATGTATGCAATTTTCCATTAAGGAAAATGGGTTGCATTTTTAAAATAAATGCTTTATTTAAGAGCAATCACCGACATGGTGGTCTGCTGACTTCAGCAAGCCACTATCCTTGTGATGAATGTGATTCCTAGTGGGTCACAATCTGTGACCTACCTCATTAATATTCATAAGATAAGTCCAATTGCAGCTCATTATGAATCAGTAATTTCCTAACTGACCTATTAGTACACAGGTTGGTTTGTAAAGTACCACCCTGGTAGCAAAAATACTGGCCGCAAATTGAAACCAGTATTTTGCGAGCAGTGCTACATACATCTGCCCCAAAATTCTTTACAGACCAAAGTTCCACAGCTGTTTTTATAGACTTTTGTGGGAACTGAGGGGTTTATTTACTTTTATTTCACACAGTGGATGCAGCAAGGGAACTTGCTGTGCTGCGTTGCATGAAGGGGAGAGAGCAGAAATGCTTCATATTTACAAAGATATGGAGCCTTTGTGCTCGCTCCTTGCGCTGGCGCACTGGGTGCTACCTAGCAGGAACGCAGGCCTGCGTTTTGGGCAGGATTGTTTTTGTGCACGAAGGCATACCAAAGAGGCATTTTCCTCTTTCTGTATGTGATGCTAGATGCATCACATAAAAAGAGGAAATAACAAGGAGGAAAATATATTGTTCTCCTCGTACAGCAATCCCTGGAGACATACCGATGTGATGTAAACTTTGGTTTACTAACCCCTATGCTTCATCCATGCAACTCGTCCCAGCTCTCAACGTAAAGTAATGCAGCACAAGCCTCTGCATTGCATTATATTTCTTCATGAAGTCATGCAAGGCAACGCAAATCACCCCTTGCGCGTCTCTGTTAACATTACTGAAGCCTTTGCATTGTGTTACAGTGCCAAGGCTTAGTAAATTTGGGCCTGAATGTTTATGCAATTGTCACTTTTGAAACAGGCAGTTTGAAGCAACATTACTTTTTGAAATCGGACCATCCCAGCACTGGTCCTCATATCCTGAAGGCACCCTTTAAGTAGTATTATTTAGACTGAACACTTAGATGTCAAGCCAGTTGCTGTTTACATTTTTGCACAAGGGAAGCCTGTCAGCGCATTTTCTATATTAATATCTGAAAGTTTCACTTTTATGCTAAGTGTGTGCTTCTAAGTAGGCCTCAATTAAATTTTAATTGCAGTGGTGAATTTCATAAAATTTTCGAATTTTGCATTATTATGAAATTTCTCAAAGCGTGCATCCCTCATTAAAACGTTTTGCAAGATACATTCTCACAAAGAGAAATTGTCAACTCGAATCAGTCTTCTCCTGATATCTTGTGAACTTTAAAAAAAAGGATGTGCCCTTAAATAAAAAAAAAGTGAAAGGAGATGTGAGACTTTTTATCAAAGGGTGTGCCTTTGTGTGAAAAAAAGGCAACAGGAGGTGCTGGCTAACCACATTTTGCAACAAGAGATTAATTTTGAGAAATTAGACGAGAAAACAAAACTATGCAAATTTGCTTATTCCTAATGTTTTTTTTTTGTAAACATAGACACACAAAAGTCACAGGCCAAATAATATTTTCTATTGCAAAAAGAACAATTGATGGACAGAATGCAGAACAATGTCATACATTCACCCCAAGTACAGAGATCTGGGCGTAAATCCATCTTTTTTTTGCTCCCCATGCCATTCCAGTTTGAACCCAGCCAAATGCAAATCAGTCTTGAACCTGCTCCCTAAGGGAACAGTCCAGCCCGAACTGCAAGGCCAGGTCCTCCTTGGACTGGAATCAAGCATCCTGGGACCGGTTTCAACCTTCATCAGCCAGGCTATCTTGACTCCAGTGCTATGGAGAGCACAGGACCCATATCAAGGCATACCCGGCCCACTTGGGGTGACATTACAAAAAGAACAATTGATGGACAGATTACAGAACAATGTCATACATTCACCCCATTACAGAGATCTGGCTCTAAATCCATTGTTTTTTTTGCTCCCGATGCGATTTCAGCTTGAACCCAGCCATATGCAAATAAGTCTTGACCCTGCTCCCTATGGGAACAGTCCAGCCCGAACTGCATGGCCAGGTCCTCCCTGGACTGGAAATAAGCAGGCTGACACTGGTTTCGGGGTAACACGCCTCATCAGCCAGGCTAGCAAGATTCCTGTGGCATGGAGAGCTCAGGACCCATATCTGGGCATACCATCCCACTTGGGATGACAACTGCAAAAAGAAGAATTGATGGGCTGAATGCAGAACAATGTCATACATTCACCCCAGTACAGAGATCTGGGCCTCCATCGTTTTTTGGCACGCCAATGGGGGTGAGTGTCTGAAAAGTTTCAGCGCTCCATCCATCATCTCTGTGTTTTTTTTAATTTTTTTGCCCTAAGTTGGCATGGTATGTCCAGACGTGGGTCCCTTCCTCACTGGATTTAAGCTAGCCTGGCTGATGAGGGGTGTTACCCTGAAACCGATCCCTGGATGCTTGTTTCTGGCCCAGTGAAGACCTGGCTTGGCAGTTCGGGCTGGACTGTTCCCATGAGGCACAGGTTCAAGACTGACTTGCATATAGCTGGGTCTGAACTAGGGTGGTGAAGAGAGCTACAGAACGATGATGGATTCAACCTAGATCGGTGACTAGGGATGAGTGTCTGAAAGGTCTCGGCACTCCATCTACCATCTCCTTGAGTTTGCTTAATTAATATTTTCCAGTCATATTGAAAACACGAGAACAACACAAAAATTGTAAGATTCACAAGTAAATGATTTTTAGAAGTATTGTAAATAAATATTTAGGAGTCATTTGATCATATTTACTTATTATAAAACAATGGAAGAAAACACTAGCTTTATTAAACGTGCAGTTAACACAGCCTTTGTTGCTATGACTATCTACTGTGTGCATGAGTTGCTGTGTTTGTGAGTGGGTGTGTGAGAGGTTTTGTGGGTCTGCGAGTGGGTGTGTGATTGGCTGTGTTGGTCTCTGAGTGGTTTTGTGTGCATGTGGTGTGTGTGTATGAGAGGCTGTATGGGTATGTGAGTGGTTGTGTGTAGGTCTGGGTGGTAAATTCCATACCCCTCACGGAATTTGCGAAATTTGGGTAATTTCGCATTTTGCGGAGAATGCGGAATTACCAAAAATTCCACAATCCGCAACTTTGCAGACTTTTTTGCTTGTTCCCACTTTCAAAATGCGTGTTTGTGAGATATTCCGCCCAAGCATGCAAACAGCATTCGCAAACAGGAAAAAAAAACTTTGCGAACGGGCGGAACAAGCAATTCCGCATGTTCGCAGAACTCTGTGTGCTCGTGGAGATTTATTACTGTTTTGCAGAGCTTTGCTAGGTGCGACTACGCAAATTCTGCCCACCCCTAGTTGTGTGGGTGTGTGTGTTAGTGAGTGTGTGAGTAGGTGTGTGGGTCTGTGAGTGGGTGTGTTTTTTTAATTGGAGTCTGATTCCACTTCGGAGCACACAGGGGATTGCGTGCACAAACAAATGTTTTGGGACAATTTCTTGCCCATGAGAGGTCCCTCACAGTCCTCTCCATCAGTCCCCTGGGGTCAGGGTATCTCTTCTCTGACCCCTTCTATAACTTTAAAATGTTATTTTCCCCACTGGGAACTGAGCCCCGATGCACAAAATGACAGCCGCAGCTTTCCTTTCAGGTTGCGGCCAGACAATCTTGGCATTGCTGTTGGTGTGTGGATCCACAGCAGTGGACCTGTCCTTCTAGACATACAGAAGTCTTTTTACGTTGATTAACTCTAAAACTACTGAACAGATTCACACCAAATTACAAAAAAACACTCATTTTGTACCAAGATCTAGCTTTTTGCCAAATTTTGTTTTAAACCATTCAGCGGTTCAGGATTTAGTAGTGTCTAAAATTCCAATGGGAAACTGCATGGGGAAAACACGTTTTGGGACCCCCCTTTTTCTTACACTTAGATTGACGGATCAACTGAAACTTTCCAGACAACTTTGGCAAACTAGATTTGTCAAACGGCACCAAAGTTATAAGCAAAAAAATATATAATTTTCCTATGGAATCAAGGTCCTAATTATAACTAACTTCTACCAAACACCATTAGGTAAAATAAGTATTTTATGTGGCGGTTGCCACTGGGTAGTTATAGTTAGGTCAGCTGTTCCATAGGAAAAGTCTTTTTGTGTTCCTAATAACTTTTGTACCCCTTTTTGTTTTACCCTAGTAGCCTCATCTCATTCTCATATGATTGCAATTCCATAGATTGATGGGGCTCCTCACTCTCCGAGCCCAATTCCTCTTTTTCTAATTTTAATTATGTTTTCTTCTGCTGTCATCATTTACATCTCCTGTGCTTTACTTGGAGCCTTCTTTCACCATCTCTTCTCAGCACTTTGTTCTTCAATCCCTCTGAGGCATGTTCCACTGAAAGCCCTCCTTCCACTTCTTCGCTTTCTCCAAGCACATGTTCCTTCTTGGTGTTCTTCTCTTTCTTCCCTATGGCAGGGTCCTGTGGCTGCAATTGTGCCTCAGTGGATGAGAGTCCGGACGTTGACTGAGGAGGCGAGGAGGGCAGTCTCAGTGCTGTGGTTGCTTCAGAAGCCAGATTGTGAGAGGTCCAGGATGTGGTTCACTTCTATGAAATTAGAAAGTTGAGCATTGGGGGCTTTCTATATGACCTTGGCTAGGAAAGGTAGCAAAGAGATGGGTCTGACGTTCCTGAGATCTGTCGGGTCGGCAAAGGGTTCTTCAGCAAGGGGTTAATGTCTGCATGTCTCCAGTCTTCCGGGAAGATGGCAGAGTTGGAGTAGTTGATGGTGCAACATAGGTCAGGGGGGATGGTGGTGCCGGCTCTGTTGGAGATGTGATGCGGGCAGGAGTCGGAGGGTGCTCCAGAGTGGATACTCTTCATGATCTTGAGGGTGTTGTCAGCGGTGAGAGGAGTCCAGCTGAGTAGGGTCTGCTGAGGTCCCATGTTGTTGGGTGCAGTGATTGCGGGTGGGAGGGTCTTGGGTAGCAAGGCTTTTGAAGCAGTCGTATAGCTCCTTAACTTGTGGTGGAAGAAGGTGCCGAGGTGGTTGCAGAGGTCTTGGGAGGGTGGGATGACTGCTGTCTCTGTGCTGGATCTGGCAAATTCTATGACCACTGCAAAACATTCTTTGCTATTGATTGCGTTGGTGTCGATCCTTTTTTGAAGGGCCGCTTTCTTTGTTATTCTAATGAGGTGGTGGTGTGCGGTGACAGTGATCTTAAAGATTGGGTGGTCTTCCGGTGTCTTGCTGCTCCTCCATCTCTTCTGGAGCCACCTACAGGTGCATCTGGACTCATGAAGGGCAGTAGAGAACCAGATGGCTTCTTGGAGTGTCGCTTACTTGTGGCTTTCTTCAGGGGAGCAATAATATTGGCGCAGTTGGACATCCATTGGTGGAGGTTGCATGCTGAGGTATTGGCATCCATGGATCTCGGTGGGGGTGTTTTGCTGAGGGAAGTGGTGAACTGTTTTTGGTGACCTTGCTCCAACTTCTACGAGGACAGTGGTGGTGTATAGTGGGTATGATGAAGGAGAATTGGACGCAGGGGAGGTCGGTATACAGGATCTTGGTGGTGTGACTGAACGTGATGTCGCTGGTGGAGAAGATGGGGCCTAGCGTGTGTCCTGCTGAGTGGGTTTGGGATGTGACCCATTGTTTGAGTCCAACGGTGGTGAGGTTCTCCAGCAGGGATGAGGTGTTTTGTCATTGGAGTTGCCCAGGTGAGAGTTGAGGTCACCGAGGAGGATGTAGTCAGTGGAGGCAAGAGCGTGTGGTGCAATGAAGTTGATGATGAAATTGTTGAAGGGTAGGTGTGGTCTGGGGGACTGTAGATGAGGGTGCCTTGGAGGGTGGTGTTTGGGTTTGTCTGGATCTGTAAATGGAGGTGCTCTATGTTGGTTGAGTTGTCATCCACATAGGTAGTGAGGCAGAGAGTGCTTTTGTGTATGATGGTGATGCCTCCCCCCGGTTTGTTGATGCGGTCCTTGTGAATAATCTTGTAGCTGTCTGGGATCGTGGTGGGTATATCCGGGCAGATGTGGGGTTCTTCCAGCTTTCCCTGAGGAAGATGATGTTAGGGTCGACGGAGTCGAGCAGATTCCAGATCTTTATGGCGTGGTTGTGGAAGGAACGTGTGTTGAGCAGGATTCAGTTGAGGATGTCATGTCTTGTAATTGTCTGCTGTGTAGAGGGTGGGGCTGGTGTGCGGTGGCAGGTGAAGGTGCAGCTGCAGTTACGGCAGGAAAAAGGGCCCTGGGTGTTATTTGCCAATAACTGGCAGCAGGCGGTATGGTGTCCGATGTTGAGGGTGTTAAGGATGCTGGCATCGTAGCAGTGGAGGGTCCAAGAACCAGGGTCTGCAGTGCTGGGCATGGTCCAGGCGTAGACTGGCTTGCCTTTGCAGCACCTTCGGCACGCCAGCAGCGCAGCCACGCAGCAGGCGCCAAAAATAGTGTGAGGGAGAAGAGCTGGAGAACTGGGAGGCAGAAAGTGGGAAGGAGTGCTGGAGGAGGATGGGCTGTTTATTTTATTTTTTTCTTTTAAGACTTTTCTATAGCGCGAACATGACCCTTGGGTTTCAGAGCGCTTCACATTAATTGAGGTAGTTATCAACAAGCATTGTTATAGTCAACTTTCACAACATTATGAGGTAGGTAAATATACAGCAATAGAATGATAATATCAATTAAATTTATCCAAAAATATATATATAGAGTCTGATATAGGTATAGTATATAGCTAAATATAATGTGTAACAGTATCGATCGATCTTAAGTGTCTATTTCCTGTGCCTATTTCAGTTCCAGTCCTTGATCATGTATTCTATAGTCCCGAGCCTTGCCTTATGGAAGGAACTTACTCATTAGGAAGATCTTAGTTTCCCTCTTAAAGGATGTTGTGTCTGGAATCTTTCTAATATTTGGAGGAAGTGAATTCCAGATTCTGGGGTCTGCTCCTGAGAAAGCTCTATCATAAGTTTTCTTCTTCCGGAAGATGGCTGGTCTTAACACCAGCTCCTTTGCACTCCTGGCCGGTCTGTTTCCTCCAGATAGTTTAATTTTCTGAGCAAGGTAACTAGGTGTATTGTAGTGGAGCGCTTTGTGGGTTATGCATGCCATTTTTAGCTGTATTCTGGCTTCGTACGGTAGGCAGTTTAATGCTTTCAGGTGTGGTGATATATGGTCAAATTTCCTCGATCCGGTGATCAGTCTTGCAGCAGCATTGAGACATGCCTTCAGTGGTGCTGTTGAAATTTTTGGTAGACCTGCAGGGACACAGAGGGAAAAGGCATGGAAGGAGGCAAGAGAGGAGAAAAGTAAAAAAAAATGTTTTGAAAAAAGCAAAAAAAAATTAAAGGCGGGATAAAGAGATCAGAAGGTAAAAAGACAGAGGGCAGAGCTTCTGCAGAGCAGTGAAGCTCCCTCTGGACCACCAGGGATTAGGAGCAGGTGGGTGCCTGCAGGTGGAGGAGGTACTCGAACTCTGACACAAACAGGTCAGTGGTAGCAGCTACCTAGGCAGAGCTGTGCTGGAAGGGAAGCAGTTAAATGACAAGGATGGTGGGATAAGATGAAGAAGGAAGCATGAGGGGCATTAGTTGACGCTTCCGAGCTGAAAGATATGACAGCCTTTTGGAAGGCTGTCAATGCACCCTATTTTAAAGATAATACTAAGGCAAGGCTAGAAATTGCTATCTCTGAAGACGAGTGGGTGAACTATTTTAATACACTTTATGATTCCCCATGTATAAATGGTCCACCATCGAGTGAGATGTGAGGTTCCGTGACAATTGTAAGTGGTGTTTTCGACTCGCACGAATATGGTCGAGTCTGGTATCTATGAACCGCAAATGACGAGTTTAGTGGGTGTGCGCAGTTTCGCTGTGCTAACCTAAACCGTTCGTTTGTTACGTGGGTTTTTCATCTGTACCCACGGGTTCCTTCTTAGATACGGCATCCATTTTGTTTCTTGCCCTCAAGTAGCCAGCGAACGGACGTTGTCCGTTTCGCGACCCTGGGATTCCCAAGACATCCGCAGAAGACACATGTCCTTTGAAAGTGTCTTTATGACGAGGGGGATGATACTGTAAGGCAGATGGCCCCGCTCGAGGCTCATCTTGCCGTGCCGGTTTATTGTCTCAGCCGTGCATCTCATTAGGCACGTCCCTTTGATGCCTGTAGCTCGTGTTTCCCGATACCCCCCCTTTTACACCCTTTTCGATCTCCCCACTGTTTCCATCTTCCTCTGCACCTGTCCTTGTTCCTTCTTCGATCTGTTTTACTGCCGATTGGAATGTACTAATGGTGGGAAGATGGGTTTTTACAGTTGGGAACCGCCAAATGTTTCCGCACTTATGCCCCGGACCTTGAATGTATCAAAGTGACCAAAGTGACCCCTCTCGGGGATAATTATGGGAACCGAGTTGTAAACCTTTGTGTACCATGTAACCCTATGGGAGAAATCTGTATAAAAGGAGCGATCCACAGTAGCAATTTGAAGCAGTCTCCTCGAACTTACACTCGTTGTACTTCCTGTGACTTCTGTGTTCCCTGCAGTAAATAAACCTCGAATCTTTGACGCCGAAAGGAAGTGTCCCGTGTCTCTGTCATTCGTACGCCGGAGCAGGTTACCCACGAAGGTTTCAGGTGTTGTCCCCTGGCACCGCTGGGTCTTAAATAACCCAGTCCTTCAGTTGGCGCCCAACATGGGGCTGCATCAGTGGTACCGGTCCAAGCCCGACGATCGTGAGGAACTTCGTGTGAAATCTCCGAGGGAAGGTGCACTCCGCTTCATCGATCCTGTTGTCGAAATAAGTGGCCCGAAGACTTTTCCTGCGAAGATTCCCGCCTCCTGACGGCTGCGACGGACTGCTGCCCTGACTGTAGACCTGTTTTGGCGCCTGGCGTAGACCTTGGTATAGCGAGACGATTGACGGGCCTTCCTGGTGACGCCATCGATCTTTGAGTTAAGTATTTGTGGGTCGCTCCCAGAGTTCTTGGTTGTGGTTGCTTAGTTGTTGCATGGTTCCATTGCATTTGTGGTTCTTGGTACTTTGTTGTGATATTTGACGACTGCAGCCGCCAAAGACCGAGGGTTGTTGCTCTTTGCAGGGACTTGGTAAATCCCGTAACCCTTGACGTTTTTGGAACTCGGCTAGTGTGCAAGATGCCTGGTCGTAGTACTCTGTTTAGTTGTTTCAGACGTTGTGGTACGGATTCCCGACTGGAGGACTCTTGTCCTATACCTCCGGTTGGAACTCCAACTTATGAGCTCTACAGTAAGCACGGGCTAGGCCCGATTACTTTTAATGAATACTGGATTCGTTACACCAAAAAAGATGGTGCCCTTAGTTGGCCACCTCATGGTAGTTTTGAGACCACGATCTTAGATAATCTTGAGGCTAAATTGTTTGAGAAAAAGTCAAGGCCGGCCATGTTTGATGCCTTTCGGTTGTGGCGTAAAGAAGCCCGACAGAAAGAGATCAGACAGACTAAACGTAATCAGAGAGATGGTGTTGCTACTATTGTAAAGAAAGCAGAGCAGTTTCAGCGTGATAAGGAGGATAAGCAAAAGGAAGTGTTTGATAGGCTACAGCGTATGTCCATAGATAAATGCTATCCTGCTTTGCCTACGGAGTCGGATAACAAGGAAGAATTAGTTGAGGATCCTTTAATGTCCTATCTTATGAAGTCGCCACCTCCGTATGTACAGGGTACCGCGCCTCCTGTGGTTCCCCCTGTACCTGCTCCTCAACCTGTTCCTCAACCTGTTCCTCAACCTGTTCCTCAAACTGTACCCATTCTTCCGGTTGTTCCCGCTCCTTTGCCTACTGCTGTTCCTACTGCTCCTCCGCTTCCACATACTCCTGCTCCCGCTACTGCTCCTACTCTACTTACTCCTGTTGCTTCTTCTGTTTCTACCTCTTCTCTTGTTAATCCCTTATGCTATACTTCTCCATCTACTCGATGTCGTACCCCTCCAGTTGCGGCTAACTTCTTCAATTCTCTTGGCCCTGTTCTTGGGTCCGCTGGTTCGGACGGTCCTCAAAGACGTAGTCAGCTTCCCGGTAACAGGGAACGTGCTGCGTTATATAACATGGCGATGGGTTGGATGACGCACCCTCTTAGAAATCCTCCACGTGCTGTACTTGATACGTTCTGTCAATTTAATGTACCGACACAGAGGTACGTGTTCGAAGAAATGTGTAAGGTTCTGCACGACCAGATATCGGCCGATGCACCTGACGATGTGTTGACCGCTTTGTCTGATCTACAGCTTCAGTTCTCGAGCGGAATGATAGTGGATACCAACGTTCGACGCGCTGTCGAGCGGTTGTTATCTTTCCGTCCCTCTCCGATACCTCAAGCCTTGTTCGTTGAGGACGTTGAGAGACAGTTAGATGCGTCCGGTCAGTTTCCCATGCGTGAAGTCCCTCCCGTATGGATGCCAGCTATTCCTGGGGCTCAACCTCCGGTAGTGGCACACTTCCAGAGAGTGTGGATACATCTCCCATGGAAACGATCGGAAGTGTTGCAGGTGAAACAATCTTTGCCTGACCCTCGCAAAAATCCTGCAGGGTACTATAAATAATTGTCGCAGCTCGTAGACGCTACGATAATGAATCTTGCCGATATCGACATGCTGTTCGGCAATGTCGTACCTCAACCGGTATGGGCTAAGATTCGTCAGGAGAATCATCCAAACGAATTAGGTGGTGATTGGGCTGCCCTTGTAGCGGCGGATGGGTTGCAAACTGGTGGTGCTAAACCCGAGCAGTTGATTGCTGATCTCCCTCAAAGAATAATTACACTAATGAAAACACTTATGCCAGCTATGAGGGTGAACTGGGACAAATTGTCAGCCTGTAAACAGAAGAAGGACGAGAGTGTCTCTGATTTCTTTACGAGATTTGAGGAGGCATTCATCGACCATAGTGGTCAGGATATGGGCACTGAGGGTGGTCAACGGTTGTTTGTGGATAAATTTGTCTCTAACTTATTGCCCGACTTAGGCAATAAATTAAAAAATTCTGAGAGTGCGTGGGCCGTCTCTACATCTGCTCAAATATTGGCTACGGCACAGTATTACGAAAACAGAGAAAAAGAAGAGAACGACCGCGCTGATAAAAAGACGAAAGAACTTAAAACCAAAGTGTTGTTGCAGCAGGCCTATCCTCCGCGTTCGAATCAGAATGCTTCTCAGCAAAATAGAACGCAGTCGCAATCGAATAGGTCGCAATCTAGAAATGACTCCTCTTCCCAAAGATCTTCGTTAGGGTACAATCAGTGTGCCTATTGTAGACAGGAGGGTCATTTAAAATTCAACTGTCCTGTTCTAAACGATCATAACAGTGGTAACTCATCTAGAGGAGGTTGTGGTGGTTCTCAGCAGACATCACGTGGTAGGGGTCGTGGTGTTCAAAATGATCGTTCAGATAACTCATCAAATTCCAATAACTGTTTTGACCAACGTGGATCATCGCAATCACGATCTGCGCAGTACAATGTAGATGATTATTACGTCGATCAGGGAACTGACGACAGTAATTACTAGGACAGCCATAGACAAGGAGAGGGAGTGGTATCAGTTCCGGTTGATCAGAGAGGGCCTTACGTCGCAGTTGCTACATCGGGCGTCGTTGAGCCTTTTCTGTTGGACACTGGTGCAGCGAAAAGTTCCATAATGCATTCGAAACTCCCTGGCGCACCTTTGTCTGGCTTAACAAATGTTTCCGTTGGATTCTCTGGCGCCCCCGTTAGCAATCCAGTTTCGCGCCCTTTGCCCCTTACAATTGGCCTCGTGAGCTTCAAGCTCCGCTGATTTTACCTACTGGTTGTGGTGAAAATCTTTTGGGCCTGGATTTGCTAAAACGTTTGTATGCAACTTTGTATTGTTCTCCTGCGGATGTAAAGCTTACGTTAGGAGAGAGGGTTGTCTCTCCTATGTACTTGTCTCTCGATAAGCTTCCACCGGAATTGAGTTCTCTTCCTGCATCTTTGTGGGCTACAGGTCCCAATGATGTGGGCCTGCTTGACATCTCCCCTTATGTTGTTCAGCTGAAATCTAATGTACGATTGCCACGTATTCCCCAGTATCGAATCTCTCTTGATGGTGAACGAGCACTGTTAGCGATCATTTATGATCTGATCGAGAAAGATGTTATTGAAGAAACGCGGGGAAACGTGTGCAACAGCCCTGTACTGCCCATTCTAAAACGTACTGATCCTTCAAAACCGCCTGTTTATCGTTTTGTTATCGATTTACGGGAGGTGAATAAAATTGTGATTCCTCAGTTCCCTGTTGTGCCTGACATCACGGCGCTACTGACTCTGATTCCAGCTTCTGCATCTTGGTTTTCGGTGATCGATTTGAAGAATGCTTTCTTTAGCATTCCGATTGCCGAAGAAAGCAAAGACCTTTTCGGTTTCTCTCTTGGTGGTCGCAGCTTCCGGTTTAAACGTGCTCCTCAGGGCTACTGTGAGAGTCCATCGATTTACAGTCAAGCCTTGAAGGGTCAACTGGATGCGTTTTCGTTGCCAGCTGGTGCGGCCTTAATCCAATATGTCGATGACTTATTGGTGGCTGCAGATACTCAGGACATTTGCAAAATTGCTACGGTGTCGTTGCTGCAACATCTCTGTGACTTACATCTCAAAGTGTCACCTTCTAAACTCCAGTATTGTTGTCAAGAAGTAACCTATCTAGGTCACTTATTGTCAAAGGAGGGAAGGTGGTTGACCCCAGAGAGAATTGCAGCAATTGCGCGAATGGCTGTGCCAACAACCCAAAGAGATGTGCGTGCCTTTCTAGGTATCCCGTCGTATTGCAGGCAATGGATTCCAAATTTTTCATTGCTAGCGAAACCATTGGTGGCTCTTACATGCAAGGATGTCTCAACTCCTTTTACCATGGACGGAAGAATGTCAGAAGAGTTTTTCTGAATTGCGTGACTCATTGTGTTCGGCTCCTGTGTTAGGTACTCCTGACTACAGTAAGCCGTTTACATTATATGTTCACGAGAGGGAAGGTTGTGCTTTGAGTGTCTTAACGCAACCTTTTGGTGGTAAGCAACGTCCATGTGCATATTTTTCCTCGACCTTGGACCCGGTAGCTAGAGCATTGCCGAGTTGCTTGAGAGCGACAGCGGCAGCTGCGGTGTCCATCCGACAATCAGCAGGATTGGTCATGGATAATATGCTTACGGTGATGGTTCCGCATGCGGTCGACACTCTTTTGAATCGTACGAAAACTCAGCACTTGACGAGTGCGAGGTTGTCTGGGTACGAGTTGACGCTGTTGGCAAGTCATATTCAGATAAAACGTTGTAATGTTCTGAACCCGGCGACTTTGTTACCAATTAGCACAGAGTCAGATGAAATAGCAGCCCATGACTGCTATCTGAGGACTGAAGAGGAAACAAAAGGTCGAGTGGACCTTAAAAACACCCCTTTGGAAAATCCAGATGGAACCTTGTATGTGGATGGTTCATGTTTTAAATTGCCGAATGGTGATGTGACTACTGCGTATGCTGTTGTAACTTTGAATACTGTTGTGGAAGCTGCGAGATTGAATCAGAACTCTGCCCAGGCTGCAGAACTGATTGCTCTCACTAGAGCGTGTGTGTTAGCGAAAGGGAAACGTGTGAATGTGTTTACCGACAGCCAATATGCATTTGGCGTCGCCCATAGCTTTGGACGGTTGTGGAGAGAGAGAGGTTTCATGACGTCGCATGGTACGAAGATTCAGCATGGGCAGCTTGTGAATGATCTTTTGGATGCACTTACGTTGCCTAAGCAGGTAGCGATTGTTAAATGTAGTGCACATCGTAAGGTGACGGATGATGTTGGTCGTGGTAATGCATTTGCGGATGAGATTGCTAAGGAGACTGCCCGGAACCTTAGCACTAGAATGTATGTGACGAGTTCGGTTAGGTGGCCTACAGAGACTAGTATGTGTGAGGACACTATCGAGAGTGTGAAAGCAATTCAAGATGAGGCCACCGAGACTGAAAAGACGAAGTGGAAAGAAAGTACGGAAAAGTTGGATGCGAATGGTTGTTGGGTTGATTTGTCGGAACATAAGAGATGGATGTTGCCGGATGCGTATGTGCTAGCTGTTGTGACAATGGCGCATGGGTTAGCACATATTAGTGTGAAAGGTATTTGTAAGTTGCTGTCCCATGTGTGGAAGAATGATGGTATCACGAAATGTGCTGAACGGTTGGTTAAGAATTGTATGGTATGTATGTTGTACAATCCTGGTAACGGAACCCCAACACCTCCTGGCCATTTTGCTCCCCCTTCAAGTCCTTTTGAGGTGATTCAATTAGACTTCATCCATATGGAGAGATGCAACAACCTGAAATATGTTTTAGTTGTGGTTTGCGCGTTCTCCCGATGGATTGAAGCCTACCCTCTCAAAGACAATACTGCCCTGTCGACTGCAAAAATCCTACTGAAAGAATACTTTCCTCGGTATGGAATGCCTCGGATTGTATGGTCTGATAACGGAAGTGAGTTTGTGGGGAATGTGATGAAGAGTGTGTGTAAGGGCCTTGGAATTAATCAAAAATTCCATAGCGCCAATCATCCCCAGTCAGCTGGTTTGGTTGAAGGGTATAACGGCACCCTTAAACTAAAGCTAGCGAAGATTCAGGCTACGACTGGTCTTTCGTGGCCTGACGCCTTACCCTTAGCGTTACTGTCAACTAGGGCAACCGTACACTCCCGAGTAGGGCTCAGTCCCTATGAAATAGTGTTCGGTCGTCCTGCGAATGTCTGGGGGGTCCCTAGACCGGGTGTGTTCTCTAGTCTTGAGTATCCAATGTTGATTGACTATCTTCATGATCTGACTGCTAAACTGAGGTTAATTCACCAACAGGTTTACGAAGCATTGCCGACGCAGACGGAGGGTCCAGGCCACCAGCTCCAGCCCGCAGACTGGGTGGTAACGCGTAACTTTGCCCGTAAGAAGAATTTGGAACCCCGCTTCACTGGACCCTACCAGGTCCTCCTTGCCACGAGAACTGCTGTCCGTTTAGAAGGCCGAAAAAATTGGGTGCATGCCACCCATACGAAGAAAGTTCCTATACCCTTACCGGCTGACTCGTGGGTGAGGAGGGGCATTGCTTCAGCTGAATCCGAAGGATTGCCGGCTTTTGTACCTTTGAGCGACGCACAACCTGTCGGAGAATCCTCAGTGCAGCAGAAAGACATTGTTGAACATTTGCCACCAAAAGACTCAAGACCGGAACATTCGACTGATCAGCAGGACTCTGTTCCCTCATCGGATCCTTTGTTTGATGAACATACACGTCCTGGGAAAACTCGATATTTTTTGCGATCCAGCACTAAGGACAAATAAAAAAAGAATTTTCGTTTTGTCCCTTGACAATTGCATTTCCCGTTTTCCACGATCAGTCTGAACACCTGTATCATTGTAATTATTTTTGTATATATTGAGTTTCGTTCCATATGTGTTTTTGCTTCCACAGCTGAGAGACATTTTGCATATACATTGTGAATAAAGGCCGTAGGGCCGCGCGTGTACTTCCTTCTGGTTAGTAGGTCTTGACGCTAGGTTAAAGACCGTCGGTTCCTGGGAACTCCTAGGGATTGACTACTGCTACACAGAACGAAGTGCGTCAAGAAACGTTGCGGACGGTCATAGGGGATGGCGTTCTCAAAGCTGATGGACTTGGAAGAAGCTCAGGCGCAAAGATTCAAACTGCAACAACTTATTTGTACCAAATGTTTTATGTTTCAAATGTTCGTATTGCTTTTGACTGTTTCTGCACTATTGGCGGGTGGGGTGTATTACATGATGTCGTACTTCTTACCTTCTGCCATACCTACTCCTACTTCTGACCCTAAACTTACCTCCACTGCATCCCCTCATTCTTTCCATATCCTACCTGAACACGAGCAGGCTAGACGTGCAGAATTCCGAAATAATTCCTTTATTCAGCTCCTTCATCAGCACCAGTTAGTGGTTAATACTACTAATTGTTGGGTGTGTGGGCTGATGCCACATACCACGGATAAGGGTATTCCATATCTGGTCTTACCGTATAGTTCCCAGGGTTCAGCTCGAGCATTCCAAACAATGTTTCGAAGCGCACTAGATTCTTACCCCAGTCGAGAGCCGCGTTCTCCCTACTTTGGCCCTGGCTCGTATCATAAGCCTTTGTCTATAGCGATAGAAGATTTAGATAGAGATATCTATGAGCCGTCGCTCATCCCAGAGGAAGAGGTACAAGCCTATAGGGTCCTGAGTAAGGTCGAGTATAGTGCGCTCACGAGTGAAAAACAGCTTAAAAGCTCGCCTCCGATATGGGTCGTACCCCACATTGGTAATTTTTGTCTAATGGGTCGTGGCCGAAGATCGAAAGCCCGACTTGGAGAGAGTGCTTGCACCGAGAATTACATTCTGCCGATGGTCTCGTCCCCTGTGTTTCTGGCTGCCAAGGGTACATACTTTGTCTGCCATGATCGCGCGTATGCATGGTTGCCCTCCGACTTTGTGGGCTCATGTTTTATCGCAAACCTGTTGCCTCCGACGTTCACTGTAGACGCAGACTATCACAAGACTAGAGTTGTGAGAGGCGTAATTAGAGAAGAGGACACTGCCGGTCAAGAGGCAGGAGACTTTTTCAAGGGTTTCCTCCCGTTTTGGGGGCCTATGGTTAATAGTAGGAACCTGAGACAGTTGACTCGAGTGGTGGAATCGACAGCTAATATTACTGCCAGTGCCCTTGGTAATATCACCACAGAACTTCAGGCGGATAGGTTTATGACGTTATCTTAGCAGATCGAGGTGGGGTATGTAAGGTGATCCATTCGAGCTGCTGTATTTTCATTCCAGATAACGCTCCGACCGTCTATCAAGCCATCTCAAAGTTGCATAAGATCTCTGAGTCCATACACGTGGATGTAGGGGATTGGACGCTACTTGGGTGGTTTTGGGGCCTGATGTCGACTTGGGGTTGGAAGATTCTGATGATTATCGGAGTTGTTGTGGCATTCCTGTTCACTTGTTGCCTTTGTGTGCAGTGTGGTCCTGCCTTATGTGGCCTCTGTGCTACAACGTGTATAAGACAGCCACCTGTTACCAAGGGGACTCGGTTGGACAGAGCTATGTTACAGCAACATCTAGATGGTCTGATGAATATCGAGTATGATTCTGACTAGTGCTTGCCTACGTGAGGGCAAAAGGAGCGTCTGAGGTTCCGTGACAATTGTAAGTGGTGTTTTCGACTCGCACGAATATGGTCGAGTCTGGTATCTATGAACCGCAAATGACGAGTTTAGTGGGTGTGCGCAGTTTCGCTGTGCTAACCTAAACCGTTCGTTTGTTACGTGGGTTTTTCATCTGTACCCACGGGTTCCATCTTAGATACGGCATCCATTTTGTTTCTTGCCCTCAAGTAGCCAGCGAACAGACGTTGTCCGTTTCGCGACCCTGGGATTCCCAAGACATCCGCAGAAGACACATGTCCTTTGAAAGTGTCTTTATGACGAGGGGGATGATACTGTAAGGCAGATGGCCCCGCTCGAGGCTCATCTTGCCGTGCCGGTTTATTGTCTCAGCCGTGCATCTCATTAGGCACGTCCCTTTGATGCCTGTAGCTCGTGTTTCCCGATACCCCCCTTTTACACCCTTTTCGATCTCCCCACTGTTTCCATCTTCCTCTGCACCTGTCCTTGTTCCTTCTTCGATCTGTTTTACTGCCGATTGGAATGTACTAATGGTGGGAAGATGGGTTTTTACAGTTGGGAACCGCCAAATGTTTCCGCACTTATGCCCCGGACCTTGAATGTATCAAAGTGACCAAAGTGACCCCTCTCGGGGATAATTATGGGAACCGAGTTGTAAACCTTTGTGTACCATGTAACCCTATGGGAGAAATCTGTATAAAAGGAGCGATCCACAGTAGCAATTTGAAGCAGTCTCCTCGAACTTACACTTGTTGTACTTCCTGTGACTTCTGTGTTCCCTGCAGTAAATAAACCTCGAATCTTTGACGCCGAAAGGAAGTGTCCCGTGTCTCTGTCATTCGTACGCCGGAGCAGGTTACCCACGAAAGTTTCAGGTGTTGTCCCCTGGCACCGCTGGGTCTTAAATAACCCAGTCCTTCAGATGTTAGCTTTGGATAAGGATTCGGCCTTTGCAAATAAACATAAAGAGGAGCTGAAATTCACTTTAGCAGAGGTTACTAAGGGGATAAATTCCAGTCTGGGTGGTAAGGCGCCCGGACCAGACGGTGTTCCTGTGGACGTTTTCAAAAACAACATAGCCTTATGGGCACCTCTACTTACTATAATATTTAATGCAGCAGATAAGGTGGGACTAGTTAGCACATGGTATGAATCAATCATCCTCCCTATTTTTAAAAAGGGAGACAGGGCCAGATGTGCATGCTACCGCCCAATATCTTTGCTTGATTCAACTATTAAAATAATTGGACGGGTCATATTAAATAGTCTGCAGTTATGGGCTGAAGAGAATAAGGTTATTAGCTACCTCCAATACGGATTTAGAGAAGGGATAGGGACAGTCGATCCAAGTATACCAAGGTGAAAGAAGGCAGGTTATATTTAACATTTGTGGACCTAACATCCGCCTTCGACTGTGTAACACAGAGCAAATTATGGCTGATCTTGACTCGGTTGGGTGTGGACAACAACATCATCCAGTTCCTTAGAGAGCTATATAACGGCGCAAAAGCCACGATTAGATATGGCAAAAGAGGGGAGTGTACTAGAATGTTCAATATGGCGAGGGGTGTGAAGCAAGGATCCGTCCTCGCACCTTTCTTATTTTCTATATATATTAATGAGCTAGAGAGCGTCCTGCTTCAAGATTGCCATGATATGCCCACGGCACAAAAGCGATCAATACCTGCACTCATCTATGCAGATGATGCAGTCTTAATGGCAAGGACCCCCTCGGCTATGCAATTGATGATATCATCATTCAGTACCTTTATGACTAAGCTAGATCTGAAGGTTAACTGTACAAAAACTTTTAGCATGAATTGTGGTCGAGGAACTAATCTGAAACAAAGAACTATGTTTATTGACTCTAAACCCTTAGACCACGTTCAAACCTTCCCATATTTAGGAATTCTTTTTGACCGCACTGGACAGTGGGGTAGTGTAGTCAAAAGTAGGAACCTGTTATTTGCCAAATCTATTATGGCTCTTAAACTGTTTAGTAAAAAGCTAGGGAGCAAACCTGTGAAAGAGCTCCTTTACATATATAAATCTAGTTGTATAGCGGTTGCAACGTATGGAGCGGGAATCTGGGGGGATGCTAATGTCCTTGCTCTTCAGCTAACTGAAAATGGCTTTATTAGATATCTTTTATCTCTCTACCTGAAAGTATTTCAACCTATAACTGCCATATTTAATTAGGCTTACCCTACTTAGAGGATATTATCAAGATTCAGCCAGTTCTTCTTTGGCATAGGGTGTGGACAACAAAGGAATGTCAACTAAACCGTCTCATCTTGAAAGATGTGCTGAAAATGGACTGTGTTCACCGAGTGAAATGGTTGAGATATGTAAGGTCATTTCTTGTTAATATCGATCATCTGGAGTATTATGACGACCCTCTATCAATGAATAAGATTCCAAGAAAAGTACTAAAAAAGTTATGCCTGAATTACTTGGAACAATGCAGGGAGAAAATTGAGTTTACCAAGAAAACCGTGATCTCTCACCAATTGACGCTTATCCCGCAGGTTATCCAACCATACTTAACCCTGCAGATGAGAGATCATGAAAGATTTTTGATCATTCGTTTCAGATTTGGTATCCTTTTTAGACTCTTGAGCTTTCCCTCTATTAATAATTGGAGTAGTAATATATGTAATTGTCCCTGCGATAACTTGTCTACACAATCAGATATTCATATCTTATTTTTCTGTAAATTTAATTCTAAACCGAGGAAAAGGTGGATTTTACCAGTATTAAGGTACTTAGAGCTTAGACAATGTCGACCTGCATTTTTAGCAATAATGAAATTAGATCCCATTTTTACTGTGGCATCAGTTTCTGCTGATCTCAAAAGAGTTTTTTATTTCCGAAAATCAATTCTTATATGATTTTACATGTAATTGAACTGTGGCATTTAACTGTGAATATTGTATGTTTTTAAGTAATATGAATTATGTGATTTAATTGTTGTAATATAAATTGTGATTATGTGTAAACTTTTATGGTTATTATCTAATTTAACCGAATAAAGTCTCTTGAATTGAATTGACAAGGATGGTGAGATTGCTCCCTTCACAGCACAGAAGCCACCATAAGTGGTGTGAGGGGAAGGGCTGGACAGCTGGTAGGCGGGAAAATGGGCAGCAGCGTTGGAGGAGGGCGGGCCGTAGAGGATGAGCACCGGCAAGGAGGGACATGGAGGGAAAAGGCACAAAAAGAGGAAACAGACAAGAGAGGAGAAAAGTAAAAAAGACAAGTGAAAGAAGGGAAAAAGATCAGAAGGCAGAAAGACAGAGGGCAGAGCAGAGAAGCTCCTTACTGTTCCACCAGGGATGAGACGCAAGGGGGTGCCTGAGGGTGAAGGAGGGCCTTGAACTTGGACCAGCAAGTATCAGGGGCAGCAACTACATAGAAGGAGTTGCTCTGGAAGGGAAGCAGTTTACTGACAAGGTCTTCCAGTAGTCAACTCATGTCGAGTTTCCGAGCCACAGCAATAAGTTCCTCATACCTTCCTCTGGTTCACTCAGTCAAGGATCTGTTGAAACACCAACTTTTTGGGTTCCTTCTTATCACAGTATAGGAGCTTTGCGGTTCTTCTACTTGATTGACATTTTGGCATCCACACTAAAAAAGTTAATTTAAATTTTATATGAATAATTATATAAAGGACATAGGCACATGAAATGGTCATACTCAGAGTGAGTTTCACGGGTATAATGTGACTGACTGTGCCTCAGCAATACTAATTCTTTCAGGCTGGTGCCTCTAATAGTCCAACAAAAATGGAGTCAGTGCACTGTAATGAAGCTACCGCAAGTCATGTGTTCGACATGCATAGTCAGTCGCATATCAGGTTCACTGATGGAGCCACATGTCCAGAAAGCCCAACATATGACTGTTCCAAAACTATTAGTCAGCAGAGCTCTGCTGACCTTTCCTAAAATCACACTGTTTAGACTGCCCTATTGTTGAAATAATCAAGATAATGACCGATTATTCCTCTCAATTAACTCCGGATTCAACACCAGTCTTTCTTGCATGCTCTCTTATGCCATCCAACCCACTGATTCTGAAATAAAGACAATAACCTTTTCTTAGTAGGGTGTCATTTACCGATTCTAAATTTCTTAGAGAGAGGAAATACCCTATTTCAATTCACATATAATAGAGGAATCTACTCCACTGTGGCGTGTTGGACCCACAGCAAATGAGAAATGACTGTTTCTACTGCACACTCAATGCAAGTTACAATACGAATTCAGCACAGAGCAGCACACTATAGGATGCTTCAATGTTGTTTCTAGTTGTAAGAAATGTATTTATTAGTTGGGGTGGAGGGTTAGTACAAGTAATAATCACAATCTTTGTCAGGGTGAACAACAAACGTCACTAAACAAACCTGAACTCAAACCCCTGCTTAACTGTGGCACAGAGCAGACAATTTTAAATAGATGCAAAGTGCCAAGTATTGATGCTGTACTAAAAAAACTAAAAATAACGGCTAAATGCAAAACAAAAATCCCAAATCACATTAGAATAGAGTAAAATGCAATAAGCAAAATGGCACCAAAACAACAAAAATCCAATACGTACAAAAGGAATTATGATTTTGTAAAGTTGATGGTTCAAAAGAGCGCCAAAGAACCTTTAAGGGTAAAAGTGTGGTCACTTGTTGGAGCGTGACCAGGATAAATTCTAAATTAAGGTTACCCGCAATTGAGCGCAGGTAGGATGCAGGGAACTGCAACCATTAACCATTCCAGCCAAATACATATTCCAACATTTTCTGCTGGAACCTCCACCTATTAGAGGAGATTAATAACGAATAGAAAATAATCATGCAGGTTAAGTTTGGCGATAACACTAAGTTAGTCTCTCCATGAAGAAGAGCGCTTCACACATTTTCATTGGAACAAAGCAGAGAAAAGCTGGTGGTACATGACCATGAGATGATCATCAATTGCTTGCGCTGGTTGAGCTGGTCTGCACTTGGTGGGAGGGTCAGGCATTAGGTCAGGTGTTGTTCAAAGAGAGGAGCTTTGAGGTCTTTTTTGAAGTAAAATGACGGAGAGTTACATAATCTTGTGGCACATCCAGAGAAGGACTGGCTTATATATCCCTCATGCTGGGAGGTGGGGGATTTGAGCAGGAGCAATTTAACATTTTATGAGTCTCAGCCCGCGTCTGAAATGTTCAGTTTCTTGGAGGGTAGAAGGTTAAAGGAGAGTGCAGAGCTTTAGGAGTAAGGCAGGCAGTTTGAAATTGAGGTCCCGCTTCTATGGGAAGCCACTGAAGGGTGCGTAGAATGGGGGAGATGCGTCCAAATTCCTAGGGACCTGTCATGTAGCGGGCTGCCACATGTAGAACTGCTCTGCCCTGAGAGGACATAGGTAAACTTTGGGAATGCCGAAAACGAGTGCAATTCCTTAGTCGAGTCTGGGGAGCACAAATGCCTGGGCATAAGATTTAAGGTTTTGCGCTGGGGTGAGGCTCCTGATACCCAAAGACGCCTTAACAGGAAATGGGCACTCTTAGCCAACTTTTAAAGAAAGCTCACATCTCTCTGGCAGTGCAGCCCAAGTGGCTATCACTTTATACACCTATTTGGTGGAATCAAAATATTTCTCCCAGAGCCTGAACCACAGGCACCATTGCAGTCTGAGTGACAACAAGGTCTTGTTCATATAGAATGTCCCATGAACGCGCACTACTGCATTGCCACCATCTATAGGATGGGTTTGTTTGGAGTAGAGTCTGACCACCCACTCTTTGGCCGTCACAACGTCAACGTGGAGAAGGACAGTATTAGTTCTCCATCGATCAGTATTGTAAGAATCCCACAAAAACTGCTGTTGCACCAGTCAGCTTCATGGAGGTGCAGAAATTGAGTACCCCACTAATGCAACTTTTGCAAGATGCACATGACTTGATTTGATTAAAACACACTTTTCTTAAAGTCACCACGCTGTAAACTAGTAGTAGGCATAAGGTCTCTGCTCATAGGAGACATGATCTAATAGTGAAAAAATCTAGGATTGTGTGGTAGTCAACCTGCCCTCTGTAGCCTATCAGTCATCTACCATGTGCTGCTTCGTCGTGCACTGAAAAGCCTGTGTTTTGGGGACCCCTTTGAAGGATTACAAATATGTCTAATTGCAAGATATTCATGGCGATCCCTGAAGTGGGGTTACGATTACTGTGTACATTAGGAGAAAATTAGGGCGCAGTCTTGACACATCTGGTTAAATAGGTCACAAAACCAGCAGGGTAGCCTCGTCTATTACATCGGTCATCGCAGGGCCAGCATTGAGTCACTGGGCAGTGGTACCCCATCACCGCACACTTTCAGTGTCCTCTCTGGCACGGACCAGTAGATGTTGCCTCATTTCCACATCACTTAAGCATCTTAGCCACGCTCCTGATTGTCAGCTCTAAGCAAGTGAAAGTGATAACCCCAAACGCAAGCAGATGCATTTCATTTCCTTCACATGGCAATTAAATGTCATTGAAAAAAGGACAGTAGTGAGGGATCATTTTCGGCCAACAAATTAGTGCAAATTTTTCTATAAAACCATGATAATGTGTTCTTCATGACAAAGTCAAAACTATTACATCCATCGGCAACTACACTTTTTAAAGTTCAGTTTTTTATTTTTCTTAATCAACCCTCGCATAGTTCATTCATTGAGCAAAAAAAAAAAATTGGTCAAAAGAATATAAGGGAAAAAGAGAAAGAAGGAGGCGAACTGAGCCCTAACTTCAGCTATCACTGCATACACAACCAAAACACACCGGGGTTCTTCAAAGGGAAGAAAAGCACGGGTTTGACACCCGAAAACAACAATTAATGCAAATCCATCCGTTTAGAAGGTGTTACCGAACAAAAGCCAGAAAATAATAGCATAAGCATTCTAAAGGACAAAGATAAATGAAAGGAGATTGCAATGAAAAATAAACGTGTGTCTCCAGGTGGCCGCAGGACACTTGTACAAGTTGGAACACACAGGATTCACGGATAGCTCAGGGGGTTTAATTTCTGCCTCTTCAGTTGCACGTAAAGGAACCCACGACAACACGAGACTTGACTTCCAGGAGGGAGGGGCAGTGTTTGCCTTCTTAACAAAGGCGTGCAAGTCTGAAGGCGCTTCCAGTCACCGGCCTGTCCGCGGCGTGTGCGAACGTGCCTTTGGTATGCGCGCAACACTTACAGTGCCAGCTATTCTTATCTCTCCAACACTCCCTTCTTTGCTGGAATCCTGCCTCAGCCCCAGCGACAGGCTCAAAAGAGAGCGAAATCCGCGTGTTCGTGTGGGTGCTGATTCCTCCAATGGGGAGGGTCCATTACCACAGCCAGAGTACTTCGAAGTCAACTGTATGCAACATGATTACCTACAATAAAAGACACCAGTGAGATTGTGTTGAAAGAATTGTGTTGCAGGTTTACACATCATTTTTGGTGGAGGCGAACCAGATGGACGCCCATAACTCTGAGATGGTCTTGTGAGGCTTCAACTGGGATGCCAAAGTTTCTTTTCCATTTGTAGGGGTGCATCATAATCACGAGTAGTTTGCACCTGCATTAATTTTTGTTGTGTTAACATTTGGCCATTAGAATGTGAAATGTAATAACAGGTAAAAGTGAAATGGTGGTAATTTTTTGTGCAATGAGAAGAATTGGACATGACAATTGCATTCTGAATCAATCTAAATCCTAGTATTCGCTTAAAGCTGACTAATGAAGTTTATTTACTGAAATGTAATGCCTTGATTTAAAGTTGCACCATATTAATGTCTGTGTATTTGCGTGTTTAACTGAAACTTTAACGTGTAGAATGAATGTAAGTTGCATACAATCATTCATGTATTTGATGTGCTCAGGTAACCTGTTGATTTAGAAATGATCAGTAAAATGTTCATCAATACGTGGTTTCACAAGACCTACGTGCTATTTTCTTATGTTGGCCGATTTCTGAAGGACCGAGATGCATTTTCCCTGGACGCTCTCATATTAGACTCGATAGTTGAATTTCATGTGCATGTTGAATTGGTTCTTTCTCACTTTTCTGTTGCAGGTGGAGGATACATTTGTACAATGAGTGCTTATAATGTGCGACAGTGTTCTTTCTCACTGGTAGAAGGCCTGGGAATTAAGGTAATCGAGCCAGAAGCTGGGAATATCAAAACTAAATAGAAAATCCCCTACAAGGAGGTGTCCAGAGGGATGAGGCAATTGGATGATGTGAAATGGGCGTGTCTTATGATTTTGGTGTGTGAATTAGGGACAGTGCCCTGGGGGTTGAGTTAGGAGAGGAGATCAATGGAGAGAGTAGGAGCATCTTAGAACTAGCTCTGTTGCTGTATGCTACTTGACCAATACAACGTGAGTTCACTTCTTAGGAAGTCTTCATGTGCTTTTGACACCTTTTTTCCCTGAACTTGCCTGGAAAATGCTAAGAACGGATGTCACGGTAGTTGTAGTCTAGGGACAGACGAACGCTCTTTATACACAAACCTCCAATGAAGTCTGATCTTGACGTCGGGGCACTTATTGCCTGATTTCGATTTTGGAATTTGTCAATCTTTTAAGGCTTCAGAGACTGAAGTTCGCACACAGATTTGGCTTTGTATTAGTTCCGACGTACTTCTACAACCTCGCCTTGAAGTGCTTGTATATCCAGTTACAAGGGCGGCTCTAGGCTCATGGTGGCCCTGGGCAGGGAGCGTAGGTAGGGGGCCCCGGAAGAGGGGTCTGGGCGGGGCGGAGCGCGGAGGCCAGTGAAGAGGGGGGGTCAGGGTGTTTGGAAGTGGAACAGAGCCGGAGGCCGCCAAATCCCTGCCAGGGGCCACCACGCAAATATGTATCCATCCTCAGAGGATTATTATATTAAGGATATATATAGGTGTGGTGGCCCCTGAGGTTTGGTGGCCCTGTGCAGGTGCACAGCTTGCACATGCCTAAGGCCGGCCCTGCCAGTTATTTTTGGCTTCATAATAAACCCACTAACCTAGAACCTGGAGTCTGTGATTCTTCAGAGTCATGATTTTTTGAGCTAGTGATTCTGACCTAATGAGGTATTTCTCCCCTCTACACTTCTAAAGCAGGTACAAACGGTCCATTGACTGAGGGTTCCAGAGTACATTGACAAAAAAAAAACCCGTCCCCATCTGGAACAACAAGCCCTTGCACAGGTCACAGGATTACAACTGCCCCCAGGAGCAGGGGGCCGCATTGCTTTTATCCTGTGGCCCTGCTGCAGTGACTCCTGCAGCCACCTTTGTGCCTGGGCTTCTTTGCTGAACTAGTTGCTTCTGCACCATCCTGTACCTCGACTAAGCCTCCTCGGTTGCTTATGACTTCCCTGGAGCTCACCCTGCTCATGTGCCATTTCCTACTTCCTCTCAGTACTGACACTCTTTCGGTTACTAGGTTTGTTCACTAGAGGCAAATTGAAAACACCCAAGCTACTCACCCACGTTCACCTTGCTGCCAATAAGGGCACCCGATATATCCCTGCCCTTTGCTGCTTATTTTTTTGTGCGAGTCATGTGGCCTGTGAAGTGCATCATATATGTTCCCAATGAGAAACAAGCCTTTTACTTCACAGAGGTAGAGGCCTACAATAGAGATATCAGACTGGCCGCAAAACATAACTTGATGGCAATATGAGACCAAGAGCAAGATGAAAAGTGAAAAAGGACAACTATAGATTTGAGAAAACTGGTGTTTTTTAGTGCAAATGATTAACTTGAATAGCCCCGATGTCCATCGTATGATGTGAGACGAGTGATGCTCCAAGCTTAGTGAGTGTCATAATTCCTATTTTGCTAGTAGCAGATGATGCCCTCCTAATATCGAAAACCGTGAGTGCCCTTCAGTGACTTCTTAACGAATTTGGTGCTCTTTGTAATGACCGTGGTTTAGAAATAAGTATAGCCAAAACAAAATTGATGGTCCTCACTAATTGCAGAAAGGTCACGGGCAACTAAGTTTTGGGGTAGAAGGTATAGAGAAGAGTCAACTTGTTCACTTACCTGGGGTTTAAGATCTCGCCGACTTTGCCATGGTGCTCCCACATTAATATGGCCTTGCTGAAACATAGGCAGATTGATGGGGTCATTTTGAAAGAATGCCATGCTTCTTACACCAAACCCATAGCCTCCACTTTACAGGTTTATGTGGCCAAGGCCTTGGGTGCCACAATTTATGGGGCTGAAATATGGGTTTTTGTGATGTCTCTGCTCTAGCTCGCTCAAAGAGTAGATTCTTGAAAGGACTAGCCTCCATTTCCACTAGCACTCCTTTGCATCCTCTGTATTTAGATGTGGACATTAAAAAGGTTGCCTTGAAAGTCTTTCTATGGACTTTAATCATCTGGCGGAAAATATGGTCCACCCTGGAGCAGGCGCATTATGCAGCGGCCTTACAAGATAACATCAGGGTGAATAGATTTAATCAAACTCCATGGCTGAGAGCTATGAACAATTTGTTGGTTGTCCTAGGCCTTGGGGATTACTGATCTCCTCCCATGGCAGCCCTTTTGCCATCGAAGGCTGACATGAAGAAACAATATTGGGCTCTGCTGGCAAGCTTGGAGGAGCAAAAGGTCATGGGCACATTAACTGGGGACTTCTTAAGTTTCAAATCTATGCATTGTTTAGAGAAATACAGTGACCTGATTACTGTCCCATTTGACAGGAAATTATACCATCAATTCGGAGTGATCTCACTTCCTCTCAGGTCGTTTACAATAAAATGGGCAAGATCTGAGCCCGCCATGTGTCCCTTTCGTAGTACCCATGCTGAGTCTCTAATGCATATGGTGTTTCTATGCCGACCTATGCCCAGCCCTGCTTAGTGTGGTTGATATTTATTTGTATACAGCTTTGTACCTCTAGTTATTCTGTTGCCCTGAGACTGTTAAAAACGGATCCCAGTCCCTTGCTTGTGTGTGGTGTAGCTAAATGTATGGGACTGATGTTGTTGATTACACGATCTGCGATCAAATTATTTGCTTCTAGTGTTCACTTATGGGGTTTGCGGATCAGTTGCTGCTTATCCAAAGCTGTTGTATGACCCCCTATCTTTAGTCGGTACCATCTACATGTGATGTGTTAATATTTTAATCAATAATGCTATTGTACTGTTTTAATGTAGTAAGCTGTTTTTCAGTGGTTTAGTATTTATTTTATTTTGTATTTGTTGGATTTTATGGCACTTTTATGGCCTTTGACAAAATAAAGTTGTTTTCATTGATTGACTTGAATAGCCTTGTTGTCCATTGTGTGATGTGAGACGAGTGAGGCGTCTGCAATAGTTGTTCTGAAGGTAGTCTGCAGTGGTGTTCACATTGTTGCTATTATGTTCTCAGGCCTGTTCTGTCTTTTGCATGAAGTATTGTTGTGAGGTAATCTGGGATTGGGCATAAACATCTCCATTTTACATTTTCACTTTTAAAGTTGACATCTTTTTAAATGATGAATTTTAACACATATTTGTTTGTGCGCCCGCATGGGATAATGTTCTCATAAAATGGTTTGTTTACACTTGCACTTCTCCATAGGCACAATATCAGGCCTTGGAACATTCGGTACAAGTACTAAGTTCACAGCACAAAATATTGTTGTTTGTTGTTGTCTGTTTGGCAACAACTCTAGGTGGGTGGTAGAATCTACAATGAGAGACAAATCAGACCTCCAGCATAGTATGAATGGGTTAAGTTTATTGTATAAACTGTACCAAAACTTTGTTTAGACAGGGGAGCATTTCGATGGGATTGTCAAGGTCACCTCATGGCGGAATTTTAGTCCAGCTGAATCCCGTCACTATCCAGAGAGGGACAGCTATTCTACACCAAGAATGGTTCCCAGATGACACACATCCTCAGGTACATGGGGAGTTAGGCCACTCTAAGGTTTTCTGGCATTCTTGCACACCCTGTGGAATTCAGAAAAGACCTCAAGACCTGGCTCTTTGGATGAACACAGAGCTGCTCGCCCCCCCCCCCGCTCCCCAGTGCCTTGAGACCCTCATGGGTGAGTAGTGCGCTCTATAAATCCCTAATTGATGCTTTATAGGATTGGTGGCGCTAGGTAGGAGTACAATTATATGTCTGCATATACTGAACACAATTGCACAATGGTTGAATTGCTTAGTCCTTTCAACATTCTTGTAATGCTGTTAAAATTGTTTTGCTCCATTCTATTAATCATTGCAGCGCATGTATTTTACGCAAAAATCCAATGGCTTCAATAAATATTTGAAATGCCAATTTGTGTACTTCTTGTATCTCCGTTGGGGTGTGCCTGAGTTGACAACAAAAGGATGGATCTTTTTCCACGATTTCCTTGTGGAATAAAGGTTATCATGTTCAGAGTTTGCCAACATTCTCAGGTAACTTGTAAGGTTTAGAGGTTCAGATGGCGCACTGTGAGCGAGCCAGGAATTGGGTCAACATTCTGATGGTATGCGCGGACTCAGTTACACATAGTTTTGAGGCTTATGTTGCCAAAATGCACGGTCTTACTGAAATAACAGGAACCGCACAACAGTATACATCTTGGATTGTGCTCCTGAGATGATGTTATGGATCGGATCCAGTGTGGCATATTGATATCTTTACAAGTCACTTCCACTTTAGGTCTGTGAGGTAGAAGTCATCTCGTCTAACATCTTGCTTAGTTCATTTGAACTTTGCCTTGTTACCTAACTTACATACATTTCTGAAATTGCACGTTTTGCATCTATTCATACAGCTACCCATAATTAGCTTCCTGGTTCCTGACAGCACCCAGCTCATTATTGTAGGAAGGTGCGATCCAACTGCATCGTTGCCCCCACTTTTTTTTCTGGTGTTTTGATGGTTATTGACTTAGTTTGGCTGGGATCCTGCTATCCAGGACCCCAGCCTAGCTGCTTCCTCTCTAAAATGATTGTATGTACATTAGGTACACTTCAGATTGGTTACTGACTTACCCTAGTATATGGTACCTTAGGTACTAAGGGCATAGGTACCCCAGAGGCATACCAGGGGCTGAAGCATGTATTATGCCACCCCTGTGAAGCCTTCCAAAATGGCACCACAGGTCTGCTACTGCAGCCTGGGTAAGGTGGTGCACACACCCCTTACTAAGATATAGGATACCTA
The DNA here is from genome assembly GCF_964263255.1 of Lissotriton vulgaris. Lineage (NCBI taxonomy): Eukaryota > Metazoa > Chordata > Amphibia > Caudata > Salamandridae > Lissotriton > Lissotriton vulgaris. Next base: position 122,452,408 of record NC_141697.1, read on the forward strand.
TATCTACCTTTAATCACTGACACATGTAACCTATCAGTCACTCCTATGGCAGGCCTTATCCATCCTGAAGGCAGAGTGCTTGGTTTTGTGTGAGAGGGTGCCCATGCATGAGCAGGACCCCTCTGCAGCTTTTGGAATATATTCTCTGAGGCTGTTCTGTGATGCAGCCAGACCATATACTCTTAAGTGTATTATAACCTTGCGGTTAATGCTAACTTTGGTGTCAAACATTTTGGAATCCTACCCCCCCCCCCCCGCCAGTCCTGGTGGCGGGGGCAGAATTCCACCCTTCTAGAGGGAGACACATGTGCACACTGACCTAACCGGTAATAGTTTAAAAGTGCCCTAGCATCACAAAATGGATGCTGCAGCCACAGACACGGATCTGACCTCATGTTGAAGGACGAAACTCCGGCAGGGGAGGCATGCACAATAGGTTTCCTGTCACATGGAGGTGTAACCACCTTAAAAAACACTCACTTCAGCAGATGCCAAGGGTGGAAACCAGAGGCTAAGGTGCAAGCCAGCCTCCACTCTATTATGAATCCACAAAAGAAGACTGCACCTAGATTGGTTCCTAAAGAAATCTACAGAGTTAGGGGGAGATGCGTTGCCAATGGTGGCATCTGATAAAAAGTTACGGACTTGCCTCACACACCGCCCGGTGTCATGCTTCATCATCGGCTGTCCTCGCCCTCTAAAAACATGGTTTGACAGAGGGCGGGCATACACCTGGAGAAAGGGATGCACTTCTAAATCTAAGTGATGGCCGTGTGGGGAGTGAACAAGTGTATTAAAAACCATTACCCTTGTCCATATGCTAAGTTTATTCAGGGATCAAAGGTATGGTAGTTAAAAGAAGTGGTCGGTGATATGGGGCATTAATCTCCCTTCAACGTGTTATAAAGGGTCAACATGTTTCTGCTAAAGTGTTTCCTTTTTCTACATAGTCACTCATTAGGTTACTACACCAAGAGGGGTACTTGTAATTCAGAGCCCTTCACACATTATTAGCAGGTCCATTTTTTTTACACTAGGTGCCGGGAAGTGGACCTCTAGGTAATAACATCCCCTTTGGTCCTGAAGAATGCTGCATACCCTTCCGGGACACTTTAGAAGAAACATTTCGACCTTTTATAACATGGTGTTCCATATCACCAACCACTTCTTTTAACTACCATACCTTTGATCCCTGAATAAACTTAGGATATGGACAAGGGTAATAGTTTTTAATACACTTTTTCACTCCCCCCACGGCCATTACTTAGATTTAGAAGTGCATCCCTGTCTTCAGGTGTATGCCCGCCCTCTATCAAACCAAGTTTTAAGAGGGCGAGGACAGCCGATGATGAAGCATGACACCGGGCGGTGTGTGGGCCAGTCCGTAACTTTTAATGAGAAGCCCCCATTGGCAACACATCTCCCCCTAACTCTGTAGATACCTTTAGGAACACAATCTAGGGGCAGTCTTCTTTTGTGGATTCAGGTGTAACCACCTCCCAGACAGTCTTTAGTGTATTGGGGATGGGTGGGTGACTTCAGAGAATGCTTTTCAGACAGTGCTGGGGGCACACTTGGTTCCCTGTGCATACTTCAGTTCAAACCAACTGGACAAAGTGAAAGGGCTGTAACCACCCCTCTTCCCAGACCCTCCCATAGGTGGGTCCCCAGGTTATGTCCAACCCCCTAACTTAGTCTAAGTATGGGACCCCAGTCCTTAGTACTTCAGATTACACCTGGATGAAACTCTGCAACATATATCCTGGAACATCAACATTCTATTTCGACTAGAAGACAGAATAATCTCCCTTGGGGTCAAGGAGTGACTCCCCTGTTCCAACAGGCACCAAGAAGCATCTTGCCAGTCTACATTTCCAAGGTTCCCGCCGGACCCTGAAGTAATTGCGACTCAGGACATGTACTTCCAGACATCTCAGAGGCCGACACGAGATCCCAGTAAAGATAAGACCTGCAGCCCTCATGAGTGACGTGGAACGGAACTCCTGGACACCATGCACATTTGCAAGTGCATTGACTTCCTGAGCATTCCCGAAGTTGTGCATTGGGCTACATGTAGCCCAAGCCCCGAGCACCATCTGCGCCAAAAATTGTGGACCTACACTCCACAAGTGTTCCGTGGGCCCGCTTCTAGCATTTTCGCTCGAGGCTCCTTTGGGATCCCTGGTCCATCTACTGGTGGGTTCCCACGAAGGTAACTCTACTTTCCTTTGGGCTTTCCAGATGTGCCCTGACTCCCTACCCAGAGGTGAGTCCCTCAGACCTTGCTGGTCTGCTCCAAAGCCAATCTTTGCTTTCTGCATGGGTTGCTGTTGCCAAGGTTTATTGTGTCCCATCCGGAATCCAACACTGCAGCACTCAACATCCTTTGTGGGATAGCTTGAATCCAGCACATGGTCCTCATGGCTGAAGAGTCAAGCTTCACTTTTTGCACCTGAAATTACCCGACATCGGTGGGCATATTCTCCTTGCCTTCCTGGTCACTGGCAAGTGACCCAGACTCTGCCCCCTCTGCTTTCAAGTGCTTTACATCTCGGATCCAAGGGTGGATCACCCTGGACACTTTCCACTTGGATGTCAGCAGCAGTTTGCAGCAGCTCTCCATTGAAATCGACGACGAAACCCGACACAAAAAGACACCTATGCGGTACAAAAGGGGGTGGTGATGGACGGAGCATCTGAATCAATCAAACACTCACACCCAGTCAAAAGATCTGGGTTTAATCCATCACCATTCTTTAGCCCACTCTGCCACCCCAGTTCAGACATGTCTATATGCAAATCAGTCTGACCCTGTGCCTCATGGGAACAGTCCAGCCCGAACTGCCAAGCCATTTCTTCCCTGGACCGGAAACAAGCTTCGGAGGACCGGTTTCTGGCATTCCAGCCGTCTGCAGCCCGGCTTGCTTGAATCCAGTGGCAAAGTGAGCAAGGGACTCACGTCTGAGCATACCCTGCCACACTTATGGCAGCCGAAAGCGGTACAAAAGGGGGTGGTGATGGACGGAGCATCTGAATCAATCAAACACTCACACCCAGTCTAAAGATCTGGGTTTAATCCATCACCGTTCTTTAGCCCACTCTGCCACCCCAGTTCAGACATGGCTATATGCAAATCAGTCTGACCCTGTGCCTCATGGGAACAGTCCAGCCCGAACTGCCAAGCCATGTCTTCCCTGGACCGGAAACAAGCTTCCGAGGACCGGTTTCTGGCATTCCAGCCGTCTTCAGCCCGGCTTGCTTGAATCCAGTGGCAAAGTGAGCAAGGGACTCACGTCTGAGCATACCCTGCCACACTTATGGCAGCCAAAAGTGGTACAAAAGGGAGTGGTGATGGACGGAGCATCTGAATCAAACACTCACACCCAGTCAAAAGATCTGGGTTTAATCCATCACCGTTCTTTAGCCCACTCTGCCACCCCAGTTCAGACATGGCTATATGCAAATGAGTCTGACCCTGTGCCTCATGGGAACAGTTCAGCCCGAACTGCCAAGCCATGTCTTCCCTGGACCGGAAACAAGCTTCCGAGGACCGGTTTCTGGCATTCCAGCCGTCTTCAGCCCGGCTTGCTTGAATCCAGTGGCAAAGTGAGCAAGGGACTCACGTCTGAGCATACCCTGCCACACTTATGGCAGCCAAAAGTGGTACAAAAGGGAGTGGTGATGGACGGAGCATTTGAATCAATCAAACACTCACACCCAGCCAAAAGATCTGGGTTTAATCCATCACCGTTCTTTAGCCCACTCTGCCACCCCAGTTCAGACATGGCTATATGCGAATCAGTCTGACCCTGTGCCTCATGGGAACAGTCCAGCCCGAACTGCCAAGCCATGTCTTCCCTGGACCGGAAACAACCTTCCGAGGACCGGTTTCTGGCATTCCAGCAGTCTTCAGCCCGGCTTGCTTGAATCCAGTGGCAAAGTGAGCAAGGGACTCACGTCTGAGCATACCCTGCCACACTTATGGCAGCCAAAAGCGGTACAAAAGGGGGTGGTGATGGACGGAGCTGGGTGAGGTAACTGGAGTACTCCGGTGCTCCCGTGGGTTTTCACTCTAGAACCTCCTAGTTCTGAAGGGGTTTACTCCAAGTCCTCTTCTAAGTGTCCTTTATCTTTAAAATTCCAACCGCAACTTTCCCTATAGACGTTAATGGTGATTAGCGGCTGTGTGTAGACACTGCATGCGTCCCCAGTGCGTCCCCTGTGTCACTACCTTGGGTGGTTCCTGGTGGCCCCAGTGGTTCTAAAGGCTTTAGGTCTTGTATCTATGTCAGTCGTGGTTCTTACACCACTTACTTAATATATGGTTTGGTATGCCCCTAGGGCTCAACCTATATTGTGCTAATTTACTGTGTGCTAAATAAGTTTACTGTATGTACGTTTGCCTCTAGCCTCATAAAGAGACTAGAGGGTTGTGTTTAGAATAAACACATATATTTGATATATATACCTGGTGTGGTTCTCCTTTTATTTGATCATTCATGAGATTATAGACTGGTAAAACAAGCTGCTTTACATTCCTTCAAGACTTAGCCTGAAGGCTGCTCACCACAGATACCACTAGGATAGCTTTCTATATAGGTTGTCTTTAAATCTACCATCAATAAGGGTTGTTTGGACTGATGCAAGGTGCCAACTAGAATAGTGGACAGCATATGCCAGGCCAACTTCTCACAATTATTAAGACCAGGGCTATCCACATTAAGTGTAGGACGTCCAGGTCCATGCGGATTATGTAGTATTACCACTGACTTACTGTGAATGACCTTTGTATTGTTGTATATAGATTCATATTGTGTGGCTATCCCAAAATTTTATTTTAAGCATGGATAGGGTCTTCTTCGACCTATACTAGGAACTCCTGAGATTAACTCTGTGCATTTTAAAATCTGTGAATAGCAGGGACTATGTGTAAATAAAAAACACAGCAGAGCTATCAGTTCCTGTTGGTATGGTAACCTTTAGCCTCAATGAACAGTCACCTAAGTAATATTTTTCCTTGTCATAAGTCTCCTTGGTTGTCCGCTGTTGGTTGTTTCCTACAGAGTTTGAATGACTGTTAGTTCCTGTACTCCAAAACCGAGGAGCTGCCATGGCCAGGCCTAGCCAAGGGATGTTGTGAGTTAAAAGCCAGCTGGCAGAACAAAACACTAGACCTCATGAATGAGTTTGACTTTAAGAATTTCCTTCTGTAACCTTCTTCCGTACTAAGGTATATACGTCTGTCTAGCAAATTTCTGCAAGTTATTTTAATTATTGCACATGCTTTTTCTTAATGCCACATTCAGTTCCACAACAGAACTGAAATCAGAGCAAATAGTAGATAGCAGTAGAACTTGTGTGTTTACCGGACAAAGTGTTGCTGAACAGCGGGGGTCCCTGTACTGGCGTCAACTAAGGTGGGAAAGCTCAGAGCAGGCAAAGTCTGAAATCCATGCTCGGGAAGGCTTCAATGTCGATCATATGCTGGAAACAGTCAAAGCACTTGGTCTGGAAAAGTCATCCTTGGCCTCTTCCACACCTAGTCACAGAGTGGGTTTGGGAATCATTCTCTCCCCCCCCCCCCACATTACTTTTCAGCCCTATTTGGAACCTGTCTATTTTACTCTGGACCTCCCCCTCACTCTGCTGGGGAGGACCTGAACAACCCTTCTTGGGTTCACTTCTATGGACCAGTGACACTCCGGTAGTGATGCAGAGGTCAACCTCCTTCTCAGGCTCTTTGGGAGCAGTGAGCTTTGAAACAATCAGTTGTTGGCACAGCTCTAGAAAGCAATTTATTAACATGTGCTCTCTCATGAATAGATTGTAAAGCCCATCATAGTCACTCACTTTGTTGCCCTTCACCCAACCATCTAATGCCTTACTGGAGTGTAAGAACTGTGGTTTCTGGTTGTCAGAGTATGCATCCTGTAGAAGCATGAACCGTCACTCTAGTCAGGGTAAGCTAGATACACACTAAAAGATAACCTGTGATCCCCCTCTGGTAGCTTGGCACAGAGCAGTCAGGCTCATCTAAAGAGGCAATATGTAAATTAACACACAAACACAGTAACACAATGAAAACACTGCAAAAATACTCCACACTGGGTTAGAAAAATTATTATTTCTATGAGTAAAGCAAGACCAAAAGGACAAAAATCGAATAAGTAGAACCAGAGTTCTGAATTTTTATGAATAAATAAAAAAGTAGTGCTTATAAACATCTAGCGCTTAGGGTTTACTTGAGCTCACGCTGTACAAGTGTGAATCCAAAGTTCAGGCCAACCACGATGGATGGCAGGCCAGCTACAGGGCTCACACAGGTACCGCTGAAATCGTACCTTGGCTGGAGCAAGTGCTGGCATCGAAAGCTCAATGCCTAAGTTCCTACCAGCCTAGGGGATGAAGGCTTCGTCGACGAACCCATTTACAAAGCAGACACTGCATGGTCATCTAGCTGCACAGTCCATAGTCGTCGAGCTATGCAGTCTGTCAAAGCAATGTGATTGGTTGGCTCCTGTGTTGTCGTCAAAGGGCAATGCGTCAGTTTCGATCAGCGCAAAGCTATCACTGCATTGATTTTGATGGTTCTGGATAGCATACATCACCTTTCAAGGGACCAGGACTGGATTGGCACAACTTGGCAGGGCAGGATTCACAGATGACAAAGTCCAGATGTTGTTGCAGAGTTGAAGAAGGTCTTCCATGGCCCTAAACTTCACAACAGGTGGCAGGCCAGCAAGTACTTAGAGTCACTCTGGGTTCAAGTGAAATGGGTCCACTGTTTGTCCCCAGCAGTACAGAGATCAGCAGGGCAGCACAGCAATGCAGAAAAGCAGTTCTTCCAGAGCAGTCAAGTCAAGTCAAGTCAAGAGATTTATATAGCGCGCTACATACCCATAGGGTCTCAAGGCGCTTGAGGAAGGGTGGGGAATTACTTGTCGAATATCCAAGTTTTAAGTTGCTTTCTGAATGCTAGGTGGTTCTGCGTAAGGCGAAGGTGAGTGGGAAGTGCGTTCCAAGTTTTAGCTGCCAGGTAGGAGAAGGATCTACCTCCCATGGTGGTTTTGTTGATGCGAGGTACAGTGGCAAGGGCTTGGTTGGAGGATCGTAGCTGACGGGAGGGGGTGTAGAAGGACAGTCGTGTGTTGAGGCATTCGGGTCCAAGTTCGTAAAGTGCTTTGTGTGCGTGGGTTAGGAGGCGGAAAGTAATCCTCTTATTTACGGGGAGCCAGTGGAGGTTTTTCAGGTGACCAGAGATGTGTTCTTTACGCGGGATGTCTAGTATGAGCCTGGCTGAAGCGTTCTGGATGCGTTGGAGTTTTTTCTGGAGTTTTGCGGTGGTGCCGGCGTATAGGGTGTTTCCGTAGTCCAGGCGGCTCGTGACCAGTGCGTGGGTGACCGTTTTTCTAGTTTCGGTGGGGATCCAGCGAAATGTTTTTTTGAGCATGCGAAGAATGTTGAAGCAAGATGATGAAACGGCGTTGACTTGTCTGGTCATCGAGAGTGAGGAGTCCAGGATGACGCCCAGGTTCCGTGCGTGGTCCGTCGGGATGGGTGCTTTTCCAAGGGCCTCTGGCCACCAAGAGTCATCCCAGGCGGAGGGGGAGGTGCCTAAGATGAGGACTTCTGTTTTGTCTGAGTTCAGTTTCAGACGGCTGTGCTTCATCCACTCGGCTACTTCTTTCATTCCTTTGTGTAAGTTGGTTTTGGCGGTGTTAGGGTCTTTGGTGAGTGAGAGGATCAGTTGAGTGTCGTCAGCGTAGGAGATGATGTTGAGATTGTGTTGGCGAGCGATGGCCGCAAGTGGGCTCATGTATACGTTGAAGAGGGTGGGGCTGAGTGACGATCCTTGTGGCACGCCGCAGATGACTTCAGAGGCCTCTGACTTGAATGGTGGGAGGCGGACTCTCTGGGTTCTTCCGGTGAGGAACGAGGTGATCCATTCCAGTGCTTTTCCTTGGATTCCGACGTTTCTGAGGCGCTGTAGAAGGGTGCTATGACAGACTGTGTCGAAGGCAGCTGAGAGGTCGAGGAGGATGAGGGCGACTGTGTCTCCATTGTCCAGTAGAGTTCGAATGTCGTCTGTTGCTGCGATAAGTGCAGTCTCAGTGCTGTGTTTGGCTCGGAAGCCGGACTGTGAGGAGTCGAGGGATTTGTTGGTTTCGAGGAAGGTGGCGAGCTGGTTGTTGACAGCTTTCTCGATGATTTTGGCCGGGAATGGAAGAAGCGAGATGCAGCGGTAGTTTTTGAGTTCGGTGGGGTCAGCTGTGGGTTTTTTCAGAAGGGCGCTGAGTTCTGCGTGTTTCCAGCTTTCCGGGAAGGTGGTGGAGTTGAGGGAGCAGTTGATGACATCTCGGAGGTGTGGTGCTATGATGGAGTCTGCTTTGTTGAAGATGTGGTGAGGGCATGGGTCAGTTGGGGATCCTGAGTGGATGGAGTTCATCAGGCGGATGGTGTCCTCAGTGGAGATTGGGTTCCAGTCGTTAAGGATGTTCAAGGGGGGTGAAGGTCCTGCAGAAGGTTGGGTGGGTTGGTCTCCGGGTCGGTTGTCGAAGCTGTTGTGGATGTCTGCGATTTTGTTGTGGAAGAAGGAAGCTAGGGAGTCGCAAAGGGCTTGGGAGGGGGTGATGTCGTTGGAGTTGGCTGATGGGTTGGTAAATTCTTTGACGTTGTTGAATAATTCCTTGCTGTTGTGGGCGTTGTTATCTAGTCGGTCTTTGAATGCGGCTTTCTTGGCAGACCGGATTAGTTGGTGGTGTATGTGGGTGGCGTTTTTGAAGGCGTCCCTGGTGCTGGTGTTTGGGTCTTTTTTCCAAGCCTTCTCGAGGGAGCGACATAGTTTCTTCGATTTCTTAAGATCATCGTTGAACCAGGAGGCGTTTTTGCTGCCTAGTTTGATTTGACGTTTTTTCAACGGTGCTAGGATGGCGGCGCTGTTGGATAGCCATTGGGTAAGGTTAATGGCTGCTTGGTCGGGGTTTGAGGAGTGGGCGGGGGGGTTTAGAAGAAGCGATGAGGAGATCTGGTCGATGGTGATTTTGTTCCAGTTTCTTCGCAGGGTGGGTTGAGGATGGTTGTGGATTGTGGTCTTATTGTAGATAAAGTGAACGCAGCTGTGGTCCGTCCAATGAAGAGCTGTGGTGTGACTGAATGAGACATGTTTGCTGGAGGTGAAGATAGGGTCGAGTGTGTGACCTGCAATGTGGGTGGGGGTAGTGACAAGTTGTTTGAGTCCGAGATTGGCGAGATTGTCTAGAAGGGTGGTGGCTCTGCTGTCATTGCTCTTTTCCAGGTGAAAATTGAGGTCTCCCAATAGAATGTAGTCCTCGGAGGGGAGGGCGTGTGGGGTGATAAAGTCAGTGATGTCGTCACTGAATTGTGCACGGGGTCCTGGAGGCCGGTAGAGAAGGGTGCCTCTGAGTGTGGTCTTGGGGTCGGTATGGATCTGGAAGTGGAGGTGTTCGGCGCTGGCAAGGTTGACGTCTGAGCTGGTTGAGATGCGGATGGAGTTCTTATGGACGATAGCGATGCCTCCTCCTGTTTGCTTGATGCGGTCCTTATGGATGATCTTGTATCCTTCCGGGATTGCAATGGTGATGTCTGGGGCTGAAGAGGCATTCATCCATGTTTCTGTTAGGAAGGCGACGTCCGGTGAGATGGTGTCTAGTAGATTCCAGAGGTCGATGGCGTGTCTGTGGACCGAGCGGGTGTTGAGCAGGATGCATTTTAGGTGGTTGGTGTCAGGTCTCTGTTTGGTGTTGGTGGATGAGGAGTTGGTTTTGGTGCCGTCAAACTTGCAGGAGTTGCAAGAGAAGGGTCCATGGGTGTGTCCAGGAACGGCTTGGACGCAGTTGGGGGAACGGCCGGGGTTAAGGGCTAGGAGGGTGGTGGCATCGTAAGTGATGCGAGTGGGCTGGGCATTGCGGGAACCAGGGGGTCTGGCGCTGGGCGCGGTCCAGGCGCGGACGGGCGTAGACGGGCTTACCTTTGGCGCACGTTTGGCGCGTCCGTAGCGCGTGGACACTGTGCGTGGGTCCATCTGTCCATAAATGGATAGTGGGGGGGGGGCAGAGCGTGGGAGGGTCAGCTTGGGAGGTGGGAGCGGGGAGGAGACACGGGGACAGGTAAACACAAACAACAGCAGCAAAATGGCGGTGGGGTAGCGCGATTCTAAGCAGTACACGCGCTAAAGTTGCCACTAATCAGGAGCACTGAGCAAATTAATAAATTAAATTATTGCGCAGAAAAACGATACCAGGCAAATGCAGATTACAATTAATCCATCAAAGTAAAACGATACCAAGCGCTATACAGGAGCGCTATGCAGTGGTGATACCAGGCGCTGTGCAGCTGCACTATCTCTGGAAGGCAGGGCTCGAGGAGGAGCGAGTGGGAGCGACCTCTGAATGCGAGAGTCAGACGGTCACAGAGGCAGAGGGGGACGGGGCCTGCAGGTCGATGCTAGTGTGTGGGAGGGTCAGCTTGGGAGGCGGGAGCGGGGAGGAGACACGGGGACAGGTAAACACAAACAACAACAGCAAAATGGCGATGGGGTAGCGCGATTCTAAGCAGTACACGCGCTAAAGTTGCCACTAATCAGGAGCACTGAGCAAATTAATAAAATAAATTATTGCGCAGAAAAACGATACCAGGCAAATGCAGATTACAATTAATCCATCAAAGTAAAACGATACCAAGCGCTATACAGGAGCGCTATGCAGAGGTGATACCAGGCGCTGTGCAGCTGCACTATCTCTGGAAGGCAGGGCTCGAGGAGGAGCGAGTGGGAGCGACCTCTGAATGCGAGAGTCAGACGGTCACAGAGGCAGAGGGGGACGGGGCCTGCAGGTCGATGCTAGTGTGTGGGAGGGTCAGCTTGGGAGGCGGGAGCGGGGAGGAGACACGGGGACAGGTAAACACAAACAACAACAGCAAAATGGCGGTGGGGTAGCGCGATTCTAAGCAGTACACGCGCTAAAGTTGCCACTAATCAGGAGCACTGAGCAAATTAATAAATTAAATTATTGCGCAGAAAAACGATACCAGGCAAATGCAGATTACAATTAATCCATCAAAGTAAAACGATACCAAGCGCTATACAGGAGCGCTGTGCAGAGGTGATACCAGGCGCTGTGCAGCTGCACTATCTCTGGAAGGCAGGGCTCGAGGAGGAGCGAGTGGGAGCGACCTCTGAATGCGAGAGTCAGACGGAGTCAATCAGAGTGGCAATCCTTGTAGCACAGCAGTCCTTATCCTGACAGAGTTCTTCACAGGTCCAGTAGTGTACTTTCTGGGTAGTGTCAGAGGCCCAGTACTTATACCCAATTTTGCCTTTGAAGAGGAGGTAACTTCAAAGCAAGCCTTTGTGGTGCACAGAAATCCACAGAAATCCACAGCGGACCCTAATAACTATCGTCTGATCTCCAATATCCCTATGTTAGCTAAACTCCTGGAAAAATGTGTTAACACTCAACTGAACTGTCACATTGATCGTTTCAACCTGCTGATCCATTTTCAATCTGGTTTCAGAGCTGGTCACAGCACAGAGTCAGCCATGACACATGTATTAGATGACGTTCTAAAAATCCTCGACCAAAACGAAGCTTGTCTGTTAATCCTACTCGACCTGTCATCAGCATTTGACACCTTCAAACACGACAACCTGCTGAATCTCTTGAAACACAGAATGGGTTTATCTGGAAGTGTTTTTAACTGGTTCACCTCTTTCCTCCAAAACAGATCCCAAAGATTCAAGGTCAACCAATCCCTGTCCTTCCCCTCACCTGTCACGTTGGGAGTTCCTCAAGGCTCCTCCCGCTCTCCCACCCTTTTCAACCTTTTCATGGAACCCCTCATCGATCTTCTCGGCCTTTCCAATACACAATTCCACATGTATGCTGACGATAGCCAAATCTACATCACAATTCACTCTCTGGAAGACATCAAATCACTCAATTCCACTCTACAAAAAACCCAAATCTGGCTGGCCGCAAACCACTTGAAACTTAACTCCCTCAAAACGGAATTCCTTGTAATCGCCCCCCCCTAACAAAACTCAAACTATCACAGATTGGTTAAAGCATCTAACTGCTCTCAATGGACAACCGTTCATAGTCGACTCAGCAAAATCTCTTGGGGTAACGCTATACAATAACCTCAAAATGCTGAAACCCATCAGTGCTTCAACTAAGGGAGCCAACTTCCACCTAAAGACCCTATGAAATCTGAAACCTTATCTGCCCGCTTTTGACTTCAAACAAGCTGTTCAAGCCTTAGTTATCCCTCGCTTGGAATACGGAGCAGTAACCTTATGCGGACTCCCGAGGTCTTCGACAGCCCCGCTAAGAGCCAAAATCAACTCAGCTGCGAGACTCATTACAGGCTCTAAGAGAAACGCCCACATTTCCCCAGACCTGAGGGCCCTCAACTGGCTACCGTTTGAAGCAAGAATTCATTTAAAAATTGCTTGTATGACTCATAAGGCTCTCTACCACAACACCCCACAATACCTAGCTCAGAAACTGGTGCTCTCAGTGGGCAGCAGAGCTTCCAGGAGTGCCAAGACTCTTCTCCTCAGCGATTTGCCAAGAAAAAACTTACAGCCGGTCCTCCTCCGGTATGGCTCCAAGGATTTGGAACGCTCTACCCAGTGAAACTAGAATGAACCCTGCCTCCTTCAAAACAGAAGTAAAAGCTATCCTCATGGCACAATCCACGTGAACTCTCTGTTCTATTTGCTGTACTTTATTACTTGCATTTCCTCGCTTATATTCTTTCTTCGATTATATCTTTGCCATTTTGCACTAGCATCGCACAGCATTGTCTTGTTCTAGATGTATCTTGTACTTAAATATTGCGTGACTCATTATATCATTATATATTCTGTATATATTTCTACCTGTCATGTAAAGTGCTCTGATACTCGCAAGAGTCTGGTTCGCGCGATATAAAACCTTCAAATAATAATAATAAATAATAATCAGCTCTGGTTCATAATATTAGTAGGAGGTAATCAGTCCTTTGCGTGGGGAACAGGACACTGTCTATACAGTTGTGTCGGCTCCCCCTTCTCTTTCCACCCAAACAGAGCTATCAGAATGTCGATGAATGCAGATGACTTCTCTTTCACACCTCCCCTTTCTGTGTTTGTGTCTATCTAGAGGGAATGCACAAAGTGTAGCTATCACCCACCCAGATGTGTTTTGGAGACAGACTGCAAGGCACACAGAGCAGAGAAATGTTTAAAATAGGAATGCTAAATCCAACTTGACTAGTAAAGAGCATTTATGATCACCATTTCAAAGATATGAAACATCGTGCAACTATTCCCTTCCAATCAAGAATTACAGCTTAAAAGTGTATTAATGTAGTCCTATTAATAACATATGAGAGGAGTAGGCCTCACAGTAGTGAAAAAATAATTTAGGTTTTTGTTACTACCAGGACATGTAAAACTTAAAAGTACATGCCCTACTGTTTCACATAGACAGCACCCTGCCCTTAGGGCTACCAAGGACCTACCTTAGGGGTGACATATGTGTAATAAAAGAGGAGTTTAAGGCTTGGCAAGTAGTTTCAAATTCCACAATAAAGTGGCAGTAAACTGCACATACAGGCACTGAAATGGCAGGTCTGATACAGGTTTGATAGGCTACTGGAGTTGGATGCACAATTAGTGCTGCAGGCCCACTAGTATCATTTCATTTACAGGCCCTGGGTACATGGTATACCACTGGCCAACAAAAAGATACAGCATAAAAAGAGAGTAAGCAGGCAAAATGTTTGGGGAAAGACCACCCAAAGTACTAGCACAGAATAACCTACAAAATCCACCCAGGACTGGATGGATTCGTTTCTGGCTGTCCCTAAACTTCAAGAGGTATTTCTCTGGGATAAGACCAAACTTGCCAACAAGGGTTTCTGAGGGGTCATACCTCTTCCTGTTATTTATTTATTTGCGGGGTTGTATTGCGCTGGCTTCACTCCCGAAGGAGTATCTCCGCGCCTTTGGCTTCTACAAAGAATTAAGAAGAAGGGATGTTATAAGCTGTATGGTCTACTGTTTAAACAAGAAGGTCTTCAGCATTTTCCTAAAAGGAAGGTGATTTATACATAGCCTGAGGGATATTGGGAGACTATTCCAGAGAGAGGGTCCGGCTATTGATAGTGTTTTTGCTCCATGTCTGGTCTTCTTTGCTCTGGGTACACACAGAAGGCTTTGTTCACTTGATCTAAGTGTCGAGATGGTATATAAGGTATAAATTTGGTGGACAAATATGCAGGACCCATTCCATTCAGGCTTTTGTGAATGGTACAGCATACCTTGAACTTGGCCCTCTGTCTGATAGATAACCAATGAAGTTTTGTCAGCAGAGGTTTAGAAGGCGTGCGGGGAGGGGCATTCAGAACCAGGCGAGCAGCCGTGTTCTGGGCCACCTGAAGTCTGTTCATAACTCCCTCGTTGGCAGACAGGAGCAAGCCATTGCAATAGTCCAGGCGACTCAGGACAAGCGCCTGGACCAGCGTTTTCCTAGTAGTATCAGGTAGTAATGGGAAGATTTTCCGCAGCATGCCGATTACATGAAAGCAGGCTCCCACCACCTGGTTGCCATGTTGTTTGAGAGTGAGCTCCTGATCTAATCAGACACCCAGGTTCTTAACAGTTTGTTTAGGTTTAGGCACTGGGCCAAGATCTTGTGGCCACCAGTCTGGGGTCCAGAGCAATTTTGCCTCACCAAACAACATGACTTCTGTCTTCCCAACGTTGCACTGCAAGTAGTTGGAAGACATCCATCGTGCCACTGCTTTCATGCCCTGGGAGAAGGATTTTCGAACCTCAGGTGTAAAGATCTTAAGAGGAAAGAGGAGTTGCGTATCATCCGCGTAAGATATTGGGATGAATCCGTATCTTCTCATGATGTCAGCCAGGGGTGCCACATATATGTTGAAAAGGGTTGGGCATAAACAAGAGCCCTGTGGCACCCCCTTGGAGATTCCAACCTCCTCTGACCTGTATGCGCCCATAGCTACTTGCTGGGTGCAGTCAGGCAGAAAGCTATTCAACCATGTCAAGGCTTCCTGCTTCAGGCCGATGTTAGCTAGCCTGGTAGTCAAGGTGGAGTGGGAGACGGTGTCAAATGCCGCAGACAGTTCCAACAGTACCAGGACAACAGAGTGACCCCTATCCTGGTACATGTGTAGATCGTCTGCGACTGACATCAGAGCGGTCTCCGTACTGTGTCTGGGCCTGAAACCAGATTGAGATTGGTCCAGCACTCCAGCAGATTCAATGTATTTAGACAGATTACTATTTACGTGTTTTTCAATAATTTTGCCTAAAAACGGGAGCAGGGATATTGGTCTGAGGTTGGCTAGCTCCTCCCATGGAGTAGCAGTGTTTTCTCTGAGCGTTTTTACCAGAGCCTTTTTCCATCCTTTTGGGACCTGTCCTGTGCTCAGTGAGAGGTTGATTAGTCTCTGGATAATAGGTCCCAGGACCGTGGCTAAAATGGGCATAACCCTTGCAGGGATAATATCCATCGGAGAACCACTCTTTATCTGAGAGATGTTTCCCACTACTTCCTCAATAGAGATAGGGGGAAAGACAGAGAGGGAGTGCATAATGGGATTTTCTATGTCCAGGTTTGTAATGAGGTCATTGTCATTAGTATTATATTGATTCGATAGCGTGATTTTGCTGTGAATTGCATCGATTTTATGGTTAAAAAACTGGGAAATGTTATTGCAAAGTTGCTGAGAAGCCACTTCTGAGCTTTCACAAGCTGTGGGATTAATAAAGGTCTCTAAAATCTGGTAAAGTATTTTAGGGTTATTACCAGCTGCCAGTAGTTGGGATGCAATGTGATTTTTCCTCGCCGCCCGGATAGCTTTGTGATATGTTTTCAGAGAGCTTTTAAATAGTTGTTTGTCTTTATCTTGGCGAGGGGCCCTCCATTTCTTCTCCAGTTTTCTTGCGGCCTGCTTGAGCAATCTAAGATCCTCTGAAAACCAGATTTCTTGTTTGTGTGCATGTCTAGCTTTAAAGATTTTTAGCGGAATGATGCCGTCTATAGTTTTGAGTAGTGTTTCTTCATATTTATGTAGGGCATTGTCAATGCTGTCATTAGCGTTCGATGTCGGTGCTACAAACATTTTGTTAAAGTCTTGTTGGGTCAGTTTGTGCCAAGGTCTTCTTTTATGTGCTAGGGCTGTGTTTCCGATATCATGTGAGGTGGGCGTGGGGGTGTAAACTGTGATTATAAAATGGTCAGGGAATTTGTTAGAACTAAGTCTAGCGTATGTCCTGCCTGATGGGTGGGTTCGCTATTAATTAGCCTTAGACCCAGTGTCCCAAGGTCTGACAATAGTGTCTGCGCATCATTATTGAGATCTACCTCACTGTGAATGTTAAAATCACCTAGAAGAAGGAAGTCAGAGTTGTCGTGTATATGGGGTTCCAATGCTGCCATCAAAGTAATAGATACATTTGATGGCCCAGGGGGGCGGTATACTAGTGCTCCCTTTCTACTATATTTGCTTGAGGTCTGGATTTTGAAAATCAATAGTTCTAGATTGGGGTGCATATTTCGTCTAACACCGTGACATTGATTTCTTGTTTGTGGACAATCGCTAACCCACCACCAACTTTAATGGGATGGTCCAGTCTAACAATTTTATATCCTATGGGAATTCCCAATGTTATGGCAGGGACAGAGTGTGGTTTAAGCCATGTTTCTGTCAGGAAGCATAGGTCTGGATTTTCTGAAGTGATCAAGTCCCATACTTCTACAGTATGTTTCGGTAGGGATCTCATATTACATAGCAGATTTTTGATTTTCAGAGGGCTGTTATTTCCCTCATTTTCCATACATTTGGGGTAATGAGCCGTTGTGTCATTGGCGGGGAGACAACGCTTAGGGATGGCGTGCAAAGTATTACTAGCCACAGAGCCCGCCTCAAATTGAGTTTTCCAATGGCGGCATGAAAAAGGGCCCTCTAGGTTGTGTTCCACCATGGTTTGACAGTTCATCTGTAAAAGCTTTAGGATCTGTAGTAATACCTGTGAGGAGTATGTTAGTTGTACACCTGTGTGTCCCGCCATAGCCTCCGGTCCCTGGCCCCGTCCTGTCGCGGACGGGCGCAGACGGGCTGGTCTTTGGCTTGTCTTCGGCGCTGGCTAAGGCGCCCCACTGCGCGCAACCGCTGCGCGCTATGGCCGACGAGGGCTATATAGCCTTATGAAGAGGAGAGCTGCAGCGCTAACCGCTCGCCTTCCTGGGTGTGTCTTGCTCTTGCCTGCCCCGCCCTCCGCTCAACGGTATAGGCTACCGAGCCGGACCGGGGCGGGCAGGCTTGAGTGACGAGCAAAGACAACCAAAATGCCGTGGGAGCCCCTCTGAGCCCTGTCAGGCGCTAGTGATTCACAAACTAATGATTTTAAAATTAGTACATCAATTTTAAAACAATCTATCCAAGTAAGTGCAGGCTTTTAAAATTATTACATCAATTTTAAGACAAAAGGTGAGGGGTCAGTGCTGGGACTTCTTAAAATTCTTATTCAATTTCAGCAGTAAATTAGAGCTCTTTGTAGCAGCGCTTCCGCTCAATAACAAGGTAGGCGCCAAGCGGGGTCGGGAGAAGCTGCCACCGTCGTCCCTTAGCTATGTCTAGGGCCAGTGGGTACCCTACTGGTGACTGGCTTATGGTTCCAGAGACTAGCTTCCCAAACCTCCTCCAGGTTCCTCTCTAAATGCACAAAGCTGCCTCACAGGCTTCACCCCCACCGCAAAGCAATGTACCAGATCTTTAGGGATGTGTACATCTTACCTTCTCTAGCCACCTCTGTGTCGCTACCATTATTTTCACTGCACTCTGTGACCTTCATGGCTATTATATCCAGTGCTTTCTTGCTCATCCTATGCTCTAGGAAAATGTTCTTCTCCTCTATGGCCAGCTTCTTTTCCTCTAAGGCTCTCTCACCCTCTGCCTTTCTCTCCTATATGGCCATTGCTGTGGCTGCCTCAGCTTTCCTGTCTTCCTTGGCCAGACTTTTGTCCTTCAAGACCAGGATGGCCAGTTGCAGTCTTAGCTTTCCCTCAGCTTGCCCCTTCTCCAACTTTGTAGAGCAACTTGGATGACAATTGAACGTCAACACCTGCAGCTTTACTTACCAGTGACTCCAGTCTCCATTGACTTCTAAGTCTAACTTTTTGCAGTTTAGGGACAGCAGGAGTACACTCTAACATCAGCAGATGGTTCAGGATCTGGGGTCCCACCTGGGGTTAGGAATCACTCCAGCAGAGGTCAATAGAAGGTTATAAGGCAGTCCAGTTGGACCTGCTCAGCTGGGGAGCTGCAGGGAGAGAAGCTTCTGGAAGCTTGCTGTGTCCCTGTAGCTCAAACAAGAGATTAACCAATTGTCACTTGGAGTCACTTCTGCGTTTCTGGTTCAAGGAATGCAGTTTCAGTCTTCCTTCAGGTTGTTTAGACAGCATGGCAGTGAGAGCAGCGTGTGATAGGCGCTGGTAGCGAATGTTGTTGTTTTAAGAAGGATTCTAGTCGAGTGTGTGGCTGAATTAAGAACCACCATTCGTTTTAATTCATTTTGTACAGCTTGGTGAATTTTAACAATAAGATCGATTTTTTTTAAAAAACTGTGTGGGTGATTTGCTGGCATTAATTGTACATTGCACCTTTGCACTTCCCCGGTCGGTCATCGTTCCGTCACGGCTATCTGTGCCGCTTGAACGGAGGGACGCGACTCCTCCCCCTTGCAGAATCACTTCCGGGGGCGATTCCTTAATTGAAATGTGCCCACGGCCGCGCAGCGGACGTGCGCAGCGGGCGCGCCAAAGGCAAGCCCGTCTGCGCCCGTCCACGACCGGAACGCGGCCAGGGCCTGTCATGCTGCCAGTCTGAGCTTGGGCACAGCCAGGATTGTCTGGTCTAGAGAGGAACTACTGGCGCTGGATTCAGAACAGCTCTGCAAAGCCTATTCTCTGACCTGAGTCCACAGGCCTGCCTGCTCTGTGTTATCTCGTTGAGATGGGCCACTCTCTCTGGATCATGCTCTCCTCATGAGTCGAACGCTCAGCCTGACTCTTGTTGCTGTAGCTTGAAAATGGGTCTTTTGAACTGCCGGTCCCTGCCTAAACATGCCGATGACATCTGGCTATTGCTTGAGGACGGCGAGTGGGATGCGCTGTTTCTAAATGAAACGTGGCTGAACGACTACACTATGTCCACCATCGCCCTAGCGGTGCCACCTGGCTTTAAAATGAGCTTCTCTAACCGGGGGGATGGAAGAAGGGGTGGGGGCATGGCCCTTCTTTTTAGAGATTGTTACACGCTCACGTCCTCAATACCCACTACGATTGCTGCGGTGGAAGGCTTGTTTTTTTGCCTACAAATTAACCCACGCCAGTCACTGGCTGGACTGGTTATTTACCGTCCTCCAGATTGCTCAGAGGCGACCTCCACGGCTCTCATTGACGCCACCGTCCAAAGCTTCATCCTTCACTCTTACTTCATAGTGGTGGGGGATTTTAACGTGCATGCCGAGATAGCGGCTTGCCCGCTGGTGGAGCGGCTTATTTCAACCCTTAGTGCCGCTAACCTGACATTATACAGCGCAGCTCCCACACATAAAGCAGGCCATATGCTTGACCTGATTTTCTCTAACATTAGTGACCTGTCGATGGGTACACCGCAACAGCTGATTTGGTCGGATCATGCACTGATCCCATTTTTGGTCAGGCTACCGGGTGAAGGACCCGAGACTGGGAGACGCTCCTTTTTGCAGAGACAATGGAAAAGACTGGTCCCTGGATCCATGGTTCCCGCCCTGGCTCGAAATCCCCCGGCACTTTCTTCTGATGTAAATAAGGATGCAGTGGCTATGTCAAAATGGATAAGCGATATGGTGACATCTATTGCACCTGCAAAACGGGCAATGTCCCGCAGGGGCTCTCCCTCTGCACCATGGTTCTCTTTGGAGCTAAGGGCGGAGAAGTCAGCCTGCAAGAAGTTAGAGAGACTTTTGCGGGTGGATTATTGTATTCAGGCGAGGGCTCGCTATAAAGCCGCCATCCGTGCTTTTCACAAATCTATAAAAATTGCTAGAAAACTTTTCTTTTCCATCTCCATTCAACTAGCAGAACACTCTAGCAAAGAAGTGTTCAAGATAGTGCAGTCCTTTTTTAAACCTAGATGCATTGAGCTGGATGTGACTCCGTCTAACAAACTATGCGACAATATTTCTGAATATTTTGAGAATAAAATTCTGAAAGTGTTTGACTCTTTTAGTCCTGCAGGTCGCACTGTTAAATCTGACGTAGTGGAGAATAGAGCTCCACAACTCACCTTTTGCCAATTCCAACCAGTCACACTGCATGTGGCCATGCAGGAAATAAACAGATGTAAATCAGGATCTCCTGATGACCCCTGTCCACCAAAGCTTTGGAGTTTGATGGCCGAATTTGTTGCGCCTACTCTCCAACACATATGGAATACGTCCATCTCTACCGGAGTGTTCCTGGAGAGCTGGAAGCATGCCACCTTACTCCCATTGAAAAAAAAGCCAAACGGTGCCCCAGACGATTTAAACAATCTCCGCCCCATCTCTCTACTGGCAGCTCCGGGCAAAATGCTAGAAAAATTAATCCAGCGGCAACTAAACAAAATTCACGGAAGAGAGTAATGTTTTCCATGAAACACAATCAGGCTTTAGATCCGGTTTTAGTACCGAGACCGCCCTGATCGAGGTGGCCGAATCTGTCAGGTGGTCGCTGGATTCAGGAGCATCGGCAATGTTGGTGCTCCTGGATCTATCGGCCGCCTTTGACACGGTGGATCATGGCAGGCTATTACAATGCCTGGCTGAGATCGGCCTTCGGGCCCAGGCACTGGGATGGCTCCACTCATATTTGTCCGGTAGATCTCAGAAGGTGGCTTTAGGCGCCTTCTCCTCAGAATCCAGGAGACTGAACTGCGGGACCCCACAGGGATCAGCTCTTAGCCCGCTGCTTTTTAATATTTATTTGGCCCCGCTGTTTACACTGATTGCCAATTGGGGAGTCACCGCAATTTCCTACGCTGATGACACCCAGTTGGTTTTCCCGTTTTCTGAGGTATCAGAGGCAGCCTTTTCTAACTTCAAGGGCTGCCTTCGTGATGTGTCCTGCTGGATGTATATCAACAAATTGAGATTAAATGCGGGTAAAACGGAGGTTATCTCTTTTGGCAAAGGTGCCCACCCTCCTGCCGAGTTCTGGTGGCCGTCCGAGATGGGCCCTGCACCGATTCCCAGCACAAAGGGAAAGAACCTGGGGGTTACATGGAATGATGGCCTATCCTTTGCCCCCCATATACAGCAGGTCGTTGGAGGCTGCATTAGTAAACTTAGAAACCTCCGGAGATTTCTCCGACTGCTCCCGGAGGGATGCCGAAAAACGGTTATTCATGCCATGATTACCTCAAGGCTCGATTATGCCAACGGCCTTTACTTAGGCCTCCCAAAATATCTGCTACAACGGATGCAAATTGTTCAGAATTCGGCGGCAAGATTGTTAAGGCACGTTCCTTTTAAACACCACATTTCCCCACACTTACGCATGTTACATTGGCTACCTGTGGCCAGTCGTATAAAATTTAAGGCGCTTACCTTGGCCTACAGAGCCTTACATGGGACTTGCCCGAACTATTTAAAAAAACGACTGCCTAGATACTCTCAGGCCAGACTCCTACGTTCTAACTACAAGGTTCACCTTCACGTCCCTCGAGTGAAAAGGGCTCGCTTGGGTGGCAGAACTTTTTCCGCAAGTACGGCACCTCTTTGGAACACCCTGCTGCCTGAAATACAACAAGCCCCCTCTGAACCTAGTTTTAGGAGCTCACTGAAAACATGGCTTTTCACGCAATAATTTCAACTTCTTCGCACCATGACTCTTACTGCTCACCCTAGCGCCGGGACACTTCCTCCGTAGGTAGCCACTCGTGCTTTATAAAATTCAGTATTATTATTATTATTTATCTTCTCATTCATCACAAGTCTATGAGCATTTAGCATTCACCAAGATTCCTTCAATATACAATTCTACTTGAAAGCCGCCCTTGCCTCTAATTCTTCCTTTCACCTCACTTAGACCTAAACAAATGTCCAGCACCCACATGAAGTTCACCCTACCAAGCCAAATTCGTGTGAATGCCTACCAAGAACTACAAACAAGAAATAATATTATCCAGGCAAAAACACAGAAACGTTGTACCCTAACGTTCATCCAGTGGGAAATCACTTGGAGCCACCCTGGACACCAACATCATCCCAAGGAACAAATTACCAAGACAACAGAGATGGCCTCATCCCAGTTCTTTCTATTGAAGTAGGTTTTCCCTAAGAAAGCAACTTCAGAACTTCTATTCAAGTCTTCTTATTCTTGCATTTGGAAACACCCCGCTCCATGGCCTCCCAGTGTTTGCAGTGTGCCCCCTCCCTCTAGGGGCATCCTGCAGCATGTCTCATCCAAGGTCTGAAGAAATATAATCACATTAGCCCAATCCAAATGAACTCCACTGACACCACTTACTGGGCTGACCTATCTTCAAAACCAGTGACATAATTTACAGAGTCAACACAAACTACACCCTCGCCTACCTGGCTGAAAGAAATCCCCTTTGTCCTGGCTCTCAGTACACACACAGCCAAGACATCATCAGACTAGAGAGAAGAAGTTCAAAAAGGCAAAAAGGAAAAATCAAGGCAACAGTTGTTTCCCGTCTATGCATCTAGAATATGAAACAACACAACTGTATTCACCAGGACAGCCCAAAAGTTTTTCAAATTTATGAAAAACTTAATGCTGCACCTCTGAATAGTCGACCACAATGTTTTAACAATACACTAACCAGCTACCTACCTAATCATCTGTTGACTCTATCCTTGCCATCGACCTTGTATAGCACTCTGATGCCTTTTGGCTAGGTTTGCTCTATGCAAATTGGGCATACAAACTTACTCGAAAAAGGTTGAATTGCTCTTTTGGCTGACTGGGATTTCAAGATTTAGGAAACTAAAACTGACTTACTGGCATATCACCCAAATTTAATGAATGCACTTGCATGTGTGCGGACACAATACAAATTCAGTCATTAAAGTCCACGTTTCTTAGCATAGAAATACAGTACCAGGTGGCAAAAGCATTCCTGATCAGTAAAAAAAACGTACGAATTGAAGCAAATGAGTGTTCGGGATTACACAAGACAGCTTTGGGACAAGCTGCATCCATTATTGACAAAGACAGTAATCAAAGGCATCTTCAGACAAGAAGGAAGGAAAAAGTACATATTTTGCTTTAAGTTAAATGCCTAAAATCAGATGCCTTTGTAAGGAAAATGTTTTCCAAATTCGGATAATAATGAAAAGAATGAATGAAAAGGAATTTATATGGGCGCAACTTAACCCGAAGGCATCAAGGCGCATCAGATGGAAAAATAAACAACTGAATGGTCAGAGGCAAGTGGAGGAAACAGATGTTACAGGTAGGATTCTGCGAATAGCCACATTTTTAAATTCTTCCGGAAAAGGGCAAGAGATGGCTGGCCCTTAAGATCAGCGGGAAGAGCGTTCCACAGTTTAGGGGCGAGGGAGAAAAAGGCTCTCCCTCCCCATCTGGCCTTCAGGATCGGGGGGGTCGCCAACAGGTTTTTGTGAGCCGATCTCAAGGGCCTGCCCGGGGTGTAGAAGGATACGAGAGATCCAATGTCCTCAGCACCCAGGCCGTGTAAGGCACGATAGGTCAGAACCAGAACCTTAAAGTTAATTCTGGCCTGGACCGGTAGCCAGTGGAGAGTTTTTCTGATTTCTGTAACAGAAGCGCGCCTAGGGGCATTCACCACGAACCTGGCCGCAGCGTTCTGAATGAACTGAAGGCACTGAATAAGTTTTTTGCAAATGCCAAGATAAAGGGCATTGCAATAGTCCAGGCGAGGTGAGATGAGTGCTACTACTACCTGTTTCCGAGCCTCAGTGGAGAGAAAGTGAACACGTTTCCAGTGGATCCTTAGAACTCCACAGCAGGTCGAAACTGTCTTATTCACTTGTTTATCAAACGCCAGTGTGGTGTCAAAGGTGACCCCCAAATTTTTGGCAACCAGGGACGGCTTGGGACAGGTTCCAAGGGAGGAAGGCCACCAGTCATCCGACCATAGATCTTGTTTGCCACCAAAGATAAGAATCTCGGTCTTTTCCCCGTTGAGCTTGAGGAAGTTTGAAGACACCCAACCTGCCACGGCTTCCATGCATTTCTTAAAGTAAAGGGCCGTGGACTCCACAGAATGAGATAGGGAGACGATTATCTGGGTGTCGTCGGCTTACGAAAGGACTTCCAATCCATAAGGTCTAACAAGCCTTGCAAGTGGGTCCATATATATGTTGAACAGAGTACGGCTCAAAGATGAGCCCTGCGGGACCCCACAATGCAAAGGCTTGGCAGAGGAAAGGAAGTCACCCAGCTGGACCTGTTGGGCACCTTGGTTAAGGAAGGATGTCAGGAGACAGAGACCTGGTCCTTCAACTCCCATCTCACCGAGCCGCCTAGATAAGATGGAAGGGGACAGGGTGTCAAAAGCGGCTGTAAGGTCGAGCAGGATCAAGATGGTGGAATGTCCTCTGTCGACCTTAGCGCGGATGTTGTTGACCACCACTGTGAGGGCAGACTCGGTGCTGTGCGCCTTTCGAAAGGCATGCTGTGAAGAATCAAGCAGACTAGCATTGTCAAGAAAGGCGCTGAGGTGGAAGTTGAGGTGGGCCTCAAGCATTTTCGCTGGGGCAGGGAGAAGGGATATAGGGCGGAAGTTTTTAAGAGTACCAGGATCCAACGTAGTTTTTTTTAATAAAGGTTTTACAATAGCCAGCTTCCATGATGCAGGGAAGATGCCATTAGAAATTGCCATATTCATTACTTCCAGGTAAGGGGAAAGGAGGTCATCCCTGCAGTCTTTCAATATTTTGAGAGGGCAGGGGTCTAGAGGGGAGCCCTATTTAAGTTTATTAAGAAGAACATTCAAGTCTTCATGGGATAGGGGGGAAAATTGGACAAACGTCCTGGGGATACCGAGGTCAGAGCGGGGCGGGGCGGTGGATCCGATGGCAGGGCAGAGTCATGGTTAGAGTTAAGGGCTTCTAAAGCAGAGTAAATATCCACGATCTTGGTGTGAAAGAACGTGGAAATCCGATCACAGATTACTTGGGAGGGGACTGTGGGGTCAGGGGAAGGGGTGAGGGATAAAGAGTCCACAATTTTAAAAAGATCTCTTGGTGAACTGAGGGAAATGGTCAGGTCAGTGAAATAGGATTGTTTAGCCACTAGAATAGCGGCCTTATAGCCTGTTATGAGACTTTTATGTTTGATCCTTTCATCAGGGTCAAGGTGAGCTCTCCAGAGTCTTTCTTGTCTCCTACATTCCTGCCTACGTGATCTAAGGGAGTCAGAGAACCAGAGGGCTGACGGGCGTTTCCTGGCGCAGTAATGGGGTTTGACAGGGGCAAGAGTATTGACTGCTTCTGAAATTATGTTAATAAGCTCCTGCGCTGCAGTATCCGTATCAACTTTGGAAGAAGAGGTGAAGTTGGCAATGAAGGGGCTAAGGGTTACATTGTTAAGGCCTCTAAAGTTCCTTTTGAGGATCCAGGCGTTATGTTCCTTTGGAGACGAACCCCTTTGCTCGGGAGCAAACTCAAAGGGAACAGCCTTATGATCAGACCATGAGAGGGGAATGTGAATGCCTACAACCAATCTGGGGTCATTGGAGAAGACCCCATCCAACGTGTGGCCTGCTGAGTGGGTGGGATATCCCACTGTTCCACAAGCGATATGGTATCGGGCGAGTTGGAGCTTTCTAAATGAAAGTTGAAATCCCCAAGGATAGTAAAATTGGGCAGATCAATGTAAGGTTCAAGTACTTCCAGAAGATTGGCGGAGAAGGCCGACCTGGGACCAGGGGGTCTGTAAATTAAAACACCTGTGAAGGACACAGTGGGAGAGGGACTAAGGGTAAAATGAACGGCCTGGAAGGAGTTTTGAGGGGAGGGGAGGCAATCGATACGACAACTAGACGAGATTTTATGCAGAATGCCGATGCCCCCACCTTTCCTGCCCACTCTATCCTGTCTAACAAGGGCGTAGCCATCGGGAATAGCATAAATCAGGTCAGGACCGGCAGAGTCAGAGCCCCAGGTCTCAGTGACAAAGATCCACGAAGGCATTCTGTCAGAGACGAAATCACTAAAAGCGATATTATTTTTCACCAAGGAGCGGGCATTTATAAGAAAGGCCATGTCTCCAGAGTGAAGCAAAGGGGTGTTCGTTTCATCGGGAGTCGGAACGACCGGGGGTATAAGAGAGGAGGTATGTTGCACCTTACTAAAGCACTGACAGTTACATAGCTTAAGCAGACCCTCCGGTGATGTTTATAGTGACAGGATAACTTCGAGGGCGGAGTGCTCTCAGGGTGTTGAATAAGTATGATGTGTGTATAGTAGGGGAGGGACAGAAATCGGCAGTAGGACTGGCCCCTGGCGCCTCCTTGGCGCTGACGGGCGCAGATGGGCAGGACTCTGGCACGACTCCGGTACGCGACCGGCACATCCGCTGCTCGCGTCCGCTGCGCGGAGTCATGGTCTTTCTCTTTTAAAGAAAAACTAGAGCGCGTCACGGCGCCAATTCTATTCCAATATGGCCGCTAATAATCAGAGCGCCCTGCCAAGACCGAACAGCCAATTGATTGGCTGAAGCGTGGGTCGGGCAGCGAGGCGCAGAAGAAAGGTAAGACAAGCTTAGCAGTCAAGCAAATTAGGCAAAGAAATATAAAAAAATTAAAAAAATGAGTGAGCACAGCAAACCAGCTTTGCAATCAAGCCAGTGAGTGAAATGTATGCAATTTAAAAACGAGCAAGCACACAGACCTCCCGGCTTCCGCCTCAGGAGGGATTCGAGCACTCAATAGTAATACGCTTTGTGCGCTGAGGGACCCCTTTTAAAGAAAAACTAGAGCGCGTCATGGCGCCAATTCTATTCCAATATGGCCGCTAATAATCAGAGCACCCTGCCGAGACCGAACAGCCAATTAATCGGCTGAAGAGTGGGTCGGGCAGCGAGGCGCAGGAGAAAGGTAAGACAAGCTTAGCAGTCAAGCAAATTAGGCAAAGAAATGTAAAAAAAAAATAAAAAACGAGTGAGCACAGCAAACCAGCTTTGCAATCAAGCCAGTGAGTGAAATGTATGCAATTTAAAAACGAGCAGGCACACAGACCTCCCGGCTTCCGCCTCAGGAGGGATTCGAGCACTCAATAGTAATACGCGATGTGCGCTGAGGGACCCCTTTTAAAGAAAAACTAGAGCGCGTCACAGCACCAATTTTTCTTTAAAAGGGGTCCCTCAGCGCAATAGGTAATATTGCCACAATATAAAGTGTGGCATTTCAGGTTTTGACTGATGAATACGTCCACTCTGGCGACAATAAAATCTATTTTGCACTAGGAATGTAAGTCACAATCCAAATAAGAACAATGCACTCCGGGGCCAAAACTGACCATCTACAACCGAGGACGAACTCTGATCAGCTTCACCTCACCACTATCATAAATGCCTCAATCCAATCCTTCAACTGTATCCTTAAAGAAAAAAGTCAAAGTTCTCCTTATGAACATAGTTTTTCCCTATATCCTAAGATATAGCTTCTTCAATCACACTCATGACTACTGCTTACCGGCTACTTTAGTGTTTTCAATTCATCAGGCCTGACATTACCCTCCCTTTTCTCAACACTGCCTGATCCTGCAGTTTTCTTGACTATGATATTTTTGTTGTTATTGGTTTATCTCCTGTGGTCTCTGAAGATTGTAAAGTGTACTCCTCTTTTCTGGGTACCAACCTATCCTGTATTTTTTTTCTTCTCAACTATGATATTATTTTTATTATTGCTCTGTTCTCTGTAAATTTGTACAGTGCTCTGATTCCCGCAAGGGTCATGTTAACGTTATAAAAAAAAACTATAAAAATAAAATTAAAATAAAGCAGAATGATCCCAGACAAGTAAAAACGCACAGAAATCACATCTTCCAAGCTGCAGTTAAAGGAGATATCCCTCATTCCTGGAAGGAGTCTGCGATTGTCAGCATGTTTAAAAAGGGAAACAGAAGCCTCCCTTCATGTTAACGGCCCATCTCCGTCTTCAACTTGTCCTCAAAGATACTAGGCGCGTCCTTTTAGAGACCTTGGAAAGTTTGGCTTTTGAAAGTACTTTTTTTTGTTTTTTTTACTTTTTGTGCCCCTTTAGGCTGGAGGTTGGGACAGTCGAGCATAGTTTAAATCTCCTTTTAATTTCAGGGAAATATGTTCAGGTCAGAGGAGGGGCCCATCATTTGGTCTTTTTGGACCGCTCTAGTGCTTCCAATAAGGTTGCTAGGAGTAAGTTGGAGAAGTGTGGCTCACTGGTTAGAGGCGGCAGACCCTGAAGCAGAGATCAGGCCCGGGACCAGGGTTCAATTCCCGACGCGGCAGGGTCTAGGATCAATGTCCGCGGACTTGATAATTCTCGCTTCGGTGCCTTCTCTAATCATGGGCCCCACGCTGCAACTCAGGGTAATAGCTTGCTTAATCTCCACAACGGCCCCACCAGCGATGGGATGCCTGGCTCCGCCCCTCACAGGGAGAGCCAGGAAGGGTTCCATAGCCTAAGCACCGAGATACCCTCATGGGTGATTCAGAGCTATCTAAATCAATAACTATAACTAAGTTATGGTTCTTAATGTGTAGCGCAAGGATTGTCCCTGCCTTGGTTAATTTTCTAGCACGTTTGCATGGTGGTACCAGTCCACTATAGTTTAAATGGAGACTGCACTGCACCATTTTATTCAACCAAGGATTAGACAAGGTAGCATTTTGGCGCCTTTTTTATTTCTTTTTTATATTAACCATCGTTAGATCATTTTGATTGCAAAAGGAAAAGATCTTTCCAGAGTTTGCTATCATTTGGTACCAGTGTTTTTGAAAGTCAACTATGCGGTGTTCATCGACCCCACAGCCAATGGTCTGCAATTGCTCCTAGACACTTTTAATACTTTCATGGGTTATCTTAGCCTAAACATTGGTCATATTATGACATGCAGACTCCCTTCCACTCTTTTTGTATTGATATAGTATCTCTTTTTAATCCATTTTTTTATTAACAGTATGAAGAATAGATACATACAGTTCTTACAGGTAGTATGGTACCAGAAATAAAAGTAAAGGAAGCAAGAAGGGGAAAGCAATTAAGCAACAAAACAAAATTATGCATTTTCCAACTTATCATTTACGATGGATCTCGTATTGAAAATGCGAGATCCATTGTAAATGATAAGTTGGAAGTAGTAGATACAGAGGAAGAAAATATATAATCTTACATAATCTTATATAGAAGTCCCCCAAATTGTTTCCATTTTCATTAGTGATTGTGCGCCTCTTATTTTAGCTATTGAGGATTCCATAGTATATGTTTCTTTGACCAAAGAACACCATTCCATGGCGTGGGGTGGAGTACATGATATCCAGGCCCTAGCGATAGCTAATCTGGCACAAGCAAGTACAATAGTTACAAAATTTTCTGCAAGCTATTCGTAATCGATGGACCGATCAGTACCATTGATGCATTGAGAGAGATAGGTCTAACAAGTTTTTGATTAAGAACCTGTTGGACTACTAACCCAAAATTCGGCCAATACAGGGCATGAGAAAAACATATGTTTAAGATCTGCCGCTATTAAGTCACATTTGGGGCATTTAGACCTATAACTAGTAGGGCTGTTTAAAGACCATTTTGATATCCTTTCTAGTGTGTAGTATAGGCCACATATTGTTTTATATTGTTGCAGCTTTAAGCTAGAGGACTGTACTAGTTTGTTGAGATCAAGGAGAGCTGTAGCAATCTGATTAACAGTTATACTAAAGCCCAGCCGTGTACTCCATTTCTCTGCTAATTTTGCACAATCGTTAATTTTATCACTATTAAGACATCTGTAGCCCTCACTGATTACTGACTTGATCTTATCCGAGTAAAAGCAGTTCCAAAGCAACCTGGCTATGTCCAACATCTACAGGAGGCGATTGCCCATTACTGGCGGGAAAACCTGGTAGATGAGGTTGACGCGGTGGTGGTGTGGGAGGCAATGAAGCCCACTATACGGGGGGTGGACATTGCGTGGTGTACTGCGGCCCGTCGAAGACGTCGGGAGACGATCACTGAAGCAGCCGCACTGGTGGAAACCTTGGAACAGCGAAGCCGGGGAGGGGGAGATGACGTTGCGATACGGTTGCTTCTTCAGGCACAGCAGTCCTATGCATCTATCTTGATGGATGAGGCTAAACAGGCGTGGCTGGCCACAAGGAGTAGAATATACCAGTGGGGAGATAAGTCCTGTACAATGCTCCATAGGCTATGTCAACGCAGTCTTCAACCAATCACGCTGCCAGGCCTCACTGCTGAGGACGGAGTGGCAATTACGGACCCGACCGAGCTCGCAGCGAGTTTTGCCAGCTATTTCAAGGCACAATATGCTCCGCGAGATTGTCTATCAGTGGACGAGGTAGCTAAATTCATAGATGACTTGCCGCCTAAGGCGGTCTCCTATGAGACCAGGAAGGCACTCGACGTTCCCCTTACAGCTGATGAACTGGGGGAGGCACTGGGACAGCTTAACGCAGGGAAGGCCCCCGGGCCGAGCGGCTACCCGTGTGAATTCTTTAAGAAATTCCAACTTCAACCAGGGTCCCATTACCGATGTGCACTTGAGACGGCGCGTGCGCTGGGCAGGTTACCTTCTGACTGGCGCCATGCTGAAGTGTTGGTTTTTCAAAAGCCGGGTAGACCCCCTGACAGGCATGACTCATATCGTCCCATCTCTTTGCTTAATATAGAGGCTAAAATACTAGCAAAGGCTCCGGCAAACCATTTACTCCCATATGTAACGGACCTGGTTCACCTGATCAGTCTAGGTTTTATGCCTCATAGGGCAACACGACATAACATCCGACGCGCACAGGCTGCGGTGTGAAAGTTGAAGAAATTGATGTACATAGACAGCATTCATTCCCCTTCTTCTCCCACTCCTCTCCCTGTGAGCACCATGAATACCGTAAACTATTGACCGTATCACTCTGCCAGTAAGAGCCCCTACCCCTATGCATATGTACAGCCAGTTTAGGCACCATAGCCTTTTACCCATTGGGATCCCCGGCTTCCCTCCTGCACGTATCTTAACCCCCCCCTCTCTCATGCATAGACCATGAAACCCTCTCCCTCTGCGCGACCCCGCTGTGAAAGGCAACTCTCCCACTTGACTCGCACAAAACCCCCCCATTCCTTCTTGGAGAGGCATCCTTCGCCTTAGCTGACGTAGCCCTCCCCAGCTGTACCTGACTGCCCCCGCTCTCTCATGTACGGGTCATAAGATCTCTCTCTCTCTCTGTGACTCTGTCCCTGTGTCCACCCTGGCTACCCCTCCCTTCTCCTCATGTGGGCAAGTCATAAACCTTCTTCTTCTGCAAGACCCTGTCCTTGAGAGTCACGGCCGCGCCTGACCAACACCTCCTTCCCTTCCATGAATGCCCCTCTGTTGACAAGCCTTCCCTCCGCGCTCGATTGTCCACGCGGCATGAATACCACTCCTTTGATGACCCTTTCCCCCGAGTCCGGCTGACCACACATGTCCGAGGCCATCGCCTGAGCCAGGAGATACCATTTACTGCCCTTATTGTATGAAGTCACTCCTTTTCAAAGGATCCTCTATTGGTCTTAGCCACCCCACCCCCTGGGCTATGATCAGGCGTACACATCCTACGAAGCACTCAGCTGCGTGATTGCCCTCCCCTCTTATCAGCAGGTCAAGGGTCCCCATTGTGAATGTATGTGGGGTAGGATCACCACGAGGATTATAGGGATGTCTTTCTCTTGCGTCATACAGTCCTGATTGTGTTATCGAGTGTTCTGTAAGGTATAAAAGCAAGAGTCTCAGCTCACTTGTTAGAGCACCTCCCGAAAGACACCGTGTTTCGTGTCCGAAATGACTGGCTCTCCTCATGAGAAATAAACTCTGTTCTTGATTCCTGCTTCCAGCGCCCGTCTCTTTATTTGGTAATTATTCAACATGGGAACTAAGAGGCGGTTTGCGCCAGCGGCCTGGGCATCGATAGGATTATGGGCTCATTTTCCACAGCGGTAGATGCCATGGGGGCCACGGGGGAACAGGCGGCTTTGCTGCTAGCGGACATAAACAAAGCCTTTGACTCAGTTAGCTGGACGTACCTCTTTGCACTCCTGCCTCGTCTCAATCTGGGCCCGCTGTTTCTGTCGTATATCAAACTACTGTACACGGATATCACGGCTTCGGTGCGGGTCGCGGGGGCGATATCAGAAACATTTCCCATTGGACGGGGGACCCGGCAGGGGTGCCCATTATCCCCATACTTATTCGCCTTAGCCATGGAGCCTCTGGCCTCTTGGGTGCGCATAGACGCACAGATGCGGGGCTTCGTGTGGACCGAGAACCTTGCGGATAGAATCGCATTATATGCGGACGATGTCCTCTTTTTCCTTACCGATTTGCGACGCTCGGGCCCCCGGGTATTAGAAATTATGCAAATCTTTGGGGACGTTTTGGGCCTCTATCTAAATCTACGCAAATCCACCCTGTGGGTACTGGGGGGCGGAACTGTGACGGATCCCTGGGCGTCAGGATTGCAGGTGGCGACCGGAGGATTGAAATATCTGGGGGTGTTCCTGTCGGAATCGGTGAACATTGCCTGGGAACGCAACATAGTGCCTGTTTGGGAGAGGGTTCAGGCAGATGTTAAAACGTGGTCTCGGATGCCTCTAACTATCTTCGGCAGGTCCGCGATTTTCAAAATGGTGGCGCTCCCGCGCCTCTTATACCAATTGCAGAACTATCCCCACCCCATCACTCCCTAGTGGTTTCGGCAGGTCAACTCTGTTTTAGGCCGCTTCCTGTGGGCTGGGGGAGCTGCCAGGGTGGCACTGCGGACATGCTTCTTATCCACGTATTGTGGGGGCCTGGCCACCTCAGATCTACTGTCCTATTATCAAGCCTCCGAACTACTAATCCTTAATGAATGGTGGTATGGCGACAGAAGGGACCCAGCATATGCCCTGGAGCGCTCACTGATGGGGGACAATACGCTGCACATGATCCTTTATTCAGCCCGGCTGCGGCGGACATTGCCAAGTGTCACGAAAATTGTTTTTGCTGTGTGGCGACAGGCGCTACGTCGCATGGGCTGGTGGGGTAGACTAACAGCGGAAACGCCGCTGTGGAACAATGGACAACTCCCTGAGCTGTCCGCACTGCCGGGGTTCGATGGCTGGGATGCAATTGGGATCTCGTTGTTGGGACACGTAATGTCCGGGGTTACTCTCAAATCGTTCCAGGAGCTTAGAACTGAGTTCCATATGCCCCAGACCCAGTTCTTTCGCTATCTGCAGTTTCGGCATGCACTAGCACCCAGTATTGCTAACCTGGACTCGCTTCCTGAATTTAGTTCAGTTGAAGCAAAGGTTTTCATGGAAGACCTCGGAGATAAGAAGGTCTCCCGTATTTACCAAACGATGGTCACTCACTGCTCCTCCACCCTGCTTCCCCTGAGGGTGGCCTGGGAGGCAGATGTTGGTCCCCTAGACGAAGATGATTGGAGGGAAGCCCTGGAATCCCCGCGGGGGACTGCCATTGCAATGCGGCTTAGGTTAATTCAATTCCAGTATCTCCATAGGGCCTATTACACCCGAGAGCGGTTGTGGAAGGCAGGACTGATTGGGTCACCGGAATGTCTGCGCTGTGGGACTGCAATGGGTACGCTACTGCATACGGTATGGTCGTGTCCTAGACTGATTGGTTTCTGGAGGGGTGTATGGAGCTGCCTGTCTGAAGTTCTGGGATGGGACCTTCAACGCACTCATCGATTAGGGTTGCTCCACATACTTGAGGGTGTTGGTGGGAACATATATAAACGCCATTTATTGTTGCTGGGGCTTGTCGTTGCCAAAAGAGATCTGGCCCGAGCATGGAAGGATGAGCGAGTGCATGGAGGGCCGGACTAGACTATTATATGGGACTAGAATGGCCAGTGTTTGAAGCGAGAGGATGCCCCCATAAGCGCTTTAAGATATAGAAGAGGTGGGCAGATTATAGGGGGTTGACACTGGATCCCCCGGTAGAACAAGAGGAAGATATTTAGGTGGAAGATGCTGTACGGGCCTGTGAACTGCGTCATGCCTATCACACCACGACCGAGTACAGAATGCTTTCTATACAAACGTGCACAGGGTTAGGGAGGGATAAGGGGTGGGTAGCAGGGTAGTTAGGTAATGGGAATTAGTGGGGGTAGGGGCGGGGGAGGGGGTTACCCTTATTGGTTTTTCTTCTATTCTTGATTGGACATTGGTCTTGCGATATAAACTGTACCAAGATGCTTGGTGGTGATCTCCCGACTGTGGGGAGCCACATCTCTTATTCTGCCTAAATCAATCAATAAAATTTGTTGTGAAAAAAAAAGCAGTTCCAAATATCTGAGTCTGACATCTCCTTTACATTCATGTACGTATAAAGTAGTCTTGAATTTGTAAATATTTGAACCGCATGGCTTCGGTCAGTTTATATAGTATCTTAAGTGTCTCAAAATCCATGAAGCCATTACTGCCATAGAGGTCACCCAAGGTTTTTATTCCCGAACAGGCCCAGATCTTACATGCCCCATCATGAAAGATTTCAGGAAATCCTGGGTTACCCCATAGAAGAAGTTTAGAATGGAAAAGCGTAGTCCTACACGTTGTAAGAATCGAGAGCCAAATTTTTAACACTTCTCTTGCGGTCTTAAACTTTACCCTTTTGAAGTAGTTGGGGTCGTTTACTTTGGCTAAAAACATGTGGGATTCCTCTCCTAACATAAATTTGTAAAAATAATAATTATTTGGGCTAAGTAGACTACGAAGACGACCGATGAAAGCTGCGAGAAAGTATAACCTAAAGTCAGGGAAATTGAGTCCACCTTGCCTTGATGCAAGTTTAAGGAGAGCTATTGATCGACTGGCTTTTTTTATATCCCCACATATAGTATCTCTATCACAAAAGTTTAGAGTTTTAATGACCTTGTCATAATTTTTCCAGACAAATTGAGCTGGTATGCTCTGCTAAAACAGAGGGCCTGCAAATTTTCAGGGGCAATTGGCAGTGGCGGATCCTCCGCTAAGGCAGAGGAGCGTCGCACCACTACCTTGCACTATTACCTTGAAGCAGCAAAAGAAAGTAAAAAAATAAAATGATAACTAAAGTTATTATCATTTGATTTTGTCTTCCTGCTGCGGTAGCTTGCGAGACGGGGCGGGCGGGGCTGCAGAGCAGGAGAGGAGTGGTGCAACCCTCAAAAGTGCGCATTGACTGTTTGGTCGTCCGTCTCGGGCTGTTCAAAACAGTCATGCACACTTTCCCTGATCTCCATGGAGGCTGCATTACAGCCGCTTGTAGAACATATCCATCCCTCCAGCCCCTGGCTGAGCGCCATGTCACAGCACTCAGACCAATCACAATGCTGCATTCCAGCGTTGTGATTGGCTGCGGGGAAAGTGGGAGCCCTGGTGCTTCTTGTTTCTCCCGCGAAGCCAGGAAGAGAACGCAGGAGAGGCGGCGGCGACCAGCCAGCCGGACTGCAGAGAGGTAAGTGATTTTTTTTTACCTGATCCCACCGTCCCTTCTCCCCCACCTGCCCCAGTGCTGCTTCTAGGTAGGAGCCGTGGCTGCTATGGAGCAGGCACGTTTCTTCAGTTGCCCACCAGAATATTGAGAATACATTCTTATAGGCTGCTCGCTACTCCTAAAAGTATTTCCAGCCCTATTGTCCATCTGGTATTTAACTCATTCTAGTTTCCTCGTTTTGTTATAGAAGATTGTTTTAGGCAAGATGGAGCCTTTTTAATCCCTTGGCTTGTCCATGTTTAAAGGGGTTTCACCGATACAGGCTTATCTAATCTTTTTTTATTCACCTAACACAATTGATAATACATCTAAGTCCACGGTGAAACCCCTTTTCTGTCAATACAAAAATCAAGATAGATTTGACAAAAATTGGTGATTGAGGACAATGCAGTGCTAGCTTGATTTAAAGACGGCGGCAGGGATGGAACGTTATTTAACATGGCTCACAAATAAACACAGATTTTATCTGACTCGTTTTAGACTCAATACCCTGCAATTTATTCTAGCTTACCCCCATCAGGGCATGTAGGTTCAAACCTTGTCCTTGTGACAGTATTTCTAAGCAATCAATGGCACATTTTATGTTTTGTTGTAAATTGCACAATCATCCTATACAACAACATTTATTACCATTTTTACATACCCTTGGTTTTAGATCCTATAAGTTGTCTTCAACCTTTAGCTAATGAACATTGTTGGCATGTTGTAACTAGCTTTGTATCGCAAGCTCTTAGACTTCGTAAAATATCAAAGGACAAATGTATATTTTAATTAATTATGATATGTTATAATGTTTTGTAATTATGTCACCAATATTTATACTTATCTTTGCTCAGTATTATTGATGCATTTTATCTGTGCTGTAATATAGCTGAATAAAGAGTTTTGACTGACTGACTGTCTCCATTCTAAGCAGAACCTTCCCAGACAACTGAAAATGCGCAGAAATCACATCTCTCTTGAAAAAAACGATGTCAGAGCTCAGCAACTATAGACCCATCGCGCTCCTGCCTTTCCCATCCAAAGTCTTGGAGAAAGTCATCAACAAACAACCATCCAATCATCTTGAACGCCTCCACTTCCTAGACATCATGCAGTCTGGATTCCACAGCAACCACTAGTACGGAAACTACCCTCATCACACCAACCAACGACATCCAGACCCTCATGGACAAAGGGGAAAGCACAGCGCTCATACTGCTAGACCTCTTTATGGCCTTTAATACCATCTCTCATAGCACCCTAATCACAAGATTCCACAACTCCGGAGTGCAAGGACCCGCCCTGAGAAAGCAGGCTTCTGTTTTTCTCAGAACAGTCCCAGCAAGTCAGGCTCCCGCCCTACATGTCCGAACCCAAGAACCTAATTTGCGGAGTCCCTCAAGAATCATTGCTGAGCCGCACCCTCTTCAACATCTACATGGCACCTCTCACTCACGTCATAAGATCCCACTGAATCCCAATTGTCTCCTACACAGACGATACTCAGCTCATCGTCTCAGTCACAGATAACAACCACACCACCAGGACAAACCCCCACCTGCATCTCAAACTTAAACTGTATGAAACAGAACTATCTAAACCTCAACACTGACAAAACATAAGTCCTGATTTTCGGGGACAAGAGGCCTCCATGGGATGACTCCTGGTCGCAAACTAACGTGGTATGAATGTCCACCCCCTCTGACCACGTTAAAAACCTCTGCATAGTCTTGGACAACAGACTCACAATGGTCAAACATGTAAATGCTGTCACCTCATCCTGTTTCTTCATGCTATGTATGCTCCACAAGATAATCAAATGGCTCCCCACTAACAGCAGACACAGCCACCCAGGCCCTCTTCGCCATCAGACTAGACTACAGCAATGCACTTTATGTGGCATCACATACAAAGACTCCAGATCACCCAAAACACTGCCGCCAGACTCATCCTCAACATGCCCCACAGCCCACACATCATGTTAAGCCTCGGAGATTTGCACTGGCTAACAATTCAGATGCGCTGCCAGTTCAAACTGCTCACCCACACATACAACAGGTTTCTACAACACCAGACCTATCTACCTCAACCACTGCCTTAACTTCCAACAACCCACCAGGCACCTGCACTCAGTCAAACTCTACCTCTCATAGATACTTTTTATCTGCAGAAGTAAATCAGGACGACACCCTTTTTCCCTACGTCTCAGCCACATCGTGAAATAATCTTTCACATAGCATCAGGACCTCCCTATCCCTATTCTATTTACACAAGAAACTAAAGACTGCTCAACTAGGAGCCTGACTGGCCTGCTCATCTACTCCAGCACCTGGATACCACTCCGGTGATAAGCGTGCTTTACAAGTCCCCCTCACATAGCATACCATAACATAAATAAAGTCGATAACCTTCCTACTGATTTTCAACTGAATAGTTACTCATAAAAAAGTTCAATACTTGTAAAAAACTAGATAGAAAATAATTTCACAAAAATAATAATCCTGTTTCTTAGGGCAAATTTTTATTGAGACTAGGGAAAGATCAATACATTCTGTGAGCCAGTGGATAGAACTTAAAACATTCTTTTGTTGAGCCTAAAGGTTTGAAAACGTTTTTACCTGAAACTCATGAGGTTTGGTATATAAAAAACAATTGGTTCTGTTGGAGCGAAAACAAACTTCTATATATGCAAACACTTTTGTCATTGTACAAAAAGGATATACATTTCTCTTTAAATATATTTCACTAAACAAACATATTAATATTATATGACAAATCACACATGGGTTTTCTTTTCACATTTCTTTAAAGTATTCAATTATTTCATATCAGAATCACATGACACGCACATAAAGGCAGCTTCTTGGTCTAACAGGGAACAAAGTGCTCCTTCTGTACATCAAGTGAGGAAAGCAATTCAATTTGCACAGCTAAAAACTAAAAAATGGTGTCACAGAATTACTATACCAAAATGATTTAAGGAACTTCTGTCTCAGACAAACAAATTTATAAGTTCAGACTGTACATGTTCAGAATACTCTATCTCTTCTGCTGTCCACCGGGTTTTGGATATAGTCCAGCCTGAATGTGTCAATCGTTGATGTTTCGACCCTTTTAAAATGTGGTTACAGGTCTTCATCAAGACTAGATGAAACGCAGCCTGCAGTCATACAGGAATCAAAGAATAGTATGCGCACAACGTGACATTCCCTCCCCCCCAAATTCTTTCCCCTTACATCCTGCTACACCCAATAACTCTCAGAATCAGGGTCTGTTGTCCAGGGTGTAACCTTTTTTATTCACATTACTCTAGGAAATTTACAACAGAACATTAACAAAGAAAAGTATCCTTCTTGGATATATAAGAATTATTCACAGCATCAGACTTTCGCTGCATCGCATGTCAATAGCAGTAAGGAAATTAGGTACAATATTACACTTTAACTCAACCGTACACAACTTGGCCGTATATTTAAACTTTACACTTTAACTTTTAGACTCGGCCATACACTAGAACTTGGCCATACATTTGAACATGCCCGTCTCGGCCACCAATGTCCCACTGTGCTGCGCACATTGCGCCGACAGGCCTCAACACACTACAGCCAAGTTACTTGACATCCAGGACACTGCATACCGCACTGGCCCACCGGGGTGCCTGAACGCAGGCAGCCTCCCCAAGATACTACTCAGTCCATACATTGTGGGTTAGGGCAGTAAAGTCAAGGGTGAACGGCAGATCAGTCCCTCCTCCCCGCCGACCCACTACACACATGGAATCTACCCCCTTCTGGGGTCCAATGAACGGCTGCACCTCCATTGTTGTGCATCCCTCTTTGTTGTTAACTGTCAGCGCTCCGTCACAGGGTGAGAAGCTCCCTGGCGCACTCACCCTCCCTCCCCCAGACGCTGACTGTGCTCCAGAACATCTGTTTTAAAAAAAAAAAATGTTGCTCCTGCTAAATTGCTTTGATTAAGTTGTCAATTGTTTCGCTTGGACTGGAGCCCCCACAGACCATACTGCTGATATATTAAGCCCCCCCAAGGTAGAAGCTGACTATTGGAGTGACCCGCACATAATAAAGTGATTTTCGCTGTGCACAGAGTGCCATTTAGTCACAGCTTTGCAACAACCTTTCCCAGTTTACCAACAGGACTTCCTTGACCATTTATTAATGGCCTATACTGGAGAATATGTGTGAAAACACCACTATATGCCTATTTCATCCTCCATCAGTGGAGAACATACCCATTTACAAATGACATACACTGGAAAATATGCAGTATAACTTCACCATATGCCCATTACGTCCACCATCAGTGGATAACGTACTTCTTGAGATGTCCGATGCGCATAGTGCTAGGGGCACTGCATACCGCATTGGCACACTGGGCAGCTGTTAATTCACGATAGGGAAAGTCGTAGTGTGCACTGAGTTATTACATGGAAGGGCACTTATGTTTGAATAGTGGGCATTGGAGCAGAAGAAAATTGGGCACTTGCATTCATTGTTTCATCAGCCACTGCTGCAGGAAACTCCTTCATTGGCTTCCGATGGAAGATAGGATTCTTTTTAAAATTCTCTGCCTGACATATGGAGCCTTGGTGAGAAATAGGTCGGGAGGAATTGCTGACCTTTTGGTCCCTTATAGCCCTTCCAGAAAATTACGCTCTGCCAAGAAGTCTCTGCTATGTGCGCCCCGCTTTCGGAGAGATAAATGGGGGGGCAGAGCTTTTTCGAGCCTTGCGCCTAAATGGTGGAACACCCTACCGGATGAATTTAAGTCTCTGCCCACTTTGCAAGCCTTTAGAAAGGCTTTGAAGACTCGTTGTTTTGTCAAAGCCTACTTGTAGTTTTTGTCTCTGCCTTTTTTGATGACTTTTGTTTGTTAGGCGCCTTGATGCCTTCGGGTTTTAGTTGCGCATTATAAGTTGCATTTTATTCATTCATTCATTCAGAGAGGTAGCACTGCCACCGGGATACCTGATCCCCGGAGACTCTCAGTAATAAACTTACGAGGATCCCA
Organism: Lissotriton vulgaris; assembly: GCF_964263255.1. Taxonomy (NCBI): domain Eukaryota; kingdom Metazoa; phylum Chordata; class Amphibia; order Caudata; family Salamandridae; genus Lissotriton; species Lissotriton vulgaris. Next base: position 122,493,215 of record NC_141697.1, read on the forward strand.
TAGCTGCATTGATATGTCAAAGGCCAAAGGGAAAGTAGGGATGAGATCACCCTTTAACTCGGCCACACATCAGTACAACTTGACCGTACCTTTTAACTTTACCCTTTAATTTGTAAGTCGACCGCACACTAGAACATGGCCGTATAACTGAACTTGGCCGCTTCGGCCACTAGCGTCCCCACTCTGCTGTGCACAATGCCCCGGCAGGCCCCAACGCGCACAGCTATTAACTTGGAAGTACACTAGAACAACTTGGCCTAACAATTGAACTTTACACGTTAACTTTTTACCTCGGCCGCACACCAGAATGTGGGCAAATATTTGACCTTCGGCCGTCTGGACCACTAATTCCCCACTCTGCTGCACCCAGTGTGCAATCCGGTCCCAATGCGCTACAGCCAATATCCAAGGCCCCACCTATGGCCGTGAAGAGTGCTAACTCGCTAAAAGAAATTGGGTCTGGGGTATGTGCAGCCGCAAACTTTTCAGCAAGGTCACAGACTGATTGTCCCAACTTTGGGTAGACAACAGTCCTGTTACAATGATCGCCTCTAGAAGGATCTCGCAACGCCTCTAAAACTACTTAGTGGGACCATTAGCATGCCGCATAGGCACATGGGCTGGTACTGAATGACCAAGATGATTATACCCAGACCTTGTCACCTTGGAACAAATCAACCATTATTGCCCTTAGCAGTCATGTTGGGACAGACATACGGCTAAGCTTAGGACTGTAAGGGCGCTGAGCCCCGTAATTCATATAAACTCTGTAAGCAAGTAACGTACTGAAAATAAGCAACCAACGGCTAATTTTAGTACTGCCAGGACACGGAGCTTACACCAGGCCCCCTCCGACTCAGCCCGACAGGAACATCACTCCACATCGACGATGACGCTCCTGAAGCTCAGGCTGCAGCCTAAGGGGAAAAAGAGAATGAAACTCCCCAGCGCACAGCCTTAACTACTTGTTAAGTTTTGTTTCCCGTAGGTTTTGTTTCTCCATGCCTCACGTCACAAAGTCATCACCTCCAACCCCCTTCTTTTTGTCCTGGGGCCCGGAGGAGGCTCAGCCCCGTGGTGCAACTAAGGGCGCCCCTCCCCTAGGCTTGGGGGGCGCCTGTTCATTCTGTCGCCCACAAGTCTCCCAGGTAAAGAATGCACCATTCAGGTGCCCGTTTCAAGGCAGTCCTCTGTATAGACTAACTCCTCCCATAAATGAAAAAATTAGGTCCAAACGTCCTGGAGCCGGTTGCAAAACCTCGGCTTCATGTTAATGTAATTAATGTGCCTCTGTGGTAAAAAGGGTACGTCCTAGGCACACGTTTCCAAGAGTAAATCTCAGGGGGGAATGACTCCTTTGCTGATTCAGACCAACAAATTGTACGCGAGAGGCTGGTGATAGATATGACATTAGGTTTGATCAGAGGAAGTATTCAATCAAAGAAATCTGGGAAAGAAAGGGCAGAATGAAGCCACCTGCCCTTTCTGCTGCCAGAATTGTTCCAGGATGAACATGAAGGACAGAGGTCCACCAGAGTCGTAATTTAAAAGAATTCCATTCAGAAAATTAGGGGAAAACCTGTAAGACCTGCTACCTGTAAAACTGCTAATTCTGTACACTCTGGTATTGCACTTAAATAGAAATGTCAAAGAAAACAAAAGGATACCTGTAAAGGTTAATCAGTCCTGAAGTTTCTACACAAAATATAAAAGTATTTGCTTTCTGAAGTATCATTCTGACTGCATGCTGGGTTGCTGTTGTAGGAATTTTTGTGCATTCATTGTGTATTATTGACAACATGCAATATTTGGATCTACATTCGAATTTAAATGTGTACACTTATCTGATGTTATTGTCTTTGAAAAGGTTTTGCTATGACCTGTTAACTTTACCTGGTTTATGGTAACCAGGCTTCAGCAAGACTTTTATGCTATCTTGTCCAGGTCTCACCCTGCACATTCACGGTTTATTATTTCTGCTGCAAAATATTCATGTTTGTTAATTTCTGAGAAATTTTCAGAATGAATGTACTCACTGTTCTAGAAGAAGATTTCTCTAACATGTTCAGTAATGTTTCAACTGTCAAAGGATGCTTCTACTTGCTTGCTATATTCTATTCATCCACAATAGTACACTGTTGTTTTGTAACTAGTCAGCTCTGCCATCTCCAGATAATTTCAGCCCTCTGTGGTTGACTAAATATTTTTGTAGTGGGATAGTGCATAGGTTGTACTGTATGACATTTATTAAGTCTGTTCTCTGATTTACCAAAATTGTATACTTTTGCTTACACCATGATGAATCGAAATTTGCCTAGCTTACGTAACGGTAAGTTTCAATTCTATTAAGGACACGGAGGCGAGGATTATGCTATATCTTCCTTCGCTTTATTAACATAAAGAAACCACAGCAGCTCAGGAAAAGATATAATAAGAACAAAAAATGCTTTAAACATAAAGCATTGACGTAATGTTCAACAAAAAATCAACAACTCCCAAGAGTCTCTTTGCTTATAATAATAGTCCATAGTCCTTTGTCTCTGTCCATCATCACTATATAACCGGACTTCCCATCATCTTCCTCCTCTTTCTTCGCGCAGATCACGCTTAAGCCTCATTGGTCCTGTTTAGCACCGTCGTTGCCTGCCAAAAAAGGAACAGCATCAGCGAGGTGGCCCAGGAAAATGCGACAACAAGGCGAGGAGCATTCAGTGAACAACACAGTACCGACAACGTAAAGGAAAACGCTTTACTTACTGCCATACGGGTGGGTAGAGACACCACCGTAGTCCGGGTGGGATAATCCTCGCCTCCGTGTCCTTAATAGAATTGAAACTTACCGTTACGTAAGCTAGGCAAATTTCGATTCTATGTCAGGACCGGAGGCTTCAGATTATGCTAGTTTAAAGCTTACTTACCACCAACTGAGCCAAATCCACCACCGGCTTAAAATAAAACCTCTTGAAGGTGGAATCCGAGGACCAGTCCGCCGCTCGCATAAGGTCCTCCAGACGAGCACCCACCAAGAATGCCTTAGAGGCCATGGCCCCCCTGGCGGAGTGTGCTCCAAAGAGAGAAGTATTGATGCCCGCTTCCTGCATGACCCAACGCACCCACCGAGCAATAGTGGGAGAGGAGACAGCTTTGTGTGGCTTCCGCAGGGCAATCAACAACTGACGCTCGCCCGGAGGGCGCAGATCCAAGGTCAGGTCCTCATATGCTTTGAGGCATTGCACGACACACAACTTAGGAGTGTCAGTAAAGGCTGGATAAGAAATGGAACGCGACGACGTCTTAGTGCATCGGCCCACCGTAAAGGTAACCCCATCCGGGGAGAAAATGCGCGCAGAAACATCCAGCGCGCGCACGTCCGAGACGCGCCTACAAGAGACCAGACATAACAACATGGCTAATTTCGCCGAAAGCTCCTTAAGAGACAGATAAGAATTCGCTGGCCACGACAGGAACAGATTCAGAACCAAATTGACGTCCCAAAGGACGGAGTACCTGGGTTCCGGCGGCAGTGCGAGGCGAACCGCTCGCAGAAGCCGGCACACAAAAGGGTGTTCCCCTACCGGATGGCCATCGATGTTATCGTGGCCCGCAGAAATCGCCGACCGGATAGCATTGATCGTCCTATACGCCAAACCCTTGTCGGCCAAATGAGCCAGGAAATTCAGCACGGGAACAAGGCCGGCGACCATGGGATCCAAATCCCTTCGTAAACACCAACGCATCCACTTAAGCCAAGCGGATCTGTAACGCTTCGTCGTACTATCGGCCCATGCTTTGGAGAGCAAGTGCGCAGCCGACCCCGAAAGGCCCGGGAGCGTCCAGCGTCTCCTGAGAGCCTCCACGCCACGAGGCGGAGAGAGTTCTGCATGACGAGAGGGTGAGGTTCCTGATCCGGGCTCGTCAGGAGCAGAGGAAACAGGGGGAGTAGGATTGGAAAATCCCAAGAAAGTTCCAGAAGAACCGGAAACCATACTTGAGACCTCCACAGCGGTGTAACCAACACCAGTTCCGCACCCTGGCGGCGTATCTGAGCCGCCGTCCGCATGATCATGGAGAACGGGGGAAACGCAAACGGCTGTTCCCGACTCCAATCCTGCAAGAACGCGTCCGTGGCCTCTGCCAGAGGGTCCGGCCTCCAGCTGTAGAACCGCGGCAGCTGGTGGTCGAGACGGGACGCGAAGAGGTCCACCGAGAAGGGGCCCCAGAGGGAGTGTAGCCACCGGAAGACTCCCGGATCCAGTTTCCACTGGCTGGCATCCCTGAGATGTCGAGAGTGCCAATCCGCTACCTGATTGCACTGGCCTGGCAGATACTCCGCCGTCACCGCAATGTGACGAGACAGGCAATAATCCCAGAAGTCCTTCGCTAAGTCCGCCAAGGCGCGGGACCGAGGACCTCCTAGGTGGTTCACATACCGGACCGCCGAAATATTGTCCATCCGTAGCAGGACACAAGCCTTGATTGAATCTTTGGTCCAACAGCGAACTGCGAAGGAGCCCGCAAGGAGCTCCAAACAATTGACATGCAATTGTTGTTCTTCTGACGACCAGGCGCCGCCGGTGGAAAAATCCCCGCACCGGGCGCCCCAGCCCGACCTGCTGGCGTCGGACTCTATGATCAGGTCCGGAGCCGACCCGAAGATCGCTCGCCCATTCCATGCCTCCATGTGAGACAGCCACCATGACATTTCCTCCTTCACTTCGTCCGTGAGAGGGACCCACTGATCGTAACACATCCCACGGCGCAAATGCTGCGCCTTCAGGCGCTGAAGAGCCCTGTAGTGCAGCGGGCCCGGGAAAATCGCCTGGATGGAGGACGACAGAAGACCCACCACCTTGGCGACATGGCGCAGTGACGTACGATCCTTCGCGATCGTCTGTCGGAGCAGGTGTCGTATCTTTGCGACCTTCCGACCCGGCAGGCTCAAGACCGCCTGTACCGAGTCCACCACGAAACCCAAAAAGGTGATCTGCTGAGTGGGAACCAAAACCGACTTGGAGCCGTTGATGACGAACCCCAGTCTCTGAAGCAGGCCGACAGCTTGACGCAGCTGTCCCGCCAGTACCTCTGGGCACTGTCCCATGAGGAGGATGTCGTCTAAGTATACTAACATCCGGACCCCCTGACTTCTGAGAAACTCCACTACCGGGTGGAGGACCTTCGTGAAGCACCACGGGGCCGACGAGAGCCCGAACGGTAGGGCAGTGAATTCGAACACCTTGCCGTCCCACAGGAATTGTAGGAAACGACGATGAGGGGGGTGGATGGGAACGACCAAGTAGGCATCCTTGAGATCCAGTCGCACCATCCAATCCCGAGGGAGGAGCACGTCCCGAAGGAGGTGGATCCCCTCCATCTTGAAGTGACGGTAGACCAACCACCCATTGAACTCCTTGAGATTGATCACAGGCCTCTTGCCCCCATCTGTCTTGTCCACCAAGAAGACGTTGCTGAGGAACCCACGTGGGTGGCGCGTTGATAGACGGATGGCTCCCTTGCGCAGCAAGTCTGAGACCTCTTCGTCTATCAAGCGCGCGTCGGAATCTGCAAAAACCATAGGGCGCGGGGGCCTCACCTGAGTTGGCTGGTCGTAAAACTCTATATGGAAACCTCTCACAGTTTGCAAAACCCAAGCATCGGCAGTGAGCAATTCCCACTCCCCGTAAAAGCTTGCCAGCCGCCCCCCAATCGGCACTTGATCTAAGCAAAGTACACTTACCGGGGGCATTTCCTTGTCCGGAGTTCTTCTTGAACCCTCTGCCACCATAGCGTTGTCCCCTGGTGGGGTAGAAGTTGGTGTAGTTGGCCGAGGTCTGGTACTGACCTCTTCCGGAGCCCTGTCCACGGTTGTTGGTCTGCTGACCACGGCCGATCGCGCGGCCCCTGCCGCGACCGGCCCCTCCAGAAAAACGCTGGTGGAACACCCTCTTGATGCTGGACTGGGCCTTGTCCAGCGACGTGAACGTATTCACAAACTTTCCCAGCTCGCGGATGAAAGGCTCACCGAAGAGGCCACCCTGGGCCACGGCACCTGCCTCCGACGAGGCCAGGTCCCCCAGCTTCGGATCCAGCTTGATAAGGAGCGAACGCCGCCTCTCCGTGGATAGGGCACAGTTGGCGTTGCCCAAAAATACGATCACCCTCTGGGCCCAGTTGGAGAGCACCTCCAGTGAAATGGCGGTGCCATTCGCTCGGGCCTCCTCCGCCATATCGAGGATCTTCGTGGCGGGCCCGACCGCATCCAACAGTTTGTCCTGGCAGGCCCGCCAGGACCGGTCGATCCCCTTCCTGGGGTCCTTCATGAATTTCGCCAGGAAGGTGGCCATCTTGGGGTCCAATTCTGGTGTCATGGCCACTTTCCCTTCCAGTGTCGTCCGAGGGCATTCCCCGCGCAAGCAACCCCTCGCCTCCTTCTCCAGGGGCTTGCGCAGTCTGCCCGCGACAAACTTCGCCACCGTCTCCCCCGGGGCCCAGGCCGCGGAACGGGGGTGGACGATCTCGTCCGGGTCCAGCATGCCCGACTCGTCTCGGGGCATCTCCTTCGCTGAAGGTGCCGGAAGCCAAGAACGGGTCGACTCCCCGTCGTCATCCGTGTCCGGAGAGTCGTTGATCGGGGAGGCGGGCGCAGTAGACACGTCGCCCGAAGTGCCAGGGTCCACCAAGGGCGCCGGAGGCACCGCCGTCGCCTTAGCCAGGAAGGCGTCGCGAAGTCGCTCGAAAGCGCCCTTGTCCACGCCTTGGGCCTCCGATGAAGGTCCCTCACCACGGGGTCTCTTTGGAGCGGGCGGTAACCCGCCGAACGTCCCCGGGAGTTCGGGGGACGGAGGCACCTGCGACGCTGCCAGCTTCGCACACTCCTCCACGATGCGGGCAGAAAGGCGGTCCTCCATGGGCCCTACCACCTCCGTCACGCAACGATAGATGGAGCTGTCCACCGCCTGATAAAACTCATCATCCTGCAGATAGGGGCAGGCCTCCTCGTCGTACTCCCCTTCCATCTCGGAACCAAGGGGCAAATGCGGGGCACCCAAGAGGGCGGCAACCGAGAAAGTTCTCGAATGTGGGCAGGCCCAGCGGCTGCGATCACGTTTTGGGCCAGCTGACGTGGCAGGTGGGCTGCACCAACCCCCAAGCGCGCAGACCCTCCACGCCGGGACCGGGTCTACGTACCCCTCAAGCGCGCTAGGCCACACACGGGTAAAGAGGTGCACAGGTCTCGCCCGAAGGCGATTCACGCGGTCAGAACCGCTATACAGACCCCAGAGGGCGTCAAAATTGGCAAAGTACAGACCCGGATCACCAGGTGTCAGAGGGGTACGCGAGGGTCGGCCCCTGCGCAAGCAGACCCCACGGCGTGGCTCCTCACACTGCGGAGGCGCGCCGGAGGGTCGGCGAAGCGACAGGCCGCCCCCGTGCGGTCTATGTACACACCGCACACAAGTGGGAATAAAGTCGCGTAGGAACGATAGAACGTTCACGCAACCGGGGACTCTGAAAGGGAATAAACCATGCAAGGAGTCCCCAAAGACCGCACACAAGATAATAAATCATAATAAAAGAAGACAAAATAGAAAAGCACTTATCTGGCTGCGGAGCAGCGAAGAAAGGAGGAAGATGATGGGAAGTCCGGTTATATAGTGATGATGGACAGAGACAAAGGACTATGGACTATTATTATAAGCAAAGAGACTCTTGGGAGTTGTTGATTTTTTGTTGAACATTACGTCAATGCTTTATGTTTAAAGCATTTTTTGTTCTTATTATATCTTTTCCTGAGCTGCTGTGGTTTCTTTATGTTAATAAAGCGAAGGAAGATATAGCATAATCTGAAGCCTCCGGTCCTGACATAGAATCTGCACTTTTCCTTCTATTTTATGATAACATTTCCTACATAAGCCCTCAAATTTGTGAGTGAGCAAGTTCACTTTGCAATGCTACCACCGTCTGATTTCTTTTTGATTTTGCAGCACATTTCGGACAAAAAAGTATTTATTTTACCTACTATTCTGTATTGCCCTATTGTTGAGATCCTTCATGGCAATTATTTTATGCACCTGCACTTTATCATTCTGTATTGTATTTTTGTAATAGAAGTTTCTAAATGTTCTAATTCTGCCCTAGAACTCACTTATTTAGTCTGTCCTTCCTTAATTGACTGTATTTTTATATGCTCTTTTATTCCTCATCTTGGGGGACATTGCCTCATGAAATTGAGGTTTGACATCTTCCATGATCCACCCACCCATGGATGCAAGGTTGAGGTGACTTTTGGGGCAAAAAATTTAGGGATTTATGGAGAAGTGTGGCTCAATGGTTAGAGCGGCAGACCCTGATGCAGAGGTCTAGCCCAGGACCAGGGTTCAATTCCCCGCCTCGGCGGGTCTTGGGCTCAAACTTCCACGGACCTGATAATTCTCGCCTCGGTGCCTATTCTAATCATGGGTCCCACTCTGCAACTCTGGGCAATAGCTTGCTTAATCTCCACAACGGCCCCCACAACGCTAAGGATGCCTGGCCTCCACCTTGGTAGTGCCCAGGAGTGGACACCTCACAGGGAAAGCCAGGATGGGTTCCACAGCGGTATTCGTACAAGCGCCTTGAGACCCTTGCGGTGAGTAGTGCGCTATGCAAGTATCAATTTACAATTTACATCCACACTATCAAAGGTGTTAAATCACATTTTTTCTCATTTTCAGAGTTTTCTGCATTCCTGAAGCTGGCATTGCACAACAAGCAAAACCTCTATCCATCCATGGGGCAGGCAATAACTTGAGCTCATGCAAAGGGTGTTTATGATAACATTCCTTATCAGACATAACTCAAAACAAACTTACAGCTGCTCTTAACTTGTCTGTCATTGTATTACTTTATTAGATGAAGAGAAGCGCCCAACTGTAAACAGATATACAAAATAAATTTTAAGAAAAAAAAAACACTAGGCCATGCCGAGAAACAATCAAGCTAAAAGGTAAGCTAACATGATTATAGAGTAAATCTTAGAAAACCCCTTGTCAATACATTTGAAGAATAGAGAGAGAAGTGCAAAAAGGCATCCAAGTGATATTAAATAAGCAATGTCTAGCAAAAGAATCTGAACTCCCATCAACAGACAGTACCCAACACAAACTTGACAAATAAGCTTCCTTCCACCAGATTAAGAGGCTAATATGCAAAATGTACCTAAAAGCATGTTGACCATGCACAATACATGTGAAAACACAAGCAGACACACACACACGTAAAAAATCATGATACATACACACACACACACATAAAAGTTTTTTAAATGCTTATGGATGGTTCAGACATAAATGAGGTGTCACTACTTTGAACTAGTGATCTACATTAAAACGCAAACAGGCAGCAACGAGTACTCCTGTTGTAAGACTGGTGTGTATCAATTTGTTGTGGTCTCTGTGTATCCATGCTGCCAGTCACCTGCCCTACACCATAGTATGATTTGAATGGGTTACTTATCCTAAAAATTTTGAATCTGCTACCTGTGCTCTTAGTATCTGTGTGTGATGTTTACTTTAAACTCAATAAAGCATTTGACAAAAATAGCCATAAAAGGAAAATGGCACAGACAGAAAAGATTTAAGAGTGTGTATGTGCAAACAAGGATAGCCACCCCAATGTTTTTGCTCTATCAGAAATAACATTCAAGATGATCGCCAATGCAGATGCATGTGTGCACCTATGTTGTGACGTCCGGTTAGGGTATATTGGCATACTTGAAACTTTCATTTACAATTCCAAGATGGCCAATGGCAGTATTAAAAGAAAAAAGTATGCTAGTGACCCATTAGCAGTGAGCCACTAACCAGTTATCGCTGGAGAATTTAAGCTAACTGGAAAGGGAGGAATGGGGAGCAATGACCAGTGGGGAAAGGAGCAGCTCTCTAGCAGCAAGAAGTTGTCAGGCCTTGGCCCAAATTAATCCTGGGGAAGCCAGGAGAGGTGAGGAAGCAACAGATGAAAGGGGCGGGGAAGTTGGTGCTGACGTTCTCTTGGGTGAAGCCTTATAGCAGTATCTTTTAATGAGTTGCATTTTGCGTATGATAAGGTATAGGCTGTTGGCATACTCAAGCATGGAGATTAAGAGGCGGAGGATGGCTTGCAGTTTCCATTGGTATCCAAGGTACGGGAAGATGCAATGCAGTGTTTTCATTGTGTAGAAGGCAATCTGTTTAATGTTATTAGCACGTGGTAATGAACATGGGTCTGAATTCTTGGTTATCCCTAGGTTTGCAATGTCATGTGTTTTGGACATGGCCAATTGTAGTTTTCCCTGTATTAGCCTAACTGCGCACGGCACAGACCTGATTAGCTTTGCACACATTACTCTATAAACATGTTTGCTTTTGTGCCACAGTACATTTTAACACAGAACCTGCTTTTGTGTTATTGTTCTGTTCTTTCCTAGGATTTAGTCTGAACGGCAGACAAGGTCAAACAATGACCCTTGTTATTTTGTTCTAGTCAAGCACTCCCAACTAGACACAACACAGAAATGCAGCTGTTGTTTATGAACATGTAAACCTTGTCATATCGGTATGCACAGCAATGTAACAGAGAGAGAGAAAGAGATCATTTCTGAGAGATGATCACAGCAGTGTCTGAGATGTAGAACGTCCATCTGTGTATGCTAAGGTACGGGGTTTGCTACTAAACCTAGAGATCTTTGCTGTATAATCAGTTTGCTTCTGTAGAAGGGTAGGGGGGTGTTGGACCTAGGGTATCCTAGACTACATAGGGTAGCCTGGCACAGTAGGGGGAACAGCTAAACTCCAAGGCGTTGGTTAAGTGCTTACAGGACCCACTCACAGTAACCCAATGATTGACCACTAAAAATAAAAGACGCTACACCAGTTTAGAAAAATACCAGTACCTTTTATAAAAATTCTCTTTGTTCTTTCCTTAGGCAAAATCAGTTTACAATTAGTTCAGCATAAGTTCATATAAGTTTCACAGTCTTCAATACTTTTCTTACTTCAGCAAGGCTAAATCACAGGTACATTTCATTTGAGGTAAATTAGTATCAATTTCACAGAATGCTTCTTCACTTAGTTGTTACAGAAGGGAAAACTCACTATATAAGTTCAATGCGCTACTTTACATAAACCTGGCATGTACATTACCCCTCTCCTCTCAGCTTCCAGAACAGCTCAACAGGTTTCTACCCCCAGCAGCGTTCCTCACAGTACTGGCAACCAGCTAGATAGCTAAAAGGAGACAAGGTAAATTATTAAGGCTTCCTTTTGTCTATTCTATGGCTATACCACTCTTGAAGTAGAACTGACTCCAGGTGATTAACTGCCTGCAGGGGTTTTATAAGTGAGCTCTGAATACGACTGGCACTCTCCGGCCCAGCCTCCAATATACTTGCGCAAAGCACAGGAACCTAGAGGTTTGTTTCCCTTCTCACTCCCACCCTTAGTATACTTATTTTTATGTTCAGCGGGTTGGTAGTCAAGTTTTCCAATGTTTACTCTTGAAGGTTCGGCACCTTACAGTTGCGTCCGTTATTGCCGCTTCAGGGCTTTACTGTCAGCCGGCACAGCCGCCTCCCGCTTCCCCACGTTTCCCTGCTTACTTTATCTGAAGGCAATCCGGCTTGAGTTGCCCTCGCGCTCGGTTGTCTTCTTCCAGCGCTGACGACGGGCCTCTGTGGAAGTCGGCGTCGGGGTGGGAAAATGGGAAAGGCTTACTCCAGTCCGGGACGCTCCTCCGGCGGGACCGTGGCGGCGCTTCTGCCTCCTTCCGCGTTTCCTCAGGCCGAAGCTCCGCCTTGGGTGCACCTCCTCTGACGCACCGGGTCCTTCCTTCAGTCAGGCTCCGCCTCAGACGCACCTCCTCTGACGCCGCCGGGTCCTGCCTTCAGTCAGGCTCCGCCTCAGGCGCACCTCCTCTGACGCCTCAGGTGCACTTCCTCTGACGCCGCCGGGTCCTTCAGCGACGACTCCTCCCGTCAACACACGGGACAGCTGGGCAATTCACTCGCATCTGGGTCAGGCTTGGTGACGGCGTTACACACAGGTAGGAGCCTCAGCCGATTTCACCGCCTATCTCCACAGTGTGAGAGCCGGACTCGAGTGGGGTGAATGTGTCTGTCCTCACTCCTCAGCCAGACTGCACAGCTCTGGATCGACGTCCACCTGCTCCGCCCACAGCCTTCGGGGCAGGTGTTCAGGTCACACCAGGATCGCTTAATAGCAGTTTGCGAGAGTCTCCTCACAACGCGACCCGGTGATTAAAAATCTGGTCACAATGTCTCTGGTCACTGTTAATGGATGACGTGACAGTGGGGTTTGGTCAGCCTGAAAGGGGGCACTTCCCAATAAAGCAACAGCCGGCCCCACAGGTCGATCGTGTCACTGCTGGTGCGCAATCCTCCTCCTCAAGTCGCCTCTCTCCTCACTGGTCACTCCTGAGACTGCACAAAATGGCTGCTGGTCACTGGCCTTTTATAGGGTGGCCTGAGACCTCTGGAAGCCACTAGATGTTTCTGGAACCTTCCTCATATTAGTCTATGGGTCTGTCCTCCTGGAATGTCCGTTATGGCAGTTGGTGGACACCATTTTAGGTTCTTGAGTGTCCCTAGATTTTCCAGGAGCTTAACTAGGCCTCACAGAGTATGAAGGGGGGAATGGCCCCACAGTCAAGGAACACCTAGCCCCCTGACAGCACTGAAAAATCCTGGTGGACATAAAAATAAAAATAGAAACACTGGGAGGCTAAGGGGGACAAAAATAAATAATGATGGTTAGAACAACCCCAGATGCAGACAGGTCTAACAGGGGGGTTTAGCTATTCTGTCTGATATGACAGGGATTTTCATAATATACAGTTTATTGGCAATGCTGATGGTATTTTTGGAAGGCAGTTGTTTTCTGATTTTGGATTTTGGCACCTATACTGCATTCTAGAGCACGATAGTTTAATAAAAATTTCAAACTTCCATTGTGTCTCTATCAGATTTGACTAGAGGTCTGGTTGATCTGTTAAACACTTTAGTGGTCTATTTGGTCGGTATTGACTCAAAAGGGATCACCTTTGCACACTTGCCTGCTGACAGGGGGAGACCTGTTGAAAAATCCTTCCTTTTCACGCTGCAGCTCGCAGAACCCGCTGCACGGGTCCCGCTTCGTGGAGGCGACCACAGGGGCGAGGAGTAGAAGTAACGTATCTGCACAGGGCTGCGAGCAGGCGGAGGCGCAGGACTACCTGTCCCAGGAGCGCCCGCCTGACCGCCCGCCCTCATTCAACACAGCTGGGCAGCTCTCCCTGAAGGATACGCCCCTCCCAACCCAGGCACTACAAAGCAAACAGATCGTTCCCGCGGCGCGGGAGCGCGTGGGAGCGACCGGGAGAAGCCCGGGACAAGGGCGGGACCGTCTGTGGCCGTCCGGGGACGGGACGGGCCACCCCCCTTACATCTGGACATCTGGACCTTGTGAACTGTGAGGATAAGTACTAACTTTTTAATATATACCTTCTGCTTGCGTATAGACGGTGACTATGTCTACAAGGGGGAGCCGGAGTAAAACCGCAGCTGGAGGAGCCAAGGTGACTGGTCCCATCGATAATTTTATTACAAAAGCAAATGAGGCAATAGACCATGGTATATCTTTATTGGAACGACGTGTTTCTTTAGAGTTGGCAGAAGCAAAAAGGTCATCATTGGGTTTGCTAGCCAATGCCAAAACACCCTATCGAGACTCTGAAACACTTAATAAACCTGCTACAATTGTGGAAATACATAGCATGCCAAACACCGTTGATCTATCTGCAACCCAGTCACTGTCAGAATTACAGCTGAGTTTGGAGAAGTCACCACATTTAGATCTGATAGAGGACTTGAATACACAATTAGATATCGTAACTGAGTCTATTCCATCAGTAAACCTTGCAAGCGGTCTAGATCCAATTATGATAGAGGCATCGCAAGTCATTCTTAATATCGAAAATACCTCTATCGTTAATGATACATCAAACATAAATTTGGACCGATCTGTTGCAAACTTTACTTCTGATATACCTATAGTTACCAGCAGTAATACCCTGGATGACTCAATTACTATCTCAAGGAATTTGAGAGGTCTGAGGGAGGGGGCTATACAGAAACTACCGCCACAAAAGTCAGTCACAACTGCTTCTAGTTCTAAGGGGAATCCCCAGGCTCAGAAAAAGCTGGGAAGGACCAAGCAAAGAATAGTCTTAAGAAAGGGAGTAAAAAAGGTACGGTAGATTCTGCATGTGTTGGGGAAATGCCCAGCCTAGCCTTGTTGTGCAAAGATTGTACCTCCCACAGTCAACTAATAATGAAGGTTGGAGAACTTGTCACTGCTCATCTAGCCACTATAGATACACGACTGGGACTAATAGAAAAACAATTGAATGAATTAAGTACCATAATTAAAGGACCCCCAGCAAAACCCCCTCCTCAGAAAAAAATCCCCCAGCCAACGCCTAAAACTAAGCCACCCCCTACCACCACAACTAATTCTAAGGCACTCCCAATGGTTAAGAACTTGACAACAAAACCAATAGTGCAAACCCCAACTGCTAAACCTCAAGATAATAATAAAAATACTGCAGGGGATAATTCCACTATTGGGAAAGATAAAGCCAATGAGGTAAATAAGGAAAAGGAGTGGCACAAAGGGAAGAATAAACGATTTGCGGCTAATCTCCCCCCAGGCTCAAGTCCCTATGTTGTAGTGATGACAGGAGTCCCTGAGACCCCTGACAACATAGATGAGCCATCTTGGTCCCTACTTAACAAGGTCACACATTGGTTGAACAATAATAGGCCCTTACCATCATACTATGTAAGTAAAATCTTGTCAGTACGGAGAGTACCTTGGGTAGGCCATGAGAAAAAGAAAGTTCAAGGTGATTGTGTTATTATTAACTTCGATGACCCTCGCACAGTGGACTATATCTGTTCCTGGGTCAGTGAGGGATATAACGAGGGCATCGAGACAAGGCACCTCTCATATTTCTACCCGCCAAGAGGAAATGTCAGACAAGAATGTTATGATGATTATGATTATGGATTGGATGAAGGGTGGACCCAGGTGGGACAGAGAAACAACTGGGGAGAATGGGGGAGAAATAATTACAGGTACAATAACAATAGCAATCACAGGAATTATCAAAGACCTCATCTAGCGAGGGATCCCACTTGGGGGTTTCCTACATCTAACAGATTTAATACTTTTAATACTTTGGACATGGTAGATTGACTCCCATCACCATCCGAATTTCACAACACCACAATAGATGTTAGTGTTAGGGGAGAAAACATCAATGAGCCTCAGGTGGGAAGTATACAAACAGACGAGACATATGCTACACCAGTACAAGGATTAGTTAATGTACTTGGTCGATTAGTGCCCCATGAAAAAGAAGAACATGCCATACCCCATGACGTGGCGATACACGAAGGTAGTGAACACCCAAGGGCGCAAAATAAAGAGTTCAAGATTATAAGCTGGAATGTAGCTGGACTTCAGCAAAGGGTCTCTGATCCTGAATGGCTAAAGGTCATCTCCGATAAGGACATTATATTATTTCAGGAAACTTGAACGACAACAGCGATACATATAGAGGGTTTCCACTGCTATTGTATTAATGCCAGAAAGCCTGTCTTTGGCCGCCCGATTGGAGGTTTATTGATAGGGTTTAAGATAAGCATAGGGGGGTCTATAAAATTGATCCCATCAAAAAATCCAAACATTCAAATAATTGAGTACACTCGAAGGGTCCCATACTACCTTATACATTTTTATAATAACGATTTTAGTTCTACTCCGAATAGGAATTATATTGAACTTTTCGGAGAACTATCCAAATTAGCGGAAAAACTCCATAATCATATAAGCACCAGGACAATACTGGCAGGAGATTTTAATGCCAAGTTTATAACACCTAAAACGAACAATGCACAAATAGATAGGGCATACAAACGGGGTAAAGAACTAGAACGGTTCCTTAATGAACACATCCTAACAGACATAATGGATATTGACAAAAAGGAGCCACTTATCTATATTCCAACCTTCAGGGGAAGGGAATTTTCAAGCACAGTGGATTACATTTTCATGTCCTCTGATTTAATAGATAGAGTTAATAAGGTTGGCGTCCTTGAAACTGCATTTGGGGACCACAATGCTTTAGAGGTTAACATTGGCTTAGGTCGCCCGAGTGCTCTTGTTCGATCCCTGGGGGCAAGGGATATTACGGTTTCAGCTAACAAATTGAGGTTAAAATGGCGACGGGTAGATAGTGGACAAGTAACGGACATTATTATAGGTAACCATGGTCTGTTACTTGAATCACGTTCTTTGGATGATGGGAACCATCGCAGAATAGTAAAAGATTTCTCTAAACTCTGCAACACTATTAAATCCCTCTTAAGTGTCCCTATTAAACCGACTGCCCCTGAGCCAAGGTGGTTTGACCGCCATTGCTCAGCAGCAAATAAAGCTCTTCGCAGAGCTTTAAACTGCAAACCCAGAAGCATCATAGATGTGAGGACTGCTAGACATAATTATAAAACAGCTATAGGCTCAAGGAAGGCTGCTCTACTAACTGAGCAATGGGAGGCATTAACAACTGCTGCCACTCTGGGGAGCAGTACTACTTTTTGGCCTGCTGTTAAAAAGATGCGGGATATGGGTAAGCAACTAACCCCGACTAGTTGCACCATAGCAAGCGAGCAATGGGAACTGCACTTTTCTAAAATATATGCTAGCCCTGGAATTGCTACAGAAGATTATACCCCAGGAAAATTGGAATCCCTAGAAATGACTGTGGGGGAAGTCACCGTGGCCATTAAACAGAGCCTTGGCAACAAGGCACCTGGGCCCGATGGCTTCCCAATAGATATAATCAAGCACAACCCAGAACTCTGGGGAAACATTTTTGTTAACCTTTTCAACAGTCTACCGTTTGTCCCAATACCCGCAACTTGGTCCACGAGCATAATAGTGCCTATTTATAAAAAGGGCGAAAGATCTGATCCCGTAAATTATAGGCCTATTGCGCTCTTGGACAATACTTTAAAGATCTTGGGTAGGGTACTCTATAATAGAGTTAATGACTGGGCTGAGGAAATGGGGGTACTTGACCGTTGTCAAATGGGTTTTAAACGCAAGGTGGGAACCATCGAACAATGCCTAAATTTAAATCTTTTAATTAGCAAATATAACATTGCTAAGGCATCACCCATTTACCTGGCGTTTATGGACTTATCGTCCGCATTTGACCTGGTAAACAGGTCAAAATTGTGGTCGATTCTTTTGTTGTATGGCCTGGATCCCCCCCTGGTACATTTCCTCGCCTATTTGCACAAAGATACAAAGGCACAAGTACGGATTGACATGGAGGGTACAGTCTCTGGGCCAATTAATGTAGAGAGGGGGGTGAGACAGGGGTGCGTTTTAGCACCCCTGTTATTTATTATCTACATAAATGGCTTGAGCAACTCCCTAAAAAAGGCTACCCCAGATGTCCCTAAAATTAAAGGATGCCAACTACCGTGTCTTTTGTACGCGGATGATGCTGTGCTCATGGGATTAACACCTAATGCCCTACGTGCACTAGTCAGGGATTTTTCATCATACATGGGGAATTTGGATTTAAAAGTACATTTTAAAAAATCATTCATCATGTCCTGTGGGCCGGGTGCTAAGCAATTAAATTCCATTATGATAGGAGCTGATAAGTTGCTCTTAACCAAAACTTTCCCATATCTAGGTATGGTCTTTGCTGCGAGCGGCCTGTGGAGTGGGCATATTGCCCACGCCACATGCAAGTTCTCAAAGGCCATAAACTCAATTTTATCTCTTCCCAAACCGAGGAAAGTTGGAGCAACTAAAGCAATTTTAAAGATTTATAGGCTCCAATGCATCCCAGTGGCAACCTACGGTGCCGAAATTTGGGGGTCAGTAAAAACCCCCTCAATACAAAGAGAAGAGAATCGGCTCTGTAGGAAGCTACTGGGAGCTCCGATTTCATCATCAGGGTTTATCTGCCACTCGGAGCTGAATGCACCCTACATTAGTGACTTTATTGCAGCCAAGCCTGCATTATTTTGGTTAACTATCTGGGCAAATGAATATGCTAGTTTAACACATGATATTTTGAGGGAATGTTTAGCTTGTGACAAATGGAATAAGATCCTGTGGTTTCGTGGTATACAAGAGAGTCTGTCTAGTATAAACAGGGGCAACCTCTTTGAAAATCCATCTCACATAAAGAGGACTGACAAAAAAGAAGTCCAACTTGAACTGTATGCCAATTACAGGGAAAAAAAGATTGTCAGAAGAGATGAAGAAACAAACTGTTGTGTCCTATATTAATAATGGTTTATTAACCCAGCAACTCCCGCTGTACTTGACATTACCAATGTGTTGCTGGGAAAGATCTTTATTATTTAGAATGAAAGCAGGAACGGTAAAATTTTTACTTTGTTTTCCTCTGGGACACAATGTAGATGACAAGATTCCGTGTCCTTGTGACGGAACCAGTAAACAAAACGATCTACATTTCTTCTTCATGTGTATGTTTTATATGAAATATATTAAATGGTTTCTAGCACCCTATTTTAAAAAACATAGACCCATCTCCCTGAACCAGTCTTATCTGATGCTTTTAAAATTGGAGGACGATGAACTTATATTTCGCACAAGCTGTTTTTTAAAAGTTATTTTTAATGTACGTAGAAGTATGGAATACCCTTGATGATGGATTCCTGAGGAACGCCAAAGTATTGTGTGTGAGGAGCTGATGTGAAAGGGGTACACAGCACTTACCAGGAACCCTTTTCAATGCATGTAATTACTACATGGTCATTACAACATCTGCATTATAACAACGCATACCATTACCCCGCAAGTCGTAACGACTTGCGCAGGGGGCAGAAGGTGTTGGATTTAAAATCCAACACCTTCCCTACTGGTGGGTTCACTCCTGGAGGAGGGATTCTGCGCCAAAACCTTTACCATCTTGGGCGACTTCAACTTCCCTCTCGAAGTCTCCTCCGACCCAGATACCGCAAGACTGCTGGAGATAATGGAGGGAAGGCATCTCTCACAATGGGTGGAAGGCCCGACACATAAGGCGGGCCACACCTTAGATAGAATCTTCACCAACTCCCCTAGTCTTTTTGTTCAGGCCATATTGACACTTCCTTGGTCAGACCATGCTGGAATTGTTTTGCCAGTGTTAAGCCGCTCACCAAATTACCCTGTTCAAAGTTCAGGGAGAAGATAGCTACTCGTGCCTGGAAAAATATTAACAGTACCAGCTTGGATAAAACTCTGTTAGACACGATTCCTAACGTTTCTACCAACATAGAGGAAGCAACTAGGGCTTTCGAGGGGTGGATTGACTCAGCCTGTTAGAGATTAGCACCTGTCAAATGGTGCTCTCTCAGACATGGTTCCCCCTCCGCCTCCTGGTTCTCCCAGAATCTACATTATCTGAAATCAGCGAGTAAGAGGCTGGAGCATCTCTGGAGAAATGGATACAGCCCGACCAAGAAAACAACCTACAAAGATAGTCTTACTGACTATAAAAAAACAATTCATGAAGCAAAAAAAACTTATTTCTCAACAGATTGCTGGTGCAGAAACTTCAGTGAAGGAACTGTTTAGAACAGTGTCTAATCTCACGACTTCCCCTGAACCTTCTACTCACAGTAGCCCAGAATTCTGTGACTCCCTAGCTTCTTTTTTTTTTTTAAATAAAGTTGAAGTTATTTTTACCTCTTTTTGACACAATCAAGATGAGACCAGTATGGAGGCATTCAGGTCTATTGAAACTTACCACCCTCCTATGTTCAACAAGTTTACCCCATTGGAGATTTATGCAGTTAACAACTTGATGATGGGCTGTAGATCAGGCTTTCCTAATGACTTGTGTCCGGCTGCGATAATGAAAATTTCACCAATCATAATCTCCAACACCCTCACCCTCTTACTTAACCAGATATTGGGGGCAGGGCACTATCCGGTAGCTTGGAAAACTGCCTCAATTCTGCAACTTATTAAAAAAAAAACGAATTTAGATCGTAGTGATCCCAACAACTATAGACCTATCTCCCACCTCCCATTACCGGCTAAAATTCTGGAGAAGGCCATGAACACGCAACTAAGCCTGTTCTTGGA
This sequence comes from Lissotriton vulgaris, assembly GCF_964263255.1. Classification (NCBI taxonomy): domain Eukaryota; kingdom Metazoa; phylum Chordata; class Amphibia; order Caudata; family Salamandridae; genus Lissotriton; species Lissotriton vulgaris. The sequence goes on from NC_141697.1 coordinate 122,513,410, forward strand.
GAACAACAACATTCTGGACCCCTCTCAATACGGGTTCCGTTCGGGTCACAGTACGGAGTCAGCCATGATTAAAGGTACGGAGGAAGTGCGTGAGGCTGTGGATCAGGGAGTCTCTTCCATTCTGATCATGCTGGATCTGTCGGCCGCCTTTGATACGGTCCATCATGAGATTGTGATGGATCGTTTATCGAAGGCGGGGGTCTTTTGTGAAGCCTGGAACCTGATAAGATCTTTCTTGGCCAATAGAGTAAAATCTGTAGAACTTGGGGGAGCAAGATCTAAACCATTCTCTCTTCCCTGTGGGGTTACCCAGGGCTCTTCACTTAGCCCAACATTCTTTATTGTTTATGTAAGACCATTGGCTGCCATCATAAGATCCTTTGGGCTACTGTTAACCTCATATGCTGATGACACTCAAATCGTGCTATCTTTGCAGAGAGGCAAAGAAGCCGATAAGACCCCAAGCTGCCATGACTGTATGGTGGCAATAACCAGCTGTTTGCAGGGCATTCTGACTACCCTTGGTGCTGTTTTTTTCAGAAATGCCTGCCGGGTTTCCATGCGTGCTGACCCAGCCATGGAGCAATACCAGATCTACCCACATAGTCAGAATGGGACAATTGGCAAGGCAAAATCTTGATGTTTCCTTATGTCTTAAGGGGTTTAGGGAGCCTTTCCTTTCACGGGCGATTGTCTAGTCACACAACTGAAGTGCTATAGGTATTGTAACAAATGTAGGAACGCTATGTCGTAGGAAATTAGAGGATTCCATTAGCAAGGTCTGCTTTCACTTTTGTTTTGCTGTGCAATGTCAGTGTGCATAGCATGATGTGCAATGCAATAGCTAAACATTTTTTTTTTTATCAAACTCTGGACTCGTGGAAAGCATTTCTCTTGTGTCCAGCCTTTGATTTTAGAAACAAATATGGTTCCGCTGTTTAACATAAAATGTTTTTTCCAGTACTGTGGATGACCACTTGAAATCCACCACAGTTTGAAGGTAGTATAGCGGACGTAAAAGGGGTCGATGCCAGCCCTAAAGCAGTTAAAACTCAGTAAATCCATGCAGCATGGTCTCCTGTTCAACAAGAATTGACAACAAGCTGCATGGATAGGAGGATCACCTTGCATTGGCTTCTTTGTTCAATGATCATAGGGAACTTCCCCGCTTTCTGGACTGTGAAACAGTGAAAAGCACAGTGGTCCAAATCTGAGGGTTTCGTCAGGGCAGATGCTGAGCAGCAACCTGTTGAGGCCTTCCTGGGCACAGACTTCGCCCACTCTAAGATTTCTCATTGTCGTCAATGACCATACCAGGACCTCGCTCTCATCGAGCTCCACTTTGAATGCAGCTTGCATCTGCCGACTAGTCGATGACCACTTTCTCTCCATAAAACTTTCAGAGTCCAAAGGTAAACTTTCAACGGGAATGACCCGGGTACCTCTATCCTCCTAGTGCTCTATTGTGGTAAGCCTTAGCTTTTGACTTTGACCTGCACTAGCACTGCCAGATAATCTCATTTGGAGCTCTGTGCTTTTTGGTGCTATTTTTATGACAAACTTTCAAAAACTGACATCTCTGGGTCTTCCTTTCGGGTTCTTGTCATTTATGTGTTACTTATTTGTTAAAATGTTTTTTCACTATATTACTGTATGAGTACTGCATGTATACTTTACATATTGCTTCAAAATTAAGCTTGACTCCTTTGTACCAAGCTACCAGAGGGGTGAGCATAGGTTTATTTAGTGATGCTAGTGGTTCACCTGTCATATGTCCCGTGCAAACCCCTTCTCATTTTCCCTATGCTAACATGATCACATTGCAGACTGCCTTCTCCTTTGCACACGTTACTATACAACGTTTTTTGCTTGGTGCCCCACTGTACTTCCATACAGGTCTTGCTGTTGCTTTCACACTGTCTTTTCCTGGGATTCCGCCTGAACACCATAGACAAGGTCAAACAACAATGCCCCTTGTTATTTTGTTCTGGTCAGGCTTTGGCACCTAGTCTAAACACACAAATGCAGCTGTATGGGATCACATACTTTGTCATATAGCTATACACAGAATAGGGAACATCACACTTGGAAAGGTATCTTTGCAGGGAGGAGATCGTGACTGCACCTGAGATGTAGAACTTTCACCTGTGCATGCTAAGGTATGGGGTCTGCTGCCAACACCCAGAGATCTTCAGATATATAATCACTTTGCTTCCGAAGAAGGGTACGGAGTTAGGCTACCTGGTCTTAAATAATGACAGCTCCTTTTATGATTTATGGACTACTTACTATGCGGACCGTATTTGTTATGCATCTTCTTACTTATTGTGGCATGTATACAGCACAATAGAGCACAATAGTTAAAATAAACATTTTAACCTTTTCTAGTTTCTCTGTTTAATCTTATTGTGGACTAGTAAAAGCGTGAGAGCGAAAGGTTGTGTCCTGCAACCGCAATCCCTGAGAGGATCAGGAGTTATGTGTTCTGGAGTGTCTAATCACATGTTACTCTGTGAGTAAGTAGGAGGGCAAGTGAGACACTATAGCTAGTCGTTCCTACGCTCATGGGTACTCAGGTGGTAGGATGACTCAGTCTCTGCCTACTAAGGTTCTATGATCCCAAGCATAGTTCTGTGACTCCGCAGATTCCCTACAACACACCATGACAAGGATTGTAAACTATATCCCAATTTCTTACAAAAGATTTTCTGAGACATACCCTCAAGCTCTCTCTAATTGGTCTTGCAACGAAACAAATGCGTTAATGATTTTATACTCGGAAAATGGTGATGTTGTTAAATATAGTCAGGAGATTATTTGCACACCTTGGAATAACATATATGATATACTGAGTAAAGGGCGGGGGCTCTCTACACTTTGATAACGTGGTGTATGACCTTGCGTCCACCTCTCGTCTTTCCTTCCAACACATTGTGTTACAGAACAGTATTTCTTTTAACCCAAATGTTTTACTATGCAAACAGAAGCCCAGAATCTAGTGTCTAGATGTGTGCTGCTAAACACCAACTTCTGTACCTGTGCAAACATGTATTAATATAGTGTATAGTAAACTTACAGATATTTAATATATGTTATGCTATGTTACACATGCGTAATACAATACAGAATCATTGCTCTATTCAATTACAGATCAGATGGTTTGTAATGCACACCCTTGACTTACAGCTTATGTATGGTATGAAAGTGAAGGATTTACGGTAAATGGCCAAGGCCCTATAAGAGCAAGCCGCTCTTATCACGACAACCAAAGTCAATCATCTAAGTTGATAAACGCAGAGAGCATGCAGATTCTCCCAAGTGTCACTAGACAACGAAGATGGAAAATTATGATGACTATACCATAATAAACAAGGTAAGAGAATTACTATTTGCAGGACCTTACGATGTTATAACTATATGATGCCCTGATGAAGCTCACATAGAAAGAAACGCATTGGCTAGAGAAACATGTTTGAAAAGTCTTCCATCAATAAAGAATAATTTAACAAGAGGTTTTTCGATCGTTGGGAAATTGTTTTTTTGAAGATTCTGTTATGGAAATGTGGCAGCTGTTTTTCCTCATTTATTATATTTAAATACATAAATATGATGTGATACATTTCATGAATATTTTATAAAAGTGCACGTCTTATTATACAGTTTCAATATGTACCCAGCTAGCTCCACCCTTCGTACCAACTTTCGAAATGCAGTGCAACAACGGTAGTGGAAACACATCCTGGGTTACAGCAGTGAGTAGAATGAAAAAAGACTATGCAACAATGTTTCTTATATGCTGCACCATTGCAGTACTGAAATGTCTCCTCCTCAATGGTATCTATTCGAATAGTTTTAGACCTCTTTATAAACGGAGGACAATGTTGGAAAAATGGAAGATTACAACTGGGCAATTGCAACACATGCTGTAAGTCCAAATGGGAGGCTCGGTATGGGAAAGTGTTGAGACAGTGACAGAAAAAGTTGGGAAACACTTGCGCTTTTTTGCTGGAGTTGGAAAATCTACTATTCTTAATACCGTCCGAGAACTTTGACTGCACGTTCATGATGGCGGGAATGCCAAAAAGAGAGCTGGAGATTACGGCTAAGACGAGCTACCATTGATGCAGCAATCACAGTGACACCAGGGCAAAATATTGTGAGGGATATTGCTGCAGCTGATTTGGATGGCACTGACAACTGACCCTGATTGTGGTTGTCTTTTGCTGAACAAGGATGAGCGGTATTGTATTGCAGTAGGAACTTGGACAACTTTACTAGGCTACTGGAATGAGGACTGCCTCCGTGGTCTAGTGGAGAGAGCTCTGTGTAAAATCTCTGTGTTGAGATTATGACTAAGTATTTCCCAGATTGCATCTAATCAGGAAACAAGCATTGGTAAGGCTAAAATATCTGGCATTGACTGATAACCTTTCGGCTTTGTTAATGTTAATTCTCCTATTTTGTTGTGGTTATGGTAAAACATTATTTGTGAGGACCTGTCGCTTCCTTCTCAGCTTGAAAAATGAACATTGGTTAACAACAAACATATTTTTTAGGTGCCAGAATGCACACTTTGCACTCGCAGCGTCCATTACTGAAGGGAACTGTTTTGTGTAGATGTGCTTTTTGTGAAAGAAGAATGCTGTTACTCACAGTGATGTTAGCCAATGACTGAAACAAGACGATCCATTGCACCATGCAGTAGTGGGCAGAATCAAATGTGAATAACAGCAACAAATCAAAGAAGGCGGGCAGAAGCCCTAAGAGGCATCAAAAACCAAGGTGTGAGAAACAAAAAAGTTATACACAGAACCAAAGGAAACTAGGAGAGTCGGTCCTTGCTTAAGATTCTTTTTTATTTTGTTATTCTTCAAGGATTACAGACAAGCGCATATATATATATATTTATATTAAAATTAAAAGGTTTTGACTAACATCAGACATATAAAGATAGCAAAAATATTACTAAGGCTCCCCAGCACGGCCATAGAAAAATATTCACATCATGCCACTGAGATGGAAATAATTAAGTGTGTCCTGTCTTTCCCAGAAGGAAGATTACTGTCCACACCACAATTTATAGTCACTTATTTTTAGATTTATATGAAGACAAGTTCCTATGAAGGCTTCGAATATCTGACAAGGTCTTATTAGTGTCATTACTGTGCATGACTGCACATAATAAACTACGTCACATATGTCCATCCCAAACGCACACAGCATCTGGCCCATACCATCAGGACATTTGAGTATATAATGTTTCATACGCTTTGTGGTCTGCATCTGTGAAACATCAGCTGCAGGGGGTGATGGGCCTCTCACAGAAGTGCTTAAAGATTCACTTGTAAAAAGGGACGTCTCTTTCACTCTTCTCAGGGCGTGGGGGACATTCATTTATATAGGAGGCGGTTAAAACAGCTGGCACCATCTATACTTTTAATCAACAGACTGTACCCTGATAGCCTCTATGAAAACACCGAGAAACTGAATACACCGAACTGTACAAGACAGCTTGACAGCCATGCCTGATGCGATATGACCCAAAGGGGAGTGGATGTGCCAAGTTTTCTTTCATTACAGAAACCTACACAATTGCCTTGTTGCTTCAAGTAATCTTGTGGGATTTCAACCCAGTGGCATATTTTTGGCAGTGCGCGCCCCTTTAAAACTCGATCAAGGCACGCATTCCACGCTCTGAGTTACATTTTGTAGCAAGGACGTGTGCAGTGTGTTTACAGTAGTGTCAGAGTGTATCATATAGATTATGGCCCACCCCGGGCTTCCCTCCCATGATTAAACATGCGTTTATTTATAGTGAATTATAATGAAGTGCACCTAGAGGTCCTAAAACTAGTTTCTGGTCTTTATTCATTCCGAATAGTAGGCAGCTTGTATGTGCATTTTACAGATGCCTTTTATTCTCAAGTGTTAGCTACAAACAACTGCACCCTCTCAATAATTTATTATCATTCCTCAAGACCTGCTGTAAAATAACAAATCCTGCAGAAATACCTTATAGAGGTCAGTTGGGAAGGGAAGGCAAGTTCCCCTCCCTTTGCTTGGCTACATACTTTTATTTTTTCATGTTTACGTTGTGAGAACTAAGCCCACTTTTGCAGCAGAGAGCTTTCCTGGGGTACTGGAAATCGGATTTATGACGTTACAACGCATACTTTTACCACGCATACCATTACAACGCGGTATTTACAACGCATATCATTACAACGCATAGCGCTTTGGGGTGCTGCATAGTGAATAGTTTAATTTACTATTCCAACTCCAGTCCCCGTGGACACTAGGGAAGGTGTTGGATAGTAAATTAAACTTATTCCCTATCCTAGAGCGCCCCCCAGCGCAATGCGTTGTAATGGTTTGCGTTGTAATGACTGCGTTGTAATGGTAGTGCGTGGTAAAAGATTCGTTGTAAAGGTTGTATACCCTGGAAATCGCATGGATCACACAGATAAGAGATACAGTGCATAGAATTAAAGTTAACACAAGGAAATGACTAATACATAGTACTGCATAGGGGCCACCAGAAGTATCAATCAATCAAGTGTCTTGTAGAGTGCGACTATTCACCCTTAAGAGTCTCAAGGTGGTGGGGTAGGGGGACTACTGATCCGTCGAAGGCACTGTGATTCAGTCGAAGAGCCAGCTCTTGAGGTCCTTCCTGAATTGAGACAGTGACGGTGATTTCCTGAGGTGGATCGGTAGGGTGTTCCAGCATTTTGCTGCGAGGTAGGAGAAGGATCTTCCTCCGGCCGTGGTCTTGCGGATGCGTGGGATGGTGGAAAGGGCCAGCTGGGCGGAGTGGAGGTCTCTGGTGGGTGCGTGGTCGTGGTTGAGGTACACAGGTCCCTCATCGGTCCCAGAGGAGTTGATCACCATGCAATGAGTAGTTTGACGTGTGTAATACAAAAATACATTAAAGTGGGTCAAATCCAGTGATCCTGCAAAGGACCATATAGTGAAGCTACTGTCATTATGCTATGCTGGAGGGATGTGTTTCATGAAATAGCATCCAAATTGTCTTCTCGTCCATTGGTGCATCTTCAGAAATACTGTTGCTACATTTGTGACCTAAGACTTTGGTGCTTTTCAAAGTTTCAGGTGAGTTGGTGCGCCTTAGGAACAGATGGGAATGAGTTCCAGGGTTTTGTTAAACTGCATGACCACTCTTGTGGTAATTTGTTTTTTATAAATTAACTTTTTTCAGAACATATCAATATAAAGTACAGTGCAGGTTCTACTGTACCAATTAACTAAGGATGGCAGAGAGGCCAGCTCATTCAGACATTATTTCCAAACGATAATAATCCTACTATTTGCTCCACATTCTGGTATGTATGTGAGAGAATCTGTGTGCTACATATGTAGGTTCTTTTAATTTGGCACACTAGTCTTTGGCTGATAGCCGAGTGGTCAAAAAAGGTGGAGTTGCTGAGTTCCAGCCATTTTTTTGCAATGAATCGTGCCCAGTTCCACTAGGGATCATACACCTCTATAGCTTTACGCGTCCTCAAACAGACCCAAGAGGCCTATGAAAGGGAAGGCTCAATTGGCCACTCAATATCACGAGACAGCGTGCTGAAAATGGAGGACCAATGCTTCAAAATCAAGGGGAATGTCCAGAGTACATGAAAGAAATCTGCATATTCCTCCAAACATCTAAAGCAGGAGGGTGAAGGACAGCTCTGTACTTGTCACAGTTATACATGTATCAAATCTGTAAGGTGAAGGTAGTTTAAATGTCAGACCTGCAGAATTGCCAACACATGGAGCCATTCTGGTGTCTACTGATTCATCATCATCTGGGGATCTTACCCACACCTCGCATTTCCCCTCCTCAAGGGCACAAAGAGTTCCATGGAGTCAATGGCCAAGGATTTGCAGATACAGGGGTCCCAGGAAGAGTTTGGTACAACAAGGATCATCCCTCAGCCCCACCCTGTTCAACATCTACATTCACTTATATTTGCTCATTAATTACCAACAATCTCAATCTGCATTTTTATCCCCTTTTTATGCTTTTTTCTGCAGTTTACATTTGGAAATACCACAGGGACCCTGCATCCTTAGATTCCATATGACAGACCTATTTGTTCTACTGGCTTTACTCTTTATGCATATGCCGAGTACATCAGAGTACTACCAGGCTGCACAGGGACTAGGAGGGCCTAGTGCCCTCCCAACAGAAGTAACAGAAGGCAGTGAATCTACATTAAGGAGCATGAAGTATAGCATGCTGACCATCGATTGCTGGAGTAACTGGATGCACCACTTTCTCCTGCCTGACTTACCACAGGAAAGGACAACTCTTTCTTCTACCCATGCAGCAATCATCTCAGTAGGGTCAAAGGCAATGGAGGAAAAAAGCCCAAAGGTCACAAATAACCCAGGGTGAAAACAGAACAACAAGATGGAAGTAACATCAATGAGCAGGATAGAAGAGAGCAGCTGGCACTTCAATTTCACTGGCAGGTACAGGTAAGAATAGCCTGGCAACACGAGAAAAACAGGCAATCCACAAAGCCAAACCAACAATCTTATTGAGCTTTAGAGCACCACTTATTAAAAAGTAACTTTACCTATTGATCAACAACATGAATTAATTTCCTTTCACCTAGATCTTCCATGAGTGCTATCCTTCCTCACTATACAAAAAGGACTGAAGGCCCTTCGCTCCAAGATAAAAACTCTTTGGCGAAGCTTTATTTGGCAACAGGTCCCAATCCTGCACTTCTTGACTCCTCTCGGTGCTCAATAATCTGTGCATGCATCACACAACAATCATTACAATCTACTTAATCTCATTCCTTCTATATGGTACTTTTCTATAAGCACTAACAATTTATGCATTAGGCCTTATTGTCTGATCTCTTCGACAGTGGGAGTGTTCCCTCGGAGACCTTCTCGTTCTTCTCCCAAACAAAGGGGCCACAGAACATCCTTTCAAATGAGGAGCCTTCTTAATTCAAAGCTTGACTGTATTTTTCCCAACACTCCACATCCTCCTGCTCCTCTCATAAGAGAACTCCAGGCCTCATCCGCTGTATAATATCAGATGGGAAATCGTCACCCCTTTAATGCCAATTGAAAGTCATCTCCTGCAGTGGTAGATTACCTAAAAGGCCACTGCTTGAGCCGTGAATAATCTCCCACCTGTTATTACTTCCTGATTTTGTGGGCTCTAGTTCCTACTCAGGTACAAACTCCCTTTTACACCTGATTCCCCCCTGCAGGAGGTTGTCATGATATTCACCAAGCAAAAGCTGACCGGAATCTCCCTGGCAACTAACACGCATGCCAACTCTCAAACATGTGAGCTCCCGCAATTTGTCATCTCCCCCTCACCCCCCAACACTGAGGTCTGAAAATCAGAATGATTTGATAAGTGGGCACCTCGAAATTACAGCCTGTTCCGTATTCCCTCAAATTCCAATGTGTCTCCAACAAGACTGTCAGTACTTAAGGGCATTGAATATTCCATAGGCCGTGTATGTGGAGAACAATTTAATAATTTGACAGGAACAGAGCCCGAAATAGTTATAGAAATGTACTTATTTACTCAGCATTTTGTGTGTATTAAATAGGTCTCCAAAATATTTTTATGAACCAATCCAAGAGCAATGTATAGTAACATCGGTATTCGCTTCATCTTGGTCGGGTCTTAAAATCCCTAACTGGAGGTATAATTGGTTCCTGTAGACACTATATTAAAGGTTAGATATATTCAAGACCCATGCTTATAAAGCTGTGAAAAGGGATTATCAGGGAAGATGTCAAGAATTGCACAGAGGATGATTGTGATGCCATTTTTTAACTGTGAGAGATTGCCATAAAGCCCGAGCACACAGGCTTCAAATTCTTTGCGTTCTAATTCATGGAAATCAAACATTTACTAGAGCCTGCAAATTTTAATTGGATGATAAAAAAGTTTCTTAATATAAGCTGAGTTAGGCAACCTGGGAGGCTCAAAGTACCTCTGCATAGCTTCTCTTATCAGATGTAAGGTTCATGGAGGTGACATTAAATGCCTGAAACACTGAAATAGGAAGTGGCTTTCTTAGTGGATCACCTGGAGGCATGCTGGCCCTTCACCCCCTTCAATGAATCTGTATTGTGGTTATCCAGAACAAAGTGAGAGTTTAACAGCGATCAGTTTAAAAAGAACATTTATGTTGAGCAATTCATCTAAGTTAGGTAAAGTTCCTAGTCTCCAAGGGTTTCAAAACTTGAATTCTTTCAGGTCAGAATCAAAGAGACTTCATTATAATCATTGATTAAAAAAAAGAGGGGAGGGATGCAAATATTCTACCTTTTTAGTTCCCACAAAGTTTCTTCATACAAGACACTCACAACTTCTGCACTGCTTAATCCAATGTCTGATCATATTTGTTAAGAGGTGTGAAGGTGTCAAGAAGAGACATGTGAGATTTGTAAAGCACCTGAAGTGATACATATGTAAATGGCTCTCCTCTGGTTCAATAGTATTGCACCACCGGTGTTGCTGGCATTCACCAACATTCTACATTCTGAGACCATAGGGGAGATGCATTCACTAAAAGGAAAATGTCCAATTACTACCAGAATGTGTACCCTAGGTCTGGAGGAGTTTACATTTGTCTTATGGAAGGTTACCATTTTAATTACCTCAAAAATATTCACTCATAACCAAAGCCTTTCTGTTTTTACCCACTTCATTTTTGTGGTCTTAGGACAGATGAATTCAACATTGTAACCAATACTTTACCATATTCTTAGAGGGAGCTTTGGGCCAGCCCATTGCTCATGATTGAATGGGTTTCTTGACTTTATCAATTCCCTCCTGATTCAATGACTCGTCACAATACACATTTTGGTTTCATCCAGCTTTGTGGCTGGTTGAGGACATCCTTTCACTGCTGACCTCAAGTGCTATTTTTCTTTTTCCATACTTCTCAGGATTACACCTTCAACGCTCCTCGTCCTGCTCCTTAGTGTGTGTCTCCCATGTTTCTTCTCACCATCACCTCCCCAGTCATCCTCTTATCTCTCCAGCAATGCCTCTGGACTGCTGGGTCTCCTTTTCTCCATACCACGCTCCACTAACATCAAGCGCTGCTGCAACTCGGTGTCCCTCTCCCACCTCACCGAGACCATTAATACTCTCAGACCACCAACTACTGGTGCCACTATTTGCTTTAACAATGCTTGCAAACCTGTGGCATGCGCATTGGCTATGCTTATAGCGGCAGGTGGTGATCTTGGGACTTTATTTTCTATAATTCCAAGATGGCTGCACACTGCAGCCAGCACAGCAACCATCTTGGAATGGTATGACAATATTATTTTGTATACATATTGTTACATCATTCAGCGATGGCCACCACCCTGCACCTACAAGCAAAGTGTAGCTATTTTGAAGTATACAATATATCAATTTATTATATCTGCCCACCGTAATTGTGTTTTCCAATGTTTGCACCACCATTCTAAAACCATTTGCAAAGTCATTACTGGTAGAAAATATGCATTGGCAGCGTGAGGCTTTACTGAGGTTTGCTCTTGTTGAACTAGGGTGGAGAAAATATGGGATGGCAGGTCTTTCCGAATTAGCTGTTAAAATATTAACAGAGTTATTCCAGCACCTACATTTTAGATAGAAGGACGACCAGCCATACATTATTTGCTCTGCACAAAATTTCCTGTAAGGACTTTTGTTGAAGGGATGCTGCGGCTACATCCAAAATCTGAAAACCAGTGAAATGTTGAATTATGAATAAATTCACAACCATACTGCTTTCCCTACTCCTTTCCCCATTTTTTCATACAGCAATACATTCTAGGCATGATGTTGAACGTCTTTAGTATACGATGAAACTTTGCAGGAAATATGATGTCAGCTTTTGTGAATGTGACAGCACTTTGGCTCATGATGGGTTGATGGAATGTTGGTGAGCGGTCCAAGGCGACAGCTTGGGAATGGGACATTGTGTAAGAGATGCGTGTCCAATTAGTTCATAACATTGGACTAATACCAGCAAGATTTTCTATGATGTCACTAGTAATGCATCAGTGGAAGACAACCCTACTGTGTATACTTCTTTATCCATGTAAATGTCTATACATCTTGAAAGGAAAAAAACATATTTTAATGTTTTAAGTCATCTGTGTCTATAGCATAAACGCAGTTAAGGAGAACAAATATATTCTGGTAAAAAGAATTTGACAGCCGGGGCATATAATGATTTGGCTGGCCCTGACACTATGCACATTTTTGGTTGGCTGAGCAGTTTATTCAGATCTTTTTTTCTTGATAGTTTTGACAGAAGTTAAAAAACAAACAAATAAGCCCTGGCTTTTTCTCAATGTTTCTTAATAGCAAGCTTCAACAAGTTCTGCTTACACTGTGAAGTTTGCAGATCACGTAACCCTGTGTTGACAACGCAGACAGAATGTCTCTGCAGCAAATGTTCTCTGTCTTATGAAACACAGACACCGAGCTGACATTTTTGGCCCAGCTTACTGGATATCCTCTTTTGTAGTGATGTCATAGGGCTTAACTATTCGTTTTAAATAAACATGAATACATCTTTAATGGCTTTGAAAACGTGATCCTTCTCAGATGATGAATGTCTCCAAGTCCCTAGCCCTATCTGTCACGCTGCAGACAGTGTAATGGCCACAGCTGTTTCCGTTCGGCTCGTAAAAGTGATTGACATGAGACTTGTTCACCTTGGAATCAGCTTCTTACAAGGCCCAGTGCTGAAGACCCAGGAAGTATTCAGATTTTGCTTATTTAGTAAGTTTTTAAACATGTTGTTACGACTCAAAAAATATAAAAAGTCTGTTGGGGAGAAAGAATAACCAGCAGTCTGAAGAGTAAGCATGTGAAATCCTCGGGTTATGAAGCTAATACTATATCCATGTGAACCTAGCCTCTTTTTTACACTTCCCTTCACAGGCTTTAAGGCTAATTTGTAAAACATGAAACCAAGGATGTGGTATTTAATTCTTTCATGAGCACTTGGGTGCAAACCCCTTTATCTGACGTTGTATAAACGTGCAATAAAGCTATGTATTGGAAGAAAGTGACTGAACAATGCGCCTACCATACTGCCTCACACAAAACCTCCTCACACCCTGCTAGTTTATGTAATGTGGTTTCACTTGGACCCGACTCAATAACATGTTCTATATACAAAATGTAATGTCTGATATGATCCAGCAGTACTTCATATATTCTTTGTAAAATGCTCTACAATCTTTGGAGCTCAATTCAACCCATTTCAAATATTTCATACAAAATTAAACTTATTGTTGACCACTGGAGTGTGGTATGTAATGTTATGCTATGTGACAACTCTGCGAGCATAGGTAGGGAGCCGTCTGAAGAACTTCTTGAGCGTGGTGAAGCAGGAAACGGAGACTGGCTTCACTGGGACGGTGGTGAGTTGGTTGTCGATTAATTGTCGCCAGGTTCTTTCTGTGGGTTGCAGAAGGTGTGTGGGTCAGAGTTAGGCATGCCATCAAGTGGAGTCCCAGAGTGAGGTATCTTTGCCAAATAGTACTACTTCCTCTTGTCTATATTGAATTTTAGGCAATTGGTTTCCATTCATCTGGCGACTTCGGTCATGCAAGGGGAGAAACTGGTCTGGGTATTTGGCATCTTGTTGGAGAGGGAGAGTATGAGCTGATTATCCTCACTGTACTATTTGATGCTGATGCCAGGGGCACAGAAGATGCTGGCTAGAGGGGCAATGAAGGCGTTGAACAGAGTGGGGCAGAGTGAAGATCTTTGTGGAACACCACAGCTGAGTTGGATGGCATCCGAGGGCAAGGGGGCTAGGCATACGGTCTGTCCTGAATGTGCAAACCGAGCAAAGTGCCGCTTCTTGGATGCTGGCTTCAAACAGTCTTTGGATAATGGTGTCAGAGCCTGAGGAAAGGTCCAGTAGCCTGAGGTCTGGGGTGTCCCCTTTGTCCATGATCATCCGTAAGTCATCTGCGGTGGCGATGAGGGTGATCTCTGTTCTGTAGATGGGCTTGAAACCAGACTGAGTGGTGTCAAGGAGGTGATTGTCTATGAGGTAGGTGGCTATGCTTTTATCATCTTTTCCAGGATTTTTGCCAGATACGGTAGCAGAGAGATAGGCTAGTAGTTGGATAGTGTCTTATGGTCTGAGGAGTTTTTGAGGAACGGGAGGACTATGGCATGTTTCCAGGAATCTGGGTAGGTGTCTCTGATGATTAAGACTTTCAGGCTTGGGTGTGGGCTGTGTTGGAGAGGTGCAGTCCTTTAATAAAGATGTGGTGAGTGTAGGTGTTCGAGGGTGCTCCGGAGTGAATGGACTACATGGTTGTTGAGGTGTCTTGTGTGGTGAAGGTGGGTTAGAGTGGTCCTCTGGGTTTTGGTTGAGAAAGGAATAAGGGTGTGAGGATGAAAGGGTCCGCTTGCGGTTCAAAGTGTCATAGAAGCTGGTGATCTTGTTACTGAAGAACTGGGATAGCTGGGTGTAGAAGTCCTGAGAGGGGTTTAATCTGGAAGAGCTTGCTGTAGAACAATGTTCAATTACAGACACATTTAAAAAGTGTTCCTTACGCTCTTCTTGCTCTGATGAATGTGATATAAATTGCAAAAGCTCTCATTGCTTTGATGCAGGTTATATAACCTACTGATGCGCTCTTTCCTCTGATGAAGCCAGTACTATCCAACTGCAGCAAGCGACCCCTGAATGTAGGACATCGCTGACAGTGACAAAATGCAATCCATGCACATGGTTCGTTAGCAAGGGATCCATACCAGGGTTGCATTAAGTCTTGGAGTCTAGCTAAACACAACAGTCCAATCAGTGTACATTCCAAAAGATTTCATTTGCAATTTATAACCTCACCTATTCTCTGAATATTCACCATAAGGGCTGGAAATAGGTACTCGGCTTCATCAAGGAGACCCTGGTTTTTGTGGGAACCAAAACTGAACGCATAAAGATTCAAGAAAATGTAAGGGTGGTACTTGGGGAGTGAAAAATTGCGATTTTATTTTTTGTACTACAAAACAAAAAGAATTTGCATTCTTACAAATAGTTTGCAAAGTTTTCTGAATGCAATTTTCAAGTTAAAATCTTGATTCTTACACACTTTAATGAGTATTGAGACAAACTAGATCGCCAAAATCCGAAAAAACAACCTTTACAATGCAGTCATTACATTCCACTACATTTACAACGAAGTCATTACATCGCAACATCCTTTACAACGCAGCCATTACACTGCATTATTATTATTATTATTATTATTATTATTTATTTTTATAAAGCGCATAGTCACCCGGAGGTATCCCAGCGCTAGAGAACCCTAGAACAGTAAAACTGAGGACCGAGGCTGAGTTCACGGGGAGGGCATAGGAACTAGGGAAAAAGATGTGTCTTTAACAACTTCCTGAAACGCAGATATTGAGGTTCGAGACGTAGGTCACGAGGAAGGGAGTTCCAAAGACGGGCCGCTTGTACCGAGAAACGTCTTCCTCCTGAACGAACTTTCCTAAATCTTGGGGCGTTGATGAGATTTTCTGCGTTGGAACGGAGGGATCTAGTGGCTATGTAAGGGGTGATAAAATTGCGAAGGACTGGGGGGCCTTGGTTGTTCAAAGTTTTGTGCACAAGACACAAGGCTTTAAATTTGATTCTCTCCCTTATGGGGAGCCAGTGAAGGAGTTTGAGAGCGGGTTTGGCCGATGATCTGGCCGGGGTGTTGGTAATAATCCGGGCAGCAGTGTTCTGAATTCTCTGCAGTTTATTCAGAGTCGCTTCCGGTGCGCCCAAATAAATCGCATTACTATAGTCTAGTCTTGATATAATAAGACCTTGGACTAGTAATTTTTGCGATTTAGGAGGAAGAAGGGGCAGGACTTTCCTCAAGGATTTTAGAAGACCAAAGCAGGTCCCTACGACCTTCTTTGCTTGCGGGGCGAATGAGAGTTCAGAATCTATCCATACACCCAGACTTTTCACCTCTGTCTTTGGGTCTGGGGGAGGACCTAGACAGGTTGGCCACATGTCCAGGGGAAGTGAGGTTCCTTTTGGGCCGAGTAAAAGGACCTCGGTTTTTGTCCCGTTTAGTTTTAGGGCTGATCTATTCATCCAGTGATGGACCTGCGTGAGGCAGTTGAAGAGATCAGCTTTCTGTTGTTTGGGATGGGACAGAGACACCACTAATTGTGTGTCGTCAGCATAGCTGATGACACTCACTCCGAAAGGGGTGATAACCTCCTCCAATGTGGACATATAGATATTAAATAATGTGGGGCTCAGGGAGGAGCCCTGAGGCACACCACATTGGAGGGGCATTTCGGAGGAACGGGCGTTCTTCTCCCAGATCTGATAAGATCGTTGTGCCAAGAAGGATGAAAGCCAGGATAAGGCTGTGCCTTCCAGTCCAACTCTTGCCAGTCTTTCGATGAGGAGTTGGTGGTCAACGGTATCGAACGCTGCGCTAAGGTCGAGGAGGATCACTGCCACTGATCCTCCCCCGTCCAATAGCGTTCTGGCTTCCTCTACCGCCGCCAGGAGGGCGATGTCCGTGCCCTGTCCTGGTCGGAAGCCCGTCTGGGAATTTTTCAGTTTGTTATTGGCCTCTAGGAACTGCGAGAGTTTCTTGTTGACAAGTTTTTCCGCGATCTTACTAACTCCTGGGAGTAAGGAAATGGGCCTGTAGTTCGCCAGGTTCTCAGGGTCAAGAGTGGGTTTCTTCAGTAAGGCTTTTACCACCGCCTTCTTCCAGCTCGGGGGCACAACTCCCTGTTGGAGTGAAGTATTAATCAGATGAGTGAGGGAGGGGATGATAGAAGGGGCTACCTCTTTAAGGATCCGAAGAGGAGCAGGATCTCTGGGGGAACCGCTCTTCATGGAGTTGAGCGTCGTCCGTACTTCGTCTATCGTGACCTGGCCCCACGTGGACAGACCAGTAGAAGATGTCGAACATGGGAGAGCAATTTCTCCCCTCGGGCTCGAGGGAGGAATTGAATCCAGGATTAGTCGGATTTTGTCCTGGAAGAAGTTAGCCAATTGTTGGCATTTCTCCTGGTCGGCTTTGGGGTCGGAAGGAGGTCCCCGTCCTTGTTCTGGAGGTTTTGAGAGCTCTTTAAGGATAGCGTATGCTTCCTTCCCGGAGCATCCCGCTATCTCTATTCTCTCCTGAAAAAACACGCTTTTGACACTGCATGTCACTACAACGCATGTCAGTACAATGCAGGCATTACATCCCATGTCATTACAATGCATACCATTACAACGCATAGTATTCCTACATTATCCAACACTTACCCTACTGTTGCACCCCCTTGGAGTTAGAATAGTAATTTTTACCCCTACACTATTCAACACTTACCTTAAATGCAATGTAATGGTATGCGTTGTAAAGGTATAATGCGATGTAATGGAATGCATTGTAAATGTAGTTTTAAAAAATTTGTTGTAATGGCATGCAATGTAAATGTATGCGTTGTAAAGGATGTTGAGATGTTGAGATGTAAAAACTGCATTGTAAAGGCATGCGTTGTAAATGTGTGCATTGTAACGTGATACATTCCCAAAATCCATCAGCTTAATGTTCAGGAGTAAGACAGTTTGAAAGTAGGTATGCAAAAGGCGGTGGCATCGCTCCCAGTGGTCATGCCCTGGCAGTCCACAGTGATGCATTGGGCCGAGGTGGAGTCCACGTCTTTGCGGCGGAAAGAAATGTGTGGCCTTCGGAAGCGCCCTATTGCTGCAGCCGAGATAACCACTTGCGCGCATTTCAGAATGATCCTAGTGATGACACCATGCAGCCTTAGAAGAGCAGGAGACCACCACTGAGTCTATGTCATACAGCTGAGTGACAGATCCCCTTACCTAACAACACTCCCCTAAATTGCGATAGCCCAACGCATCAGATTGGTTGTGGCGCGCTTCAAAAGTGACATCTGGAGACACAATGATGCCCCATCCAAGCCCAAACTACAGGGCCAGGCTCAGTTACAGTTGTACTTTGTCTTTTTTATTTTTCTTCATTCCTCATTTCTGTATTAATCGGAGTTTACATTCCAGCATATTGTGAACATACAGTACTCAAGGACTGTACGCCTACAAGTATGTTGAAAAAACATCCTGATTTATTGTATTGTAATTCTAAACATGATACGCAAAAGCGCAATAAAAATGGTTATACAAAAATTGTAAGTACGCATGCAAGATTATGGCACTTAAATTATTCGGCATCAACTGGTATTTATGAGGAAATATTTCCAGTTTGCTTAGAAAAACTAGGTGTAGGTGTAATCGTTGACTAATATTTCACCAACCGCCAAGACAAACCTTCTCTACTCAGGTAGCTGACATAGTTAACTGATGTGAAGGGAAATCTAAGGTAACCCACTGGACAGGAGTTCGATTCCCGGCAAGGCCACTCAGCCTTCTGCCCTTCCAAGATTAGTGAATGGAGTACAATTAAAATAGTAGTAGTTACATGCAGAAACATCATAAATGTGGAATGAAATGTTACGTTCAACCAATCCTGCTTAGAACGGGAACTGAAGACTCATGGGATGAATCATGTGTGAGGGTACTCCAATGGGTAACTGTGGTTCCTAATACAGTTATTGAGGCTCTGTTGAACCCCGATCCACACAGTCTCCTGTTGTATGTGTGAAAAGAAATCTCGTTGAACCTCTTGTAACAAAGCACTCATCTCCAGTTTACCTTAAATGGCTTTGGTAGTTTGGAATCTCTGTGTGTATATGAAGCCTGATTAAACAAGCATTGGCATAGCCAACAGGTCTCGCCTTTGGGACCTTTGTAAGTTTTTGGCCACAGCAATTGGCTTTTGCAATGTTTTTAAGCTATGTTGAAGAGCTCTACAGCACCACTCTACAGCAGTACTTTACAGTACCCCTTTACAGCCCCAATCTAAACCACCACTCTGCAGCACCACTCTACAGTGCCATTCTATAGCACCACTGTAGAGCACCACTCTACAGTACCACTCTACAGTACATATTAGCCCCTATTCTATTTCAAAACAATTGTTGTAAAGTACATAAATGGACATACACATAATCTCTGTGAAGTACAGTAAACGGGGCAACCAATATTTACACAATACTAGTAGTGACCCAGTATTCACACTCTATTACGCTTTCTGTAGGACTTATCAAGTGCATATATCGTGAGGAATTCCGTTTCTACTATACAAGTGTATATCACATATATAATGTGTGGCCAAAACATATTCCGGTTTCGGTCTATGGCGGCCCCGGTTTTTCATTCTAAAGTCACTGGCCTATCCTCAGATTGAGCAACACACTTATAATGATTGGATTTGTATCAGGTATTGTAATGGAAGATACATCCATACAATTTTCATTATATATTGATATTGGGGAGGACCCATACAAGTACTTGATGGACATTCATTTTCCTCATTTATTAAGCGCTCAACTCTTTCTTGCAACTCGGAGTCCTTTGAACTTGTAGCCCTTCTATACATCACCGGCGTGAACAGAAACAGAAAACATCTGAAGTTAAAGTTTGGGCCACAGATCGGCCAGAAACGTCATCGCGCGGAAGGGTGTTCCGTGAGGGCTGAAGTGCACTGCAACAATGAAAGTGCGAATGATACTTGAGGAAAAAGCGGCATATTCAATTAAAAACATTTGGATTAGTCCAGGTTGGGCAGAGCACACGCTGTCTCTTCTGTGTATTGCCTTAAGTGTATTAATCTCGTAGGCAGGGGTAGGTCGGGCACTTGGCGGAGGTGTGGAACTGGGTCTGGTGTCCGAGTAAGTGTAGGGGGGGCGGTTCTTCCAGACAATGTTCCCCACCTTTAAAGAGTGTTACTATTTCCCTGTTATTGCAATATTGACACTATCTTTGACGACATGGCATTAGGTGCACAGCTATTTACTAAATGATACACTTATTTATTTATTTGACCTCGGCAGAAAGCAGAGCCCAGGTTAGGTGGGGAGAAGGTTACAGCGGATTGTGAGGGGTGAAAGTAGTCAGATGTAAGCACAAGAGTAAGAACAGGGAAGGCGACAGGAGGGAGGAGCCATTAGCAGGACGAAGCAAAGAGCCGGCAAGAAAGTGAAAGCACTCGTGCACGTACTCCATCTACCTTGTAGCGCCATCTGTTTCCAATTAACAAGCACGGCGCAGGCATAACTGGAAACAGATGGCAAAGCTGCTCGCTCCCGCAAGGTGGATGCCGTACATGCACGAGCGCTCATTAGAAACAGTGCAGTACATGCACGAGTTTTCCAAAAAGTGTAGACCAATTCCAAGAGGTCACTCCTAAGCAGCACTTGCGTGCTGATTAGGCGAGACC
This sequence comes from Lissotriton vulgaris, assembly GCF_964263255.1. Classification (NCBI taxonomy): domain Eukaryota; kingdom Metazoa; phylum Chordata; class Amphibia; order Caudata; family Salamandridae; genus Lissotriton; species Lissotriton vulgaris. Next base: position 122,533,759 of record NC_141697.1, read on the forward strand.
TAAATTTATAAAATTGTGGTCTAAAATCTATCAGGGACTAAACAATTTATAACTTACAAGGTCTGCTCACTGAAGCTACCCTTATAATTGAGAAAATAAAGAGATCAACCTTGAAATTATTGGGAAAGTTGGGCAAAGAGGTACAAAGCTTAGTTTGCCTAAAGTTTGACCATGATAAAGTTGTGCACCAGAATTGAGCTATAGGGCACACCAGGGAATGTGGCAGATATCTGTAAATTTTCATTTGAACAGATGTGATCCAGCTGTAGCTCAGCTTCTCCTGTGGGAGTCCTGGTCAGATGCAGAACTCAGGCAGGAAAACGAACAATGAAGTGAAGGGACAAATGCATCTCCTCTCTAGCTTGCAGGCCATCAAGCGTTGGTGTTCTGTATTACATTCCCAACCCGAAATTAGGTGTGTAAAAGACATCCTTTTCATTTCACTGTGGGCTCTTTATATGTGCTCTGTGAGCTAGGTGGATGGAAGGCTTGGGGGCCTACGGACATCAGGAGGCCTCTGTCATCCTGCCCTTGTGCCACACTGAAGCTAACAAAGTGTTACGCAACAAGGCTGAGCCCACTGCTAATATGGAAGTCCTGGTTTAGCAAGCTTTGCAGCAGTAGTCATCTCATGTGGATATATGGCTCGTTGTGAATTGTAATTTGCATGCACTTGCAGCATGCATCCGTTTTAGATCAAAGTTAAACCATTTCTTCTAGAAAGTGTATTCAGAACTGCTGTTCAAACCTTCATACTCTAGCATCTGGCTCATGGTAATTCCCAGGTCCATGGCATCCCAGACTCCACACTGACACCCTTGATGGGCATCGTACACGCCGCAGCACTTATCATCCAGGTCTTGAAGAAATATGATCATATCACTCTCATCCTGATGGTACTGCACTGGCTGCCCTTGCCGGCCTGCTCCAACTTCAAAAACTGCGGCAACGCTAAACAAAGCATTAACACCCCACTAATCTTGTGGCCAAGTTCACCATCTCTGGTGGTTCTTAACACGCCCACAGCCAGGACACCATCATATTTCAAATATGTGTAAAAAATTTAAAAACACAAGGAAGCAGGTGTTTTCCATGTACGCAACCAGGATCTGGAACAATACGGTCCCAATGCTGCTCCAATTTAGGAAAGCATTGAAGACGCACCCCTTTAAAGCACAGTATATCACAGTGCAATGATCATACACAGGCAGGCTACCTCTCCTATCACTTGTTGGCTCTATGCTGGTCTCTGTTCTTGCACAGTGCTCCACTGCTTTCTGGCTAGGTTTCCGGTATAGAAATGCCACATACACACATGTGTATGTAAATGTATTTGAGCTAAAGCGCACTGCTACCCGTAGGTTTCCTGGCGCTGTATAACGCTGGGGAACCCGTCCTGGCTTTGCCTGTGAGATGGTCCCTATTGGGCACCCCCAAGGTGAAGCCAGGCATCCCCGGCGTTGATAAGGCCGTTTGCGGAGATTAAGCAAGCTATTGCCCAGAGTTGCTGAGTGGGACCCATGGTTAGAGTGGCACCGAAGGCGAGATTTATCGAGCCCGCTGACATTGGCCCAACACCCATATTAGGGCTTTATGCACTGAGAGTCCCAGAGGACCAGCCTCACCTTTGTAAACCAGGCCTAGAGTTAGCACACCGGGTCTAGATTCTATGCGACTTTCGGTTTTTATATCAAGTGCCTCTTCATCAGCTCTCTTGGGTCAGCAAGAATCTCCACCCAGATTAATGTATGTAGGGTGCGCGTGACACCCCAAAAAAACACAAGTAATACTATAACCCTTCATTAAAATTATTTTTTTTTAGTCTAGTGGAAAAAAAGGGACAGCCATTAAACAAGAGTGAATTTATATTCCTTCCTTAATCCTCCGAGCCACTCTGTCCTCTCTCACTACTTCATCCGAGCCAAAAATTATCTGCCTTGTAAAACATATCAGTTAAAATAATCCCTCTGTGAGTACTGGCTGTTTCCCAAGACTCGTCGACATAACGCACTGTAAATGGTTTGTTTACATTTAGTCTGAAAATGTTGCCATCTTTGTAACTAGAGGCACATAAGTCAAGATAAGAGTATATGCATTTAATGTTCTGTATATACGTTTGTGTCAGAATTGTTTGTGCAAGTTCGCACTATTTTTAAATCAAGCATCATTATGCAACCACTGCTTTTTCAGGGTTGGTTCAAATTGCGCAAACAATTCATTGCTGATTTAGCTTTAAAATAAACTAACACAAGCAGGCAAAGAAGAAGAGTTTTCTCATATGGAGCTGCACGGCTCTCGAAAGGGAGGCCATGGACTGTGCACAAAAAGAGGTACCTGCGATGAGGACCGGCAGTAAGGCCCTCCTGCGGTAGTGGCTGGTGACTTTTGAAAGTGATGGGGCGTTAATGCTGACGACAAGGAAACAAGCAAGACCAATTGACAAAGTGGGTCTGAGTAAATTAAGAGCACTAGGCAAAATCCTGCGATTCACAGCACAGTTCGATGAAAATTCGGTTACTGTGCAATATATTTAATAAAACAATTCTGAAAATTACTAATGACAGGGAATCTAGAACAAAACAGATTATAAAGAAGGTGCATTACCTTTCACGAAAACACAAGCAGGGTGGACCCAAATAGTAAGGTCTTTGAACTTGAAACACAGTTGAAATTTGTAATTGTAGAATAATTATTTAGGATTCATGATCAGGAAGAAAAGGCAACGCCATCTTTTGGATTCATTACCTATTCCTTAACTAGATGCATTCAAGTTTGAAAATGGACAAAGTGTGGGGAAATCGAGAAACGCAGCAGCATTCTTATGAATTGGAAAGGGTGATATTGCAGGGACAGTCATGTCACGCATTAAACGGAATCTTCGAGGACCATCCAGGCTTCTCACGAGTGGGTTTAAGTGGTCTCTGGCTTTGCTTTAATCGTGTTAATTCTTCAGTAATTTATAGCAAACTTGCTGTGACTGACTCAACCACAGCCAAACTAGTCTTTTGGAAGCGAGCTTACTCTGTGATTGATTTGTCACTCGGGTCTGGTGGCTCAGTGGCCTAATGCATCCACTGCAGGGGCCTGTATTCGACCTCATGGTCACAGGTTCAAATCCCGGCGGGTCCAGTCATCTTTTCATCCATTTGAGGTCGATAAAATGAGTACCATTGAATTGGGTAACATCTGTTATTTCAGCGCCAAGATGCCCTGTTGCTGGGGCGAACGTGCAAATACACCTGTTATGTTACGTTGTCTCCACCTCTACATATCTTTACAAATTAAGCCTGCCCTGCTACTAACTACACCCCAGCCTTACCTACCATCTTATCCCATGTCAATTTGTCATGTTGTAAACTTCATGGTGTCCTTGCAGGCTGGGTCGGACTCCTTCGCCAGCAAAACGGCGCTGTAGACAGGGTCTGACTCCCATGGGCAATAATGCATATAATATTGTCATATGCAAGTTTAATTATTTACAACAATCATAATATTCACATTCTCACACACCAACACAGGCTCCATAAGGCTGCTTCTAGACTCATAAAATACACTGCAGGAGGTGCCTCTCACTGACAAATGCAAAAGAAACAATTGATGGATGGAATGCAGGACAATGCAAACATTCACCCCCAGTCACAAAGATCTGGGTTTAATCCATCATTCTTTTGCTCACCACACGACCCCAGTTTGGACCCAGCCATATGCAAATCAGTCTTGACCCTGTTCAGTCCAGCCCGAACTGCCAAGCTGGGTTCTCCCTAGTCCGGAAACAAGCATCCCAGGACCGGTTTCAGGGCATCACACTTCATCAGGCAGGCTAGCTTGAATCCAGTGGTGTAGTGAGCACAGGACCCATGTCTGGGCATACCCTTCCCACTTAGGGCAACATATGCAAAAGAAACAATTGATGGCCGGAATGCTGGACAATGCAAATTAGTATTGACCCTGTTCCTTGTGGGAACAGTCCAGCCCAACTGCCAAGCTAGGTCCTCCCTGGTCCGGAAACAAGCATCCTGGGACCGGCAAAGCAGCTCCGCATCCACAGCCTCGAAGATTATGCATTGTGCTTTCAGTTGCACTTGTGAATGAAAGGTGCACGCGGAACACGTGAAAGAAACACAGCCACTTTAATCTTCATGCCACAGTGCTGCCAGCCTGCTATTGTACATGCTGCAGGCCCATGGGGGATGGGTATTAATGTCGCCCTTCATCTAGGCAATGCTAATGCTGCTTTTGAGTTTATTGTATTGGTGAACAGCGTGACAGCAGCCCACCGATTGGTTGGTACAAAAGGGGGTGGTAATGGACGGAGCATCTGAACCAATCAAACACTCACACCCAGTCAAAAGATCTGGGTTTAATCCATCACCGTTCTTTAGCCCACTCTGCCACCCCAGTTCAGACATGGCTATATGCAAATCAGTCTGACCCTGTGCCTCATGGGAACAGTCCAGCCCGAACTGCCAAGCCATGCCTTCCCTGGACCGGAAACAAGCTTTCGAGGACCGGTTTCTGGCATTCCAGCCGTCTTCAGCCCGGCTTGCTTGAATCCAGTGGCAAAGTGAGCAAGAGACTCACGTCTGAGCATACCCTGTCACACTTATGGCAGCCAAAAGCGGTACAAAAGGGGGTGGTAATGGACGGAGCATCTGAATCAATCAAACACTCACACCCAGTCAAAAGTTCTGGGCTTAATCCATCACCGTTCTTTAGCCCACTCTGCCACCCCAGTTCAGACATGGCTATATGCAAATTAGTCTGACCCTGTGCCTCATGGGAACAGTCCAGCCCGAACTGCCAAGCCATGCCTTCCCTGGACCGGAAACAAGCTTCCGAGGACCGGTTTCTGGCATTCCAGCCGTCTTCAGCCCGGCTTGCTTGAATCCAAAAGGGGGTGGTAATGGAATGCAATTTGCATATAGCCATGTCTGAACTAGGGTGGCAGAGTGGGCTAAAGAGCGGTGATGGATTAAACCCAGATCTTTTGACTGGGTGTGAGTGTTTGATTGATTCAGATGCTCCGTCCATCACCACCCCCTTTTGTACCGCTTTTGGCCGCCATAAGTGTGGCAGGGTATGCTCAGACGTGAGTCCCTTGCTCACTTTGCCACTGGATTCAAGCAAGCCGGGCTGAAGACGGCTGGAATGCCAGAAACCGGTCCTCGGAAGCTTGTTTCCGGTCCAGGGAAGACATGGCTTGGCAGTTCGGGCTGGACTGTTCCCATGAGGCACAGGGTCAGACTGATTTGCATATAGCCATGTCTGAACTGGGGTGGCAGAGTGGGCTAAAGAACGGTGATGGATTAAACCCAGATCTTTTGACTGGGTGTGAGTGTTTGATTGATTCGGATGCTCCGTCCATCACCACCCCCTTTTGTACCACCGATTGGTTGGAGCAGGCAGACAGAGTGCTCCAACAGAGACCAAAAGGATGCATTTGTGCTCCCCTGGCTAACATACACAGGTTGGGAAGAGCTGAAATTTGCCTGGCAGGTTGGCCGTAGCAAACAAGACTGTCAGACTGACTTGCGCACTTCACTTAACTGCGACAGGCAGGGTTGCTGCTATTCATCATTTTTAGACCAGCACTCATTGACATCATTCCATTGGGCACAGGGTCAAGACTGATTTGCATATGGCTGGGTCCAAACTGGGATGGCATGGTGACCAAAAAATGATGGACTTAGGCCTAGATCTCTGCACTGGGGTGGATGTATGACATTGTTCTGCATTCTGTCCATCAATTGTTCTTTTTGCATTTGTCACCCCGAGTGGGACGGGTATGCCCAGAAGTGGGTCCCATGCTCTCCATGCCACTGGAGTCAAGCTATCCTGGCTGATGAGGGCTGAAAGCCCGAAACCGGTCCTGGGTGCTTGTTTCCAGTCCAGGGAGGACCTGGCCTGGCAGTTCGGGTTAGACTGTTCCTATTTGGCGCAGGGTCTAGACTGATTTGCATATGGCTGGGTCCAAACTATAATGGCATGGTGAGAAAAAAAGCGAAGGATTTAGGCCCAGATCTCTGTACTGGGGTGAATGTATGACATTGCTTCATTTCGTCCATCAATTGTTCTTTTTGCACTCATCGACATGATTTTGCATGATAGCCCTCATTGAATTCAAAAGAAAATAGTGTGACATAAGAAAGCACTACAATTAAACAAATCCTGTATGTGATGGGCTTATCGCTCGTAGAGGGGGTCAATACCCGTTTGCCTCTATAGATGAGCCGCCCCTGACCTTCTGTGCTTGCGGCAGGTTGCTTCCCACTTATGTTGTTTATTGGGAGTCAGAGTGACTCCCGATTTGTCAGTCTGTGAGCAACATGCATTTTAAACTTTCCACTTACAGGCCAGGGTGCACAATAATCTTCTTAAAAGTATAAAGCATGTTGGTAGGGTTACTTCCTCTCAACACTCAACCAATATCACTCCTTTAATGAAGAGTGATAAGCTGTTGCCAAAGAGCATCCTGTCCCAAGGGACCGGACTGTGCAGATAAGAAGAGTATGCAGCTTTTGAAGTTTACTTTGGATGAGGTCTTCAACTTTCATTTTACATTAACAGGATGGATTTCCTACAGAAGTAAAAAAAAGAACATGACTCTCCCGCATAAGCTTTTGCGCTTGTAGAAGATCTCGTGCATTTGGTCAGTGGCGGCCGCTCACCATTAAAACAGGCACGGATAAAAGTCAGCAGTGCCCTTAGGCTCAATGTCAAAGCTCTCAATCGTGGTTCGTTTTCAACAATGTTTATAGCGCGCCATGATTGAGATCTCTGGAGTTGAGGCTGAAAGCACTGTGAGTATCTCAACACCTATCAGTGAGTTAAATTCACTGTAAATGTACCTACTGCCATGGTGCTCCGGGTGCTACTCCATCTGATTGTCAGTCCGTGGATTCAACACAGGCTCCCATAGCATCAACTAACTCCCCTTTACCAATTAAGCAGCTGCTCTCATACTGCTTATGCAGCATGAGAGAAGCACCAGGATTGGCTGGAACGGGCTGGCTCGGTGATCTCATAGGCACTGAGGGCCTGTGCCTGCTGTCCACCCAGCTGTTAAGTCAGCTAGGTGGAGATGTTTAAAGTGTGAAAGTCAGCTGGCCATCGCAAGACAGCCGATCAAAGTGACATGCACAGTTTGAACTGGAGGCCGCGCCCCACCCTCAAACACAGCTCTACCTTGGAGCAGTGAAAAATAAAAAGGTAAAACATTAATTTTAAACAATTTTATTTTTCATCTTTGCTGTTCTTGTAGCAGGGGGGTGACCCTCCTGCACCCTAATGGAGGGGCTGGAGCTGCATTTGATATTTTTGTAGATAATTAACAGCATGCAGAAGGTGGTTCTAAATTTGAATTTACATTTGTATACTGACACAATACTATTGCTTTTGTAAATATGTTATCACAACTTGATATGGTGCATTTTCTTGGTTTATGCTAACTAGGACTAACACAGCACCTTCTTCTTCATTTTTTGTGACTGTACCCCTGTATACTGCACCTTGTATATACAAAACTTTTCTTTTCAATAAAAAATTACTAAAATAAAAAAAAATTAATTTCACAATTCCTGATCGTTATTTTTTCTCCATGCAGTCAAGCAGTCATGTTTGTTAATTTCCTATTGACTCTATTCTTGTAGGAAGCTCTCTCTAATGGGCTCAGAAATATATTTTTCTCAAGGTTCTTCACTTGCGCATAGTATTGCATTAATTCAATATTTTTCATTTTTGTTTTGTAACAAGCTTGTAGCAAATCTCTGGATAACCATAGGTCAGAGGGGGTTGAACTAACAGTAGTGGGTTAGTGCTTACCCAATGTGTGACACTTATACTCTGATTTGCTGACATTGTATTCTCCTGCTTATGCCATTATAAGTCTGCACGTTCAATGTATTCACTAGAAATGGCTCTTTCTGCAGGGTCACCATCAAATGTTTTCCCTGCCTCCTCCCATTTTTGCTGAATTTGTTTTTTTGGCTTCAGGTCTTTGAACACTTTACCACTGCTAACCAATGCTAAAGTGCATATGTGCTGTACTTAAAATGGTAACATAGCTTGTCCACAACTGGCATATTTAATTTTCTTTAAAGTACCTAGTAAAGCGCACTACATGTGCCCAGTGCCTGTAAATTGATACTAGTGGGCCTGCAGCACTGATTGTGCCACCCCCTTCAAACATGTCTCAGGCCTGCCACTGCAGAGACTGTGTGTGCAGTTTGAACCACCATTTTGACCTGGCAAGTTCACCTAATTTCCTTCTATTTTATTACATATAAGTCACTCTTAAGATAGGCTCTGTTAAGCCCTATATTGGGATTGCCTAAAGATCTTTGAGGTATAACGGTTAATTGGAGAAGATAGAGATATGGAAATTGGTGTCTCTGGACCCACAATTTAAAATCACAACTTATGGTGAAGATTTTAAATTGTAAGTCTGAAAATTCAGCTATAAGAAAGTTGGCATTTTCTTACTTTAACCATGACTGACATTTGGGCTTTGTGTATTCCCTCTAGACAGTCAAACATAGGAAAAAGATGTGTGACATTTACATCCTCATGATCAATCACCGGGCTGAATAGGTCTGTGCCAGTCCCCACACAAAGAGCTGCATACCCCACTGTAGTGAGTCTAGATCCAGCGCAGGAAGGGGATGGACACCTTGTGATCTTCAAAGGCCTCTTTCAAGTCTACCCAACCTTAAAGGCACATCTGAGACCACCAAACCAGAACTTTGCTGGAACCAAGGACATTCTGCCTAGAAGTAGAGCTGCTGTGCTGTAGGAGGGACTGCCACATTCCTCCCTGCTGCTTCTTGCCTGGGAGTGAGAGGGACTTGACCTGCTCTCTAAATCCTTGAAACCAGGTTTCTCCATGGACTTGCTGGCATGCCTCCTGTTTTCTGAAGCCTCAGGGTCACAAAAGACTTCTAACAATTCTACTGGTGCTGATGGACTCTGCAATCTGTGAGTCCTACCCTTGCCTGAGGTGCCCACTCTAGTCCTGGGCTTCAGAAGTGGGTTCTGCAGTTATTTTCTGCAAGGATTGAAGCTGTGACACCTTTATGCTGATTAGAACCGAAACAGTGCCAATTCGAGGACGACACGGGTGTCTACTGGAGGTTGGACATACATATACAAAAGAAGCTTCCAGGATGGCCACTCCTCACTTTTGGATTTGCAAGTGCTCATAGAAGTGTGCTACACGCAATGACAAAGCTTATAACGTCAGCTGGCTACCTTGGAACAATATTTACTATACTTCCACAATGACCACCATGTTGCATTTATATAGAAATCAGAGACCATCTTGGAATGGTGTCTAAATATTTTGAATAGTTATTATTAAATTGTTCCACAATGCCATGTTGCATGGACACACAAGAAGACCATCTTGGAAGTATACAAAATAACAATCCAAGATTTCTTCCACCTGCTATTTACTTAGCTAATGCACACAGAAGTGCACTGTAAGCAGTGGCTGAGGCCATTACTGGCAGCAAACAAACAGTGGAAAAGCCAATCCAAGAGGCAATGGCAGTGCTTCTTTTTTACTGCAAGAACCAATGGTTCACTTTAAAGCAAATTAAATTAATTGTTAGGGATGCCAAAGGGTAATTCCTCTAACTGTTTCTATTAGAGGAACGTTTAATGGTGTTCTTAGCATTTAGCCATTGGGCCACTTATGAAATTTGGAGCTCCCTGCTGCTCCCATGCTCTTGAATATTAAAATACATTCATAAATTAAGCACACAAGTCTGTTTGTAAAAGCTAGAAGTTCTAGCTTGTAACTAAAAATGCCAGCCAGACCTGTTGACTTTGCCAATGCTTGTTCATGATCAGACGTTGAGCCAGAGAAAGAAGGAGAAAGGCAGCAAAAGGAGAAATAACCTGGTGGAAGAGAAATATTGGAAAGCAGTGATAAAGGAACAGAACCTGCAAGAGTGAGATAAAGAGAGTAGATAAAAGTATCAGGATGGTACAAGCAAGAGGAATGCTGTGGTATCAAACCCAGGCACATGTTAAGCTACTCCAGGGCTTAGCAGCTAAGAAAAATGTTGTGACTCTGCAGTTCACAGTTATAAAAAAAAGAGCACCGATTCCAAGTGCATATAAAAGAGCTTTTGGTGCCTGATGTACTATTTGCTTTTAATTGCCAAAAAATACAAGCGAACTAAAACTGTGAAATCGGTGTGCGCGTCTCCTGCTCTGGGATCATATGTGCAGTTGGCGCGGAAAAGATGAAAACATTGAAGATAACATTGCAAATAACTCGATTAGGGCTGGCATGAAAAACCTAAGTAAATCAGGCTTGATGTTGAGTGACAAAAACTAATTATAGAGCTCTGTCTATGCACATTAAACTTCAAAAAACATGGGCAGAAGGTAACCCATTAAATAGATGTGGATGCAATGAAACACCAGTGTGTAATGCAAAACCTAAAAATTCAACAAAAACATTGCAGAGGTCAATCACCTATAAATATGCTTTCTACTTTTTGTTTTGTAATTGTAATAAAAAAGTTAAAGCAGGAACCTTATGGTTACTTTCTGAGACAATGTATTTTTTCAGTTGATGCACTTAAATATCACAGAGTACAATGCAAACTTGAGTGCCGTTTTGTTGCGAAGGGTCCCCTATCACTGACATTGCCAGAGTTAGGATGAATGTATACATTTTCTCTTAACACATACAAAAAAAAGTCTTAGCTAACTCAATTTGCATCACCATGCTCTACGGGTTTTTGCATTGGCTCATTTATTGGAGGCAGCCCCACCAAAGGAGAACAAGGAATGACGCAAAATAAAAAGAGAATGCAATGTACATTTGAATATATTAGAACTATGGGCATGGCCGGACTGGTCAGCTGGGCAAGTGGCAAACACCCAGGAGGCGGAATAACCTTCAAACTCCACACCCACTTATACAAGGCCCTTCACAACACCAGACCTGCATATCCAAACAGCCGTCTCTCCTTCCACGCACCCAAAAGATACCTCAGATCCTTCCAGCTCTCTCTGGCCACCATCCCATGTATCAGCAAGACTAGAAAGGGAGGAAAGTTGTTCTCCTACCTTGCACTCAAAGCTAGGAACACCCTCCCCCTCCACATCCAACAATCTCCCACGCTGCCCCAGTTCAGGAAGGACCTCAAGATCTGGCTTTTCAGATGACCCCATAACGCAACGGAGCTGCTCCCTTTCCCAGTGCAGTTCTCTCAGTTGTTCGGAGATGTGGTTGTGGTGGGGGATGTAAAGGACCAATCTGGCTGCGGCATTCTGAATGTTCTGTAGTTTCCTTAGGAGTTTCTGGGGGGTCCCTGCGTAGAGTGCATTGCTATAGTCAAGTCTGGGGTGATGAGTGAGTGGGTGACCATCTTTCTGGCACCGGTGGGTATAAATCTGAAGGTCTTTCAAAGCAGAGTGTGGAATCATGAAGAGGAGCCGGGGTTCCTCTGGCGGTTCGTGTTGATCAATGGGTGTGGGGAGGGGGTTACTAACACGGCGGATCACCAGGAGTCTTCCCAAGCAGAGGATTTGGGCCCCAGGATGAGGACTTCGGTCTTGTAGGAGTTAAGCTTCAGTATAGATCAATGGGGTAACCCAGTTTTGTGCAGAACCTGGGGATTAGTACTTTAAGGGAACAGTGGTTCGTCTTCAACGAAACAAGGGATATTTCAATCAATTCTATCTCTCAATAAGATGAGACCAACAATCAATGTTAACTTAAATCCAAACCATTCAGCAGGGAGTTGATATCTGTTTTTTTCCAGTCAGGGAAGTTAGCTGTCTGGATGGTGTGGCATCATTCAGGGGCGATGGAGGTGGCGGCTCTTTGGAAGATGTGGTGCAGGCTGGGTCTGAGTGTGCTCCGAGTGCATGCTCTTCATGGTCTTGAGAGTGTTGTACGTGGTGAGCCTGGTCCAGTTGAATAGGATCCGTTGGGGGCGTCGTCGTCACGTGTGGTGGTGGCGGGAGTGGTGGATTGGTATTGGGTGTCAAAGCAGTCATAGATCTGCTTGATCTTTTGGTGGAAATGGGTGCTGAGTCTGTTGCAGAGGTCTTGGCAGGGTGGGACTTCCGTGTATCTCGCTGTTGGGTTTGGCGAACTCAATGATGATGGTGGAAAGTTTTTTGCTGTTGTGTGCATTAGGGTTGATTCTGGTTTGGAGGGCCATTTTCCTTGTTGTTTTGAGAAGGAGGTGGTGTGCAGTGAGGGTGGTTTTGAAGGCTGCGTGGTACTCCGTGGGTTTGTTATTCCTTCATCTCTTTTTGAGCTGTCTACAGGTGTTTCTGGACTCATGGATGGCAGCAGTGAACCAACTGACTTTCTTGGAGTGTTGCTTTACGGGTGTTTTCTTGAGGGGCGCCAGCGCATCTGTGTAGTTGGAGATCCAACAGTGAAGGTTGCGTGCTGCGGTGTTGACATCTGTTTGGTGTCCGGGGTTTGGTTGTGCTAAGGGAGGTGGCGAGATGTTCTTTGGTGATTTTGTTCCAGTACTGGTGGGTGGCAGTGGGTGCGGTGGTGTACGGTGACTTTGGTGAAGACGAAATGAACTCAGTGGTGGTCGGTCCAGGGGAGTTCAGAGATGTGGCTGTAAGTGATGTTTTCGCTGGCAGAGAAGACAGGGTCGAGTGTGTGTCCTGCTGCCTGGGTCGGAGAGGTGTCTAGCTGCTTGAGTTCAATGTTGGTGAGGTTCTCCAGTAGAGATGCAGTGTTCTGGTCATTGGGGGTTATCCAGGTGGAAGTTGAGGTCACCAAGTAAGATCTAATCATTAGATGTGAGAGCCTAGGGTACAATGCAGTTGATGATGGCATCAGTGATGGGCGAGCAGGGGCTGGGAGGTCTGTAGACGAAGGTGCAGTGGAGGGTGGCGTTGGGCTGGACCTGGAAGAGGAGATGTTTCATGGTTTTCGTTGGGTCGTCTGAGGGGAAGTTGGTCGGTCGGAGCGGTCCTTGAAGGTGATCTTGTAACAGTCGGGAATAGAGGTGGCTATGTCTGTGCCCAAGCTGGGGTACGTCCAGGTTTCCATGAGGACGGTGATGTTGGGGTAGATGGAGTCGAGGATGTCCGAGATTCATGGGGTGTGTTTGTGGAGGGAGCGCGTGCTGAGGCCGATGCAGTTGAGCCATTCGGCTATGCTGTGGGTCGACCACGTGGTGGGCGTGCAGAGGTGGGTGACGGTGCAGCAGCTGATTTGGCAGGAGAATGGTCCTTGGGTGTCCTTCTGCGATGCATTGTGGCAGGCGGCATGGCCTTCCGGTGAAGAGAGTGAGGAATGTGCTGGCATCGTACAGGTCGAGGGGTCAAGAACCAGGGTCCGTGTCACTGGGTGCGGTCCAGGCGCAGGAGGCAGGAAATGTGACACAGGAAGCGGGAAAGAAGTGAAAAAAAGTCAGCAAGAAGGGGGGAAAGAGATAAAAGGGTGCAAAGAAGGCAGAGGTAAAAAAGAGGCAGAAAGAACAAGGACAGAAGGCAGACCAGCAGCATTGCAAAGATGCTCCCCACTAGCCCACCAGGGATGAGCCGCAGTTAACAGCCTGCGGATGGAGGAGGGCCTTGAACATCAACCACGAGGGTTAGTGGACATGCAAGGGGCGGCAGCTACCAGGCGGAGCTGCACAAGGAAAGGAAGCAGTTCACTGACCAGGCCAGTGAATTGCTCTATTGCACTATTAACATAATATAAAAATGTAGTACATTGACCTGGAATATTTTCCCTGACAGCTGAGGTATGCAAAAAAATGTATTCAAATGTATGCCGTGTGCATGCTTGCAAGTGAACTTGTATTTATGTGAAAGTGTGTGTGTGTATGTGGGAATGTGTTTCTGTGCATGTGTGTGTGAAAGTGAAGGTCAAAGATCATGTGATGTCACTTCTGTTACACCTGGCATTTTGGTGAATTAACGTTTATGGAACTCTGCGTATTTCTCTTTTGAACAAACATATTTAAACGTCAAAGCTGCATTATGGGATATGTGAGGCATAGAGTAACCAATACTGTGACTACCAAAGTATCATCTTTGTAGCACGGAAGTGTACTCTTCCAATTACAAATCTTACTTTAAAAGAGTTTTTCCATGCCCTGAATAAAGGCAACTGAGCTTTTTCACAGTAACACATCTTAACATGCTCACTTGCCTGTGTCTCACCCTTCACTTTCAAACCCTGGCGTGTGATGCTCAAGCAGCATCATGCTGAAAACACAGGAGGTGGTGAGGCAAGTAGCCATGACTGTAAGAGGAAGGAAATGCTCAAGTCTCTCTTAATACTTGGGAGGAATGGAGAAGAATGGAAATTGTCTGTTCAGATCAACTTTTTGATACTGACTGGATAAAACCTTTTGATTCTCTGAGATTGAGATATAGTCCACCACAGCCAAAAATGTGAAAAATACAATCTGTTTACACATTGCCTGCACACCTGATACTCCAATATCCAATCCAAAATCCCGACATGCTCTGCCTGGAGAAGTTTGGAAAATTCAATCGAGTAATATGGGGCCTTTATGGGACAGTTATATAAAATGTTTATTCCACTCCTTCGGAATTATCCTCTAGAACATTCTGGCAAAATGCATTGCATCACAAACATTCAGCTGAGGCATGCTCTGGCGTATTACGGATAACTTAACATGTGTATTCATAAAGCACACTTTCACCAGTTTTGGTGATGTTTATTGTTACCCAACTCAATGGTAGTCATTTTATTGACCTCGAAAGGATGAAAAGTTGAGTGGATTTGAACTTGTGACCATGCAGTTAAACACAGGTTCCGGCAGTGGATGCATTAGTCCAATGAGCCATCAGACCCAGCTCTTCAAACTCGATTCGGACTGTTGCTCGCACCAGAGTTGTGATCCACTTCATGTACTGTGGGACTGCCCAAATGTTAAATCTTATCGGACTAACATTTCGAAGATGGTGGCCACAACTGCAGACACCACACTCAACCCTTCTATACATTTAGCCGTTCTTCATGATATAATGGATAATGCTAAACTGGCCAACTGTAAGTGTGGATGGGTGGCAAATTATCTAGCCATTGTGGAAACAGCACTTAATATGATATTGGAGATGCCAACTGTGCCAAGATTTGAGAAATGGCTCAGCAAAATGCTAGAATTGTGCCAGGTGAGCGAGTAATATATAAAATAAAGAATAAACTGGCCTCCTTTAAAAGAGAAGGTTGTGATTGGCCTGAGAGTCCTCATTGGATGCTCAGCCAGGAAATGGGGGCTTGGGCATGTTCTCCATTCAGGCTGTAATGCAGCCTGCATGGCGAGTAGGAAAAGTGGGCATGACTTTTTTGGGTGGCCCGAGAGGGCCGGGCAAACAGGCATGTGCACTTAGGAGTGGGCAAACCACTACTCTCCTGCCCTGCTCTGAGAGCAGAACAGCCCGGCCCACCCGCCTGCAAAGCAGCACGAAGCATAAAATGAAGAGAACTCAAAGTTATCATTTTATGTTTCTACTTCGCATTGCTTAAAAGCAGTGGGGCGACGCTCCTCCGCCATTGCGGAGGAGCCGCTACGGCCAGCACAGGGCGTTAATAACTTGTATGGGCAAGTGTAATCACTTACCAAGGGACCTACCGCTAGTGGGAAATATTAGTAAGAGAGTGTCTGGCTTGGGAAATAGCTTATCCCCGAAATTATATTCTACACAAAAGAATTATGCTTTCATCGTCCTTCCAAAGCATTAAAACAGGACAACTTTGGGAATATGGACTACAGTACACCTTTCAGAAAAAGAGTGTGGAAGCAGTGATTTAATAATTGTAAACACACATCTTTCACCATAAATCTCCAATGTTTACATTGAAAAAAGTTATGAACAGATCCACGCAGAACTGAAACAAAAATCGAGGAGAGAGCCCTTTGGGAAAAAAACATAACTTAGCAAATCAAATTAAAACAACCACAAGGCCAACAGGTGGATGAGGGAGCAGCAGCAGTCTCGCTCCCTGAGTGGAGATAATCAAAAAAATCAAAACCAAACATGTTACATTCCACATGCTTCCAAAGGGGACAGCATTGCCATACTCACAATAAGGAACATGTGTAGCATACCACACACAGTCACTAACAGTGCATGCACACCACTCTGGGTTCTTCTGAGCATGTATTGTTGGATAGATTGAAATGTATTGAAGATTGTGCCAAGGAACTAGTGCCCCCCTCTCCCCCGCTTGTCACTTTTGTGTACACCATCTTCTAAGACATCTTCAAGGAGACTGGGCGGAACAGGGTATTGCCACATTTTGCCCCTGAAGATTCGAGGACATTGACTTATTGCACTCCGTGCAGGGAGTAGAATTAGTAAAATGTCACCCAGAGATTAAATAGACCTTGCAAATTAAGTAGAAACTCTATGGTCCAGATTATTGAGTTTCACTAGTTCAGACTATTGAGTTTAACTAGTTTAGGACTAGTGAGTATTACCAGATTCACAGTGTGGAATACATCAGAATGCTTAGCTCTAGAATAGTGTGCTCACAGATTTAGATGTAGACACAAGTGTCGTGGCTGGACCATCAAGATTATCAGAACATGATCAACAATGGAGACTTAGGTTTCAGACCCTCTCCGCATGAACTGTACTAACTCCAGTGTGGGTTGGGAGCCTAATATCAGTCTCCTGACCTTAAGAAAAACTTGTCTCCTTAGAGGCAGACTCATCTTGTAATTCTTCTAACCTGCAATGCTTTTTAAGTATCTTAGCTAAGGAAATGGACCCCTGTAAAACATGAAAAATATTTACCGGGTCACTATGAAACATGGGTTTCATCAAGATTATAACTGCCCCAAAGCTGGTTAAATATGGACTTCATCCAGTGGATAGACTAGATGCAATGTGATTCTCTTTCCTACAGCTAATTAGTCTCTAAGCATTATTGTGCATTTACATGGAGACGTCACAAAACTTCCGTACAAAACTTTGTCATTGCCCTTTGTTTAATTAAGAAACTTTCCATGAAAACTAAGCTAACCCTTAACATTGAGTCAGGGTCAAGTGTAAGCAGTGAGCTCACTATTGCAGGAGAGTTTCAATAGCTCTGAGCTTGTTCATGAATGAGGAATATTCTGTTTGAGACCCGGACCCATTGTCGCCTCGACCCGGCAAGCAACAGATTCAGAAACGGACTTGTAGAGAATTTTTCTTTAAGCAAGCAAGAACTGTTGTTTCTAAAACCATGTATTCTTAACTGCATAATTAAATATAATAATATTATTTTCTTTTCGATACAAACTGCATAGTCCAGGATTCCACTACGGGGCCTATTACGACTTTTCAATGGAGCAGTGGCAGGGCGGTGCAAACCGCTGCACCACCGCTCTGCCGAAGGTCGCCCCACCCGCCTGTCAGATTACAATTTACAAGTAGTCTGGCAGGTCGGCGGTGCCTCTTCAAAAAGCGCCGGTGCCTTTGAAAAAGGCAGCGCAATGGGATCGCACTACAAGGTTTCTGCATGGCATGAACTCGAAAGTCCATGCCGAGCGGGAACCTATGTGCATGCACACAGGGGTGCCCATGTTATGCTCCCCTGTGTGCATCTAAATGCAATGGAGGCCCAGGGGGCCCAGAGAGCTTGTCCTGCCTGCCAAAGCAGGCAGGACAAAGCTATTTGAGAAAATAGTGCTTGGAGGCTGTAATTAAAGCCAACCTAGAAACAACATATGTGACAGGGGGTGTCGCCATGATAGGTTAAAACATGAGAAAAGACAGTACTAAGGAGGGACTACCAAGCCTATTGACCTATGAACAGCCATAGTTTACAGTGGACAATGACACAAACCAATTAAAAATATGGGCGGAGAGTAGGCGGAGCTTCAAGTCTTTACCTGAATGCAGCATGCCTCGCAGTGCAGCGTAAGCACTGCCCAGGCTCCATCGAAAAAAAGGACACCCTGCCTGTGGGCTAAAGAGAAAAGGAAAACCCCATTGTGAGAGCTGAAGGTGGTATATAAACCATCTCTACAGAACAATATGGGCCCTCATTACAAGTTGGGGTACTTCACCGCACAAAATAACACTGGGTGGAACACAGGGCCACAACAGAAACCCCTCCAGCAACCTGTGGTGTGGTGGGGGCCCCAAGGGTTCCTTGTTTTGGAGGGGCCCCTCTCAGACCTTAAGCGATGCCATTGCATAGCCAGCGAATTACGTGCAATGGCATGGAATGATAATCAGTCAACTCTTGGGAAATTCTGTCTACCTTCTGAAGCCGAAAGAAACCGAATTGAAATACTGATGATTGTCCATGGGAGGGTAGTGGCATAACAAAACCTCAGGACCCCCCTTCAAAGTAAAGAGAGGGATTCCCCATTACCTATTCCCTAACTGCCTTGCTGTTTCTGTGTTTATTTGTTTGCAGCTGGTCAGCCCCCTTTGAGGTGAAAGGTGTGCTCTTCCCCCGCAGCCAGCTCAGGGGCTGCAGGGGGCCTCCATACACCCCTGTGGCATTTCACAGACCCCAATCAGGGGTCTCCCAGCCCTTCTGGGACGCCCCATAAAGCCTAAGGCCAATGAATATCCGTGTGATCTAGGCCCCTCACAAATTCTGCAGAGGGGCCCAGTTACAAAATATTTATGAATATCCATATAAATTCATTTGCATGTACTTCCAAAGATTTTGTGCTTATATACGATCACATTAACATGAGGCCTGGAGCTCAAAAGGGCTTCCTATCTGACCTTGACTGGACAAGCTTCAACAAGCTATTCTATACCCCCTTACAGGTCACCTTGCTTGCCTTGACTACATGATATGCAAGTGTTACACAGTGCAGAGCCTGCCTTTCTGGTCTGCCCATATCTGGCTGTTTTGCATTGGGCAGACATTGCACATCCATGTCAGCCATATTTGGCTTGGTGCCTTATTCTAGTTCCGCTAATATGGCATTTCATACTGTATATAACACCTAGAAATCTGTCCCTCTGGGAAGAAGCGGTCTGAGAGCCCCTAAGGTGGCAGATCTGACTTCTTCCTTGCTAATTAGCAATGATGCATGTTTTGGTACCATTTAATAAATTTCACTCTGTTTCTGAGCAAACCTGCTATGTCTGGTGAGTTTCATTCATATGCTCCTGGGAGGGTGCCAGTATTTCCCCATCAGCCCCATCATTTTGCGTTACACCATTGGTGAAATTAGCAAAGTCACCATTACAATTGTATCCAGGACTGGCTTTATCATGCCTGAAACCTCGGACCTGATAATGCAGAGACAGTGCCCCTGAGACTAATGTCTAAGGATGAATCATACCTCCATACCAAAGTCTAGGCAACTTGTAATTCAGGGTGGGCGAAGAATTCCGCTCGGCCAGCGGAGTTTGCAAGTTTTGCCCACTTCGGGCGGAGTTCTGAAAAACTCAGCAAAGTGACGCGGAGAGGTTTTTTTTTCTTGAGCGGCTAACCAATGGTAAGTTTGCTTGTGAGAAAAAATGACAAACTGAACCTCCTCCTAGTGAGATTCCTCATCGCAACCACTTGCGTTGAGAAATCTGCCACTCACGTTCAGGAAGCTGTCGCTCGAGTAGAATGTCTACTCGAGCGGCATAAGCGATCTCTGGCGTGATGCATAGTGCCTTTCGCACTGATTTTACAGTGTGCAACAAACTCTTGGCACTGAAAATCAGTGCGAGCAGCACAACTCAACAGACTCTGTCGCTGGCGGAACTCTGCAGAGCGTGGCAGAGTTTTTCTGGCACTTCACGAAGTTCCACGGAGTGAAACTATGCAGGCTTATTTTTAATGAGGGCAATAGTGTTTCCTGTTGTAATATGCAACTTGCTCACTGACCCTTCTTCGAGACTAGCAGCACATGAATACAAGAGTTCAGAAAACATAGTGCAACGACATGTTTAAATAGTAGAAACCAAGAGTAAAGCCGTGGAGTCCAAAGTCAAAAAATAATATAATTGGTCGTCCGAACTATAAATAATTCAGTTTCAAATCAAACAACAGTCCCTCTCTGTGTTCGCCTTTCTGTGGTGAAATGTTCATAAATACGTTTTATTTATTTTTTAATCTAACACAGTTTATAATCTTAAATAGGGTTGTAGCCAAAGGTTACATTTCATTGACCGCAAAATGTGCGTAAACTTTGGGATGTTTTTCCATAGAGTAGGGTAAAGTATTTTTCATTTACAAGATTCTCTGGTAAAAAACTGCTGGTTTAATTCCTGCAGCTATTGTGCCATCTAGAGTTCATAAGCAGCAGATACATTTCGTCTGAAATTTATGCTAGACTCTTTAAACTATTTGAAATGTGGATTACAATGTGGGTGGTCTTTTGTTTGCCATTCGATTACAAAGAAACTACGTTTAGATGCCAAAGTACAACTCTTCAATGGAAAGCATCAATATGTTAAATTCCTATAGCTTCTGAAACAGCACTTTGACATTTACTTTAAATGTAGTACACACAGAGGTTTGATTTAGGGTAAACAATCTCAAATCCTACTTCATATCAGTTTGAGAAGTTTTCCAAACTGAAACCGAATTTCTGACTCTTGAAAATGTCACAAAATTCAGGGTTTCTAACTGCAAAAGAACATTTTAGTATTTACTATAGCCCTTTTCAGATTTGGAAAATGATCTACAAATTGTCAAAGAGGTGTTTCAAATTTTTCGGTATCCCAGTAAGGGAGGGACAACTCCTGCTAATTAGCTCAAACAACACCTGGTAACAGAAGGTGTAGCTGTTCCTGTTGAATATCTTCCCCTTTGGAAACCATGCTGGGTAGCCTTTGGAGTCTGTGGGTGGTTTAGGTAGAGGTCCAGACACCAACCTTTTCCTTTTGAAGCACCACTAGTTGCTTTGAAGAACACGGGTTGCTTTATGAAAGTTTTCAATTTGGAAAGGCAATAAAAGGGATAGTGGTTTGCTCTATTTGCCGGCCACCACCCTGAGTTTGTAGTCAATCACAGAATTTTGCAAATGGAGACACATTTAATTAATATTCATTAGGTAGGTACTTTCGGCTGGAGATTTTGCAATGTGATGTACATAGGTTGCACTGCAAAATCAGAGAGAGGTCGCACATAGTTCTGTTTCTACCCATCTTTCTAATCCGGCCTAAGTTCTTGTAGAACTTCCAAAGCCCACTCAAATGGTGTTACAGCCAGCAAGGCATGTCTTCACACAGTTCACAAATTGGGAGAAAAGTAGGTTTTTGATGAGTGTCAGACACTGCTAAAAGAGCTAGTACCACTTCGCGAAAGAAGCAGTAATTTCCAAGGGGTGCTGTCTGAACATAAAACCAGCACCCTCACACATTAGCCCAAGCTTAAAGATCAAAGAGTCCGATTAGGGAGCTGTGTACACGTCCTACCACCAATGAACACCAGAGAGGGACTGGACATAGCTCTGTGGATGGCACTGACAGATCTCAACACAACACCGAGTCCGAGGGAGTAGATAAAGGGTTCTAAACATTGGTATGGCATGATCAAAAGGGGGGTGGGGAGTGGTGATATTACGTTTAACAGACTGTTAGAGAGGAAGTGCCCATTACCACCATGCCCTCCCTTGCTTTACAGGTGAGGCGGTCCCGCCTCACGAGACCCAATACCAAGCTTCACATATAAAACGACTCCCCCCCCCACGCTCCATCTATGCTTTTTTGTCTCCAAGACACTTACCAGGCGGCTGGTGGTGGCGGGCCTCGTCAGCTCTATTCAACTGTGATATTCTGATCAAGTGTCTGGTTCATTATAGTAGTATGGTGGGAGGTGGGGCAATCTGGCCAGATGGTTGCCAGTTGGGCTGTTAACTTGATTCCTTAGCTGGGCTGGAAATCTGCGATGTAGTCAGGATGTGAGTGATGATATTGAGTTGGCTCCAGTAGCGGCTGCTACTGGGGAGTAGTGGTGCGGCGGATGATAAGAAAAAGAAAAGGGGGGAAAAAATAAATAAAAAACGCACTTACCTTCCCAGCGGCCGGCTCTCCTACATCCTCTTCGTCCACGGCCCACACTGGAAGAAGAAGCACCCAGGCTCCCCTAGCCAATCGCAATGCTGCCTTACAGCAGCGATGTGATTGGTCTGAGCCCCGTGGTTCAGCACTCAGACAGGGACTGGGAGTCTGTGCCTGGTACCCACCAGGCTGTGTAATGCCAAGACTGCCAGCAAAACAGTCATGCAGACTTTAGAGTGTGCTCTCCCCTCCTCCCCCTGTTCTGCGGCCCGACACAGCCTCACCCCGCCCGCACCTTTACAGCGCACGAAAATAGTGAAATATAAAATTACAATAACATTGCTATCATCACTTTATATTTCTTGTGGGGCTGCGCTCCTTCACCTTAGCGGAGGAGCAGCCACTGTGGAGCTGGGGCTGTACTTCCTTGTTCAGGGAGTAACCAAGGTAGAGCTGCTTCGAGTGGTGGGGAGATGTGTCAGCACTCTGCAGTGGTGATGGTAGAATAAGTAGGCCTTTGAGTACCACCATGATAGTTATATGCTTCTAGCCTCTTCAATGTCTTGAATTTCATTGGTTTATTGAAATGTGCTTAGGATTGAGACTTACTTCAAGCCAGACAAGGGATTGGTGGCTTTCTACCTGTTTTCTTCCTAAATATATTGGTCCTTTGCTTTTCTCCTTTGCTGTTCTTGGGCAATGGAGGGGAAGAGAACAGCTAAAAGACGACATATCCTGTCCTCTTTTGATAGGGGCTGTATTGCTATAAGACGCTCAAGAGATGATGGTTCTCCTCCTGCTATTGTGGTTCATCCTTTTATGACCCAGAGTGAGATCCAGAATATGATTAAGGAGGAGGGAGTCACAAGACCCACAGCAGGCTGTCCTACGGGACACACCAGGCCTGCTTGATCTGGTTTCACCATCATGATAATCCAGAGTCCTCTGACATGAATAAGTTATGCACGTCCCCTGGGAAATATGTAACAAGAGATGGGAGAGGTTTTGTCACATGGGCCGGACAATCTGGGATTGCTTTAATTTAATTTGGATGAAGGAGATGATCCATTATTTCCACAATATGTAAAACTGTCTTTAACAGCAATGCCATTTCATGGTGAATTAAGGACATTGTGATAAGAGAGTGGAATGAGGTTAATAAGGCCTCTATTCCAAGAGTTTTACAGAAGGTGTATATGATGGAAGAGGAGGACTGTCTTCCTCATAACATAACGGTGGATGCAATCTTGTCAACATTAATTGGCAGAACCTCTATTACCCTTGCATGCTGATGACGCCCCCCGTCCGTCATGCATTACGGTGGGCGTGTGCTGATGACGGCTGGGGGCCGTCATGAACCCGCCCACTCTTCAAAATGGCCGCACAGGTGCAGAATCGCGGCCGCGCCCAAGGAGATAATCAGGAGAATTCCACTCCCACAGATGCTTGAGATAAAATGGTGGATTCAGCAATGAAAAGATCCTTTACTGAAATGAATTAGGTAATGAAGCTGGAACCTGTTCTGCTTATACAGCTCAGTCTTTAGTGAATGACTGACAAACCAGCCATAACTATTCAGGAGGTTCAAGAGCTTTTGGTTGCAATGGAGCAACAGTTTAATATTTTGGCATACATTTCATTAGACGTAGTACTGCAATATCTTCTGGTTCTTGCATAGCAGCAAGACGGAGTCTGTGGATGAGAGATTAGAAGACTGAGGCAGTAGAAAACTTGCCACTGCTGAAGCAACCATTTGAGGAGGGTGCATGCGATTTGGAGAGCAATGGGATGCAATGGTTTCCAAAGCATTGAAGGATCGAAAGCATTCTATGCCTGACAAGAGCAAATCTGCCTCTCAAAATGTTTGGACTGTTTCTTCCCAGTCTTCTCGCAAAAAAGAATCTAGATTATCAACCTACAGGAGACACAGGACCAATCCAAGGGGTATTCTTCAAAGCAAGATTCTTTCAAATGTGCTAGGCAAGCATAGAAGAAGTCTTTACAATCAAAGAGGGCAGGTCACCAAATCAGGTGGCGGGAGGATTCAGCAGTTTATGCAAGTCAAGAAGAAAACTATGACAGAAAAGTGGGTACTGAGCATACCCACAATGCAATAGAATTTTTAAGTGTCCCTCCAGCAACAGGTGTCATTATGACTCAGATGCCAAAATATATGGTAGGAAGCTGAGCTCTCTTACAGGGCGTGAACACTCTTCTTCACAATAAAAGCTATAGTACACCTTTCGAAGGAGGAGAGTGGAGGAGGGTACTCTATTCTGTTCTTGAAAGAAAAGGTGTGAGGTTCATTTAGTCCTGTGCTAGACCTGAAATGGTTAAATGTATGGGTAAAAGCAATTCACTTTCTCATGGTGAAACTCCTGACAATTCTTCCTCTAGTAAGGCCAGGAGAGTTACCATCCACAGATTTGCAGGACACGTACCTTCACAAGCCAGAGGTTTGAGATGTTTATGTTAAGACACAAGCACTGTTCAGGGTCCTCCCTTTGATTTAAAATCCCCGCTGAGGGGTTTTATGAAGGTTCTAGCTCGGCTTGAGGCTTTACTACATTTGAAAGAAATGTTCCTACATCCTTTTATTGACAACTGGCTGGTTCAACCTAAGTCAGAAGAACTTGTGCTTTCCGGGTTGACTATTCTTTAAGACCATGGTTTCCTAATAAAATTGGGACAAGTCAAATTTGGTACCCTGTGAGGAACTGGACTTTATAGGCGTCAGGTTTCCTAGAGACTTTAGGTTGGTTACGTTTTCACAAAGAAGGGTACAAATAATTCAATCTTACATCAACCATCTTCTTTCTCAGGAGGCGCCTCCAGTTCTCTCTTGGTTCAGGAACATGGATCCTCCAAAACTGGTTCCCAGAATCTCTAGACTTGACAACATCAGTTCCATTTTCAACTTAAGTCAATGGTTTGGTGGTTGAGGGGGGTGCCACATCTTGAAAGGAGTATTGCTTGCCTATCCAACACAGATAATCATTACAACCAGCTTGTCAGGATGAGAGACTTGTTTTGCAGACCATGAGATTCAGGGCCTTTGGACAATCATAGAGACTCCAAAATCATTCAACTGGAGGGATCTGAAAGCTGTGAGACTAGCCCTCAAGTTCTTTTTGCATTGGATCAAGGGAAAGGCAGTATTGATTTGCATGGACAATATGACAACCAGAGTCTTTAAATACAGATGGGAGACTAAGTCTCTAGCCTTGATAAAGATGCTGGGCTCACAGGTTTTTAATTTCTCTGACAGCAATTCATATTCAGAAAACATCCAACGAGAAGGCAGAAACTCCCAACAGGCAGATTCCCCATCCCAGACTTTCTCTCTCCATCCAGATATTTTCAGTGTTCTGACTCAGAAGTTGGAGCAGCCAGTCCTGGATCATTTTATCTCTCCAATGCAGGCCAAGGTGTTGAGGTTGTGCTTGAGGGGGAGAGACAAGACACTCTGGGTGATAGATCTTCTGTCATTGGGATGGTCTCTGGACCTTTTGTATGCCTTCCCTCTATTCTCTTTAATCAGTACCTTCTTAGTTAGGCTGAAGTCAGAATATGGTGAGGTAATATCGATTGCTCCTGCATGACCACAAGCCAATTGGTGTGGCTCTGCAGTGGAGACTTCCAATTCTTCCATCTTCCCTTCTATTTACTGTCCAGAAGATGGACTCTCCAGGGCCAAAATTAACACCCTGGAGGTTGTGAGGAGGGGTTTAAATCTTCGAGGGATCCAGATCATTTGGCAATAACTCTCCTAGCCTCTAGCGGATCTCCTACTCTCAAATCCTATACTAGACACTGGCATGCCTTTTCTAATTGATTTATCATTTGAGATCTTAATCCGACACAGTAAGTGTGATCCATGTGATGGACTTCTTACAATATGGAACTAGATTGGGTTTGAAGGTTCAAGATTTAAGAGCATTCAGAAGATTATGGAGGAATTAAAGAGATGACATTGGCTTTGCTCGCTAAAACTTTTAAAGGGCTAGAGAATATTTATCCATCTCCTCTGAAATCCTTCCCAGCCTGGGATTTTGTTCTGGTTTTGGAGGCTTTATCTAAATTTCCATTTGAGCCTTTGAATAACCTAGATTTAAAAACTCTCTCAAAGCTTTTTTATGGTAGCAATCATTTTTGCCTGGTGATTAGGGGAGTTAGGTACTTTCAATTATCCCATTCTTTGTGCCAAAAATCAATTACACATTTCATAGACAACATGAATTCATCTGTGAGTTTTGTCCCTTTCCTCCTTCTCCTGAGGAAGAGACGATAAAGTTGTTGGATGTTAGAAGGTCTATTCTAGCTTATTTGGAGAGAGTTCAGCCAATTAGGAAGATGGAATCAGTGTTTGTGAATTTTGGGCCAGCAAGAAAAGGGGATAAGCCATCAATGGATTATTTAATTAGATGGGTCAGATCCCTTATTCCCAAAAGGAATTCAGGCCAGCTCTATTTGGAGTATGTCCAAGGGGCACCTATTGCCAAGATAAGTAGGCCTGCTATTTAGGTGACCTTACATCTTCACGAAACATTACAGAATCTTGGAGGAAACTCAATTAGATGATGGATCAGGTTACAAAAGTAATCTCCGCTATGAAGCAATAGGGAGAAGTGTTTGATGCAACTAAATCAGGCTCGCCTCAAGATCCCTGCCCAGCCTCAGTGGCACAGTTGGCAGCTACCCCTATATCGCACACTCTCGCGGACCTTTTCAACCAGATGTTTGACATTGGAGAATATCCAGCATGCTGGAAACGAGCATCGATTGCCCCACTGCAAAAAAAAACAACACTCGATATTTCAGACCCCAATAGCTATCGGCCAATAGCTAGGCTGCCACTGCCAGCCAAACTTATCGAGAAGGTTATGAATGCACAGCTCTGTGCCTTTCTTAGGACCTCTCAGTGTTTGGACAAGGCCCAACACGGGTTCAGGGAAGGTCACAGTACCGAGACTGCCCTGATCAAATCTACGGAAGAGATCAGGAAGACGCTGGATGCAGGAGGACGGGCAGCTCTGGTACTCCTCGATCTTTCCGCGGCCTTCGACGCGGTCCACCATAGCATTCTGGTGGATTGTTTAGAAGGCTGCGGAATCCAGGGGACGGCCCTGAGCATCTTGAAATCTTTCCTTGCCGATAGGGTCCAAGTGGTGGCTTTGAGAGATTTTGAATCTAGACTTTTCAAACTCCCAGGGGGGGTCCCACAGGGCTCCTCCCTCAGCCCCACTCTATTTAATATTTATGTCTCTTCCCTCACCCCGGTGATTTGGTCATTTGGATTGGAGTTAACATCTTACGCAGATGATACGCAGATTGTGGTATCTCTGCTTCCGGGGAGAGAAGAAGGAACAGCTGCCAGGTTCCAGGACTGCATGACTGCGGTGAGCTCGTGGATGGCAAGTAACTGCCTAAAATTGAACTCCTCTAAAACCGAGGTTCTCCTCTTTGGTGCTGATGTTAGATTCTGGAGCCCTAAATGGTGGCCCGACGATATGGGAGCCCCACCCATTCTGGCAGCTAAGGTAAAGAACCTGGGAGTTCTTATTGACAGCCAACTATCCTTCAAACCTCAAGTCAGCGCGCACTAACCTCCTCCATTTAATGGGTCATGAAAATTATTAGGAAGGTTCTCCCCTTCCTATCAGACAGTAGCAGGAAAACGGTGGTGACAGCACTTGTGCTGTCCCGCCTTGATTACTGCAATAGCCTTTTTCTGGAAGCCCAGCAGGGGCTGCTCAAACTACAGGTGCTGCAAAACGCGGCCGTTCGATTGATTACTGGCCTGCCCAAGTTTGCGCCGGTGGCACAGGAACTGAGAAAACTGCACTGGCTCCCGGTGTGCAAACGGATAATGTTTAAGTCACTGTGTATTGTGTACAAGGCAGTGCATGGACTGGGTCCATCTTTTCTCCAACAGCACTTTCAATTGTACACGCCAGGCAGACAGCTGAGGTCGGCCAACAAAGGGCTAGTTAAGATCATCAGGATTAGGAAAGCACGATGGGGAGGCAGAAGCTTCAACTCTGGAGCCTCCTTTGCCTGGAATGCCCTGCCCCTGGCCTTGAAACAAAGTACGAACCTGATGGCCTTCAGGAAAAATATCAAAACCTGGCTTTTCGGCCTTTAGAAACGGACGGTCACTTTGGGGAGACATCATATCATTTCAGCGCCAGGACACCGCTCGGTAACAGTGCGCTTTATAAATGGTATAAATTAATAAATAAATAAATAAATTAGATATTGTTGCGTGCTGCATACAACTACAGTTGTCTGGGTCTTTGTTTGTTACGTCTCACTTGTAAGGAGTTAAAGCAACAGTTATTGTTGCGTGCTGCATACAACTACAGTTGTCTGGGTCTTTGTTTGTTACGTCTCACTTGTAAGGAGTTAAAGCAACAGTTATTGTTGCGTGCTGCATACAACTACAGTTGTCTGGGTCTTTGTTTGTTACGTCTCGCTTGTAAGGAGTTAAAGCAACAGAGGGATGTGGTGGTAATGCTCATATTACTTACCGGCAATTGCATTATTCCAAGTCCTACTCCCTCCCCTTAATTCATAACCCTCGCAGACAGGAGCAACTGTCTTGTTGTACGTGTCAGAGCTTGATTATTACAGGAGGAGTGGTGGAGGATTTTTAAATAAGAAGCTTGGTACTGGGTCTCATGGGGTGGAACTGCTTCACCTGTAATGAATTAAAGCAAGGAGGTAGTATTTTGCATTATGCAATTACCTGTAACTAATATGAGCATTGCTATAGGATAGTCGTTTTTAATGTGGGGCCCTGGAATTGCCTACAATAATGATTTCCATCTTTCCCTTGTTGAGCTTCGGGCAGCAGTAGTTAATTAACTGCAAACCCCATCTTAAAGACTGAGGAAAAAGACATTGCCAATGTCTCAGTCTCAACCATGGGGATGATCAACAAAGTGTCATCTGTATACATGCAGGAAGTAAAGCCCAGGGTGTAGACAAGTCTGATCCAACATAAATGCCAAAACAGATGTAATTAAACGACTGGAATGAAGAGTAGTTTATTGTGTCAATTAATAAAAATTGTTACAAAATTCAAATAAAATCTTACATACTTTGTTACAATTAATGCATACCTAGCGAGTTTTGATATATTATTCCTACTAAAACAAAGATGATTTTTACAAAACGGGGCTTAAAAAAGGACAAAATCGATAAAGTACTGGTATGAAGCCAAAAAATCAATTCAATACTGAACGGTCCTTTCCCTTGTGAGTAAACTTTTTAAGTCTTGCAGTGGAGGGTTGGGGTCACCGAGTTATAAAGTGCATTCCTAATTATCTTCGGAATGTTTAAACTATATTTTAAGTAAAAAGTTTGAATGTTTTTGTAAAATACAAGAGTCCGACAGTGGCTTAAATAAACTGAGTACTAAATATACGTAGGCGATTTCATTTCAATAAAGTCAAAGGATGTACAATCCTCAATGAAGTATGAGTTCTTCACGCCAAGCAATTTCATTTCAAAGGTGCGATATGCCGGCTTTACCCAAGAGATCTTTAGCCTTAAATGCAAACTTTGCAAACCTTGCCAATTCCATTGGAGTCTCCATATTTAAAAGCAGTTTCATAGCTCAGTACATTTTCGCATCCATGTTTTAGGAACAAGAGTTTCAATAAAGTGCGTCGTGCGTGTGACAAACAATGACATGTACAAACCAGATGGGTCAAGGAGTCCTCATGTTGTTGGAAAAGTCTGCAAGTTGTTGCTGCCGCTAAGGCTTTCCAGCACCTGTTGATGTCTTCGATCGACAAGACCACGAGTCTCACCATAACATTTTTATTTAATGGCGTGTTGAGGTATGGCTGCATAGGTGGTCTTCACAGGAACTTGCAAGTGTCCCAATATAACTACTGGATGAATTCAGTTCCTTCAAGTCCTCTTCCTTTGATAATATTCTGACTTGGTTTTTCAGTATGGACTTTAGGATTCCAGGCTGGTGAATAAAATCGTGCAGTTTGGTCATGTCGAGGTTCAATTCACTACAGGCAGTATGCAGGCCTTAACACAACAGATTGTTTCCTTTCATAAAAATGATCTTTAGAATTGACTTCATTGTGCGCGGGGAGCTGCACAAACCCCTTGAAAAAGCCGCACCATTGAGGCCCAATGCTCATAACTCTGTTTATTCAGCCCAAATTCCAATCGCACCAGAGCATTGCGAGCGTAAGCGGGAATCTAAAAGATTTGTTTAAATGCACGACAATTGTCATGTTCCATAGTGTTAATAAAGGCCGCTGGGATTGCTATCTGACCATATGTGATTGCTGGGAGGAATTTGGCATTTATAAACTTTCCTATTGCTTTGGTCGACCGGCTGCTTAGCTTGGAGTACAGTTTGCAAAGAGCGAACAATGCTGCTTTGGCTTTTGTTTCAACTGAAGCAATGTGTGCTGTGGATTTCCCATTGCTCATCAGCCACACCCCCAGGTAGTTGTATGTGGTCGCTGTTACTATTTTTAAATTACCCAGTCTCCACTGTTGTCTGAGTTTGTTGGTATATTTCCCAAATATCACTAGCTTTGTTTTTCCTGAGTTCGCTCATAATTCGTTGTTGTTATAAATGTTTAGTGCATCTAGTAATCTCTGCATACCTATTTTTGTGTGGTCCAGTAACACAATATTGTCTGCTTACTGCATTAAACAATCTGTTTAGGCCGATTTTGGGGGGTAAAAGGTTAGAGTTCGATATAATTTTTCAGAGGTCTGCCATGTAAAGATTAATGAGCAGAGGTGCCAATACGCTGTCTTGCTTTAACCCTATCTCTGTTGGACTCTTTTTAGTGGCTCAATTTGTCGCGGTTTTTACCCGTACCCAAGTTCCTGAGTAGAGACTGATTATGGCTTTCAACAGGTTTGCCGGCATCCCCCAGTCTTGCAGTTTCCGCCACAACAGACTCAGATTGACTCTGTCAAAAGCAGCAGAGTAATCCACGAAACATGAAAAGAGAGGAGCCCAGTTTTTCTTCCCGGACTGATCTATTAAGTAGGCGAGAGCTAAAATGTTGTCCGTTGCAGATGCTCCTGGCCTAAAGCCGGTTTGGTACGCAGGTAGAATTTCATTTTCATTAGCCAAAACCTGTAGGTCTTACAGGAGGAGGCTTGGGTATCCTTTCGCCTCGATGTCCAGCAGGGCAATAAGCCTGTAATTGGAGGGGTCCCCAGTGTCTCCCTTTTTATGGATAGGTTGCAACAAGGAGCCTTTCCAGGTCCCCGGGACTGTTGAGTTTATCATACAGTACTGATAAAGTGGCGTGAGTACACTTCCCCAGAAGTCACAATCTTCTTTGAAAAGATGACCTGGTAGGCCATTGGGGCCGGGAGCCCCATCTTTTCTGATATTTTTTAAGATTGTCATCACCGATCCCCCGGGACCAATACTTTAGATGTTTCTTCAATGGTTGTCAAGTTGTCCAGGTGTGTCTACGGGAGGCGTGTCAGTCCAACCCGTGATGATGGGGAACCTTTGCATGCCCAGTGATGGAAGGTTAGAGGTTCCACAGTATAGTGAAGTTACATGGTTTATACATTTGTTGCTGGCGACCACATTGTGCCGATCATGGCTGTGCCCTGAAAGCCTGTTAATATACGACCAGAATTCCGCCTGTTTGCTTGGAGTGAGCAAAGTGAAGACATGCAGCTATTCGGAGTCTTGTTGTT
The DNA here is from genome assembly GCF_964263255.1 of Lissotriton vulgaris. Classification (NCBI taxonomy): domain Eukaryota; kingdom Metazoa; phylum Chordata; class Amphibia; order Caudata; family Salamandridae; genus Lissotriton; species Lissotriton vulgaris. Next base: position 122,565,400 of record NC_141697.1, read on the forward strand.
TCCTTTTGTGATCCCAGACACTTTTTTCTGTGTGTTTTCCTTGCTAGAAATGGAATTTGATGTGTTTCGTTTTTTCCCTCTCGCTTGTGGTTGTGTAAGGCAGTTCCAAGTAGCCTTTCGCTTTGCTCCATCTTTTTACACCGAGGTTGGGGTTGGCAGTAGGACCTTTCTCTAAATGTTGGGGGGTGCCTTCTTTGTTTACTTATTAAGAGATGATAACCTTGATCGACAGTTTGGTCCAGTTCTCAGGGATATTGCCACTTGTGAATTCATCAGCTATTTTCGGCCAATCACTTTTCCACATACTTAGGACTGATGTGTATTTTTTTTCCACTTTAGTCTCCTCGGTAAAAAATGGATTTCTTCCCCATTTGCATTGCCCGCAAGAGCAATAGGCTGGAGCCAACTCGCTTGTAGTGTGATAACTATGGCCAGAGGGGGGAGATCGCTGCTCTGGATGAAAGGCTTTTGAAATTCCGCCACCTGTCCATACAAAAGATTGCACACAAAAATATACTTGATCATTAATTTGATCCTCCTCTGCAGATCATTGTTCGTGGCTATTGCCGGCCGCTGACTCCTTTGTATTGATTGTAATCTCTACGTATTTAAGAATTAATTTATTACCATTCCTGCTCTGTCCGTGGGCAGTGCTTCATCTGGTGCTGTTCCAAGATTTCGGGTGTTAAAATCCCCAACCATTTTGATCCCACAGTTTGGCTGGGTACTTAGTTGTTCTTCAAGCATATCCACTAGTGCCTTCATATCAATATGTCTGGGAGACATTTTGCTGTTAAAATAGATGTTGGAGAGTACAATCTTTATTGGACCTCCATTCAATTTCATTCCTCACAATAAAACCGCTTGAACCGTGCCCGTTTTGAGTAGGGGTTTTATTTTTATGTTACTGCTAATGCGCATATATATCGATAGACCCATGAAGGTCTTGCGAATATATTTTATTTTTTTGCTGGCTTCTGAAATTCCGTGAAGCCGGGTTTCACCTCTGGGGCAAATAGCCAGGTTTCTTGAAGGCATAACAGGTCCCCAGACTGTAGAAATTCAAATGCTTTCTTGTTATTTAGTGTGGTTTTTAGCCCAAAAACCTTCCAGGAGATTACTTTCAGGGATCTGCGCGATTCGTTGTTCGGATGGCCCTTTCTTTGTGTGCTAGGCCTGGATCCATGAACCACAACGGAGAAGAGATAGTATCAAAGAACACGAAGACAAGATAACTGATGTGGATTGAGTAGCAAACAAAGAGCAAATGCAGGCCAGAACAGAGCAAGCAAAACCTGAACCCCTCCAAGCAGAATGGACTGGTCAACTGAGTCAAATGATGCTGACAGATCTAAAATAATCAGTGCTCCAGTACTGCTAGTAACAGCAGAATGAATGTTCTTATTTTATGTATAGAAATTAACATTCACATGGTAGATGGAGGCGGTGTCCATTGGGAAACAAGCACAAAGCCCTAACGTTGTGGGTACTTACAAACACTGCCTCTGGTTTCTCACAACAAATTAAGACTCTCAACATCATAGCTAAGAGGGTAGGAAAATGGTCCAAAGAGATACAGATGTACAGGGAGAGTAGGAAGAATGTTTTTCTTCACTTGCACTCATATTCTTCATGCGGTGAAAAAAATGCAAAAAAGAAAACATTTACAAATGTACTTTCCTCACATTCTTTCACAGGTAAACAATGTGCAGTAGTATGTGTGAAGGAGTTGGAGTACGCCTGAAAATATGAGAGTTGCACCCGTTCAAGAGACATACTGCTTAGGAATCTGTGAATCCTGAAGACGCGGAACATTTGTGCAGAAATCACCACCACACACCTAGTTTGCCTTGACCTGCCTCCTTATTTTGTGAATCAAGTCCAAAGAAAATATTTGAAGAAAATTCATACCAATTTGTTTTATTTTACAAAACGAAATTAAAGCAGATATGGCCTTGTAACTATTACAATCTGAAGACAAACTGCATGTTAATTTGGAGAGCACTGTTACGTCCTTCTAGCTATTCACCTGATGAAGTGGGAGGGTTATTGCTGCTACAAACGCATTCCTACCCATAACACAATCCTGCGATACATTTTATTAATTTTAATGGCGCTGTTTGCAGTTGACCGGGACCTAGGCCCAATTTCTGATCAATCGCAATGGAGAGGCGGTCGGATTGTCCCAGTTAAAGTTTTTCCTTCTGACTTAGTCTTTTTTATGGAACTCTAAATCATTCATAGGGCAAGGTTGCGAGCTGTATCTTACAAAGTCCTCTAAAATCTGTGCAGTTACTGGATGAGGTCTCGCTGAAACTGTTGGTTTTGGCAGGAAAACCTCAGAGTGGAACAATTCATACTTGCAGCTGCTGAAGTCCTCTCATCCTCACACCTTTACCTGGTCTTAATTTCTACCTTTGGACTTAGTCTCTTTTTTTTTTAGCTCATACCCTTTCATTGGTACAGGGCCGAAGCTTTATACAAAGTGTTCTTCAGAAATCAGACAGCTTTGCCACGAGGTCCCACTGAAGCTCCAGAGGTCCATGCCTTTATTTTCCTGAGGTCCCTCTACTTTAGCCCAATTCCTTACTTGGGCCAGTCCATTGGATTTGCATTCTATTAACAGACAATATAATGATCACGCTGAAACCAAAACAGAGGAATTGAGAAATGCGCTTAACCACTCCACCTAACATGCGCAGTAAACCGTCATTGGTCTTTTTATATCTGTTTACCATTTTAATATGTTTTAAAAGAACTGTGATACTAACTATTTGAATTTGAACACATACCTGGTGGGATCTCACTCGAGGCACCATTCTACACCACTTCCGCCGCTTCAACACAGTCTAGTGGTTGTGGGCAACAGAGCTGCTGCTCTGCGGGGCTGATTGGCAGCAGGGAGGGGCGAGGGACGAGGAAGGACATAACTAACGTGCTGGAGAGGACGTGCAGCAATTGAGAGACACGCTTAACTACTCCAGTGAACACATGTGCAGTGGGCGGGCCACTGGTGCGCCTAAGGCAAGCCTGTCTGCGCCCATCCATGCCCATCCACGCCCGAATGGGACCAGGGGCCGGACCCCTGGTCAAACCCAGTTCTACCCATTGGAGGTGTTGCAGGCACTAGAGCACAGAGCTTTCCCCCTGGAGAAGCAGGTAGAAGACACACTCACAGCCGAGAACTTGCTTACTACGCAGGGGAGAAGAGAGAGTAGAGCTGCACAGCCACATATCCCTAAGGGCACAGGGTCAGTAAACCCCATGGATCTAAAAGCAGTAGTACTCAACACACGCTCCCTCCAGAAGCATAATCTAGAGATCTTCACCCTCCTTCAGGAGGAAGCCCCTGACATCCTAGCAATCACAGAAACCTGGCTTTATGACGGCTCAGGTCCAGAATTGTATCAGCACTACCCTTAGAGTATGATGCCTTATGGCACAATAAGCAGGATGGGAAAAGAGGGGGAGGGGTAGCAGTATTCTATAACACACAGCTAGTTGTACAAAAGCTCGCCGGAGAGAACCTAGAGGGCGCTGAAATTTTAGTGGGAAACGTATGCTCCAAGGCATTGTGCCTGGAAATAGTGGTGGTGTATCGCCCCCCCTTGATCGACCCCCCGGTTTAACAATCTCCTCACTGAAATAGTCACCGACCTACGCTCCCGATACCAGCAACTCCTGGTGGTGGAGGACTTTAACTACCACTGGGACCAGATACCTAGAGAATCACAGGCCTGTCAGTTAGAGGAAACCATGGCCACGCTGGGGCTGCAGCAGCTCATGGATACCCCCTCCCATGCAAAGGGACATACCCTAGACCTCATTTGGTCCACTCAGCCACCGGCTAAGCTGACCAACATCAGACCATGTAGTTGGTCAGACCACTACCTGCCCAGGCTATGGATCCTCCTAGCTAGGCACCCCCAAGCAACCTCCCTGGAATGGAGAATGGTACAAGGCTGGAGCAAAATTGAGGTAGGCATCCTAGGGGAAGCACTGCGAGGCAACTAGCATAGGAGATAACAGCTGGAGGAGGAGATCCAGTTGAGAAGAGCCATTAATAGGGTGGCACCCGCCTGTAGAGAAAGAGTGTGGAATAAGGGCAAGGAAGCCTGCTGGTTCACGGAGGCACTAAGGGGACAGAAACGGACCCTACGCCAACACGAAAGGCAGTGGCGTAAGTCAAATGACTCTGTTCGCTCAAGGATTACAGGGCAAGGTTCGCCACATACAAAAAACCCATTCTGGCAGAAAAGCAGAGTACTATGAGGCAAGGATCTTGGAGGCAGATGACAAGCAAAAAGAAACCTTCAGAATTCTGAAGGAACTCAGGCAGAAGCAGGCGCAGGAAACAGTCGCTAGCCCGGAACACTGCAACAGGTTCCTGACCTTTTTTTTAGATTAAGTAAAGGATATCCTTACTGATATACACAACACTGCCTCCATCCAGAACCCCCTGGTTATGGATGGGGTAAAATGGAATGGCAAGGAGCCTCTTGCCTCCTTTCCAAGGCTAGACCATGACTTTCTGGCCCACATTGCGGCTCAAAATAAATCAGGTTCACCAGCGGAAACATGCCCACCAAGGCTATTTAAAATAGCTCTAACAGGTGTTGAAGGAGAGATCCTCACTCTGATCAATCTATCGCTGTAAACTGTAAGGGTCCCCAGTAACTTCAAGGAAGCCAGAGTAACCTCCCAATTGAAAAAGGCAGGGATAGACGTCAACAGCCTAAAGAATTATAGGCCCATATCTAAACTTTCATTATTGGCCAAAATACTGGAACAGCACGTCCTTAAAACCATGTCCTTATTTATTGAGAAACATCAGCTACTCGAGGTTCGGCAGGTAGGATTTAGGGCCCATCACAGCACAGAGCTAGTGATGCTGTCGGTGCTGGATGAAGTCAGGCTCACGGCTGACAGCAAGAAGCTGTGTGCCTTGATTCTACTAGACCTCACGGAGGCATTCGACACGGTCAACCACAGCCAACTCCTGGCACGAATCAGGGACTTGGGCATTAGTAGGATGGTATATCAATGGATCGCCTACTCCCTGACAGCCCGGACTCAAAGAATTCAGATGGGGGAATGCTTGTCCAATAAAGGGTCATTGACCTGTGGAGTCCCACAAGGGTCTGCACTATCCCTGCTTTTGTTCAATATCTATCTCCGTCCATTGGTGGGGGCCCTAGCCCGTATGGACAGCCAGGTGTTCAACAGCCGATGACACACAATTAATTCTCCAAATTGACAATACTTCTCAAGCCCACTCATGCGCGCAAAATATCCTCAGATATGTGTTAATCCGGGCAAAACTGAGGTCCTGGCCATCACCACAGGAAGCAACCCTGGGACTGACCTCTTCTGGCTACCGGAGCTGGGCGCCTCACCTTCTCTAGCTCCAGTCGTTAAAAGCTTAGGCATTAAATTAGACAACAAACTCACATTGTCTAATCAAGTGTCCTCCGTGTTTGGGACCTGCGTAGGCCTGCTGAGACAGCTGAGGAAATTATCACCCCTCCTCTCTTTCACCACCCTGCGGACGGTGGTGACTGCATTGATCATGACCCACCTAGACTATGGCAACGCGCTACATATTGGACTACCTGGAAAGCTATTAGGCAAGCTGCAAGTAGCAATGAATGATGCAGCCAGGCTGATCTTCAAGCTCCCTAGATGGGCCCGGGCCACACCTAAGTTGCAACAGCTACACTGGCTCCCTGTCATGCAGTGAGCCAGGAACAAAAAGCTTCTGCATTGCCCACATGGCCCTTCACGGACAGGCTCCAGTATACATCAAGGAGCGCCTGGAGAGATACGTCCCTGGACGTACCCTCCGGTCATCAGAGACAGGCCGGCTGGCCTGTCCACGGTTCAACACAACGACCAAAAGGGGATGAGTCTTCTCTGTCTTAATCCTGCAGCTGTGGAATAAGCTGCCAGGAAACCTTCACAAGGAAAAAGCCCTTCTCCCTTTTATAAAAATACTGAAGACCCTCCTATTTATAGAGGCCTGGATAAAACACACGCGTTGACCTGAGACCAACAGTCACTCTGGGGTGGGCCATAGGCACTCTCTCTTTAGCGCTTAGAGACCTGCTGTTAATTATGTGCTCTACATATCCCAATTAACATTAACATTCACCCGACTTTGGCAGACGGAAGATACTGTTCAGTTATCACCTGACCAACTCTTTTAGGCACCTCATCCATTCTTGTTTCTTCCAACCAAAATGTTCACTCTACCGTTGACTCTTACTGGAAACTACTACATTGCGTTGTCAATTCTGCTTCCCACCACCAGTTGTGGAAGATGAAAGTACTGATAGCCTTAGATGACTTTCGACCAGGGTTTAGGCTTCTGTTCTCCATAATTTCAATGCAATTAGCAGACCAAGCTTGAACCTCAACCCAATATGTACAGTGCTATTCTAAACTCAGAAAGAAATTCAACCACACTTTCCCTTCAATACTGGAAGTATTCATTTTAGGGTCGTATTTTTATCTTGGTTCATGTATACATGAAAGGATAACATGACCCGTCATATGAAATACAGAAACACCTAAGTAATGTCAAAATGATCCACTACAGTCCAGGAAGTAACAATTATCCAAAAATAAAAAATATACAGTTATTTAAAGGCTTCAAAAAAGGTGCATCCCTCTCTACTTGGGGGGGGGGGGGGGGGGGGAGATCCAATAAATGAAAACCATAAACCTTTTAGCACACCTTTAATGTCTCTGCTTAAATGAAATAAAGCACTGTGAGGTATGAATATCCAATGTATCACATGAAAAACGAAATCATATATAACTATATAGAATTTGCTTCCAATGTTTCACACCAATTCCTCATTAAACTTTTCAGCAAAAAATTAAACCATGAACAAAGTGGAATAACTAGTACAAAATGAGTGGTAGGAGTTAGAGAATGAGTTCAACAATAGACTCACCAAGACAAATAAAATAGGGGGTTGGCAAGGGAAGGAGTGGGGAAGATCCACCTGGAGAACAGGGTTGTAGGATCAATCTATATAGCCTTCACTTAACACAATATTACACTGCAGAGCCTACAGCTTTGCCCCTGGGCGCAGGTCCAGTACCACATCTCAATGGGTGGTCCACCAGCTGCCATAAGGGTGTAAGGAGGGGGACAGTACAGCAGATCTCAGTCAAGCAGGGGAGTGCATGGTGTACCAGTCATAGATGGCCCACAAAGTGGGACACAGTACCTGGTCTAAGAGAAAGCAACAATATGTGATTCATGACGTCACCTGCAGTGAGTCTATGAGGGGACTCTGGGCATGGCGGACACTTTTGGGTATGTTCAGGAACAATCACGGGTCTAAGGGAAGTAGCAAGGTCAAATTGAAAACAGGCGGTCATTCAAATTGTAAATAACCTGCTCACAGGTTGCATTCAGATTCGTTGAGGGAGTCATATCTCATGCAGAATGCAGAGCTCATCTGCAGACTAGTGAAGTTGCCAACCATCTACAAAAAGATATGTTAGGTCTAGTAAACTTGATCACATGCAGAACGTGTAGGTTTGCTGACAGAAGATATTGTGGTCCATACACCTGACCAATAACCAGTGAGACTGTGGTAGAGCCACAAGATGTCCAGCAGGTAACACCTCAATCAGACTTATCTACAAACCAGGTCAAATGAGGCAGACGTTTCTCTTTGTGTAACTTGGAGGGTGTCTAGTTACAGTGATGGAGTACCTTAAAGTAGTGAAACTTTAGTTTTGGTTCTCAAAGGACTTTATCATTCAAGTCCAGTAGAGCAGACCCATGTTCGTTTACGTGGTCTCTGTCAGAGGAACCGGTCAGTCTTGTCAAATGGACAGAATAGTTTCCTATGAGAAAAGATGTTTGACAATCGTGTTCTATAGATCAGAGATTGGCTACTTATAGGTTCCCCAATGCATAACATATTTTTGGATCAGAGAATTGGCAGTGAAGTAATTGTGTACAGCCCCAGGTGATTCATAGGCAAGAGTGTCTAATGTGAATTATTCCAGTAGAGTCATAGGATTTGAAAGTCTCAGCAGAGACAGTAGTTGGTTGACTGTAGTGCCCTGGTACCCCCCACTTTGGTGAATACACTGTTTTACAACCTATCCTAACACCTTTGCAGAGCATTAAAATGTGCACTGTGGTGCAGATAAAGGTCAGTTCAAAGCAGCTTGTGGACTGGTAAAGCAAAGCCTTGGACATTGTACAGCATGTTGTATTCTAGTCGCATCCAAAGTAGGACATCAAGCCACCAGGCAGTGGGAGTAAGTTCGACAGTTGTGAGAGATTACAGTAAAAGTAGTAAGTGACCCTGTGAGGATGTCTCAATTCATCTGCTATGGTATGAGATATAGTTCATAGAGTTTGTGTCATGGACAATAATCACCATCACAAACTATTTTATCAGTACCAATTGTTAGTCATTAACAAGTGCATTTTGCTGAAGACGTAATTAAATATTGTTGCAATTTTAATTTTGATCACCTTGACTCTGCCCAATTGAGAGGTTCAAGTGTTGCCAGCACATTACATTATTAAGAGTTTATCTGTTCAACCAACCAGGTGTGGGAGCCCTCTGCAAGTGCCAGAAGTAGCTGGACCCCAGCTTGATTTTTTCGTTTCCTCCCTCTGTTGAGCTTGGAAGCAAATGTGTCACTAATTCAACACGCTTACATGAGAGCGACAACAGGGGGGCTCATTACGATGTTGGGCGTACTTGTGTCCGCCTGACACCGTTGCAGATTGGAACGCCTGCCCATAGATCGACGGTTCCGATCACACCATTTGGATGCAACCACCATGTGAGAGGTTATAAACATCAATTTTTCAATGGCAGCTCGTGAGGCGGGAGGAAAATGCCCACAGCACAAGCTGCCATTGAAAAATGGATGTTTTTAAACTTACCTGCACCGTGTGGCAGGCACCATGCAGTGTCTGCCACACGGTGCAGGGATGGAGGCACCATAGGTGCCTCACAGGCCCCAAAGCGGAGGGCCAGGTGTTGGGTAATAAATCCATTAGGTTGGGCAATATATCCTCCAACCCTCCTCAGAGCGACGTAAAGCAAATAGACCCCAGCTGCCTCACAAAACACAGGAAATGTTCTTGCACCTTTGTCCGTTTATTGGAATGCCAAGGCAGAATGCAGACGCAGTGTCACGTCTTGGAACAAGCTTCTTCTGTCCCTCATGGATAGTCACAGCAGAATATATAGGGCAGAAAATGCAGCCACCAGTAAACTCATAAGATGTGGCCAAGGCCAAATACGGTTGTACATATACAAATAGAAGTGTCATGCAGGCCCAGGACAGAGAGCAATATAAGGGCACAAGGGACCAGAAAGCAAGTTTAAGCCAACCTGCAAGATTTAGAGGCTTTTCACAGCTGTTAACCCATGACGTGCCAAAGAGGAAAATACAGGGCATGGGGTCAAGCTTTAATAGATCTATAAGGGGAGGGGTGTTCAGGAGCAGTGAGGTTCCGTGACGATCGTAAGTGGTGTTTCCAACTCGCACGAATATGGTCGAGTCTGGTATCTATGAACCGCAAATGACGAGTTTAGTGGGTGTGCGCAGTTTCGCTGTACTAACCTAAACCGTTCGTCTGTTTCGTGGGTTTATACATCTGTACCCACGGGTTCCATCTTAGATATGGCATCCATTTTGTCTCTTGCCCTCAAGTAGCCAGCGAACGGACGTTGTCCGCTTCGCGACCCTGGGATTCCCAAGACTCTTGCGGAAGACACGTTTCCTTTGAAAGTGTCTTTATGATGAGGGGGATGATACTGTAAGGCAGATGGCCCCGCTCGAGGCTCATCTTGCCGTGCCGGTCTGTTGTCTCAGCCGTGCATCTCATTAGGCACGTCTCTTTGATGCTTGCAGTTCGTGTTTCCCGATACCACCCCTTTTACACCCTTTTCGATCTCCCCACTGTTTCTGCCTTCCTCTGCACCTGTCCTTGTTCCTTCTTCGATCTGTTTACTGCCGATTGGAATGTACTAATGGTGGGAAGATGGGTTTTTACAGTTGGGAACCACGAATGTTTCTGTACTTATGTTCCGGACCTTGAATGCATTTAAAGCGACCCCTCTCGGGGATAATTATGGGAACCAAGTTGTAAACCTTTGTGTACCATGTTAGCCTATGAGAGAAATGTGTATAAAAAGGAGCAATCCACAGTAGCAAATTGAAGCAGATCCCGAAAACATACCCGTTGTGTACTTCTCGTGAATTCTGTGTTCCCTGCAGTAAATAAACCTTGAATCTTTGACGCCGAAGGAAGTGTCCCGTGTCTCTGTCATTTGTACGCCGGAACAGGTTACCCACGAAGGTTTCAGGTGTTGTCCCCTGGCACCGCTGGGTCTTAAATAACCCAGTCCTTCAGTTGGCGCCCAACGTGGGGCTGCATCAGTGGTACCGGTCCAAGCCCGACGATCGTGAGGAACTTCGTGTGAAATCTCCGAGGGAAGGTGCACCCCGCTTCATCGATCCTGTTGTCGAAATAGGTGGCCCGACGACTTTTCCCGCGAAGATTCCCGCCTCCTGACGGCTGCGACGGACTGCTGCCCTGACTGTAGACCTGTTTTGGCGCCTGGCGTAGAACTTGGTACAGCGAGACGATTGACGGGCCTTCCTGGTGGCGCCATTGATCTTTGAGTTAAGTATTTGTGGGTCGCTCCCAGAGTCCTTGGTTGTGGTTGCTTAGTTGTTGCATGGTTCCATTGCATTTGTGGTTCTTAGTACTTGGTTCTTTGTTGTGTTATTTGACGTCTGCAGTCGCCAAAAACCGAGGGTTTTTTGCTCTTTACTGGGACTTGGTAAATCCCGTAACCCTTGAAGTTTGTGAAACTCGACTAGCGTGCGAGATGCCTGGTTGTAGTACTTTGTTCAGTTGTTTCAGACGTTGTGGTACGGATTCCCGACTGGAGGACTCGTGTCCGATACCTCCGGTTGGAACTCCAACTTATGAGCTCTACAGTAAACATGGGTTAGGTCCTATTACCTTTAATGAATATTGGATTCGTTACACCAAAAAGGATGGTGTCCTTAGTTGGCCACCTCATGGTAGTTTTGAGACCCCGATTTTAGATAACCTCGAGGCAAAATTGTTTAAGAAAAAGTCAAGGCCGGCCATGTTTGATGCCTTCCGGTTGTGGCGTAAAGAAGCCCGACAGAAAGAGATCAGACAGACTAAACGTAATCAGAGAGATGGTGTTGCTACTATTGTAAAGAAAGCAGAGCAGTTTCAGCGTGATAAGGAGGATAAGGAAAAGGAAGTTTTTGACAGGCTTCAGCGTATGACTATAGATAAATGTTATCCTGCTTTGCCAACGGAGTCGGATAAGAAGGAGGAATTAGTTGAGGATCCCTTAATGTCCTATCTTATGAAGTCACCTCCTCCGTACGCACAGGGTACCGCAGCTCCTGTGGTCCCTCCTGCCCCTGCTCCTGTACCTGCTCCTCAACCTGTTCTTCCGACTGTTCCTGCTCCCTTGCCCATTGCCGTTCCTACTGCTCCTTCGCTTGTACTTTCACATACTCCTGCTCCCGCTACTGCTCCTGTTCTACTTACTCCTACTGCTTCTTCTGTTCCTACTCCTTCTCTCGTTTCTACTCTATCGTATACTTCTCCGACTACTCGGCGTCGTACCCCTTCTATGGCTGCTAACTTCTTTAATTCTCTTGGACCTATTCTTGAGTCCGCTGGTTCGGACGGTCCTCAAAGACGTAGTCAACTTCCCGGTAATAGGGAACGTGCTGCGTTGTATAATATGGCGATGGGGTGGATGACGCACCCTTTTAGAAATCCTCCACGTGCTGTACTTGATACGTTCTGTCAATTCAATATACCGACACAAAGATATGTCTTCGAAGAAATGTGTAAAGTTCTGCGTGACCAAATATCGGCAGATGCATCGGAAGATGTATTAACTGCTTTGACTAACTTACAGCTTCAGTTCTCAAGCGGAATGATAGTGGATTCTAATGTTCGACGCGCTGTTGAGCAATTGTTATCTCTTCGCCCCTCTCCGATACCTCAAGCATTGTTCGTTGAGGATGTTGAAAGACAGTTAGATCCGTCTGGTCAGTTTCCCATGCGCGAAGTTCCACCAGTGGGGATGCCAGCTAATCCTCAGGCTCAACCTCCGGTATTGGCACATTTCCAGAGAGTATGGATACATCTCCCATGGAAACGATCGGAAGTGTTACAGGTGAAGCAATCTTTGCCTGACCCTCGCAAAAATCCCGCAGGGTACTATAAGGAGTTGTCGCAGCTCGTAGATGCTACGATAATGAATCTTGCTGATATCGATATGCTGTTCGGCAATGTTGTACCGCAACCGGTATGGGCCAAGATTCGGCACGAAGATCATGCAAACGAATTAGGTGGCGATTGGGCTGCTCTTACTGCGGCCGATACACGACAAGTTGGTGGGGCTAAGCCTGAACAGCTCATTACTGATCTCCCTCAGAGAATCATTACTTTGATGAAAACGCTTATGCCAGCTATGAGGGTGAACTGGAACAAGTTGTCAGCTTGCAGGCAGAAGAAAGACGAGAGTGTCTCCGATTTCTTTACGAGATTTGAGGAGGCATTCATTGACCATAGTGGTCAGGATATGAGTACCGAGGGTGGTCAGCGGTTGTTTGTGGATAAATTTGTTTCAAACTTATTGCCCGACTTGAGCAATAAATTAAAAAATTCTGAGAGTGCGTGGGCTGTTTCTACGTCTGCTCAAATATTGGCTACGGCACAATATTATGAGAATAGGGAGAAAGAAGAGAATGATCGTGCTGATAAAAAGACGAAAGAACTTAAAACTAAGGTGTTGTTGCAGCAAGCGTATCCTCCGCGCTCGAATCAGAATGATTCGCAACAACGTAATCGATCGCAGTCGCAATCTAATCGGTCGCAATCGCGAAATGACTCCTCTTCGCAAAGATCTTCATTAGGGTACAACCAGTGTGCCTATTGTAGACAGGAGGGTCACCTAAAATTCAATTGTCCTGTTCTAAATGAGCGTAATAGTGGTAACACATCTAGAGGAGGTCGTGGTGGTTCTCAGCAGACATCACGTGGTAGGGGTCGTGGTGCTCCCAATGATCGTTCAGACAATTCGTCAAATTCCAACAATTGTTTTGATCAACGTGGATCATCGCAAGGACGATCTGCGCAGTACAACGTAGATGATTATTACGTCGATCAGGATGCTGACGACGGTAATTACTAGGACAGCCGTAGACAAGGAGAGGGAGTGGTATCAGTTCCGGTTGATCAGAGAGGGCCTTACGTCGCAGTTTTTTTGAAAAGGTATATACCCAGGCAGATTTTAACTACAAGGAACTGGCTTAATCGCAACACATCTTAATGACAACATATGATAAACACAAAAAACAAATTGAAATTAAAATGTATTTTTGATATCATAACAGTCTGTTGATTTTTCTGTTTTTTATCATTTTTTTGTGTTTATCATATGTTGTCATTAAGATGTGTTGCGATTAAGCCAGTTCCTTGTAGTTAAAATCTGCCTGGGTATATACCTTTTCAAAAATTATTGTTTCCCTGACCCAGGAGCTAGATCCTTAACAGGGGGTCCCTGATACTTACCCAACCTTACGTCGCAGTTGCCACCTCGGGCGTCGTTGAGCCTTTTCTGTTGGACACTGGTGCAGCGAAAAGTTCCATCATGCATTCGAAACTCCCTGGCGCACCTTTGTCTGGCTTAACAAATGTTTCCGTTGGATTCTCTGGCGCCCCTGTTAGCAATCCGGTTTCGTGCCCATTGCCACTCACAATTGGTCCACGTGAGCTTGAAGCTCCGTTGATTTTGACCACTGGTTGTGGTGAAAATCTCTTGGGCCTGGATTTGCTAAAACGTCTGTATGCGACTTTGTATTGTTCTCCTGCGGGAGTAAAGCTTACTTTAGGTGAGAGAGTTATCTCTCCAATGTATTTGTCTCTCGATAAGCTTCCACCGGAATTGAGTTCTCTTCCTGCATCTTTGTGGGCAACAGGTCCCAATGACGTGGGCCTGCTTGACATCTCCCCTTATGTTGTTCATGTGAAATCTAATGTGCGATTGCCACGTATTCCCCAGTATCGTATCTCCCTTGATGGTGAGCGAGCGCTCTTAGCAATCATCTATGATTTGATCGAGAAAGATGTCATTGAGGAGACCCGGGGAAACGTGTGCAATAGCCCTGTGCTGCCTATTCTGAAATGTACCGATCCTTCTAAACCACCTGTTTATCGTTTTGTTATCGATTTACGGGAAGTAAATAAAATTGTGATTCCTCAGTTCCCTGTTGTGCCTGACATCACGGCGCTACTGACTCTGATTCCAGCTTCTGCATCTTGGTTTTCAGTAATCGATCTGAAGAATGCGTTCTTCAGTATTCCGATTGCTGAAGAAAGCAGGGACCTTTTCGGTTTCTCTCTTGGTGGCCGTAGCTTCCGGTTCAAACGTGCTCCTCAGGGCTACTGTGAGAGTCCATCGATATACAGTCAAGCCTTGAAGGGTCAACTGGATGCGTTTGTGTTGCCGGCTGGTGCGGCCTTGATCCAATATGTTGACGACTTATTGGTGGCTGCAGATACTCAGGACATTTGCAAAATTGCCACTATATCATTGTTGCAGCATCTCTGTGATTTACATCACAAGGTGTCACCTTCTAAGCTTCAATATTGTTGTCAAGAAGTGACCTACCTAGGTCACTTATTGTCAAAGGAGGGAAGAAGATTGACCCCTGAAAGAATTGCAGCCATTGCGCGCATATCTGTGCCAACAACCCAAAGAGATGTGCGTGCCTTTTTAGGTATCACGTCATATTGCAGACAGTGGATTCCAAATTTTTCATTGTTAGCGAAACCATTGGTGGCTCTTACGTGCAAGGATGTTTCAACTCCTTTACCATGGACGGAAGAATGTCAGAAAAGTTTTTCTGAACTGCGTGACGCATTGTGTTCGGCTCCTGTGTTAGGTACTCCTGACTATAGCAAGCCGTTTACACTATACGTTCACGAGAGGGAAGGTTGTGCGTTGAGTGTCTTAACGCAACCTTTCGGTGATAAGCAACGTCCATGTGCATATTTTTCCTCGACCTTGGACCCGGTAGCTAGAGCATTGCCGAGTTGTTTGAGAGCAACAGCGGCAGCCGCGGTCTCCATCCGACAATCAGCAGGATTGGTCATGGATAATATGCTTACGGTGATGGTGCCACATGCAGTTGACACTCTTTTGAATCGTACGAAAACTCAGCACTTGACGAGTGCGAGGTTGTCAGGATACGAGTTGACGTTGTTGGCAAGCCATATTCAGATAAAACGATATTCAGATAAAACGATGTAATGTCCTGAACTTGTGGGACACCCCCGCGCCGCACGGCCACCAGCTGCTGCGTGTGCCCCTTGCCTGCCCTGCTGCCTCGTTTGAGCCTCGTTTGCCGGCTGCCGCCGCTGCGAGTGTTTTTGCCGCTTTTCCTTGTTTTGTCAAGCATTTGTGCTTGTGTTGCCGATCTGTGTTTTCTCTGTTTTGCCCGTTTTTTTGTCATTTATTCTTGCCTGTTTGTATTTTGAAAGTGTGCTCTCTCCTTCCTTGTTGCCCGCCTACCGCGCCACCCCCCGCCCTCCCTTCCCGCCACCGCCGCTTGTCCCCGCCCCTTTTTCTTCTGTAACCCTCCCCGCTCCCGCCTCCCAGCTGCCCCGCCCACCCGCGCACTTGGCCTTAAATGGCGACCGTGCGACGCAGGTGAGTGTGACCCACTTGTGGGACACCCCCGCGCCGCACGGCCACCAGCTGCTGCGTGTGCCCCTTGCCTGCCCTGCTGCCTCGTTTGAGCCTCGTTTGCCGGCTGCCGCCGCTGCGAGTGTTTTTGCCGCTTTTCCTTGTTTTGTCAAGCATTTGTGCTTGTGTTGCCGATCTGTGTTTTCTCTGTTTTGCCCGTTTTTTTGTCATTTATTCTTGCCTGTTTGTATTTTGAAAGTGTGCTCTCTCCTTCCTTGTTGCCCGCCTACCGCGCCACCCCCCGCCCTCCCTTCCCGCCACCGCCGCTTGTCCCCGCCCCTTTTTCTTCTGTAACCCTCCCCGCTCCCGCCTCCCAGCTGCCCCGCCCACCCGCGCACTTGGCCTTAAATGGCGACCGTGCGACGCAGGTGAGTGTGACCCACTTGTGGGACACCCCCGCGCCGCACGGCCACCAGCTGCTGCGTGTGCCCCTTGCCTGCCCTGCTGCCTCGTTTGAGCCTCGTTTGCCGGCTGCCGCCGCTGCGAGTGTTTTTGCCGCTTTTCCTTGTTTTGTCAAGCATTTGTGCTTGTGTTGCCGATCTGTGTTTTCTCTGTTTTGCCCGTTTTTTTGTCATTTATTCTTGCCTGTTTGTATTTTGAAAGTGTGCTCTCTCCTTCCTTGTTGCCCGCCTACCGCGCCACCCCCCGCCCTCCCTTCCCGCCACCGCCGCTTGTCCCCGCCCCTTTTTCTTCTGTAACCCTCCCCGCTCCCGCCTCCCAGCTGCCCCGCCCACCCGCGCACTTGGCCTTAAATGGCGACCGTGCGACGCAGGTGAGTGTGACCCACTTGTGGGACACCCCCGCGCCGCACGGCCACCAGCTGCTGCGTGTGCCCCTTGCCTGCCCTGCTGCCTCGTTTGAGCCTCGTTTGCCGGCTGCCGCCGCTGCGAGTGTTTTTGCCGCTTTTCCTTGTTTTGTCAAGCATTTGTGCTTGTGTTGCCGATCTGTGTTTTCTCTGTTTTGCCCGTTTTTTTGTCATTTATTCTTGCCTGTTTGTATTTTGAAAGTGTGCTCTCTCCTTCCTTGTTGCCCGCCTACCGCGCCACCCCCCGCCCTCCCTTCCCGCCACCGCCGCTTGTCCCCGCCCCTTTTTCTTCTGTAACCCTCCCCGCTCCCGCCTCCCAGCTGCCCCGCCCACCCGCGCACTTGGCCTTAAATGGCGACCGTGCGACGCAGGTGAGTGTGACCCACTTGTGGGACACCCCCGCGCCGCACGGCCACCAGCTGCTGCGTGTGCCCCTTGCCTGCCCTGCTGCCTCGTTTGAGCCTCGTTTGCCGGCTGCCGCCGCTGCGAGTGTTTTTGCCGCTTTTCCTTGTTTTGTCAAGCATTTGTGCTTGTGTTGCCGATCTGTGTTTTCTCTGTTTTGCCCGTTTTTTTGTCATTTATTCTTGCCTGTTTGTATTTTGAAAGTGTGCTCTCTCCTTCCTTGTTGCCCGCCTACCGCGCCACCCCCCGCCCTCCCTTCCCGCCACCGCCGCTTGTCCCCGCCCCTTTTTCTTCTGTAACCCTCCCCGCTCCCGCCTCCCAGCTGCCCCGCCCACCCGCGCACTTGGCCTTAAATGGCGACCGTGCGACGCAGGTGAGTGTGACCCACTTGTGGGACACCCCCGCGCCGCACGGCCACCAGCTGCTGCGTGTGCCCCTTGCCTGCCCTGCTGCCTCGTTTGAGCCTCGTTTGCCGGCTGCCGCCGCTGCGAGTGTTTTTGCCGCTTTTCCTTGTTTTGTCAAGCATTTGTGCTTGTGTTGCCGATCTGTGTTTTCTCTGTTTTGCCCGTTTTTTTGTCATTTATTCTTGCCTGTTTGTATTTTGAAAGTGTGCTCTCTCCTTCCTTGTTGCCCGCCTACCGCGCCACCCCCCGCCCTCCCTTCCCGCCACCGCCGCTTGTCCCCGCCCCTTTTTCTTCTGTAACCCTCCCCGCTCCCGCCTCCCAGCTGCCCCGCCCACCCGCGCACTTGGCCTTAAATGGCGATCGTGCGACGCAGGTGAGTGTGACCCACTTGTGGGACACCCCCGCGCCGCACGGCCACCAGCTGCTGCGTGTGCCCCTTGCCTGCCCTGCTGCCTCGTTTGAGCCTCGTTTGCCGGCTGCCGCCGCTGCGAGTGTTTTTGCCGCTTTTCCTTGTTTTGTCAAGCATTTGTGCTTGTGTTGCCGATCTGTGTTTTCTCTG
Source organism: Lissotriton vulgaris (assembly GCF_964263255.1). Lineage (NCBI taxonomy): Eukaryota > Metazoa > Chordata > Amphibia > Caudata > Salamandridae > Lissotriton > Lissotriton vulgaris. Next base: position 122,583,382 of record NC_141697.1, read on the forward strand.
TTTTGCCCGTTTTTTTGTCATTTATTCTTGCCTGTTTGTATTTTGAAAGTGTGCTCTCTCCTTCCTTGTTGCCCGCCTACCGCGCCACCCCCCGCCCTCCCTTCCCGCCACCGCCGCTTGTCCCCGCCCCTTTTTCTTCTGTAACCCTCCCCGCTCCCGCCTCCCAGCTGCCCCGCCCACCCGCGCACTTCGCCTTAAATGGCGACCGTGCGAACGCGCAGCGTTCACGCGCAGCGGGCGCGCCGATTGTGCGCCGAAGGCGCGCCAAAGGTAAGCCCGTCTGCGCCCGTCCGCGACCGGATCGCGACCAGCGCCAGGACCCCTGGCCCACGAAGACCCCGACCGACCCGCAGGACGTACTCAGCCGCCACCCTCATCGCACTCAACACCGGCCGACTCCCAGAATGCCACCAAGCCACTCCAAGACGCACCCACGGACCGTTCAGCTGCCACACCTGCAAGTTCTCCTGCAGCCGGACCAGCCCCGCACCAGCACCCGACAAGTCGAACTCCAGCAGCACCCACCTCAAGTGCATCCTGCTCAACACCCGCTCCGTCCACAGACACGCCATCGAACTCTGGAACCTCCTAGACGCCACAGCCCCTGACGTTGCCTTCCTCACGGAGACCTGGATGAACGCCTCTTCAGCTCCCGACATCGCCATCGCCATCCCAGAGGGCTACAAGATCATCCGGAGGGACCGCAACGCCAACCAGATGGGAGGAGGCATCGCCATCATCCACAGGAACACCATCCGTCTCACGACCAGCACCGACAACACCCTGACCACCGCCGAACACCTGCATTTCCAGATCCACACCGACCCGAACACCACCCTCAGAGGCACCCTGATCTACCGACCCCCCGGACCACGCACGCAATTCAGCGAGGACATCGCCGACTTCGTCAGCCCGCATGCCCTCCCCTCCGCTGACTACATCCTCCTGGGGGACCTGAACTTCCACCTGGAGAACAACAACGACCACAACACCAGCACCCTGCTCGACAACCTCGCCAACCTGGGACTCAAGCAACTGGTGTCCACCCCCACCCACCTCGCCGGACACACACTCGACGCCGTCTTCTCATCCAGCACTGACATCGACTTCAGCCATGCCACAGAGCTTCAATGGACGGACCACAGCTGCGTCCACTTCACCTTCAAGAGAACGACGACCCACCAACACCAGCAACACACCGCCCGCAGAAGCTGGAACAAGATCACAGCAGACCAGCTCGCCACCTCCCTGAGCCAACACCCTCCTGCCAGCTCAGCGAACCCCAGCCAGGCCGCCGACAACCTCACGAAGTGGATCACCATCTGCGCGGACGAGCTCGCCCCGCTGAGGACCCCGCCCAGCAGACCCGGCAGCAAGAAGGCCCCATGGTTCACCGACGAACTCAAGAGCTCCAAGAAGAACTGCCGAGCCCTCGAGAAAGTCTGGAAAAGGGACCCGACACCGGACAACAGGACCTCCTACAAACTGGCCACCCGGAAACACCACCAGCTGATCCGCGCCGCCAAGAGAACAGCATTCAAGGACCGGTTGGACAACAACGCACACAACAGCAAGGAACTCTTCAACATCGTGAAAGAGCTTTCCAACCCCAGCGCAGGAAACAACGACATCACCCCATCGCAAGACCTCTGCAACTCCCTCGCCTCATACTTCCACAACAAGATCACGGACATACACAGCAGTTTCAACAACCAACCAACGCACACCACGACCGACCTGCCACCCCCCCCCACCACCACCCTCCACGCCTGGACTCCGATCAGCACAGAAGATACCATCCGCACGATGAACTCCATCCACTCCGGATCACCAACCGACCCCTGCCCTCACCACGTCTTCAACAAGGCCGACGCTGTCATCGCACCCCACCTGCGAGACATCATCAACACATCCTTCGACACCGCCATCTTCCCCGAAAGCTGGAAACACGCCGAACTCAGCGCTCTACTCAAAAAACCAACAGCGGACCCCACCGACCTCAAGAATTACCGCCCCATCTCGCTTCTACCGTTTCCAGCCAAAGTCATCGAGAAGACCGTCAACAAGCAGATGGCCGCCTTCCTCGAGACGAACGGATCCCTCGACCCCTCACAGTCCGGCTTCCGAGCCAAACACAGCACCGAGACCGCCCTCATCGCCGCCACCGATGACATCCGAGCCCTGATGGACAATGGAGAAACAGCGGCCCTCATCCTCCTAGACCTCTCCGCGGCATTCGACACGGTCTGCCACCGCACCCTAACACGGCGCCTCAGCAACATCGGTATCCAGGACAAGGCGCTGGAATGGATCATCTCCTTCCTCGACGGAAGAACACAGCGAGTCCGCCTACCTCCGTACAAGTCAGAGGCCTCCGAAGTCATCTGCGGCGTCCCCCAAGGATCATCACTGAGCCCCACCCTCTTCAACGTCTACATGAGCCCCCTCGCGGCCATCGTACGCAAACACCACCTCAGCATCATCTCCTACGCCGACGACACCCAGCTGATCCTCTCACTGACCAACAACCCCGCCGCCGCCAGAGCCAACCTGCACGAAGGGATGAAAGAGGTAGCCGAGTGGATGACGACCAGCCGCCTGAAACTGAACTCGGACAAGACGGAGGTCCTCATCCTGGGCTCTTCACCCTCCGCCTGGGACGACTCCTGGTGGCCTCCCGCCCTGGGCACCGCACCCAAACCGACAGACCATGCACGAAACCTGGGCTTCATCCTGGACTCCTCCCTCTCCATGACCAGGCAAGTCAACAGCGTCTCCTCGGCGTGCTTCAACATCCTACGCATGCTACGGAAGATCTTCTGGTGGATCCCCTCAGAGACCAGGAAGACCGTCACCCAGGCCCTCGTCACCAGCCGACTGGACTACGGTAACGCCCTCTACGCCGGGACCACCGCCAAGCTCCAGAAGAGACTCCAGCGGATCCAAAACGCCTCAGCCAGACTCATCCTCGACATCCCACGATCCAGCCACATCTCCGGACATCTGAGAGACCTTCACTGGCTCCCCATCAACAAGAGAATCACCTTCCGCCTCCTCACCCACGCACACAAAGCCCTACACGACCAAGGCCCGAGCTACCTCAACAGCCGAGTCAACTTCTACGCTCCCAAACGCCACCTCCGATCAGCCAACCACGCCCTCGCCGCCGTCCCCCGCATCCGAAGAGCGACTACAGGAGGAAGGTCCTTCTCCTACCTGGCCGCCAAGACCTGGAACTCCCTCCCGACCGACCTGCGCCTGACCCAAGACCACCTCTCCTTCAGGAAGAAGCTGAAGACCTGGCTGTTCGAGCAGTAGCGGCACCCCCCCTCCCCAGCGCCTTGAGACCCTACGGGTATGTAGCGCGCTTTATAAGTGTCACTGATTGATTGATTGATTGATTGATTGAACCCGGCGACTTTATTGCCAATAAGTGCAGAGTCAGATGAAGTAGCAGCCCATGACTGCTATTTAAGGACTGAGGAGGAAACAAAAGGTCGAGTGGACCTTAAAAACACTCCTTTGGAAGATCCCGATGGGACTTTGTATGTGGATGGTTCGTGTTTTAAATTACCGAATGGTGATGTGACGACTGCGTATGCTGTTGTAACATTGAATACTGTCGTGGAAACTGCAAGATTGAATCAGAACTCTGCCCAGGCTGCAGAGCTGATCGCTCTAACTAGAGCGTGTGTGTTGGCGAAAGGGAAACGAGTGAATGTGTTTACCAACAGCCAATATGCCTTTGGCGTCGCTCATAGCTTTGGACGATTGTGGCGAGAGAGAGGTTTTATGACGTCGCATGGTACGAAAATTCAGCATGGACAGCTTGTGAATGATCTTTTGGATGCACTTACCTTACCTAAGCAAGTGGCGATTGTTAAATGTAGTGCGCATCGTAAGGTGACGGATGATGTTGGTCGTGGCAATGCGTTCGCGGATGAGATTGCTAAGGAGACTGCCCGGAACCTTAGCACTAGAATGTATGTGACGAGTTCGGTTAGGTGGCCTACTGAGACTAGTATGTGTGAGGACACTATCGAGAGCGTGAAAGCCATTCAGAATGAGGCCACTGAGACTGAAAAGACGAAGTGGAAAGAGAGTACGGGAAAGTTGGATGCGAATGGTTGCTGGATTGATTTGTCGGAGCACAAGAGGTGGATGTTACCAGATGCGTATGTGCTGGCTGTTGTGACAATGGCACACGGGTTAGCACATATTAGTGCGAAAGGTATTTGTAAGTTGTTGTCCCCTGTGTGGAAGAATGATGGTATTATGAAGTGTGCTGAGAGATTGGTGAAGAATTGCATGATATGCATGTTATATAATCCTGGAAAGGGGACCCCCACACCTCCTGGCCATTTTGCTCCCCCTTCATATCCCTTTGAAGTAATCCAGCTAGACTTCATCCATATGGAGCGATGCAATAACTTGAAATACGTTTTAGTTGTGGTTTGCGCATTCTCCCGATGGATTGAAGCCTACCCTCTTAAAGACAATACTGCCCTGTCTACTGCGAAAATCCTGCTGAAGGAATACTTTCCTCGGTATGGAATGCCTCGAATTGTATGGTCTGGTAACGGAAGTGAGTTTGTAGGGAGTGTGATGAAGAGTGTGTGTAAGGGCCTTGGAATTAATCAAAAATTCCATAGCGCCAATCATCCCCAGTCAGCAGGTTTGGTTGAAGGGTATAATGGCACCCTTAAACTCAAACTGGCTAAGATTCAGGCTACGACTGGTCTTTCGTGGCCTGACGCTTTGCCCCTTGCCTTGTTGTCAACAAGGACGACAGTACACTCCCGAGTAGGGCTTAGTCCCTATGAAATAGTGTTCGGCCGTCCTGCGAATGTTTGGGGGGTTCCTAGACCGGGTGTATTTTCTAATCTTGAGTACCCAATGTTGATTGATTATCTTCATGATCTGACTGCTAAACTGAGGTTAATTCACCAACAGGTTTACGAAGCACTGCCGACGCAGACAGAGGGTCCAGGCCACCAGCTCCAACCCGGGGACTGGGTGGTTACCCGCAACTTTGCCCGAAAAAAGAATTTGGAACCCCGCTTCACTGGACCCTATCAGGTCCTCCTTGCCACGAGAACTGCCGTCCGTTTGGAAGGGCAAAAAAATTGGGTGCATGCTACCCATACCAAGAAGGTTCCTATACCTTTACCGGCAGACTCGTGGGTGAGGAAGGGCATTGTTTCATCTGAAACCGAAGGACCACAGACTCTTGTACCCTTTAGCGACGCACAGCCTGTCGGAGAATCCTCAGTGCAGCAGAAAGACATCGTTGAACATTTGCCATCACGAGACTCAAGATCAGAACCATCAACTGATCGGCAGAACTCTGTTCCTTCATCGGATTCTTTGTTTGACGAACAGATACGTCCTGGGAAAACTCGATACTTTTTGCGATCCAACACCAGAGACAAATAAAAAAATTCCGTTCTGTCCCTTGACAACTGCATTATCCCATTTGCCACGATCAGTTCAAAACACCCGTATTATTGTGATTATCTCTGTAAAAATTGAGTTTCGTTCCATCTATGTGCTTTTTACTTCCACAGCTAAGAGACATTCTGTATATACATTGTGAATAAGATACCTTGCATCCAGGTGTACCGTAGGGCCGCGCGTGTACTTCCTTCTGGTTAGTAGGTCTTGACACTAGGTTAAAGGCCGTCGATTCCTGGGAACTCCTAGGGATTGACTACTGCTACACAGAACGAAGCGCGTCAAGAAACGTTGCGGACGGTCTTAGGGGATGGCGTTTTCGAAGCTGATGGAATTGGAAGAAGCTCAGGCGCAAAGATTCAAACTGCAACAAATTATTCGTACCAAATGTTTTATGTTTCAAGTGCTCCTACTGTTTCTGACTGTTTCTTTACTATTGGAGGGTGGGGTGTATTACATGATGTCGTACTTCTTACCCTCTGCCTTACATAATCCTACTTCTGAACCTAAATCTACCTCCACTGCATCCCCTCATTCTTTCCACATCTTACCCGAACACGAGCAGGCTAGACGTGTGGAATTCAGAAATAATTCCTTTATTCAGCTCCTTCATCAGCATCAGTTAGTGGTTAACACTACAAATTGTTGGGTGTGTGGGTTAATGCCACATACCACGGATAAGGGAATTCCATATCTGGTCTTACCTTATAGTTCCCAGGGTTCAGCTCGAGCATTCCAAACAATGTTTCGAAGTGCACTAGATTCTTATCCCAGTCGAGAGCCACGTTCTCCCTACTCTGGTCCTGGCTCGTATCATAAGCCTTTGTCTATAGCGATAGAAGATTTGGATAAAGATATCTATGAGCCGTCGCTCATCCCCGAGGAAGAGGTACAAGCCTATAGGGTCCTGAGTAAGGTCGAGTATAGTGCGCTCACGAGTGAAAAGCAGCTTAGAAGCTCACCTCCGATATGGGTCGTACCCCACATTGGTAATTTCTGTCTAATGGGTCGTGGCCGAAGATCGAAAGCTCGTCTTGGAGAGAGTGCTTGCTCCGAGAATTATATCCTGCCAATGGTCTCGTCCCCTGTGTTTCTGGCTGCCAAGGGTACATACTTTGTCTGCCATGATCGTGCGTATACATGGTTGCCCTCGGACTTTGTGGGCTCATGTTTTATCGCAAATCTGTTGCCTCCGACGTTCACTGCTGATGCAGATTATCACAAGACTAGAGTTGTGAGAGGCGTGATTAGCGAAGAGGATACTGCCCGTCAAGAGGCAGAAGACTTTTTCAAGGGTTTCCTCCCGTTTTGGGGACCTATGGTTAATAGTAGGAACCTGAGACAGTTGACTCGTGTGGTGGAATCGACAGCTAATATCACTGCCAGTGCCCTTGGTAATATCACCACAGAACTTCAGGCGGAAAGGCTTATGACGTTACAAAACCGTATGGTTTTAGACGTGGTCTTAGCAGATCGAGGTGGGGTATGTAAGGTGATCCATTCGAGCTGCTGCATTTTCATTCCAGATAATGCTCCGACCGTCTATCAAGCCATCTCAAGGTTGCATAAGATCTCTGAGTACGTGGACGTAGGGGATTGGACACTGCTTGGGTGGTTTTGGGGCCTGATGTCGACGTGGGGTTGGAAGATTCTGATGATCATCGGAGTTGTTGTAGTGTTCCTGTTCACGTGTTGCCTTTGTGTGCAGTGTGGTCCTGCCTTATGTGGCCTCTGCGCTACGACGTGTATAAGACAGCCGCCTGTTACCAAGGGAGCTCGGTTGGACAGAGCTATGTTACAGCAACATCTAGATGGTCTGATGAATATCGAGTATGATTCTGACTAGTGCTTGCCTACATGAGGGCAAAAGGAGCGTCTGAGGTTCCGTGACGATCGTAAGTGGTGTTTCCAACTCGCACGAATATGGTCGAGTCTGGTATCTATGAACCGCAAATGACGAGTTTAGTGGGTGTGCGCAGTTTCGCTGTACTAACCTAAACCGTTCGTCTGTTTCGTGGGTTTATACATCTGTACCCACGGGTTCCATCTTAGATATGGCATCCATTTTGTCTCTTGCCCTCAAGTAGCCAGCGAACGGACGTTGTCCGCTTCGCGACCCTGGGATTCCCAAGACTCTTGCGGAAGACACGTTTCCTTTGAAAGTGTCTTTATGATGAGGGGGATGATACTGTAAGGCAGATGGCCCCGCTCGAGGCTCATCTTGCCGTGCCGGTCTGTTGTCTCAGCCGTGCATCTCATTAGGCACGTCTCTTTGATGCTTGCAGTTCGTGTTTCCCGATACCACCCCTTTTACACCCTTTTCGATCTCCCCACTGTTTCTGCCTTCCTCTGCACCTGTCCTTGTTCCTTCTTCGATCTGTTTACTGCCGATTGGAATGTACTAATGGTGGGAAGATGGGTTTTTACAGTTGGGAACCACGAATGTTTCTGTACTTATGTTCCGGACCTTGAATGCATTTAAAGCGACCCCTCTCGGGGATAATTATGGGAACCAAGTTGTAAACCTTTGTGTACCATGTTAGCCTATGAGAGAAATGTGTATAAAAAGGAGCGATCCACAGTAGCAAATTGAAGCAGATCCCGAAAACATACCCGTTGTGTACTTCTCGTGAATTCTGTGTTCCCTGCAGTAAATAAACCTCGAATCTTTGACGCCGAAGGAAGTGTCCCGTGTCTCTGTCATTTGTACGCCGGAACAGGTTACCCACGAAGGTTTCAGGTGTTGTCCCCTGGCACCGCTGGGTCTTAAATAACCCAGTCCTTCAGTAGCTTGGTCAGAACAGTTAGCTCAGTGGGTCTGAGATAGTGTGGAGGAGAATATGGGATTGATTCACTTATTTGGCTGATGCAAACATATAGATATATATTTTTCCCCACACCAGGGGGTAAAGGGGCCCTGATAGGGGCGCCCAAAGTCATTTTCAACAGCCTTTCCATTTCAGAAAGTCCAACATGGAAAGGCTGTTGGAGAGTGATATCATAATCCTGATGGTTGAGCCGAGGCCGGCTCCGACATGATTATGGGATTATGTGTGTTTCGGACGGGTTCCTTACACAGCAAAGATGCATGTTGACTGTCTTTTTGGTTCCTATCTTAGACTCATAACATTCACATGAAATCTCAATTTTATGTTTTACCTGGACATGGACACTCCCCTTAAAAATGGCAACCAAGAACTTTCAATGACACATGATCACGGGTTGGCTGTTCTGATTGAGGATAAAGTGAAGGAAAATAAATGTTTCGCGTAGGATGCTGGATTACTATATGGTGCACACTTATTTACACTAATCCAGACAACCCTTATGGTGATTTTAGTGGTGTTTTACAACCTTAGAAAGCTCACTAAGTGGAAGATGTGGAGAGAAGTCTTCAGGCTTAGTCAAGAAGGAGTGTTAGGCAGCTTGTTAACACTCCTGTAGTGTAGGTAAGTGAATAAGAACAACACAGTGTTGTTTAAAAATAGTTATTTATTATGAACACTCACTAATACACTGGTATATCTCCTACCCGGAGATATAATCACAATACACACAATACTTCAATAGTAGAACAGGTAAGTAGCACACATATACAGTGGTCTCCAGGGGGAGACCAAACCAGATACCAAAAAACTGGAATACGAACTGCAACCAAAGTCAAGACTTGACCCAGAACACTTAGAAGAGCTGGGGACCCAAGGAACAACCCTAGGCAAGTACCCAGGAACCTCACGTAGCCTTGTGCAGAGTGGAAACACAGTTGCATACTCAATGCAAGTCAATGAGGAAGTCGCAGTTGCAGTTTTCAAGAAGGAAACTTCCCTGAGGACCCTGAAGAAACCCTGTGGAAGATGGAAGGTTGGAGAGTCACCCCACTCGTGGATACCCTCGGAACCAGGATACCTAAACCAGGGAAGTCGGGTGCATAGGTGCGCAGTGATATTAGAAACCACCGTAGACCACAATGAAGGACATCAGTGAAGATGCCACTGGCCAAGAAGGTGAAAGAGTCCGGTGGAATCTAAGGATGGATTCTTGAAGAGGAGTACCTGCAAGCAGAGGGGACAGAGTCTATGCCACTTAGGCATGGAAGACCAATGACCACCAATGACGGAAGTTGCAGGAGGGTTGACTGTGACCTTGTTGCTACAGCTGTGAGGACCAGGCGATGCTGTAGAAGACCAAGAGCCGTTCATGAGCTGTCAAATGTCGGAAGTCGAGAACCAGAGGGTCGATGTCCGGTGAAAGCATCAACATGCCTTGGCAGCAGCAACAGACTTGGATGAAGGTGCAGTGTCGGGACCAGCAAGGTCCATGGGACTCACCAAGTGCAGGAGAGTCAGAGCAGGCCCCGAGCAAGCAGGGGAGCCTATATATCCAAAAAAGACCCTCAAGATGACCCACAAGCTGAAGGCTCAGGAGTCACAAGAGGACCTCGAGAAGCTCACAAAAGATGCAGGCCCACGGTGCAGAGAATGTGATGAGGATAAAGATCTTGGTAGGAAGAGATGCTGGAGGCTGGAGCTTTTTGGAACCTGAAGATCTCTGGATGAGAGAGTCAACATGCCTTGGAAACAGCAAGTCAATTTAGTGCACAAGGATGTTGTTCTTTTCAGCGGTTCCGACGAGAGATACTGGTCTCAAATTTGGTGAGAAGACAGTGCAGGCCTCGAGGGAGTTGTAGAACTGCCACCCGTGTTTCTGGTCCTCTTGGTGTCCAGAGGAGGTCAGGAGCAGCAGACCGGTCAGCTTAGGTGCGGTGCCTGCAGATGAATGGGAGTGACTCCTCCACTCCAAGGGAGATTCTTTCAGTGTCTTTGATGCAAACAGCCCTGGAGAAGAACCTGTATGAAGCACAGTCACAGAGGATGCATAAGACTGGCAGGATGACGAGATCAGGAGCAGCAGTAGTCTTCCCAGATGCAGTCTCGGTTCCCAAAGCGAAGTCCAGCAACGTCCAAAGTGCTCAGATGGTTAAAGATGAAGTGGTTACATATCTGATTCCTATCCCACAATGAATATGAAGAGCCACCGAAAGGTAAGCCCTTAAGTACCCAAAGGAAAGGGTTAGGACAATTCATGGGTCCCTCTCAGAGGAGGAGCTGGACAGAGGAGAGGATACTCGCATGTCCTTTGTGACGTTTCGTGCCAGAGCAGGAGTCAATGTCACCCTGAACTGGTTTCAATTGGAGTATGCAAGAATGTACCCTTCAAAGCAGTCTAGTGGTGCTGGCACCAGACTAAGGCCTGTTTGGGAGGTGCTCAGACCTTCCTGTGATAGAAAACCTATTGTTCTACCTTCTCCTGCTCGAGCCTGGCTCAGCAGCAGGAGGGCAGAGTCATGTCTGTGGTCGGCAGCAGCACTAGATTGCCGTTAGGCCCTGAAAGGCTGATACCGGGAATACAGGAGGGCTCCCTAGGGTAGCACCCCAGTACATGGAATCCTACATCCAACGCTGGAATCAGTGTTTTGGTAGGATTCCAAATATGTTTATGTTTTTTGGTGCAGACAATACATAGTTGGACAACTCGTAATTGACTTGATGTCCACTATATGTATAAAATGGCTGACCAAACTTACAAAGCCTGGATAATCAACTCTTGAGTTCGTAGGGGGTGTCCCTCACACTTATAACCAAGCACCGTGCCTTCAGGATTGAAAGGCCTACCTAAGAGGGTGACATAGGTTTAAGTGCAGTGACCTCAGATATAAGGAAACTTATATTTGTTGTGAGTGGTGTTAATACTGGCTCACACAGGCTGCAATGGCAGGCCTGTAGTCATAGTTTGAGTGGTCTCTCATGGGTGGCATAATATATGCTGCAGCCCATGGGAGACCCCTGGTGTACCTATGGCCTGGGTACCTCAGTACCATATTCTAGGGACTTAGAAGGGTACACCATTAGCCAATTGGGAAGGTATTAATGTATTTACCATAGTCCAATTTAGGGAGAGATCCCAGTGATGTGGGTCCGGATTAGCAGGATCCCAGTCAGACTAGTCAGAAAACAGAATTGCACCAGCAAAAAGAGGTGGTAAAAACAGATCCTACTTTCTTACACTTCATAATAAATATAGATACATTGTTGCATTTACATTTTAATGTTGGCTTCTAACAGTTCTCTAAACAAATGAGAAGTCACACCAGCTTTCTAATAATAAACAGATGGATTATGTTTTCGAGAAAGAACAAATAAGATGGTGTTCTTCCATTAACTGTTGCTGTTTTTAGAAGTCTGGTTTGTTGAGGACTAAGAAGCTTCCTCATCACAATGTGAGGTATGTTGTCCCTAGTGACCTTCCTTACAGTAGCAGCCAGTTTCTTGGCAAAGTGGTGGTCGGAGGGAGACAAAACAAAGAAAAATACAATAACTAACCTGTTCGACACTCCTCTCTGGATCTGTCATGGTGCACAGCAGGCACAGGCTCCCAGTACTTGAAGTACATGGAAGCAGCATCAGGATTGGCCTGAGTGCTGATGATTCGCACTCCCAAGGAGACTGGGTGCCTGCGCTGGGTTGGAGAGAGCTTCAATGCGCAGAAGGGTTTGGCTGGCCTGAGACGGCTGGCCAAACCTTCATGCACATTGACAACCAGTGGAGCTACAACTCTCCATCTGACTGTCATTTACGTGCACCCCCCCCCCCCCCCCCGGCGACGCTACAGAGAAAAATAAAATGATAACAAACACAGGTTTATTATCATTTTATTAATAATCTTTTAGCTGCTGTTTGGGGGTGGCAGAGGACAGCTGCTTCCTGTGTGGAATCCTGTGTGACTTCCTCCGTAGGAATGCAGTAGAATATAACATTGTCCCACCAGGAATGGACTTTCATATCCATAAGATTGGCATTTGGTGGCCAGAAATCTTGAACCCAGTCTAATCTCTTCTCTACAGCAATAAGTTTCTTTTAAACTGTGTCCAGATTAGCATTGAAAGAACCAAGTAATGAACGAATGGGCTTCACGTCTTCTGACATTTGTGTCACCTTTGGCTCCAACTTTCCAATAGCCGTGCTGATATTTAAGGGTTTGTTCATGAGAACAGCAAGTGTGAAAGCAAGAGTCTAAGACATGGCCAGCATTTTCTTTCACTGGTATGGGCTTCAGAGAACAATAATTTCCACTTTGGTTTAGGGGCAGGAATCCTGAAAATACACAGAGGGCAAAAAAATCCTCAAGGCTAGTCAAGGATTCCCCTCATAGTCAGTGCAATGCACCTGCATATGGTTCAAGACATGGGTAGGCCGAGGTTCCCACCAACTATGGTAGCATTGATGGTTACTGACAGTGTTTAATGACCCAACATGCACACATTCAAGTGATGAGAGCCAATGCGAGTCTTAAAGCGGGGGAGAACCATGTGCTGAGGACTGGCATACTCAAATATGCAGTAGGGTGCCTCATGGGTAGATAGAGGGTAAACATTTGAGTTCAATTGAGGTGCCCAGGGCCGGACTGGAAACCCAAAGTTGCCCTGGCAATTTTCTCAGACCACCCCTTGGGGAAGCACTGCCTGGCCCCCAGGAGGCTGGAAACGCTTGCTGGCTGCTGCTTTTGTTATTGGGGGCCGATATTGCAGCACCGCTGCAAAACCGACCACCAGTATCAATACCGACCACAACCACTGCAAAACTGGCCCCTACCCTTCCAGCCTCCTGGGAAAACACCTGATGGCCAGTACGGCCAGTTCAGCCCTGCAGGTGCCCAAGCAGAACGGTAGTGCAAAATTATGTTTACCCCATATTAGTGTCCCTTGAAACAGCAGTGAAGCTTGCGACATTCTGACACCACAGGTCCGAGAGATAATGTTCAACTCAAGAGAAGGGGCAGGCAATAACTTCAGATGACTCATCCTATTTTGCTGATGGCAGCTCCCAGTCCTTGGGAAGGGCAGCACAGAGACAGTTTAGCAAACAGGTAAGTAGGCTGGTATATTCTCCATTACAGAGCATTTTACCAATGTCGTATGGTAGTCCTCGAGAGCTACCCACATCTGGAGCTGCAACACAGCCGTGGTTCAGAGGAAGTGCGGCAGAGCAAGCTAACCTTGGAGCAGGTCTCTGTAAGGTGTACACGGCACCCCGCAGCAACACTGCTGTGCTGAAGGGAGGGTCATGGTCAGTTGACCGACACAATCTTGGAACAGAATGTGGCGAATCGGCTAGGGGTGTCGACCTCGCAACTGGGGAAACGGGTTCAAGTCTCGGCAGGGACGCTCAACATCCTGTGATTCTGGACAAACCACTTAATCTCCCCATACCTCACAAAAATGAATGTGTCTGTCTGTAACGTAACTGGTGCTCATGTAAAGCTCTTTGATACCTTTGGGTCTAGTTCACCCTATATAAGACTGCACACAAAAAAACTTCAAGGTTTTGAGGCTGCATTGCAATACATTGCTGTGCCAGGACCAGCTACGCCAGACCCAGCCTGCACTGCACCACATACTGAGCAGTGTGACGCAGGGGGACCCTGTTAAGCCGTGGCTGAGCCACCAATGAGTGGCTGTGTCACGGCTATCGGACCAGGATCAGGGGACTTGCCGGTGGCCAATCACGAATCATGAAAATATGAACCTGTAGTAAGCGTGACAAGTCCAATAGTTGGCCATGCAGTCACTAAGACCACTGCATGCAGGCGCGCAACACCCATTGGGCTCACAAGGCTTCAGCCCCTCCCCCGTTGTGTGTGTCAGCACGGGCTGACACAGCTTTGCGGGCAGGCGACAATCTAATTGCAGCCGCACCAGAGTACATAACAGGTCTTTAAAAGACCATCTACTTGTGTTTTCATCGCATTTTACAGGCCCTCTGTCTATGGTTCGAAGAATTAGCCCCCCCGAAATTTGGCTCTAGTTGCCCGCCTGACTGCATGCCTTAATGCTCGCCAGGGAATTCCGACACCCACAGCATGCCCCCAGACGCCTTCTCGGGTTCAGGTAGCCTTACCATGGAAGAGACATTTTTCTCTACATCTAACCCCGCCTCCAGCTACCGCTTTTTAAATAAAACAGAAACACATTTATGTATCAAAAGCATTACTTTAGACTTCTTTTAACTTGCAGTTGTAAACCACATTCTCTAGAACAGAAGGACATGAAAGTCCCATGTACCACTTTTAGCTATCTGTGCAAATAATCCCCTACAGCTGCAGGGAGCACCAGCACTGTGGAATTGTGGGACTGCATACACTTCACTGATAAACACCCCTCGTCTGACTTGCACGCTTTTAACACATGCACAACTTCTTGTTAGGAGGCAAGGGCCCAATCAAATTACTTGGCGTTCAGGACACAGTTGAGGACAGGGCTTTTCAAACTGTAATTAAGTTTTGCACACGACTTCAGAATGCCACACAAGAGTCTTCTGCACTGATCAGACTCTAAAAACCATTGCAAATGTCCGAGAATAACGTATTTTCTTAATTAATGTCAGCTCTCTAAAGTTACTGAAAGGAGACACTCTACACTTTGTAAAACTGTCAAACACAAATATATTTTGATTAACAGGCAAGGCGTTCATTGTCCTCGGTAACAAACAAGATCTCTATGTAAGCTCCAGAGAGAGAAAGAAAGCAGACAGTCACGAACTATCAAACACATCTCAAGAGCTTAAGAAACATGACCGAAAATTAAAAACACATCAGAACATCGAGTGATAACATCCAGTTAAATGCCACAGTGTTCATCATCTGTGCTCTGCATGCAGAAGAAAAGCAGATCACATGCAAAGATTTTCTTCGATCCTATCTCATCCCTTTTGGCAAACAGAAAGAGGAAACATACTCTAATATCCGGACTTTTATTCCCTTCTGTTTTTCAATGGCATCGGTAATTCTAGTCCATATAACGTTATTTTCAACTTTTAGCTGATGTGTATCATAGCTGAAAAAAACAATATAGAAGTTTGTTAATTTGTTTGTAGTTCACTTTTTCACATAATGCAGACTGTGCAGCAGAGCATTGTTTGAGGAGATAATATGCATCTTCAATGTTCCAAGACGCACATGAGAAGGAAGAGTCCAATCGCATTAGAAATGTAGGGGCATATTTACAAGAATTGGTGCCAACCAGTTTTTGCAGTAGTTAGCAGCAATTTTTTTAACGCAGTCTATTTCCCAGTTAGCAACGTATTTACAATACTGCGCTACATGGCGTTAGCATCAGAAAGCCGTGGCGAAAACTGTCGCTAACACTAGCGTCAAGACGATAAAAAAATGTACGTTAGCTTGTGAAAAGTGACAGAAGGCCAATCAGTGGCAAAATAATTCACGTTAGTCAGCCCAACGTCACTTTTCAGCCTCAAGAGGCAAAAATACCTATAAATGCACCTTTAATCAAGAAAATTTAATAAAAACAATGGAATGCAGAATGGAGCAGCCAGGGGCAAGTTTAGCCACAGGTCAACAACCCCCAAGCCCCCCAACAGCCAGGAAGACCAGCCAGAGTCCCAGGGGAAGATGAAATGCAGAATTAGGGCCTCATTTATGAAAAGTGGCGCAGCACTTTTCATAGCGCCATCTTTGAGACACCATGGCAGCCGATGCCTGGAAGCGCAGACAGGGTCCGAAGACCGGAGGCCTCGCCGGGCCTGCGTCTGAGATCCGTAGTGGGAGGTGCCGGTGTTGTAGATTTGCTGCAGCCTGACGGTGGAGGCGGGCTGCGTCAGGCCCAAGCCTGTGGTCTGTGGCAGTACACATTGAGGCGTCAGCAATCGCCCTTAGATGGGGATGAAGTTTGGCAGGTTTCATTGAGACACATTGCTGACCTGTGTGAGAAGACCACCTGGTACTCCTTGGAAAGGTGATTAGTAGAGGCGCTCCTATGCACCAATGTAGGGAGGTCTGCACTGCATAACTTGCTGGCTGGACCCTGTGGAGGGTGGGGCCCCTGAGCTGCACTGAACTTGTGTGGGGGGAGCATTGCAACTTCACGCCTAAGGGGGCCTGTTTCATCACCTGCATCAGGAGATTCTCCAGTGGACTTGGTGGCCACTGCTGTACCCAGGCTTGTGAAATCCCACCTGGCTGAGTCTCCTTCTGGCTGAGTCACAGATTTGAAGAGAGCGCCGTGGACTGAGCCCCAGTGTTGATGTCCAGGTATGGAGAAGGTGGGACACTGAGTAGAGGAGGTCCAGGGGTCGTGTTGGGCCCAGGCCTAGCGCCAGTGGGTGGTGCACACCGTGCCTTGAGCAATCCCTGCACTGTGGCTGACCAACATCACTGAAAGCATTGCACAAGACTGGTGGGTGACTCCACTAACTGGCTCTAGTTACTGATATAGGCCATTGGTGGAAGTGGATGCCAGGAGTACGAGGGTCGGTTAAGGCCCAGGCCCTTGGGTGCGCCTCTAATTCTGCCATCACTCACTGGGGTACTGGAGAACACGGAATCTAGTTGCCACTGTTAGATCGGAGGAGGCAACTGGGTGGTGCTGCATTTCTCACCTCCTCTTAGTAAGCTCCTAGGTGTACAGGGGATTTCCATCTTTGCCACCTGAATGTAGATTCCTGGCTAGCATACACCTGATTGGAGGAGAGGCCCCGGCTGGCCGCACTGCACCAATTGTCATATATAGTACCTGGGAGTCTGGCGCAACAATGGCCTGCTTGCAGATGGGGTCGTTGTCGACATTTAGCACTCCTCCATATCGGTGAACCGAGCTGCTGGGGAACGCTGGTTGCCAGGGAAGTTGACAGTGGACAACCTGTTCTCCAAACTAGACTCTGTAGTTACAGCAAGTACCACTCTTGAACAAACAGGCACTTCCTTTGAGGGCTGCATAGACAAAATCACAGTCGACTTAACCCTGGACCACTCAGATCATCACAAGCTGACTTACAAGGTACACAACATTGAGCAAGAACTGGCCAAAGTCTTCTCTGAGAACCCTGAGTGCAGCTTTGGAGGTGTAGCAGCTAATGGCACATGTGAAGTCACTGGAAAGAACAGTGAAGAATATGGATGGCCGCTCCCAGTGTAAGGTGTTAGGGTGTTGGATCTGCCTGAGGTAGCAGAATGTGGCATATACTGAGGTATGGTTGTGTGACCTACTGCCAGCAGGTTCACTCTCCCCATTCCTTGTTGTGGAGCAGGCCCATCAAGTTCAGACGAGCCGTACACTTCAGGTCATAGACCCTTTCTCTTCCGCCTCCTACAGGTATCGTGACATTGTCCTGTGGGAGGTATGCAAGCTGGGGGAGGTGAAAGTGGATAGCGCCACTGTTATTTTCTTCTCTGAATAGGCCACTGGGTTGCAGTGGGCTTGTCTCTAGTGGTTAAGAAATGCCTCTGAGAGATGGGCATCAAATACTTCCTCCTCTGCCCCGTAAATGCTCCGAGTGATCTCAAATGTTGACACACAAATCATTGACGCTGCAATCTACTAGTCGCCAGGTGCTGCGGACAGGAATTGAAGGGTCTGCGCAACAAGCAGTCATTCATGAAGCCAGTTGTACTGGGAGGCATAGGAGGAGCATGCATCCACGCCACAACTACAAGCCACCCCCAATCTGCAACAGGTTGTACAATAGAGGTGGAAGGAGCTGCATGTGACACTGACGATGCGCAATTGCACTCAGCGACAGGATCCCAACACTTCCCCTGGACGCTCTCCCAGCAACATGGGCTCCATTGCGACATGGTCATCTGGTGCAGAGTCTGTGCATCCCCGGATGTGACTCCTAAGATGGCAGATAACCCAATTTAATGACGACAGGTTGGGCGTCCCCCCTTCTTCCACAGTTACAGACCGCTCCGGAGAGTCCCTGGCTTTTGGCAGTTCCTGGTATCCAGCTTCCTGTTGCTGAAGTTCCAGTCTACCGAGGTCAGCACTCATAGGGTCCAGGTAAGCGATGCATGTCAGATGTGGTTGTCTCTTTGCTGCTCCGAGCTGCAATGGCGTGTGGTCCATGGCGTTGTTGACCTTGCCAAGGATGAATTGTGGGAGCTCTTCGATTATCCAAGGGCCTTATTTATGATGCCCTAGCAGCACTCTTGCAACACTGTGATGTCATGTGTTTGACGTTCCGCTTGAGAAATGAGCGACAGCATATTTACAAGGCCACGCAAAGCCAATTTAAGTGGCTTTTTATATACTTGTAAGTATGTGCCCCTTTTACGCCTTAAAAAGTTGTTCCATGCAGTGGTGGCCGGCATGGCTCATGGGTAGTGGGGCGGGTGGGGAAGGTTGCAGGGGATCTCAACCGCACGAGGAGTGCATTCTACAAAATAAATAGAAAAAATTAATTAACTTACCTTGCCGCAGAGTCCAATGTCTCTGCTCCTGCTTTCCCTGAGGAACCGGAAACACATCTAGGCCCCACTGAGCAATCACAATGCTGCAATGCAGTGTTGTCATTGGTTTTGAGTATCCTGGTTCGACACTTAACCAGGAAATGTGGGCCTGGGAATGTTCTTCACGCAGAATGTAATGCAGCCTGCAAGGAGAAAGGGGAAAGTGCGCATGACTGGTTTTTGTGGCCCGAGAGTGCCGTTCAAACAGTCATTGCGCACTTAGGAGTGAGCAAACCACTCCTCCCCTGTCCTGCTGCGAGACCAGAGCAGCCCCACCACCCGCAAAGCAGCACAAGCATAAAAGCATATTAACTGAAAGTTATTATCCTTTTAGATTTCTACTTCTAAAGCAGTAGGGCGATGCTCCTCCAACATACCAACATAGCGGGAAAGTCGCCACTGGTTCAATGGGTGTTACTGTGGGCGTTCCCACATCAAACCAATTGAATCGGAAGCATGCCCAGGGTTACGAGAAACCGGAAATCTTCAGAATGCATCTGGATCTAATACCACCCCAAGGATGAGGTTTGGAAGGCGCTACAAGGGTAAATGTTTTAATTTCTCCTCTTTTTTTCACTTTATCTGGGTCTGCAGCATTCTGCAGCACACAGGGAAGGAGGAAATGCCCTGGATTGTTTTGTGCAGGTAAGTGTCCCTTCCTGCACAACAATCAACTCTGCAACACAGTCACCCTTACACCATGGCCCAAGGGTGCTTGCATGGGCGCATGGCAACCATTGCGCATCAATTTAGGGGAAAAATACCGGGGCCCTTATCCATTATGTTATGTTATGTTAATCACAACTTCTAAAGCACCCGGTCACCCATAGGTTTCATGGAGCTAATCGTAAATAATGTTGCAACAGGGTGACTATGCACATGCTTGCGCAAACAGCCAGGTCTTCAAAGCTTTCCTCAAGCCCAGGAGATTGTCACAGCTCCTGAGTGTCAGGGGGAGGGAGTTCCAGAATTTAGGGGAGAGGTAGGCGAAACAGCGCCCTCCTTGCCGCTTCCTTTTAAAGGAAGGGATGGTGAGCAAGTGGAGGTGGACCGATTGGAGACTTAGTGTGGGGGCGTGCTTTAAGATCATGCTATTAATGAATCTGGGGATTTTGCCATGTAGGGCCTTAAAGGCCAGGCAGCCTACCATGAAGGTCACCCGCTGGGCTATGGGTAGCCAATGGAGATTCGACAGCATAGGTTTGGCTGAGAGCCATTTAGGTTGTTTATGGATAAGTCTGGCCGCTTGATTTTGAACAATTTGCAGGCGTCTTATTAGTGCAGCTGGTAGTCCTAGGTAGAGAGAGTTTGAGAAGTCAAGCAGAGAGAGTACCAAAGCTATCACCACCTGTATCAGAGCGGAGTGGGTCAGCAAATGGGCGATTTTCTTGATTTTGCGCAGTTGATGGAAACTAAAAGAGATCACCCCTCCCACCTGTCCTCTAAGTGAAAGATCTGCATTTATGATGATCCCAAGACTTTTCACCGAGGGAGAGGGAGTGGGCGGTGGCCCAAATTCTGTCGGCCAGTAGTGCAGGCCCCAGCTGGGGCCCATTCGACAGTTTAACATCACTAGGGCATCAATTTCTTGATGTACTTGCAGTGCGAATTTTGTACCACGTTGCACCGTGTTTACAAAGTGATGCATCTAGGCATATGCGTGACCTTGTAAAGCCCTGTGCCACATTATACCTGCATCAGGTATGATGTATGCAGCGTGTCTGTTCCCCGCAACAAAGTCTCATAGGAGTGGAGCAGTGAAATCTATCAGATTTCACTGTGACAATTCTAGGAAACCACTGTGTCAAATCCTTACACCTGCCGCAGGGCAGACGTAAGGGTGATGCAGTGCCATAGGGATAGGCTGGCCCCATGCACTGCTGGAGGAGAGTCATGCTTGCGACACAACTGCAGCAATGCATGACTTCAGCACTGACAGATACATCACGAATCCAGACATATTTGTCAATGATTGTAACATAGAGTGATGTACAGTAAATACTATGTTTGTCTTTTATTCTTTAAAACACAGCTGGTCTCCCATTACTGGAAGTCCCCAAGATTGCTTGATAGATGACCCAACAGTATCGCCTACTGAGACTAAACCATCTAGGCTGCAAAACCAATCCTGGATTTCTCCTACTACTTTTCCTTGTTTTGCCAGACTATCTGTACCATGCATATTGGTTAAGAGGGAGTTAGTAAAATCTGAGGTCCTCAGTGGGTCTGAATTTTAGGAACCTGATAAGTAATCAGGAGTGTCCCGTGCAGGTAAAAGCATTGGGGCGGGGTGGGGAGGGAGTCGAAAGATGACGACAAGGGAAATTATATTTAAAAAAGAAAACTACTTACCATGCGCTCGCCGCATTGCCTATAAATTAAGTCTCACTGCTCTCTGCCAAGCTACCGGGGGGGTTGAGCACAGGTTAATTTGGGGGTTTTGCCTTATCGTGACTGGGATTGTCATTTCTGCTTGACCAGGGCTAACACCCCAGGCAACCAATTACCCAATTTCGAACACTTCATTTTGTGGTGTATTGTCACTGTGTTACTGTTTAAAGTGTTGCACAAATTCTTTATAAATTGCCTCTATGTAAAGCCTGACTGCTGTGTGCCAAGCTGCCAGGAGGTTGAGAGCAGGTTAATTTGAAGCCGTTTGCTACTTCACCCTAACAAGGACTGTGGTTTCAGCTGGATACTTCAGTAGAGTTTTAATCCCCTCAAGCAGCAACCCAATTTCTTACAGCCTACTAATCAGAGCACCTGCTTCCCACATAATATCAACACTAATGTGGTGGTAACTTAATTTAGTGGTCATTTCCATAAATTGGAAACCTGTCTAGTGGCATGTAAGTAGCTTTGAAGTATATCAAAATGAGAATCATTCTATGTTAGACCTGGTATCCTTGGCGTGGTTTCCCTGGTCTTTTTGCCACTACATCCTGTATTTTTTACTAAGTGCTGGGCTTTGTTTATTTGCTGGTTTGTGTACTCTGGGCAGTGTAATACTGCTGATCAGTGCTATATTGCAAGTACTCCCTGTGTAAATTGTGATCATTATTGGTTAATCATGATTGGCATATTTGATTTACTAGTAGGTCCCTAGTACACTGCACTATGTGTGCCCATGGCCTGTAAATCAAATGCTACTAATGGGACTGCAGCTCTTAGTGTCCCACCCACATGGCACTGATTGTGCCACTCTGCAGCCATGTCTCAGACCTGCCACTGCAGTGTCTGTGAATGTAGTTTTAAACTGGCATGTGGACCTGACAAGTGCATCTAATTGCCACGCCCAAACTTACTACATGTAAGGCATCCCTAAGGTAGGCCCAAGGCAGCCCAGATATACAACTTTGGATTTCTTTTAATATCTCACAAACTACTGAACTAGTTTACTCAAAATAACAAAAAGCACAATCTGCAGGCCAAAAGGCAGCTTTCTGTCAAATTTGGTACACCTGTCCAGTGCTGCAGGCATGTCTAAAGAGTCTAGGTGAATTAACTTGGGAAACACACTTTTGTGCCCCCCCTTTTCCTCCCCCAGCGTAACAGATGACCCTGAAATTGCCACGCACAGCAAGAATTCCCGACACACTGGTTTGGAAAATGTAGTGAAGATTCGTCAAATGGCGCTAAAGATATAGGCAAGTCAAAAAACTATTTTCTTATGGAAACATGGTCCTAACTTTAACTACTTACTGGTAACTGCCATGATATCTATCCAAGGGGAGCCTGAATAAAGCTCGTATTTCTGCACAAGCTGGCCCGGACATTGCTTTTTTCAGATTTGATCATTGGACAAGTTTGGTATCTTTTGGGACTCGATATCCCGTCGGGGGCCACCGCCGGAAGTGGCAGGGGTTCAGAGCGACAGCTAGCTTTGGATATCTATATTCTTAAATCTTTTTTCACTGAAAGAAAACAAAGATTACAGAGATGTTATAGTTAGGCTGACATTACACTCATACAAAACCGGAGAAATTCAGCTGTTATAGTTAGCTGAGCTAACTATAACTTAAGCCCCTGCAATGCACTGCATATGACCTCACATGTTTCATCACTCCTGACATGGTCAGTGACATTACTGATGACATCACTCATGACGTCATCCACAGAACCACTCAACCCCCTTCTCACACCCCATACAACTTCTTGTACACCCACTTATACACCCACTCACAGACCCATACAAGTACTCACATACTTACTCACTCCTCCATAGAGCCACTCACACACCCACTCACTCACTTGTACAGCCACTCACACAAGCATTCTCTCACCCATAGAGCCACTCATACAACCAGTCACTCACCTGTGCACTTACTCACACAGCCACACATTCACCCTATACAGCTACTTACACACCCACTTATTTATCTACAAAGTCCCTCACACAGCTATACAGCCTCTCAACACAGCCACTCACTCACCCAAACAGTCACATTATTTACTCACACACCCATACATCCACTTAAATTCCCATTCACACATCCCTACAAGCAATCACACATCTGCTCACTCACCCATACACACAGATATTAATTCTCCAATACAGCCATTCACACAGCAACTCACCTAACCAAACACCTGCTGAAACAGTCATTCACTCACCCATACAGCCACTTACACACCCACTCACTCATACAACCATTCAGACACCCACTCACCTACCCATACAATCACTACACACCTACGTATCCACCCATAGAGCCACTCATACCATCACTCACTCATTCATAAAGCCATTGCCACACCCACTCACTCATCAATACAGCCACTCACACAGCTACTCACATACCCACTTACACACCCATACAGCCATTCACACACCCCTAACACACAAGGATACATACAGTCACACAGGCACTCATATAAGTTAGAAGCCTTATGACTTAGTAGTAGTGCACCTAGTATAGTAACTTAACTTTTGCAGTAAGTTAGTATATATGTTTAACTATCAATCTACTAGAAAACACTTACAGTCACTGGATGATATCATCCTTGATGTCATTTGAGAAGTAATCAGTTATGTCACTCTCCATGTCATGAGTGATGTAATATATGAGGTAATAAGCATAGCATTACTGGGTGTAAATTATAGTTAGCTCAGCTCAGCTAACTATAGCTGCTGAATTTCTCTGGTTTTGTAATTGTAATATAAGCCTGACTA
Source organism: Lissotriton vulgaris (assembly GCF_964263255.1). NCBI lineage: Eukaryota > Metazoa > Chordata > Amphibia > Caudata > Salamandridae > Lissotriton > Lissotriton vulgaris. The sequence goes on from NC_141697.1 coordinate 122,607,308, forward strand.
TAATGCTCTGTAACCTTTTTTTTTTAGTGAATTCCTAAGGTATTTAAAATTCCATTTTCTAACTACAATGACCCTGTAACCTTTGGTTTTTATGTGAAGTTGTATGTTTTTTCAAATTCTATTACCTAACTATAACGTCCCTATAACCTTTGGTTTTTCAAGCGAATTTCTATTGTTATTTAACTAGTAGTTGCGTTTGCAGAGTGGTGGAGAAAGAGGCCAGAGCTCCGAACAGCTCTCTGGAATCCTGCTATTTCTGACTTACTGGAGGTAACAAGAGGGCTTCTGGGCCACTAAGAACCCTCAGCTTCCTGGGACTGGCTTTGGGCTATAACCCCTCTTAAGCAAAGCTAGCTTGAATCCAGCGGCATAAAGAGCACAAATCTCACATCTGGGCATACCCTTCCCACTTAAGGCAATACAAAAATATTTTTTTTGTGTTGCTATAATCTACTTACTAAGTCAGCACGTTTCGACATGCTACATTTTGTGAAAATCCATCTATGGAAAAATTGTTAGGGAGGGGTTAAAAAAATAAGCAAATCTTCACTTTAGTTCACAAAGGGAATTTTTCTGACATGGAACAGCTGAATAGATTTACACCAAAGTAGGCACTACAGTAGATTTTTACTCACAAGGTGTGTTTTTTTTGTTAGGTTAAATTCTGCTTAAACATTTTTAGATACAAGTGTTTAAAATAGTTCCAGAGTGGGCTTGATACTTTTGTATAGCTTTGCCATTTTAACTCGCGTTTCTTGACTCTTGAAGTCTGGCATTCTCATTTTGAATTTTTTCTAACATGTGACTGGCTGAATTCCGCATAAAATTGTTTTTAATTTTTTGCCTTCTTGAAACTCATGAAACGTCCCAGACAACTGAGTTTTGCATTGTGCCTTTTCAACAGCCCATAAGATGATTGACACCACAGCATTGGTCAGTGGTACTTAGGCACATGGAAAATACCAAATACTGTGGGCAGCAGGAGTTGGACATTAAGTACATCCTTTAGAGAAGACTATGCAATTCACTGAAGAAACCTCAATTAAGAACAGAGTTCAGATGTAGTCTGAAATGTGTAAAAGCACAGCAATTTGCCAGTTATTGTTATGATTTAGAAAAGGGGGTGGTGATGAACAGAGTGTCTGAGTTAAACAGACCACTCTTACCCAGTCCAAAGATCAGGGCTTGATCCATCACCGTTATTTATCTCACTGCCCCATCCCAGCTCAGAACCTGGCTATATGCAAATCAGTCTGTCCCTGGCCCAGTGCATCATGGGAACAGGGCAGACTAAACTACCAAGCCAATTCTTCACCAGAAAGGAGACAAGCTACCGGGGACCGGTTTCTGGCATTTCAGCCTTCTTCGGCCCGGCTTGCTTGAATCCTGATGGAGCAGTGAGAAAGGGACTCATGTCTAAGTATACCCTGCCACACCTATAGTGGCCAAAAACGATTTAGAAAAGGGGGTGGTGATGATGATAGAATTCACTTTTCGATGCTCTAATTACCCTATGATGACGTGTGAGTTAGCATCATATGACTAACTAATGCATTTCGTATATACACTTATGCTGAATTCATATTCTTACCTATTACTTATATTCAAATGTATGCGTGACCATATTAGTTTCTTAGCTTAGCCTGTGCGCCACCATTTTGTGTAACTCTCTGTGCCTGCGGGTTCTGCTCGCTCATGCCCCTCCCGCAGGAATACAGAAATATACTAAGACAGCAGTTTTCGTTTCTCGGCTTACTGTGGCCGAAACTAACAAGTTCCGTTATCTGCAATGTTCTCATGCCCAGAGGCGCCGAAGCCTAGCTCCATGGCCTTGAGCAGAGATAATAATGTATCCCTTGCAGGTGCAGATGCCTGCTGTATGAGAGCATTGTCCACTGTTCTGAGGCTCGGTAACTTTCCACAAGGGGCGTGCCCCATTTACTGTATTGCGTTATAATGTATTGCTGTGATGCAGAGAGTCAGTCCTCTCGTTCGCACTCCTAGGAGTGAGGTCGGACAGGGCCCTCTCATATGAGTGTTGTTTGGCCTAATAAAGATTTTTGTTTATACTTCTCCACTGTCCGGCTGACTTCCTATAAGGTAATTATAGGTGAGTGCTGTAAGTCACTCGGGTGGATTTGAGCCACGCTTATCAGATGGCGCCCGAACAGGGACCCCGCGATAAGGATCTTTCTCACCCGTAAGTGGGTAGCAGAAGACCGGGGACCCGCTGGTCGGCACGGTGGGCCCGGGATCCCATTTGATGCCGAGCTTGGTTCTCGCAGCGCTGCCCCACCCTGCTGATCGGGAGAGGTCCCGGTTCGGATCTTACGCCGGGGTCCAGAAGGCGGAACTTGAAGCTGACCGTGTTGGTCCTGGCAGCCGGAGGTGGAGAACGGTAGAGGTCGGTGCCGCCTACGGAAGGTGAGTGGTCCACCTGTGATTGCTGCAGGAACGGGAGTGTTCCGGGAGACTAAAGTGTCTCCGATGGTTTGAGGAGCCGGTGTGCTCCTGGGGCTAGTGTGCTCCGGGGAACTCAGAGTACGAGTTGGTGCTCTGACAGACTTGACGGGGTTGGGGACGTATTTCGAGGTAATTGTTTGTAAGTGATCCGACCGAATGGTACTGTGGTGAAGGCGTGGCTCATTGTGGGTAGACTCTGGTGCGCTTACCCTGAACTCCTAGTGTGGTGATTCAGTGGAGGTGTGATCCGGGTTTCCCGCGGTAAAGCGCGCAGTGATCCACAGTGCCGCACGGGTGGCGGATTTGTTCCCCTTCCTCAGAACAGTTAGCGTACTGTTCGGTCTGCGGTAGAGTCCAGGTTCCCCAGGACTTGGTCGACGGGCCTTGTCCCATTTGGTAACACGTGTTTGGAGATATTGTATATGTGTACGTGGTTCTCTGATGTACGTCTATATGTTTGTGTGTGAATGAACTTGAGTTGTGATTCCAGATAAAGTAAAGATGCCGTGTTTTAGCAAGTTGCGATGTTTTGGATGCTGTTGTCGACCCTCAGATACTAGACTGGCCGAGAGCCAACCTGCACCCCCTGAAGGGACACCGAGTTTTGATATGTATGTTAAACATGGACTGGTCCAGATTTTGTTTGGTACTTTGTGGCATCGGTACACTGCTGATAATGTGGATTTACAATGGCCTTTGACGGGTTCTTTTGATGAAGCTAAGTTGGATTATTTGCAAGACAAACTGTTTGCTAGGCGTAGCCGTCAGAGTATGTTCGACTCTTTGCGAGTGTGGCAGAAAGAGGTCAGGAAACGCAAGATGCGAGAGGAGAAAGAGGAGTATAAAAAGTCCACCCAGACTATGGCGCAGAAAGCGAAGGAACAGGTGGGGAATGAGAATGCACTACGCATGGAGCGCGCAGATAGACTTTGTAGGTTGAAGGAAAATAAAAGTTACGTAGTGAGAGAGGACGACCCAGATGAGATGGAGGACATTTTGAATGCCCGGCCCCCTCCCCCTTATGCCCCGCAGCCCTTGTACCCCTCCTTGCCACTTTCGGCCCCTAGTAGTGCCATTCCAGGTCCTTCAGCGAGTGCCCCCCAACAATCCCTACCCTCGACACCCCTCGTTTCTCTACTCCAGACCACTTCACCTGCCCCCTCACCATTTTCTTTAGCACTCCCTACTGTTTCAGCTAGTACCACCCCCAGTCAGGAGATGCTAACACCGAGTCGCGGCGCAGGTAGCGGATTGTTTTCACAGGTACGGAAGCTGCTTACACGTTCTACAGTTGGTTTAGATGAAAAAAGTATGGTGGCTAATCAGGCATGTCAATGGGCCAGGAATAATATTTATTCGTTCGAAGATATTTGGTCCACCATGAAAGATTTTGAGCCCTTGATGCAGCAGCACGCTTTGTGGCACATGTCTAATGTATTGATACCGCTATGGGAGCAGGGGTATGGAGGCGTGGCTCCGGCGGTTTTACGGGATATACAGGCTGGGGCGTACAGAACGAACACGGGGGTGAAGGAAGTGATGAGTAGTCTGCGCGCGCTATTGCAATACAGGAATGAATTGCCCTCTGTCGGTACACCCCACTTCCCAGGCCTCCACCCAATGCGAGAGGTGCACCCTATTTTTCACCCTGAGGTCCCTGAGTTGTTAGACCCAGTCACGAGGGCTGTCACACGGAACAGAATTGATGCGCATTTTCAGGAGCAATGGGTGTATACGCCATGGAAGAGAAGCGAGGTGTTGTCATTGAAGGCTCAGCTACCGGATTCCAGAAAGAATCCGACCGCCTATTATAAAGAGCTCACGGAAGCAGCGTCTTCTACTGTGATGACGTTGGCTGATGTGGAATTATTTTTCGGGCTTTTGGTCCCGGTTGATGTGTGGCGACAGGTGAAAGGTACGGATCATACGGAGGAGCTGGGAGGTACATGGCAGGAGTTGCAGGATTGGGACAAGGAGCGTAAGCCAGGGGAGAAGCCGAGGGCTGAGATATTAGCTTTGCCAGGGCGCATTATAAAGTATATGCATTCTCTCATTCCCCCGAAAAAGGTAGATTGGGACAAATTGACGGCTTGCAAGCAGAAAAAGGATGAGGCGGTCTCAGATTTCTTTACGAGGTTTGAGGAAACGTTCATGGATTTTAGTGGACAGGATGTGTCACAGGATGGAGGGTTACGACTCTTTGTTAACAGGTTTGTCACAAATTTATTGCCTGAAATATCAGCTAGACTGCAAGCGTCGGAGAGCACGTGGACGACGTCCTCTCCTTCGGGAATATTAAGTATGGCGCAATATTACGAGCACAGGGAAAATGAGAACAAGGACAAGCAGGAGAAGAAGGCTAAAGATTTGAAGACGAGGGTTTTGTTGCAGCAAGTGACAAGAGGCAGAGGAAGAGGTGCGGCGCTGAGTCGCGGAGGTGGTTTTGGGAGAGGTGAGAGTAGGGAAAGGCTGGGACCGAACCAGTGCGCCAAGTGTAAGCAGGAAGGGCATTGGTGGCGAGACTGCCCGCTGCTCCAGTCAGGTACCGGTCCAGGAAGAGGACGAGGACGAGGTAGTGGTGATTTTGGGAGACAGGCTGCGCGATCAGAAGGAGGCGGGAGACCCGGAGGCAATTACTTTGACAACGGGACAGATAGACAACAGTCGCAGAGGAGTGGGGGCCAGTATTACAACGATGATTATTCAGTGGACGATTTGACAGGGTTCTCCCACAACTAGGACAGCGTAGGACAGAGCATGGGACCAGTACTTATGGAAGTTGATCAGAGGGGACCTTATGTCGAAGCCGACTTACTAGGGTCTCAACAGAAATTTCTAGTGGATACGGGTGCAATGAAAAGTTCAGTGGCTCGTTCTCGGGTCCCAGGGGCGGCTCTGTCTGGCAAGAATAACATATCCGTGGGTTTTGCAGGAACTCCGGTGATTAGCCCCATTTCTAAACCTCTCACGTTAACGATTGGCCCTTTTACTGTTGACTCACCGTTTTTATTGACATCGAATTGTGGAGAAAATTTGCTGAGTTTAGATTTATTGAAGAGATTGCATGCCACCATTTATTGTTCTCCAGATGGCGTGTACCTTACTCTAGGCCCCAATGTTGCCCGCCCACTACAGTGCTTTTCAAAAGACGACCCGTTGCCACCTGAGTTTCGAGGCATACCCGACAGCTTGTGGGCTGCCAGTGATAATGATGTAGGGAGAATGGATATTGCCCCGGTGTCAATAAGAGTGAAGGTGGGAGCCAAATTGCCCAGAATTCCACAATACAGAATACCTAGAGAGGGTGAGAAGGCCTTGTTACAAATTATTCAAGATTTAATACAGTCTGGAGTTGTAGAAGAGACTGATTCGAATATATGTAACAGTCCTATTTTGCCTGTACTTAAAAGACGGTCACCTGATGCAACTGATAATACTCCTGATGTCTATAGATTTGTGATTGATTTGCGGCAGGTAAATAGAGTAGTGGAGCCACAGTATCCGGTGGTCTCGGACATCACTACGATATTGACAATGATTCCACCTTCGGCCAAATATTTCTCTGTCCTAGATTTGAAAAATGCTTTCTTCAGTATTCCGGTACATGAGGACAGCCGTTACCTCTTCGGATTCTCATTGGCTGGTCGCAGTTTCCGCTTCAAGAGAATTCCCCAGGGGTACACGGAGAGTCCGAGTATATACAGTCAGGCTCTAAAGGCACAATTGGATGACCTGGTACTTCCACCTGGCAACGTAATGTTGCAGTACGTGGATGATATCCTAATAGCATCGGATGATGAGCAGGGTTGTCGGGAGGCTACTGTAAAACTGTTACACCATTTGGCAAAGAGGGGGCATAAAGTGTCCCTTCCGAAGTTTCAATACTGTCGAACGGAGGTCACCTACCTCGGTCACCTCCTTTCGAAAGTGGGGAGGAGATTGACGCCGGAGCGCATAAAAGCGATCACTAACATGCAAATACCTAACACGCAGCGAGAGGTGCGCGCGTTCCTAGGCATAACATCGTATTGTCGTCAGTGGATACCTAACTATGCGTTACTAACAAAACCCCTATTGTATCTGACTACCAAAGAAGTGCGCGAACCCCTACCCTGGACCCCCGCATGTCAGGAAGCGTTTGAGTCACTAAAAACGTCTTTGTGTTCTGCGCCATTTCTTGGAACACCTGATTACCAGAAGCCTTTTGTTCTTTACGTGCACGAGGCGGAAGGTTGCGCGTTGTCTGTCTTAACTCAGTGTTTTGGGGGGAAGCAGAGACCGTGTGCATACTTCTCTGCAGTGCTCGATAATGTGGCAAGAGCGCTGCCGAGCTGTCTGAGAGCCACGGCGGCTGCTGCGGTCTCTATAAGACAATCGGCAGGGCTCGTGCTGGGATCAGATCTCACAGTAATGGTACCGCATGCTGTGGATATTTTACTGAACAGGACACAGACGCAGCATTTAACAAGCGCTCGTCTGACGGGTTACGAGATGACTCTTTTTGCGCCCCTTGTAACAATTAAAAGGTGTGCCACATTGAACCCCGCCACCTTGTTACCTATCCCCACAGATACTGACACAAATGATGATGACATACATGACTGTTTGTATAGGACTGAAGAGGAGACAAAGGGGAGGGTGGATCTGACAGACAGGCCCATGGAAGAACCGGACGGGGAACTGTATGTCGATGGATCCTGTTTTAAATTACCAGACGGTACATCGACAGCAGCATATGCAATAACAACATTACAGACGGTGGTAGAGACTTCTAGAATACCTTACAATTCTGCTCAGGCTGCCGAGATTATTGCCTTACTGAGAGCATGTGAGTTGAGTGAGGGGTTGGATGTGAACATTTCCACCGATAGCCAATACGCCTTTGGCGTGGTTCATAATTATGGGCGACTTTGGGCAGAATGGGGATTCTTGACCTCCCATGGACAACGCATCCAACATGGTCCACTGATATTACGACTGCTAACGGCACTGACATTACCCAAAAGATTGGCTGTGATAAAATGTAGTGCACACAAGACAATAGTGGACGATGTCGGGCGAGGCAACGCTTTTGCCGATGAGACAGCAAAAGAGACTGCTAGAGAAAAATTACCACAAATGTTTGTGGCAGGGCCAGCACGATGGGTCCCAGATTTTCATATGTTTGCAGACACGGTACAGAGTGTCAAGAACATACAGGGCAAAGCGACGGATGAGGAACTGAGAGCATGGAAGGATGGGCAGGGACGACTGGATGCGGATGAATGTTGGACAGATGTGACAGACAAGAGACGATGGATGTTACCGAATGCGTATGTCCTTCCAGTAGTGACGATGGCACACGGGCCTGCCCATGTGAGTGCCAAGGGCATTTGCAAATTGTTAGACCCGGTGTGGAGCAATAAAAATATCTCTAAGATGGCCACCAATTTGGTTCGTCAGTGTATGGTGTGTTTGAGACACAACCCTGGGAAGGGTACCCCTGTCCCAACTGGAAATTTTGCACCCCCCTCTTTCCCTTTTGAGGTGATTCAGATGGATTACATCGAAATGGAAAGAGTCAATAACTTAAAGTACGTCCTTGTAGTCGTATGTGCTTTTAGTAGGTGGGTGGAGGCGTTCCCAACAAAAGACTGCACGGCTATGTCTACTGCAAAAATGTTGATAAAGGAGTATTTCTCCCGCTTCGGATTACCTAGGGTGATCTGGAGTGATAATGGCACGTCCTTTAATGCTGAATTAGTGAAAAATATATGCAAAGGTCTACATATCACCCAGAAGTTCCACTCAGCCTTGCATCCTCAGGCGGCAGGACTGGTGGAACGGTTTAACGGCACGCTCAAGCTCAAGATGGCCAAAATATGTGAGAGTACAGGTCTCCGTTGGCCAGACGCACTTCCCTTAGCTTTGCTTTCCACAAGAGTCACTGTAAATGCAAAGATGGGCGTCTCCCCGCACGAGGTGGTATTTGGCCGCCCGGCCAATATCTGGGGAGTGCCCCGACCTAAATGTTTTTCTGAAGTTCCTTATCCTCTGTTGACAGATTATCTGTATGCTTTGACTAAAGATCTTCGTTCTATTCATCAGCAGGTATTCAGACACTCTGAAGCCGTTGCCGGAGGGGCCTGGACACACCATCCACCCAGGGGATTGGGTCGTGGTGCGACGATATCAGCGAAAGTCCTGTTTGGAGCCGAGATGGTCGGAGCCTCGTCAGGTGCTCCTCACTACACGCACGGCGCTTCGGATTGAAGGCAGAAAAGCGTGGACCCATGCCTCTCATGTGAAGAGGGTCCCGCTCCCGTTGCCCTATGATCAATGGGTACAAGATGGCATCGCTGACCAGGAGTCTGAACATATCCCGAGGTATGTTCCTTTCTCGGATGCTTCACTGATTGGAGAAGAGCGAAGCGGAATTGAGAATACTGTGAGCTCTACCACTCCTTTTGTTGCTAGCAAAGAGATATCGGAAAGTTCAGCATCTGCCACTGATACACCTGCTTTGTTTTCTGACCCCGAAGTGCCAGGGAGCACTCGCTATAATTTGCGGCCCCGAAGAAAATAAGTATGATGGACTAAATACTGGAAGAAGGGCTTAGTGGACATTCTGAAAAAGAAGATTTAGTGGTAGGGATGGACTTGTAAGAGCCCTGGTGTTTAGCCGAAGATTGTGTTCTTTGAGACTATAGAGTGGCGCGGGGCCCGAATTAAGTGCTTCCCTTATTTCAAAGTGTTGACCAGCGACGTTGGAGTAGGTATGAACGGTACAAGCCTGCCTGTGAGGCTTTGAAGGACACAGGGAGAAGATCCCTTTTTAAGGGTTGAAGAACCCCTCTGGCCGGTTGAGGATTGTCTGGGACTATTTTTTTTTTTTTTTAGTAACAGTGTGATTTTTACCTTTTTGATTTTTGATACTTTTGTACGATTATTAGAAATGTATCCCTTTGGGCGGCCCATCCCTGATGAGGAGCAGCCTTTTGCAGCTCCCCCGAGACGTGAGCCTGATTCCCCCTGGTTGGCCCTTCCCCGAAAGGGAAAAATAGTAGTGATAGTAATTGTTTTAATTGCCTTTCTGGTGACTCTTGGTATACTGTTTTTCCTAGATAAACATTATCCCGTTCATACATTTGCACCCACACCTACTGCTGTTCCGGAACATAAAATGATAACTGTCGATTATGGTGAGAGGATGATACGAAAAAATTATAAAGACAATGTTTTTATTAAGACTTTGCATCATGCACATGCCACTACCAACATGACGGATTGCTGGGTTTGTGGGCTTTTACCTTCTGCTGCCTATAAAAAAGATAGGTTCCTCGCCCTCCCTTTAACGCCAGTGAATAGTTGTGTGGGGTGGTATACTCTTATAGGTCTTGTTAAATATTTCCAGCAGCCAGATTCTTTGACTCCACGCCTGCAGAATAGGGGGTGGACAATGACAATGCGAGTGCGGCCTTTGCCTTCAGCTTCCCTTGGACGAATATACACTGACGGACGTTTTGACCAGACTTTTATACAGACATGTGAGAAAAAGTTGGGTCGCTTCTTGACACCTAATGATACTGATCGACTCAGGGATAGTTTCATGAAATTGAACGCCACTTTGTCTTATAGGCATCCCCCTAAGAGTAACGACAGCTCCAAGTCTTTGATACCCCTGGCTGTGGTGGGTCCTCCTCCATTTTTCTGTATAGAGGGAAGGGGTCCCATCAAGGTTGGAAATAGCTCTTGTAATGTGACTGCTTCAATACGCCTGCCCGTTAGCCCCTCCTTGATTGCCCCACCCAGTGTCTATTTTGTTTGCGGTGAAAATGGATACTTATGGTTGCCTGAGGGTTGGGGTGGGGTGTGCTACCTGGCTTATATGATTCCTCCCGTGTATGTGGCTCCCTCTGATTACCACAGAACTCATCGACGATTCCCCAGTCCTCAGGAGCAGCCGCAAGAGCAGCGTAAAAGGAGGGAACTTCAGGTAGAGGACGTTGATCAGACAGATACCTCGTATCAGCAATGGACTGATTTTTCTAAGGGTCTGCTTCCTTTCTGGGGTCCTATATTCAACAGTAGAGCCATTAGACGACTCTCTAGGGTAATGGAAAAGGTGGTTCTGGTTGAGGCTGACATTACGACTAACATCTCTGTTGAGGTTCAGGCTATGAGATTATTTACGATCCAGAATAGGATGGTCCTTGACGTCATACTAGCTGATAGGGGCGGGGCCTGTCGCGTCATCGGGACCTCTTGCTGTGTTTATATCCCTGACTCCGCCCCGACTGTTAACTTGGCAGTGCAAAAATTGCATAGATTAGCGACTGAACTGCACCAAGATAATGGGACATGGTCTCTCCAAGGGTGGCTCTGGGGTGCCTTTTCTTCCTGGGGCTGGAAAATACTGATGGGTTTGGTTGGAGTGGTGAGTGTAATTCTGTCATGCTGCCTTTGCATATATTGCCTCCCTCCATGTTGTTCAATGTGTGCTGCAAACATACGTCCGAAAAAGAAGTTACATGGTCAATATGCCACTTCTATGATTACTGAAATTCCTGCTGATGCAAGTTTCTTAATGTTTATTGCAGAAGATGTTCTTGACTGAGGTAGTACAGTCCTGCCCCTAGAATGGATGTCGGCACTACCTTTGGCAAATAAATGAGGCTATAGTTAGCCAATGATGCTAAAAGGAGGGTCTGATAGAATTCACTTTTCGATGCTCTAATTACCCTATGATGACGTGTGAGTTAGCATCATATGACTAACTAATGCATTTCGTATATACACTTATGCTGAATTCATATTCTTACCTATTACTTATATTCAAATGTATGCGTGACCATATTAGTTTCTTAGCTTAGCCTGTGCGCCACCATTTTGTGTAACTCTCTGTGCCTGCGGGTTCTGCTCGCTCATGCCCCTCCCGCAGGAATACAGAAATATACTAAGACAGCAGTTTTCGTTTCTCGGCTTACTGTGGCCGAAACTAACAAGTTCCGTTATCTGCAATGTTCTCATGCCCAGAGGCGCCGAAGCCTAGCTCCATGGCCTTGAGCAGAGATAATAATGTATCCCTTGCAGGTGCAGATGCCTGCTGTATGAGAGCATTGTCCACTGTTCTGAGGCTCGGTAACTTTCCACAAGGGGCGTGCCCAATTTACTGTATTGCGTTATAATGTATTGCTGTGATGCAGAGAGTCAGTCCTCTCGTTTGCACTCCTAGGAGTGAGGTCGGACAGGGCCCTCTCATATGAGTGTTGTTTGGCCTAATAAAGATTTTTGTTTATACTTCTCCACTGTCCGGCTGACTTCCTATAAGGTAATTATAGGTGAGTGCTGTAAGTCACTCGGGTGGATTTGAGCCACGCTTATCAATGAACAGAGTGTCTGAGTTAAACAGACCACTCTTACCCAGTCCAAAGATCAGGGCTTGATCCATCACCGTTATTTATCTCACTGCCCCATCCCAGCTCAGAACCTGGCTATATGCAAATCAGTCTGTCCCTGGCCCAGTGCATCATGGGAACAGGGCAGACTAAACTACCAAGCCAATTCTTCACCAGAAAGGAGACAAGCTACCGGGGACCGGTTTCTGGCATTTCAGCCTTCTTCGGCCCGGCTTGCTTGAATCCTGATGGAGCAGTGAGAAAGGGACTCATGTCTGAGTATACCCTGCCACACCTATAGTGGCCAAAAACGATTTAGAAAAGGGGGTGGTGATGAACAGAGTGTCTGAGTTAAACAGACCACTCTTACCCAGTCCAAAGATCAGGGCTTGATCCATCACCGTTATTTATCTCACTGCCCCATCCCAGCTCAGAACCTGGCTATATGCAAATCAGTCTGTCCCTGGCCCAGTGCATCATGGGAACAGGGCAGACTAAACTACCAAGCCAATTCTTCACCAGAAAGGAGACAAGCTACCGGGGACCGGTTTCTGGCATTTCAGCCTTCTTCGGCCCGGCTTGCTTGAATCCTGATGGAGCAGTGAGAAAGGGACTCATGTCTGAGTATACCCTGCCACACCTATAGTGGCCAAAAACGATTTAGAAAAGGGGGTGGTGATGAACAGAGTGTCTGAGTTAAACAGACCACTCTTACCCAGTCCAAAGATCAGGGCTTGATCCATCACCGTTATTTATCTCACTGCCCCATCCCAGCTCAGAACCTGGCTATATGCAAATCAGTCTGTCCCTGGCCCAGTGCATCATGGGAACAGGGCAGACTAAACTACCAAGCCAATTCTTCACCAGAAAGGAGACAAGCTACCGGGGACCGGTTTCTGGCATTTCAGCCTTCTTCGGCCCGGCTTGCTTGAATCCTGATGGAGCAGTGAGAAAGGGACTCATGTCTGAGTATACCCTGCCACACCTATAGTGGCCAAAAACGGTTTAGAAAAGGGGGTGGTGATGAACAGAGTGTCTGAGTTAAACAGACCACTCTTACCCAGTCCAAAGATCAGGGCTTGATCCATCACCGTTATTTATCTCACTGCCCCATCCCAGCTCAGAACCTGGCTATATGCAAATCAGTCTGTCCCTGGCCCAGTGCATCATGGGAACAGGGCAGACTAAACTACCAAGTCAATTCTTCACCAGAAAGGAGACAAGCTACTGGGGACCGGTTTCTGGCATTTCAGCCTTCTTCGGCCCGGCTTGCTTGAATCCTGATGGAGCAGTGAGAAAGGGACTCATGTCTGAGTATACCCTGCCACACCTATAGTGGCCAAAAACGTTTTAGAAAAGGGGGTGGTGATGAACAGAGTGTCTGAGTTAAACAGACCACTCTTACCCAGTCCAAAGATCAGGGCTTGATCCATCACCGTTATTTATCTCACTGCCCCATCCCAGCTCAGAACCTGGCTATATGCAAATCAGTCTGTCCCTGGCCCAGTGCATCATGGGAACAGGGCAGACTAAACTACCAAGCCAATTCTTCACCAGAAAGGAGACAAGCTACCGGGGACCGGTTTCTGGCATTTCAGCCTTCTTCGGCCCGGCTTGCTTGAATCCTGATGGAGCAGTGAGAAAGGGACTCATGTCTGAGTATACCCTGCCACACCTATAGTGGCCAAAAACGATTTAGAAAAGGGGGTGGTGATGAACAGAGTGTCTGAGTTAAACAGACCACTCTTACCCAGTCCAAAGATCAGGGCTTGATCCATCACCGTTATTAACATATAACAGACTAATTTGCATACAGCCAGGTTCTGAAACTGGGATGGTGCAGTGAGCTAAAAAACGGTGTTGGATCTAGCCCTGATCTCTTGACTGGGTGAGAGTATTCTGTTTAATTCAGAGACTCTGTCCCTCACCACCCCTTGTTGTAAATATTTTTGTCCACCCTAAGCGTGGAAGGGTATACTCAGATGTGAGTCCCTTGCTCATTGCACCATCAGGATTCAAGCAAGCCGGGCCGAAGACGGCTGAAATGCCAGAAACCGGTCCCCGGTAGCTTGTTTCCTTCCCAGTGTAAGAATTGGCTTTTGTAGTTTGGTTTGCCCTGTTCCCATCATGCACTGGGACAGGAACAGACTAATTTGCATACAGCCAGGTTCTGAAACTGGGATGGTGCAGTGAGCTAAAAAACGGTGTTGGATCTAGCCCTGATCTCTTGACTGGGTGAGAGTATTCTGTTTAATTCAGAGACTCTGTCCCTCACCACCCCTTGTTGTAAATAGTTATTGTTATGAAGCACACAACACACACCATGACTCACAGCATCAGTGTCTTTCTCAATGAATATACATTTATTACATTGGTTGTAATAGATTTAGTATAGTTATGGTTAGGTCTTTGTTTCCATGGGAAAGGCCTTTTTTGTTTTTCTAATAACTTTGGCACCGTTTGACGAATCTGCACGAAACATGACCCAAATAAATATATCTACATTGGGTTCTTAATGAGCAAGTTTTGTGCTCCAAGAAAAACAGGGGGTCCCAAAAGTGCCATTTTTTATTTTAATTCCCATTCAATTATTTACACCTTGACGCATAAAAAAACATTGACAAAGCTAATAGGTCTGGATTCAATGTTTCAGCAAATGTAAACACATTCACAAATGCTGTTTTTATGCACACATTCTTAGCATATTAAAGTCTACCATACTGTCTTCACCAATGCTGGGCGAAAGTTTTTAAAAATATTGCTTTCTTTGTAGAATGCATATAAGAGAAAAATAACTAAATATCAAAAACAGCATAGTTGAGTATATTTTTCCGATTTAGAATAATCTCTTTCTGCGTTCTAATGGAAGCACTTTGTGGAAGAAGGAATTATACATTGCCTGCTGATGGCGAGAGAGTAATACTCCTTGAGGAGCTGCAAAATCTATGCCCAATCAATGCATATTTTAAAGAATTGCAAATAAATAGGTCATTCAGCAGCTGTTCTGGCAAGAAAAACCTAAAAATGGAACTTTACATATATAGGCCATTATTGTGAAAACTTTGGAATAGTCATTCACTAATGTATGGTATATTTAGTCATTCACAGATATACTACTGTGGAGAATGCAGAATTTGACTGCAGTCCACTGCTCAGAATATGTGGGAAGTAGTAACAAATCCACTGAAAAGCGTGGAAAGCGGTTTTCAGTGCATTTAATGTTACTTTTGCATTAAGAGAACAGTACTGCATTTCATGACTATCAGTACCAGAACACAAGCAAAAGGCTGGTGCTACTTTTACACCAGTAATTGTGGAAAAAGAGACAGTGCATGCACATTTATCTCTAAACTTGTGGTCTTGGTAAATGGTTGTGGTAACAGTATTACCTAATTGTGATGTGTAGACCAGAACGTGGTGTCCACTGATGACCTAAAATTGTTCTTATAACTCTTTAAAGAGGTAAGCATTTCCGGGTTGCTTGACTATACTAAAGTCCTTATAGCAATGTCTCTGATATCAACCGGTAACTATTTCCTAGAGTTCCCGATACCAGGGGCATTGATAACTGCAAGGAGTCAAGTGAAAT
This sequence comes from Lissotriton vulgaris, assembly GCF_964263255.1. Classification (NCBI taxonomy): domain Eukaryota; kingdom Metazoa; phylum Chordata; class Amphibia; order Caudata; family Salamandridae; genus Lissotriton; species Lissotriton vulgaris. The sequence goes on from NC_141697.1 coordinate 122,622,737, forward strand.
ACCAGGGATCACAAGCAAGACCCTCAGACGACTCAGAAGATAGGAATTACTGGGGGAATCAGTATGCTGATTCCCATTTCTTTCCAGTATCTCATCATTAGGCTCTACCTGCTTTCAGCAAGCACATTCCCTGAGCAAGCATTAAGTTATAGGGTTAAAGGAGGGTAGCATTTAGGGGGTTGTATGGTTCAGGTGAAGAGTATCATTAAGGGTTTTGTAGGGTTCCGTGAAGTATGTTGTTAAGGGGTAGTAATAGGTTCAGAGAAGGGGTAGTGTTAAGTGGCTGCAAGGGGTCTTTTGGGTTCAGGGAAGTGTAGCATGAAGGGTTTGTAGGTTTTAGAGAAGGGTATTGTTAAGGGTTTTGTAGGGTTCAGGGAAGGGTATCGTTACAGGGCAGTAATTCTTTTTTTAGTGTTAAGGGTAGCGTTACGTGGTCACAAGGGGTTTAGAGGTGAGAGAAGAGTACATTAGGGGTTGCAACTTTTTTAGGGTTCAGGAATGAGTAGCATTAAGGGGTAGTAAGAGTATTTATGATTCAGGGATGGGCAGCATTAGGGATAGTTTGGGTTCGTAGGATTCATGGAACAATAGCATTAAGGAGTAGTAAGGGTTTTTAGGGTTTATAAAACAGTAACGTTAAGGTGTAGCAAGGAGTTTGTAGGTTTCAGGAAAGGTAACATTATTGAGTAGTAATGGGTTTTTAGGGTTCAGGGAAAGCAGAGTTATAGTGCAGTAAGGGAATATTAAGGTGCAAGTAAGGGTAGGATTAAGGGGTAGTAAATATTTTTAAGCTTCTTGAAAAAAAAAATAGGTAAGATGGGATTTTGAGGGTTAACGAATGAGTACAGTTAAGGGGTAGCAATGGTCTTAAGGGTTCAGGGTCGGGCAGTGTTGAGGTAGTAAGGGTTTGTAGGGTGAAGGAAAGAGAAATGGTAAGCGTTAGTAAGGGTTTTAATGTTCACGGATGAGTAGGTGAAGAGAGTGGTAAGGGTTTTTTTTAGGTTACAGGGATAGGTAGCGGTAAGCGTTTTTAGGGTTCTTAGAAGGATAGCAAGGACATTTTGGGATTTCGGGAAGAGTAACCTTCGATGATATCAAAGTGTTTGTAGGGTTCAGGGATGGGTAGTCTTAGGGGGTATCAAGGTTTTCCAATTCAGGAAAGGGTAGCATTAAGTGGTAGTATGAGGATTTTAGGGTCAAGGGAAGGATAGCATTAAGCACGTTAACATTTTTGAGTTCAGGGAAATCTAGTGCTAAGGGGCTTCAGGGTTCTTGGAAGGTTAGCATGAAGTTGTGTCAAGCAGTTTTTGAGTTCAGGGAAGGGAGGAGATGGCTAGGACTAATACGGTACAAAAGGGGGTGGTGATGGACGGAGCATCTGAATCAATCAAACACTCACACCCAGTCAAAAGATCTGGGTTTAATCCATCACCGTTCTTTAGCCCACTCTGCCACCCCAGTTCAGACATGGCTATATGCAAATCAGTCTGACCCTGTGCCTCATGGGAACAGTACAGCCCGAACTGCCAAGCCATGTCTTCCCTGGACCGGAAACAAGCTTCCGAGGACCGGTTTCTGGCATTCCAGCCGTCTTGAGCCCGGCTTGCTTGAATCCAGTGGCAAAGTGAGCAAGGGACTCACGTCTGAGTATACCCTGCCACACTTATGGCGGCCAAAAGCGGTACAAAAGGGGGTGGTGATGGACGGAGCATCTAAATCAATCAAACACTCAGACCCAATCAAAAGATCTGGGTTTAATCCATCACCGTTTTTTAGCCCACTCTGCCACCCCAGTTCAGACATGACTATATGCAAATCAGTCTGACCCTGTGCCTCATGGGAACAGTACAGCCCGAACTGCCGAGCCATGTCTTCCCTGGACCGGAAACAAGCTTTCGAGGACCGGTTTCTGGCATTCCAGCCGTCTTCAGCCCGGCTTGCTTGAATCCAGTGGCAAAGAGAGCAGGGGACTCACGTCTGAGTATACCCTGCCACACTTATGGCGGCCAAAAGCGGTACAAAAGGGGGTGGTGATGGACGGAGCATCTGAATCAATCAAACACTCACACCCAGTCAAAAGATCTGGGTTTAATCCATCACCATTCTTTAGCCCACTCTGCCACCCCAGTTCAGACATGGCTATATGCAAATCAGTCTGACCCTGTGCCTCATGGGAACAGTACAGCCCGAACTGCCAAGCCATGTCTTCCCTGGACCGGAAACAAGCTTCAGAGGACCGTTTTCTGGCATTCCAGCCGTCTTCAGCCCGGCTTGCTTGAATCTAGTGGCAAAGTGAGCAAGGGACTCACGTCTGAGTATACCCTGCCACACTTATGGCGGCCAAAAGCGGTACAAAAGGGGGTGGTGATGGACGGAGCATCTGAATCAATCAAACACTCACACCCAGTCAAAAGATCTGGGTTTAATCCATCACCGTTCTTTAGCCCACTCTGCCACCCCAGTTCAGACATGGCTATATACAAATCAGTCTGACCTTGTGCCTCATGGGAACAGTCCAGCCTGAACTGCTGAGCCATGTCTTCCCTGGACCGGAAACAAGCTTCTGAGGACCGGTTTCTGGCATTCCAGCCGTCTTCAGCCCGGCTTGCTTGAATCCAGTGGCAAAGTGAGCAAGGGACTCACGTCTGAGCATACCCTGCCACACTTATGGCGGCCAAAAGCGGTACTAAAGGGGGTGGTGATGGACGGAGGAATCTGAATCGATCAAACACTCACACCCAGTCAAAAGATCTGGGTTTAATCCATCACCGTTCTTTAGCCCACTCTGCCACCCCAGTTCAGACATGGCTATATGCAAATCAGTGTGACCCTGTGCCTCATGGGAACAGTCCAGCCCGGACTGCCAAGCCATGTCTTCCCTGGACCGGAAACAAGCTTCCGAGGACCGGTTTCTGGCATTCCAGCCGTCTTCAGCCCGGCTTGCTTGAATCCAGTGGCAAAGTGAGCAAGGGACTCACGTCTGAGCATACCCTGACACACTTATGGCAGCCCACTCTGCCACCCCAGTTCAGACATGGCTATATGCACCCTTCTTCAAAATGCTCAGTAATGCAGCCTCTTTTACATATGCATGCCCAACTCTCCATCCTCCTTCCACATGTCCGGCACTCCTCCCTCCTTCCACATACCCGGCACCCCATCCTCCTTCCAAATGCCTGGCACTCTGCCCTCCTTCCAAATGCCTGGCTCTCTATCCTCCTTCATCATGCTTGACACTCTGCCCTCCTTCCACATGCCCAGCACTCTATCCTCCAGTAACATGCCCTGCACCCCATCCTCCTTCTGCATGCTCGGCACTTCATCCTCCTTCCACATGCACAGCACTCCATCCTCCTTCCGCATGCACAGCACTCTATCCTCCTTCCGCATGCACAGCACCCTGCCCTCCTTCCACATGTCCAGCACACCATCCTTATTAATGATGTGCCTCATTGTGGATTCCGCCGTATAGACTTTTTTTCATCCTTTCACCCCTCCTAGTTCTAAAGTTTGGACCCTGTTTCTTGACTCTTTCCCACTCGGCTGTTTCGAAATGTCCTTTTCGCTGTCCTAACAGTTTTATTCTATTCTCTCTTCTGATCTCAGTTCTTGCCCCTAAATCTTGCCTCTTTCCTGCTCCCTCCTGTGCCCACCAGACTGTCTCATTAGTTGGCCTCACTGTTCCATCCTTCTGACACTCTTTACATCACCCCTCATTATAATATCATACCTCCCAGGTGCACTTCCCACCTCCACCTTTCAGCGTACATCCCTTTTTGTAGCACTACATATTGGGATTAGGCCCATGCGCTCAATGAGTAGGGCATCAAAGCGCTTTCTTCTCTTTGGCACTCTTTTGCTACGTTGCCCTTTACTTCTGATTAAGCATTTCCGTTCAACTACACACACAAACACAACACCACACACACAACACCACACACCCAACCACACACACCGGCACACACAACCACACACAACCACACACACATCCACATAACCACAACCACACACACACAACCACACACCCAACCACACCGTCAATGCACACTTTCACCAGGCACAGACACCATCAGTCGTCAGTGCACGCTTTCAGCGGGCACGAACACCACCATCCATCAGTGCATGCTTTCACAGGGCACAAGCAACACCAGCCGTCAGTGCACGCTTCCACCAGACGTCAGTGCACGCTTTCACCAGGCACACACACCACCAGTCATCAGTACATGCTTTCACCAGGCACAAACACCACCAGCCGTCAGTGCACACTTTCACCACGCACACACAACCACACCGTCAGTGCACACTTTCACCAGGCACAGACACCATCAGTCGTCAGTGCACGCTTCCACCAGGCACAAACACCACCAGCCGTCAGTGCGCGCCTTCACCGGGCACAAACACCACTAGCCGTCAGTGCACGCTTCCACCAGGCACACACACACCAGCAGCCGTCAGTGCATGCTTTCACCAGGCACACACCACCAGCCGTCAGTGCACGCTTCCACCAGGCACACACACCACCAGCCGGCAGTGCACACTTCCACCAGGCACACACACCACCAGCCATCAGTGCACAATTTCTACAAGCACACACACACCACCAGCCGTCAGTGCACACATCAATTGTTAACGCATCCACAATGAACTATTGTAGCAATCGCAGTATGACGCACCTTGCTTTTAAACATATTCATCTAAAGTGTAGCATGACACCATTGCTACAAAAATAAATAAAACAATTATTGGCCTACAATTTATAGACTTTTGTTGCAATTGATGTTGCAATATTTATCAATGACAATAGCTCAAACTTAATTAATACGAGACCTATTGCATTGCAAATGCTTGTCTTTGTTTGCGATGCTTGGAACTTATTCATTTCTTTTTTGTGGATTATTATTAATCCTGATATGCTTCGATTTGGATGGGCGAACGTTCAGAATAGCAACCCTTATCTTGGGGTCCAGATGGTGTACCTGCCTTATTGATAAAAAATAATGTGGATTGGTGGAGTGGGATTTTGGTAATCCCGTTTACAGCAATAATAAGTACCGAGGTAAAACCTTCTGTAAATTGGAAGGGGGAGACCATCAAACCGATCTATAAAAAGGGTCCCGTAAATGATCTAAAGAAATATTGATAAGTATAAAGGACATGTGGAGTTTCAGGAACTAAAAGGGACTATCAGATGGATCAAGTTTCATAACTGAGCTTGATCAAGGGGAGAGGGGGCGGTCAGGGCAGCACAGATTTTGTGGGCGGCGGCCTCACCCCACTCGCTCTCACCTGCTTACCTAAGATCACTATAAGTGGTGAATATCAGTGGTTTTGTCCATTTAAAACGGTATGTTTTAACTGACATTTTCACTTAACTATAACATCCCTTTAAACTTTGTTTTTTCTAATGTTTTTGTTTTAAAATATTAAGTAACATATTATTACATTTCCTAACTATAGGGTCACTTAAACATTTGGTGTGTTCTGCGAATATGTATGTTTGTCTTAATCTAAAGTAGGAAGTTGATCGCAGTGCATCGCTTGGGGTTGGGAGTCGAACCACCTGCAAGCATCCTACCCCATGCATTGCATGGCCTTTGGTGTGCAGACACCCAACCGTCCAATGCGCACGGCCATCGGCTGCAAACAAACTCTCACAGGCTGTTTGATGTTACAATATAAAAAGTATTATTTTAAGTAAGGCAGACTTGCTGCTTTTGTCAAATGGGCATAACATCAAAATATTAAAAAAACAAGGCTATTGGCTTTAGTAAGGGGTGAGCATATCAAAATATAAAAAGCAGGCTTATAATCTTTGTAAAAAAATCACCGGCTATAATCAAATGTATAATAAAAGTGATGGTCTTAAATAATGTTTAATAGAGTTGTATTTAACAGGTCTATGATTCGGTATTTTATATCTTTTAGTGCACAAAATGCTGTCAGGTAAACAACCACAAGACTCCAGCAGAGAGCATAAAGGTAGAGTTAGGAGTGCCTTAGAAAAAAATGTGGTAAGCTCTATTGCCGTCATGGATTTAATGACCCAGGAGACTTGCAGTTCTTGATGGGTGGCTGCTGCCCACCCTGCAGCCACTCACATTAAAAAAGGGCACCACAAGCAGAAAAACATCGAGTAAAAAAAAAGTGCTAGGGCATTAAGGGATGCTCCTGCCAGGGAGTAAATAATGAGAGGCTTCTGCCTCTGATTTTTTTACTCTTTTTTTTGGTGTCCTGGTGTCCTCCTGGGATACCACATCTTTAATTTTGGTTGAGGGTCACTGGGGCCATGGCTGCTGTCAGGAGTTGCCATTTTTCTAGTTTAGGTGGCTGCCCTGGTGCCCCCCCAGGGCACTTACCTGCCACCTTCTATTGGGATGCAATGCACCTTACTGGGTGCTGGTGGGAGCCAGCTCCATTCCTCTGCTTGCCCAGGAGAGTGCGTGCATACCTTGCCATGGAACCACAGTGTTTTAGGGGAATAGGAATCTTGGGTCACTGTAATCGTTCTCCAGGGTGGGACCCTCAGGGCAGACCTCCAGAGAGAGGCCTCGAAGCATGCCCCCTCTCCAACAAAAAAACAAAAAAAAAAACAGAAAAAGAACAATTGGTCCCAGGGGATGGAATGCCTTGGGCCTGGGGCCTGGGAAGGCTTGGGGAAGTGGGTCACATACCTCTCCCCGTTAAATAAGTATTGGTCCCAGGGGATGGAGTCAGTGAGCCACAAGGAGGGTCAGAGAGGGGAGGTGCATACCCTCCTCCCCTTTAAAAGCGATTGCACTACCCGTTACCCCCCATCCCCGAGTGGGGGGATTTTTTCTTTAAAGCGCAGATTCACTGCAAATTCGTAGCAAAAACTGTAAAAAAATATTTTTGAGAAATAAAGGTTCGAATTGTACAGATATATGTTGCTGCTACAAAATAAAATAAATCAGATTTGCTGGTCTAGAGGGATTGAAGGACTTGATTGGCGACTGCCTCATGAAGAATAAGAGTGAGTGGCAGCAACCATTAAAGGACTTGGGCCTGCAGTCCTGACATTTTTCTTTTTAAAGTGCCATTTTCGGACTTACAATTTAAAATTGGACTTCGCTATAAGTTGTGATTTTGAATTGTGAGCCCAGAGACACCAAACTCCAAATCTCTGTTTTCCCAATTGGAAATTACACGTAAAAGATGTTTTATGTCACTCCTTATGTTAACCTGTGGAAGAGATAGCCCTTGCAGGAGTGAAAAAAGAATTGGCAGTTTTTCACTAGCAGGTCATGTACATCTCAAAAGTTAATTCCCTACCTTTTAAATATACTGCACAATTCCCAAAGGGCTGCCTATGGCCTACCTTAACGGTGACTTTTATGTAACAAAACCGAAGGTTTAGGCCTAGAAAGTAGGTGAAATTGCCAGGTCGAAATAGCAGTTTAAAACTGCACATACAGGCTCCGCAGTGACAGGTCTGAGACAGGTTTGAAGCGCTACTCACGTGTGTGGCACAATCAGTGCTGCAGGCCCACTAGTAGCATTTGATTTACAGGCTCTGGTCACATATAGTGTACTTTGTTAGGGACTTATAAGCTGATTAAATATGCTGATTGTGGATAAGCCAATGTTATTATGTTTAGAGTACAGAGCATATGCACTTTAGCACTGGTTAGTAGTGATAACGTACCCAGAATCCTAAAGCCAGCAAAATGAGGGCAGCAAAGCAGGAGGTCAAATTGCAGAAAGTCAGGGGAAACCACGCCAGGGATGCCAGGTCTGACAATTTGGAATCATGATGAAGTATCGCCCTTTCCTGTAATGATGGTGAATGTTATTCTATATGTATCAACTGGTTCTTTTTATTTTTTTAGAGGTGGTGGGTCACTTATCTTGACAAAGGCTCTGCTGATCTAAACGCGCCGGTCCATGTTGCACAATAAATGTTTGTGTTCACCAAAATCTGGATTGGGATTTTGTGTGGGGGTTAATGTAACTTGCTGCCATATACAACCTTTAGAAAGTTGCCACTCTGTTCCCCCTTTTTTCCAGTGGCTATATGTCGAGGCTGGCCATGAGACAGCCTTCTGCTCGCCTGGGCAGACGAGTCAATGGATCCCAGAACATATAACAATATAGGCCTGCCACTGGAGGAGGTGTTACTGCCTCCGGGAAGGAAGCCACACAAAGTGTTAGCTCAAAAGGTGAGCTGCAGTGGGGAAGCCACCTTTAAAGGGCAAATGGTAACCACACTCAAGAAGGGCTGCTCTTTTGTCGAGGTAGGCAGGGTGGTATCCGGGAGGGAGAAACACTAGTCATCCAACGTTTCCATGGGCGTGTAGCTCCAGGTAGCCACACCTCCACGTCGGCCTACCGAGCTCCCCACACCAAGAGAGGGGTTCACCCATCTTCAGGGCAGGCATAATAGAGCACTCTGAGATAACTAGATACCACACTTCAGAGGAAGTTGTCATCAGATGGAAGGTAACAGAGTAGCCCATTGGTTGGTTATCAAAATCTCTCCTAAGGGCACTTTCTGGGCAGAAAAGGAGCACCCCGGCACCGAAATCTCACATCTTGCTTGGCTGCACCAAAGATGGATTGCACCTGCTGCTTTTTTACCTAGCTGAAATAGGACTGTACCTGTGGTATTCTGCTGGTAAAGAAGTCATCCATCAAGCCCAGTCAGAAGGAGAAACTCCAAGAGTCAGTTGGCTGATTTCCAATTGGCAGCACAGCAGCACAAAAGCTGATAAAGCCTGCCTGGGCGAATTGGTAGCCCAGATCACCGCTCCTTGTCATAGCGCAGCCTGGAAGACCAATACCTGACTGCCAAAAGTTGTGCCAAAGCCTGTTGAAGCCAGAAGAGTCATCGGAGAGGAGTTGTGTTGCCTAGAGTCACCAAAAGTAGGGAACAACTGGTTTTGTTGTGCCCGGTGACCAGTAGTCCAGTGGCAACTGAAATTTTACTCAACCAAAGAGGACTTCTATGGATGACAGACCCGGAGGCCAAAGTCAACCCAACAGGACCATGGACCAAAGAGTAGTCCCAGGAAGACCCCAATCGACCACACAGCATCTTCAGCATCCTGTATCCCTTGCATCAGGACCACTCCACAGAAGTCAATAGTACAGGACACCTACATTGGAACTGGACTGATAACTGCTTTTCTTGCAAAAGTAACATTCTTCAGCCCTTGCTGGTCCCGTTGACTGGCTCCATGACAGACTTGGTTGCTCAAAGTTCACCTAAATAACTATACTCATCTTTGGTGTAACTTTTGGAAAAAAAGTTTCGAAGAGACACATTTGTTGAATTCGCCATGCTTGTTTAGGGTTAAGAGAAAGGACTTGAATTTGTGTTCTTTATAAAACCTATATTTCCAGAATCCTCCCGGTGGCTCTTTTTTTCACTTTGGTGTCCATGAATTCATAAAAATATAGCCTATATTTAGGTCTCGGCTAGACAGCGCATGCGCTCTCTTTTCGAGACATGCTGTTTAAAATCAGTGGGCTCACACCCCTCCCCAAGCTTATTATTTGCTAGCTTCAGTGTCGCTCTCATAGTTTTCATTTCTGTTTGTCACTGAATATGAGCTTCTTGTCTCTTCTTCTGTTTGGCTCTCCCCCAGAGCATGGACCAAGTAATTGTGTCCATCCACTGTTCCTGTTTTTAAAGCTACTTTTTTTATTTGTGTTCAAACACTCAATATAAGTGCTCATGTTTTCAATCACTACTTTCACCTCCCACCAGCACCCCAATGGTGTTGCTTGTTTTTCCCTCTCTACACGCCCTCATGCCTGTTGCTTCTTCCCCCTCACCCCCTGCCCTGTCTGTTTCTTTTACACCTCCCCCCCGACCCCCACTCTCATTCATATTCAACTTTTTCCCTCTCCATCTATTGGTTTTAGCTTTTGCTCTAAAGGGAGGCCGGGCATTGCTTGGTTTGTGCTTTATATGTCCTTGCTAATCCTTTGCATTGGTTGCCATTTTATGCTGGAAGGTGCTGTGTGTTTAAAACACCTATGGCCAGATGTAGGTGGCCAAATACCGGTCGGTAACGGCCGATTTCGGCCATTACCGACCGGTATTTGGAGTTTTAGATGTAGGGGGCTTAAATATTACCGATTCGGTAAATTTACTGAATCTGTAAATTTACCGATTCTGTAAATTACCGAATCAGTAAATTTACTGAATCAGTATTTTGAGATGTAGGTGGCACTGAAAACAGTGCCACAGTGCCTTAAGGATTCGCTATTTACCACCAACTATTAGTTGGTGGTAAATAATGAATACCTGAGTACATGCAAATCTGTGCATGTACACCTGTGCCATGTGACACACATACATGCACTTAGGGCATGTATGTGTGTCACACAAGCCTGAATCAGGGGTGTAACAGGGTGTCAAAGTGAAACCCTGCCACCCTTGACTATTCGGTAATTTTACTGAATCGGTATTTACCGATTCGGTAATTGCCATTGATTCCTATGGCCCTCAAGGCCGATAGGAATCAATGGCAATTACCAAATCGGTAAATACCGATTCGGTAATTACCGAATCTTAACGATTCTGTAATTGTTACCGAATATTTACCTACATGGCATTTACCGATTTGTAAATACCGAACCGGTAAAATTCGGTATTTACGAATCGGTAAATGGCATTTACCTACATCTGGCCCCAAGTCGGTCTGGCACATATTCATGGTGTCTGAGCATGTTACATTGGTCAGGCACAAGGTAGGCACTAGTGCACCACAGAGCTGGTGCATTGCTTAACTGGTGATGGCACACCCACATGTTGACACAGCCCTGAAATGAGCTGGCAACACCAAGGAAGCTAAGTCTCAAACACAGGGCGCTGAGACAGTATGCTGTACCGCAGAGGTATGCCAGTACAGGGACAAGGAAACATGCCCCAAGGACCACAGTAAGTATAGTCATGTAAGTAAACAGCTTCATTGTAACTAGATATTCTGCTAGTGCTATATTGGATTTATTTCCAATTTTCTCATTCTCTTACACAGAAAATATTTGCAAGTCCGCGCACCATCCATTAGTTGCTATACATGAGGTTGCGCACGTAGCGACTTGCAGATTGGTGCAATTTTCTTATACATATTTCTGAAATGTTTTTCTCAGAATCTATGCTCAAGGTAAAAAAGTATATGTTACTTGCTTAAACTTAGAAATAATTGCCTGTCTTTTGACTTGTGAGTCTTACGCTCGGTTATATTCTTGCAACCAGTTCACTTTTTCTTAATTTCTCTTTGGTGTATTCTCAATGCTGGAGCTAAATATTTGCTAGCTTTGCTTGAACCTTTAATTCATGTGCAATTAATGGTGAGCATTGGTCAAATTATCTCTTCAAATGTGGTTGTAATATTCAGTACTATCATGAGAAATATTAGCAACTGGGTCTGGGGTATTAACTCAGCTGGTTTAAGCTTTCTAGTAGTGCTAGATCTGATCATTTATTATAACTGAGATCTCAGTGTGCACATTTAACAACAAGGAGAGAGAAACTATTATATAAAGTAGATATTTATATAATCAACGTAAAAGATGTATTCTACCAAAACACCCAAAAGGTTATCCTTTTGGAAGCTGTTGTAAAGCTCTTGGACTGCAAGAGCCATCCACAGCTTTTTACCCATCATCCATGTTTCAGATAAGACAGCTGTTTCCACATTAACAATGGTGAGATAAAAAAAACACATTTATTACTTCACTCTGTATTGACACCCTAACCTTTGAAAACAAGAATTGTCAAAGCCAATAGGTCTCGACAATTGGAGAGCTATAGGTGTTGTCAATATTAATGTGTTTTAGCTATGTGTTGGCAGGGTATGCCCAGACGTGGGGCCCTTGCTCGCTTTGCAACTAGATTCAAGCTAGCCTTGCTGATTAGAGGTGTTAGCTTAAAACCGGTCCCAGGATGCTTGTTTCTGGTTCAGGGAATACCTGGCTTGGCAGTTCGGGCTGAACTGTTCCAATGAGGCACAGGATCAGACTGATTTGCATATAGCTGGGTCTGAACTGAAGTGGCGAAGTGAGCAAAGAACAATGATGGATTCAACCCATATCTGTGACTGGGGATGAGTGTCTGAAAAGTTTCAGCGCTCCGTCCATCATCTCCTTGTGTTTGCTTTGTTCACCTTTGGTTGGCAGGGTATGCCCAGAGGTGGGTCCCTTGTACACTTTCCAACTGGATTCATGTTACCCTTGCTGATGAGGGGTGTTACCCCGAAACCAGTCCCAGAATGCTTGTTTCCGGTTCAGGGAAGACCTGGCTTGTCAGTTCGGGCTGGACTGTTCCCATGAGGCATAGGGTAAATACTGATTTTCATATAGCTGGTTCTGAACTGTGGTGGCAGAGTGAGCTAAAGAACGATGATGGATTCTCCTTGACTGGGGTGAGTGTCTTAAAAAGTTTCAGCGCTCCGTCCATCATCTCCTTGTGAATGCATCGAGCCACCACCACGCTTGTGTATGTGTACAGTGTTGATGACATAGGCATATGGCTTGTCCACAGAAGAACAGTCCGTAGCTGGGGTTGGCTGATATGTCGCCACTGAGTGTTGGGGGGGTACAGTTTTTTGCATTAACATTGAGCTTCAGCAGCTCCTGGATGAGACACAGCAAAATGGAGAGAGGTGGAGGGTAAAGAAACACATGGGTGAGAGAGCAGTACAGGTGGGAGCAGAGGGGACAGAAGCACACATGTCTGAAGCTAATACTGGGGCCATGTAGTGTAAGTAGTGGCATTAAGTTATCCTTCACTTCAATTTTGCCCTGTCATAGGTTTCAAAGTTAGCCACCTGGGGGAGGAACAGTATCAGAATGAGAATGCTAGCTTCTCCACTTGCTCCTGCTCATGCATTACTGCGTTTTGAAACAGCGGAACAATGAACAAGCACACCAAGCTCACAATGATTGAAAACTTTACCCTAGGCTTAAACCCAAATAACGATCTAATTTCTAAGTTACTCTTGGCAGAGCTGGTGCCTGTGCAGGTCCTTCGATGCGCTTCATTTTAAAGAACGTGGGAAGGAATCAGGAAGGTCTGCACAGACAGCGTCAGCCGGCTGAAAACAATCACCACACACTGAACATGCAAATGTGTGACTCAGGGACAGCAGGACCGGTGGCAAAAGGAGGGCTTTTTCTATATACATGATAGAAACATAAAATGTTCAACCATTGTACAAAGAGAGCCATTGCTTCAGAATAATCATGCCTCCCTCCCAGTTGATAAGAGTCTGACTGCACTGTGGGTGTTTTGTCCTAAACACAGGAAGAGGCATGACAAATGGGGAGAAAGAATCTCAGAGCTAGGATGGGGCCAGCAAATGGAAAATTGATGTGTGGTCTGAAGCCCACAAACTATGTACAATATGTCTCTTTGAGACATTGCATGAGCTGTCGACCCGAGACCTAGAAAACAAGTATAATTTGTTTGTGGTATACTAGCCTAGTCCATTATTGTTTACGTTTATCCACTTTTACCTAGACAAGTCAGAATACACCCAACACTAGATATCTGGTAGTGCACAAACAGACTGTGGAAACATGCATTAAGATAAAATCATGCGCCCTTGTGTGGAAATCCACCCACTGTCATGGACCGGACTACCTTACCTTGCATCCAGGATGGGAGGGACTGCATCAATTACGGAGTAACTACACCACAAGCAGGACATAAATCTGCCTCACATCTGCATCCTATGGGGTCCAATTAACTAAAGTGGAAGAGGAGAAAACTGTCTTCTCCCATACTTACAAAAAAGGAACAATCTTGACAGAGTTCAAGGCAGGGGATAGTGTCCTATCTGGCACCAAAAAGGATATGTTCATCCCTTTGGTCCTGACGAAAACCACCGAACCGCTGGAGTGCAAGTATGGCTGAGAGATGTAGACCTACAGTATATAAGTGATATGAGGGACACTTTATATATTTCTGGAAACATCATCTTTCTGTTTTTAATCTTCCACCTACCTATGTTTTACTAAATCATAGAGGTTTTGGTTAGGAGGTAATTTTAGATAAATAAATGTTGACTCAGATCCCACACAGTCTTTCCAAGCAGGGAGATTGTCTCCTGGTGGAGAAAGGAAAGAAGACTTGATGATGACGCTATGGGTTACTAGTACGTCAAAGGCGATCAAAAACACACCACTGACCGAAAACAATTGTCGAGGGTCCCAAAAAAAGTTTTTTTGAAATGTTTCTTAATGCGGTCCTCAGACAATACCTGTTCACACTCATTTTTCTTGATAGTTTTTGATATTTATAATACCTTGCAAAGTGCTTCAATTTGCTAAAGACATTAATCCCGGTGTGAATCCACTCAAACTTAAATGACCCTCACTAAGTTGAATCACAACAGATTGTGGGAAGCACCTTGTAGCAGCAGGAGTTGCTCTTTGGAACCATGCTCCTGTCACAATATTGTGGTGCCCTTGCAGCTTTAAGAAACATTTTTAAAGTGTTTTTGACTACGGAATGCTCTCTTTATTGTGCATCCCTGTATAATTGATCTTCTTGTAATTATGTGTACTCTAATATAATCGGTCAACTGGCTTTTGCACAAACCCTTTTTTTAAATCATTTTGATATAAACTTATTTCTGTAAGATCCCAGTCCTGCTGTATCCCTCCCAATCCGGATTTTGTGCCAACCACAGAAACCAAGACATCTTAGATTGCAGCCACCGGCCACATCAGGCCATTCCTGGACAAAGGAGAAGCACCAGCCTTCATTCTCCTGGAGCTGTCAGTCGCATTTGACACAGTCTTCCATCACATACCTCACCAGTAGAACCCAGAGGATCCATCTCCAATGTTCACCTCAAAGCCCAAAAAGATAATCTGAGGAGTCCCCCAAGGACCGTCCCTCAGCCCCACCCTCTTTAATACCTACATGACCCCCTTGGCTGAAATTGTCAGATCACAGGGACTCAATATAATCTCCTACGCTGATGTCACCCAGCTCTGGCTCTCACTGTCCGGAGACCCTTCCACCACCAGAGCCAACTTCCACAAATGCATGAGGAATGTTGCTGACTGGATGAAGGACAATTGTCTCAAACTCAACACGGACAAGACAGAAGTACTCATCTTTGGGAAAAACACCTCGCCATGGAACAGTGCATGGTGGCCTGAGGAACTCGGCCCCTCCCCCCCCCCAACAGCCAATGCCCACAATCTCGGTATCATCCTGGACAGGAAGCTATCTATGAAGAAACAGGTAAATGCAGGCTCATCTGCCATCTTCCACACCCTTCGCATGCTCTGCAAGTTCTTTAAGTGGCTTCCAGTCAACACCAGAAGGACCATCACGCAGGTCTTTATTCCCAGTAGACTGGATTACAGGACCACACTCTACGTAGGAATCACTGAACGCTTCTTGAGGAGACTCCAGACAAAACAAAGCTCAGCTGCAAGACTCATCCTCAAACTTTCCAGACAAAACAAAGCTCAGCTGCAAGACTCATCCTCGAACTTTCCAGGAGGACCCACATCACACCCCACCTCAAGAAACTACACTGGCTCCCGATCCAGGAGAAATGCCTGTTCAAGATGCTGACCCACGTTTACAAGACCTTACACAATGAAGGACCAGCATACATCAACAAACGCCTGGCCTTCCATCAACCAACCAGACACCTTCAATCTTCTTACCTCTCTGTCGCAGACACCATACAGATCAGGCGAACCAACAGCGCCTTCTCGCACCTGGCGGGCAAGGCATTAAACAACATTCCTCTGAATCTCAGGATCACACCATCGCTCGAGCAATTCAGGAAAAAACTCAAGACCTGGATGTTCGAATGAACAGCTCACCACATAGCAACCAACATCTCCAATAGCTCGAGACTCTCATGGGTTCAAATGTTTGATTGTTAGATTATTTCTGATTATTTCTTAAGGCTCTGTCAGTTATTTAATCTTTGGGATTAAAGATACTGAAGATCTAGATTAATGTTGGAATTTCCCACAAAATATCAATAAAATAGATGCAAGTACAAAATTCCCTTTATCCTTTCATCATCCTTACTTATGGAAAGGACCCTCTTTCCAGTTTCTGATTTCAGAAAAGCTTTAAAGTTTCCTAAATGGGAGCAGTTATTCTGTAAGTCTCAGTTGCTATAACCGTGCATTACACAAGGAGCTTGCCTGTTAGGAAACACACATCCATCAGCACTCATTCTCCCCTGGACCCCAAGAGTATCCCAGGGCAATGAATTTGGACCTTGCTCTATAAATCCCCCGGGGTATGACCATACAGGTGTTTGTGAAGTAGTCTAAAGACCAGGACAGGGTGACTCAAACCTGCCAATACACAAAATATGGACCTGCTCTGGCTTCTTGTTCCACATCACATTTATGCGTATTGGCCTATGAGTATGCAATACCTATATGATAAATAACACTTGAATTCTGAGAGGTACAGCAAAAACAGACTTTAGAATCTTAAGACACTTGGACAACACCACATTTATAAATGCCAAGATGAAACATTAAAATATGAGTGATTAAAATGTGGTCATGAAACCCTTATTTCAGATTTTAACCACAATACCAATAAGAGCACGCTGTGTACAGACTTCATGTTGTTCACATTAAGTATTAGGGCTTGAAAAGGCATTTCCCTGGCAGCAAATGAAACTATACAAACACAAGAAGAGGAAAGCTAAAGCATAGCAGAATCCATTTCCCATAACATTAATTAAGCTATAAATAAATATCTATAAAAATGAAACACTGAGGATTCAAGTGAACAAAATAAATCTGCAAAGGGTTGAATGGCTTTCAAAAAGTATAAATAAGGCAAACCATTACAAATGACACTCTAATGAAAATCAAATCCAAAACAAAACTGAGACAAGAACAATCTTAGTAAATCACACACAAATCGTGTATAATTTCAAACACACAAAGGAGCAGCTAGAATAATTAAAAAACTCTCTCCCAAAATTGGAACATTTCCAGAATGGCACAGATCAGGTATCTGAAATTGGTGAGCCAGCCTGGGGCCGTATTATGGAAGTGCCCCGTGGGCGCAACGTGCATTATTGCCCACTTTGCGTGCCCCTGGGGCACTTTGTTATTACAGAAGGGGCTGCAGATGCTTGTACCACCCCTTCTTTGAAACAGATAACAGTGGAGCACATATACCGCCAGCGCTATCACCTGAAGGTTTTCCCTCATTTTCAGGGGGGTGTGGGCCCATGCAAATTAGGAAATCCCTTTACCCCTGTGCCCACGCCATATTATAGATGCAGGCGCAGAGGAAAAAAACTTGTCAGTTCGCCCCCTGGTGGCAGCCCTCTCGAGGTGGGAAAGGGTGTCCTATGGTCCCCCCAGAAAACCCCTTGCAGGCAGGTGCATTCACTCACTGCCCCCACCTGCAAGGGGATCTCTCTCCCCTCTTGAAAGTGCAGGCAGGTTGTCGCCTGCACAGTGAAACACGGAGCGGCTGCTTCAAAGCCATTCTGTCTTTCACTTGCCCTGCTTACACCCAGCGTGCCTGTGATAAGGTGCTCCGTAGCGCAAACAGGGGAAGTGCGCCCTATCCATAGATGGAGGCGCATGTTGTTCAAATTCAGAGAAATCTTAGGATAAAATAAAAAAATCAAGTAACTTAGCCAAGCACGTACACGATTTCCATACTGTATTGAAAGTGTACTCACAAAGTAATTCACAAAAAAATCTATGACTGTCTATTAAAGCTCATCTTCCACAGGTACGCAGAGATGTTTCTTCATGATACCGCTTAGAAAATGGGGTCAGATTTCGAATTTACAATACTACCTTCAAATTAACTAGCAAAAACAGAAAAGAACACAAAATATACACAATTCTTTTAATGTTTCAGTACTCTTGTGGTGCTCCAGATAAGTCTGTTTCTTGCAAGAAGTATTAGCTGGGTCAAACCAGAGGAATGTAGCAGACAGTTGATGTAAAATATCGCATTTTCGGTTCAATGTTTCTAAACGTTGGTTGAAAACAATAGGTTTGAGAGGAATTTCGAGTAAACTGGATATGCAATTTAAATGTTTTTAAAGATTTTTATAGCGTCTATATTTAATTTTATCATCCACCTCCTTTTCAAAGTCCCATTATACCTTTAGATTCTGATTAATAAGACTTATATTGTACTTCGCGGTGGTCGTACTGCTTCTACTTTCTCAGTAGGAACTATTTGTTTGTTGGACAACATAATTGTTGGGATGGTGCCAGACTGATTCTATGCGCTCCCTCAGGATATGTTGGCCTATAGACCAGCTAGCTCACAGTGCCACTATAAGTTCCCCTAAACCTGGTACGGTAAGAAATACTTTCAGCACATGACAACCCTGATTCCTCAAGGAATCGTGGTAACAGACATAGAACCTTTTCGCTCACCCAGAAAGATACATAAGAAATACACAAAGCGGTGTTTCAATATTTATTAAGCCATTGTGATTCTTGTATAAAATATACGCGCTGCAATGATCAATAGATAGAAGCAGACAAACGTGATTAGCAATATAAGGAAAGTGAAAAGAATGAACGATTCCACCATTGTGTTAAAGCAGTGTATATATGCTGGCATATAAGTACTGGGTACAGGGTGCTCCGACTACGTCCTGCCTAACCTAGTTGCCTAGGGTGGGTATTCTGCCTAGAATTCCCTGCTGGATGATCCAAGTCCTATTACCTGGAGGGAAGGTATGTAGGTCCCAGTCTTGGTCACAAGTTGGATATCCCTACTCGCAGAGGGTAAACAGAAATCGGCTGGGCTCAGAGTCGGACGGAGTAATGAGAGAAGAGTGCTCGCCTTTCAGCATGTAAATGCATGTATATCACCTATTCTTTCGTGTTAAAACTTATGCCAAGCTGACATCCATTTATTGGCTTGTCGCCTCATGGACAATGTGTATCTAGGCTTTGTATGAATTGTTCAAAGTGACGTAAATAATTAATTTACTCTCTTAATTTCTATGCAGGTAAGTACTTAATCAATAATAACTCAGATCGGATGAAAAAAGACAGAGTCCGTGGTGTTAGAGTTTCTAAGGGTTTTATTCCTCATAAAGGAATGGTCTAGACCAGGATATCATGTTCTGACCACCACAGGGGTGTCAGAAGGGATAGAGCGCTACCGTTTATTAACAATACATAGCTTATATACTTGATTTATACCATAAGAAGTAATGTAAGAGGCGTAACAGCTGAGAGAAGACAAGATAACAGTATACACGTGTTACTAGTACGTAATCAAGAGGCGTAAACTAGGCGTGAATCAGAGGTGTGTGCTAGAAACGTCACTGATAGGTGACGCAAGTGGGTGGCACCAAGGGGTGGTGCTAACAGAATTGTTGCAGTGTCAGCAGAAATCGGAAGCTTGGATGCGCGCGCAGCTGCATGACGTGTGATTGACGGGGTGCAGGGGACTTGACATTTACACTGACGGAAAGAGACAGAAGTCTGGCATGTCAGATCAACTTGTACTTTTATCGTATCTGATATCTGATGTTTAGGAACCATACTATCTGGGCGGAAAGGTCTCTAGGGCAGAAGCTATTCTATGCTAACTGTGGATGCGTGTATAAGCGCCTAAGTGTCTACATGAGAAGCGTGGGGGCACGGGGCCTTCCATGGAAGCATGGTAACAGAGGCTATGAATTACTTGCATTGAGACAGGTCGGCCCTTTGGCTCTGCAGCTGGAGAGGATGTTTACAGAAACTAGTAGGCAGGAATGTATTTCTCGAGGAGCGGAACAGATAACTCGAAGGTTATAGTCAATCTTGGCAGAAAGCAGGCTGAGCTGAGCGCGAGGGGCCGCGCTGAAAGTAAGTCAGAGTTCACGGGTACAGAGGTAGCCTGGGCAGAGGCTGTCAGAGTCAGGAAGCCAAAAGAGGCTCGATGGCAGAAATCAGGGCCTACTCTGTCAGAGCAGGAAAACACGTAAAGTGTACTACAAAAAGACGGTGGCATAGCATACTTAGGAACGGACTATATAATCCATTCAGGGTGGATCTGAAAGAGGACATGTTAACGGTGGACGCAAATGTATTTGCGTCTTCATAGCTGGCACAGGAGGGAAGTTACATGCACTTTAAGCTGGTACATGGAGTCGGTGGGGTACGCGCTAGGGAACATAACATGACCAAAAATTTATATTTCCTCATTCCCTCCTTGTTCCCTACGGACCCTTCATGATATATCGATCCTCATAAATCGATCAGATTGTTCTTGTAACATCATTTGTTCTTCTTTCTTTCGTTTACGTTTTGAGAGAAAACTGGAATGTTCAATACATGACGTGGCACACAGTCCACAAATCGCTGGCCCACACTGCAGGCACAGGCAGCAACTGAATACTAGGACTAGGCCAATGCCTAGGAAGGATAGGATCTTCCATCCCCAAGCTGTTAACGTTGTCCAGAACCAACCGGACTAAGTCCAGGTGCCTGGATTCTGATGTATCTGATTTGCAATTTTATGGAGACGGGTGATAGCTTGATATACAGATGGTGCGTTTTGTGGTATGAAAACACAGCAACTTGACCCGATGACCTTACAGGCTCCACCTCTATCTGCCAAGATGACGTCAATAACAAGACGATTCTGAAGGACAACAACCCGCATGGCGGACTGCTCTTCCGTTAAGTTACCTAAGGCGGAGGCAGTTTCATTTACTACTGCTTCAAGTGTTCTAGTTAATCTGCGTATTAATTTACTATTCTGAACAGGTCCTAAAAAGAAAAAGAATCCTTTATTAAAGTCGGTGTACTGTTCCCATGCCGTTTCTGTGTAGTCGACAAGTGGGATATCTCTTCTGTGTCTATTCTTTACTAGGTTGGTATTTCTGTGGTAATCAGGAGGAGCTAGAAAAACAGGTGGCAGAAGGAATGCAATGTAACAGGTACCATCCCAATCTGGAGGTAGACGTATGTATGCGGTATGACCACAAACAAAGTAAGAGTGACTAATAGCTTTAAAAGACGATTTTCCATGATCACTGAATTCGACCACAGTAGTGCATTTACTATGACCTAAGTGTACTGAACCTTTCTTCTTGATGCACAATTCACCAGTGACTGGCAATACTGACATAATTGGTAGAACGGGCGTAGTTTCGGACTCGACAGTAAGAATCATAAGGCTAATTGTATAATTACCTAATCCATATACTTCATTTTCTAGATCAGTTCCTATTCTAGTGGGGAGTCCCTCCTTATCTGGGTAACAGACGTCTAGCAGGACTAAGTTCAGATTTCCCCAAATCCAACCCCCATCGAAAACAGCAATATCAGGATCTAAGGAATTAATTATTTTAAACCATGCTCCGCAGGAGCCATTGTGAGTGAACGGATACGGAAAGAGGGGCAGGGCTCCCTTGTAATTCTGGTAGGGAGGGAGTCGGCCACATATCCAGCAATTTGTAGCATTGTTAGTTTGATGAGAATGATGTAGCATACTAATGAATGTATTGTTGCGCAGCGCAAGTCTGTAGGAAAGCTCGTGTGGAGGTAACTCACTAAAAGTGTGTTCAGCAGATACATTATAGGCAGAATGTTCACGCTTGAAAATAGGATAATAGATGGGTAATACGATGCTGACAACAATAATTAGAATACTGAGAATAAACATGATTAATAGTGTCACTATACAGTGACTACGAAGTGATTTACAATATGTACGTTTCTTGGCCTCTCTCTCTCTCTCTCTATCTCGATCTAGGGGATACATGTCAGAGACTATTTAACCGATTCACCTAGGGGAGGACTTAAACAATTAAACTGTCTGACTTGCTAGATCGTAATTTCATGCGATATTGTTCTTGAGGAGTCTTTTCTCGTTCAGATTCTGTAAAGTCTTTTTGTTCGGCACAGTCTTTGGTGGGGGTGGACGAGTCTCGATCAGGTTTCAGTCCAGAGAATTTTTTTATATGACTCGTGTGTACCCACCCCTTTCTTCCTTCTATTTTCACGGCCGTCCTGGTTGTTAGAAGAACGGTCTTCGGGGACTTCCAGCGGGGCTCCAGCGGACTCTTTCTGTCGAAGTTGCGGACGAACACAAGGTCGCCAGGACGGACGTCGTGTGGCTTTACATCAGTGTTGTCAGGGAAGGCTGCGGCAACCTGTGAACGACATGATTGGAGTGCAGACATCAAGGAGGCAAGGTAATCTGTCAACATGTTACAATCAACATCAGTAATCTTTTTCGGAATGGGCGTCCCCCACATATTCGGTGGTCTGCCAAAGACCACCTCGTACGGGGATAGCCCTGATCTCGAATGGGCGACCATTCTCATGTAGAATAGTGCCACTGGCAGGGCGACTATCCAGTCGACCCCTTTCTCCTGACATATTTTGGCAAGGCGGATCTTTAGTGTCTGGTTATGCCTTTCTACAAGGCCTGCTGCTTCGGGATGTCGGACACAATGGAACTTCCACTGGTATCCCAGTAATAAGGAAACTTCTTTCATTAATGCAGATGAGAATGGCTGACCGTTATCTGAGTACACGACACGAGGCAAGCCGTATCGTGGGAAAAATTCACGAACCAGCTGCTTGGCAGTGGTCGGAGCAGTGTAATCTGGGACTGGGTATGCTTCGGTCCAGCGGGACAGAGCACAGACAACTACGAGAACATATTTAAATCCTCGACAACGGTCCATCTGGATATAATCCATCTGGAGGACTTCAAAAGGGTGATCGGGAGGATGAAATCCACCTTGCTCTACAGGGACGCTTTTACCTGGATTGAACTGACAACAGATCATGCAAGTACGCATTTTCTGTTTTGCTGCTGCTCATAAGTGTTTATTGTTCCAGAGATTTTGTAAACTGTCTAACATCGCTTTCTCTCCTAGATGTGCAGGACTATGTGCTGTATTTATCATAACTTGAACCATAGAGTCAGGGAGAAACCATGTAGATTTTCCCTTCGTCATCCAACCTTGATCTGTTTGGATCCCTCCTAGTTCAATCCATTTCTTTATTTCTTCTGGAGTAGCATGTGTCTGAATATCGATAACATCTAGTGCAGGATCCCTGACTGTCATACAATTTGTCGGTCCTATTGCCTTTGTCGTATCAGTTGTCTGAGTGTGAGTCAGTGCTGTATGTTTTGCTGTCTGGTCTGCCAGGTCGTTACCCTGGGAAACAGAATCTGTGACTTTAGTATGTGCTTTACACTTCATGACGGATATGGCTGAAGGCAGATGTATCGCTTCTAACAGTGCTTGAATGAGAGGACCGTGTTGGATTTTGGCACCATGAGAGGTCAGAAAACCTCGTTCTTGCCACAGCATGCCGAAGTCGTGTACGACTCCGAACGCATAACGGGAATCAGTGTATATGTTGACATTTCTGTTCTTGGCTAGAATACAGGCTCGGGTCTGAGCGATGAGCTCTGCCGCTTGAGCAGACAATGTGTCAATACGATGTGTGTCTTTAACTTCAGTTTCAGTGGTCACGGCATACGCGGCCACTAACTCTCCTGTACTTGTTCTCATGCATGAACCATCCACATAAAGTGTCAGGTCTGGATTTGTCAATGGAACATCTGTTAAGTCTCGTCGGGGCTTTGTTACTGCATTAATGATTTCTATGCAATCATGCGGAGCTGGATCTGTCATAACTGTAGGTAACAGTGTTGCTGGGTTCAGGATACTGCAGCGTCTGATTTCTATGTGTGGCTGGAATAGTGTCAATTCGTAACCTGTCAGTCGTGCTATAGTCAAGTGTTGAGTTTGGGTTCTGTTTAACAGAACCTCTACAGAGTGTGGAACTTGTACTGTTAACTGATGACCTAGAACAATTGAGTCGCTTTGTCTGATTGCTAGCGCTGTTGCTGCTACTGACTTTAAGCACGCAGGGAGTGCTTGGGCTACTGAGTCCAATGTACTTGAAAAATAAGCGCAAGGCTTATGTGAACCTGCTTGATCTTGAGTGAGGACAGACAACGCTGTACCATCACGTTCTGTAACAAAAAGTGTAAACGGTTTGCTGTAACATGGTGTCGCTAAAACTGGTGCTTGGCATAATGCTTTCTTTAATTCCTCAAAGGCTTGTGTGTGTTCCTGAGTCCAAGGGAGGACAGTCGAAGTCGCTGCCTCCTGTGTCATTAACTGGATGAGTGGTTTAGCTAGAAATGCATATTGAGGAATCCATTGTCTGCAGTACGAGGTGAGGCCTATGAAGGTCCGCACTTCCTTTTGTGTCTGGGGTCTTGGCATATTTACAATTAACTGAATGCGATCGGGAGTGAGCTGTCTCCCCACTTTGGACAGCAAGTGACCCAAGTACACAACTTGCTGAACACAGAATTGTAGCTTCGAAGGAGACACCTTGTGTCCCTTGTCGGCCAGGAAATGTAAAACTGTCAATGATGCTTGTTCACATTCGGGCTCACTTCGTGCGGTGATCAGTAGATCATCGACGTATTGCAATAAAGCGGTGTTAACTGGCATTTGAATACAATCTAATTGTCTTTTCAGTGCTTGACTATAGATGCTGGGGCTTTCTGTGAATCCTTGAGGTGCGCGGGAAAATTTGAAGCTTCGTCCATTTAAACTGAATCCGAAGAGATATTGGCTCTCCGGATCAATAGGTACACTGAAGAAAGCGTTCTTGAGGTCAATTACGGTAAAGAACGTTGCTTTTGAATCAATGGCAGTCAATAGGGAAGAGATATCGGGGACCACAGGGTACTGTGGTACAATGCATTTATTCAGCTCTCGAAGATCAATCACCAGCCGATATACTGGCGGTGCATTGGGGTCTGTACGTTTAAGAATTGGAATGATGGGTGAATTACAGATATTGGAGTCGGTCTCTACGACCACTCCCTGGGCAATAAGCTCTTCAATGATTTTCAGTAAAGCCACTACAGCATCGGGTGGTAACTTGTATTGTCTGATTCTGGGTAGAACAACTCCTGTCTTGAGTGTAACACGATATGGAGTGATATGCATACAACCTACATCGGCTGGGCCCTTTGCCCATAAGTGATCTGGTACATTTTTCAATCTGACATCAAAATCGCGCAAAACATAATGACCCTTGAAATCCCGTAGAAAGAGTCTAACTCCCTCCGGGGAACAGCATATTATAGCTCCTAGAGCCTTCAGTGTTTTAATTCCTAACAGATTTTCTGGGCATGATTTCGTAAGTAACAAGTCTGTAACTCGTGATAACGGACCCACAGCCAGTGGTACTGGTTCCGATACTTCATTTACAATAGGCTGTCCTGAAAAACCAAGGGAAACATTCTGTGAGCCTGAGAGGGGTGCCCCTGGGACTTCATTGTGACTGATGGTAGTGCGACTTGCCCCTGTGTCAATTAAAAACTTTCTGTCTTTTCCCAATACGTGACTGTGTACATAAGGACCTTCTTGATCTACAGGAATTTCAATAAGAGGCAAACCACCCTCCCTCTCTAGGCTGTTTCATGTATATCGGGGGTAATCTGGATATGCAGATTGGGCATACTGGTACATCTGTTGTGAGACTTGCTGAGTCGCGGCAATGGGCTGTGGCTGTGGTACTGCTACTGTCTGTGCTGTGTGTGATGGAGCATGCATAGGCTGTGTATTCTGCATCGGCTGTACATTTTGTGAAGTCTGTTGCTGGACCTGATCTTGTCTAGGCGGATGCGGTCTTTCTTTAGTTTTACCTGTTGAGATGTTGTGTTTCAGGACTGGGCATTCATGTACATAGTGACCTGGCTGTTTGCAGTAATTACATGTCCCTTTAACGGGAGCTGTATTGTGACTTGTCTGGGCCCCACCTTTTCTCTGGCCGTCGGCTGGGACCGTCTGAGCCACCAACATTTTCATTTTTGTGTCCTTCATACGCTTCTGTTCCTGATCTTGTTCTTCCCTAATTCTGTTCTGGTGATATTGTAACATTTGTAACATCTGGGATGGCGTATTTGCCTGCCAAGTACTTTCAACCTTGTACACTCTATTTTTAACTAATGGTAGGGAATTCTCGACTAATTTTGATACAAAAAGGTGTGGATATGACTCGCTACTTGGTTGTAGGCCACTATTTATAATGAAACATTTCTCGAATCTTGAATAGAAGTCACTAGTATCTTCATCTTGTTTCTGTTTACAGGACGAGATTGCGTCCCAATCTTCCTTTCTAGTTGTCAATAATCTTGGCAAAACCTGTACTATTAATCCGGGCAATGCTTTAGTCCTATCCCCAAGGCCTACCCCTGGGATTCGTTTGCTTTCTTCGTCTTCTATTTCTGCCCATGCTATCTTAGACTCTCCCACTTCCCAATCCTTTTCCTTTAATTTCTCGTAAATGCCCGTGGGCAACAGTACTTTTAACATTTTCATAATATCATCATACGTGTAATCCCCCATCAGTAACATGTCTTTAAGCTCTCTGTGAAAACCTGCAGGGTCTTTATCATGACATGGAACTAGTTTCTTCATTTCTAACAGTTCTAACTTAGTTAGTGGTGTGTGAACATACACACGCCTCAAGACTTGATCCGTACCCATAACTGGGTGTACCTCTCGTAAGGGGTTCTGACTTTCAATGCCACTCAGGCATTGCATGTGATACGTTTTTCTTTCTGGAGGCGGGGCGGGAACATATTCAGAACTTATAAAGGTGTTATATTTACGTCGTTGTTCTAGAATTATTTGTATTAACTTGGTACTGAAACCTCTCCATCTATCCATAAGTAGGGCTTCTAATGTTTCGTGTAAGGGACCTGGATCAGAATGGTTGTTTCTGAACTTGATGAGGAGGTGCTGAATCATGTATACACCTGCTAATTTCTGCTCGTCTGGGGAAAGGTTCAAGAATGTCTGTGCTAACGTATCGTCATTATATATGTCTGGGTTTTCGGCCCATAACACGGCTGACCGGGCTAGTTCCTGTTCATCCATAGAATTGAGTACATGGTACCCCATTCGGTCTCGAAGCCTTTTATCAGTTTCCTGGAACTGATGTTCAGAAGAATTCGGGTTTGTTAAAGCAGAGAGAAAAACTCTCTTGTTTTCCGGACGGATGCCTTTCCTAAGGTAGTTTCCCTTACCTACATACGCTATAGTATCTGTAGTCCTTCCTTGTTCTGTAAGTTCTTCTTCCTCCTCGGAGGAAGCTTTATCATTCCCTTTCTGATGTGCCGTTATCACTGCCCTTCTAATTTTCTGGCACATACTGGCTATGCAAGCCCCCCTGTCATGTTTTCCTTCGGCTATATTTTGACCCCACTTTGTTAGTCCATCTAATTCACTTTGATCTGTCTCGGGCCTGTCTCGTTCCCTTATTAGACAATTTATGAAAAATCGTAATATCTGTGCTTGAATGTCAACTTTCTGTTTATCCATGGCATCCTTGATACTGTCAGGGTCTTTCCCTGTCTGTATAAACTCGTATATTCTATCGAGACGCTCCTTCATTCCTACATAGCATAGCAAGATATCAGTGGCAGATCTTAATCGTAGTGATGCCAATATCATTAGATCGTTTTTTCCGGGTACTGGATCATATCTGCAAACTGACATGTTTTCCTTTAATGCGTCAAGACGGGTCAAGTGGGGAGACTGGAAAGGATTCTGCGTGTCCCTTAAATTGAATCTGTGTGTTAATGGCGGGGTCTGAGGACCCGCAGTCGCACCTCCTGAGGCGGATGCTTGGGTATTATCTCTCCGCGGAGTCTGTATCTGAACTTGAATTTGTCGTTTAGTAGGATCAGGTAGGACCTGTTTCGGTAGGTCAATCTTGAGTGCAGGAAGTGGCGGAGCTGGCGGAACAGGGGAGGTCTGTCGCGGTACTGGCGGAACATGATCTGGGGGCGTAGTGCCACCCCCATCCCTGTCAGTAGGCAGGGCACGAACAGGCAGATTGGCGTAAGCTGGTGCTACATCCTCTAAATATGAATTTAAGAATATGTCTTTAGTAGTTTTATGCATTACTTTAGTTGGAACTAATGGTGGCGGTAAGTTTTTCGGTAATTCTGATAGGCCTTCAGGTGTACCTTCGGCCGCGAGATACATTCCGTTTACAAGATTGTTTCGGGCACGGTCTATTTGTTCTGTCTTTACTCGGATCCCTTCAATAACTAATTCATTTTCTTGGGCTTTTTCTGATTCTTTAAGTCTGTCCTCTCTACGGAGTGCTTTCTCAGCACGCTTATGTGATTCCTTACGCCAGAATTCTATGGCGTCTTTCTGGGATTGTCTAGCTTTCTTTTTCCATAATGCTTCTTCTACCTTCATGATGCACTCGGCATCCCATGTTCCGGTAACGGGCCATCTGTGTCTTTCGTCTAAGTGCTTGGTGTAATCGGCCCATAAATCTAGATATAATATGGCATCTATGCCATGCTTGTGGTACATGAAGTTACCTGGAGTGTCCCTAGGGGGAATAGGAATTTCTTCCTCCAGTATCCCTTTCCTAGTTCCTATCTGCTTTAACTTGTTGAAAAACGGCATTTTGCTTACTTATTTACTGAATGCTCAATCCTTACTATTTAATACGAGTTACAGCTAGTTGATACAAGAAACACAATAATACACATTTAAACAGTCACATTCAAACCACGACATTAATCACATAAGAAGACATTTAAAACATAGATGACTACCCCCCTATACTGGATGTACTGCTCAACAGTACAGATACACTGATGTAACAGTGCAGAAATTCGGAATACTAGATATACTGCTAAACAGTACAGATACACTGCCTAAAAACAGTGCAGACCGGACTTGCGTACCCAAACCCGTCTAGATACGACCCAGCAATGGTACTCACCGGGAAGCACGGAAACAGAAGGCCTCGAAAAACTCGACTGGACTCGACTCGGTACTTCGGAAAACTTCGGAAAACCTCGGAGAACTTCGGAAAACTTCGGAAAACTTCGGAAACCTGGTGGGCCTCTTGACACCTCGGACCTTGCTTCTTTCGGCTAGGCTCTGGTCGGGATCCTCCGCACTCCTCACCGCCTCGTCTGGGCACTGATCGCAGTCTTCGTCACCTCCGTGGGTCAGAGGGAGATGCAGGAAATCCTGCCAGTACGCGTAGGTTCCTTCTAACTGATGGCAGGGGACAGAGCTTGCAATGCGCCAACCGGCGCGTGAGGTGGGGGAGGGGTCCCTATTCGGGCGCCAAAATGACGTAAATAATTAATTTACTCTCTTAATTTCTATGCAGGTAAGTACTTAATCAATAATAACTCAGATCGGATGAAAAAAGACAGAGTCCGTGGTGTTAGAGTTTCTAAGGGTTTTATTCCTCATAAAGGAATGGTCTAGACCAGGATATCATGTTCTGACCACCACAGGGGTGTCAGAAGGGATAGAGCGCTACCGTTTATTAACAATACATAGCTTATATACTTGATTTATACCATAAGAAGTAATGTAAGAGGCGTAACAGCTGAGAGAAGACAAGATAACAGTATACACGTGTTACTAGTACGTAATCAAGAGGCGTAAACTAGGCGTGAATCAGAGGTGTGTGCTAGAAACGTCACTGATAGGTGACGCAAGTGGGTGGCACCAAGGGGTGGTGCTAACAGAATTGTTGCAGTGTCAGCAGAAATCGGAAGCTTGGATGCGCGCGCAGCTGCATGACGTGTGATTGACGGGGTGCAGGGGACTTGACATTTACACTGACGGAAAGAGACAGAAGTCTGGCATGTCAGATCAACTTGTACTTTTATCGTATCTGATATCTGATGTTTAGGAACCATACTATCTGGGCGGAAAGGTCTCTAGGGCAGAAGCTATTCTATGCTAACTGTGGATGCGTGTATAAGCGCCTAAGTGTCTACATGAGAAGCGTGGGGGCACGGGGCCTTCCATGGAAGCATGGTAACAGAGGCTATGAATTACTTGCATTGAGACAGGTCGGCCCTTTGGCTCTGCAGCTGGAGAGGATGTTTACAGAAACTAGTAGGCAGGAATGTATTTCTCGAGGAGCGGAACAGATAACTCGAAGGTTATAGTCAATCTTGGCAGAAAGCAGGCTGAGCTGAGCGCGAGGGGCCGCGCTGAAAGTAAGTCAGAGTTCACGGGTACAGAGGTAGCCTGGGCAGAGGCTGTCAGAGTCAGGAAGCCAAAAGAGGCTCGATGGCAGAAATCAGGGCCTACTCTGTCAGAGCAGGAAAACACGTAAAGTGTACTACAAAAAGACGGTGGCATAGCATACTTAGGAACGGACTATATAATCCATTCAGGGTGGATCTGAAAGAGGACATGTTAACGGTGGACGCAAATGTATTTGCGTCTTCATAGCTGGCACAGGAGGGAAGTTACATGCACTTTAAGCTGGTACATGGAGTCGGTGGGGTACGCGCTAGGGAACATAACATGACCAAAAATTTATATTTCCTCAAAAGTGTCATAATAGTGTACTTATAAATTGGATTTGTAAGAAATGAGGTTTCAGAGATACTTATCCTGCACGGTCACATAAGAAAATGCATGTTAAAAGTCATCATGTAGAAAAGAAAGCAGCTTAAAAAATATGTGCATGTAAAATGCCAGGTCTATCCTAGCCACGTGGCGCCATTAGCTTCTCACTGACCACAGTAGCCAGGGACCTGGACTTCCACGTCCCTGAAGTACCTTGGTATCTGGGTCAGAAGAGATAGGTCCGGAGTACTTCTTGAAAATTACAGAGTGGCCAGGACCAAAATAAAAGGTCAGGTCAGTAGATGGAGGAAACTATTATTATCCCTGATGGACAGGATAGACCTTACAAAAATGCTCCCCAAACCGGGTCAAATAATTAATTAATCAAGGATCCACTAAGCAAAAATATAATCGAGATATCCAGCGAAATGAACCAGGAAATGGACAATGAAATACTTATAGATTCATCAAATGATCTTGACGCAGACGGTCAAAAGGAAACATCAATATTAGAAATCACAAGTGTTTCTGATTTAGCAATAACAAAAAGTCCTGGAAATAGGCAAAAAATAACTCAGGGGCGGAAAAATGTCACAACACCCAAAAAACAAACACAACTGGAAGTCACCACTAATCACAGTAAAGTGCACCAGCGCCGGCAGGAAGCAGGACAGGATTTTAAAGATAATCTGGAGTCTATGCTTATACTACACAGTGCACTGGGGAGTATATTGGAAACCTCTATCAAAACTCATAAACTCGACATACAAATACATCTTATGGGCACAATGGCGGAACACATAGCTGGCATAAATAAAATAAAATAGACATTATGGCCAGCACATTCAACTTTATTAAGGACCAGATTCTCCCATGTACACCATCCAAGGCATGTAACTGCCACCCAATACTGGAAAAACTGCAGGAATTGCCATCTATACTCAATGACATCCTACAGGAATGTAAGCATGCCAATCAAACAAATACCAGTACCCCAATTGGCTGTGATCTCATTTCTTTCGACCACTGTCAAAACATACAAACAAGCAATGTAACTAAATCCAGGAACACTAAAGCAGATAACATAGTTGCACCGCTGCAGCAAATGGCAGATCAAAAAAATAAACAAAATAACCCAATAATAACATTTGATGAAATAACAGAGGAACCAAAAGCAACATGTGTTACTCCCCCAACCAGACAAAACACCTGTTCCAACCTACTAGAAACAGAACAATCTGCCCAGGATGGGGAAAAGAATCAGAACAACCAGAAGAGCCTAACTAAACAGCAGAAAAAAAGGGCAAGAAAAAACAGAAAACATCTTTCAAAGT
Organism: Lissotriton vulgaris; assembly: GCF_964263255.1. Taxonomy (NCBI): domain Eukaryota; kingdom Metazoa; phylum Chordata; class Amphibia; order Caudata; family Salamandridae; genus Lissotriton; species Lissotriton vulgaris. Next base: position 122,654,439 of record NC_141697.1, read on the forward strand.
GCGTACCTGCAAACAAGATGTCGTTAACCAACTTCCCCATCTTTGACCGGGCCAAAATAAAATCAAAATATGAGCATAACACCAAAGAGGGGACATGCCAGCCGACAATAACGAGAGAAAATGATCGTAAAGATCGGAAGACTTTGACTAAAGATGAGGGATACAATCTCATGCCAAAAACCTCCAATGATCGAGCACATAAAATATCACCAAAAAGAACTACACATACAGAGGGGGTTGTCCAAGCTAAAGCCCCTGGAGAAGGGAATTCTACCAGCATTGATCATATGAGCCCATCTACCGCCACTAGTTGTACAGATATCAGCCATGATCCAGGGGCTAGTATCGTTGTACAACTAAATAAATCACTAGAGAGTTTGCAATGCGAGATGAAAAAAACGGAACTCGCCCCAGGCCAAAAAGGCCAGCACGTTGCATGAGGATAAACAGTACCCCACAAATGAGCACGAACAAAAAAAGTACGAGGCAAGCAATTGCAGACCCTACAGTCTTGTCGCTAAAGGCGCAGGCAAAAATCACAAAGCGCCTTCAATCTTGAGCACAATCCAAGTGCTGATCCTACAACAGGGAAAAGCGACATAGAAAACAACAGACAAATAACAACAAAGGTGGACAGAAAAACTCACGATTATATTCAAGTAAATTTTGCCACTGATAAAAAAGTAGTGCAGCAAAGACCAGAAATAACAAACTTAGAAAGGACAGGACAACACCCTGTGATTCCCTCTGAGGAAGATGGGTGTCTCTCGGAAATGGTCGGCGCAAAACGTGCAGAACGAGAAGTAAAACTTTTACTCAGCATGTTACCCATGCAAACTCAAAATGACGTACATAACCAAATAGTAAAATATTTGCACGTCAATGCAAAGGATAATGAAAGTTATAAACCAACTAAACAATGCCAAAATGGTAAAACACGCATCATCACTGACCAAGCAATTGAGGTGAAATCAGCCAACACAGGAAAGCTACTCTTTGTCCCCAACTACGAACTGCAAGGCTCACAAGACTTTTAAATCGCGGGAATATACTCCACCTGACATCTGCAATTCCAAGTCTCAGCTACCTAACAACAGCTGACCTCCTCTCAATTTAATTCATTGCTTCAAAAGACGAGACAAAGGAAAGCACACTTACAACCTGGAGGGATGTAGGAATAGTAAAACACATCCTTTCTGAAATGGTTAAATTCGAAGAGTGGGGAATTACCCTGAAAGAAGTGATAAATTCAGGTTACCCGCCCCCTCTGCTAAGAAAGTATTGCAAAAGAGAAAATCAAGATCGGATAAATCGACCAACGCACTCAGTGCTTCAAGGTGCTAGGGGGGCTGTATCGGCTAACAATGAACATCTGAGACAGAAATCGTCTACTAACATCAATTGAACCCACTGTCAGCCAGGTTATAACGAAGGAAACACCATAAAACTCCTCTCTTGGAATATCACTGGTGCAAAAGACATCGAAAGAAGCACAGTAAGGCTGCCTCCTGGGATCCATATGACATCATAGCCCTACAAGAAACGTGGCTAACAGAACCAATTGATGTACCAGGCAGATTATGTTTCCACGTAAGTGCGATTCGCCCACAGCGCTACGGGCGCGCAAGTGGGGGGCTCTCGGTCTACATAACAACCGCCCTGATGATTAATGCTACACAACTGACAACATCGACACCAGACATGCAAATTATTAAATTGGAGAGCATAATAAAGCAAAACTAGGTCTATTATCTTAATTAACATATATGCCCACCCGAAAAAGGCACTTAAAAAAGCGCTCTTTCAACGCGTCGTTACTGTACTATCAAACATCCGCCTTGAACAACCAAGTTGGGAGATTATTCTTACTGGCGATTTTAACTCTAACCTCCTACACAAACCAGAAGATGAGGATAATATCAATGTAGCAAATGAAATGTGGAATGTTGTACCCCAGAAGATTCCACTGGTCAAGAAGAAAGATAAAGAGGGCAGACAGCTGATGTGGGATCTTGAACACCTTGGTCTAGGGGTAATAAATGGCAGATCTAACCAGGATAACCCCGCTGCCATCACCTACACAGGCCACAATGCAAGCTCCATCCTGGATTATACAATAGTAACACTACCCTTGCTAAATCAAATAAAAAACTTTCATATAATCTGTTCTTTAGATAGTGACCTCTCTATGCAACACATAGAGATTATGCTGACTACAACCAAGTACCCTCAAGCGCCTACGATAACAGGTAATATTTCAACCATCAACCTGAAGCGATTAAAATGGACTAGCGAATCACTCCCTCAAATAGCGCAGGTCGCCTAGAAGCTATTCCAATCAATCATCCATGAGAATGTCCGGTGCTCAGAAACCTGGTCGGATTATTTGGGAAAGCTTCCCAGGACTAGCATTAATTTCAAGAAGAAAAACTCTCCCAAAAGCAATACCAAATTCAATAAAACTACACTCTCATTGAAGAGACACTTGCAAAAACTAACACGACGAGCATATGACCATAGCCTAAATCCCAGCATCTGGCAAGCAGTCCGGATAATAAGAAAACAATACAAGACATTAATTTGGACAGAAAAGCAAAATCAAGCAAATGACTTCTGGACTAAATTGTTGTACAACGTAAAAAAATCAGATTCCAGGGCCTTCTGGTCACAAGTCAATTCCCTAAACCGAACAGCACAACCAATAAGCATGACCTGCATTACTGAAACTGCATGGGCCCAACATATAGTCGACACATTTTCAATCAAGTCATCGACACTTTTAACAACAACTACAATATCAACAAGCGAAACTTCCGGAATCCTGGAGCAGGTAGATACCACCTCTGTCCAGTTAAACAACATGATCAACCATCATGAAAGTATGGATCGACAGTTGCGGCAAGATGATGAGTTTCTCATATTACAAACAATCAAGAAAAGCAGGCAAGACAGCGCACCAGGTCCGAACGACATCCCGCAGGCCATCTTCAAAGAGGACCCCCAGTACTGGGCCAGCAAATTCAATCTCCTGTTCCGATCAATAAACAACACCGGTCAGGTCCCAGCATTTGACCGTGTGAGCAGGCAAACACTTTGGGCTAAACTGAAACATCAGGGCCTGCCGGACTCAATCCTCACACCAATTATCGATCTGTATACCAATACTTGGATGCAGGTAAAGATTGACAACGGGCAGCGGTTAACCCGGAAGATCAGCACCTCTGATGGCCTAAAACAAGGCTGTGTGTTGGCCCCTCACCTCTTTAATCTGTTTATGGCAGACCTGAAAGTAAGCCTAGACCACATTAATGCTCACCCTCCTCGGCTAGGTAATCTCCGTGTAACACATCTATCCTATGCCGACGATGTGGTGCTATTAAGTCTGACGAGAATAGGCTTACAACGTCTGCTGCAAGATCTGACCAGATACACCAAACAGAATTTGCTAGAAATAAACAGCAAGAAAACCAAGATCATGACTGACTGACTGAAATATTTTTTAAAGCGCTCTATTGCCGCGGCGTCTTGGCGCTATAGTGCAGAAGGACAGAGTCAAGCAAGTTAGGGCAAGGAGAAAAGCCAAGTTTTCAGTGCTTTCCTAAAGCTCATTTTAGAGTTTTCCGATCAGAGCACAGAGGGCAATGAATTCCATAATGTAGAGGCTTGATGGGAAAAAGATTTCCCACCCCATCGTGCTCTCTGTATGCTGGGCTGGCATACCAGATCTAGACTAGCTGATCTTAATGTGCGTTGCGGGGTATGGCGAGAGAAAAGTCTGGCAAGGTCATCAGGTCCTTTCTCATACAGGGATTTGTGAATCAGGCAGAGGGCCTTGAACTGAATTCTGCGCCTAACTGGGAGCCAATGGAGTTCGCGTATGGCTTTGGATGTAGGGTGACGTTTTGGCAGATTCAGTAGGACTCTGGCTGCGGCATTTTGAATTGCCTGTAACTTTGTCAGTTGTTTTCTCCGGTGCCCCAAGTAGAGTGAGCTACAGTAATCCACTCGGGACATTACAAGGGCTCCCATCACCGTTTTCCTTAAAGTAGGCGGGATGTGCGGTAGGATTTTTCTGAGCACTTTAATGGTATAGAAACAAGCCGAGGTAACCTGGTTAATTTGCGCCGTACAGGAAAGGTTTTTGTCAAGCAGAAATCCAAGATTCCTGACCTTGTCCGCTGGGATAGGGCAAGTGCCGGCCTCAGGGGGCCACCAGAGGTGGCTCCAGATCGATGGTTTCTGGCCGAACTCTAGCACTTTCAGTGTTTAGTTTTAACAAGTTACGGCTCATCCAACACTTAATATCTAGGAGGCAGTCCCTAAAACGTTCTGCAGTGGATTCCACTGACTGGGATAGCGACACTATAATTTGTGTGTCGTCGGCGTACGACACTAGTTGTAGGCCATGGGATTTGATTAACGCGGCTAGAGGTGTAGCATATAGGTTAAACAGTGTAGGCGATAAGGCCGAGCCTTGGGGAACGCCTCCTGGAATATGTATATGGAGAGGTGTCTCTCATTGAGAAGAATGAGTGCACTCTGGGGAGCGGAGACCCCCCCCCTCCCCCCCAGAGACCACTTGTATATGGAGAGGTGTCTCTCATTGAGACAAATGAGTGCACTCATGGTTATAACACGACGCCACAAAGCCCCACCAACCTTCCTAATAGACAACGTTAAGCTGGAAGTGGTGGATAGCTACAAGTATCTGGGGATACAACTAGACAAGCGCCTTAACTTCTCTGAACACTTTAAAGACATTGAAAAAAAGGGCTCAACTCTATTACATGCCTTCCCCAACTTAGCGATCGAGCTTAAAGGCCCAGTGGTCTCCCCCTTGCTAACCGCAATGAAAGCAAAGTTACTGCCTACAATAGCATACAGGAGTGTATTACATCATGGCAAAAGTGCAAAACTTATTGACAAAATACAAACCAAAGTCTACAAGCGTGTATTCGCCTTACCAAACAACACATCACCGGCACAAGTGAGACTTGAATTTGGTTTGCAATCGCAAGTGCTCTTGAAAAAGTATGAGACTATCAAATGTTGGTATGATGTTTGGAGGAATCAGGAAAATGAGTCTACCGCGCCATGTGGGAAGCAATCCAAAAGATTCCGAACTCCGAGTACGCAAAGTACTTAAGACTATCGTTAGAAACAACAGAGTTGGCAACTCTCTGGGAATCTAAGCTTCCAGTACCATCATTCAAACAGGTGGTTAAGAAGACTGCCAAAATGCACTCGCTCTTTAACGATAAGTTAACTTTTAGTCACCGGACCCACGCCTGGATGACCATTAAATCATATAAAAAGCCTGTACCAGCAGCCTATTTAGATCTTGCCTTCTTGCCATTCATTAAGCGCAAATACCTCAATTTAAGGTTGGGCAACCTTCCAACAAGTGCAGATCAACCGAAATGGAGGCCCAAAGAAAGAAAAGAATGCGAACTTTGTGGTGCAGGTAAACAAGACATCCATTTGATTTGCATTTGTTCAGCCATGAACCAAGCCCGACGGTGCTGGCTAAAAGCCAAGTTTAATGAATACGGAGTACACACCTGTCGTCTGCGATTGTTCAAATCCTATGCTCAGTGGATCCACAATTGATCTGCAGAACAGTCAAATTCATCAACAATTTCGAGAAAAAGCGAGGCCTTTTGGCAAAGACCTGATGTTGATACAATAACTTCTTTTATTGTCGCTGAACCAGGGCCCCGACCAAGCTAATCTTTAAGCAAGTTTGACATCTGATTTTATAGATTTTATCTTTTATATTGTAGTGTCAATGTCTTGCTTTTAAACACAGTGGCATTTTATATATTGTAATGGTTTTAATTAACTAAAAAATAAAGAATTTACTTACTTACTTACTGCTCCCCAAACCTTTATATTTCCTCAAAAACATCCCCCTCTCACTACCTCAGCACGTTTTTTAAGACACTCAGATAGCACCTGATGAAGTGGATGTGGGCGGTTAAGTGACTACGCATCCCCTGGGAGGTGCTGACCTTGCCTCATGACCAAGGGGTACTAGCAGCACTGGATTTTGAATTGTACTACTACTGCGCCTAAGTACACTTTGTAAATTTCAGGCTGCGGCCATCCCAAAATATGGGCCACCAGGTGATAGAACACAACACTTCCCTCTTTTTTTTGGTGTGGTTCCCCACTGCCCCGGTGATGAAATTAGCTCTGTTCCCTGTACACAAATAGAATGGGAGGGACTTTGCGGACGCTTGGCCCACCCTATTCTGTATGCAGCTTACCACTCATTCTGTAGCAACCCTCGCAGAGGATAATGGTGTTTTACAAAGCCTGTGGAGTTAAGTGTGGGGTTAGGGCATTACCCACATGGCTGACATCTTTCCGGGGAGCACTTTCCTAGACCATACGTTAATATCCGCCGAGACAAATTCTCCACCCTCAAGGTGCTTACATTTTACCTGCTCTAGGCACTATGCAGATGGCTCCAAGGTTCTGACTCTGGTTTTAATGACCCTTTCTCTAGGCATCTGGTGACCAAGCTCTATTCCACCATGCAATCTTAAGCCCCCGTCACAATCCCACTGGCTAAAGTGCAAGGGAAAGACGGTTTGAGAAACACAATACCAGATAAGGAATGGATCCACTGATGTGCCCAGGTATAGGAGCTCTACTGAATGGGCGACTCAGACATTGGGCCATATGTATCAAGCAAATTCGCATTTGCAAACGCCGAAATTCTGCGAATTTTGGCCTTTATTTTATTTTGAAAGTTTTATATAGCGCGGACAAGATCTTCGCAGATATCAGAGCGCTTTACAAAGAGTAGTACATGAGGGAGCATAGTCAGACAGATAAATCAATAGGTCAAACAGTACAAATAGGTGGCTACAAAGCCAATCATGTGAGTAATAAGACAACTAATACAAATAATCAAAGGGGTCAAACATGTAGTACAGATCGGTGCAGAGTATTAACAGTGCTCGAGATAATAGTTCAAGTGTATTTAGCCATGAGGATAGCTTTTACTTCATTTTTAAAGAGTGTAGTGGAAGAGATAAGCCTGGTTTCGGGCGGGAGTGAGTTCCAGATCCTAGGCGCCATTCCTGAGAAGGAGCGCTTATATGTTTTTTCCTTCCGGAATCTTCGAGGTTTCAGCAGAAGATTGTTTGTGCCTCTAGTGTTTCTAGCTCCGCCAGAGATTGTCAGTTTCTGAGCGAGGTATCCGGGTGAGTTTAGGTGTACCGCCTTGTGTGTCATGCAGGCGATTTTCAGATGTATTCTGGCTTCAAAAGGCAGCCAGTTCAGGGATTTCAAGTCAGGGGTAATATGGGAGTGCTTTTTTGACCCAGTGATGAGTCTCGCTGCAGCGTTTAGAGAAGCTCTTAGGGGTGCGGTTGTAGTTAGGGGGAGTCCGTAGAGGGCGATGCTGCCGTATTCAATTCGAGGGATGACTAGTGCTTGTACTGCGGTTTGGAAGTCTTTGGCTGGGAGGAAGGGTTTAAGTTTCCTCAGAGTATTGATCTGGAAGTTCGCTCCCTTTGTTGCCTTGCTGATATGTTGCTGCATTTTGAGATTGGTGTCGAGTGTTATGCCTAAAGATTTTGCTGAGTCCACGATGGTGGGTTGGACATTGCGTGTGGTTAGGTGTTTAAGCCAAATTTGAGTGGTGGAGATCTTCGCTGGAGGTGAGATCAGAAGGAACTCTGTATTCAGGGCATTGAGTTTGAGATGATTATCGGCAAGCCAGGATTGGGTGCATCTGATCGTTGAGTTCAGGAGCAAGAGGTCTTTGGACTGTAATTTGAGATAAAGTTGGGTGTCATCGGCGTACATGTGAAAGCGTACATTGGATGCTTGTAGCAAGGTGGTGAGAGGTTCCATGACTAGGTTGAACAGAGTTGGGGATAGAGAGGATCCTTGGGGGACGCCTAGAGTTACGGGTATTGGCGAGGACATCAGGTTGTTGCTCTTGAATTTCTGCGACCTGTTGTGAAGAAAGGAAGTGAACCACTTGAGAATAGTTCCAGATAAACCCATTCTTGTGTTTAGTAGTTCTAGTAAATTCTCATGTTTAACGGTGTCGAATGCTGAAGAGAGATCAAGGAGGATGAGGAGGCAGGTGTCGTTTTGGTCTAGCATTTGAAGTGCGTCGTCAATTATGTGAGTCATAGCAGTTTCTGTACTGTGTCCTGCTCGGAAGCCTGACTGGTGAGGGTTGAGGAGATCAAATTGTTCAATGTGTTTAGTCAATTGTAGTTGTGCGCATTTTTCCAGCAGTTTGGCGAGAGTGGGAATATTGGTAATGGGACGGTAATTGTTGAGATCAGAGGGGTCGGCTGTAGGTTTCTTTAGTAGAGGTGTGACCTGACCAACTTTGAGGGAGTCAGGTATGCTTCCTTGTTGGAGAGAGCTGTTGATAATTTTAGTCCAGAGAGGGAGAAGCAAAGGGGTAAAGTCTTTTACTGCGGTGGCAGGAAGAGGGTCCGTGAGGTGATTGGATGGTTTCAGGGTGCTGAGCAGTTTGCCAATTTCTTCTTCAGAGTATGTGCCAAAGGTTGACCATGTGGCCTTGTTTTTTGGTTCAGTGGGTGCTAGGCACTGGGGTTTGGAGTAGAGGCTTGCGTCAATGAGGAGATCGCTCTTTATGTTGTCAGTTTTTTGGATAAAGAAAGCAGCGAAGTCTTCACAGGAGGGTGCCTCATGCCCAGTGTTGAGTGGTTGGGGTTGATCCTTGGATTGTGATCTGATTAGCTCAAACAGTTTTCTCGGGCGGTTTTTTGCTTGGTCGAGCTGAAGGCTGAAGAAGTCTGAATTCTGTGAATGCGAATTTGGTAAATGGTATGTATTAAGCAAAATGTGGTGCAAAACAAGGAATCGCAAATTTTGCGATTCCTTATTTTGCATTTGCATTTAAGGAATCGCAAATTTTGCGATTCCATAAATGCAATGTATGAAGCAAAAAAAAATTGCAAAATGTCCTTAAGGAATCGCAAATTACCAGCAACTTCTAGTTGGTGGTAAGTTGCGAATTCCTTGAAAAATGCACATTTTTGCATTTTTCAAAATGCCATTTGACGCACATACATGCCCTTAGGGCATGTATGTGCGCCACATGTGCACCCATGCATATTTCAGGGGTGCTACAGGGTGTCCTTTGGACACCCCTGCACCCTTGAAATTATTCTCAATTTGCGATTAGCAAATTGCGAATCGCAATTTGAGAATAACTTCCCATTCATTCCTATGGCCTCCTGGCCCATAGAAATGAATGGGAAAGTGTTCCTTAATTGCGATTCGCAATTTGCTAATTGCAAATAAGGAATTTTAATAAATCGCAAAATTTTTTTAATTTTGTACATACATACCTATTTGCGATTCTCAAATTGCGATTTCTTAAAAATCGCTGTTTGAGAATCGCAAATCAGGTCAATGATACATATGGCCCTATGGAACTTCAAATACTGCACCACATTGATCACACCCCACTTCACCTATTCAATATCAAACTGAAAAAATCAAATGCAATGCGCTGGAATTTTGCCCACATGGCCTGGCAATGCCTGCACATCTACATATTTTGAGCCAAAGTATTTTCTACACTGTCAGAGATATGGTGGAATTCGCTGTTACACCCTCCCCAAAAGATGGGCCTACAGGGCTGCACTATGTATGTGCAACGGAGCGATAGGCAATTCGTCTCCAATGCCTTTCTTCTGGACACTCTATGCACAGCCTGCATATGGGGCAGAGCCTGTTTGTGTACCCCTTCTCTGATCTTCACTTACTTCTCCCTATATCAATATGACTCTCTGTTTGCCCTTCACCCTACTTTCTGCAATCTCAAAGTCCTGTAAATTGGGTCAAAGTTAAACCTATGCTGTCAATCAATCAACAATCAATTAACGTTAATCTGACAAAGGATTAAAGCAATTTCTTCTTAGGGCGTGCTGCTATTGAGTAGTAAGTTTACCATTTGCGCGTTAAGTTTTTTTTTTGCAATAGGTAAGGTATCAATCAGATATTAGTTCGAACTGACTGATAGCATCAATAGCTAAACTTCACAAAGTGATTAATTCCATGTACTTACTCTTATCTGCATATTTGTGATTTGTTTCTGGGAAGATGTCATTTTATGGCAAGTTATATAATTATTTACTCGAGTAGTATTGTAAAGAATGTTTCAATATAGTAATAACATGAAGAATGTAGTTTTTTTCTTGATTATACATGTATACACTGATATTGTGCTATTGTCTTTGAAACAAATACCCCATGACATGTCAAATAAATTTCCCTGATCCTTGGTAATTAGGACACAATTTGGTATGGAAGCCATGTTTTCCAAAATAGATGTCTCCTGTTGCACATTTCGCTGTTCTTTTTTCTGCACACTCAGTCAAGTAAAGCCATTTTTTTAAATTTCCGTTTATGTTGTTTTTGTTGTTGTCAATGAAATGTATCTAAAAAAAATTAATTTATTTCAAGGTTTCTCGACTTGCTCACTCTGCCCTGTTCATTCATAATAGGTCGCTATAGTTCATGTATCTATTTTTTTTTTACCACTTTAGGATGACATTAAAATAGAGTGGGCAGAATCAACATTCATTTAGTTGGCTAGTACCAAGACAATCTGATGTTTAATAAAACTCTGCTCTGGTTTGCCGAGAATGTTACTTTTTTGATCATACCACAATGAATTGGCAGTTTTAGAGATTTAATATGAGAAAATACTGTATATAAACTCTTGAGGGTGAGCCTGTTTCTCTCTGATACAGATAGGGATGCTGTCCATTTCTCTTTTGATTTTGATGTCCAGGTGGGACTTAGAATAATACTTATTTTGCACTACTCTGTAATGTTCTACCTTCTGAGAGCCTTCATAGTAATGAATCTATGCATTTGCATTTACCATTTCTGTATCATAATTTTTGCTTTTTTGTAGTAAAACCCTTACATTTATTTCACTGATCTAGAATTCAGTTATTGATTGGGCCCTTCCTTAATTGACTGTATGTTTGGTAGTCTGATGCGTTGGGAGTTGACTTACCTCGGGAATACATTGCCTCATGAAATGGAGGTTTACCATTATCACGAAATTCATCTAACTGTGGGTATTCAGTTGAGGTAATGTTTTGGGGTACTAGAAATTTGGGGTTCTCCCCCAGAGTAAAGATTATTATGAAGTGTTGGACTTGGGCCTCTATGCAGCATCACTCCAAAACCTTTTGCCTTCATCCCTCCTGTTTTCTGAACCCATTTTTGTTGGCTTTTAAGGATCGGTGCACTTTACCACTGCTAGCCAATGCTATAAGTGGTTGCGGCCTCTCCTTTAAACATGGTGAAGTTAGCTTACACCCTATTGATACCTTTAATTTAGCTATATGTCCCTAGAAAAGTGGTACTATATGTACTTGGGCATGTAATTTAAATGCTACTAGTGATTGTGCCCCCCTCGTATGTAGCACATCAAATGTCTCTGGCCTGACATTGCAGCCTGTGTGTGCATCTTTAACCCCTTCCATGCTGATGACGAACCCCAGCCGTCATGCACTACGGTGCTCGTGTGCTGATGACGGCTGGGGTTCGTCACGGCCCGCCCCTGTTCGTGCTGTGTACAGCACACCAGGGGAATCGCGGCAGCATGGAAAGGGTTAAACTGCCATTCCTACCTGATAAAAGAAACATTTTGCTAGGCCGAAAATGTCCTTTTTAATACATATAATTCACTTCTAGGATAGGTGCTAAACAGCCCATAAGGCAGGATGCAGTGCATTTAAAAAGTTGGGACATCTACATTAAACCTTTACATATCCAGGTACTGAAAAACTCTCAAACTCGCTTTTCACCATTGCAAGGCCTACCTTTCACTTAGGATAGCACGGGGTTACTTTATTACATTTAGTAAGTGAAAACGCTCAATTAGGAATGGGTCTAGTTTAGTGTCTAAAGAAGTAATTTAAAACCCTCTTTAATAGTTATGTCAGATTTTAAGTCACAAATCTATAAAAGGCTATTTTAGAAAGTTGGAATTTTCTTGTCCTGACCATTTGATGCCTGCAGCTTGCATCCTGGGTCACATGACAAGGTGTAGGTAGCAGTTGGTTTTTGTGCATTACTCCCAGACAGTGAGACTAAGGGGGGGAAACGTGTTGTCAGGGTGGGCCATCTCTGTCAGGATGAGGGGGAGAAGCGGTCACCTACCACACTAGCACATCACAAAGGCTATGCCTCATCACACTCACAAAGGGTTTCACGCCCACTCACAAAGGGTTTCACACTAGTCTTTTGTGCCTACCAACAAGCTGAAGCCAAGGCAGGGAAGCAGAAAAGTCTAGACACCTTTGTAGGGGGAATACTCTAGACTCTTCTCCCACTTCAAAATGGTCACCAGGTATAATTGGATCATTGGACAAAGAGAAGGATGCCCTGCTGCTCTGCTGCCTGAGGTCTCCCCTGCTTGCTGAGAAGAAAGACTGGACCTGCATCCTTCATTTCAGACTGAAGTGACTTCAAGGGTTAGCTGGCTGACCTTCCGTTAGAGCTACAGGAACATTAGCTCCAGAGGCCTCCTTGCATCTGCTCATTTGACCTACTGACTGGACCTGCTGGAGCCCTGCAGGTCTCTGCTGGAGTGAGTTATTGATCCCCAAGAGGTGCCACTTTGGTGCTGAACTACTAGTGTGACATCACTTGAACTCCTCCATAAAGAAAAGGAGAAATCTTTAAGTTTTGGGCTTTTTAAGACTGAGCAGCCCCTGTTCGCGCCAAGATCTTGCCACCCGCTAACGCGAAACTCTGGTGAACCAACTATTCGCACTACAGCAACAACCGATAACTGAATTCTGTACTTCATGCCAAAATCATGACAACCCATGGTGATTAGCTTCTAATTTGGTCCCTGTATCCGGTCCATGCTCCATCATGGTTGGTCCGAACTTGTAAGTTTCACCTGGTCTCTCAAGACCAGATAACATCTATTGGCGCTTTGTGCTTTTACGAGCTATACTTACCTGAAATCTTCAAAACAGCATATCTCTGGTTCTACTGATTGGATTTTTGTCCTTTTGGTGTCATATAATGTAAAGTATTTTACTCTAGGTTTTTTTCAAATTGGAGTGGGAATTTTCCTGTGTTTTCATTTTGCCACTGTTTGTGTGCTGCATTAATACTTTACAACATAGCCTCTGGCATAAGCCAGACTGCATTTGTGCCAAGCTAGCAGCGGGTTTAGCACAGATTCATTTCAGGCTTACTTGTGGTTCACCTTGACAAGAATTATAGTTGCTGCTTGAGTAGGGTTTCAGCTCCCTCAACCAGTACTCTAATTTCCTACAAAAAAGTAAAATGTTGTGTAAACTGAGACAATTTCTAAAAGAACTGTAATAAAAACACAAATAAAATAAAATGTAAATGTAACATTTAACTGTCCATGGCTCCCTTTCACTGCAGAAAGAAATGACAAACAAATAACAGCACTATGGCGTAAAAAGAAAATATAAAAAGAAACACACAGGTGTGTACGCATCTTTCTATGCATTAATACCCAATAGGTATCCAGCTGTTTAATACGTGCACAACCCTTGAACCTGCTGCTGCCCCTGCCAGTATAGTGCCTAGTTCGAGGATTTACAGTGAACCCAGGCTCTAAGCTCAAACTTGATGTCTTGGACTTTGTGAATCAGTTGTCTCATGCAGGTACCTTTATTGCCACAAGCTGTTAGTCAAACCCACAAGGTTTACTGCAGAACATGATTCACCTACCAGGAAAGGTTTTCAAAGGAGCGGCGAAATGCCAGCACGTCTGTTAATGCCCTCAGGAGCCTGGATTACACCACGTGGAAAGTTATGGGGGTTTCCATGCTTTCAGGTTGTCTGGACCTATTGACGTTAACCCTTCAGACATTATTAGTAATTCATGACGAACAACTGGCTAATATTTCCAGGATCAACCTTTCTCCAACAGCTGCACATTTTGTCACAGACAAAACTGTGCTACCTTTATTTATTGTCGAGCCCATGCATGAGCAAAGGTGAGGGAACAATGCTATGCAAGTCATTTTGCATAGTTTAGCACAACAAAGCACCATACTGCGCTACCCTAGGCCAAAGTGAAAGGGCAGGAATGCACCGTATTTAAGCATAAGCAATACAGTGCACTCCTGTTCTTTCGCAGTGCTTAATTTGAGCCAGAGGCTTCCGGTGCTCGGCACAGGCACATAATTGTCAATGCTGGCACTTATGACAGCCTGCAACATGGCAGCCCTGCTGATTTAATTTAGAGAATAGCACAACAGTTGTTTATTATTGCAAAATGCATTAAAAAATGGCTAATACCTGCCGCACAGTCCATTCATGTAGCTATGGGGGCCTGTATTAGTCTGGACTGTCGTGCTAGTAGAAGTGCGATGTTAGTACAGTTTGTGGCAGCACTAGCAGGGACAATGGGTGATGAAAGCTGCAGTGGCCTCCTGACGAAGGACCTGGTACTTATTTTGTTACAAATTAAGCACTGCCTTTCTACCTGCGCTGTTGCGGTTTCTACAGCCTAGCGCCAATGAAGGCATGGTACAAGTGTGCCTCTGCTGCAGGCAGGATTGTTTTTGTGCAGGAAGGGGCAACTTCCTGCACAAAACCAATCCAAGAGAGAAAGGAACTAGGAGAAATACACACATTTCTCCTCATTACGCCTCACAGTCGGGTGCTTATTTGGTGCTTCCCCAGGTTTACATTACTCTGTAAATCTGGGGCAGCATCAAATTCCATGGGCGTTGTGAGGAAAAACCCACTGCAACACCCCTGGAACGCCTCCCGGGTGCAGAGTACAGCGACGCAGCAATTTCCGCTGCATTGCCTAACTCAGGATATATTAGGCCGCACAAAGCCATGCAGTGTGGCTTTACATGGCTTCATAAATCTTTATAAGAGCCCTGCATCACACATGTACCACTTTACGTGGTGCAGAAATGATGCAGCTCTCTCACAAATTAACCCTTAGGTGTATGTGTTCCCATAATTACGTACAATTTTGGGGAAATTATGTAAAATTATCTTTAATCACACAAATGCAAAATCCGTCATTTAGTGATATATTTCCAGTTCTTGATGCAAGGACGTATTTCATGCTAAATAAAGCTTTTAAAATAAAATCTCCCTGAACAATAGCCACTCGCATTTCGGTTACTCAAGGTGGCATGCTATAATTTTGCCACGAAAGGCAGTGCAATTATGCAATGTGGCATAATGGTGTAATTTGTGGAGTTTTGCATAGCAAGAATAACACAGAATTCTTGAAATTACACAAACGGAATTAAAGCTTTGCCTGGGCCCAAATTATCTGCATAGCATCTGATGGAAGAAAACTTTTTTGCTGCAATGTTCTAAGACTTCAAGCTGCAGGATACTCAAAAACAAAATTTGCTTTAGCAGGGTAAAGACAATACAATTGTTACCTTGATCACACATGAAAGTATGTTTTTGCAATCAAGAAGCTTGCTTAGTTGAATGTATGTAGGCCAGGCTCCTTCAATAAAGGTCATATATGGCTCGTCACCAGCCAAGGGGAAAATGACCCTTGTCTTAGCGAGGTATCGTTTTCACCAATCAATATGAAAGAAGGAATCAGCAAATCAACTCCATATGGCCATTCATCTCAATTGAAAGCTATGCTTTAGAATGAATGTGAAACGACGACAAAGAATATACTCTAAGGTGATACAATGAAACAGGGGGGTACTAAAATTCTGAAGATTATTTTTCAGATTTTTACCTGACACTATTTATTCAATTTATAGGAATACTGATATTTTGGCAAAAGTTATTGTACACCTGAATAGTGGAATTTAATTGTGACCCTCTCAAGGTGTATTTCTTTCAGACATTAACTTTTTCATTCTATCTTTTACAATAATTGTTAATCTATAAATGCAGAGCAGTGTGTGCATATACATATCATCAATATCCCGAAGCAAAGAGTGGTCAACTCCCGGATCATATTTTAAGTGCGCTACCATCCATATCCTGATTTGGGTGTGCATACATAGTGCACAACCAGGGTACAGAACTGTGAAGAGTCTTCAATGCACAAGGAGTGACAAAACATGGTGTTAAAATCTTCTCATTTTTTATCTCTTGTCACAGCAATTTTTTAAAAGAGCCACAACGTGTACCGTGAGTCACCTCGCAATCTCAAAGATGCAACATAATAAAAACCATGATAGAGCGCAACGTTGCTTTTATTAGTAGGGGTGCATTATAATAATGGTTAGTCCGCATCCACATATAATCTAATGTCGTATTAACATTAAAGTATTAGAACGTAAATTGTAATAACACAAGTGAAGCGTTAGATATTTTCTTCATGTAATCAAGTAATTAACATAGCACATGTAAGTGTTTAGATGAATTATATATGTGTGAAGTGTAGTCATGATTTCTCATATTTGCTTGTATTTTAAATGTGGGTACTGTTCTTATGTTAGCCGAACTTGATAGGCCTAACTTTCGTCTCTCCCTGTTTGCTCTAAGAGACAATGTTAGAGTTTGTCTGTGGAATATTTTCTTTTTCATGCATCTGTTGCAGGTGCAAGAATTCATTCTTGATAGTTAGAATAACGCCTTTGTTTTAGGAGTTAGTCAGACGTAGGGAAGAGAGGATGTCTTTGAACAAGTGAAGCTGATAAGGAAGGAGGATGTCTTCCGTGTCTGGAAAAGCCTGGGAACCAAGGTCACCAAGCAAGAGTTTGATTGTATTGTTACTCCATGGAAAATTACCTTAAAGGCGGTGCTCAACTGGGCGAGGCATTCAAGTGATGCAATTGGGGGTGTGATTTTCAATGTTGTATTGGGGATAGAGACCAGAACACTTCTGCCTAACCTGGAGAGGGGAGAGCATCTTGAACGAGCTCTGTAGCTTTATGCTACTCGACCCATTCAGCGTGAGTGCGCTTCTTAGGAAGACTTCATGTGCTGACACCTTTTGGGAGCTTGCCTGGTGAATATTAAGTTGGGATGTCATGGTAGAAGTAGTGTAGGGACAGATAATGGTCTTGCTTCTTATTCAAAAATGAAGACGGCTCTGTATGTTGTTCTATGATCATTTGCATCTTGATTTTAGAATTGCCTATTCTGTGCATGTTGCACTGCTTAAATTCTGTTCATAGATTTGGTTTTGTATTAGTGCCCATGTATCTTTACACTCTCTTTTTGAGGTTTTACATGTCGAACTGTTCTTGGATTTATAATGAAATTTTTTTTTTAATTGGATTATGAGTCTGTGGTCCTTTGGGATATTGGGAATTGGTAAAGTAATTGGCTAATGATTTTCCTCCACTCCACACTTACAAAGCAGGCAAAAAGGTAATCGGCCAGAGGTTCCAGAGTAAGTCTAGAACACGGAACACGGGTCCTGCAACCTATAATTGTAACATTTTCAAGTTAAAATTTCCAAACTTATTTTGTACAGTCAATATCCAGATATTTCTTTCAATTCATTTAAAAGTTCTACAAGCAATTCAGTTTTAAACATGTATAAGTTACAGTTTCTATTTTTTCTAATTATTCAAAAATAGTACTTTACTTTACCTTCATAAAACATAGAACATGATATATTATAAATCTTTGATTAAACACCTAAACATTGTATTTCAGTAAATTTTCTAGAAAAAAACATATCCGCTGAGTCAAGTGTAATTTTGTACATTAGTCTGCAATAGTTGATTTTTTAGGGTAGATTCAGAATGTAGTTTGATCTATAAAGGCAGCATGGCCACCTCACTGTCGGAGACTTTGGTCTGTAAATGTAAATGTGCATGTACATGTATTTATATAGCGCAAATCACCGACCCGGTATCTAAGCGCTTGCTTAGGGAACCCGTCCTGGTATTCCCCTGTGAGATAACCCCGGCAGGGTATCCACAAGGTGAAAGCCAGGCATCCCACCGCGAGGGGCCGTTGTGGAGATTAAGCAAGCTATTGCCCAGAGTCGCAGAGTGTGAACCCGTGAATCGAGTAGGCACCGGAGCGAGAATTGTCGAGTCCGTGGACATTTTAGGACTCAAGACCCGCCGAGCCGGGAATTGAACCCTGGTCCCGGGCTGACCTCTGCTTCCAGGTCCGCCTCCTCTAACAAGTGAGCCACACTTCTCCACAAGTCTCTTGTCTTGCTTCAGGATTCTAGACAGGTGCAGTAGAGGGATTCAACTTAACAGGTCAGCTCTTGAGTCGGTGTTACATAGCTAGTGGGGTGAATGTTACTAAGTCAAAGCAGCAGACACACAGGCCATGGTAGCCAATATTTCCATACACTAAATTACGAATCAGCTATGTTGTGCTGAGTAAGCAAAAGGGTTGCCTCTGGTGCCTCCATCAATAGTAACACTTTATAGTTGCGTTTTATTCATATGGCAAAATACATAGAGGGACAAATAAACAGAACAATGCTTTCAAAATCTGAAACACAACTCCAAGGTTTAATGTATTATTTTGAATATTTGATCTTAGAACTATCTGGTGGAAACTGAAACAGAGGGAGTACACAGAGTCCTTCGGTTTTTTTATTTCTGAAAGAGAAGAACTGATCCAACTAGTAAAAGTGAGGGTCAGTCTGAAAGTCACTCTTTACTGGCCTATGCTCACGAAAATCAGCAAGCCCTCATTGCCTGACGTCAGGCAGGTTCATTTACAGATCATTTACAGGTTAGGCTCATGGCATTTAAGCAACACAATGCCTGTTTGTTTCGTTTATTTATTTGTCGTAATACATCAAATATATTTCCAAAGAGATGTGTAAAAATACAAACACAACTTGCATGAGATATACACTCGCAAATTTGAAAATTAAGGTGGAGGAGAGCCACTCCACTGCTTTCTGAACAATGAATAAAGGAAAAATAAAATCATAATAAAATGTTATTTAATTTTTCCTTGCTATGGCCGGTATGACAATTCAAGGGCAGGGCAGTGCGGGGTTGGGCCGTCCTGATTGACACTGGGAGGCTTAGAGGAGGAGTGGTACGATCTGCTACAAGTGTGCATGTCTGTTTGGCTGGTCGTCCTAGGCTGGCCAATCAGATATGCACACTTAGGATTCCCCAATCCTGGTGTATTCCTCCGCCGGTGGAGAAACAGCACAGACTCCCTTTCCCTGAGCGAGTCTCAAACAAGCCCGCTCAGGCCAATCCCCATGCTGCTCTCATGCTAGGTATAGCATGAGCAGTACATACAGAGAATGGTCCGGGTGTATGAATTACTGTGCTTTAAAGAACCAAAAAATCATACACCGTTATAAACAGAATCATAGTATACTTAATAAACAATGTTAATTAATCACACTGAACAACCTGTATTTTATAACATTTGTTATCCAATATTCAAAGCAGTGCCCCAGGAGAAAAGGGTGAGGGTGTAGTGAATGAAGCGAGGATAAGGTAGTGAATGGAACAGTGTACGATTCACAAACTCAGTTATTTCTCAGGAAGGGGCTCATACAAGAGCCAAGTAGATCACAATACATCCAGATATTTAAATAGCCATAGTTATAGATAGAGCCGCAGTGATGAATCGCTGTTGGTCAGACTGGCTAGTGTGGTAGATGTTGACATTTCGACCCCTGGAAAGTGGTAGGTAAGTATGTCCCTTATGATGGGGTCTTCCTCAAGACAGGAGTCTGGGGAGGGGAGACTGGGGGCGAGTTACCAGCAGTAGCCCAAACGATGGGCCTGAGGAGAAAACAGGGCACGTAGGCTTCAAATCGGTATGAGCGGGCAAAACACTCTATTGGTTCTGATTAAAGAAGAAAGGGTCCAGTCAGGATTGATCTGCTTGGCCTGGGAAGTTAATTAAGCATTCACATCATCAGGCAAAATGGCTCCGTATTCAGATATTTCGTAGGTAAAAGAAACGTGTCAGTCCGTGTTGGTTCTTCAAAGCACAGTAATTCATACACTGGGACCATTCTCCATATGTACTGCTCTATACCCAGGTCCCAGTGATGTTAATTTTTTGTACCCTTCTAGGTAACCCAGGTATAGCATGAGAGCAGCATCTGGATTGGATGGGAAGTGTGATATGTCCCAGGGACTGCTGGGAGCAGGAGAGCTGAGGAGCACTGAGGGGGCCAGGAGCATCAGGTATGTCTTTCATTTATTTTTAACCCCCTCCATGCTCCCCCCACACCCCATTCCCCACCCCACCACTATTTATTTGGGTTGGCCTCTGGTGTTTTGGATCACTGGTGTATTTAACCACCTTACACAGTGGTACATGATTGCTTGGCTCAGGAACCTTTATTGCATGTCCTATTTTGTCTGGAAAAGTATCAGTATTTGTTGATATATCTAAAGACATCTACAGAACATCACACAATAACATACACAAAGCAAAATAACAAAAACATAACAGGACATTACAACAAAATAGTCCACAAAATAATAATCGCAGTACGACAAAATAGAATCACATTGCAATAACAAAGAACAAATACACAGTAGCGCAAAAAAACAGAATACATTACTACCACAACAAAATGCTACACAACAAATATGCATAAACGTTCTTGTCACACATCATCACCTCCAGAATTCTGTTTTCATAAGGTGATAAACAAGGTTTCTAACAAGAACCTACTACCAAGGACATGAAATAATCAGTCAAAACAGTTTTGCAAACTGCCCCCTCTTTTATTTTTCATAAACTAAAAGAGATCCTGTTCGAAGCTCATATTTGGAGGATTGCCTTAAGAGGAAAGTTCATCACTGTTTTAGGCAACTAAGTTGATATTTATATTTGTTTACATTACTCAATTCGAGAAAGATAAGAAATAGGTGATAAGAGGTAGGTATCAACTGTGCATCTATATGTATATTATGGTCTCCCAAAAAATCTTGACCTGTTGTTCAATGTATGTGACAGTGTTGTGTTTTGAGCCCATTATGTTCTTAGGTGGACTGGGCTGTTACTGCATTAAATACCTTTGATGGTGTCCAGGACATTGATGGATACTGGCATAGAAAAAGCCAGTTCAATAAAGGAAATGCATACATCTTTAAAAACAGCTGTAGTAGGATTTGTTGCGCTTAACAAAGTACTGTGAAATTGCAAGATTTGGAAAAGAGTTCTGTGAGATTGCGAGATCTGGTAATAGAAATGTTTAAGTCATTTTGTCCTGTTTAGAAAGTAAAAACTTACCCAGGATAGGATTGCTCAGAGGTCTCGAGAAAAGATGTCCCGATAAAGTGGCAAGTACAGTAAATTTGCTACTGGGATGAAATTATTTCGAAACAGAATGAGGATCTTCGATGGGGATGTTTAATAGTTAGGAAACAAATGAGGAGCTTCCAAGGTGGTTCATTTTGTAGTGTTGTGTGAGTTATCAATGACAGAAGCCTTTTGGCTCCTGATGGGCTCTGTAGAACTGACCACAAACAGTGTGATCATTGAAACATTGATGACATCCCTTAGGCACTCAATCTGGTGTCTTCCTCCTAAATTATTCACAGAGAAGTAAGTACGTTTCAACCGTTATTTATTTTCACTTCAGTAAATGGTATTCATTTCATATCCATTTGCAAAGTTTTTCCAAAACCAATCCAAATTCAAAGGTACATGTTATTGCATCCAGCTCCAATGCATTTCGGGCAACCGCCCTTCATCGGGGAGCATCTAGAATAAAGACGATATCAGGTTGTAACCCTCATACAAGAAAAATAAGCAATTTCAAAGGCGAGAGAAGGGAAAAAAGTACGAAAGTTCCTTAACCCGGTTGGAACACCAAGGTGATTGTTGGCGTGATGTGGTAGACTCAATAAGACTTGGCAGTAAAATAGTGACTAAACTGTGGTATATGGTAATTCCAAATATTGCGGGGTGAAAAGAAGTGGCGTGTAAATAGAATGAGAGGTAAAAAATAACGAGGCTAAAAACGGTTTATAGTAAAGTGAACTCGTATCTGGTTAACATGTGTTCTAGGCAAGGGGTGACAGCGCGCCGAATGCGGTGCTCTGAATCAGCAATTACTTACGGTGTTGGAAGTTTCGTGAGGTTCCGGACGCCGACCGAAAACGGCAAAGGTTTAACCGGAAGCGTGAATCCGGGCTTCATAAACAGAAGCCGGGGTTTCACGCTTCACGTTACAACGTAAATCAGTATTTCATTTCAGTATCTCAGAATTATCTTTCTACTTGTTATCTACGCTGTCGCCCCACCATGCCACTTATGTAGCCCTTCCTCCTTGATGCTGCTAAAACTAGACCATTCACTTCGATGACCCCAAAATAGCGGCCGTCAAGCGGTTCCAAGAAGATAGAGGAAGGCGGGAGTAGCACTTTGGTTACTGACTTCCTTACTGCGTACTAGGTATACTCCAGATTCAATCGCACAATTATTTAGTCCAATGTTATTTCAGTGAATATTTCCTAAATACACTGTTGAAAGTATTTTTAAAAAAATGTAAAGGCCCTTCTTATTGACTCTATTTCTCAATCCGCAATCAGTATTTCAGTATTTCATCATAATATTTCTGCTTGTTACCTTAGAGAGTTCAATGTTGATCTACTAGCTCTGACGCTGGATACTACAGTTCATGCATACATAGGTTTCCCCATGCCCCCCCGCCCAAGCTATTTTCAATGGAGGAGCCATCAGCAGTGTCTGATTTGGGCCAGACATAGAATCACAATAGAAGTAGCGTCCCATCCTGAAGGGTGGAGGGGCCCCAATCAGCACAGATGACACCATCCGCTTGATGAACTCCATCCATTCCGGATTGCCAACCGACCCATGCCCCCATCACATCTTCAACAAGGCCTACTCCGTCATCGCTCCCCAACTCCGGGACATCATCAACTGCTCCTTCAACACTGCTACTTTCCCAGAAAGCTGGAAACATGCCGAGCTCAGCGCCCTCCTGAAAAAACCTACAGCAGACCCCACCGAACTTAAGAACTACAGCCCCATCTCGCGCCTCCCGTTCCCCGCCAAAGTCATAGAGAAGACCGTAAACAGTCAGCTCGCCGCCTTCCTTGAGTCTAACAGTTCCCTCGACCCCTCGCAGTCCGGCTTCCGAGCCAACCACCGCACCGAAACCGCCCTCATCGCTGCCACAGACTACATCCGGACACTGCTCGACAACGGGGAAAATGCGGCCCTCATCCTCCAGGACCTCTCCGCAGCGTTCGACATGGTCTGCCACCGCACACTGGTACAACGCCTCAGGAACATCGGGATACAAGATAAGGCACTGGAGTGGATCATCTCGTTCCTCGCAGGAAGAACCCAGAGAGTCCGCCTCCCCCCTTTCAGATCAGAGGCCACCGAAGTCATCTGCGGCGTACCACAAGGATCATCGCTCCGCCCCACCCTCTTCAATGTCTACATGAGTCCCCTCACATCCATCGCACGCCAACACTACCTCAACATCATCTCCTACGCAGACGACACCCAGCTGATCCTCTCCCTCACCAAAGACCCAACCACCGCCAAAACAAACCCTCACGAAGGGATGAAAGACGTAGCCGAATGGATGAAAAATAGCCGCCTAAAACTGAACTCTGACAAGACGGAAGTACTCGTCCTAGGATCATCCCCCTCTGCCTGGGACGATTCATGGTGGCCCCCAGCCCTAGGCAGCGCACCCAAACCAACAAACCATGCTCGCAACTTGGGATTCATCCTAAACTCCTCCCTCTCCATGACCAGACAAGTCGACGCCGTCTCATCATCTTGCTTTAACATCCTACGCATGCTCTGAAAGTTCTTTCGATGGATCCCCACCGAAACAAGGAAGACGGTCACCCAAGCACTTGTCATCAGCCGAATGGACTACGGAAACACCCTCTACGCCGTAACCACAGCCAAATTGCAGAAAAGACTTCAACGCATACAAAACGCATCCGATCGATCCATCCTAAACATACCTCGCCACAACCACATATCCGGTCACCTAAGAGACCTGCACTGGCTCCCCGTCAACAAGAGAATCACGTTCCGTCTCCTCACCCACGCACACAAGGCCCTCCACGACCTAGGACCCAGATACCTCAACACCCGCCTGACCTTTCACACCCCCACCCGCCAACTATGCTCGTCCAACCAAGCACTTGCCGCGATTCCACGCATCCGAAAAGTCACCACGGGAGGAAGATCCTTCTCCTACTTGGCGGCCAAGACCTGGAACTCCCTCCCCACCCACCTCCGTCTCATGCAGAACCACCTCTCCTTCAGAAAGCAACTCAAAACCTGGCTGTTTGATCAGTAACTAACCCTTTTCCCTTAAGCGCCTTGAGACCCTCTGGGTGAGTAGCGCGCTATACAAATTTCTGACTTGACTTGACTTGACATGTTCAGGTCAGGCAGCCAGGTGCTGTATATGAGCTAAATGCGTAGGCTCCTGTCTACCTGAGCTTAATTTTCCTGGGCTGAAGATTTCACAGTCCTGTGGGCATGATCTCCTCCTCCCAGCAAAGAACTTGGAGGTCCTCCCCATCATGACGAGGGGGCATGTCACTGATAGACTCGGACTGGACGCTTCCATTTTAAACCCTGAAGTGCCCAGGGCCCACCATCCATCAGTGACGTTCTTCACAGACAGGAGTGTGGTCATCAGTCTCACTGACTCTAACTTAGTGTGTGAGGAGTAAGGAACTGACGCCTCCTCATTAGCTGACCCAGCCAATGACAGGAAGGGGCGGTTCCAATCCTCCAGGAATCACTAAAGCTTCCCTCCAGCCATCTGAGATTACTGCTGCAGTGAGTAAGTTTATTTTCTTTAATGTTAGGTGCAAGCCTGCATGTGTATATGTAGGAATGTATGAATATTTGTTTATGCATGCTGCGAATGAGTATGTGATTGAGAACTAGGGAAATATTGGTGCATGCTTGTGAATGCATGGGTGTGAGTGGATGTGCATGTAGATGGGCGAGTGTGAGTAAGTATGTGCCTGTGTGCCCAGCTCGCAACTCCCCCCGCTAGAATTACAGGCTACTACTGCACGAGAGGCAGCAGTGTTGACAGTGTCCTGTACTGCACAGCTGGGTCTTCTCCTTACCGCGCACCATATCCAGTGCAGGGCTTGGATGTGAGTATTGCCAGAAAATAGTGGGGCATGTGGCAGGGGTGGTCTGTTATGCCAAGACCCAAGCTTGCAAAGGTATGCTCATATTCTTGCTGTGCACCAGTCTCACGACTGGTACTTGGTTCCACAGTCTTGGAGGAAGAAATAGCAAAGAGCCTCAGTGCAAATAGTGGGACTGGTGCACTGGCTGAAACATTTTAACTATCTGAGGAGAAGCAGGTGGCTACCATGCTCAGCATCGGACCATTCTGTTGGGAATCTAGAGGTACACTTCCTATTTTGTTTCTCAAGAGAGATTTCATGGTGAACTGGGGGAAGGAAGCTAATGTTATCCAGCCCAGAGTCCTAAAACCCTCTTCCACTAAACGCAAAGTAATTGAAGTCAACACCACTTGCATTGCTTGTTCACTTTGCTACTTGTTTTGCTTAATATGTTGATGTTCTCACACATATTCTTCTTTTAATTTAATTTTCATGTTTTCCAAGTATTACAAGGTAAGCACTTGTTAACATTATGAAAAAAGGCACTTTTATTCTTTGTCATCGATTAACTCGATGAGTCACCTTATCAGAGATCCAATCAAAAGGAACATCATTTTCATCAAGCTGATCGTATAAAACCTTTAAGAGAATAAAATGTGCATTTCATTACAAATTCTGGCGTGGTGCATTAAAAACTATATTTTTCTCATCTCAGACAAGGAATGCTTGCTGTATGAGTACAGCAGATATTGAACACGTCCTCGAGTGAACGAGGTCTCATATCTCAAAACCCAGCTAGATTTCAAACAATAAATTAGATACAAAAACACTTCTTTTCATGTAGCCCAATATCAGGTTATGATGCCTAGAAAATAGACAAGCCTGAGACCGTTGTTTATTGGCTGATGCCCAAGAAGATGCCTTTTAGGAACAGCTTGCTGTTTCCCCTATGAAACAGGGGCATTGTCCCCATTTCCTGTCCCAGGGGAGACTAGAACTTCACTGGTCTTTAAGATTTATCAGGTTGATGGAGTGCTCTAATAATAAACACTTGGGTTGCTTTTTCCACAAAACATGGCTTGGGACTTGGTACCAGGAGGATGTTTCCCAGACTTTCCCAGCTGGTACTTTCTCTTAGTTCCCTTCATAGAATAGCCATTGAAGTTACTGCTTAAATTATTGTTAATTACAGAGGCAGGAACAAAATGGGTGTGCATAAGGGAAACGGAAGAGGAGACCAATGTAAACACCAGACACTAATGCAAGAAACCACACGGCAACCCCATCCGCAGTTCTAGATAGCTCATTGACTTGCAGCTAAGCAAGACCAGGATAAATGCAGTTCCAGATGGTGAAAGAACCCCTTCGACATTTGGGAGCAACAAAGCAGTCTAAATGTTGTGCATGCCTGAGCATTCCCCACATGCATGGAACTATTACATATTTTAATCGTGGGTGTCATGAGTGTGAAGATCAATCACCTGCTTACTATTATCTTGTCATTCAATTCTAGAAGTTGAAGCTGGACCTAGAATAGTGTTTCCCAAACCCCATCAGGCGTTCTCTTCCATTGCAGCTACTGCCAGGAAGTGCTGGTGAAGGCTTGAGATGATTCAAGGACCTCCTTGAATGAGAGAGACAGCCAATGAAGGATCTTTCAAACAAAACTCACACCCAGTTGTATTGCACCCTTTTCCAACCTATTTTTCACATCCCTGATCCAACAATAGAAAACTTCAACAGGTTGGTCGTATTAAGGAGGCAATTTACTTGAATACTTAGAATAGCGGCTATTGACTATTCTGGTTGTTCCTCTGGAGAAGGGACGAGGACAGCCTAGTCTCTCACTGATACAGAAGCAATCTGGTCCTTGTAGACCAGCTGCTGAGGAGCTGTGGCAGCTACATTTCCCCATTGCAAGACTGATGCTGTCATGGTTGATGGCCTGCGTTGTGCAAGTATGTTGGTGCCTAAGCTGATGGGTTTTCCTGCAGAACCGAGCAAGAACAGCTGTACCAATGCAACTGCTCTAAAAAGGGCACTTAAGGCAGTGGGAAAGAAAAGAAGGAACTGGAAGATGAGACATGAACTACAAGACAGAACGTGCAGGTTCTAGGGAAGTTCGGAAGACTTGTGATGCCTCATTGCTTTGAAGCTATCATCAGATTTGGAATTAGTGGTACTGACGAATAGACGATGCATGTTTTTTTCTTTGTATGGTGTCCGATAAGAGCTGCTCTGCTTTGCTAAATTTAAAATGTTTTAGATGTACTGGGACATTCGCCATTTTTAGGTCGAAGCCTGCGTTGCAGCGCATGCGCTGCTGCAGGCAAAGAGATATTGTGAGCAGGGGAATTCGGTATGGCGTGAAGCCACGCCCCTTTTTTCCATTGGCAGGCCTCTCAAAACGGAGGCCTGCCATTGGAAAAAGCTCCTGTTTAGCAGATTTGTCTGCTCTGGATCCCGCCTCTCGAGGACTCCATGACCTGCCTTACGGTAGCACAACAATATTTTTAGAAATATTGCCTTGGCAACCATGAGGCAGGTCAGGGAGTCCTGGAGGGGCGGGATTCAGTATCCTGTTCCTGCCCTTTTTTTTTTTGAGAATGGGGAAACACACGGAGCCCCTTGCCGGTCCTTCAATCTCCCCCGGAGTGGCGCCATCATGCCGGCTAAAACCTTCCCAAAGCATTGTGCCCCATTATGTGGGCCAGGACGTGTGTACAATGAGCGGTACGAGGAGTCAATAAAGGCAGGGGCTTACCGTGCATGTCTCAGTGTGGCGTACCCCCTCCAGCCGCCACACTCCGGTGCCCGCTCCTCCAATGATAGCTCCCCTCTCCTCCTCACACACATGCAGGCGCTCTGAGTCCCTCCTCCTCTCTGGATTGATCTGGTCTGGCTGGCGTCAGGGAGTCGGGCCGCCCAGCCTCCAACACCACAGCCTCCTCCTCCTGGCAGTGCACGGCAGTGCCTCGTGCCACAGGGATCCCCTGCAAGTTCCCTCGCTTTTCTCTGCGACTCGCTCCTCGTTTCTCCCGGTAAGGGCCGCTCCTTGCGGGAGGAGGACCCGACCGGGAAGTGCCCAGGGACTCTCACTCCACCACCGGAGCACGCACGACAAGGCCGCTCGTCCCTGGCCTAGAAGTGTCCCGAGAGCCCAGCTCTTGGCACAGCGCCTTCCGCAAACTCCAAGGTTTGCCCACCCTTTTCTGTCCCATGCTTTACATCACTTTTCAAGGCTAGTGTGCTTGTGTTACTTTAAACTGAGGTTGACAGTCAACCAAGCTACCCAAATTATGCATCTCATCTATTACTCTTATTTTGAGTGCTAAGTCGTTAATGGTAACTAACTAGGAATATAAATACAGTACATAAAAGTCGAGCTGTTGTCTAAGTACAGTGCACTGATTTTGAAATAGAAGCCAAACACGTAGCGCCGTGTTAAGCTCAGCAGGAACGTTACAAATTAATATTACATAGCGGTGACAGGTTTACTGTTTAGTAGCAGGTTTGACCTGCCAGCACACAACCTACGCCACTGATCCAAATGACCTACAATCATGACATAGCACAATATCAGTTAATTGAATTCAAGCACTTCTTTACAATATTTGATTTAATTTTCATGTTTTTTAAAATAGTACGACCCAGACCCACGAAAAGGGGCATTTAACAGAGAGAATTTTAAACAAGTATTGGCGTAGCCAATAGGTCTCGCCTTTGGGACCTTATAAGTGTTTAGCCATGCAACAGTTGATGTTGCACCAAGGATATTGTGCTGCATAACTTAATACTTATAAGGTCCCAAAGGCGAGACCTATTGGCTATGCCAATGCTTGTTCATCTCTCCTTTTGCTAGGTATACACACATCAATTGTACTTAATGTTTCCAAAACACTGTGGCAAATTGCAGTTGGACATTAACAGCAAAATACAAATTGGACGTTTTGTTTTTGGAAAGCAATTAAAACAAACGGACTTGGTCATAGGACGTGACTTGTGGCTTTAGAAAACATACTCGTTTTCATGTTTTTTGTCCGAAAGGCACAAGTTCAGAGTGTTCAGAAACATGATTAAGGCTCTCGAGTATTGAACTTCGGCTCTCCGTGGTCTGGAGCTGGCACAAACAAAGCAATCTGGAAGATCCAGCCAAAGTTGTGGTACATATATCCACGGGTGGGAGTGCAAGACATCCAATGGTGCGCCGTGGAAGAACACGCACAACATGGAAACAATTCCCAGGCCATAAGTTTGTTGTCATATTAAGTAAGATCAGTTACCAAGTTTAAAGAAATAAACGTGGTTGAAAGACCATTCATCTTCAGGAATTCCAAACATTATGGTACACTGACACTCGAGCTTTCCAAACTATAGATCTTAAGAAACAAGTACAATTAACCAGAGAAAGAGGATACTGAACCATAACTTTGATTAAGAATTTACATTTAATGTGGTCCAGTTGATGCTATAAATCTGTCTGGTTTTTATCACAAGTGCTCACCTAGGAAGTGATTTTATATCGTTATATAATTGAAGACATTTTGAAGGAAACAATAGGATCTTAGATGGAGAAAAAAAGTTAAAATGAAGAACAAATAACATAAAATGCATATCTAAAAAAACACCGTATGAACTAGTAGCTCCAACCCCGTATCAAGAGCTGGATTAGTTGACCACAGAAACTACCAGTACTAATAGGATTGCAAAAGAAGTATGCGAGAGAACATCATTTAGGGCAAATATTTATTTATGCTCTTTATTTAATTCGTTTATTACAGAAAACTGTCTTCTATGCAAAAGACCAAAAACCTCACTCCAGAACTAGAGAACATAACAGTAAAAAACAAGCATTTGCAATCCAATAGGTCTCGCAATTGCGAGATATTGAGCTATTGGCATTGTAAATGACAATGCCTTTTTTATGTTTAAAAAACCTGCAG
Organism: Lissotriton vulgaris; assembly: GCF_964263255.1. Taxonomy (NCBI): domain Eukaryota; kingdom Metazoa; phylum Chordata; class Amphibia; order Caudata; family Salamandridae; genus Lissotriton; species Lissotriton vulgaris. Next base: position 122,684,419 of record NC_141697.1, read on the forward strand.
TAATAAAAGGCATTGTCGTTTACAATACCTATAGGTTAAAGTTTCGAAACTGCAAGACCTATTGCATTAAAAATGCTTGTTTCATCTCTTCCGTCCAAAAAAGTCAGTGTCTGCCAAATGAGCAAACCCTCTTGTTCTTTAACCCTTAATGCCCTGTGCTTGAATTTTCAAAGGTTACTGGGTGGGAAAACTGAGGCAGGGGTGACTGACTGGCAATCATTAACTGCCCACAAAAGGCTGCTGACAGGAGAGACAACCTGTGTTTGAAAAATAGTCTCTTCTCAGTGCGTACTGAGACATCTAGTCTGTGACTGTCCTGGAAGAGACCCCTCAGCAAGAGAGAAGATAGACAGAGTCCACACTGTGACTGCATCATAGGAGAGACTCCCGCCACTGGAGAAGGCTGAAAGACATCCAGCCTGTGACTTTCCCAGAAGAGACCTTAACGCAAGAGAGAAGATAGAGCCCACACTGGGACTGCCTCCTATGAGAGACTCCCGCCACTCAGAAGAATGAGAGACATCAGCCTGTGACTGTTCCAGAAGAGATCCCACAGCGACAGACAGGACAAACAGAGTCCACATTGTGACTGTCTACAAGAGACTTCCACCACTGGAGAAGGCTGAGAGACATCAGCCTGTGACTGTCCCAGAAGTGACCTCTCAGCAAGAGAGAAGATAGATAGAGTTCTCAAGGTGAATGCTAACTGCGAGAGATTCCGGGTATTAGAGGATACTTTCCATTCTGTGACAACAAAAAATCTGACACCTCGTGGCAGGAGAATAGCATGTGCGCTAATGCCAGGCCTCTAGCCACGTCACACCGCACAGCAGGCTCTTGGAGTGATGTCACGTTCGTGTTTAAGCTTCCTAGAGGGAGGAAGGATTGTAAAAAACAAGGACCCCCTGAGTAGTAGCATAAGCAAACTCCTAGGACAGGGAAAATAATGTGTGAATAAAAATTCCTAGGCCGTTCACCAATGGAAACCAAGTGACATTAAATGACAGTGAAGGAAAACCAGGAAAATTACATAAAAGTCATAATTTTTAATAAATACACTTAAATAATCATATAGTTAATTACACAACATATACTATATGATAGCAAACAAAAATTTAAAAACCATACATATTATACATATACAATGATCATAAAAAAATGGACACCCAAGAAACTTTATGGAGTTGGTGTCCTAGAACAGTGGCGAATAAACGACGTGCGTTTCGGCGTGGGCAACGCCTTCTTCAGGAGACACACAATTATAGTCTGAAACATATGTACAAAAAATTGCTATTACAATAAATAAAAAATAATGGAAACACAAACATACATTGTAATAAAAAACATTTAAAATTTCATCATGTATTTTATACCAATAGCCCTTCTAACTGTCAAAAACTTTATGTATATCTCATTTAGTTTGCATAGCTTATTTGATAAAACAACATTGTACAGATAGCGAAGTACTCATATGTGTGAAACACACAGGGCAAAAGGGGGGGATGAGGGAGAATAGATGAATAAACATCATAGTGTCTAACAGAATAAGGGACACCATAGGCTTAATGCGCCCAACGCATAGATTTTTAGAGATCATATCTTTTTCTTACAGAAAATCATTAAGGAACGCAGTCATTTGAACAGTATCATTCATAAGCAGTAATGATTGCAACTCACTAGTTTTTTGGAAAAGAGGTTTCACAGGATTTAAAGATGCTTTCAATTCGAATACGTGGATAAAAAGTGACAGGAAAAAGATATAATCCTGACTCTGAAATAACACATATAATATCAAGATTAATGTAGAAGTCTACAAGCGATTTAGGATGGCACTTTAATCAAAAACAGTCATAAGAACATTGGATGCCTCATCAATAACTAATCTAGTTGATGTATTCTCTGCACAATTTTGTATCTATAAAGTCTTATATTGATATTTGCACTTATAGACGGTATACGAGGCCACGGATATGTGGAATTGTAAGACCGCCAACTGTATTTACTTCATTCTTTGCCCGTGCCAGCTGGGCTATGTGGGTGAAATGTCAAGACCCATACAAGTTAGACTGACCGAGCACCGTTCAGCTATACGTACAAACAAAAGTGTGGCACCCTTAGTTCGACATTTTGAAGAGAAACAACACAAACCTGAGGATTTCAAATGGCGAATTGTAGAGAAGATTAGGCTAGCTGAAAGCAAAGGTGGATGCAAAGTGCGAAAGAAAAGGGAAGTTTTCTGGATTTTTAGTTTGGGCACTTTTAAAAACGGTTTGAACAGCGATATCCCATGGGAAAATACGATAATCTGATCACCCCTCCCCCCCCTCCCCTTTTCTTGCCTTAACACTGCATAACCAAGTTTTCTTTGTAACCCCTTAGAACGGCTGATTCGTTATGTATTGCATTCCACAAGTATTCCTTGTGGATATCTTCCCCAATTCTTTTCAGATAGCCAATCCGTTATGTACCATATTCCCGAACAATCGTTAGATGTATCTTTCTTGATCTAGATATTTGTTCGAGACTAAGATACTGAAAAAGCGTTCCAACTGACATCTTTCGTAGTAGCTTACTGTGGGAACTGCTTACCATTTATGCAAATATAGAATCCCCACGAGTTGAATATGAATATGTAAATCTTGGCAAGCAACAACAACCCTGCCTCATACCCCTGTTGTCTAACGGACTGTGCCCCCCTTGGTTTTGCGGGGCTATAGTTTGTTGTAATCGAGTTTTGATAATACCATCAAATTGGATAAATAGTCCCGACTCGATCCTTTTGCCCAACCTGAAATGGCGGACATCAAGTCTTAACAGACGCCTGGCCAGCCCCTTTCTATGAAATGATGGCAAATAGTCCTCTGTTTATTTCTATCGACGACTCGAGCAAGGGTGTTTCCCTGTGTTTGGCGGGTTATTTAAACCGCTCCACGATACGGCACATTTGGTCATCCACTTTTTCGTTTGAAGGTAGACGCCGTCACCCCTTAGCATTATCCTGTTCACCAGTCGGAAGGTAAGCGATCCCCTCAATGGTTCTTCACATTCAGGAGAATTCGATCTCTTTGAATGGTTTATACCGTTTCACTTAACCTACGGCTATAAGCTCTTCAGTAATCTGCGTATTTTTTTTAAACTCCTTCCTGTAGAAGCCTGAATTATCACAGGAGGCTCCAAACGACCACCTTACGTATTTGAAGAATAATTACATCTTGTTATTATCGTGTCTGCAGAAGGGATATCTCTGCATTTTAAGGTACAGTCCTTTCTGATCCTGCCCCTGTTTGTATTGGTTGAGGCTTGTATATAATTCGACCTTCTGATATGTTCCTCCTAGGAAACAAAATTCTTTGGTGATAATTATGAATACCTCAACATACTGGCAAGATATTCAAGTTCGCGTCGAGTAAAACCAGTACACAGATATTATCTAAGGACTATATCCCCTCAGGTGAGCAATCAATTTAGTGTTGCTCTATCCTTGGTTACTAATCTAAGATTTAAAATAAGGACAATTGAATGTATTTTTGAAACTTTTTTTTGTCCTTCAGATAAATGCCTAGATGCCGATCATCGGCAGTTAAAGTGGAATCCCCTTTTCAAACAAGTTGTTACCAGTTTTGATTCAGGTATATGATGCAATAACGTTCAAAGCATTGTAACCGTTGTCCATCTATTTGTTCACGAATAGGGAGATACCATCTGTTCATTTAGGGTAATAGACAGATCAAATGTTGCAATTCCACAGTCCTTTACTCATTCCTAGAGATACTGAACCATTAAGTATCTACCTTGGCAACAGTTCAATACGCTGTTACGTTTTTTGTTTTTTTTTGCGGCCATTTCCAGGGGAGCGTTCACATATTTCACATATGTCATTTACTAAAATAAATATGGATATGGGCCGCTGAAGGATATTAGTATGCGATAATGCTGTCGAGCATGATAAAGTGGCCTCGTATACCGTCTACAAGTGCAAATATCGATATAAGACTTTATAGATACAAAATTGTGCAGAGAATACATCAACTAGATTATTTATTCATGAGGCATCCAATGTTCTTATGACTGTTTTTGATTAAAGTGCCATCCTAAATCGCTTGTAGATTTCTACATTAATCTTGATATTATATGTGTTATTTCAGAGTCAGGATTATATCTTTTTCCTGTCACTTTTTATCCACGGATTCGAATTGAAAGCATCTTTAAATCCTGTGGAACCTCTTTTCCAAAAAACTAGTGAGTTGCAATCATTACTGCTTATGAATGATACTGTTCAAATGACTGCGTCCCTTAATGATTTTCTGTAAGGAAAAGATATGAACTCTAAAAATCTATACGTTGGGCGCATTAAGCCTATGGTGTCCCTTATTCTGTTAGACACTATGATATTTACTCATCTATTCTCCCTCATCCCCCCCCCCCCTTTTGCCCTGTGTGTTTTCACATATGAGTACTTTGGTATCTGTACAATGTTGTTTTATCAAATAAGCTTTGGAAACTAAATGAGATATACATAAAGTTTTTTGACAGTTAGAAGGGCTATTGATATAATATACATGATGAAATTTTAAATGTTTTTATTACAATGTATGTTTGTGTTTCCATTATTTTTTATTTATTGTAATAGAACATATGTTTCAGACTATAATTGTGTGGCTCCTGAAGAAGGCGTTGCCCACGCCGAAATGCGCGTCGAGTTTATTCGCCACTGTTCTAGGACACCAACTCCATAAAGTTTCTTGGGTGTCCATTTTTTTATGATCATTGTATATGTATAATATGAATGGTTTTAAAATTTTTGTTTGCTATCATATAGTATATGTTGTGTAAATAACTATATGATGTTTTTAAGTGTATTTATTAAAAATTATGACTTTTATGTAATTTTCCTGGTTTTCCTTCACTGTCCTTTAATGTCACTTGGTTTCCATTGTTGAACGGCCTAGGAATTTTTATTCACACATTAAGCTTCCTAGAGTGACGTAACATTCTTGGATCGGGGGTCCGGAGTGATGTGACAACTATTCCTGTTCAAGTGATACCACATCCGGATGTCAGGTGGTGTCTGATGCAATGTCACAATCTGACTCCAGCTGCCAGTGGTGATGTCACAGTCAGGCGCCAGGTCCCTGCAGAGTTATACAAGTCTAAAGCCAGGGTCCCAGAGTGATGTCACATTCTGATGTCAGGTGCCTGTAGTGATGTCACAGTCTGGTGACAGGTTCCAGCAGACAGATCTCAGTCTAGATCAGGGCAGTGGTACTTGAGTGATGCCACATTCGGATGACTGGTGCCTGCAGTGATGTCATAGTCAGACTCCAACCTCCTCGATAAAAGTCACAGTCTGATGTCAGGTTACTAGAGCGGTGACAAGTGATGTCACAGTCTGACTCCAGATATCCGCAGGGATGTCACATTCAGGTGACAGGTACCTGCAGGGATAATCCAACTCTAAATTATGAGGCTTAGAGGGATGTCACATTCTGATGTCACATACTCCCAGTGATGTCACAGTCTGGCGACAAGTTCCCGCTGAGAGATCTCAGTCTAGAATCAGGGCCCTAGAATGATGACACATTCAGATGTCAGATACTCGAAGTGATGTCACAATCTGGCAACCGGTTCCCGCTGAGAGATCAGTCTAGAATCAGGGCCCTAGTCGGATATCACATTCTGATGTCAGGTACTCGCAGTGATGTCACAGTCTGACAACAGGTTCCAGCAGTGAGATCTGAGCCTAGAATCAGGGCCCTAGAATGATGTCACATTCTGATGCCAGGTGCATGCAGTGGTGTCATAGTCATACTCCAGGCCCCTGGAGTAAAGCCTCGGTCTGGTGTCCAGTTCCTAGAGCGATATCACATTCTGGTGTCAGTGATGCCTCGGTCTGGGGTCAGGTTCCTCTGGTGATCTCTCAGTTTCTGCGGTGATATCCCACATAGTGATGTCACATTCGAATATCAGGTGCCCGTAGTGATGTCACAGTATGACGTCAGATTCCTGCTGTGATATGCCAATCTGATGTCTATTCCCAGGAGCCAACAGATGGAGTCAATGCTTCTCTGCTAACCTTAACTCAAAGCCAGAGCAACCAGTTCTCTATAATTAAGTCTATGGAAAATATAAATATTTTACATTTAAACTGTACTTTTTAGAAACTGAAGTAAAAACACCGTAAAATGTTAATGAAACGTTAGTAAGGAATGTGCACGGAAGAGCTCATTCAGACTGAAAATAATATATTAAAGGTTCATTTACTCAGCACACGTAAACTAAACTGCCTCTCCGCTCTCTCTTAGCCAGTACAATTATTAAACTAAATGACACTTACTTTATCCATATTTAAATGATATAAAGCTGAGACAGAGCTGGTGGAATTTTGGGCCTGGCATTAGCAGGTCTCTGCAGCAGGTGCACAGCCCACCGACCTAGCCAACAAGTTATATGTTCGTTTTAATCTTTAGTGCACATATATACCCCAGAAGAGAACACCCAACCGCACGCTCTCAAAAACGGGAGACGGGGGCTCCCTTCACACTGGAATCCAACTCTCATGGGGAGGCCTCCTGTCAACTCTGAAAGTGAACACAAGAAGCACAAGACTAAGTAGAAGACAATTATGCCTCATTTATAGTCAAAGTCCTTAATTTCCATTATATATCACCTCAAAAATACCAGGATGCAAAATGTAACTGAGAAAAAAGTACTGACTGGTGGAGGGCATCATAGGTCATATGAGGCACTTGGGAGCTAAACTGAATACAAATAATTATTTTCTGGAAAAGCTACTAACAGGCACAACCTCAGGCTGGTTAAAAACAACCTAAAAAGGAGAGTGATCATATGCAAGGGTCTCTAAATGAAGTACAGTCTGAAAAAAGTGTGCCCTTGCTTAACAAAGTGCACGCACAGACTCCATATAGTTTTTAAGGCACTGAGATGGTATCTGTTAGAACTGGCTATTTCTGGTAGGCTAAGGCTGACGCCAAAGCCAGGCAGAAACCACCATTCTAGTCAGGGCAAGGAAGTCACACGCCAAGATAACCCCTGCTCACCCCCTTGGTAGCTTGGCACAAGCAGTAAGGCTAAACTCGGAGGCAATGTGTAAAGCATTTGCGTCAGCGCACAACAGCAACAACATACTAGGCACACCACAAAAGAGACTCCACACAAGGTTATTATAAAAATAACTTTTGTATTGTAAAAACACATCAGATAGAATCACACAGGTACATTGTGCCAACTGGCACGGGCAATATTTACAAGGGATTATTCACAAGGCAGGGCCACATGGGCCACTGTCATAATCAGCACTTAGTAGAAATGAAATACTGTCAGAAATTAGAATAAAAGAATATAAAATCACTGTAGCATAAAGTAACAGTTATGAATCACATCCAGTAACTACTGGGAACAGGTAAGTGCACACTACGCAACCCTAAACACCTTAGGAGCATGTCACGCAGGGAACCAGGACCTTACTAGGACCACCTGTACTAAAAAGACCAACCACCTAAGTATCACACAGCATTTCGGGGTCTAGGAAAGAACACATTACCCCTGATGCATAAATATACATTCAGAGGACTAGTAAAGGGAAACACATGATGCCTAAAACATTCAGAGGTGTTAAGAATAAAGCACATGATGCAATAAAATAGATTCAGGGGTGCAGCGCAAGAAGACACATGATGCCTAAAACATTCAGATGTGCAGCGCAGGAAAAGAAAGACACATAATGCATAAAAACATTCAGCGGTGCCAGAACAATACAATAGGGCAAGAACACACAGTAGGCAGTTACCATCCTAGACATATCAGATAACCACATTGCGCACAACTTCACATAAGCCACTACCTGTGGCAGTCCCTAGGCCAACTGGCCGTGTTGGGGCTCAGGCGCCCTGAGTCTCAATGTCAGGGTGCGCTGCCATGCAGCGCCAGTCTCAAAGTACAAAAAGCCTAAACGTGGCAGCTGCCCACAAAGTGCTGGGCAGCTGGGGAATCACAAACTGTGGCAGGGGCTCTGAAATAAAGGGGTGCCCTTTGAGCACAAACTGCGCCACATTGAGCCACACAGGCTCTGAAACTACTGTGCACCCAGCGTTGGAGCCTCTCAGGGCTCTAAATACAATGGAGCCCCCATGAGCCTCACCGGACTCTAACCCTAACACTCGGAGGCAGGAGGGGGGGGCACCAGCAATGTGCCCTGACGCCCCCTCGTAACTAAAATGGCCCCCAAGAGCCTCTCATGGGCTCTCTATCGCGTTGGGGTGGCCCACTGGCAAACGGGGCCGCCCTGACTCTCCATTCACGGTGGACTCCCCTACGAGGGACTCTAACTTCACAAAATGCCCCCAGAGCCTCTCATGGGCTCTCTATCGCGTTGGGGCGGCCCACTGGCAACCGGGGCCGCCCTGGCTCTCCTCGTTGGAGCGGACAACATTCGCCGCCTCCCGCCGGCAACACCAGCAGCAATGGGGTCCTCACAGGACCGCAAGGACTCGGTACCACTGGAGGGGGGGGCGGGCACCGGCAATGTGCCCCGTCGCGCCCCCCTCCCTTCACATCAGCCCTGGGCCCCACTCACCGGCTGCTCTCTTCCGGCGGGCTGCGGCGTGGCGTGCGGCGGCTCTCCTCACTCGTGCTGCAGGGCTCCCTCAGCTCACGGGAGCCCTGTCGCCGGCCACCATGCTTCTTCTCCGGTCTCCCTTCCAGCACGGGAGACCGGCCACACCGGCAATGGCTTCCCCCCAGGCAGGGGGAAGCGGAAAACACCTCCTCTGCCGCAGGGCTCCCTCCGCTCATGGGAGCCCTGCAGAACCGCCATGCTTCTCTTCCTCGCCACTCCGGTCTCTCCCACACACGGTGCAGCAGCTCCACGCGTCCCCGGGCGGGGGCGGCCCTTCTCCTTAGGCAGGCAGGCGGGGGCTGAGTTAACCGAGGAGTGGGCTCCCTCGAGTAAAATATAAAATCAGCGGCCAGGTCCCGGGCAGGACAACATAATCCAAAATAAGCGAGGTGGGCACTCGCTAGGGCAAATATAGCGCTCCCAGTGCTAATGGCCGGAATAAGCGCTCCCAAGCGCTAGAGCCCCTCCCAACGTCCAGGATCATCCAAAGATGGAGCAAGCAGCTCCCAAGAACCAGGGAAAGGTCCATCAGGTGCCCAGGGGCTGGGCAGAGCCCAGGGATTCCCCTGAGCCCAAGCAGCAGCAGCCCCTGGCAGATTCAAGTTGAAAACAAGAACATTTTGGAAGGGGACACAGCCCCTTCTTATACACAGAAACGTCTTTGAAGTCCTTTGAAGTCTTTGTGCAAGGGGCCCCTGAGCCCGGTCTAAACCAGTTCTGGGGTTGCTGGAGCACTGGGGTGTTTCTGGTTTCCTTCAGCCTGTCAGTATCGGGGTCAGAGGTGACATTTGGCCAGCAGGAAGGGGAGCCAGCAGGGTGGTCAGGCAGGCACAGCCCTGCACTATCAGATGCGACTGATTGATTTATTTCCTCCCACTTCCCTGGCAGCAGATGCTGCCTTTCATCCACGGGCTGACTCAGACAACCTCCGGGGCTCTGCAGCCCCTGTCACCCTCAAACCAGACAGTTAATCCACAGCAGGCCCAGGCACCCTGGGCCAGGCTCACCAGCCAATCACACGCCAGAACCAACTTACACAAATATGCCAACTTCTAAAAGTGGCGCTTCTAGACTAGACACAATCATGCTGCATATACCATTACGCAGCATTGACCCTCACGAGTTCGTACATAGCAAACTCGACCCTGCACTCCCCACACATCAGGAACTACCATGGGCATACATATTCCCCATTCATTCCTATGGGAGGGCAGGTCACTCACCACGCATACACAGAGAGCTCAAGCACTTTACACTGTACCACAGTGGAAAAGTGCGCAGAGGCCTAAAATCACCAACACCAGGTTCCATAAACAGGCTAGGAAAAAGCAAAAAGTCTAGGGGTGAACCTGCCTAAAGGGCCGGGTCCAACAGTATTGGATATATGCTGAATTTCTCACTGTTTTACAAATTGATTAAATATATTGAAATGAATATGTTTTTTCTTTAAATTAAAAAAAGAAGGAAACAGCAGTACAGTGTAGCCATGCTTCCGATTTTACGTGTTCTGTTTACAAAAGTAGACGTTGGACATGGTTAGAATAAATGGTAAAAATCAATCTCACCCAGTATTGTAGCCATCAGCCAGCAACACTGCAACCTCCTGAGCACCTCCATGTCCGCTGCCTTGGAAAACAATGTAAAATAACGAAGACTGCTTTAACAAGCACGCAGTGGGAGTTTGGGAGGCAGAGAGGAGACGCCATGCGTGTGCACATCACCTGTCCGTGCGCACACATGGTTTGTCTTCCTTCGCGCACCAAACTGACAGCAATAGTCTCATCGAGGTGAAGCAGCGCATGCGCTGCATTCGCTAGGGGAGACCTAAACATGAACCCAACAGAATAAGTCCACTAGTGCATGCCTTTAACATTCCAAAACAGACCATGAGCATGCTTGAAACCAGTAGCGTAACAAAGTCCTCCGCACCCCCCACAGTGCGGGGGGCAAGCTCCAGGAGGGCCCCTTAGCACAGTACACAGGCCTGAGCCCTCCTGAGTAGGTCCAAAGGGGGGCCCCTCCATGTACTTTGGAGTGTGGCCCCCATAAGTTTTGTTACGCAACTGCTTGGAACACTCAAGTCTCACCTGTCCGTCTGTTTATAATATACATCTAATTAAAGAACCATCTCATACAATCTTAATCCCATCTCATTTAGAAAAGGGCACCAAGGTGTTAACACCGGTTCACCATCTACATTCTTTTTATTAGCCGGCTGTTGTTCTTTTTCAGCAGTTTTCCATTTCCTCAATTGTGCAACCCAACATCAATGGAAGATATTGCAGTTTTCTAGCAGTAAGTAACATTAAACAATTTCTCTATTGCGAAACCCAAGGATAAAGATAAGTTTGATTTAGTTTTTCTTGAGTCACCTCAAGTCACATGCATGATAGACATGCTCAGCAGCCAAAAAAGCATGTGTGGGGCAGGACATCTCTTATGTCGAAAGATGTCTGGGACCATAGCACACCTCGGACCGTCGTCTTTCTACTCCCTATTAATCCTGTGCTTCAGCAGCATGAATTAAAAATATCACACAAAGGCATTTGAATCGTATCTATTATGAACACTCATCCTGGACACGTTTTTGTGAAAGTGGAACCTCTACGCCATTCAGAATCCTTCAAAGGAAACCAGTGCCTAATCCGCATCTTTTTCTTTACCCAAATAACTATGGCTGAGTAGTGGACACAAGCAACAGGCGCATTGTCAACATGCCAGAGGCCACCCTGTCTGCGCCAGTCTGTACATGGACCGCACCCAGCGCCGTGTCTCTCTTTCCATCCATCACTACACCACTGCCGAGCTCCTAACCCTAGCCCCCAGAAGCCGTAACAACAACTGCTGCATCGTCTCCCCAAGGCACATGAAAGGACCTTTTGCCTGCCACTACTGCTTGCACAACTGGTTGACCTGCAACACCAGCACCTGCACCACGACTACACAGCCAACCTCCAACCCTTCGGGACAGTTCCAAAACATGTTTCTCAAAATTCGATCACTCTGCAAGCACGCCGTAGAAATCTGGGACACCATCACCACTTCCACCCCGACGTGATGCTCATCCCCAAGACCTGGCTCACACGGCCCTCAACGCCCAACATAGTGACCCCAATGTCCCACGGCTACAAGATGATACCATAGAGACCGCACAAACAAATACAGAGGAGGCATTGCCATCATCCACAAGATGACCCTCCAATGCACCACCACCAACGACATCTCACCAATCAAGGAACACCTCAACTTCCAAATCTGGATCGCCACAAATACAATCAACAAAGGAACCCTCACCTACACACCTCAACACCCATGCCCCAGATACTGCGATGCTATTTCCGAAGTCCTCGCCCCCATGGTAATCAACTGCAGGAACTTCATCTTCCACAGCGACCTCAATTTCCACCTCAATGGCACCAACTCTTCCAACCACCAGACCCCACACGTCCAGAAACCTTGAGCTAAACATCCAAAACTTCTCTGACTGGATCTCAAACTGCGCAGACACTATCACCCCCATGGAAATGGCCAACACCAACAGAACCTACAAACACATCAACTGGTTCCCCCCGAAATCCAGGCCTTCAAATGCAAGTGCAAATGACTGGAGAGGTGATGGCACTCCAGCAGAAACCCATCAGACCTCAACACCTTCAAAGCAGCCCTCACTTATACCACCACTGCCTCAATGAAGCCAAAAAGGATGCCCTAACCATCCACAAGGGGGCTAGTGCCAATCACACAAAACATCGTCAGAGAATTTTCATGACCATCTGCCACCAAGACCGAGATTCTCCCCTTCCCCCCAGTCCCCTGCGACTCCCTGGCAGACTACTTCCACAGCAAGATCGTAGCAACTTCGACCCGCAGCCAACCAACCTCAGTTACCTCCTGAGGCACAACGACAAATCCCACAGGCACCTCACCGACTGAACTCCATTTACCATGACAATCACCACAGTGATCATGACCTCCATCCACTCCGTAACACCGACAGACCCTTGATCCCACCACGCCTTCAACCTGACAGAAGGAAATCAGTAGAGCACACACCATCATCCTCAACTCATCCATCACCACTGCCACCTTCCCTGACTCCTAGAAACAAGCAGAGGTGAAACCCCTCCTGAAGAAGCCCTCTAGTGAGCTCAAGAACTACTGCCCCATCTCTCTGCTCCCCTTCCTGTCAAGGTCCAGGAGAAAGCCATGAACTGCCAGCTCACAGATCACCTGGAAGAAAACAACCTACTTGATGACTCCCAGTCCAGCTTCCGCTCCAACCACAGCACCGAGACTACCTTAATAGCCGCAACCGACGACATCAGATCCACCCTTGACCGTGGTGAGACAGCAGCACTGATGCCCCTCGAGCTCTCAGCAGCTTTCGGCACCGTATGACACCATACCCTCATCGCCAGACTCCACCACATCGGCATCTGAGGAAACACCCTCAAGTTGATCACCTCCTTCCTCACAGGACGCACACAGAAACCAGTGGTTGGATACCCCCCGGGGTGATAAGCCATGCTATATGAATACTGATTGATTGATTTTAACTTTATACACCTCCAGTTACTGGCTAAATTGAGGAACTACCTTTCCCAGCTTTGCTGCCAAAGCTGTATGTGCCAAACTATGCCTCCACGGAAACCAAAAAACTCCTGGAAATTAGTGACTTTTAAGTATCTGCCTTCAATATAGAACTGGCCAGCAGGTTTTCTTCCCAGTGTGGCGTGTTCCTGCATCCTCATATGGGCAGAATGTGAAAGCCACAGGTAACATGCAAATGTCTATGGCCTACACATTATTGTACGTTGTCCTCTTATTGAAGCCTAAACCCATATCATATGCACAGCCTGCCAAAGCATTGGCATCTCATCCAACTGAGCGCAGAAACCGAAGTAATCTTGCCATGGTTCCCTGATTCTCTCAACAGACATGGAGCATCACAATTAGAGCGAATTGCCAGAGCCACAGCCTACATGAAACCCTCCGGTGTGCCCTGCAAGTTGTGAGTTGTGGCATGACTGGGGATGGTCTCATGATGGGGTTGATCTTATGTGATAAACTGTGGGGGGGACTTGGGGTGACATTGGGGCTCAGAGTGTGGTTGGACCACAGTGAGGTCCATCTCAAGGGGTATTGTCAGGTGGCTTCCGGCCTTGGTAGTGGAACCTGGTACATGACAAACAGTCACGCCATAGTTTCAATTCAATGAATACTTCTTTCAGATAGTCAATAAGTTGGTTATTCACTTGTACATTATCCCTCAATCTAGCTATTGGAAGTAAGGCATAGGGAATCCTACTGACCCACAACTTCTGTTTCATCTCTTCCAATGTTTGTTGTCGTTTCTCTATCTCCAGGCCATAATCAGGACAAAATAGTGGCTTATTTACATTGAACGTTATTTTTCTTTGATTCCAAACCTCTATTAGAATACTCATCTAGTGTCTTTACCTCTGTATTCTTTCTATAATCATAAGTGGCAATGACGTCAGATGAAGACTTGGGGTTTAGAGGCCCCTGTTGACCTGGATATCCTTTAAAGTACCTGGGTTGGTCAGAGTTTTAGTTCCAAGCTGTTAATACTCTGCCATCTGCGTTTACTTAAATATGTTCAAGAGTTAAGAAAAATGTAAAGCAAGGGTAGTAAATTACAGTTCATAGATTTGGAATCTCTATGATGAACACTTTATAGATTTAGGCATATGTAGCAAATATTGCCTGACGAAGCAGAAAAATACTTAGAAATTCTGGGCCAACAAGTCAATAATCAATTAAAATATACCACTGTTAATTGATCTGATTTGCATCTAGATGTTTCTTGCATTGAAGTAGTGATAAATATTCTAGTTGCATTGCTCACATGTAACAAACTAATAAAAATAACTGAGCCCAACATTGACACACAACCACACTGCATGCATAGATGAAAACCCCATGGCCATTTAAAAAAATATTCAACAGACACTCATTCATACAGACAAAACCATTGAATTAGCAGTCCACAAAGACTTACACTGATACTTAACTTTATTCAGCTGGGGGAATAGGGTGCAGTGCATCAGTAGAGCACAGGATGACCAGCACCAAGGGTGCACAAGTTAATGTTTGTGAATGGATCCTGGGTGAGAACCTCATGGGAGCACACAATGATATCCCTCAGGACAGTACTGGTGTGTATCGGGAGACCGCTGGGTGTTGATCATGAGAAGAGCATGGAGTGTCAAGCATCATAAGAGCACTGGGCAATTTACATTAGGGGTCTCAAGCTTCCTTTTATACTTGTGCAGACTGCAAAGTTTCTATGGTTGTATTATGGGCACATGGTGCTGCAGTCTGGACACTTCCTGCTCAGACACAGGTGCTCAGGTGTGAGTGAGCATGGAAGAACGGGCTCTCAGGCACACCTCACCACTGAATGGCTGCTGATTACCCACTACTGATATATAACTTAGCCCATTTGAGTATCCCTCAGATAAAGTGTGGAATACAGCATGGAGTGGCAGAGTTATTCAATGTGCAAAGTATTTATTTGCTATTCTAAAGGCTGGATAGAAGTTTGGTGTCATGCTCCAGCAAGGAAGGTTCTAGTATCACAATGGAGGACCACTGATTCCATTGAAGAACTGGCCAATGGATGCCACTAAATGGGCACTTAAAGGGAAGATTAGGCAAAGCCTGAAAGGAGATACAAGAGAAGAGTAAATCAAAGGAAATACCTTTGAGGTCCAAAGTGCAAGATATGAGCAATTACCAATGAATAGTAAACATGCAAAGACCCAGTTCCATTTCCCCCATATTTCGCTCCCACAGCATTCTAGGGATTAATATCTACTGGATGTTGTCAGTCTGGTTCTCTTAAACTTCCATTGACTTTTATTATCCCCTGACATTGTGGTTTAGTCATGCGACTTACTAAAAGATTACACTGTCCCCAAGGTTGTGATGCTTATCCCATTCACCCTCTGAATTTGCAATGTTTTGTTTTAATGTTAAAGCTTATGCTAGGCTGACCTAGATCAGAGGTCTATAACTTGATACACTCCACCCGTCTATTTATTTCCTCTTATTTCAGACTCTATTTGTCCACGCTAAGTATAGGAGTGTTTTCCTTTCCTTGTTGTCCATTCGACTCAGGCATGTAAAATGGGGCAGATGTGGACCGACTTGGTAACTCTTTACAAGACAAACCCATGATATTACGTGGCAGTTCCCACTTCCACCTGTGGTGCGGTATCGAGCTGGTTACAGTACCCAGTAATTTACTTCTGTGAAACACCTGCATTTTATGTAGTACCCCAATTTTCAAACCCTTTGGATCCAGTCGAACTGGCGCTACCCTGCATTTATGTATTAGATGATTGTAACGCCATTGCATAGACTTTCCCTTTCTTATGTGTGACACATTGGAAAATGTGAATTATATATGCGATTCCAATTCTCATTCAGTCTCAAGTCTAGCTGCACACAGCATTTCCTGTTGAGACTTCATGTCACCAGTTCTTCAAATAAGTAAAATAAGTAGTACAGGGAGAAAGTGGGCTTTGGGTCAGCACCACCCGGCCCTTTTTATGCATTGTTCATGGTTTTGACATTGCTTGGAAGCTCTCTCCATCATAGCCATGGAATTTTAGGGATGGTTACTTTGTCCCATTGATGGAGCAAGGATTCGCACGTAAAGCGACTTGCTCTGATTCAAGAACCTCGCCTAACTTGTAATCATATTAATTCAACCTGTCCGTCATTTATTTAGCATTTTCCCCAACACGCGGGTGTCCCCAGGAGGCTTGCCTGTGTGTCTTTTCATCCTAACAATGCTTGCACTACGGAAATGGCTGCTTCGCAGAAATCCAGTCTGCGCATGCGTCGGTCATACCCATGTGATGTGACGCACTCGCATTTTGGAGGGATTTGTTGCACATGCGCATTATTGCAAACATGGCCGCTTGTCTCTAACCATGCTCTCTGCTTGCCACTGCTGCTTCTGCCTATCTGTCCTTTTGCACTAAACTTTAATGCTATAGATATTATAAAGTAAGGGGTGCAGTGAAGTCTATAACGGTATACAGTGTGATCAATTTTTTGTATGATTCTAATTTGTTTTCGCTTACTTTTCATGTACCGCGTATCTATGGGCAGTGTCGTAACGAAACTTGAGGGGGCCCCCCTGCGAAGTACATGGAGGGGGCCCCCCATTTTCTGTGCCAGTCAAGAGCTCTCAGGCCAGCTACCCGCCATACTGCCCATGAAACACATAAAAACGTGCCTCCCTATATCTTTGGTCGACCCTCTCTGAAAACCAGGACATGTGTTTTAAATTGTTGAAATCTAATGGGACAGCTGGTGAAAAACCTGGACTTTTCTGGCGAATCCAGGACACCTAGTCATCCTAGGCCCTCCAGAGGTTTGTGTTTTGTGCTCTTCTGTAGTAAGTCAGTACTAGCTGCGAGGCAGGGGCTCCTAGTGAGGCCCTGCAGCAGAGGCAGGAGCCAATGAAAAGTACCAAGAGGAAGGATGCAGCCATGGACTATCATTTAGAAGTCGCCAGGGATCGCACCTGCGACACCTTGCTACCAATGGCACTCCCCTTGTGACCCATGGCACTCCCCTTTCAACCCATGGCACTCCCCTTGCAACCCATGGCACTCCCCTTGCGACCCATGGCACTCCCCTTGCGACCCATGGCACTCCCCTTGCGACCCATGGCACTCCCCTAGCGACCCATGGCAGGTAGATGAAAATGAAGAAAAGAAGGGAAACAGGATGCCAATAAGAACTGTTTACTTTCAGAAACTTCTTGTGTCAGCCGCTTTGTGTTTTGCGAAATAAATATATTCATCCTGGCAATGTATGCTCTGACAAACTTAACTTAGTTGTCTTGATTGCAAAGATTAATACAATATATGATCCTTAAAATGTAAAGCCTTATTTCTCAATTCTGGCCAGACAGATAGCTTCCAAATGACAATGCTTTGTAAAAGGAATAGAATGCCCTGAAGAGGGTGCCCCTGGTGACTTGGCCTATCTGGTAAACTTACTATACATTAATACCAGCCTAAGGGCCTGAGGAAGAGGAGAGTGTATATCTGATAGATATTGAGAATAGAGCCAAACTTTTCAATTATAAATTAACTTTTTAAAAATAAATTATGCGACACCCCCGCCAAGTCAGCTATGGCAGGTTTGACAAACTCCAGACAGTCCTGACCTTCGAGCCAATAGCAGGTTGCGTTTTTGGAGATGTTATTCATTTCCCTCATGTATGAGTTTGGAAATCCCACCATTCAGTGTGCTTAGCTGAAGAGCTGGAAATGGCCGAGGGTATCACACTTGCTACACATCAATCTCACATAGATGCAGATATTCACTCCCTGCCTCTCTCTAGAGTACGCACAAGCACAGCCTGGCTATTTGGAACTTCGTGATTCTAGTTGTGTGGAGTCAAGGGATGCCTACTCGGGCTTGAGGCTAGGCCACTATGCTTCACAGGTAGAAAAAGACAATGAGGAGTCAGTGAGGTAAGGCAGAGGGCAAACACATGCAGCAAATAAAGAGCATTATGGAGAAGTTGAGTGAGACAGAGACAGAAGAACAAAGAATGGAATAGACAGGCAAAGAGAAAAAAATAGACTTATAGAGGGATATTGAGGAGAAAGAGAATCAGACGACTAAACAGAGAGCAAGAGAGAGTATGAGAGAGATAGAGGAATATATATGGAAAGACAGAGAGGGCAAAGCAGAGCACGAAAGTGAGCCTGGGCTAAAGAACAAGAAAGTGGAAAAGACAGAAAAAGAACAAAAGCATGAGAGAGGGGTACACACATACAGTTTCTAAGCACTGTTATTAAGGTTCCAACTCAATGCCAGTATTATTTATTCCGTTTTTTTAACTCTTTTGTTACAGCGCTGGCATTTCTAGGTGAAATAAGTGCATAACCTTAAGATGAGCAACAAGAACAAGCACACTGATACACATAAGTGGGTGTGTTTTCATTCTGGGCAATGAGGACCTACATGTTTTGTACATGACTGCAATCCCTTCCTTGTTTTATGGTCATTGAGACCCTCAGCTGTCTCCGGCTGTGCACCTGATAACACTTAAATTAAGCGCCCACGTGCAGCTTTCAAGCTGAACAATTTGAATCAAAATAACTGGACCCTCTGACAAGTCTGAATCAGAGCTTTCAGCACCAAGACATTAGTAATGGAAAAGGCGATAGAGCACATTGTATGTGGGAGCTATGCTGTTGCTGAAATCTGCCAAGTATCTGCAGAAGCGGTCAATAAAACCTTATTGATAATATTGTCCAAACTTGGACCCCGTGGACTCCTCAAGTCTGAAACAGCCTCACGCATCCATGACGTCACCAGCAGGTGGTTAGCCAAAGCGGAAGTGTGCAAGGATCTTAGGAGCATGTGGTGACAGTGAGCTCATCCAATCATGTTGGACGAGTCCCTCGGGCGCGTGCTGATATAGAAATTACAGGGGATTGACTCACGAGTGGCACGAGGTCTTGTTAGTGAAACTGCTCTTCAACACTTGCTTACATGCTTTCATTGCTGACCACAGGGCAATAACTTCTAAAAGAGTTCCTGTTTTTACTATTTGTTTTGTAAATCGTTTATAGGTGTGGGTTTTTAACGTGGTGTGAAATAAGCTTTTAGTTCTATTAACAATCATATATTGAAAACTGAATTGAAAGAAAGCTAACTGGTCGAACATCTACTTTGACTGGTAGAAGACAGAACCCTGCCTGCTCGATGGTATGTCCCCTTCTTGTCCTTCCTCTATTTCTCTACACAGTCCTTCCGTCCCCACTCTTCAGTTTCCCCCCTCTGCCTGACCCCTTCACTTCCATCAGGTCTCTTGCATCTTCTGTTCCTCGCCCTCCTAGCCTCTTGGTCCACTAGTGAGAGGGAGTCACTGGCCCTGGCACAGAGATGTGCCCTTTGGTCCATGAGCCCTGCAGGAGAGGCCTTACTGAGACACCCCTCGCTCACCCCTCTCTAGTGACCCTCGCTTCAGGATCAACTGCTTATTCCTGTGTTTACATCTAGCCCAAGAAATGCCATTTAATGAAAAGTTCCAATTTGACCAGAATTGCCTTATCAGGCAGCATGACAATACAGCTCTTCCTGCCTCCCTTCAGGTGTTTCTAAATGCTGTAAATAATGAGTGATGGCATTATCCAATGTCATAAATCTCAATTTGCCGGCCTCGGAAGGATGTAGAGACAAGTGAGTCTCGCAAGGATTCAGGCTATGAACTGCAGGTCACTGAAGTACCATTGAGAAAGTTCTTTTAAAAGTAGATATAATAAAACTTTGTTATAAAAATGGATACTTTTTAATTATTTTTATACTTGTAAATCTTGAATATTCCTTTTTCTATGTGGAATACATATTCAATAATCGTATACCGTAATCGGCTGTATGATATTTTAATTAAAAAAATTAAGCTAAAAAAACATGGACAATTCCTCGGAAATATGACAAACAAGCGTTTTCACTCTTGGTTTGTATGTGTCGTTTCCGAGCTTTCAACATTTAGGCCTTGAATACGAATGCGTCATTATTTTGCGATCCCTGCGCAAACACCTGTTTGAAAACATTGAAGATACAGGAAATTTGCCTTGTTATGTTTCAGCAAATAAGACTAGTGGAAATGCAGCGGGTGAAAACAATACAGTGAATAACCAAATGTGCAGATGTTGGTGCAGAAAGCTTCAAATTCCACAGTTATTTCCTATTATTCGGGGAGAACTTGTAATCGGTGCTCTGTTTGTCACAGCTGCTAAAATCAATCATCAGGACCCAGTGGCTGTACTCACAGGTTTCCGCTAGCCCTGTCCCATGGCCATTGGGGTACTCACAGGCTGCAGACAGCACCCCTTCCCTTCCCTTCCCTCCCTGTCCCCTAGCGGAGGCTGCAACCGCAGGAGACGCACAGGACACCTTAACCAACCCTACCTTAGCTCGAAGCTAAAGTAGGGTTGTTGTGGGTACTCACAGACGGGCAGTGTGTGTCCTCCAGGGCCCATGTCCCTCTGTCCTCGAGTCAAGGGCTGAGAGCACAGGTGCTCTCCCACAGGGTAAGAGAGGGCAGAGAGTAATGCCTGGCATCGTGAAGAATAACTTGCCCTGTCTTGACGGAGAACGGAGTGAAACCTTCCGCATAATCAGTCTTCCACTGCAACATAATCCTGGTCCCCCCCAAACACCACCCACCCCACGCAGAAAGATCACTGGGTTAACACGCCTATTTACAGAGATCCCTTAGAGCAAACCTCTCACAGGTCTCTGCAGATGAGCTGAGGAGGCCCCCTTTATGTACTGAAGACTGGGGACCCGCCTCAACACGGGTGCTGCGGGGTGTTTGTTACGCCCCTGCCTCTCTCACATGCATTTCAATTGTTTAATATTGATACTCATACCAGTGTAGGGTGTTGGAGCACTTTACATCACATATATGTACAGAGACAATGAACCATACGTGTGTAAATCAGTCTATAGGAAATGTTAAATACAACAATGAGGATTAAAAAGTGTTGGACCTGCGTCATCTATACTAGAAAGCAGTATATTTGAAGATTGTTTGGTCTGGAGAAGCACAAGCTCAGGATTTATAATCGACCAAATTGCTTGGGGTTGGCTTTACTAATACGAATTTATTTCTATCCAAACAAACCATTTTAGCTACATTAGGATAATTAAAGACTGGGGAAAAACATAACACATTAACCCATGCAATCCAGTTTGCAGGCCGCTCTGTTATGACTGTTAATAGGTCACTGTGCTATATTAGGACTGCAACTTATGAACTGCAAATAACAAAAGGATCTCTGTGATAAAAGCAGTAACCCACTGAGCTAGCCACATAAAATACTGCTCTGTGATCTGCATAGTACTTGTTCTTTCCAGCAGGCACATTAACCCTCTTCACTACTTTATGATGAGTCAAAACTGCCACTAGAGTAAAAATGCGGATCTCTCTAATCACCAGTTATTTTGACATTTGCCTGAAAACTGCCCCACACCCATGAATCTTGCAGCAGTTGCTTTTTAACCCATGTTATTTATTAACACAGACCCCCATCCACAGCTCAGTGCCAGGTGCAGCTGCACCAGTCGCTCTGCCTTAAAGTTGGCCCTGGTGCCAGCGCATGCCACTCAGTAGCCACTGTATTTGGGCTCACCGCTTTATGACTGGCGCGAAGTCTTAGTAACCTAAGTGAGTAGCCCTGAGAGCAGCAAGTGTGGGTCCCTATGTCGCTGTGTTGTAGGGCTGGGACTATTCGTCAAGGATGAGGCTCACCCGGGCAGCGCTGGATTTGAGCGTCACCACTGAGTGACGTCCTACTGGTTTACAC
This sequence comes from Lissotriton vulgaris, assembly GCF_964263255.1. Classification (NCBI taxonomy): domain Eukaryota; kingdom Metazoa; phylum Chordata; class Amphibia; order Caudata; family Salamandridae; genus Lissotriton; species Lissotriton vulgaris. The sequence goes on from NC_141697.1 coordinate 122,706,430, forward strand.
ATCCCTAGGCCTTCGGGCTCAGCCTGCCCCCGCCTCGCGCCCATGATGCCCCTGTACTGTTCTTGACATTAAACCCCATGTAACGACCCACCCTCTTGTTAGCCCATCTTCATCACACCCCGGGAGCATCCGAACAATGGCGGGTAGGACTCATGATAGTAAGTCAGTAGGGAAAGGTTCTCGTATCTGCTTCTCGCCAAACACCTTCGTGAAGAACAAAATTACAGCCCTATTGAGAGAGTCTGCATTTCTGTGCGCCCCCAGACCTCGTATGCGTCATCCTGCCCGCACCCCCCTCTAAAGCAGCACCCCTCAAGGACAGACACTCAGAACACTCCGCAGCCGAACTTTGCAGATACCTCGCTGGGCTCAGGTACCTGCTGGACTAAACCTCTAAACCTTGCTAACGTGTCCGGTTTTCTAACACTTTCTGCAGACCTGACCTACTCCTGGATAACTGCAATAGTTGTCTTATATTGTTGAAGAATTGGACTTCGAACTCGCAGGTTTCTTGGCAGCTTGCTGTCTGGCAGATGGTATTTGTTTAGAGTTTTATATAGAATGAACTAGACCTGAAGATATCTGGGGCCTCATTTATGAAAAGTGACGCATCGCTGCGAGAAAACAGCGATGTGTCACTTTTCATTGCGACCTCCTTGCGACCCCAATGATGCGTCATATTTACAATATGACGCATCATTGCGCAAGGAATTACAGATACGTCAATATTTCTGACGTATCTGTAAGCGCAAAAGTGACGCATTGCTGGAGTATGTCACAAAAGTGACGCCGCTCCAGCAATGCGTCCTTTCACGTGGGGAAAGCCCCATGTGAAAGGGCTTGCCTCAGTCTTACACCTGCTGTGAGGCAGGCGCAAGATTTTGACGCAACAGCGTCCTAAAAGTGACGCAGTGAAATCTCATAGATTTCACTGCATCACTATTACGAGGCTTACTAGCTTGGGAATGCCCCCCCCCCGCATACATTATACCTGACGCAGGTATAATGTAGCGCATGGGTTTACAAAGTGACACATCAGCTTAGATGCGTCACTTTGTAAATAGTGCGCAACCGGAGGCATGTTTTACGCCGCCGATGCGTCACAAAAAGTGACGCACCAGCGGCGTAAAAGTGACGCACGGCCTCATAAATAGATCAGAGCGCTTTACATGAGCACCAGTTTCGTTACAGATTAACATATTCATTTTTGTTAAGCACAGGGAGATTAGGTGATTTGCCCAGAATCACAGGATTTTGAGCGTTGTTGCCGAGACTCGAACCCAGGTCCCAAGCTTTGAGGTCGACTGCTCTAGACATAAGGTTGCATCTTCTTTACTTGAGTGCACAGCTATACACACAATGACCAAGGGAAACCAAGTCTTGCAAAACTTCCAAGTGAGCATTAGCGTGTCTCCTGGCAGAAAACACAAAGTCAACACTTCACACGAGGGGCACGTCACAACAAAGCATTTGCCTAAATGCCTACGGCAAACTCAGGAGAAGCACACAGCAACTCCCTGGTGAAGTAGCAGAGCAGAAAGACCTACCGCATTCTTTCTCTGTCTTTCATTCTCAGGACTGCAGAACCCCAAACCTTATCTCCAAGACGTGTCGGAGAAGTTGCAATAATCCGCATGTGGCTGAGGGCTTGGCAGTATTTAATGGAATATCACATACAACAGCAACCTGGACGAGAGTCTACCACGTGATCTTGAAAGCGCTAAAATGATATTATCTTATCCCCAATTGCATTACAAAAATAACGCTTCTGTATCATGATGTCTGGGGGTCTGAGAACAACAGCAGCCCTGTGTCCTCGAGGGCTGCAGCATTTCCGGGGACGTTCCTCGCCAGCACGGGCCCCCCTTCGATCCATGGCATACAGAGGGGGGTGGAGCAGACACAGAGATCAGAGATGTGTGCATTCAGCGTGTCACAGGTGTTACTTCTCTACATAGAAAGACCCATTTCCGTCTTATTTTCTCTGAAATCAACAGACGAAACTTGGGCTGCACATTGGCACCAGGGCCCCCACCCCCTCCCTTTTTCCGGCCTGGCTCTGGCTCTGACTGAAGAGAAACAATGTCAGTTGAAACATTGTTTCTCTTCAGGCAGAGGGAGGGGGCTCGGGGTGGAGCAGGCTGCAGCCAGCAGCTGGGTCAGAGGGAGAGAGGCTTCAGCTCTTACTCACAGCTCTTACTGAAGAGCTGAGGCCAGGGGGGCCCCCTTCATTTACTGAAGAGAGTGTGGCCCCCCCGCACTGCGGGGCCTGCGGGGGCGTTTGTTACGCCCCTGTCTATGGGCCCGGGGATGGGGAGCTGCGCCATACTCGAAGCTCTTCTGAACCCTGTCACGTGACATGGGAGAAACCCCACTGTGCAGAAGCTAAATCAAGCCAGCTGGCTCATGAAGCACGATGCGCCTGGGAACCCACCTCGAAGATGCTGCACTCTACCTTGACCGCGCTACAATTGTTGCTATATACTGTGCACTTGCATTGTCTTCTATATTCCTATGCCTGGGAACGTGAACCCAAGGGGCGGGTATGAAAAAATTCATAGTAATGATGGGAACACTGAATTCTAGGAGGTGACAATGACAAAGTCACCTCTCCTGACCAATCATAATGTGGGAATCTGTCACTTGCAACATTTGTGGGTGGTCTAAGGGTCCCCAAACCGTATAACTAGCCTAGTGTAGCTTAGAGAAATTGTCCGACTTGTCCGAGTAGCAGACCTGTCACTGACCCTACGAACTCTATAGGTGATCAATCTAGAGTGCTGCGGAGCACTCTGTCCATACTTTCCACAAGCTCCGAGGGGTGGAAATAATCCTAAGTGCTGGCGAAGCACTTTGCTGGGGAAATTCGAAAACCCAATCGGGGTTACTGGCGGATTACTTGCAGAGAGGGGTAACGCAGGCGTTGCATCCGAAGCTGTGGGTGTTGGTCGTACCTTGGTGAGCCCAGTCCTGACCCAAATCCTGAGGGGTATCCTGCCCTGACTGTCCGAGAGCTGTACCTGCTCGCATTCTGGTATTCCCATCCTTGAGGGTCCTTGTCCCCGTCTTCCCGAACTGACCCGTGGCCAGGGTTAGTCCTCATTCCTATCTAGGTAATTATTAAACTGTGGGTTTACGTCTTCCTATCTCTCTTTCTTCTCTTCTTAATAAAGCACTCTTGCCTGTGATATTGCCCTATCACCTATTGAAAGCAACTTATATGCAATTGTGTATTAGAAATGTTCCACTTCTCTCCCCACCTGTAGGATATTATTAAATTGTCACATTATATTAGTGTGTTCCTTTTTTCCCTTCCCTTTAGTAGGGTTGTAGTGAATTTAGTAAGGATAGCATAAGTAGCCTAGTTTAAGTACTCATTTTAGGTCCCGTTCATGTCCCAAGTCCTAGTTTAAACTTGTGGTGAAAAGCTCATTACCTTGTAGTGTTCTCAATTACTCTAATGGTACTTGCCCTAATCCATAGTTACATTGTGGCATTAGTTTTAATAATTGACGTGTTGATTTGTATTTGCCTCATTATCTTGGCATATTCATTCTGAAATTTCTTGATAAATCTTTAAAACTCATCAGGTGTCTGTGGTCATTTTACAGTATAAAGTGTAGATGAATGTACTTGGTATGTAAGAGTTCTACTCCCTTTTAGGAATCTTGTCACCTATCCACTGCTAGCTCCTGATCCGTCAGGAGTAATGTGCCTGTGGTAAGTCAGGTACATGAACAGTAAGTGGTGTAAAGGTCACCACCCGAATTACTCATAGTAGTGTGCTAAGGATTTCACCCGGTTCACGCAAACACTGTCTTTCATATGCACGACAGGGCCCAGTGCGTGGAAAATTGGTACACTCAGTGACCCGGGTGACCTGCGCGCTCTATCAGTAATTTTCTGGTAGCAGTAGTATGGTTAGGACTAGTTAAGATAGGTAGACAGGATAGTTGATAAAACGAACCGTGAAAATAAAATGTGCTGCTGAAATTTCTATATTGATTGCTTTTAATTCAAATATTGCGCAAATGTTTAAAGGATTTATTGTGTGTATATATAACTGATTTTGCATTGCTGCTATAAGTGTTACATGTTACATTAACAGAATTGTTTGTAAGTGTTAAGTGTAGTCCGAATCCCCGGGGAAGTATATAGCTAACAGGTGAGCAGAATCCGGTTAGCTGGTAAGGTCACTTGTCGTGAGTCATTAGTGCAGGGTTAGGAATACCTGGAAGCATTAATTAGGATCTTTTTGCATCTGAAAATGATAGCTACGAGTCCTTTTTTAATAAAACTTCCATTGTGATATCACCTAGTAAGGGTCACATACGGAAGGAGTAGTAGGGTCTCCGAGGCTTGAATGGTAAGTAAAATAGTCCGCTGGTGAAAACCTGACTTAGTATATATCCCGGAAAGAAGTGGATGAGTCAGAGGAGTAACAGGCTCGTGTAAGGGGTTAGGCAGAGAAGTCTATCCGGAGTGAATGAAAAGTAGACAGATGTGGTTTACTTGTAGTGAAAGAAAATTTTTCTATCTATTTAGAACAGTCAGACACAGTGGCAAACGTTGTGTGTTGTTAACTAAAATTTGCACTCGCTCTTTAGGAAAAGTTAAAAGTTTCCGTTACCTTGAGAAGGAGGGAGTCGGTCGGAAGACTGCTCTGACGTCACTCCGTGCCGCGCTGGTATTGGTCGAAACAGTGGGTGTGTAGTGGAGCTGAAATTGTAAGGGAGGGGTGAGTGCCGGAGCGTGAGCCCTCGTCTCGCGAAAAAGGCCGCGCACCCATTGGACAAGGATTTTTGTAATCACAGTGCTGGTTGGTTACTACGAAATAAAAGTTGCATTAGCATTGGAAGCACAAAGGTAAACAAAATTAATCAACAGGAGCTTGAGAGGGGTCTGGAAAGGTGTATGTGGTATCCTGAATTTATACCTAATCCACAATACTTAGGCTTCTATAAGGAACAGATTTTACGAGGTAGACCAAACAAAATGTACGGAGTTAAGAGAAAGATGTCTCTTGCTGACAAAATTAAGAATTATTTCAAGAAAGACCAGCCCATTAGAACGAGGGAAGGTGTGATCATCCCTCCACCGAATACTCCTGCCTCCTTCATGATGTTTGATAAGGGGTATCATACTTGCGTATGGTTAGAAAATTGGGTAAAGTATACTGCAGATGACGGAGTCCTAGCATTTCCTATTAATGGTTCCTTTAATGGCAGAATCCTGTTCAATTTAAGAAACCGGATGAATGAATTACATCTCAGACCCAGATTAACACAGTACGAGGCCCTAGAAGAATGGGAGATAGAGGCTCTGGAAAGAGACAGGCCTAGAATGGATAAGGGTTTGAGTAGATGGTATCCCAAATTGCAAAAAGAAACCAAAGAGCAGAAAATGAAACAGTGGAGACAGAGTATGATGGTTGAGGGTTTGTTTCCGATGATGGGGGTACTTGAACAAGGGAAAGGGAAATGCAAAGAGAAAACCCATCATTTAATGGCCGTGGGGGACTCTGAAGATGAACACCTAGAGGATTTGTTGATGAAAACCCCCCCTCCCTATGTTGCAGAGTCCGAGCCTCTGAGTTCTCCAAACCCGTTTTCTAGATATCCTAGATGTCGGAGGGATAGTGAGACAGATGGAACGGGAACGGATAGTAAAACCAGTGATGGGGATGGGTTTTGCAAACCTAGTTCTACGGTCCCAAATTACCGCCCGTTTGGAGAAGACCCACCTCGGTTGGTTACCCCGACTGCGCCAAGTATTTACCCTCCCTTGGTACCCCAAGTGTTGCATGACAGTACTGCAGAAAAGGCTTTACGAGAGCGAGAGAAGGAAGCTCTAGCTAGACAGCGAGATGATTTAGTTCGGACCATAGCCCAGATACATCCCCATCCAGATTCACTGACTATCCCAGTAACTATTGGCCCGGCTTTTCCTCTTTACGGAGATAGACTGGCTAGTCCACGACCTCCTGTTATGACCCCAAATATGCCAACTCCTAGCATTCCACTTCCGAGAAAAGAAGTGCTCATAGATGATGATCAAGAAAGCGAATGCGAGTCAGTGGTCTTAATGGATATGCCCATTAGGGAACCTAGAACTAGCATGCCAGGGGCAAGAAGTCAGAGTAGGGCAAAAGAAGTTCTGATTGAAAGCACATCAGGGGTTAGGAGTGCCACAGTCGTATCTCCAGAAGAATTGGACAGATGGACCAAAGAATTAGAAAAAGAGACCACACCCCAACCCAAACACTTAGAAATCTATAAATTAAGGATAGAAATAGAAGAACTAATGGCTGGAAATGTAGGATTAGACTGATTAAACTCCTTTAACGAAGAAGAGTTACTGTTCATCAGCAAAAACCTTACCCGGAACGCTAGATTACTCCATGAGAGATTGATGGACACTGCCGCAGAGATGGGAATCGATGTCAGTCGCTCCAAAATCCTTCAGAAACCCTACAGAGTAGATTTTTCAGACAAAGACTTAGAGAGCTTGAATGTGGTAGGAAAACAGATCCAGATAAAAGAATTACTGAAACTCTTACAGAAATGGGGGGATGTAGGAAAATGGAGAACCCGGTGGGCAAAGAAAAAGGAAGACAGTAGGGCTAAGTCCCAAACTTCAGAATACGTGCTCAAAGAAGTAGGTCCCGCAGAAAAATTGTGTCCCATGAGAGAGGTCCCTCGGGGAAAGTACGTCCATGTTCCTTGGTCCCGACAGGATATTGTGTCATTTACAAATGACTTTCCAAAATTACGGGAGAAACCAGTTGACTGGTACAGACAGGTTGAGCGCTTCATCAAAGTTCAAAAATGCCTTCTGAAAGACCTGGATGGGTTTTTCAACATTGTGGTGCCTGTAGATTTATGGACTGAGTGCAAAATTGAAATTGATTGGCCTAATGATGAATATGCGAGGGACGCCAAAACCGGAGCTCCCTCACCTGAAGTAATGAGGAAGTCATACAATACCTAAAGAAAAAGGTGCCCGCAAAAGAAACTGATTGGACCCGAATAGATAGAACTACCCAAGAGCGCGATGAAACCGTCCACTCCTTTTATGAAAGGTTGCTGCAAGTATTCAAAACTTACAGTGGAATCGATAATGTGGACATGAAGGACATGACCCATTTCAGTTACAGATTAGTGCTGGGATTAAGGCCAGAAATATCTCAATGGATTCGAGACAATAAAATCAGTTGGCAGGGAAAGCCCATAGATGATGTCCTCAAGTACGCCAAGTACTGCGAGGATGAGATAGAAAACAAAAAGAAAGCCCTCAAGGAAAAAGTTATGTGGGCACAAGTGAAATTGGCTGAACAGCAAGAAAAACAGTTAAGTAAATTGAATTCTAATAATAATGCCCAGAATACCAATGCTGGGGGAAGTGGAAAGCCCCGGGTAAAAATGAGTCGGGAAGAGGCTATGAAGAAGTTCCCCTGCCATGGGTGCGGCCAGATAGGGCATTGGAGAGACGAGTGTCCACACCTACAGGCCGGTAATCCCCCTATAAATGGTTTAAATCCACAGGTGCAGAAAGAAGGGACAAGAAAGAACCAGCAACAGGTAAAGCTACCTCCAGTACCTCGCGCTCCTAGACAGAATTATAAAAATCAGGGTCAGCAGAATGAGAGGGCGGAGGTATGGGAAGGAGAGAATGAGAGAAATGCAGCAATTCCGCAGTACTTGTTAAATGATTCTTTCCTCTGTGAGGATCAAGATTGACGGGGCCTGAGAGGGGAGGACAAGGAGTGCGTGCTTGGCGCCTCCTTACCGGTAGACCAGACTGGACCATACATTGAAGGAAAGGTTGAGGGAAAAGACGTCACCTTTCTGTTGGACACTGGTGCTACCCGGTCCACTGTGAGAACAGTGGATGTTCCTAACCTACCCCTCTCGGGAGAAGCAATCCAAGTAGTGGGTGTCTCCAATCAAATAATCAGTACTCCAGTAACTGAACCCATGGAAATCTCTATAGGGAATTTTAAAGAAATGCACAGATTTGTGGTCTGTGATTCCAGTCCTGTGAACCTGTTAGGACGCGATTTTTTGTGCAAAATGAATTGCACCATCTTTTGCACACCAAAAGGTGTCGAAATTCAGACCCCCGATGAAGATGGCTTGTACAAACTGATGTTAGTGAGACCTGACACTGAAATTAGAACCTTGTCTGTTGATGACTTACCTGAAGAGCTCCAGTTAAGAGTGGTACCCGAAGTATGGGATTTCACGGGAAAAGATGTAGGCTTAATGGCAAATGTGGACCCAGTTAAAATAGCAATAAAAGCAAATGCTGTATACCCCAGAACAAGACAGTACAAAATGAGTGCAGAAGTAAAGGCCGGAGTCGCAATTGAAATTAACAGGTTGCTCGAAGCCGACATCATACAGGAGGTAATGAGCAGTCCCTGTAATTCGCCCATCATTGGGATTAAAAAGCCCAGTGGAAAATACCGGGTAGTGCAGGACCTACGCAAGGTAAACCAAATTGTTGTACCTTGCTGTCCCATTGTGCCCAACCCTGCAGTGATACTATATCAAATTCCTTGGAATGAGGAATGGTTCACTGTCATTGACCTGTGCCATGCATTCCTTTCCATCCCCTTGCATCCAGAAAGCAAGTTCCTTTTTAGTTTTGAATTTGATAGCCATGTCTATGTCTGGAATCGTGTCCCTCAAGGGTACACTGAAAGTCCATCGATTTTCAACCAGATCCTAAAGAAATGCCTTGAATCTTTAGTACTGCCAAGAGAGTCCGTTTTGGTGCAGTACATAGATGACCTGTTAGTGGCATCTAAAACTCAAACTGACTGTGTCACCGACACCATTGCCTTACTGAATCACCTAGGAAAGGGAGGACATAAAGTATCACCAGACAAATTACAATTCTGCAGAAACTCAGTAAAATATCTGGGGCACCAGATAGAGAAAGGGATCCGAAAAGTCACTACAGAGAGGATCAAGATAATTAAAACAATGGACCTACCCCGAACTCAGAAAGAAGTAAGAATGTTCCTAGGAGTTGTGGGGTACTGCAGGCAATGGATTGTAGGATTTGCAGCTTTAGCCAAACCTTTGATAAAAATGACCAAGAAAGGAGTAGAAGACCCAGTCAGTTGGGACAGTGAAAGCATGTCCGCTTGGGTAAAATTGCGAAATTGTCTATGTACCGCTCCTGCATTAGGTATGCCTGATTATTCCAAGAACTTTGAACTGTTCTGTGACACAAGAGAAAATTGTGCTCTCTCAGTCTTGACCCAGGAGCATGGGCTGGTCAGGCGTCCCGTGGCCTATTTTTCGGCCACTCTAGATCCAGTGGCTGCTGGATTACCCGGATGCCTGAAGGCAGTAGCTGCTACTTGCGTCAGTCTAGAACAGAGTGAGAATATTGTCATGGGACATCCTGTCACCGTATATGTTCCACATTCTGTTGTAAACCTACTGACGAGAACCAAGACCCAGTATCTCACACCTAGTCGGCTGACTAAGTATGAGAGAATTTTGATAGGTGCTGAGAATGTAATAATTTCCCGGTGCAATGTCTTAAACCCTGCAACACTGTTACCTGTTCCTCTGGATGTAGAAGCCGAGGATGAAATGGAGCATAACTGCATCGATTTAACAGAGTTCAGCACTAAGCCCCGTCCGGACATCCGAGAAATAGCTTTACTTGATGGGGATCTTACAATCTTTGTGGATGGCTCGTGTTTAAGACATGAGAGTGGAGGTCTGTGTGCTGCCTATGCTGTAGTCACATTTACAACACCCTGGAAGCATCTTACCTATGCGAAGTGAAATCTGCACAAGTAGCAGAACTCATTGCGTTGACAAGAGCATGTAAGAGGGGTAAAAACAAAAGAATAACTGTTTATACCGACAGCCAGTACTGTTATGGGGTTGTTCATGACTTCGGCCAACTATGGCTACAAAGAGAATTCATGACCTCCTCAGGTACCCCTATCAGGAATGGAAAGGTGGTACAAGACTTACTGGAAGCTATTCAATTGCCCAAAGAATTGGCTGTGGTCAAGTGTGCGGCTCACAGATCCGGAAATGATGATGTGACAGCCGGAAACAGATACGCTGACCAAATCGCCCAGTTTTGTGCCCAACACCAAATGTCCCTCCAAATTGGGTTATGGGGTGGTGGAAACAGCTGCCAACTGATGTTGTTTGAAAATGTGTCAACGTGGGAAGATTTGAGAGACTTACAACAGGCAACAGACAGGGAAGAAAAAGGCAGATGGAGGGCGAATGAATGCAAATTAAGGAATGATGGTGTGGTGGTAAACTCAACTGGGGTGCCTGTACTGCCCGACAGCCTGATAGATCCCATGGTCAGGATGATACATGAACCAACACATATGGGAAGGGACGCAATGTGTTGTGTGTTTGACAAGGTGTTCTATAATTCAAAGTTCAGGAACCAAGCGGAAAGGCTTTGCCAGAGGTGCCTAGTGTGTCAGCAATTCAATGCGGGAAAGAGGACTGTAGTAGAACAGAGTACCATTGGAAAGGCAGTGGGTCCCTTTGTCAGGATGCAGGCGGACTTTATAACAATGCCCAGATGCAAGGGATATAGATATGTCCTGGTCATAGTTTGCCTGTTTTCCAGGTGGGTGGAGGCCTACCCAGCAAAGAAAAATGATGCCCTAACCATAGCCAAGCTATTGCTCAGGGAGTTGATACCTAGCTATGGAATTCCTGAGACGATTGAAACAGACCAAGGTGGGCATTTTGCTAACGATGTTCTGGACGAACTCTGTACAGCATTTAAGATGAAGCAAAGGCTGCACTGTGCATATCATCCAGAGGCTTCTGGGGTAGTTGAACAGATAAATGGCACACTGAAGTCCAGACTGGCAAAAATGTGTGATTCCACCAAAATGAACTGGATAGAAGCTTTGCCCCTTGTGCTGATGAGTTTGAGAAGTATTCCGAACCGAAAAACAGGCCTGAGCCCCCATGAAGTGCTAATGGGGAGAGTGATGCGACAGGCATGGGTACCTGGACACAAACTGCTAAGTATTTCTGATGATTTGGTACTAGAATACTGCAAGCAGCTGGGTGACCAAGTGCATTCTATCTCTCACCAGATTGGAGAGACAGCTGACGACTGGCCAAAGACTCCAGCACATAAACTGCAACCAGGTGATTGGGTGGTGTTAAAGAAACACACCCGGAAGAGTTGCCTTGGACCAAAGTGGGGAAAGCCAAGACAAGTGATCCTTGTCACTACGACTGCTGTAAAGTGTGCTGGTGTACCGAAGTGGATCCATGCCAGCCACACGAAGCGGGTAACTGGAGAAAACGCGACTGAAGCTGAAGGCAGCCCAGCTGAGGAGACTCCCGAGGAGGGTCCGGATCTCGCTGGCATAGAACTGCCGAGCACAAGTCGAGACGTTGATTGGTTCCCTGCCGACGACCAGGTTCTTGATCCAATACGAACCAGAAAATATTCCTACCTAGACAGTGAGTGGGATAGTCCAGGAGAGACAGAACTAGAGGACGAAAGTCAGGTCAGTGAGACTCACATCACACCTGATCAGGAAGTAGGCCAAGTAGGGACAGATCAAGACATCGACACTCCTCCTGAAACTCCGGAGTCTGGGAAGGGACAGATAGTGGTCAAAGTTGAAGTTCATGCGAAAGAAAATGAAGGGAACGAAGTGCATGAACAAGAGCAGATAGAGGTAGATGAACGTGTTCAGGAGACAGAATCCAGACCGCCCGAAAATAAAGAACACATACAAAGCCAACCTGAACAAGGCCAGCTTAGGGACCAGGCAGAAGAAATAGATGCAAGACCTGGAACTAGTCAGACAGGAAGGTAAATAGACACTGTCAAGCCCAAAGAACAAAAACAAAGTTAAATCAAAAGAGTGCACGAGGAAGGCCAAGTTTCCTCGACCACTGTAAGCCACAGAAGCAAGGGTGAACCCCGATACATCAAGAGACTGAGACTCCGAATAAAGACAGTTGAAGAAAAACTAAAAGACCGAAAAAGGGCTGAAAGTGAAAGGAAAGCAGCCCGAGGCAAGTCTCTGAGAAAGAGCGACAGAGTAAAGAAACAGAACAGGCTGTATCGGAGCCCTGAATGGACATACTTGGTGTTGGAAGAAATTGATGAGCCCAACCACAGTGGCAAAAGTGACGAAGAGTCCAGTGCTGATCGGAGTTCTGACGAAGACCCTCCTTGAGACAAAGCCGAGTGAACCCTTGGTATAAGAAAATAAAGAGGGTTTGCAAAAGCCACCTGTAAGCTATAATGTCTGATTCAAGCGTAACTGGAAGATCCAGATTTAGGTGTTGCAAAACTTGCTGTAAAATATGCTTATGTAGTATAGCTATGTTGATAGTGATGTGGATAGGACTAACAGTCTTTATACCTTTTATGATAAGTAAAGATCCTAACTTGTCCCCTACTGAACCTGAAACGTTAGACACAGACGTTGTACAGACTGCAGAAACACCACAAAGCTTAGAACGACGTGACAATACAGTTAGTCTGAGACACTCACGACCAAAATTAGAAGCATCAGATGAGGGTGGACTACATTTTCACAAGATGAGAAATCGGACGCATTTAAATGTTTTCGCTAACCTTTTAGTGCATTATGTAGAGGCTATGGAAATAGAAGATTGTTATGTCTGCATGAAGCTACCCACTTCTGCAGCTGAAGGTGTGACATATCACCATTTACCCCTAACCTACGGAATTTCCTGTAGCATATTGGCAAGCTTGTTTTATAGAAGCACTTTACAGTACTACTATTCAAATGCTGACGTGATCTTTTCTGAACTTCCTATTAGGGGACACCTGAACCTTGTACATATTAGGAGCGAGGTAACCCGTTATATGGGAGAATATTTCCTGACTATAGGTGACATAGACTTAAATGAAGCCAGACAAGCTAATCTGACCTGTTCTTTGCAAGAGCAGGAAAAGATATTCATAAAAATGGCAGACAGAAGGAGGGAAAAGTTTCAGAAAAAGGCAAATGACGAAAAGGATAGAGTCCCTAGGTGGGCAGAACACATGGACAACACCTCACAAAGCGAAGCTACTCCTGCTTTGTTGCTGGATTTTGATAGGAAAGGGAAACTTTGTCTCCATAGAGAAAGGACAGAATATTATAACAATGTATTCATCGGTTCCAGCGAGTGTGAACATAATTACAAGGTAATTGGAGGTTGGGGTTTCAAAAATGGGTCAGAACCTGTGTTTCCCGGAATTTATTATATATGTGGGAACAAGGCTTATTTCAAATTGCCGGATCACTGGTATGGAAGCTGCTACTTTGGCATTGTTTTCCCGAAAGTATACCATGTGAATAATGCTGCTGGAAGCAATGAAGAAACTAATGGCTTAGCGCGTAGAAAACGTGAAAGTGTAGGAGAAATTATAGGTGATATTTTTAGTGCACTGATACCTGGAATGGGGGTAGTTCTGAACACTCACAGAATCTGCAAATTGTCTACAGTAGTGGATCGGTTATCAACTGACACTGCTGCTGGATTCCTACTGGTCAATACTGAAATGGTTGCGATCAGATCAATGGTTTTGCAGAATCGCCTTGCTCTTGACACCTTATTGGCAAAGGAGGGCGGAGTCTGTAGAATGCTGAAGGCGCAACATTGTTGCACCTACATACCTGACAAAAGTATCGAACTTAAGAGATATGTAAGAAACATAACTAATTTGGAAAAAGAACTCAAACCATTGGAGGTTGACAGTGCCTGGACGAGACTGACTGGAGGTCTCTCCTCTATAGGTAGTTGGTTTTCTAACTTAGGTAAAAATCTTCTATGGAAAATACTGATGCTAATAGCTGGAATAGGGGTGGTTGCACTGATCATATTCATCTGCTGTAAATGCCAAAAATGCAAAAAGTACACTGTGAATAAGAGAGGAGTGAAGAGAAATATTGATGAGTTAGAATTAGTAGAATTGAGGAATCAAATCTACAAAAAGGCAAAGAATCACCACTCTCATAGAGAAGCCGAAAGAAAACTCAACAATAAGTTTGTTGAAATCGAAATGCATGATATGGAAGAATGAAAGTTGGCATCTGTTTCCTTTATAGTGATGATAGTAAATATCATTAAAGAGGGGATTGATGGAGCAAGGATTCGCACGTAAAGCGACTTGCTCTGATTCAAGAACCTCGCCTAACTTGTAATCATATTAATTCAACCTGTCCGTCATTTATTTAGCATTTTCCCCAACACGCGGGTGTCCCCAGGAGGCTTGCCTGTGTGTCTTTTCATCCTAACAATGCTTGCACTACGGAAATGGCTGCTTCGCAGAAATCCAGTCTGCGCATGCGTCGGTCATACCCATGTGATGTGACGCACTCGCATTTTGGAGGGATTTGTTGCACATGCGCATTATTGCAAACATGGCCGCTTGTCTCTAACCATGCTCTCTGCTTGCCACTGCTGCTTCTGCCTATCTGTCCTTTTGCACTAAACTTTAATGCTATAGATATTATAAAGTAAGGGGTGCAGTGAAGTCTATAACGGTATACAGTGTGATCAATTTTTTGTATGATTCTAATTTGTTTTCGCTTACTTTTCATGTACCGTGTATCTATGGGCCCGGGGATGGGGAGCTGCGCCATACTCGAAGCTCTTCTGAACCCTGTCACGTGACATGGGAGAAACCCCACTGCGCAGAAGCTAAATCAAGCCAGCTGGCTCATGAAGCACGATGCGCCTGGGAACCCACCTCGAAGATGCTGCACTCTACCTTGACCGCGCTACAATTGTTGCTATATACTGTGCACTTGCATTGTCTTCTATATTCCTATGCCTGGGAACGTGAACCCAAGGGGCGGGTATGAAAAAATTCATAGTAATGATGGGAACACTGAATTCTAGGAGGTGACAATGACAAAGTCACCTCTCCTGACCAATCATAATGTGGGAATCTGTCACTTGCAACATTTGTGGGTGGTCTAAGGGTCCCCAAACCGTATAACTAGCCTAGTGTAGCTTAGAGAAATTGTCCGACTTGTCCGAGTAGCAGACCTGTCACTGACCCTACGAACTCTATAGGTGATCAATCTAGAGTGCTGCGGAGCACTCTGTCCATACTTTCCACAAACTCCTAGGCTGGAAACAATCCTAAGTGCTGGCGAAGCACTTTGCTGGGGAAATTCGAAAACCCAATCGGGGTTACTGGCGGATTACTTGCAGAGAGGGGTAACGCAGGCGTTGCATCCAAAGCTGTGGGTGTTGGTCGTACCTTGGTGAGCCCAGTCCTGACCCAAATCCTGAGGGGTATCCTGTCCTGACTGTCCGAGAGCTGTACCTGCTCGCATTCTGGTATTCCCATCCTTGAGGGTCCTTGTCCCCGTCTTCCCAAACTGACCCGTGGCCAGGGTTAGTCCTTATTCCTATCTAGGTAATTATTAAACTGTGGGTTTACGTCTTCCTATCTCTCTTTCTTCTCTTCTTAATAAAGCACTCTTGCCTGTGATATTGCCCTATCACCTATTGAAAGCAACTTATATGCAATTGTGTATTAGAAATGTTCCACTTCTCTCCCCACCTGTAGGATATTATTAAATTGTCACATTATATTAGTGTGTTCCTTTTTTCTCTTCCCTTTAGTAGGGTTGTAGTGAATTTAGTAAGGATAGCATAAGTAGCCTAGTTTAAGTACTCATTTTAGGTCCCGTTCATGTCCCAAGTCCTAGTTTAAACTTGTGGTGAAAAGCTCATTACCTTGTAGTGTTCTCAATTACTCTAATGGTACTTGCCCTAATCCATAGTTACATTGTGGCATTAGTTTTAATAATTGACGTTTTGATTTGTATTTGCCTCATTATCTTGGCATATTCATTCTGAAATTTCTTGATAAATCTTTAAAACTCATCAGGTGTCTGTGGTCATTTTACAGTATAAAGTGTAGATGAATGTACTTGGTATGTAAGAGTTCTACTCCCTTTTAGGAATCTTGTCACCTATCCACTGCCAGCTCCTGATCCGTCAGGAGTAATGTGCCTGTGGTAAGTCAGGTACATGTGTAAAACAGGAGCCTGGATTACTACCGATGCCCAGGCCGCTGGCGCAAACCGCCTCTTAGTTCCCATGTTGAATAGTTACCAAATAAAGAGACGGGCGCTGGGAGCAGGAATCACAAGAACAGAGTTTATTTCTCATGAGGAGAGCCTGTCATTTCGGACACGAAACACAGTGTCTTTCAGGAGGTGCTCTAACAAGTGAGCTGAGACTCCGTCTTTTATACTTTACAAAACACTTGGCATTACAATCATGATATTGTGAAACAAGGAAAATACGTCCCCATAATCCTCGTGTCAATCCTACCCCACATGTGTTCACAATAGGGACCCTTGACCTGCTGATAAGAGGGGAAGGCAATCACGCAGCTGAGTGTTCCGTCAACTGTTTAGGATGTGTGCGCCTGATCATAGCCCAGGGGGTGGGGTGGCCAGGATCAATAGTGGGTCCTTTGAGGAGGAGTGACTCCATATAATAAGCAGTAAACAGCATCTCCTGGCTTAGGCGATGACCTCAGACATGTGTGGACAGGCAATCACGGAGGGAGGGTTTACTAACAGAGGGGTTATTTATGAAAAGGAGAGGGGGTGCTGGTCAGGCGCGGCCGTGACTCCCAAGGACAGGGTCTTGCAGGAGATGAAGGTGTATGACTTGCCCATGTGAGGAGAAGGGAGGGGGGGCCAGGGTGGACACAGGGACAGAGTCACATAGAGAGAGAGAGAGATCTTATGACCCGTACATGAGAGAGCGGGGGCAGTCAGGTGCAGCTGGGGAGGGCTATGTCAGCTAAGGCGAAGGATGCTTCTTCAAGAGGGAATGGGGGGGGGTTTGTGCGGGTCAAGCAGAAGGGTTGCCTTTCACAGCAGGGTCGCGGAGAGGGTTTCATGGTCTATGCATGAGAGAGGGGGTTTAAGATACGCGCAGGAGGGAAGCCGGGGATTCCAATGGGTAAAAGGCCAGGGTGCCTAGAATGGCTGTCATTACATATGGGTACGGGCTCTTACTGGCAGAGTGATACGGTTAATGCTTTACGGTATTCATGGTACGCGCGGGGAGAGGAATGGGAAAAGGGAAATGAACGTTGCTTATGTACATCAATATCTCTAATTTTCTACACATGAACAGTAAGTGGTGTAAAGGTCACCCCCCGAATTACTCATAGTAGCATGCTAAGGATTTCACCCGGTTCACGCAAACACTGTCTTTCATATGCACGCCAGGGCCCAGTGCAATTGGTAAACTCAGTGACCCGGGTGACCTGCGCGCTCTATCACCATCAGCGTGTTCATTCCAATAGGTTGTTAGGGAAAGTCAATGAATCCTTGTGATAGACCGTAAACACTACATGACATGCAGCTTGTGATCAATCAGAGGGTATTCCATGATGTATTTACATTGCTATTCCAATGAGATTGTATTTGCTGATTTAAGAATTGTTTTAACAACTCCAACAACTTGTTAGATTTGCAGATTTTTCTAGCCATAAAGACGTGAAAAATGATGGGATCTTTGCCAAAAGTGACACTATTCAATATTTACTTTGTATGCCCTTTAAGTTCATAATTTAGAATATAAAATTCATCTTCTAACTCCTTTTCATAAGTCTGTTCTTTGAGGGTACAGCTTGACTCTGGAAACCGTCCAGTAAAAGGGTCTGACTCACACTTCCAGATTGTTCTAGCCCAGTTTAGTTATAATATTTCGTTTCTAGAACAGCAATGGGCAATGTGCAAAAAGTCTCCCAGATATTACTTAGGGCCACATGCATCAAGCTAAGGAATAGCGATTCTTAACGAATCACTATTAAGGAATCACAATTCCTTATGCATGTAGGTATCTCTAAAATATTAGCGATTCCTACACATTCCTGAATTGCAAATTTCGAACCGCAATTAAGGAATGCCTTCCCATTCCCTAAAGGCCCACAGGATTGAATGGGACAGCATTCGCAATTTGTCATTACCAAATACGTAATCGCAAATTGTGCATGCATTTCAAGGGTGCAAGGGGGCTTAAAGGTCACCCTGATGCCCCACCAACAAAGGTAAGTATGGACACGTGGTGCACACACATGCCCTAAGGGCATGAGTATGCACCACACTGCACTTTGAAAAATGCATTTTGTGCATTTTTCAAAGGAATTGCAAATTACCATCAACTTGAAGTTGAAGGTAATTTGCGAATGCATAATGCATCGCAATTAGGGAATCACAATTTACGATTTCCTAACTGCATTCACAAAATAGGTAATCACAAAAATTGCGATAACCTATTTTACGAATGCCTTTGGGCTTGTTGCATCGCAAATAGCTTTTTACTGGTAGCAAACGGGACGATTCTGCGAATCAGCCAGTTTGCGACCAGTAAAATGCTTAATGCGTGTGCCCCTAAATGCTTCTCCTAACGAAAATTGAGACCTATTGGCTTACGGTCATTGTAAAGTCATTCTCAGTTTTTCACCTTTGTTCAAGTTTAGAAGCAGGAGAGTTTTTCTGCACATAACATAATGAGCAAATTTGCTCACAAATTTTCTTTTGCCGTAGAACAGTGCCCATGCTAATTATTATTTTTAAAATTTACTCCACAACACACTTTTATAAATGTTTCTCCCACTACTTGCTTTGTTTTAAAACTTCACAAAACATGGCAACATTTAAACATGAACTTCATGAAGTTATGGAGAAAGAAACCATGAAAGTTCACACCACTAGAGGAAACCAGCATGAGTCCTGATAGAAACCCTGAGATTCACAAGAATACAGCCCCCAGCTAGAAACACTTCCATGAAAGTAGATTGTTCAGTCCACGAGTACAATGGGTGAATAAACTGATGTCTCCAAGCCCAAAAAGAGTCAAGATCGATCCTATAGTGCAATTGGTAGTGAGGACAATTGTAGTTACACTACAAATCAAATTTGACCCAATGAAGTCCTCGTTTAGTTCTTAGCTACTGGGTGTGAAAGTCCCTATGCACTGTGAGTGTTCAACACTGAGCCTGGATGAAAAAAGACATTGGATAGTGGGAACGACGGACAGCAATCCAGTGTGTTCACCCTTTTGTGGGTTACTACAATTCAAAGAGTTTGACCTAGAATCGTGCCCTCGTTGCCATGGTCTGGAACATGCTGCTTCACTCCGTTGCTGGGCTTTGAGAATCCTTCATAGCACCTACTTTCGGAGGTCCTATGCTTACTCCTGGCTACTTCATCTCTCCTCTGTAACCAAAAGAGGACACTTGAGACCCTCCACTGTGATGGTGCAATGGGCTGACTGGTCCCAAAAAGGGATTGAACAACCTACGGTCAGCTGTGATATATACTTTGTGCGGCTTAACGTGCATTAAGGAGAGAATGTGAATTAACAGCCAGAGCTGCCGACTTTGGAACTGGGGAGCCAGGTTTGAGTCTCAAGAGTCATCTCAACGTCCTGTGATTCTCTGCAAATTACTTAACCTCCCGGCGCCTACCAAAAATTAATGTGTCCTTCTGTAATGTAACTGGTGTCCATGAAAGTACTCCAATACCCTAAGGTTGAGTTTGCACTATATAAAATTGCAACACAGAAAAAAGGACTTGAAGTCCTTACGTAGAAATATGGGCAACTCAGGATGAAAAAGTGAGTGACCGCTAGAGGGCAGAGTAAGAAAGAAGTAGGGCTGGGAACAGATGGTACTGAACTAGAGAGCACGACAGATCAGGGATTCATACTATTTCTCTGGTGACAGCATTCTCATCATTTCATGCACCAGCCAGATCCTGGAAGTTTTAATTTCTTCTACCATCTTTCTTCGTATTTTCTCTTGCTTTTTCAGGTTCATAGGTACCTTTTCAAATTCTGACAGTGCCACACTTTTAGATATTAGCAGTGAATTTTGTAATAGAGGTCCTGGGATCTCATATGTCGAGTCTGTATGTTCCTTTTCAATGTACATTTCCCATGACTGCAAAGAATTTGTCATACAGGTCATCCCAGACAAAGGTTCTCAGGGTGTTTTGATGCGGGAGATGTCCATGAAGATAGGAGTGTCTGCTGCAAGTCTGTAATACCATGCAAGGACGTCCCTTTCTAACAACCTCTCTTGCACATGCTTTTCCTAGCATCCGCACCTACTTGGAGATGGAGTGGTGTGGCTCACTGGTTAGAGGCGGCAGACCCGGAAGCAGAAGACGGCCCGGGACCAGGGTTCAATTCCCGACGCAGCAGGGTCGTGGACCAGGGTCAGCGGACTCGATAATTCTCGCCTCGGTGCCTACTCTAACCAGGGATCACAATCGGCAACTCTGGGCATTAGCTTGCCTCATCTCCACAACAGCCCCCCACATTCGCCGGGATGCCTGGTTTCACCTTGGAGATACCCAGTAGGGACCATCTCACAGGGAAAGCCAGGACGGGTTCCCCAGCGGTCTACAGCGCGGAGATACCCCATGTGGGGTGATTCAGGCGCTTTACAAGACATCATTACATTACATTACTTTCCTTTGCTGCACACTAGTTAGGTTTCTCTCCGTTTCCCCTTCAGTGCACATCTTCTGCTGTACAATGTAGTTGTATCATGTGTTATAAGGTAAAACTGCTGCACAACCCGCAAATGTTGGGACCCCCTCACTATATCCGCTTCTGCAAACTAATTGAGCCCAAGGTGATGCCATTGGCAAAAGATTTATTTAGGCTTATCTATGCCAGGGAGCATGCGGCGAGCTGTGGAGGGACTGATGGGGATTCATGCCATTAAGTGTGGAAGTGAGCAACGTTTATGACAACAGCCATGCCACCTTTTTGGCTGACCCAATTATTTAAGCTTCACACTTTTCATCATATAACCTTTATGTGTGTGAAAGCTTTCCCTCATTAGCAAAAGGCTTACAAGGTGCAGTGAAGTAATGGTAAATGCCTAACTGGTTCTGTAACATTACACAGCGGGCTACTCAACACTGCAACAACTACAGTGCCCAAAAGCTTTCACACATTAGCCACATCGCTTCTTCTTCAGCTGTTGACAAGCAGCACCAGCACACACTCATGGAAATCTAGAGTTATAAATTCTGCATAAAAATGTTTCACAGAACTCATCATATCAGTATGGATTGCTACCTTTAAAAAATGTTTTAAAGTTATTACTTTTCTTCATTTGTATCTTTTGCTCCTACATGTGTTTCACTCTGCGAAATGGATTTGCTAACCACAGACTGGGTGTGGCTTAAAACAGGTAGCTATTCACAAGGTCAGTCATGTGGAAAACAGGTGTGCACCTAATAAGGTCATTCCTGCTGATCTTCGGAAGGGCCAAAAAAGAGGTTGTGGGAATGTCCTGTATGTTATTTACATTGTAGCAAAGGTATTTCCCTCCATAATCCTAAGAAGGCAAGAATAGACCCTTGCTGGAGATGCATACTTGATCAACATTCCAATTGACACTGAAAGAGAAGCCTCTTCTACAAAAACAACTTGTTTTTGCGCAACACTTCACACCACGCGTCAGCCATTCCATTAAGATGTGCTGCTACAACCCAATAGAATGGTACACAATCTACCAAACTAGGAAAGTGTTGTATCTTCATGGCTTTCGTCCTGCCTTCTATGCATTCTCTCCTTAGTTGCTGCCCAGCCTGTGTTACTATGTGTGCAAGGTTTAAGTGTCAGTTGGAATGAGTGGGGCTCCCAGTAGGGCCTTCCTGCTTCCTTACTACCATCTTTACCTGTAACCTGAGACTCCTATCTAAAGTCTAAACCGTAACCTGTTTCACCTATTCTACTGGCTACCCTGCATCTTCATCTACCACAGAAAGATGGAATACCGAGGTGTCCTTCCAAATCCACAGGTCACTGCAGATGTCTGACACACAATAACATCCCAACATCCCCTCACCAAGAGAAGGGCAGTGATGGATCATCCATGGGCAAGGAGAGAAGCAGAAGAAACAGAATTAAACCCTACAGCTTAACATAGGTCCAGAAGGGCTAGATCCATCATCGATTTTCAGATATGGACATAAAAGAATTTGCATAAAATTTACTTCTTGAGCAGTTATGCACCAAATATTGATCCTGTGTTGGATATTCATGACCTACAGGAAGGATTTTCTGTGGTTAGGGTAGGATTCCTTTTTAGATCTGTCTAGAGACAGCATTAGCTGTTCCAGACCTCACTTGATCGCAAAAAGCAAATGAATACAAATCTGTGCAGAGAACGAGAGGTTGGCTCCATCCCTTTGTTATTATTAACATAGGCCTTTTTTTAGGCAGAAGTTGTATTACTCTGCTATGTACTAAATCTATAGGTTATGATTGATAGTGAAGTTGTTAACACGGACACAGAATCAAATGCGGAAGGAAGGGTCATTGCATGTAGTAACAATAATAATAATAATAATAATAAGGCATTTATAAAGCGCATGGCTGCACAAACTGTGTGTCCCCGCGCTAACTGCTAACTAAAACTGTCAGAGGGAGAGGGGTGGAGGGGAAAGAGGAAGATAATTATTGTGGGAAGAGGTGTGTTTTTATTTTGGCTCTGAAAAGCGTTTGAGGGTTCCATACGCAGATTAACTGGGAGAGCATTCCAGTGTTTAACTCCAAGGTAGCGAAAGGATCTTCCTCCCATTCTGGCTCTGAAAATACGGGGAAGTTTGAATTGTGTCATTCCAGAAGATCTTAGGTCTCTGAGGGGACGATGGATAGTCAGTAGGTTTCTGAGATAGATAGGTCCTTTATTGTGGGCAATTTTATGGGCGTAGCAGAGGCTTTTGAATCTGATTCTTTCCCTAACAGGGAGCCAGTGAAGTTTGGATAGGGCCGCTTTGGAGGATGTTCTTCTGGGAAGACCTAGTACCATGCGGGCGGCTGCATTCTGTATGCATTGTAGCTGGTGTAACTGCTTTTGGTTAAGGCCTAATAAGAGAACATTTCCATAGTCTAAGTGGGGAGTTATGAGCGCGTGCACTATTGTTTTTCTGGCTTCAGTAGGGAAGAGATCAATGATTTTTCGTAGGGTTTTTAAAGTGCCGAAGTATTTGCCTGTGATTTTGTTGACTTGAGATTTTCCCGAAAGATCCGCGTCAATCATAACCCCTAAGTTTCTGACCTTTTCTACAGGGTGGGGGGGATCGCCCAAAGCCGTGGGCCACCATGCCTGGGACCATATTGAAGTATTGTTCCCTACCACCAACACCTCTGTTTTGTCTCCGTTTAAGCGGAGGCAATTGTTGTCCATCCAGGTGGCTACAGCAGTCATGCAGCCAGAGAAATTGGTGGCATATTTCTCGCTGTCTGGGGTGAGCTTGAACATGAGCTGGGTGTCGTCGGCATAGCTGACAATGCCCACCCCAAAGTTCTCTATGACGCGAGCCAGGGGCTCCATATAAATGTTGAATAGGGTAGGGCTCAAACTAGAGCCCTGAGGAACCCCATAGCTCACGTCACGAGAAGATGATTTAAAGGGTGGGCAGTGCAGCTGGAACGATCTTTTAGAGAGAAAAGACTTGAACCAAGCCAGAGCGTGGTCTTTTACTCCAATGTCTGAGAGTCGGGACAGCAGCGTGGCATGGAGCACAGTATCGAAAGCTGCGCTTCGGTCTAACATGACCAACGCTGCTGTTTCTCCCTCGTCTACCATCTTGCGGATGCATTCTGTTGAGTATAGCACAGCTGATTCCGTAGAATAGCCAGGTCTAAAACCCGATTGAGTGGGGTGGAGTACATTTTCCTTTTCAAGAAAAGCCATGAGTTGTTTGTTGACTATTTTTTCTATAATCTTGGCACATTGTGGTAGGAGGGAGATGGGTCTGAGGTTTTGAAATTGAGTGATAGGGATGTTGTTTTTTTTTTGAGAGGGATGACTTGCGCTGTTTTCCAAGCCTCTGGTACATTGCATTCTTGAAATGAGAGGGTTATCATATTTCTTATGTGATCTATAAGAAAGCTTTCCATAATGTCTTTACTTTTGTCCAAAGGGCATACATCGGTAGGGGAACCAGAATGTATGCTATTGATAATGGTGATCAAGTCTTTTTTTCCAGGGGTAATGAATTGAGTAAGCAGCGGCGGTTTTTCCATAGGGGCGTTTGGGCGCCGCCCCCCCTGCTTTCTCGCCGTGCGAGAAGGCAGAAACAAATGGTAGTTGTTTATAACTACCATTTGTTTCTGCCTTCTCGCACGACGAGAAAGAAAACTAACTTCCTGGTTTACAGTGGGTGGTGTTCGAGGGCAGTGGGAGTGGCTTGGGGGAGTGGCTTGCCCACTGTTGTTAATACTAACTGTTTGGGCAGCCTGAGGCCGCCCAAACAGACAGTATTAACAATAGTGGGAAAGCCACTCCCCCAAGCCACTCCCCCCTGCCCTCGAGTAACACCACCCACTCACACTCCCTGTTCTCTCTGTATGCTGCAGCAGCATCATACAGAGAGAAAATTACGTCACCTGGGGCAGCCGGCCGCACCAATCAGAAACGCGGCGGTGGAGAGGGAGGCTGCCTGCTGCGCCGCCTTCCTGATGACGTGCTGCAGGACTTGAAATCGAGGACGGCGGGATTTGGACGGGGTCTCCAGACGGTAATCTCCGGACCGGATGGTAAGACTAAGTTTACTTATTTTATATATTTGTTTTAGTTTCCAAACCCCTCCCGCCTCCCCCCTCATCCCCTCAGGTTGGTGCGACCACGACTGGCAAAGGCTGACTTTTCGTCGTTCTCACTCAATCAGAGAGTCGTGAGCTCACGTTACCCGCCTTATGGGCCACACTCATCAGTTTCACTTTCTCTACAGATGGGGTTTACATCACATGTCTTACTTGCAATCATCAGGGACAGTGCTTCACCATCACCAGCAGTGACCTCAACTTCCGATCGGCACCCCACTGTTCCCCAACAGTAAGCGGCGGAACTAATTACCACAGGATATTTGCACTGTGCAGTGTGCACATTTGATTTTTCTTCCTTCTAGATCTAGACTTTAGAAAAGCTGTAAATAGCCCTTATATTCACTCGCCATTCCGCCTTGTCATTTACCCTGAACGCGTTCAGATTCCGAAAGGGTCATCATATTTAGCGCGCAACAAATTGTGCAATTAAAAAAAGTAAGTAAAGCCTTCTCCACAGGATGTGTTGTGTTGTTTTTTGTGGCTGCCGCTCTGTGTGTGTGGCAGGAGGAGGAGAGCGCCAGGTCGGAAGAGAGAGGACAGCGGGAGGGAAGGAGACGAGAGAGAGGTTGGTACAGTGACAACTGTGTTTAATTCTTAATATTAAGATAACGGGGGGGGGGATGGCGCTCCCTCTGAGGAGGTCGTGCCGGCACGAGCAGGTCTTTGCTGTCACCTCAGTCCAGGCTGACAAAAAGGCTTTTTCAACACGTGTTTGAACCTCGTATTATATTGCAATACTTGAATAGCCTCTTTCATTCTTAAGATATGTGCTTGACGATCCCTTCTGCTCAGGGCGGAGAAACGCAAGCTGCAGTTTTCAGTTTCACAAACTAATTTCAATAACACATTGATAATGGCATGCTGCTGTGTTGCAATATAGTATGTAACAATTGTATTGTATTTTTATCTTGATGACTGTTTTATTCTATGTATTAATCCAAATAAAGGTTATTTGAACTAGCAGATAGACTTCACCTTTATGTAAATGTTCAGAACGTCATGTCCAATTTGCAGGGTCGATGTCTCAGTGCTGTGTTTTAAGCTGAAGTAGCACATGGCTTTGGCTAGTATATCGGTCTTGGAAAAACCTTTCAGCGTTTTTTTTCTATGGCATTGAATGACTTTATTCTGGATGGGTAGGTTGGCAATAGGCCTGAGAATCTGTAAATCAACCATGTTGAAGGTTTTCTTTTTTAAAGTAATTGTTTGACTTGACCCAGCTTGAGAGAGGAACGAATTATGCCTTCGTTCAGACAAGTGTTTACTACTTTGAGGAGGAGGCTAGAGATGATATCCATACATATTTGGACAGGTGCAGAAATCGTTTAACTGAGTTGATTGTGGTGTAAGAGAATCAGTGTCCTGTACTCTGCTGGCTGCTAATCATCTACCATTAATTTAGGTTTATTGTCAGTCAGTTTCCAAATATTGTTTTGCCTTTTTACAGCTGCACTCTAATTTTATATGTTTTACTTATTTCTATTGCGTAGAGGTGTTCGTTTTTCTCGTTACATTACTGTCACACATCATCTCAGTAAATGGAATGTTTACTGTATGTATGCTTCGTTAACTCTAATCAGGCTGCATGAGGCTGATTCTGGGCCTTTCTTGTGTATTCATTTTGTTCAATTTTTTTCTTCTGAGTTGTTGTTGACATAAGATATGTGTAGTAATAAATCTCTACCACTTAGTAAATTCCAACGTTAAGTTTATTGTCGTAAATACAACAGGTGCTTCCAGCTTGGCGGCAGCAGCTAATCTCAACATTCTAACCCACACTCCAGGATGTAGAGTGGTTCATACCAAGAGGTCCGGGAGAAGAGGGGTGGGCGGGGAGAGAGAGAAGGAGAGAAAGATTACAACACACCTCCCTCCCTTAGAAAAGATGGAGAGAGAATGTGCAGGAAGAAGATACGCAGGGTAGGCTGGGATGGGGGGAAAATGCGTATATAGTCCCACAGCTAGTTCTGTATCAATAGGGTGAGTGTCCCTGTTCTCATATACATTTGCAGAGATATGGTAAGACTCTTTAAAACATTAATATAGAAACAGAAAGCGTTAACAGGTTGCATTTCCTATGTTAATCAACTGTAACTGTCACGTGCATTTGAAATAGTTACGAGGTTGCATTTCCAGCATTGAACAACTGTAAAAGTCTGGTGCTTTTTAAAAAAACTCAGAACAGGAGTAAGGAGGCTATGCAGTTACTTCGTCAAACGTTAGGCAACTGGAACAGTCTGGAACCAACAGGGAGTGCCACTCATGACGATAGAAGAAGCTAATCAATGTATGCATTATGTAACACTACGGGCATCCCCATGTTGGTGAAATCAAGGCATCACAACCTTTTCCCATTTAGCTCTACCAGGTCCAAGCTTACTACTCCGTCTATTTCTCCCTGGGATTCCGAACTCCTACTGCTGGAATTACCATCCCTTACCGGAAGATTAAGCATGGCTGTACAATCCTTTTCTCTGGGCAGTAGCTTGTGCCAGGACGCACCCCTAAGGCTACCACTGATGAAACCAACTTCCGTTTCCATGTACTTATCAATACCGGGACTGGGCCTCCTTCTGCTCCCACTTCCTTGGTCATGACTATGATTGCCATCCTTGTCGCATTTAGTTTTAGACGGCCCCCGATCATTTGCATGAGTCTCCTCAGGCTTGAGTGTGTCCTGCTGTTCCCTCTTGGGTTTGCCATACACGAAATCATACGTGTCTTCTGAGCCCTTGCACTTCGGCTTCTTCCACATACCATATACTGGACCCCTCTTCCCTTCCTTAACTTTTAGTGGGGATCCTTCTAGGTCTCTCGGCTTTATGTTGCACTTCCTTTCCGTCATTCCATTCTCGATCCCTTGTAAGTATTCATTTTTTATTTCTCCATTGGGCTCGATGTATCTTGCATCTCTCTCTCTTTCTAGATCACAATTGTCCATATGCTCCTCTGACCACTTGGGTTGGAACCCATCCGGCTTCATTCTGTGCTGCATCACTTTGCAAACGGACTGGTCGGTTTTATTCATCTGCCATCCTCGTTCTTTGGTTGTGGTATCTACACTCACCACCAGTCTTCCCAAATTTCCACCCGTCTTCACTTTTTGTTTACTACTGTCCATTCTGTCTGGTTTCTTACGTATTTCTCTTTCCTCCACCTGGCTTTGATATGTGTTTTTTTTCTTGTTGGGTTCATCCCTAATAGCTTCACTCTCCCACTTCTTTTCCTTTGCAGTATTTTCACATGCTGCCGTAATCTTAGGTGGTCGCCTGCGAACGTCAACAGATTCTCCTCTGGTATTTTGTTTGCTTTGATACTCTGCCAGCTCATTTATGTGTCCTCTTATTCTTTTTCCCCATGAAATCCTCAACTTCTGTTGATCTCTCCACCCTAGTGTGTTGATACTACCTCTCGTTATGTATATAGTACTCCTCGTTTTGTTTTCTTTATAAACTACATCCATGACTTTGTAACCAATAATCTGTATATCCTCCCCTGCATATGTTTTCAGGACTGTGTTGGCCTCTTTTAGTTCACTGCCATATTTTTTTGCAAATTTTCTGTCCCAATCTTTTTTGCTTACCATGCTATATCTCGAACCAGTGTCAGTAATCATTTCCGTCTCAACTTCTTCTATTAAAACAGTGCATCTCAGAGCTACCTTGCTGGCTCTGATATCCTCTTTGCCCTCCATTCTTTCCTTGAAACTTTCATCCATATGTGCCATTCCACTAGTGGCTAGTATATAATATTCGTCCCACACGTTCAGAATATTTTCATACATGTTTCTATCAGTACCTGACATGACAACTTTCTCCATGTTGTGATACATTTTCCTTCCTTCCTTACCTAAGCTGTGGAGTAGAATTTCCGCTTTAGCTTCCGGTGACAAGGATGCTACTTCTTCTTCAAAAAACGGACAAATAGTTTTCAAAATACACTTTCCACTCCCTCCACTCTGCAATGTTTTTTATTAACCTCCTCCATGAACGGCTCAGGTGGAGGGAGATTGTACTTTCGGCCCCACTCCACGTTGGGTGTGCTGCAATACCTCTTCTCTTCCACGGAATGTGCCACCAATCCCCAACTGCAGCACTACAGTACCCCCACTGATCCCTACTGAGCACTGTTATCTTTTGGCCACGTTGCCCCAGGGGCCCTTAATGATATCATGCACTAGCTTTAGCTCACTATGAATATTACAGAAGAGCTTCCAGGCGGAATGCTCAGGTGACTCTTCCGCAAAAATGGCAAGGAACAAATAAACTCTGACTGGATACCGAAATGGGACGGTCAGGTTATGTGCAACTACACACCGAAGGGTGAATCTTGATGGCAAATGCAGGACTGTTATGACTGTGTGCGTATTGAACAGAGGGCTAGAGGAATGAAAAAGGACGTGACTAATTCACACTGCCTCGCTATGAGATACTCGCAGGGTGCTGGGTACTTCTCACACTTACCCCCTGCATACCCCACGTTCCTCAGAGGATTTTCTTAAATTATCGTTGCACAACCTGAGTCCTGGTGCTTTAATAAATCAACCGCCTGTCCTTAAGGCGATCGCCTCCAAACGTCGTCGTCGCCTGAACGCTCTCCCCCTTCGCACCAAACTGCCCCGTCAGGCATTCGACTTTGAATGACACACACACCTCCTTAGAATGGAGCCAATACACCTTTAACAACTGAGGACTGGTCGGAAGCTAGGTGCCCGGCACGACACCCGAAATTCAATTCCTACTCCTTGACAGATTTTCCCTGTTGCATATGCATTAGGATATAGAGACAGGGATCCTGCGTCTGAACTCTAATGGGGTGCTACCACTGATAGGTGGTCACTTATTATATCACCTCACCTCCTTTGCTCCCATAATATTAATTTCCTATTATAAGTTTGACTTCAATGAATTCACCTTGGGGAGACGACCCCTTCTGTCCCTTGTACAGTTTTCCTTTTCTCTCCTCCTCAATAATCACTGACGGTTACTTCACTCAAGGTATTGCCCAAGTTAATTTTCGATCACTGGAACCCAAGCTCGCTAAACTTTATGTTCCTGGAACGCTTTCTCAATGCAGCTACCATACACTGCCACTGTGCGACTTCATACGTTTTCCACACCGTACCTTCCGTTGAACGCTCCTCCTAGCGTTTCGGTGGCTCCCTGCAATTAGGTAGTACGGCTGAGGTTACTCCTCTTCACCACTCAATGAAATATCTTCTTTATGCAGCTACCATTCACTGACCCAGCACAGCTTCATTCGTTTTCCACACCATACATTTCTTCGAACGCTCCTCCTAGCGTTTCAATTACTCCATGCAATTATGCAGTACAGCTGAGGTTAATCTTCCTCCCCTTAATATAAAATTATTTCACATTCACTGAGGCCGATAATTGCTCGCCTCTATGCTTCCGAGATTATGGGTTAACAACTCCCAAATACTGTCCTTCACTCACGACTCGCAGTCTTGGCGCTCACCTCACGGCCGTTTCTTTCAGGTGGACTGCGTTCCTTTCTCCACTCCTTTATCCTCGCGCAGCTTCCATGGCTCCCCTCACAGACCTGTGCGACTCGCTCGGGAACCACATGGAGTGCCTTCCGTTCCAACCGCCCTCTCCACACCACAGCGGAAGAGCGCAAATTACGAGATCCTCCTTCCAAAACGCGTCCCCTGAAACGGAGCTTCCCGTCGACTGCTCTGCGCTAGGTCTGGGCCAGACCTGCTCCGTCTTCTCACCCAAAGACTTTTCGCTTTTAACCACAGGCTGGATGTCCTTACTAACCACGGAGGGGACTCAGCATGGTGTCAAGTAACATCTCCTCACCCGGAACGGAAAACCACCGCCAGGAGTCCTCCGCTTTCCTTTTCCTTTATTCCCTCCTACCTTCACACATGAAGGGTTAGGCAAACGAAGTCCTCCTTCTACTGCCCCTTTTCAGGGCCGGAACTTCCCGTCGACGACTCTGCGCAAGATCGGAACAAGACCTGCTCCGTCTTCTCCTCACAAGAGTTCCCTGCTTCTCGCCCACAGCATAACAGTCCACACAAACCACGGAGGGGACCGAGCCTGGTGCCGATGAACGTCTCTTCACCGCCTGGATCAGAGCACCGTTGCCTTGAGTCATACGCTTCACCTCAACATCGACGGTTTAACTCCTTGTCTCCGCTCTCAACCGGCCTCGAGATAGACCGAGTATTCTTCTTCATGAACTGGGTGAGACTTCCTTGTTGCTTTGCTCCGCTCAAGCGTCAAATATATCCAGGGGAAAGCACCACACTGACCCTGGCTCAGTATCCCGACCTCGTCGCCATAAATGTAGTAATAAATCTCTACCACTTAGTAAATTCCAACGTTAAGTTTATTGTCGTAAATACAACAGGTGCTTCCAGCTTGGCGGCAGCAGCTAATCTCAACATTCTAACCCACACTCCAGGATGTAGAGTGGTTCATACCAAGAGGTCCGGGAGAAGAGGGGTGGGCGGGGAGAGAGAGAAGGAGAGAAAGATTACAACAATATGGCACTACTAAAGCTGCCATATGCAGAGGGGCCGGCACAGTCCAAAGTAAACTTCAGAACCCCAGGTTTTGCTGCCCTTTGTTGCAAGCGTCTTCACTGGTGCCATTGCAACTCAATGTGACCCCCATGTTGGCAAAAGCTTTCCTTTCAGTGTGACTTACAGTACCGTAATAACTTTACGCCCCGCCACTTTCAAATGTCACCAGCCGCCACTGTGAGTAAGGGTAGGTTTTTGAGTAAGGGGAGTCCTGGTCCTTGCCTCTTTTACTAATATAGAGGGTTTGGGGAAAGTGGCGTGGATTTTCTCGACATTTTCGATGACGAAGTCAGCTATTTGTTCACATATGTCGTTGGAGTATGTGTCCTGCGTATCTAAACACGTAGTGTCTGTTAGTTCTTTATAGATACGGAAAAGTTCTTTTGTGGGATTGGCTGCCTC
This sequence comes from Lissotriton vulgaris, assembly GCF_964263255.1. Classification (NCBI taxonomy): domain Eukaryota; kingdom Metazoa; phylum Chordata; class Amphibia; order Caudata; family Salamandridae; genus Lissotriton; species Lissotriton vulgaris. The sequence continues at coordinate 122,738,065 of NC_141697.1, forward strand.
TTCAATTCTGATTTTGTAAAAGGCGCTTTTTTCCTCTCTTCCATTTTCTGATATATTTTTAGTTCCGATTTGTAAATTTCCTTAAACTCGGGGGAGTAGTTTTTCCTCCATTTGCGTTCTGTTGCTTTGCATTGGGTCTTTGCGATTTTTAGTTTGTCCGAGTACCATGGTTCTGATTTGGTTCTCCTGACAGGGGGTTTCGAGGTCCACGGGGCGATGTTGTCTAATGCCTTACCTAGCCAAAGTTCATAGTTGTTCCATGTGTCTTGTAGGGAATGACCTACCGGAAGGGTGTGTTTCTCTAATTCGCTGATCAGGCGTTCAGGGGTGTAATATTTCCAATTTCGGCGTTTTGCAGACAGCGGTTTATTTGGAACATTCTTAGTAATGTTAGTAGGGATGTAAAAAGTACTAATATGATACGACCATATTATTGGGACCGGGGGGAGCATCTCAATACCTTCCCATGGGGCAAATATAGGGTCAAGGAGGTGACCATGTTGATGCGTTGGGTTGGTGGATAGCAATTTTATTCCCAGCGCATGTAATGCTGTTTTAAGTATTTGAGCTTCTTTAGCATTATTGTCTTCAAGGTGAAGATTGAGGTCACCTAAAAGCATGAAGTTGTTATGTCTTATAGCTAGCTGGGTGGCTACTTCTAGGAGTTGGTTGCAGAAGGGTGTAGCAGTGCCTGGGGGGCGATATATGAGAAGACCAGTAATGGTGGTAAATGGAGATAATTTTATAGAGAATGTACCACATTCACTATTCGTGATGGTCTTATTAGTGAGAGTATATTCAAGTTCCTTTTTGAAAATCAGAGCAAGTCCTCCACCACGTTGTTTAGGCCTGTCGATTCTTAAGAGACTGTAGTTCGAGGGCACTGTCTCTAAGATGTCGGGGGAGGAGGATTCCTCTAACCATGTTTCCGTCAGGAACATAACATTGAATTCCCAGTTTTGCAGCAGATCGTGTATTTCTGTCTTATGTTTTATCATGGACCTACAGTTGAGCAGCATCATTTTTAATTTGGTCTTAGGGACGTCGTGGTTCTGGAGAGTGGGGAGCGGTTTGTTACATATATTACAATGTGACGGTAACATCATGTTAGGGTCAATGGTGTGCAGACATGATTTATTAGAGATCTTACCCATTTCTAATAGAGTTGAGCTTGCGTATTGGATTCTCAGATGGTAATCCACCCTGTCAGTCTTTGGGGCATGGAGTCCTGCCCCGTGCCACGGTCGGTCGCGGACGGGCGCTGACGGGCTGGACTCTGGCTTGACTCCGGCGCGCGATCGGCGCGCCCGCAATGCGCGGCCGCTGTGCGGAGCCATGCACGTATACTTTTATAGCGTCGTCCGAGCGACGTTCCCCAGCGCGCCCTCACTAAGATGGCCGCTGTTCTCGAGCACCGAGTCCCCGCAGATGCCGGCCTTTAGATCGGCCACACCCACAGACAGGAACCGAGCAAGTAAGCTGCAAAACAAGGTGAAAAAAGACAAGTCGCTAAAATACACACACCTTTAAAGTGACCAGGTGCAAGGCAACGTTAGAAGTAGGTGCCAGAGAAAAACGCTAAGGCGTTTTGCAGTTTAGCGCGAGGGAGGGGGAGGACACACAGGTAAATTCAAGACGATTCAATGATTTTTTAAAAACAGCAGCAAATAAAATGCACACATCCCGGCTCAAGCCTCAGGAGAGCAGCAAGCAGTCTGCAGAGAAGATTATGGTCCTATTTTTATAGCGTCGTCCGAGCGACGTTCCCCAGCGCGCCCTCACTAAGATGGCCGCTGTTCTCGAGCACCGAGTCCCCGCAGATGCCGGCCTTTAGATCGGCCACACCCACAGACAGGAACCGAGCAAGTAAGCTGCCCGAACAAGGTGAAAAAAGACAAGTCGCTAAAATACACACACCTTTAAAGTGACCAGGTGCAAGGCAACGTTAGAAGTAGGTGCCAGAGAAAAACGCTAAGGCGTTTTGCAGTTTAGCGCGAGGGAGGGGGAGGACACACAGGTAAATTCAAGACGATTCAATGATTTTTTAAAAACAGCAGCAAATAAAAAGCACACCTCCCGGCTCAAGCCTCAGGAGAGCAGCAAGCAGTCTGCAGAGAAGATTATGGTCCTATTTTTATAGCGTCGTCCGAGCGACGTTCCCCAGCGCGCCCTCACTAAGATGGCCGCTGTTCTCGAGCACCGAGTCCCCGCAGATGCCGGCCTTTAGATCGGCCACACCCACAGACAGGAACCGAGCAAGTAAGCTGCCCGAACAAGGTGAAAAAAGACAAGTCGCTAAAATACACACACCTTTAAAGTGACCAGGTGCAAGGCAACGTTAGAAGTAGGTGCCAGAGAAAAACGCTAAGGCGTTTTGCAGTTTAGCGCGAGGGAGGGGGAGGACACACAGGTAAATTCAAGACTATTCAATGATTTTTTTAAAACAGCAGCAAATAAAATGCACACCTCCCGGCTCAAGCCTCAGGAGAGCAGCAAGCAGTGATAAATACAATAGGAAGGTGTTTATGCTTTGATAGCTACAACAGAAAATGATTTTGTGTTGCAAACTGTGATAAAGGCCACAATAGGGGGTTTTACACTGTGACCTCAGTGTCAAATACAATAGGATAGGGATGTATAAGGTGTACTCTGTGACAAATAATATAGGAAGAAGCTTGACATTGTTTATCACCTTCTTACACAAATCTTAAACATATAAGCAATGGCTGGATATTTTTTTATTAGGTGTTATTATGTCTTTTGAGAGGTTCTGTGTTTTTAGACCTCACCACCTTCCTGAAGAAGTCTTGGACTGCTCTGCTTTGATACTATGAGGCGCCAGTGCTAAAGGTGTGTAATTGGTGCTCTGTTGTGGGTCCAATGGGAAGGAGACTGCAGGGCTTTGGCCAGACCCTTTCTTGGTCCTATTCTCTATGGGAATTTAATTGGTTAGCAGTTGTGTGTGTCTACCAATGCGGCAGTTCAATGTTCATAATTCAGCTACGTTGTTAAAACAACTCCACCCAAGTCAAAGACCGTAGCAAGGGGCTTCAGATTCAATATAGTCATGTAAAATGTGGTAGGAAGGGGTTTTCTGTTGTACACTCTGACAAATACAACAGGGAGGGATCTTACAGCATGAGCTCTGACAATTACAAAAGGATAGGCTTATATATGTTATTAACTCTACCAATTAAAATTGGAAGCAGTTCTATATTGTGAACTCCTTGACCAACACCACACCCTTACACTGATCACAAGTTTAGAAAGGTCAGGCATTCAGTGCACACATTTGTAATTTTATGTTTAGTATTTAGTTAAGAGTGACTTAAAGTACTTTTACTTTTTTAAAGTACAGGCCCTGAGTGAACACTGATGTATTACTGCCTCAACTCCGTGGTGATCATGTTAGGCTTTGAACAAAGGTAGGTGTTCACCCAAGCCACTGCCTCTCCATCCCAGTGGTGAGTGAGGTCTGTGGTGTGGTATTCTGGTTTATTTAGTGCACAATAGCTCCTCAGCACATATGCAGCTTAGTGATTTTGACTTTGGTGAACCAGCTGCTCCTGCCGGGATCTTTGTACGGCACACATTCTGGTGAGGAAGGCCACTTTGCACAGACGTGCACTTTGTGGGTGTGGACACAGGGATACAGGAGTGGTTTCTTGATTAGTGCATTGGGACTGGCATCAGCTAGAGACAATAACTGCTAGAAACAGAAGAAGAACTCTTCGTGTGAGGCAGAGGAAGACTTCCATAACAAAGGGTGAAAGCGAGCACTAAAGGGTCCACAGAGAGGGAACGGAGATACTGTCCATTGGTGTAACTAGTGCTCGGTGATGAGGACGGCATATACAAGACACAATGGAAGTGACACGTGATCCATACAGGAAGTTGGTAGGTGAGGGCAGCCTGCCACCAGTGACTGGGGAAGGGTTCTCAAAAGTAAATAAATGGACTGCCAGGATCATTAATGCTCCACCAATCCATTGGGCAAAGAAGACCAACAAAGCTCACAAGCAGAGGGAAGGCTCTTCTTAGGGACCATTGCTGCAGTTTTGCATCGAGAGTAATACATGCTGAACACATAAATAAGTACTCCAAACATCTTCAGCGAAGGTCTTCATGAAAACAGTAGCAAAACTTTTAAAGCCCTTATGACGCAAAAGCAAAACTGCCTAAATATCAGCCAGTGGCATAGCAAGACACTTTGCTGCCTGCATGGAAGAGCGGGGGGGGTGGGGTGGTACTGGTGATTCCTGCATTTGCTGCAGGTCAAAAGACGCATTTAAGAGCGGTGTAAGGCCGTGCCCCCAAAATTCATGCCACCCAGGGCGACCCCCCCCCTTTCTAAGCCACTGAGATCAACAGCACTCTTATATCCCTCGCGGACAAACAATCACAAACCACTGGAAACACTCCCATAAACGAACTGTCTTGCTACACTAACAGCACTCACACACTCATCAGAGAGCACTCAACACTCTACCAGAAGTACTGTCACACCCTGCACACACCGCAAGTTACAGACTACTGACTGCACTCATACCACTCAGAGAATCGGTCTGGTGCTACTGGCAGCTTTCTCACTCACCTCACACATTAGCTCTCCCTAACTTCCAACCACAAGCACTCTCACATCCCTCCCAGACTACCACTCATACAGCACTAACAGACTTCTCTCACCCCTCAGAGAGCAGCAGTTTCACCCCACTGATAGCACACTCACGCCCCACATGCACTAACACTACAGACAACACACAAACTATTCTCAGGATAGTAGGCACTTAAAGAATGGAAGCACCCCTCACAAACAGGCAACAAAGGCATTAGGTTCACCTTAGAATTGAAAGAGCCTCTTCATTGATTGGTGAGTTTTTGAGTGGTACTTTTGATGGGAATAAAAGATTGAGTCATTGGGAGGATGCACAGATGCAAGTCTGTGTGATTGAATGCATGGAGGATGCGAGACTAGATGACTGCATGGAGGCTAATTATGTGATTGTACGACCAGAAGCATTCATGCACTTTTGGCCAGATGCATCAAAGGTTTTTGCTCATTCTATGTCTATGGGAAAATGTGTTCATGCATATGGCCCTTAGTTACAAGCCAGCCCTATTGGCTTTGATGTTGCTTGTTAGAATTTGTTCTAAAAACCAAAACAGAACAAAAAAATCCATGGTTGTGCACACAAGAGTAAATGTTGAGACAGAGGAGAACACTAAATTTAGATTTATGATGTATCTGACAGTCTACAAAATGTCAGTACTGTTAATCCTTCAATGTACAACAGATGTTTCCAAAATGTGGATCAAGTGTACAGAAATGTTTCAACTACAATTAGAAAATGCACTGCAGATCCGAAGGTCACGACGAGCAAAGTGTTTATTTTAAGATCTCGGTTCGACCATTTATTTAAACAATGTTCTTTGACCGAGTCAAAGCAGACATATATAGACATATTCCTCACTTAAAAAGGGAGTCTTTGTTACTAAACCTCTTGTCAATTATCCGAGAACAGATGTTGGAACAAAAAAAACAGACGGACACATGTTGGAGCTGTCTAACTGAACAATAATAAGGGTTTACATAATGATTACACGCACACATCAGTGTGACAGAGGGCTCTGAAAGCACTGCGGTCAATTTGTAATCAAAACCCGACAAAGGGGGAAAGGTTACAAAAACACTTAAGGGGGAGGTGTGGTCAAAAGAGAACATGTTTGGAAAGGTACTCCCAGGAGAGATAAAAGGGGCGGGGTGTTTGAACAACAAATAGGAATAAAGCCCCCTAATTTGGCGTGTTTAATGCAAGCTATGAGTGTGTCTTCTACCGCTGTGTAAATTTACCTAGGCGTGCCAGAACTCACAGGCAGCCAGCCTCCTGCACACCTGGGGAGCATTACTGGCCCCATCTGACATCCGAGAAGGAAAAACACAAGTCTAAGGACTTTATCTAGAGCCTATCACAGCCCAGCTAACAAAAGCCCTTGGTTGTTTAAGAGCTTAAGCATGTGGCACAATTCTCCCCAGAGTTGACAGCACCGATTACCACCGAGATTCTCATGATAAACCCGGCTCATCCTGGTAAACACCGACAGCTCTCTCTATAGGCTTTCTCCTTAAACATTAAGCCGGTATAACTGGGTTTCTGGTACAAAAGAACGCCCAGGACCTTAGTTTGTTCTTTCTTGATAATCCCCTTAAAATCACAAGTGCATTGATAATGTCTTCTTCAAGCAGCCGGCCTTTACACGTCGATAGTATAATGGAAAGACAGACCATTATGGTGATTGGGGAAGACCATCAAATGTCATAATACTCCACTCTGGCATGCATTTGTATTTGTACTTTTTCATTTGATCATTTATGTTTATCTAGTGGGGCTTCTCACCAAAGAGTTATGAGATGGAAGACTGGACTTTGAGCAAAAACAGCAGTGTGCAAAATCTAACTTCTTAAAATCCACAAAACCCAGAGAAGCGATTAAGCTGAAAATAAAAATACAGTTTATAGTCATACAAAAAAAGAGAAAGGAAACAAGAATATCGAGATCATGAAATAATCCCCAAACACTGCAGCGGTTGATGAGACAGTCCAAATATTATAGTTCCTAAAGAAGCATTTGCTTATTACAAACTGGTCGATCTATATAAGGATAATTGTTAAAGTATCTTTAAAGGGAAATGTAGCAAGTTGGCAGAGGTGCTTATTCAGATGAAGGAAATGACACCCCGCGGAGCGGACTGTGAGAAGAAATTGTTCTTCAACTTAATTAAATTTATTTTAGACATTTTCAATTTACATCATTCATTGCCACATTAAAGTCAACAGGGACCTTTACATTAGCACGAAGTCTATATAGTACAATAGGTAACATTAAATAAGCTAAAGCCATGGAAGCAGTTTCACTACAATGCCAGAGATTGCAGAGGGGACATCACACACCCTTTGACCTAATGACATCACAGGCAAACATGGCACATTACTGAAACTCTGAGGACATTACAATAATTGCATTGTTGAAGTTGCATTGTAATTGCACAAAAATAAAACCACAATACAGTAACGCCTCTATTTGGAAAGGGGCGACCACTCGGTCCCCCCGAACGTATGGTGGAGTACCCCGATCCCCCCGGGAAGCCATCTTGGGCGGGAGGCGAGTCTCGGATGGTATGCCCGAAGCGGCGTAGCCGGGGCGCTCTTTTTCCCGCCCTAGAGTGGGTTGTCCTAGACACGGAAGCCGCCAGCCACGCCCCCGGAGGCGGGCGGAGGCGGGTTTATGCCCGCCCGAAGAAGGATAAAAGGAGCAACAAGCCAAAGAAGCATCCTCTTGTTCCTGTGCTCTGAAGCTGCACCTCCCCGCTGCACGTGAGCTCGAGACGGAACGAAGAGCCATTTTTGAGCGTTGTAATTTTGTCCTTGTTCTTTCAGATATCTTTGTTGGAGAATGCCGGGCAAGAAGGTCGGAAAGCGGGTCGGTACCGATCAGATGCTCCGCATGCTCGTAAAGGACATGGCCGAGATGAAGAAGCAGATGGCGGCAATGAACGGGGTAGGAGGCCCGAAGCGAGTCGTCGGACCAGCATTGCCGGGAGTAGTTCCCAGCGGGAGAGGCAAGAGGTCCAAGAGAGGGGGATCTGGGGGAGAGGCCCCGGTTCCCGATACACCGATTGAGGAGCCAATCCCGGTTCCGAAGGAGGGGCAACCGATCCCCGTCGTAGTCACCCCTGTGAACGGGGAGGATATGCCTCCCGAGTTGGCTGCACAACTGGCAGCGTGGTTGGGGAAAGATAGTGAGGGCACCACGGCGGACGACGCCAGGGCAGTAATGAGGCAATTGCGAGAATCTAGAGAGGCTGCGAAGGCACCATCTTCTGTTCCCCCACAGGCTCCGGTGGGTGAAACCGCAGCGGGCACGAGTTCGGCAGCGACTACAGCTCCTAATTTAGGTAAGCGGCTACTGCCGATTGCGGGGGAGGGCTCTGTACCCTCACGAAGGGAGAAAGTGGCCCAGCATATTCCAATTGAAGTCAAGGAAAAGATTTGGGCTGATAAGTATGTAAACATGTTTTCTTTGCTAACCGATCACTACGAGATCGAGCATGTGAAGGGTCAAAAAGAGTTTCTGCATCCGAGTGTGTGGCGCGCCAAGATGGCCGCCTTTAAGGTCGATGAGAACATAGGTAACTGGGGCAGAGCGTTTGGCATATTCACGTCAATTATGGGGGAACGAAGGCCTGAGTTGTTGGCCGAGTTGCCTATATATCAGACACGTATTATGGAGTATTCTCAATCATATGAGGGCAATCAGTGGTTTGTTATGATAGTATTTTTCGAAAGGCCAAGGAGCACGACCCAGCTTTGACCTGGGATTGTTACGACTCCATTTCTTGGCAAAAGATGGAGAATTCAGGCATGTTGAAGGCACCATTGTCGGGGGGTAATGGGGGTGAGTTTTCCTGCCATTCATCTGGGACGCCCTTTCGGACGGGTGCAGGTAACGAGCATCACTCGAAGTCGAGTGGCAACGCAGGTAAAAAGGGAATCTGTTGGAATTTTAATAGGGGAAAATGTACAAGGCCCCAGGGGTCATGCAAGTTTAGGCACGACTGTGGGGGGTGCGGACAGTCCTCGCATCCTGAGACCATGTGCAGAGCCAAAACGGGTGATAATGGAGGTAGGGGAAGCGCCAAACAGGTCTGAGATAGTCCGAGGGGCGCCTTTACCTACCCCGGTTGATACCATGGCAATGATTCCTTGGCTCAATGAATACCCGGATCATGTCTCTGCTGGGGTGTTGCGAGACGGTTTTTCGTATGGTTTCCGCATCCCAGTGGGGAATTTTCAGGGTAAAACGCATTGTAGGAACCAACTGTCGGTCCTGCAGAATACGGCGGTGGTACAGGTAAAGATTGGGAAAGAGGTGACTCGGGGGCGGGTTGCCGGACCATTCGACATACCACCAGTTGCTAATTTTGTTTGTTCCCCTTTGGGGGTGGTCCCCAAGAAGGACCCGGGTGAGTTTAGATTAATACATAATCTGTCGGCCCCACGAGGTCTTTCGGTGAATGATGCGATAGACCCGGAAGTGTGTTCGGTGCGGTACGCATCTTTCGATGAGGCCGTCGCCATGTTGAATCGCCTGGGGCCCGGAGCGCTGATGGCCAAATCAGACATCGAGTCAGCGTTCCGGTTGCTCCCGGTACACCCAGACGATCAGCGTCTCCTTGGTTTTATGTTTCAGGGTCGCTATTACATGGATAAATGTATGCCGATGGGATGCTCCATATCTTGTGCTTATTTTGAAAAATTCAGTTGTTTTCTGCAATGGGTTTTCAGGAGAAAGACGGGGTTTCAGCATGTTATGCATTATCTCGATGACTTCCTGTTTCTGGGGGCAGCCGGGGATCCAGAATGTGCACAGGCTTTAAAAGAATTTTGTGATCTGATGAGTCATTTTGGTGTGCCATTGGCACCAGGTAAGACTGTGGGGCCATCAACTTTGCTTGAGTTTCTTGGAATAGAGCTCGATTCAGAGGAAGGTTGCTTCCGGTTACCCAAAGAAAAGGTGGTGAAATTCAATGCCTCCTTTGAAACGTGTATTCGGGAGACTAAGGTGAACTTGCATCAATTGCAGCAAACTGTGGGTCAGTTGAATTTTGCCCTTAGAGTAATGCCAATGGCCCGCCCCTTTTCCCGCTCGATTGCACAAGCCATGGTCGGTCTTAGAGAGGGACACCACCGCACGAGGCTCTCGGCAGAGATTCGCCAGGACATGCGCATTTGGTTGGCATTCCTGGCGGATTTTAATGGTCGGATTGTCTGGAACAAGCCGGCGGTGTCCTCCGAAGAGCTGGGGCTGTGGACAGATTCGGCGGGGAGTATAGGTTTTGGCGCCATATTCGGTAATCAATGGTCGGCTCAAAGGTGGCCGTCATGGTGGCACGAGGGCGGACTGACGAGTAACATTGCCTTTCTCGAACTTTTCCCTATTCTGGTGGCCCTAAAAACATGGCCTGAGGGGTTTCGTGATCACTCTGTGGTGTTCTGGTCCGATAACATGACCGTGGTCGAGTGTATCAATAGTCAGGCAGCACGATGCAAATGGATTCTGAGACTGCTCAAGGAAATTGTATTATTATGTATGCAATTGAATGTGCTCTTTAGGGCAAGACATGTGCCGGGGGTACTGAATCAGGCGGCTGAAGCACTTTCTCGTTTCCGTATGCAGGCCTTCTGGGGTTTTCTGCCCACAGCGGACCCGGTGGCGGCACCCTTTCCCGAAGCTCTCTGGTCTCTCGGTGCCCCGAACTACAAAACCTCGTGGGAGAGAGTTTAGCACCCAGGACAAGGAAGGCATATGAAGGGGCGTTCCGTTCCTATTGGTCCTTTTTGGGTTCCGCTAGGGGGGAGCTTTGGGGCCAGGAAGAGTTTGTTGTAAAATTTTTGCTGTTTTTACATCAGGCAGGCAAATCGGTAGCTACGGCCCAGAGGCATCGGGCCGCCATTTCCTTTATGGCAAGGGCCCATGGGATCCAGGACCCGACAGCGTCTTTCGTTGTGCAGAAAGCGCTACGTGGGTGGCAACGCCTTGAGGGTCGCAGAGTAGATGAAAGGCACCCGATAGGTCTGGAAAGGTTGGCCCTGTTATTGTCCGTACTCCCTGCGACATGTTCAACCCAGTATGAAACAGTGTTATTCCGGGCCGCTTTTGCATTAGCATTCCATGGGGCAATGCGGGTAAGCGAACTAGTGGCGAAGAACAAGCAGGATACGGTGGGGGTACTGTGCCGAGAGCACATTCAGGTTAAGGGAGAGACAATGATTGTCTCGTTTGCCAGGTCCAAGACCGATCAGGGTGCGATCGGGGACTGCGTAGTCGTACATCGGATTCCCGGATCTCCCATGTGCCCTGTTGGTTGCGTAGAGGAATATTTAGCGCAGAGGGCGGCATCATGGGGGGGGACCTTGTTGAGACACGCTGATGCCACCCCACTGACGCGGTTTCAGTTCCAGCGGGTGCTTGCAATGGCAATTTCGGCCGCGGGCTTGAACCTCGGCGAGTTTGGGACCCATTCCTTTCGGATAGGGGCTGCTACAGAGGCTACAGCCAGGGGTCTGAGTGTTGAAAAAGTGAAGCAATTGGGGCGTTGGTCCTCGAATTGTTACAAAAGGTATGTGCGATTGCACATGTTGTGAAGCTGATATCATGTACTCACGCTTCTTGTTTTTGTTTGGTTTACAGTTTCGCAAGCTTACGAGGCGGGGCGGACTGTGCAGTCGACCCGACACCTGGGAACCAGCGGTCACAGATCACCGGCTGCGGAAAAAGTGGTGTGGGTCGTGGGCCACTCATACGTGAGGCGTGCCGCGGACGTATTCAAAGCAGGTGACATGATTCACATAGCTGGGGAATACGGGTACAAGGTGACCTTCTACGGAAGGGGCGGGCTCTGTATTGACCAGTTTCAATCCTTTTTCGAGGGTTTGTTAGGGCGGACAAGGTCACCGCCATCTATAATCATAGTGCATCTTGGGGGCAATGATTTGGTGACCACTGGTAGACGACTTCTTCTCGAGGCAATACTTTCCACAATAAGTTGGTTGGCGAGAAGGGTTCCAGGGTGCACAATTGCATGGTCCCATATGATTCCACGTAAGGTGTGGCGTGGGGCGAATTCGGTGTCTGCTATAAATCACTCGGTGAAGAAAGTGAACAACAAATTGGGTAGACTGTTCCGTTCAAGTGCATTGCATTCTATTCCTCATGGTTGTATCAAGGGGGACAGTATGTATTTAGAGGATGGGGTCCATTTGTCCCGGGTGGGGAATGCATTACTCATAGGAGACTTCGTAGCCTGGCTAAAGTGTTTACAGCATGACCTTTAGGTAGGAGTTTTTTGTGGGGGGTCCGGATAGCCGGTCAACTATCCGGCCTGTGGCGGTAAAGTCATGATCGGTGAGCAGTAATTGGAAGATCCCTATGGGGGGGGCGTCACCCATTACGGATGGGAGCGCCCGGGGGTGAGGTGGCCATTGGCCCCTCAACGGGGAGGCGGACCCTTCTAAGGATTGGGACGCCGAAAGAAAAGGGAAGGCGGTCAAGGCCCCTCCCTGGATAGGAGGGGCTACGGGCCCCTCCTGGGAATTTCCCGGGGCCAGGACATCTGCGACGGCAGATGTGGTAAGTTGTGTGGGGTGGGGAGGGGGGTCTACGCTACCTTCTAGACACCTCACACGAGTCCTCGGACGACCATAAAATGGCGTCGAGTTAATTGGGGCCCCCATCAAGACAAGGGAAATTGGTATGTGCACACGAGGTACAGCCCTCTGTGCGGTCGTCCCTCACAAGTGAGGGTGTATTTCTGGTTAGGGATCTGACACCGGTTACGACCTTGCCGTTGGCCCTTAACGTTAGGATGTACAATTTCAAGTTAGAATGTATTGGTAGGATGTTAGTTTCGGCTAGGAAAACCTTTGTATTAGAAATATGTTAAGGTTAGCCAAAACATCGTAATGTGGAAATGAAATTGTACATGATATGAAACTGTTATTTTAATGTTTTAATTTTGTTTCATATTTTAATAAATACGGCCGGGAGGGTAACTCCCTCCCGCCTTCCAAAAGTTCAGAACTGTTTCCGGTTTACCATCCTTGGGGATTATGTTGAGAGGGGGTGGCGGGTATCTCAGCCATATGGAAAGGGGCGACCACTCGGTCCCCCCGAACGTATGGTGGAGTACCCCGATCCCCCCGGGAAGCCATCTTGGGCGGGAGGCGAGTCTCGGCTGGTATGCCCGAAGCGGCGTAGCCGGGGCGCGCTTTTTCCCGCCCTAGAGTGGGTTGTCCTAGACACGGAAGCCGCCAGCCACGCCCCCGGAGGCGGGCGGAGGCGGGTTTACGCCCGCCCGAAGAAGGATAAAAGGAGCAACAAGCCAAAGAAGCATCCTCTTGTTCCTGTGCTCTGAAGCTGCACCTCCCCACTGCACGTGAGCTCGAGACGGAACGAAGAGCCATTTTTGACCCACCCACCAGCCCCTGGAGACAGCAATCGGTTTTTGAAATAAAGTTTTGATGTGGTAACTCTAATTTTCTTACAGGTTGTTGTGATTAAAGTTTTTGATTCAGTATGCAATAAAGGGGATGATTACTTACAGTATAATTTTATCGAATAAAGTATTTTGCACCAGTGTTGATCGGTGATGTTTTAAGAGTCATACTTTCAGCATCTATTGTTTTTTAGTTCTAGGATTGCTAGTTAATGTCGTATTTATTTTCGGTCGGGCGGTAAGGTCATGATCGGTGAGCAGTAATTGGAAGATCCCTATGGGGGGGGCGTCACCCATTACGGATGGGAGCGCCCGGGGGTGAGGTGGCCATTGGCCCCTCAACGGGGAGGCGGACCCTTCTAAGGATGGGACGCCGAAAGAAAAGGGAAGGCGGTCAAGGCCCCTCCCTGGATAGGAGGGGCTACGGGCCCCTCCTGGGAATTTCCCGGGGCCAGGACATCTGCGACGGCAGATGTGGTAAGTTGTGTGGGGTGGGGAGGGGGGTCTACGCTACCTTCTAGACACCTCACACGAGTCCTCGGACGACCATAAAATGGCGTCGAGTTAATTGGGGCCCCCGTCAAGACAAGGGAAATTGGTATGTGCACACGAGGTACAGCCCTCTGTGCGGTCGTCCCTCACAAGTGAGGGTGTATTTCTGGTTAGGGATCTGACACCGGTTACGACCTTGCCGTTGGCCCTTAACGTTAGGATGTACAATTTCAAGTTAGAATGTATTGGTAGGATGTTAGTTTCGGCTAGGAAAACCTTTGTATTAGAAATATGTTAAGGTTAGCCAAAACATCGTAATGTGGAAATGAAATTGTACATGATATGAAACTGTTATTTTAATGTTTTAATTTTGTTTCATATTTTAATAAATACGGCCGGGAGGGTAACTCCCTCCCGCCTTCCAAAAGTTCAGAACTGTTTCCGGTTTACCATCCTTGGGGATTGTGTTGAGAGGGGGTGGCGGGTATCTCAGCCATATTACATATCACTTATATTAGGGTGAAAGTGGCTGGAATGGTCTTAGAAAGGTCTGATGCATGATGCTTGTGAGTATGTGAACTGAGTGAGCCAGACCTTTTCTAGGAGGGGTGGGGAGGTCGCCCATGGAAAGAATTCTAAAAAAAAAAAAGAGGTCAAATAGTGCCTTTTAAAGCACAATCTTTAAATAAGGTTGCTAAAAAGCCATGGCTCTGAAAGGGCACTCATTAAAATATTAAAATACTTTCATGGTGTGTCACACCATTGAAACCTGATGCTGCCCATGACTTGACAGCGTTATTCTCAAAATTTACTATGGTTGCCTTCATATGTTAAAATTTACCTTCTTTGTGCATTGACGGGCATCTTCTCATGGGTGCCCCTGTATATCAAGGGTTCCCCGTTATACCAAAAGATACATAAAATATGCCAATGCTTGAATTTCGCCAATAATGACTTCCATTTATCATAGGTGACCCTTATGACAAAAATTATCTCAGTATGTATGGTGCAACTTTGTGTCAAGGTTACAACCCTCCAAAAGGCCAGGGTGCCCTCCTTTATGTCATAAAGTACATCCAAAGTGCTAGCACCAGCATTTTGCCACGGGAGCCTAATATTCCAAGAATTACTTCTAGTAGGCAAGTACTAGTATTTTACCATAGATGCCCCGTACACAAAGTATTACCTCAAGTGTGCCAGTGCCGGTATTTTATCAGAGGTGCCTGTCATGCTAAGGATTGCCTCTGGTATGCCAATGCCATGTTTCACAATGGGTGTCTCTATAAGATAAGATTGCCTTCAGTATGCCATAGTGAATGGCAGACTCACAAGCATAAAATTCATTCTCATTAATGAAATGATTACGCACTTGTATAGCGCACGACTACCCGTAGGCATCTCGGCACTTGTACGAATACCACCGAGGAACCCTTCCTGGCCTTTCCCAGTGAGGAGCCCACTCCTGGGCACCTCCAAGGTGAGGTCAGGCATCCTCAGCGTTGTTGGGGCTGTTGTAGAGATTAAGCAAGCTATTGCCCAGAGGTGCAGAGTGGGACTCATGATTAGAATAGGCACCGAGTCGAGAATTATCAGGTCCGAGGAAATTGAGCCCAGGAGGGAATTGAACCCTGGTCCCAGCCAGACTACAGCATCAGGGTCTGCCGCTCTAACCATTGAGCCACACCTCTCTGCACTTACATTCACTCACACTCTCTAACATATATCATAAGAGAATAATAATGATTATAATAGAATATTTTTCACTACTTTGTCTAATAGCAAATGGGTAGGAAATAAAGATTGCAGTGCTGCCCATGTGTTACAGGCACTGATTGTGCCACCTCTGAGGGGAGGGATCTCATAGGCAATGCCTGTGGTCACAAAGGGCAAGCCAGGGGGTCGCAGCTGTGACACCTGGCAACCCTTAAATGACATCCATAGCTAAAGTTGGAAGCCCCTACATTCTTAAAGCCCACTGTATTTTAATTTTGCAGTTACTCTCCAGCTATAGTTTCCTAATGGTTGTCCCTATGGCCCAAATGGCTAAAAATCTGCCCACCTTAATCTGGCATTAATGTGGTGAACGTTTGGCACTTGCTGCACCTCAACCACTAAACAATGAACTAGATGTTTGTAGCCTAATAAAAGATCTGAGTGTGCCCAGTATTTTTAGGTCGAGCCTAAACAGTGCTTGCGCTGTGAGGCGATCTATTGTATGTGCTTTGTTTGGTCTGACCCCTCCTTTGTTTAGGATTGGCTTTTGAAGTGTGAATTAAAAATGGAAGTGTGCTAATGGCTGATGGTGAGTGCACACCCCACCTTTTCTTACAAGTTAACTCCCATAGAGTATTGGTGTGGGAACGAGCAGAGACTCACACAAAACTTGTTCTCTTTACATTACGGTTCTCACCCCTCCTACAACACTGCTTGCCTGCCCTTACCCCCCTCTGAGATTGTTGCTTTTGTTGTCTAATTTAGAGTAGTAAAATTATGTTTTACTAGAATATAGTGTGGGCACGTGGGAGATTTA
Organism: Lissotriton vulgaris; assembly: GCF_964263255.1. NCBI lineage: Eukaryota > Metazoa > Chordata > Amphibia > Caudata > Salamandridae > Lissotriton > Lissotriton vulgaris. Next base: position 122,754,140 of record NC_141697.1, read on the forward strand.
ATGATTTCGCTAGATTTACTGGATGTTGAGCCCTTTCGGAGGCTCAAACACAGATCCCCAGCTCCTGAGTTGGCAGCTTTAATCGCAGAGCCACATCTTAAGACCTTCAGGGCATCAAACAACCATCCTTTCGCCTCACCGCCCCCCCCCCCCCTTATCTCATCATAGGGTGAACTAAGGGGCAGGAGCCTCTCTACCTCATTCTCTCCCAACATATGACAAGGTAGGGTGTGGTGAAACATTCAAGGAGTTGAATGTTGGAGCTTGTACATCACTGCACATGTTCCCGCTTTCAGGTTCCAGCTTTCCTGCTTTTGTTCTCAAGGTGGAGGAGAGCTATTTTCATGCCCCAAAGGTTCATCTATCATCAGCAGCTGAAGATAAGTGAAAAATTGTGTGTGCTTAATGCATCCACGAATATCTGAAATTTTGTATTACCTTTATTGTTTCACTTCTAGATCGATAATGTTTTTAATAGTCTTTATTGTTCTCCAGTAAAGAAATGTTTTAAGGTGCTTTACACCGGGTCCTCAAACCTTAGCTTTACCACAACATTCTTTATTGTCCTCAATGTTCGCAGCAGTGATGGACTATTACATCTTTATTGTTCCTGCCTTCAACAGATGTTTCGAAAGTGTATTGCTTTTAAATGAATGACACCACCAGCTTACACTGACTTTTAGCCTTCATCACTTTGGAAGATGGCATATTTCAATCCTTACTTTGGACCTTGAAGCACAACTTAGCAGCCAGGATAGGCTCAATGTGTAGTGGCTTGGCTAATTGGCAGTTTTTTTTAAGGAGTCTATAGAAAGAGCTAGATACAAAGCATTTGCAATGCAATAGGTCTTGCATTCGCGAGAGTTTGAGCTATGGGCACTGTAAATCACAATGCCTTTTATTTATGTGTTTTGAAAGCCTTCAATCGTGGCATCAACATGCACCTTGTGTTCAGGATTGCTCCTTCCTGTGACTCTACGAAAGCCTGCTGAGCCGCCTTTCTGTTTCGTTTCGAACAACAAGATTTGTGTACTTGAATTCTCTTCATTTTGCTTGCAATGTTATATACGCCTGTACTAGCAGGCCAGCAGTGGGTAGGGAAAAAAGGAGCCAATCAGGAACCAGGAGGACCACAGGCGCGAAGGCCAGTGAAGAGGGGGGGTCAGGGTGTTTGGAAGTGGAACAGAGCCGGAGGCCACCAAATCCCTGCCAGGGGCCTCCACGCAAATATGGATCCATCCTCAGAGAATTATTATATTAAGGATATATATAGGTGTGGCGGCCCCTGGGGTTTGGCGGCCCTGTGGAGGTGCACAGCTTGCACAGCTTTCACATGCCTAAGGCCGCCCCTGGATATGTTGACAGTGAGCAGTGCTATTGCAGAACATGATCATGTGTTCCTTCTCTCTAGAAATATATGCTTAATGAGAACAACAAGTGCATGGCTTTTGAAGCAAGAAACCTACAAAAGCAAGCCTGCATCACATGCAAAGAAACATTTCATCTATAAAGTGACCATTTCTATACGGAGCTCGGATACCTTAGCTTTCAAGGCAGAACAATTATCAAAAGATCTTTCCTTTAAAGTGCATATAAGGTTTGGCATTTGACCTCCACAGAATGATGCCCTCTTATGAAACCTACAAACAACAATTTTATAAACTGATTCTCCTCTGACAAACTGTTAGACACATTAGGGCTCTTTCAATAAGATTGGGGGGAGTGTGAGCTCCAGGTTTTACACAATCACGATGGCCTATAATATTAACATACATTATACGACAAGCAGGGCGCATGACAGGGGATTAAGTTTTAGTGGAAAGGGAGAGGAATGCAGATTGGTAGGAGCATTATGTCGGAGAATACACAAAATTTTGTAAAATAACCAACATTTTTTAGGACTTTCAAAACAGAGAAAGGGAGAAGAGCATGTGCTTTTTTCTCTTTATGTATGCAAACTCAGTGCTTAATTGTTAAACAAATAAGTGCTGAGGCACTCGTCAGGAGGCAAACGCAGTTTGCACCACATATTGCCACTGTACCTATAAAACTACTAACAATCGCACTGCTACAAGTGTGACAATTCAGACTATTCAAGGCCGCCAAAGCTTTAAGAATAGATTTGGTGACAGGCATTCATTGTTTTAATGTATATTGCACTAACAAACAACTGTTTTAATGCTCATCTTTAAATTACAGAAACAGCGTCACCATGTGATAGCGGTCAGAAGTGCATGTCCTGGCAATTAAGTGGCAGTAATTAAGTGCGGGTGCAGAGCACCGGAAACCACTGGCTCAAAATAAACACTGTGTAAAATATTCCTGGTGAAATCTAACAGACAGCTCACTACACCTGACTGAAAGCACATGAACCTATTTATAAGAAATGCATTTATTAGGGGGGTGTAACACCCCAAGCAAGCCCCCCAAGCTACACCCTTGTCTTTAGCTGACATGATAGAAAGAATATGAGCTTTAAGAGAAGGTTGGGAGCAGGGAGTCCCTCTGGCTATAACTGTGAAGTGTCACCCTATAGATAACTTCCAAGAAATGCATATATGTAACTAGTGATTTAGGCTGTCAGACTACAAATACGTGTCAGCCCTCACACTTACATATCGACATTTAAATGGCAAGCGCATGCGATAAGTAGTTTAAAAAGTGTGGCTTATCGGCACATACAGAAAACAAAGCCAGTGCAGGAACTGGACCAGGAATTTATCTATTCTCCACTCCAAGAATGAGGTATTGAAATCTAGAGTGGGAACCAGCAGGCCTCCTAAAGAAAGGAGACCCTTTGTATTCTAATGAAAGATATACATTACCGGGTGTTAGATACAGTTTTTGTTTGTTGATTTGTTTTTTTAACATAGATGAATTCAATGTAAATTTTGATTAAAATGAAGTATACAACTAAATAAAGAAAATCAAATGTAAAAAGCGAACTGAATTTACAGACTAGGACTGGCTAAACATCTCATGCCTGATGTGGTACAAATTCAAACTCTTTACTATGTGGGTTTTCGTCGTTCATTAGATGCACTTACGCAGCAGGCATTGTATAAGAGGCAACATGCTTAAGATAGACTGGGATACATTGAAGCACAGTTAGGTGACCATAGGTGGGATGAATAACAAATAGAGAATCTGAAATAAATATGAATTGAGTTATGAGAACAACAAAAACAGCAAGAGTATTAAACAAAAAGAAAACTGTGGTTAGTGGTGGAATAAGAGAGAAGGAGAGAAAGTGGCTGCATTCTACACTATATTTTACTTTAATCAAAACTACTAAACCACAACGCACAGGTCCATAAGCTGCAGTAGGTACATACAAACAAATATTTCAAAACACTAAAAACAGAAAAACACGAAGATTAATGTGCAGGAGCACCAAAAATCTCATTTTAATAAGAATCCTTTAAATTATTTTCAAACAATATCCCTCTTTAATAAGGACTCCTTTAGAAAAATACATACTGCTTGAACACCACCAGGGTTCCCAGCATTATCAAGTCGAGTGCATCCAATCTAGATTAAAGAAAAAAATATACTTCCTTTTGGGATTGTGGCTGCGCAGTGGTGTGAACACAGTAGATGAAAAGGCATTATGTATATTCAGCTGGCATAACTTGAATGGTGCTGCTCAAGCAGATATTAGAACATTGGAATGTTGGAAGCTCCATTGAAGACCATGGAGGGCTCCTGACTTCTAATGGCGGGTAGAAGCATGGAGCATTAACGCTTCAACTTTTGCATTTGTTTACAGCTGCTGCTATGAGACAAGGCCGTACGGACAAGATTTGTTATTTTTTACATATAATTTTCTTTTCGTCGTGTGGCAAATTCTGCCGCGGTGCGAGGGGGGGTTGGGGGCGAGGCTGGGCGTGGCGCTCAGGTACCCAGGACAGCTCCTGGCCATCATGAGTCACAATATGCGTGTGCTCATGACAGCTGGGAGTAGTCTGAACTCCGCCCACTGATTAATTCTCCCGCACAGGCGGGAATTAACCGCCTGTGGGCGGAGTGGCAACATTTGGACGGCTCCCGGCCGTCATGAGCACACGCCTACTGTGACTCATGACTGCCGGGAGCCGTCCTGAGCATGGAAAAGGCTAAAATATATTATACATGCAAATACACTAAAGAGTATGACATATTTCATTAATAAAAACATGAACAAATAAAGTTAAAGCGGATTTAAGGTTGATCTGGTTGTCTGTAGTGGCTATAGGACAAAAACCTAAAAAAATGAAATTCACAAGTTAAAATGCTATCTTATCGTTATCTCCCACCCAGCCCAGTACTACCTACTACCAGCCATACTCACTGAACATTAACTCACAACTCTATCATCACACGAGATGTGAATGGAAGACAGACTATGCTCATGTGTGTAAGAGGTTGTATGTTTGAGTGACTACGCAGGTGAAGAGACCATGAATTGAAATGTGATTGCTATTTCTTTGTTTTGGTAGTCATTGTGATCTGGAGATAGCAGACATTGTGTACATGATTGTTTGACCTGCTGCTATTGTTTTACTGTACATTAGCACATGCTCTTTATATACCATTGTATAATACCATCAGGAGTATTTCATTGAGTAATTACGTTTTGCTGAAATTCTGGAATCCATTCAGGTTGAAATGTTGTAGAGGCAAGCATTGATACTGGACACTCTATTTTTGCATTATATGTGTAAAAACGATGTTGGATTATAGAGCGTATAGTGGTGGCGCAAGTTAACCCCGCGATGCTGATGACGGCCCCCAGCCGTCATGCACTACGGTGCGCGTGTGCTGATGACGGCGGGGGCCGTCATAAACCCGCCCACTCACGATTCTGCCGCACAGGCGCAGAATCGCGGCCGCATGGAAGGGGTTAAGGTTAAGTGACAATAGTGTTGGTGGGATCCAAAGTTAATGCAGTGATTTACCTATTGAATTGCAAGTCTTTTTTATCTTTAATGCGTTAGCATTTGACAAAACTAGAGTTTTATCGTTGAAATTAAATTGTCTTTAGTAGATGTTCATTTTTTATTGTTGGCAAATATCTTCTAACATTTTTTAGCCCATAATGATGTTCATTGACATATGTGTTTTTACATGCAATCGATAAGAAAATGAAAGATATAGCTCAGTTAAGTGTGTTGATAACGGTATGTTTTGCATTTTTCTATAAAACCAAATATGTAGGTGCTATGGAGAGGCATGAAGACAGCAGCCAGAATCATTCTCGTCCTCCCCAGACAGACGCACTTCACACCCAGGAAACTCCACTGGCTACCAGTCGCGAAGAGATGCCAGTACAAGCTGCTCACCTACACTTACAAGACACTACACAATGAAGGACCGGTGTACCTCAACAAATGAGGGAATTCCCACAACTTCGTTCTAGATCCCTCTCCCTAGCAGCTGCCCAAGCATCTGCAATACAAACAGCGAAGGCCGCTCCTTCTCCCACTTGGCAGCCAAGACCTGGAACACCCTTCCTCAGCACCTTGGAGCCTCACCATTGCTCCATCCGTTCAGGAAGGACCTCAAGACCTGATTGTTCAACCAATACTACCAGGCTGTGTGATCCCACAGTGACTCGAGACCCTCACAAGTGAATCAGCTACGCTTTACGAATCATGATTGATTGATGCTGACACTACACTCTCTAGTGCAGGGTACTCAAACATTTACTCAGGGGCCACAAAGTAAAGTCTGCGGTGTGACCAGGGGGCGCACTGATGCCAGCAGGGTGGCGGATGGTGATCTGGGCGGGTTAGGGATTATGTAAGGAAGGATGCCTAAAAACATGTTAAATAAACGGGCAAGCATTTATTTGCAGGTCAATAAATGGTTGTCTGTTTATTTAACATGTTTTCTGAACATTAGTGCTCAGCAGCTGGTGCTGCTGTTCACCCAGGGGGTCGCATGTAAAGGTCAAGAGGGCTGTACTTTGAGTATCACTGCTCTACTGCTTCAGAATGTAACTTACTCTAGTGTTTCACAGCATATGCTTCGTATTCATCGGCTTCCAATGTGCCTTGTGCTCAGCAAAATCAGAGGTGTGCAGTACTCCACAGAGCAGCAAACTGATGTAGGAAGCAGATGTGTTGCTTTGGCAGTATAAGAGTTTTTGAATGTCAATATCTCCCATACATGTCAGTGGGACTGCATTAGTACAGTACGGAACCCCATGCGCTGTGTTATTTAGCCAAAATGAATGTATCCGATGCATGACACGGAAGTCACAAACATAATGTATTGCCTAATCAAGAGCTCGTCCATAGTTTTGTCATTTGAAATCACTGCTCTGGGATTTGAAAAGAGACAGACGACAAACAAACATAAGAGATTGTAATTTTCGAATTACAACACGATCTGGCGGCGTTCCATACTTTATCTACTACAGTCTGAGCCGCGCCCTGAGAAAACACTCTCGAGCCTTGTCACGTGGTGCAGGGCCGGGGAGGCTACGTGCAGAATGAAGGAAGCAAGATGGCCGAAGGCGTGACTGCTGCCGAAAAGCTGAAGCGGTTCCAACATCCAAGTGGTGTTATGCTCCTAATGGAAATGTAAAGGTTGTGTGTGCTTGAACCAGTTCAGACACTTGCAAATGCAAATCAGGTCTGCCGTTTACTGTAATCCGCCTCTAATTCAACCCAGAGTTCAATGGTTTCCTGGCATTTCAAACACTAACAAGCATTAGCAAAACCATTCGGTCTCGCTTTAAAGTCATAACACTTGCAACCCTGGGCATGAACAAACCTGCACATACTGTTTGTACTGTGTCACTGAGCCTCCTTTTTGTGTTCCTCATTTTCTATTCCCCAACCTTGGGGTGCAGCACAAACATTGCAGCCTAAAGACAAATTAAAAAGCAGCACTGCGAGCGTAAGTAATAAAGGGGAATACAAAACAGGGCACAGACGTAAGAGGCAGTTGTAACGAGATATCACACAAATCGTTTAAACATTTTTTGAGCATGTCTGTGTTTGAAAGTGTTAGTCATCTAAAGGCAGACTGACTTATTGGCTTTTGCTGTACTAGTTGTAAATGTCTGCGAGGTTTCTAAATCTGACCATTTCTGTCTCCGCTTCAGCATGGAGAGAGAAGGTGAAAGTGAAGATTTCGAAGAGAATCAACCAGTCCTGTTAATCTAATATGGGAGGGTTACATTTTTGTATGTGTTTTTTCTTTGCATAATTCAAGTCCAATGTAAAACTCTTGTGAGTAGTATACGTGCAATGACGCAGTATGTTATGGTCCGACTAGAAGGAAGAGAGGAGGGATGTGCGATGGTATGTCTTTTTCTACAGTGAAAATTTAAATATCCCAGGAGAATCGGATCTCAAAAAGACGAGCTGATCAAAGCTGATAGCCAGGAAACCCTCAATACACCTCTGTACTGCAAGGAGGTGGTACACAATGTTCATTCTCAGTGGTTTACGTGTTGTATTTGGAATTTTCACAGTGATTCACGAGGATGAGGAAGAGTTTATTAAGTGAATCAGATTGTATTTGAAGGATTCCTAGTGTTTCAAGGGGACCCCCACCTTTTTCTGCTCTATCAAGGTGGAGGATGCTGTATGTTAATGATAAGATAATGATATGGAAACTGAAAAGAACCAAGTTTCCACAAGCGTGTTACACAGTCTTGGATGAAGGCAGACAAGTTGCATTAACGACTGAAAACCTATAGTTCAAGAGAGCTGCTTTGCAGTGGTATACAGGAGGTGGCTCAGTGAGTTGTGAGTATTCAATTCTACTGCAGTTGCTTGGGCAGACTGACCATTAATTCTCTTGAAAATGTCTCCCTCTGGCATGCACCATCACAGAGTATTTGGGTGCGTGTGCTGCTTAAGGGGTGGTGTGCATGGAGCAATGCATCAAATCATGCAGTTTGGTATGTTTTTAGCTCTTTGGGAGTAGGTGTGGTTTAAGAGTTGTAACAAAACAGGTAAGAGAGTGATTTCCAATCAACCAGAATCCAGTGTAAAATGGTCAATGCACTACTATCACAATGAGGTCATAGAAGCATTCCTGAGCTACCACAGTCCTACAAGAGATTCCACTCTTTCCGCATCTTGTACGAGCTGCAAACATGCATGCCACACACAAGGTAGGCTTGCTTTGTGTGCTGTGAGCATCCACACACACTGAAATGCAAACTAAAGGTTGCACACTGATGACTAGGGAAAGATAACCCCATAGCAAACACCCAACAGCTTGTGTAATGGTTCACTCAGTAAACAGACCAGCTACTGTTTTAATATGAAGGCAAACACTGCCCATGGATAAAATAACAGATTTTAGTATATTGTCATTCTGTGGTCCTGGGTTTAGCCACCATGGTTCTAGTTAATTATTCTGTGCTGCATGTGTTTCTGGTAAGGCTTTAGTGAAGGTATGTTCTGCTGCCCATCCTCTTCACCACTTGAAAAGATCTGAAACCTGATGTGATATTAAAAGGATTTTTTTGAAACACAATAAATACAGAGGACATAAGGCATCCAAAACACCGGGTTTTGCTATGCACTTTGACCTCTCATCTCTTGACCTCTCCAACTTGCACATTCATTTCTGGCATCTAACTCAACCTATAAAACACTTGCAAAATGTTGATACATTACAAAAGAACAAACAATATGCATTGTAATCTAACCATCTCTGAGAGAACAACCCAGGGATCTCACCCACTCCACCACTCACCCCCACAAAACATCACTTTGCTGTAGGTACTCTTTCAAGAAAAGCTCTTTAGAAGGAACCTTCATTATTGTAAACTCAATGTTCTACTGGACAACACGCTTGTCTTTAGATCTCCTGAAAAGACCAAGCCCTATATGTTTGCCTCTACACTCATGTGCTTAGTTTAAAATGAAAGACACCTTTAGCCACGCTGATTAGAGCCTAGCCTTATATGTTTGTAGTAACTGGGCTTATAGTGTTAATAGTTCACAAAACGAGTAATCAACTTTAGTCGGTAAAGCCCCTTAGTAGTAATTGTGCATCTTTTAAAGACCATATTTGACCTCAACTGACCTTTGTGCAGTGAAAGCCAGGTGTGTAAACAGGCCCACAATTGTTACTTTAACTTTTTAAGAAGACAGGTGACATCATTGGGTGATGGCTCAGATTTAAATCATTTTTGGATTTCAATTTAGCTGAGCAACAATGTTTTACACTATATACTGGGGAGGGGGTTGTGGGGTGTTGGAGACTAGAACTATTGGTGAGAGGATGTTTGGTACGGCCAGAGTTGTCGACTTTGGAACCGGGTTCGAGTCTCGGCGTCAGTTCAACATTCTGTGATTCTGGACAAATCACTAAATGTCTCCATGCCTAAAAAAAATTATGTAACTTGTGCCCGTGTTACCACTCCAGTAACTTCAGGTCCAGTTCGCAGAATGTAAAACTGACACAAAAAAAAACTATTACTTCACACGACTAACTACCATGCATTTCTGTTGACTCAGACAGTTATTGAGCAACAGAAGATATATTATAATGTAGTTCCCACACTATATCACAGGCAGAATTGCACAACAGGAAGCCAATCTGCTTTGCAGTAACCCACAGTGAGAGGATTAATTGCCCACTGTGGGATCAACATAAGTCCACTGTAACCATTCACTGTAGACTGTTCTGCACTCTGCCCCCAGCAAACACCTACCCCAGCCTTTGATTCGGGATTGTAAGACAATGAGCATCACAGAATACAATTTAAAAGCCCTAATATTTTGGCATAAATATAACATTTGAGCTCAGCAGCTCCATACCAGTGGGGAAGTGTGGCTCATTGGTTAGAACAGCAGACCCTGATGCAGAGGTCTGGCCCGGGACCAGGGTTCAATTCCCGCCTCTGCGGCTCTTGGGCTCAATTTTCCCGGACCTGATAATTCTCGCCTCGGTGCCTATTCTACTCATGGGTCCCACTCTGCAACTCTGGGCAATAGCTTGCTTAATCTCCACAACGGCCCCAACAACGCTAGAATGCCTGGCTTCACCTTGGGGGTGCCCAGGAGTGGGCACTTCACAGGGAAAGGCCAGGAAGGGTTCCACAGCGGTATTCGTACAAGCGCCGAGATGCCTCATGGTGATTTGTGCGCTATACAAGTACCATTACATTATATTTTTTTTACCTAATCACTCAGGAATGTCACATTGCTAAAAATGAAAAAAAGTCACCTTAGTTAAAGACTAGGATTCTTGACCCAACTGTTGGAAAATGCCCCTGAGCTTGGAACTCTCCCCTTTCCATGTACAAATACCACGCAATGACCATTAATGAAGAGACATATATAAACATATATGCATTACATTCCTGAGCGCAGGCAGTTTGGTTGGTTGATGAAAAGGTTTACAAGGACATAACCAAGCCTGCTGAATTTGCAAGGAGGGCAGAGGGGGAAGTTCATTTAATGCATCTGCACAGGAAGCATTTGCATTAATTCCTGCTTTAGAAGGAGGGTGTGCAGAATTCCAATACACCTGACCCTTTTGCCGCAGAAGTAGTCAACTTCGTAAATTGACCTCCTAACTCCTCCTCGTGTTTCAGCGGCAGAGCATCAGTTCATGAGGGTTAAGGCACAAATCAAGGTTTCGCTTATTATGTTAGGTTTCTTGGAATTTGTATAGCTAGCACGAAAACAAATGTGTAATGTGTGAACCTTTAGTCATAGAAATACAGGCTCGCTTGAAAGATGGCAGACAGCGCCAGAGATGTTTGCCTGGTCACAGCCACATTCCTCAATGAACAGGCTACTAAATGGACAGGTAGAAAGGGGGCTGGGTCAGTGGGGGTTGGTTAATGGCCGAACCAATTAGAACACAATAGTCCATAGGTATCATGTGTCTCTGACAAGATAAACCTGAGTGAGTACCTCTGTATGCATCGCCCTCTTCTCAAGACCACAAGATCACACAATGCTTTCTGGCAGCGCTGTAAGATAACACTTGCCTTTGTTTTGGTTCCAGTTGACATGCATAGCGATGTCACCAGCAAATCAGCATGGCGGCCCAGCAGATCTACCCGATAGGGTGTAAACAGCAGAGAGCATTTCTCAATAGGCCTTGACATCACTCATTCCATCAGCACTATTTATACAAATGGGAGGCGCAGGCAATTCAATAGAACTAAATCAAACCGTAAAACATCTAAAGTACGGTCACTCGTAATCTATTCAAGATGTAGGCAGGGAAGATGGTTTATGGCACACAGACTCGCAAAGAACATTTGAACACGCTTGTGCCAAATGTGTCCACGGTTTTAATAGAAGAGCCTTTTATGCATCACCACATTCCCAAAGTGTACTCTTGTCGTGCACAAATCGAGCTGTGTGTGTGCAAGTTATGTTGATCCACATAGAAAAAAAACATCGCAAAGTGTGTGCAGGGACAAAGGCCAGGGTGGGTGGTTGAAAAAGCAGACACTTCCTCATTTGTAAACAGATGGAGCTTCTTTTTCGGACTGTAATGTATGTAATGTAATGTAATGTATGTATACTTGTAAAGCATACTGTTACCTCGTTACGTGGCGTCCTGGCGCTGTATACCGCTGGGGAACCTGTCCTGGCTTTCCCTGCGAGAGGGCACCCCCAAGTTGAAGCCAGGCATCCCCGGCGCTGCTGGGGCCGTTGTGGAGATTAAGCAAGCTATTGCCCAGAGTTGCAGAGTGGGACCCATGGTTAGCGTAGGAACCTAGGCGAGAATTATCGAGTCCACGGACATTGACCCAAGACCCTGCCGCGTCGTGAATTGAACCCTGGCCCCGGGCCGACTTCTGCTTCAGGGTCCGCCACTTCTAACCAGGGAGCCACACTTCTCCTGGCCGGCCTTCCCTTCTCTTGCATCCATCACGTCATGGTGCAGGGAAGGGAGCAATAGACATGAGTGCATGTTGCACACCCCCAACACAAGGCTTCTGCAGTGCATGAACCTATGCCTCCATTATATCCTTCTTAACCCTCACGTCAACGTTCATCCAGGCAATCCACACCAAAAGTTATGCGCACACCTAGTAGTGTGCTGTGCATAGAGGTATGGGCTGCGCAGCACTTTTGTGGAATCCCACCTCCTAAAACAAAAGCTTTGTTTGTACTTTTATAAGCCCAAACCTTGTAGACTGGTCTTTCACATAACTACTTCTTTAAATACATTGCAATAAAATCCCAGTTGGGTACCTAATGTTACTCTACCCCCAATGAAAACACCCATATTCCATTCTTGAAAACAAATGCATCACATGTACTTATGGATCTATATATTCATCACTTTCTTCTAATTCAGCATATCCAACTCACTACCCTATTTTTCACCCTATACCTCTCTAAGTATATCTTCTACCCCAACACCCTGACTCATCTCAAACCTATTTCTACTACTCTTTCCAATGCACTACCCTATTTCTCACCCTATACCTCTATTAATATATCCTCTACATCCACTCTCTCATCCAAACCCCATACCATTACTATGATCTCCAAAATAACCCTTTCTAGACTCTTCCCTACTCTACCCCTCCTTGCATCACCTGACACCTGCTTTACTATATTGATCCCCAAAACAAGCCTTTCTAAACTCTTCTCTCTGACTCTTCCCCTCTACATCCCGTTTTACTCATCCCAAGGCTCCTCCTACTGCTGACCTCCAAAACAAAAAAAGCAAAAAAAGTCTAAATCCTTCACTCTTCTATCCCTCCACTATAATTTTCAATCAAAGACTAAAATGTCGACTTCTCAAATTTATTATTTCACTATACTAATTTACCACTAATCCTTTGTGCCTTGTGTACGTACACCTGATGTGTATTGCTCATTAGGGTGTGACTATGACATACGTTTTATTAACTAAAACTGCAAAAAAATAGCAAATTGCTGCAAGGAGGTGTGCTTTAATGCAAAAGTACATGTTGGCTGTTAGTAGATGTTGTTAATTTGAGTGGGAAAGGAACATTAATATACCATATGTAGGGTGCTGAGACGTAGGGTGTGTGCCAAGTCTTCGATGTCACCAGCATACATCAAGAGAAGAGGTGAGGAAATGTCATACCTGGACACAGGTTGCAGCAGAAGCACCTGTAGTCTACCAATCAGTGACCCGGGTTGGCAGGCCTAGTCATGCAGGGTCATGCCTACCGTGACTGATGACTGGGGCGAGGGGAGAATATTTCACTAAGTGCTTTTCCTAAGAACTACTGCACTTATTCTAGCACTTGAAAGCCTTGTCATTTGTGCCACAGTGTCCCTGGTGGAAAATAAACCATGGGGAGTAAAAGATAAAAGCTGTCTCTTTTTGAACTGAGGCCTGTGTCCCGCTAAGCAGCTGAGAGGGATGGTGCTGGGAACTCAGACAATGTGGAGCTAGCTGGCCAGCTAACTTCTCGAGAGGGTCACTGCTGATGTCTACAATGCAATATTGACAACCATCAAATTATTGTATTTAGTCAAAACTGCCTTCACCTGAAGGGGCAATGGAGGAGATAGAAGGTGCAATATCTAAGAGAAGAAGGTGGATCATTTAAACTAGCATGTTCTTGATTTAGAAAAAGACATAGGCTTCAACAGTGCCAGGGCTGGAACCATAACCACGTAGACTGTGCAATTTCCACAATGACTCTGATATAAGCTCAAATTGAGCCGCCTGAAAGTTCTGATTGGGCCACGTTTCTCAGGCTCCTGGATCCACTTCCTTCTCCCACTGAAAACCTGAACATGGTAAGAGAGATACAAGGCTTCTTACAAGCAGAGGTTGAAGGAACTGCCATGGAACTCCAGTGGCAGTCATTAGGGCAACAAAACTCTGGATGAAAGGCTGACCTGTGTGCGGAACCTTGTATGGACACAGTGCTTATGGAAGACCCCAATGGCAGACAGAGGGAAGCCACAACAGAACCAGCCTTGAAGAAAGCTGATGGAGGGTGGAAGTGCGCATCATTCCAGCTGTTATCGAGCTAACATTACAGACACAAAACTATAATCTATTGCAACAGAGATGATAGCCAGAAGGTGGGAGCTGTCTCCTTTGTTTTTTGTGAGCCTGAGGACAAATGTTAAAGGAAAATAATGCAATTTTTGTCACCTGAGGCTGCTTGTGGCTTTCTGAAACCCCATCTAGAAGGGTACGAGGATAAAGAGTACTGAAGTGCCCTTTTTGGACTTCTTCCTTGATTAAATTCTTCCAGTATTTTAGGATGAGCAGTGGGAGAGTTGAAATTAAGACAAACGATGTATGGGCAAAGAATTAAGCTTAACAATCTTCAATTCAGAGAGATTTCCTTCTTTAACTCTTTCTTTTGCTCTCTCCCTTCCCCTAGTTTTGTGCGGTACACTTTGCCATCAAGACCTCACTTACTTCGCTAGTAAGGCCATCTAAACCTGCAACAAAGCATAGGTATTGGTCTAAACTTGATGTTCCCCCTTGAACTCCCAACTCCTAAGCACCAAACCGACCTTCGAGTTGATACAGATCAGGGGTTAGTAAATAGCTTGTTCTCCAACGCTCTGGAGACTATTCTTCCGATCTCATCTACCCACTCAACTAGATCTCTTCCCCCAGCGCTGTGGTTCAACAAATCCCTTCGGCTGGAGAAAAACGTTGTAAGGTCCTGGAAAGACGATGGATGAAGTCTTACAATGAGGATTCAAAAAATAGGTATAGAACAGTAAAAAAAATTATCATGAACTTTGAAGAATAACATGTGTTCTTTTTTACTCTGCTAAAATCGCAATTGCCTAGAACTGTCCTAAGACACACTTCAATGTAGTAAAAGAACTGTTGGACCCCTGTAAATTGTCTCCAGCACCCTTACTTTCTCAGCCTCAGTGCAAGGAGCTTGCCTCTTTTTACCAAAAAAGTGGCAGATATCCGACTTCATTCTAACAAGAATCTCAAGCATGGAACACAGTCCACTGATTCTGCTATCGCCAACTATTCCCTAAACCAAAGCTTTTCAAACGTATCATGTCAGTGACACGTTTGGAGAGGCATCATTTTGGGACACAGTAAGGCAGTGTAGCGAGTGGTCGTAGCGAGCGAGCCCAAATCACATAAGGTGGTTCAGGGGGGTTCTCACTCTGTCTCCCTCTCTCTCTCAGTCTCCCTCTCTCCGTCTCCCTAACACTCTCTCCCTCCGTCTGTCTCCGTCTGTCTCTGTCTGGCTCCCTGTCGCCTCCTCCCTCTGTCTGTCCTCCTCTGTCCCCCTCCCTCTGTCTCTCTCCCTCTGTCTCTCTCCCTCTGTCCCTCTCCCTCTGTCCCTCTCCCTCTGTCCCTCTCCCTCTGTCCCTCTCCCTCTGTCCCTCTCCCTCTGTCCCTCTCCCTCTGTCCCTCTCCCGGTCTCACCCCCTCTGTCTCTCTCACCCCCTCTGTCTCTCTCTCCCCCTCTGTCTCTCTCTCCCCCTCTGTCTCTCTCTCCCTCTGTCTCTCTCTCCCCCTGTCTCGCTCTCCCCTCTGTCTCTCTCCTCCTCTGTCTCTCTCCTCCTCTGTCTCTCTCCCTCCCTCTGTCTGTCTCCCTCTGTCTCCCTCCCTCTCATTCCCTC